>NC_136072.1:679180151-682048885 GCF_964261635.1 Lissotriton helveticus | reverse complement strand
GCTCAAACCGGGTTTAGTTGAGCCGCTCGTTTTTCGTGTCAGTTGGATTTCTATGGAGAATGACAACAACGCGAGCGCGTATTAGCTCGACCGTGTTTAAGAACAAGCGGTAACCAATTCACTGAACCTTGTGCCATTTCAGGGAGCCTACCTGCTAAGTCCTTCCCGGGAGTGCCTCCCCTTCGTTACTTCCCGCTTGACTCTGTTCTGAGTTCTAAAACCAATAACAAAGCGGAAAACCGCGTGTTAGCACGGCCGCATTTAGGTTTGTCAAATGCAACACTGTCAGTAACCTTCTGCCATTAGAGGGCTTACCTTCAAATATATTTCAGGGAAGCTGGTGTTTGCTTTGCTCACAACCGCAGGGTGAGTCTCCTTGCCGGTTGCTTATGCATTTCAACAGGGTTGGAACACCAAGTCATGTGATTATCAACTGGCCTATAGGGGCATGTGGACCAGAGAGGTGGTTTCTGGGAACCGTAGTGCTGCCATAGTTGTATATGCTGGTTGCTCCTCATGCTCTGTTGATTTCGCTGAGGCAATTCAGCCCATTGTTCACACTATTGAATTTCATAATTAGGTACGCTTCCTTTTGAAGCAAGGCCATTTCCACATTAGTATGATGTTTTGGATCAATCCAGAACAGAATCGTCCACTTGAAGTCGTTCTCACAGTGGTTACAGTTCACAAAGTGTTCCACCATTGGAGCAGTGAGGACTTTTTTCTTTATCCTCGAGCGGTGCTGCGTGATCCTCACGTTTGCCGCCTGGGTAGTCTTCCCTATGTACACCTTGTTGCACATGCACACCACAGCGTAGACCACGTTCTTAGTTCTACAATTTGTAAACGCATCATGTCTCCATGTCACACCGTTATGAGTAAAAACATTGCCTTCAATTGTTGCTGTACAGGACACACAATTGCCACATCTGCGGTGCCCACAAATAGGTTTTAAATTCCATTGAGAAATTAGATCACTTTTTGGCTTTTGGATAAAGCTGTCAGCTTTGACCAAATGTTGCCCTATGCTTTTGTTCTTACACATGGCAAAGATAGGTTTTTGTAGCGGGGGATCTAATGTTTCCAATAAATGCCAGTTGTTTAGAATAATACGCTTGAATTGGTTTGTGTGCTGGCCGAAGGTCGACACACAGACCAATCTATCAAGCTCCTCCTTTTTCTTGATTTTGAGCAGAGTGTCCCTCGGGATAAACCTTACTCTTTTTTTCGTGTGAGAAAGCAATTTTTTTGGGTACCCCCTATTCGCCATTTCACCGCAAAATAGGGAAGCATGCGTCTCAAAATCCGACAAATTGGTACAATTGCGCCTTATCCTAAGCAGTTGCCCATAAGGCAAATTTTCTCTTAGGGATTGTGGATGTGAGCTTTTAAAATGTAAGATCGTATTTCTGTCTGTGGCCTTTTTATGGAGTGTTGTAAATAGCGTTCCTTCGCTGCTGCCTACTGTGACATCCAGAAAGGTCATTTTTTGTTGACTGGAATTCAATGTGAATTTAATGTCATTGTGTCGAGAGTTAAGCCAAACATGGAACTGGTCCAACTGAGTCTGGCTCCCCTGCCACAGGAGCCAGACATCGTCAATGTAACGTAGCCACTGATGTATATTGCTCAAAAATGGATTATTGTTATATATGAACCTTTGTTCATATTGGCCCATATAGAGCACCGCCAGCTCCGGTGCATAGGGACAACCCATCGCTGTCCCTTTGATCTGGATGTAAAACTCGTTCTCAAATTTGAAATAGTTGCTCCGTAACGTGATTGATGCCAGTGATACAATGAATGAGGTGGGTACCCTATGTGGTCTCTCTCGTTGGTCCAGATGTATTTCAATGACCTCAAGTGCCTCATCCTGAGGGATTTGTGTATATAGAGAGGCCACATCTAATGTGACCATTAGTTGTGTGCCTTCATCAAATTGTTGCCCTTCAATTTTTGTGATAAAATCCGTAGTGTCACGAAGGTGTGACCTAACCTGCGCAATGCATGGCTTTAGAAAAAAATCGATATACTTCGATACAGGTTCTAGTGCGGAATCACAGCCCGAGACAATGGGTCGACCCGGGGGTACCTGTGCATTTTTGTGAATTTTGGGCAAGAAATACAGAACTGGCGTTCTGGGTGATTTCTTGTTGAGATATTCAAATTCCTTGGGTCCCAGGAATCCATCATCAAGCCCTGCCTTTGATATTCTCAGGATTTTATCCTGAATGGCATGTATAGGATCTTCTTTACAAGGTCTGTACCAATCAAGATTATTTACATGTGCCTGCCCCTCTGTGAGGTACATGGAGCGAGGCCACAGCACAACTGCCCCACCTTTGTCAGCCTGCTTTATTATGATGGATGTGTCTGATTTCAGATCACTAATCGCTGTGGTCATGCCCTTGCTGATATTGTTTTTCGAAAACCTTTTTGTTTTTTCAAGTTTGGTGAGTGATGATAGGACCGTTTGTTCGAAAGCAATTATTTGTTTGGGAACATTTTGAGTCGGTGTGAACTTTGACTTAACTCTCAGACCAGTCGTTTCAATACTAGGTGTCGTTTCGGCAGAAGCAAAGAAGGCTTTTAGTCGTATTTTCCGACAAAAATTTAGTGCTTCCAATTTTAGTTTAGTGAAGTCCGTTCTTTTATTTGGGACAAACTTGAGGCCCAGGCTCAAGAGCATTTCTTCATCTCTCGTCAATTCTTTATCTGAAAGATTAACTATAGTTGACCCACTCAGTTGTTGTAAGTCTTGTTGCGGGTTTGCATATTCCATTGCTGCTTGAAGCGGACACGCGATTGCCCGCCCCTGGCTAAAAAAGAAGAAGAGGATGATGCAGCTGAGGCACCTCGTCTTTTCGAATTATTCTGCCTTGAGTCGTTAGAGGAGTCAGATGAGGTCGTGTCAGAAAAAGTGAGAAATCTGTTTCTTGATCTCCCCTGATAGGATGTAAGAGCCCCTCGCGACTCTCCTGACGTGTAGAAGTCTTCCTTGAGAAAGGGATACACTTGCTCGAGTTTGAAAGATTTTGAATCCCTATCAAATTGAGAGGATTTAAAGGTAAGAGTGTTATCTTTAAAAATCGCAATTTCCTTCTCAATTTTGTCAAGGAGCGCTTTAGCTTCAGTGACAGTTTGATTATCGTTGATGGCTTTAATCAGTGACTCAATTTCTGACTCTTCTTGACTGCAGATTCTTTGTGCCGTTTCTATGGTATGCACCATTAGATCTCTGCTGCATTTGGTGTTAATTTGACTGAATCCCTTCTTGTATTCAGTGTCTTCCGTAAAGATGACGGAAGACACTGAATACAAGAAGGGATTCAGTCAAATTAACACCAAATGCAGCAGAGATCTAATGGTGCATACCATAGAAACGGCACAAAGAATCTGCAGTCAAGAAGAGTCAGAAATTGAGTCACTGATTAAAGCCATCAACGATAATCAAACTGTCACTGAAGCTAAAGCGCTCCTTGACAAAATTGAGAAGGAAATTGCGATTTTTAAAGATAACACTCTTACCTTTAAATCCTCTCAATTTGATAGGGATTCAAAATCTTTCAAACTCGAGCAAGTGTATCCCTTTCTCAAGGAAGACTTCTACACGTCAGGAGAGTCGCGAGGGGCTCTTACATCCTATCAGGGGAGATCAAGAAACAGATTTCTCACTTTTTCTGACACGACCTCATCTGACTCCTCTAACGACTCAAGGCAGAATAATTCGAAAAGACGAGGTGCCTCAGCTGCATCATCCTCTTCTTCTTTTTTAGCCAGGGGCGGGCAATCGCGTGTCCGCTTCAAGCAGCAATGGAATATGCAAACCCGCAACAAGACTTACAACAACTGAGTGGGTCAACTATAGTTAATCTTTCAGATAAAGAATTGACGAGAGATGAAGAAATGCTCTTGAGCCTGGGCCTCAAGTTTGTCCCAAATAAAAGAACGGACTTCACTAAACTAAAATTGGAAGCACTAAATTTTTGTCGGAAAATACGACTAAAAGCCTTCTTTGCTTCTGCCGAAACGACACCTAGTATTGAAACGACTGGTCTGAGAGTTAAGTCAAAGTTCACACCGACTCAAAATGTTCCCAAACAAATAATTGCTTTCGAACAAACGGTCCTATCATCACTCACCAAACTTGAAAAAACAAAAAGGTTTTCGAAAAACAATATCAGCAAGGGCATGACCACAGCGATTAGTGATCTGAAATCAGACACATCCATCATAATAAAGCAGGCTGACAAAGGTGGGGCAGTTGTGCTGTGGCCTCGCTCCATGTACCTCACAGAGGGGCAGGCACATGTAAATAATCTTGATTGGTACAGACCTTGTAAAGAAGATCCTATACATGCCATTCAGGATAAAATCCTGAGAATATCAAAGGCAGGGCTTGATGATGGATTCCTGGGACCCAAGGAATTTGAATATCTCAACAAGAAATCACCCAGAACGCCAGTTCTGTATTTCTTGCCCAAAATTCACAAAAATGCACAGGTACCCCCGGGTCGACCCATTGTCTCGGGCTGTGATTCCGCACTAGAACCTGTATCGAAGTATATCGATTTTTTTCTAAAGCCATGCATTGCGCAGGTTAGGTCACACCTTCGTGACACTACGGATTTTATCACAAAAATTGAAGGGCAACAATTTGATGAAGGCACACAACTAATGGTCACATTAGATGTGGCCTCTCTATATACACAAATCCCTCAGGATGAGGCACTTGAGGTCATTGAAATACATCTGGACCAACGAGAGAGACCACATAGGGTACCCACCTCATTCATTGTATCACTGGCATCAATCACGTTACGGAGCAACTATTTCAAATTTGAGAACGAGTTTTACATCCAGATCAAAGGGACAGCGATGGGTTGTCCCTATGCACCGGAGCTGGCGGTGCTCTATATGGGCCAATATGAACAAAGGTTCATATATAACAATAATCCATTTTTGAGCAATATACATCAGTGGCTACGTTACATTGACGATGTCTGGCTCCTGTGGCAGGGGAGCCAGACTCAGTTGGACCAGTTCCATGTTTGGCTTAACTCTCGACACAATGACATTAAATTCACATTGAATTCCAGTCAACAAAAAATGACCTTTCTGGATGTCACAGTAGGCAGCAGCGAAGGAACGCTATTTACAACACTCCATAAAAAGGCCACAGACAGAAATACGATCTTACATTTTAAAAGCTCACATCCACAATCCCTAAGAGAAAATTTGCCTTATGGGCAACTGCTTAGGATAAGGCGCAATTGTACCAATTTGTCGGATTTTGAGACGCATGCTTCCCTATTTTGCGGTGAAATGGCGAATAGGGGGTACCCAAAAAAATTGCTTTCTCACACGAAAAAAAGAGTAAGGTTTATCCCGAGGGACACTCTGCTCAAAATCAAGAAAAAGGAGGAGCTTGATAGATTGGTCTGTGTGTCGACCTTCGGCCAGCACACAAACCAATTCAAGCGTATTATTCTAAACAACTGGCATTTATTGGAAACATTAGATCCCCCGCTACAAAAACCTATCTTTGCCATGTGTAAGAACAAAAGCATAGGGCAACATTTGGTCAAAGCTGACAGCTTTATCCAAAAGCCAAAAAGTGATCTAATTTCTCAATGGAATTTAAAACCTATTTGTGGGCACCGCAGATGTGGCAATTGTGTGTCCTGTACAGCAACAATTGAAGGCAATGTTTTTACTCATAACGGTGTGACATGGAGACATGATGCGTTTACAAATTGTAGAACTAAGAACGTGGTCTACGCTGTGGTGTGCATGTGCAACAAGGTGTACATAGGGAAGACTACCCAGGCGGCAAACGTGAGGATCACGCAGCACCGCTCGAGGATAAAGAAAAAAGTCCTCACTGCTCCAATGGTGGAACACTTTGTGAACTGTAACCACTGTGAGAACGACTTCAAGTGGACGATTCTGTTCTGGATTGATCCAAAACATCATACTAATGTGGAAATGGCCTTGCTTCAAAAGGAAGCGTACCTAATTATGAAATTCAATAGTGTGAACAATGGGCTGAATTGCCTCAGCGAAATCAACAGAGCATGAGGAGCAACCAGCATATACAACTATGGCAGCACTACGGTTCCCAGAAACCACCTCTCTGGTCCACATGCCCCTATAGGCCAGTTGATAATCACATGACTTGGTGTTCCAACCCTGTTGAAATGCATAAGCAACCGGCAAGGAGACTCACCCTGCGGTTGTGAGCAAAGCAAACACCAGCTTCCCTGAAATATATTTGAAGGTAAGCCCTCTAATGGCAGAAGGTTACTGACAGTGTTGCATTTGACAAACCTAAATGCGGCCGTGCTAACACGCGGTTTTCCGCTTTGTTATTGGTTTTAGAACTCAGAACAGAGTCAAGCGGGAAGTAACGAAGGGGAGGCACTCCCGGGAAGGACTTAGCAGGTAGGCTCCCTGAAATGGCACAAGGTTCAGTGAATTGGTTACCGCTTGTTCTTAAACACGGTCGAGCTAATACGCGCTCGCGTTGTTGTCATTCTCCATAGAAATCCAACTGACACGAAAAACGAGCGGCTCAACTAAACCCGGTTTGAGCACCTGTGAAGTAAGTTAGTCAAGCACTTGAGGTTGGTCACGCACTTGATGTTAATGCATGAATTGAAATGGACCTGCAGTAAAATGGGCATTTCCATTTTTACAGAATGTGATCCGCCACGAAGAAACAGTCCATTGGTAGGGGAAACTACGAGGTGTTGCCCGCACACCCAAGGTAAAATACTGACCTGTTTGGCCATAGTCTCTTTTTCCGTTAGGACAGGGACCCCAATTAAAACTTTACCACTTTGTTGCAGCGAGTACCCACGGCCTAGACCACAGTTCATTTTAAAGTCCAGCCCTGGAATTTGAATTCACCAGGTATGCTGCACTTGGTCTGTTACAGAAATACTGTTGTAAATACATAATGGATTGAGGACGAGATAGATTACGTGTTTTGTGTTTTGTTTTTTACTATGCAGTTTCCATGGACAAAACTCTGACAGCCCTGATGAGAGTCTTTTGATTTATACAAAGGACTCGAAACGCGTCGGCATTCCTTGAATTTTCAGGCATTTAATGCTAATGATTGATGCTGAAACGTTTTTTTGATTTGCATAAAAAAGTAGATGCACTTTGTATTGGTTGAAATACTTTTTACATTTCTTCCGTGTTATAGTCGGTTTTGACATTCAGGATTGTGACTGTATTATTGAGTAATAGTTCCATGCTTCACTGTAATTAAGAGCACTTTTGATAATGTTATTGTGTATATATGTTATTTGTGTAATTATGTATTGCTTTTGAATAAGTTTCACGATTTGTTTGTGAATCGTCTACAATGTGGTGATATATGGTAGCACCTGAAGTTGATGATGTTCCTTTTTCTGCCTTCACTAAAATAGCGAAAAAAACTCAAGTGGAATGAACTTAATAGACAAAATTGTCTGGATAAACTAATAAATTTTGGTTTACCCAAATTCAACATTTGTTGTGACATTCGTAACAGAGGCATAGGTAAAAACCCCCTATATTGTTGTATTTCATAGTGGCCCAACCTACCCTCTTTCCCAGTGGGCCCAACCCCCAGTTGCTTTCATTCTTTGAGCGGGTAATTACCCGAGTGGGTAGGGTCTGACAGACACGTGTCTTTCCCATACTTCACGGTACAGATTAATTCTTGAACAGGAGAGTTTTCTCCTGTTTAGCATGGCAGAGAAAGATACGCTGTCCTTCACGGAGAGCCATATCCAGAACCTCATTGCGTCCTCTCCATTCTCCTCAATCACCCTTAGCACCTCAGCTAAACAACAAAATGAGGCTGACAAGTTAATACGTCTCCAAAAAAAACATATTCGGACAGAACTACATGGCCATTTTTTGCTACAACATCTTAAAGCAGGGACTATCCCGTGGGGCCTTCAGGTCAAGAATATTCCGGTCATCTTTACGGAAGACACTGAATACAAGAAGGGATTCAGTCAAATTAACACCAAATGCAGCAGAGATCTAATGGTGCATACCATAGAAACGGCACAAAGAATCTGCAGTCAAGAAGAGTCAGAAATTGAGTCACTGATTAAAGCCATCAACGATAATCAAACTGTCACTGAAGCTAAAGCGCTCCTTGACAAAATTGAGAAGGAAATTGCGATTTTTAAAGATAACACTCTTACCTTTAAATCCTCTCAATTTGATAGGGATTCAAAATCTTTCAAACTCGAGCAAGTGTATCCCTTTCTCAAGGAAGACTTCTACACGTCAGGAGAGTCGCGAGGGGCTCTTACATCCTATCAGGGGAGATCAAGAAACAGATTTCTCACTTTTTCTGACACGACCTCATCTGACTCCTCTAACGACTCAAGGCAGAATAATTCGAAAAGACGAGGTGCCTCAGCTGCATCATCCTCTTCTTCTTTTTTAGCCAGGGGCGGGCAATCGCGTGTCCGCTTCAAGCAGCAATGGAATATGCAAACCCGCAACAAGACTTACAACAACTGAGTGGGTCAACTATAGTTAATCTTTCAGATAAAGAATTGACGAGAGATGAAGAAATGCTCTTGAGCCTGGGCCTCAAGTTTGTCCCAAATAAAAGAACGGACTTCACTAAACTAAAATTGGAAGCACTAAATTTTTGTCGGAAAATACGACTAAAAGCCTTCTTTGCTTCTGCCGAAACGACACCTAGTATTGAAACGACTGGTCTGAGAGTTAAGTCAAAGTTCACACCGACTCAAAATGTTCCCAAACAAATAATTGCTTTCGAACAAACGGTCCTATCATCACTCACCAAACTTGAAAAAACAAAAAGGTTTTCGAAAAACAATATCAGCAAGGGCATGACCACAGCGATTAGTGATCTGAAATCAGACACATCCATCATAATAAAGCAGGCTGACAAAGGTGGGGCAGTTGTGCTGTGGCCTCGCTCCATGTACCTCACAGAGGGGCAGGCACATGTAAATAATCTTGATTGGTACAGACCTTGTAAAGAAGATCCTATACATGCCATTCAGGATAAAATCCTGAGAATATCAAAGGCAGGGCTTGATGATGGATTCCTGGGACCCAAGGAATTTGAATATCTCAACAAGAAATCACCCAGAACGCCAGTTCTGTATTTCTTGCCCAAAATTCACAAAAATGCACAGGTACCCCCGGGTCGACCCATTGTCTCGGGCTGTGATTCCGCACTAGAACCTGTATCGAAGTATATCGATTTTTTTCTAAAGCCATGCATTGCGCAGGTTAGGTCACACCTTCGTGACACTACGGATTTTATCACAAAAATTGAAGGGCAACAATTTGATGAAGGCACACAACTAATGGTCACATTAGATGTGGCCTCTCTATATACACAAATCCCTCAGGATGAGGCACTTGAGGTCATTGAAATACATCTGGACCAACGAGAGAGACCACATAGGGTACCCACCTCATTCATTGTATCACTGGCATCAATCACGTTACGGAGCAACTATTTCAAATTTGAGAACGAGTTTTACATCCAGATCAAAGGGACAGCGATGGGTTGTCCCTATGCACCGGAGCTGGCGGTGCTCTATATGGGCCAATATGAACAAAGGTTCATATATAACAATAATCCATTTTTGAGCAATATACATCAGTGGCTACGTTACATTGACGATGTCTGGCTCCTGTGGCAGGGGAGCCAGACTCAGTTGGACCAGTTCCATGTTTGGCTTAACTCTCGACACAATGACATTAAATTCACATTGAATTCCAGTCAACAAAAAATGACCTTTCTGGATGTCACAGTAGGCAGCAGCGAAGGAACGCTATTTACAACACTCCATAAAAAGGCCACAGACAGAAATACGATCTTACATTTTAAAAGCTCACATCCACAATCCCTAAGAGAAAATTTGCCTTATGGGCAACTGCTTAGGATAAGGCGCAATTGTACCAATTTGTCGGATTTTGAGACGCATGCTTCCCTATTTTGCGGTGAAATGGCGAATAGGGGGTACCCAAAAAAATTGCTTTCTCACACGAAAAAAAGAGTAAGGTTTATCCCGAGGGACACTCTGCTCAAAATCAAGAAAAAGGAGGAGCTTGATAGATTGGTCTGTGTGTCGACCTTCGGCCAGCACACAAACCAATTCAAGCGTATTATTCTAAACAACTGGCATTTATTGGAAACATTAGATCCCCCGCTACAAAAACCTATCTTTGCCATGTGTAAGAACAAAAGCATAGGGCAACATTTGGTCAAAGCTGACAGCTTTATCCAAAAGCCAAAAAGTGATCTAATTTCTCAATGGAATTTAAAACCTATTTGTGGGCACCGCAGATGTGGCAATTGTGTGTCCTGTACAGCAACAATTGAAGGCAATGTTTTTACTCATAACGGTGTGACATGGAGACATGATGCGTTTACAAATTGTAGAACTAAGAACGTGGTCTACGCTGTGGTGTGCATGTGCAACAAGGTGTACATAGGGAAGACTACCCAGGCGGCAAACGTGAGGATCACGCAGCACCGCTCGAGGATAAAGAAAAAAGTCCTCACTGCTCCAATGGTGGAACACTTTGTGAACTGTAACCACTGTGAGAACGACTTCAAGTGGACGATTCTGTTCTGGATTGATCCAAAACATCATACTAATGTGGAAATGGCCTTACTTCAAAAGGAAGCGTACCTAATTATGAAATTCAATAGTGTGAACAATGGGCTGAATTGCCTCAGCGAAATCAACAGAGCATGAGGAGCAACCAGCATATACAACTATGGCAGCACTACGGTTCCCAGAAACCACCTCTCTGGTCCACATGCCCCTATAGGCCAGTTGATAATCACATGACTTGGTGTTCCAACCCTGTTGAAATGCATAAGCAACCGGCAAGGAGACTCACCCTGCGGTTGTGAGCAAAGCAAACACCAGCTTCCCTGAAATATATTTGAAGGTAAGCCCTCTAATGGCAGAAGGTTACTGACAGTGTTGCATTTGACAAACCTAAATGCGGCCGTGCTAACACGCGGTTTTCCGCTTTGTTATTGGTTTTAGAACTCAGAACAGAGTCAAGCGGGAAGTAACGAAGGGGAGGCACTCCCGGGAAGGACTTAGCAGGTAGGCTCCCTGAAATGGCACAAGGTTCAGTGAATTGGTTACCGCTTGTTCTTAAACACGGTCGAGCTAATACGCGCTCGCGTTGTTGTCATTCTCCATAGAAATCCAACTGACACGAAAAACGAGCGGCTCAACTAAACCCGGTTTGAGCACCTGTGAAGTAAGTTAGTCAAGCACTTGAGGTTGGTCACGCACTTGATGTTAATGCATGAATTGAAATGGACCTGCAGTAAAATGGGCATTTCCATTTTTACAGAATGTGATCCGCCACGAAGAAACAGTCCATTGGTAGGGGAAACTACGAGGTGTTGCCCGCACACCCAAGGTAAAATACTGACCTGTTTGGCCATAGTCTCTTTTTCCGTTAGGACAGGGACCCCAATTAAAACTTTACCACTTTGTTGCAGCGAGTACCCACGGCCTAGACCACAGTTCATTTTAAAGTCCAGCCCTGGAATTTGAATTCACCAGGTATGCTGCACTTGGTCTGTTACAGAAATACTGTTGTAAATACATAATGGATTGAGGACGAGATAGATTACGTGTTTTGTGTTTTGTTTTTTACTATGCAGTTTCCATGGACAAAACTCTGACAGCCCTGATGAGAGTCTTTTGATTTATACAAAGGACTCGAAACGCGTCGGCATTCCTTGAATTTTCAGGCATTTAATGCTAATGATTGATGCTGAAACGTTTTTTTGATTTGCATAAAAAAGTAGATGCACTTTGTATTGGTTGAAATACTTTTTACATTTCTTCCGTGTTATAGTCGGTTTTGACATTCAGGATTGTGACTGTATTATTGAGTAATAGTTCCATGCTTCACTGTAATTAAGAGCACTTTTGATAATGTTATTGTGTATATATGTTATTTGTGTAATTATGTATTGCTTTTGAATAAGTTTCACGATTTGTTTGTGAATCGTCTACAATGTGGTGATATATGGTAGCACCTGAAGTTGATGATGTTCCTTTTTCTGCCTTCACTAAAATAGCGAAAAAAACTCAAGTGGAATGAACTTAATAGACAAAATTGTCTGGATAAACTAATAAATTTTGGTTTACCCAAATTCAACATTTGTTGTGACATTCGTAACAGAGGCATAGGTAAAAACCCCCTATATTGTTGTATTTCATAGTGGCCCAACCTACCCTCTTTCCCAGTGGGCCCAACCCCCAGTTGCTTTCATTGATATATATTCTCTGTCATATAAGTTTGACAGAAAGAAAAGGAAGAAACAATGTCGACATTTCGACCCCTATGAGAGCCAGCAGACTTTGCGCCTTGAAAGTGGGGTCTTCATCATGACCAAGGTAGGGGAAGGAGGCACCAGTAAAAGCTAGAAAGACTTCAAACTGAGATGAGAAGGCGTGGGCCTTGAAGGCTCTCACGGTTTGAACAGGTATTTGTGGTGAGTAGGCCAAGGTTTGTCATTAACCTGTGGTCAAAGGTAGTGAAGGTATCCGTAATAGGTGAGCAAAGGTTAATTAGAAACCTATAGCTTGTGGTTGCCTCAATATGTCTGACAGCCTTCATCACCTTAGCATGGCCGAACCCCTTTCTTGAACCCCCGACATCACTATCACCACTCCTGAAGGTTACCAAATGATACACAGAGACCGCACCAACAAACAAGGCGGAGGCATTGTCATCATCTTCATGGAAACCATCAAATGCACCATTGCTAAATATAACCCCAGTCCTCTCATGGAACACCCCAACATCCAACTACAGACAGACGTGAAGACCAGGACTAGGAGCACCCGTGCATACAGACACCTGAACCCCAATCAACTTTCTGCCGTCTCTGACCTCATTGCCCCCTAGGCATTGACTCTTACCAGTACGTCCTAGTCGGCAATCTCAATTTCCACATCAATGACCCCCAACAACGCCAACTCCACCGCCCTCTTGGAGAACAACAACATTTCCCTCAACCAACTTGTCACTGTACACACACACAAGGCCGAACACACACTTGACCCCATTTTCACCTCCAGTGATAGAATTAAATTCAGCCACACTACTGAACTCACCTGGATGGCCAACTACATTGTACACTTCCCCCTCTCCCACACCTAGCACACCATCACCAAGCATTATATCTCCTCCCACCATAGCTGGAGCATGGTTACCAAAACTCAGTGGACTGAGACCCTCATCACCACCCAACCTGAAGCCTCAGCAGACATTGACCAGACCATCTAGAAATGTTCCTCCTAAATCACCAATGGCGCTGACAGAGTCGCCCCACTGAAACCTACATAAGCCAACAAAAACGCAAAACAAACCAGCTAGTAAAGCCCAGAGCTCAGGACAACCAAGCACAATGTTACCAACTAGAGAAAAGATGGAGCATCACAAAGAACTCCACTGACAGAATCGTTCACAAAACAGCTCTTAGCAACTATCACCTGCACATCAAGGAAGCCAAGAAAGCAGCCATTACCTCCTACATCAACACTGCAGCCAACTACACAAAGGAACTCTTAAAAATAGTAAAGGAATTGTCCAACCCAACAGCCATTGAGGAAACCATCCACCCCTCCCAAGAGCTCTGTGTCATCCTCTCAGACTACTTCCACAGCAAGATTGCCACCGTCTACAGCAACTTCGACCTCCAACCCACCACCCTCGACCTCAGCAGACTCAACCAACCAGCAAACATCAGCCAAACAATCACCACTTGGTTAAGGCTCACTGCCTGGTCCGCCACAGCCTTAATGTCTTCCATCCACTCCGGGGTGCCCAACCACCCCTGTCCCCGCCACCTCTTCAACCTCGCTACAAACACAATTAGCATGGAACTCACCAGCAACCTCAACACCTTCATCTCCACAGCAACCTTCCTGGACAAATGGAAACACAAATGTCAGACCCCTCCTAAAGAAACCTTTTGCTGACCCCAGCGACCTAAAAAATTAATGATCGATCTCCTTACTCCCCTTCCTGGCCAAAGTATTGGAGAAAACCATCAACCAACAGTTAACAAAATTCCTGAAACAAAACCACCTACTGGATGCCCCACAGTTCCGGGCCGACCACAGCACTGATTGCTGCCAAATAACATCAGAATTCTCCTCGACCACAGAGAAACTGTGACCCTGATCCTCATTGACCTCTCTGCGACGTTTGACATGGTCTCCCACAATACTGTCATCAACAGACTGCAACTTCAGTATGCAGCATGACGCCCTCAAGTGGATCGCCTCCTTACTTACAGGACGCGCGCAGAGCATCCGGCTGTCTCCGTTCACCTCTGCACCCACAGACATTATATGCGGCGTACCCCAAAGATCATCCTTCAGCCCCATCCTGTTCAACACCTACATGACCCCCCTCATATACAACGTCAGATCCCATGACCTCAGCATAATCTCCTATGCAGATGTCACGCAACTTATCCTCTCGCTCACCAAGGACCCTGCCAACCCCAGGACCAATTCCTCCAATGCCATGACCAATGTAGCCAACTGGATGAGAGACAACTGCCTCAGACTTAACTCCAATAAGGGAGAAGTACTGATCTGCGGGAACAACACCTCCACCTGGGACCTCAGCTTGTGGCCAGTCGAACCCACACCAACAGACCATGCACGCAACCTTGGGATCACCCTCGACAGCAAACTGCCCATGAAAAGACAAGTCAATGCAGTTGCTTACTCCTGCTTCCACACACTTCACTTGCTCATCAGAATCTTCATTTGGATCCCAATTGACACCAGAAAGACCCTCGCTCAGACCCTCATCACCAGCGGCCTCGATTATGGCAATGCTCTCTACTCCAGCATCTCTACCCAGCTTCTCAAAAAACTTCAGACCTTACAGAACCAAATGGTCCCACACCACCCACCACCTCAGAAACCTCCACTGGCTCTCGATCCAGAAGAGATGTCAGTTCAAGATCCTCATGCATGCCTACAGAGCCCTCCATGGTCAAGAACCACCTTTCATCATCCATTGACTGAACTTTCAACGACCTTCCTGCACTCCTCCTCTCATGCCCTCCCACACACACCCACATCCATTACAGCCACTGTGGTGGGCTTTCATTCTCCTACTGCGCCAACCAGACCTGAAGCAACCTGCCCCTACGAACAGCACCCTCCCTGGCGGACTTTAGAAAGGGACTCATGACCTGGCTTTTCAACAGATACATGGCATCCTCAGTGCCCAGAAACCCCTAGGGCTGACAATGTTGTGCTAATCAAATGCTGACTGACTGATTGATTGATTGCCTCTAAGTATACTCTGACTGCTTGTGTGCTAAGCTACCAGAGGGTTAAGCACAGTTTATATTGGTGACTTTTGTGGATCTCACTGATAGGGATTGTGGCTTTTGCTTGAACAGGGTTAAAACCCCCATTGAACCAATAACACAATTTGTCACAAGAATGTTGTCTCTGTTGGTGGTGGCCTTGTGAGTGTTGAGGAAGTCATTTCAGACATTGTGTAAAAGTAGGTTGGTAACTGTTAATTTGAGATTCAATCAAGCGGGAAGTATCTTGTGGTGTAATGGTCAGGTAAATAAATCTAAAAAGACTCCTGGACTACCAAAGGCCATAAAGCCCTGGAAGGATTTTAAAACTGAGGAGTATTATAAAAGAGTCCTTTTCCTAAGGCACCAAATATGATAAATTGAGTGACCTGAGGGGTAAATATAACGCTGCCATCTCAAGGGATTCCAGACACTACCGTTTTTCTAATTATCATTACCTTAGCTCCCATAGCAATGGTGCAACAATTTCCTTCTCAATAAAACTTTGTTTAGCATCTTTTTTCCCAAATTTGCACTAACCAGCAACCCATAACGTAAAATATTTTTCAAGCCCCTAACCCTTATGTCTAACCAGAACCAGAACCTTACACATTACCTTGTGCTTTTCACTAACCCTAACAATAAACCTCCACCTTCTCCTAAACCTAACTGCTATAATAGCAGCATTCTAAGGCCCAATCCCTTATGCTAGCCTTATTACTAACCCTTTCTCTTACCTTAAACTTAAACATCATATAACTTCTACATTTAAACATAATCCTTACAAAAAAACTATTCCTAATCCTAAACAATCCCCTAATCTAAACAATTTGTTTATTACAACAACAATAACCCGTTAGAATGTTGGAGGACTCACCTGTCTCTGTAGTTTGCTTTTGATTGTGGGTACTGTTTGTGAAAGTATTCTCTGTTGTGATTACGCAATCTCTTCCACATTGACTGCTTGCTATTTTAAGAGGCTTCCTGTGCCCTTGTATTGGCCTTTTAGTCCTTTGAGCCAAGAAGTCATCAGATGGGCTTCAGGTTAAACTATTGTATTCAGGTTCC
Source organism: Lissotriton helveticus (assembly GCF_964261635.1). NCBI lineage: Eukaryota > Metazoa > Chordata > Amphibia > Caudata > Salamandridae > Lissotriton > Lissotriton helveticus. The sequence continues at coordinate 682,032,432 of NC_136072.1, read as the reverse complement.
TGGCCTGTGCTTGCAATCCTTTTATGATTAAGAGCCGGAAATAGCTGTAGGAGGCATGCCATTTGAAAACTTGAACAGGTTGTCTGAATGCTGGGGACAGGTTAGACATGGCAGAGGAAAGGGCGAGTCCAGTTTATACCTAACACTAGACGGGCTAAAAGCAGGTGGCAAAAGTGCTTGGCTGGGACATCATCTTAGTTTGTATCAACTGGAGGCCATCAATGGCTGCCTAGAAGTAAGTAAATGAAGCATCTTTATCTGGATGCCAATTATTTATAAGATGGTGATCATGTTTAAAATGAATAGCAAAATTCAGTGATAGGATCCAATAGCTCCTTGTCTCTTACAATACTTGTTTATAGCACTTTGCACAGCAGGTGTGTCATTTTTAAGTGCTGTGAAAAATAGGTATGAATGTTATCAATTTAGAGGGGAGTGGCTGAGAAAATATTTTAGCAGTGCCCGGCATTATAGATTGCCATGATTTGTCAAATGTGAATGCAGCATTTGTCATAAATTCCCATAGGATTTCAGTGTTCAGTATAGTCAAGATGTACTAAGCCCATCATAAAGAGAATGCAGAGTGTAAGCCTGCTTAATTAATTTTTTGGTGCTGACATAAGAAAGGCACCATGGGACATATCACCTGCTTGTAAGAGTATGTGAAAGCTGAAGAGAGCATGCAATAAAATGGTGTTAACAAGTGCAATAATAATGTATCTTTAAACTATAGGCATTTAGCTGCAAATCCTTAGGGTGATATTAGACAGGCTACAAACACGAATATTCATTAGCAATGGATGAATATGTTTAAGTAATCTCTGGGACTGACAGAACAGAGTTCTTGTCTAAGATAATAGAGAACCCAGAGGGGTCCCGTTGCTCATCCCATTCAGTACAGGTAACAGTAAAAATGCAAGTAGAGTCAGATGGATGTATCCCGTGACTTTTTAATTGAGTTATAACACGAGTTATACATTCTCCATCTCTAGAATGATATATCATATTAAATATCCACACGTTATTCAAATTACATTTTGGACATAATTATGATAAATCCCTTGTTCTCCAGATTTCTGTCTCCTAATCAGATATTTTCAGGCCGGGTGGGGCGAGGGCCAGAAGAACAAAAATGTAATCTAGTTTAAAGTTGTATTTTACCATTACATTTTTTTTCACATGGGTTGTCTTACACTCGCTTTATAGATTGAATGAGTGAATGTGCTGAAAGTGTGTTTACTTTCCACTTTTTGGTGCATTTGATTGGCATACTGTCAACTGATAGGAACATTTTACCAGTACCGGCTGATACTAAACAGGGGTGGGAGGATGATGGGGGGAATCAAATAAATGGACTCACCTGAGGGCTGCCAGCCGCTACCTTTCCTCCATTGTCTTCTCCGTGTTGCGACAGTAAGCACACAGCCTCCTAGAATCCCCTGGCCAATCACGATGTTGCCTTACAGCAGCGTTATGATAGGTCTGAGCACTGTGGTTTGGCGCTCAGATGGGGACAGGGAGGATGTCTGTGTTCCCCACTAGGCTGTGTAATGCATCCTGGTGGGGATAATGCAAAGTGTGCTGAACTGTCTGGCCAGCCCTAAGACAGCCGACCAAACCGAACTGTCCACTTTAGAATTAGTTATCACTTCTCCCCCTAGTCCCTGCTATGGCCAGCCCAGCCCAACCCGTCTCACCCGCACTAAGCAGGAAGGAAAACTAAAATGATAATAACATTAGTCGCAATTTGCCATCTACTTCAAGTAGGTGGTGAAGCATCTCCTTTGGGATGCATGGGAAAATAATTTTTAACCCCTTGGCCGCGGCGGTAATTCCGCCGCAGCGCTGTGGGGAGATGGGGGCGCGCGGCGCCGCCATGCTTGTGACGGAACCACCCCATCACGAGCCATGGGCGCGCTGTGCTCCTGATAGAGTGGTTCCGTCACGGCCCCGCCCGCTCATTACTTCACCCGGGCAGGTGGGGAATTGATGCTGGGTGGGCGGAGCAGCCGCGGCGTGATGGAACCACTCCGTCATGAGCACAGAGCGCACGTGGCTCGTGAAGGAGTGGTTCCGTCACTAGCACGGAACAGGTTAAGGACAGGCAGTGGTCCCAGGGGCCACTGCCTGCCCTAAAAAAATAAAAAAATAAAAGTTTCATTTATTTCTTTTTAAATGCATCCCGTTTTCCTTTAAGGAAAAAAGGAACAAATATAACTGCTTTATTTAAAAGCAGTCCCACACAGGAGGCCACCATCCCTGGGAGGGCCAGACATTCCCAATGGGGCTGCAAATTGCAAGTGGCTCAATAATATTCATGAGCCTCGCTTTTAGCGACCCCATTGGGAATCACTAACAGTGCTTTTGCGACTCACAATTTGCGAGCCGCAAAAGCAAATGGTAATACATCTGACCCTAAAAATATAAATATGAATTGAAAGTATTTTAACATATTGATAAAGAGAGAACATTAGCATAATTTATATTATTCAATTGCTATCAATTCAAAAATGTAATGAGCAATAAAAAATGTATTAAAGTAGTTAACAAAAAATTACAAATACAAGATATCTAATTATTCAATAAAAAATAATTAATGTAAAATTTAAAAAACACTACACACCTAGTGCCCAGAAGAATCCAATAACCTGATAATATTAGTATAGTTGAAAAGTTATTATAAATAAATGACACAAAAATAATTAAATATAATACATTACAATAACACATTACAATAAAACAAATTAATAAAACTATATATTAAACTTGGATGAATCAGTTAAATTGAAGACCCAGGCCCCTTCTGGAATTGACTCAGACACTTCATCGATGAGTACCGGCCGGGATCCACCCAGGACCGCTGGGAAACAACAGCACCGGTCGCGCTATAGGAGAAGATCCCAGAATCGCAGCAATTCTCGTAGACGTATAACGGAGGGTCAGCAATCTCCTACTCCTTCATAACAAATGCTGGCAGAACTGTTTGATAGACTCATTAATCTTGATGGCTATATCATTTGGGCTGCACAGACTTGTACATTTCAGTGAGCTTGATGTTGCTTGAATGTACAATAGATGTTTAATGGGGATCCATTGGATGGGAACGGTTCCTACCCCCCGTTGGGGGCGATACGTTTGCCATACTGTGACAGATGCTTCAAAATTCTTTGAGGTATTGGGGGAAGGAGGGTGGGAGTGGGGTTTTTGGGGAAGTTCATATTGTTTCTCAGTGTCATAGTGTTCTATTTCGTACATAGTCTCCGATCGCATTGCAGCACCCACATGTTGATCTCCTTACATGTCAGACACCTGTTACGCTGGAAACCCAGGCGCGACGATCGAATATTGCTAGTTGGAATGTTCATGGCCTGCTGGACAAGATTAAAAGAGGGGCTGTACTCCACCAGGCTAAGTGCCACCAGACAGATAGTTTGATGCTACAGGAAACCCACATGGTGGGCAACAAGACACCCTGCCTGGCGCGCTTTGGTTTTGTCCACACATACCACTCTGGCTTTACTCAGGGATCTCAGGGTGTGGCGATCTTAATCCGTCAGTGGGTGCCATTTGTTCATGATCAGATCTGGTCTGATCTCCAGGGCAGGTATGTAGGGGTGACAGGCACACTGTATGGTGAGCGTCTCACTCTAGTCTGTGTGTATGCCCCCGCCCCTGTCGTGGAACTTGGTGGAGCGTGTGATGTCCCTCTGGGCCAAGTTCCACAGGACCTGATGATCACCGGGGGCGACTGGAACAATGTCATGTGCCCTTCATTAGATAGATGGCGTAGCACACGGCTGAGGACTGACACGCCTGAATCGAAACTCCAAGCACTGATCCAGGGAATGCAATGGGTTGATACCTTGCAGGAATTGCATCCTACGGGGAATGAATACACATATTTCTCACATATTCATGACTTTCTATCGCCATCATCATATATTTATCTCCTCTCCCCACACTTACAAAATCGAGGCAGCCGAGATTTTGCCCAGAGGTCTGTCAGATCATTCCCCAATACGACTTGCACTGCGGCTGGGCCCCGGATGATCCCCGCCCCATTGGCGCCTCTCGACATGGCTACTGCAAGACGATCACTACCATCACCAGATGTTTTCAGCCATTACTGAATATTTTTCCCATAATATTGCCACCGTAGGCTCCCCTGGGACTCTTTTGGAGGTCATGAAATCAACACTAAGGGGGGGTGGACATTGCCTTTGTGACCGCGCGGCGTCGGCAGTGCCGGGAAAAACTGACTCGCACTAAGGCCCAAATCATTGATTTGGAACGAAGAAGTAGAGTTGCAGATGGTGCCGTGGCTTGCCGCCAGCTCTCCAGGACACAACAACTGTACGCTAGCAACCTGTTGGACAAAGTAAAATTGTATTGGCTAGCCACGCGTAGCTGAATTGATCAGTGGGGTAACAAATCTAGTGCCCTTTTACATCGTCTATGCCAGCAGGCACTCCAACCTGTGACCCTTCCCGAAATCCTCAGTCCGGCGGGTGAGGTGCTTACAGACCTAATCTGTATTGCTACCAGCTTTGCTGAATATTTAACAGACATATATGCTCCACGGGAGACTCTTCCTGAGGCTACCATTGATCGGTTTTTGGATGATTTGCCCCCCGCGATCCCTCTCGGATTCTGTGCGTGATGACCTAGATGTCCCGGTCACAGTGGAGGAGTTCAGGGTGCCCTGGCTGAAATGCGCTCAGGTAAAGCACCAGGCCCAAAGGGGTTTTCTTGCAAGTTGCACAAGAAATACTCTTCCCAAATATCTGTAGATTATTTGGCGGCTCTCCAAGCTGCGGTGGAAAACGCCCAACTCCTTGCTGACTGGTGTCACACTGAAATATTCATCCTCTCAAAACTGGGCCGGTCCCCCCCCCCGAATTGCATACCTCATATAGGCCGATCTCCCTACTTAATGAAGAGGCAAAACTCTTAGCCAAAATCATTGCGAATTGCATTGTTCCACACATTACAACCTTAGTGTACCCAGACCAAGCGAGCTTTATGCTCGGTCATGCCACTCAATATCATATTCGACGTGCACACAATGCTATTGTCTCTGTAGATCAGCTGAATGGGCCGGCCGCGCTCCTTCTTGCCGATATTGACAAGGTATTTGATTCCCTCAGCTCTTTGCGCTTTTGAGCCGCCTCAACATCGGCCCTCAACTACTCCAATATATTTGACTTCTGTACACTGACATTAGCGTCTCAATACGGATCACTGACTCAATCTTGCGGCCGTATCGGAAGGGGTACTAGACAGAGATGCCCTTTATTTCCCTATCTCTTTGCACTCACCAAGAAACCATTTGCGGCATGGGTGAGAATCGACGTCCAGGTACTTGGCTTCAAGTGGTCACTGGAGATCTCTGATCGTAGAGCGTTGTATGCTGTTGACGTACTATTCTTTCTCACACTTCCAAATAGATCTGGCCCACGTCTGCTACGCATAATGCAAATTTTGGGCAAAAACTCCTGTCTTTACATGAATGCCCGCAAGTCGTTTTTGTGGCCTCTGCACGGGGATGACCAACTTGGGACTTGGACACATGAAGTGAAGGTTGTGCCGGATGGCTTTAGGTATTTGGGGTGTACCTGTTGTCCTCTCAACCCACCTTCTAGAGCAAGAATTTGGCCCCTCTATTGACTCAAATTAAGGAACAGGTCACATCTGCCTCTGTTATTGTTTGGCAGATCAGCCATTTTTAAAATGGTCTCACGATCTCACATTCTATACCAACTTCAGAATAATCCCTATCCAATACTACATACATGGTTTTGGCAACTAAATATGGACCTTAGTCACTTTCTCTGGGGTGGGGGCTCCGTGCATGTCACACTACGGACATGCTTTCAGTCCACTTACTGTGGGGGTCTTATGACTCCAGACATCCAGGCATACCATGCTGTGTCTCATCTCCTCATTTTAAATGATTGGTGGTATGGCGATAGGCGAGACCCTGCCTAAGCAGTTGAGCATAGGCTTATGCACTCTAGATCTTTACACAGAATCCTTTATTCTAGTGCGGCCCTCCAATCGTTACCGCCCACAACTCTGACGATTTTTTTGATATGGCGACAAGCACTGCGTAGGATGGGGTGGTGGGGCAGACTCACCAAGGAGACTTCTCTTTGGTGCAATGGTTTCCTACCACAATTGTCTGGCCTACAGGGGTTCCTGGGCTGGGACATTATCCGGATTTCGACAATTGGCACCGTCCACCATGGTTTGACCCTGAAGTCTTTCCAGCAGCTACAAGCCGAATTCCAAATGCCCCTGTCTGAATTTTACTGATATTTGCAGTTTCGCCACGTATTCTTTCCGTACCTAGCTCAACAAGACAGCATTCCCGACTTTGATCCTATTTAGGGCAAGGTGTTCCTGGGTGAGATGGGTGCACACAAAATCACAGCTTTATACCGCACATTGGTCACTAACAGCCACAAGGTGTTCCTGGGTGAGATGGGTGCACACAAAATCACTGCTTTATACCGCACATTGGTCACTAACAGCCACACAACACTCAACAAGACCAGAGAGGCCTGACAGTAGGATTTTGGTCCACTTGAGGAAGGCGACTGGGTTGAGGCTCTTGAGTCTCTGCGCGGATCGGCCTTTGCCCTGCTCCTTCGATCTTATACAATTGTAATATATCTACACCTTGTATACTTCACTCGCTATGGGCTTTGGAGTGCAGGGATGCTCGCATCTCCCCAGTGTTTGCTCTGTGGGATGGTCGAGAGTACTTTCCTCCACACGATTTGGACTGTTTGGCTCTGTCGCGGTATTGGCGTGGGGTCCTGGCTTGTCTTTCTGAGGTGCTGGGGCAGTCACCGTGATTGACCATCTACATATCACGGAGGGGATTGAAGGGAATAGATACAAAAGACATCAGTTATATCTGGGGCTTACTCTGGCCAAGCGCGAGAACGCCAAGGCCTGGAAGGCGAAGTCCCAGCCATCTAAAGGAGCCTGGAAACGGGGCCTTGACTTCTCCATGGGATTAGAGATTCTGATATTTAAGGCACGTGAGCATCCCCAGAAACACCCGAAGATTTGGAAGCAGTAGGCTCACTATCGGGGTCTGAATCTCAAACCTGTTCCCCCTGCGTTATGCAATGACGATTTGCCATAGAGATCAAAAGTTGGGTCCTCCCAGTGAAAATACTTGTACCTGTACTCAAACATTACGATGGGAGTCTTTGTCTAATAATGTATATAGAGACTTTGAAATACTGATGTTTTTTGTTTGCAATGTTTTAATGCATTTAATTCAGTCTCCCGCGTACTTCTTTTTCCAAAGATCCTATAATGTAAAAGTTGACGTCTTTAATACTGCCATGATACATATACAATATGCTGCCCTGTGTTATCTGGGCCTTTTGTGTCTCTCAACAATAACATTTGTTATGGAAAAAAAACGATATATTAAACTTTAATATTACTGTCAAAAAAATAAACTTACCTTTACTTTTCTTGTCCACAATATTTTCATAGTCACGTTATTTTTCAGTTACTATATAGGGGTAACACCCATTAATATGTTAAGAATCTCTGCCCACACCCTAATTCATATTCTGACGAAATAAGTTAATGAAAGAAAACTTAAGAACCTGTGATTCAAATGTCTAGTCGGCAAGCGTGTCAGTTTTAAAAATGGGATGGAGCATGAGCGGTTCGGCAATGGGGAACACATGATGGATAGTCAGCCATCTCAACGTGCTCTTAGTTACAGTAAAACACCCATTCATTGGAAAGAGCCTCATGTCAAGCATGTAATATCTCTGTTAAGGAAATGTAAATGTGTAGCTTCATACAGCCTCTACACTTGAGAGAGCAGAGAAACTGCATCTATTATCTTGGGTGACATTCTTCATTTCTTTCTTTCTTTCTTTCTTTATTTATTACTGCTTGTGGATGTTTATAGTGCAAATAAGGTTTACCAGAGTATCACAGAGCCCTACAGAGTACATAAGTAACAGAGCTTACATGGAAGCTGACACAAGAGAATCACTTGGTGTATGGGGAATAATTTGCACGGCATGCGAAAGAAAACAAAAATAAAAGTAAAAGAGCAATTCAGTGAGGCACAGAGAGGCATTTACAGGGTAGAGATATTACACCACATTAACACACAAGCAATGCCAATATGTCAGGCCAATACCTGGAAAGTGCCTCTCCAGTCACAGATACATTTAGGCATTCAGTAAGTCATCATACATGAACTTTGACAGCCTTCCTTCACTCATGTATTCATTCATCCACCCACTGACTCATTCTCTGCATTAACAAGCTGAGTAAGAAGAATAAAAGTAGAAAAAAACGTGCAGCTGCCAAAATGGTATGCTGGGAATAAAAAAATAAGCTATTGCAGCAGGCAGTCACTACAAGGGATCAACACTATTGCATTGTAGGAGCACTCTTGCATTTCTGACAAAAGGGTCTAACAAAGATTATCACACTGCAAATCTTCAACCACAAGGGTTTGTTAGAGTAGGTTATCAACACCAAAATCCTTGCCTTATGTCGCAATCTTTGAGATTCAAAGTAGCAAAATATCTGGCTACAGCCTTGAACACAGTATAATTACAATCAAGTCAACTTCTTTCTGTGAAACAATCGGGCCTTTAGCCTATATCTTTTGCTTAGCACCATTATCAACTAAGGTTGGGTGTATTGCTTTTAAGCTTTCCCACGAGGCAGCCATCAGCCATTCAGTAATAAAATAAAAATATGTACAAATTACTACTGAAAATCTTCTAGCCCATAGTTTGTTAATGTGTATTGTCCACACCAAACCGTTAGTTACTACAGTAATGTTTGAGATTTCATGTGACAAAATACAAGTCTGCAGCCTTTACAATAGTGTAATAAACATTCACTCTTAAATGCCTAGTTGCTTTAACAATTGCTTTTCACAGTGAAGCCTGACCTGCTGCCTTTGCTAAAACTTTTCATGAAAAACAGATTAGACCTCTTCTGTCAGTCGTAACTTCTACCAGTGTGTGGAAAAGTAAATTTTGCCATGTTCTGTGTCCCTACGCCTCATCCATCATGTGTTATGTGTGCATGACCAATATGCATATGTTATTCCCCATTTCTGATTAAAGACGCAATTACAGTTGTGTCCACCTCTAGTATGTTAGTTTCCAGTCCTCGTGAATACTACGAATATCAGGCCTATGTAAGAAATGTTGCCACGTTTCTCAGTGTGCACGTTATTCAATTATAAAGTCCCCGTTTCCAGGCCTCAAAAGGGCCCGGACCACAGATTCAGCTCCTGTCTCCTGAAAGCCTCGCTGAGGAGCGATACAGCCCCCACCTGTATCCTCGACCCTTCACTTACTTCCTGCCTTGCAGTGCCCGGTGCACCCCGGCTCTGCCTCTGAGTCTGCCAAAAGTATGTTATAGTTCCAGCTATCAGTTCAGTCCTCCTCCTCTGCATTCCTAAGCTACTGAACTGTATCAATAGTTTCCGTCATTGTCTAGCCTTCTCGTCTCCATGTTAGAGAAATACTGTATTTAATGGTCATTTAGTATTCTTCATCACGCACTACATGTAGAATAATGCATGGTCCAGTCTTAGAATCAAGTTAGCCTCTCCCCTCATGACTTCTAGTTTATATCAACATGTTCCCTAAACATTAGATACCAGATAGGGTTTAGGTACATGTCGCTCCGACCCTCCAGACTCTAGTCTCTGCTCCTAGCACAGAGTTCGTAGCCCCCAGCTTCTCCTAGTAATACGTCATTGCCAGTTTTCGCGCACCATTAGGTTAGAGGTCCCGGCTCCTTAGGTAGCCCCCTCCAATGTTTCCGCCCATTCATGACATATTCTGTTACGTTTTGCATCACATGTCTAAGTAAACTCCCAGTTACACCTCTTATTTCTCTTATCTCTCGCGACTGCTACGCGTCACGCCTTCTACTCCACCCACTGTTACGCCTACTGCAATGTAATGCTATGTGTTTGCGCTATGTATATAAGTCAATGTTTTGTTATTAAATGTTAGCGCGCTCATCCCAGACCTAGCCCCAGCAGCTGCTGGGCCTCTTTTCCCCTGCTGGGCCCCAGTTGTCCTGCTGGGCCCTGTCATTCTGTTCCTATGCAGGTTGTCCTGATCCTGTCCTTATGCTGTAATAAACCTGCAGAAACTCCTACTACCTCGAATCTTGACTCTTATTTATTGAGCTATCTGTTATGCTATAAGTCTAGTCAAAAATAGGGTATTATTTATTTATTTACCACATAATGGCGCCCGAATAGGGACTTGCCCTTTCCCCACGCGTCGGTGAAGCCACGCCGACCCCCTGACCCTCTGCAGTCGTGACGGAACCATACTGGCCAAGTGCAGATATTTCTGCTTCAAGTATCCCTCAGGCCCACGGAGGAGACGGAGGAGGCGGTCCAGCATCCGAACGAGACGGTGGAGGAACGCGGCGAGTCCCGACCAGAGCCCAAGCCGAGAGTCCAAGGTCCGAGGTATCCGGAGGCCCACCCGTAACTAAAGTCCGAGGTCCGAAGTTCGTCGTCGTCGTCCAGTCCAGTCCGAGGCCTTCCGTTCCGTGCTGCCCGGTGAGTACCATTGCTGGGGTAGTGTCTAGACAGGGTCAGTCTAAATTGACTCCTGGTCCGTGGGTTGGTGGTACCCAAGCCCACAAACGAAGTGTTCACCTAGGTGGATACGGGTCTTGATGCGTTCCTTTATGGGACCGGTATGTTCCGTACTGTTACAGCAGTGCATCCAGTAACTCTAGTCTGTTCCGTTCTCGAGAATTCTGTTCTGTTTCTGTTTTCAGTATTTTCAGGTAGTATTCTGTTCGAACTGTTATGATATGATATTGTTTAATGTATTTCCAATGTCGTGGTATGCCTGAATTGTTTTCCCAATTGTTATTGTTTTTCGTGTATTGTATTGTGTTCCGATTCAAGTTTAGAATGCCGCTCTTTTCCAAGTTACGTCAGTTAAAAACTAGAAAGGGTCTGCTGGAAGCAGCAGTTCCTGTTCCGCCTAGGGACAGTCCAGGTCACTTTATGTATCAGAAACATGGCATAAGCGCCATATTGTATCTAGATTTATGGGTAGAGTATACCAAACAGTTAGAAGAAAAGTATAGATGGCCCGTATCGGGTACATGGGATGCCGAATGTATCATGCGAGTAGAAGAAGCATTATGGAAAAAGAAAGCCAGACAGTCACAGAAAGATGCCATCGAGTTATGGCGTAAGGAAGCGCATAGAAGAACGGAAAAGGAAGTCAGAAAGTCAGAGTTAAGTAGAGAATCCCAAGAACGAGCCCAAGAAAGAGGATTAATCGAGATAGGTGAACAAGTCAAAGTCGAACAGTCAGACAGACAGAGGCATGCCCTTATTAAGGGTATGTATCCTCTCCTTGCCGAAGGTTTGCCAAAAGCGACCCCAGAGGCACCCAGTAATTTCCCGCCACCATTAGTTCCGACCAAGCTACGTCACCAACCGACCGCAGCTGATATTTTTATTTCGTCCTATTTGGACGACACAGTTCCAGAATATGCAAATCCAGTTCGCGCTCCACCTGTCCCTGTAAATCAGGCACTTCCCGTTCCTCCAGACACCGGAGTACCTGTTACGGTACCCCCGGGTCAGCCTGTCATACAAGTTCAGCCCACGTTACAATTACCGACCCTGCAAGCACGAAGAATGTCAGTCGACGATTCTAGTATAGGGGCCGCAGGAGGAGGTCCTCCTCAAACCCCACCGCCACACAAGCGTTTATCAGCACTCGAATTACATGCTCAAGCATCACAGCGTACTCCTAAAAGTAATAAGTCTGTTACAGAAATCAGGCAAGCCCTTGCCGAATGTGTCTATGACACAGTCCCAGGCGAGTATAATATGGTTTTATATTCCGTACGCGTAAGAAGGGTGACCGAGTATCTAGTCACCTTACCAAATATGAAAGAAGATCTAGACAGAATATATCGTTTCATCCGTACAGGGGATGATCCAGAAAGTATTGGCGAAATTATGTCTCAAAGAAAAGCCGAGATTCAGCTCATGGTATTAAAGTTCCTGATCAATTGTCTAATAAGAGAACAAGATTACCCGTCTAAAGATCCCGCCGAAATGAGAATCCTAACAAGGTGGAGTGATAATATAGCCGAGGGTAAGCACAAGACCATTAGTGCCATGGAAAGTATGTACAAGAAAATTCGTAAAGAAATAATAAGGTTACACGAACAGCGTAAAGCAGCACAAGTAAGCGAGAAAGAAAGTATCTCTGATCCTGAAGAGGAAGACGAGAATCCCGCCAGAATAGCGTATGTAGGAAAATCCAGATTTCCAGATCGCCATTTACGTCCAGAACCTAAGTCTATTTTTCATCATCCAGCACCAGAACGAGGCTCTTTAGAGCAAGTATTTCAAGCTACCGATCACATTCTGAAATCACGAGTCGGTTATAGCGAATTAAGTACCATGCACGAACAAGAACTAGCCCGATCAGCAGTCCGACGGATTACTGATTCTACCACTTTTCCAGACGAAATAGTGGCACAAATGTTTCTGAAACTGCCCCCAGCCGAGCAACGACTGGTGGGTATGTATATGATCCAGCACCTCATTACTCAGTATGAGGGTCAACATTCTGATCCAGGTCCGTTACATGATATCCTGAACGAGTTACTCCAGTACAGATGGAGAGGTCTAGGTACCGATTTAATTAGTGTCATTCTAGAACAGCGCCACAAGTATAGAACGTTCCTGAACCCGCATTTTGTTCATGTCTCACCCCCCGAAAGTAAACCATTCTACATAGACAGACAGAATCCGCTACGAGAAGTCCACCCAGTCCAAGGGGCGGGTGGCGTAATGCAACGAGTGTTTGTATACACTCCGATATCAAAGATGGAACTTCTTGAAATGAAGAAATTAATCCCCTGTCATGACAAAGATCCAGCGGGGTTCCATAGAGAATTAAAAGACATGCTCCGTATGGGAGAATACACTTACCCAGATATCATTAAAATGTTAAAGGTCCTGCTACCCGCAGGGGTGTATGAAAAGTTAAAGGAAAAAGAATGGGAGGTGGGAGAGAAAAAGATCGATTGGACAGCTCTAGAAGCTGAAGACAAGGCACGAGTACCAGGTACCGGTCTTGGAGATAAATGTAAAGAATTACCAGAGTTATTGATTCAAGTTTTACCCAGATTATTGACAACTAGGAAAGAAGACTGGGATGCAATCTCAGCCTGTAAACAGAAACAAGAAGAGGATATTAGTGATTTTTATTCTAGATTTGAGAAATGTTTCAGTATTAACAGTGGTCTCAAGACAAGTAGTGAGTCATACCCTCATCTTTTCGTTACCAAATTAGTCGAGAATTCAAGTCCACAAATTAAAAACCGAGTTTTGAAAGTCGAAAGCACCTGGCAAGCAAATACTCCGTCCCAGATGCTCCAGATGCTTCAGTATCACCAGAATAGAATTAGAGAAGAGCAAGAACACGAAAGAAAACGTATGAAAGACACGAAAATGAAAGTGCTAGTTGCACAATCTATTCCTCAAGACAGTCAGAAGAGGGGTCCGAATCAAGCCAGTCACCCTGCAGCTCCCGTTAAAGGGAACTGCAATTATTGTAAACAGCCAGGTCATTTTATAAACGAGTGTGCAGTTCTGAAACACAACATAGCTACTGGTAAGACTAAAGAAAGACCACGTCCGCCGAGACAAGAACAAGTTTCACAGACTCCTCAGTCACAGAATGCACAACAGACAGTTTCCGCACCGCAGCCTATTGCTGCAACACAGCACGTTACATCGCAGATGTACCAGTATGCACAGTCCGAGTATCCAGAGTACCAGTCATATTCATGAAACAGCCTAGAGAGGGAGGTAGGCTTGCCTCTCATCGAGATACCTGTAGACCAAGAAGGTCCCTATGTTCATAGTCAAGTATTAGGGAAAGACAGAAAGTTTTTGATCGATACAGGGGCAAGTAGGACCACAATTAGTCACGCCGAAGTTCCAGGGGCTCCGCTCTCAGGCTCAAGAAATGTTTCCCTTGGATTTTCAGGAAAACCCATAGTTAATGAAATATCTAAGCCAGTTACTCTAGAAGTAGGTCCATTGTCCCGTACTACTGATCTGTTACTTACTAAGTCATGTCCGGAAAATCTATTAGGTATTAAGACACTGAAAGAGTTAGGTGCAGTTATTTGCTGTTCCCCAGAGGGAATACGTCTGTTCCTACGTGACTTTAAGGGTCACTATGTATTACGAGATTTTGATTCAAGATTGTCTAATGTTCCGCAGCATTTATGGGCGCAAGGTCCAACTGATGTAGGTTACATGCAAATCACACCCTATCGTGTGACTCTCAAACCAGGTGTAGTGTTACCACGAATCAGGCAGTACAGATTGCCACCTGAGGCTGTAGCAGCCTTATCCAAAATTATTGACGAGCTCATGGCTCAAGGAGTAGTTGTAGAAACTGACTCCAATGTATGTAATTCTCCGATCATTCCAGTCATGAAACGTACTGATCCAAATGCACCCCCAGTATATCGATTAGTGATTGATTTACGAGAGCTTAACAAATGTATTATCCCTCAGTACCCAGTCGTCCCAGACATTTCTTCCCTGTTAACAGCCATTGATTCCGAAGCCATGTTTTTCACTGTTATTGACCTCAAGAATGCATTTTTTAGTGTTCCAATTCATCCAGACAGCCAGTTTCTTTTCGGATTTTGTTTAAATGGAAGGAGCTATATGTTTACACGCGCTCCTCAAGGTTTCACAGAAAGCCCTAGTATTTACAGTCAAGCACTCAAGAGACAACTAGACAACATTCACATGCCAACTGACACTGCCCTGCTCCAGTATGTCGATGATCTACTGATCACAGCCCGTTCTGAACGTGCTTGCGAGCGAGCATCACTTACAGTTCTGTATTTTCTAGCCGAGATGGGGCACAAGGTGTCACCTTCGAAGCTTCAATTCTGTGTCCAGCAAGTGGTATACTTAGGACACTTGCTGTCCAAGAGGGGTAGGCAGTTGACACCCGACCGTATCCAGTTAATAGCGAGTCTTCCCCAGCCCAGAACCCAGAAGGAGGTACGTGCCTTTATCGGCCTTACTTCTTATTGTAGACAATGGATTCCCCAGTATGCATTCCTAGCCAAGCCACTGATACAGTTAACGACACAGGAGGCAGCCGTATCGACTGTCCTCCCTTGGACATCTGACCATACACTTAGTTTTAACGAGTTAAAGAAAGCCCTATGTCAAGCTCCAGTTCTAGCTACACCGAACTACAGTAAGCCTTTTACACTTTTCGTTACTGAACGCGAAGGTACAGCATTATCTGTCCTCACACAAGATCAAGCAGGTCAATACAAGCCCTGTGCTTATTTTTCGAGCACATTAGATCCAGTCGCCCAGGCGTTGCCTGCGTGCCTCAAGTCAGTTGCAGCCACAGCACTAGCTATCAGACAAAGTGATTCTATAGTTTTAGGACATTCCTTGACAGTACAAGTTCCACATTCAGTAGAAGTTCTTTTAAACCGAACACAAACTCAGCACTTGACAATTGCACGTTTAACAGGTTATGAATTGACACTGTTCCAGCCACACATAGGAATTAGACGCTGCAACGTCCTGAATCCTGCTACACTGTTACCATCAGTTAGTTCAAATCCAGACACACATGATTGTGTGGAAGTAGTTAACATTACGACAAAGCCAAGACAAGACCTGACAGACATTCCGTTACCAGATCCTGACCTGACACTTTATGTGGATGGTTCATGTATGAGAACTAGTACAGGAGAACTAGTCGCCGCGTATGCAGTGACTACTGACACTGAAGTTATTGAAACACACCGTATTGATACTCTGTCCGCTCAAGCAGCAGAGCTAGTCGCTCTGACACAAGCCTGTATACATGCCAAGAACCTGAAGGTTAATGTTTACACAGATTCACGTTACGCATTCGGAGTTGTACACGACTTCGGAGTGCTCTGGCAGGAGAGAGGTTTTATGACTTCTCATGGAACCAAGATTCAGCATGGTCTCCTTATTCAAGCCCTGTTAGATGCCATACATTTACCGACATCTATTGCTATCATGAAGTGCAAAGCACATACGAAAGTTACTGACATTATTTCCCAAGGTAATGATTTAGCAGACCGCACAGCCAAGCTTACAGCACAGACTCCAGACATCCCAGTTAATATGACACATACTCCAGATCCGATTACATGCATGACAGTTAAGGACCCTACTCAAGATGTCATAGATATCCAGTCACATGCTACTCCTGATGAAATCAAGAAATGGTCTGTACAAGGAGGGGTCCAGACAGATCAAGGATGGTTAACGAAGGGTAGAGCCACATGGTTTCTCCCCGATTCTATGGTTCAAGTCATTATCAATACCGCACATAGTCCAGCACATTTAGGAGAAAAAGCTATGTTAGACAGTATCCAGAACATTTGGTTCAACAAGCATTTACGAGCTGCAGCCAAGCAGAAAGTCCGTACCTGTATGATATGTTGTCAGTTTAATCCAGGTAAAAGTGTCCCGGTGGAACAAGGTGGTTTCCAGCCCCCTGACCACCCTTTTGAGGTCCTCCAGATGGATTATATTCAAATGGAGCGATGTCGAGGTTTCAAGTATGTCCTTGTAGTTGTATGCGCCTTGTCCAGATGGACAGAAGCATATCCAGTCCCAGATTACACAGCCGCGACCACTGCCAAGCAGTTGGTTCGTGAATTCTTCCCTAGATATGGACTCCCTAGAGTCGTATATTCTGATAACGGCCAGCCATTCTCATCTGAACTCATGAAACACGTTTCCCTTTTGTTAGGGTACCAGTGGAAGTTCCATTGTGTACGCCATCCAGAAGCAGCTGGACTAGTCGAAAGGCATAATCAGACTCTGAAAATCCGTATAGCAAAAGTCTGTAAAGACAAGGGTGTGGACTGGTTAGTAGCTTTGCCAGTCGCTCTGTTTTACATGCGTATGGTCGCACATTCCAGATCAGGTCTGTCCCCGTATGAGGTCGTTTTCGGCCGCCCCCCTAATATGTGGGGTACTCCTAGACCCCGAAGTATTACCGATGTTTCATGTAATATGCTGACAGATTACCTAGCTTCCTTGATGTCTGCCCTCAACTCATGTCGTTCACAGGTTGCCGCCGCATTTCCAGACAATACCGAGGTGGCACCGCACGAGGTCGTTCCAGGCTCCCTAGTGATGATCAGAAATTTCGACAGATCAAGTCCGCTGGAACCACGTTGGAAGGAGCCACGTCAGGTCCTCTTGACCACCCGAACTGCCGTCAAGTTGGAAGGCAGGAAGGGGTGGGTCCACCTTTCTCATGTAAAACTTTTCAAAGGACCGGAACCAGTCTTCAAAAACATTTCCAAGAACATTTCCCAGGATTCGAAGGATTGCCGGAACATTGTTTTAAAGGACTGTCCCGCACAAGACATTATTACAAACCCTCCCTTGTTAGAGAAAACTCCGCAACAGGAGTATAAGTTAAAGCTCAGGTCTAATAAGTCAGCCAGTTTGATTGTATAAGTCCTCCCCTAGGTGAAACGGTTAGACTGTTTCTGACATGTATAAAATAGACCCCCATAGTGAGAGAGTCAGTCAAAGCTCAATCAAATGTATCGTTTTTCTGAGTTTCGTATTATTCATCAGCATAATGATTTCCTGCACCAGCTATGCTTTCTATCTGTGTTTTTCAGTTCCTCATGTAAATATGTCTGCTCATGCTACAGTAGAGCACACGTTTAGTGATCTGCCTCCTCACGAATATGCATACCGCCTCGCTATGCGTAATAACACATTTATCCGTATGTTACATTATTCACACCAGACCAGCAATGCCACTAATTGTTGGGTGTGTGGTCGACTCCCCCCTTTCCAGACACCGAAGGGAGTTCTGCCACTCTTTCCTTATCCATTCTCACACAATGGTTCGTGTGGAGCATGGTCCACGTTAACGTCATCCTCAACAGATATGTCTTTTCTTAACAGTACATGTTTCCCAGACAAGCAAGGTCTCCCCCACAGAACAGGTTTAGATTTAGAAAATGAAGTATATAATTTAGGAAATTATTCGTCGAATTTCATGGTCCTGAATGTTCAGTCTGATACTACTCCAGACTTACCTGCTATTTCAGTACTACCAGTCAAAGGCGAATTATGTGTCCGTAGTTATGGTTCTGTACACCTAGGTCATAGTGAATGTACTACTGTTATCCAGTATAGTGACAGTGGGAAATCTATTTTCAAAGCTTCACGTCATTCTTATTTTATTTGTGGTCAAACTGCATATGTCCGTCTGCCCCTCGATTGGGAGGGAACCTGTTACATTGCTTTCCTACTGCCACCTGTTTTTCTAGCCCCACCTGACTATCATAGGAATTCTTTCTTAGTACACACTAGACACAAGAGAAATCTCCCGATTGTCGATTATACTGAAACCGCCGCAGAGCAATTCATTGATATAGATAAAGGTGTTTTCCCTTATTTAGGCACAGTTGTAAATAGTAAGCTAATCCGTAGGTTAACAAGAACCCTTGAAGCAGTAGTAGATGAGACTGCCTCTGCTCTAGGTAACCTAACCGAAGAACAATCCTTTATGAGAATTGTCGTTTTACAGAATCGTCTCGTCCTTGACGTCATACTGGCCGATAGGGGCGGGGCCTGTAGAATTCTCGGATCCAGTTGTTGTATTTTCATTCCTAATAACGCGCCGTCTGTTTATTCAGCTATAACCAGACTCCATAAAATTGCCCATCTGTTACACCAAGATCTAGGCACCTGGACATGGTCCGGTTGGTTCTGGAATATAATTTCCGCGTGGGGATGGAAAGTCCTGTCCTTTTTAGGTATTGCAGTAGCGATCATATTTAGCTGCTGCCTCTGTATACAATGTGGCCCTGCGATTTGCAGCATGTGTGCTACCTCTTGTATTCCCAGTCCCAAGCCCCGTTCTAAATCCCGTTCCAAGACAATTCGAGACGAGCAAATGGTACTGTATGAAATGATAGACGGTATCATGAATATTGATGTTTCCTGATGGAAACGTAGTGACAAGGAGGGAATGTGGAAAAGTAAATTTTGCCATGTTCTGTGTCCCTACGCCTCATCCATCATGTGTTATGTGTGCATGACCAATATGCATATGTTATTCCCCATTTCTGATTAAAGACGCAATTACAGTTGTGTCCACCTCTAGTATGTTAGTTTCCAGTCCTCGTGAATACTACGAATATCAGGCCTATGTAAGAAATGTTGCCACGTTTCTCAGTGTGCACGTTATTCAATTATAAAGTCCCCGTTTCCAGGCCTCAAAAGGGCCCGGACCACAGATTCAGCTCCTGTCTCCTGAAAGCCTCGCTGAGGAGCGATACAGCCCCCACCTGTATCCTCGACCCTTCACTTACTTCCTGCCTTGCAGTGCCCGGTGCACCCCGGCTCTGCCTCTGAGTCTGCCAAAAGTATGTTATAGTTCCAGCTATCAGTTCAGTCCTCCTCCTCTGCATTCCTAAGCTACTGAACTGTATCAATAGTTTCCGTCATTGTCTAGCCTTCTCGTCTCCATGTTAGAGAAATACTGTATTTAATGGTCATTTAGTATTCTTCATCACGCACTACATGTAGAATAATGCATGGTCCAGTCTTAGAATCAAGTTAGCCTCTCCCCTCATGACTTCTAGTTTATATCAACATGTTCCCTAAACATTAGATACCAGATAGGGTTTAGGTACATGTCGCTCCGACCCTCCAGACTCTAGTCTCTGCTCCTAGCACAGAGTTCGTAGCCCCCAGCTTCTCCTAGTAATACGTCATTGCCAGTTTTCGCGCACCATTAGGTTAGAGGTCCCGGCTCCTTAGGTAGCCCCCTCCAATGTTTCCGCCCATTCATGACATATTCTGTTACGTTTTGCATCACATGTCTAAGTAAACTCCCAGTTACACCTCTTATTTCTCTTATCTCTCGCGACTGCTACGCGTCACGCCTTCTACTCCACCCACTGTTACGCCTACTGCAATGTAATGCTATGTGTTTGCGCTATGTATATAAGTCAATGTTTTGTTATTAAATGTTAGCGCGCTCATCCCAGACCTAGCCCCAGCAGCTGCTGGGCCTCTTTTCCCCTGCTGGGCCCCAGTTGTCCTGCTGGGCCCTGTCATTCTGTTCCTATGCAGGTTGTCCTGATCCTGTCCTTATGCTGTAATAAACCTGCAGAAACTCCTACTACCTCGAATCTTGACTCTTATTTATTGAGCTATCTGTTATGCTATAAGTCTAGTCAAAAATAGGGTATTATTTATTTATTTACCACAAGTGACCCGATCAGCTCTATAGCTTGCATTAGCTTGTCACCATAACCACCTCAGCTCCACTATATTGAGCACTCACTTTTTCACAAAGCAACCACCAGGCATACAGCCATATAAATGCAAATATATTCAAAATTAGATTCAGCAAAACAAAATACAACAATCTTAAGAAGGCCTTACAAAGATTATCACAGTACAAATCTTCTACCCTTAGGGTTTGTCAGAGGGTGTAACTAACATCAAAACCATGGCAAACACAGAAAACACAGCAGATTGGCAGATCGGGCTGGACTGTTCCCATGAGAAGCAGGGTCAAGACTGATTTGCATATGTCTAGGTCTGAACTTGAGTGGTGTGGTGAGCAAAATAAATCTGGATTAAACCAAGATCTTTGTGACTGGGGTGAATGTTTGTATTGTTCAGCATTACATCCATCATTAGTTATTTTTGCTTAAAATACTAGCATTGGCATACTAGAAGTAATTGTTTCCATAATGGACACTTATGTTGACATACTGGTAAAGGCATACTAAAGGTAATTCTTGGATATGGGACACCTATGGAAAAATGCTAACACATTCGATGACATTCTTGCTATGAAGGAGGACATCCTGACATATGGGAAGGGGGCATACGTGACAAAATGCAGCTCTCACATGCTGGGGTAATTTTTGACATAAGGATCACTTGTGGTATATGGATTGTATAAATGAACAAAGTTTGGCACTGGTATATTGTGGACATATGCAGGTACCTATAACAAAATTCTAGTACTGGCACAAAGGAGTTAATTTCTGACATATGTTGCCATCCATAGCATACAGTGTCAGGTTTCATTGGCTTGGCACACCATTAAAATGTAATTAGTTGCCCCCCCGAAGGAGCCGAGGCCTCCGTGGGGCTGGGACCGGGGCCTCGCCTATGGGATCCGGCCTGGCGTTGTTGTGACCATCGGCCCCGGCCGAGAGAGTGAGCCGCTGGTGAGAGCCGTTGTGCGAACATCCCGGTGACCCTGATCCGGGCCTGCCTTGGTGGCCGAGAGGCTTGTGAGGGGCGCGGTGCTCCGGGGACTGATCGTGTGAAGGGGTCCCCCCGCCGCTGCTCCGTCCGGTGACCCTGGACCCTCGCGCTCCGACTCTACTCGTGGGGAGCGCCGGCGATAATACAGGCGGGCCCCCGCGTTGAGCGGTTCTCCTTTTTGCACCAAGGCCGCCATTGTTGGGACCCCCGGGACATCTGTAAAGGCCCGCATTTGTGAACTGTCCCGAGAGTCGCGGAGGGTGGTGAGGAGGCTGAACTTACAAAATGGCTGCCGACGATCTGGGCTGTAGATCTCCTCGTGATGGCGGACTTAGGTTGCTGGACTGCATGGGGGCCCGGACGTGTGCACGTGTATCTACGATTGGAGACGTTCTTGATGCCTTGCGATCCTGGCACGCGTCCCTGGCCCCCGGTGCCCCTGGAAACTCGTTGCGATCCGCCGCCATCTTGGGTGGACGCTTCTTCATGGCCCCCTCTTGCCCCAGTGACGCCGCTGCCTCGCCCCCCTCGGTTGCTATGAGGGTTGCTACCGCTGTTCGTCGACGGATTTGTAGGCCGATGGCTTTGGAACCTCCTGCTCTTCGATGGTTGGAGTTTGGGGACCTGGTTATCGTGCGGAGGCCCGATCCTCCCCGGATGCCTGAGAAAAATGGTGGACTGCTGCCTGTTCCCGCCTTGATGAGGTCGCATTTCTATTTTGCAGGAAAACCCCCACTTTTCCGAACTGTGGAACTGAACTCCTGTCTTTTACTGCCCGTGTTGCTATTGCTGAGACATTTGAACTACTTATTTGAACTTTTGTTCACTTGCAGATTGATTGACCTCCCTGGTCTACGTCTTGATCGTAATTTCTTTCCAATGTGTGCTTGCCTCGCATCGTGTTGCTCACTTCACATTGTCATGTGGTGGGTGGAAATTGTGGTTAGGAAAGGATTGGGGTGAGATGCACGACTCCCGGTGGATTATTGATGCACGGACTCGTGGCGCAGTTGTTTATATTCATGGCGCTGTGGGAGACCACCCCCTGTAAGTTATATGGCGCTTCAGATCTTGTCGTTCTGGGTCACACGTAATATGATTATGGTTAGGCGGAGGCTGTGGCCGACCGTATTTGTTTTTGCCCTCTTGCTCCTCCCTCCCATTTATTTCTTTTGTTTTCATCTCCTTCTTTTTGTCTCTTTATTCCTCTTCTCTCTTTCTCCACTACATTTCGGGTTCCGGTTTAGGGCGACAGGCACGCTGTCTGGAGGGTAGGCCGTAGCCTTCTGCAGGGGTGCAGGGTGGGATGGGTGGGTTGGGTCTTCTTGGATGTTTTATTTTCCTCAGTTCTATGGCCCTTTTGTGTCTCTTTATTGGAGTGCCGCGTCTGTTCTTGCCTTCCGTGGTGTGATTGGGGTGGGGTCTGTAACGTCGCTGTTCTTCTTGTAGCTCTGCTGCTTTCCATCGCGACTCCCATACCCTCCTCGTTGCTGTTGTTCCTGCTCTCTTCTGTATTCCTCGCTACGGGACGCTTGTTTCGGCGCGGCACTCTTCTTTAGTCTGTGTTTTCCTTTCCCTTTCTTCCTTCCCTCTCCTCTCTCTCCCCCCCCCCCTTTTTCTTTTTCACCCAAGGTCAGTATGACGGGCTAGTCTTGGTGCAGTCGCTATTCCGGCCCCTTTGTCCTGGTTCCGATGTGTTATTGGGTGGTGGGTGTGCACAGTTTGATAGTAACTGCATATTGATTTGTATTCGCTGCACCTGTTTTTCATACCGATGTAAGCAGTGCTGACACTCCTGAACTGCGGCCTTTTACCCCCTATTTTTGTTGCCAATGGTTTGTTTGGGGAATCCGGATTCTTCTATGTTGTCGCTGAGCCTGTCATGCTCCTTATTGCTATATTATACAAATTAACCTTCTTTGCTCCTGTTTGCTGGCCGTCTAGATCTTCTTTCCTCCCCCCTTTTTAAGATTGTATTGCTCATGCTCCTTTATGATTGCTTCTGTACTGCTTACTCTGGATTTTTCGACCGCTTTTCGTATTGTGGCCGGCCAGTATGGTTGTAGGCCCAGATTTGTATATCCTTTTTGTACAAATAAAGGTTTTAAAAAAAAATAAAAAATGTAATTAGTGCCCTTTCAGAGCCTAAGAAGTTTTAGAAAATGTATGTGAACACTGCACTTTAAAATGCACTTCCCCGTCTTCCTCTAACCTTCAATGTTTTATGTCAAACTCATCACCTTAACAATTTTCTATATCACCCTGAGATGTGTTCTCCTCTGTCAGTTCACCTCTTAACCACACGTTTATTTACAACTCTGTCGCTTTTATTCTCACAGTTGTATTACCTGTTCCCTTCCACTACCAATTCTCATTACTAGTGTTCACAGTCACATCATATCATCCTCTTGATCTCTTACCTCTTTATCAGAGGTGTTTTCTCTCTTCTTTCTCCTTTCTCTGCAGACCCTTTGCCCTAATTTGGGTTCAGAATTTTACTCTTACTCGCAACTTCATCTCTGAAACTTACTCAGATTTTCTCTCCATATTTTCCATCCACCTACATCTTCCCCATGTTTCCTCCCAACTCCCCCTCTCACTACCATTCCCTGCACTGTTGGACCAGCTGTCTTGACTTCTCTAAGTTTGTCCCATACTATCTTCACTTTTATCTTCAACAACTAATTGTAACTATCTCTTGATACGCCTCTCTCTAATCATCTGCTATACATCCCACACCATTCAACCTACCTCAAACATTCTCTGATGGTTGTATGACTTAACAGCACGTGCATTTATGACACATGTCTTTGCCAAACATCCATTTCCACGCAATACCTTTACCACAAATTGACTTTACAACGCAAGCCTTTACCACATATGCCTTTACCACAGATTATGATTAGTCTGTTGTTCCTCCACCTGGATATACAACGTGTAGGGACATCAGACCGTATTTTCCCAGTTGGGAAATTCTGCTGGTAAAATTGCATTAGGAAAGGACTGCATTGCAGTCTGGAGCGTTTTCCCAGCCCAGCCTCACTCTCAAGCAAAGTGTGAAGGAAGAATGTAAAGGTCTCCCACAAGCCACCATCTTCCTTTTCCCTATTACTCTTCCCATCACCATATCGTCCGACACTGAAGCCCCTGCAAATATTTAACGGCTGCTCAGAGCAGGTGCTAAATGTGTGTTTTACACCTCTCTGGATAGGAAATACTGCCCTGTAATTCCGGGTGTGCCCAATTATTCCTCATTCCAAGGAGTTTAATTCAGAATTGCATTATACTGGTGAGGTGTAACCACAAAATACCGGAATTTACGGGTGCAGAGTTTGTGCTAACAAATTACTTGGCAGCACAGCCGGACAGGCCCTAACGGGCATTAGGCATTTACCCAATGGCGGGAAGGGTGGGTGGCTGGTTTTGTTACTAGGGACCGATTTTGTAGCAGTGCAGCAGTTCTTAAAGCACCCACTGAAGAAATCCTTCAATGTTTAGCAGTGTATGGGCAACAATAAAAGTGTCAAGATAACGCTGGTGATTAATAAACCTGCTGGAGAGAAATTGGAGTTCTGTCTAATGGCAGTTTTGACTCATCAAAGGTAGCGCAAATGGTTAATGTGCCTGCTGCAAAGGTGCCAATCATTTCACAAATGCGTAGCTCAATGACTTACTGCTTTTGTCACAGAGATCACTTTGTTAAAGTGCAGTTCGTAATTTACAATTGTAATCTAGCACAGTGAGCTCTGAACTGCAATAAAAGAGCTGCATGCAACCTGTATGGCACAAGTTAGAAAGTTTTTGTTTATTGCCAGTCTTTCATTATCACAATCTTTCTAAAAAGGGTGTACTTGACTAGAAATAATTTCTTATTAGTAAAGCCAACTTTAACCACTGTGTTGCGTTCTAAATCCTGAGTTTGTGCTTCTTGATGACTAAGCACTCTTAAAAAATGCGTACCATTATGGATGACATGTGAATCCTACCCCTTGTTGTCCCCTTTGTGTTATGTAACATTGTCTATACTCTGATTTACACTCATATGACTCATTGTCTCTGTATGCGTGTGTGTGATGTAAAGTGCTCCGACACCCTACAGTGGAATGAGGCACTATAACACAAATTAAATACTTGTGAGAGAGGGACTATGGAGAGATGAGAGGCATTCTGGGAGGGTGATAGTGAAGGATTCATTAAAGAGTACCCAAAAAGATTGTTGTATCCAGGTGCACTGTAAGGTCATCATTTACTATGTTTTAAAAGCTAATACCATTGAATATATATACTGAAAAAATGCGCTGTAGAATGCTCCATTTTTTCCTTTTGTTCCTAAATTTTCTTGGTGGAGAACCCCCCAAGGCCCCCTTGCAGTGGTGAGGATCGCTTGCTGTGCACCGCCCGGGGGCCGGTCTGATATATTTTGGCAGGGCTGCTTGGGCTCCCAGTTCGGCCCAGCTTGGCAGATATGCAATTTTGTAGGAAGAACATAATCATACACTGGTTTACAAATCTTAAACAAATTAAACAAAAGTCAAATGAAACCACTTACTTGGACTGCCATGCTGTGATTTCAGGTAGGTTGCAAAAATGCTTAATTCTGCAAAAGTGCACGTCACGTACCAGAAATTAAGCTGGGGTCCGACAACACTGGGAAGCAGCCAGTTTGAAGTACACCAAAATCCACAGACTCGTGCTTGGCGGAGGCTGGTAGCCTCAATAGGTGTTGCTAAGCAACAACTTAGCTGTTCTGACAAGTTGAAACATTTAAATGTTTCAATTTTATTCTGTGCCCAGCTGCCTTCATAAGCTCTGCCTATAAAGGGAGAGGAATACAAGTGCCTGTTACTCGATATCTGTTGTTTCCTTTGTAAGTGCTAGTGGTCGCAAGTGGCAAGCTAGGGATCGCAACTGCAATCCTTGGCGACCCCTACATGACGCCCATGCCCCACACGCTCTCGCCAGCAGCAACCTATGCCCACTCCAAGAGAAAGGGACAATTAAGGTCAAACTGCTACTCCTTGAGGACATTTTGACACAATACTTGCCTGCTCAGGTCATTCCGTTTGAGCCATTAAAAAAATGTCAGTCACAGTCCTACAATGGAGCCAAAGTTATAAATAAGCCATGGGTAAAACCTGAGGTGTAGACTGAAATACCCAGGTGTACCTTGGAATAACCAAGCAACCCTCCACAGCAGTCATGAGAAGAGGGAGTTGACAGAAGTGTACTCATAGTACTGCTTTGAAGCAATAAGGATCCCTAATGACTGCCAACCTATGTTCTTCAGATTACCGAGCCTATCATACTTCATGCACCATTATATCACAGAAAAACTGTGACCATTCTTACCTGCAAGAAGCCAATGGTAATTCAGCAATACTTGGATTTGGTGTTGAGTGGCACTAAGGAAAGCAACGAGAAAAATACTTTAACTCTAGCAATATGGGGATGACATCAAGTATTATGACATTTTTTGCTGATAAATTTAAAAAAACGTTTTTTACAGCTCTCAAAATAAAATACTGCTGATAAAAACAGTAAATGTAATGCAGTCTTTGTTTATTTCATCCCCAGATCTTAAAGACCTTCAGTTTTTTTATTCCAAGTGCTAAACGCTTAATATTATAAAATCTCACAATGTATTTATGTCAATTAAAACATACGCCAATGTATGACTTTTTTCAGGTGGATAAAGTTTGAAGAAAAAGTGGAAGAAGGCGGTGAGAGGTGGAGTAAGCCACATGTGTCAACGTTATCGCTGCACAGCCTTTTTGAACTTCGCACCTGTCTACAATCAGGAACTGTACTGCTTGACCTAGAGGGCTATTCCTTACCACAGATTATAGGTAAGCAACCTTCGAATGAACTCAACCACAGGTTTCAGGGCTAAGGATTTCATTGTTAGAATTTTTAATGGTGCATTTTAAAGCAGTGTATTTTCAAACAGACACAAAAGATAAAATGGAACACCCTAACTGCAGGTCCTACACAGTATGTTGTCCTCCTTGTTCTCAAAAGGCATTCTTTCTCTGTCTCCCTTTTTCCAGTTCTCTGCCACCATTTTTATCTTAATTATCTCAAGATTGTTTCCAGCAACCCCTGCAGATCATGAGTAAAATTTGATTCTGTTGCCGATGAGATCGAATAAGGAAGATATATTTGAGCAGGCTGGCTAGAGTGGCATCTCTTTGTGTATAAATGTATTTGATTAAATGCAAGAGGAATATCTGTGTAAACCTTTGACTGTTATTTGCTTGCTCCTATTCAAATGTGGATTTTGTCTATGTCACTGATTTATATCATGCACCAGTTGCCTCCTAATCCTTTACGGCATCTTAGTACTGCATAGGTTCAAAAAGTGATGACACACATATTGGCTAGAAGGTGTTTCTAGTGGACACATTTAGGCCCAAAATATACTAAGATTTTGCATCAGGGTTAAGTCACTTTTTCGGACACACAAACCAGAACAACGGCAGTAAGGCATAAAGACTGCACTACCCTACTATACAGATACTGTTAATATGCTATTAGATCAATGTTGCCCACCTCATTGGTCTACTGCCACAGGACCACACAAATAAGGTATAATCCAAAGCACACAGAGAGGCAATACAAAGTATTATGAAAATGCACAAGTGCACAACAGGTAACTCAATCCAGACTCTTCAGAAATATGGGATATGTTACATTTAATAGATTCTTGCATCATTCATGGTGTATAGATGATTGGACACAGCAGCAAACAATACAGCCAACGCGTTTCATCCCAATGGGGCTTCCTCAGGGCAGTAATTAGAATCCTCCAATCTTAGGGTGATCACTGATGTAACAGGATCACTAAATCCTATACTTAACGCCAATGTATGCTCTCTCGTCTGTATCCAGCAGTAATCACGAAAAATCCCCAGTATCTCCCACACTTTCACTTAGTGGTCCACAATTACTTGAAAAAAAAATGGAATTCTCAGACTGCGTATCGTAATCCGAATTCAGTTCTCATGTTCACTTTGATAGGTGAATCTCCATATATAGACAGTTACTTCATTTACAGCTCCAGTACGAGGCTGCGCTCCTCAGCCCACTGACAGCCTTTGAATAATTTGCCAGTCACTTTTTTGGCACAGCACCAATGCAAAATCTATTTTGGAATTTACAAAGCAAAGCCCAATTTGTGTGCCTATGTAAAATAAAAGAAAAAAGTAACTTATCGCAGCATACAGCACTGCGTTGCATTACCTTGAGTCAGGTAGACATTACTTGAGAGGAGCATGGGCGTTCCAGTTCATCCACCCATGTATTTTGACGCAAACCCATATTTACTGCCACACACATACATGGAGGGATAGCGTTTGTACAGGAAGGTACTTCTTCCTCCATAAAAACTATCCTGATATTTAGGCAGTCACGGAGCAAGGGTGCCTGCGTTGGCACTAGCCAGTCCAAAGTGCATATTTTTAAATATGGTACATTCTGCTCTCTCCCTTACACACAATGCAGTGCACCAAATTCCTTGGCTACACTGCATTGCATGAAATGTTAGTAAATCTTGGACTAAATGTTTATCACGAAATCTGTTAATTAAAAAACATCAACAAAAACTTGCATTATAAACATGGAAATATTTCATTGAAGACTATTCATTCTATAAACTGTTTGAATGAATCTATATTTTCACGTACTTTCTAAAAGACAGTTGTCTGACAATATATCGTAATCATAGTACAGGATATCAGTATATAGAGATCACCAACAAGTTACGAAAGAGTGCCAGTAACATCTGTTCCCACCAAAAGACTTTCTTGTTTCTTTCAATACAAGAAGTATAGAGAGACAGATTGGTATTTGAGTCAACTCCCTTCAGTCATTAATTTGCCTGTCAGCCTCTTTGGAAACTTGAAGCAATAATATGAGATGCTGATAGGACATGCAGTGCACCGGTATCTTTTGTCAACTGAAATGTGCCAAGGAAACACTTGCTAGAAACGATTTTGAGAATGAGGGGCAACAGTACCAAAAGATCATTGGGTCTTTAATGGAAGCAACCTTTGTCCCTAGCCTAATGAACAAGTATATTACACAGTGATTTTCAGTGATGACCACCCTTTTCAAAACCAGATAAAATTCTGGTGTTGCTAACTTGACAATGGCCTGATTATCTGGGAAGGCACCAAAGAGTGTACAAGGGATTTCTTCAGGTGGCGTTAGAGAAAGAATAGGTGTGAAAATTCACCATTAACTGGGACAAAATTGTTTTCCTAGATTTGGTAATAGGTATCAGCAATAGCTTTGTGGTAACCGAAGTAAATTCAAGAAATCTTTCATAGAATGCTACAGGTATCGTTTGAAAATAATGAAAGATATCCCTCTGTATAGAGTATGCCAGAGTTAGGAGACTCTTTACTGATGTGCAAACATATAAGGGACACTAATGCTTAGTGAGAAACTGGCTGCAGGACAGATTCTTAAGACAATTCTAAAACTATCAAACAGGAAAGCCTATAATAACCACAGGGAGCCTTCCCTTCAGACTATAATAAGACTGAAAATGATGGGATGAAATGCATCATTGTATACAAGCAGATCTCCAATAGTTGAGAAAAGTATTCCACAACAATGGCCCTTAATGAACATTCAATACATTAATGACCATTGACCAAGGATATTATGCTACCCCCATATCTCTTTTTACAAGCAATAGCAATCTCTATGACAAAATGGCCATTACTCTCCCGAAGACTTGCAATCAATTGGACAAGCAACTGACACTTTGGAGTCTCCTTAGAGTCAGAATATAGGGCCATATGTATCAAGCAACGGAGTTCCGAATGCAATTTTGCCAAATGGTGTGTATTAAGGCAAAATAAGGAATCGCAAAATTTGCGATTCCTTATTTTGCGATTGAATTTAAGGAATCGCAAATTTTGAGATTCCTTAAATGCAATGTAAGAAGCACCAAAAAGTGCAGTTTGGCCTTAAGGAATCGCAAATTACCACCAACTTCAAGTTGGTGGTAATTTGCGATTTCTTTGAAAAATGCCCTTTTTGTTGCATTTTTCAAAGTGCAATGTGAAGCACATACATGCCCTTAGGGCATGTATGTGCGCCACATGTGCACCCATGCTTATTTCAGGGGTGCATCAGGGTGCCCTTTTGACACCCCTGCACCCTTGAAATTATTCTCAATTTGCGATTCTCAAATTGCGAATCGCAAATTGAGAATAACTTCCCATTCATTCCTATCGGCCTCCAGGCCCATAGAAATGAATGGGAAAGTATTCCTTAATTGCGATTCGCAATTTGCGAATCGCAATTAAGGAATATTAACAAATCGCTAAAAAATTGCGATTTTGTACATACATCCCTATTTGCAATTCTCAAATAGCGATTTCTAAAAAATCGCTATTTGAGAATCGCAAATCAGGATGTTGATACATATGGGCCTTACTGTTGTATTAAGTGTTATGCATTCAGACTCAACAATAAAAAAAAAGATCATTTCATTTTAAATGAACAAATGTAAACTTATTTAGAAAATGTGTCTAAATAAGCAAGGCACACATCATAAAACAAAACTATTTGATACAACCATGATTTGATAACATTCTTACAGCAATAGAAACCTGAACGATATAACACATAAATAAAACTAAAAATGCTTTAGTCACTGACCAACATTTTGTTCATTCATAACGATAGTACAAAGCAGTAAGACATGATCTTGTTAGATGCTTTGAATCTACAGTCACAAAGAATTCCCATCAGTCATGTTCTATTACCCTAGGCTAGGACAGCAAATACCCCATGACAATTAAAATAATTCTTCTGCAATTTTTTGAGCAAAGCATATGGAGCAAAAAATCAAAAGGTACTCCTTTACTATGAATTTTATTAAAACATTTTATTTTAACTAATATACACTTTATCACTCACATACATAGTTTTTAGTGACATTTCTTTGTTTCTTTCTCTCAATACACCTAAAATAATATATGCCTGCATTGCATTTGTTAATTACTCCATGTTCATCTAACATGTTATTTATGAAAACTTTCATTTTTAAATGTAATTGCTTTGCTGGCCTAATTATTGCTCTAAGACATAATCTGGTTACTGAATTTGTCTCACTGTTTACTAAACCCAAAATAAAACTAACTCCCAAGTTTTCAAAATTCATTTGAAGTGATTCTAGTGAAATTGTAACATCTCTGCAGGAATAGACTTTGGTATGGAAATAATCTTTCTGAAACGTTTTGCTTTGATGTTGTTGCAGCGGAAGGAGTCACTACATTTTTCATATTATTCGCAAAAACCCTGATATCACTCGGCACCTTTCTTAACACCTCTTAATCGTAATAAAACGTTAATTTTATCCCATGACTTAGGTCTTCCAACCGATCTTTCTGTTGTACTGATAGGGACTAGAATACTCAGAAGATGTAAACAATTATCCTATGAGGCCCTGGAATAGATAATTGTTAGTGTGACCATAATCCTCTCAACACCTGAGACAAAATCTTCTTCAGCCACACATATAGACTCCTTGATATGATAGATATAACCAGGAGAATGATACAGAGTTGATTAAGATAGTTCAGAAAATACATTTATCCTAATGCCTCAATTGCATAGACAGATCAGGAAATGCCTTTCAACATCAGATTAATTAACAATGTGCTAATTAAAGTAATCACACAGTTTAGCATAGATCATTTTTAATAGCATGTTTAAGCCTACTGAGAGCATAGGAGAAATACAGGTTCAGTTATTAATCATACAAACCAGAGCAAGGCAGTTGGCAGTGGGCCGTCATGGGGTGATCAGTAAATCATACAAATCCGGATGAATTAAGTAATCCTTTTTGCAAGGTTCATTAAAATTCATTATGCTCCATTTAGTTAGCATTTCGTCCCTTCCACGGAAGTAGGAGGTACTATTACTTGTTCATAGTCAGTCCATTCCCAGGCGCTTTTCCCTGGGTTTGCAACAATATTTGCTACAGTTCCATCACAGATGCTTCTGGTGAGAAGTGAGTTCATTGTTAGCTAGGACAGAAGTGAAACTTTATAGAAAATTCTCATAGGGCTTAGGTGACTGTCTCACTTGATTTTACATTAGCGTAAGGAAGCCCAAGCTTTGAGGCCTACGTGGAAAAATAGGTGATTCCCTGTCATGTTAACATCCATTCGAAGATTTCACGTTTGCAAACATATTTAATTTTCTTCATTAATTCAGTTATGATCATCTTCATGAAATATATTTCAGTATTAAGCACTACTAAAAAAGTATTTTCTAACCATTGTTAGTACAATACCAAGCAAGCAACATCTTTCAACTTAATATTTTTAGTGCATGTATGTTTTTCATATACATTTCAAAGTTCAGAATCATCCTGTTAGTTTTCTCTTTGTAAAAAAGCACTTTCTGCATTTCTTTAGTACCACTATGCATACCTGCGTTCATTTTAATGAACATTTGAATATTGTTATCATGAAAACTTTCTGTAAATTATTTTTTTCATCTTTCTTATAACACGTAACTGCATTTTTTTCACAATATTGTTTTCTAAAACTATGCATGCTTTTACGATGCAGTATGTGATGTCATTTTTGCCGACTTAATAGATTACCATGTCTCATCCAGTGAAAAGTGTTGTAAATTATTTTCTTAGGTAGGAATTGGGAAAGAGAGATGCTTAATAACATCCACGCTCCATCAATGTGTCTAAAAATATGTTAGGTTCAAAACTAAGTGCTGGAATATTTTAACACAAAATTTGATGACCTGTGTTTTAAAAATAATTATAGTTAACTGGGTCATAATGCTTTTCAATGCATAACAATTAAAGGCCTGATTCACATAGGTAAACTTACACTTGGTGCCATGTTTCCTACTTTTCTCAGAATTCACAAACTATGTGATGATTGTACGATGCTGCACTACTGAACGTACTGCAAAAAGCAGTTTGCGAATCAAGTCCTCAGCATTCAATAAAACATTTGCTAGGCATCCATCAATCTTAGGCAGCTGACCTTAGCAGGTAAAAATATGCCTGGGAGGTATGCCAAGAATAAATGCAAACAACAAAGGGGCTACCACACAGCCCTTACACCTTTACATGTGTGAATGCACTCTGACACGCTAAATGGACTCTTGCCCAAGTGTTTGTATGTAGACGTCAAACCCACTGGAATTCCCCTTATTTTCAACTTTTCCCAAAGTAAGTTATGATCTACTCGATCAAACGCTGCATAGAATTCTACAAGCATATTTATTTATTTATTTTTAACATTTATTAAACTCGAACAATTGCCCGCAGGCGTCTCGGCGCTGTACTTTTATTACTCTCCTGTGTGATCTTACAATTTTCAGAGGTCAAATAACCATGTCTTCAGTTTCTTCCTGAAGGACATGAGATTTGGGCTAGATCTTATGGTTTGCGGGAGTGTGTTCCATAGCTTTGGGGCGGCAACTAGGAAACGTCTGTCTCCCCAGTTGACCAGCCTAGTCCGTGGCACTACCAAATCGTTCTGTCTTGCTGATCGTAGTGTCCGAGTAGGAATGTATGGGGTGAGATGGTCACACAAAAATTGAGGCGTTTGCTGATGTAATGACTTGTAGACGATGCACAGTGTTTTAAATTTAATTCTGTTCCTGACAGGGAGCCAATGAAGATTTCTTAAGGTCTCAGCTATTGGTTTGAATTTAGGGATGTTGAGAAGAAGTCTAGCTGCTGCATTCTGGATTGTCTGCATTTTCTTGATAATCCTGACTTGAGCATTTGCAAGCAAGCCGTTGCAGTAATCCAATGCTGATAGGACAAGGGCGCTGACCAGTGTTTTGCCAACATTTTTGGGGAGAAAAGGAAGAATCTTCCTAACCAGTCGTAATTTATAGAAGGCTGTGGAGGCCATTTGATTGGCATGTGCCATGAAATTTAGATTGTCATCGAAGATGACACCCAAATTTCTCACCTTCGCATACAAACTAGCTGCCTTCATTTGCCAACTTCAGTGCTCGATAATTAAGAGCAAAAATCTAATGGCTCCTGGCCAAATGCCAGTTTGTTCAACAGCTCTGGGCTTATTATTCTAATGCTTCTAAGATCATCATAGAATCAAGGGGAAGGCAGGAGGACCCTTTCTATCTCCCATATTTTAAAAATAGACTTAATATTGGTTCCTGTCCAAGGTGCTGGGATTTAGCCTGGTATTTATAATGTATTTAAGGAGATCATTATAATGGATCTACTTTAAACATGATGTTTGGATTACCATTTGGTTTTACTTATTGATTTAAATACTTCAAAGATTTTTTACACTAATAGGTTTAAAATGATCCGTTGATTGCTTTCTGCCACATCTCTATACGGGACTCTATTTACATCAGAATAATATTCCCATTATTGCGTTGCAGATGATCTGGCCCTCTAACCAAGCAACCACAAGCTACCAATTTTCAAAATCCCACTCAATTATTATCTTTGACCACTGTGTGCATAATTTGGCAAGTTTTAGAGTTCCTTCCTGGCCCCTTCAAGTGTTTTATAATTGTGATGCGCCTTTTTATATAGAAAAAAGTCCTACTTTAAGAGGTTTTAAAATACTTTCTTACAGTTTTTCGTATGTGCTGTTTTGCAATATTGAATTCATTATCAAACCATATATTTCACTCAGCCTTCACACCATGGGGTTTAACACAGGTTTTTTTACAACATAGTACATTATAAACTATTTTTCTTTACACATTTCTTCTACAAAGCACCAGTGTGCCCTAAATAAATGATTGATTAACTTACTGTCAAGAATACTGTCATTAATTTGGGATGGGGTGACCCCTACCTACTTAATAATCACCATCTGGACAGATCAAATCACTTTTCTGCGAAAATCTCTGTTCAAACCTTGGGAGAATTGGCACAAGCAAAAGGTCATCCCAAGAGAAGTGCTTAATAATTTCAAGCAGTGGCAAAAATGTTAAGGTGAAAAATCACACAATGGAATCTTCAGACAAATGTAGAAAAATAGTGATTTAAATAGTGAGCAAAATATACCACGATCATTAAAGTAGGTTAAGGATAAATGAAGATATGAATGTTTTAATTTTTATGGCATAAAGCATCTAGAAAAAGTAAAGCACCATTGAAAAACAACAGATCTTGGTTGACAAGCACCTCAATGCAATTTCAGGCTGAGAGCAACGAGGCAAAGATCGCATACACCAAGCATGCAATCTTTGTCAAATATTTCCCCTTCAGACTTAAGGACACCTGTACGACTACATTGTTCGCCATTATTTAGTGCAATTTGTGAGCAGTGCGTAATTTTGTGAACAAACCTGTGTACTGATAGGTCAGTTCATAAAAAATCCAAATTGGAGTGGATCGCAGTCCATCCTGCCTCATTAATATTCATGAGATAGGTTACAAATTGCAACTCACTCTGATTGGCCCTAATCATGGAGATGGTAGCATACAAGGGCAGCAAGCTACCATGGCTGTGACTGCACTTCAATAAAGTATTTCTTAAAGAAGACCATTTTCCTTCAGCGAAGTAAGGCTACTTTAAAAAATACTTTAAAAAAAACTTTCAGAGAGCAGCAGTGGTCCCCTTCGATTGTTACCTACTCCCCATGAAACTTTTTCTTAAATTCCCAAAGGTAGAAGGGTTCCCAAAGGAACCCCACCCCTTTGTGAATAGATTGATATCCAAAATTGGGGGTTCGTAACTTTTCAATTATTTTCAACTACAGTTGCAAACCATTTATACATTTGATACTAAGGGCTTGATTCCGATGCGGTTAGGAAATCATTCCGACCGAATAAGTTTGGGAAGAGTGGATCGGAGAATTTCTTCTTCATATGTGGCGCATATGTGGAAGCTATTTGAAAGAGTTACTTCAGTATATTGCGTAGGAAATGAAGAAATTTAATTATGTTACTTTGTGCTGATCATATGATGTTAGATATTGTTTGGTGACTAACTGATAGATGGCACATGAATTTGGGATCATGGGGTCCGGGACCAATTTGAGCCAATGCTTAATGATGATATTGATGCATTCAAAAGAGGCTACAAATGGTTAACTTATTCTCAGCTGCTTTGTCTGTGGTGGTGAGGGTTTTGTGTGAAGAACAGATGGATTTAAGTCTTTGAGCCAGCTTCTATGCTATTTCTTTTCTTGTTTGCTGATAGTTCAATTGCTGTTCAGGACATCTTCAACATACCATGGTGTTGAAAGCTTAGGTTTCAAATAGGACACCTCCAGGTGAGTGGCAGTGTTGGCGCTCAGGATGAGGCTGACTGTGTACAGGAATGGGTTGACATAATTTTTAGAGTGAGATGTCGGTGCCAAGATAAAGAGTTCTTACTTGAAAGTTTATTTGGTTCAAAAGATTTTACTTGTTTTTCCTTCCATAAAGCAAAGAATGTAGGCAGTGATACATCTTTGTACATTGTTGCTAGTTATGCAATTGAATCGTATATACTATCAACATTGTCAGATTTAAAATGAGTACAGTATTACAAAAACAGTGATGTGTTTCACAGAGAATAAAGTCTGTTCTTAGATATAAGCTATTGTTGTGCTTCCAAAACAAGGATAATAATGAATAGACAAGAGAAAGAAACAAGGAAAAAAGGGGGTATTCGTGAGAAAAGGAATAGAGCAGAGGGTGGAGAGGCCTGGTCCATATATTACTGACTGTGAATGGAGACGTTGCTAAATTACAGTTGGTTATGGGTAATGGGTGTATTACGAAAAATGTGATAATAGGTGGTGATGTTGTTGTATGTCCATTATGTTCAGGGGGGCTTTGATTTTTGTAGGTAGAGATCAAATTTAAACCATAGACGTCTGGACATGATTCTTGTTGCAAATAGTATTGTCTATTTCTCAGGAAACGAACCCATACTCACCAAGTATGATATATGTGTTTTAAATTTTCCAGTCACATAGAATTATCTTAATCCCTAAAGTAAGTAGTATATTTAACAATAACAAGTCCATGGTATTGAGCGATAAGTGGGAGATCATTCACCATGGGCCAAATATTATGTTGATGAGATTGAGTG
This sequence comes from Lissotriton helveticus, assembly GCF_964261635.1. Taxonomy (NCBI): domain Eukaryota; kingdom Metazoa; phylum Chordata; class Amphibia; order Caudata; family Salamandridae; genus Lissotriton; species Lissotriton helveticus. Next base: position 681,994,974 of record NC_136072.1, on the reverse strand, counting down.
GGGTATTTTGTTGGACATCCTCGAATAAGCAGTATTGTGGGTTGGTGGGGTTTAATTCACTGTGGGTGGTATATGTAGGGGTAATAATCATTACAATGACAAAGCGGTCTAGCAAATTCACATCGTAGGTGGCATTTGAGGCACTACATGGTGGTGAAGACCAAATCCAGAATGTTACCTTTGTTGTGGGTGATTAGTTAGTAGGTGGTGTTTTGTGATTAGTTGACTTATGTTCCTGGTTTCAAGAAGGGTGACTAGAGCTTCTTTCAAAATGTTGCTGGGAGAACCCCCTTGAAGTGGGACATACAAGAGATAACTAAACTATTGCTGGTTTAGTGCCTGGATGAGTTCCATGAATTCCTTAATGCAGGATTTGTTGGGATTGGGCCTGTAGACTGGGTGATAGAAGTTGGTCAAAAAAATGAGTCGGGTAAGTGGCTACCAAGATGCTCCATTACATTAATGGCAATGCATTCCTTGTGAGAGCATAGTCAGAAGAACATTTAGATGATAAGAGGCCACTAAGGTACGTCATTTTAACAGGTATTCTAAAATATATAGGGTTAAAATGAGTCTGTCACCATGTACCACAAAACCCGTACCATGGCACTGTATATTTTACTATGAATACAGTATTCAAAATAAAACTTAAAATGCCTTATTGAGGTGTTTTTTCCTAACCCACCCTCGGTTTCCCAATGTATTTCAACATATAATGTATCCTGATATCACAAATATGTATTTTTGTGGGTAATTGTATGAGCGTGTCAGTCTGATTCAGTATATTTTATTTACAGATGATGTAATTGAAAAGCAAATAGAAGATGGCCTCCTGAAACCAGAGCTGAGAGAGAAAATAAGTTATGTGCTATTAAGAAAGCATCGCCATCAGACTAAAAAACCGATACACCGTTCTCTGGTGGATATAGGAAAGTCTGTCTCTTCCAGTACAAGTAAGTAAAGAAGCACTTTAGATGTTTTGAGGGCTTGAAGAAGAAGGTGAGGTCACAACTTGTTCAACTGTATATATTTTTGTACATAAGTAGTACAGCACATACCTAAAAGCAGTGGAGCAGTGTGCAGGGACAAAGGCAAATATTAGGCCAAGGAGCGGAAGCTGGCAGTGTTTGATTTGAGTTGGTGGTTGCCAGTGGAGACCACCGGTGCTCATTTTTGGGGACCAGCACTTATTTTCCCTCATCTGACATTTACTGAGGAGGAAAACACACAAAGGGAAAATAATGGGGGAGAGAAAGACAGAAAACCTGTCCGAAAGGGATAAAGTAGGAACTTGCAAATGTGAGATAAAGGGGTAAGAAGTGTCTGGTAGTGGATTACAGAGGAATAAGGTGGATTCAAGGCTACACAGTCTTGGTATTGGCAAACTGACTTTTGATAAACTTCAACCACTGGCTACTCAACTGAGCTTTGGACACTGGCACTCATTCTTCTAAAAATGAAGCACTGGAAGACAGGTTCTGAGATTGGAGATGGAATGTTATTTTGACATGATATGGTCCTGTTCAAATATGTGGGTCTTCAGCTTTTGCCTAAGTAGCAGCTAGTTTATGGTGATCCATAATTCATGGCCTTATAACAGAACACGCATTGGACTGTCTATTCATCACAGAAACATGGCTACGTGAATGGTCGAATCCTGACATAGCCTATGCTTTACCCACCGGCTATTCAATTCAGAGGCAGGATAGGCCAGTCCACCGTGGCGGTGGTTTGGCTATTATACATAGGGATACGTTCAAATGCACAACGACAGAGCTGACTGACATTACAGGAGCAGAAAGCCTAAGTTTTTGCATTAAAATAGGAGACTCCTTTTCCTTTGCTGGTGTACTACTGTATAGGCCTCCAGGATATGCCAAGCAATTCTTAGAAACTATAGGGGAAGCACTTAGTGGCCAAACTCTCAGGATCGCGAATTTTACTGTACTAGGAGATCTAAACTTCCACATGGACGATCTCAATGATAAACATGCCGCAGATTTCAAAGAAATTATGCAGGTTCTAGGTCTGACGATGCACATCTCGGAACCTACTCACTCGGCAGGACACATACTTGACTGCATTGGTACCAATATTGAGATGATGAATGTGAAATCCCCACTACAACAAATATGGACGGACCACAAATTCATTGAATTTAATTTTAGCACTAATGAAACTAAGAGAAAGAAGAAGGATTTATACACTCAGGATAAACTAGCACCCTGCTGGGGCAAAATCATCGAACATCCTGACCTACAAAACTGGGCTAAAGATAACAAACCTATTTTTACAGGAAATATACACACTGACAACCAGAAATTCGATGGTTGGATGAACAAAATAGGTATTACTACCACAAGAGCAGGCTCTAAATCTAGCAAATGAAAGCTTTCAGCACCATGGTTTACAGGCTCGCTCAAAGATATGCTAACTAATGTAAAAATCTTAGAGCGAAAGTGGCGACGCTACTATTCACTAGAAGATAAAAGTACCTATAAGATAGGACGAAAACAATACCACGCCGCCATCAAAAATGCTAAAGCAGAATAATATACGGCACAGATTGAAGCGTCAGGAAATAAACAAAAAGAAATATTCAACATTGTGAACAGTTTCAGAAATCCCAAGGCATTAACACAAGAGATCCCACCGTCACAGAATCTATGCGATAAGATAGCTGATTACTTCTCCCAGAAAATAGAGACTATCACGAAAGATTTTCCAACTTTTCAGAAAGAGAAATCTGAGGTCAAGACCAATTCAAGCTTTCAAAAACCTGGCTGGTGCACCTTTGACCCCGTCAGTCTGGAAGATACACATAAGGCGATATCAATTATGAAATCTGGATCTCCTTTTGATCCATGTCCACCTACGTTGCTGCAAGCAATAGTAGATGAAGTAAATCCCGGTATAAATTCCATCATTAATGCCTCTCTTTCTTCAGGCGAGATCCCTTCTAACTGGAAAGTAGCAGCAGTCAGACCTCTACAAAAGAAAGCTATCAAAGATCCTGCCACTGTTACCAACCTACGCCCCATCTCGCTTCTGCCAATTCTATGTAAACTGACTGAATCCTGTGTCAATAAACAACTGATGACATTTTTGGAGAAGAACGAAATCCTCCATCCATGCCAAGCTGGTTTTAGGGCACACCATTCGACCGGATCAGCTCTACTCTCTACCACCGAAACCATTCGAGCTGCATTGGATCAGGGCAAGAAGGCGGTCCTGATCAGGAAGGCGGTCCTGATCCTTTTAGATCTCTCTGCAGCATTCGACATGGTATCCCATGCTATCCTTTTACATCGCCTAGCAAATTCAGGCATAGCAGGGACCGTGCTCGAATGGTTCAGAAGTTTTCTGGCTCACAGGCGTCAGGTTATCATGCTGTGTCAATTCCGTTCCAAGGAGAGCATGCTGACTACAGGGGCTCCGCAGGGCTCAAGTCTGAGCCCCACATTATTCAATCTTTACATGGTTCCCCTGATCAAACTTATCTCCTTGTTTGGCATTGACTCAATAGCATACGCCGACAATACCCAGTTAATTCTAAAATTGGATAAAAATGCGTCAAATGCTGATATCTCTCTGAAAGAATGCCTCTCGGCAGTATTTGCATGGATGACCAGCAATTATCTAAAATGGAATTCTGCCAAAACAGAAACAATACCTTTTAGCTCCAATAACTGTTTTTCGCCCCAGTCCTGGTGGCCAAAGGAGGCAGAGGCTCCACCCAATACTGTCAATGCAGCAAGAAATCTGGGGGTTGAATTTGACAACACTTAGGGGCCGATATGGATGGAGGATTTTCCGCCTCCTCCGGGCCGGCGGAAGCCACCTCCGGCCCGGAGGAGGCGGAAAATCCTCTGCGGAGTCACCAAAGACCCACCGCCGCATTACGATGGCTGGTGGGTCTTGTTTTCTGTCCGCTGCTTTTCCGCCGCGGTCGGATTACAACCGCGGCGGAAAAGCTCTCATTTGGCTGGCAGTGTCTATCAGACACCGCCAGCCAAATTAGGAAACATTTGTAAACATGCTTTTCCGCGGCGGTTTTTCCGCCGTGGAAAAGCATGTGTACTTTTGATTTTGGGGGCCCGTTGCGGGCCCCCGGGTGTAGGCGGGTGGGGGGTGCACATGGGGGGTACCTATGGTACCCCCCAGCATTTACATGCACAAAGCGGCAGGCACCGCGCGGTGCCTGCCGCTTTGTGCATGCAAATGTTAAACATGCACTTTTAACATTGCGGCGGGTGCTGCTTGAAGCAGCACCCGCCGCAATGTTAAATATCCAGGATGTGACTGCCAAGGTGGCGGTCACATCCTAATTTGCACAGAGGGACCGCCGCAGCCCATGCAGACGGTCCCTCCACCTCTGGGATGGCGGACGGACACAAGTCCGTCCGCCATCCTAATCGGCCCCTATGTCTTTTAACCAACAAACCAGAGATGTAGCTGGAAACTGTTTCAATATCATCAGAGGTCTGAGTGACAGACGGACTGCAGTGGCACTGATTACATCTCGGTTGGACTACTGCAACAGTCTGTATGCAGGGCTAAATAGATCTGCCCTGCATAGACTGCAGATGGTACAGCATGCCGCGGCTAGGCTAGTTCTAGGCTGGGCAAGAACATCTTCAGCCTCTGCCGCGCTAGACGCACTACACTGGCTCCCAATACAAAAGCGCATTTTGTTCAAAGTCCTGACAATCTCTTTCAAAGCTTTTCATCATCAAGGCCCAGCCTATCTACAAAAATATTTTAAACAATATCATCCTACACGTGAACTGAGATCATCCTCATTAAATCTGCTTACCGTCCCAAAGTTCAGGCTGACGACGAAGGGTGGAAAATCCTTATCTGTGATTGCTATGAAAGCATGGAATAAACTACCTCAATCTCTCCGTGCAACCAACACAGAATTAAGCTTCAGGAAACAACTAAAAACATGGCTCTATTCACTACCAGACACAATGTGTAAAACCTTAATATGACCCTTTCCAGTCTCTCGAACGGTCTAGACATTATCATCTGCTAGATACAGGAAGCCTCAGCCCCAAGATACTCCTCGGCGTGATAGTGCGCTATACAAGAACCCAGTCACATCACATCACATCCTGATGGATAATGGGATGTCGTTCCACATTTTTCTAAAACCTTTAATATGTCTTTTTGAAGGGACTCTCTATATTCTGTGTCTCTGCATGTGCATCAGAAACTGTTAAATGTTTGCTTCCCTTTGTTGCACTGTAGGTCCTTCCCATGTCTAATATGATACCTTGATGCATTTAATTCCCATAATAAGGCTTTTCCTTTGATTACATTTCAATTTGTCCATAGTCTTCTCAAGTTTAAGCACGGCATACTATTATAATCTTTCTCTCCTTTTTTGTTCTAGCTCGTAGTCCTGTTCGAACTGTCCCAACTGGAGCTGCTTTTCACAGGTCAACAGAAGATTTGAGAACCAGGCCAAATTCCAATTACGGACGTTTACGTATGTTTTCACTAGAATACATTTAATCACAATAAGTTGTATATTTAAATGGATGTTTTGTGCCCAATCACTCTGCGATACAAAGAGTATATATTAAAATAAAATGTATTTTGCACCTAAGGGATTTCAGTCACATCACGAAGAGCAATTTACTTCTATTAGTTTAAGGTCCTCAACACAGAAATTGTTTTGCATTGTTATGCCACATTTCTGTAGGTTGTTTGTTTAAAATGTTCAAAGTATCATTCTCGAATTTGTCTGTGACTGGGATCACACACTAAGAGAGGGTCGTTATGGAGGAAATTGGCATGTGATGGAGGTTTTGAAAAAGTAACCTTGCACTAAAAAAAATTTGGAGCTCAGTTCACTCCAGAGGGAGCAGATCAAAAGCAATAAAGAACATTTGTGCTAATGTTTTACCCTTTAGCTGGTGAATTGTTTTTTCTTCCACCAGTGCCAAGCCCTTTTTTCATGTTTGGAGCACTTTGTGCTTATGCCTTTATATTTTTTTTCCACAAAATGTGTCAAAGCTAAATGTGCTTCATTTTTCCCACAACCTTTAGGGGATTCTAAAGGTATTTAGCATTTGCGGATCTCCCATGGAGCGAAGCGAGAACAAAGCCAAAATATAGCTCAAGCTTTCATTCTTTTTTAGAAAAACAGGAAAAGTCCTATTCAAGAAAGTGTATGTTTTTTCCTAAAAATGACATCAATAGAAGGTTTGCTGTGCTAACATCTCTATCTTCTTAGCTTTCAGGGCAAGCAGGTTTGTAAAACTCTATATATTTATCACACTTTTTGCATTTTTTTATAGTTGTAGATCATTTTCCTAATTTGTGGTGGGTTCAATCTACTTGAGGTATGTGGTGGTAACAGGTGTGAAACCTGTAGGTGAACACAGAGAGCTGTATATTTAGCAAAACTAGACAACATTCCAAATTTTGCAAGGGATAATTTCTGAACATTTCTCGTTGTTTTCCAGAGAAACTAATAGTTGAAATATAAAGAAAATATGAAAATAAGAAGGAATTTTTTTTATTATGTGACAAAGCTTTCATCTGTAATTTTTTGCCCCAATGGCAGATTCACAAAAGTAATATACAATCACGTCTGTCACACCCTTCTGGTTGCAGAAATATACAGTTTGTTGGTTGTTGTGAGAAGCTGGCTTGGTATATGATGTCCACTAATGTAAGTGGGCACCTTGCACCAGTCCGGATAACCCTTATGGTGATTTAAGAAGTCTTAAACAACCTTACAAAGCTCTCTAAGTGATAGCTGTGGAGAGAAGCCTTCAGGCCTAGACCAGAAGGAGTAAAAAGCAGCTTGTTTAACCAGATTGCAACCTTAAAGTATAGATTAAGTGCAAAGATCCATACCAAGTATTTATAAAAATATGTATTTACTATATAATACTCTGTAGTATGTTCAAATATCTCCAGCATGGAGATAAACACAATGCACACAATACTTTAGCAAAGTAACACAGTAAATAGCGCAAAATACACAGAGGACCCACTGGGGGACCAAACCATATACTAAGAAAGTAGTATAAGAGCCATGACTCGGGTCAAGACAATGTTGAGAGGATGTACAACCTGTGGGACCAGAAGGAACCACCCAAAGTGACGAAATAGGGACCCCACGGAGAGCGTGTGAAGTGTGGGAGCATGACAGGGTGCTCAGTACAACTCTACGTGTAAGTCTTGGTTGGATTTTGAAAGATTAAGGTCCCTTCCCAGTGGATCCTCAAGGAACTCCATTGAAGACAGAAGGTTGGAGAGCCACCCCACCCGTGGATACCCTAGTACCCATATTACCTACACCAGGGAAGCAGGTGCATACATGTGAAGTGGTGTCGGAAACCGCCCTCGAACCCAATGGAGGACTTCGGGAAAGTGCCGCTGCTGGAAGAGGAGAAAGTGTCCAGTGGAATCTGAAGATGGATTCTTGATCAGTGGTACCTACAAGCAGAAGCGACAGAGTCTATGTCACTCAGGAGTGACCAGAAGACTTGGAAGACAAATGCCCTTCGATGTCGGTGTTGCAGGATGGATGACGATGACCTTGACTCTGCAACTGTGAGAACCAGGAAATGCTGAGGAGGACCAGGAGCAGTACACAAACTGTCCCAAGAAGGATGTTGAGTGCTGAGGGGTCGGTGTCTGGCAGGAGCACCAACAAGCCTTGGCAAAGGCAAGCAACGCAGGAATCAAAGAAGGAGCAATGTCGGGACCAGCTAGGTCCAGGAGACTCACCAAAGGCAGGGAAATCAGGGCAGGCCCAAGCAAACAGGGAAGGCCAAGAGAAGCAAAGGTGACCCTCAAATGGACCCACAGCCCGGAGGCACTGGTGTCGCGAGAGGACCTCAAGCAGCTCAACAAAAATATGCAGGCCACGATGCACACAATGTGGTGTGGCTGAAGATTCTGGTCACTGGAGATGCTCGAGGTTGGGGCTACGTGGAACCCAAAGATCTTCTTGCAAAGAAGCCAACAAGCCTTTGCAACTGTAAGTTGGGCACAATGCACAGGGGTTTGCTCATTTGTAGTGGGCTGGCCCGACATGTTCTGGTGACATAGTAGACGTAGCTGAGTTGAATTCATGTAGTTTATTAAGTCCATAAGTAGAAGTTACAGCAAGTCCCACCAGGAGCAGCAGCCTAGCTGCTCAGCCCATCTTCCAACTGACAGCACTCACACACCAGACACCAAAGCATTCCACTAATGACACTCCCGCCAACATTCTACACGGAACACTCACACTGGCTGAGCAGCTAGAGATAAGGTGAAAGGGAACATAACAGCATAACTTGCACGGTGGATTGCCTCGAGATTCGATGCATCTTTGACTTTGCCCGGCGGCATGGCTTCACCTAATGGCCGGCTAGACGTGTGTGAGCCCAGCTCCTGCCCTAATGTACTAATATCCTGCAATATCCTGGCACTTTTCGAATAAAAAACGATGCTCCGGAGGTGAAGAGCCCCCCCGGACCTTGACCGCATCTAACCCGGGTAAAAATTGGCGATGGTGGAGACGAGGAGCCCTGCGACCGGCAACTGACCTGATCACGCCCGCGGCCGGTAAATGGCGGCCGCCTAGCACTGAGGCGATTCCGGAGAGACTGGGGACCACTGGCAGCGGCTGTGCGCCCCCGCGGAGGTGAGCGAGGAGACGCGCGAGTTCCGGCAGGGAACCTAACTCGGCCGATAGTGACCGGGTGAGGCTGAAGGAGGAGCTACCGCAGGCCTCGGGTGACCCTTCTACGCGAGGCCGAGGAGGAGCGGCCTGGGTACGTTCCGGCGCCGGGAGCACCAAATGAGAGACCGGAGACCGGGCCCGCAGGGTCTGAGCGGCCGGAGGAGTCGCTTCCATTGTTCCCCTCTCCCCCGCTCCATCGGGGGGGGGCGCCTGGTCCTGTTGGGGCTCCGAGCCTGCAAATGGTGTGAGGCCCTATGGAAGCATTGGAGCTGCCCCTGTGGAGAGCGACGGTGAGCAAGCTCATCCTCACGGGATCACTGGGGGTGGCTGCCGACTAGGGGGGTCGCCTAACAGACGAGGCACTGTGGCCCCTGAGTGGGTACTAAGGGTGCACTCGGGTCAGAGAGGCCTCTATAAAGCCCGACAGCCCGAGACGCTACGATGCCCACAGTGTACAGACGTCTCCCTGAGACCGGGCAACCTGGGTGCTGCTACCCCCCCCCCAACGCCCTGTTTGGCACCAGTTGATCTGGTGGGTGCTCCTGCTACGGGGGAGCGCGGGTGCTCGACTGGAATCCTAACCTGTGGGTGCCCTGTGGCTGAACTGGCCGGACCTTGGGTTGCCACTGCCTGTGCTGCACTGCCACTCAAAGGAAGATACAATAACCTGCGCAGACCTCCCCTGGGAGGTGCCCGGTGGACCACCCTCGGCGGCCCAAGTTAATATGGGAAAGGACCGACCGGTGAGGTGAGCCCAGGCGAACAAGATTGTACAATATACGGTCCCGGGCCCTGCGGCGGCGGAGCGCCCCGGGATGGATCGAAGGGTGGAGGCCCCCCCAGAGGCGGTGGCCCGAGATAAAGCGGATATCCTGGTGGCGATCCGGGACTCCAGGGTGGCGCTGGAAACCAAGATGGGCGGGATGGCTATGGACATTAACTTCTTATGCCTTGACCTCAGAAAGGTGGCGGACAGGGTCACCACCACGGAGGGGAATCTGACAGTATTACAAACTGAGGTCCGGCAGATGAAGGAAACGATAACGGCCCTCCAGGAGCATGCGACCCGCTTGGAGGACCGGGCTGAGGATGCAGAAGGGCGTTCCCGGAGGAACAATCTCCGCTTCCTGGGATTTCCGGAACGCTCAGAAGGGCCGACGGCAGACCTATTTCTGGAGGAATGGATCGGCAAGGTCTTCCCGAACCTACAACTATCCAAGATGTTCGCAATAGAGAAGGCCCATAGAACTCTGGGGCCGCCTCCGAAACCGGGATCTCCACCTAGGGCCATAATAGCCCGGTTCTTCAATTTTAGAGACCGGGACGTGATCCTACAGCATATCCGCAAGTCCGGCCCGCCCAGGTATGATAACCAGGATATTCATATTTTCCCGGACTACACTAGAAAAGTACAGGACCTTCGGAACGATTTTTTGCAGGTTAAACGGCGGATGCGGAGCCAAGACATCAGATATAGTCTGCTCTTCCCTGCCAGGCTCCGAGTACAGCATGGCGATAGGACACACTTCTTCGACCGCCCATCGAATGCGGAAGACTGGATGGACGCGCTGGGCCTGGCGGGCCACGACCACATGCAAGGATGGCAGGAACAACGACGATGAAATCCACGCCGGCAGAGCCAGCGGCACGGAGAGGGAGGACGCCCTCCGGGAGAACGGGCCGTCACACAGAGCGGAACTAACGGCGATTCCAACCCAGAACCAATTATCCCCACTGTGTTTGGTGCAGGAAACGCAGTCTGACGCAGGGGGAGCCGCCAGTCCAGTGGCTGAATCTGCACAGGACAAGTGACCGGTAACTCAGGTGGTCGGAATGTAACGTAGGGGGTCCTGGACACTGTGAGTATCTTTATGCTCTAATCTGGGGAGATCATGGCAGCCTGACGAGTTAGAAGTGGGGCTGTTCCCCGGAGTGGTTTGAGTATAATGAGATGGGGACGGGGGGGCGGTAACCCTGTGTATCACAGTGCCCGTTCTATTGTGCCAATTCACCTTAAGTGGCCGATTGTAGAGTGCCGAAGTGGCCGGCTAGGCCTTGGCCGGGCAGGGCTGCACGGTACCAGTCAGTCGGCTGAAGACTCAACTACGGGGTGAAGGGGGTCTTTTGGACTGTAAAGTATTCGATTGCAGTGTTTATCTTGTTTAATTCTTTAATTGCAAGTTGAAGGGGGGGTCTGAGGAGGGGTGAGTCTTTGGGGCGGGGTTCGAGGTCTCCTGACCGGTTCCGAATCGGGAGATGCGGTACTACCGCCTGTGGGTGGGTGATGTTAAGGTTTCCTGTTTTGGTTCGGGTGGGATTACCGCCTGTGGGGGGTAAATGTTGGGGTTCCTAGTTTTGATTCAAAGAGAGATGCTGCCGGGTCATTTTACACTCTTGCTATGTATTGTTTAAATTGTCTGCTTTTTGATGGGTCACGTCACACTGCGGAGATGATTCCAAAGGGCGCCAGGTGGGAGCTGCGGGGTAGAAAAATGCTAATCCATGATGGGAGATACCTGTAAATACAAACTACTGACGTGGAATGTTAGAGGGCTCAATAACATGGTTAAGCGGATCAGAGAAGCCACATACCTACGTCGCTATGGGGTCAGCTTTGCTTTCCTACAGGAAACACACCTCTGGGGGGAGACCCTTAAGTATGTCCAGCGTAGATGGCTTGGTCAGTTTTTGGCTACGTCCTACTCAGGGTTTTCTAGAGGGGCGCTAATTTGGGTGGCACCAGGGGTCCCCTTTAAAGCCATACACTCAAAATTGGATCCAGAGGGTAGATTTGTAATCGTGGTGGGTACTCTGGATGGGCGTAGTGTTTGCCTGGTGAATGTTTACGCCCCTAACACGGATGATGGTGAGTTTTTGGGTCAAGTGCTGGGCCGGTTAGATATAGACCCGGACACGGAGCTCCTGCTGGCGGGGGATTTTAACTGTGCACTTGATGGGAATTTAGACAGATGCCCCGCAAAGCTAGACGCCAAACCTAAAATGAGAGATGCAATGGCCCAGATGCTCCAAAGTTATGACCTCATAGATGCCTGGAGGCACCGCAACCCTGTTCGTCGGGTGTACTCGTGCTTCACGCCTGCTGCCAACAAACACAGTAGACTAGATTACTTTTTCCTGCAGGGCATGGTAATGGACCGGGTAGAAGAGATCCACTACTTGGCGCGCTACCTATCTGATCACTCCCCGCTCCTGCTCACGTATTTGGTAGGTGGACCGCGGCCCAAGATCCCGCTCTGGAGACTCAACACGGAGGCCTTCAGAGATCCCACGTATAAGGAGGCGATCTCGCAGGGGCTCGGGACGTACCTAGAAGTGAACTGGGGGTCAGCTACTACGAGAGCAACCGAATGGGACGCCATGAAGGTAGTCCTTCGGGGGACAACTATGTCCACGGAGGTAGGGGTAAAGCGGGTGCTGGAACGGGAACTCCGACAGCACGAGGACCACTTGGCGGAGATGGAGAGAGACTTCCCCACAGACAAGGAGCAACGGGCTGAATGGACGGCCACACGGCAGCAACAGACACCTGGGCCTCGCTTGGCAAACTTAACAGGAGAGCCAGCAGACGGAGATGGTATATGGAGGGTGACAGAGCTGGTAGACTGTTAGCGCGTTTGATACGGGCAGAAACCCAACCTCACCCTATTTTGGCTGTGCAGAATGAATTGGGCCGGATGGTATATACCCAGCAGGCGATTAACGAGGTGTTCCGATCCCATCTATGTAAAATATACTCAGAATCGCAGCCGTTGGCGGACGCCGAGACCATGGAGGTGTACCTCGAGGGGATACAGCTCCCTGAGATTGAAGCAAATAGCCAGGAGGACCTGGGGGGGGCCACTCAGAGAGGAGGAACTACGTGCTGCAATAGCCCACCTGCAGACAGCGAAATCCCCGGGGATGGACGGGTTAGCGGCCGAACTATATAAAGAGTTCAAGGGGGTTCTGGTTCCAAAGCTCCCTGAGGTGGCAATGGAGGCCTATGACCGGGGCTTGCTCCCGGACTCCATGCGGGCGGCGACGATTGTAATGATCCCCAAGCCGGGTAAGGACCCTCTCCTCCCCGGATCCTATCGACTTATATCCATGTTGAACGTGGACTTGAAGAACATCAGCCAGGTGCTGGCTTCCAGACTCCTCCCCTACCTTTGTCGCCTGGTCCACGATGACCAGTCAGGGTTCATCCCAGGCCGGAACACCTTACCGAATATCCGTCGCCTGGCACACGTCATGCGAACTCTAGCGGGACAGGCCAAACAAAACACACTGGTCTTCCTGGACTCGATTCGCTGGGCCTACCTCTGGAAGGTGCTTTTAAAACTAGGTCTGGGGGAAGGATTCGTAAAATGGGTTCAGTTGTTATATACCAGACCCGTGGTCAGAGTCCGCACGGGTCGATGTGTCTCGGATGAGATACCCATATCGAGGGAAACGCGTCAGGGGTGTCCCGTCTCCCCCCTGCTCTTCGCCCTGGCAATGGAGCCGTTGGCGTGCCATCTCCGCACGGCACTGCAGGGCCAGGGTATCAGAATAGGGACTGTGGAACATGTGGTGTCCTTATATGCAGATGACGCCCTGGTCTATCTGAATCAACCGACGCAATCGTTACCCGTCCTGCTGTCCGAACTGTCGCACTTCGCGGCTGCTTCTGGCCTCGCAGTAAATAGGGCGAAGTCCCAGCTTTATGCAATTGGGGAGCAGTCTAAGTGGGAGGGGGTCCAGCGCCCGGAGATGGGACTCCCATGGGTGGACGACACACTTCGCTACTTGGGGATCTGGTTGGGTCGCAACCCGACCGATTTTTTCTACCATAATATGGGACGGATACTTCGGGGCTTTAAGGGAAGTATTGCCTTCTGGAACACCCTTAAGATCTCCCTGATGGGAAAGATCGCCCTCATCAAGATGGTGGTCCTCCCGCGCTGCCTGTACACGATGCAGGGGTCCTTTTATGAGTTGCTGCACCGGACTTGTCGGGAACTGGATTCCCTCTTAGTCCTCCTGTTATGGAATGGGAAGAGATGTAGGGTGAGTCTAGAGGTACTGAAGCGTAGTTGGGGCGCGGGTGGACTGGAAGTCCCCGACCTTGAACTGTACTATTTTGCATCACAGCTACAGCATGCCATTGCATGGTTGGACACGGACCCCTCCTGGGAACGGTCCTTGCTGGCAGGGACCTGTGGGAATGAACGACTGGGAGCGCTGCTTTGGCAGGGGAGGGGACGACGAGTCCACATTCCCCCGCTGGTACGATTGGGGGCCGCAATCTGGGACCGTGTGACGTGCCGCCACATCTGCAGCACGCCGTTTGCCCCCGATATGGATCTGTGGCTGATGCCGCCCTTTGCCCGGATTGCACAGGTCATGTCCGTTGACAAATGGATGGAGGGTGGTTGCCTGATGTTAGCAGATCTGTACCCAAATGATAAATTCATCACTTACCAAGAGGCGGTCACTACCTTCGAGCTGGGTCCGGGGCAATTCCTTCACTACGCCAAACTAGCGGCGACTGCACGGCAGTTATGGCCCTCGTTCCCGGAGGCTCCGGCACACACCCATACCTTAGTCACGATGTTGGCAATGGCGGGGGGCCGGAAATTTGTGACCCAGCTCTACAGGACTTTGCGGGAGGATAAAAGATTACGACCCTTGGCGATAGAAGACAAATGGCAGCAGGCGTGTCCGCAAGACATCACCCCCCGTGATTGGGAAAAGATACATGAAAGCGTGCGGAAGGTGTCGGTTAGCAACCGTTTTAAACAAATTCAATATAATATTATACACATGACCTATCTCTCCCCTAGGCGACTCCAGGTTATTGATAGCACCAGGGATTCCCAATGCCCGAGATGCCGCAGTCCCACGGCGGACTTTATCCACATGGTGTGGGCATGCCCTAACCTCCAATCCTACTGGAAATCGGTCCTGGAGGTCTTGGAGAGGGTCTCGGGGTGGGTGATAGAGCTGGACCTGCGCCCTTGCCTCCTGGGCTTAATTCCCAGAGACCCCAAACGGAAAGTGAGCAGACGGGTTCTCATACTAGGCCTGGTCACAGCCCGCCGTCGTATAGCGATCCACTGGCTGTCCCCGCAGGGCCCCATGTTGCAGAAGTGGAGGGCGGATCTACGTAAGTGGGCATTGGCAGAAGAAGCGCACATAAGACACACAAGAAGGGACGGGAAGCTTCCGGAGGTCCTACAGGCTTGGGGTGTGATGTTTCAAGAACTAGTGGGACTGGATGCCCCACCGACTCAAAACAGCCCAGATTCCACAAACATGGGACAGGGGGAGACCCAGACACAGGGTGGCGCGACACACGGTGACCCACCATAGAGAAGGGGTGGCACAGACCCAATCTTTTGTTTATACTTTCTCCTTCGTTCCTAGACCCGGCAGCAGAGGGGGGGGGAGTTTGGGGAGGGGTTGGGGGTAGGTGGATGGGGGGAGGGGACGGGTGGGTTCCTATGTTGTCCACTATCGGTTTACTTTTTTGTGAAAAAAGTCATTGGGCGAGTGGTGGATAAAGCTCACTTCATTATCCTCACCATGGTTAAGTGACTGGCCAACTCCTGGACATGATAGACAGATTCTCATATATACCGCGAATGTGATGTATGTTTTCGGACTCAATTGTGTGCATATCCATGGTGCTCTGAATTGGTATCCGTATGTAACCTTGCTATGCAATTTTGTTTAATAAAGGTTTATGAAAAATAAAAAAATAAAAAAATAAAAAAATCTTTGACTTTGCCCGACTCAGAGCCGACGCATCGCCTTCACTCTGTGGTTCAACGACGATGCATCTCCTCTTTGCTTCCGGCATCTCAGCTCTGTCAATGACTAAACTAATGTACTTTGCAAAAGGTCAAGGTTTGTCCCTGTTTCTGACCAGCATTCCATCACTTTCAACCTGAAGTATTGGATTCGACCTGGTCTAGCACAACCAGATAGCCCAGGTTGGTGCTTTATGCTTTTAAGCACTACATTTCAGTTTAGTCTTTAAAAATTCAAAACTCTTGCTATGCTTATTGGATGGTTGTTGTTTTGGTCTTGTTTCGTTCATTAAATTAAGCTCTATCTGTCTAACCAGGGGTGGCATCTTTTTGTGTGGTGTTCTCACTGTTTTACTGTTTGAAGTGTTGCACAAATACTTTACACATTGCCTCTTCAGTTAAGCCTGACTGCTCTGTGCCAAGCTACCAGAGCTTGAGCAAGGGCTATTTTAGGGTATGCATCTGACTTAACTCTGACTAGAATTGTGGTTCCTGCTTAGACAGGGTGCATACTCTGCGAACCAGAAACCCAATTTTGAACAGTACCTACAGTAAGCAATGCCACAGTGCCCTTCTCTTCCTAAATCCAGGATGGTGAAACCCTTCTTTCCCTGTGAAGAGTATGTGTGCCCACCCCAGAAGGGGGCCAGTGAAATGAGCAACCATTCTCTATGGTCACTTCAACGTAGTACTGGAGCCAGTTCCCTGACTACTGTGATTGGTGCCTGTCTGATTGTTGGAACCATAGAAGGGGCCTATCCAGGCCCCTTTGAAGTAAACTAAGTTTTAGAAACACTGCCCAAATGGCCATCTTGCCAGAGGATCTAAAACCTTCTCCCCATATCTGATCCTTTATCACTACCATAGGAGCAGATTTTACACCCGATACAGGACTTGGACACTCAGAGCACGGATGATAGAGTCTAATGCAAATTAGGGGTAGGTGATGAACGCCGCTCCTCCCATGATGCTCGCAGAGTTTTGCTACTCTGCGCTCCACATGGAGCACAGAGTTCGGCAAAACTCTGCCAACTGCTAGAGACTAGTGTACCCTCACGCTGACAAGTTGGGAGTAAGCAGGCGGACCTGCCCGCCTCTTCCCATGACCAGCCCCTTCCTCCCAGCTAGGGTTGCCACCCTCCGCAACAAGGTGCCAATTAGCAGCACAGCTTTGTGGTCCTGCTCGGCAGCCACAGCTAACTGAGCACTTGGAAGTGAAGACAACGGAACAGGAGTCTCAACGATGCCTCTGCATGACGTCCAATCTGATAATCAGGACATCATCATGCTTCCAGTGTGGGAACCTATGCAGGCACTGCCACCCTCCCCAGCCATTACGGCTCTCAAGTATTCCCCTGACTTTGAGGGGGAAACCAGAAGACAGGCAGGGGGTTACTATTTACGGATCCCAGTCGGGGGCAAGTCCTGTGCACCAAGACAATGAGCCTTTCCGGAACTAAGGGGCGTGCATCCTGAAAACAACTGGGCACCAAGCTTGTTAGGGAGGAACTAGCACAAAGGGGGGTGTACCTTGTTGTGAGAGGTGTGAGTGCCCACATCGTTGTAGAGATCTGGCGTCAGCAGCCTGCAGTAAGCCATTCTTCTGGGCTGAGCACAGAGGATTACTCCCACTGCAGACTCTGCAAACTCTCTCCGCCGTGCTCCCCTCTGCAGGTTCAGTCTCTTTGATGCCCCTCAGAGCGCACACTGGGTGAGGTGAATTCACTGATTAAATTAAGAAGCCTAGCCCTTGCTCCTCGCACGCCCAGGTTGAGTATTGGCTTTCCCAGTGTGGGGAGGTGAGCCCGGGTTGAGCCGTCACTTGCTTCCACACTCCAGCCATCTTCTTGAAGGCCAGCCGTGATAGGGACATTCCAGGATAGGCACTGTACCATCCTCAACCACAGTGCGAGGGGGAGCTGGTAAGTCTGTGGCTGTGCACTCTAATTTGCTTTGTAGAAACTTTTCCCTGCCTTATGTTTCAATAATGGGATAATGGTCACAGAAACAATTAAATGGTTAAACTCTCACACAGGCAAGGTTGTACAGTAATGTTTACATACCAATAACCGTGTACGTTTGCTTTATTGTGCTTGTGAGTGCATTAATTGCAGCAATATGCATGACTTAACAACAAATTTAAAACTTAAAAACACACGGTTCTTTTAAAGCATTGGACAGTTTATGTGACATTCAGTTAACGAGTGGGAGGTGGTCTAAGGACAGTGTTTTTCTGTGGACCATAGTTCAGCTCACTGCAGGTGGGTGACTGGTGTGCGTGCACACCTGCAGTCATTTAGCAGCTTACAATCGGATCACCACAAACTCAGATAGCAACACCCGGCTAGTAATCTTACATTATCGATTACACAAATAAACCATTTGTTTTGTGGGTTCCATTCAAGCTGTCCATCCATCTCAGTCACATGCTATATTCTTGTTAATCTACCACAATACAGCCTGAACCTTCTGAGAGGGGGACAGAAAACAATAAAATATTGCACTGAATTTAAGGCGCTATAGGTTGCTTTAGAAAGATTATACCTTTAAATTAAGCCTAATTTTCCTCACCCCCATTCTTGCGCTCCATTAATTAACATAGCGGTGTTAGTAAGTCTCAAAGTCACCTCCCAGTATCCATTTTCATGCAAAACAATCTAAAAACATTGGCTAATTGGTTGGATAATTTTTCCTTGCTCGTAAAAGTAAGATATGTCTTGCATTGACTGCATCAAGACCTCCTCTGTGGTCTTCCCGACAGATTTCTTCTGATGTTGTTCAGGTTTGCCCTGTTCTGCACTGTCTGCACAGGCTGCCCTTGGCAGCAGTGAGCCCAGACATCTTTTTATCAAATTCAGAAATTAATCTACACTACTGCACACAGTTAGCATAAGGGCCCTGAAATGTAGATGCTTTTAGAGGTAGAAGCAAAGGGTTGAAACTGAATGTGTTGGGGTACACCTTATTGGCATTTCAGTAGCAGGCAGATGTCACTTATGTGGCCTCAAAGTACTGTCGCCTTGTCTGAAGACTTTTTCATCCAGCACTTGTGTAAGGAGACTTGTTTGCATATTTGTGCACTGGATGTCAGCCTTGGAGGCTAGAGATGCCTTCCAACACATTGCAGCTTGCTTCGATCTGCCACTAATCGTGATAGTACTTGAAGCACAGAAAGTTACGCAGAACTAAAGCTCACATCTGTCCACTATGGGTAGACTGAACTCCTTAAAATCATGCTGAGTTTTAATTTAACTCCATGGAATTCCATGGAGTAAAGCTCTGTAAATTCCACACACCCCAAATAAATTAGCCTCTAGCTGTTTTAGACAGGGAAGAGGTAATTTTCTAAACATACATTTTCCTTAGTATTTATTAAATATCTGACTTCGCCAGTGAGTTGAGCTTTTAAAACATATTCCAAAGAGTTCTTGAATTATGTTTCTAGGTGCTTCCTAGCCAACGAGACATTATTGAATTTAATTGTGCATCCCTGTCTTTTTCTACAAAACAACCAGCCTTGCTGCAGTGAATATGCTTTTAGGTGCTACTCACTCGAAGGCCATGTTTACCATTAACTTTCTACATATCCTCCTTTTAAATACCATGCACCCTGCCTTATGAGCTAAAAGACCTATTAGGGGTGACTTATTAATATAGACCAGCCAAAAAGGTTTATTTTGACAGTCAAGTTGCAATCTAAAAACAGCTTCAGCCAGACTACAATAGTACGACTGAAGCCATGTTTGCACTGCCACCATAGGTGCTGCAGTCCACAAGTAACATTTAACTTACTGCCCATTTGCACACATTGTACCATATACTAGAAACTTATAGGTAAGTTAAATATACCAATTAGGGTTATTTTAATTCTTTTGTGTTAAAAGGGGGAATACAGACACCTTACTACTGGTTAGCAGGGGTAAAGTGCACAGAGTTCCACAGGTAATAAAATCTGAAAGAGAAAAACTCTGGGGGTCACACAATTGGCTTTCATTAAATGCTTCTTTGTTTGATTGATTAGAAACTGAAGCATCAGCAGATTAATACAAATCCATGTATCCGTACTTAAGAGTGGTTAAGGCCTTGGTAACAAAAAGGCTGTATGATGGTTCATGATAGCGATAGTATTGTATGTTTATGATGTTCTGGCAGCTGGCCTGCCCATTAAGGGGGAATAGAAGAACATGCAAAAGTGAGTGCAGCATCAGACAGCTCTTTGCTGCATGGGTGACTTCACAGGTCCTATCAATTGCTGGATTGTAGGGCGTACATACATACCTTGCACTAGATGGCTGAAGCCCAACTAATAGATTTTGTACCTGTGCTCCTTCGGTGACCGTCGGGAAGGCAGACAGATCTGTTACCGTAACCCTTCCCAATGGGAAGGCTGTTCGAGCCCTCAGACTATTAATTTACCCTCACAAACTCCATGTAGAGGATGAACTAGGGCGCATATTTTCTAATCTTACATGCAAAGTAGGGCAGGAAGCAAAGTTGCTGCGCTGTATTTCGTGAAAGGGAGAGAACAGAAATGGTCTGTATTTACAGAGATATGGAGCATTTCTGCTCACCTTGTGCTGGCACCCTGTGTGCTGTCTAGCACCAGTGCACGAACCATTGCACCATTGTACAAAGTTGCTGGGGTTACAGGCAGGATTGTTTTCATTTTCCTCTTTTTATGTCTGCTGCAGAATGCAGCATAAGTAGAAAGAGGAAATAGCAACGACAAATAAAGATATTTCTCCATGTTACTCCTCACAGAGGAAGTTGTAGCACTTTGACCCATTCCCAGTTTTGCTAGCTTTGGTAAATCCAGGAATGCGCAGAAATCCATGTGGGGATGCATGGAAAAACCCATTGTCCACCCAGGGAAAGCCTCCAAGCTTAAAATGTAGCACAATGTGGCGCAAGCAGCTGCATTGCGCTACATTTCTTTACAGAGCCACTCAAGGTGGCGCAAATCGCCCCTTGCATGGCTTTGTAAATGTTACTGATACCTCTGAGTTGTCCTTGCATCACCTTGCATGATGCAAGAACAACTTAAAAGCTTCATAAATCTGGGCCTAAATGTCTACTACTCAGGAGTTGCCAGCATTTAGCACTTACCTAAAAGGGTACTTTTCCCTGTGTAGGCTTCTGTAATAAGAACATAGAGGGGCAATGTGGATTGCCCCATATTCATGAGGGTACACTCCATGCAGATAAGGGAAACCCCTCTTTTGAATGACTACCTTCATCTATTTTATCAAACTTTGACCTCACCACTGGAAAAGGCACAATTGCAATTTGGGTATTCTATTTTTTGTATTGTATTGTATTTTTTTTTATTTTATTGTGGTTCTTCTTTATCACTTTCTCTACCTGTTATCGAAACCAAAATGCACTCTCTAAGAGAGCAATTAGGTAGACCCCAATCATTCAATGCATGGATGGACATAGGTGTTGGTTGCGGTGTGATGTATCAGTGATGTGTTTTTGTTTTGTGCATGATTACCCAATAGTGTACCCCAAACTTGTCACAGCAGGGGGAAGCATTACGTTTTCTATGAGTTGAGCAATAGCTTTGTAGGCAGCATATCCAAGCCAGTGTCAGTTGACCCCTAATATGACACAGTAGGAGGGCCCCAATCTTAGTTGCTAACCAAATGTTGCTAGATTACTAATTGTTGTCTATATCTAGTGGCACTATTAAGCCAATGTTGAAATGCTATATGGAGTCCACACGGGAATAATAGGGCCCAGCCTCTTGTGGCACCATCTGATAATACTATGTGAAGTCCATCTAGAAGCAAAAGGGCCCCTCCCCTAGTGAAAATGACAAGGCTTCAGACAATACTATGTGGAGTCCAAACTGGAGCAAAAGGAGAAAACGACAGTGGCCTTTTAAATCACTGGTGACATATTATATTGGGTCTTCTCTGGAACGCTAGGGACATAGCCCACACCTTAGATCTTCGGCTGGGAATAGCTGGGATAGGACGGTTTAAGTTGAATCAAAAATGAGAAAGAGGGGAAACAGCATGATGGCAAGGCCTGGAAGAAGGGGCAGGGTTCTGGTCCTAGGCCATTTTTTGGCCCTAATAGGCACACATAGGGGAAAGCCAAATGGAGATGGCCATAACATACCCTGTTCACCTAGAGTCTCTGGAAGGAAAGGTAATAAAGGCTTTTGGTCACTGCGAAGGAACACCATGGACAGACATCACAGGCCCTTCATATATGAGCTCACACAGCACTCTGGAATATACACTGGATACACCTTGGAGTACCAAGGTACACATTGTAACCAAAATATAGGACATATTCATCATGGCTCCAGTAGCAACATACTTGATATTGTCAAAAATAAAGTCACAGCAACATTTCTATAAGCTACGATTACCTTAGCCCATTTGGCTCAACTCCACGCTACGCATTGGGTCAAACACAGTTGCATCGGTCCTGCAACCTCCTGAGGCACTAAACACCAACTGGAAGAGGCTGCAGTTCACATATTACATATTGCAATTTATAATGAGCAAAAGAATCCACATATTTCCATTTTGTGTAGAAACTTTAAAACATCTATGAATTAGTTACCCTGCCATGGCACAACCACCTGACGACTTCAAAATATATAGGTTTAATAATAACATAAGACAAACGGCCTGTTCAGTGAATCACTGCTCACTGCTCACCCTCATGCCAAAACTCTTCTTAATAAGGTTTGGCCTGCAAATCTTTAGTTAAGCATACTTCAACCACAGATGAGCACCCTCAAACTAGAGCTCCTTATGTTGACAATACAAAGAATGTAGGCACAACAAAGCCAGCAAATATGCCATTGAAGAATGGAGTTTTTTATAACTCGAACAAACAAACTTACAGTTGTAGCCACACCCATGCACCAATTAGTACCACAGCAGTCACCCATCCCTTCGTCAATCATATAGTGTGTCGGCTCTCTGACGCCTTAAATAGTGCCCTTGATGACGTTGGGATTCTCGTATAGATTTTCACCTTACCAATCCAAAGAATCCCTGGCCGACTGGACATTTTAGTCTGCATGGAAGTGGGAAGGAAGTTTGTTAAATTTCATAACCTTTTGACAAATTCCTAATTCAACACTTTTTTATCTGAAGAACCACTGACTCCGAGGGAAAGTTACAAATGTATTACAAAGCCAAAAATAACTGGACATACAAGCACCTCAGCAAGAGGTTCAAGAAATAAACTGGCACTAATATAAACATAATCCTACGCAGGAATCTCAATCGACTCAAAATAAAAAGTAAAGTTAATTCAAGAAGCATTAGGCATGCAATAGTTGTGCCCACTGCAAAACTCGACTGCATCTGTTCCAATGGGAAAGAAAAAGATTAGTCTATCCCTACACTAACTCTAAAGTGACATCCCTACTTATCATCCCTCCCAGGCAAGAGAAAAGGTGTCAGCTGTGAAGGCTTCCTAAGAAGCACATTCACTTTCCAGGTAAGTATCCTCAATTACTGAGCTCGTTCTAAGAGGCTCCTTAGTTTCTCTTGCCTAGTCCACACTAAGACCCATGTCTAACTGCATATCCAATTGGACTGCCTTAGACAGGACCCAGTCTAAGTCCAACTAACCCTAACCCTAACTTCAATAGCAACTCTCTCCACCCTCTGGGCACTTTCCCTAATACAGAATCCCAAAAATGATGGGTACGCCTATGACACTCCTCCTTCAGGCAGGTACAGCCCCTCGTACTTTTCCAGCATCGATCCTTCTTCTTCCAAAAAAGTTGCTGTGTCCTTACTCCTTGGGTCCCAGGCACCTTCTCTGCCGAAAGTTTCAACCACGCATACCAGTGCACTCCCTTTGTCTCTACTCCTACCAATCTAACTTCTAAACAATGGCTCATTCTACCTAACGAGCTGCTTGGCCTTGCACCTGCAAGAGAAATGCATGAGAAACAATACCTCTGCACGCTCTAAATTACAATTCGAAATTCAACTGCAAACGTGAGCTTCTTTCCCAAGGTATATTTCCAACCCGACATTTCTTAGTCAGGCTAAGAAAACCACAGTTAGGCCTCTGCTAGCGTTTCCATGTCTCAGGCCTTTACTCTTTTAAATGCATTTCTAATACAACAACATAAACATTTCATTAATCAATCCTAACATTACATTTTACATTATCAACCATTATTCTCATGTTTAAGCATTACGTTTCTTATTAGGCAGCCTACACATGAAACTTTAATATGGCACGTTCAATCTCAAGGCACAATTTACACACAGAGCAGTTAATTCTAAGTTATGTTTCTCTCAACTAAAGCACTACATCAATCTGTAAATGATATAAAAACAATTCTACATATTGCACTGATCCCCGGCCTAATACTATTTTATAAAATCACACAATAACATGGCCCTCTAAATATGCGGGTGCTGACTACTTGGGACTATGGTGCACCCCCTACAATTTTTCAAACAATATGGCGCTCTATCACCCTTGATCAAAAACAAAACATTTCTGGTGAGTTTGTTAACAGCTGATCACTTCCCAGCAAATTGTATGGAAACCAAAAATGGTTATCAAACAACTGATTTGTGTAGATGTGGCAATCCAACAGATTCATACAGAACACTGTGGCCTGGATTCGCAAAGAATTTGCTTAGAGTAATTGTGACTAACCCCTAAAGTACTTTTAGAGTATTCCTGGAGTAGGCCAAAAGTAAGTGAAAACTAATTCTTTGTGAATTAGGTCCAGTTTGTTAAGAAACTGCTAATGCAGCCCAAGAAGGATGCAACGGATGTTATGCAATACAAATTACACTGCCTTCTGTGATTGTCAATAGAATATACATCCTGATATATAAAAATGCTTAGTAATACAATTAGAGATTACTACAAAGTTAGTTTTTAGTATCTTACTGAAAGGGATGAAGTACCTATCCCTGAGATCATGGTTCACACAGAAACAGAAATCACTACATCACCACTAGCAGTCCTTGCCACCAAGTAACTGTAACCGAGTATGAGGTGTTGGAGTCCTGATATTGAATCGATTCCTGCAAGGACACAAGTTCATAATTAATAAATGTACTACAAAAAGCAGGCATAACACAAATCATGTTTGATGATTCACAAAGAATAGTACCTATGTGTTTATTAGATCACCCAATGTTCCTTCAAGATGATTAAATGTAGTGGAAGATCTCTGGGTTTGCAAGAATCCTGAGTGTGGAATGCCCTTAACCCTACCCTAAGAGTTGAATTCAGACACATGAAGTTCAGCAGACGTCTAACAACTGAACCTTTTAGAGTAACCTATAGCTGAAAGAGTCTGGCCGGGTCTGGTAGCGCAGTGGACTAATGCATCCACTGCAGGGGTCTGTGTTTGACCTCATGGTCACAGGTTCAAATCCCAGTGGGTTCACTCAGCCTTTCATTCATCTGAGGTTGATAAAATGAGTACCGTTGGGTAACAATATACATCTGTTATTCAGCGCCTTGAGACTTTCGGGTGATACGTGCACTATACAATAGTACATGTTATGTTATGTTATGGAAACAAAGTCAAATTCTCTGATGCAGATGTCGTGGTGATGAGTATTCATGCATGCCAGTAGCAGATCAGAAGCTCAGTAAACCTGAAATACTTCACTTGCTGTTGAACAGATTTCTTATCCCAGCATTGGACTGAGGAGTAGTGTCGATGCATTAGGAATGCATTAGGAAATTCTTCAAACAGATCACAGAATGAGCAAGCAGCAGCAGGACATATAGACAGTGTGTGCCAACCTCTCTGTCTGTACCAGGTTAGGCACAGGCTCTGGCAGCTGCAACGACCCCCAAGGCACGTTGTGCTCAACGTTAAGCAGAAAGGCACAATTGCAGACCGAGTACCCCTGTAGATATGTGATAAAATGAGGTAGTTGGCTTCTCCAGCACTGGTAGGCATGTTTAGTGCAGGAATGATATGAATCCAAGCAGGATCACTTCTGCATCTTGATCTGAGAAACAGGAGTTTCTCCTCAATCTAGCACAGCAAAAATATTTCTGGACGGTTATACGGCTATGACTTAATCCATTTGTTGAAAGTGTCAATCCTTTTTAATGTTCCAATCCTAGTCTCACCCAGGGCTGAAACATAGCCCCCTTTCTAACAGCGTGACACGCACAAAATTCAAAGGAATTTGATTAAAGGCTCTTAACTTACTGTTTAGAATGTAGCTTTTTATTCTACATCATCAAAGGCAGAGTCAGCCTACAGCCAAAGGCAGATAGAATTACCTCCTTTTGTGTGTGGAGCCAGGCTGTGTGTAAGAATATCAATAACATAAATAACTTCTAACGTGAATATTGTTGCTAATATTGCTCCATTAGGTGTAGATTTTGTATTATTAACTCTATGTGGGTAAAGATATTTTACTAAAGGATATTTAGGATACAATATGTCTGTCAGACGAAATTTAGGCCACAATATTCTAGTACCATACTCTTAGCAACAACACATTCTCCTTTCTGGTGCATTTAACTCTTAGAATCTACTATTCGGAGTAATACAGATTAGAATAAGTGGACACAAACACAGGGCATGGTATTACCAACTAGGGGAAAGGAGTTCAGGGAGACTTGGGCAGAGAAACATGGACACTCGGAGCAGTTAAGACAGACAATCAAGGAACCACAGACCATAAATTGACATGAACACTGGGAAATGTGCAAGATCACAAAGAAAAGGAAACAAACACAATGATACAACAACACATTGTGAACAGGGCGCTGGACTCATGGACCCTGGGAAAGGGAAATACAAATACTGGAAAACCAAAACATTGGCACTAGGACCACGAGTCCTCAATTTATGGACTGAGTCATGGAGACTGGAGTGGGAGACAAACAGAAAGAACACTGCAAAAGAGTGACATACACATAATTCACTGAAAGTGGTTGAAGCATGAATGCAGATATGGAGAAACAGGCTCTAGAACTACAAGCACTTGACATGGAGAAATAGATACTGAAAAGGGAAAGACAGATACATGGATACTATTAGATCAAAACAAAGATAAAGGTGAATAGATACATGGTCATTGGGAGGGGGAGTCTAAGAAATAAACATTTGAGCAAGAAAATACAAAAGCAACAATGGGGTTAATGGTTCTGGCACACTGGGGCAGACAGAGATGGCCAATGTGGCACGAAGTCATAAACATTTATAAAAGGCCATATTGATATTGAGGACTAATTATAAAGATAATGGGATAAAATACCCACTGCCATACAGTATAAGATGTTGGAAGTTACTGAGAAGTTCTGTGACTATAAAGAGGAACAATGCTAAATGAAAAGTTCGTTTCTCAGGCCAAGAAACTCCAAGATGAATTGCAATATTCTTTTAATGTACAGAAAAATATATGTTATTCGTTATAATACAAGGTCACAACATCACCCTTCTCACAAACCGGTTAAATCATTGGGGGCATATTTGCTAATATTTTGCACAATGCAGAGTCACACAGCAAGTTGCTGCACTGTATTGCATAGATGGGAAAAACCAGTACAGTGCCATATTTGTGAAGATATGGCGCTGATCAGCTCCCGTTGGTGGGCACTTGTGTCTGCCTGATGCTAAGGCAGACACCCTTGCGCCATGGTGCAAGAGTGCCTGAATTACGGGCAGGATTGTATTGGGCACGAAGGGTTACCTTCCTGTGAAAAACAATCCTTCAAGGCATATTCTTCTTTCTATGTGTGTTGCTGTTGTAGTTCTCAAGTTCAGGTGAAGAGCTGCTCTTGTAGGACTAGGACTGCATCTACAACACTCGCGGCACTCTAAATCTGCCTACCTCAAATGTCTGTTGTAGCAGAGTTTTTAAGCATAGGGTTAGCAGAGTGCTATGAAAACTAGAAAGTGACAAAGCCTTTAGCCATTTTTGCAACAAAGTATATAACATAGGTTTAGCCAGTGCTATCCACACCGAGCGGAAAAACGATAAAAATATTTTCCTTCTCCAGGCACAGTATTACAGGTTTGGACTAATAGTTGGATATCCAATACACACTACAACGAATAAAAGTAATTCCTGACATATGTGAAGATTAGTAGATGCGGACTTGAGAACAGTAAATCTATAATTAAACCCAGAGTGCTGTGAACCTGCTTACCAGCCCTAGCAACCGAGGCCAAGCTACTCGTGTATGCAACAGGGATCCGACCATGGAGTGCTGCTAACAGCAGGGACCCAAGCCACTTCGAGAAGACGTTTACACTCATGCACACTGGTACAATTTAAAGTTAGTCCAAATTATTCTAATTAAAAATATGCAGTCTCAGCACTATTTGGCAAAACGGTCGTCACAAATCGAAATTTTAACTTGTAAATTTACTTAGTTTAGACTGACTGACCATATAGAAACATTTACTTATAAAATGCACTGATCTTGCACTAAACATAACCTCGAAATCCAAACTCCCAAAGCACTGGGGCTATTTTGCCTTAAATCTTGCACTGCTGCCATCAAAGTGCAACATTGCTTTGGAACTACTTGCACAATTGCTTGTGATTCACAGGTGAACGGTTACGTTTGCCAGTTGCAAGCAGTGGCAAGACACACATCAATGCTGGCACTGTAATTGTTGTAATGTGCAATGAGTCTAATACACTGTGACAACCTTTTGCGCTGGACACATCAGATGGTGTGTGCAGTACTGGCATTGTACCCTGACAGAGGGGTTTGAGAAATATGTCTGTTTCTTACTTTCTTTCCTTTCACCATTTTCTCCTTTGTTTGGTGGTTGTGTGTAGTCTGAGTTATATATTTCACCAGTGCTTAATCTGTGAGGTGCTTGCAGAGGGTGGTATCCCTCGTTTCTTTTAGGGTACCTGGACTCATTTTTCAGCATTATTCTTTGACCAATAGCAAGAGAGGGGATGCCAGAAAGCGAGAAAGGTGGAGGAAGAAAATTATAGGAAAACAGTGGCAAAGGGAGAAAGCAGGGATGAAAACGAACCTGCAAGGGTAGGATAAAGAGACAGAAGGCCAGATCACAAAACAATTTTGACTGGCGCTATTTCATGGCAAAATAGTGCTGCTCCAGCTCTTCAACTATTTAGGACACCAGTCAACCACAACTGTGGCAGAGACCGTTTCCTAAAGTAACACTAGCAGTGCTCACTTTATGAATGAATGAATGAATGAAAATAATTTCATAACGCGCAAACTTAGCCCCAAAAGGGCATCAAGGCGCGAGAAACAAACAGACATAAGATCTCAAACCACCGAATGCAAGGCCACTAGTACGCCTGGGAGAAGAGCCAAGTCTTCAGACATTTCCGAAAGTCCAACAGGGAAGACTGGCTGGCAAGTTCCGGAGGAAGGGAGTTCCAAAGTTTGGGGGCCAAGGTGGAAAAGGCTCTCCCTCCCCACCTTGCCTTCGCAAATCTTGGGACCGAGAGCAGATTCTTAGAGGCTGAGCGGAGGGTTCTTCTGGGAGTGTAGCGATAATGCTAAAAAAAAGTACTGTGGTTGAAAAGTGAGGATTCAAGATCAGGCAGCCTTGGTGTTTGGCAGAGTTTGCAGTGCTGATGTTGGGCTCCTAAGAAAAGCTTCTGTGCTTTTCTAAATGATGCGTTGCATTTCACAATGCCTTTGATAATAGTCTTCCTCATGCGTTAATGCATTTACAATGACACAAGCTTGATATTTGTCCTTAGGGGGGCAGAAAATGGTGTTGTGTTTAGTAATGTAAGTGGTTGTGCACCATCGGGATTTACACTTGAAGTGCAGATATCAATATTAAAACAATTTCTGTAATTGAAAGAAATATGACATGTTTTGTAATCTGCAGACACCAAAATATTTTTTAATGCATAGGTGTCTTTTTTACATTTTTTTTTGTTTCTTTTAGGTCCTGCACAGAGCAGAAGTATGAATGATATTTCAGATGCTCCAAACGCAGATCAGGTAGTAAGTTTAAAAAATAAATTAACTTTTTTGGACGAAGGGGTTCTATTTTATGTAATAAGGGAACAAAGTAGGAGAAAACATATACCTACTTTTGATGCCTATTTACAGGTAAAGTCTGATAAAGGCTATATGCATGCTATGATCTGTAGCAATTACAAAAAAAATAGAGGTTCCTGTGGAAACTCAATGATTGATATTGCAATACATATCCTGCATCAATCGAATGTTCGTTTCTGTACAAACATTGAAACCTTGCTTTTATGTCACAAAAAGTCACAATCAATATTGATAGGTTTCACTCTCACTTGGGACACTTTGCACTGAATTCGACAATAATGTGAATGCATTATATAAATTACCTTGTTTCTCTATATACTTTGGGCCTCATTTATGAAAAGTGACGCGTTGCTGCGTGAAAACAGCGATGCTTCACTTCTCATTGCACCCTCCTTGTGAAATGCTGGATGCGTCATATTTACAGTATGACGCATCATGTCGAGTTACAGATACATCAGTATTTCTGACGTATCTGTAGGCGCAAAAATGACGCATTGCTGGAGCACGAAAGTGACGCAACTCATTCAATGGATCATTTCACACGGGCAAGTGCCATTTAAAATGTGCCTGCATCAGTCTTACGCCTGCTATGAGGCAGGAATAAGCTATTGACGCATTTGCATCCTAGAAGTGACGCAGTGAAATCTCATGGATTTCACTGCATCACTTCTATGAGGCTTACTTGCGTCAGAACGCCCACCCTGCATACATTATACCTGGAGCAGGAATAATGTGGCGAAGGGATTTACAAAGTGACGCATCTACCTAGATGCGTCACTTTCTAAACATGGCACATTTTTTACCCTGCTGGTGGGTCACAAAAAGTGACGCACCGGCGGTGCAAAAGTGACGCAAGGGCTCATAAATAAGCCCCTTTGTGTTATATGTCTTTTTTCTCTCTGACATCTTGTTTACTTCAGCTTTCATTGCTATTGTGCAGATATGTATTGCAATATCAATCATTGAGTGTCCACAGGAATCTCTGTTTATTTGTTCAATTGTAAGTACCCTGGGTACTTACAATTGTAAGTAGGGTGTCCCTTGTGTCTCCATATACGATGATCTGTAGTAAAGCTGATCATACCGAAAAATATTGTGCAACTCAGCTTAGCAAATATTGTTTTGAACTTCCAAATTGAAATGTTCCCCTTTAAACCGATTTTGTAAAAGTGTTTTATACATTTTAAGATATTGCTTGAAGATGTGGAAGAAAAAGGTTACTTCTTTCACTAACCACAATATTTTTCTGTGATAGATAAATTACCTGAGTTTCTGTATAATATTATTATTTAACAACTTCTACCTGGAGCATTACTATTATATCACTCAAGACCTGTGAATAGTATAAGCTATCTGAATCACTTAATAAATATACACTTGTACAGATCAGCCTTATAATCTGCATGCACCGACCTTAGCATCTGAAATTTGAAAATTCTGCGAAGAGTAAAAATTTAAAATACATATGATATTTGTATCTATATTTGTATCAACTTATAAAATATTTAATATTTAATATCTAATATTAATTAATATATAGTACATGCATGTTTTAAACTGGAAGGTTTCAAATTCAACTTTTCAAATCATCATCATCAAAAAGGTTTATTTTGAAAATTAATTCCTTTTTAAATCAGAAAACATTGCATTGATAAATTGAGGAAGCTCGTGCAAAGAGTTCTTGGTGGATAAAAAGGTAGAGGAAAGCAAATAGGGGACCACATGAATCAGACCCGTTTCCAAGATTCAATAATATAATTAAGATTACATTTAGTAGAACTCTAAGGGCCTGATTACGATGATGGTAAGACTACCACCGACAGCCTGTTGGTGGTGGTCTCACCACCATCACAAGCAGCTTTTCCACCCGCCACATTAGGATGGTTGGCGAAGGGGTCGCGGTTGGAGAGACTGACCGCCATAGATCGAACAGGCTCAAGGAGCTTGTCGGACAGTTGGAGGGCACTCCGTTCCCTACAATGGTGGCGGTGCCTGGCACCGCTGTAGGAATTATGATGTCCCTCTCCCCTTTCATGGCTGGTTACCCGCCATGAAAAGGCTGGCCGAGAGGGACATTGGGGGCCCGTAGCAGTCCCCCCTTTATCCCTATCCCTCAGAGTTGGATTTTGAGGGGCACCAGGGAAACATCCCTTACAACGCAACTTTTACCACACAGTGCCTTTACGACGTAACTTTTACAACGCAAACCATTACAACACATTGCGCTGGGGGGGCGCTCTAGGATAGGGAATAAGTTTAATTTACTATCCCACACCTTCCCTAGTGTCCACAGGGACTGGAGCTGGAATAGTAAATTAAACTATTCACTATCCAGCACCCCAAAGCGCTATGCGTTGTAAAGGTTTTCGTTGTAAAAACCGTGTTGTAAAGGCATGCGATGTAAAAGCATGCGTTGTAATGTCATACATCTGGGCACCATATCCCTGCACCATGTGGCAGGCATCACATGGTGTCTGCCACATAGTGTAGGCGTATACGCACAATGTGCATTTCATTTTTTGGACTGTGTTAAAAAATACAGTTTGTGAAAGGCTTGCAGGCGGTTGCATTGCAATTCAGGGTGCGGGACCACCGACAGCTTGTTGGGCAGTCCCATCCCCGATACGACATCGTAATCAGGTCCTAAGAACTTATTAGTACAGTTTCTGATCATCACAGAATTCGGTAGTACACAATATATATATTGAACAAACGGAGCGGTTGGCTATGTGCATTTGGTCTTAATTTTAGCTTTCGAAACAGCAGGCTATTTTGTGCTGCTAGAATTATTTAGCTATGTGTCTTTTGTAAGCCTACCAACCAATGATTGGTTGAAGTAAAGCCTGTCAAGTAGAATTTAGCACAAGAAAACAAAGAAACTGTGTTTGGTTCTCCAAGCAAAATATAATTTTGCTGCTGGAGCCCTCACCATCTTTTAATGAAAAGGATGTTTTTAATGCATTTCATGTTATTGGCACCATATGGTGGTGGCCCTATAACGATCTCGCCTTATCTCACTTACTAGAGGCACCAGCCCAGAATTTCAAAAATTCGAGTGAGTGTCATAAGATGCCAATTTAACTTATAGTGTTTAAAATGACTCTTTCCTATCATTCTTAAGTCTTGTGTACAGTTGAAGACCTATTGTCCCTAATACCTTTTTTTTCTCAAAATGTTATATAGCGCGAACTTGACCCGAAATCAGGTATCAGAGCACATTACCTGAGCACCAGTTGCAATACATGGGGACACATTAATTTTTGTTAGGCACAGGGAGATTAAGTGATTTGCTCAGAATCATAGGATGTTGAGCGTCGTTGCCAAGACTCAAACCCAGTTCCACTGCCCTAACCATTAGGCTACATCCTCTCCCCAAATTACCTTAAATGTTATTCCTATAGTTGGCCTTAGGTCAGACTCTTTGTCTTCATTGAATGATTTTTTTGTCTGCTTAATTTTCCTTCTTTTTATTCAATCACGTTCCATCTTATTCTTTGTGTGTCCCAACCTCGAAAAATTTCTTCTTTATTGTTTTTGTGATGTGCATAATTTGTGTCCTTCCACTGCTTGCATTCAGGAAATTACTTTTTTTCTTTTTCGTCAAGCACTCTATGGGAGTGCATGTGTTTCCTTGCTGTCTTCCTCATGTGTTGCTTCCACCCTCAAATCACCACTCTACTCTCTGTGTTGGCTCCCTTCTCGCCAACAGATATTTTATTGCTTTCTCTGACAGCTTTTTAAAACAAATTGAATTCCCACTCCTCCATTGTTCCCTCACTTCACGTCTCTTTGTGGCTACTGTCACTCAGCATTGTTTACTTCCATCTCACCACCTGCATCTGCACCTCTGTTGATCCCACTCCATTTGTGTGTTTTTCATATTTCTTTGGATGGTCCAGCATCTTCAATTTTCTACCAGGGCACTCCTTGCCTTTTCATGTTCTTTTGTGCATAATTTTTATTTCCTGCTCCAAGATTGGTGTCTCTCATCTTGGAACGGAATATTGAAACAAAATTGGTGCCACGGAATGACGTATGAATGTGCATGTGTAAATACATGTCCAACACTGACAATAAGTGCCCTCTTGTACCGAGAGACAAATAAGCCAAAACCTTACTAAGAACATAACAGTGAATTATTGATGAGCCACTGTTCTGTAGGGATAGCTTGGCTTTCCTCTAGGTGCAGTGGTGATCGCAGCTTGACAGCAGCGTAGCTCCATGGCTCCAAGATGCTCCTCCCAGCTTGCATCATCCCCTGAGTGGCGTCAGTCAGTCAAATCACTTTATTTGGTTAACATAGCCATAACAAAACAATAAACATGGTAAAAACAAGCAGTTAAAATACAAGCAACATGGGCAATACAGCAATTAAAACACCAAATAAAAACACTTCAGAACTGACAATTTATCAAAGCACTTTAGTCTCTTCTGATCCTTAGGGAATGACATATGTATCTAATTACAGCATGACAGAAACTCAGTGTCCAAACACTACAGAAATGTAAGACTCCGTCTAGCCAATCTTTATTTATTTAAGCCTAATATGAGGCATAAAAAATTAGGCTGAGGGGAAGTGTAAATACTGCCGAAAAACACAAAGTGGGTAAAGGATTGCTGGCCAAGGTTATTGAAAGGTCAAGAGGGCAGGGGAGAAAACCAGCTGTCCTGTTGTGGGAAAGCAACCAGGAAGTGTGCTGTGCTCAGCCTAAAACAAGTTAGGTAAAATCTGTGCTTCTGATTAGGAATCCAAATTAATATAGTTTACAATGTTCAATAGAAGTAACCTTTTTAGGTCTCTCATAGTTTGAAAAAGAGAATGAATGAGGGTCCTCAACTTACTATCAATTTCACTGGGGGAATAGAAAAAATGTGGGGTATCGAGATCTAGAAATGATTTTCTAATATAAGCTAGCCAAGCAATATTATCTCCGTGATCTAATTTAATGAGGTCTGCAAGGACTTGGTGGGAGAAGTTAGTAAAGGGGGATCTCAAGATTTTTGCCCACAGAAAAACTGGTGCCAGTTTGATTGCATCCTCAATATAGGGAAAGACAACCTCATTGTTGGTATTATTGTTGGCAGTACTTTTATGGACTGCTAACAATCTGCAGAGAGATTTATTTTAAAGGGTTTGTAAATGGCCTCAGTCTGCATATCCCCACACTCCAGCCCCATAGGCGCTTAAAGAAAGGCATTTAGCATTATAAAAGGAACTATGGGCAAGATGTAGGTAATTCTATTTTACCGACTCATAAATACCGAATTTTACCGATTCTGTATTTATGAATCAGTAAAATAGAAGGAGGGAGATTTAGGTAAATTCGGTAATTGAATTACCGAATCTGTAAAAATCGATATTTACCGAATCTGTAAATACCGATTCGGTAATGCCCATTGATTCCTATTGGCCTTGAAGCCCATAGGAATCAATGGGCATTACCGAACCAGTATTTACCGATTCGGTAAATACCGATTCCAGCAAGGGTGCAGGGGGTGTCACTTTGACACCCTCTAGCACCCCAAATACAGGCATGTGTGCCATGTGGCACACAGACATGCCCTAAGGGCATGTCTGTCTGTCACATGGCATAGGTGTGAATGCACACATGTGCAAGCACACCTGGATTCGGTATTTTACCACCCAATTGGATTGGGTGGTAAAATACCGAATCTGAAAGGCCTTTGGGACTCAGAAGAGTCCCACCTACATCTAGAAGTTACCGATTCGGTAAAAATACCGAATCGGTATTTTACCAAATCGGTAAATTTACCGATTCGGTAAATTTACCGATTCTGTAAAATTGGCCCCCTACATCCCAAAAACCCATTTAGCGGTCGGTAAATGGCCACCTACATCTGGCCCTATGTTCTTTGATGGGTTTTTGTTTAAGTTTCTCAGTGAATTTAAAAAATAGCGGCAGCTGTTTTTCTTTTTTAAGCCCTCTCTGGGCCAAAACCATATCCCATTTAAAATTGATATCCAAAATTATAGTTACATTTCATGACTTTGGTAATGGAGATATCATCAATGATAAACTTATGTGTACGAGTATTTCTAGAACCATAGTACATAATGAATGATTTCCTACGATTCCCCCTTAGGTTTAAGCCTGCCATAAACGTGTTGAAGGAGTCTAGCAAAAGCAGAAGCCTGTTTGCAGTATGTGACAATAGCACGGCATTGTCTGCGTAAAGGAGTACTGGTACTGACCGGTCCCCTAACCTAAGCAGTTCATTCCCTTTGTCTTGCAATACTTGGTCAAAAAAATTATTGTTGAAGACAAATAGAAAGAGAGCTAAGGTCCAACCCCTTTATGGAGCTTGAAAGGAGACGTGCATTTCCAGTCATTAAGCTACCGAACCTGAGCTAGAGTGTTCCAATGCAGGCGCTTGACGAGTTCTATCAGGGAATTATCTACCCCACCTTTTCTCTTTAAGCCCCACAACCTACCCCTGTCCTCCGGGTTGAACTAACTAGAAAGGTCTATGAAAGCTAGGTTTGGTGAGCCTTCCTTCACCTGTGATCAGGAGCAGGTTGAGGGACTTCTCCACAGTGCCCACTTCGGTCAAAAACCCAACTGCACATCAGAAAGGAAACCTTTAACTTCAGCCCAATTTTCCAATTTCTGGAGAATCATCCTTCAAGAAATGTTGACAGAGGAATCCAGCGGACTGATTGGGCGATAGCATATTGGATTTCCTTTGTCGCCTTTCCTAAAAATGGGGACTATGATGGGTTTCCTCCAGGAACTTTGTTATTTATCTACAAGGGTGTTGTGGAACACATTCCTCAGCAAAGAAGCCCAAAAAGTTGTGTTTTGTCTAAGAACATCAATGGGAACCCCATCTGGGCCCGATATCTTGCCTGGGGTACTCTTTAGGATGGCCAAGGTTACATCGCTGAGGTCAATAGAAGGGACAAGAGAGTTGCTACCGTTCTTGGGGGAAAGAAGAGGATTGGTACCTGATGAGGGGGAATTGAGGGGACCTGGAACAAGAGGATTAAGCGATTTTTACTCACAAAATGCTTGAGAAATGGGACAACCAGGTTTCCGGGGAAACATGACAATCAAATTTGGAGTTTTAATCATCTGAGAAATAGGGGTGATTTATCACATCCCAAAAAGCCTTGGAGTCCCTCACTTTTGCAGCTAAAAGTAAATTCTTCCAAGCCTTCTCTCTAATTTGCCTACTCCTATTTCATGGGTCATCTTGTAAGACCTCCTAGCTTGCATAATTTCCTCAATATTTCTGAGAAGGGTCTTCATTACCAGTTGTAGTTCTTAGCATGATTAAACCATCGATGAATAGGAGATCCAATGGAAGTTTACTTAGTGTTCATCAAACAGGACATTGTTTTACAAAGAACATTAAAGCTGCCCAGAACAAATTATGGCTCAGTTGAATCGGAAAGACAACACATCCCATCCACTCTCCTGTCATTTACTGGATCAGCTAAAAACATTTCCTGATCCACAATTTTCCATTTATTACGTATTCCCCTGTTTTTCTGCTCTCTCAATTTCACACAACGGTGATGCAGTGCGCGCAACGAAATTCGTTTTATTTATTTAAATGTTTACTTACCTGTAAATCTCCGTAATCCATACATTACTACCCCCCACCATGCCCCTCCCCCTGCCCACGTCACCGCCCTACAGAAACACCTACTGCCGACCGCTACTGCATGAACCTGTAAATGGGCTTTCTATCTAGATTGTTTTTATCAAAGAGGCTAAGCCAGCCATACTTACTGTAGTGTGTAGGCGAGAGGCATGCCTCCTGGTTTCACATGAGGAGTCACTGTGGCTCCCGACCTACTCCTCATAGCCTCAATCCAATTGACTCAAATGCTATTCTAGGGACAACCCAACATAAAGGTGACCACTACCTCAACTTCTCCAACATCATGATCTTCTCAGGCTATATACTGAAGGTTTAGCAGCAATGCAAGTCCTTTTGAAGGTATCAAGAAAAAGATGAGGAAGACTTTTTACCACTGTTTCCAGCTAGATTAAAAGTGCTCAACACGGGAAGAGCGCACTCTTTCTTGACACACTTGAAATTGATCAAGACTAGGTGGAAGAGAAGACAGACAAGTGTAGGACCTGCAGAATTACATACAATGCATCAAAGTAATGGTTGCCCTTGACGACTGGCAGACAAGAGAATAGCAGAGCTGTTAGAGGCACTGCCACAACCCGACAAATGAGAAGAATCACAATGATTATGAGGAGTGACCCACTCCTTCCATGGTCAAAGAAGAAGATGAGGAACAATGTGCGATTCACCAGAATATAAATACTGAACCTCCCACTCTAGTGCTCATGGCTAAGTCTTACGAATACTTAATCGTATTATGTTACAGTTAACTATCCATACTCACATGTTTGATAACATTCTGTCAATCCAAAAGGGGGAACCTCTTCCCACCAGGATATCCACCATTGAGACACCTGCTGGATCAGATTACTAGAGGGTGACTTTAGTGCCATTATGAAAAAGGACTGTGCCATTTGGAGTCCTTTAAAACTTGGCTACCTTTGAATGACTTGACTGTCGGCCTGAAAGGAATACCTTTTCATGATTGATGTGTGGCTAATGTGCCATGGGATGAGTGGGTTTTTGCCTTCCTATGTATTCCACACAGTTCCTCCTCTCTCCTGGGTCACTTATTCCTCCCAGCATCAGATGTTCCAGAATGGGCAGGTGTCTGCATTCTCAGGCGGGGTCTATCTGACGACTCACTAATGTGACTCAATACCTGGTATGACATCACAGAGTATATGGCGCATTTAAAGTTGGATGGCTCATGGATGACTACTTTAAATTTTTAGAAAAATAAACTGCAGACTTTTTCATTCTAAAAATGGGCTCAACCATTCAGCTAGGGCCAAGCTCATGGAGGCATTCAAGACAATGGCATGTTTCAGTCAGAAGAAATGGAAATGCATAACTGACACTGAGCCATAGAAGTGAAGGTGAGTGCACTAGAAGAACAAGTCCTAAGCCCACCTGCTGTCGGGACATCATCAGATTGGAGACAAATAAATGCACATAAACAAAACTAAGGTATATCCCTTTTCCATCTATATGCCTAGGATCTCAAACAACATCACTGTATCCATCAGGACTTGAAACCTGCTCCAATTCGGGAAACAGTAGAAGATGTATCTCTTTGACGAACTCTAATTCTCGATGCATTAACTGTCCACAAATCAGCTATTTGTAGAAAAACTTTTTTTATTTTATTTTTTTAAACTTTTTATTAGATGTTCGATAGTACCAAAAGACAACTTACTTCCATTGCTACCACATGCAATAGTCACAGTGTACATAAGTTGAAGCCAATAAGTACAATTACAGTTGGAAAGTATCTCTGTGCATAGTGAAGCAAAAGAAAAAATTAAAGAACTTCCCCCCAACCCTACCCACCTCACCCCAACCCTCAACCAGGCGACAAGAGTACTTCTTCACACCTCCCCGAAGCGACTCAATAGGAGCATGCACTGCTTAGTGGTCCATTACAGTCAGAAAGCATCAGCACAACAAAAAATAGGGTATCCCAACTCTAAGTCCAATAATAGAGTATTCCCCGACCATGTAAAGTGTATTAGGAATTTACACAGTAGTGCAACTCATGGAACATAACACTTCAGAATAAATCAGGATGAGCCATCAGATATGCTGTTATGGGGCTCCAAAAATCTTTAGGGCTGGAGGATTCCGGCAACTCTTCCTCATACACTTGTAGCTGGTCCCTACAATTGACCAGCTCCTTGAGCCACAATTTTATTGTAGGCGCAGACCTCGATCACCATCTCTGGGCCACCGCCCGTTTTGTAAGCAAAGTGGAGGCCGCCACAAGGCGTCTATTAGCTGACTTCAGGTGTTTCACATACCCCAGAAGGCACAACTCAGGCATGCAGGCTACAGTCTCCAACACCACTTCCGACAATATACGAGTCACTTCAGTCCAGAAAGCAAACACCCTCCCACACAACCATGCAACATGATAAAAATCTGCATCGCCAGCACCACACTGCACACAGCTCGCCGTGTCTCTCAGGCCATACTTATGAAGTTGAAAAGGTGAATAATATACTTGATGTAGAAATATGAAGTGAATGATCCTAAGGTTGCAGTTGGCTGTAAGTCGGCTCATGAGTTGACAGCATGTCGTCCATACCTCCATCGAGATTGGACTGCCTATTGCGACCTGCCAGCGCTGGCGCGACGGTGATCCTCAGACTCACGCTCTCGTTGGGAAGCGTAATAAAACCTAGTGATAAGCCCCTTGCGGCTCTCCCCTGCCAGCAGCACCTGCAGCGCCCGAAGAGCTGTAGGCTCCTCAGAGAAGTCTGGATATGCATCCCGAACAGCCTGCCGGACCCTGACATACGTGAAGCGGAACATAAAATTGTGATTCACTCCACTTTGGGCCTCTCCAAGGGTTTTGAAACGGCCCTCCTTGTACAGATCCCCCATCCTGACAATACCCGCCTCCGCAAGTTCCTTTAATGCAGCGGCCTCCCGAACAGCCGAGATCCCCGGATGAGAGGCAATGGGCAGAAGAGGGGCGTATAGATATGGAAGTTGCAACTTGGCAGCTAAAGCCCGCCACGCCCAAGACGTGCATGGAGGGGGGTTTATTTCCTGGCGGGGGCCACCCGAGCCACCCGAGCCACCCGACAGAACCATAGTCTGCACCGGGATGGGGAGGACGGCATCCACTTCAATAGCCACATTTGGCTGAAAGCACTGCGGAAAATACCAATAATGGGCAAAATGAGCCTGCTCACAGATGTAATACAAGCGAAGGTCCGGAGCTTCGAAACCACCCCGATCAAAAGGCTGCGTCAATAGATCCCAGCGGCATCTAGGTTTTTTGCCCCCCTAGACGAAGGTGAGCAGAGCCGTCTGCAAAGTTTGGAATAGTGCTACATTCAATTTAATAGGAATATTAATAAAAAAAATACATCATCTTGGGCAGGAACACCATTTTAACTACAGCGATCCTGTCTGCCCATGACAAGGGGAGACGTGCCCATCGCTCCGCCTGCTCTGCTATGCGCATAATGGAGCATCCATTGTTCTCGGTGACCACCACAGCTGGATCCCTGTGGATCCACACCCCCAAGTACTTCACGAGCTCAGAGGACCAGGTCAGCGGAAAGTCTAGTTCAACTTCCCTCATATGCGCCGTTATTGGAAAAACGACACATTTGGACTAATTAATGCGCAGACCAGAGAACAGATGGTTCCCGGACATAGAGCAGCATATCGTCCGCGTATAGCGAGACGATCAGCGGGCGCTGTCGGAACCATAAAGCCGCGGCAGAATGTTTTTGGCGGAGCTTGCAAGCAAGAGGCTCCAACATCAAAGAGAAGAGCAAGGGTGACAGAGGGCATCCCTGCCGTGTGCCTCTTTCTATAGGGAATAAGGACGAGACCCTGCCATTGACCCGCACCTGGGCGACCGGCTCGCTATATAGTACCCTAAGCCACTGCACAAAGAAGGGGGAGAACCCCATCCAACTCAGGACCGTAAACATATAGGACCAATGCACGGAATCGAACACCTTTGTTGCGTCTAGTAACACAGCAACGGCCTGAAAGTCGGGTGCAAAATAATGCAGCGTAGAGAACAACGTGCGCAGATTATGCGTAGTGGATCTCTCCGTAACAAAACCAGATTGATCTGGCAACACCAGTAAGGGTATCGGAGGTTGGAGTCTAGTTTCTATCATTTTAGCTAATATTTTGGTGTCAATATTAATGATAGAGTGTGGCCTATATGATCCGCAGTGATTAGGGGGTTTGTCCGGTTTCAGCAAGGTGACCAGCAGGGCCTCCCGGAGCGTTGGTGGCAGAGTCCCATTATCATACGCTTCCGCGTAAAACTCTAGCAACCGTGGAGCTAACACTGGCGCAAACGGCTTATAAAATTCATTTGGTAGACCATCCGGTCCAGCGGCTTTGCAAGTCGGCAAGGCCATGATAGCGTCCCGAACATCTTCCTCACCAAAAGGCTGCACCAAATATTCGCAATGGGCCTTGAAAAGCCACCCCAATGCCACATCATCAAGATAGTCATGCGTTTCTTCAGATGGAGGGGACTTCCTAGCAGCGTATAGGTCCTTATAAAATTTCAACACTATTTCACAAAGCTCCTCCGTCGAATGGCGTGGGGTACCAGTGTCATCGACAAGCTCATTTATGGGCTCTTGACTACGGGGCTCCACCAACTTCTGGGCCAGGCCGCCCACCTTCCCCATAATACCGAGCCACCCGACGCCGAGAGCAATGCCGCAGCTCCTGATCAACAGTGTCATTATGTTCAGTGACAAGGTCACGCATTTGTGCCAGCTTATCTGCAGATGAAGCAGTATCAAATGATAATCCAGCAAAACTCCGGCTTGCGCTCCTATACAGGCCCCCCTAATGGTGACCAGCTATTTGTCGAAAAACTTGACTGTCTCCTTGCCTTTGACCCTGTACAGCGCTACATTGCCTTTTGGCTAGGTTTCATGTAGGTATACATTTCATACATACATACTTACACATACAGCCTTTGTCCCCTCCGCTCCCCCGAGAAAGCCCGGTGGGTGATCCCAGCCCCTGTGGAATGTGCTTGTATAAGTGGTATTACTCACTTTCTATTTACACAATGATGTAGATTGAAACACTTGTGTCTTTTACCAAGCACCCTTTATTGGAAGGCCACAAAAGTACCCGTATAATCCTCATTCAAATTCAAAACAACACACACAAATATGATGCTTCAGCTGCAGATTCTAGATTGTTTAAGCATCATACCGTAAAATGAAACTTTGTATGGCTGAATTTTGTGGCTTCATTTACCATATATCAACTTTTGACGAAAATAAAGGTAGCTACTTTAACGTACTGTACAATAGCAGAACAGGATAGCTTTTGTTACCATTAAAGCATGAAAGTCATTTAGTTCATAAGAACACGTTTTTTAATCTGGCTTTTGTGTACCCTTCAAGGAATGTGTTAAGCGTTTCATGAAGCTTAGTGATCACTGTTTACTTCTCCGCACATATTTTAGAAAACAACAGAGGCATTTTCCCCTTCATTTTTCAAGATTAACGAAATGGGAACTTGCTCAAAAGCCCACGCGTCTCTACTTATGTCTTGTTATATATAATAAACTACCCCCCATAGTTATATGAACTATGAACTCTTTCCACTCCTGATAAAATATGGGTAATTTACAAAGGCATCAGGAAAGTATGTCAATCCTGGCAACAGGGTAGCAAAAAGTCTTACGTTGCATTTTAAACATTGAAGGAAACGGACATACACATGGAATCTTTATGGTTAATTGCATTTTTCCTGCGTGTTTAAATTTTACAACTGTTGCTCTTTCTTAACAAGCGGTATTAGATGTCTTACTATTCATGAGTTTGCGTTTTTCATAAGCTCTCAACGTGCAACCACTTGTCTTTCACAAAGATTTGCTCTGAAGCAAATTATTCTACGAAATTAATATCGTATAATGTGTACTACCTTACGTCTTAGTGACAACATTTCCACATGAATATATTTTGGAAAAAAAAATGCTCCAGTGCAAATCTTGGTTAATAGAGTATAAGACAACTGCTGTGAATTTCGAGGCACTTATAATTTACTCTAGAACTCTTTTTTTGTGATTTGGGCACTTTTTGTTTTAAATGTGGTTAGCGATGGCCTTGTGCTAACTTTAGGAGAATGTTCACATGGTGCTGATAGCGGGCGGGGGGAGAGGGGGTGGAGGCGTGGGGGGGGGGCGGGTACTGTTGCAGAGCTGCTGGCACCTCACTGATGACCCATTTCTTAGAATATGGGGAACTGCGATG
The DNA here is from genome assembly GCF_964261635.1 of Lissotriton helveticus. NCBI lineage: Eukaryota > Metazoa > Chordata > Amphibia > Caudata > Salamandridae > Lissotriton > Lissotriton helveticus. The sequence goes on along the minus strand of NC_136072.1, from coordinate 681,951,622 downwards.
TACTATCCAGAGGGATCCCAATGTTTGCCCATGACCATAGCAGAGGTTTGGGCAATTAACACATTACATGCCCTTGGAGAAAAGACTACAACATAGGCTAGCTGCTCACATAATAATGTCTATAAATGACATAACATGTATTAGTAAATCGCATGTTTACCCCAGTGGATCTTGGCGCTGAATAACAGATGTGTATTGTTACCCAACTCAACGGTACTCATTTTATCGATCTCAGAAGGATGAAAGGCTGAGTGGACCCACTGGGATTTGAACCTGTAACCATGAGGCTGAACACAGGCCTTACAGGGGAAGCATTAGTCCACTAATCCACCAGACCATAAAAATGTCTATAAATGTCTCTCAGAATCTTTAGGAAAAGACGAGGACACAAAGAAGTAGTGAATGTGGTGGAGAGACCACAGAGGACTCAGTGATTTGCATACGCTGGAACCAGTGACACATGCTGGGGTGTATTCCCTGCGAGAGAGCCCACACTTCAAGGGCCTCACCAGGAGTAATGCAGAAGATGGATGGGAATCACCTCACCTGGTTGAATCCCTTGTGTGCTGTATTTTTAAACTGGAGTGATTTCCCTTCGTTGATACCCAAAGTGCATACATATTCATAATATCCATACTCACAATTGGTAATTTTATTGATCACCTGCACAACTCTGGGACATGTTTCCACTGAGACCATGGCAAAGGAAATCATGGCTTTATTAGGGTAGTTTATTGGCCTCAGAAAATATTTCTGATCATTAAATGTGGCTGTTATAGTTAGTATAGCTAACTATAACTCGCGCCTCCGCAATGCACTGCTGATGACGTCACATATTACATCATTCATGACATGGTCAGTGTCATCACTGATGACATCTCAAATGACATCACTGATGACATCATCCACGTGATAATCTGATGCACCTCCTCACAGCCTAATATAACCTTTGAAACATCCACTGTAAAATACAGACTACCATTTTCGAAACCATAGACACACCTATACCAGTTACTACGTACCCACTCACTGATTCCTAGGTCCACACACACATCTACTCATTCACCCATACAGTCACTCATACATGCAGTCAGTCATCTATACCGCACCATCATATTGTCAGGTACCCCACAAGGCTTACCTTTGCTTGTGAAGCGATTCCGCAGAGACAACAAGAGCCACCGCCCCTGTACCCACCTGACCCCGTGCAGAAAGTAATACCTGGCAGGGAGTAGATGGACCCAGGGAAAGGAGGAATGTCAGGAGGCTTGTGGCTGTAAACTCTAGGTTGTGCAGTGGATAACAGGTGGGAAAACAAGAGAGACCCAATTAGAAGGTTCCCGCACCTCCCACGTCCTATTCCCACTATCCAATCACATACAGAAGAATGTACCATGGGGCAACTCACCAAGGCTTATGATAGCTCCCATCAAGGAAAGGAAAATAATGTAAGCGCTCCTGCGCTGGTAAGTATACACGTACAGTGATTCAGGTTTAGTAGTTCTGCAAGCACAACCATTCCTGTGCAAAGGCAAGCATTACCCCAGCGAAAGTATATGAGCCCATGAATAGCGCTCCTGCGCGTGCTGCAAATAAAAAGACGAATAGCGCCCCTGCTCTGTGCAAGTAGCCAAGACCTGGCGCTTCTGCGCATGTTAGTAAACAAGAAATGACTAGCGCCCCAGCGCTGTGCAAATTAGCCCAGAACAAGCGCTCCTGCGCGTTGATGCAAATAAAGAATAACTGTGCCCCAGCGCTTTGCACGTAGTACCTACAGTGTGCTCCAGCGCGGATAAGCTATAACAATTGTAAGCGCTCCTGCGCGAGATCTGAACAGTACCTCTAGCGCTCCTGCGCTTGGTTATCACCCGATAGGAACTCCTTAACCGCGCTCACCAGCGCGGCAAGGAACAAGGCAGAGTTCCGGCAGAACCGGAATGAGGGTAAGAATACCGATGGGGTGAGTCCTCAGCCTTCGGTCGTCAGCTCGGGAAGCGTTCGCATAGAGACACGAACCCGGAACATAAGGAATCCAAAGCGCTGAACCGGCGGGAAAACCCTGAGTTTAAGCGAATCCCCCGGAAGCGCTACTGGGCAAAAGGTGGTTAGAAAAAGACTAGACCGGGACTCTGCTACCGCCCGGAAGTGAGGGTCTCGGTCTTCTGTATGTGGATTGGCAGAACCCCCCGGGATCTGCAAAACGCCAGAGCGTGACACATATGCACTCATATACCTATACCGCCACTCATCCATGGAGCTACTCACACACCTAGTCAGTCATGCAAAGAATCAATCACACTCCCATTTACTCACCAATACAGTTATACCCACACCACCTCACTTATTCATACAGATACTAGCACATACTTACTCTCTTGTACAATCACTGATACAAGCACACACTCATCCATAAAGCCACTCTCACAATCACTCACTCTCACATATAGTCATTTATATACTCCAACACTCACACATGCTGCCTTTCACATATGTAGTTACTTACACATTTACCACTGAGACATCCATTCACTTACCAACACAACCATACTCACACTCACTCACCCACCCATACATCCCTTCCCAGATGCACTCTTGAACCCATACACCCTGTGATTCACCTTCTCACACATCTATGCACAGAGTCACACACTCCGACCCACCCACACACACACTCAGGCACCCATACAGATGCTCAGACAACCAATCAATAACCTATATAGACACTCATGTAGCTACTCACCAACCCATGCAGCGGCTTACACACTAACTGACAGACTGATAGAGACTTTCACACAGTTTAGTCACTACCCCATGCATTCTGTAAGACACGTTTAATCACTCACTTATACAGTCACTCACGCACCTACAAAATCATCCATTCAGACACTTATACACCCACTCATTCTTCAATACATATTGGCATATATATAGGATGGCCCTGCTGCAAAAGAGACACTAACTTTTCTGGCATAGCACTGCTTGCAGTGATTTGGGACTCGAGGGATCGAGAAGTTAGTTGTCCACCGGATTAACAGGAGAAGGAGTGCGGCTGGGGGTACTTACCCCGTTAGGACGCTGAGTTGCGACGCGGCTGTCCCCGCACAAGCCCCATTTCCTGTTACATGGTCCAGCAGCCGGAGGGGACCTGAGGAGGTGCTTTGGGACGCAGGTGCTGCCATAGGGGCCACACCAAACAGAGCAGCAAAAGACATTGGAGTGGATTTTTTCAAATTTTTCCCGCCCTCCCACACCACCGGCCCGGCATCATGGACACTCTGCATGCTGGGAGTTGGAGTTCTCTCACTCTCATGAGATCTCCCACAGGTGAGCCGACGCTACAAGGGGAGGAGTCTGATGGCACCCGCATTATTTAGCGAAGCAGCTCTGATGGTTTACTGCGTGACTCATTATCGGTGCATGGGCACTGAGGAAGGCTTCTAAGCAAGCCGAAATGCATTTGACGAACTGATTGCTGTACCTGGGAAATAAAGCGCTTTCAAAGGATCCCCCTCTGGCCTCCGCGCTTTTCTTTTCGAAGTGAAGTGGTCTGCTCATATATCGCGCCAAGCCAGAAGCGCGTAAAGGATGGCCCTGCTGAAAAAGAGACACTAACTTTTCTGGCATAGCGCTGCTGGCAGTGATTTGGGACTCGAGGGATCGAGTAGTTGTCCACCGGATTAACAGGAGGAGGAGTGCGGCTGGTGGTACTTACCCCGTTAGGACGCTGAGTTGCGACGCGGCTGTCCCCGCACAAGCCCCATTTCCGGTTACATGGTCCAGCAGCCCGAGGGGACCTGAGGAGGCGCTTTGGGACGCAGGTGCTGCCATAAGGGCCACACCAAACAGAGCAGCAAAAGACATTGGAGTGGATTTTTTCAAATGTTTCCCGCCCCCCACACCACCGGCCCGGCATTATGGACACTCTGCATGCTGGGAGTTGGAGTTCTCTCACTCTCATGAGATCTCCCACAGGTGAGCCGACGCTACAAGGGGAGGAGTCTGATGGCACCCGCATTATTTAGCGAAGCAGCTCTGATGGTTTACTGCGTGACTCATTATCGGTGCATGGGCACTGAGGAAGGCTTCTAAGCAAGCCGAAATGCATTTGACGAACTGATTGCTGTACCTGGGAAATAAAGCGCTTTCAAAGGATCCCCCTCTGGCCTCCGCGCTTTTCTTTTCGAAGTGAAGTGGTCTGCTCATATATCGCGCCAAGCCAGAAGCGCGTAAAGGATGGCCCTGCTGAAAAAGAGACACTAACTTTTCTGGCATAGCGCTGCTTGCAGTGATTTGGGACTCGAGGGATCGAGTAGTTGTCCACCGGATTAACAGGAGGAGGAGTGCGGCTGGTGGTACTTACCCCGTTAGGACGCTGAGTTGCGACGCGGCTGTCCCCGCACAAGCCCCATTTCCTGTTACATGGTCCAGCAGCCCGAGGGGACCTGAGGAGGCACTTTGGGACGCAGGTGCTGCCATAGGGGCCACACCAAACAGAGCAGCAAAAGACATTGGAGTGGATTTTTTCAAATTTTTCCCGCCCCCCACACCACCGGCCCGGCATCATGGACACTCTGCATGCTGGGAGTTGGAGTTCTCTCACTCTCATGAGATCTCCCACAGGTGAGCCGACTCTACAAGGGGAGGAGTCTGATGGCACCCGCATTATTTAGCGAAGCAGCTCTGATGGTTTACTGCATGACTCATTATCGGTGCATGGGCACTGAGGAAGGCTTCTAAGCAAGCCGAAATGCATTTGCCGAACTGATTGCTGTACCTGGGAAATAAAGCGCTTTCAAAGGATCCCCCTCTGGCCTCGGCACTTTTCTTTTCAAAGTGAAGTGGTCTGCTCATATATCGCGCCAAGCCAGAAGCGCGTAACGGATGGCCCTGCTGCAAAAGAGACACTAACTTTTCTGGCATAGCGCTGCTTGCAGTGATTTGGGACTCGAGGGATCGACAAGTCAGTTGTCCACCGGATTAACAGGAGGAGGAGTGCGGCTGGTGGTACTTACCCCGTTAGGACGCTGAGTTGCGACGCGGCTGTCCCCGCACAAGCCCCATTTCCGGTTACATGGTCCAGCAGCCCGAGGGGACCTGAGGAGGCGCTTTGGGACGCAGGTGCTGCCATAAGGGCCACACCAAACAGAGCAGCAAAAGACATTGGAGTGGATTTTTTCAAATGTTTCCCGCCCCCCACACCACCGGCCCGGCATTATGGACACTCTGCATGCTGGGAGTTGGAGTTCTCTCACTCTCATGAGATCTCCCACAGGTGAGCCGACGCTACAAGGGGAGGAGTCTGATGGCACCCGCATTATTTAGCGAAGCAGCTCTGATGGTTTACTGCGTGACTCATTATCGGTGCATGGGCACTGAGGAAGGCTTCTAAGCAAGCCGAAATGCATTTGACGAACTGATTGCTGTACCTGGGAAATAAAGCGCTTTCAAAGGATCCCCCTCTGGCCTCCGCGCTTTTCTTTTCAAAGTGAAGTGGTCTGCTCATATATCGCGCCAAGCCAGAAGCGCGTAACGGATGGCCCTGCTGAAAAAGAGACACTAACTTTTCTGGCATAGCGCTGCTTGCAGTGATTTGGGACTCGAGGGATCGAGAAGTTAGTTGTCCACCGGATTAACAGGAGGAGGAGTGCGGCTGGTGGTACTTACCCCGTTAGGACGCTGAGTTGCGACGCGGCTGTCCCCGCACAAGCCCCATTTCCTGTTACATGGTCCAGCAGCCCGAGGGGACCTGAGGAGGCGCTTTGGGACACAGGTGCTGCCATAGGGGCCACACCAAACAGAGCAGCAAAAGACATTGGAGTGGATTTTTTCGAATTTTTCCCGCCCCCCCACACCACCGGCCCGGCATCATGGACACTCTGCATGCTGGGAGTTGGAGTTCTCTCACTCTCATGAGATCTCCCACAGGTGAGCCGACGCTACAAGGGGAGGAGTCTGATGGCACCCGCATTATTTGGCGAAGCAGCTCTGATGGTGTACTGCGTGACTCATTATCGGTGCATGGGCACTGAGGAAGGCTTCTAAGCAAGCCAAAATGCATTTGCCGCACTGATTGCTGTACCTGGGAAATAAAGCGCTTTCAAAGGATCCCCCTCTGGCCTCCGCGCTTTTCTTTTCGAAGTGAAGTGGTCTGTATGTATATATATATATATATATATATATATATACATATGTATTACCTACTGGCGGTCGCCAGTAGGTATATATAGTTAGGATTTTTTCTCTATGGGTTTTTTGAAAATTCTATGTCTAATAACTTTGGCGTTTGTGGACGGAATTGGCTGAAATTTTCAGGAAAATGGCACATTTTGTTTCTGAGCAGCCCTTGAAAATTTGGGGGGGGTTCGTCCAGTGGGGGCCGAGAAAAAAGGGGGGTCCCAAAACGTGTTTTTAACATTGAGTTTTCCATAGGGCGGTTGGCCTCACTTTTAGCCCGAACGGCTGAATGGATTTGCACGAAACTTGGCAAAATTGTAGGGACTGGTAGCCCGATGTGCCTTTTGTAGGTCTCAATATATGTGCTCCAGTGGATTTTGAGAAATTAACGTTTAAAAAAAGATATATATCTGTAACAGCGGACCGGTTAGCGCTCCGCTACGCGTACTTTTCGCGCAACGGAGCTTTGTGAAGCGAAGCTGATTGGTTCTCCGGCGTCTGTCAACATTCCAAACAGTCCGTAGCGGCCGCCATCTTGTCTCTCGGTAGGATCGAGAGACAAGAGGAGGTCAAAACAAAGGGGGAAATAACTATAAGGGGGCATAGTAGATCCTCGCTGACCCCCTAGGTTTGATGTGGAGGTTTTAAAAGGGCCCCGCGGGGCAAAAAAAAATAATAATAATAATAATCGAACGGCTGAATGGATTTGCACGAAACTTGGCAAAATTGTAGGGACTGGTAGCCCGATGTGCCTTTGCTAGGTCTCAATATATGTGCTTCAGTGGATTTTGAGAAATTAACGTTCAAAAAAAGATATATATCTGTAACAGCGCACCGCTTCGCGTACTTTTCGCGTTACGGAGCTTTGCGAAGCGAAGCTGATTGGCTCTCCGGTGTCTGTAAACATTCCAAACAGTACGTAGCGGCCGCCATCTTGTCTCTCGGTAGGATCGAGAGACAAGAGGAGGCCAAAGCGAAGGGGCAAATGACCATAAGGGGGCATAGTAGATCCTCCCTGACCTCTTAGGTTTGATGTACCATTTTGCCAAGTTTGGTGTAATTCCGTTCAGCCATTCAGGCTGTAGACGTATCTAAATGTCAATAATCGAACGGCTGAATGGATTTGCACGAAACTTGGCAAAATATTAGGGACTGGTAGCCCGATGTGCCTTTGCTATGTCTCAATATATGTGCTTCAGTGCATTTTGAGAAATTAACGTTCAAAAACAAGATATATATCTGTAACAGCGCTCCGCTTCGCGGAGATAAAATTATATGTGTATTACCTAGCTGTTGCTAACACCAGTTAGCGACGGCTAGTAGGAGATAGCGACCATCTTGGGTCCCACTTTGCATGTGAGTGATATTTATCACTAATGACATGCAAAGTGGGCATGCCAAGATGTTAGCGACTGGAAACAGTCGCTAACATCGCTATCTCCTATTATCAACTTTTGGAAATATTCGAGATAAGCGCGAATATCTCCAAAAAGTAACAGCTGCCCTGAGCAGTTCTTAGCCATGTTATCCAATGGGAGGTGGATAACATGGCTAAGAGCATTAGCTCGGTAATGCATGAATATCGCGGAGTTTTCAGCGACATTAATGCATTGCGCTCGTTTTTTATCGTATTTGCGATAAACCTTGATAATAGCAAGGTTTATCTGCGATAATTTCTGACGGTAAAAAAATCTTTGCAATGCATCGTTAGGGATAAATATCGCTTAACTTTGGTAATATGCCCCAACGTCTGTTAACGTTCGATTCGAAGGAAATCAGGAATTGTTGAAAAACATTGTGTGCGCCATCTTGTCTTTTTTCAAATGCCACACTTTTGTCGTGCACGGCAGCCATTTTAGATGCCTTGACCAGATCCACTCTGTGAACGCTGTCGATCCTTAGCATGGCTCCCCACCCTCGCAAGCATCTCCCCCAGGCAGTGGTCACCCCCGCTCTCTGTTTTATGCATGGGTAATAAACCTCCCCCCATCTGCGCTGTTCTTCCCTGAGAATCACACCCTGTGCCCGCCCGACACCTCCCTTTCGCCCTATTCACTACCGCACCCTCTGACACTCCTTTTCCTCTGTGTCCGATTGTCCAGGCTGGTCCTAGGGTATCAGCTAGCCCTGCAGATGTAGTTTATGGCCACAGCTGTAAAGAATCACCCCTCTTCAAAGGAGTTATAGTAGATCAAGGCCCACACTCGATGAGATCCGTCACAGCAGAAGCGTTGCTATTATCTGAAAACCATCCTGTATTGTGATTGGGGAGGGGACCGAGCCTGAAGCGGAAGATTCCAGGGATGACTCTTTGTACATCAAAGTTTTTACAATTATGTGTCACATTAAAAATATATAGCACTCCGACAAAGTAGTAAGATTATAAAACTTTAATAATTTATAAATATATACAAGAAAACAAAAATAGTAATAACATATAAACATTTTTAGAGAAAAACAACGAAGTAGCGGTCGGCTGTGCGAATAGTCCCAACGCAGCACAACGTCCAGATTTCCGGCGTGGGGCGTCGCGGGGGGTGGGTGATCAGTAGCAAACTGTTGTGCGAATAGTTCCAAGGCAGCAGAACGCGCCGAAATCAAGATGACACAAAAGTGATGTCTAGTAAGTTGCCACCCAGCAAATAACGGCGTGGGGCGTCGCGGGGGGTGGGTCATCAGTAGCAAACTGTTGTGCGAATAGTTCCAAGGCAGCAGAACGATGGCACCAAGGTGATGTCCAGTAAGTTGCCGCACTGGTTTTGGTATCCTACAATGCTGCTCCGAATAACGGCGTGGAGCGCCCCGGGGGAGGCGGCGTGAACGGGCCTCTCCAGGTGGAGTCTCGTCTGTTGTAGTGGGGCGCCCCTTTACCGTTTCAGTTGCCATTCCGTCCGCTTTTGGTCCACTGTGTCAAAATCCGCCATTCAGCTGAGTTGCGCCCACTCTTGCGGTGCAGCGATAGGCGGCTGCCACAGGACTCTCAAAATGGCGGCAGGCTGTTTCCTTTTTGGGCCTGGTCCACTGAAATGGCCCTGGGACACCTTGGAAATCGGACGCTTGTCTGCTAGGTCTTGGACCCCATTCTCGAAAGCGTCCCCTCCGCCTTGAGAATTCATCAAAAGTTTTGGGGTCCCCGACTCCTGCAGGCTTCTGGTGGGGAGCGGCTGCCATGATTGCTCGCGGAATGACCACGACGGAGCTACGAGATGGTGGTGCTCTCATGGTGACGCCAGCTTCAGTCTGAAACATCCAGAAACAAGGTGGGGCTTTCATCGTTTGGGGGGGAAAAAAAGTTTTCATCCAATGAAAAGTGTTGTTTTTAGGTCATATGATCAAGCCTTCCATCATTAGGAAACCAAAAGTAAAATGAACCAATGAAAAGTTTTATAAACAAGTCACATGACCTGTTATGCGGCATAGGGTATAAAATGCGGAGAAAATACGTTGGCACGTGAGGCGGCGTCAGTAGCGGACCGATGTGCGAATAGGCCGAAGGCAATACAACGCGCCAAGATCCGGATGGCATCGAGGTGGTGTCATAGTTGAGAGTTCTGAGCAGCGGTTGTAACACTGTCTGAAGCTTATTTGCAGCTGCTGCAGCTTAACTACGCGCCAAGATCCGGATGGCACCGAGGTGGTGTGTAGGAAGTTGCCGCACTGGTGTGGCCATCCTACAATGCTGAAAGTCGGCGTGGGGCGCCCCGTTGGCCTGTGAGTTTGCGTCAGTAGCGGACCGATGTGCGAATAGGCCGAAGGCAGCACAACGCGCCAAGATCCGGATGGCACCGAGGTGGTGTCTAGTAAGTTGTCGCACTTCTGTGGCCATCCTACAATGTTGAAAGTCGGCGTGGGGCGCCCCGTTGGCCTGTGAGATGGTGTCAGTAGCGGACTGATGTGTGAATGGGGCCAAAGGCAGCGCAACAATATTTTCTACTATATTTCCGGTGTAGAAGAGACCACAAGGCGCTGAGATGCCAAGATCCGGATGGCACCGAGGTGGTGTCTTGCAAGTTGTGGTACTGGTGTGGCCATCCTACAATGCTGAAAGTCGGCGTGGGGCGCCCTGTTGGCCTGTGAGATGGCGTCAGTAGCGGACCGATGTGCGAATAGGCCGAAGGCAGCACAACAATATTTTCTGACTGACACCACAAGGCGCTGAGATGCCAAGATCCGGATGGCACCGAGGTGATGTCTAAGTTGCGGACTGATGTGCGAATGGGGCCAAAGGCAGCGTAACAATATTTTTTGTATGCAAGATACCACTAGGCGTTGAGATGCCAAGATTCGGATGGCACTGAGGTGATGTCTAGCAAGTTGGTGTGGTCATCCTACAATGCTGAAACTCGGCGTGGGTCACCCCATTAGCCTGTGAGATGGCGTCAGTAGCGGACCGATGTGCGAATAGGCCGAAGGCAGCACAACGCGCCAAGATCCGGATGTCACCGTGGTGGTTTCATAGTTGAGAGGCACTTCATCTGCAGTGGGGCGCCGAGATCCGGATGGCACCGAGGTGATGTCTAGCAAGTTGCTGTACTGGTGTGGTCATCCTACAATGCTGAAACTCGGCGTGGGTCGCCCCATTAGCCTGTGAGATGGCGTCAGTAGCGGACCGATGTGCGAATAGGCCGAAGGCAGCACAACGCGCCAAGATCCGGATGTCACCGTGGTGGTTTCATAGTTGAGAGGCACTTCATCTGCAGTGGGGCGCCGAGATCCGGATGGCACCGAGGTGATGTCTAGCAAGTTGCTGTACTGGTGTGGTCATCCTACAATGCTGAAACTCGGCGTGGGTCGCCCCATTAGCCTGTGAGATGGCGTCAGTAGCGGACCGATGTGCGAATAGGCCGAAGGCAGCACAACGCGCCAAGATCCGGATGTCACCGTGGTGGTTTCATAGTTGAGAGGCACTTCATCTGCAGTGGGGCGCCGAGATCCGGATGGCACCGAGGTGATGTCTAGCAAGTTGCTGTACTTGTGTGGTCATCCTACAATGCTGAAACTCGGCGTGGGTCGCCCCATTAGCCTGTGAGATAGCAGTTCTTTGGATTTGGGCCTGGCTCGTCTGCTGTAGTGGGGCGCCCCTTTACCGTTTCAGTTGCCATTCAGCTGAGTTTCGGCTGCTCTTGATGCTACAGCGACAGGCGGCTGCAACAGGACTCTCAAAATGGCGGCCTGTTCTTTGGATTTGGGCCTGGTCCACTAAAATGGCCCTGGGACACCTTAGAACTCGGACGCTCGATTTTTTTTTCCTTTCCTGTACATGCAAAAAAAGGTAAATGCCCGGTACGTTACACGCTTCATCTGCCACGATGAACTCTCTAGAGGAACCGAAAAAAAATATAGTTGTGGTAACTATACCATGCATCGTCATATGGAGAGGTGGCACCAATTAATTATAGTGCTGCATAAAAGAGAGATTTGGAGGAGAACCCCTGACCTGCTAGTACATTCATCAAAGAAGTGGCACTGAGAGCTTCAGAGGCAAGGGAAACGGTCCCAAATATTTAGAAGAACTTTGGAAAGATTAAAATGACATGTTTAGATTGTGGCAAATTTATTTCATGTGGACATCTGAGTGTTACTCTAATAAATACAGCATATGAACATCATCATAGTCGATGGTTGGTAGAGACATTTTGACTATATCCTGGACCTGCCCGTCCTCGCCCAAAATGGCGCCGGAATAAATGGGACTCGTAACTCCTTGTTGTGTACTGGTTGCAGAACCTTGAAATCACGAGATACGTATGCAGTTTTGAAGCATATGGCGGGCGGGGACGAGAATTGATTGAATATTTCGACATCCCTATTGATATTAAGTTCTGATGTGTTATTGATTACTGTACTGTTGAAAGTTCGAATTAACGTCACCCATGGTACTTGCCCGCAAATGTATATCTAGATAATTTTATTGTAACTGGCCCTGTCGTATTTTAATTATAAAATGTACGTCCACCGATTCCGTAACTGTTAGACACCTTAGTTCTTGCAACCTAATGGCCCGCCCGTTATGTTCCTCTACAGTGTAAATGTCTATTTATCATATACGATTACAGTTTGCTCCGTGGCAGGCCCACGTGGTTATAGGCTCGTATTTTTATAATGAAATTTTCACAATAAAGGTTTTTAAAAGAAAACATGGTAGTAGTATATACATTGGTAAAGTTTTTAATAATAGTGACTGTTTTAGAATCATTAAAAGGCAAGTGAAATAAAGCAGACCAATTACATGAAGGGTAAAAGGTATAATACGAAGGAACGCAGTAAAGATAAATGGTCAAGGGCTGTTGTGTTTTCTATTCCTGCAACATAAAGTGATCGATAAGAATCTCATATTCAGGCGTATCGGCGACTAAGACAGCAGGTCGACCCTCTTTTGCTCAACGGCTCCGTCATGGGACGAAGAAACGCTCTTTTTCTCGAAAAAAGAATATATTTTACTTGCAGGACAGTTGTAAAATTTCCGGGAAAGTACATTAGCCTGGAACATTATAACATATATTTAAGAAAAAATAATGTTCGGAAGTAATGAAAAGCGTAATTTTTAGGTCATATGACCAAGCCTTTCATCATTACAATAAGAAAAGTAAAATGAACCAATGAAAAGTTTTATTAACAAGTCACATGACTTGTTATGCTTACGTTACGCGCTGCGCGCCCCGGATGACTTCCGGATGCGCTAACGCGGCGCGTCATATGACGCATTACGCGACAACGCAGGTACAGAATATAGTCAAAATGTCTCCACCAACCAGCGGTCGGAACACAACCCCTTTCAGCAGGCTAAATAGTTCTGTTAAATGACAACAGAAGGGACAGGCAACAAGAACTATTAGTCAAAGAGGGGAGGGCTAGTTCTTCTCTACCGGGTTACATTGGGGCGCTATCGGAACTGATCGAATTGGTAGTCTACAGTGTTTCTGGATGTTTCAGACCGAAGCTGGGGTTAGCATGAGAGCAGCACCATTTCGTAGCTCCGTCGTGGTCATTCCGCAACCAATCATGGCAGCCGTTCTTTATCGTTATTTTGGGCGGGGTGGGTGGCGGAGCAGAGCTGTTTTGCAGCCATCATTGTGTGGAGTTCAGTTCATCTCACTAGTTTTGTATTTGTCATGAGGGGTTGTTCCTAATGTTTCTATTTTAGCGAGGTCAAAAAGAGATCCCATTAGTGGCCTACTGATTTTGCTCGATTCCTTTTCTTTTTTTTTACACGATTTTTCGTTATCTGCAAAGACTAAACAGAGTATTGCGACTCTGTGTTTGTTTGTAAATAGAGAATGAACCAAAGAGAACTAATTCTAAAACAGTAAATACTTGGATAACAATGAATCAAATGGAGAGAGAAGCAGGCACGACGGATTACAATGGGGGCAAAGACCTGCGTTAACTACCTTTCACTATCTGCAAAGAGAGAGTACTCCTAATAGAAATGAGGGGGGGGGGGCACCATTCAAAGCAGATCAGTGTGCATAAACACGAAAATGTTTTCACTTACCACGTACTTGACATTCGACAGCTTATGATATTTGCTATTAAAAAACCATTGAAATTCACTGAAAAAACCATAGGTTATAGACCATATATAGTTAGGAATTAGCATTTACAAAACCTTGAAAATTCACTGAAAAAACCATAGGTTATAGACCATATATAGTTAGGAATTAGCATTTAAAAAACCTTATTTTACTCACACAAAACCATTGAAATTCCATATATAGTTAGTTGCACTAACTATATATTGTGCACCCGCAATCCACTGCTGATGATGTCACATATTACATCATTCATGACATGGTCAGTGACATCACTGATGACATCACTGATGACATCTCAAATGACATCACTGATGACATCACTGATGACATCTCAAATGACATCACTGATAACATCTCAAATGACATCCCTGATGACATCACTGATGACATCTCAAATGACATCACTGATGACATCTCATTTGACATCAATGGTCACATCACTGATGATATCATTCATGTGACAATACAATGCATCTCCTCACACTTTAATATAACCTCTGTTACACCCAGTGTTAAATACAGAATATAATTTTTTAAACCATTGACACACCAATACTAGTTACTACATACGCACTCACTGATTCCTTCGTCTACACACACATTCACTCATTCACCCATACAATCATTCATACATACAATCACTCATCTTTACAACACTATCATATGCACTCATACACCTATACAGACACTCACACTCTGCCACTGATCCATGGAGTTAATCACACACCTAGTCAGTCCTGTAAAGAATCAATCACACTTCCATTTTCTAATCTATACAGTTAAACATAGAGTACCTTACATTTTCAAACATATACTAACACATACTTACTCTCTTATACAATCATTGATACAAGAACACATTGATCTGCACAGAGTCAGACATCTCCCAGCCAGCCACACACACACTCAGTCTCCCATACAAATACTTGGACAATCAATCAATAACCCATATAGTTACTCATATAGCTACTGATCAACACATGCAGCACTTTACAGAACAACAGACATAATGATGCACAAACTAAGACAGTTTAGTCACTAACCCATGCACTCAGTGAGACACATTTAATCACTTACTCATTCATAAAGTCAGTCACGCACCTACTAAATCTTTTATTTAGGCACTTCTACATCTACTCATTTTTCAATATGTAAAACATATTTAAACTTTACAGAAACACACAGTCAATGGATGATGTCATCAGTGATGTCATCAGTGATGTCATTTGAGATGTCATCAGTGATGTCATCAGTGATGTCACTGACCATGTCATGAATGATGTAATATGTGACATCATCAGCAGTGGATTGCGGGTGCACAATATATAGTTAGTGCAACTAACTATATATGGAATTTCAATGGTTTTGTGTGAGTAAAATAAGGTTTTTTAAATGCTAATTCCTAACTATATATGGTCTATAACCTATGGTTTTTTCAGTGAATTTTCAAGGTTTTGTAAATGCTAATTCCTAACTATATATGGTCTATAACCTATGGTTTTTTCAGTGAATATATATATATATATATATATATTTTTTTTTTATTCCAAAAATTGCCCTTCAGCATTGGGAGGTCACACGACAGGGTCTCGCCATGCAGCCTGCGCATTCCTCATATTCGTGTTTATCAAAGCCGACGCGTTTCAAGGTTAGGACCTCTTCTTCCTGGGCTGCCATAAATCAAAACACATGAGCCTCGCATTGCATGATTACCAGCTTTATTTCTTCACTTCACTGCCTCTCATTGGGCGTCAACTCGATACAAAACATTGATGCATGCTGGGATATGAGATTCGTAGTGCGAGCATAATTTTTTCACTTCAGGTAAGTTCAAGTGTTCATTTATAAATTAAGGCTTCATTTGTTTCCTATAGTAGGTTAGAGTCATTTGGAAGGCATATTTAGCATATGAGGCACTGTGCTGAAAAACGTCTCGGTTTGTACCAAAACGACAGCCTCACTTACTGGAATCTGTGTATCTCCCAGCAATTGATGGTGCTCCTCCCCACGGCCAGGCCGCCGTGTAGAAATTTTGATTCCAAAAATTGCCCTTATATATATATATATATATATATATATATATATATATATATATATATATATATATATATATAAAAAACATATTTAAACTTTACAGAAACACACAGTCGCTGGATGATGTCATCAATGATGTCACTGACCATGTCATTAATGATTTAATATGTGAAGTCATCATCAGTGCAATGTGGGGGCATGAGTTATAGTTACCTCAACTAATTATAACTGCCTAATTTCTCTGGTTTTGTACGAGTGGAATCTCCAACTAACTATAACTTCCCTGAAACCTGTGTTTTTTTCAGTGAATAAATATATATATATATAGATAGATAGATAGATAGATAGATAGATAGATAGATAGAAAGACATAAATAAAACCCCTTACTGCCTTTCGATTTCAAAAGGTAGGGATATGTCAAAGGTACACTCAAACCCCGTTGCAGTATGACCATATGCTGATGGCGCCGTTCTAATGTCCTGGATAGCCAATGGTACCAAAGGCCAAAATGAAAATTGTGTTACATTTTTAGATAATCTCAATATTGAGATTCATTTATCTAAAATCCAGTATTTAGGATGTGGCCCCAGGTCATGTAAGATCAGATCTATTTCCATCCATAGAAAGATCACCTGGAAGGTAAATTGCTTCTCTTACCTTTGGTTAACATTTGACTCACACATGGTCAACTTGCCTTTCCAATAGGAGTCTAAGGTTTAACCAATTTGATGGAGTTTTATTTAACTGCACCCAGAGAGTTGGAAAGAAACTAATTATGACCCTTTTGAAAATTTACAAGCGCAAATGTTTACCACACTTATTTCACAGAGGTCTGCTATCTGAGGTTCTTGTGAAGTAAAAAATCTTCCCACAGAAGAAAATCAATTCTGTAGGTACTTCTTAGAGCAACCTCCTTGCAGTCCCCACTATTTGCTAGATGAGGAATTACGCCTTAGTAATGTGGACGGCTATATTAAATTAGCCCTAATACTGCTATAGCTGTGGGTCTGGTGCAATCAGTATACCACCTGTAGCAATGATATGATAGAGGATTATCTAGCTTGTAGTTTGGACTACAAGATCCATTAGTTTTGGCATATCAAGCAGATTGCTGACATATTGAGCAGACCTGAAATGTATATGCACCTTCATTAGATCACTAAGGGTGAAAAATATTGTGTTAAGGAGGCTTATAGAGCCCATATGACTATGACAAGGGATGCGAAGAGCTCAAAAAAACAATAGTACAAGAATATGCCATCATTCAAACTACAGCAGAGAAAGACCCTTATCTAACCCTGATTGATAACCCTTGGGTGGGATCTCTATTAACCAGATTCCACTTGGGCAGCATTAGAAGCCATCCCTGCTTCCATATTGGTCAATTTTTTCAAACTAGCATACTTTTATGCCCCTGTGATGAATTATGGCCTCAAACACTAATACACTTGTATTCTTTTGTCAATCTTATAGCCCTTTTATGCATCGCTTTTTAGAACCTAATTCCAATACTAAATCCATTTAGGTTTACTTGTAATTTTCAAAGTGAATTAATGGAAGCCATCAGATGTCTAACGCTATCCCCAGGTACTGTCAGCAGAAACATGGCTGACCTATGCCATTACCAATATCCTGTGTTTGTCACACCTTGGCATTGATATATAACATGACACCGAAAACATTTTTCACACCAATCACAAACTGTGATGGCAGCGTAAGTCCGCTTCAAGCAGGACAACACAGTGAGTGGCACAATCACACAAACATACCAGTTCCTAAAGATGAGTATTTCTTTTCAGATGAAAAATAAATTCATAAAGAAGATTCCAAGAGATGCTGAGGCCTCTAATGTGCTGGTGGGAGAAGTGGATTTCTTGGACAGACCATTTGTGGTGTTCGTGAGGCTGAGTCAGTCGATCATGCTGGGAGGAGTGACAGAGGTGCCCGTTCCCACAAGGTATTCAGAGTACTTATCAATACATATTTGGAATAAAAGTGTGGTATATTTCATAATCTGCCGTGAGGGTGGTTGGCGAGGTCGGGTAGAGTAATTTGCACTAACATGCTATTGGGCACTGCATAACGTATTCTAAAGTTAAGCTATTTTGTTCCAGTTCTGTTTTTGGCAGTGGTAGATGTAGTGCTGTTAGCACTCTAGTGGATGCACGTTGCACGCATCCCCACATCCGCAGGCCAGGCGTGGCCTGCGGGGCTGAATAAATGGAAGGCGTGCGCTCGGGCACGTCACTTCCGACTGGTACCAAGTGTGTGCTTCACTGGCTCTCGCTGCGCGCTACCACCCCTGCGCAGCGACCAGTCCACCAGGCAGGCCCAGCAACCTGCCTTATTACATTGGCGACGAGCGGAGGGGGCCCAACCCTCGCCCGTACACCTCTGCCTAAGCGGAGCGGTCTGCTCGCTCCCGCGGTGCACACCGCGTGTGACCCGACGGTCCCGACGGCTTCCCAGGAGCCGGCGTGCTCCTTCCTTGCCAGCCTCCCACCTGCTGGACAGTGCCTGCCAGTCTCCCTGCTGCCCTGTGGTGAGGGCGTATGCCGCTGCAACCTGCCGCCGTATTGCTGTGATTCCCGCTGCGACCAAGTGCCATTCGCCACGCATCTCACGTGGTACGCGGGACCGCCGAACCCTGCTATTCCTCACGCATCTGGGGTGAGAAGCGGAAAGAAATCGCCTAGACTGCTCTGTTCTGCCCTGTGCAGTTCCTTTTGGCCTGCTGAGGCCTGGGGAGGCCTAGTATCACCTGGAGAGGACACAGCTGACGCTGAGAACCTGGAAGAAGATCATCATCTGCCAGCCACGGTGCAAGCAGTTTTTGGCCGCAAATACGGCGTCAGGAGGACAGACGGAGCTCCTGCCTACTAAAGTACGCACACTGCCTCAGCCTTGCACAGGTACTTTTGCCCTAACTACTCTTGGGAGTTGCCACCATGGTGGATGCTGATGCCGTGGCGCCCGTTATGAACATTCCATTCCAGCATGCTGCTGCTGAGGTGCTACCACCATTCAGTGAGGCAAGTGACCCGTCCACAGCCTCGCCCCGATGGAAAATTTGGCTGGAAAGACTAGAGAACTATTTTGTGGTTACGAGGGAAACGGATGACGCAGTAAAAAGATCGCTACTCCTCCACTACACGGGAGACGAGGTTTTCAGACTTTTCAAGCACCTCCCCAACCCGGGTGCAGCGACCACCTACGCTGCCGCAGTCACTGCCCTCAACAACCATTTCGACCCCCAGTTAAACGTAGACTTTGAAGTCTTCAAGTTAGGACAAGCCCGCCAGCGGGATGGGGAATCCATGGACCAATTCCACACACGAGTGAGGGAGCTGGCCAGCTCCACGGATGAGGACCAGCCAAGGGCCATACGACGCCAACTAATTCAGGGGTGCCGAGATAAAACACTAAGGGGCCACATCCTGCGAAAACCGGGGATCTCCCTGGAAGACATCCTCATCCTAGCCAGAGCCCACGAACTCTCGGATGCCAGAGCGACGGCCATGGAACAGGCCCTACACAAAACTCCCGCCAAAACCGAGACCATCAAAGTAGAACGCGCCGACGCGGTACGACCGCGGACACGTGGCCAGGCACCAAAGGGATACCGGAGGGACCCGCCTCATGCCTGCTGTGGATACTGTGGGCACGAACCCCATGCGGCCAAGGACTGCCCAGCTCAAGGACAAACCTGCGGGAATTGCGGAATCCCAAATCATTTCGCGTCAGTTTGTCGCAGGAAGAACCAACCCAGGAGTTCCAAGAAGCCATGGACGCCCACGAAAGCTGTCCGCCAGCTATCGCTTACGGACCCACCCACGGAGAGGGCTGAAACACACCTGCCCACAATCTACGATGATTCGGACTCGGAAGACGAGGAAGCATACGTGATCTCATTTGCCCGGGAACTGAAGCAGAGGCGACGGCCACAACCGACCTGTGTGGTACGCATGGGGGAGAATGAGGTAAAAGCTATCATCGACACAGGCGCCACTGTCAACGTCATGGGGCTGCAACAATTTAACAAGCTACGCCCACGGCCTGAAGTCCTACATTCAAAGACAAGAATTTTCGCCTATGGGGCAGACTCCCCACTACCTCTAAAAGGGAAGATTGTGATACCCATCCGGGCAGATGAGACAGAAGTAACAGCGACGGTACACATTATTGACCGGGAAGCAGACACCTTGCTAAGCAGCCACACTGCGGAGGACCTAAAACTGATCGCGTTTGCCAACCGCATCAGAGCCCATCAAGTGGATGAGCTGTTGGAGCGATTCCCTGAACTGTTCAAAGGACTCGGCTGCATCAAGTGCGACCCCATCAAGCTCCATATCGACAAGTCCGTCTCTCCCACTGCCCTGCGCCACAGGAGGATACCGTTCCACCTTCGGCCGTTAGTAGAAAAAGAACTTGAGAAACTCGAGAACCTGGGAGTTATCGAAAAAGTAACAGGACCTACCCCATGGGTTTCCCCCATGGTCATAGTTGAGAAGCCCAAGCAACCAGGCGAGATCCGCTTATGTATCGATATGCGGCTGCCAAACACCGCTATCAAAAGAGAAAGACACTTAACGCCCACCATGGACGACATAGTGGCAGACGTGAATGGCTCGAGATGGTTCTCTAAAATTGATCTCAATGCGGGCTACCATCAACTGCCCCTTGCCGAGGAGAGCCGTTTCATCACGACATTCATTACTCACCTTGGCCTCCGGCGATATAAACGCCTCAATTTCGGAATATCATCGGCAGCGGAGGTATTCCAGAATACCATCAGGGAGCTATTGTCAGGGTTGCCGGGGGTAATTAATGTCAGCGACGACATTTTAATTCACTCTGCCACCGCATCCGAACATTACAAGCACCTGCGAGATGTCTTGAAAAGACTGAGCACACACGGAGCAACGCTCCACCGAGACAAATGTCAGTTCTTTCAATCCTCAATTGAGTTTTTTGGTTACGTTTTTCACCAAGAAGGAGTTCAAATCGACCCCAGAAAATCAAAGTCCATAAAGGATGCCCCAGCACCGAAGTCACCAACGGAGGTGAGGAGTTTCCTCGGGATGGCTACGTACTGTGGCCGGTTCATACCCGGCCTGGCAACCCGCAGTGAACCCCTCCGAGCACTGACGAAAACGGACGCCAAGTGGCAATGGGGCACGAAAGAAAATGAAGCCTTCCAGGGGATAAAGGATGCCCTCCTTGAAAATGCAACATTATCATACTTTGACCCCGCCAAGCGGACCGAAGTGATTGTCGACGCCAGCCCGGTAGGCCTAGGGGCTGTTCTGACCCAAGAACACGAGCCTGGACAATGGACGGCCTTGGCTTTTGCTAGTAAGGCGCTGACCCCGACCGAAACTAGATACGCTCAAATCGAGCGGGAGGCCCTGGCAATCAAGTGGGCCTGCAGTCATTTTCATCTTTACCTGCAAGGACATTCATTTGTGATGGTAACCGATCATCAGCCCCTGGTGCCTCTCTTCAAGGGCACCGCCCCCCATCCGCCACCACGCATTGAGAGGTGGGTGATTCAGCTTTAGAGGTATGGCATGGAAGTGGTGTACAGACCGGGAGCCAAAAATCCGGCTGACTACCTGTTGCGCCACCCACTACCTCAAGAACCAATACCTGTTGATGATGACTGCGAGGAATTTGCCCAGTGGGTAGCACTCACATCCTGCCCTCAATGCATGACCATTGAGGAGATCAAGGAGGCGACAGTGGATGACAACCCGTACATGAGGTCGTTACAAGCCGTACAGGAAGGATCCTGGACCAACTACCTACACCCGCCGGACACTTGGACAGCATCAGACAAGGAAGCCCTCACGAAGTTCTGGCACGTCCGACACGAACTCAGCGCCACGGAAGAAGGGGTGCTGTTGAGAGGGACACGCCTGGTGATACCAAAACGCCTCAGACACCGAGCCACCCAACTTGCTCATGGCGGCCACCAGGGCTCCACAAAAATGAAGGCACGCATGCGTGAAAAGGTGTGGTTCCCTGAATTGGAAACAATGGTGGAGGACTACGTGAAAAACTGCATGTCTTGCCAACTGACGAGCGATCCTGAAAGGCCGGCCCCGATAATTACGGAGGAAGCCTGCACGACCCCCTGGACCAAAGTCAGCTTGGATTTCGGGAGCTTCCCGGGAGAGGGACACACATTGGTAGCTATTGACTCGTACTCCAAGTACCCCCTAGTTGAGAGGGTGCAATCCACGGCCTTCACACACGTGGGGCCGGCGCTAGAAAGACTATTCTCCATGTTTGGTTACCCTGAGGAGATAAAAAGCGACAATGGCCCACCGTTCCAGGGAGCGGAATTCGCCACATTTTTGAAGGTCAGAGGCATCACCCACCGACGCATCACACCCCAATGGCCGCAAGCCAACGGGGAGGCAGAAAGATTTATGCGGACCCTAAACAAGATGTTCAGGATAGCGGTGGTAGAAGAGGCCGACCCTGAACAAAGGCTACATGAATTCCTAAGGGAATATCGAGGAACTCCCCACTGCACCACCCAGAAGAGCCCGTGGTCCCTCATGTTCCAGGGCCGACGCCGAGACCTCCTTCCTACAGCCCCGGAGCCAGCGCCGCTTACGGGTAACATGAGGGAGATTCAGGAACGGCGACGCCAAAACAATCAGCGAGCCAGCGACGTAGAGCAACACCACCACGACTATGCAGAGGGGATCGGGTAGTCATCAGGAACAGGCGCCCTGGAGAAAAGTTCCAGACGTTCTACGAACCAGGCCCGTGGACTGTAACGGCCACAAAAGGGACCATGGTAACCGCTAGAAGAGAGAGGGAGGAAGTATCAAGGAACACATCGTGGTTTAAAGTGGTTCCCCCTGGGCCGAGGGCGAACACAGAAGATGCGGATGGAGTCAATGAGTCACCCCGAGCCGCGACACCAGAGGGAGGAGACAACTCATCAGCTGACATCCGAGGGCCAGTGTCGGAGCCTGAAGGCGGACTCTCAACCACGTCCACACCCCTCAGAAGTTCATCCCGCAGCCGAGAGCAAGGGCCGGATCACACCCCGCGGTACAACCTAAGGCCTAATCCACCCCCAAGTCAGAGACTAAAGGACTATGCCTGTCAACTGAGACCCTGAAGTCGTCATCCAAGGGACACGCAAGTACAGAGCCATTGATTAAAGTTATTGTAATGTGATGAACATTTACGGTCTGGACGTTTTACAAAAGTTTATGTAGTTGGATAGAGATGTAGTGCTGTTAGCACTCTAGTGGATGCACGTTGCACGCATCCCCACATCCGCAGGCCAGGCGTGGGGTGCGGGGCTGAATAAATGGAAGGCGTGCGCTCGGGCACGTCACTTCCGACTGGTACCAAGTGTGTGCTTCACTGGCTCTCGCTGCGCGCTACCACCCCTGCGCAGCGACCAGTCCACCAGGCAGGCCCAGCAACCTGCCTTATTACAGTAAGCACTATTTTGCAGAAGTAAAACATTATGTCGTATTTTGTCTACATAGAGATATTCTAATCACTGCTTATTTCTGCATCAAAACAGCCGAGTTTGAGCCATTTATATGTGCCTTTTACACAAGAAAAATCAACATTTGTAAAAATAAAATCAATAAATAAACGTAAATTGTAAAAAGTAAACAAATAGAGAGGAAAATAACTATTAGTCTGCATGTTCTCAGCTAACGCACAGGGAGACATATCTACAGATCCCTGCAGTGTTCCCTGGATGTATTTCTCTAGTTCATTTTTCTCAGGTCCCAGCTTTCTTCGACCAATGTGTTTTGTTAATGCCTCCAAGAAGATGTCACAGAGCAGGAAGAAAATGTATTCTTCGTCAATCACTAGCTTTTCTACGTGGAGTACATTGCACACCCTTACAATATGTAATAGCTGTAACCAGGAACATTTATGTGATCCAACCACTGATTAAAGTTAAAGGATTGGACGGTAACATTTTGAAAATATTCTGAATAATTTTATTATTTTTACTTGAAATGTTAATTTACAATATATATTTTCCCCAACAATATGTAACTGACTGAGTAGAAAAATAACATTGCAAAATGTATTTACGTATGAAAATTATGATATTTTGAGTAGGTAAATGTGCATTTTTCCATGTGATAGTTTTATGGTTTAGAACTAATTGGAAAATAAGTTTAATTGAGTGATACTAAATATACGATGCTATTTTATACTCGTTTTGCTGTCCAAAAATATATCAACATTTCTAACATAGACAATGTTAAATCAAAACAGCTCATCGTGTGATGCCACTAAACTTAATTGCACACATCCTGGTTGCAAGGTAACTTCCAAAACATTATGCCACATTTAGTGTGAAGGAGTTTGTTTGTTGAGTCCTTCCATGATATGCACGTTTTTAGTTGTGTTTTTTACACATAATAATACTTTTTCATACACTCTATGGGGGATATTGACAAGGAAGTGGCGGAGAGAGGTGTTAGCCTTCTTGGCTTAATGCCCCTCTCCGCCACTTCGGAAACGCAAGGCTGCACCATATTCACAAGGATTTGGTGCAGCCTTGCGTTTCCTCATGCGAGGTCCCTAAGTTTAACAACTTAGCTCCAACGCAGGCACCATTGCACCTGAGTACAAGGGTGTCTGTGTGCAGGGGAGGATTGTTTATGTGTAGGAAGGTGTCCCTTCCTGCACATAAACACTCCTAAATGCAATTCTCTCACTTTCATATGTGCTGCTTTATGCAGCACACATGAAAGTGACAGAATGGCATTTAAAAAAAAGGTTTGTTTATGTACAGTAAAGGACACCTTCCTGTACATACATAAACTATGGCAGTTTGCTTCATCCACGTGTGCTGCACAAGGCAGCACACATGGAAAAAGCAAAAACGAGGAGAAATAAAGCATTTCTAGTTGTTTCGCCTGTTTAAGACCAGCATCCCAAAATGTGATTTTTGAACCGCAAATGGCCGATTTTTCCGAATCGCACCGTTTGCGACTCCAAAATCACTTGATGCATGTGGGTGTAGAGAACTAATAGATGCACCATGTATTTGTTCTAATGTAAGCATTGCTGTCATGTGAATATACCAGGGGGCAAACCCAGTATTCCTAGGAACTCAGGTAAATATAGGTTTGAAGGTACAAAGTGCTCATTCAAATTCATTAGAGGACAATGTTGTAGCGTATCGTAAAAAAATTCGGGTATCAGAAACAGCCTATAGCATATAGAATAACACAATTAAAGCAAATAAAGTTTATGTGATATAATACATACAAAGACAATTGTAAAATTAATTTGCTGCGCTCTTACATAATACCTTTCCTCACATCAATAGCTTTCAAAATAAATAGTGCAACATTATAACATACAAAAGGTTCACTTAGAGTCACCAAATATTCAATTGTTACTTTATGTGACCTAATATTCTGTACAACAAGCATAGGTTTAAGATAAAAAACCCTAAGATTCTGATAAAATTTACAGAACAATAGAAAGTGCAGTGTGCTTTGTTTGCTTTGGTCATCGCAAGGACAAGGAGCCATATCGGGTGGATGGAACTTCATTTTTTGAATTTTTTAGATCATTTATATTTTTTTATTGATTTTATTAATATTTACATTTGTATCATCATATATCATTACATTTCACTGCAACGTGCAGCAATAACACAAGCTGCATTTCGTACACTACAACAGGGTATATTCGTACATGTATTGGGCCAGGAAGCATAGTGTCCAGGCAGGAGACATCCGTCAGCCATGTTCGGCCGTGCCCAACATATACAGTCCAACAGCCTCTCTGCTTGTGAATCGTGTGGCGAACAACCTGTTGAAGCTGATTGCGCTGCGGCGTGTATGGTGTACCAACCGTTCAACGGTAACTGGGGAGTAGGTAGTGGAACTTGGAGCTGAGTTGGAGTGAAGTCATGTATTTGTAGCTGTTGGTATGTGCGAATGTCATCTGGTGTGCCCCCGCTCATGCAGTGGATTGGTTCGCATGTTGAGATATCAGTGTTCATACAGGAAAAAAACGTCTTGATGCCTGTGGGGAGTTTGAAGGTGATGGGCGCCTGTGCAGGTCTACTTCGTCGAGTCAGGCAGTTGCGTGGGCTTGCTTAGCTGGTTTGTGTCTTGCTGAAAAGCTTCCAGGATCGTAGAAATAGGTATTTTCCTGAGGCCTACAACGCTCTTGCGGTGTATCACCGCACTTTCAGCTCTAGCTCACGCTAGTACAGAGCATCTCCAAGTGTGTGTGTGCGGGGGTCTGGTGCTTTCCACCGCTTTGTATTTAGCCTCTTTCCCTGCACGATGCTCAGATCAAGGAATCTATAAGTGACTTTAGTGTTATGAGTTCTATGAAATGAGTGTAGCAAATAAGTAGGCCAGTCAAAGGGCATCTCTCTGTCGGTGCAGGCTCAGAGCAAATCTGCCACCCCTCTCCAGTACTCACCGAGGCTGGGGCAGCCCCACAGCATACGTACAAAGTCTGCGTCTGTAGTGGCGCACCTGGGGCAGGCTGCGTCTGTGCAGTGGGAGTATCTGTTGATATTGGCTGGCGTGAGGTATGCGCGTTGTATGATATAGTATTGTATCTGCCTAAATCAAGCGTTTCTGGGTATCTGGACTGGGCTGCCCAACACTTTTTCCCATTCCTTCTCCAAAAGTTGTCGGCCCAGGTCCTGCTCCCACTTTTGTCTGTGAGAGTTCAAACTAAACGCTGCATGTAGGTGCAGTGAAGCCGCAAACCATCTCGTCAGGTGTTTGCCCCGCCACATAACGTGTAAATATTGCACGGTTAGGTGCATTTATGTAGGAGGAACTGCCCTGCTGAGAGTCCGTCTCTTTCCATCAATGTTGTATAGGGGATGAGTGTGCCATCGCCATATAGGTCTCCTAGTGTTTGTATCCCAGCCTCGTGCCAGCTCTGCAGTTCGGCACTCATGAGTGTTCCCTGTCGATCTAGGAGTACTGTCGAGGGGAGCGCAGGAGCATAGGGTGTTGTGTCCCGAGTTAAGTAGAGGCTTCTGCAATAGCATCTATGGGGTTCTGGGGGTCGTGTCTGCATGCCAGGATGGAACATCGCAGGTATCTGGGATAGTGTGTAGGCTGTGTCATCTCGCTAGCGGTCTGCCATCCACCACCGGGCAACCCATTGCAACTGCGACGCTAGGCCCCCTATTTAGTGGGTAAGTACAGTTTCTTAATCAACACTCTATATCGGTTAGGACCGCAGAAGAGGTCTCGGGCTGTTTTTTCCAGCGTGGTGAAGAAGGATGGGGGCACATAGATGGGCAGATTGTCAAAGTAGTACAGAAATCTCGGGAGGGCTACAATTTCTACCAACGCCACTCTGCCCACCACTGCGAGGGGAAGTGTGCTCTGGAACTGCATCTGGGATTTCACTCAGCCCTTGCCCAATTTACCATCGAAGAGATCCAGCGGCTGGCGGCATACCCATATGCCCAAGTAGCAAAATGTGTCCTCGCACCACTGCACTCCTGTGCCATTTAGCATAAATGACATCCCTCTCGAAAGGCGTATAATTTTGATTTGGCTACGTTCACCTTTAGTCCGGAGATGGACGCAAATTCCTCCAGGATGTGAGCCAAATGTCCATGCACCTGGTGGACGTCTCTTAGGTAGATTAACAGGTCGTCGGCATACAGTAACACTTGGTGTGTGCCATTGTCTAGCGGTATACCATCTTGCAGCTGCGTTCTCAATGTCTCAGCTAGCGGTTCCATCGCAAGTGCAAAAAGGAGGGGGGACAGGGGGCAGCCTTGTCTCGTCCCACGCCGCACTTGAATCGCGCTCGAGACATATGGGCCCACCCTCATCCTCACCTCTGGGTTGGCATAAAGTAGACGGTCAGCTGCAGGAAAGTAGGGTCAGGCCCATATCTCTAGAGGGTTGCGAACATGTACCCCCCTTCAAGGGAATCAAAAGCTTTCTCAAGGTCTAGACTGAGGCAGCCCGCTCTTGGCCATTCATGGATAGAGTAAGTTGCCATACAAATAAAAGGCTGCAGATTGAGGGAGGTGTTTCGGGACGGAACAAGGCCATTTTGGTCCGATTGCACAAGGGTGGGGACCACTTGCACCAGCCTATCGGCTAGGAGCTTTGCTAGGACCTTATAGTCGGTGTTGAGCAGGGAGAGGGGTCCATATGAGCTCAATTCAGTTGGGTCTCTATCCGGTTTGGGTAAGGATATAGGGTGGGCCTCGCCTCATGAAGGGGAAAGCCGCTTCTCCTCCACAGCCGCCGTGTAGAGGGCGTGGAGCCGCAGCACCAGCGACACTTGTTATGCTTTGTAGAATTCCGCTGGGGCCCATCCGGGCCCACGGTCTTCCCTGTAGCTAGGGATGTGATTGCTGCCCTGGTCTCCTCTGGCGAGATCTGCTCGCCCAGGAGTTCATTTTGCGCTGGTGATGCCTCAGGTAGCTGAACCTGGACCAAGAAAGTTAGGAGAGTGTATGGCTCCTGGTGACCTTGACTCTGGTACAGTCGCGTGTAGTGTTGAGTCAAAACTGCGTGGATATCGCGCTGCGTGTGTGCCAGGCGTCCTGTGTCATCTCGCAGCGCTTCCGGGTATGTTCTTGGCTGATCAGCCAAGCCAGAAGGCGGCCCACACGGTTGGCTGTGGAATGTATGCGGGCGGTGTGTGCCACATAATTGTGACAGTGGAGGCGCTCCAGTAATTCAGCGTGCTGTATACAGTGTCTCTTGCTGCTGCCCGTTCCTGCCTCCACACTCCCCCTCTACCTCATGCTGCAGGAGTCCCCTTTTCTATTGTGGTCAGGACAGAGGTTAGTGTCTTTCAAATGTTCCAGGTCGCACCCATGCAATGTCCCCTCATTGTAACCTTAAAGGCATCCCATTCCACTAGTGTGTCCACTGCTGTACCCTCATTGAGCTAAAGAAATTCAAGGATCGCCATGCCCAGAAAGGATCGGAATGGGGAATCCTCTAGTGTTGCTGTTTGGAGTCTCCATGTGGGAGCAGGAGGGCGTTCAGGCTCCCATGCAAGTTTGAGCAGTTGGGGATTATGGTCCGAGTGTGTGCGGCACAGATAATACAGTGGACTAGAGGGAGTATCACGGGGTATCCCACTATTCTGTCCAGTCACATGGATGGGACTTAGTTTTAAAAGCAGCTAGATGGTGCACAATGCCACATCTCATTCTTACCAGCACATAACAATTCTGCATATTAGTCACATATGATAAATAGCTATTTCCCCCCTCATCCAAGTTCAATGACTTATAGAGGGCAACTGTTGATTTGTTCCTATCGCGCATCAATCGTTGATCCAATGTATACTGACAAAAGGTTTCTTTAATCCTCCTCTTAGTTAGTTATAATACCTTTGTAGTTTCCGACCAGATAGATAAATTGAACAGGCTGGTGAGGGAGGAGTTAATATACGCTAGCCAGAGGATACTTAGGGCATCATTCAAGGTTAAACAGTCTAAAAGGATTGCTCTACTAAAACCAGCTTCTTCCTTAGCTCATAATGAGGCCGACAATAACAGCAGTCTGGCTAAAAGGAGATCCGCGAGAAACTGTAGGCCGACCTCATAATTGATACAGAGGAAGGTAGGCTTAATAAACATCTTAAAAAGCAGTTTTCTTATACTCGTAGGTTCGTGCTATTTGCATAACCTCAGAGACCTGCCCCATATAGGGCTGTAGTTGCTCCTTTTGCTTTATAAATAGCTACAATTTCGTTATTAGGTCGGTTCCCCAATTTTGAGGAGAATTTAAAAATCTGTTACAACGCCCTGCTCACTTTAGCATTAATGTTTAAAACGTGTTGTGACCATAAGCCATTGCCCGCAATTAAAATACCCAAATGGCAAACGAGTTCACTAAAACAATTGGGGTATTATCAATAAAAAACTATTTACAAGATTTATGCTTAGGCCCACAAACCATGGTGAATGTTTTGGATTTATTACTTACCATTTTCTTTAAAGTCATAAAATCTACATAAGCATTCCTCAGTGTCTGGAGGCCAAATGGGGTTCATGCTAATAATACTGCATCATCAGCATACAATAATACAGGTATCGGGGAACCAGCCACCCGAGGGGCATCCGCCTGGACTGGCTGCTGATAATTATCTACCCCATTGATAAAAAGGTAAAATAATATTGGAGCTTGCACACATCCTTGCCGAATTCCTCGCCCCACTTTAAATTGTGTGAACCTTCCCCTTGGGGGCCAAACCAAACTCGGCTAGTTAGATTCTCATAAAAACTAGAGAGAAATCCAATGATTGGCCTGGGTGCACCCAGGGAGATCAGAGATGACCAAAGTAAAATATGGTCGACCAAATCAAAGGGACTACTTACATCAGCAAAACATAAATAAAGGGTACCTGCCTTATCCCCAGTATATTTACCAATTAATAACTCCAAATTGATACATTGTTCAATAGTCCGCAGCTGATTTTGGAATTACCAGTACATAAGTATAGTTACTTTGTACAAGAAAAGGTACATTTTAGAATTAAAACACATGTAGGATATTTCATGCAGAGGGTGTGCGAAGCAGCATCACCAAGGAGGGTTAAGAGGCCGGAGTGCGTAGGCATACTAGTGGATGTTCTAATAACTTACATTTGGATGTTGTATGTTTAGCTGTGCCCCTCTCAGGCAGTTCAATGTCCTGTTACTAATAAAAGTTAGTGAAGACAAGAATAATATTAAAAGTGTGATGCTGTACACGTTTGGGTGCTGGTAACCTGTGAATCATAAATTATTTTACTCTCAACTCTCTGGCTGATCGTAAAGTCATTCCAGCAACCACATTTAACTTCCCAATTCATGCTAGCTCCATCGGCACTTTGGTGGTGTAAATATGCCTTAAGGCCTCCTTGAATGTTCTTACGCTATTTTGAATGCACATGGTTCTTAAGTACAAACGCCTTGGGGACAGCAAAGCTGGGCAACAGCAATTGACATGCTCCGCAGATTCTGTATGGTATTGGCAGAAACAACATCCAGTCCCACTTGTCGACCAATTTTTCCCGTGAGCTCTATAATCTTGTATTGGCAAAGTTAAGAGCCTTACCATCATGGCATTTTGTAGAGCATGCCTTCCCAGTCCTGCTTTTAGGTAGGGCTGGCATGCAGTTGTTTCATATGAGTTAATAAGTCCCTCTGCCCCCCGGACAGGTCTGATCCGTTCATGGTCTTGTTGCCTTGAGATGTTCTTGCCACACTTTTTTTAGCAGGTTCTTTAGACTAAGCTTTGTTAAAGGTATATCTGTTAAAAAATCAGCTGGTAATCCCAATGTTTATCTGGCCATTAAGAAATACCTTGCCCAGCGACAGTTGTTATCAGTAAAAAAAAAACACCTGTAGAGCTGCCCTGATTGTGCCCAGAAATATATTAATTACATTATGTTGAAATTTGACCATATCTTTTTTGCATTTAATGTCCATTGCTGTAATATTAAACTCTAGTCGTATCAGTGAACGCCTAGTCAAATATGGGACTTTAAAACCTTTTACGTAGACCATTATGTATACGCCCTCCAATTTTTTGGTCAAAAAACCAGGGAAAGCAAGGTGACCATAGCTGAGTGTAGACATTAGCTTGGTGTGCATTACTAGTCGGATCCCGTTCGTCGAGTGGCTTAGTAGGTTGTGGTGTAATTTACTCAAGGCATATGTGAGCTTGGCTGCTTTTGCCTCCAGTGCTTTAAGCTGCAGTACTGGTCTGTATTTAACAAGTGCAAAATGTGTTTTTAAGTTTTTAATGTCCTGGTAGTGAAAAACTCCTACATGTGTTTTTCACTACTGTAAGGCTTATTTCTCCCATTCGATAAATAATGAGTTACCTCATTAGGTTTAATTAGTGCTAACAATTGATTGTGTGCCAAGTTTGACTCAAACGAATTGTAATTTAAAATCCTCTTTCATGGTGAAGAGAGCCCTGAGCTCTTTCCCATCATTCATCAACAGCTTCACCGACACTTCCTTTAATGCTTCCCGCGGATGGCTCCTACTCCTCAGATACAGCCTACTGCCTTGCCCCATGGATATTTACCTTCTCCTGGTTAAGCCGAGACTGGACCCAACCCACCTCCAGTATTGGACCCATGCTCAATCATGGTCTGCCTTACCCTTTCACTTTGACATGGTCTCGCACAACCAGCTACCCGCAGTTGGAGCTTTGATCTTTTAGTCCCTATTTTTCACTAAACACTTTAAAAAAAATCATAACTTTGGTTCTACTGATTGGATGTAATTATTTTTTAATGCATTCTATTGTTTCTAAATTGGTCTGGGATAACCCAATTTCTTAGCTCCCCCATATTTTCAAAACTCACGTTTGCATTGTGTTGGGACAGAAAGGTTCTCTGCATGGTAATGGTGCTGTAGCCCTACCTTGAGTACCTAACTGTACTGTTGTCTGGATCCCTAATGCTGATTTTTGGTGTCACAGGTACATACGAATCATGTGTGTACACCATGACATAGGCCTGTCTCATGGATTGCGGTCGTGTTGGATCAGGAGGGGTGCCCAAGCACTACTCTTAAAGGGATGAAAGTGTCAGATTATTTCCCGCCGGCCCAGACACTGTGGGAGCGAGGACAGGCCCAATCCACTACCCCTCACTCAGATCGAGGCTCGCTACACTAGTAACCGCGAACGCCACGCTCTGAGCACAGGGAGAGGGTGGGAGAAAACAAAAAGGAAGGGGTCACCCAAAGGACCGCATCTGGGACTGCTGGTTCGAGGAAAGGACGTCTAAGATCTGCAAAAGAGAGGGACGAGAATAGAGAAAGACAATCAACATAAATCTCCAAAACGTCACTCTCCCATATAACATGCATCAACATATACACAATACGCTATCCATGCCGTATGCAGCTTACCCAGTGAAGTTCCTCTGTTAGTCTCTTGTCCCAGAGCCAAAAACTGCACGCTTTTGAGTCACCAATTGCAAGGTCTCAAATTTTATAGTAAGAACTCCCACACAATTGTCCAATCAGGGGAAAAAGTCCATAGACATAAAAAAAAAACAAGCGATGAATCCAAGAATGGTGAAAACACCAAAAGAATAAACCCGACACTAATGTGGCCACAAACTACATCAAAACATGAAAAAACACTAGAAAAACGCTACTTCGTAAAAAAAAGCGTCCTAATGTCACACAACAAAGGAGAGTGGCTGGACAAGATCCGGAACTGCAGCGCCAAAGAGCACTGTCCCAGCTTCTGCAAGCAGCCGCGCACAGAAGGACGTCAGAAAAAGGAACGAGAAGTAAGGAAACTGGGGACCTCCAGTATATCTCTCCAACACAATCCACGGTCCCGCGGAACGAAGCCTCGTTCACAGTTCCGAGACAGGTAAGGAACTCCAAAGAAGATAAACCCAGGCTCGGAATAAGCTGACCGGGAAAGAAACCAAGCGAAGTGACTCAGTGCCGCTTCCATTTTGAGGCACAGTGGATAGGAGGGGTTAAGGTCAGCTGACTCGGCAGTAGGCTCATGCATGCACATAGAGAGAGGACAGGAGAAACAGATAGTAGAAACATGGAAGTAGGAGGGGGGCCGGACTAATAACAGAAAGGCTACCACCTCAAGCAGCACAAGCACAGTGATAGCAGCATAACACTTATTGATCAGTAGGAGTGAACATGGCCTTTCTAACCTGTTTCACTGAGTGGAGCCTGAGAGCTCACTCACCGTTTTTTAAAGTTCCCCTGCTGTGTGCTTAACTCACCCTTGGCCTACATCATTAGATGTAAATAGTTGCCCAGTGCAGGAATTGTTACTCTGCACTGGTTATATGGGCCTGTGAAGAGTACAGTACGCGAATATAGCAGTGCTACGCAGTGCATGCATGGTGAATGTATTGGATGTATGAGCACCTCTGAGGAGTACAGTACATGGGAGATGTAATGTTGTGCAGTGTGTGTATGGTGAATACATGCATGCGGTGTATGTGTACCTGTGAGGAGTACAGGGAGTACAGTACCTGAAGGGTATAATTCTGTCCAGCATGCACGATGAGTGTATGTGCTAGCTGCATGTGTGCTTGCAACTGGCAAAGCAGAAGGGCTAAAGTTAAGAGCAGTGCATGACGAGTGGATACGTGTGCTGCATGTACTTGCATCTGCGGTGGCACAATACATGGAGGTAACAGTCTGGATAGAGTGTGTGCTGTGTACATACACTAAGTGCAAGTGTGCCTGTAATGATACATTTCATGCTGTTCCCTGGGTTTCATTTTTGCAAGCCCAGGGCTGTATGATAAAGACATGAGGATGTAGAGGATTCCCCCAGAAAGAGCTGTGTATTTCTGCATTCCTGTGAGCTGGGTGGGACACACTGGAGAAGGGAGAAAGGTACTCCCTCTGTACACATCAAAGGGGACTCTTTGATTCAGTGAGACATCACAAGGAAGTTGCCTGGACACATCGTAGGAAAGAGATGGAGCTTATAAGGGAATCATAAAGAGTAGGGCTGGAAGCCCTGGATGACCTTTAGATCCATATATCACTGTGCTGGCATCCAGGTGTGAACTCTGGTCACTCCCATGTCCTGTGATATGGGACTATCAGCTTCAGAGTCTCTCCTGCTATGACAAACAGCCTTTGAAGAGGAAGAGGAAGAGGGGCAGTATGTACTTCAAAAGAAGCAGCACCCCAACGTAAAACTTCAAAGACCAAGACCCTAAATGCCATTTGGTATCTGGAAATGGACTAAAAGAAAGGAAGGTTGAGAGCCCAAAAAATGTGTCATCTGCCAAGCATCAAGACAGGCTGTGTGAGGAGGGGAAGCTCTGCAAGACTTCTGCCTGTGACCAGGATCCAGAGCCAAGACCTGTTAGTCTCCCTGTTGGGTGAGGGGACTTCATCCAGAGAAACTGAAAACACCTGCTTTGGAGCCAGGAACACCAGTGCCTGCCTGCTTGCCAAGACTAGTGTTCCCAGTGAGGAAAAACTGAGCATTGGAGGGAGCGAGGTCTTGTGGGGAACGCTTTCAAGTGGACTCCCGGTGCAAGGTGTGAAGAAACAGCGCTGCACCGATCGTATTGTTGCCCATATGCAGATTCAAGTTGGCGACCCCCATATTCCAGGAGAGGGTCGTCGTGAAGACAGCCATGAGCAGAGTGCCATGCAGTGAGAGTAAATGCCTGTATGGCCTGGGTGTGGTGACTTGTATGCCAGTAAGGGTCGCTGTGGAAGATGCTGCCAGATAACAAGGGCCTAAGCTCGTTAGAAACATAGCGGTGATCTCCTATGCCAGGTGGGTCTGCCATCATATAGATGACCTTGCGTTGAGGACCAGTGCCTTGGTTGATAGTGTTACAGCCACCCCGTGTTGCAGGAGGGACTGCTGGTATTAATAATGCTGTGAGGATCTGGCTGACCTCTGAGAATTGTGAAGTTGTGTGACCCATAGGTCAGAAGGAAGCATCGAGGGTTGTATTCGACCTAACCCCATGAACTGAAGAAGATCACTGGAACTCTGATCGGTAGTAACGGATTTCTATCCCATCTCCCCTGTTGGGCAGTGCAGACCTTACCATGGAGGAGGAGTACCAGAGCATCTCTGAGTGCTGCTGGAGGTGACTGTGTAAGCTCATAGGAGAGCCTGTGCCTGCTGGGTGCTGCTGAGCCTCCTGCGTGCAGCAGAATCTCTGTACATGACCAGATGCTTGCGAGTGTCCGCAGACAGGGCATCCACCGAGATGCTGCCCGTGTCCTTGCTGCTGGAGTGGATAAGACTGGCTATGGGCCTATCAGGTCCTGGAGAGTTAGAGTAGACTCCTGAGTTAAGGCTACTGGTGCACATTATCTGGATGCAGTCACCAGTAAATGGGGAATAACCCTGACCACATTACGAAGAGCAAGTGGGACAGGGATCTGCCAGTGAAACACTAGTGCCCCAACCGCAAGGGGAAATGTGTAATTGTTCGTCCATGTCTGAACATTTCTTTGAATGCATAGACTGAGAAATAAAATACTACTGGTATTATAAAAATAAGATTGTACTGGACATTGATTTATTAACACTGCAGGGCCCTCTTTGAGTTATGAGTTGTGCTCACCAACCTGTATTCAAACTTCCCCTGAGGGAGACTTTGACTGTTCGTCCACAGCTTCACTACTGTAGGGTGTACCGCTCCCACAGAATACCATTAGAGGTATCGTATTACATTTATTAAGCTGTAACTTCCAATTGGGAGCAGGTAGACAGATCAAGTTTGGTGTTGAAAGAATTGTATTTAAAAGCCCGCTTTAATGATAAAATAAGATTTTTAGTCGCAATTCTGAAAATGCAATTTTTACAAAGTTGATATTTTCTTGTCCTATCTATTTGGCATCTGCAGCCTGTTCCTGGGTCACATGACTAGGTGTATCTGGCAGTTGGTCTTTGTGTATTGCTCCAAAACAAAGGGAAGCTAGGTGTTGGCAGGATGGGCCACTCTGAATTAATCAGGGGAGGAGCGATCACCTACCACACTTGTACATCACAAAGGGTCTGCCTGAACACTCTTACAAAGTGTTGACACTGGTCTTTTGTGACCCAGACAAGTTTAGGCCAGGACAGGGAGGAAGGCGATGCCTAATTCATTGGA
Source organism: Lissotriton helveticus (assembly GCF_964261635.1). Lineage (NCBI taxonomy): Eukaryota > Metazoa > Chordata > Amphibia > Caudata > Salamandridae > Lissotriton > Lissotriton helveticus. Next base: position 681,915,271 of record NC_136072.1, on the reverse strand, counting down.
GGGGGAGGGGTAGAAACCTCTAAAAGCTTCCTCCACTTCAAAGTGGGCACCAGGCATAAATATTGGACCTCATACACCAACTCTTCAGTACAGTGCTTCTGGAGCTGTGGAATCTGTCAAGAAGAAGGACTGCTATGCTGCTGAAAGGACTGCCACTCTGCAGGACTGCTGCCTTGAAGGACTGCAGCCCTAGTGTGCTGACCTGATGCTCTGCTGGCCTCTTGCCTGAGTGAGAAGGACTGGACCAGCATTTCTAAACCCAAGACTTCAGAGTGACTTCAAGGGTTAATTGGTTGGCTTCCTAATTAGAATCCTTAGGGACATAACAGACTTCCAGCAACCTTGACCCCAGCACCTGAACTCTGCTATCTGTAAGTCCTGCCCTCACAAGTGGTGTCATCCCAGTCCTGGACAATTGAAAGTGGGCCTGAAGGTGCTCTGCCAGCCAATCTGTTGATTCGGCAGAACCGATGACTCTCCTCTGTAACACAGCGCATCTTCCACATAACCAGTGTATCATTTTTGCAGCATGGACTTCCCCGACCCAAGTACTTTGCATCACCCAATACAGCCCACCAGAATGCAAGGACATTGCCTCCCCCAACACAGTCTATCAGAACCGTCGCTCTGTGACGCATCTCCTCTCAAGAGTGTTGCCTCGCACAACAAAACCCATCAAAACTGCCACTGAGCAGTGCATCTCCATGCAAGGATGCCACATCGCACTTCACAGCTCCTCTGAACCGTCGTTGCAATAAACATCTCATCACCTTAACCTCACATCGCCTGTGCTGAGCATTGCATCCTCGATGCGGGACTCCGCTTCTCTTTGCAACCACGATTAAGATAATATGTTCAGCTGGCCTAAGTTAGTCCCTGTAGCCTGTCCGTGCTTCATTGCAGTTGCCCTGAACTTGTGGCTCTGTTTCGGGCTAGTGTGATGAGATAACCACAGTTGGGGCTTTGTGCTTTGTGATGCTAGTTTCAGTTAAATCTTTAAACTTGTATATCTCCGGTTCTACCAAATCTATTTTTTTGTAGTTTTGGTCTTGATCTATTTATTAAATTTTACTCTATTTTTCTAATTTGCTATTGGATTTTTCTTGTGTTGTGTTTTCATGTTATTACTGTTTGAAGTGCTGCACAAATACTTTACACATTGTCTCTAATTTAATCCTGACTGCTCTGTGCCAAGCTACCAGAGGGTTGCACACAGGTTAATTTGGGGTTTTCTTCAGTGGCATATGGAGGCTTTTGAAAGTGGTGCGGCGTGAAAGTTCTTTCTAACTTTCACACTGTGACATTAGAAAGTCAGTGAGAAAAACAGCTAGAAGTGCACAGTTAAAGCAGAAAACCTAGGACCAATCCAGGCTTCTCTTATGACCAAAGTGTGTGATCCTGGGATAATCTTTTGTTTCACAAAGCTTCCTTTTTTTTCATTAATGCTTCCCCCAGTTTCAAAATATACTTTGTTTCATTTGGAGAGAATTTATCATATTTTTTCATAACCAATTTTATTATGAGTTCAAGCAAAGCTCAACACAGCCCTCCACAGTCAGGAGGAGACTGTCAACGACAGATAGAAAGAGACACATCATTAGTATAGCATCGAACCCAGCGTTATATAGTGAATGACAGCGAACAACCCCACCCACCCAACCCCAAAAACACCAACCAGCCCCGCCCGCAGCTACCCACCCCTTATCCCACCCTAACCCAGTGCACGTGATCACAGTCCAGCAACATGAGATAACCTACAAAGGTGGAGCCTGCCAGCAGCCTAGAGTGTGGGATCCACATCCAGCTGTAATGCATCATCAATGTCCACGGGGGGGTCAAGGAGCAGGCCCCGGTAATCCGCCCACCGTTTCCAGATTTTGTAATGTTTGCGGGGACATCCCCGGGCTTCAAAAACAGGCTGCTCTAGTCCCATGAGGAAGTCCAGGCCCGCCCTCCAAGCCCTGATTGGGGGGGCGCGCTCGCTCTTCCAGGCCTGCGCCAGGTCTCTCTTCGCCACCACCAGCCCCAGCAACAGCAAATGGCGTTTGTAAATATTGCCCCCAACGTTCTCCAGAACATGAAGAAGGCCCAGCCTGGGGGTACGGGGCAGGTCCCAACCCAACACCTCTGACAGGCAGTCCCAAACCCCAGCCCAGAATCGAGTCAGTCTCTCACAGGACCATACCGTATGAAACAGGGTGCCCTCTTCAGAACCACACCTCAGGCATTCCGGAGTCGCAATAAGGCCCGCCCGCCATAGGCGGTGTCTAGTATAATAAGCCCGGTGGAGGTATTTGAACTGGATGAAGCGAAGGCGGATGGCTGTAGCAGCACCACGGGGAGATTCCAAGGCCTCACGCCAGTCGTCATCATCCAATGGACCAACATCACCCTCCCAAGAGGCCCTCAGCGCCGCGAGTGAAGGGGAACAGTGAGTGACCAGAGAGCGATATATCTGCAAGACCTTCTTGTCACCGAGGTCTCCCATAAACAGTTTAGCCTCGATAGGACTAAAATCAGGGAGCTGTTCCAGGCCCACCAGGCTAGGAGTAAGAGCGTGGCGAAGTTGAAGATAGCGGAAAAACTGGGTCTTGGGCATGCTAAATTCGGAGCTAAGATCCCGAAAGGACTTTAGGGTAGTACCCGAGAGGACATGACCTAGGGACGAGATCCCAATCGCATCCCAGCCGTCAAATCCGGACAGAGACGCCAGCGCTGGTAACAGGCCATTGCGCCACAACGGGGTTTCAGCTGCAAGCCGACCCCACCAGCCCACCCGGTGCAGGGCCCGCCGCCAGACAACGAAGACCACTTGGGTGACTTGCGGAAGCAGTCGCCTTCGCCTAGCCGAGTACAGCAGGGTGTGAAGGGAGGCGCCACCCATCAGTGAATGCTCAAGGGCATAAGCCGGATCACTACGGTCCCCATACCACCACTCGTTAAGCACAAGGAGATGGGAGGCCTGATAGTAAGATAAAATATCCGCGGCCGCCAAGCCGCCGCAGTAGGTGGAGAGGAAGCATGTGCGCAGCGCTACCCTGGCGGCACCGCCAGCCCACAGAAACCGGCCCAGCACAGAATTAACAGTACGGAACCACTGCGGGTCAACCTGGAAGGGATGATTCTGCAGTTGATATAATAGACGGGGCAAAGCCACCATCTTGAAAATGGCCGACCGGCCGTAGATATTAAGAGGCATGCGCGTCCATGTCTTGACGTCCAGTTGGACCCGATCCCATACCGGCAGGATGTTCCGGTCCCATGCCACTGCAGGCGAGGCAGAGAGGAAGACACCCAGGTACTTCACACCCTCCACAGCCATCTGAAGGGATGCAGCCCAAGGGCAGGCCACTGCGGCACCCCCCAGCACCCACATGGTCGATTTGCGCGGGTTAAGGAAGAGCCCCGATGCTCGACCAAACTCCTGCATCAATTCCAGGACACGAGGACCCGTACGCTGCAGGTCAGTCATGAAAAACAGCACATCATCCGCATATAGAGCTATGCGGTCTGAGTGATCCGCACCCCAGACGAAGCCACGGTAGAGCTCATCGCGGCGCACCCTGGCGGCCAGCGGCTCCATGGCCAGCGTGAAAAGGTAAGGGGAGAGCGGACACCCCTGACGCGTGCCTCTGGACACTGGAAAACGAGCCGACGCCGTCCCAGAGATACGCACCGAGGCCGTGATCTCAGTGTAGAGCAGCCTGACATAGGAGAGGAAGATCGGGCCGAGGTTCAGCAGCGGCAACAGAGCAAAAAGAAAGGTCCAGCTGACCGAATCGAAGGCACTATCAATATCAGCCAGCAGGAGCGCCGCCGGATCCTCCGAGGACTCAATCGCTTGTATCGCGGCCTGCGCCCGTCGTATATTGTGTCTCGTTGCCCTGCGTGGCATAAAACCCGCCTGATCTGGGTGGACAAGGGCTGAAATATGTGGAAGTAAGCGGTTCGCCAGCGCCTTTGCCAGGAGCTTGGCCTCGAAGTTGATGAGGGATATGGGGCGATAAGAGTCATGACGATCAGGGGGCCTACCTGGCTTCAAAAACACCACTATTTCGGCATGACGCCAGTCCGGTGGGAGGCGGCCATGCTCTCGCGCCTGTTCCAGGGCCCGCAAGTAGTGCGGCCCGAGCTGCAGATGGAACTTCTTATAAAATTCACTGGGGAATCCGCTCGGCCCCGGCGCCTTGCCTACATTTAACTGACCCAGTGCGTCACCCAGCTCCTCAGCCGACAGGGGAAGGTCCAGGGCCTCGCGCACCTCATCAGAGACAGCAGATGGGGGAACCGATGCAATATAATCCGCGATAATGGCAGGGGAGAGAGTCTCCCGAGAGGCATACTGGTGCCCATAATAGCGCGCAAAACTCGTTGCAAGAGTTGCCGGATCCGTGATCGCCACTCCTGCACCATCAACAAGGCCCGGCAGTGTAAGAGGCTGTAGGTTCTGTTGGCACAGCCTATGGAGCATGGTGCAAGACTTGTCGCCCTACTGGTAAACCCTACTACGGGTGGCCAACCACGCCTGACGAGCCTCGTCCAACAGGACCGAGGAATAGGACTGTTGCGCCTGCAGGAGGAGCCGCAGTGCCATATCATCGGGTGCCTCGCTGTGCCGAGCCTCGAGCTCCTCCACCCGCTCTGCGGCCGCAGCAATGCCTCCCAGCCGAGTCCGGCGAGCAGACGCACACCAAGCAATATCTATGCCCCGCAGGGTGGGTTTCATAGCCTCCCAGACTGTCACCGCATCTATCCCTCCGGTAAGGTTGTCTTGCCAATAATGGGCGATCGCGCTACGCAGATGCTGGGAATAATCAGGGCGCTGCAGATGCCACGCGGACATTCGCCATCTGAAGGGGGAACGTGCTTTGCACAAGTCAATTTGTACTGCCACAGGGTAATGATCAGAGAGCCCGCGAGGCCGAATCGCTGCCCCCCTCACCCTGTCAAGGAAAGCCCTCGGGACAAACACACAATCCAAACGCGAAAGGGAGCCATGGACAGCCGAGACAAGGGTGTACTCTCGCCGCTCCGCATGCAGATGTCTCCACACATCCACCCAGCCCAGACCATCAACCATAGCCCCCAACCGTGTAGGGGAGGATACAAGTGCCACTCCAGGCCTCCTCTGCCGGTCCAAAGCCACATCCATCACATCATTCCAGTCTCCGCCAATCACAGCCATGGAGCGGGGGAGCTCAGCCCATAAGGCAAACAAACGTTCAGCTAAGGCCCATTGCAAGGGGGGGGGGGGCATACACACATCCAAACACAACCGGCTCCACACCGACCTTCCCCCGTATAAAGACAAAACGTCCCTGGGGGTCGAGCCACTGACGCTCATGTACATATGCCAGCCGTCTATGAATAAGAATGGCCACACCCCTGGAGCCCCTGGTAAATCCGGCATGGAACACTTGATGGAAGCCAAAGCGCTGCAAACTCAGGGCTTTCGTACCTAGCATGTGCGTCTCTTGAAGAAGGAGCACATCTGCCAAGTCCCTCTTAGCCCAGCGAAGCACCGCTCCCCGTTTAATCTTGTCCAATAGTCCCCGTACATTCCAGCTAAGAACACGCATGGAAGCGCCATTGGGCGCCAAGTGAGGAACATCAACCATGATCACAATGCTCCCAGCCCCACACTCCCCGACCCCCGGCCCATGCCCCAGACCCCACAGTTGCAAAATACACAGAGACCACGTGCACCCTCAGAACCAGAACCCCAAACCCCACAAACCCCGAAGCCCCAAACCCCACTACCCCTCCAATCCCGACCCAACCCACAAGCAACCAAACACCCCAGTTCCCCCCACCCCCACCCCCATACCTCAAGGAACAATGAAGTATCTGTCGCGGTATACGGTACTTCAGGCCCAAAACACAGCGCCCAAAGCCAGCCATACCAATGGATCCCAACTAGTCCCCCCCCGAACTAATCAGACACACTCCCAGAACCACCCCCCAGTCCCAACAGGAGGAGGCAGCCCAAAGTACGTGCCCCGAACCCCAACAAACATACAGTAGAGTCATAAGCAAAGCACCACAAGAAAGTTACAGACCATGAAGGCCCCGGCAGTCGCCAAGAAGAGGTCAATACTGCACCAGCCAATGTATGTCCCACCGACCACAGCTCAGCCTCTGCCAGATATAGTCATATACAGAAGGCAACCAGCAGACAGTCCCCATGAAGGGCGATCAGGAGCCTCTATCAGAGTGATCCGTATCAGGCTGTGTGTCCCCCAAAAGGGGGTCCCGGGACAGGGACCTCCGCCGGGAGCGGGACTTGCGATGACGTTTCCCTTTGCCAGGCGGGTTGCTCCTGTCCTGAGACGAGCCACGCGACGATCCAGAGTGCAGGAATTTATCATATTTTAACATTATGTCTACAGCATGTTTTTTTATAAGTGAAGGAAGCATTTTCATGCCACAGATCATGGAGAGGTTTTAGAGCAAGACCTGACCATTGGCTCAGCTCTCCATGCAAATCTATTGGCTTACTTTTTGTTACTAGGGTCTCTTCTCCGGAGTCTGTCTCTTCACCCGTCAGACAGAAGGAAAAGGTACATGCTCTTGATCACACACGCACTCAGGCACAGTCATGCATATCAGTGTCAAATACAAGTGCAAGGCAATGGGTGACACTGATCTTTTGACCCCTTCAAATCCCAGAGCACTGTCACCCATGGCATCACACTTTATACAGCAGCCAGAGGAAGGAGGGCTTGTCTGACAACAGAATATTGTAGGGCACCATCATACGATCATGGACAGACACCTTGTTGAAAACGCTAAGGAACCCTTCACTAATAGTTGGAAAAAAAGATCACACACATGACAAGACACAGAACACTCACCAGCAGCGTAGGAGCGCGCACCAGTCCAAGGAATAATCTATACCACCACACGTGTACCAATTCCCGAATTGCAGAGTGGCAGCGACTCCTTTCTAGCATCTCGCAGATCCAACCCATTTCAAATACACAATGATGGGAGGCTGTAACCATTGCCATCCCCTTCTACTTTGTGTCTGCTGGCCTGCCACCAGCTCTCTATGCTCTCCGGTTGGTACGTGAATACGTCCTGAAGGCCACCGTAATATGGTCTCAGGGTAGGCAAAATTATAAGAACTTAAAACTATACCACACCCGGCACCTGATGTAAGAGACCCAGCTTGTATATCGAGTGTGAGGGGACCACACGCTTGTGTATATGCACTTATACTACCACTAAAACAATGATTTGGACCCAAACTATGAAGCAGCCAAACTGTTTTGAGCAGCAAGTTTGTTCCCACTACTCCTCTCCTCCCATGAATGGTGGGGCCCCACCCATTTCACCCTAACAAGGACTGTGCTTGCTGCTTGATCATGTGATATTTACCTTCTAGCATGAAAAAAACGTGAAGGCCTCATGATGTCAAGACTGGACTATGGCAATGTATTATATCTGAGGGTCACGTAGTCTCAGCTGAGCCGATTGCCGACTGTGCAGAGTGCTGCAGACCACCTGTTATGTCACATTGCACATACTGAATCAGTTTGAAAACTGCTGGGTATCTATCATTGGCTCCCAGTTGCCACACATATCAAGTTCAAGGCTGTCCGCTACATTTTTAAAGCATGGCATTGATTGGGTCCTGCAAATATAAGCTCTTTCATATATCCGTATGTCCCCATGCGAGCTCTACACTCTAAAAACTCAAATTTTTTCTCTATTCCAAGATTAAAAAGGGCTAGACAAGGTGGCCATTCTTCTGCTTACTTAGGTTTTAAGCTATGGAATAGCTTACCTGTTAAACTGTGATTATGCAACTCCTATGTTTTGGTGCGGAGGCTACTTCAAACCTGGCTTTTCTGAGCTTGTGTTGATATTCTGGTCCTTTCCACTAGTACTGTGAAGCCCTTGTTGGGTAGCCATGCACTCTACAAACCTGATTGATTGATAGATGGATTGATTGATTGATTGATTGCTTGAGTAGGGGTTCAAACCCCTCAACCAGTAACCTAATTTCTTACAGAATCAGAAGAGTTTTATCCTGTGATTAGGCAGAGATGACTGTCTGTCCTGAATTCATAGACTACAAACATCGCCAGCACCTACTTCTACAAGCAAAAGGCATTACACAGATTAATAACTTATTTGCAGTCGCACCATGATGTAACAGTAGTAAATGAATTGACTTAGTCTTGTCTGGACTATGGCAGTACCGTTTGCCTGAAAAGAATTGTGGTGCAGAACATGGTTGCAAAACTTATAAGAGGGCTCAGCAGACATGGCCTTGCTTTGGTCATCGAACAAGCACGACATCAGCTGTCTATAAAGAAAATAATTCTATTTAGATTTGTAGTCATAGTTCTCAACAGTGTCTACTCAAGTCCTGTAGCCAAGCCGTAGTGCTAGCAAACACCTAATTTTAAAGTCTATGATGTTGTTTAAGTGGTCTTCCCAGAGCATTTTCATGAGCTCAAGCATCCTGTCAAATGTACTTAAGCTTGCAGTAATTTAAGTACAGCTTTTTCAGTCTGGGGGCAAATTTACAAGAACTGGCACATCTCTGCATATTTGAAAAGATGCGCCCGTTCATTTGTGTGACGTAAAAATAGCCTTGTTCACCATGGATGCTCTGCTTTTACAATGCGGCACACCATAGCGCAAGGACAAACCGATGTGTGACGCATCTTTTGTCGGAAAGGTAACTCATTGCTGGAGTCGTGTTGTAAGCACGCCGCGACTCCAGCAATGGTCAGGAATGCCTATTCCAACCATGCTGCGTCACTCCTTACGCCTGCTTCAAGCAGGTGTAAGGTTTTGATGCAGTGGTGTCGTCAAACTCACCCAGTGAAATCTTGTATATTTCACTGAGTCACTGTTATGAGGCTTCCTTCTGATGGAACGCCCACCCGGCATACATTATACCTGACGCAGGTATAATGCAGCACAGGGCTTTACAATGTGGTATACATCACAAAAGGCAGGAGCAAAAGAAGGGAGACCACAACAGGAAAGGTAAAGCGAAACAAATATTATTTGTAAGTAGTTATAACAGCACTACGTACAATTCAATATACAGTGACCATACCACACAAGTGAGCACTGGGTGTGCTAGTGACAGTGAACGGCGCAGTGACACATGGGTGAAAAATAACTGCGTGAACGGCAAAGGAGTAAGGGAAAAAGTAACTATGTGGTCAATATTACAATACAAATATATACAATATCAGTATTTTTTTGATTCGGGATAAATAAATTGACCACAACAGCGCCAAAGTTATGTGCTGGGTAGTCGACGGAATTTCAACCTGATTGATTTCAGGTCATCCTCAGGACAATGGTCACTAATTTCAGAATAATTGTTTATTTGGGCTTTACAAGTGACGCATCTCCCTAGATGCGTCACGTTGTAAATATGTTGCAACGTGGTGCATTGTTTATGACGCCGCTGCATCAAAGAAGTGACGCAATGGCAGTGTAAAGGTGGCACAAGGGGCATGTCAATCTGCCCCTCTGTATGTACCATATGCTCTTCCATCATCCGCGCTATTTACCATTTCTTGAAGACTTTCTACCTTTGAGGTGATGACTCCCAGAGCAGTTATGTCCAAAATGCTTCAAAGTATCATGCTCTACAGTAACACTGGGCAAAGCACTACGCTACGCTCGCGTAGTTTGCAAAGTTTCTGCTACTTCGCACTACGCGAATTGCACATAGCACAGTGCAAAGACGCGTAGCGTAGCATAGTGCAGCAGTCATTTTTTGCTTGCTCACGGTCCTCAATGTCAAGTTGCCGACTGAGCAAGCAAGCTGACATCCCGGCGAGACTTTTTCCATGTTCGCGATCAGCAACGTCAAGTTGCCGATCGTGAGCGTGGAAAATAAACCTCCCGGCGAGATTTTCAACGCGGGGAGGTCAGGTTTCTCATTGCGAGTGGTTGCGTATGCTCGCGACTGCTCGCGATGAGAAACTACCAGTCCTCGTTGAGAAAGCTGCCGCTCGAGTAAAAATCTACTCGAGCGGCAGAAAACTACAGCTCGCACTGTGGAAGATGCTGTTTTCAATAATTGCACAGTGCCGAATGCTTGTCCGCACTGTGCAATCATTGAAAACGGCATCTTGCACAGTGCAAACAGGCTACTCACAGTTCGTGTAGTGCTATCTGTAGCTCACATAGTGGGAAGTGCACTTCGCGTAGCTATGGGTAGCGCTACTTCGCGAACTACGCCCAGGGTTACTCTACAGAGATTTTTACGTTCTTACCATAGAGGTTACACGAGGTGGGATACTGGATAGATACAAGTTAATACAAAACAATTTATTTTGGATTTGAATACGAACTAGTTATAATCATTTGTGCAGTAGTTATCACTTTAAACAACATGCCCTTCTCTTGGGATAACAAGTATGAATTAAATGTCACGTTTCGTTTACTGTGAATCTATCATTGCTTTCACTGATCCATTATTAAGTTATAGTAATTGTGTTTTTTTGCAATGATTAAAAAGTGTCTTTCCATTTCATTAGGTTTCTTTTCATTTTGCTGGGTCCCCCTGGAAAAGGTAAATCCTACAACGAAATTGGAAGAGCAATTGCAACACTAATGGTGGATGATGTAAGTATATGTGTAACCCTCATTCATTCATTCACTCAGTGCAGCGTTGATCGCCAGCCCTCTTTAGATCTGTCTAACCGGAGCATCCCTCAATAAAAGAGACCTCAAGGAAAATACACATGTACAGTATTATAACAGCAAGAGACCGTTTCTAGGGTTCTAATTGGTATTACTTCACATTCGAGGAAATTCGATGTTTGTAGTGCTGTAGTGTGGCTTCTAGTCAGGGGCATAGCTTGAGCAGTACAATTGGGTGGGGATTGGGGTGAGCCTGGGATTTCCCAGCACTCATCATGGCATACCCAATTAAGTTCCCGATTTACTAAAATTCAGCATTTTGTTATGGAAGGGTTCATCAAAATATATGTTGCACTAGAAGGTTGGTGAGTGCTCAGCAGAAAGTGGATTTTCATCACAGAGCACCAACCCCTCTCCCCTACTATTTATGCAAGGAGGGGAGTAAGTGGGTGCTTATATAGCAGAAACCAATAGAATGTCACACAAAGTCAAATCTCCTAAAGTAGCATGATCTGACTGTGTTAAATCCTACCGCCAAAGGAAAACAGACACGAAGAAGGTGCAACAGAATACTGCATGGTATTCCCATGCATGATGTGCAATTTACACATTTTGTATTGCCTATTTGGGGTAAAATGAATTGTTTGTCAGTGGCAACATTCGTAGTATTTTTTAAAGTGTTTTAAACATATAGGAGATCTTGGGCTGTGAATTGTATTAAGCCTTGATATGGATAAATGTTATTGTTTATATGCTTGCAATTGTAAAATTTGTAAGTATGTGTGGCTGAAAGATATAATTATGAATTATTGTTTTAGGTTGTTTATGAAAAATCGTCTATTTTAATGAATTGTGAAATGTGTGTATATTTCTATAAGAGTTTATTTCTTGGAAATAAACTATTTTGACTGCACACTTTTTGGAACATACCCTTTGACGGTGTCCATTATGTGAGCATTTGAACTGGAAGCGTACCACGAGTACACATTTCAGGCAAGAAACCAATGGCTTCACTTTGTACCACCGCTTGATGCTTAGCATCAAGCAATTGTTTTAGCATAGACTATAAATATGGTGCTGTGCGCTTTGTCTCCATTAGCACGATGTAGCACCGCAGATTTAACCTCAGTCTTGGTTGCATGAAGTTTAGTAAATCTATCCACAGGAGATGATGCAATGAGGAGATAGGAGAATTAAGGAGCTGGGAAGACAAAAAGTCAGGGAATGTTTGGGGAGAAAAGCGATATTATGAAAGTATAACACTCTGGAAATTTCTCAAATCTGCGTACATTTTGAGGTATCTTCTAAGCAGTATAAAAATAGCTCTCACTTCCAATTGAGGTATCTTCTAAGCAGTATAAAAATAGCTCTCACTTCCAATGGCAAAGCAGAGTTGGGTATAGCCTCAATCAGACTGGAGCATCCTTGCCTTCACCATTGACACCGTCACCTCCACACACCCATAACAAACTTCTTCGTTTGGCAGTACTCTCACGATTTTAACATGGCCTGCCGGGAACAGTGGCGTAACAAGGTCAGGTGGTACACGGTGCGGAAAATGTAATAACTTCGTCTGAAAATTAATTAACCTCAACAAGTCTTGTTGAGGTTAATTAGTTGTCAGACGAAGTTATGAAACTCGTTTTTAATAATACTCTTTTGAAATGCTGTCACCCCCCTCAGTGATGACACGCGGGGCGGCCCGCACCCACCGCACCCCCTTTCCTCTCCACTGGCCGGGAAGAAGGTGTACTGGCCTGCCACGTCAGTGCTAATGGTAGCCCCACATTTGTCACTTCCCATACATCAACATTGATGTGCATGCGAGTCAGACTAGCATACTTAAAGAGCCTTATTTCTGAGTGTCAACCAACTTTTTTAAAATGGGGCTGTTAGCTTGCACACAAATGTTTTTACTCACTCAACAATTTTTGTGTTGGTAGATTTACCACCTGAAATGTTTAGGGGCAACAAGTGAGCGACCACCATACATATTGCTTCTTAGTCATACTAACTCTCCACACTGCCTTCCAGGGATGGTGAAATGACACACTGCACTGCATTATGCAAACATTAACCCACTGTACCGCAAAATGGAGACATGCCCCACCATACTGTGCTGCATCTTAGGAACCTCAGTGCACTAAATGCTTACTCTAGATGCACTACAATACACTGTAATCCATCCTTGCAATAAAAATCCACCAGACTGCACTGTGTGCATGGGACACTCACCCACCGCACTGCATTGCATCTTTCCTGCAAAACTAACCAAACACACGTCGCTCCATTCCGTAGTTACTAATCCTCTATGATGCACTACATTGAAGGGACACCTCCCCTGCAATACTTCAGTGTATCCAATGGACTCTAGCCCAGTACATTGCCCAGAATCATAGGATTATTAACTCACTTTGGGGTAGATGTATCAAGCTTTTTTCTTGTCGCAAACGCTGTGATTCTCAAAATAGCAGCGTTTGCAACATGAAAAACGGGAAATGAGATGTATCATGAAAAAAGTTTGCAATATTAAGGAATTGCAAATTTTGCGATTCCTTAACGTTGCGCAAGCATTTAAGAAATCGCAAATTGTGATTTCTTAAGTGCTATGTAAGAAATATTTCATTTTAGTGAATTTTGGCTAAGAAATCGCAAATTACCACCAACTTGAAGTTGGTGGTAATTTGCGAATTCTTTTAAAAATGCACTTTATGAAATTTGTAAAGATGCCATGTGATGCTCATACATGCCCTTAGGGCATGTATGTGCGCCATATGCGTTTGAGAACGGTCTATAGCCAAGTAAAAAAACTGAAAATGTAAAACAATATATGTATATATAGAAAACACCAATAAGTTGTGTAGTAATATCACTCAACAGTATGAAGACTCACCACCCAAAAGTAAGTCAATTATTCAATTTATTACATGCGCACACATGTCATTTTCAGGGGTGCAGCAGTGTGTCCTTGAGACACCCCTGCACCCTTGAAATTATTCTCAATTTGCGATTAGCAAATTGCGAATCGCAAATTGAGAATAATTTCACATTCATTCCTAGGGGCCTCCTGGCCCATAGAAATGAATGGGAAATTATTCCTTATTTGCGATTAGCAATTTGCTAATCGCAAATAAGGAATTTTAAGAAATCGCAAAAAAATAGCGAATTTCTACATACATACCATTTTGCAATTACCAAATAGCTGGATGTTGGAATAGTATAATTGACTAAAACAACTCCAGTCTGTGCAACAGTAGGGAAGGTGTTGGATTTTAAATCCGACACTTTCCGCCCCCTACAGCAAGTCGTTGTAATGACTTGCGTTGTAATGGCATGCAATGTTTTGCATGCGATATAAACCATGTTTCCCGCACAGTATACCGCTTCCTAGGGACGCCAGTCCAACTCAAACCTTTACAGAGATGCTAGGCTGTCAAACTACTCTCCATTTTAGAGACACTAGCCCACTGCACTAAAAAACACAAACCAGCCACACTGTAAACTACCTTAGAAAAACCAATTGACAATAATGGACTGCAAGCAATGGTCAGTAAATACACAACACATGCATTCCGTCGTAGACATATTCACTTTGAAGACACTAAATCGCTATGTTGCACTGCATTGTTGTGTCATTTGCCTACCTCATTGCCTCCTTAGGACACCAACCCACAATCTTTTCTGCATCCTAAGGATGTTAACTCACAACACTGCACTGTATCCCAGGATGATAACCCATCACAGTGCAGTTACTGGTAGTGATACTTAGGAATACTGACATCCCTTACCAGACTGCATCCTAAGGGCATTATTTTACCACTCTGCACTATTCCTCAGTAGCACCAATCCACCAAATGCAAACAGTATCTCATCACACTGCAATGCATTTTAGGCACACTATGTTTATGGTAACTTGAGTTGAAGATTCAGTTCAAACTGCAAGAGTAAGTGGTTTCAACAGGTTGAAATGTATTTACTCCGGTAAGTGAGATGCCCTAAATGCCCAAATATATATATATAAGGTACCATATGCAATGAATACACAATGTTAAATATATTAAAATCTTTTTTTGTTAGCATGAATTCCCCATAATCTGATATAGATGAAATTGTAAATGTGAAATTAATATATTAGACTATTAATGACAAGGTATGGTTGCATTTCCGTTCATTTTGAAAATACCCCAAAACGTGAACTTTCTAATGAATTAATTATTATTGGGGACTTAACCATACACTCTAGAATGTTAAAATGTAACATCATTTTGTCTGATATAAGCATTTGATCTGAAATGAAAAGGAGGTTTCATTGAACCTTATGGTTAAAATATTTGTACGAGTCAATCCACATCACATTTTGTCAATTTTCTTGCGAAATAGCAATTAACTGATTTTGAAGTAACATTAGTTTCTCATTTGATTCTTTTGGTTGAGTTTATTCATATAGAAAACAATTGCTTATGTGTGGTCATTTAGGTCTTCAACACCTGACACTATGGTGGCATTGGTCTTAACATGAAGCTTAACTTGAGCATGACAAAGTTGTATGCGTCGTCTACAATATATGGACATTACAGAATTACTTTAATATGAATGCAACACTTTCCATTGTATGGTTCGATTGTACAGCCATTAATTCTATAACAGGATATTAAAATTTGCAACGAAATTAAGACAACTTACCCACCAGACTTACTCACTAGGGACGGGAAAGAAAGTGAAGAAATGTTTGATTCAAACAAAGATACAAATTAGCAGGTGGCACACATCGGATAGTTGTTATTTTTTGATAATGCGCATCTTCAGTGTTCAGAAATTTGAAATCTATAGATAGATGTTCTGACTTTGCTATCAATTGAACAGCACATAATGTGTGATTCACAGCCATCTTACTTCAAGTAATTCGTGCATTCAAGTCCCAGCGCAATCTATAACTGTTCATCTCTGCAGACCACTTTGGTCCACTTTACAGGTTTTTTTGCACACTATAGCTCAGTCCAGGCGCTCATAAGGGCAACCTGTGTGCTTAAATGTCAACATCTGATTTTCAGAAGCAGGACCTGGTCACATACATGATAGGAGATGGAATTTAAACGACTGCAGGAACTCTGTAAATATTCTAGTAAGTGCTGTGGTTTGGGATAAAAGTGGCTAGTCGACTGTGACATCCTGCATCTTCGCACAATCCTTGTGCTCCTATGTTGTTGGAAGCGTTTTTATCCAATATCCTTGCATCTTAAGGCCACTGCGAAATCTTTCATTTGTGTATTGTGCTGCTTTTTGCTCTGCATAATTTACAACAAGGGGTGGTGATGGACAGAGTCTCTGAATTAAGCAGAGTACTCTCACCCAGTCAAGAGATCAGGGCTAGATCCAACACCGTTTTTTAGCTCATTGCACCATCCCAGTTTCAGAACCTGGCTGTATGCAAATTAGTCTGTCCCTGGCCCAGTGCATCATGGGAACAGGGCAGACCAGACTACAAAAGCCAATTCTTACACTGGGAAGGAAACAAGCTTCCGGGGACCGGTTTCTGCCATTTCAGGCGTCTTCGGCCCGGCTTGCTTGAATCCTGATGGTGCAATGAGCAAGGGACTCACATCTGAGTATGCCCTTCCACGCTTAGGGTGGACAAAATAATTTACAACAAGGGGTGGTGATGGACAGAGTCTCTGAATTAAGCAGAGTACTCACACCCAGTCAAGAGATCAGGGCTAGATCCAACACCGTTTTTTAGCTCATTGCACCATCCCAGTTTCAGAACCTGGCTGTATGCAAATTAGTCTGTCCCTGGCCCAGTGCATCATGGGAACAGGGCAGACCAGACTACAAAAGCCAATTCTTACACTGGGAAGGAAACAAGCTTCCGGGGACCGGTTTCTGCCATTTCAGGCGTCTTCGGCCCGGCTTGCTTGAATCCTGATGGTGCAATGAGCAAGGGACTCACATCTGAGTATGCCCTTCCACGCTTAGGGTGGACAAAATAATTTACAACAAGGGGTGGTGATGGACAGAGTCTCTGAATTAAGCAGAGTACTCTCACCCAGTCAAGAGATCAGGGCTAGATCCAACACCGTTTTTTAGCTCATTGCACCATCCCAGTTTCAGAACCTGGCTGTATGCAAATTAGTCTGTCCCTGGCCCAGTGCATCATGGGAACAGGGCAGACCAGACTACAAAAGCCAATTCTTACACTGGGAAGGAAACAAGCTTCCGGGGACCGGTTTCTGCCATTTCAGGCGTCTTCGGCCCGGCTTGCTTGAATCCTGATGGTGCAATGCGTGGAAGGGTATGCTCAGACATGAGTCCCTTGCTCACTGCACCATCAGGATTCAAGCAAGCCGGGCCGAAGAGGCTGAAATGCCAGAAACCGGTCCCCGGTAGCTTGTTTCCTTTCCAGTGTAAGAATTGGCTTTGTAGTTTGGTTTGCCCTGTTCCCATCATGCACTGGGACAGGAACAGACTAGTTTGCATACAGCCAGGTTCTGAAACTGGGATGATGCAGTGAGCTAAAAAACGGTGTTGGATCTAGCCCTGATCTCTTGACTGGGTGAGAGTTTTCTGCTTAATTCAGAGACTCTGTCCATCACCACCCCTTGTTGTTAATTATTTTGTCCACCCTAAGCGTGGAAGGGTATGCTCAGACATGAGTCCCTTGCTCACTGCACCATCAGGATTCAAGCAAGCCGGGCCGAAGAGGCTGAAATGCCAGAAACCGGTCCCCGGTAGCTTGTTTCCTTTCCAGTGTAAGAATTGGCTTTGTAGTTTGGTTTGCCCTGTTCCCATCATGCACTGGGACAGGAACAGACTAGTTTGCATACAGCCAGGTTCTGAAACTGGGATGATGCAGTGAGCTAAAAAACGGTGTTGGATCTAGCCCTGATCTCTTGACTGGGTGAGAGTTTTCTGCTTAATTCAGAGACTCTGTCCATCACCACCCCTTGTTGTTAATTATTTTGTCCACCCTAAGCGTGGAAGGGTATGCTCAGACATGAGTCCCTTGCTCACTGCACCATCAGGATTCAAGCAAGCCGGGCCGAAGAGGCTGAAATGCCAGAAACCGGTCCCCGGTAGCTTGTTTCCTTTCCAGTGTAAGAATTGGCTTTGTAGTTTGGTTTGCCCTGTTCCCATCATGCACTGGGACAGGAACAGACTAGTTTGCATACAGCCAGGTTCTGAAACTGGGATGATGCAGTGAGCTAAAAAACGGTGTTGGATCTAGCCCTGATCTCTTGACTGGGTGAGAGTTTTCTGCTTAATTCAGAGACTCTGTCCATCACCACCCCTTGTTGTTAATTATTTTGTCCACCCTAAGCGTGGAAGGGTATGCTCAGACATGAGTCCCTTGCTCACTGCACCATCAGGATTCAAGCAAGCCGGGCCGAAGAGGCTGAAATGCCAGAAACCGGTCCCCGGTAGCTTGTTTCCTTTCCAGTGTAAGAATTGGCTTTGTAGTTTGGTTTGCCCTGTTCCCATCATGCACTGGGACAGGAACAGACTAGTTTGCATACAGCCAGGTTCTGAAACTGGGATGATGCAGTGAGCTAAAAAACGGTGTTGGATCTAGCCCTGATCTCTTGACTGGGTGAGAGTTTTCTGCTTAATTCAGAGACTCTGTCCATCACCACCCCTTGTTGTTAATTATTTTGTCCACCCTAAGCGTGGAAGGGTATGCTCAGACATGAGTCCCTTGCTCACTGCACCATCAGGATTCAAGCAAGCCGGGCCGAAGAGGCTGAAATGCCAGAAACCGGTCCCCGGTAGCTTGTTTCCTTTCCAGTGTAAGAATTGGCTTTGTAGTTTGGTTTGCCCTGTTCCCATCATGCACTGGGACAGGAACAGACTAGTTTGCATACAGCCAGGTTCTGAAACTGGGATGATGCAGTGAGCTAAAAAACGGTGTTGGATCTAGCCCTGATCTCTTGACTGGGTGAGAGTTTTCTGCTTAATTCAGAGACTCTGTCCATCACCACCCCTTGTTGTTAATTATTTTGTCCACCCTAAGCGTGGAAGGGTATGCTCAGACATGAGTCCCTTGCTCACTGCACCATCAGGATTCAAGCAAGCCGGGCCGAAGAGGCTGAAATGCCAGAAACCGGTCCCCGGTAGCTTGTTTCCTTTCCAGTGTAAGAATTGGCTTTGTAGTTTGGTTTGCCCTGTTCCCATCATGCACTGGGACAGGAACAGACTAGTTTGCATACAGCCAGGTTCTGAAACTGGGATGATGCAGTGAGCTAAAAAACGGTGTTGGATCTAGCCCTGATCTCTTGACTGGGTGAGAGTTTTCTGCTTAATTCAGAGACTCTGTCCATCACCACCCCTTGTTGTTAATTATTTTGTCCACCCTAAGCGTGGAAGGGTATGCTCAGACATGAGTCCCTTGCTCACTGCACCATCAGGATTCAAGCAAGCCGGGCCGAAGAGGCTGAAATGCCAGAAACCGGTCCCCGGTAGCTTGTTTCCTTTCCAGTGTAAGAATTGGCTTTGTAGTTTGGTTTGCCCTGTTCCCATCATGCACTGGGACAGGAACAGACTAGTTTGCATACAGCCAGGTTCTGAAACTGGGATGATGCAGTGAGCTAAAAAACGGTGTTGGATCTAGCCCTGATCTCTTGACTGGGTGAGAGTTTTCTGCTTAATTCAGAGACTCTGTCCATCACCACCCCTTGTTGTTAATTATTTTGTCCACCCTAAGCGTGGAAGGGTATGCTCAGACATGAGTCCCTTGCTCACTGCACCATCAGGATTCAAGCAAGCCGGGCCGAAGAGGCTGAAATGCCAGAAACCGGTCCCCGGTAGCTTGTTTCCTTTCCAGTGTAAGAATTGGCTTTGTAGTTTGGTTTGCCCTGTTCCCATCATGCACTGGGACAGGAACAGACTAGTTTGCATACAGCCAGGTTCTGAAACTGGGATGATGCAGTGAGCTAAAAAACGGTGTTGGATCTAGCCCTGATCTCTTGACTGGGTGAGAGTTTTCTGCTTAATTCAGAGACTCTGTCCATCACCACCCCTTGTTGTTAATTAGCTTTTTGCTCTGCAGCACAGTCACTAGACACCACTATATCAAGGTACAGCCAACCTATACTACCACCAATAGAGCAGGATGCCTTACACCTCCACCAGGTTACGGTGAAACTGACAATGGATGGGTTGGTATGCAAGCACCAGGCCTTTAAATCTGTAACCCTAAATAAGATGTGTAATGAACCTCAGATTAAAAGCTACAAATCTAGATTGTGACCCTCTGAATGTGTGACTTGTGGTGTGTATGTGGACCTTGCAATGTGTCACCAGTGTCCTCTAGCAACTACGTCCTTGCTACAGCTGGGCATTTTGTGAAAACTCCAAATTGTGTAAATGTATGCAAATCGTAAGAGGAAACCTAGGATTTGGGTTCCCGTGCATCTTACGAGGACGTTTAGTGCTTAGCCAAATTACTAGGCTCAATATGTTGATTCTTTTTTGCCCTGTGACAATTTTGTGCTGTAATAAACATGTTTTATAGTGTTAAGACCATAAATGTAATGTCAAATTACGAAGTCCAGTTGCTTAAAACATATTGTTTTTACAGTGATCATTGACAAATTCTGATCTATCCCATAGAACGAGAGTTTAACATTTGGACTTCTTCCAGCTGTTCTGTGATGTGGCTTACAAGGCTCGAGAAAGGGAGGACCTGATTGCAGGAATTGATGAGTTTCTAGACGAAGTTATTGTCCTGCCTCCCGGAGAATGGGATCCTTCAATTCGAATAGAGCCGCCCAAGAAAACGCCATCCGCGGACCAGAGGTAGGTGTCCTCCACTGATGAGCGATCACAATGTAACTTCTTCTGACACAAATCAATAAAAAATCCCTTGTACATGAACTGCATTACTCCTGCACAGGCACAGGGTTCATAGCATAAGTTTCTTCAAAATCCTGTTGATAACGACAGTTCAAATTGCGCAACTATCGAAATGATAATGAAATTCTGACTGTGAAGAAAACAGTAAAATTCAAAACATTGCCAAAATGTAAATCGTTCCTGGATGGTACAGTACCATTGCTGGCTTAATATTGGCTGACATAAATATTGCGTCTTAAATATTGTTTACAAAAAGATACGCGTTGCAACTAGTAGAATCTCTACACCCAATGGGATAATATTTTTCTAAATGATATTTAGGTCACAAAATTGACCCTAAAGATATTTATGTACACAATAATCTGACATGCAGCCTTCAGGATCACCGCTTCATCATCTGATGGGCTAGCAATATCAACCACGGTCAGCCAAGCAGATGTCAAGGTCCTCTCTGAATATATGTTAATGTGCACTGATCACAATACTGGTCAATGATGTAAATGCTGTAAATGCAAATCTTTTTGTGGCCATATTTCTCAATGATTCCTTTTTCCCGGTAGCTCACTCTTGGGACTTATTAAGGGATGGTCGGTCTTAGAATGGATCAAAATGTATGAAGAAAACACACTAATGTCTGTGTTTCACTTGTTAAACTACACAAGCTAAAAATCCTCCATTATTCGATGATCTACAGGGGTTCATGGAAAGTACAAGGCTTTTAAATGAGAGAGACTGTAGGGAGGCTCTTTTTAAAACTGAATAATGGAAATGAAGGTCAAGATGTCTGAGAAGGTGCAGCTGGATTACTCCCCTATTTTAGGAACCTCACAGGCTGCCACTATAGGTACCAAACAACTCACCATATTGAAACCTGTCTCGAACAAGATAACTTAACAGAAAATATCAAAATCTCCAGTGGTGAGAGTACCACACCACTTCAAAGGGCATCTCCAGGCCTAAAGGACATCGTCAGGTTTGAACCAGAGAATTGCAAAAAGAAAAAGAAACATAAGAAGGCTGTGCAAAAAGGATCTGTAACTCCATCCCAAAATAACATGTGACAATGCTCAGTCATCCATGGGAAGAAAATTGCTAAAGAGCCTCTGCTTGTAAGAATTTTTCCAGAATTAGCGATTTTGTCAAAGGCACTCTGAATATGCATCTTATCTGCAGCTAAATGTAGCACCATATCATTCGCATATAATCAGAGCTTTGGTGCTCCCAAATTAGGCAGATTAGCAGCTTGGTCTTGGAGGATGGCACATTCTAAAGGCTCTATGAAGAGAGAGACATCAGGCATCCTTGTGCATCCCCCGCCTGACAGATATTTCCCCCGCCAAAATGTTAATAGTGATTATACTGGCCTTAGCCCCAGAGCATAATCTCTCAGCAGTCACAGAAAACTCGGCGGAAATGGAAATTTAGGGCTGATTAAAAATAAAACCTACCATTCTACTAAATCAAATTCTTTTTCCACATTGAGCATTATAACGGCAGCCTTAGTGTTCTGGTTGGAAAAAAAAATATTGCTTCCATCAGAAAGTTTGTGTTTGAGGAGATATTCCTCCCAGAAGGAATCCTTTTGGTCCATATGGATCACTGACTAGGTTGCAGATGATATCCTGTTCGCGATGATTTTAGCAAACAGCTTGCAATCGCTGTTTAGAAGACTTATGGGATAGTGTGAATTAGGGTAAATTTCTGACTTGTCTTTCTTTAAAAACGAATCACTACTGATTCAGTAAAGGTGCTGAGTACAGGACACCCCTGAAAATCTGATTAAAGAGGCGAACAAAGAATAGCACTAATTGTGGGAAAACATCTTATATACCTCTGTGGGTATGCCATCCTTACCTCTAGTGTTTGCCTTAGGCCACGAATTTACCGCCAGCTGTACTTCCACCAGCATTATTGGAGTGTTGATGGATTCGGCTAGTGCCAACGTCAATTTTGGAACCTTGATATCTCTCAACTATTCTTCAATAACCTCATGAGAATTATTATGAGTTTCAGAATATAGCCTAAATCGCTGAATTTATGGCAATAGGCGATTATAAAATTTACTGGACAAAATCAGAAGCCTTAGGCCCCCATTAGGATGGTGGGCGGACTTTGCCCGCCTGCCATCCTCGCGGAAAACGGGACCACCCGCCATCTGAGCGGCGGTCCCGCCATGCCCATTATGATGCGCCCGCCACACTGGCGCATTTATAACATTGCGGCGGGTGCTGGTGTGAACACCGCCCGCCGCAATGTTATAAATGCATGGTATGCATTTGCATACACAAGGTGGCAGGCACCGCGCGGTGCCTGCCGCATTGTGTATGCAAATGCAGGGGGGTACCTCAGGTACCCCCCATGTGCACCCCCCACCTCGCCTTCACCATGGGGGCCCGCAGGGGGCCCTCAAAGTAAAGACTGCATGCTTTTCCGTGGCGGCAATGCCGCCACGGAAAGGCATCTGACGAAGCCCATCATAATATGGCTGGCGTGTCTGATAGACACTGACACCATATGAACCCTTTTCCGCCCCGGTCGCCTTGGCGGACAGTGTTTCCATCCGCTGCGGTCCCCCCGCCATAGTAATATGGCAGAGGGGAAATGGGTGGTGGGTGGGCAAGGATGTCGGGCGTATCGCCACCGCCCGCATGGCGGTGGAGATCCGCCCGACATCATAATGGACCCCTTAGTGTTTAACTGTTCCCCAGAGATTCTTCCACCTACTATGTGTTTGACTTTTCAGGCATGGTGCCCCATTAGATACTTGGGTGTTAGGGTGACATCAAATTTGAATGATCTATATGCTCTAAATTATGCTTTGTTATTAACCAAGGTTTGTTCGCTAACCAAACAGTGTGAAAAACGTTCCTTACGATTATAGGTTGGATCTCACTCATAAAAATGAACTTGTTGCCTTTGTTCTTATTCACTTTCTCTAATGTATTGATTAAAATACCTAGATCATTCTTTGAGGCCAACAATGTAGAAATGTGTGCATTTAGTGGCAAAGGAAACAACTGCAGGTTAAACTGTTCATTCTTCTATTAACTCAGGCTGAAGGCGGCTTGGTGCTCCCACGCTTAAAATTAATTTCAAGAGGCTCTTCTAAATTGATTGCCATCTACATTCAAGACAATAATTACTATTTGAATAATATGTTAAAAGCTACAGGAATTGACCATACCTCCTTTTCACAGATTCCCAGATTGCCAAAGAGAACACGTTATAAGACTCCCCGAATAGTGGTCGACCGTTTTAATCTTATTTGGCAAGAATACAAAATTCCCCATTTCCACCTTCAAATAAAGCTTGATTCCTGTGTAGGGCTAGGCTTGAGCCTCGGTTGGTCCATACTTAGCCCCTGGGTGACTTTGGGCTTTCAGAGGCTTATATTTTCTCAACAATCAATTTATCACAAGGACGGCATTAAGGCAGGCGAATCCATCTATTAACCACACACTTTTTTTAACTATACCCAAATACTGCATTTTTGTCCCGGCTAATCGATGTCTGTAAATGAAATAATGGACACAATTTTCCGGACCTTTTTCATTTTCCATCTATCAGGAGTTGGAAACTGGTATCGAGTTTTACATCAGCAGTTAGGTTGACATTGTTATTGGATCACATAATTAAAATAGCCGCTACCACTGGTTGCATAATATCTCAGCAGGAAAGCTATTCATGCAGCCAACTTCAAGTGAATGGCTTTTTCTTGTAAATGGATAAAATATTACACTCCAGATAAAATCTACAAGATGTATGTAAGGGCCAAGGCTAGATGTTTTAGATGTGGATTGGAACCAGAGGATTGGCTCGATATGATGTTTAACTGTGTCAGATTGTTCGGATTCTGGATCAATATACTCAAGGAAATGGGGAATTGGATGGGACAAGAAATTATTCCCAATCCACTGTGTAGGAGAGTAGGGTCTGCTATCCTATGGTCACCCCGAATTTTTGCTTTTTGCTTCACTGGTTTATGACTTAATGTGGCTGTGGGCCTGCTAATCAGACCCACAGCCTGCTGTTCTCTCTCTAAATTAACGCCAATGCACTTTAGGTGCATAACGAAATTGGAACTGGTTCACCTTATTGGCCCCTGTAACAGTGTACCCAGGTACCCAGGGCATAGGTGTTTCCAAGGCCTACCAGGGGCTGCAGCACGTATTGTGCCACCCCTGGACTGGCCTCCATATTTGACACAACTGACTGATCACTCAGCTGGGGTAAGTCGGTGTAACCACCCCTTACTTAGGTGTAGTATGCCTATACCTAACCTAAAATGGACACATATGTTCCTATCAGCCACTCCTATGGAAGGCCTCATCAATCCTGGAGGCAGAGTGCTTGGAAATATGTGAGATGGTGCTCTGGCATGAGCTGAGCCTGTCTGCAGCTTTCGGAACCATATCCTTTAGCTGTTTCATGATACTGTCATACCATATACTCTATTTGCCAGTTCAAACCGGTGCTGGGGCTTTCCTGCCCCAGTCTTGGCGCGAAGCTGGACAAAGGAAAGGGGGTATAACCGCCCCCCTTCCTGGTCCCACCCAGAGGAGGGACCTAGTAGGTGATCCGGCCCCTAGAATTGGAATAAGAGTAGGAGCTGTGTCCTGAGACTTCAGATCATCCTGAACTCGACTTGAAACTAAGAAGAAGACTGGACTTCGACATTCTGCTGCACAGAAGACTGAAGAGAATCTCCCTTGTAGCCAAGGAGTGACCACCCTGTGAATACAGGCACCAACCAGCAACACTACGTCTGCTTTGCCGCCGCCTCCCGCCGGAGCCCGAGCCCAGAGTCTGACAAGACCCAGACTCCCAGGCATCTCACTGCCCTATCCACAGTTCCTGCAAAGAAGGGACCCGTGGAGGCACCGAGAGACGTGGGACCGCACCTCTTGAAAGTCCCCCGAGAAGCTGACTGCACAGCCCCCCAGGCACCCTCGACGCTGTGCTTTGGGGTTTGAGAAGCCCCAACTTCGAGCAGCCCATGCACCGAAGATCAGCGCCCCAGCATCTCCACGATCTGCGTGGGGCCCTTTTGCACTGTGCCACTTGATGCGCCATCCCGGTCACTTGCCACGCGGCTAGTGGCCACCTTGGCAACAAAATCTACAAACTACACCGCTGGTCTGGTTGCTCTAGACTGGCCCTTGCTCCCCTGAAAAGGAGCACCCGCTCTGACCTTGCTGGTCCGAGTGAGAAACTTGAATCACTTCCTGCGTGGCTTGCTTTAGCCAAGGCCTGTTTGCTCCAATCAAGTTGCCGACACCGCCATCAGCGAGAGCCTTCATGGGACAGCTTGTGATCGACTCCTGGACATCCTTGACCTCTTTGTGTCTACGCGGCTGCAGAGACAATCTTCGCCTCATCACCTGTTTGCACCCGACATTTCCTGGTTCCATCCTGGTTCCACGGTAGTCACTGGCTAGTGACTTTGAACATTGTCCCCTCTGCTTTCAGGTCTTCACCTCTTCAGATCCACCCTTGGATCCACCGGAACTCTTCACGACGACCCGCCTGCAGCATCTTCAGCTCCAAGCACCATCGACCTGCGTGACGAAACCCGACACAACTTCGCACCTGTGCACCCGCTTCCTGTGGGTGAGGTAACTCAGCAACGCCGGTGTTCCCACACTGGTGTACACCTCTAGTTCCTGTGTCTAAAGTTTTATCCTTGTAGGTCCATCGGAAGGTTCTTAAAACACTAACTTTGTAACTTTTAGGCACCATTGACTTAACATTGGTGCATGCGTGCACTTTCCGCACTGCACCTGAGTCCCGCGGGCCTTTACCGACTTCATCACTGCTAGTCTCGAACAGCTCCAGCGATTCCCCAGGCCCTAGGCCTCTTCACTTTCCGAATAGTGGTTCTTATACCACTATTTTAGTATATGGTTTAAGTGGCCCCTAGGGCTCATCCATATTCGTGCAGCTTTTGTATATTTAAACTGTGTTTTGTTTTAACGCATATGCTTCTGTGCTCATAAAGAGTATAGGGTATCTTTGTAGAAATAAATCTATATATATTTTCAATATATATCTGTGTGGTGTCCTTTCATTTGGTATTCAAGGGGATTGTGTATGGTAAAACAGCTTGCTTTACATGCCTTTACAGAGTTTAGCCTAAGACTGCTTAGTCCATGCTACCCCTAGGATAGCTTGTCTATAAGGTTGACTTTACAACCTCCACCATAAGGGTTGCTTGGCATGGTACAAGGTGATCACTAGAACTAGTGAGCATCATATACCAGGCCAACTTCCCACATTGGTGAGCAGCGGATTGGGATTTGAGCTTGCTGTTGTTTTACCATTACAATCTTTGGAGAGTATCATTTGAAAGATCATACAGGTACCTGACAGGTACACTACAACAAGACTAATATACTTAAGTTCTACTGAACTTAGTTGTTGTAGAGGATAGGGAGTAGCACACCCTGACTACAACTACTAGATAGGTTTTGTAGGAAAACACAAGTGTAGGTAGATTGCAACACATCCACCACACTAGAGCAATGTCTGGAGCAGAGGGATCCACTGGACCTATCTCTGTTGAGAGTGACCCTCCAAGGGCACCATCCAAATTTGCTATCTTTCCTTTTAAGGAACTGAGGCAGCTGTGTTCCATGAGAGGAATCAAAACGGGTCCTACCCCTACAGCAGATCACCTCAATCAATCAATCAATCAGGTCATTTATAGAGCGCACTACTCACCCGTAGGGTCTCAAGGCGCTGGGTTGGGGGGGGTGCCGTTACTGCTCGAACAGCCAGGTCTTGAGCTTCTTCCTGAAGGAGAG
Source organism: Lissotriton helveticus (assembly GCF_964261635.1). NCBI lineage: Eukaryota > Metazoa > Chordata > Amphibia > Caudata > Salamandridae > Lissotriton > Lissotriton helveticus. The sequence goes on along the minus strand of NC_136072.1, from coordinate 681,887,996 downwards.
GTGGTCTTGGGTCAGGCGCAGGTCGGTTGGGAGTGAGTTCCAGGTCTTGGCGGCCAGGTAGGAGAAGGACCTTCCTCCTGTTGTCGCTCTTCGGATGCGGGGGACGGCGGCGAGGGCGTGGCTGGTTGATCTGAGGAGGCGCTTGGGAGTGTAGAAGTTGATCCGGTTGTTGAGGTAGCTCGGGCCTTGGTCGTGTAGGGCAGAGAGCTTTTAGACCAGTCTGAAGCTCTAAAGACCTCCAAACCAGGCCCCTCAGGGACTGGAAATGGAGGCTCTCCTTCTGAAGAAGAAAACACTGATGCCCCTGTCATCCAGATAGATGAGGAAGACCAGCACACTGGAGATACTCAGCCTGAGGATGAGGAAGAAGAGGAGGAGGAGGAAGAAAGTGGGTCTGATGATGATAGAAATAGCCAGGTGCTAGTCAGCAGGCTTAACCAGGCTAACTTAAGCTTATTTGGGACTGAAGGTGGGTCCAACCCATTCAGACCCCCAAGTGGACTTAACCAGGAGCATAGGAGGAGGAGGAATCACTCAGGTGAATCCAATACCTCCCATGTTTCTAGAGGTTGTCATGGTAACTCCAGAAGGGAGTTGACTAGCCCTCAGAGAAGGGAACATGAGGCCAAAATGAGAGAGGCTGAACTTAGGATCCAGAAGCAAGAATTAGAAGTTGCCCTGGCCAAAGAGAAACTTGCTAGAGCACGGCAGCCTAGAGAGAGTGGATTAGGATCCACTGGTGGCAGCACTATCCCTAAGGATAAAGACAGGTCCTATGACAATAGAAACCTGAGTAAGATTGTGCCCCCCTACAAAGTTGGGGATGATATCCACAAATGGATGACTGCACTTGAGAGAGCCTGCAAAGTACAGCAGGTCCCTCAGGATCAGTGGGCAGCAATCTTGTGGCTCTCCTTTGAAGGTAGAGGCCGAGACAGACTCCTCACAGTTAGTGATGGGGATTCTAGAAACTACCTGGTCCTGAAGAGTGCTCTGATTGATGGGTTAGGCTTAACCACTGAACAGTACAGGTTAATGTTCAGAGATACCCAGAAGACACAGACTCAGGACTGGTCTGAATTTGTTGAATGTGCCACTAAGGCTCTGGAGGGCTGGTTGCTGGGAAGTAAGGTTACAGACTATGAAGGATTGTACAATTTGCTTATGAGGGAACAGATTTTAAATAACTGTCAGAACCAGCAGTTGCATCAACATTTGGTTGACTCAGATCTAACCTCTCCCCAAGAATTGGGAAAGAGGGCAGACAAATGGGTTGGAACCAGAGTTAAGCAAAAGAACCAGAACCAGAACCAGAACCAGGGTGGTGACCAGAAGAAAACAGACCAGAAGGGTGGGGAGCAGAAAGCTAAAGACCAGAAGTCTTCAACAGGGCCCCAAACTAATACTGAGGGTGGGTCCCAAACTTCCAAGAAGAAGAAGAAAGAAGGTCAAAGAAAACGCTGGTGTAGCTTTTGCAAAAACACCACTCACTAGACAAGTGATTGTAAAAAGGGTGGAGCCCCCAACACTGCAGCCCCTAAGGCACCTGCACCCACTAGTACAGTTGGCAGTGTTGGTCCACAGACTAAGGGGGTAGTGGGTATCACCTTGGGAACTGAGGGGGATTCTGGCCTAGTCAGAACCCCTACACAGGCTGTTCTGATTTGTGATGGGGAAATTGATTTTTCCCCTACTATCAGTCCCAGTAATCTGGGCAAGTACAGACAGACACCTGTAATTAATGAAAAAGTGTCTCAAGCATACAGGGACACATGTGCCAGTGTCACTATGGTGACGCCTAGCTTTGTGGACCCTGGACAGTACATACCAGGTGATAATTACCTGGTGACCAATGCCAGCAATGTCACTACTACACATAGTGTGGCAATTGTTAACTTTTCCTGGGGAGGGGTAACTGGCCTAAAAAGAGTTGTGGTTAGTGCTGATCTCCCAGTAGAATGTTTGTTGGGCAATGACCTGGAGAGCTCTCTATGGTCAGAAGTTGAGTACAGGACTCATGCAGAGATGTTAGGGATATCATCACATGTCCTTGCTGTGACCAGGTCACAGGCCAAAAAGTGCCTCTCTGAACCTCAGGTCTTGGATCCTGGAACAATGGACCAAGTACCTCCCAAGACAAGGAACAGGAGGGTAAAGGCTGTGCCTTCCCAAATGCCTACAAGTGAGGATCAGCCTTCACAGGAAGATGATCTTGAGACCCCTGAAGGAACTGTCCCTATAGAGCTTGAACCTGATCAGGTTGAGTTTCTGGGGACAGAGGGGCCTTCTCTTGAACCCCTGTCCTTCTCTTGAACCCCTCAGACAGCAGGCTGCTGCTGAGGCTGCTGGGAATGCTCAAGGTACCCATAAGGTTTGTTGGGATGATGGGCTCCTTTATTCAGAGGGTCGAGACCCCAAGCCTGGTACAACCAGGAGGTTGGTCATACCTCTGCAATTTAGGGGCTTCCTTCTTACCTTGGCACACGATATTCCCTTAGCAGGACACCTAGGCCAGAACAAAACTTGGGACAGACTTGTCTGTCACTTTCACTGGCCTCACATGTCAGAAGATACAAATGAGTTTTGTCGCTCCTGTGTAACCTGCCAAGCAAGTGGCAAAGCAGGTGGTACCACAAAGGCCCCCCTAATACCACTACCTGTGGTGGGGGTGCCCTTTGAAAGAGTGGGGATTGACATTGTTGGTCCAATGGATCCCCCTACAGCATCTGGGCACAGATTCATACTGGTGGTGGTGGACCATGCCACCAGGTACCCAGTGGCAATTCCACTTAGGACCACAACAGCTCCTGTTGTGGCCAGGGCCTTACTTGGAGTTTTCTCCAGAGTGGGGTTTCCTAAGGAGGTAGTATCTGATAGAGATGCAAACTTCATGTCAGGATACTTAACAGCTATGTGGAAGGAATGTGGTGTCAACTACAAGTTCACCACTTCCTATCATCCACAATGCAATTGGCGTGTTGAAAGGTTCAACAAGACCCTGAAGGGCATGATCAAAGGATTACCTGAAAAGCTCAGGCGAAGATGGGATATCCTTCTGCCCTGCCTTCTGTTTGCTTACAGAGAGGTCCCACAAAAGGGGTTTGGCTTCATCCCCTTTGAATTGTTGTTTGGGCTACCTGTAAGAGGACCCCTATGTCTGGTGAGGGAAGGATGGGAGTTACCTCTCAAAAAGCCCAAGCAGGACAGAGTGGACTATGTACTTGGTCTCCGCTCCAGGATGGCTGAGTATATGGAGAAGGCATCCAAAAACCTTGAGGCTAGCCAGGAATTACAGAAAGCCTGGCATGACCAAAAGGCTGTCTTGACTGAGTACCAGCCTGGACAGAAAGTATGGGTGTTGGAGCCAGTGGCCCCAGCAGCACTCCAAGACAAATAGTCTGGACCCCATACTATCATCGAAAAGAAGGGAGAGGTTACCTACTTGGTGGACCTAGGAACTCCCAGGAGCTCCCACAGGGTGCTCCATGTTAACAGGCTGAAAGCATATGTTGACAGGGCAGACATGGGCTTGCTCATGGCTACAGATGAGGGGCAGGAGGAAGAGAGTGACCCTCTCCCAGACCTGCTGACTCAGAACCCTGAGGATGGCTCAGTTGATGGTGTGGCCTTAGATGGCAGCCTCACTGAACATCAGCAACATGACTGTAGACAGGTTTTGCAGTCATATCGACATATGTTCTCCCTGACACCCAGTCAGACTAACTGGTGTACCCATGTGGTGGACACTGGTGATAGTCTTCCTGTAAAGAACACAATTTACAGGCAGCCTGACCATGTCAGAGACTGTATCAAGACTGAGGTACAAAAGATGCTGGAATTAGGTGTCATTGAGCCTTCAGAGAGCCCCTGGGCTAGCCCAGTGGTTCTGGTCCCCAAACCTCACACCAAAGATGGAAAGAGAGAGATGAGGTTCTGTGTGGATTGCAGAGGACTCAATGCTGTCACCAGGACAGATGCACACCCTATTCCAAGGGCAGATGAGCTCATAGACAAATTGGCTTCTGCCAAGTATTTGAGCACATTTGACTTGACAGCTGGCTACTGGCAAATCAGGTTAGCTGAGGAGTCTAAAGCCAAGACAGCATTTTCTACCCCAGGTGGGCATTATCAGTTTGTGGTGATGCCCTTTGGTTTGAAAAATGCACCTGCCACCTTCCAAAGGTTGGTGAATCAAGTCCTTACCGGGTTGGATGACTTTTGTGCAGCATATCTGGACGATATTGCTGTCTTTAGCTCCACCTGGGAGGATCACCTGGTCCACCTGAAGGAAGTGCTAGAGACTTGATCAGGGATCTGACCCAAAAAGGGAAGGAAGAAGGTTTCCTCACGGATAAGGAGTACACTTACTTAAATGTAGATCAACCACGCACGCCGACCATCTATGTTCTACCCAAGGTCCACAAGAACCCAACCAAGCCACCTGGAAGACCAATCATATCGGGCTGCGGTTCCCTCCTGGAACCGCTCTGTAAATATGTTGACAATTTCTTGAAACCTTTGGCTGAGGCAACTCCCACTTACCTGAGGGATACCATGCAGGTTATCAACTTGATGGATAACAAACCTTTTGATAAGAATAATCAACTACTTGTGACCATGGATATTGTGTCACTGTACACAAGCATCCCTCAAGACCAAGCACTAACAACTATACGGAGAGCGCTATCTACGAGACCGCAACCAGCAGGGGTCCCCACAGAATTCCTGAATGACCTACTCGAAATCGCAATGACCAGAAACTTCTTCATCTTTCAAAATAACTACTATATGCAGAAGAAAGGGGTAGCGATGGGGGCTGCCTTTGCTCCGGATCTAGCGATCCTCTATATGAGTGAGTTCGAGCAACATCACATTCTCACCCCCGTAAATCCTTTTGTGAACAATATATCGGAATACCGCAGATACATCGACGACATCCTGATGATCTGGACGGGCCAGAAAGATGAACTTGATACCTTCATGGAATGGATGAATACCCGATCGGATGACATCAAATTTACCTCCAGCAGCAGTAATGAATCTGTAGATTACTTGGATATTACCATCAAGGAACGGGAGGGAACACTTCACACCACCTTATTCAGGAAACCTAGTGAGAGGAACACCCTATTACGATACTCAAGCCACCATACTCGGGCCCTGCGAGATAATTTACCCTTCGGACAGTTTCTCCGCATCCGGAGGAACTGCTCTATGAGAGAAGACTATTTTGCGGAATCGGATGGATTAATTTGCAGGCTTCTGGAAAGAGGGTACCCGAAAAGACTGGTGAAAAGAGCACGCAAAAGAGCATGGTTTACTGACAGGGAAACATTACTTACACCTAAGAATCGTCAACTCCCAGCGAATAGGATGGTCTGTGTTACCACGTACTGCAGCAAGAGCAACGAGATCAGGAAAATAATTAACAATCATTGGAGTACCATAGCAGATGTGGTAGAAATACCGGACCCACCAATGCATGCCTTCAAGAAGGCGAAGAGCATTCGAGATGTTGTGGTCCGCTCCCTATTAGACACCCCACCAGCTCCCACAATACAAACAATGTGGAACCTACCCAATGTAGTTGGGAACTATAAATGCAGCACCTGCAAGGCTTGTGTCTTGTGCTTGGAGACTAAGACCGTAACACACAACAACGTTACTATTACCCTCAAAGCATTGACAAACTGCAACAGTACTGGTCTGATTTATGCAATATTCTGTCCATGTGGGATGATATACATAGGCCAAACTAAGCAGAAGATTAAAAATAGAATACTTCAGCATTGCAGCAGAATCAGATGCCAAACGGTAGGGGCACCCCTAGTGGACCACTTTCAAACAAAGGCCCACACACCTGAATCACTCAAATGGGTGGTCATTGAGAAGATCACTTTAGGACCAAGGGGTGGTGACCTTGACTCCATCTTGAATATAAGGGAATGCAAATGGATGCAGCGATTTGATTCTGTGAAAAATGGGTTGAATGAAATAGACTCGACTTTTTCCCAAATGGCCTTGATTAATCGTGACTGAGCTCTGGGTCATATACCAGTGCGTCCCATTAGAACTGTATGCCTTCTGTCCAACTTTGTCTTTACCATAGCCTAACACACACAATTGAATGTCAATTCATTGTTTATGGACACTATATACAATGTTGTACATGCCGAGTTTTTTATTGTAATGTGATATGTCATCTATCAAAATGTTTATATCTCTTTGTAAACTTTGGGCGTTACACGTCAAAACATAGGCGTACCTAATACAAAAGTATGATGCTATTATGTCTTGTAGATCAAGGGCCACATGGTGGATGATATTCCTGTATACAATCGGCACACGGATTCAATCAGTCTGCCTTAATCCCGGTGATTTCCAGGTCCAAACATAGGTGCCACGTATAATGCATACCTCTGTGAGACACTACAGGTCACTATAATAAAGGGTGCCCCGTCTTGGTTATGTACAGAAAGAGGAACAGCGCGCGTGACATGCGCCTTTGATAATCGACTAACTGAATTAGATTAAATAAATAATCTTGTCCCCTCCGTAACTGACTTTTTGACCAGACCCGAACAACCACTTCCCACACTGTCGGAATTCTGCAGACCCCGCAATTTAGGATCAGATGACCTGAATATATGACTGAGCCCTTTAGTCCAGGTAACTTAGTTCCTATTTAGTTTGCACAATCCGGCGGCACATAGGCATTTGTAACCCTCCCTCAATGGTACGTCGCGTTTTCACTCGCTGACGACCATTTTCATACACTCCCTCAACGGGGTGGAGGTGGCGCCCTGTGATTGGTCCACACGGACGAGCCCCTGGCCGGTATCCAGCGCCTGCACCTCGCGCTCGCTTCACTCGCGGTCAGGCCGTGTGGATGAAAGCACCCGCGCAGATGTGGAGACAATGGTAAGATACTGCGATGCTCATCCGCGGGGCTGGTGTTTCCTAATTTAATTCATGATTAGCAGTGCACGAACAGCCCCTTTTTGTACAAATGGCAATTTTAGACGAGTAGTAATTTAACCCGTAAATATTCTAATACTCCTATTTATAATTTAGACAATGTCCACGGACCATGACGCCCCAATTAGCTTTGTGATTCCCATTTGGGTTTTTCAAGTTTTTTAGTTTCTCTTAAATGGATGATTAGTCACACACGCCCAGTCCAGACGTTTCATTGTTCATACATGGAACTGAAGCAATATTCATCTCGCCCGTCTGAACACATTACTCAAGACCATGCCCACGGGCCTTGTTTTCTCATGTTGGTTTTCTTAAACTCTCAGATACGTCCATCTGGAGGAGCAGAAACCAAGCCATAACGCTGTGCCAATTTGGAAAGCCCCGGATGCCCTAGTAAGTCCCCTGGTGGGATCACACTATGCATTTTTATGTTAAATTGATAGGGTTACTCTTTAACCCATTTCCTAAACCGACATCCTTCATTTTTTGAATTATTTCTAGATGAATGGCCCTGACTGAGGAACCGAATTAGGTCCATTATTATGAGGCCACTGACCGACCTGCTCATAAGTAAGAAATCAATTCTTCCTTCCCGTGTAAATAAATGTAGTACAACCCGGCAATCAATATTAACATAAATCCTGACAGTCTTCAAAATTATGTCATTTTTAGGCGCTCCATGTACTTTCGTCCTGAAGAAGACCCCAGTATGAGGCTTCAATCAACCCTTGCTCCTTAGGGGTCGAAACGTAGACCGCAATGTTTTCTATTACTTAACATGGGAAATAACTTGTTGATACATACGAACCCTATGTTAAAGTTGTTCAACGGAACTAATGAACAAAATTAGTCTGGAAAGGCTGCATTTATCACTGTGATTGTTATATGGTCACAACATCCTTTACCCAGTCCCCACCAACACCCAATCACACCCATCCCTCTCAAACTGTCTCCTCTCTTTCACTTTTGAGCGCATTTTTCATTGTATAATTTTGTGTGAATTTTCCATATGATTATATGAATCCACAAGGACTATTCTGAAACTATTGTGTTGAGCCTTTTTGGCTGCTTGATTCAATGAAGAAATTGTCTGCCTGAATGAGGCATTACCTGTGGTTTTCTGGTAAAACACATTACCATGTATATTAATTTTCAAAAATTGGAATAAATTTCTTGTACTACACCTAAGTAATTGCTTTAAAAAGTCTGTGATGTAACAGGATTGCTCATGATGAATTCTTGATTTCAAACTAAATAGACACTGACCTATATATACATACCTACCTTTACTGACCCAGGTCAGGTTGTCTTAGGGTTCACCCCATTGTGAACTTATCACAGAGACTCTGCAGAAGGCAGGCCTCACTATCAAGGCAACCAAGTGCCAGATAGGGCAGAGCAAGGTTGTATACTTGGGCCACCTTGTGGGTGGAGGCCAAGTTCAACCACTGGAGAGTAAGATTCAGACCATAAAGGACTGGACTCCTCCAACTAGCCAGACTCAGGTCAGAGCTTTCTTGGGCCTGACTGGGTACTACAGGAAGTTTGTTAAGAACTATGGGTCCATTGTGACTCCTCTTAATGATCTGACATCCAAGAAGATGCCCAAAAAGGTTCAGTGGACACTAAGCTGTCAAAAGGCATTTGATGACCTGAAGAAGGCCATGTGCTCTGCACCTATCCTGAAGAGTCCTTACTACTCAAGAGAGGTTATTGTCCAAACAGATGCTTCTGAGTTGGGAGTGGGAGCTGTGCTTTCACAACTTAATGTAGATGGTCAAGACCAGCCCATTGCTTTTATTAGCAGAAGGCTGACCCCCAGAGAGAAACGTTGGTCAGCCATTGAGAGGGAGGCCTTTGCTGTGGTGTGGGCCCTGAAGAAGTTGAGACCATACTTGTTTGGCACTCACTTCAAGATTCAGACCGACCATAAGCCCCTCTTATGGCTTAATCAGATGAAGGATGAAAACCCCAAACTGCTCAGGTGGTTCATTTCCCTACAGGGCATGGACTTTACAGTGGAGCACCGCCCAGGGACTGACCATGGTAATGCAGATGGTCTCTCCAGGTACTTCCACTTAGAACATGAAGACACAACTGGTCAAGGTTAGTCTAATGTCCCTGCGTTTGGGGGGGGTTGTGTAGGAGAGTAGGGTCTGCTATCCTATGGTCACCCCAAATTTTTGCTTTTTGCTTCACTGGTTTATGACTTAATGTGGCTGTGGGCCTGCTAATCAGACCCACAGCCTGCTGTTCTCTCTCTAAATTAACGCCAATGCACTTTAGGTGCATAACGAAATTGGAACTGGTTCACCTTATTGGCCCCTGTAACAGTGTACCCAGGTACCCAGGGCATAGGTGTTTCCAAGGCCTGCCAGGGGCTGCAGCACGTATTGTGCCACCCCTGGACTGGCCTCCATATTTGACACAACTGACTGATCACTCAGCTGGGGTAAGTCGGTGTAACCACCCCTTACTTAGGTGTAGTATGCCTATACCTAACCTAAAATGGACACATATGTTCCTATCAGCCACTCCTATGGAAGGCCTCATCAATCCTGGAGGCAGGGTGCTTGGAAATATGTGAGATGGTGCTCTGGCATGAGCTGAGCCTGTCTGCAGCTTTCGGAACCATATCCTTTAGCTGTTTCATGATACTGTCATACCATATACTCTTAAGTGCATTATAATCCTCGCGGTTAAATGCTATCTTTGGTTTGGCTTTATCAAAACATGTCGAGTAAGGTGTCATACGAATTGGAATACTACCCCCTCGCCAGTTCTGGCGACGGGGGTAGCATTCCACCCTTCTAGAGGAACACGACATGTACCTAGCCTGAACCCCGGTTAAAGTTAAACAGAGCCTCAGCATCACAAAATGGATGCTGCCACCACAGACACAAGTCTGACCTCCTGCTGCTGGGAGTCCTTCCAGCGAGGGCAGCTTGGACAAAGGGTTTCCTGCCTTGGGAGGTGCTAGCACCACCCCAGACAGGATTTTGTGTATTGGGTAGGACAGGGCTGAATAGAATCAGACATGCCTGGGGCACACAAGGTGTCCCTGTGCATTTGCCAGTTCAAACCGGTGCTGGGGCTTTCCTGCCCCAGTCTTGGCGCGAAGCTGGACAAAGGAAAGGGGGTATAACCGCCCCCCTTCCTGGTCCCACCCAGAGGAGGGACCTAGTAGGTGATCCGGCCCCTAGAATTGGAATAAGAGTAGGAGCTGTGTCCTGAGACTTCAGATCATCCTGAACTCGACTTGAAACTAAGAAGAAGACTGGACTTCGACATTCTGCTGCACAGAAGACTGAAGAGAATCTCCCTTGTAGCCAAGGAGTGACCACCCTGTGAATACAGGCACCAACCAGCAACTCGACGTCTGCTTTGCCGCCGCCTCCCGCCGGAGCCCGAGCCCAGAGCCTGACAAGACCCAGACTCCCAGACATCTCACTGCCCTATCCACAGTTCCTGCAAAGAAGGGACCCGTGGAGGCACCGAGAGACGTGGGACCGCACCTCTTGAAAGACCCCCGAGAAGCTGACTGCACAGCCCCCCAGGCACCCTCGACGCTGTGCTTTGGGGTTTGAGAAGCCCCAACTTCGAGCAGCCCATGCACCTAAGATCAGCCCCCCAGCATCTCCACGATCTGCGTGGGGCCCTTTTGCACTGTGCCACTTGATGCGCCATCCCGGTCACTTGCCACGCGGCTAGTGGCCACCTTGGCAACAAAATCTACAAACTACACCACTGGTCTGGTTGCTCTAGATTGGCCCTTGCTCCCCTGAAAAGGAGCACCCGCTCTGACCCTGCTGGTCCGAGTGAGAAGCTTGAATCACTTCCTACGTGGCTTGCTTTAGCCAAGGCCTGTTTGCTCCAATCAAGTTGCCGACACCGCCATCAGCGAGAGCCTTTGTGGGACAGCTCGTGATCGACTCCTGGACGTCCTTGACCTCTTCGTGTCCACGTGGCTGCAGAAACAATCTTTGCCTCATCACCTGTTTGCACCCGACATTGCCTGGTTCCATCCTGGTTCCACGGTAGTCACTGGCTAGTGACTTTGAACATTGTCCCCTCTGCTTTCAGGTCTTCACCTCTTCAGATCCACCCTTGGATCCACCGGAACTCTTCAAGACGACCCGCCTGCAGCATCTTCAGCTCCAAGCACCATCGACCTGCGTGACGAAACCCGACACAACTTCGCACCTGTGCACCCGCTTCCTGTGGGTGAGGTAACTCAGCAACGCCGGTGTTCCCACACTGGTGTACACCTCTAGTGCCTGTGTCTAAAGTTTTATCCTTGTAGGTCCATCGGAAGGTTCTTAAAACACTAACTTTGTAACTTTTATGCACCATTGACTTAACATTGGTGCATGCGTGCACTTTCCGCACTGCACCCGAGTCCCGCGGGCCTTTCCCGACTTCATCACTGCTAGTCTCGAACAGCTCCAGCGATTCCCCAGGCCCTAGGCCTCTTCACTTTCCCCATAGTGGTTCTTATACCACTATTTTAGTATATGGTTTAGGTGCCCCTCGGGCTCATCCATATTCGTGCAGCTTTTGTATATTTAAACTGTGTTTTGTTTTAACGCATATGCTTCTGTGCTCATAAAGAGTATAGGGTATCTTTGTAGAAATAAATCTATATATATTTTCAATATATATCTGTGTGGTGTCCTTTCATTTGGTATTCAAGGGGATTGTGTATGGTAAAACAGCTTGCTTCACATGCCTTTACAGAGTTTAGCCTAAGACTGCTTAGTCCATGCTACCCCTAGGATAGCTTGTCTATAAGGTTGACTTTACAACCTCCACCATAAGGGTTGCTTGGCATGGTACAAGGTGATCACTAGAACTAGTGAGCATCATATACCAGGCCAACTTGTCACACACTGGGAGCTCTCTTTGGTACTCCATCCGGGTCAAATAATCTTCCCACCAAAAAAACCACCAAAAAAAACCAGCTCTATTTCCTAACTACCCTAGGGGCAAAGGGCCATATGTATCACGCCCAAATGCATTCGCAAATGCCGAAATTCGCTGAATTTCGGCGTTTGGGAATACATTTTTGCAAAATGGTATGTATCACCCAAATCTGCATGCAAAATAAGGAATCGCAAAATTTGCGATTCCTTATTTTGCGATTGCATTTAAGGAATCGCAAATTTTGCGATTCCTTAAATGCACTGTAAGAAGCCCAAAAAAGTTTGCTAAATGGCCTTAAGGAATCGCAGATTACCACCAACGTCTAGTTGGTGGTAAGTTGCGAATTCCTTGAAAAATGCCCATTTTTGCATATTTCAAAGTGCCAATGCATATTTTCGGGGTGCAACAGGGTGTCCTTTGGACACCCCTGCACCCTTGAAATTATTCTCAATTTGTAATTAGCAAATTGCGAATCGCAAATTGAGAATAACTTCTCATTCATTCCTGTGGGCCTCCTGGCCCATAGAAATGAATGGGAAAGTATTCCTTAATTGCGAATTCGCAATTTGCGAATTCGCAATTAAGGAATATCAATAAATAGCTAACAAATAGCAATTTTCTTGATACATACCAATTAGCAATTCTGAAATAGCGATTTCTTAAAAATCGCTATTACAGAATCGCTAATTGGTACCTTGATACATATGGCCCAAAGTCACTTATTTTAGCGAATTGGAAGTCAACAACAATACCTACTGTTGATCAGGGGCGCAACAAAATGTATAAGGTTAAAATCCATGATATTCTGTATGCAAAAAGAATCGGTGCCAATAAGCTGTGTAAGACAGACCGAATCTAGAAATTTCTTTCCTCCAAAGTCGACCTCACACTCAGGCATTATTAACACACAAGTGTCATCTGTTGTAGCATCATTCTTGAATACCATCTTCTTTACCCCATCTGTAACACTATGAGCTCTCCATTTTCTCTCAGCTCTACACCCCCAAGCATAATGCCCTATGAGGACACACTTACCACAAGTGGAACACCTAGCAAAACAGTTGAAACTATCAGATAAATAAGTAGAACTACCACATCTGTAACACTTGCTCTTAATGTCATGAAAACCCATGGGAGGTATGATCTTAACACCCCCAGTTGTTACTCTATGAATGTTAACTCCACTTTCAAATTTTCAGCTATCTTTTGAAACAATATTGTTAGACTTTGCCCTCTCTGCAGGGTTACCCTCAACTGTTTTGCCTTCACCTCTCTTATTTTTGTTTTATTCATTTTTGTTAGCCTTAGGGCTCTGTGCACTTTCACAGTGCTAACCAGGGCTAAAGTGCTTATGCTCACTCCCCAAAACAAGGTAAAATTTACACATTTAATTTGCTTATAAGTCCGTAGTACAGCTGTATATTCTATACCAGGGCCTGCAGTACTTATTGTGCTGCCGCCCTAAGTAGCCCTTTAAAGCATGTCCCAAGTCGGCCACTGCAGCCTGCAAGCAGATTTAGGCTGCCAACTCAGCTTTGCAACATAACCGCCTTGCCAAGCCTCAAATTCCCCTTTTATTGCATTTAAGTCACCCCTAATGTAGACCCTAAGTAGCTCATAGGGCAGGGTACATTGTAATTTAAAGGTTGGACATCTACTTTTAGGTTTTATATGTCCTGGTAGTAAAAAACTCCTAAAATCCTTTTTCAGAACTGTGAGGCCTACCTCTCCCATTGTATAATATTGGGTTGCATTAGTACATTTAATAATTGCTAACTTTTAATTGGGAACAGGTAAACATTCCTTCTTTGTTTTTTAAGAAATTGTAATGTAAACTCCTCTTTAATTATAAAGTTGGATTTTAAGTTACGGTTTTGAAATGCCAATATTAAAAAGTTGCTAAATTCCCTCTGTGAACTGGGTCACATGACTGGGTGTACTTGGCAGTTGGACTTTGTTTATTTCTCCCAGACAACCACACAATAGAGTGATTAGGTGTGCCTGGATGGCCATCGCTGGCAAGATGGGGGCAGAGCCCACTTGCAATTGAATTGGCTGTGTCCTGCCATCTCATAAAGGACTGCTTACCCCCATGTAGTTAGTCTGGAGCCAAGGCAAGCCTCTGCAAGCTTCTCCCACTTGAAAGGCACAAATGGGTATAAATATTGGTGCCAACTCATCAGTACACTTCTGGACCTGTGGATAATCTGCCAGTCAGAAGGACTGTGAAATGATGTTAGTTAAAATGGAGAGAACCCCAAGGTGGAGTGTGTTGTCATCCTGTAATTCTTTATTTTACCCAACAATTAACGTTTCCAGCACACATTTCTTGCGATGGAACTCTGTATAGTCTCTTTAAGGACTTAGTTCAGTCTCTCCACCATGCCATTGGTCTCGGGGTGATATAAAGCTGATTTCTTTTGTTTGGTACCCTTTTTACTGAAATGTCTCCCTAACATGAGATACAAGTTGTACACCCTTATCTGTAAGAATAGACATGGGAAATCCCTCTCTTTCAAAGATTTGCTCTAAGAAACCCATCACATTGCATGTGTCTAGTGAATTGGTTATCGCCACCTCTGGCCATCTTGAATACATGTCAATGAAGCACAAAATCACATACTTATCAGTGTTGCTGTGCCTTAAGGGACCCAGATTGACTGAGGCAACCTCCTGCTATGGCTGTTTGGGTACCTCTCTGACTATTATGGGCTGCAGCCTACTTCTTAGAACTTTGTCTGTATTGGAACACTCAAGACATTCTTCAATGCTCTGTTCCACCTGGATGTCCATTCCTGGCCACCAATACAGTCTTTCCTTTGTTTTTGAGATCCCTGTGTGACTTTCATGTGCTAAAGAAGCCAAGTCTTCTCTTAAGGAAGCAGGATGGATTCATCTGGTCCCTCTGAAAACAAAATTTCCCTGCACAGACAATTCATCTAAAACTCTCCAAAAACCTTATAAACGAGGATGATTTTTGTCCTGATTACTGCTACCATTATTGACTCTTTGTACAACTTCCTTGCCTCATTCAGTTAACCATTCATCTTCTTTAAATATTCCTTCTCTGATCAAACATACTTCAAATGCATCTTCTTCAGTGCATTATTTCTCCTGCTCAGCAACTGCATCTAGCCCCTTTTTTCCAAAGATCTCTTTAAGAGGTTTGTGATCAGTATTCATGAGGAATCTGCTTCCCCACACAAACTTCCTTTATTTTTATGCACTGCCCATGAAATCCCCAATGCCTCTTTGACGATGACTGAGTAACTTAGATCTGCCCCCTTCAAACCTCTGGAAATAAACAAAATAGTTTTCTCTATATCATTATGCTTTTGCAAGAGAACGGCACCAAGGCCCTTTGAGTCAGCATAAGACAT
The DNA here is from genome assembly GCF_964261635.1 of Lissotriton helveticus. NCBI lineage: Eukaryota > Metazoa > Chordata > Amphibia > Caudata > Salamandridae > Lissotriton > Lissotriton helveticus. The sequence continues at coordinate 681,872,715 of NC_136072.1, read as the reverse complement.
TATGGTAGATTCTTGTCCTGGCTCAAAACTCTGCAGACAAGATGCATTTCTAAGACAATCCTTCATTGCCCTAATTTCATCTTCACACTCTTCATTCCACTTAAACATGACACCTTTCCTTAGTAGTAACCTCATATATTTTTCATCTCTCTGCAAAACTATCAACAAACTTGTTATAATATTCAGTCATTCCTAGGAACTTGACTAGCTCTTCTTTTGAATTAGTACTGACTAAGTTACTAATGGTTCCAACAAGCTCCTTTTTTGGTTCAATGCCTTTCAACGTTATTTTATGACCCAAGTAAATGATTTATTTTAAATTGAACTTACATTTTTCGGCCTTCAGATGAATCCACTTTCCTTAAATCTCTGTAAAACCTCTCACACCTGTTTATTGTGTTTTCAGTCATTCTGACCAAACACCAGCACATCATCTACATAAGATTTTATACGCAAAATTAGTTTTAAAACCCTCTCTATCTCCCTCTGAAAAACAGCAGCTGCTGTGGTCAACCCAAATGGCATGTAATCAAACTTGTAAGTACTAAACAGGGTGGCAGAGGCAGTCAGTTCTTGTGAATCTTGGCATAATCTCACCCGATGATCAGCTGATCTGAACTCAACTGATGAGAGACACTTTGCCCTTTTAACATTGATAGCATCTCGTTGATATTGGGCAATGGGTAGTGATCAACAATAATGCACTTGTTCAACTCACACAGATCCACACAGAGGCCAACCTCCCTAATAAACATTTTTGCTATGACTACTGTGGAAAGCCATTCCGTGGCTTCTATCTTTACAATTATGCCACTATTCTTCAAATTGTCTAACTCTATTCTCATCTTGTCCTTAACTATCAATAGCACCCCCCAAACCTTGCTCACTACAGGTGTTGCACACTTCTTTACTCTTATCTTATGCACATAATCCTTCAAACAACCTAGTTTGGTCTGAAATACTTTAGGAAATTCCTGTTCAAAATGTAGTTTGACATTACACACTTCACTACTTTGTGCAACTTACTTTAGTCTAACCGAGGTATTTGCTTTCGGATCAAGATACACTTTAAAGGTCTCTCTAATGATACCAACAGATGAGAGAGTCACCTCTAATGGAGACGTATTCCTTCCCCGCAGTTACTCTGTCCTTGAACTGTATGGATCCACTAAAGTAACCCATCAATTTGATTGACTGGCCCCCATACCCTTTCAGACAAATATCAGGTTTGAACAATTTGACTTTGCCTAACAGATTTCTTTTGAAAAAATCTTTATGTATTAGAGTTATCTTTGCCCCTGAATCAAATAACATTGAAACTGATATACCTTCAACTTGCTCTGTCTCCAAAGGACCAACTGTACCATCCTGGATCTGTGACTCCTCACTTGAAGAATCATCAGAGTCCTCACATCTGACTTCTCAAATCTTCTTCTTGTCATATTCAGTGCCTTTATTATCAAAGCTCCTGCAACATTTTGAAACTTGTCCCTTCTTCACACACTTCTTACAGATGGTCTTACAACACATGCAACCTTCAAAATGAGTAAAGTGACCATATTCACCACACCTAAAACACTTCCCTTGAGCTTTCTTCACACCCTTTCCAAACTCTTTTTGAACTTTCTAACGTGTGCTTTAATCATTGTGATTTTTATGGGAGAAACTAGTTGTACTAAGTCCTTCTTTTCATTGTTGCTTCTCTTTTTTATCACATCTATGCATGCTAAACTATGTTTATACGTTTTAGCAATAGTTACTACTACGGAGAGTGAGGGATCATCTTTTTGCCAAAAGTGCTCCTTAGCTTTCTATAAACTACAGCCTAACCTAAACTAGTCTCTCAATCTGTCTTCATTACTAGCGGTTTATGCCAGTTTTCTCAAAATAGTCATATACTCTTCAACCGATTCACCAGATCTTTTCATGCAATTATCAAATTGATTTCTCTCTAACACTTTGGAAACTTTTGGTAAGTAATGTAAATCCAACATTTTTAGGCATATTTTATAGCCATTCAAATTAGCACTTAGATCAGCTGTTAATTCTGGCAAATGTTCAAAAACGTCATGGCCCTCTGGCCCCAGGCAACGCAGTAAGAAAGACAACTTGCGTTTCACACTTAATGAAGTGCCAAACACTCTGACATCATATGCAAAAGCACTTTTACATTTCTTCCAAGGAATTGAAGGCTCACCAGGGATCATCAAGAAAAGAGGCGGAGTGACATTCTGCATAATGTCACTTCATAAGTATGTTCCAGACGTAAGAGAAATATGCCTTATACAAACACTTAAGGTGAGAAAGTAGTCACATGTAACAATCCAGAAAGTAACCACATGGAAACAATCTTAATTCAAGGGATGTGTTTGTCACAAAAAGTAAAACACAGCAAAAATATGGAAATATATGATATTACAACGCAAACAATTACAACGCATGCTTTTACAATGCTGTTTTTACATCACAACTACCATTACATCGCATGATTTTACAACGCATGCCATTAACACAAATTTTAAAAACTACCATTACAGCGCATTCTATTACAAAGCATACCATTACAACGCATACCATTACAATGCTTAATACTTTTAGGGCAACAGTAGGGTAAGTGTTGGATAGTGTAGGTGTAAAAATTACTATTCCCACTCCAGTGAGTGGAACAGTAGGATAAGTGTTGGATAGTGTAGAGGTAAAAATCACTATTTCCTCTCCAGTGAGTGCAACAGTAGGGAAAGTGTTGGATAGTGTAGTGGTAAAAATTACTATTCCTATTTACCCCAAAACCCATATCCACCTTAAAACAAAAAAAACTCCATTACCTTCCTTATAATGCGTTGTAATGGCATGCATTGTAGTGACATGCATTGTAATGGCATGCGTTGTAATGGCATGCGGTGTAAAGGCAGTTGCATTGTAACAGTTGCGTTGTAAAAGCAGTGCGATGTAATAACTGCATTGCAATGGATGTTTCCCCAAATATGGCAGTGCCTGTAATGAACCACCTGAGCGATACAAAAGGGGATGTAGTTGCACAGAATGCGTAGAATGTACATTTGCCATCACAGAACACAAGAAAATCTTGACATTCTTTATGAAAGGAAATGGGCCGCCTGTCACCGAGAAAATTATACTCCTGAGATGCTTTGATCTAAATGTAATGTGTTCACATAAAGGTGTGCCCATCCCTGAGCATGCTTCATGAATGTAGGTGTGCCCGTTACAGCATACAAGAAATTCTCTGAACTCTTTATTGAAGGAAATGGGTGTCCTCGTCACCGAGCAAGCGAAACTCCTGACTACCTTTAATCTGAATACACCAGCTAAAATGGTGCCCAAAACATGAGTAAGTCAACGTTGAGGGAGTTTTTTAAGGAGATAGGGCTTGCTGTTCACCGTGGTGACTTGAGACTTGCTGCCACTCAAACTCAAATATTCTGCTCCTAAAATGCGGCTCACCAGCAATGGCTTGTGAGGATATGGACTCATGCACACAAGCTCCTTTGAGAGCTCGAGAGGAAAGATGAGCAAACCTTCCTGGCAAACCGTAAATATAATGGCTGGCACGTCAACATGTTGACCTGAAAGGAAAAGTCCCAAATAGAGGTTAAGGAAGTGTAGGAGTGGGCACATGCAGCACACTCACCAGTAATGTTAAAATTCAAGCGTTAAGTATAGCACGTCCAGAAGTCAGATCAGTACAATAATTGCAGCATGTGAGTTAAGGTGAAGATACCACAACACTGGTGTAGTCCGCGCTTCACGTCATCGCCAATGAAATTATGTCAAGTACTCCATGATAATGATGTTGTTTTTTCAAGTCAATGGTAATCCCCTCAGACACCCACCATCCTGATTCAGAAATACACTTTCCAACGAACCCAGTTAGCACCATGAAAACAAGGCAAGCGACATTCATCACATAACATTCTATAGCATAACACTGCTATGAGATACCATGGACTGCTGTGCTGCTGAAAGAATTGGCACTCTGCTGGACTGCTTTTCTGAAGGAACTGCTGCCCTGCTGTGCTGACCTGCTGCCCCCCTGCCTGGGTGAGAAGGACTGGACCTGCATCATGGGTTTTATTCCTTCTTTTAAGGATGCATAAATTCAAGCAATGTAGAGCTGCCTTATGTTTCTTACAAATACTGCCTAATGAGGACGTGTGTTTTAATGTGGGGAGATTTCTTAAATCAGCTGTATTTTACCTTAACCCCTTCCATGCTGATGACGACCCCCGTCCGTCATGCAACACGGTGGGCGTGTGCTGATGACGGCTGGGGGCCGTCATGATCCCGCCCACTCTTTAGAAGTGCCGCACAGGCGCAGAATCGCGGCCGCGCCCAAGGGGTTAAATGTATGAATTCATAGCTGTGAATATTTTGTTCATAAGTTTTTATATGAATGCTTTTATTATTGTCTCTGACGTTCACATAAAGATGATGATGATGATGACACTCTCATAATAAACACATGTAAAATGGATTCAGATGGTCATGTAAAAGAATGTCAGTAAATTCTTTCCAGGGTAAAAACGTGGGCAATTTAAGCATTACAAGAGGGTACCTATTGTTTCTTTTTGAGTATTTATAATAGGACTACATTGACCTTCGATGTGCCCTTAATGACATCACTACATCAAATAATAGAGTATTGTTGCGAAAACGTTGGTCACTATTCACACTTTGTTTTTAATTCTATTTATGCTATCACGTCTAGGTCTGGCTCTGAGGGACTTTTAAAGAAACGAATTGCCTTTTGAACTCCATCAATTACATTGGTAAAAATAATCTTCTTGACACTTTGAATCTAGATTCACACTTTTTCCTTAGGCATACATACATGGTACAGAAGAAATGTTCCCATACTCTGTCTGGAAAAATGCTTTCCCCATTCGTTTGAAGTGCCTAGAACAGTAAGCTATGTTTTCCAAATTCATCTTTATAATAATCAGTGTCTTGTGAGTTTCTCAAAGGTAAATGTATACGATCCCCTTGTCACTTACCATTTCTAGTGACATGTGTTGCTAATTCAAAATGGTTTGCTTATCTAAAACACATTCTTCATTGATCTATGTCTAAAATGTAAAATTCAAATCAGCAGCAGGATACATATTTATGATTTATCTAAAAACATTGTGTTGAACCAAGTATAAGATCCCAGAATATAATGTGCAATACAGCTATATGAGCTTTGTACATCAAAGCGTATCTAGTTTTGATATAAAAGGCTAGATGAGTTTCTGATTTTATTTTTAGAAGATTGATGACTGCAGGATACATGCCTACATATTCGAGAGAAACACATCTTTGTCTTACATCATAATGTTTACCATCATTTTACTTGTTACTCAAGACCTTTTTCATATCTGCGATCCACCTGAAGCAAATATTTCTTCTCATTCCATAGCTGTTTGTTCTATGTATGGAAGAGCCAACTTCAAGGACACTCAAAGGTATTTCCTTGTGCTGCTTGTAAATATATTAGTATAGCATTTAATCCATCTAACGAGGTGCCAAAGCCCCTTAGTGGACACATATCTTGCTACCCAATTGAGAGGTGTTTGTTTGGAAGAATGTTATATTGCAATGTAAACGATTTTGTAAGCGTTTTGGTGCTGTGCGTGTGTAATCAGAGTGGTGCTTATCCTTTTTTAGGTGTGAAATGGTGGCAAGTGGCGTGAGAGGTAGGAAGAACACGTTTAGTTTCCCTTCATTTATTGTTGAGCCTGATTGAGTGGACCTGTCTAGAATCCACACTAGTGTGAAAGGAACAGTTCATGGTGTACACTGGACGCACTCAATCAGCTGTCATGTTCTATATAATACTCCTGGAGCACCAAATGAGTGAGCAGCAAATATGCTCTATACACTGGGGGCCATTGTAAGTGATCTGAGTTAATTCAGGAGCAATGGCGAGAAACACACAGAAAAATGCGACCTAAGGACTACCTTTGATAGACAAAAGGAAGACCAACAGGTGTGCACAGGTTAGATGCAGCCCGAGTAAAGCTTTTAAAGTAGCACACAAGATTAACAGTAGAGGGTCCGAAGGCAAATGTACTAAATACAGGCTGTAATCGTAAATGATGCAGAGGTTCTCTCTAAGAGTGGTGAGGATTGACCATCAGGGATTCACAGGAGAAATAGACCAAGAGTGAATGCTGTTTTGATCTTATTAAGAGTGATAAATGGTAATCCTGAGGCATGCACTGGGTATAGCCAGTTGGGGCCACAGACTCACATTGGGGTGTGCAGGTCCACAAATAAAGAATCTAGATTCTTTGTTTGGCCTTCAAAGATGAGCAGTACAAGGCTGACTTCAGAATGTGCTTGATAGGGTCCAACCTGGAGTGACATAGTTGCAGCTCACAGTATAACCTGGTTACAAGTAAGAGGATAAATGTATTTTAGGGGCAACACAGGAGAAAAAGAGAAACATCCCATGGCATGCACCAATTACAGATGTGATAAGTGCTCTGTGGATTCAAGTGACTTGTTAACTACAACATAGTGGGATTTTGTGGAAAGAAAATAAATAGTAGCTTAGTAGAAATGATGGGGAGAAGGGGATTACATGAGTTTAGAGTTGAGTGGAAGAACAAGTAGCATAGGTTCTGGCCCTCTGCCCTTACCATGGTGAAAAAAGGCAGTGGCCACAGGAAGTGACGCTTATCATGTTCACCCTTCATCGGGATGCAGTGCTGCACTCACTGGATGACCAGTTTCAGAAGACAAGCAAAAATGCTCATGTGGGGGGCTGCAGAAGCGGGCAAGCTAGGCTTGGTGTGGCTTGTGGTCTGGGGAGGCCGTATTCTGTGAGACCCGGCCCGTGGCGCTATCCTGGGAGGTGTCTGGCAAGGTGCCCCGAAAGAAATATCCGACTGACGTCATTGGACATACCACCCGGCCGTAGAAACCCAAGCAGGCACAAGACCGCCGCTGCTCAAGAGGGGTGGCTTCCCGCTGTGTTCTCCCTCTCCCCCTCAGTGTCCTACCATCCAGCATAGCAAAGATAAGCCGGGGGACTCCGGCCCCAAGCAAAGTACTCTGGACCAATTTGCTACTACCCCAGATGGCTCGGGGAGGCAACGCTGGTGGTCTGGTCCCTGACACCACTGCATTGCTGGCGGCGATCACCCCGGCATGAGACACCCTCAATATGAAGACTGGAGCCGTGGGGTCCGAGGTTTCATTCCTGTGTCAGGACCTCCGCAGCGCAGTGGACCATATCACGGAGGCAGAGACTTGCGTCTCCACTGTGGAGGATACAGTGGCCTCCCTGCAAAAGAAGATGAATAAGCTCAGTGTCATTGCACAGGAGCTGGCATCCCGTTTTGAAGATGCCGAGGGCTGATCTTGGCGCAACAATCTGTGCTTCGTTGGCTTCCCGGATGGGTGCGAGGGCCAATCCATGGACCCTTTCCTTATACTATGGCTGAGGGCCCTTCTGCCAGAAGATTGCTTGTCCTACTGTTTTGTAGTAGAGAGACCCCATCGGGTGCTGACTAGGAAGCCCCTTGCTGGTGAATGCCCAAGACCGGTGATCGCCAAACTGTTAAACTATGCAGACCGGGACCCCATTTTACAGTTTGAAAGAACCCACAAGGACCAGTTGCTTTTTTATTCACAGTGCATAATGATCTTCCCAGACTACACCAGACTGAGGCAGCAGCAGCGCCAGTCAGTTACAGCTGCCAAACACAGGTTTCGGGAACTCAACATATCCTACATTCTAATTTATCCTGCTCAAATGAGGGCCATACAACTCAAATTCACATTTCTTTGATACTCCTGAAGCAATCTTCGCCTGGGCGGATAAAACTATGCACCTCAAGCCACACACCCCGCCACCACTGGAATACGACTCCTCACAAGGATCGCACAGAAATAGGCAGAAGAGGGGTAACTACAAGAGGAGGCACAGGTCCAGATCCAACTGGTGCTCCAAGACGAGACATCATAGTGTCTACCGCTGCCGTAGTTTCTCTGGCCTGCGACCCTGACTAGCGGCAGCACTTTCCTCATTTATGCGGAACCAGTGGGAGAATCAATATGGCTTGGGGCCCACACAAGGAACTGTTACGCCCCTGAACTGTTATGTTTAGCTATTTTGGGATGTTTGGGTATGTTTGGCTGAGATCCCCGGGATCCCCCTGATGGGGTCCCAGTATTTTCTCCACCGCAACAGATACTCCTTTTTGGTGGAATTATGGGGGGTTGGGTAGGGGAAAGTTCAGTCCTATCAAGTTCATACTGTTGTAGTTATCGCACAAACACAAATACAACATCATACCTTCGCAAATGCAATTGAGATAACAATCCTCATAGACGACAGATGACTCCACACATTCCTCAGCTGGGGGAATTAAACATAGTTTACTGGAATGTTAGAGGGCTGCTTAACAAAATCAAAAGGGGCGCCATTCTCCGGCAGCCCAAACGCTGCGAAGCAGACATCCTTCTCCTGCAGGAGACTCACATCCTGTGCATTCAAATTCCATGCCTCACCAGATTTGGGTACATCACGTTATACCACTCAGGGTTCACATAGGGCTCTGGGGGCATGGCTATTCTAGTACATCACCGTGTCCCATTCATCCTATCCAGACAGTGGTTAGACCCCGGGGGTTGTTACACTATTATATCAGACACATTGCATGGTGAATAAGTGACTGTGGGCAGTATCTATGCTCCTCCTCCTATGGAACATCCCTTCACCGATAGAATCTCACAATTGTGGGGGTGGGGGACTCCTAGAGGGTGTTACTTTGCTGGGTGGTGACTGGAATGACGTTATGTCACCCCTAGATTGTCGCGCAAGCCAGAGCAGGAGCCCCAGACAGGTAGATCCAAACTCCATCTCCTGGCTACTACACTGGGGTGGTCAGATGCGTGGCGTGCCCATCACCCCTCTGAGAGAGGCTTTACATTCTTATCAACCGTACATGGCACCCTATCATGGCTAGATTATGTCTTCCTGCCTCACAGATACTTACACAGGGTGCCCCATGTCTCTGTCCTGCCCAGGGGATTATCAGACCATTCACCTGTCTCACTTAAGTTACATCTACGATCTCGGAAGCCCTCCTTTCGGTGGCGTAATTTGCCCTGGCACCTCCAAGACCCTAGCTATCACCAGGTCCTCTGTCAGGCCATAACCGACTACATCTTGACCAACGCCAATTATGTTCCGTCTAGTGTTATTCTATGGGAGGCTCTTAAACCCACAATCCGGGGTGTTGACATTAGCTTTCAGGCGGGCAAAAAATGCAAACGCCTAGCCCAAATATTGGAATTAGAAGACCGTCAGATGTCCCTTGAAGCACAACTTACTACGGGTGCCAGTCCGGGTTTGCATTACAATCTCCTCCAAGTACAGCAACAAATACACCAACACCTCATTAATGAGGTGCACAAGGTTTGGCTGGCAACACAGCACAGGATTTATCAATGGGGGGACATATCTAGTAAAATGTCAGGTCGCGATGTCCCCTACTCCCAACCCGGTGCTTCGGCATGCAGACTGAGTACTGTGCACCTCCTCAGAGGCGGCGGTTCAAGTATTCTCAGCCTATTATGCTTCCCTATATAAACAGAAAGAACTCATGTTGAGCGCCCTTATAGAGGAGTTCCTAACAGGCATAACCCCCAAAAGCGCCCAGACAGCATACGAGACCAACGAGATGCCCCAATAACAGTAGATGAAGTCAGAGCTGCACTGGTTAGTACCCATCCAGGCAGGGCACCCGGCCCTAAAGGCTTCCCTAGCGATTTCCTACGGCCACATATGAAAAGCACTGGGTCCATATCTGCTGGAGGCACTTCATGAGGCACTGGAACAACATATCTTACCCTTGAACTGGCGCCACACTGAAATCGTCATGTTCCTTAAACTCCGCCGCCCCCAGAAGACCCCTCCTCATACCGCCCCATCTCTCTTCTCAATTACGAACCCAAACTCCTGGGCAAAGTTCTTGCAGATCACCTCCCCTCATGCATCCAAGACCTCATCCACCTCAACCAGTCCAGCTTTATGCCAAATAAGTCCATCAGGCACAATATCTGGCGGGTCCACAACGCCCTCGCAAAGGCCCCGGAGTTAGGCCGACCTGCGGCCATTCTTTTGGCTGACATAGATAGGGCGTTTGATTCTTTAAGCTGGACCTATCTATTCCAACTCCCCTGAGCCATCAACTTAGGACCGCGCTTTCTGGCTTATGTCCAGCTACTGTATATATACAGACCTTTCAGCCTCAGTGCGGGTAGCCGGACACAGGTCGGCATCTTTTCCGATTTGTTGCGGTACGAGGCAGGACTGTCCCCTGTCCCCTTTGTTATTTGCCTTGGCCATAGAGCCCATGGCTGCCTGGGTACGCCAGGACCCATTGATCCGGTGGTTTGAGTGGTCGCAAGAATGATCTAACAGAATCGCGCTATTTGCCAATGACGTACTATTTTTTATGACTGATCCTTGGCCCTCTGGGCCTCAAATACTTCAAATACTTAGGGTGTTCGGGACGACCTCCAGCCTGAGAGCCAATCCCTCGAAATCAGTGCTCTTTCCTGTATGTGGTGGACAGAGACGCGTAACCTGGGTGGAGCAGCTGTCTCACGCGACGGAAGGATTTTAATATTTAGGAGCTTTTATCTCACCATGCCCCACGAAATCGGGGACACACAATATGTCAAGTCAAGTCAAGTCAAGTCAAAAGATTTATATAGCGCACTACATACCCGGAGGGTCTCAAGGCGCTTGAAGAGGGTGGGGAATTACTTGTCGAATATCCAAGTTTTAAGTTGCTTTCTGAATGCTAGGTGGTTCTGAGTGAGACGAAGGTGAGTGGGGAGTGAGTTCCAGGTTTTAGCTGCGAGGTAGGAGAAGGATCTACCTCCCATGGTGGTTTTGTTGATGCGAGGTACGGTAGCAAGGGCTTGGTTGGAGGATCGTAGCTGGCGGGAGGGGGTGTAGAAGGAAAGTCGTGTGTTGAGGCATTCGGGTCCAAGTTCGTAGAGTGCTTTGTGTGCGTGGGTTAGGAGGCGGAAAGTGATCCTCTTATTGACGGGAAGCCAGTGAAGGTCTTTCAGGTGACTGGAGATGTGGTCTTTACGCGGGATGTCTAGTATGAGTCTGGCTGATGTGTTCTGGATGCGTTGGAGTTTTTTCTGGAGTTTAGCGGTGATACCGGCGTAAAGGGTGTTTCCGTAGTCCAGGCGGCTTGTAACCAGTGCATGGGTGACCGTTTTTCTGGTTTCGGTGGGGATCCAGCGAAATGTTTTTTTGAGCATGCGAAGAATGTTGAAGCAAGATGATGAAACGGCGTTGACTTGTCTGTTCATGGAGAGTGAGGAGTCGAGGATGACGCCCAGGTTCCGTGCGTGGTCCGTCGGGGTGGGTGCTTTTCCAAGGGCCTCTGGTCACCACGAGTCATCCCAGGAGGAGGGGGAGGTACCTAAGATAAGGACTTCTGTTTTGTCTGAGTTTAGTTTCAGACGGCTGTGCTTCATCCACTCGGCCACTTCTTTCATTCCTTCATGTAGGTTGGTTTTGGCGGTGTTAGGGTCTTTGGTGAGTGAGAGGATCAGTTGAGTGTCGTCGGCGTACAAGGAGCGAGATGGGGCGGTAGTTTTTGAGTTCGGTGGGGTCCGCTGTGGGTTTTTTCAGAAGGGCGCTAAGTTCTGCGTGTTTCCAGCTTTCCGGGAAGGTGGTGGAGTTGAGGGAGCAGTTGATGACGTCTCGGAGGTGCGGTGCTATGATGGAGTCAGCTTTGTTGAAGATGTGGTGAGGGCAAGGGTCTGTGGGGGATCCTGAGTGGATGGAGTTCATCTGGCGGATGGTGTCCTCAGTGGAGATTGGGTTCCAGCTATTAAGGATGTTCAATGGGGGGGAAGGTCCTGCAGAAGGTTGGGTGGGTTGGTCTCCGGGTCGGTTGTCGAAGCTGTTGTGGATGTCTGCGATTTTGTTGTGGAAGAACAAAGCTAGGGAGTCGCAGAGGGCTTGAGAGGGGGTGATGTCGTTGGAGTTGGCTGAGGGGTTGGTAAATTCTTTGACGATGTTGAATAATTCCTTGCTGTTGTGGGCGTTGTTATCTAGTCGGTCTTTGAGTGCGGCTTTCTTGGCAGACCGGATTAGTTGGTGGTGTATGCGGGTGGCGTTTTTGAATGCGTCTCTGGTGCTGGTGTTTGGGTCTTTTTTCCAGGCCTTCTCGAGGGTGCGACAGAGTTTCTTCGATTTCTTAAGATCATCGTTGAACCAGGAGGCATTTTTGCTGCCTAGTTTGATTTGACGTTTTTTTCAGCGGTGCTAGGATGTCGGCGCTGTTGGATAGCCATTGGGTGAGGTTAGTGGCTGCTTGGTCGGGGTTTGAGGAGTGGGCAGGGGGGTTTTGAAGAAGCGATGAGGAGATCTGGTCGGTGGTGATTTTGTTCCAGTTTCTTCGCAGAGTGGGTTGAGGATGGTTGTGAGTTGTGGTCTTATTGTAGATAAAGTGTACGCAGCTGTGGTCCGTCCAATGGAGGGCTGTGGTGTGACTGAAGGAGACATGTTTGCTGGAGGTGAAGATGGGGTCAAGTGTGTGACCTGCGATGTGGGTGGGCGTAGTGACAAGTGGTGAGATTGTCCAGAAGGGAGGTGGAGTTGCTGTCGTTGCTCTTTTCCAGGTGGAAGTTGAGGTCTCCCAGTAGAATGTAGTCCTCGGAGGGGAGGGCGTGTGGGGTGATAAAGTCAGTGATATCGTCGCTGAATTGTGCACGGGGTCCTGGTGGCCTGTAGAGGAGGGTGCCTCTGAGAGTGGTCTTGGGGTCGGTGTGGATCTGGAAGTGAAGGTGTTCGGTGTTGGCAAGGTTGACGTCTGAGCTGGTTGAGATGCGGATGGAGTACTTATGGACGATAGCGATACCTCCTCCTGTTTGGTCGGTGCGGTCCTTACGAATGATCTTGTATCCTTCCGGGATGGCAATGGTGATGTCTGGGGCTGAGGAGGCGTTCATCCATGTTTCAGTTAGGAAGGCGACGTCGGGAGAAATGGTGTCTAGTAAGTTCCAGAGGTCGATGGCGTGTCTGTGGACAGAACGGGTGTTGAGCAGTATGCATTTTAGGTGGTTGGAGTCAGATATATGTTTTGTGTTCGTGGATGAGGAGGTTTTCTTTGTGCCGTTGAACTTGCAGGAGTAGCATGTGAAGGGTCCATGGGTGTGTCCAGGAGCGGCTTGGGCGCAGTTGGGGAGTCGGCCGGGGTTAAGGGCTAGGAGGGTGGAGGCGTCGTATGTGATGTGGGGGGGGGGGTGGTACGGGGGCCAGGGGGTCTGGCGCTGGGCGCGGTCCAGGCGCGGACGGGCGTAGACGGGCTTACCTTTGGCGCACCTTCGGCGCGCATGGGGCGCGACCGCTGCGCGTGAACGCTGCGCGATTGTCCAGCTGTCATAAATGGAGGATGGAGGGGGGCGGAGCGTGGGCGGGGCGGCTGGGAGGCGGGAGCGTGGGGGGAGGGACGGGCTGAAGGCACAACCAAATGGCGATCGGTTAAAATACACAACACACAGGCTAACACGCCGATATTGGGCACAAGGAAGACAATAATAGTAATGGAAATGTTAACATTAAATTAAATACTCCCGTGGGTACTGCTGAGCACAAAGTTAGACACTCGGCACAATCAGTGAATAAAAACAGCAGCAGTGCGAGGCGCTTGATGAGGAGAGCAGCGCTACGATTACTCGGCACAATCAGTCAATAAAACAGCAGCAGTGCGAGGCGCTTGAGGAGGAGAGCAGCGCTACGATACCAGAAGCTGCAGGAGGCGAGGGGGAGCAACCGCTGAGTCCGGAGACAGGCTGGTTACAGGGCAATGTCGGAGCGGACGGTGAGGATAGCCAGTGGGTGGGCGGGGCGGCTGGGAGGCGGGAGCGTGGGGGGAGGGACGGTCTGAAGGCACAACCAAATGGCGATCGGTTAAAATACACAACACACAGGCTAACACACCGATATTGGGCACAAGGAAGACAATAATAGTAATGGAAATGTTAACATTAAATTAAATACTCCCGTGGGTACTGCTGAGCACAAAGTTAGACACTCGGCACAATCAGTGAATAAAAACAGCAGCAGTGCGAGGCACTTGATGAGGAGAGCAGCGCTACGATTACTCGGCACAATCAGTCAATAAAACAGCAGCAGTGCGAGGCGCTTGAGGAGGAGAGCAGCGCTACGATACCAGAAGCTGCAGGAGGCGAGGGGGAGCAACCGCTGAGTCCGGAGACAGGCTGGTTACAGGGCAATGTCGGACCGGACGGTGAGGATAGCCAGTGGGTGGGCGGGGCGGCTGGGAGGCGGGAGCGTGGGGGGAGGGACGGGCTGAAGGCACAACCAAATGGCGATCGGTTAAAATACACAACACACAGGCTAACACGCCGATATTGGGCACAAGGAAGACAATAATAGTAATGGAAATGTTAACATTAAATTAAATACTCCCGTGGGTACTGCTGAGCACAAAGTTAGACACTCGGCACAATCAGTGAATAAAAACAGCAGCAGTGCGAGGCGCTTGATGAGGAGAGCAGCGCTACGATTACTCGGCACAATCAGTCAATAAAACAGCAGCAGTGCGAGGCGCTTGAGGAGGAGAGCAGCGCTACGATACCAGAAGCTGCAGGAGGCGAGGGGGAGCAACCGCTGAGTCCGGAGACAGGCTGGTTACAGGGCAATGTCGGACCGGACGGTGAGGATAGCCAGTGGGTGGGCGGGGCGGCTGGGAGGCGGGAGCGTGGGGGGAGGGACGGGCTGAAGGCACAACCAAATGGCGATCGGTTAAAATACACAACACACAGGCTAACACGCCGATATTGGGCACAAGGAAGACAATAATAGTAATGGAAATGTTAACATTAAATTAAATACTCCCGTGGGTACTGCTGAGCACAAAGTTAGACACTCGGCACAATCAGTGAATAAAAACAGCAGCAGTGCGAGGCGCTTGATGAGGAGAGCAGCGCTACGATTACTCGGCACAATCAGTCAATAAAACAGCTCAATAAAATTACTCCACTGCTGTCACCCGTACATGAAGAAACCACAATATGGTCCCATCTACCTTTGTCCCTGTATGGGCGATCAGCAACCTTTAAGATGGTTTCCCTGCCTCTGTTACTTTATCGGCTGCAAAACTTCCTGTAGAATATCCCTCGCACGTCGTTCGCCCAAATCAATGCAATCCTAACAGATTCTTATGGCAGGGAGGTGCTATTCGAGCAGCGCTGCGTACCTGCACACAGTCGACATACTGTGGGAGCATTGCTGCCGCGGATGTATACGCTTATTACATAGCCTTCCATCTTTTAGTCATTAATGGAGAGTCTTGGGGAAATCCAGTCCTGGTTTTGGTTTTGCGAGAGCAGCGAGAGCGGGAAGCAGAGCGAGAACGGCAGCGGCAGCGGTAGGATAGCCGGGTGGGATCGGTGAAACCGCAACACTGCATTACCGCAACCCGCAATACCACAGGCTTGAAAAACCTGCCCTGGTACCGTGGGAGAGCTCAGGCACCATGGAGCTGAGGCGCTGAGCAGAACTGAAGAACAGGACAGAGCAGAGGCGTGCGCCGTGCAGCTGATTGAGCCCCGGATTTGAGCCCTGCAACCCTGGGACAGAGACGGAGAAGACAGAGAAGACAGTGAGTAAGGCGCCCACCCCAGCCTGGCCCACTTTTATCACTGCTGGTGCTTTGCTGGACTGAGCCTTTTCGCCCAGGAGTAGCAGGAGCCTTGTGCATTATTTTTGTTTGTTTGTTCGTGCTATAATGATGTGTGACAATTGTGACTACCCCAGCTGGACGTTTGTGTGAGGAGCTCCAACGGTGTTCACCTACCCCCTATCTTCTCTTTGTAAGGGTTGAGAAGTTGGAGCACTGTATGTGGCAGAAAACAAAAAGATAGTATGAAGTAAAGATATAATCGAAGAAAGGGGAAAATTAATTGAGAACATTTTTCCAACTCGGAGCCTTGTAAGACATGCCGGGCGAAGGCTCCATGCGGCAGGGTAAGGCACGCTCACCTGTAGTGTGCACCTGGGGAGGCTGAAGATTGGTGCGGAGCACTGTCGGCAAGCAGCAAGGTGCTGGGAGCGGTGGCGGCAGTATCGCCGTGCTGCTGTGTCAAAACTGCAGAGGCGGAGGATTGGCAGGGCAAAAGCAGCGAAGCGGCGCATACCGCAGGACCCTGGCTGGTGACCGTGTGGTAAAAGCCGAAAAGCCGAAACGCACCTGAGGCAGTGGAGGAGGTACCGGCAGGTGAATAGCATCGGCAGAGCCATCAGAAGAAGTGAGGAGTAGCGGGAAGGTCGGTGAGGCTAAGTGGTGATGTATATGCAGACAAAATATCGAAGTTTTAATATCGACATACACTTATATCGAAGTTTTAATATCGAAGGGACAAAATATAGAAGTTAAGTAATATCAATATATTTAATATCGATATTAGTAATATCGAAGTTTAAAATATCGATGTAAGTAATATCGATGTTAATAATTTCGATGTTACTAATATCGATTTTTTAAATAATTTTTGTGTATATTATTATGTATTTATTATGTTTGTAATTTAATTAAATTTTGTATTTTAGTACTGTAGCGGGTTGTGGGTTTATAGGAGAATAGGGTGGGAAGTAATTTAATTATGTTAAATTAATAATTAATTAGTAGGAATTATAAATTAATATATATTAATTGGTAAATATTTTTAATGAATTGGTAATTAATTTTAATTAATTGAATAATTGATAATGATGTTCTGTAGCGGGTTATGGGTTTATAGGGGAATAGGGTGGGAAGTAATTTAAATATGTTAAAATAATTATTAATTAGTAGGAATAATAAATCATTAATTATTAATTGGTAATAATTTTTAATTAATTGGTAATTAATTTTAATTAATTGATTAATTGATAATTATGTTCTGTAGCGGGTTGTGGGTTTATAGGGGAATAGGGTGGGAAGTAATTTAATTATGTCAAATTAATAAGGAATTAGTAGGAATTATAAATTAATTTTTACTAAATGGTAATTAAATTTAATTAATTGGTAATTAATTATAATTAATTGATTAATTGATAATTATGTTCTGTAGTGGGTTGTGGGTTTATAGGGGAATAGGGTGGGAAGTAATTTAAAAGTAATTAAGTAATGTTCTTTAATTAATTGTTTTTTTAATTATCTAATTGTTAATTAATTATTAATTGTTAATTAAATAGTATTAAATGGTATTTTAATAAATTCTTTAAATTACATATATTTTGCTCATCATGTTTTTTATAATTATGTATTGGTATTTGTAAATGGTTTATATCTATTTAATAGTTAATATTTTTATTATTTAAAAAAACATTTATTTATAAGTATGTTATTTTTACTCCTACGCTATCCAACATTTTCCCTACTGTTCCACTCTCTGGAGTGGGAATAGTAATTTATACCCCTACGCTATCCAACACTTTCCCTACTGTTGCACTCTCTGGAGTTGGAATAGTAATTATTACCCCTACGCTATCCAACACTTTCCCTACTGTTGCATTCTCTGGAGTGGGAATAGTAATTTTTACCCCTATGCTATCCAACACTTTCCCTACTGTTGCACTCTCTGGAGTGGGAATAGTAATTGTTACCCCTACTCTATCCAACACTTTCTCTACTGTTGCACTCTCTGGAGTGGGAATAGTAATTTTTACCCCTACGCTATCCAACACTTTCCCTACTGTTGAGCTCTTTGGAGTTGGAATAGTAATTATTACCCCTACGCTGTCCAACACTTTCCCTACTGTTGCACTCTCTGGAGTGGGAATAGTAATTTATACCCCTACGCTATCCAACACTTTCCCTTCTGTTGCACTCTCTGGAGTGGGAATAGTAATTTACACCCCTACGCTATCCAACACTTTCCCTACTGTTGCACTCTCTGGAGTGGGAATAGTAATTTTTACCCCTACGCTATCCAACACTTTCCCTACTGTTGCGCTCTTTGGAGTTGGAATAGTAATTATTACCCCTACGCTATCCAACACTTTCCCTACTGTTGCACTCTCTGGAGTGGGAATAGTAATTTATACCCCTACGCTATCCAACACTTTCCCTACTGTTGCACTCTCTGGAGTGGGAATAGTAATTTATACCCCTGCGCTATCCAACACTTTCCCTACTGTTGCACTCTCTGGAGTGGGAACAGTAATTTTTACCCCTACGCTATCCAACACTTTCCCTACTGTTGCGCTCTTTGGAGTTGGAATAGTAATTATTACCCCTACGCTATCCAACATTTTCCCTAATGTTGCACTCTCTAGAGTGGGAATAGTAATTGTTACCCCTACGCTATCCAACACTTTCCCTACTGTTGCACTCTCTGGAGTGGGAATAGTCCTTTTTACCCGTACGCTATCCAACATTTTATTAATTATTTTTATTAGTTTTACATTGTTATTAATTTTTATTTATATTATTATTTTATGTATATAAATACATTTGTAATTTATTATATTTTCCTTTATTTATAATTTATAAAAATAATTATTTTACAGTTAATATTAATTAAGTATATACTATGTAATATATTTTTATTATTATTATTTTTATTACATTATTTATTAATTTTAAATATTATAATATATTTTTAACTATGTTTATTATATTTATAAGTATTATTTTGTTAATATTACTTTTTTTAATTAAAAAAACCGATATTTTCTAAAAAACGATATTTTTAACATTGATATATTTTTTTCGATATTTTTGTACTTACCTTGTTAGAGATAGGATCCCGATATTATTGTCCTCAATATTTTTGTTGCGCTATTTTTGTACCTCGATAATTTTGTAGTCGATATTTTGTCATAGATTCGTATATAAGTGTTTGTGTACCACCAACGTCATTCGTAAGCACCCGGAGGCGCTTAAATCACCACAGCGCCTCCCGTAGTGCCCGTCGGAGACTGTTGGAGGCTGGGCTGGGCTGGGCCCCCCTAACATTCTTTATTAAGTAAGACTTTTGTTGCTATTTGCCAATATTGTAACTGTGACAACATTTTCATCTGCTTCCTGTTGTGGCCGGGGAAAACTGCCGACCAGAACAAAATGGCATTAAGACTGGGGAAAGGGAGGAAGGGCACCTCTGGCGCTATAGGCGGTACAGTCAGGGGTACCTTGGACATGTTTATAACAAGGGCAGCAACAGTGTTGGAACACGAAATTGCTTTAACGGAAAAATGCTTGTCGTTAGAACCTTCTTATAATAGGCGCTCGTCCTTGGGCCCTATATTGCTAGCAGTAACGCCGGAACATATAGCATCCCAAGTACACAATCATGGGGTACACAATCATGGGGGATTGGTGGGGGCCATCGCTCAAGATTATTCTAATCCCCAAGTATTATCGGGGCGGTCCGTCAAAGAGGTCGGTTGTACAGCTGGGCTGAATTAATCCTCTATAACCGATATATCAAATGATTCCATCCGACAGATACAAACGAGGACTGCTCTAAAGAATAGAACCAATTTACGGCCAAGCCCACGATTAAAGAATCAACCGTCAGGACTAGGTCCAAACGGCAAAAGGAAGCAAGAGGGTACCAATTTGAAGGGTGGATGTCCAAAACAAACTAAAACATAAAACAAAACAGGAAATACAGCTACGCAACCCCAGCCATTACCAATTAGTACACCTAGAGGTCCCATAGACGTAGATTCATCGCCGGTATCATCCCAACAGATCCATTGCCCCAAATTCCCATGGGTTTTATGGTTTATCTTGAGCAACTAAGGAAATCCCTAATATTACCTCTGCTGGAAAGAATTAAAAACTTAACAGAAAAAATAGGGAGTCTGGAAAAGACGGCCCTAGCTAATCATGACTCATTGAAAAACCTTGAAGTTAATTCTAAAACTGTGGGTGGAATTGGACCTGATGACACAGGCCCATCCACAGTTACTAATATCCCAGTAGCACCCCATAGTTTAGCTACTCTGTCAACTGGGAGTTACAACAGCCCTGGTCAAGGCGATTCGCCTTTAGGAAACAGGGCACAGGTCTCCAAAAACACAGAAAGAAAGGTGGCAGAGAGGGAGGTAGCAAAGGATATGGCGGGGAGAAGCGGGTCAGTGAAAATACACATCAGGAACAAGGAAAGATCAGTGGTGATAAAGAGAAGACTGTTTACCCACATATTGACCTGCCACCACAGTCTGCGCCATATACTGTGGTGTTGACTGGGGTGCCTGAGTTGAAAACTGACAGAAGGGAATCTTATACAGACTTGAAGAATAAGGTTGTTTTCTGGCTGAATGCTAATAGCCCCCTTCCAGGGCATTTACACGCTGAAATCTTACATGTTCGCAGAGTAGGCTGGGTTGGACATAAACTAAAAGATCTTCCGGGGATTGTATAATAGTCAATTTTAGAGACAGACGGGCTGTAAAGTATATCTGTGACTGGAACAACTATAGAATAAATGGCGGGATCCAGAGTTTGGATTTGACAAATTCTTACTCAACTATACATTCAGGCCCGACCAGAGCAAGTTCATGACCGCAATGGGGGCTCAGGGACAGAAATAGTGAGAGGTTTAATATATCAACTTCTAATTGTTACGACAGGTTGCAAGGGTTTAAGGATGTCGATTGACTTGGTTTGGGTATTCCCTCTGTTAACCCCATATCATCTATTAGACCCTGTAGCCTACTGAGAGTCTATGGTATTGCAGGTCTGAATAAGATACAGGTGAATGATGGGGTTGGATTTGGGGAATCCAACGGTAATGAGCCGGACCCATTGAATGAGAGTACCATAGATGTAAACCTTCCCTGGAGGGCAATTTGGAGTCTAGTTGCACCACGGATATGTTGGTTAGTGAGTCCAAGAAGGGCAAATGGTCAATATTGTGCTGGAATATTGCAGGCCTAAAATCAAAACTGGGTAATGAAAATTGGGTTAATCTAGTGAACAACTACGAGATTGTGAGTCTGCAAGAAACCTGGACGACGATAGCTCATCATGTGTGTGGCTTTAAAACTTTTTTCTCCCCAGCCATTAGTTCCTTACACGGCAGGGCTAAAGGGGGTTTATGCACATATGTGTCATATTTGTTACAATGTACTAAAGCTGAGATTGTTTTTAATAATACGTATTATCACATTATCAGGATTATTATAGATAAAGTGTCCTCCTTGGTATTGGTAAACTTTTATAACAATGTCCGGGCAGAGGCTGTGGACGATACTTTTAATTCCTTGGGCAACAATATAAAATATATGGTGGAAGGAAGCTCTAAAGATGTCTGTGTTATATGGGGAGGGGATTTTAACTGTTCTTTATGCCAAAGAGGAGGGAGAGAAACCTGTGGTGTTGTGCTGGACAACGACATTAGTCTGAGTCATTTTGAGCACACCAAGTGTGGGGCCCACTTAAATGAGATCTCTTTGGCTGTGATATGGGATTTGCGAATAGAATGGCTAGCCCTGAGATTCCCTTTCATCCAACCTTTAATGGCAGAGGGGCAAATTCAATAATTGATTATATAGTGATGACGGCTAGACATGGGGGCATGATTCAGGCATTTAATACCCTGGATAATCCACTGAGTGATCACTTTCCCCTTAGTATAGTAATCCTGGGTAGATCCAAAGAATAACATGGAAATGATACTCTTAAATCTCGAGTAGATAATATTTCCATGGCTAGAAAAAATGGTTACTCCTTAAAGTGGACCAATGTTGTCCCCGAAGATTTTCTCCAAAATCTAATAAAGAGCTGTGAGCCCCAATTTTATGCCTGTACGGATGGGAATACGGATGATACTGGTATTATAAAAACATTTCTAGCAATTTGTTCACAAATTAAGAAGTGCCTATGGGTTGATTCATAAGGTGTTGAAAAGAACCCAACAAGCTGGTTTGATACGACTTGTACCAAGGCTTATTCGAACCTTAAACACGCTTTAAATGTCCCTGATAAAGATCGCACCTTAATCAAAGTCCTTAGAAATATTTATAAGAAGACTTTGAAAAAAAGAAAAGATATTTAAAAAAAATAAGCATGGGACAACCTGTGTAAAGCATCCTCAAGCCGAGATACTGCAGCTTTTTGGCAAGCTGTTAATGCCCCTTTTTTAAATTACAATGTCTCGGCCAGAATAGAAGTAGCCATAACTGAGACAGAGTGGGTGAAGCACTATTCAGAATTATACTCTGTGGAGAGCCAAGAGGAAGATTCCTCACCAGATGATAACATAAATGGGGGCTTCTATCACTCAAAGAATAGTTTGGATCCGGGTATCTCCCTAGTGGAGGTAAACGCTAGTATAAATGCAAGCCTGGGAGGCAAAGCCCCTGGTCCCGACGGGGTCCCGGTGGATTTATATAAAAACAATATTGGTCTCTGGGGCCCGATTCTCACCCAACTTTTTAATGCTACATCCCGGAATGGCCTCTTATCTTCCTGGTGTGACTCTGTTATAGTACCGATATTTAAAAAGGGGGATAGAGCAAGCTGCCATTACTATCGCCCAATATCGCTTCTACAATAATCAGTGATTTACAATATGGTTTTAGGAAAGGGTTTAGTACCAGTGTTTGAATTTGCATATCCTAATAGAAAAATATAAAAAAGCCAAGGGTGGCTGCATGTTTTTAACTTTTGTAGACTTATCGTCTGCTTTTGATTGCGTCACACACAGTAAACTTTGGCTGATCATGGAAAAACTAGGGGTAGAAAAATCAATTATCAATTTTCTTTGGGAACTTTACCAAGGGGCTTCCGCCAGAGTTAGGCATGGGAGGAATGGTGAATGCACAGAACCATTTGGTATTGCTAGGGGAGTGCGACAAAGCTGTGTCCTGGCTCCTTTTCTCTTTACGCTCTATATTAATGACGTTGAGACTACATTGCTAAGGGAGTGCAAGGATATGCCGATGGTGGGGAAAAGATCAGTCCCAGCGTTGTTGTATGCCGACGACGCAGTCTTGATGGCCCGAACTCCAATGGCCATGCAAAGTATAGTCACCTCCTTCTCAGAATTTATGATAGGTTTGGACCTAAGGATAAACTGTTCAAAGACCTTTAGAATGACCTGCGGCCTGGGTGCACTTAAAAAGAGAAACCTGATTTTTATCAGTTCTAGCCCAGTTGATTGTACCCCAACTTTCTCATATTTAGGAGTTTTTTTTCGACCGCACCGGTCTATGGAATAATGCAATCAAGACTAGAAAGTTATTGTTCTGCAAATCAATAATGGCTTTAAAAAATCTTAGTAAAAAGATCGGCAGGAAACGTATTGGGGAGATGCTAATAGTGTATAAAGCGACTTGCGCAGCAATTGCCACATATGGCGCAGGACTGTGGGGATATGCAAATGTGAAACCACTACAGGTGGTGGAAAACATATTCATGAAATACCTCTTAGCCGTTCCGGAAAGTGTTTCCACATTTGTTTGCCATGCCGAACTTGGGGAACCATATTTAGAAGACATTATAAAGGTGGCTCCGGTTCTGCTATGGCATAGGCCTGGACCACTGAGGAATGTGGACTAAACCGCTCCATCTTGAACGATGTGATTAGGTTAGATAATGGTGGTAAGATTGGATGGCTAAGCTATGTGAAGAAATTTCTCACTGACCTAGGCTTGGTAAATTATTATGATGAACCATCATTTATGTGCAATATCTCCAGAAAAGCCCTGAAGGAAAAGTGTATCAGCTACTTGGATGAGAGTAGAACCACCACGGAAATTATGAAAAAAACGGTGGTTGCGCACGAACTGATTGTGACTACAAGTAAAATGCAGCCATACATTAAACTACAAATGAGTGACTATGAGAGGCTTTTATTAACTCGTTTGAGATTAAATTTATTATTTAGGTCACTTAGCTTCCCCAATATGAATAATTGGTCGAAACATTTAAATAAATGCCCATGTGATGATTTGTCAGAACAATCAGATATACACATCCTCTTTTTCTGTAAATTTTATTCAATTCCTAGACGAAGATGGATTGTTCCCTTCCTGAAGACCATGGAAATAAATCGCTGTCGCCCTGCTTTTTTAGCTGTACAGAGATTTGATAATATTTTAACTGTTGTATCTATTTCCACGTTTAAAAAAAATGTTTTTAAATCCCGGAAATCAATTATATCCTGAATTGTTATGAACTGACTTTGGTACACTGGATGAATTTGATATGTACTGTTTTTAAATTGTGATTTTATCTGAACTTTTATGGTTGTTTTGTTGTAATAACCGAATAAAGTAAAAATTGAACTGAATAGTCATTAATGATTGGTGGCATAGTACACATACAGACCCGGCCTATGCCATGGAACGCTTGGTTATGGAGGGCATTTCCCTCCAGAGACTCCTCTACAGCCAAATGATCCTAGACTTTCTGCCTCCGGCCTGCAAAACAGTCATTCAACTCTGGCGATATTCTGTTAAAAACATGGGCTGGTCAGAGCTCCTGACACACACAACCCTACTATGGCAGGGCACATATCGGCGTCCCCTCGCCAAACACACTGACTTTCATAAATGGGACCTGCTCCGGATTTCCACTCTAGGCAATATAATGCAGGGTTTCACCCTCAAATCATTTCAACAACTGCAAAATGAATTTCAGCTGCATAAGTCGCAGTTTTACAAGTACCTGCAGCTGGGACATGCCCTGACCCCCTTGGTATGTCCGTTAGACAAATTACCGGAATTGCCACCCCTGGAGGGCCGTCTACTGATGGGTGACCTGGGGGCGCACAAGATGTGACAAATATACCAGACCTTGACTACCCACAACTGAACCACACTACACAAAACCAGGGAGGCATAGGCGACAGACCTACCAGACATGATGGATTGATTGGACCGAGGCCCTTGTCAGTCCACGTGGCGCTGCTGTCTCCACACGATACTGCCTTATCCAATTTAAATATCTCCACTGAGCATATTACATCCGGTCTCGTCTTTGTAAAATGGGCGTCATCCAGTCTCCCATATGTCTAAGGTATGGGGATGTGGAGAGCACCTTTTTAGGTTGAGGCTACCGTCGCACTGCGTAAGCAGTGGGCGGAGCCGAAATTTTATGTGTGTAGTATGGGGGCCTGAACACGCCCCTCTTCTCCATTGGCTGGCCTCGTAAATGCTGGCCAGCCATTGGAGGAGAGGAGCGTCACTCAGTTCAGGGCCCGCCTTGACGCGATTCGGGGGCGTTTCTGGGTCTTTTTTTAAGTCCCGCCCTCTCCTCTTCCCATTGGCTGAAATTTTACCTTCCAGCCAATGGGAAGGGGAGAGCACGGAAAACACGGGAAAACACGTCCCCAATCCCAAAATGTCCTTGTTTTGACGCTGACTATCTCGTATTGTGAGTACCCGTGAACAGATTTGCCATTGTGTCTATTGATGGGCAGCGAGTAGCTCTCAATTTTCACCAAATATTGAATACTCGGTGAGTACCGCGCTGTCCCGTTTATGTGTGAGCTAGCCTTCTCCCATTGATGGGGCGACTGCGATCAGTGTTTCCCTCATTGTAGGGCCCAGGATGATGAGTGAGTGCCCATATGCCACCCCATCTACAGTGTACCGCGCACGCCTCCCGAGTTTCCTTCTACATCGCAGCGCATTGTGTGCCTTACAAACGCCTGATAGAATGTGTAGAAGTGTAGGCTTGGTGAGGGCCCTGGGGTTTAGAGACACTCGTAGCGTACCCCCTCCTCACTCTGTCCTGGGGCGGTGCTCAAACTGCGCATCGGTATCTCTCACCACTGTTCACCTCTGACTGCTTTTCACTAGTGCCTGCTTCTCACACCGGTATCTCTGCCACTGCTCACCTCCGCATGCTGCTGACCATGCCGCTGTGCATCTACCCCTTGTCCAGCGTCTCCTCGGGCACATCACACAGGGCTGGTGCATACACAGTGGTAGTTTGAAATTGTAAAGTCATGATGTGTGTGTGTGTGTATATATAGGTGCATGGGAGACGCTGCAGGCAACGTTTCTAGTGATATGAGGGAGCATAGCAGTGGAAACCTGCTTACTAGACTAGACGGCCTAGGCACTCCTCTATCAGCCTGGTTTCCATGTCACCCTTCTCAGCGTGTCCCCACTTTGCTTACCTCAGTCTGCCTCTCATTGCCCTCAGTGTCTCGTCGCCACATTCTACCCACCAACATTTGCTTCTCACTAGTTCCTCCTACGTCTCCTCACACGGCCCACCTCAGACTGTCTCACACGTCTAACAGCCGCCCTCACCGTACACCGCACACCAGTGCCTGGTTCTCACGCTCGAACCAACATCTGCACTTACTACTGTTAACCACTGTCTGTTCCACTCATCGCCCACCACTGTCTCTTCTCACGACACGCCGGGCTTCTCTGCCGGGCCCCACAACTGCCCATCTCTGCCTGCTTCTCCCTCTGCCCTCTAGTGTCTGCTTCTCACACTGCCATCGCTGCCCGCCATCTGCTTCTCACACACACCAGTGTCCGAAAGTCCGTGTCTTGCACTTTCCGCAGCTTCTGCCTCTTAAATCGCCCTCCCTCGCTTTATTTTCACACTGCCCTCCAAAGTCCGCTTCTAACTTTGCCCGCAAGTGCCGTCTTGAGCATATGTGCTCGTGGAATGTAAACTCTGCATTAGCTGTGTATATCACTTATCACGTGGGGTCGTGGCTAGCTGGGGGTCGTGGCAGGCAGTATGGACCCTCTGCTTTCAGGCTTTCGGGCAGCGGGTACCTACACATGCGTGATCTTGTATTGCACGTGGGCTTCAGGATTTCTCTGTGAACACATAGTTACTGAACCCAAGAGCCTTAGAGTAGGTGTGAATGTGGGAGGGGAGAAGCACAGTAAGTGTTAGAAATAGAAGTGTGTGGCGGAAGTGGAGACCGCCTGACTCCTCACACGCACCCATTCAGTGGTTGGCCTCTCAGCTGAGTCTGCAAACAACAGTAAAGCCATTTATGTTAGGTAGGATATTGTGTGTGAGGAAGACACCCTCTCCCTCCCTTGGCCACTATTTCCCTCAGGTCTAGGTAGGGCCTTTGGGTCTGAGTAGATCGCACCTTCCCCTCCACATCTGCTCTTGGCGTCAGATGAGCTCAAAGGTCCTCAATATGAGAGGCAGGGCGCTCTCTTGCTCCACGGAAGGACATGCCTTGCGGAGGAAGGGATTGTGTTTGAGGAGGGGCAGTTTGCCCACATAGAAAGTGCAATTCAGTGGTAGTCCGTATTGTGTTTTATGCCCGTGTGTAATAATAATGCATATTGTTTAGGGGTGCATTTAGCGGCTATGTGCTACCTTAGCACCGAGCAGAGGCCATGCTTTGGCCCGGGACGGTGGAGTAGGTGTTGCACCCCCGGGAGGAAGGGAAACTGGAATGTACGGTACCGCGCCATATTCTGTAACGTTGTCGACAAAAAAGGTATGTCGCGTCTAGTGTGTGGCAGGTTCCCGCGGTCCCAGGGTCTTTGGGGGGTGAGGGGGCGAGGTGACAGCAGGGCCCTCTGCGAGATGGGCGGGCCCTTTCCCTCTAATGACTCGTATGGTATCTCAGGACGTGGGCTTCCCAGTCACTATGTCCATGCGTATGCTGTCAGCGCAGGCAGTATTAGCAGACTATTTGCTGCTTGGTGCTGGCAGTAACAGCAGGAGTTTACTGCTCAGTGCTGCCGTTATGGCTAGTGTGTTTATCGCTCAGTTTTGTCAGCATTTCCAGTATGTTTACTATATATGGCTGACTATTAGCAGCATGTTTACTGTCAGTGCAGGCCGAGTTCTTACTGTTCTGCGCAGGCAGTATCAGCAGCATGTTTACTGCTCAGTTCCATCAATATTCGTATTATGTTTGCTGCTCGGTGCAGGCAGTACTAGCAGTGTGCTTACTGCTCAGAGCAGGCAGTACTAGCAGTGTGCTTACTGCTCGAGGCAGGCAGAACTAGCAGTGTCCTTACTGCTCGGAGCAGGCAGTACTGGCAGTGTCCTTACTGCTCGGTGCAGGCAGTACTAGCAGTGTGCTTACTGCAGGCAGTACTAGCAGTGTGCTTACTGCTCGATGCAGGCAGAACTAGCAGTGTCCTTACTGCTCGGAGCAGGCAGTACTGGCAGTGTCCAAACTGCTCGGAGCAGGCAGTACTGGCAGTGTCCTTACTGCTCGGTGCAGGCAGTACTAGCAGTGTGCTTACTGCTCGGTGCAGGCAGTACTAGCAGTGTCCTTACTGCTCGGAGCAGGCAGTACTGGCAAAGCGCTTACTGCAGGCAGTAGTAGCAGTGTGCTTACTGCTCGATGCAGGCAGTACTAGCAGTGTGCTTACTGCAGGCAGTACTAGCAGTGTGCTTACTGCTCGGTGCAGGCAGTACTAGCAGTGTGCTTACTGCAGGCAGTACTAGCAGTGTCCTTACTGCTCAGTGCAGGCAGTACTAGCAGTGTGCTTACTGCAGGCAGTACTAGCAGTGTGTTTACTGCTCGGTGCAGGCAGTACTAGCAGTGTGCTTACTGCTCGATGCAGGCAGTACTAACAGTGTGCTTACTTCAGGCAGTACTAGCAGTGTGCTTACTGCTCGATGCAGGCAGTACTAGCAGTGTCCTTACTGCTCGGAGCAGGCAGTACTGGCAGTGTCCTTACTGCTCGGTGCAGGCAGTACTAGCAGTGTTCTTACTGCAGGCAGTACTAGCAGTGTGCTTACTGCTCGGAGCAGGCAGTACTAGCAGTGTGCTTACTGCTCGATGCAGGCAGTACTAGCAGTGTCCTTACTGCTCGGAGCAGGCAGTACTGGCAGTGTCCTTACTGCTTGGTGCAGGCAGTACTAGCAGTGTGCTTACTGCAGGCAGTACTAGCAGTGTGCTTACTGCTCAGAGCAGGCAGTACTGGCAGTGTCCTTACTGCTCGGTGCAGGCAGTACTAGCAGTGTGCTTACTGCTCGGTGCACGCAGTACTAGCAGTGTCCTTACTGCTCGGAGCAGGCAGTCCTGGCAGTGTGCTTACTGCAGGCAGTACTAGCAGTGTGCTTACTGCTCGATGCTGGCAGTACTAGCAGTGTGCTTACTGCAGGAAGTACTAGCAGTGTGCTTACTGCTCGATGCAGGCAGTACTAGCAGTGTCCTTACTGCTCGGTGCAAGCAGTACTAGCTGTGTGCTTACTGCAGGCAGTACTAGCAGTGTGCTTACTGCTCGGAGCAGGCAGTACTGGCAGTGTTCTTACTGCTCGGTGCAAGCAGTACTAGCTGTGTGCTTACTGCAGGCAGCACTAGCAGTGTGCTTACTCCTCGGTGTAGGCAGTACTAGCAGTGTGCCTACTGCTCGTGCAGGCAGTACTAGCAGTGTGCTTGCTGCTCGGAGCAGGCAGTACTGGCAGTGTCCTTACTGCTCGGTGCAGGCAGTACTAGCAGTGTGCTTACTGCTCGGTGCAGGCAGTACTAGCAGTGTGCTTACTGCTCGGTGCAGGCAGTACTAGCAGTGTGCTTACTGCTCGATGCAGGCAGTACTAGCAGTGTGCTTACTGCAGGCAGTACTAGCAGTGTGCTTACTGCTCGATGCAGGCAGTACTAGCAGTGTCCTTACTGCTCGGAGCAGGCAGTACTGGCAGTGTCCTTACTGCTCGTTGCAGGCAGTACTAGCAGTGTGCTTACTGCAGGCAGTACTAGCAGTGTGCTTTCTGCTCGGAGCAGGCAGTACTGGCAGTGTCCTTACTGCTCGATGCAGGCAGTACTAGCAGTGTGCTTACTGCTCGGTGTAGGCAGTACTGGCAGTGTCCTTACTGCTCGGTGCAGGCAGTACTGGCAGTGTCCTTACTGCTCGGTGCAGGCAGTACTAGCAGTGTGCTTACTGCAGGCAGTACTAGCAGTGTGCTTACTGCTCGGAGCAGGCAGTACTGGCAGTGTCCTTACTGCTCGGTGCAGGCAGTACTAGCAGTGTGCTTACTGCTCGGTGCAGGCAGTACTAACAGTGTCCTTACTGCTTGGAGCAGGCAGTACTGGCAATGTGCTTACTGCAGGCAGTACTAGCAGCGTGCTTACTGCTCGATGCAGGCAGTACTAGCAGTGTGCTTACTGCAGGCAGTACTAGCAGTGTGCTTACTTCTCGGTGCAGGCAGTACTAGCAGTGTTGTGGAAAAGTAAATTTTGCCATGTTCTGTGTCCCTACGCTTCATCCATCATATGTTATGTGTGCATGACCAATATGCATATGTTATTCCCCATGTCTGTTTAATGACGCAATTACAGTTGTGTCCACCTCTGGTATGTTAATTTCCAGTCCTCGTGAATACTACGAATATCAGGCCTATGTAAAGCTACGTTGCCACGTTTCTCAGTGTGCACGTTATTCCATTATAAAGTCCCCGTTTCCAGGCCTCAAAAGGGCCCGGACCACAGATTCAGCTCCTGTCTCCTGAAAGCCTCGCTGAGGAGCGATACAGCCCCCACCTGTATCCTCAACCCTTCACTTACTTCCTGCCTCGCAGTGCCCGGTGCAGCTTGGCTCTGCCTCTGAGTCTGCCAAAAGTATGTTATGATTCCAGCTATCAGTTCAGTCCTCCTCTTCTGCATTCCTAAGCTACTGAACTGCATCAATAGTTTCCGTCATTGTCTAGCCTATTCGGCTCCACGTTAGAGAAATACTGTATTAATGGTCATTTAATATTCTTCATCACGCACTACATGTAGAATAATGTATGGTCCAGTCTTAGAATCAAGTTAGCTTTTCCCCTCATGACTTCTAGTTTATATCAACATGTTCCCTAAACATCAGATACCAGATAGGGTTTAGGTACATGTCGCTCCGACCCTCCAGACTCTAGTCTCTGCTCCTAGCACAGAGTTCGTAGCCCCCAGCTTCTCCTAGTAACACGTCATTGCCAGTTTTCGCGCACCATTAGGTTAGAGGTCCCGGCTCCTTAGGTAGCCCCCTCCAATGATTCCGCCCATTTATGACATATTCTGTTACGTTTGCATCACATGTCCATGTATACTCCCAGTTACACCTACTTTTACCGTTATCTCTCGCGACTGCTACGCGTCACGCCTTCTGCTCCACCCACTGCTACGCCTACTGCAATGTAATGCTATGTGTTTGCGCTATGTATATAAGTCGATGTATTGTTATTAAAAGTTAGCGCGCTCATCCCAGACCAAGCCCCAGCAGCTGCTGGGTCATCCTATGCAGGTTGTCCTGATCCTGTCCTTATGCTGTAATAAACCTGCAGAAACTCCTACTACCTCGAATCTTGACTCTTATTTTATTGAGCTATCTGTTATTCATTCATACATTCAAAAATAGATCCGGTATTATTTATTTATATACCACATAATGGCGCCCGAATAGGGACTTGCCCTTTCCCCACGCGTCGGTGAAGCCACGCCGACCCCCTGACCCTCTGCAGCCGTGACGGAACCATACCGGCCACGTGCAGATATTTCTGCTTCAAGTATCCCTCAGGCCCACGGAGGAGACGGAGGAGGCGGTCCAGCATCCGAACGAGACGGTGGAGGAACGCGGCGAGTCCCGACCAGAGCCCAAGCCGAGAGTCCAAGGTCCGAGGTATCCGGAGGCCCACCCGTAACTGAAGTCCGAAGTTCGTCGTCCGTCGTCGTAGCAGTCCAGTCCAGTCCGAGGCCTTCCGTTCTTGCTGCCCGGTGAGTACCGTTGATGGGGTAGTATCTAGACAGGGTCACTTTAATTGACTCTGGTCTGTGGGTTGGTGGTACACAGCCCCACAAACGAAGTGTCCACTTCGGTGGATGCGGGTTCTGACGTGTCTCTTTATGAGACCGGTAAATGTCGTACTGTTACAGCAGTGCATCCAGTAATTCTAGTCTGTTCCGTTCTCGAGAAATTCTGTTCTGTTTCTGTTTTCAGTATTCCAGGTAATATTCTGTTCGAACTGTTATTTATAATGTTCTTCATGTATTTTACTGTTGTGGTATGAGTGCGATGTGATTTCGTGTTTTTATTGTGTATTGTATTGTGTCCAGATTACAGTCCAGTCATGCCTATATTTTCCAAGTTACGTCAGTTAAAAACTAGAAAGGGTTTATTAGAAGAAGCAGTTCCTGTTCCGCCGAGGGACAGTCCAGGTCATTTTATGTATCAGAAACATGGCATAAGCGCCATATTGTATCTAGATTTATGGGTAGAGTATACCAAACAGTTAGAAGAAAAGTATAGATGGCCCGTATCGGGTACATGGGATGCCGAATGTATCATGCGAGTAGAAGAAGCATTATGGAAAAAGAAAGCCAGACAGTCACAGAAAGATGCCATCGAGTTATGGCGTAAAGAAGCTCATAAAAGAACGGAAAAGGAAGTCAGAAAGTCAGAGTTAAGTAGAGAATCCCAAGAACGAGCCCAAGAAAGAGAATTAATCGAGATAGGTGAACGAGTCAAAGCCGAACAGTCAGACAGACAGAGGCATGCCCTTATTAAGGGTATGTATCCTCTCCTTGCCGAAGGTTTGCCAAAAGCGACCCCAGAGGCATCCAGTAATTTCCCGCCACCATTAGTTCCGACCAAGCTACGTCACAAACCGACCGCAGCTGATATTTTTATTTCGTCCTATCTGGACGACACAGTCCCCGAATATGCAAATCCTGTTCGCGCTCCGCCAGTCCCTGTAAATCAGGCACTTCCTGCTCTTCCAGACACCGGAGTACCTGTTACGGTACCCCCGGTCCAGCCCGCCATACAAATCCAGCCCACGTTACAATTACCGACCTTGCCAGCACGAAAGGCATCAGTCGACGATTCCGGTTTAGGGGCCACAGGAGGAGGTCTTCCTCAAACCCCGCCGCCACACAAGCGTTTAACATTACTCGAATTACATGATCAAGCGTTACAGCGTACGCCCAAACATCAGTCTGTTACAGAAATCAGGCAAACCCTTAACGAATGCGTCTATGATCCAGTTCCAGGCGAATATAATATGGTTTTATATTCCTTACGTGTAAGGAGAGTGACCGAGTATCTAGTCACCTTGCCGAATATGAAAGAAGATCTAGACAGAATATATCGTTTCATCCGTACAGGGGATGATCCAGAAAGTATTGGTGAGATTATGTCTCAAAGAAAAGCCGAGATTCAGCTCATGATATTAAAGTTCCTGATCAATTGTCTAATAAGAGAACAAGATTACCCGTCTAAAGATCCTGCCGAAATGAGAATCCTGACAAGGTGGAGTGATAATATAGCTGAGGGTAAGCACAAGACCGTCGGTGCCATGGAGAGTATGTACAAGAAAATTCGTAAAGAAATAATAAGGTTACACGAACAACGTAAAGCAGCACAAGTAAGCGAGAAAGAAAGTATCTCTGATCCTGAAGAGGAAGAGAACGAGAATCCCGCCAGAATAGCGTATGTAGGAAAATCCAGATTTCCAGATCGTCATTTACGTCTAGAACACAAGTCTATTTTTCATCATTCAGCGCCAGAACAAGGTTCCTTAGAACAAGTATTTCAAGCTACCGATCACATTCTGAAATCACGAATCGGTTATAGTGAGTTAAGTACCATGCATGAACAAGAACTAGCCCGATCAGCAGTCCGATGGATTACTGATTCTACCACTTTTCCAGACGAAATAGTGGCACAAATGTTTCTGAAACTGCCCCCAGCCGAGCAACGACTGGTGGGTATGTATATGATCCAGCACCTCATTACTCTGTATGAGGGTCAACATTCTGATCCAGGTCCGTTACATGATATCCTGAACGAGTTACTCCAGTATAGATGGAGAGGTCTAGGTACCGATTTAATTAGTGTCATTCTAGAACAGCGTCACAAATATAGAACGTTCCTGAACCCGCATTTTGTTCATATCTCACCCCCAGAAAGTAAATCATTCTACATAGACAGACAGAATCCGTTACGAGAAGTCCACCCAGTCAGAGGGACGGGTGGCGAAATGCAACGAGTGTTTGTATACACTCCGATTTCAAAGATGGAACTTCTTGAAATGAAGAAATTAATTCCCTGTCATGACAAAGATCCAGCAGGGTTCCATAGAGAATTAAAAGACATGCTCCGTATGGGAGAATACACTTACCCAGATATCATTAAAATGTTAAAGGTCCTGTTACCCGCAGGGGTGTATGAAAAGTTAAAAGAAAAAGAATGGGAGGTGGGAGAGAAAAAGATCGATTGGACAGCTCTAGAAGCTGAAGACAAGGCACGAGTACCAGGTACCGGTCTTGGAGATAAATGTAAAGAATTACCAGAGTTATTGATTCAAGTTTTACCCAGATTATTGACAACTAGGAAGGAAGACTGGGATGCAATCTCAGCCTGTAAACAGAAACAAGATGAAGATATTAGTGATTTTTATTCTAGATTTGAAAAATGTTTCAGTATCAACAGTGGTCTCAAGACAAGTAGTGAGTCATACCCTCATCTTTTTGTTACTAAATTAGTCGAGAATTCAAGCCCACAAATTAAAAATCGAGTTTTGAAAGTCGAAAGCACCTGGCAAGCTAATACCCCGTCCCAGATGCTCCAGATGCTCCAGTATCACCAGAATAGAATCAGAGAAGAGCAAGAACACGAGAGAAAACGTATGAAAGACACGAAAATGAAAGTGCTAGTTGCACAATCTGTTCCTCAAGACAGTCAGAAGAGGGGTCCGAATCCAGCCAGTCATCCTGCAGCACCCGCTAAAGGGAACTGCAATTATTGTAAACAACCAGGTCATTTTATAAACGAGTGTGCAGTTCTGAAACATAACATAGCTACTGGTAAGACTAAAGAAAGACCACGTCCGCCTAGACAAGAACAAGTTTCACAGACTCCTCAGTCACAGAATGCACAACAGACAGTTCCCGCACCGCAGCCTATTGCTGCAACACAGCATGTCACATCACAGATGTACCAGTATGCACAGTCCGAGTATCCAGAGTACCAGCCATATTCATGAAACAGCCTAGAGAGGGAGGTAGGCTTGCCTCTCATCGAGATACCTGTAGATCAAGAAGGTCCCTATGTTCACAGTCAAGTATTAGGGAAAGACAGAAAGTTTTTGATCGACACAGGGGCAAGTAGGACCACAATTAGTCATGCCGAAGTTCCAGGGGCTCCGCTCTCAGGCTCAAGAAATGTTTCCCTTGGATTTTCAGGAAAACCAATAGTTAATGAGATATCAAAGCCAGTTACTCTAGAAGTAGGTCCATTGTCCCGCACTACTGATCTGTTACTTACTAAGTCATGTCCAGAAAACCTATTAGGCATTAAAACACTGAAAGAGTTAGGTGCAGTCATATGCTGTTCCCCAGAGGGAATACGTCTGTTCCTACGTGACTTTAAGGGTCACTATGTATTACGAGATTTTGATTCAAGATTGTCTAAAGTACCGCAGCATTTATGGGCGCAAGGTCCAACTGATGTAGGTTACATGCAAATCACACCCCATCGTGTGACTCTCAAACCAGGTGTAGTGTTACCCCGAATCAGACAGTACAGATTGCCACCCGAGGCTGTAGCAGCCTTATCCAAAATTATAGACGAGCTCATGGCTCAAGGAGTAGTTGTAGAAACTGACTCCAATGTATGTAATTCTCCGATCATTCCAGTCATGAAACGTACTGATCCAAATGCACCCCCAGTATATCGATTAGTGATTGATTTACGAGAGCTTAATAAATGTATTATTCCGCAGTACCCAGTTGTCCCAGATATCTCTTCCCTGTTAACAGCCATTGATTCCGAAGCCATGTTCTTCACTGTTATTGACCTTAAGAATGCATTTTTTAGTGTTCCAATTCATCCAGACAGCCAGTTTCTTTTCGGATTTTGTTTAAATGGAAGGAGCTATATGTTTACACGCGCTCCTCAAGGTTTCACAGAAAGTCCTAGTATTTACAGTCAAGCACTCAAGAGACAACTAGACAACATTCACATGCCAACTGACACTGCCCTGCTCCAGTATGTCGATGATCTACTGATCACAGCCCGTTCTGAACATGCCTGCGAGCGAGCATCCCTTACAGTCTTGTATTTTCTAGCCGAGATGGGGCACAAGGTGTCACCTTCGAAGCTTCAATTCTGTGTCCAGCAAGTGGTATACTTAGGACACTTACTGTCCAAGAGGGGTAGGCAGTTGACACCCGACCGTATCCAGTTAATAGCGAGTCTTCCTCAGCCCAGAACCCAGAAGGAGGTACGTGCCTTTATCGGCCTTACTTCTTATTGTAGACAATGGATTCCCCAGTATGCATTTCTAGCCAAGCCACTGATACAGTTAACGACACAGGAGGCAGCCGTATCGACTGTCCTCCCTTTGACATCTGACCATACACTTAGTTTCAACGAGTTAAAGAAAGCCCTATGTCAAGCTCCAGTTCTAGCTACACCGAACTACAGTAAGCCTTTTACACTTTTCGTTACTGAACGCGAAGGTACAGCATTATCTGTTCTCACACAAGATCAAGCAGGACAATACAAGCCCTGTGCTTATTTTTCGAGCACATTAGATCCAGTCGCCCAGGCGTTGCCTGCGTGCCTCAAGTCAGTTGCAGCCACAGCACTAGCTATCAGACAAAGTGACTCCATAGTTTTAGGACATTCCCTGACAGTACAAGTTCCACATTCAGTAGAAGTTCTTTTAAACCGAACACAAACACAGCACTTGACAATTGCACGTTTAACAGGTTATGAATTGACACTGTTCCAGCCACACATAGAAATTAGACGCTGCAACGTCCTGAATCCTGCTACACTGTTACCATCAGTTAATTCAAATCCAGACCCACATGATTGTGTGGAAGTAGTCAATATTACGACAAAGCCAAGACAAGACCTGACAGACATTCCGTTACCAGATCCTGACCTGACACTTTATGTGGATGGTTCATGTATGAGAACTAGTACAGGAGAACTAGTCGCAGCGTATGCAGTGACTACCGACACCGAAGTTATTGAAACACACCGTATTGATACCCTGTCCGCTCAAGCAGCAGAGCTAGTCGCTCTGACACAAGCCTGTATACATGCCAAGAACCTGAAAGTTAATGTTTACACAGATTCACGTTACGCATTCGGAGTTGTACACGACTTCGGAGTGCTCTGGCAGGAGAGAGGTTTTATGACTTCTCATGGAACCAAGATTCAGCATGGTCTCCTTATTCAAGCCCTGTTAGATGCCATACATTTACCGACATCTATTGCTATCATGAAATGCAAAGCACATACGAAAGTTGCTGACATTATTTCCCAAGGTAATGA
The DNA here is from genome assembly GCF_964261635.1 of Lissotriton helveticus. NCBI lineage: Eukaryota > Metazoa > Chordata > Amphibia > Caudata > Salamandridae > Lissotriton > Lissotriton helveticus. The sequence continues at coordinate 681,835,490 of NC_136072.1, read as the reverse complement.
TCTAGCAGACCGCACAGCCAAGCTTACAGCACAGACTCCAGACATTCCAGTTAATCAGACACATACTCCAGATCCGACTACATGCATGACAGTTAAGGACCCTACACAAGATGTCATAGATATCCAGTTACATGCTACTCCTGAAGAAATCAAGAAATGGTCTGAACAAGGAGGGGTCCAGACAGATCAAGGATGGTTAACGAAGGGTAGAGCCACATGGTTTCTCCCCGACTCTATGGTTCAAGTCATTATTAATACCGCACATAGTCCAGCACATTTAGGAGAAAAAGCTATGTTAGACAGTATCCAGAACATATGGTTCAACAAGCATTTACGAGCTGCAGCCAAGCAGAAAGTCCGCACCTGTATGATATGTTGTCAGTTTAATCCAGGTAAAAGTGTCCCGGTGGAACAAGGTGGTTTCCAGCCCCCTGACCACCCTTTTGAGGTCCTCCAGATGGATTATATTCAGATGGAGCGATGTCGAGGTTTCAAGTATGTCCTTGTAGTTGTATGCGCTTTGTCCAGATGGACAGAAGCATATCCAGTCCCAGATTACACAGCCGCGACCACTGCCAAGCAGTTGGTTCGTGAATTTTTCCCTAGATACGGACTCCCTAGAGTCGTATATTCTGATAACGGTCAGCCATTCTCCTCAGAGTTAATGAAGCACGTTTCCCTGTTGTTAGGGTACCAGTGGAAGTTCCATTGTGTACGCCATCCTGAAGCAGCCGGTCTGGTCGAGAGACATAATCAGACTCTGAAAATCCGCATTGCAAAAGTCTGTCAAGAAAAAGGTGTGGACTGGCTAGTAGCTCTGCCAGTCGCTTTATTTTATATGCGCATGGTCGCACATTCCAGATCAGGTCTGTCCCCGTATGAGGTCGTATTCGGCCGCCCCCCTAACATGTGGGGTACTCCTAGACCCCGAAGTATTACCGATGTTTCATGTAATATGTTGACAGATTACCTAGCTTCTTTGATGTCTGCCCTCAACTCATGTCGTTCACAGGTTGCTGCCGCCTTTCCAGACAATACCGAGGTGGCACCACATGAAATCGTTCCAGGCTCCCTAGTGATGGTCCGGAATTTCGACAGATCAAGTCCGCTGGAACCACGTTGGAAGGAGCCACGTCAGGTCCTCTTGACCACCCGTACTGCCGTCAAGTTGGAAGGCAGAAAAGGATGGATCCACCTTTCTCATGTTAAACTTTTTAAAGGACTGAAATCCGTTTCTAAAAACATATCCCAGGATTTGAAGGACTGCCAAAATATTGCTCTTAAGGACTGTCCCGCAAAAGACATTATTACAACCCCTCCCTTGTTAGAGAAAACTCCGCAGCAGGAGTATAAGTTAAAGCTCAGGTCTAGTAAAATAAGTCAGTCAGTTTGATTGTATAAGTCCTCCCCTAGGTGAAACGGTTAGACTGTTTCTGACATGTATAAAATAGACCCCCATAGTGAGAGAGTCAGTAATAACTCAATTCAATGTATCGTTTTTCTGAGTTTCGTATTATTCATCAGCATAATGATTTCCTGCACCAGCTATGCATTCTATCTGTATTTTCCAGTTCCTCATGTAAATATGTCTGCTAATGCTACAGTAGAACACACGTTTAGTGATCTGCCTCCTCACGAATATTCTTACCGCCTCGCTATGCGCAACAACACATTTGTCCGCATGTTACATTATTCACACCAGACCAGCAATGCCACTAATTGTTGGGTGTGTGGTCGACTCCCCCCTTTCCAGACGCCGAAGGGAGTTCTGCCACTCTTTCCTTATCCATTCTCACACAATGGTTCGTGTGGAGCATGGTCCACGTTAACGTCATCCTCAACAGATATGTCTTTTCTTAACAGTACATGTTTCCCAGACAAGCAAGGTCTCCCCCACAGAACAGGTTTAGATCTAGAAAATGAAGTTTATAATTTAGGTAATTATTCGTCGAATTTCATGGTCCTGAATGTTCAGTCTGATACTACTCCAGACTTACCTGCTATTTCAGTACTACCTGTCAAAGGCGAATTATGTGTCCGTAGTCATGGTTCTGTACATGTAGGACATAGTGAATGTACTACTGTTATCCAGTATAGTGACAGTGGGAAATCTGTTTTCAAAGCTTCACGTCATTCTTATTTTATTTGTGGTCAAACTGCATATGTCCGTCTGCCCCTCGATTGGGAGGGAACCTGTTACATTGCCTTCCTACTGCCACCTGTTTTCCTAGCCCCATCTGATTATCACAGAAACACACATCTAGTACACATTAGACATAGAAGGGAGTCCCCAATTGTCGATTATACTGAAACTACTCTAGAACAGTATACAGATTTCAATAAAGGTTTCTTCTTCTTTGTAGGACCTGTCCAGAATAGTAAACTGATCCGTAGGTTAACAAGAACCCTTGAAGTTGTAGTAAATGAGACTGCCTCTGCTCTAGGTAACCTAACCGAAGAACAATCTGCTATGAGATTTGTCGTTTTGCAAAATCGTCTCGTCCTTGACGTCATACTGGCCGATAGGGGCGGGGCCTGTAGAGTCATCGGATCTAGTTGCTGCATTTTCATTCCAAATAACGCGCCGTCTGTTTATTCAGCTATAACCAGACTCCATAAAATTGCCCATCTGTTACACCAAGATCCAGGCACCTGGACATGGTCCGGTTGGTTCTGGAATATAATTTCCGCATGGGGATGGAAAGTCCTGTCTTTTCTAGGTATTGCAGTAGCGATCATATTTAGCTGCTGCCTCTGTATACAATGTGGCCCTGCGATTTGCGGCATTTGTGCTACCTCTTGTATTCCTAGTCCCAAGCCCCGTTCTAAATCCCGTTCCAAGACAATTCGAGACGAACAAATGATACTGTATGAAATGATAAATGGTATCATGAAAATTGATGTTTCCTGATGGAAGCGTAGTGACAAGGAGGGAATGTGGAAAAGTAAATTTTGCCATGTTCTGTGTCCCTACGCTTCATCCATCATATGTTATGTGTGCATGACCAATATGCATATGTTATTCCCCATGTCTGTTTAATGACGCAATTACAGTTGTGTCCACCTCTGGTATGTTAATTTCCAGTCCTCGTGAATACTACGAATATCAGGCCTATGTAAAGCTACGTTGCCACGTTTCTCAGTGTGCACGTTATTCCATTATAAAGTCCCCGTTTCCAGGCCTCAAAAGGGCCCGGACCACAGATTCAGCTCCTGCCTCCTGAAAGCATCGCTGAGGAGCGATACAGCCCCCACCTGTATCCTCAACCCTTCACTTACTTCCTGCCTCGCAGTGCCCGGTGCAGCTTGGCTCTGCCTCTGAGTCTGCCAAAAGTATGTTATGATTCCAGCTATCAGTTCAGTCCTCCTCTTCTGCATTCCTAAGCTACTGAACTGCATCAATAGTTTCCGTCATTGTCTAGCCTATTCGGCTCCACGTTAGAGAAATACTGTATTAATGGTCATTTAATATTCTTCATCACGCACTACATGTAGAATAATGTATGGTCCAGTCTTAGAATCAAGTTAGCTTTTCCCCTCATGACTTCTAGTTTATATCAACATGTTCCCTAAACATCAGATACCAGATAGGGTTTAGGTACATGTCGCTCCGACCCTCCAGACTCTAGTCTCTGCTCCTAGCACAGAGTTCGTAGCCCCCAGCTTCTCCTAGTAACACGTCATTGCCAGTTTTCGCGCACCATTAGGTTAGAGGTCCCGGCTCCTTAGGTAGCCCCCTCCAATGATTCCGCCCATTTATGACATATTCTGTTACGTTTGCATCACATGTCCATGTATACTCCCAGTTACACCTACTTTTACCGTTATCTCTCGCGACTGCTACGCGTCACGCCTTCTGCTCCACCCACTGCTACGCCTACTGCAATGTAATGCTATGTGTTTGCGCTATGTATATAAGTCGATGTATTGTTATTAAAAGTTAGCGCGCTCATCCCAGACCAAGCCCCAGCAGCTGCTGGGTCATCCTATGCAGGTTGTCCTGATCCTGTCCTTATGCTGTAATAAACCTGCAGAAACTCCTACTACCTCGAATCTTGACTCTTATTTTATTGAGCTATCTGTTATTCATTCATACATTCAAAAATAGATCCGGTATTATTTATTTATATACCACAGTGTGCTTACTGCAGGCAGTACTAGCAGTGTCCTTACTGCTCGGTGCAGGCAGTACTAGCAGTGTGCTTACTGCAGGCAGTACTAGCAGTGTGTTTACTGCTCGGTGCAGGCAGTACTAGCAGTGTGCTTACTGCTCGATGCAGGCAGTACTAGCAGTGTGCTTACTTCAGGCAGTACTAGCAGTGTGCTTACTGCTTGATGCAGGCAGTACTAGCAGTGTCCTTACTGCTCAGAGCAGGCAGTACTGGCAGTGTCCTTACTGCTCGGTGCAGGCAGTACTAGCAGTGTGCTTACTGCAGGCAGTACTAGCAGTGTGCTTACTGCTCGGAGCAGGCAGTACTAGCAGTGTGCTTACTGCTCGATGCAGGCAGTACTAGCAGTGTCCTTACTGCTCGGAGCAGGCAGTACTGGCAGTGTCCTTACTGCTCGGTGCAGGCAGTACTAGCAGTTTGCTTACTGCAGGCAGTACTAGCAGTGTGCTTACTGCTCAGAGCAGGCAGTACTGGCAGTGTCCTTACTGCTCGGTGCAGGCAGTACTAGCAGTGTGCTTACTGCTCGGTGCAGGCAGTACTAGCAGTGTCCTTACTGCTCGGAGCAGGCAGTACTGGCAGTGTGCTTACTGCAGGCAGTACTAGCAGTCTGCTTACTGCTCAATGCAGGCAGTACTAGCAATGTGCTTACTGCAGGCAGTACTAGCAGTGTGCTTACTGCTCGATCCAGGCAGTACTAGCAGTGTCCTTACTGCTCGGTGCAAGCAGTACTAGCTGTGTGCTTACTGCAGGCAGTACTAGCAGTGTGCTTACTGCTCGGAGCAGGCAGTACTGGCAGTGTTCTTACTGCTCGGTGCAAGCAGTACTAGCTGTGTGCTTACTGCAGGCAGTACTAGCAGTGTGCTTACTCCTCGGTGTAGGCAGTACTAGTAGTGTGCTTGCTGCTCGGAGCAGGCAGTACTGGCAGTGTCCTTACTGCTCGGTGCAGGCAGTACTGGCAGTGTCCTTACTGCTCGGTGCAGGCAGTACTAGCAGTGTGCTTACTGCAGGCAGTACTAGCAGTGTGCTTACTGCTCGGAGCAGGCAGTACTGGCAGTGTCCTTACTGCTCGGTGCAGGCAGTACTAGCAGTGTGCTTACTGCTCGGTGCAGGCAGTACTAGCAGTGTCCTTACTGCTCGGAGCAGGCAGTACTGGCAATGTGCTTACTGCAGGCAGTAGTAGCAGTGTGCTTACTGCTCGATGCAGGCAGTACTAGCAGTGTGCTTACTGCAGGCAGTACTAGCAGTGTGCTTACTGCTCGGTGCAGGCAGTACTAACAGTGTCCTTACTGCTTGGAGCAGGCAGTACTGGCAATGTGCTTACTGCAGGCAGTACTAGCAGTGTGCTTACTGCTCGATGCAGGCAGTACTAGCAGTGTGCTTACTGCAGGCAGTACTAGCAGTGTGCTTACTTCTCGGTGCAGGCAGTACTAGCAGTGTGCTTACTGCAGGCAGTACTAGCAGTGTCCTTACTGCTCGGTGCAGGCAGTACTAGCAGTGTGCTTACTGCAGGCAGTACTAGCAGTGTGTTTACTGCTCGGTGCAGGCAGTACTAGCAGTGTGCTTACTGCTTGATGCAGGCAGTACTAGCAGTGTGCTTACTTCAGGCAGTACTAGCAGTGTGCTTACTGCTTGATGCAGGCAGTACTAGCAGTGTCCTTACTGCTCGGAGCAGGCAGTACTGGCAGTGTCCTTACTGCTCGGTGCAGGCAGTACTAGCAGTGTGCTTACTGCAGGCAGTACTAGCAGTGTGCTTACTGCTCGGAGCAGGCAGTACTAGCAGTGTGCTTACTGCTTGATGCAGGCAGTACTAGCAGTGTCCTTACTGCTCGGAGCAGGCAGTACTGGCAGTGTCCTTACTGCTCGGTGCAGGCAGTACTAGCAGTTTGCTTACTGCAGGCAGTACTAGCAGTGTGCTTACTGCTCGGAGCAGGCAGTACTGGCAGTGTCCTTACTGCAGGCAGTACTAGCAGTGTGCTTACTGCAGGCAGTACTAGCAGTGTCCTTACTGCTCGGTGCAGGCAGTACTGGCAGTGTTCTTACTGCTCGGTGCAAGCAGTACTAGCAGTGTGCTTACTGCTCGGAGCAGGCAGTACTGGCAGTGTTCTTACTGCTCGGTGCAAGCAGTACTAGCTGTGTGCTTACTGCAGGCAGCACTAGCAGTGTGCTTACTCCTCGGTGTAGGCAGTACTAGCAGTGTGCCTACTGCTCGTGCAGGCAGTACTAGCAGTGTGCTTGCTGCTCGGAGCAGGCAGTACTGGCAGTGTCCTTACTGCTCGGTGCAGGCAGTACTAGCAATGTGCTTACCGCAGGCAGTAGTAGCAGTGTGCTTACTGCTCGATGCAGGCAGTACTAGCAGTGTGCTTACTGCAGGCAGTACTAGCAGTGTGCTTACTGCTCGGTGCAGGCAGTACTAGCAGTGTGCTTACTGCAGGCAGTACTAGCAGTGTCCTTACTGCTCGGTGCAGGCAGTACTAGCAGTGTGCTTACTGCAGGCAGTACTAGCAGTGTGTTTACTGCTCGGTGCAGGCAGTACTAGCAGTGTGCTTACTGCTCGATGCAGGCAGTACTAACAGTGTGCTTACTTCAGGCAGTACTAGCAGTGTGCTTACTGCTCGATGCAGGCAGTACTAGCAGTGTCCTTACTGCTCGGAGCAGGCAGTACTGGCAGTGTCCTTACTGCTCGGTGCAGGCAGTACTAGCAGTGTTCTTACTGCAGGCAGTACTAGCAGTGTGCTTACTGCTCGGAGCAGGCAGTACTAGCAGTGTGCTTACTGCTCGATGCAGGCAGTACTAGCAGTGTCCTTACTGCTCGGAGCAGGCAGTACTGGCAGTGTCCTTACTGCTTGGTGCAGGCAGTACTAGCAGTGTGCTTACTGCAGGCAGTACTAGCAGTGTGCTTACTGCTCAGAGCAGGCAGTACTGGCAGTGTCCTTACTGCTCGGTGCAGGCAGTACTAGCAGTGTGCTTACTGCTCGGTGCACGCAGTACTAGCAGTGTCCTTACTGCTCGGAGCAGGCAGTCCTGGCAGTGTGCTTACTGCAGGCAGTACTAGCAGTGTGCTTACTGCTCGATGCTGGCAGTACTAGCAGTGTGCTTACTGCAGGCAGTACTAGCAGTGTGCTTACTGCTCGATGCAGGCAGTACTAGCAGAGTCCTTACTGCTCGGTGCAAGCAGTACTAGCTGTGTGCTTACTGCAGGCAGTACTAGCAGTGTGCTTACTGCTCGGAGCAGGCAGTACTGGCAGTGTTCTTACTGCTCGGTGCAAGCAGTACTAGCTGTGTGCTTACTGCAGGCAGCACTAGCAGTGTGCTTACTCCTCGGTGTAGGCAGTACTAGCAGTGTGCCTACTGCTCGTGCAGGCAGTACTAGCAGTGTGCTTGCTGCTCGGAGCAGGCAGTACTGGCAGTGTCCTTACTGCTCGGTGCAGGCAGTACTAGCAGTGTGCTTACTGCTCGGTGCAGGCAGTACTAGCAGTGTGCTTACTGCTCGGTGCAGGCAGTACTAGCAGTGTGCTTACTGCTCGATGCAGGCAGTACTAGCAGTGTGCTTACTGCAGGCAGTACTAGCAGTGTGCTTACTGCTCGATGCAGGCAGTACTAGCAGTGTCCTTACTGCTCGGAGCAGGCAGTACTGGCAGTGTCCTTACTGCTCGTTGCAGGCAGTACTAACAGTGTGCTTACTGCAGGCAGTACTAGCAGTGTGCTTTCTGCTCGGAGCAGGCAGTACTGGCAGTGTCCTTACTGCTCGGTGCAGGCAGTACTAGCAGTGTGCTTACTGCTCGGTGTAGGCAGTACTGGCAGTGTCCTTACTGCTCGGTGCAGGCAGTACTGGCAGTGTCCTTACTGCTCGGTGCAGGCAGTACTAGCAGTGTGCTTACTGCAGGCAGTACTAGCAGTGTGCTTACTGCTCGGAGCAGGCAGTACTGGCAGTGTCCTTACTGCTCGGTGCAGGCAGTACTAGCAGTGTGCTTACTGCTCGGTGCAGGCAGTACTAACAGTGTCCTTACTGCTTGGAGCAGGCAGTACTGGCAATGTGCTTACTGCAGGCAGTACTAGCAGTGTGCTTACTGCTCGATGCAGGCAGTACTAGCAGTGTGCTTACTGCAGGCAGTACTAGCAGTGTGCTTACTGCAGGAAGTACTAGCAGTGTCCTTACTGCTCGGTGCAGGCAGTACTAGCAGTGTGCTTACTGCAGGCAGTACTAGCAGTGTGTTTACTGCTCGGTGCAGGCAGTACTAGCAGTGTGCTTACTGCTCGATGCAGGCAGTACTAGCAGTGTGCTTACTTCAGGCAGTACTAGCAGTGTGCTTACTGCTTGATGCAGGCAGTACTAGCAGTGTCCTTACTGCTCGGAGCAGGCAGTACTGGCAGTGTCCTTACTGCTCGGTGCAGGCAGTACTAGCAGTGTGCTTACTGCAGGCAGTACTAGCAGTGTGCCTACTCCTCGGTGTAGGCAGTACAAGCAGTGTGCTTACTGCTCGGTGCAGGCAGTACTAGCAGTGTGCTTGCTGCTCGGTGCAGGCAGTAGTAGCAGTGTGCTTTCTGCTTGGTGCAGGCAGTAGTAGCAGGGTGCTTACTGCTCGGTGCAGGCAGTACTAGCCGTGTGCTTACTGCTCGATGCAGGCAGTACTAGCAGTGTGTTTTGCTGCTTGGTGTTGTATCAGCAATAAGTTCACTGCCCAGTAATGGTCGTTTGTCACAGTGCGTGTGTTTTGTGCTCGTTGGTGTGGTTACTGAACAGACCTAGCAGTCAAGAGTTATGCTTGCCTGTTGGCGCTGACCGCGTTAGGAGTCTGTTTTCCTCCTGTATTGGCAGTATATTTACTGCTTAGAGCTAGTCGTATTAGTAGTGTGCTCACTTCTCGGCACTTTACATTAGTAGCAGTCCTCTGCACTTTGCTCACAGTGTTAACAGTGTATTTACTGCTCAGGGCTAGAAGTATTAGCATGGTTTTTTATTCGCTAGGGCATGCTGTAATAGTAGTGTGTTTACTGTTCAGAGCTAGTAGCATTAGTAGTATTTACTACTCGGGGCTAACAGTATTATTCAGCGTGTTTATTGCTGAGTACTATCGGTATTTACATTATAGTTAGTGTTCATAGGTTGCCATGTTAGCAGGTTGTTTACTACTCACTTCCGGCGGTATTTCCAGTGTCACAGTATTTATTTCCTGCTCAGTGAAGCCAGTATTATCATCGTTTACTGCTGAAGGCTATAATAGTATTAGTAGTGTGTTTATTGCTAGGTACTAGCAGTATTTGCATTGTGATTCATGTTCATTAAATCAATATTTGGACCGGGGGCTTATTTCACCAATTCCCTAATTTTAATAGAAATTGATTTTATATTATTTGGGCTGGCTGAAAAATTGCTTTATTAAATTCATTATGTTAATAATACGTCGTGAGAGCATGTTGAGCTAGATTCTTACATCCTTTGTCTGAAATATTTTAGCAAAAAAATATTAGACCGTTTTCTTAGATTTATTTATCAGAATTGCTGACCTTTGACTTAGAGACCTACACCAACTTAACAAAAGCTCGGTGCAGGCAGTACTAGCAGTGTGCTTACTGCTCGATGCAGGCAGTACTAGCAGTGTCCTTACTGCTCGGAGCAGGCAGTACTGGCAGTGTCCTTACTGCTTGGTGCAGGCAGTACTAGCAGTGTGCTTACTGCAGGCAGTACTAGCAGTGTGCTTACTGCTCAGAGCAGGCAGTACTGGCAGTGTCCTTACTGCTCGGTGCAGGCAGTACTAGCAGTGTGCTTACTGCTCGGTGCACGCAGTACTAGCAGTGTCCTTACTGCTCGGAGCAGGCAGTCCTGGCAGTGTGCTTACTGCAGGCAGTACTAGCAGTGTGCTTACTGCTCGATGCTGGCAGTACTAGCAGTGTGCTTACTGCAGGCAGTACTAGCAGTGTGCTTACTGCTCGATGCAGGCAGTACTAGCAGAGTCCTTACTGCTCGGTGCAAGCAGTACTAGCTGTGTGCTTACTGCAGGCAGTACTAGCAGTGTGCTTACTGCTCGGAGCAGGCAGTACTGGCAGTGTTCTTACTGCTCGGTGCAAGCAGTACTAGCTGTGTGCTTACTGCAGGCAGCACTAGCAGTGTGCTTACTGCTTGATGCAGGCAGCACTAGCAGTGTCCTTACTGCTCGGAGCAGGCAGTACTGGCAGTGTCCTTACTGCTCGGTGCAGGCAGTACTAGCAGTGTGCTTACTGCAGGCAGTACTAGCAGTGTGCCTACTCCTCGGTGCAGGCAGTACTAGCAGTGTGCTTGCTGCTCGGTGGAGGCAGTAGTAGCAGTGTGCTTCCTGCTTGGTGCAGGCAGTAGTAGCAGGGTGCTTACTGCTCGGTGCAGGCAGTACTAGCCGTGTGCTTACTGCTCGATGCAGGCAGTACTAGCAGTGTGTTTTGCTGCTTGGTGTTGTATCAGCAATAAGTTCACTGCCCAGTAATGGTCGTTTGTCACAGTGCGTGTGTTTTGTGCTCGTTGGTGTGGTTACTGAACAGACCTAGCAGTCAAGAGTTATGCTTGCCTGTTGGCGCTGACCGCGTTAGGAGTCTGTTTTCCTCCTGTATTGGCAGTATATTTACTGCTTAGAGCTAGTCGTATTAGTAGTGTGCTCACTTCTCGGCACTTTACATTAGTAGCAGTCCTCTGCACTTTGCTCACAGTGTTAACAGTGTATTTACTGCTCAGGGCTAGAAGTATTAGCATTGTTTTTTATTCGCTAGGGCATGCTGTAATAGTAGTGTGTTTACTGTTCAGAGCTAGTAGCATTAGTAGTATTTACTACTCGGGGCTAACAGTATTATTCAGCGTGTTTATTGCTGAGTACTATCGGTATTTACATTATAGTTAGTGTTCATAGGTTGCCATGTTAGCAGGTTGTTTACTACTCACTTCCGGCGGTATTTCCAGTGTCACAGTATTTATTTCCTGCTCAGTGAAGCCAGTATTATCATCGTTTACTGCTGAAGGCTATAATAGTATTAGTAGTGTGTTTATTGCTAGGTACTAGCAGTATTTGCATTGTGATTCATGTTCATTAAATCAATATTTGGACCGGGGGCTTATTTCACCAATTCCCTAATTTTAATAGAAATTGATTTTATATTATTTGGGCTGGCTGAAAAATTGCTTTATTAAATTCATTATGTTAATAATACGTCGTGAGAGCATGTTCAGCTAGATTCTTACATCCTTTGTCTGAAATATTTTAGCAAAAAAATATTAGACCGTTTTCTTAGATTTATTTATCAGAATTGCTGACCTTTGACTTAGAGACCTACACCAACTTAACAAAAGTTGTGTAATAGTGCAAATAATCACTGAAATTGCAAAACGTTTCATGTAGTTGTGCAGAGTAACAAATAAACTTTGATGGACATATTGCAGAACTCTTGCCTAATGTACACAGTTGTATCTGCCCCTTGTTCAACAAGGGGGGCATGCCTAATGAATATGAATACAATATTTATTATCGGCAGATGAAGAAATGGTGTTCAGTCAACTCATTGAGTACATCTAACTTCAAGTCTGTTTCATAGAGTGATGTATTCATTGGTTTGTTTCTTTAAAGTTACGTTTTCATAGGCTATGTGGGGCAAATAAATCAAAATAAAAAGGGATTCAATTTGAAAGCCTAACAGGACCGCCCCTCTCGCACTGAAAGTATTAGTCCATTGCGTAGATACTAAGAGCAGTTCTAAGTAGCAATGGCCTCTGTGAAAGTGATGTTCGTTTTGTACCTAAATTGTTTTCTTGATTGGTTGTTGGCCTTACCACAAAACAGCGAACTCTGCTGGCAGTGAGTAAAATTGTTACTTATTTTCTCATGGTAGAAATTGAAATCCATAATTTGGCAATCGTTATTTTCTGTTGTGAGAGTGGGGAAAGTTAATCCTGCCCCTTAGGACCACATTTCCAGTGTCAACGTTCTCAGACCAGGTCTCACAGATTGTTACTTTCTTACAGCCATTATTAGTTGGAGAGTTTAACACTAGAGTTTCTGTAATCACTTGTGGGACACCCCCGCGCCGCACGGCCACCAGCTGCTGCGTGTGCCCCCTCGCTGTGCCTAGCTGCCTCGCCGACGGCCTCGCGGCCGCTCTGCTTCTCCCCGTGTGTTGGATTGTCAGTTTCCTTCTGTTTTGACCGTCACTTGTGCTTGTTTTTAATTTTCAGGTTTTCTGTTTTTCTGTTTTGACCGCCATTTGTGCTTGCATTTTTGTTCAGGTTTTGTGTTTCTCCGCCTCTTGTGCTCGTTTTTGACCCTCGATTCCTGCCTCCTTTCCCGCCTTCCTCGCCGCGCTCCCTCCCCGCTTCCCGCCACCGCCATCAGCCCCGCCCCTTTCTCTTCTGTACCCTCCCCGCTCCCGCCTCCCAGCTGCTCCGCCCACCCGCGCACTTGGCCTTAAATGGCGACCGTGCGACGCAGGTGAGTGTGACCCACTTGTGGGACACCCCCGCGCCGCACGGCCACCAGCTGCTGCGTGTGCCCCCTCGCTGTGCCTAGCTGCCTCGCCGACGGCCTCGCGGCCGCTCTGCTTCTCCCCGTGTGTTAGATTGTCAGTTTCCTTCTGTTTTGACCGTCACTTGTGCTTGTTTTTAATTTTCAGGTTTTCTGTTTTTCTGTTTTGACCGCCATTTGTGCTTGCATTTTTGTTCAGGTTTTGTGTTTCTCCGCCTCTTGTGCTCGTTTTTGACCCTCGATTCCTGCCTCCTTTCCCGCCTTCCTCGCCGCGCTCCCTCCCCGCTTCCCGCCACCGCCATCAGCCCCGCCCCTTTCTCTTCTGTACCCTCCCCGCTCCCGCCTCCCAGCTGCTCCGCCCACCAGCGCACTTCGCCTTAAATGGCGACCGTGCGAACGCGCAGCGGTCACGCGCAGCGGGCGCGCCGATTGTGCGCCGAAGGCGCGCCAAAGGTAAGCCCGTCCGCGACCGGATCGCGACCAGGGCCAGGACCCCAGAGGGCTACAAGATCGTCCGGAGGGACCGCAACGCCAACCAGATGGGAGGAGGCATCGCCATCATCCACAGGAACACCATCCGTCTCACGACCAGCACCGACAACACCCTGACCAGCGCCGAACACCTGCATTTCCAGATCCACACCAACCCGAACACCACCCTCAGAGGCACCCTGATCTACCGACCCCCTGGACCACGCACACAATTCAGCGAGGACATCGCCGACTTCGTCAGCCCGCATGCCCTCCCCTCCGCTGACTACATCCTCCTGGGAGACCTCAACTTCCATCTGGAAAACAACAACGACCGCAACACCAGCACCCTGCTCGACAACCTCGCCAACCTGGGACACAAGCAACTGGTGTCCACCCCCACCCACCGCGCCGGACACACACTCGACGCAGTCTTCTCTTCCAGCACAGACATCGGCTTCAGCCACGCCACAGAGCTTCAATGGACGGACCACAGCTGCGTCCACTTCACCTTCAAGAGAACGACGACCCACCAACACCAGCAACAGGCCGCCCGCAGAAGCTGGAACAAGATCACAGCAGACCAGCTCGCCACCTCCCTGAGCCAGCACCCTCCTGCCAGCTCAGCGGACCCCAGCCAGGCCGCCGACAACCTCACGAAGTGGATCAGCATCTGCGCGGACGAGCTCGCCCCACTGAGGACCCCGTCTAGCAGACCCGGCAGCAAGAAGGCCCCATGGTTCACCGACGAACTCAAGAGCTCCAAGAAGAACTGCCGAGCCCTCGAGAAAGTCTGGAAAAGGGAACCGACACCGGACAACAGGACCTCCTTCAAACTCGCCACCCGGAAACACCACCAGCTGATCCACGCCGCCAAGAAAACAGCATTCAAGGACCGGTTGGACAACAACGCACACAACTGCAAGGAACTCTTCAACATCGTGGAAGAGCTTTCCAACCCCAGCGCAGGAAACAACGACATCACCCCATCGCAAGACCTCTGCAACTCCCTCGCTTCATACTTCCACAACAAGATCGCGGACATACACAACAGCTTCAACAACCAACCAACGCACACCATGACCGAACAACCACCCCCCACCACCACCCTCCACGCCTGGACCCCGATCAGCACCGAAGACACCATCCGCACGATGAACTCCATCCACTCCGGATCACCGACCGACCCCTGCCCTCACCACGTCTTCAACAAGGCCGACGCTGTCATCGCACCCCACCTGCGAGACATCATCAACACATCCTTCGACACCACCATCTTCCCGGAGAGCTGGAAGCACGCCGAACTCAGCGCTCTACTCAAGAAACCAACAGCGGACCCCACCGACCTCAAGAATTACCGCCCCATCTCGCTCCTCCCGTTTCCAGCCAAAGTCATCGAGAAGACCGTCAACAAGCAGATGGCCGCCTTCCTCGAGACGAACGGATCCCTCGACCCCTCACAGTCCGGCTTCCGAGCCAATCACAGCACCGAGACCGCCCTCATCGCCGCCACCGATGACATCCGAGCCCTGATGGACAATGGAGAAACAGCGGCCCTCATCCTCCTAGACCTCTCCGCGGCTTTCGACACGGTCTGCCACCGCACCCTAGTGCAGCGCCTCAACAACGCCGGAATCCAGGGGAAGGCACTGGAATGGATCATCTCCTTCCTCGACGGAAGAACACAGAGAGTCCGCCTACCACCGTACAAGTCAGAGGCCACCGAAGTCATCTGCGGCGTCCCCCAAGGATCCTCTCTGAGCCCAACCCTCTTCAACGTCTACATGAGCCCCCTCGCGGCCATCGTACGCAAACACAACCTCAGCATAATCTCCTACGCCGACGACACCCAGCTGATCCTCTCCCTGACCAACGACCCCGCCGCCGCCAGAGCCAACCTGCACGAAGGGATGAAAGAGGTAGCCGAGTGGATGACGACCAGCCGCCTGAAACTGAACTCGGACAAGACGGAGGTCCTCATCCTGGGCTCCTCACCCTCCGCCTGGGACGACTCCTGGTGGCCTCCCGCCCTGGGCACCGCACCCAAACCGACAGACCATGCACGCAACCTGGGCGTCATCCTGGACTCCTCCCTCTCCATGACCAGGCAAGTCAACAACGTCTCCTCGGCGTGCTTCAACATCCTACGCATGCTACGGAAGATCTTCTGGTGGATCCCCACCGAGACCAGGAAGACCGTCACCCAGGCCCTCGTCACCAGCCGACTGGACTACGGCAACACCCTCTACGCCGGCACCACCGCCAAGCTCCAGAAGAGACTCCAGCGGATCCAGAACGCCTCAGCCAGACTCATCCTCGACATCCCACGAACCAGCCACATCTCCGGACATCTGAGAGACCTTCACTGGCTCCCCGTCAACAAAAGAATCACCTTCCGCCTCCTCACCCACGCACACAAAGCCCTACACGACCAAGGCCCGAGCTACCTCAACAGCCGAGTCAACTTCTACGCTCCCAAACGCCACCTCCGATCAGCCAACCACGCCCTCGCCGCCGTCCCCGCATCCGAAGAACGACTACAGGAGGAAGGTCCTTCTCCTACCTGGCCGCCAAGACCTGGAACTCCCTCCCGACCGACCTGCGCCTGACCCAAGACCACCTCTCCTTCAGGAAGAAGCTGAAGACCTGGCTGTTCGAGCAGTAGCGGCACCCCCCCCCCCCCCCAGCGCCTTGAGACCCTACGGGTATGTAGCGCGCTTTATAAGTGTCACTGATTGATTGATTAATCATAAAGCTGAGGCTAGACATGGTTGGGACCCGGGCTCCTGTCTACAAGTTGTGTTTGATGGCCAAATGTGCACGAAGGAGTCTGTCTGAAGTACTGTCATGCACTGGTAATGTTAGTATTCAATTATAATATTCAGCATTCTTTGTTCGGTAAATACAGATCATAAAAGACAAGTACACATAAATACCAATATTATCATTAAAAACATTGTGCAACAGTGACAATGCTATAAATTGAATTGAAGTAATGGTAGTAGTTTGGCTCACTGGTTAGAGGCGGCAGACCCGGAAGCAGGAGTCGGCCCGGGACCAGGGTTCAATTCCCGACGCGGCAGGGTCATGGACCAGAGTCAGCGGACTCGATAATTCTCGCCTCGGTGCCTACTCTAACCAGGGGTCCCACTCGGCAACTCTGGGCATTAGCTTGCCTAATCTCCACAACGGCCCCATCAACACTGGGGATGCCTGGCTTCACCTTGGGGACTCCCAGTAGGGACCATCCCACAGGGAAAGCCAGGACGGGTTCCCCAGCGGTATACCGCGCCAGGATACTCCGGTAGTAATTGAGCGCGTTACAAAACAGCTTATAACATATAACATAACATAACAGTTTGAGCACGACTTGTAGAAGTTCTTGGTTTGGCAGTACTATCTCTAATAGAGGAACTAGTAACACCAGTAGTAATAATGATGAAGCTACTCCTAATGGTAATACTAGTGGCAGCAGTAGTACTTTACTCTTACTAACTAAGTTAGGGATGCAAGCTTTAGCAAAAGTAGTTACGGTGTGGTTGATAGTGGTGTTTCAGAACTTTTGAATTAACTCTTCAGGTTTAAGACAAAAGGGAGTAGATAAAATGGACTGACTGTGTTTGGAGCAGATTAATTTTTGTTCATTTAGAATTGTTCTTAATTTATTCAACAACTGTAATTAAGATAACATTTCGGTCAGCAGTCTGCAACCCTGTTGTGGAAAGTATACAGAGACCTCCCAATCGAAAAGTGTCCTTCATTTTGGGTAGAAACCCAAAGAAAAAAGAAGAGCAATAAAGAAATAGAAACGCAAGATAGAAGGGTAAAATGCAACGTTGTGATATCTTGAGAATTGTAAGTGAATCCGGTTTACCTACGGAATCTTGTCCGTCTCTGACCTTAGTGGCCTGTCTGAAACTATGGGCATTCTGTATATTAAGGTGATAGTGTCTAGGAGGGGAAAAAAAGAGAGTGTACCCAGCCAATCCAGGCTCAGTATTCTATGCAGATTTTGGGGAAGGGGGCGTGACATACCAATCAAGAATTGTGGGCTTCGTCCTCCTTTTGGGGAATTGGATTAAGACTCCCCTGTGCAAAACACATCTTTTTTTTAGGTTGAGGCTACCGTCGCACTGCGTAAGCAGTGGGCGGAGCCGAAATTTTATGTGCGTAGTATGGGGGCCTGAACACGCCCCTCTTCTCCATTGGCTGGCCTCGTAAATGCTGGCCAGCCATTGGAGGAGAGGAGCGTCACTCAGTTCAGGGCCCGCCTTGACGCGATTCGGGGGCGTTTCAGGGTCTTTTTTTAAGTCCCGCCCTCTCCTCTTCCCATTGGCATGAAATTTTACCTTCCAGCCAATGGGAAGGGGAGAGCACGTAAAGTCAAGTCAAGTCAAGTCATAGGATTTATATAGCGCACTACATACCCAGAGGGTTTCAAGGCGCTTAGGGAGGGGAGGAGGATTATTTGTCAAATATCCACGTTTTAAGCTGCTTTCTGAACGCTAGGTGATTCTGGGTGAGGCGAAGGTAAGCGGGGAGTGAGTTCCATGTTTTGGCAGCCAGGTAAGAGAAGGATCTGCCTCCCATGGTGGTCTTGTTGATGCGAGGTACAGTGGCGAAGGCCTGGCTGGAAGAGCGAAGTTGGCGGGAGGGGGAGTAGAAGGACAGTCGAGAGTTGAGGCAATCTGGTCCGATGTCGTAGAGTGATTTGTGTGCGTGGGTGAGCAGTCGGAAAGTAATCCTCTTATTGACGGGTAGCCAGTGGAGATCTTTAAGGTGACCAGAGATGTGTTCGTTGCGTGGGATGTCTAATATGAGCCTGGCTGAGGCGTTTTGGATTCGTTGTAGTTTCTTCTGGAGTTTAGCGGTGGTACCTGCGTAGAGGGTGTTTCCGTAGTCCAGTCGGCTCGTGACCAGAGAAAACACGTCCCCAATCCCAAAATGACCTTGTTTTATTGGCTACTTAATTGACTATCTTTTTCCCACCGCCGGTGCAGAGCTCCACCTTCGCAGTCACCCGCTGTTCACGCCAGGACGGCTGGAGCTTCCACGTCACATCAAGGCCCTCAGATGCCTACACATCCTCCTGCCTGCCGAAAATAGACTGTGGGGTCCCCGCGTCCCCTCTCTCCCTGCTGTTCACTAGTGCAGAAGGTTTGTTTATCTGAAGTGGCCCTTTGACCTTTAGTAGATTGGACCGGTTTTGACGAATAAAACATATTCTTATGCTAGTGAAACCCTTAACAGCTCTTTTAAACGTGCCCCAAGAAATTACTTAATTCGGGAATGAAACGCTCCAAAACGCAATGCAGTGTGGGTGTTTTGGGGTGTATGACAGGCCCAGCGCTTTTTGCCCTGAATGTGCTCTTCTATCAGAAATGGAAGGTTCCTGGAAGGCAGACTTCAGCTGTTCGTTGCCGTCCCGGCATATGTCAGTAATCGCCAATAATTTGCAGTCGCTGACATGCTCTTTGAAAGGCTGCTAGATTCAGTGAGCATGAGGGCAAGGCGCCCGTGGGCTGCTCGCATCGCATTTACTGCGAGAACGGGACTTGATGGGCAGGCCCCTGCCTCGCATGCTGCGGAGTGTTGAGAGCTCGCGCCCTGAGGCGAGGATGGAGAACCGCCCCCTAAGGACACGTCATCGCGGCTTTAGTCATGAAGATGTGGGACAATGTGAGGAGTTTTATTTCCAGTCTCTGTTCGCACAAAGCTACAGTGGAAATAGCATTGAAAACAATGGGCCACGCTATTAATAAAAACATAAAAAAGAGAAACTGCTTTCAAACTTATTCTTTTGTCAAATAACTGTTTTTCTTGTATTGTTTTTTAAATAGAATGACTATTGGATTCACCGTGGTAATATATCAGAAAAAAAAACTATTTTTGAAAAGATAAAGCCATTATAAGATTGTGCAATCCTTTGGTTTTTAGTTTTCATGTATGCAAGCAAGCAATGAATAACGAGTGACGGCCTTGAACTAATTCTTTCTTCCTCAAATAGTTTAATGCATTTTAAACTAAAGCTAAATACAGTGGTGGCTGTCATTGCGCTCCAATTCATGCGTACAGTGCCTAAAGCATCCGAGAGGCCTGTGGGCCTTCTGTTTTGTGACGGGTCCTTTCTGTTGCAAGTTACTTTTTACACCAAACAAACACAACATTTCCCCTCTGTGACCAACTATCTTATATTATTTGGGTCCATAATTGACTACTTATGAATTCATCACTTATTAACCACTCCTGTATACCACAGAACAAACATATTTATATATTACTTGTTTATTTTAACACTCAGTAATGGAAATAGTTTTACAATACATCATAACAATGTCCATAAAATCAACAATAGTCATTGTACACAAACAATCAGAATATTGCACGTTCAATTGGTCGTTTCATATTGCAGCAAAAGTTCATTGAAACATTGCTGCAAAGATCCATGTGCAAGCTGAAAGCCTCTGGTTCAAATCCCAGGGGTCCCACTCAGCCTCTTATTCTTCGAAGGTTGAGTAAATGAGTACTATTGGGTTGTGTAATAATGCCTGTTGTCAACCCCTTTGGAAGATTAAGTTGGATGGCGTGCAATATAAGTGTAGTTATTTTTAGTTTTAGATTTGTTGCTTGCTGTTTATATGTGTGCCGTTATTATATCTATTTGCCTCTGAATATGTGTGTTTTTAGTCTACTACAGAATTTGGTGAGATTTGTTTCAATCTAGATGACGTCTCTGGAGGCATTTCATATGCTGGCTTCCTCTCTCCCTTTGCTCTTGTCATTGATATCTACATCTTGTGTTGTGATAATGAATGGAATTTGTGAATGGACAGTATAATGTGGTTAGCTAGGAGGGTGAATTTGGATCATTATTTTTATGTGTGCTTTGTCCTCTGCACCCTGGCTGTGCTTGCTTCCCTGCCCCCTGGCTGTGCTTGCTTCCCTGCCCCCTGGCTGTGCTTGCTTCCCTGCCCCCTGGCTGTGCTTGCTTCCCTGCCCCCTGGCTGTGCTTGCTTCCCTGCCCCCTGGCTGCGCTTGGTTCCCTGCCCCCTCACTGCGCTTGCTTCCCTGCCCCCTCACTGCGCTTGCTTCCCTGCCCCCTCGCTGTGCTTGCTCTCCTGGATGTGTGTGTGGATCTGGGTGGGTGTGTGTGTGGCTCTGGGTGGGTGTGGGTGGCTCTGGGTGGGTGTGTGTGGCTCTGGGTGGGTGTGTGTGGCTCTGGGTGTGTGTGTGTGGCTCTGGGTGTGTGTATGTGTGTGTGGCTCTGGGTGTGTGTGTGGCTCTGGGTGTGTGTGGCTCTGGGTGTGTGTGTGTGTGGCTCTGGGTGTGTGTGTGTGGCTCTTGGTGTGTGTGTGTGGCTCTGTGTGTGTGTGTGTGGGGGGGGGGCTCTGGGTGTGTGTGTGTGTGTGTGTGACTCTGGGTGTGTGTGGCTTTGGGTGTGTGTGTGTGTGTTTGGCTCTGGGTGTGTGTGTGGCTCTCGGTGTGTGTGGCTCTGGGTGTGTGTGGCTCTGGGTGTGTGTGGCTGGCTGTGTGTGTGTGGCTTCGGGTGTCTGTGGCTCTGGGTGTGTGTGTGTGTGGTAGTAATTGCTGTCTGCTGAGCTCGTCCAGTAGGGTACAATAGGTCTCACATTTGCGAGAGATTAAGCTATTGGCAATGTAACCATTTATTTTTCTGTTTTCAAAACCAACACATAAATAAATTTTTTGTCATTTACAATGCCAATAGCTCTAACTTTTGCAAAGGCGAAACCGTTGCATTGTAAATGCTTGTTTCATGTGGTCTGGAGTTGTGAGACACTGCAGCCATATTGGCTGATAATCTCGTCTTGCCTGGGCCGTGTCTTGTCCTGGAGCCTCCAGTTCGACCCCAGGCTGTTCTTGCTCCATAGTACAGAGGAGATTGGCAGGAACCGCTACAAACAACACTTGCTGTTTCTGGGCCTCACAGTTGCGAAGCGAGACATCGCCCAAACGTGGAATGCGACCTCCCCACCAGCAGGAGGTGGGTGGAAAACGGCAGAGATTGCAGTCTACCAGGCAAGGGGCTACCCGCAGAAGCACAGGAAGATTTGATCCTGCTGGGCGACATATCAGGGTATAGACTTACCCACTCTGCCACTCCCTGACCCTCCATAAATTCATCTTGTACATTTACCTAATTGCTAAAATATCTAAGATGAGTAATTCAGTCATCAATACATATACACTTAGTCATTTGGATTTAAGAGAATTTTGTGATGATCTGTGCTATATTTCAGTTGTTGGGCCAGCTGTATGGCTGGCTAAATTGATGATGTTTTTTCTAAAAACGTGGTACTTTTTCCCTTGTGCTGTATTTATAATGTATGCTTTGGGCACTGCCCACCCTATACCATGGAAACGTAATACATTTTGTTGTGAAAAAAAAGTGCTCATGTGGAAGGTTGAGGTCACAAGATCAGAGAATGCTGGCCCATGAAGTTGGGAAAACTACTATAGTGAAGGGACTCTTGCTAGTTTAGAATGGCCGGGAAAGCAAGCAACTAAAAAAGAAGGTGCTTTGCCTCTGAGGGAATAGGTAAAAAAGGGGGAAGGGCAGAAGAGAGGAGGGACAATTCAGAAGTCATATTCGGGAATATTGTCAGTGGTGTAAAGCAGGCAGCACATTGTAAGACAATTTAAACATGGTGAGGAAACTCAGGGTTTAAAGCACTAATTTGTCATGCACCAAAGGAGAGCAACTAAATTGGCTGCACTGGACTGCATGAAAAACACGGCGCAGACTGGTATCTACTAAGATTGGCCTGCTACTGCTGTCACCCCCAGCACATGTGCAATGTGTCACTTGTTTTAGCACTAAAGACATATCTCCTTGTTTGCATCTGCTTCAAGTAGACATTAATTTTTGATGCAAAAAATCTATGGGTGTTTGCACTGATCTGCCCCAGAAACTCCTCCTTGAGGCAAGTGATGCAAAGCAATGTAAAGTATCCCAAAGCACCTTTACAATACAGACCACCTTTTGTGCTGGATAGTAATTACCAGGTGTTGCTTCATGCCAGCTCAAAGCTTTAGTAAATCTGTGCCTCTGTGTCTTAGGATCTTGCTGAGTAACCCTAGTAGGGAGGGGGGCGGGTCAGCATTATGTATCACTGCGTCATTATGTACCAAAACAGTGATAAGGCAATTCTTTCCTTTGGAGAAGTACATTTCAATAGATAATGGAAGGCAAATAATGCATGGAATAAATGTTGTTTCAATGTCTTTCTCAAAAATCCACCATTAATATCAGTGCTACTTGCTCCTCCCTATAAGTTCTAATTTGTTCAATGAAGTAAAACTGGCGAAAGTGTCATTACTGTTCCCTAAAAGCTGTGTGTAAAAGCATACCATTAACTCACTGGACGTTCATGATACTTGTTCTTTATTAGTATTTTGAGCATATCACAGGCAGGATTTCCTATTCGACTGGGAACTTTACCACTTGCATCAACAGTCAAAAGATGGTCAACAAGGCCTGTTGAGGGAGCAGATTTATGTCAATACTCTCTAGGAGGTCAATAAATAATTATCCACTCCTTGTTGCTATGCCAGAATGTGTTATATATCCGGAAATTATATCTACATCCGCTCTTTCTGAAACATAAAATCATATTGTGCAATGAAGCTTAAGCCTTCTGCATGAGAATAGTCAATAAGAAAATCTTTTTGGCTGTAAGGCTTCTATTTATGCAGCTTGGAAGAGCAGGATATGAGCCTGGAAAATATTGTCCATCTTTTTAAACAATATTCTGAACGTGAACTCATAGCTGTATAGGTGTGTTGAACTTATCCTTGAAGCTCTTACTTGACCTTATTAAAAGACTGCCTAAGATTTGTGATAGATTTAGTATATAAAAGTGTTGAATCTAAAAAATCCTTCTTTTTACCTATGCTGTAGCAGTTTATATTATAAGCCTGATCAAGAGTTTGGACGTACGACTGCCGGAACGCGGCGGCCGTCAATAGACCACAGTGCTGGAGGCTGTGGAGACGTTGCGGCGGTTGTGATTCATTTTCCATATGGATTGATGCCTGTGTGAACATTTCGACTGCATATGTGTCAGATGCACACATATGCATGATACATGTGGAAAAATACCATCTACCTATTGCCGGAGTCCAGCTCATCTGTGGGCATTCCAGGCAATGGGTATATGGCACAAAAAGGACTCACCTGTACATCAATACAAACAAGGTCATAATGCTCGGGGTGAAGATACTGCTGTGAAGGGGGCCTGAAGAAAGAGATCCACATTAAACTTTGATGAGAAGAACAGGAAAGGGGTGGGTATGCACCCCAAAATCTTAGAGTCTGCCAACTGGAAGCTGGCGGTCCCACCACTGCGGTCGGGCTCGTCAGAAAGTCAACTCGTAATACAGAAGGCGGTTAAACTCCTCTGTACAACCCTATGACTGCTCCTTTTCTCCAACCTGGTGATCTGGGCCGTGCTGGAGGTGTTGATGGTTCAGCCATGGTCTTTGCAATAGCAATCTGCCCATCTCTTTATTTAAAAGGTTTTATATAGCGCTGCTGGACCCAAGAGTATCAGAGCGCTTTACAAGGTAGGTAAACATATTAACATACAATATACAATTGACATAGTGCAGAAAAATGTACAAAAGATAAAACATTGCGTTAAATGAGTGACGGGGCAAGGAAACAAAGGGATAATTAAAGGGACAATGGGAGTTGAAATTAGAGAGAGAGAAGGGGGTGTAGAGAAGGAGAGTGAGAATATGGAAAGAGGGAGAGGGGTTGGGTAAAAGTATCTATCGGAGCAGAGAGGTAATGAGCAGGTTCAGAGTCAGTAACATTAAGAACCCCAATATTTGTTGAGGAGACGTACTTTGAGTCTTTTTTTGAAGAGAGGGTAAGAGGGGTTGCAGCGAAGGTCTTTGGGGAGAGAATTCCAAATCGTAGGAGCATTACCAGAGAATGCACGTGATTGGGTCTTTTTACATTTTAGTCTAGGAGGGATAAGGACAAGGGAGTTAGTGCTCCTCGGGGACCTGGAGCACCCTGCTTTTTGTAATTTGCTTGAAAGGTAAGAGGGGGTGTTTTGGTGAAGAGCTTTGTGCGTGATACAAGCAATCTTGTAGGTGGATCGTCCTTCAATTGGAAGCCAGTTTAGGTTTTTGAGGACAGGAGAGATGTGGTCAAATCTTTTACAGTCAGAAATAAGTCTGGCAGCAAGGTTGAGAACAGATTTAATCGGTGCTAGGTGGACTTTAGGGGTGCCAGCAAGAGTAGCGTTACCATAGTCAATCCCGACACAGAAAAGAGATTGGACAACGATTTTGAAATCATCAGCTGGAATAAAAGGTTAAATTTTTGGGAGGTGGTGAAGGGTGAAAAGAGCCCTTTTGGCTGCATTTTTAATGTGGGGGATGAGATTAAGATTCTGATTGATGCTGATGCCTAGGGATTTGACAGAATTAGAGGTGGAGAGGGAGCAATTAAGTGCTTTGATATCATTGATCCAGAGTTGAATGGGGAGGGAATTGTTTTTGGGAGTGAAAAGGATGATTTTGGGTTTTTTAGGATTAAGTTTGAGATGATTAAGATGGAACCAGGTTTGGACTTTAATCAGAGTATCATTGAGGTAAAGGATGTCATTGTGGGATTTGATCTTGTAGTATAGTTGAGTATCGCCAGCATAGAGGTGGTAACTGATTTTGGCTTGTTTGAGAATGAGGGTGAGTGGTTCCATGAAAAGATTGAATAGGGTTGGGGAGAGGATAGACCCTTGGGGGACACCGAGTGAGACAGGATGAGGTTTGGTGAGGCAATGACTGAGCTTAATTTGTTGTGATCTATTTTGGAGGAACGAGGAGAACCATTTGAGTACAGTGCCTTCAAATCCAAAGCAATCCTTGAGGGTGTTAAGAAGGGTGGGATGATGGACAGTATCGAATGCAGCCGAGAGATCAAGGAGGATTAGTAGTGAGGATTCACCTTTGTCTAAAGAGCGATGAATGTCATCCGTAATATTGAGTATAGCAGTTTCGGTACTGCATCCCTTTCTAAAACCAGATTGGAAAACGTCAAGGAGATTGAAGGAGAAGATATGGTTATCTAATTGAGATAGGACACATTTTTCAAGGGCTTTAGAGAGGAAGGGAAGGTTAGAGATAGGGCATAGAATCTTAAGGTCATTAATGTAAATGTAAATGTATTTCGATTTATATAGCGCACAAATCACCCAGGGGTCTCAAGGCGCTTGCTTAGGGAACCCGTCCTGGTATTCCCCTGTGAGATACCCCGGCAGGGTATCCACAAGGTGAAAGCCAGGCATCCCGCCGCGAGGGGCCGTAGTGGAAATTAAGCAAGCTATTGCCCAGAGTCGCAGAGTGTGACCCCGTGAGTCGAGTAGGCACCGGAGCGAGAATTGTCGAGTCCGTGGAATTTTGAGCCCAAGACCCGCCGAGGCAGGGAATCGAACCCTGGTCCACGGCCGATCTCAGCTTCCGGGTCTGCTGCCTCTAACCACTGAGCCACGCTTCTCCACAGGGTCAGCAAAGTACTTTTTAAGAATGGGGGAGATTTGACCTAGCTGAAGGGAGGCAGGAACACAGCCAGTGGAAAGTGAGGAGTTGATGATATCGGTCCATATTGGGGCAATGATATATTTGAGTTCTTGAACTAAATGGGTGGGAAGAGGATCTTTGGAGTGTGAGGATTGTTTGAGTTTAGAAATGATGTTGATGATAGTGGTTTCTGATACTGGACTAAATTCGCTCAATGAAGCCTTGTTTTTAGAAAGGTGACCCGTCCGGGATGAGTCAAGATGTGGGAGAGCAGGGAGGGGTTGAGAGGGGTCGAGATGTGGGGGAGACAAAAGTGAATTAGGAATGTTAGGGAGGGTGTGTTGGTTGAAGGGAGGTTGGAGAGAGAGAGGGGGAAGAGAAGGATAGTTCAATGTTGTTGACTTTATTCGTAAAGAAGTTGGCAATTTCTTCACATCTTTCCACAGAGGCTGCTAATTTGGGCGGGCCAGTGGAAGTTTCTTTTTTAACGATGTTAAAGAGTTCTCTGAGGCGGTTTCTAGCCTGGTCAAGTTGTGACCGGAGAAAGGAGGCCTTTTCGTTGATGATATGTTTTTTGTAATGGGCTCTAGTAGTTCTCAGGAGAGCCAGGTTATCAGAGGTGGAATGACTCCTCCAAGCACGTTCTGATTGTCGGAGGGCCCATCTTTCATTATTGAGTTCGGCATTGAACCAGGACTTGGGAGGGATGCTTTTTTGTTTTTTGAGTTTGATTAGGTCGAGGGCTTCAAGAATAGAATTATTGTAATGGTCAGTAAGGTCGTTGGTGCTATGAGAGGGAAGGGGGAGAAGTAAGCAAGTTTTAATTGTGGATTCCAATTCGCCAGGTGGAATACGGTGTAGGTTGCGAGTAGGTTTCATAGGTAAAGTGCTAATAGGGGTGGGGCGAGTAATGGGGCTATTCATGGTGAAGAGGATAAGATGGTGATCAGACCAGTCTACAGGAAGTATATAAGAGAGAGGCCAGATCCTTGCTCGTCAAAATAGCATCGAGGGTGGCACCTTTGGTGTGAGTAGGGGCATGGCAGAGTTGGGTCAGGTCAGTGATGGTTAAGGCTTCTTTAAATAGGATGATAGCAGGGTCATCATTTTTGTTCCAGTGGATGTTGTAATCACCAAGGAAGAGATTCTTGGAGTGGGAGAGCGATGCTTGAATAATAAGATCAGTCATCTCTTCAGTAAAGGAGAGACAATTTCCATGGGGGGGTGGTAAATAGTGTGCAGCCGAGTGGTGGGAAAGCCAGGAAAAGTGAGGTCGGCACAAAGGTATTCAAAGGATGAGGGGTCTTGGAGCTGGACAAGTGAGATGTCAAGTTCATCTTTAAAGATTAGGGCAAGGCCTCCTCTTATTTGATCGATTCTATCTTTCTTAATGGTGGTTGTACCGCGGAACTAGCGGGTGGTCAATCCCGACCACGGGTAAGGTGGTTCACAGACTGCCAAACTCGTAAAAAGGCCCTATGTGTTTTATGCACTTTTGGGCCACTAAATGGGCCTGGATTCAATTAAAACCATTCTTAACATGCTCAAGATTATCCTATAGTTTTAGTACCGAGTTCTGGTTCTATTCTATAACTCATCAAATCGAAGGTTTTTAAATGTTTATTCAGATTTTTATCTTCTGTAACTCCAACGTATACTGTGCACTGTAATGTAAGAAGGTGTTTTTACTGTTTTGATCATTTTTATGTCATATTTGGCTGTGCTCAATAAAAATATTTGATTTGGTTTGATATGATTTGATTTCCTGACTATTAAAATAAAAAATGTTCTGTATTGCTCTGCTGACATTACACATTTTCAAAAACAAGTCATAATGCACTCAATTCTGCTTGAGTGTTTTTCTCTGCCAATTCAGTTATGGGGCATAATGATCTATTTTAAAGTGTACCATTTTGTTTTCATTTCTAAGTGGCGTTCTTGTAAGAAACCACTCCACTTACACTCAAATGCTCGATTGACGTCTTCACTTGGGTGTCTTTACTTGGACTTGTTCTAATTGAACTAAGCATTAGAGCAATCCTGGGTTCATTTCGAGGAACCCTATCTTGTTGGTTTTAGCTATAACCATACAACATATGAAAAAAGATACATTTTATTTTGGTGAAAGAGTCTTTCACCACATACAAAAACCAACAGAATCTGTATCAGCAGATCTTAAACCATGAGGATCATAGACAAACTGGAGGGATTCAAGAAATGTACCATGATTTAGAGATTGGTCAGAGTAGCCACACTTATCATCATTGGGCAAGGTGTCAAAGAAGTACAAAACATGTTTACTTTCTATTGATTCATTCTGCATCTTTTATCTTAACCTTCTTATTTTGTGTCTTCAACTTATTGACCTTTTCTAAAATACCAGCAAATGGACCTGTAGAACATCTAGCAGTGCATTGTTCAGTCTCCATTTTATTCGGAACAGTAAGCTCTTTATTCGTTATCAATTTTTTATTCCTTTTTCATGGGTTTTATGACTTCTTCATTTATCTAATCCATTTTTACATATGACTCAAATGAAGAAAAAACAAGGAGAAATGAAAACATTTTTCCTCGTTGCGCTTCCCCACGCCTCCCCTGGGGAGGTTAGCATTCAGATGCATTTCCAGGTTTAGGATTTCTCATACATCTGGAAATGTGTCAGATTCCATGGGTGTTGCATGGGAACACCTACAGCAACACCCATAGAATGCCCCTTTAATGCAAAGTGTTGCATGTAAAGGGACAATATTTACAAGGACACAAAAAGACACACCGGCGACACAAGGGGATTGTAAATAAGCCCAGAGGCTACTTGGAAAGAGATGCAGGTCAGAAAAACACTAACGCCCTGCATTCTATAAATTCCTGCTAAAACATGATGTTGTAGTTCTTTGATTGTTCACTACTGATATACATTCCTCAAAGCAATTAAAACGCTATCAGTGAATGTGTTAAATGCTTCTCTCTGGTTTATATTTGATAAAAATGTTAGCCCATGATGAAAAGTTGCCACTAAGAAAAGTCTGGCATTTTTCTTATTATACATGTGATATGAAACTGTTTATCTTACGTGTCTGTTTTAAATCTCTTTAGCTGCAACTAGTCTATAAAAAGTTTTACTGACAAACCTCCTGCATACAATTTCATTGTATGGTTGCATGGGGGATATATGGCATACTCATCAGAAACATACAGAAGTATTTTACAATTTCTTTTTCAGAAAATCGAATTTTTCTGTAAATGAAGCAGGACAAATGAATGGGTCAGCTGGAGGTGGCGGGGGGAGTGGAGGTGGAGGAAGTGAAGATAATGAGATGCCAGCAGCTCATGAGATCGGCGAAGAACTGACATACACGGGAAGGTAAGGGAATATCCTAAACAACAATAAACCAACTGCAATTGTAGATGAGACCCATTTGAAATGATGCAAGAAGCCACAATATGCAACTGCATAGTACAACAAGAGATTTTGGGCCTGATTTATATGTTGATGGAGAGAGAACTCCCCGCCAACATAGTGGAGAGAGCCGGACCTTAAGTTTGGCTACAGCAGTGACTACTCCGTCACTATAATAGCCAAACGTCTCCATCGGTCCGATGGATTAAGGGCCGTCATATAATTGGCTATATGCCCACCCACTTAATTAGAATGGGTGGACTATAGCTGGTTTTTTTTATTGTCCATCACTCCAGGCAAATCCTGCCAGTGA
Organism: Lissotriton helveticus; assembly: GCF_964261635.1. Classification (NCBI taxonomy): domain Eukaryota; kingdom Metazoa; phylum Chordata; class Amphibia; order Caudata; family Salamandridae; genus Lissotriton; species Lissotriton helveticus. The sequence continues at coordinate 681,806,117 of NC_136072.1, read as the reverse complement.
GGGACAGTAAAAAAGAAATGTTGCCCCCTCACCATGGGAAATAACTCCCATGGCGAAGGGGGCATTATCTATTTTTTTTCTTTTTATTGTCCTTTTGGGACATTAATATGATCATAAATGTCTATGTGTAACATGTTGCCGTTGATATGCGTGATAAGGTTAAAAGATTGTTTCAAGTTGCTCTGTACTGAACAACTAATTACTCACTGACCCACAAATCAATGAGGTCACACAAGGTGGCAGCAATTCCACCACACTTTGGGCGTAATCTCAGAGTTTTTCCAAGATTGTGGTGGAAGGTGCCTCCTGATGAAACACAGGGCCATTGTCAAAAATGTTAAATATTGCTTACCTTTCTCCACCATAGTAGAATAGGTGTTTCCTCTGTCACACTTTTAGATGACTTTGCCATTGTAAAGAGTCAAAATGAGTTATTTTGATTGCATGTGGTGCATCACTACGAAGGTGTGACCACAAGAATTAGATGTATATGGTGCGTGTGGCAAAACTGTTTTATAAGGCAGCATGACACTCTGCAGGACTTGAAAGTGTGTTAGAATTATGGACCCTCTACCAGCTTCTCAAAATTATCCAAGATCCAGGTTTTAGGGGAAATTAATAATGGGCGAGATACATGTTTCCGGGAATGCATCTGGGAAGGTCATTCCAAAGTGGATTTCATTCTTGGGGCCAGGAGTTCTCCATTCTGGTAAATTCCACACAGAGGGAATAATATCCATTTGCAAATACTTATTTTTGGATATTTTTCTCTATGTTGAAAATATTTCTCTCCATGGAGGAATGCCTTCCCCTACACTCCCTCCAAATCTGGGGTGATCCATTCCCCTATTAGGCCCCCTCACCCTCCAGAGTAAAAATCCAACTCTTTTTAGTTTGGGAGGAGGACTGCAAGTAGCTTATGAATGATGAATAACATACTTGTTTGTGGGCATTCACAAACTTTGAAGGCTAGCCATGTATTGGAGCACCCACTTTCCTAACTCTTGAGCGGAGGTTCTAGGTGAGGAGAACTCAACACTCATGGCAGGGATCTTCACACATGTAAATGGTCTTATGCCCACCAGGAATCCCTTTGTGAATTTCTGGAAAGTGTCAAAGATGTAAATTCAGTTGTCAACTTATGTTTGCAAATGAATTTACCTTTGTGAATATGGCCCAAATTCTCTTGTGTTAATCATCTTTGAATGTGAAGCATATAGGTATTGGATTATATCTAAAATAAAGATCTATGTTCTTATAGATTATTACATTTGATCCTTTCTTTTTATACAATACAACCTATACAAAGTGAAAACATATTTTGCTTGTCTTATAAAACAATCTGTAGTGGGACAACTCAAATCTAAAGGCAATCTGTGTTCATAATCCATAGAAAGCTAAATTTGGTCATGATTGTTTATATTTTTATGAACTTTTTTTCTTCCATACAACAAAACAAAGAATGTAGAGTATTTAAGTGTGAACAAGCCAATTAATTTCAAAACATTTATTTCCTGTCTAATTTAGGTTCTGTGGTGGCCTCTATTTAGATATCAAGAGGAAACTTCCCTGGATTCCAAGTGATTTTTATGAAGCATTTCATATCCAGTCTATTTCAGCAATTCTCTTTATTTATCTTGGATGCATTACAAATGCAATTACATTTGGAGGATTGCTCGGCGATGCAACAGATAACTACCAGGTATGACCCTCTTTGGCTTGCTTTGCTTTATATACTCCAATTGATATATTTATGAACACTTAGTACAACTTTCATTTTAAAATGTGGTTAGGATTAAAGTCCATCATTTTAGCATTCTCTCTTGGCTAATTGTAAATGTAAAGTAAGTAGTTTTTATCATCTATATCAAAATATGTCACAACAAACTTAACATACGGTCTTGCCCATCCACTGATGTCCAACCCCATTTTTTTAAAGTCTCTCCTTATCCAGTAGAGATCCTGACCCTCTCTAAGGTTACAATTACTGTCCCTTACAATATCAGAACCTTTTGCTTGGGATAACCTCTAAGAACATTTTAGGTAAACTTTGTGCACCCCTATATTCCTTTGTCTTTTAAATACAAGTGTCATTCTTAACTTTTACAACTTTTCTCTTATAAATTTAGCATTCATAATTTCTGTCTGCAAAATTCCTTTTGTGATAATTAGATGTCAAATTAACCTTGTATAGTGGTCATTTTCTGGCTCTGGATAACATGAATGTCACAACTCAAGCACTATTTCACACATGTTTCTACTGCAAAATCAATTGTTAACAACTTTTTTCTTCCTTTGGGAGCCAAAAGCCAACCTCGAGGCTGTTCATTTGTGGGGGGGCTGAGAACTCAGGGCTATGATTTTGTGGGCAATCTGTGCCACTTCCAAAGACTGCAATTTTAGAGTTTAAAAAAACATCATTGGGTGAGTAGTTTGGCCCTTTTTCTGGAGGTCCCCATTGGGGCCATTATGAACCTGTCTGAGCCGGGCATATTTATGTGAGCTGATGCCAAGTTTCAACAGTACATCACAAGAAAGTGCAAATATATGTTTTATGTAAGACTGCCTTGCTGAGTCAAACATACCCCACAGCCTGACTTTGCACTGGAGCAATAAGGACACAATGTTATTTCTGAGGTGCTTGCCAGGAGGCTGCCATACCTTTTACACAACTAGACCAGAGACCTTGGCATCTATCAGCTGTGCGGGTAGGTATGTTACCTTTACCATGCATTGTTTACAACCAGAGCACCTTTGCCATGCAGGGAAATACCAGGCAAGCCCCTTGTGGGCACTTTACAATGCAGTAATTTACCCCGCAGGGAAGTTATTTATTTTTTAAATGGCATTCTATAAACACACACGCAAATACACACACATATATATTTTACACAGTGGTAGATATAGTTAGGTCATAGTTTTCAAAGGAAGAGCCTAAGAGGATTTTGTTTGCTAATAATTTTTATATTTCATGACTCTTCACTAAACTTTCCAAAAACAAAGGTCAACCACCCCAGCTCCTTCCTGGAGAGTTTCGGGGTGATTCATCAAGTGGGGCTGACAAAAAGAAGGGAACTCAAGATGTCTTTATCCCAATGCGATTTCCCATAGGAATTTCCAATTTTGGGAAAAGATAGAAAGAAATATTTGGAAGGAATTACACAGGATTTGACAGAAAGCTAGATCGTTACTCAAAAAGTGTGCTTTTTGTGATTTGATGTAAATTGGTTCATCCATTTTCAAGAAATTAGGTTAAAATCGAATGATATCTCAATGGTTGTTCTCATGGAGTTCCGTGGTACTACTGTGGTACCACAATTCTAAACAAAATACAGCATTTTCATTGGGTCAGAGGGCTATTTTTTGTTGTTGGTCCCGCAGGATGGGGGATGTGAAGGAAAATGTTGCAGCTGTAATTAAAAGACTCAGGGACTGACTCCCCAAGGCCTGATTTTTGATTAAAAATAGCATATACAGGGGAAAGGTAGGGGTACTTTCACCCCGTGGCACATCTGGGAGGACCCAGAAAGACCATGCCAAAGACCAAAATGTAAAATACATTTGTTTGTCATGCAATGAGTACATTGGTACTACAGCAGGATAAAGCCTGGATGCTACCTAAAGACAAATGCAAGCTTCACAAACTGTAGTGTGCATGGTCTTTTGATACCAGCGATTGAGCATTGGGGATCACAGGAGTACAGCAGTGCCCAAAAATATTTTTCAAAAAGAAAGATGTGGGGTAGGGTGTGTGGGGTATTGGTTGCCTGTGGGGAGTTGGCCACAGGGCCTGGTTGCAGACAAGACCGATCAGCCTATTCCATACGGTGCCAGACGATGGCCGTTTCTGGCTGGAGATTGGCTGCCCATGGAGTGTTGGGTACAGGCCCAGTAGCCAACTTCACAACATGCACAGCCAGTGCCATGTGCAGTTAGGGGTTGACAGTCCATGTGGTTGGATGCATGGGTCAGAGGATATGTGTGGGGGAGGGTTGACTTCCCACAGAGGGTTCAGTACAGGACCTACCTATTTATATATTAAACTAAGTATATTAGCCAAAGAGATGCTGTTTCTCTGCACTGAATCAGCACAGCTCTTCGTGATACAGCCCAGATAGCATATTATACATCCAATGCATGGAAGGGGTTAGGGACACACACTATGAATATATATATATATTTGTTTTCCAGCTATTGTTAGGGATAGTCACAACAGGTAGCTGATCCCAACTTCTTTCAGGGATGGACACCAAAGACAGAGTTAACCGTCAGATCCAAGGGAGGGCTGAAAAATGTTAAGGACAACTACACTATGTCATCATCTACCTTCATGCAAGAAATGTACACAGGATGCACAGGTAGCCATCGCATGCCAGAGATGGTCAATACTTTCTAGCAATCACCAAAATGTGAGAACTAGCTTTACAAAATGGCAATTATGTCCAGCCTCTTGAGGAATTGTACACATTTACACACTCAGATACACACATGCATACATGTTTGCATGCACATACCCTTGCGTGTGTACACACACACACATGCATATTCACAGACACTTGCTCGCAAAGCGGAACCAATTCCATCATTACCCCCTCGGTTCCTTACTTACCCAACTTATGGGTCACTGGATTTTTAGAAGCCTGTAACCAATCTAATGATATGGAACTCTACCAGCTTGATCTGATAGGGGCTGGTCGTGGAGCAAGTGATAGTGGTAGACAGCCAAACTGATGCAGCAGCATAATGTGGCACCTCTTTGAACATGCTTTTAACTTGCAGCTCTTCTTTGCCTAGGGCTGTCACAGGCTCCATACTGTGGATTAAAGAGAAAGGAGGATGCCAGTCACAGGGCAGCCTTACAAGGAGTATGGAGTAGTTTGTAATAGGGTGACAGTAGAGGTAAAATCTTTCAGTGTGTCAGGACAGGCATGGATGGGTCATTGCCACACCCACTCAATAGATAATCCACAACTACCCCTTATTCCTCTCATCAAGCTACCCCAAACAAAAAGAGGTAAAGATTTTTCATCGTGCAAGAGAGGAGAACGGCTGCACCTACATCGATCCACTTACTTTGCCTCTTAGTATTTACTTCTGCTCACTTTCACCTTATCTCATCCTGCTTCCTACCTGATCATAAGTGTGCACAGCAATAATTAAGTAGCTTGGGCTGGTCTCAATACTGATCAAGTTAAGTTTCAAGCAATTTTATTTTGCTTAACTAAATCCACCAAGACCCCATTGCACCATCTCAATGTGCTGCTACATAACACTACAGTTATATAAGCACCTAGTGTGCCCAAAAAGTGTGACCTTGATTTTGCTGTGATTAACTTCTTAGTAGTCTGTGTTGAATAAACAATCAAAGAACTGAAACCGCTCTAAAGGCCATTCAAATTGTGTTTACATAACATGTGTGATAAGCATAGAAACCCTCATCTGACACTCTGTTTAAGGTAGAAAAACACTGCTCCTGATTCAAAACCTGCATTTTGTAGTATATAAAGTATTACCAAAAAGTGCAATTCACAAACCTATGGATGAAGATCTCCCCCTCCATCTCTTCTACCTTCTCTGTGCAGACTTCTCCATACAGGTCACAAATATCTCCACACACATACATATACAATTTTGTAGTAAATGTGAGACCAAGGAGAGTGGTGGAAATATGGGGAATCATTATTTAAAAATGAGTGGGGTTCTGTAAATTTAATGAGAGATTCTGGGGAGACATGGCAAAACACAGCACACACCCCCAAAAGAGTAAGAACATTGCAATTTATGAATTACACTTCTAAAATTAGTACTGCCCTAGATGTGTCAAAACAGGTGTAAATGTACTCAGCCCAGCCTTGGAGTGAGTCAGGCACCACAAATGGAAAACTACTGGTACTGGAACACATCCCCATGGTGCTATTCATTCTACATGTGATCTTTAACAGAAAATGTCCTGAAATGTAACTCACATCATGGAAGAAGTCTCCAAGTGGATAAGGATGTTGATTCTGTGATTTGGATGTTGATTCTGTGATTTTTGAAAATAGTTCACCAGTCTGTTTATCTATGTCATGGGGATCCAAAACTTGCATAACATGCATAATGATGTTTTTGCATAGTTACGCAAAATTATGTGAAATACATATTGGTTATTTTGCATTATATTTTAGTGTCAATTTTTACCACTCGGATGCTAAAAACAAACACAGTGAACAGCAGGCACTGACGTAATATTGTTTACGAGAGTTTGTGAGTATTGTATTTCTTGGTATATTGTTACCACGAATGGTGAGAAATTACACAAGGTGGCATAATGGCATAATTTCAGGAGTTTTATATAGCAAGCTTAATGTGGAATTCCCAACCTTATGCAAATAACACCTGTGTAATGTAAATTTTGCCCAGGCCTATCTATCTTCACTGCTCACGGATGTGAAGACAGGTTCAACTTGCAGAAATGGCAAGGTGGGCCACGTTAAATTTTGCAGCCCATCCCTCACTTGGAAGGCAAAGCCAGTGCATCTGCTCTTCCAGCTATACATTACCCAGTCCAGCAAATTTGCAGGTACCTCCTATGTTGTGGAAGCAATCTAAATGAACTGATAATACTAATAAAACACTGGGTGAAAAATGTATCTAACATGGTTCAACTAATAAGAACAAGAGCATTCTTCTTGAACGAGTAGCTCGTAAGCTACTGGAAGCGGCTCTCCTGTGTGTAGCCCAACCTACTAAATTAGAAACGTTTGCTTTATTGCGTTAACAGACGTAAACCAAAATTGAAAGTGTATATTCAAGACGAAAATTTGTTTTTTTGAACTCATAAGCTGATATCTGGAGAAAAAGTGCTGATTTTCCAAAATATATTTCAAGGTGAGATTTGAGTGATAAATGATGTGGCATCCGCGGAACTTTTACAAATGTTATTATCTTGGTTCCAGAGGCATTGGGCTATGGCTATTATATGTTACTCATGTTAAGGCATTCCAGATTGACAAAGCCTTTTCTTACATTACTTCTTAAAACCAAACTAGATGGACTGGATCTCTGGTTGTGATCTTGTATATGGTAGGAACTATTGTAATCTTGCCTGATATGGTCACTGTTACAACAGGAATGATATTAGTAGGTCTCACTGGATGTCATTGAACGTCCTCATTGAGCTCTTACAGAAAATGCTGGAGACCCCTGCACTAGAGTGACAGATGAACAGAGACCTTATGTTTACTTTATTATATTCACAACACTATTTCAAATTAGTTATTGAGAACAAACTAGCTTTGCACTTAGTAATATTACTGATGGCTATAGTATATTTTTTTCCTATTTTAAAGGGAGTGATGGAGAGTTTCCTTGGAACCGCCATGGCAGGCTCTGTATTCTGTTTGTTTGCTGGACAGCCTCTAATTATCTTAAGCAGCACAGGACCCATTCTAATATTCGAAAAATTACTCTTTGACTTCAGCAAGTAAGTTCCTGCTCTTTACAGTGGTGCATTTGTAATGGAAATCTATAGTTATAAAAGCCTTATTACAATGCATTTCCTGCTAAATATTCTATTGTTGTTTTCCTTGTTTTTTAAATGTTGTTTATCACATTGTTAGAATGCACACACCCGTTTGTGGGCTAATACAAAACAGAATCCAATTATGAATTCTATCAGTTTGATTATTACTTTGTGTAGTACCAATATTAAAAGGCACTGGTAACAACTAAGGGCATACCATGAACACCTACAGCCTCTGCTGTGCAGGGATCATTTTGCAAGGGACACCAATTGCAAACAAACCAACACTTTAAGCAGGGTCATTATATATACATGTATATATATATATATATATATATATATCCACAAACACCTCCTTTACACGAAAGAAGTGGAAGCCACCATATATATATGTGTGTGTGTGTGTGTTGTGACCTAAACACGTGTATCTATCACCATATTTTGCAAAAGGTCCTGCTATTTTCTGTTTCATCTTTTTTCTCTAAAATCTTGCTTTTTTCAGACATCATTTTACAAACTCAGAAGTTATACATTCTCATATGGCTTGTAAAGAAGGAACTTTCCTTATCACTTTTTAACCAGTACCCTACTTCATCCTCAGGCCCTTTCTCACCCTACATTAACCAAACAATTTGTTTAGGAAAACTTACAATAAAGTTTAAGATCTTTCTTCAGACATGTTGAGTGGTAGAACGAGAACTGCTAGTCAGTCTGATTTCTAACGGGCATTTTTTAAAATACTTTAGCAAAACTAGAAGATATCTGATCTGTTAACAGGAAGTCAAGGACAAGAATGATCGACTAAAACAATAAATAGGAGCCCATTCTACTGAAAGGTGTTTTACAGTTATGATAAGGTTGAAATCACACAAATGCCTGATTCAAGCTGTAGTAAGGTTCAATGAAAAACACTACACGAGCAGCCTAAATGGTTCCAAGGGCATATTTGGGTTAGATACCTCTCTGAGCTACATTGCCAGGACTGGAGGTATCGAGAAAGAGGAACCCATTTTATATTAACTACTGGCAGTTGCAGGTAGGTAGTTATAGTTAGGAACTGGTTTCCATAGGAAAATAGTTTTTTGACTTGCCTACATCTTTGGCTCTGTTTAACCAAGCCTTGTGAAATTTTCCTAAAACGTGTGCCGTGATTCTAGTTGTGCATGGAAAGTTTCAGGATGATCTTTCAAGTGGACACCGAGAAAAAGTGAGAATCGAAAAAAGTGTGTTTCCTATTGTAATATCCATAAGGATTTTGAACAAGACTACAGCCCAAACTGCTGAACAGAATTACACCAAATTTGGCAGAAAGGTAGCTCTTGGTTCAGAAAGCACACTTTTTGTTGTTTGGTGTAAATCCATTTGGTAGTTTTTCAGTTATTAACTGAAATTTATATTTGAATATCTAGGGATGCGGATCCTTCGAGGATCTGAGACACCCTGTACTCATATCTGATTGGCTGCCAACACTTCATCCAGAAAGTGTTGGCAGTCATCTTGGGAGTCAACTTTAGCTGAGTCACAAAAAAACATTAAAAAAATTGAAAAGTGGGCAGGGTATGATTAAACCGGCCCCTAACCCTGGTCCTGGGGTCCCCCTGGGAACCTGCCAGGGCAAAAAACACAGCAAAAGTAAAAGGAAAAAAAACAAGCGGGGTCTCCCTTACTTGTCCACACTGTAGCCCCCAGGTGGGCCATGTCCCAGGGGCATGTGTGAATGAAAAAGAAAAGGCGGGACTATATATACATATCCTTATATTCAAGCATCCACTCAATTACTTTTCAATTGCTTGGCATATTTGTAGGTACTGTTTAAATACATGTAAACAGTTATATTCAAAGGCAAGGATTTCCTTGGAAAAGCGGAAGATGGCAGTAACCTGAAGAAAACAAAATATGCAAGCACATGCTCAATTCTGTTGCCTCTGCTGGGCTGTGCCTGTGAATAGCGTGTTCATTCTTCTATACGTGGCTTACTGTCGCTGTTAAAATTGCCTTCTGTGACTGAGTGAAGCATCCCCTCTCTATCTCACCAACCATTTCCTCAAGTCCAGTCTGTAACCACTCATTACATCTCAGTGATCCATTAGGAGAGACGTGAGGTGATTCCCGGAAATGTTTTTGCGCCTAAAGAGGACATTCTGCTCCTTAATCAGTGACCTAACTTCTCCTCTGGCAGGACTGAGTGATAAAGCGCGTGCCGCCTCTGTTAATCTCAGCTGAAGGCGAGGCTAACGAGCAAGGACAGACACTATTCTCATTAAATTCCCATTGCTTGATTCATCAATGGTCAAGCGAAAATAATTATTCTGAAAGTGCTTGATGTAAATGCCTATGTCAGATTGAAACCCATTCTGCACCTTGCAGCCCATAATTCATTTAATGCCTCTGGGTCATGAGAGAACTGTCTGCTTCGTTTTGCTACAACAGGTGCTACTGTAACAAAGTATACAGCCTGAGCCTCGCTGTTATATTCATGGAAAATGATGTTTCTCCTTTCTTTCTGTAAAGCTGAATTTGCGCCAACAAGGAATACTTCATAACACAATATATTGATCCAACAAAGCACGTGGTCCCTTTTTTTGCCAGTGGTAACCACAGGTATCCCTTAAAAGCAAAAAGGACAATTTATGAATATATGTTATTTGAATCAATTTTTTTTATTTTTTAAATGCAGCATTAATAAAAATGAGAACCATGCACATTTCTTTGAATGTCATCATTTTGACTGTCATTTCAATTGAGATTACAATTTCTGAGGTAAGGTAATACTTAACTTTTTTCCTCTGGAAAATTACAGGGAAAATACAGCACTTTCATGGTTTTGAAGTTCCAAATGGTGGCAAACATTAATATTACAGTGTTAATCCCCATTTTAGGGTACAGAACAGAAATTGAGGTCCAAGGGATCCCTATTCATAGTCTGTCATATTTCCTCCAGGCACTGGTGATGAAGCCATTTGGGGATGTATATTTCCATATTTTAGGAGTCATTCAATATAAATCAGATTTTTCACCATTTTATTATACCAAACCTAGGGGTTTTAAATATGAGTTAAAATTCAATAGGGAATTCAGGCTGAATTTTTTTTATCAAAATAGTTCCATGCTCCTTGCGATAGAGGGCCCTACGCACTGTGGGCTGTGTCACATAAAGTGAACAATTGTAGGCCTAAGTTAAAACAGTCTCTGGCACAATTTTGGGCTTAGGTATGTCTTAAATAGTTGAAGAGTAGTAGTATTATTTTACCATCTATACAGTGGTAAATAGTTGCCAATCACAATAACTTTTAAAACATGTACTGTTTTGAGCTGGATATGTAGCAGCATTTGCTGACATATCTGAAGAAAACAACAGAATATTGCACAACAGAAAATACAAAGCATCATAGCCCTGCAATGCAGGACACATAACAACAAAATGTAACAACAACTGCAGTACAACATAGCAATGGCACAATTCAGTGATGCAGCACAAATACATAGCACCATAGAAAAAATAATAGAGTTCATTATACAGATGTAGTGTAGAATACCACCAGACATTTACCCAAGGAGGTAGCACTTTGTATTTAAGCAGTAGAAAGTACTCCAGGGCTGTATTCCAATAAGTGCCCCAGTCGCACAACGGGCATTAGGGCCCACTTTGCGCGCCCCTGGGCACTTTGGTATTTCAGAAGGGGGCACAGATGCTTGTGCGTGGCCTTCAGTAACACCGATAGCACTGGCGCACTTAAAACGCCAGTGCTACCTTCAAAGGGCGTTCTCTCATTTGCATAGGGGTGTGTCCTATGCAAATGAAGGAATTCCTTTGCCTCCATGCCATATTACAGACATAAATGCAGAGGCAAAGAAGCTTTCAGGGAGCTCACTCACAGTGCACCACCTGAAAGCAGTCCTCTGGAGGTAAGAAAGGGGGTACTATGTGCCCCCCAGATATCCCCTTGCAGGCGTGTGCAGTCAGTGAGGATCTCTAGTCACCTTTAAAAGTGCAGGCACGTTGCCGCCTGCACTGTGAAAAGACGGAGCAGTGCATACATTGTAATAGGGCGCATTGTCATTGTTTGCACTGGGCGCAAATTTTTCAAAGGTTACAGATAGTAATTAAAATTTTAAAAGTAAAAATTTGTTAGAAAAACCAAATGTTACAGGGACGTTTTAGTTATAAAATAACAGTAAAGAAGTTAAGAATTTCACACTAAAAAACAAAGGTTATAGGGACTTTATAGTTAGAAAATAAAATTAAAAAAATAGAAATTCACTGAAAAAAACAAAAGTTATAGCGACGTTATAGTTAGGAATTAAAAAAATGAATCTTAGAAATTCACTCTAAAAAACAAAGGTTGCACGGACGTTATAGTTAAGAACCCCCCAATTTCCCAAGCTTGTAGTGCTGTTACCATCCAACACCTGTTCTGTGAACATGAGGGAAACTTACAGTGTGGTGCCCTCCAGCACCTGCACTATGATTTGAGAGAGGTTTGTAATACTACTGTCATGCAGCAACAGTTTTGTATATGTGAGGGAAGCTTGCAATGCTGCTGTCCAATAGCATCTGTTTTATGAAGAATCTTTTTCCCAGTTAAGATATCACTGCTCCTACCCAGATACATCTGTTCTGTGCAAGGGAAACAAGCTTGCAGCTGTATCACCACATAGCACATGTGCTGTGCATACAAAACATTCTTTCATTGTTGCTACTCTACAACACTTGTTTTATGTGTGAGGGATGCTTGCAGTGAAGATGCTAAGCAGCATATGCACTATGATAGTGATGGAATATTGCAGTTCTACTTTCATGCTGTACCTGTTCTTTGCATATGAATGAAGTATGAAATGCTGCTGCTAAGCAGCACTGCTGTGGCCAGAAATATGGTGCAGCATCCTATAATGCATCTAAAACCAATAGTATTATTGCCAGTGACAATGCTTCTAATGAATCCTGCGTAAATCTAACCATACTTACAGCCTTGTCAGCATCTACTTGACCATTTCTTTAACCAATTAGAGTCTGAAGTTAAACCAATATTCACAAAAGTAACAGAGGTCAGTATGTGTAAACAAATTATTTACCTGTTTCTAGAAAGGCCATCTAAAGACAAACAGATATCCTCCTAGCCTATTTCATTGAGGTCCTTCCTAATGCACCTTCTGGGAAGGTGCATGGTGACTGATTGTGGTGTTTCCCTCTTGTTGGTTATCACCATTTGCAGGATTCTGAGTGGTAGTGTACTGTGTTCCTAGACTCACCCCCTGCAGATTAGGTAGGCCTTGGGGTGGAAACCTCTTTCTCACCACACAATATTGGCTGAATTCATGATCTGAACACTCTGTGTATCAGCAAAGGGGAAAATGCGACCTGAAGATGTGTGCTGCCGCTAAAATGCCACAAGATTGTACCTATTGAATATGTTTCTATTAATCAGATACATTTTCTGTATCCTAAGGAACTCTCTCCTGAGGTTCTGAAATGCCAAAGCATTTTCCCTTTACAGAAAATGCCTAAAGACTTTATCATTGAGCTTCTACCCGATTTTCTCATTTCTCCTCCCCCCCTTCTTCCTTTGCACCAAATTATTTCCCATTGTGCACAAAGTTATTCCTCTCTTTTCGTATTTCCAAGCTTAGTCACCTACCCCTTTCTTACTTTGGTGTCTCTTTGTCTTGTTTCATGGCGACATGGACTTGACGGTTTCCTATTGAGTCCTTGATCTCATTGTTTTGTTCACTGACACCCCGCAATAAGATCAGCACCTTTTTATGTGATCACAAGTGTTTGTATTTATGTGCGTTTGCGTCAGTTATCTAATGCAATATGGGCACAGACGCAAACGCACATAAATACAGAGCTCAAAGTCTGCGCCAGCATCACAGCTCATTACAAATCTATCCTCTGTAATGCCATCAGGTGCATACTCTGGCACACAGCGGCAGCAAGTGCCGGTGAAGTCGTGTGTAACATGGCCCCTGGTGCCTTCAGAATATTTGTTTTTCTAAGATTCCGCACCACTCAGTTTACCAATCTCCTAACATATACAAAAAATATGATTATTGCAGCTGAAAATGCATGCCTGCTTAGCCATGTACCATACAACTCATTTTATCAGGCACTGTAAACATCTGAGGCAACTTGTACGACAATGCACAAGTTCCTTGAGTCCAGTCTCTTGGTTTTGGCTGTGCGTCATTAGGGATTAGGAGATGGGGGCTGTAGGTGCAGCTGAAGAAGGGAGGGCTGATGCTCAAACGCTGCCCTCAAGTCATTAAAAGCAGCACCACTCTTCTACCTACAAGCCCTATCAGTGCCGCACAAACTTAGTTGTCAGGTGACTTGTCAAACTTAAGATAGTCCAAATGTTTTCATCTCATGATGCTAGTAAGGCTGCCATTTTAGAGGAGGGAATTTTCCTCATAATCCAATGGGGTAGTAAAGTGGAATTAATAAACATTGGTACTGTATTTGCAGGTTGATTTCTTACTATATCTCCAGCTTCAGTGGAGTTACATCACAATTTTGTTTCCAGTGATTACTGTCACCACCAAAAGCCTTGTATAAGTCAGTCCTTTCAATTTGTAAAAAAAATACTTAGTGCAGCTACAAGCCCCCTCCTTTGCCTGTTCTGGTCCATGGATTCAAGCTAGCCTGGTTGATGACGGCTGATTAGCCAGAAACAAGTCCCAGGATGCTTGTTTCCAGTCCAGGGAAGACATGGCTTGGCAGTTCGGGCTGGACTGTTCCCATGAGGCACAGGGTCGGACTGATTTGCATATGGCCATGTCTGAACTGGGGTGGTGGAGTGAGCTAAAGAATGATGATGGATTAAACCCAGATCAGTTGACTGAGGGTGAGTGTTTGCAATTTTCAACACTCCCTACATCATCCCCTTTGGTTACACGACAGACTCGGATGTAAACAGACAAAATCTAGTTACTTAATATAACTGACATATCATTTACTGGGTGATGAAGTTCTCCTGTGATCCGACCTAAATTGTGAGTAATACTTCTAAAAAGCCAATGGGCTGACAGGGACTGACCTACTGCCCTACTCTACGCATGCTAGCCGTAGGTTTCAAAATTGAGTACTTTTCATTAGAGCAATGTCTGAAGGGTGCAGACCCAAATACCCTGTCTGTGTATTATTTATTTTTTAATGTATTATTATTCTTTATTACAAAAGTCTGACATACAATTTTTCGAGGCATACCTAAAATACGTATTAATCAGATCCACATACTTACTAAATCAAGAGATGGACATCCGCCTGACTTTCAATCACCTTCCCAGAGGATCATAACTACAAATCTCTTGTTTTACTGAAAAAAAATAGTAAAAATTATTCCAAAAGTTTAATTAGCCATTACATGAACACAAGAGGCAACCAATAATCTAATCATATGTGCATGTCCGAAAATACCAATGTACATACTCAAACAAGGTTTAAAGTGATGTAGGGTCTGATTTATGGTCTGAAGGACAGTACTCCATCCATCAGAGTGGCAGAGGATATTACCCACAGCACTCTGATGAACTAGCATCAGCCAAATTTTGAGATGGCCACTTGTTCAGCAGCCATGTCTGTGCATTGAAAGGAACCTTTCAATGTACAAAAAGTTTGATGAGCTGCTGCCGCTGGGTTTAAAGACCATTCACTAAACCTTTTTGTTTTTCAGAAACAAACTGCCAAAATGAAAGTTGTTTCAGAAAAAAACAAATGAATCCTGCACCTTGCTTGTTTTCTCACAAGGTGTGGAAGTCATTAGTTTTTTCTGTCCCACATTGTCAGGTTTTTCTTGGAGGTGACAGACAGCAAAAAAAATTAATTACACTTTCCACCCTAAAATGGGCGGGTTGGGTAATGTCTTTTCTTCGATGGTCCCCATTCTGTTGGGCCGTTGGATGAAGTTTTCAATCAATGGAGCAAACAGGGGAAACCTTGAGGTCCTAGCATTTCTAAATAAGGCAGGTGGACCAAGGGTTTGAGAAACAGGTTACTCAGGCTCATTGCAAAAGAGTACCTTATCTGACAAATGTGAAGGCCCATTGTTTTTTTATGAGGAATGCACACAATCATTTGAACTAGCGAGTATGACAACACATTTTGTCAAGAGAGACATTTATAGGCTAAATCAAAGTTGCATTGCTTTCAATTGACTTCTTGTTTTTTTTTTATTGTTCTTTCCAGCGGTAATGATATAGATTATCTTGAGTTCCGCCTCTGGATTGGCCTACATTCAGCTCTCCAGTGCCTTATTCTGGTTGCTACTGATGCAAGTTTTATTATAAAGTACATTACGCGGTTCACTGAAGAGGGGTTCTCCACCTTGATCAGCTTCATTTTCATCTATGATGCCATCAAGAAGATGATTGGAGCCTTTAAATACTACCCTATAAATTCAGACTTCAAGCCAGACTATGTAACAATGTACAAATGTGAATGTGTTGCTCCAGATTCAGGTGAGTACAAGCCTTATTACAGCTTTCATTATTATGAAATTATTTTCCCAATTTTAAAATGGTTACAAAACTGTTGAAAAAATGCTAAATTATTTGGCACAGAAAAACCAGAGATGGAGACAAAAACAAATGCCACATAATCCAGTATCCTCATACCCTAAATGATTCTGATTCACACATTAACATGCGAGTCATTACACAAAGTGCATGTTCAGGCTACCAACAGAATATCTAATAAAGATGCCTGATCTATTTGATATTTTGATGGAATTGGAGTAGTGCACATTTGATTAATTTGAGGGTAAAATATATCATGTGTAAATTAGTGTATTAATACTGTATGCAAATATGTCTATTCCCAATTAAACCACGTTTTAGTTGATGCAAATTGTGAATTAATGAATTACTACCAACATGGAGAGAAGACATTCAATAATGAATTTAGAAGAGTGTATCTATATAATTACCTGTTTCTGTCAATTATAGGGTGGTATGAAATGTACCAAAAATTAAGAATAACGATTAAAATGTGTTTAGGGAAATGTGTCTGTCATTAGAACATAGATATAGCAAAGGTCTCTTTGAATGACATATTTCAAAGATCTTCCAGAATTGTTGAAAACCTAAAGTAGATATCTTTTAACAACCACATTTGATAAGGATATCCCCTCTCAACCCCACAACATCTGAGGCAGTTACCTTTAATCTGGGAAAAAAACGTGTTAAATGTATTAGGCTTGGCATGCGTGTATGGTTTTTAAGTGTAAGTGGTCATGGTATTTGTTTGTAGTATCCAAGACCTATGTAAGTGTAGATTACGGAGCTTAATAGGTTAATAACTATATGTCCGGAGGCAGCATTGCACAATGTGAGGCCATACAATTTGGGATAAATCCCTGCTTCCCTGCCTGGCCAAATTGTGATCCTAAACAGTTACTTTATACATTTTAGAGCTGATCACATTGTGCACATGACAACTCACTTGCCTCTCCATTCTCTTATGGCATTGCCATCAGAACTTCGGGGATCACAGCTATTCTAATAAATTAGGTGATAAAGTCCTCTATCATAGTTCTACATGATGTTTGTGCACAATTTATATTCCAAATGCGTTAATGGCTTGACTTTCAGACCAAGGCCTGCCGGGGGTCCCAGTGCAACAACACCTGATGCACCAAAGATAGCTACGCTCAGGTATTTTGTCATATTTACCAGATGGCTTTGTCCTATCTCCTAATGGGGTATAAGGGCACTGTTGCTTTTTTTAGGATGAGATGGTGATAAGGTGCTCATAAACCAGCCTGTGCACCCTGGATGAAATCACGGACTGCGTGAGGACAGTCTGGCACAGAGGCGGCCACAGATACTGCCATGTCCCTCAGCCCGCCCCAGCTGGCAGATCATTGTAGGCCAGCGCCCCAGGCCACTGGTCTGAACAGCGTTAATGTCAGTAGTAATTCTACTCAAGTTATAGTGTAAGCTCTGAAGCCTGAGTCCTTGCTGAAGTTAGCAACTCAAGTGAACTGTGGTTCTGTTTGCCTTGGGGGAGGGGTACAGTCATGACCGGACTGGCCGTAGCAGACAATGGGCGTTTCTTCAAGGTGGGCTGGAAGGGTGGGGGCCGTTTTTTGATCGATGGGGGTGGGGGGGCATTTTTGTTAATGGGGGCCAATTTTGCATTGCTGCAATATCGGCTCCCTGTAACAAAAGCAGCAGCAGTGCTTCATATTAGCCCCCCTACCCCGGGCCCTGCCTGACTGAATTGCCAGGGCTGGTTTGTGTTCTCAGACCGTCCCTTGGTACAGTAGCATTTCTTGGCTTTGGGGTGTTGATGACAGTGCCCCTATGAGTACCAGTACTCTCCTCGTCCAACAAGAAGTTCTAGCACTCAAGTGGAAAAAGTGAAAATGTACCAGTACTCAGTACTGATGCACTTGAAGCACTGAGTGTAATCTAAATCTTTTCATTTTAAATATGTACACTCATGATGTGCAAATGGAAGATTTTAGCTGAGGGAGGATATTGGAAAATCAATCACTGTCCCTGGCATGTATGCAAATTCTCTTTGTGGTGCAATTTAATGATTGTTATTAGTGCTTCAATGAAGGAGGTGAGAGAGTAGAAGGGATATGAGTAGTCTGTATCCCACTTGATACTGGAAAGAAAGTAGATTCAAGAGCTAGTGAGCTTGATTTAAATTCAGACCAAATGAACTTGTGAATAGACATGGTGATGAGAATGAGCTGCCATAGCATAGAAAGAAGTTGACACTTAAACAAATAATGACAGGATGGAATATTGAAGTCTTTGCAAGCATTTTAGCAGTTACGCAGAAGATGAGGTCATGATATGCATCAAAATTGTCACTTTTACTTGTTACTTTTTCTGCTGATGCAAAGTCCTTAGGAAAAGTACAGGACTAACTGTTCTTGGAGTCATCCAGACAAGTATTATAATCTCCTACAATGATTATGGAGTTTGCTTGCAGTTGAAGAGAGGAGTTTAGATAAAGAAACTCTGAATAAAAGTTGGCATTACAGCCTCAGGGTAAGTAGATCATTGTAAGAATGAAAGAGGGAGCTTTAGGAAGATTGATTAAAGTTAGTAAACAATTAAAGGAAGGTTTTTAGGTTTTCCTATCTGGTAAAAGAGAAGCATTGGATATTGCTGAATAATGTATAATGTAAGGATGCCCATTTTGAAATGGTTTATCTCTCCCTGCTGCTGTAAGCATGGCTCTAAGGTTGCCTACCACTGTGCCCATCGCAGGAACTTATGTAGTGTATGTTACTAAACTACGGAGTGTAGTCCATGGGGCCTGGAAGAAAATGTCTTTACAGGGGCAAAGATATACCTGTGAGCCACATGACTTAAAATTGCAGGTCACTTGAAGTATTGAAATTGGTAATCCCATTTAAGTGAACAGCTGTAGTGTGTTCATTTACGTCATGGCCACAAACTGTATAGGTTGTTGTCACAATGATTTTTTGATGTAATCAGTGATGTCATCACTGATGTAATTTAATACATCACAAGTGATGTAATGTGAGATCAGAAGCAGTGCATGTTGGAAGTGCAAGTCACAGTTAGCTCAGGAATTAAAGCTGCTGAATTTCAATTTTTTTTTTAAAACTTTTGTTTTTATGTTATTGCACCTAACTATAACGTCACTTTATCCTTTGTTTTTTCAGTGAATTTCTAGGGGGCCTTGAGCATGTGCCCAATCCCCTGAGGTAACCTGTGATAAATGCTCGCACTGTGCTCTTCTAGGGATCGGGCAGCCACTGGGTTTGGTTTTAGGGTTGCATGCTAGAGGCCAGGTCATACTACCATTCCCCAGCTTCTCATGGCTGAAGGCATGAGGGGGTGGTGTGCAGGACCTGGCCAGAGGCCTTCAGCCATGCACAAAGTAGACAATGGCCACAGGTTGCCCAGGGGTTTGGGTGTATCACAGTCCATCATTATTTTGCACATCATGCCACCTCAGTTTGGACCCAGGTATATGCAAATTGGTCTTGACCCTGCTCTAATGGGAACAGTCCAGCTTGAACTGCCAAGCCAGGTCCTCGCTGAACTGGAACCACAAGCAACCTCCGAATGGTTTCACCCCAGTTAGGGCTCACCAGCCAGGTATAGCTTGGTTCCAATGACACAATTGACTGAGATAAATTCAAGCATTCCATTAATCACCTTTTTGTATACTTCAGTATGTCGCCCTAAGTGGAACAGGTATGCTAAGACGTGGGCCCCATGCACACTGTGTTGCATTAATCAAGGTTGCTCATTACTAACAATCTGGTAAGCTCTACATGGTAATTGAATTGCAGTAAAAGGGACATTTTGCTGAGGAAGGAGAGCTGTATGTTTTCATGTTGGAGTACCTCTATTGAACATTAGCCCATGTTTTATACTTTCTGTCCTTGAACTTCAACAGCTGAAATGAGATGGCTGACCCTTGTGGTGCTTTGCATGCTGCCTTTTGAGATGTTCACCTTGCTCTACCTTTTGAGAGGTCACCTTGGTTTTGTGTTGTTTTGTCTTTTAAGAGAAATATAATAAAGGTATGAAAAGTCTCTTAATTCGCGCAGTGAAGAGCAGGTCATTGGATGACATACGACTGGCTAGGTAAAACTACTCACTGACTGTGATTGCAGCAAAGAAGGAATGGGAGGATTGCTTCTGGGAGGACCTGAGGAAAGCAAGTCTGAATACGGATGCAAGAGGCTTTTGGACCCTTTTAAGAACCAGAGATAGGCCAGACAGTACACTGATGACGTGTAATATACCCCCACAGAGCTGGGTTAACCACTTTTCATCACTATACACTGTAAGTGATCGATCCATTAACAAAGCACCCCCTACAGGAATTCTTACAACGGGATTAGAGATCGATCCTTTTACTGAAAGAGAGGTGTTGGACGCAATCAAAACCCTGGTTCCGCTAAAAGCAGCGGGCCTGATGGGCTACCCGGTGATTTAATACGGGCAAGCCCGAAGGAGTGGGGGACTCTCATATCCTCTCTGTTAAATGCCAGCAACGAGGGGGCGCCCATACCAGAATCCTGGAAGGGGGCAGAGGTTGTCCCGATATACAAGAAGGGGTGTCGGGACAGCCCTGCCAACTACCGGCCAATAAGTTTAATTGACTCCACCCAAAAACTGGCGGGGAAGGTGATATTGCAAAGGATGCTGGAATGGATGGACGACAATAACATTCTGTCGGACCTCCAAGCCGGGTTTCGATCTGGTACCGGGACCATCGAGCAGGCCTTCAGATTAACTCTTCTCCACTGGAAGGTGGTGGTGCTGGGAGGGGGTAGTCTATACCTGGCCTTCATAGACTTAAAATACCGCTTTCGATCTGGTTCTAGAAAGAAACTATGGAAGGTCTTGGTGGACCTAGGGTTGCCCTCATACATTCTTTCTCTGCTGTTAAAATTTCACGATGGCAATTTTGCACAGGT
The DNA here is from genome assembly GCF_964261635.1 of Lissotriton helveticus. Taxonomy (NCBI): domain Eukaryota; kingdom Metazoa; phylum Chordata; class Amphibia; order Caudata; family Salamandridae; genus Lissotriton; species Lissotriton helveticus. Next base: position 681,785,192 of record NC_136072.1, on the reverse strand, counting down.
GCGCTGGGGCACAAAGGGCGAAAAAACAGAAAGAATTCCTGTAGGTAGGGGAGTCCGACAAGGATGTGTCTTGGCGCCCACTCTGTTTTCGCTTTACGTAAACGGAGTGGTTGAACATCTACTTGGCACTCCCTCGGACTCCCCCTCCTTGGCAGGCAAACGGATCCCCACTCTGCTTTTTGAGGATGACACTCTCCTCATTTCAAAGTCCCATATGGGTCTGCAAAGCCTTTTAAACAGCTTCCATGAGTTTTGTCTATCGAGATGGTTAGTAATTAACACCGACAAAACCAAATTTTTGGTTATGAACCCCCCTAGGAAGCTTGGCAGACTTCCGACCCTGAACTCAGAGCCACTGGAGAGAGTTTCCGAGTTTGATTATCTGGGTATTCGCCTCAATGACTCCCTCTCCTGGAAAGCCCATATTTATAAAATGCTACTGGGTCACAAAAGGGTCGGAGGAGCACTCCTTAAGCAACAACGCTCCTCATCTTGTAAACCCATTGCCCCAGTGGTGGACATATATAAAGCAAGAGGGGTCAGTGCTGCCTTGTATGGGGCAGAATTGTGGGGTACCTGCAACTTGTATCCAATAGTCAAATCAGAGAATATGTTTCTGAAAGACCTGATGGCACTGCCACGAAGCACTCCAACTGTGCCAGTGCTATTGGATCTAGGCTGTAGACCCATTGGGGATCAAGCCAAACTTCGCCCACTGCTTCTTTGGACAAGGTTATGGCGGGTGCCCCGAACTAGCCTCCTATGCGGGGGCTCCGTCTGAAGTCATGGACACGACAGGGTGGTCTAGGATCAAATGGTTGAGGGATGTCAAAAGATTATTAATGGAGATAGGGCTACCTGAAGCTTGGTCCACAAAATCTGCCCCACCTAAGGCCACTATTAAAAAATTGTATTGGGATTGGGTTTCTGCGAAGTTACATCAAGACTCACGCCATCCCAACACAACAGTAGCTTTTGTGAGAATTAAGGATGTGGTGACATACGAACCCTATCTAGACATTATTACCATCCCGTTTGACCGCACTCTGTATTTTAAGTTTCGTGTGGGGACCTTACCAGTAGGGGAGCTAGTGGCCCGCTGGAAGGGCCCTCAGCAACTCTCGCCCTTTTGTGCATCATGTTCAACTCGCGTAGAGTCAGTTGCCCATATCTTCTTTGAATGCCCAGACTATCGTGTCCCACGATCCCGTTGGTTTAAACCACTTTGTAGATTGCTGGGCATTCGCCAATGTATAGTAGCACTGCGTATTTTAATGACTGACACAACCCTCGTGATTGTATGTGCTGTGTCAAAATTTTTAAAATGGGTTTGGTTGATTCGCAAAAGGAGGCTTTCTGTTTCAATGTAATCCTTGTCTTAACTTGTTCATTAACCACTGCATCTGTTTTTATGTATGTTTGTTTATAATAGATTGTATGATATCTTTTATAAATTGTAGGTTAGTATTGATTTTATGGTATTTGTATACCGAAATAAAGCCTATCCAATCCAATCCAATCCAATAAAGGTATGCTTCTATTGGAGGGTCCCTATTTCCTTCAAAAGAGAGTAATTTAGGACATTTGTTACATCTGTTTTTATTATCATGAAAAATTGCTTCATGGGAGCTGAAAGGCTGAGATTCACATCGATTTTAGATACTTTACATTTTTTCTGGTAGTGCAAGTACTGGTATCCTTTCAGTAACTTGAATGTGAAGAAGGAGCTCTTGTAGTGAGGATAGGTTGAAGGGGATGGCAAAGCTATTATATGAGATGGTATCCTAAATGTGTTAAGATTTTTGCTTCAAAGAAGGTCAAAAGATCATTGCAGTGCTGCTGAGATGTGTGATGTAATGACTTTAGAGCCACTGGATTGGTAAGCTCTTGGTAAACACTGAAGATTACTTCAGATCAGTTTGGGGTTTTAATGATGTATGTGGCTAAATATGTTCTTTTGATTGCCCCATTTTGTTTATTTTGCAAGGTCTCACTTTGTTTTCCATCAGAGATTTCTGCCTTTAGCGTTCCAGCTGTTGAAATTCCCAATTTAGATTTGTGAGTTATGTTGTGTTTTAAAAATGTATTAAGGGCAAATTTAATTATTAAAGAGGACGTTTTGAGCTCCTTCTTAGAGGAGACCAAGGTGGGCATGGCTGTGATGTGAGGTTGCAGACAATTCCAGAGCCTGGTGCTTCCTGTGATTAAACTTTTGCCACCCCAATTGGCCTTTCGTACTTTGGGTACCGTGATTTATTTTTGCCCCTTCAGAGTGCACGAGTCTGCTGGGAGTATATCATTCAAGAAGATATCTCAGAAACTGGGGGCAGGGGGTATGAAGAGACTTGTAAGCAAAGCTCCTTACAGGCAGCCAGTGAAGTTTTCGAATTTCCTTGGAGATAGGTTGGAATTTAGGGATGCCTAAGAGGAGTCTTGCAGATCCTTTCTGTCTGAAGCTAATTGAGATATTTTTCCTGCAAGTTCCCATATAGGCTATCACAGCAGTCTATTCATGATAGAATCAAAGTGGGAATCACAGTTTTCTTGGTGTGATCAGGAATAAAAGCCAAGATGTATTTATTGTCCTACAGAAATATAAACAGGGTGAGACAGTTGATTTGACCTGATCACCAAGGTTCAGTTTATCATCAATGTGAAATCCAAGATTTTTGGCCTTGTATACAGGAATTGGAGAGAATCCCAGTTCTTCTGACCACCAGGATAGATACCAAGCTGGCGAGAGGTTACCAAACAGTACAACTTTCTTATTGTTTCAATTAAGTTTCAGGCAGTGACTATTCATCTATAGACTGATATCCTACATACTGTCATGGAATTGACCAGAAACTTTGGTGCATTTTTAAAGGCTGACAGGACAATTTGAGTATCTTCAGCACATGAAGTCAGGGAGAGGCCATAGGATCTAACCACAGAGGCCAGCTCTGTGACTTAAATTTTGAATAAAGTGGGCCAAATCGATGAGCCCTGTGGGACCACACATGGAAGGGAAAGAGGAGTTGGCCTAACGGCCAGGGCGCTCGACCTCGGACCTGGGTCGAGCCCTGAAACCAAATTATGTTTCATCCAGCATTTGATTGTCAAGTAAATATTGGGCCAGCTGTGCGTTTATGACTTTTTCCACTTATTTAGTGGTTAGCAGAAGACGAGATATAGGGCGGTAGTTTTAGGATTGACTGAATTCAGGCTAGGTTTCATTAAGAGAGGTAAGATAGACACTGTTTTCCAGAGTGAGGGGAAGACTCCTGAATTAAACATGGCATTAAAGAGGGATGCAAGGCATGTGCCTATCGGATCAGGATCCAGTTTGAGAACTGATGGCGGGCAAGAATCTAGCAGAGAGCCTGATTTGGCCTTGGGGATCAACTTAGTTATTTGATCCGGGGTAACAGAGGAGAATTGTAAGAGGGGAGGTAATGTGGGAGAGACCTGGATGGCATTGGCCCTGATCTCGGGCAAAGTGGCAATCTCAAACTTAGAGTTGACTTGGGTAACTTTATCTCTGAAGCTCAGAGCCAATGTGTTGCAAAAAGCCTAAGGATGATTTAAGACTTTGCTTCCCAATAGCATAGTGAGTCTAGCAACTACTTGGAATAGTTCCTTAGTAGAATCTTTGGCTCCATCTATAAGTTGAGTGAAATGGGTGTCTTTTTTTTCAAAAGGTTTTTGTATTTGGACAGAGAGCTTTTATACTGGGCTTCATTGAATGTGTCATATTGTGTGTGCCAGCATTTTTCTTGTCTTCTGCAATTTTGTTTTCCGAGTCTAAGTGCCTCAGAAAAACCAAGGAGCACAAGGGGTTTTCTCGTTATTGGAGGACTTTTTGTAGGGGGCAACTTTGAAAAAAACATAATCAAGCCAGTCAGTGTTTTGATGCAAGGCTTTTTTGGTGTCATCGGACAGGGAGGGCTTGGATTGCAATAACTGCTGAGGGAGGATGGCATTGTCAATATTTTTCCAGGACTAATATCTTAAGGAATGACTTGCACCTGTATTCGTAGGGTGGACTTTAGAAATGGTAATTAAAAAAATTATGGCGTGGTGGTCGGTCCAGACTAGAGGGAGGATATTCTTGATGGTGATCGAAGAGCTGCTGGTGCAAATGCCATCAAGGATGTGACCAGCCTGATGAGTGGCTTTGGTAATTATTTGGGTTAAGCCTAACATACCCAAGGTATCAAGGAGGGTCTCTGTGTCCTAATCTGATGAGATTGCTAGGTGATAGTTAAATCCCCTAAAATACTAGTGTTTTTTTCACAGGCAATGGCTTCTAGTAAAGTACTAATGTTTTTAAGGAAGTTACCCGTAGGGCCAGGTGGGGGGTATAATAGCATACCATTGAAGGTATAGAAGTATGTAAGTTTAAGGTTGAATAGGAAGGCTTTGCAGTCAAGGGACGGAATTGTCTTAAGTGATGCCAAAAACAGTCATGGTAAATTACATCTAGTCTCTCGCCTCTTTTAAGAGGTCTGTCAAATCTATACACTGAAAAACTGACTGGAAGTGCCATCCAGATATCAGGAGTGGCTACACTGAATCATTTATTGGTGACGTTTGATCTGTATTTTGTCTTTTTTAGTCCAGTCGCAGCAACCATATTTAAGGTGTAGCTTATGTTACATTACAGAGAAGCCAACAGGCCTCTGGGTCCGAGGTATTGTTTGATTTTGTCCTTCTCTTATGGTAGTGTGTCATAAAGTATTACATTTATTTTATTGTATGTCATAAATATATAATTGGTAGCCCCAGCATACAGGATGGTATTTAACTACATAAAATATGTATAAAATAGAAGTAAAGAAATGGTTTTTACCACAGGAATAATTCATCATTGTAACACTGGGAGCTCCGTCAAAGCTGTAGAACATGTAAAAAACGTTTTAATAAGAATTGCGAAAGCTTTCACAAAGGCTGCTGATCTATACATATAGGCGCCCCACCATGACTGGCTCCTATTGCTCCCCACTATGTCCATCCCTCTCAGTTACTGATACCGGTGGTCCTACTAACTTCGGGTGTCCAAGTTGATGCAGGTGAAATGTTACTGTCCCCATGAAATGTGCAGAACTACCATAGAAATCTGTAATTCTTGGTCATAGCCCCGCAATAATTCCTCATTTCCACACAGAGTTTTACAGAGAAATGTTGGATGCCGCCAGTAGCTGATATCTCTTGGTGAAGGTAAACAGATCTGTGATGTGTCTGTGGATCACCTTATTCTGATGTGGCTATAACTGGTGTTACTGGCCCTGTATGTATTAAATTGGTGTCCTTACTTAGGAACTAAGGGCCTGACTTAGATCTTGGCAGATGGGTTGCTCCATCACAACAGTGATGGATATCCTCCTCCAAAATATAAATCCCATTATATCCTATGGGATTTATATTTCGGAGGACGGGATATCCGTCACCGTTGCGACGGGGCAGCCTATCCGAGAAGATCTAAATTAGGCCCTGAGTCTGGTGTAACCCTTTACTACCAATCAGAATTTGGCATTGCATCCTTTCAAAAAGATTTTGAGTACCGTGACAACCGTCAAACATTCTAAATTGAAAGGAAGGAAGGCAGAAGTAAAATGAAATTGTTAGGTTGTTGTGGTGAAGCCGCGTTGTCTTATTGGTGTTTATGCATATTGAGGAGGAACTCATTAGCAGCTGAAGCCTATTTTAATTGGCATCTTACACTGCTTTCAAGCAAAGGAAGGACAACCACAAAGTTTCAACAAAGTTGCAGGTGTGGAGTGGTACTTTCTGATGTAGCATATTCCTACTGACCCTCTTCTTCATCCTACCCCCAAATGCTGATCTGATATGAGAATGAGGGAATACATGGTGTTTTTCAGGCCAAAATGCTGTTTTTATTGGATCATCAAAGTACAACAGTAGGACTGTGATTGGTACATGGGCTACTCCCCAGTTCTAGTAGCTTAAAAAAGGCTGTTTCACACTTAAGACCCACTAGAAGTGATGTTCCAAAGACATAGCTTGATAATATATCTCAAATGGGTCCATGTAAGAATGTAGGTCAGGATTTGTGATTTATCATGAGCATCTGTTAACGCGGGGTTTCTGGTTTCTAGTTACCTTACCAGATCCCAAATCAAGTCGACTGAATCGTTGGTACCTGTCATTGAGTAAAAGATAATCTACTACTAGGTTAGTCAATTAAGAACTTACACCACTCTAAATAACCAGTGACCAGTGATAAAGTATAAGATTTAATATAAAGCCAAAGATAACTGAAGATACAAACTTCTCAAGATAAGGTTTAAAAGGTATACTGGTATCACTATGAAAATAAATTCTTTGAATAGTCTGAGTCTACAAAACAGAATAATAAGTACAAGTTCAAATATCATTAGTGTTGCCAAAATGGATACAAGTTGCAACTTAAAAGTCATTACAGAAAAGAAAATTCAGGTTAGTCTGTCCCTACACTAGACTAAGTGACATCCCTACTTAACAAGATCTTTACCCCAAAAGGTGTCAGCCGTGGTGACTTCCTAAGAAGATCACGTACTTCTCTTTGTCTCTTCTCTGATAATGGGTCTCTCCTGATCAGCCTATCTGCCTACCCCACCGCTCTCTTTGGCTTCCAAAATCATCTGCTCTAAACTCCTCCCGGGTCGCTTTCCCTAATACAAAATCACATTTCCAATAGGAACGCCCCTCGGGACGCCCCTCACGTGGTATCAAATTTGGCGGTAGACTCCATGATGGTACTCTTCAAGACCCTCGTTAAAGTTGACCTTGGTTCCCAGGCTTCTTCTCCAACGCGCCGGTACCCCCTGAAATTCCTGAAGACTCCTACAGGCCTGCGCCAAGCGCCACTGAACAAAGCCCCATTCATTTCAACTGATTAAGACCCCTCGCACCTGCATACAGGCCATCCTACAGTGGGCCTCAAATTCCAGGCTCCACCATATCTATAGGTCGTAAAGCATATGGAAAGCACAGTACTTGGCGCCTCTCGACTTCTTCTCTAACGAGCACATTACGGATCAAAGGAACAACATTATCAGTTCGGCCTACTTGATTTACATGAAGCGGGTCCCTGCACTCTGAAAACATTTAACTTGATTTAAACAGCATTCTTAACTAACACACGTTTCTAAAAGGCAACACATCTATAAAGCATATATTTCAATACTAAATTCGATAATACATTTTGGAAGAACCACGTTAACCCCACCTCACATTATTTTAGCAGCACGTTTAGATTTTCTGTGAATTGCCATGAGGCCTACACAATTTAACTGGTTTGCAAGGTTCCATTCAACTCTTACATGATTCCTTTAACATGAGAACGTGAGGTTTTCATATTCATTCCAACATTTCTACATTAGTCTCACACTGCTATGATTATGGTTACCCTACTTAAACACTCTATACATTTCACTACTGTGTATAAGACACTCTTGTGCAAAGTATATTTAAACTAACTACGTGCTTGTAAATATGGTGCACTTATACATTTTTCAGATTTGTGCTCTCTCAGTCCCCCCTTTGATGACTTTCAGGAGTCATCACCATCAAGACACCATCTCTAACATGTAGGACTCTTCAAAGTGAAGTCATGGCAGTACCACTTCTTTTCATCGTCTCCAATGCCTTCAAACTCTTATATTGTGTATCTTGCATCGCTGTCAACCTTTTCTCCTGTTCTCTCATAGATCTCTGCAACCTGTTTGCTTTATACCATTGATACAAACGCACCAATCCCCACAAAGTGATTACACAAATCACAATTATGATGATGGGTTTCAGTATGTACCAAACGATACCCTTCCCTAGGTTGGCAAACCAACCTCCAACTTTACCCATTCCATGACCTACTTTTTCCCACACGTTTATTTTTGTCAGATCCTCAATTTCGTGGTGAATTGCAGTGATGTTTCGTATATAATTTTCTAACGGTTTTGAATTGTCCGGAATGTAAGTGCAGCATTCCTGGACCTTCAAAGCCTTACAGACTCCGCCCTCTTTAGCTAACAGAACGTCTAGAGCAAGTCGGTTCTGAAGAACCATTGCCCTTATCGATTGCATCTCACCCTCCACCAGCATTAATGACCTAGCAGTACTGGCAGATAACCTATCCACGACTGTAGCCAATCTTCTAATTTTGAAGAAGGATTCCCTCAAATATTGGGCAGTTCTCACAACAACACAGAAATTCGACTGTCTCTAGAATTATTCTCCTTATTTCACTCTGGACAAGTGGACGAACAAAATGAAGAGTTAAGGTCTTTTCAATCTCCACTCCTGGTACTATCAATTCTACATCCACAGTTACAAAGGGGTCCGTTCTGACCAAGATCACTTTCTTCACCTTCCCGGTTCTGCGCCCCTTTGAAGACATTTGCAACAAGGTATTAATCCAAGACAATTAGTGTTCCAAGAACTTCCACTACTCGTTCAAGCATTTCCAGTCAAAGAAGAGTTCCCTCCAATACTGGATATCGTGAACAGCAAACCGGAAAATCAACTGTCTCTAAAATCAATTTTCTTATTCCGCTCAGGAGAGGAGGATAGACGATGTTGAGTGTCAGCAACCTTTCGGTCTCCGCTCCTGGTAGCAGGAACCTTATTTGCACTGTGATGATCGGATCAGTTCTGATCAGGCTCACTTCCCTGATCCTCCCGGTTCTGTGTCCCACGGACATCTGCAACGAGGTAGGTCCAATCAGGAGTAGAGTACCTTCTGCTGGGCACTCGCACCCTCCTGGATCTTCTGGGACCCTCTTGGGCTTGATCCTGCATATCTTCTTCCGGATCTGAGTCTTCGGATATAGGAGCAAGCGTTTCTTCCCGAGCAGACCTCAAGCTCAACCTCCTCTTTCTTTCTGGCCAGGTGGCTGCTCCACGCCTTGCTCTCCTATTTCTCGTCCTCACACTCGATTCCTGTTCGCTTTGGTACTGATCTGTGTCTGAGTCGTAGTCACTGCAGCTCTCCCCTTCAGTTGCGTCTTCGGTCTCACTGCCGTCCTGCCTTCTTTCCTCTTCTGGATCAGATGCGTTCCCAACTTCTTCCGACACCCCCACAGCTTGACTGGTCCCCCCTTGGGATTCTTCTTCCACTGCTGGACTTTCGTCTGGGAGAAGAGCTGTTTCTTCTAGGGGTGCTGGAACTCTTCGAGTATGGGATGCATGGATCCAATTGGGCAGCCCTCCGCACTTCACCGCGGTATTCGTGATCAGGATTACCTGAAAGGGCCCACGCCAACGTACATCTAGGCAGTTCTTCCGGACGTGCTTCTTGACCAGCACCCAATCCCCTGGGCTCAGATCATGACACAGATTCCTTGATGATGGAACTTCAGCCGCCTGCACCTGAAGGGACACAGAATGGATGGCGTCAGACAGTCCCTTACAATAATCCAAGATCAGATCATCTGTGATATTCAATAGGGCAGCAGTTGGAACTGTAGGAAGTCTCATGGCCCTCCCCATCAGAATCTCATGTGGAGAGAGACCTGTCCTCCTGTCAGGTGTGCTGCGCATACTCATGAGCACTAAAGGAAGAGCATCTGGCCAACTCAAAGATGTGGATGAACAGACTTTAGCTATTCGACTCTTCAGAGTGCCATTTACTTGTTCCACAATTCCTGAGGCTTCTGGTCGATAACTACAATGCAGTTTTTGATCGATCTTTAATGCAGAGCACAACATCTTCACAATTTCGCTGTTAAAATGTTTTCCTCTGTCCGATTCCAGAGAGGCAGGCACCCCGAAGCGTGGTATCAACTCCCTGAGCAACAGTTTGGCTACTGTGAGTGTATCGCACCTGCGTGTAGGGTATGCTTCAACCCACCTGGAAAATATGCATACAACCACCAAAACATACCGAAGGCGGTTGATTTTTGGCATTTCAATAAAGTCCAATTGCATTCTATTGAAAGGCCCCCCAGACCTCCCAATGTGACTCAGTGTAACTGGTGTTCTTTTCCCTATGTTTAATTGTTGGCAGGTAACACATCGCTTACATACTGATTCTGCTGCTATCCTAAACTTAGGGCAATACCAAGTCTGCCTAAACACTCTCAGCATAGCATCTCTTCCTAGGTGTACTGGACCATGTATCTGCCTTGCCATGGGATTCGCTAATTCCTCAGGTAACACAGCCCTCCCATCTGCTGAAATCCAAAAATCCATCTCGCTTCTCACGCAACCTGCTATCTCCCATGCCTTTTTCTCTGCTTCAGGTGCGTTCTCCTGCATCACCCTCAAATCCTCCCAAGTGTCTACAGTTTCCAACATCATACTCAATTCTGTCTTCTCTTCCGCCCCATCTATTTCTACCTTTGTGAAGCAATAGTCCTGCTCCGCACAATAGCGGGCAACTTCATCAGCATATCGGTTACCTTGTGACACGAAATCTGTATTTTTAGTATGAGCTACACACTTTACAATCGCAATGGCAGCTGGACCTTGTAATGCTTCCAACAACAGCCGCACAAATTCTCCATTTCGAATGGGCGAACCAGAAGAGGTCATGTAACCTCTCTGAGACCACAATTGCCCGAAATCGTGAACCACACCGAAACCATATTGGCTGTCAGTGTATATGGTGACTCTCTTTCCATTTCCTGCTATACATGCACGAGTTAGGGCAATAATTTCTGCTACCTGTGCGGAATGTACTCCTTGCAGGCAAGCGGCTTCCACAACTCCAGTAATGGTACAAACAGCATAAGCTGCTCTCAATCGACCAGTATCGTCTCTTAAACATGAGCCATCGACAAAGTAAATCTCATCAGGGTCAGACAACGGCTCATCCACAATATCTGGCCTGGGCTTCGTGCATAGTTCAGTCACATCAAGGCAATCGTGGTCTTCACATTCTTCGCCTTCTATTACAGTAGGTAGTGGCATCAATGTAGCAGGATTCAAAACAGAGCATCTCTTAAGGGTCACGTTCTCCGCAGCAAGAATAACTTGCTCGTCGCGCGTGAGCCTGCTATTGGTCAGATGCTGAGTCTTGGTCCTGGTCATTAACAATTCTACAGAATGTGGTACATACACCACTAACTGGTGTCCCATAACAATACTTTCACACCTCTCAATGCTGACACCCGTTGCAGCAACGGATTTGAGACATCCGGGCAACGCTGCGGCTACTGGATCTAATGTAGCCGAAAAGTATGCAACTGGTCTACGGGCATTTCCGTGGGTCTGTGCCAAGACTGACAAAGCACATCCCTCCCTCTCACAGCAGTAAAGTGAAAAAGACTTCTCGTAATCGGGCATCCCCAGAGCCGGAGCACGACACAAATCGTCTCTCAGCTGCAGGAACGCCACTAGGCATTCGTCGTCCCATGGTACCGGATCACTCACCTCCTTGTGCGTCAGTTTCTGTAAGGGTTTTGCTTTCAGTGAAAAGTTAACTATCCACTGTCGACAATAACCAACCATTCCTAGAAACATCCTAACTTCTCTCTGAGTCGTAGGCGCATTCATTTTCATTATCGCCTCAATCCTGTCTGGAGACACCTTACGTTTTCCCTTTTCTAACCGGTGTCCCAAATACTGCACTTCGGTCAGACAGTACTGTAACTTGCTCGGGGATACCTTATGTCCATTTTCAGCTAAATGGTTCAACAAGGCAATGGAATCTACTTTACAAGCTTCCTCAGTCTCTGACGCAACAAGTAGATCATCTATGTACTGGACCAGAACCGAATTCTGCGGCAGTACTAGATTTTCGAGATTCTTCTTCAACAACTGGTTGAAGATAGATGGGCTGTCTGTGAATCCTTGTGGGATTCGACACCATGTTAAGACGCGATCTTCCATTTTAAAAGCGAAAAGGTACCTGCTCTCTAAATCCAATGGGATTGAAAAGAAGGCCTGGCAAAGATCTATCACTGTGAACCATTCTGCTTGGCATGGTATCTGAAACAGTATCACTGATGGATTCGGTACCACTGGACAACATGAAACAACTATACTGTTAATTTTCCGTAAATCCTGAACTATCCTGAACTTCCCGCTAGGTTTCTGCAAACCCATAATCGGGGAGTTACAAGGACTTCCCATGATTTCTTTTAGTATTCCCTGCTGAATCATTGACTCGATCACAGGCTTTATTCCTGCAATCGTTTCTTGGGACAATTTGTATTGCGGTGTTCTGGGAAACTCGGCACTTGGCTTTACCATGATCTTTACTGGTTCTACCACTTTAATCAATCCTATTTCCTCACCCGTGAAATCCCATACCTCTGATGCCACTGCATCTCGCAGGTCCTGGGGAAGATCTTCCACAGTTAGAGTAGGATATAGTTCTATACAAGATTTGGAATTGGCTACCTTAAAGGTAGCGTCGTCATCTGTAGTCTGTACCTCCCCCCCTTGCGGGGTGCAGTATATTGTGCAGTTCAATTTGCACAACAGATCCCTTCCTAACAGACATACCGGACTCGAATCACATACCACAAACTGATGTTCATTCATATGGTTTCCTATTTTCACCGACACTGGTTCAGTCAGAGGACTAGTCATCCTTTTGTTTGCAACTCCTACCACTTGAATTGTTTCCCCTGACATCGGTAAATCTGGAACCACCACTGATCTCAACGTTGATCGAGTAGCTCCAGTATCCACCAAGAACGTTGTAGGACATCCTGCCACTTCAGCCTCAACAAATGGCCCCCTTTGATCCACCTCTAGGACTGCCCCGAGGGTACAGTCCTCTTCCCTACTCACCCGCTGTCCTGTCAATGGGTCAACATAATAACACTTTTCTTCCTCAATAAAGAGAGGCATTTGTTTAAAGACCTTTCCCCCTGACGCTATTTTCGGGGCCTGTGGGAACTGAGCTCTCGGAGCCGAAGTCCCCCCTTTGACCCCCTTACTTCCTGGGACTGTCGCCTTTTGAGCTGGAACCTCTTGAACTTGCTCCTCTAATTCCAGCTCTCCATTTTCAGGGTTCAAGGGACACTCGCGTCGCCAATGTCCCACCTGGTGACACAAATGGCACTTTGTCATTTTCTTTAAAGTGGCAAAGTCTACCCTAGGTCTCTGCCCTTCTTCATTATCCTTGTTCTGACCGTTTGGCTTTCGTCCCATCCCCTGCTTCTGTTGTCCAGCCTTCCCTGCTGACTGCATCTGCACTACCATCAACTTCTCCTTTAGATTCTTTGCTTTAGAATCTATTTCGTCACTGCAGTATCTCGCATATCGCAGGATCTCATCTAGCGGTTTGTTTTGCCAACAAATTAAATGTTGTTGAATCATCAAACAAATATCTGGTCTCAGCCCCAAAACAAACTTTGACACAAACTGCCCTATGTCTTTGGGATCCATTACATCGAGTCCACTATACTGTTTGAATATTTTCAGTAATCTCTCATAAAACTCGTGAACTGTCTCTTTGGGTTCCTGCCGTGTTCGGTCTATTTTCACCCAATCTATATCTTGTGGAGGCACTTTATCCTTTAACCAGGCTATTACCCTTTCGTACTTTTCCATGACACTGTCCGATGGTCCATTAGTTCTAGCATTCCTCTCAGGCTCCGCATTTGGCCACTGGACACTAATCTTGCACGTTATCCACAAATCCCCTGGAACCACAATGTCGAACAAGGTGTTCAAATCAATCCACAATACTTTGGAGATCTTTACAAACCTTTCTACCTGCTTATACCACTCGACTGGGTTTTTCCTCAATTTCGGAAACGAGTTGGTAAATGCAGCCAAATCTCCCCTACTCCGTGGTACATGTACATAGTTCCCATTTGATATCTCTCGCAAAGGGAATGCCTCCATCTGCATTACCCTTCCCTCGGGGGTCATCACATTTGTACTTCGTCTAACTGTGCCCTTTTTCGACCACCTTTCCTCCCATTTGTCCAGTTCCCTCCACACTCTTATTCCTGATACCAACTCTCTTGTGTGTGTTTTTAATCCAGTAGTTCTCTTCTCATCTAGGTCTTGGTCTGAGTACTGCAATCTGTGGTTACTCTGCAATGCCCTTGTCCTAGATAAATCTACAGCATACCTGTCTGCCAAATTAGTCAGTTTCTCATGAATCGCTCTAGCTTTCCTAGTAGTATCCTTCGCTATGAACAGCAGCTCATCTTGTTCATACAACTCGATCCTTTCTAAAGGCACTGTCCCTTCTATAATCTCGTCTAGATCGGATTTTAGACTGGAGACATCAAGCCTTTTAACCTTTATCGCAGCTTTTAGTACTTCGGCTCCAGATGCTCCTTCCACATCCCTCCCATCCCAGCTCCTAGTCCTGCACCTAGGCACTGGTGAGTTATAGGGAGTCCTCCCATGCTCCCATCTCTCTATGTCCCATGCCTTTCCATCTTCTCGGGGTGGATGGTGAAACACTCCTTCACGCCTCATAGCCCCACGTTCCCCATCCTGTCTAGTTTCATGGGATACATGGTAAGGTATTCCGTTATTCCCTCCTTCTTCCTCATGCTTCTGTGACCTCAGATCACTCGATGTATGACGTGACCTTTCACTGTTCCCTCTTTGCCAGTGCTGTACACTTTCCCCAGGTGCGTGATGAGTGCACCTAAACCTATCCCTGTATTCTTGTGTTCTTTGGTCTCCCTCGGGTTGCATGAGGCGAGACATCTCCTCACACTCCATACTCCTACCATTCTGCTCCTGCTGTCCCCTCTCATTCATAGGACATGTAACTCCTCTATTCTCCTGACTTTGACCTTCTCGGCCCTGACTGCTTTCGCTAGCCCCGCAATGAGATACAGTCCCGTTACCTCGACTTTCCCACTCGGGTTCTGTTCTTGACCTATTACTCGGGGTTACTGCGGACCCATCCCATTCTCTCAAGTCAGCCCTTAATTCTGTATAGGGTTTTGGCCGTGGTCCTCTCAGGTCCATCGGTCCTCTCTGACCTCCCTGTCCTGTGTTGGGACCCACAGTCGTATCGAATGGGGTGTTCCACGTTACCGATCCTGGCAATTGCTTCCATGCATTTGTCGTGTTATTCCTCCTTTCCATCTCTATTCTTTCTCTATCTAGCCGTGTCTGTTCTTCCTCTCTCCCATTCACTGGGTTATAAATCGATACTATGGGTCCTATGGTAACAGGTACTTGAAGAGCATCTGGTAATCCAAAAGACTCAACCTTTTCGGTGTTTGGCGTCTTTTGGACCACAAACCTTCCCACTACACTCTGTACTGTGCTAGGTTGAGGTGTCTCCCCACCTTTGATAGGTGTCCATTCCGATATAGGGAGTGGTGTAAACCCCTCTATGGCAGTCCCATCTTCCCTTGCGAGCCCTCTATCTTCAATTTCCCCAACTCTCGGAGGAGGTCTGTCTATCAACAATCTGTTTATCACATTGTCCTCCGACTCGCTCTCCTCATCCTCTTCCATGAGGTTCTTCCCACCTACCACCTCCCTCATCGGATACAACTTCTCTACCTCGATAGCCTGTACCCTCCATCTCTTTGCTTCCTCATCCCATTTAGAATCTCGCACTGCTCTTACCGATCGAGTCAATCTTTGTTGACGCCTGTTCAAATTTCTATCGTGTGCCGCCCTAATCCATGCATTAAGGGCTTCAAACTGGGTTGGTCTAGGTGAGGGTTTCAATGAGGACATGGTTGCTTTTAGCCGATGTAACACCTCTAGCTTAAACGTTCCGTACTTCGGGAACTGCATTTCCTCATTTCCTTCCGTAAGCTTATTCCAAGCCCCAATCCACAATATCGTATGCAACCCCACATTCGCTGCCATATAATGAGCTGGTGTACCCTCCGGCGGTGCCTCTTCCCCGTAATAATGTTCACTTCTTTTTCTTTTAAAAATCCCTTTCAAACACTTAAAGCACTTCATGATTTCTCTTTTCTCCGCGTTTGTTTACTTCCTAATGACAATCTACCAATCACCGCGCTGTTCTCGCTAACTGGCCTATCCGATCGCGACTTCTCACTGACGTTGCACCAGCCGCCCAATCGCGTCGCGGCTCATTCCGACGTCACACCAACCGTCCTATCGCGTCGCGGCTCTTCACTCGCCACCCTATCTCAGCGCGGCTCTTTCTGACGTCACTCGTCCCCCTTCGCAGCTGTTCCCCTCCTTTTTCAGCTCGTCTCCTCGGTCATGCGCGCATCCCATTCATACTCTGAAAAATGATTACTTCTGTCCAAGCGATCACCTTTCTTGACTGTACGCCCACAGTCTTTCTGTAGTTGCCCCCTTAACTTGACGAAATGTCTTTCCGTTTACTTCCAGACAATCGCCTTCTCTGATAGGTTACTCACACACAGTAACTTCCGACCAGCGTCCGTTACTCATACGCTCACTCTTACACTCCCCCTATCTCGGTCCCACGGCGGTCAATGGTACCTCATGACTTCCGTACTATGGTCGACAACTACTCTGGATGTTCGATACACCCAAAACCACTTAAGCTCTGGCCTGAACTTAAGATTCACCGGTTCACCCGTTTACCAGGTAACCAGTTCACCAGGTTGCGCGCGCTCACAACCTTCTCACAATCACGCTACAGGCATTCAACTCCGCAAGACATTACACTACAAATACAACACAAAACACCGCAATCTGTTCATGCATGACCCTTGTTATACTCACTCTCCTCCGATACTGCTGCTTTTCTCGCCCCGTCTGCACCTTCGGCGCACGATTCTTCCGCTGCTCGTCTCTCGATGTCTAGGGGCCTTGGGGTAAACTAACCTCTCTAGATTACCTTCCTCAAGAAGATAACCATCCTAACTGCTACCAACTGTTAACGCGGGGTTTCTGGTTTCTAGTTACCTTACCAGATCCCAAATCAAGTCGACTGAATCGTTGGTACCTGTCATTGAGTAAAAGATAATCTACTACTAGGTTAGTCAATTAAGAACTTACACCACTCTAAATAACCAGTGACCAGTGATAAAGTTTAAAGATTTAATATAAAGCCAAAGATAACTGAAGATACAAACTTCTCAAGATAAGGTTTAAAAGGTATACTGGTATCACTATGAACATAAATTCTTTGAATAGTCTGAGTCTACAAAACAGAATAATAAGTACAAGTTCAAATATCATTAGTGTTGCCAAAATGGATACAAGTTGCAACTTAAAAGTCATTACAGAAAAGAAAATTCAGGTTAGTCTGTCCCTACACTAGACTAAGTGACATCCCTACTTAACAAGATCTTTACCCCAAAAGGTGTCAGCCGTGGTGACTTCCTAAGAAGATCACGCACTTCTCTTTGTCTCTTCTCTGATAATGGGTCTCTCCTGATCAGCCTATCTGCCTACCCCACCGCTCTCTTTGGCTTCCAAAATCATCTGCTCTAAACTCCTCCCGGGTCGCTTTCCCTAATACAAAATCACATTTCCAATAGGAACGCCCCTCGGGACGCCCCTCACGTGGTATCAAATTTGGCGGTAGACTCCATGATGGTACTCTTCAAGACCCTCGTTAAAGTTGACCTTGGTTCCCAGGCTTCTTCTCCAACGCGCCGGTACCCCCTGAAATTCCTGAAGACTCCTACAGGCCTGCGCCAAGCGCCACTGAACAAAGCCCCATTCATTTCAACTGATTAAGACCCCTCGCACCTGCATACAGGCCATCCTACAGTGGGCCTCAAATTCCAGGCTCCACCATATCTATAGGTCGTAAAGCATATGGAAAGCACAGTACTTGGCGCCTCTCGACTTCTTCTCTAACGAGCACATTACAGATCAAAGGAACAACATTATCAGTTCGGCCTACTTGATTTACATGAAGCGGGTCCCTGCACTCTGAAAACATTTAACTTGATTTAAACAGCATTCTTAACTAACACACGTTTCTAAAAGGCAACACATCTATAAAGCATATATTTCAATACTAAATTCGATAATACATTTTGGAAGAACCACGTTAACCCCACCTCACATTATTTTAGCAGCACGTTTAGATTTTCTGTGAATTGCCATGAGGCCTACACAATTTAACTGGTTTGCAAGGTTCCATTCAACTCTTACATGATTCCTTTAACATGAGAACGTGAGGTTTTCATATTCATTCCAACATTTCTACATTAGTCTCACACTGCTATGATTATGGTTACCCTACTTAAACACTCTATACATTTCACTACTGTGTATAAGACACTCTTGTGCAAAGTATATTTAAACTAACTACGTGCTTGTAAATATGGTGCACTTATACATTTTTCAGATTTATGCTCTCTCACATCTGTGGTGAAATAATGCTTCCCTAAGACAACTGCTATATTAAGTCAGCATGTAAATACAACATTAATGGTATTTACAATCTGAAATGTGTGTACCTTGTAATAAGTGATAGTTACTAGTGGTTTTCTACATTGACTTACACATCATGCTCATGCCATGAAATTTGTAATCATGATGATGGTGGGATTCCTTAAAGCATTCCACCCATGGTATTTGCGAGTGGACGCTGACATTGTCAGGTCCATCTCCCCAGTTGTTGAATTTTTATTGAAATAAACTACAGTTGGTAATTCCAGTTCAAGTCTACATTTGTGAATTTGCCACATATTTTGGTGAGGAGGAGCAAGATGAAGCCCACTGACTTGTGGGAGACCGGCCCCAGTCTGATCGGAGTGGTTCCAGTCTAAATAAGTAGACAGAGAGGAGTGCAGATGCACTACTGCTCAGGGTTGACATGTAAGAAAATGTGCACAGAAAGACAAAGATGGGGCCGCAGGCGTGTGGTAGTCAGATTTCACCTATAAAGTCCTTTAGAGTTAAAGTAATCAAGGTTGACTTTGTGCACAGAGGAGGCAACCAAGGGGGCACTCCCCACACAATCCAACAGTGCTGACATGGCAGCCACCTCATAATGCACAGCGGGCCCTGCCATACTCCGCCAGTACATTGGTGGTCATTTTGAAAATTGTAGTATTCTCTGAAACCTAGCACAGAAGCCCCTTGCAACAATTGTTTTATCGAATTAAACACTTTGAGAGAGCGCAAATCGAGAAAAATTAGAAGTGCACCATATTTACAAGCACGTTGCATCAGTTTAGTAAAGAAAATACATAAGAGTGTTTAATTAAAATAGAATGCATATATCAGTGTGAAAAGCTAATGTAGAAGTGTGTAGAGATGTTAGAATGATGTTGAAATCCCATGTTATGTGGCTGTTGTAGAGGAGAATGTAATGCTGTTAAACGTAGAAATGTGTAGGCCACATGGCAGTTCACAGAGAATGGAAGGTGCTGTTACACTCTCACATGATATGGATTTTTAATGTTGTTGTAATTCAAAGTATTATTGATCATAGAACTGAAATATATGTTTTATAGAAGTGTTTCATATAACCATTGTGTGTAAAAAGTTAGAATACTGTTTAGACTAAGAAATTAAAGGTTTACAGAGTGCACAGGCCCGTTTCATGTAATTCTAATAGGCCTGAATAGATAAGGTAATTTCTTTTGATCTGCATGTGTTAGTTAGAGGAAGGTCATGTTAAGCATAAATTGCGGAGCCTGCTCGAAGGTTTACGACTTAGAATATACGGTGGAGGCCGGAATTTGGGGCCCACTGTACAAGTGTCTGTTTGCAGGTGCGAGGAGGTTCCAATCAAGAGAGTGATGAATAGAGTTTTGTTCAGGGAGCCAGGCACAGACCTGGAGGTGGCTTCAGGAATTTCCTGGGGGGTACCGTCCTGCCGGAGAAGAGCCTGAGAAGCAAGGTCAACGCTAACGATGGGCCCAGAGGAGTATCAGCATGGAAAATGCCAGAACCGACACCACGTGAGGGGCGTCTCTAAAGGGCATTTCTATTGTAAATGTGATTTTTGTATTAGGGACAGCACCCCTGGGGGGAGTTAAGGCAGATGGTCTGAGGAACCTAAGAGAGCGGATGGGTAGGCAGATAGGATAACTGCGAGACACCGATTCACAACGAAGACTAAGGGAAGTGAGTGATCTTCTTTGGAAGTCACCACGGCTGAGACCTTTTTAGGTTAAGATTTTGCTAAGTAGGGATGTCACTTAGTCTAGTGTAGGGACAGTCTAATCTGGATTTTCTTCCTTTCTGTAAATGACTCACAAGTTACAGCTTGTGTCTATTCTTGCAACTCTGATGATTTTTGAATTGGTTTTGGTGACATTCTTCTGCCGACTAAGAGCATTTAGAAAATGTATGTTTGTATTGATACCAGTATATCTTTTGAACCTTATTTTGAGATGTTTGTATCTCCAGTTAACTTTGGCTTTATAATAAACTTTTAAAACTTATTCGTAGTAAGTGGTTCTTTAGAGTGGTGTAAGTCCTTAACCGATTGACCTAGTAGTGGATTGCCTTTTACTCTATGACAGGTATCAACGGTCCAGTCGACCTGAGTTGGGATCCAGATCTATAGCAATAGATCAGAAATCCCGCCGTAACAGTTGGTAGCAGAGGATGGTTACCTTCTAGAGGAAGGTGATCTAGACTAGGTTAAGATTACCCCAAGGTCCCTAGAGATCGAGAGATGAGCAGCGGAAGAATCGCCTGCCGAAGAAGGTGCTGACGGTGCGAGAGAAAAGCAGCAGGGTCGGACGAGAGTGAGTATAACAAGGGTCATGCGTTGACAGATTGCGGTGTTTTGTGTTGTATCTGTATTGTAATGTCATGCGGAGTTGAATGCCTGTAGTGTGATTGAGAGAGGGTTGTGAGCGCGCGCAACCTGGCAACCGGGCAAACTGGTGAACCGGTGAACTGGTGAAAATCTTAAGTTCGGAGAAGAGCTTAAGTGGTTCGGGTGTATCGAACATCCAGAGTAGTTGTCGACCAGAGTAAAGGGGGTCATGAGGTACCATTGATCGCCCGCAGGACCGAGATAGGGGGAACGCAAGAGTGAGTGTGTGGGTAACGGACGCAGGTCGAAAGTTACCGTGTGTAAGTAACCTATCAGTTAAGGCGATTGTCTGGACCTATACGGAAAGACATTTCGTCAGTTAAGGTGACAATTACAGTTAGACTGTGGGCGTACAGTCAAGGAAAGTGATCGCTTGGTCGGAAGTAATCATTTTTCAGAGTATGAATGGGACGCATGCATGACCGGGAGACGAGCTGAGAAAGGAGGGGAACTGCTGCGAAGGGGAGACGAGTGATGTCAGCGAGAGCCGCGCTGTGATAGGCCGGTTGGTGTGAAGCCATGCTGTGATAGGCCGGTTGGTGTGAAGCCGTGCTGTGATAGGCCGGTTGGTGTGAAGCCGCGCTGTGATAGGCCGGTTAGCGAGAACCGCGCTGAGATTGGTGGATTGTCATCAGGAAGTAAACGAACGCGGAGAAAATAGAAATTTTGTAGATTTTGAACATGAAGTGTTTTAAATGTTTGAGAGCGATCTTTAAGAGAAAAAGAAGAGAATCATATTACGGGGAAGAGGCACCGCCAGAGGGTACACCAGCTCACTATATGGCAACGAACGTTGGGTTGCATACTATACTGTGGCTTGATACTTGGAGTAAGATTACAGAAGGGATTGAGGAACTGACTTTTCCGAAATACGGAACGTTTAGACTAGAAGTGTTGCATCAGCTGAAAGCAGTTATGTCCTCATTGAGACCTTTGCCTAGACCAACACAGTTTGAGGCCCTTAATGCGTGGATTAGGGCGGCGCACGACAGGAATCAGAACAGACGCCAAGAAAGGGTAAGGCGATCAGTAAGGGCAGTGCAAGATGCCAAATGGGATGCGGAAGCCAAGAAATGGAGGGTACAGACGATTGAAGTGGATAAGTTGTACCCAGTGAGAGAGGTTACAGGAGAAAAGAGACCCATAGAAGAGGATGACGAGAGCGAGTCGGAGGATGGCCTAATAAATAGGTTGTTGATAGATAGACCGCCTCCGGACAATAGGGAGATAGAAGGTACTGAGCTCCCAAGGGAAGATAGGGCTGACATAGAAGGGAATAGGCCACTCCCTATAACGAGTTGGGTACCTACCAAAGGTGAGGAGACACCTCAACATTGTCCTGTACAGAGAGTAGTCGGAAGGGTTGTGGTGCAGAAGATGCCAGCAACAGAGAGGGTTGAGCCTTATGGATTGCCAGATGCTCTTCAAGTACCCGTTACCATAGGTCCTATAGTGTCGGTTTATCACCCAGAGAAAGGGAGAGAGGAAGAACAGGTACGGCTAGACAGAGAAAGAGTTGAGATGGAAAGAAGGAATAACACGATAAATGCCTGGAGGCAATTGCCAGGACCGATAACGTGGAGCACCCCATTGGATTCAGCAGTGGATCCCGTAACAGAACAGGGGGGTCAGAGAGGACCGATGGACCTGAGGGGACCGCGGCCGAAACCCTATAAAGAGTTGAGGGCTGACTTGAAGGAATGGGATAGGTCCACAGAAGCACCGAGCAACAGGTCAAGAGCAGAAGCTGAATGGGGAAGTCGAGGCAACGGGACATTATCTCACTGCGGGGCTAGCGAAAGCAGTCAGGAGTGGGACGGTAAAAGTCAGGAGAGTAGAAGAGTTACATGTCATATTGACGGTGGAAATGGGCAGGAGCGAAAAGGTAGAAGTACGGAGTGTGGAGAGACGTCTCGTCTCACTCAAAGTGAGGGAGACCAAAGGACACAAGAGTACAGGGATAGGTTTAAGTGCACTCTCCACGCACCGGATGATAACGTACAGCACTGGAATCGTGGGAACATGGGGAACCGCGAAGGATCTTGCCATGCGTCGAGTGATCAGAGATCACAGGCAAATTGCGAAGGCATGGGGAATAATGGAATGTCTTACCATGCACCTAGAGAAACCAGGCAGAATGGGAAATGTGGGACTCTGGGAAATAGAGAAGTGTTTCACTATACACCCAGAAAGGATGGAACTGCATGGGACCTGGAGAGATGGGAGCATGGGAGGACTCCCCATAACACGCCTGAGCCCAGACGTAGGGCTCAGAGCTGTGATGGGAGAGATGTAAATGGACTCTCTAGAGATAGCATACTGAAAGCTGTGATAAAAGCCAAAAGACTCGATGTGACCAGCCTAAAATCTGACCTGGACGAGATAATAGATGGTGCGTTGCCTTTAGAAAGGATTGACATGTACGAACAAGATGAGCTGCTATTTATAGCAAGGGATATTACTCGAAAGGCAAGAGCAACTCATGAGAAGCTGTCTGAACTGGCAGACAAGTATATGGTAGATTTGTCCAGAACAAAGGCATTGCAGGGTAACCATAGGTTGCATTATTATTCAGATCAGGACCTAGAAGAGAGGACAACTGGATTAAAAACACACATAAGGGAACTGATCACAGGAATAAGAGCATGGAGAGATGTGAACAAATGGGAAGAGAGGTGGTCCAAAAAGGGAACTGTTAGGCGGAGCGCGAATGTGATGTCTCCGAAGGAAAGGCTACTGCAGATGGAGGCATTCCCTTTGCGAGAAATAGCGAATTGGGAGTTATGTACACGTGCCCTGGAGTAGGGGAGATTTGGCTGCATTTACCAACTCATTTCCGAAGTTAAGGGAAAGTCCCGTAGAGTGGTATAAGCAGGTAGAGAGGTTTGTCAAGATTTCAAAAGTATTGTGGATTGATTTGAACACCTTATTCGACATTGTGGTCCCAGGAGACTTGTGGATAGCATGCAAGGTTAGTGTCGAATGGCCAACTGCAGAACCAGAAAGGGATGCTCGTACTAATGGACCGTCAGAAATAGTAATGTTAAAATATGAAAGGGTGATGACATGGCTGAAGGAGAAGGTGCCACCACAAGATATAGATTGGGTAAAAATAGACCGAACAAGACAGGAACCCAAGGAGACAGTTCATGAGTTTTATGAGCGATTGCTGAAAACGTTCAAAAAATACAGTGGATTAGATGTAATGGATCCCAAGGTGATAAGACAGTTTGTATCGAAGTTCGTTTTGGGGTTGAGACCTGATATTTGTTTGATGATTCAGCAACATTTAATTTGCTGGCAAAACAAACCATTGGATGAAATTTTGAGATACGCAAGGTATTGCAGTGATGAAATAGATTGCAAAGCAAAGAAACTAAAGGAGAAACTGATGATGGTGCAGATACAGTCGGCTGGAAAGGGCGGACAGCAGCAACAGGGAACAGGGATGATGGGACGGAAAACAAATAGTCAGAATAAGGACAACGAAGAAAACCCGAGATCTAGAATAGACGTTGCTACATTGAAAAAAACAACAAAGTGTCACCAGTGTCACCAGTGTCACCAGGTGGTACATTGGAAACGCGAGTGTCCCTATAACCCTGAAAATGGAGAACTAGAAGTAGAGGAGGAGGGAGTTCAAGAAGTTCCAGTTCAAGGAGTGACAGTGCCAAAGAGTAAGGTGGCCAAAGGGGGGACTTCGGCTCCACGAGCTCAGTTCCCGCAGCCACCAAAGATTACGACGGGGGGAAAGATCTATAGACAAATGCCTCTTTTTATAGACGAAGAAGAGTGTTACTACGTTGATCCATTGACGGGACGACGTGTAATTAGAGAGGAGAACTGTACCCTCGGGGCAGTTCTAGAGGTGGATCAGAGAGGACCGTTTATTGAGGCTGAAGTGGCAGGGTGTCCTACAACATTCTTAGTAGATACCGGAGCTACTCAATCAACTTTTAGATCGGCAGTGGTTCCAAATCTACCAATGTCGGGGGAAACAATTCAAGTGATAGGAGTCGCAAATAGGAGAATGACTAACCCTTTGACGGAACCAGTGCTAGTGAGAATAGGAAACTACACCGATGAACATCAGTTTGTAGTATGTGATTCTAGTCCTGTGTGTCTGTTAGGAAGAGACTTATTGTGCAAACTGAACTGCACAATATACTGCACACCTCAGGGAGTGGAGGTACAGACTACAGACGAGGATGCTACCTTTAAAGTTGCAAATGCGAGAGTATGCGTAGAACTGTATCCTACCCTGACTGTGGAGGAGCTTCCTTGGGACTTACGAGATACAGTGTCATCAGAGGTATGGGATTATACTGGAGAAGAGATAGGACTGATCAAAGGAGTAGAACCAGTGAAGATCATGGTAAAACCAAATGTTGAATATCCAAGAACGCCTCAATACAAATTGACCCCGGAGACGATTGCAGGAATAAAACCCGTAATCGACTCTATGATTCAACAGGGAATACTGAAGGAAATCGTGGGTAGTCCATGCAACTCCCCGATTATGGGTTTGCAGAAACCTAGTGGGAAATTTAGAATAGTACAAGATCTTCGAAGGATTAATAACATAGTTGTTTCATGTTGTCCAGTGGTACCGAATCCATCAGTGATATTGTTTCAGATACCATTACAAGCTGAGTGGTTCACAGTGATAGATCTCTGTCAGGCTTTCTTTTCAATTCCATTAGATGAGGAGAGCCAGTTTCTTTTCGCCTTTAAGCTGGAAAATCGTGTTCTAACATGGTGTCGTATCCCACAGGGGTATACAGAAAGCCCATCAATTTTCAACCAGCTATTGAAGAAAAATCTTGAAAGTCTAGTACTGCCACAGAACTCGGTTCTGGTCCAGTACATAGACGACCTACTTGTTGCGTCAGGAACGGAAGAAGCTTGTAAGATAGATACCATCGCCTTGCTGAACCATTTAGCTGAAAATGGGCATAAGGTATCTCCGAGCAAATTGCAGTACTGTCTGACAGAAGTACAGTACTTAGGTCACCGGATAGAAAAAGGAAAGCGCAAGGTGTCACCAGATAGGATAGAGGCGATAATGAAGATGAACTCGCCTACGACACAGAGAGAAGTCAGGATGTTCCTAGGAATGGTCGGTTATTGCCGACAGTGGATAGCTAACTTTTCCCTGAAAGCAAAACCCTTACAAAAACTGACGCACAAGGAGGTGAGTGATCCGGTACCATGGGACAAGGATTGTTTGATGTCGTTCCTACAGCTGAGAGAGGACTTGTGCCGTGCTCCAGCTTTGGGGATGCCTGATTACGAAAAACCATTTTCACTTTACTGCTGCGAAAGAGAGGGTTGTGCTTTGTCAGTTTTGGTACAAACTCATGGAAATGCCCGTAGACCAGTTGCATACTTTTCGGCTACTTTAGATCCGGTAGCCGCAGCGTTGCCCGGATGTCTCAAATCCGTTGCGGCAACAGGTGTCAGCATTGAAAGGTGTGAAAATATAGTAATGGGACACCAATTAGTGGTGTATGTACCTCATTCTGTAGAACTGGTAATGACCAGGACCAAGACACAGTACTTAACCAATAATAGGCTCACGCGCTACGAGCAGGTTATTCTTGCTGCGGAGAACGTGACCCTTAAGAGGTGCTCTGTT
The DNA here is from genome assembly GCF_964261635.1 of Lissotriton helveticus. Classification (NCBI taxonomy): domain Eukaryota; kingdom Metazoa; phylum Chordata; class Amphibia; order Caudata; family Salamandridae; genus Lissotriton; species Lissotriton helveticus. The sequence goes on along the minus strand of NC_136072.1, from coordinate 681,758,946 downwards.
TTTAATCCTGCTACATTGAAGCCACTTCCTAATGATATAGAAGGCGAAGAATGTGAAGATCACGATTGCCTTAATGTGACTGAACTATGCACCAAGCCAAGACCAGATATTGTGGATGAGCCGTTGACTGACCCTGATGAAATTTTCTTTGTTGATGGCTCATGTTTAAGAGACGATACTGGTCGGTTGAGAGCAGCTTATGCTGTTTGCACCATTACTGGAGTTGTGGAAGCCGCTTGCCTGGAAGGAGTACACTCCGCTCAGGTAGCCGAAATCATTGCATTGACACGTGCCTGTTTAGCAGGTAGCAAAATTAGAGTCACCATTTATACCGATAGCCAATATGGTTTCGGTGTAGTTCATGATTTTGGGCAATTGTGGTCTCAGAGAGGTTACATGACCTCCTCTGGTTCGCCTATTCGAAATGGGGAATTTGTGCGACTGTTGTTAGAAGCATTACAAGGTCCAGCAGCAATTGCGATCGTTAAATGTGTAGCCCACACCAAAAATACAGATTTTGTGTCGCAAGGTAATCGATATGCAGACGAAGTTGCTCGCTATTGTGCGGAGCAAGGATATTCTTTCACGGAAGTGGAAGTAGGTGGGACTCAGGAAAAGACAGAGTTAAACATGATGTTAGAAACAGTTGATACTTGGGAGAATTTAAAAGACATGCAAGAGAACGCACCTGATTCTGAGAAAAAGGCATGGGAAACAGCAGGTTGTGTGAAAAGCGAAATGGATTTGTGGGTTTCAGCAGATGGAAGGGCAGTATTACCGGATGAATTAGTGAGTCCAATGGCACGACAGATACATGGTCCAGTACACTTGGGAAGAGATGCCATGCTGAGGTTATTTAGGCAGACTTGGTATAATCCAAGGTTTAGGATTGCAGCAGAAGCAGTGTGTCAAAGATGTGTCACATGTCAGCAATTGAATGTAGGGAAAAGAACACCAGTTACAATGAGTCACATTGGGAGGTCTGGGAAGAACACCAGTTACAATGAGTCACATTGGGAGGTCTGGGGGGCCTTTCAACCGAATGCAATTAGATTTTATTGAGATGCCAAAAATCAACCGCCTCAGGTATGTTCTGGTGGTTGTATGCATATTTTCCAGGTGGGTCGAAGCATACCCTACACGCAGGTGCGATACACTCACAGTAGCAAAGTTGTTGCTTAGAGAGTTGATCCCGCGCTTTGGGGTGTCGACCTCCTTGGAATCAGACAGAGGAACTCATTTCAACAGTGAAGTTGTGAAGATGCTTTGCTCTGCATTAAACATTAATCAGAAGTTGCACTGTAGCTATCGACCAGAGGCTTCAGGTATCGTGGAGCAGATAAATGGAACTCTAAAGTCCCGAATGGCCAAAGTATGTTCATCGACGTCCTTAAGCTGGCCTGATGCTCTGCCCTTGGTACTCATGAGTATGCGTAGCACACCAGATAGGAGGACAGGTCTCTCCCCACATGAGGTTTTAATGGGGAGGGCAATGAGACTTCCATCTGTTCCAACTACAGCTTTGTTGAATATTACAGATGACCTGATCCTGGATTATTGCAAGGGACTTTCTGATGTCATTCATTCTGTGTCTCTTCAGGTGCAGGCTGCTGAAGTTCCATCTTCAAGAGACCTATGTCACGACTTGTGCCCTGGTGATTGGGTGCTTGTGAAAAAACACGTCCGGAAGAACTGCCTAGATGTGCGTTGGAAGGGGCCCTACCAAATAATCCTGACAACGAATACTGCTGTAAAATGTGGAGGGCTGCCAAACTGGATTCATGCTTCCCATACTCGAAGGGTTCCAGCACCCTTAGAAGAAACAGCTCCTCTCACAGATGAAAATCCAGCTGTGGACGGCGAACCACTAGAGGGGATCAGTCAAGCTGTGGGGGTGTCGAAAGAAGTTGGGAGTGCTACAGATCCAGCAGAAGAAAGACAGGACGACAGTGAAACTGAAGTTGCCACCGAAGGAGAAAGTTGCTGTGAATACGGCTCAGACACGGATCAAGACAAGAGTGATCAAGAACCGAGTGTGAGGACAAGAAATAGGAGAAAAAGGCGTGGAGAAGCTAGTTGGCCTGAGAGAAAGAAGAGGCCGAGCTTGAAGCCAACTCCAGAGAGAACTCTTGCTCCTATATCTGAAGACTCGGATCTGGACGAGGGTGCACAAAGACAGGAACAGGAAGGTCCGAGAAGATCGAGGAGGGTGCGAGTGCCCTGCAGAAGATACGCTACTCCTGAGTGGACCTACCTAGTAGCAGATGTCCAGTGCACGGAGATCCGGGAGGGTGAGGGAAGTGACAGTGACCAGTACTGACCCAATCATAACATTGGAAGTAGTGTTATTGGTACCAGGAGTGGAGGTCGAAGGGTTGCTGACACTCACTATTCCCAATCCTCCTTATCTGAGCAGGATAAGAGAACTGGTTTTAAACAGAATAGAATTTCCGACTTTTTGTTCAACGATGCCAACACTCGAGGAGATCATTCTTCGTTTAGAAATATTAGAATACGTGATTAGAGCCGCTGGAACACGTATGATTCCAGATTGCTAAAGACTTTGTAAATAAACAGATTGAAAGATAACCTAGCGCCAAGTGGAAGAAGAAGAAATTTAGGGACTTCCCATTTAGTGGACGGAGAAGGGCTAGGGTTGTCTGTTGCTATAGAACTCAAAGACTGATCTTGCAGAAGGGATTATCAGCTTCCAGGTGTGGTTCGGAAAGGCTGAATAAGCAAAGAAAAGAGACTTTATGTTGTGAAAGAAAATCAGAACTACACTGTCTTGAGATCATGGAGGCCGGCAACCCAAACCGCAAGTAAAAATGCATAGTAGGCACACTTTTAGTGGGAGTAATTTTTCTTATAGTTTTAGTAGTTACTATATCATATGTAGTGGGACATGAAAATGAAGGGAAGGCAACAAAGGAAGCAAAAATTGTATCGACGCAGAAACCTACTACTGCTGGTCAAAGGGGGGACAATACAGAGAAAGATAAAGCTTTACTAGCAGCAGAGACTCGTAGGTTGCATGTGGATGAATCACAGGGAAATTTCAAATCAAATGCATATGCTAAATTGCTTTATGAATATATTGATGCTATGGAGGCAAAGGATTGCTATGTGTGCATGCAATTGCCAGCCTCTGTAGACGAAGGTATTAGATATCATCATCTTCCATTGACTTATGGAATCACATGTAGTTTGTTGCTTAGTATATTTTATGAACGTGATGGTTTTGAGTATTATTTTTCAAATTTTGATGCTGTTTTACCAGAAGTTCCAAACTACAAGCACATGAACAAGTGGGATTATTATAAGAGTGAAGATAGATTAAAGAAATTTTTCATTCCTTGGAAAACGTTGGATACTTCACATGCCCGAAGAAATAATTTGACTTGTAAAGTGTCAGAAATTGAGAAAAGGTTTGTAGGACAGGTGGATGATCGGTATAGGAGACAGAAGATCTTAAAGGCTTCAGGCCAATGGAAAACAGATTGGACCGAGGAAGAAAGGTCACACAAAAGAAAGGGTAGTAATGGTCCAATAGCTTTAGATCGAGAGAAAAAAGGGAAACTGTGTATATATAGGGGTAAAACCTATTATGAGAATGTGTTTGTGGGAGAAGTAAATTGTGAACATGCTTTCCAATTAGAATATTATACAAAGGATTTCTTGAAGGGAATGCAGGTGATCCCGAATGTATATTTTGTTTGTGGGAGAAATGCATACGTGAAACTACCGGATAATTGGTATGGATCATGTTATTTAGCAACTGTCTTCCCCAAAATATACCATGCTAAGGATTTAGAAATTATAGAGGGAGGAACTCAAGCTAGAGGAAGAAGGGATGTAAACTATGAGGAGGTAGTTGGAGACGTATTTGGTGCTATGCTTGAGTTTATGACTCGCTCCTCCTGACGGTCCGAGTGGTCGCTCCCAGTGTCCCTGAAAGACACCTGGTATCGTAGCGCTGCTGTGCTCAGTGTGTGTAGATTAAGCTGCTCTGCATCTCGCCTGCTTATTTACCGCTTTGCCTCATTAGCGCTGACATTATTTCACTGTGCTTGCTGGATTTTGACTTTGTTTGCACGTTTATCAAGAGCGCTCCGCCCTGCTCCCCCCTCCGCCTCCATTTTGTTTGTTGTTGTGCCCCTCGTGTGCCCGACCCGCCTCCCAGCTGAGACGCCCTCCCACTAGCTTAAAATAGCGCTCCTCACCCTCTAGACGCTGTGACTCGCTCCTCCTGACGGTCCGAGTGGTCGCTCCCAGTGTCCCTGAAAGACACCTGGTATCGTAGCGCTGCTGTGCTCAGTGTGTGTAGATTAAGCTGCTCTGCATCTCGCCTGCTTATTTACCGCTTTGCCTCATTAGCGCTGACATTATTTCACTGTGCTTGCTGGATTTTGACTTTGTTTGCACGTTTATCAAGAGCGCTCCGCCCTGCTCCCCCCTCCGCCTCCATTTTGTTTGTTGTTGTGCCCCTCGTGTGCCCGACCCGCCTCCCAGCTGAGACGCCCTCCCACTAGCTTAAAATAGCGCTCCTCACCCTCTAGACGCTGTGACTCGCTCCTCCTGACGGTCCGAGTGGTCGCTCCCAGTGTCCCTGAAAGACACCTGGTATCGTAGCGCTGCTGTGCTCAGTGTGTGTAGATTAAGCTGCTCTGCATCTCGCCTGCTTATTTACCGCTTTGCCTCATTAGCGCTGACATTATTTCACTGTGCTTGCTGGATTTTGACTTTGTTTGCACGTTTATCAAGAGCGCTCCGCCCTGCTCCCCCCTCCGCCTCCATTTTGTTTGTTGTTGTGCCCCTCGTGTGCCCGACCCGCCTCCCAGCTGAGACGCCCTCCCACTAGCTTAAAATAGCGCTCCTCACCCTCTAGACGCTGTGACTCGCTCCTCCTGACGGTCCGAGTGGTCGCTCCCAGTGTCCCTGAAAGACACCTGGTATCGTAGCGCTGCTGTGCTCAGTGTGTGTAGATTAAGCTGCTCTGCATCTCGCCTGCTTATTTACCGCTTTGCCTCATTAGCGCTGACATTATTTCACTGTGCTTGCTGGATTTTGACTTTGTTTGCACGTTTATCAAGAGCGCTCCGCCCTGCTCCCCCCTCCGCCTCCATTTTGTTTGTTGTTGTGCCCCTCGTGTGCCCGACCCGCCTCCCAGCTGAGACGCCCTCCCACTAGCTTAAAATAGCGCTCCTCACCCTCTAGACGCTGTGACTCGCTCCTCCTGACGGTCCGAGTGGTCGCTCCCAGTGTCCCTGAAAGACACCTGGTATCGTAGCGCTGCTGTGCTCAGTGTGTGTAGATTAAGCTGCTCTGCATCTCGCCTGCTTATTTACCGCTTTGCCTAATTAGCGCTGACATTATTTCACTGTGCTTGCTGGATTTTGACTTTGTTTGCACGTTTATCAAGAGCGCTCCGCCCTGCTCCCCCCTCCGCCTCCATTTTGTTTGTTGTTGTGCCCCTCGTGTGCCCGACCCGCCTCCCAGCTGAGACGCCCTCGCCCCTCCCCCTCCACCATCCGTATATGACAGTTGCTCCCGCGCGCAGCGTCCACGCGCAGCGACCGCGCCCAATCCGCGCCGAAGGTGCGCCAAAGGTAAGCCCGTCTACGCCCGTCCGCGCCTGGACCGCGCCCAGCGCCAGACCCCCTGCCCCTCGCGCTGCCCAGCCCTCCCGCATTACCTACGATGCCGCTTCCCTCCTAGCCCTTAACCCCGGTCGCGACCCCAACTGCGTCCAAGCTGCTCCTGGACACACCCATGGACCTTTCTCCTGTTACTCCTGCAAATTCATCAGCACCGTCAACATCTCCGCTACGACCACTCCACAGATTCCCAACCCCAATCACCTACAATGCATCCTTCTCAACACCCGATCAGTCCACAGGCACGCCATTGACCTATGGAATCTACTAGACACCATTTCCCCTGACATCGCCTTCCTTACGGAAACATGGATGAATGCTTCCTCCGCACCAGACATCACCATTGCCATCCCTGAAGACTACAAGATCACTCGCAAAGACCGCACCGACCACAAAGGAGGAGGAATCGCTATCGTCCATAAGAAATCAATCCGCATCTCAACCAGCTCTGACGCCAACCTCGCCAACTCCGAACACCTTCACTTCCAGATCCACACCGACCCCAAAACCACACTCAGAGGCACCCTCCTCTACAGACCACCAGGACCCCGCGCTAAATTCAGTGAGGACCTCACGGACTTCATCACTCCACAAGCACTCCCCTCCAAAGAATACATCCTTCTGGGAGACCTCAACTTTCACCTGGAGAAGATCAACGACCGCAACACCGCCACCCTCGTGGACAACCTCGCCAACCTCGGACTTAAACAACTGGTCACTTCCCCCACCCACATCGCAGGTCACACACTCGACCCCATCTTCACCTCCAGCAACAATGTCTCCTTCAGCCACACTACGAATCTCCTCTGGACCGACCACAGCTGCGTTCACTTCACCTACAACAAGCCAAAACCTACCAACCACCTCCAACCAACTCTGCAAAGAAACTGGAACAAAATCACCGCGGACCAAATCTCCGCATCACTCCTTCGAAACTCCCCAGCCCTCTCTTCCAACGCCAACGAAGCCGCCGCCAACCTCACCCTATGGTTATCCAACACCGCCGACACCTTAGCACCTCTGAAAAAACGTCAAAGCAAACCTGCCATCAAAAAAACCTCATGGTTCAACGATGATCTCAAGAAGTCCAAGAAACTCTGCCGTTCCCTTGAGAAGGCCTGGAAAAAAGACCCAACCACTAGCACCAAGGACACCTTCAAAAGCGCCACCCGCACTCACCACCAACTGATCCGAAAAGCCAAGAAAACAGCATTCAAGGATCGACTTGACAACAACGCACACAACAGCAAGGAACTTTTCAACATCGTCAAGGAATTTTCCAATCCCTCGGCCAACTCCAACGACATCACCCCCTCTCAAACCCTCTGCGACTCCCTAGCCTCATTTTTCCACAACAAGATCGCAGACATCCACAACAGCTTTGACAACCAACCCGGAAACCAACCCACCCTACCATCTGCTGATCATCTTCCCCCCTTGAACACCCTTAACGACTGGAACCCAATCTCCACTGAGGACACCATCCGACTGATGAACTCCATCCACTCAGGATCCCCCACAGACCCATGCCCTCACCACATCTTCAACAAAACAGACTCCGTCATAGCACCGCACCTCCGAGACGTCATCAACTGCTCCTTCAACTCCGCCACCTTCCCGGAAAGCTGGAAACACGCTGAACTCACCGCCCTTCTGAAAAAACCAACAGCGGACCCCACCGAACTCAAAAATTACCGCCCCATCTCGCTTCTTCCATTCCCGGCCAAAGTCATCGAGAAAGCTGTCAACAACCAGCTCGCCGCCTTCCTCGAAGCCAACAAATCCCTCGACCCCTCACAATCTGGATTCCGAGCAAAACACAGCACTGAGACCGCACTCATCGCAGCAACAGACGACATTCGAACTCTACTGGACAATGGAGACACAGTCGCCCTCATCCTCCTCGACCTCTCTGCAGCTTTCGACACAGTCTGCCACAGCACCCTTCTACAACGCCTCAATAACATCGGAATCCAAGGAAAAGCTCTTGAATGGATCACCTCGTTCCTCACCGGAAGAACCCAAAGAGTCCGCCTACCACCATTCAAGTCCGAGGCCTCTGAAGTCATCTGCGGCGTTCCACAAGGATCCTCACTCAGCCCCACCCTCTTCAACGTATACATGAGCCCCCTCGCGGCCATCGCACGCCAACACAACCTCAACATCATCTCTTACGCGGACGACACTCAACTGATCCTTTCTCTCACCAACGACCCCAGCACCGCCAAAACTAACCTACACGAAGGAATGAAAGAAGTTGCCGAGTGGATGAAACAAAGCCGTCTGAAACTGAACTCAGACAAAACTGAAGTCCTCATCTTAGGTACATCCCCCTCTGCATGGGACGACTCCTGGTGGCCGGAAGCCCTCGGAAAAGCACCCATCCCGACAGACCACGCACGGAACCTAGGCGTCATCCTGGATTCTTCACTCTCAATGAACAGACAAGTCAGCGCCGTATCCTCTTCATGCTTCAACATTCTTCGCATGCTCAGAAAAACATTTCGCTGGATCCCCTCCGACACAAGGAAAACAGTCACCCACGCTCTGGTCACGAGCCGACTGGACTACGGAAACACCCTCTACGCAGGTACTACCGCAAAACTCCAGAAGAAACTCCAATGAATCCAAAACGCCTCAGCCAGGCTCATATTAGACATCCCACGCAACGAACACATCTCTGGGCACCTCAAAGACCTCCACTGGCTACCCGTCAATAAGAGGATCACTTTCCGACTGCTTACCCACGCACACAAATCACTCTACGACATCGGACCAGATTGCCTCAACTCACGACTGTCCTTCTACACCCCCTCTCGCCAACTACGCTCTTCCAGCCAAGCGCTCGCCACTGTACCTCGCATCAACAAGACCACCATGGGAGGCAGATCCTTTTCGTACCTAGCTGCCAAAACATGGAACTCACTCCCCGCTTACCTTCGCCTCACCCAGAACCACCTAGCATTCAGGAAGCAACTTAAAACGTGGATATTTGACAAGTAATCCTCCTCCCCTCCTAAGCGCCTTGAAACCCTCTGGGTATGTAGTGCGCTATACAAATTTCTTGACTTGACTTGACTTGACTTGACTTTCCTCTTTTAGGGATAGCACTGAATGATGTCAAGATTAGAAGATTGGCAACAGTTGTAGATAGGTTGTCCGCCAGTACTGCTAGATCATTAATGCTGGTGGAGGGAGAGATGCAATCGATAAGGGCAATGGTTCTTCAGAACCGACTTGCTCTAGACGTTCTGTTAGCCAAAGAGGGAGGAGTCTGTAAGGCTTTGAAGGTTCAGGAATGTTGTACTTACATCCCAGACAATTCAAAACCTCTAGAAAAGTATATACGGAACATCACTGAAATTCATCATGAGATTGAGAATTTGACACAGGTAAATGTGTGGGAAAAAGTAGGTCATGAAATGGGTAAAGTTGGAGGTTGGTTTGCCAACCTAGGAAAGGGTTTCATTTGGTACATACTGAAACCTATCATCATAATAGTGATTTGTATAATCGCCTTGTGGGGATTGGTGCGGCTGTACCAATGGTATAGATCAAATAGGTTGCAGAGATCCATGAGAGAGCAGGAGAGGAGATTAGCTGCGATGCAGGATAATCAGTACAGGAGTCTGAGGGCTCTAGAGATGATGAAACGAGAGAGTACTGCAACGAGTTCTGTTTGATTCAGTTCATACCTCAGGGATGGTGTTGTGATGGTGATGACTACTAAAAGTCATCAAAGGGGGGAACTGAGAGAGCGCAAATCGAGAAAAATTAGAAGTGCACCATATTTACAAGCACGTTGCATCAGTTTAGTAAAGAAAATACATAAGAGTGTTTAATTAAAATAGAATGCATATATCAGTGTGAAAAGCTAATGTAGAAGTGTGTAGAGATGTTAGAATGATGTTGAAATCCCATGTTATGTGGCTGTTGTAGAGGAGAATGTAATGCTGTTAAACGTAGAAATGTGTAGGCCACATGGCAGTTCACAGAGAATGGAAGGTGCTGTTACACTCTCACATGATATGGATTTTTAATGTTGTTGTAATTCAAAGTATTATTGATCATAGAACTGAAATATATGTTTTATAGAAGTGTTTCATATAACCATTGTGTGTAATAAGTTAGAATACTGTTTAGACTAAGAAATTAAAGGTTTACAGAGTGCACAGGCCCGTTTCATGTAATTCTAATAGGCCTGAATAGATAAGGTCATTTCTTTTGATCTGCATGTGTTAGTTAGAGGAAGGTCATGTTAAGCATAAATTGCGGAGCCTGCTCGAAGGTTTACGACTTAGAAGATACGGTGGAGGCCGGAATTTGGGGCCCACTGTACAAGTGTCTGTTTGCAGGTGCGAGGAGGTTCCAATCAAGAGAGTGATGAATAGAGTTTTGTTCAGGGAGCCAGGCACAGACCTGGAGGAGGCTTCAGGAATTTCCTGGGGGGTACCGTCCTGCTGGAGAAGAGCCTGAGAAGCAAGGTCAACGCTAACGATGGGCCCAGAGGAATATCAGCATGGAAAATGCCAGAACCGACACCACGTGAGGGGCGTCTCTAAAGGGCGTTTCTATTGTAAATGTGATTTTTGCATTAGGGACAGCACCCCTGGGGGGAGTTAAGGCAGATGGTCTGAGGAACCTAAGAGAGCGGATGGGTAGGCAGATAGGATAACTGCGAGACACCGATTCACAACGAAGACTAAGGGAAGTGAGTGATCTTCTTTGGAAGTCACCATGGCTGACACCTTTTTAGGTTAAGATTTTGCTAAGTAGGGATGTCACTTAGTCTAGTGTAGGGACAGTCTAATCTGGATTTTCTTCCTTTCTGTAAATGACTCACAAGTTACAGCTTGTGTCTATTCTTGCAACTCTGATGATTTTTGAATTGGTTTTGGTGACATTCTTCTGCCGACTAAGAGCATTTAGAACATTTATGTTTGTATTGATACCAGTATATCTTTTGAACCTTATTTTGAGATGTTTGTATCTCCAGTTAACTTTGGCTTTATAATAAACTTTTAAAACTTATTCATAGTAAGTGGTTCTTTAGAGTGGTGTAAGTCCTTAACCGATTGACCTAGTAGTGGATTGCCTTTTACTCTATGACAGGTATCAACGGTTCAGTCGACCTGAGTTGGGATCCAGATCTATAGCAATAGATCAGAAATCCCGCCGTAACAACTTCATGACAGAATTTTCCCCAAATGACACCATTACCATCAATTCAAAGGTAATTAGCATCTTATGATTCTAAAGCAAGTGTGTGAACTTTTTTTTTTTTGTAGCACCTTTATTAACAAATGCGTGTATCACAGCAGTGCGCCTACAACCAATGCATTGGCCGGCATTTCTTCAGTGGTAATAACACCCAGCTCCGCAATCAGGCATGTCGTCAATTTTCGCGTACACAGCAAGTCGCCTACAACCACTGCGGGCCGGCCGCGTTACATCAACCGTCATAGTGATCGTTCATGGTGCCCTCAGGGTGCCTACCCATCGCATGTGTATTTTACCCAATAAAATATTGAGAGCAGGTGCAGTATAATTGGTGCAGCTTTCATATTACATTTGCGTAAGGTAATCTGACATTGTGCAGGACATAATCCAGTAGTCCTCGCCTTTTGCATCTTAAATGTAAATTATAGAACACAATATAACAGTACTAAACCGTAACGTAACCTCAAGGACTAAGGGCATAAGAGAAAGTTCCAATTCGACCAGTGCATCACAGATATTTAGGTCAACCATCCAGTACTTTAGTTCCACTTACAGTTATGGGTCCAACACTCCCTCAACTAGTATCAAGACAGACTTAGGTCTATTTCCTCACTTCTCCTGAGTAGGTGAGTCTCTTTCAGATTGGGTTTCACTACAAGCCAGCAGGTATTCACGCAGAGGGGCCCAAATGTCCCCGGGCTTGGACTTAGTAGGCAGTTCCTCCGCATATATTTCCAGGTCTTTGAGCCACGCCTCTACTTTTGGGCGCCGTTTGCTGTCCCAAGTGAACAAAGTACGTCTCTTAGCCAACAGCAGTGCCACCTGTATCAATCTGCTCGTCACCCCTTTCAACTGTGGAGCATATCCCAGCAGGCACAGTTCCGGGACATTTTGCAGGCCTACACCAGTCATTTTCGCAATGCAGTTCAACACATCTGTCCAGTAATCATGAACATATCTACACTCCCATGCTAAGTGCAGAAACCCCACAGGTCCCTGCCCACACCGCTTACATATCTCGTCCTCCCGCAATCCTATTCTCCAGAGTCTGTGGGGTGTGTGGTATGTCTGGTGTAGAAACTTTAAGTGTATAATCCTTAAATTGCTATTTGGGGTCAGCCGTCCAATTGTCGAGCAAATCCTCTCCCAGTCCGCTGCAGTCAGTTGAATGTCCAATACCCTGTTCCACCTTTCCAGACGAATGTCGTCAGTACGCGGTGTATCAGCTTGTGTCGCTTTGTAAAGTCTAGTGATCCTTTTCTTCTTGGTAGGGGCCGTTATCATAGTCTGTAGTGGCAGGCAAACCTCCGGCTCTGCCGGAAAAGTGGTGTAATGGGCCTGTACTGCCCTTCTCAACCTGTAGCAGGTGTAGGTAAACAGCAGCGTCGGGTTTTCTATGTATGCCAGGTCCTCCCCAATTATATATCGTCCCTCCACATATAAGTCCCCCATGTGTGTTAGTCCCACTTCGCTAAGGGCTTTTATAGACCCTCTATCTTGTGCTACAGATAGTGCTGCATGTCCCTCTATAGGTAACATAGGGGCATAAAGAGGCAGTTTTTGCGTCCTGCGTCCTATCGCCTGCCAAGCCGCCGTGGTGACATCAATGGTATTTATCTCCGCCTTAGGTGTGTGTCTAGCATAATGAGAAATAACACCCTTTAGTGGTATTGGGTCAGCATCAGCTCGTTCTACCGCTACGTGGGGCATGTAGGCGTGTGGTTTGAACCAATAATAAGCGTATTGCCCCTGGCAGCACAGGTAGTACAAATATATGTCCGGAGCCTTAAACCCTCCTCTCTCAAAAGTTACTTACTGTAATTTGATACCAGTTCCGGAAAGGTAATTTTGGCATTACATTGTGCAGTTAATAAAGAACACTTTGACTTTGTGGCATCATTTTGTGTCATTCAGCATACCGAATCTATGACATAATATCGACAGACAGAATATCTACCTACAAAAATATCGATACAAAAATATCGAAGTCAAAAATATCGGAGTTATATCTTCATAGAGGTAAGTACAAAAATATCGAAATTTTAATATCGTAGTACAAAAATATCGAAAGTAAAAATATTGTTTTTTTAAATGTATTAATAATACTGTAAAAATAGTTTAAAAATACATATAATTTTACAAATATTAAATAAAAACATTAAAACATATTTAGAAAATTATAACTAATACATATACATTTAAAATAAATTAAAAACTAGGGAAAGCGTTGGATAGCGTAGAGGTAAAAATTACTATTCCCACTCCAGAGGGTGCAACAGTAGGGAAAGCGTTGGATAGCGTAGGGGTAAAAAATACTATTCCAACTCCAGAGGGTGCAACAGTAGGGAAAGCGTTGGATAGCGTAGGGGTAAAAATTACTATTCCCACTCCAGAGGGTGCAACAGTAGGGAAAGCGTTGGATAGTGTAGGGGATAAAAATTACTATTCCCACTCCAGAGGGTGCAACAGTAGGGAAAGCGTTGGATAGCGTAGGGGTAAAAATTTCGATATTTTCGATATTAGTAACATACATACCTTTAAAAAAAACGATATTCTGTCTGTCGATATTTTGGACATCGATATTCTATACCATCGAAATTAAAACATCGATATTATTGTATATCGATATTTTAATTTCGATATTTTGTCTCACTACCAGCATACCAACATACCCTGGTTTCATACATTCTAGTCAAAAGACTGGACTAACAATGGCAAAAGCATCACAAGTGTTGCAACCACCACCATACTTACAAAATTTGTGGAAACCTCCAAATAAGGGGCTGATTACGACCTCGCTAGGAAAGCCCTTTTTACGACTCGGATCCAGAGGGCTTTCTGAACAAATCGTGCTCCAGGAGTCCGAACGAGCGAGTGCGATGCATCCCTTTGCTTATGGACTCGGTTCGCTCGGACTCCAATTGAACTGGGAGTCTGTATACCGACGAGTACACCGGCTCCCATAGCAAAAAGGGGTGGGTGGGGAAAAGCATACACCCTGTGATGGGCACCCCATGGTACCCGTCACACTGTACATGCTTGGGTCGGGGAGACCCATAGGCACCCCCGTGACCGATTCAGAGGGCCCAGTGTGAAGGGGGCCTGCTACAGGCCCCCGAAGTCCGATTCCGACAGCCGTTTCATCTCGCTGAGAACAAGTCAATGCAGCTGTACGAATCATGCATTGTACTCGCTCGTTCTGAATGAGTCGGACAGACAGGATTGGGTTCGGAAAGGATTCAGTCGACACGTAAGCGATCTTCGCATCGTACTTGGTCTTTCGGACCTGTGTACGATTTGGTCGGAAACAAGGGCTACGAATCGGATCTGGGAAAACCAAATCCAATTCGGAGGCCTTCCAAACGACATCATAATCAGGCCCTTAGTGGGAACAATGGCTCAGGATTCTTGAGAGCTACATCATTGTGTTAGATGCTTCCAAATGCGGTGCAACACAGAAAACTGTTTTGTAATGTAGGTATCTAGGTATTTGTGGCACTCAAGACATGTGTTTGACAACTTGCCAGAGTTATGAAAACAGTATTGTAATAAACAGAATTCTTTGTTTGATCTCCAAAAGTCCTTTAAACAAAGCAAAACAATAAAGAAAGTGTAGAGGAATATGTTGAAGCATTGAGCGTTTTAGTGTCCACCTTTGATGCATGTAAGAGATCAGTTCGGGTTTCCCTGTAATTCAAAGAAGATTAAAGAGACTGTTCACTGATACAACATTGATCTAATAAATATTGATGTCAAAAATATTGAGTAAAAAATATAGAAATCTAAAAGATTTACTTTTATATAACCATAAAATAAAATAATATATTAAATATATTAAATATTAAATTTAATTTTAACTAAATAAAATAAATGTAATATACATTTTAATAAAATATAACAAATAAACGTAATAAAAAAGATAAACACACAAACATAATTATTTATACATATATATTTACTTTAAAACAATTAATAAACTATTATTTTTAATTTATGTTAAAAATGTAAGATTATATGAAAATATATATCTTTGATTTAAAACATGAATAAACAAAAATATATAATAAAATAAAACAAACTATCAAAATGAATGTAAACTTACATTTCACAATAGTCAGTGCAACAGTAGGGAATGTGTTGGATAGCGGAGGGGTAAAAATAACTATTCCCACTCCAGTGAGTGCAACACTAGGGAAAGTGCTGGATAGCAGAGGGGTAAAAATTACTATTCCAACTTCAGTGAGTTTAACAGTAGGGAAAGTGTTGGATAGCGGAGGGGTAAAAATGACTATTCCCATTCCAGTGAGAGCAGCAGTAGGGAAAGTGTTGGATAGGGTAGAGGTAATATTTACTATTCCCACTCCAGTAAGTGCAACAGTAGGAAAAGTGTTGGATAGCTGAGGGGTAAAAAATTGTATTCCCACTCCGGTGACTGCAATAATAGGGAAAGTGTTGGATAGCGGAGGGGTAAAAATTACTATTCCCACTCCAGTGAGTGCAACAGTAGGGAAAGTGTTGGATAGCGGGGGTGGGGGGGTAAAATTTAGAATTCCCACTCCAGTGAGTGCATGTGATTGTGGGGGCAAGGCGGGCCGGAAAAACAAGCGTGGAGGATGGATAAGGTGAGCAATGTCTGTGTCTATTTATTTCAATTAGCACAGTCAACTAATCAGGATATAGTGAGGCAACACAAAACGTGGCTCCAATGGATAGGCTTCCGGGTCTTTGTCCTGGGAAGAGCAGGGGGACTCCTTGTCTCCGTGGGGGTTCACCTGAGTAGTCCTCGGAGGTCGTAAGGAAACAGAAACAAAAAGGAGCCGTTAGTCCGGCTGGACTATATGCACGGAGTACCGTGTACCGAAACCCGGGAGGTGAGGGGATCTGAAAACGACTGTGAGGACGGTAGGGTAAGGGACAGCAGTATGGGGTGGAAGAGAAAGAGAGAGAGAGATAGAGTATCAACGTCAGGGTTTCGTGATATGAAAGGAAGGGGGGGGAGAACTAACAGTGAAATATACGGGTAGTGAATATCCAAGGGGTGCTATACAGTACTTTATAGTGCACAACTAGAACCGTCAGTGACAAGACGTATTTACAATGCACTAAGTGTGCTTTAATGGCTACTCTTGGGGTTTGGATACTCACAGGCTCCGCCGCAACTCTCCAGTGAGTTGCGGCCACTCCACAGCCACCTCCTGTGGACTCCACCAGTCCTCGCTCCACACGTCTTCTTCTTCCCTGACCACCGTCTCAGGTATCGCTTCGGCCGATCCTCCTGTCACGAGTTCTCTTCTCCGACGCGTCTCCTCTCCCGGCGTTCTGCTTTTCCGGCTTCTGGGTCCTGGATTAGGGAGGGACTTCCGGGGTCACCCGGGTGTCCTTCCGGTGTGTCTTTGGCGGGGATTGGTTCCTGGAAGAAAGGACAGAGGGGTGGAGTTCTGGTTGCTAGGGACGCTTCCTGGTCCGCGGTTGAGGAGGGGAAACGCTCGGTATGGCGCCGATACACAGAAGCAGGTGAGGGCACCGGGTTACAGTGCAACAGTAGAGAAAGTGTTGGATAGCGGAGGGGTAAAAATTACTGTTCCAACTCCAATGAGTCCAACAGTAAGGAAAGTGTTGGATAGCGGAGTGGTAAAGGTTACTATTCACACTCCAACAGTTAAAATATATACATATATATAAATATATATGCAGGAAACTTTCAATGATGAAAAAAGAGACCAGAGGGGGTGTCAAGGGAACAGCAGGTTTTAATGAGTTGCTGGCAGTGGCGGTAGATGCATTTCGGCGGTAAAAGCCTTCCTCAGTACCCTGCACTGCAGTTCTTCCCAAATGAATCTCAATCCTGTTAGAAATGTTCGTCTGCACTGCATACTCCTCCCCCTTATGTAGTGGACACACCTGGGCAGTTCAATTGAAGTCCCGATATATATATATATATATGTATATTAGAAATTAAGAAAAATTATAAAAATAAATAAATAATATTTTACAAATTGGAAAAAATATATTAAATATATAAAAAGAAAACATATTATAATATTAATTAAATACATCAAATACCTAAATATTATATAACATTAAATAATGAATTAAAATGTTAAAAATAATTATTTTAAACTAGAAAATATTTACAAACAAAAACATTAATTAATACATAAATGTATTTATTTAATTTCCTACCCTATAACACTATACCAATACCAACACACCTCAAATTTTTAAATAAAAGTTACTTCCAGAATTAACATAATAATCAATTCAAAAAATATTATTTAAAAAACCTAATAAACATTAATTAACTACACACACTCTAACCGGAACAGAAACGCAGACTCGAAAGAGCCGAATTATCCCCGCACCTCGGGGACCTACTGTAAAGGCTATCTGCCTACAAATCTGAAGACACGGACGTTTAGTCCAGCATCAATACGCCTACTCCGCAAAACCGTGTCCTCATTAAGGTTTTCAACTAAGGTTCTTCACAATACAACTCGATAACATCGCTTCATTCCTGTGATAACCGTGTACCATTTCAACAATACCCGGTCTCGAGCGGAGCCGGGTCGGAATTATCACCGGCACCGCGACCTGATGATCCTATACCTTCACTCCTATAGCCCTGAGGAGTCGCGGAAACAGTGTGGTTTCTTGCGACGAAACACGTGTCGGCTGGCTCATGTATGGACAATAAAAGAAGAAACTTTATTATTGTGGACAACTTCTTCGCTCTTGAACTTTGAACTTTATGTCCATTGAGACATCGCCTTAACTCTAATTTTCCTATAAGTGTGCTGCGAAATTGTTTTTCTTTTACGTGGTGTGTCTTCAAAAACACATCGTGAGGGGTTACAGGGCTTTGCCTCTCTTCTGCATGCACCTTTTTGCCTTTAAGCATCCAACTGTGCGCCAACCTAGCAGTGCGCCCAGAACTTTGCCTCACACCTGAAACCCTGCTCTTTTCAATTATACTTCTGATTCATTATCTCTATAAACAATATAACACACACCTAAAATTATTTACACAATTGCCATGATACATTTTTAGTTAAAGGTTTTTATCAGAGGTCACTGGAGTTGTTATAAAAATCTCGGCCTCCATTATGCTGCTAGGGATTGGGGAAGATCTACGGCTAGGGATGCTGATGCTTACGTTTCGGTATCTGATCTTTATTGCCACAGAAGCAGCACAGCTGTGTTTAGTGTCTATGTGGTTACAACCTGATGTACAAGCTTTTGAAATGTGGGACACAAAGTTTTATAATATCAATTAACAAATAATGATGAATAAAAAATGAACTACCTAACACCCTTTAACCCTATAAACCCCAAAACCCACACCTAAAATGAATTACACAATTACCATAATTAATTGCCAATTAATTCATTATGATTAATTAACAACTATTAATTCATCAATTAAAAATAAATCCCTTCCCACCCTTTACACCTATCTAAAACATCTAAAATGAATTACACAATTATATTAACTAATTACAAATTACATAATTATTATTAATAAACAACAAATTATTAATTAATGAATTAATAATACAATACTTTACACATTTAACACTATAACATCTTAATTAAACAAATATTAATAAATACAAAATAAACAATTATTTAATATACTCAAATTACTTCCCCACCTATTCCCCCACAAACCCACAAGCCGCTACGGAACTAAAAACGCAGAATTCAAATAAAAACAAATTTATAACACATATTTTGAAAATGCAAACAATTCTTATACAAAAAACATATATCACATACATTTAAAACATACACTAAAATACATAACACTACTTAAAAAATCGATATTTTTAACAATATTTTTGCAAACGATATTAAACACTTCAATATTTTTAAAATCTATATTACTTACCTTAAGTTGATATTCTTGACCACGATATTCTTGTTGTCGATATTTCTGAACCACGATATTTCTGACTTGATATTTGTGCAACTCGATATTTTAAACTCGATATTCTGTCTGCACACCACAAGAGAGCATAGATGTCACTAAGGGGTTGACAGGGAGGGGGCGCAACTGCGGCCCCTAGATTCCCCCTTGCGACCCCTGACACAGGCACTGCGACCCTTGGCATAAGGCGTCCCTGCAGCAGAGCTAGGAACAAAACCCTTTTTCAACTTTCATATCCTGCAGCAGATGGGACGTTTGGCTGAGAACAATAAACTCAGCAGCAGTGATACTGATACTGGAGTGAAACAAAAGGTTACCACCATTCATGAGCTTGGGGCCCTGTTATGAGCTGCCTTTGCAGCCTGTTGTTAAGGGGTGCCCTTTAACTGAAAATAGCATTTACAACATAATTGACTTATTGTTGCTAATTGAGAGGGCCAGCAAGAAAGGAGTCTAAATAGCTCTCACTTTCTCACGCGTTGCCAGATGAGAGGGAGGGAAAAGGAAGAGTTAATAGATGAGGCAGTAGAGAAACTAGAAGAGAGGAAAAGGTGGCACCACACAGACAGGTGAGAAATAACAGCAAAAGGCTAAAAGAGACAATAGAGGCAGAGAGGAAAACATAGGTGAGAGATGTGACATGCGGAAAAATGTGAAAGGTACAGCTAAGAGAGACAGAATTAGAGGAAGCAACAGGTGTGACAAAGAGAAGGTCTAGAAAGAAAGCAAATAGTGGACACATGAAAAAGAGACATCTGAGGGAAAGGGGCAATAGGTGAAAGAGAGGTGAGACAGAAAGTTCAAAGAGAGTGGAAGGTAAGGAAGCAGTGGTGTAGTAAAACATGTTGTGCAAAGAACAAGGTATTCACTGATAGCTGAGGTAAGGTAAATGCATTTAAATGTATGTTGTGTCAGTTTGTGGGTGTGAGAGTGCATTTGTGTGAGACAGAGTATGTGTGAGCATGTGTGTGTTAAACAGAGAGTGAGTGGGCAGTAGTGAGTGACAGAGGTACTGGAAGTGAGGGTGAGTTTGTGAGTATGAATAAGAATGTGTGCAGACTGTTAAAGAGTTTGAAGCAGTGTTAATGGCCATTAATATGTGAGTGAGTACAGTGAGTGAACGTAACTGTAAGTAAGAATTAATGCTTCATAGTTAGTGGGAGTAAGTATGGATAAATTAATGAGAGTAAGATTGCGTGCAAGTGAGTTTGGAGGAGTGACAAAAGTATGAGTAAGACAAAATGAGAATGAGTGTAAAAGAATGAGAATAAGTGAGTCAGTGTGAGAATATGTAGGACTAAGTGAGAAAGAAAGTGAGTGAATGAGTGTGTTAATGTAGGCGAGAGATATGAGAGAGAATGTGGCGTTATGCTTGCATGTCTGCAGTTAGACTAGGCATTCTGAAGGTAATTCTTGATTTATAGATCCCCCACACCCCCATCAAAATGCTTGTGCATACATACTAGAGACAATTCTTAGCATGATACTGAGACAAAAATGCTAGAGTTATACCTTGCATATGGGGACAGCCATGGAAAAATGCTGTTGCTGGAGCACTGGAGGAAATTCTTGGCAATGGGGTACAAATTGCAAAATGCTAGGACTGGCTAATGGTAATTCCTTACTTAATAGAGGACACCCATGTCATACTGTGGGGGTGGCAACTAGTGACAAAGTTTGGTCTTAACATACAATAGGTAATATTTGATATAAGGGTTATCCATGGAATATGGACAGCACCAATGGAAAAATTGTGGAACTGGCCTATTGTATGGTCATTTTTGCATAAGAGGGCACCCATGGCATCTTAACTTGTTTACTTTCTGCAGCTTTCTCTGGGACCTAAGCTTTACATTTAGGTTTTGCAAAATAAATCATTTTATCAGTGCAATGTATATTCTTCTAATGAAGTAAAAATTAACTACAAAGCAAACACATTTTGTACAAGTTACTGATTTGTTTCATTACTGTTAATACATGTAAAATTGTGTGTGTGTGAAAGAACCTTAATCTCTGTGAGTTGCACAAGTGAAAAAGCCTTAAAACTGATCAGTAATCAAATTGTATTTGCAATTTGGAATAATATATTCATTTTCAATATAAGATGTATATCAATTCATACATGTGAACTTAAATACTTCCTAAGATCTATTATTAGATATCCCATTATACATTAAACTGGAGGAACCATTAAGCTAAGGCTATTTGTGGTGTGAAGTTAGGCTACCAGTACTACTAGTATTCTGTAGCACTATATTCTCTTCAAACAAACATAATATTTTTATATAATGAAAAGAGAGAGGAGTAGAGTTCCCAATAATTACCAAATAAGTACCTTAAAGGTTGTAGCCTCACTTCCTGTAACGAAATAAGGTCAAAGGTCATGAATATGTCACCTCCTGTGATGTTATTAACCGCATGCGCGCTGCGGCGATTTTCGCGCAACGCGGCTTTTTAAAAAAAGCTGCGTTACATGACGAGCTCAGCTCGTCATCAGCATGCGAGCGGCGCAACTGATGACGAGCTCAGCTCGTCATTAGCGGTCAATGGTGTGTGATGTCACTTCTACTAACCCTGACATTTTGTCGAACCGACGTCCATGCACAAGAAACTTCTGTGTTGTAGAAACCCAACAATCTTAGAAGTCATGGATATTCCATCAAACATTGAATGCTCTATGCTTTCATCGAAAGTACTAATATCAAATGAGGGTACATCCTTAGTGTACAATGTACAGGATATAGAACACGTATTTTATGTGAATCCTTGTAACAAAGAGTACAAGGGGCCGCATAGGAAACAGTGGAGGGTGCTACAGATGCGTGTTGAAAGAATATTTGGGCAGCAATTTAGATTGCGCAGCTCAGGGTAAACACTGTAATTGATATAAGAAATGTGTCATTTTCAAATTGTTCGCAGAAATTGCAAGCCTTTCATAAAAGTCAGTAGACTGGAAGTGAAGCATCAAAATTGCTGTGATTGGTTAGGCAATATTGTTTTGACAGAGGACTCAGTAACATTAGGAGAAACATCACCTGCTAATAGAGCATGGTGTAATGTGCTAGTGTCAATATTACACTACTGGGGATGGAGGACTTTGGTCCATCTTTTAATTTTCTTGCTGACCACATGAACAATAACAATTGGTAAAAAAATATATCAATTCCAAATTGCTGTAAATAGGATGCATCCCTGTTCTTTCCTAACTGTGTAGCTTGGCGCTGCAAGATGGCCATGTTGCGTAATTAGTTTGTAAATATGCCCCTAAGTTTTAATACTTTCCCTACTTTGGGACCTATTATCATAGCAGGCGGATCGGCACCACTCAATTGGCGGTGGCGATCCGCCCGCCCGCCAAGCCACCCCGCCGGACAGCCATTTACCCCCCTGCAACATTAGCATGGCGGGGGGTACCGCAGCGGATGGAAAGATCGTCTGCCACTTTTCGGCCAGCAGGCAATCGTCACAATTATCTCTGTATCATTAGAACTAGATCAGGAGTTACATTGTAGGGCAGTAGTGCCTTCCATTGACCGGTTGCTGGTGTGTTGGGGCATCCATACTACTCAAATATATCAGAGCATTATAAATCAAAGTATTCATATTCAGCTCAATCGTAAGGCATTTTAAAATAATCATTTTTAAATAATCAAGTATGATTCGAACACAGATGTGCTAGGGTGCGCATGTTCACGTTTAGACTTCTGCTCAAATATATCAGAACATAGAGATCTACGTATTAGGTATACAAGTTGTTTTATATATAATCACATATCGAGTGACAGTAGATGTAAGCAGCCAACAGAAAGGAGACTAATTTGTTTATGTGGTTGCATGGTATGAGTCCAAACACGGTAGTGATAGACAAGTATGTTATGGATGACTCGGTTAGCCCTTTAGCATCGAACCGCAATGAAGAATTACCGTTCAAGGTTTTGGTGCAATATTGGGACGCGCAGGAAAGAAGATGCTTGTTTGTGATTCAGCTCAATATAGAACAGGTTCATGGAGCAGTCTGTGGCTTACGTGTGTCGTTGGTGCCGATTCCCTAAAGACATCCCGGCGAGAGTCAAAAACCACTGCTGTCTGTGTTCTGTTAAGGGATTGTGGCATCTAACGTGTGCGACGTGCGTTACGGGAGTCACGTATGACGTGCTTACGATTCCCGATTGGGGTTCTGGGACATGAAGTCCCAACAGTCTGTATTATGATGTACACTGTGTCCCATATTACTTTGGGAGTTCCTACATAACAAACTAATGTCTATCCCAATATCTTGTAAAGCATGAGGTGCACTTATAGGTATAGATTGCCAGTAGTACATGTGATCCGCGTAAAAAAATCTGTTTTCCTTACTTAGGGTACTAGATGTGTAGTTATCATGGCAGTGTTGATATAACATTCTAGCTGAAGAGTAATGGATCAAAAATATATAAAAATCTCCCTGTATGATGGTATAGACAAGGGACAGTGACAGATAATGTATAGATTGTGAGCGTATGGACTGACAAATGGGTGTCTCATCGTGAATTATGCCATTTCTCATAGTCAAACTTGCCTACTATACTGTGTTATCAAGGTAAAAGTTGTAGGATGGTCCATGGTATATCGTCATTCAGCCCATTTTTATCAATCCTTAATCAGAACACTCATCATTGTTCTCTCAGGGACAACACTGACTTTTGGGAGCTCATTGTAGGAGAAAAAAATAGTTTGTCTATTACCACCCATGTTATGTCGTTTTCTGTGTGTGCTTAGTCTAATAAGTGTCTGGTGAATGTAGTGTTGGTTTTCTTACACCTCACAAAACTCCGGTGTTCAATGATCCTAGTCTTAATTTTGCTGGTGGTCATGCCTATGTAATTCAGTTTGCACGGGCATCTGAGTAAGTATATTACTCCTTCCAAGCTACAATTCGTCTGTTTCAAGAGTTCCCATTGTGTTTTCAGTCCTAGGTCAATCCGAAGTGTCACATTGGTGTATGAGCACACAGAGCATGATCCACACGGAAATGTCCCTTAATTGGAGGGAGGGACCATAAAGTATTTTGGTTCGTCTTTTTCTGTTTGACTTGTGGTCTTGTGTGGATAATCATATTTACCACCTTTTTCACTGTGTTAGTGAGGTGGCTGAAAGTATTCACACAGACAAGTCTATCTGTCCGTTGTTTATAGTGTGTCTCCAAAAGGGCTTCCCTGTTGTTATTTCTGGCCTGTTTTGCCACTCTTTTGATGAGGTTTTCTGGGTAGGATCTTTGTGATAGAAAATTGTCTTGTCCAGGTGTCGACTATGTGGTGTATGTACATTAGAAAGTAGAGTGAAGGGAATTGTTTCAGTGAATCTGTGCAAAAGAGTAAAACGAGGAGATACTCTGAAGGATTATCTAGCCAGTGGCAAAGATATTTCTGAAAAATAAGTCTTACATTATCAAATGATTGCTGATGGCTTGAACTAGAAGAGGGGACATGCAGGTATATTCTGTAACAGAGTACAGATTTCCTTCTCAGAAGTGTCCTTGCTGGCCAAAACAGAACAGCAGTACTGCAAAAAGTACTGACTAGCATTAGGGCTAAAACCTCGAGCAGTACTTATTCCAGAGCTTAATTTGGTCTGGTGGTTAAAGATGAAAGGAACTGGCATCTATTATGCGGCCCTGGACTTATTTTTTATCATCAGACTTTAAGCCAGAGCAAGAAATAGTAAGGCAAGAACTACAGTAAGAATATGGAAGGAAAAGATATGAAACAAGTGGGAAGTAGAAATGGAATGTGTAGGTTGGTGGAAGAAAAAAGCATGAGGTGGATCCAAAACTAGACAGCCTTGATGTAGTATGCTAGAGTGTGTACACCGTGCAGGGACATTTGGGGAAAGAATGGTGCATTTCTGGAAGATTGTTTGAGTCTAACACCATTTATGAAAAAACAGATATAGGCACGGCACTCTTTTAGTGTAAGTCAGGTATTTTAAATTTAATTTTGTATTCTTAAACCACTGCACTGCCAGGTTTTGAACAGGCTTTCTCGTGGCAGGGAACCCATTTATCTCTGAATTATGCGACAGTGGACCACGGGCCTGTATGGTGGTGCCAAGTCACTGATCATCTCAGCACAGTAAAATTTGATTATGATTCCTCTTATATCAAGGTCCCTGTTAAGTCTGAAATGGTCCTATAAACGATTAGTTTCTACTATAGCGCTTCATCACAACTGAACCACATTTCTCAGCCCCTTAGGTGATTAGTTGCTATTGTAGGTTTTTTTTCCTTTGCATTCTGGGACTTGTAGCCCTGGTTTTATAATTGAAGAAACACAACAACAAGTCCCAAAATGAGAAGACCCGGAAACCTGGCAGGCTTACTTCATGCCATAGTGGTTTTGAGGAGCACTGAACATAATGTGAGTTACTGTGCCCGAGTACTTGGGTGTTTAATGTAGTGTGACAAAAGCCAAAAACCGGAACACTCCACAAATATAGCGATAAATTTACACTTTTGCATTGGCCGACAGGCCCTGATTGACTTAATTGACAGCCCACTCCAAAACAGGAAATACAGGCAAAAGGGTATTAATAGGAAATTGAACTTGCTTTCCTCTGTCTTCAGTTGATGCACTCTGAAAAAAGCAACATGTTAATGTACTGAAATCTGCCAGAGCAAATGGCAAACAAATCCAAGATGCCTGGTCACCCTAAGTCAGAGGACTTCAAACTTGAGGGGCATGCCCCCTGGGGTGGGGGGGGGGGCTTAAGTGATCCCAGGGGGTGTCAGCTTGGCTAAAATCTTTTGTCATTTATATCATGACTGGGAGTATTTGTAATGGGCGTAACAAAACGTAATTGCTATGTTTAAATATGTTAAGACATATTTAAACTTTGCCAATTTAACATAATAATTGTGAAAAATTAAGAGGGTTGGCGATTATTATTTTTTTACATGGGGGCATGGCATTTACAAGGCTGAAGACTACTGCCCTAGGTTAATGTATTTGCTGGAGTCACCTTTCTGTGTATTCTGGCCACATAGTAGTATCCTCATAAAATAGCTTAGGGGTTAGCGGGTCTGATCCAGAGCACTAACACTAAGCCACATATGTGTATTTTAAATAAAATAGCTCCCTGTGTTAAAGCCTTTATTGGAGGGACATTGGTTAATCTGTTAGTTTCAAGGGACAAACTTGGTAAAATATCTCAGTAGTTGTGTGCTGACTGCAAACTGCAGCAGGGACCATGCAAGGCATATTAACCAGGTAACTTGTGATACCTTTTAAGAAGGGTAATTTGCTGCTTTCTGAAAATAGTAGGATATCTCCAAAAATGGCAGTCTTCCAGTATGGTTGCTACATATGTGCGCTTTAAAAAAAGTATAGTTTCTGAATCATCAATAAGTAAGAGGCTATATGAGCTGTTACACACAGACCTAATGCTGGATATCGGCATTCTCCATATTGTGGTGCTAATTTCTCACGCAAACCTCTACTCTTCACTGTGAGGTGGCAGCTTGACGTTGAAATTCCATTAGGTTAGTGAACTCCCACGACCATTGTGAGTTTTGGTGGGCTATCGTCATGAGAGTGAAATGCAATCAATTCAGCATGACAATCTCTCACAGTTCCTCCCTTGCACTGTTAAGCCCAAATCTCTACAATCTCTATATGCACCATTTTTGTACAGCATAGCCTCCCTGGAACATTACCAGCAGTGCTCTGGACATGGGAGGGATAAGGAGTTATGGAGCAACCCTGTTCATTGAGAGTAAGGGGTTTACCTGGCATGTTGGGGCTGCATGTCTGGTTTCCTTTTCTTGAACAATAATCAAAAGTAAGTACCAATTTCAGGTTATTTATTTAATCAATGTCTTTATCTAACCAAACGACTGATGTGGGATTTATGCATTTGAGACTATGGAGACTGCATTTTTTCTCCTTATGATTCTCTCCCTCAGATCAAACGTACATACTGTAGATCTTCATAGGCAGAACAGCTGTACTGCACCAAAAATAAACTTTCACCATAATTCCTGGCACCATCGTGCCCACAAAACTGTTCCAAACCATCCAACAGGCTAAGTGTTTCCCACCTCAGAGACACATCCAGATCAAGCTAAACTCATGTTATTTCCTACACCAACAGTACACTTTACACTAAACTGCGGGCACAATCTTGCATACAAAATGACTCCAATTTAACCCTGGGGGTAGGACTATGCTACGCTCGCGGAGCGTGCGTAGTTTGCACTACTACGCGCTACGCGAATTTCACGTAGCACAGTACAAAAACACATAGCAGGTATTTTTTGGTTGTTCGCAGTCCTCAACGTCAAGTTGGCGACCGTGAGCAAGCAAAATCAACATCCCGGCGAGACTTTTTCCGCGTTCGCGATCAGCAACATCAAGTTGCCGATCGCGAACGTGGAAAATAAACCTCCCGGTGAGATTGTCAACGCAGGTAGGTCAGGTGTCTCATTACGAGTGGTCGCATGTGCTCGCAATCGAACGTGATGAGAAACTACCAGTCCGCGTTGAGAAAGCTGCCGCTCAATTACAAATCTACTCGAGAGGTAGAAAACGACCGCTTGCTCTGTGCAAGATGCCGTTTGCAATGATTGCACAGTGCGGACAAGCATCCGGTACTGTGCAATCAGTGCGAACAACATTTTCCCTACTGCACTATGCAGTTTGCGTAGCTACGCGTAGCTTGCGTAGTGCGAAGTGCACTTCACATAGCTACGCGTAGCGCTACTACGAGAACTAAGCCCAGGGTTACTCCAATTCAGGTATTTATTTTATTTATTTATATGCTTATTTCGCGCCTGAATCAGCCCCGAAGGGGTATCTCCGCGCGTAGCTTCTGAACAGGTATCATGGAACTACCAAGGACATAAGACTGCTGCGATTGCGGGGGAAAACATTAGTCTTGGGAAAAAAGGTATGTTTTTAACTTCCTTCTAAAGGACAAATGGTTGGAGGTGTGTCTCAGCAATGGGGGCAGAGAATTCCAAAGCATCGGGCCTTTAAGAGAGATGGCCCGCCCTCCCTGTCTTGCTCTCGTCACCCTAGGGACCTGAAGCAGCATAGTGCTACTGGAACGTAGAGCACGTCTTGGTAAGTAGGGGACAAATATGTCTCTTAGATATTGAGGGCCGGATCCGTAGATACATTTGTGCATTATACAACATACTTTGAAGTCAATGCGCTGTTTCACCGGTAGCCAGTGAAGAGAAGAGAGGAGAGGGCGTGAGGGAGTACGGGGCAAAGCATTCAAAATGAGTCTTGCCGCGGTATTCTGTACCACCTGCAGCCTACCCAGCTGTTCTTGGTTGGCAGAAATAAGCAGTCCATTGCAATAGTCCATCCGACCGATGACCAATGCTTGTACCAGCGTCTTCCTATGGATGTCAGGTAGGAAGGGGAATATGCGTCGAAGCAACCCTATCACTCGGAAACAAGTTCCCGTGACTTGATTGACGTGGTCTTTTAAGATCAATGCTTGATCTAGACGCACTCCCAGATTTTTTACGGTCTGCTTTGGTGCCGGAACAGGTCCTAGCTCAGATGGCCACCATTCGGGAGACCATAGCAGAGTGGCCCCTCCAAACAACATGACTTCAGTCTTGGTCACGTTGCATTGGAGGAAGTTGTGGGCCATCCAATCTGCCACGGCTCGCATACCATTTTGGAAAGATTTTATAACCGTTGGTGTAAGAGTTTGGAAGGGAAACAGCAGCTGGGTGTCATCAGCATAGGAGATTGGGGTGAACCCGTAGGATCTTATGATGTCTGCCAAGGGGGCCACGTATACGTTAAATAACGTGGGGCTCAAGCAAGAGCCCTGTGGCACACCCTTGGTCAGCTTCCTACAGATGGAATTGTAGGAGCCTAATTTGACACCTTGTTGGCGGTCCGCAAGAAAGCTTTCTAACCATGCCATGGCAGCCCCTTTTATTCCCACCTCCCTCAACCGGCCGAGAAGGATGTCATGCGACACCGTGTCGAAGGCAGCAGACAAATCCAATAGCACCAGAATCACTGAGCTCCCCCCATCAAGTGACATCCTGATAGTATCAGTCACTGACAGGAGAGCTGACTCTGTGCTATGGTTAGGCCTAAAACCAGATTGAGAGTGGTCTAGGCCGCCCGCTGCCTCGATGTAGATGGACAGGTGTGCGTTGACGTGTTTCTCTGCAAGCTTACCAAAATAGGGTAAGAGGGAGATGGGTCGGAGGTTGGAAAGTTCCGACCACGGGAGAACAGCATTCTTGCGGATGGGGTTCACCACCGCTCTCTTCCACACAGTGGGCACGTTTCCCTTCTTTAGGGACTGATTTATAACCTCTTGAATATAGGGGCCCAGCAGGGGACTCAGGGGGACTAAAATTTTGGCAGGAATCAGATCTTCTGGAGACCCAGATTTTACATGGGTCATTAGTGTTTCAAGTTCTTCACTTTTAATGGGAGGGAAGGTGGTCAGAGAGAAATTGGCGTTCTTATTGGGGAGAGGTGTATTCAAGGTACCTCTTTCTGTTTGGGACACCAAAATCTTGTCATAAATGGAGTCAATTTTATTTTCGAAATATAGAGAGACCTCCTCACACAGACTTTGAGAAAAATCATCTAAGCCTACACTAGCAGTTGGCTTGACGAATGTCTCAAGGATCCGATATAATTCTTTAGGAGAATTACCAGCTTGTGTGAGTTGTTGCGTTATGCAATTTTTGTGGGCGGCTTTAACATGTTTATAATAATTAGCTTGTGCTGCCCGGTGGGCCTTCTTATTATCTTCCGAATGACATTTTCTCCACCTCTTTTCTATCCTCCTACATTCTTGTTTCTCCGTTCTGAGAGCCTCTGTGTACCACTTCTCCTGTCTGGCTACGGGGAATTGTTTGAATGTTTTCAGGGGGGCAATTTTATCTATGGCAGTGGTAAGTGAATTTTGGAATGTTATTAAACTATGTTCCACATCATCTATATCCTTAATGTCAGGTTTTTCCCAGGCATTTTGAAGTGCCTCCAGTGTGAGCTTGTGCCATTGTCTACGTATAACAGGGGGTAGGGATTTCTTATGAGATCCTTTGTTGATTTGGAATATATTAAATTCCAATAAAAAGTGATCAGTCCACTCTAATTGTACCGGTGTTTTACATGATATGTTATCAAAATTAGTGTGTATCAAATCAATACAATGTCCACCTTCATGTGTGGGGCCCTCATTTTTTTGCGTGAGGCCAATAGTCGCTAAGTCATCAGCTAGACTCCTAGTGTCTGACAGTTCAGGCTGATCAGTGTGAACATTAAAATCCCCTAAGAGTAGGAAGTCTTCCTTAGCTCGTATATGTGGGCCAAGTATTTCCAGGAGGGAGAGAGAGAACCTGGGGCATGGTACAGGTGGACGGTAAAGAAGAGCTCCCTTACAGGTCTTTCTATTAGGGAAAGTGATTCTGTAAATCATTATTTCCAGTTGTGCACAACATTTTCTTTCTAGAATATCTAGTTTGAGGTCTTCTTTATAGACTATGGCAATTCCGCCACCTACTTTGTCGGGGCGGTCTGCATTATGAAGTTTATAGCCTTTTGGCACTCCTAGGGCAATGGCAGATACAGTGTGAGGCTTTAGCCAAGTCTCGGTGATGTAGCAGATATCTGGGGTTATAGTATCAATCAGATCCCAGATGGCAAATTGGTGCTTCGGCATCGATCGGGCATTTATTAAAATGCAATGCAGATTGTCAGTCAGCATATGGGATTTGTTCAACTTTGGGAAAGTAATGGTGCTAAATTGACAGTTTAGACAAGAAAAGGGTCCTTCAGGACATGGCCAGTTATCTCTTAGGTGGCAGGGAATAACAGATTTTCTAAGATTCAGTAAAGCAGATGCCTCATACCTGATGCATTTGGAATAGGGCGGCATAATAGAGCCCCTGGCCCCGTCCTGTCGCGGACGGGCGCAGACGGGCAGCTCTTTGGCTGGTCTGAGGCTGCGCGCAACCGCTGCGCGCCTCCGAGGAGGCGGGGGCTAAATAGCCCCCAGAAACCGCTAGAGCGCTAACCGCTCCCGGAAGTGCCTGGCCCTCACCTGTCCGCCCTCCGCACAACGGTAACGAATTACCGAGTCGGAACGAGGCGGGCAGGAAGAATGATCGAGACCAGCACTCCGGTGAGAAATAAAACTTTAAAACAAGTATTAAATGGGATTAGTGCTAAAAGTGCACGTGTAAGTTTAAAAGCACATGAAGGTTTAAAAAATACAATGCAGCTCAATATTGCCAAGTTGGTCTCAGGAAGTGCGTGATACCAGGCAGCGCGCTAGCGGTATGGAGACACTGCCACCGTCTCCCACCGCAGCTGCGCTTTCAAAAATCTCCGCCTAAATAGCCCCCAGAAACCGCTAGAGCGCTAACCGCTCCCGGAAGTGCCTGGCCCTCACCTGTCCGCCCTCCGCACAACGGTAACGAATTACCGAGTCGGAACGAGGCGGGCAGGAAGAATGATCGAGACCAGCACTCCGGTGAGAAATAAAACTTTAAAACAAGTATTAAATGGGATTAGTGCTAAAAGTGCACGTGTAAGTTTAAAAGCACATGAAGGTTTAAAAAATACAATGCAGCTCAATATTGCCAAGTTGGTCTCAGGAAGTGCGTGATACCAGGCAGCGCGCTAGCGGTATGGAGACACTGCCACCGTCTCCCACCGGTAATAGTTGCTGTGTTAACTTGTGTTCTGTCTTATGTCTCTAAGTATATATTAAAGCTGCCCAGAGCCTCACCTCTGCTCTCACAATCTCCATCTGTCCTTTTTAATTTGGTACACCACGTTCTTTGTTGGGAAATCTCAGACTCACCCTCCTCTAACATTATTGACTAAGATACGTCCCTGAGATTGGCATCTGTTTGAAGGTCGATTTCCATTTGTGGGGAGCCCCATTGGGCAGTCGTGTCTTTCTACCATCCCCTTCTACTCTGTGAAATACGTCAACTTAATGTGTGCTCCTCCATGGCCCCTCATTAAGCTTGAACAGTGGAAAATGTGTCTGATAATCAGCTTACCAGATAATGTTTTAGCTCAGCAATTTAAAATCTGCAGTGTTGCCAGAAGTTTAAATGGTAATACTGTATAGTGTGCTCTTTCACTTTCAGGTAATCTCTGAGGTGTTTTTGGTATGCCTTTTACTTCTATATCACAGAGGGGGAGATGACCTACAGACAGAGCCCACATGACATGCTACTAAGTGCTCACTCGTTCTTGACCCCTCCCCCTTATGAGCATTGTGCTCATGCTCGCCTGTTGCTGATCGGACGAAACCGCCTTGCAAAAGGAGCATGGTGGCTAATGCCCTGGTGATTTGGGATTGCTGGGAATACTGGTGGGCCGGCATAGCGGCGTTGGGTTCAGCATGGAGGAGTAAATGCAGGGGCAAACTGGACTCGTGAAGGCACCAGTGGAGAAAAACAGCCTTTCAGTCACGAGGAAGGAGAAGCTGTGGGGTGCTAAACCCCCAGCATCCCGAGGTAAGCGAGCATCAGACACGAAGAGTCGTGGCAGAGGGCTCCATCCAAGGGATTTAGTGGGGTTTTGATTTGAGCACTTGAGCAGAGTTTAATATGAGGCAACTCCATACAAAGGTAGTAGGCACAGCTCAAGATACACCAACAGCCCAGAAAGCAAAGCAACAGCTGATACAAGGTTACTTGGCCGCAATGGCACAGAAAAAGGTTGATCAGAAGGAGTGCACTGAAATGGTAGAAAAACACCCATCCACCAGCTACGAGACTAATCAAGATCAGCCAGATCCGTCTGACTCTGATGCCACGCTAAGCTTCCCCTCTGCTAGCCCTTATGCAGCAACCCAGCCTAATTCTGGCCAGATGGAAGGCCACAATGAAATGCCTTCAGGAACACGGCAGATAAGTGAAGACGGAGCTCTATGCCCCAACTCTGTTCTTAGTCCAAGCTTGCCAGCCAAGGTCAAAGATTACCCTGTGTATCAGTAAACAGTAACTAGCCCGTTGGTTAGAAAAAAGAAAACCAGTCAGCAACATAAGAAAGGGGAACAAAGTACAAAAATAAATGCTGAACAGAGAGACAACCGAGGAAGATTTCCAAGTGGGGGACACTGTCAGCCAAATGCCGGCCCACCCAAGAGAAAGGGTAATCAAGTTCGACAGTGTAAAACTGGGAGAAAATTCTCTGGGTAATGAGGATCAAGGAGGCTTGCTACCTCCGACTATGTCCTCTGTTTGCAGCAACAAATGCAATGATAGGGCATCGGCTCTACAGCCTAAGATGTTAAAATCCTGGTTTGAGACAATATTAACAGAAATCAGGAATTAAAACAACAGCAGGCCGGTGAAATAGAAATGCTGAATCTAAGATTGATTAAGATTGGGTAGAGTCTAGAACAAGTACTGCAAATACTACAAAAGGCAGAACATAGAATTTCTGGCCTAGAAGACAGAGTAGTGTCTTTTAATAAAGAGGTCCTGTTGAGTAATAGAAAATTTGCCAGCTAGAAAAATGCTTGAAGACGTTAGAATCATCCAAGGCACTTGAATCTCTGGTTTACTGCCATTTCAGAGGGTAGTGAGTCACCAGGGGCTCATCAGAATACATCTCAGCTGATGGATTCTCTGATCAGAAAACATATTCTACCAGGGGCTACAGCGATTTAAAAAGCATGAGGGCGCATAAGGTCCCAACTTATCACACAGCGAATATGAAATATGCAGTGACAATCTTGCTCTGTTTTTAGACTCTAGGATTAAAGAGCAGATCCTAATGGCATCAACTGATTAAAAGTTGTTTCTTCTGGCGGATAATGTCCATATGAGGGTATTTTCAGATTTATCACACACGGCTGCCCGACGTCGAAAATCCTTTCAAGGACTGATTTGAAAATGTCATCTTTTGGGGGTGCAAGCCTCCTTAGTTCAGCAGTCTAAGCTGAAGGTCCTGGTAAATGGTCAATTTCAGGTTTTCATGGTGGTTGAGGAGGCCCAGGCTCTTCTTGCTGGAAGAGGTGTGGCGCTGCGGCCAGGGCGACTGACGCTGGAATCTGGGGACCACGGTTCGATCCCCGGCTCCGGCGGCAGGTTAGCCCAGCACCATGTGACTCTGGGCAATAGCTTGCTTAATCTTCCCGACGGCCCCCAGCGCCTAGAGACCCTTACGGGTGATTGTGCGCTTTACAAATGTGGACTTTACTTTACTTTACTTGCTAAGATGTAAAAATCTTAATGTTCTTGTAAAAATAGTTCCTTGGTCATATATAATCTGAACTCTGTGGCATGAGAGATGAAATAATGTTTTCTCTCGTCATTCCCTAAATTATGAAGCTGGTTTCTTCTAGACTGGTGCTTCGATAAGGCAAAATAAGGCAGTAGCCTAGTGGTGGCACCAAACTATTGGATAATGCCAGCAAAAGTACCGTTTTTAACTGCATGTGTAGTGCTCCAGCAGGCAAATTTTGTTTTTTCCTGGAGCTTTGAAAATCCTTTCAGCATTTTTGGTTTTCTAATTATAGCAGAAATGGCTACCAGTGAGGATATACCCACATTACTGGCCCTTTTAGAATCTATGTATTTATGTTCTGACATTGTACATATAAGTATTTCCTTTGATAAAGTGTGCTCTCCTGAAAACATTGTTCAGATTCCGTTCCGCTGTTGTCATAGAATGACCTTAAACACAAATGATTTAAATGTATTTTAATACAAAATGCTTTTATTTGGCTGTCTACCTATCTATGTAGGATACATGGTTACTTCAACTTAAACCTGGGTCTAAAATAATATAATTAAGTAGTGCCACAGCCATTACCTCAATATCAATCATCAAACACTTGATTGAAAATCATATGTATTTGAAATGGTGGCAAACCCCTGTATTTATAAGGTTTTGACACCAAAATTTGGGTGCAACATGTAGATCAGTTTTGAAGCACAGTGGTGCGGTGTTGAGCCTGTAGATGTTAGCTCTGAAGGAATTGTTCTGTGTATGCTTAGACTGAACACACTAAAGCAATAGACTTGTGCATGAGACCCTTGGGAACAAAGCAGGTTTTACAATTGTAATACAGTTCAAGTAATATACATTCCCATTTGCCTATGCAAACCCCAATAAGTGTACATGACAACTCACAAAGTTAGACAGCACATGCTAGAGCATTAGAGCATTATCCACTGCAAAAAGTATACTATGACATTGATATCACATTTCTCAGAGACACACCATACCCCGAAGACTTCAAGTAGACTCCTTATCCAATACATTCAGTGACATGGATATAGTACCACGTGGGTATTCGGTTTGAAAACCCACCAGCTTGGACTTACTGATGTCTTTGAATGGAAAACAGTTTCAGTGACTGCACTTTAAATCACATTACAAACCACAACACTCTTGTATACATTCGCCCTTTTGACCTTAACAATATATTAGATGAGGATATTCAGATTGGGATTTGGGATACTCGGAATCCCTTTCAATGTGAGAAAAAAAAAACTTTTCAAATATGATTGGATGGAACCCCAGCTCTACTTTCTCATCTCAACTCATAGATTCCCAACAGTTCTATTTTTACCAAATTTGATTGCTTCTGTGCCCAAAAATTATTATGCAGGGTACAGTATCAATAAAGTGATGTTTGGACATCAAGCAGGCACAAATACCTTAATGGGTGTGGGGTGCTAGGGCTATTTTTGTCTCCTTTCTGTCACATACTCAATTATACAGAAAGAATAAACAGGCAGAGCAGGATCATATGTCCACAAACAAAAGATGTTATTGAGCATCGGTATGTAGGCTGCACATTTATGCAAAACACCTCCAATGTTGATGTGGAAACCATGATATGCCAATGGAAAGACATTACTTTAAGGAAGCACTTCACTTTCTCACTCATGACAGAACCTGGCAGTGCTAGTGGGAGGTATTACTGTAGAGGTAAAGTTCACTTCTCTTTATGATTAGACGTTGACATGCTCATGCAGCTTGGGGTCCAATCAAACAGCACTAAAGCGGTGTATTCAGTTAGTTTGATTTGCCTGCACATCTGTCTATTTAAGCAATCCAATCTGCCTACCCTGTATCCCTGGGGCTGGCCTGGTCTGGCCATCAGGCTTGTAGAGTAAGTAGCATCTCATCATCGGCATAGAACTTATTTCCAATAACTTTCTGCCTGGACACTACACCTAGAAGTGCGCATGTGCATGCATATGAATCTAAATAACTATGTGTGTGAAAGTCATATGCGGATGTGTACATATACGTTTTTTACATAAATGCAAGTTCTCAGCATGCCCATGACACCCAAGCCATGTACCCGCTACTGTTTAAATGAACAATTGTGATCATGACACCATAAAAGACACAGAAAAGTGAACACATTTTTGAATAATGGCAATGGTGCTGCGAAGATGCACGTATTGGCATCAACAAATAGTAAGACATGGAATCAGCCATTAGAAATTACATTGATGTATTTCTATCCTGCACACTAACAAGTTATTGGTCCATTCATAGGAGCAGTTGTGACTCCTCCTTTTTGGTGTTGTGGGGAAACCTGATGAAACTATCATATCTTTAAGGGTCCTAAAACATTGTAAACCCCTCAACAAACAGGG
The DNA here is from genome assembly GCF_964261635.1 of Lissotriton helveticus. Lineage (NCBI taxonomy): Eukaryota > Metazoa > Chordata > Amphibia > Caudata > Salamandridae > Lissotriton > Lissotriton helveticus. Next base: position 681,722,528 of record NC_136072.1, on the reverse strand, counting down.
TCCGTGTTCCAGATCTGTCTACCAAGTGTGATCTTGTGGACGAGAGGCTGAGAAGGCACAAAATGATTTGATACCAGAGTGGTAGCCCACTCCAACACACAATTTGGATGCACCGCGGTTTCTCTCTACACAGACAACCCAGCACTGTAGTTCATTCCCCGCTATAAGGAATAGCACAAAAGATTCTCCCTAGATGGGGAACGTACTATTGAACCATGCCACAATAGATGGGTGACGGCATACCATCATGAGGGAAATTACTGTCCCTAACTTCTCACAATGACAATGGCTCCAATTTCTAACAAACAGGATTGCACTTTGTCTAAAAGTTTTGCTTGGGGAGGACATCCAGTCTACTTCTCTGATCAGAGACGTTCCCCCACTCTTTCCTTTTTTTATTTATAATTATATTACAGTGTATCAGTTTATCCTTTAAACCGTTTTTTACGAAAATAAGTAGTAGTTGTATTACAATCATTGTCAAAATCAAGGACTCTCACGAAGTGCCACTGTACTTGATATCTATTCATGTGCCATATACTTAAATACAGAGTTTTCATAGGCACTATTGTTCACTGGGGAATATAACATTTTCCTACATTTCAAACAACAGTTTTGGACTCCTTTGGACAGCACCAGATCACAAAAGAGCATGTTTTTTCATATTTAGAAAATTTCTTAACATTGGTATTTTTACATTTGAAAATATTTGCATTTTGGCAATGGAAACTGATTTGTATCATATCTGTCTTTGCTGCACACATCCGTTTGGCTGTTTCGAACTTCAAGTGAGTATTATTTCATATATCTCCAAATTGTTTCCGATGAGTTGATATCATATTTGTCATGCTTAACTTTACCCACGCTTTATCTTTCCTTTATGCATGCTGTATTGCTCGTTAATTGGGAAAGTGTGCTATATCTGTACTGTATTAAAATGATTGTGCATATGAAGAACATTTAATCACATGTTGTTTTAAACACAATACTTTTGAAAGGGTTTACTTAGATTTTACAGACTCCAACGAAAAGGCAATGTTGTCTCCTATGTCAAAACCTGATTTTATGTTTAAGATTTTATTGTCTTATTTGAGGAACTAAATAGTATGAAAATGCAAATTTGTTAGCAACACAAAGATAAGATAAATCATCTTCAAGAAAGGAACAGGATGATGTTGTTTTATGGCTGAGCAAGTCCTTATACAAAATTATATCTATGAATGCAGGAACAATGTGAAACTGTGCAAATATTGATGGGCACACCTCATTTGCACAGTGCAGATACATATCTGTGATTTATGTTTCTAATCATCAGTATACGCATTTGGCCTGTGTTGTGAGTAGCACAGATGTTCACCACCCATCTAGACATCCTTAAGAAATAAGTATTGTGTAGGCAACTGCTGGCCCACCATGCCACAGTCTTCCGCCAAAGCATTCACAAACTTTATTCAACAGTATGATATTCAATGTACTAGTTCATCTGTTGTAATGTTTTTCTTCAAATATTATTCCAAATCATATCTATGTATTCCTTATATTTTCTTGTCCACAACTTTCGAGATGTACTCTTCAACAGTTGCATTCTTTTTCTATATTACAAAATGACAATAAACTAAGTAGACATTTCCTTTGTTAATGTCTAGTGAACAAAGAAAGCTCACTTAGTTTGGGCGCCAAACCGATTTTGCATCCCCTGTGTACGTGCACATCTTAACTTACCCACTTTGGTGATGGTGATTTCTTCTCTTTTCTCTCTAGCTATCCAAAGTGTCCTTTGCAGATTGTAGTTCATGCAGTAAAGGACAACCTAGTCAATCTACAGTGTCCATTGTAGTTGCCTGAAGACCAAATCTAACAAGTCAATATTGGAAAACTACTCAAGCCCAGTTTCTCATTAAGACCCTTCAGGCTGACTGTTTCTAATTTTTCAATCCACAATACTTCCCTACCATACTTTCCTATGAAAGACTGTTTACTGATTTATTTTTTAAATGTATGTATTATTCTAGCTACACACTTATAGTCGGACCTATTGCTGGAACTTTGGTTTGCTTTGAATAATCAGTTTCCTGAATGCAGATGGCTTTGAGTATAATTAAAAGCTTCTTGGCCAGCTTTATGTTGGAATTCCTGAAGGAAGATATACCGTATGTAGGACGCGCTGCTCCAAAAAAAGAAAACATGCACTGCAACCCATCCCAGCGCAGTTAAGAAGTGCAGTGTTAGAAAATACAGCAATGGGCATAGTATCAGGGGGAGGGGCTAGCTGGCAAACACTGTCCAGAGTTTGGGTGATGGAAGTGGAGGTGGGAGAATCAGAAGAAGTGCACATGGCAATACCTTGGCTGTGTGTGTGTGTGTAGGCCTGCAACATAGAAGGGTTCTGAAACCAACCAACAATAGTCCACCCACTCCCCTGGCAGTCATTTTCAGCAGCGGGAATGATTTCCCGCTTTTGCAGAGGGCTGCTAAAACTGTCCACTTCGTTATTTTGTCGTGTAACCTTGCAACCATTGCAATCTGTGAAGTGCAATTGGATTTTAGAAAATATTTCACAAGGTTGCTAGTCTAAGGATCTGGCAAACTGCAGGCCACACAATACTTTTAAGGTTGCATGACATTTTATAAAGGAGGCCCTGCACACATCTTCTAACGCCATTAATAATAGTAATTTTCTGAGAAAATCAGTAAAACATCTGAATTAGATGAGCCCAGTAGAAAGGCAACCTGTGATGAGGTATCAGTAGGTGGCAATGGTTTCCTAATGAAGATGTTTGCTAAAGTATTAAGGGAAATTTTGAGAATCCCTAATATATACTAATGAAAGCTAGTTCCACTATCATCTCTCATTGTGCTCCTAATTTCCCCTCACAGCTTCTCAATCTAAAAATTCTTGGATATTTTTGTGTAGAGACACAAAGTGCCTCAACTGACCAATCTATGCAAGAGCAGACGGCAGCCAAAATGGTAGAGTTCTGTTGTGTAAATGTTCAGTAAATGCTTAGGAGATTCTTTGATACACTAGAATAATGTGATATTTTAAGGTAGATCACTTTTTATTTCTTTCACTTTTGAGTAATTTGATTATAGTTGAAGGCTGCCATTGATTGACCTTCACATGAAACTGATAATGTGGTTGCTTGAAATAAATAGTAATGTCAACCTAATACTCATAAAGAAGCAAGCTTAGTTTGATCATCCTAATTCATGAGCATGCAATTCTTGCTGCATCAATCTAGAGGCTAGTAGACAAACACTGAAGTGTTTGCTAAATGAATTGTGAACTTCTAAGCATCTCTCAATAATGATGATTAAGAACACAAATTATTTAAACTATTCCATATTATGAACATACTGTGTGTGTACAAAACTCTCCTTTGTATTGTTTCATACAGACAAATACATCAGTATACAGGGTTGCCTCAATGTCTCGCAAGCAAAAGATCCTTTTATTTTTAATGACTCAACCTCTCCTCCTCTTATGTGCTTCTGTAATTTGCCTCTCTGAACGGTGTAGTCAGAAACCGTACTGTAATCTTTGATCTTGATGGGCATCATCACATGATCATACACATTCCTGATCTGTCATGAAAAACAGCAATTAACTGAAAGTCCTGAGAAAGATCCACCTATTCTCACATTCTCTCAGAAAGGCCAATTGTGATTTTTATTGTGGTCAGTGATCTGAAGTACTGTAACTGATAGACCTGATGTGGATTACTGTACTCAGCAGGCCTGACCAACCCATACCTCATCTAACTCCAAGTTGTCCAAATGTATGCAGCTCACTAGTGCAAGCGTAGGAAGCTTTTTAACCTCAGCTTTCCTACTGGGCCCATGGAGTAGGATTTGCACTCTAACACAATACCTCACCTTAGAGGCAATGGAGTCCGCCAATGGATCTTTCTCTGTCATAGTGAGGTGTAAGGAGACAGGATTTCCAAATGTCAGCTACATAAAGAGGACCCTAATTGGTAGCCAACTCACAACTTGGTAATCCATTTCAAATAAATCGCTCTCAAAACCATACTATAAAAATAAAGTATGGCAGTAGGTAGATTAAACTTCCTGAAGAAGTTTAGTCTAACAACAATCCTACAAACTAAGAGCTCAGCAGTGGCTTCACAAAACGAGCGCAAAAGAACCTGATGTTCTGTAAATAATTTATGACTATCGCTGCTATGCATCTAGATTTTAGTACAGGTTTTTTAAAAATAACCTTAGACACAATGAGACTCAGACAACTTTAGAATATTTGATTATTGTATTAAAGATTCAAAATCCATACATTTAAGTAACATTTTAAAAGTTCAGTCATATATCTAATCATTCAAAATAATACAGAATCCATAAGAGGACGGTTTTCTTTCAATCATTCAATATAATCCCTACCATCAATCAAAGAAAATAGTTGTCCTTGTAGATTCTCTAAGCATGAATGAAGGATATCAAGTTAAAGTTCATTAGGGGCAAAGTCCTTTGATTAGCAAAGGGAATGGAGCATAAATCAGGAAAGATTAAGGGGCCGATTATGATGGCGGACAGACCTGAGTCCGTCCGCCACCATAGAGTAGGAGGGACCGTCCGCAGGGGCAGCGGCGGTCCCTCCATTCAGATTAGGATGTGACCGCCAGGGTAGCGGTCACATCCTCTATTTTTAACATTGCGGCGGGTGCAGCTTCAAGCTGCACCCGCCGCAATGTTAAAAATGCATGCACGGCATTTGCGTGCACAAAGCGGCAGGCACAGCGCGGTGCCTGCCGCTTTGTGCACGCAAATGCAGGGGGGTACCATAGGTACCCGCCATGTGCACCCCCCACCCCCCCTTCACCCAGGGGGCCCGCAACGGGCCCCCGAAGTGAAGGTCCGTATGCTTTTCCACGGCGGAAAAGCCGCCGTGGAAAAGCATACTTTCTACTCCATCATAATCATGTTAATGCTTTTCCGCCGCGGTCGGAAGGCGACCGCGGCGGAAAAGCGGAGGACAGATTCAAAGACCCACCAGCCATCCTAATTTGGCGGTGGGTCTCTAAAGCATCCGCGGCGGTTTTCCCGCATCCTCCGGGCGGGCGGTGGCTTCCGCCGGCCCAGAGGATGCGGGAAATCCGCGATCCTAATGAGCCCCATGTCTGGTATCTCACCAAACTGCTCCAAATCGTCCAGGAAGCCAGTTTATCAGCAAATAGCAAGGGCATTATAGTAATGGGTCGGAAGGCAGGTAGGAGGCAAGGAAAGAATGTCAAAGGGCAGCCTGGGCTTTCCTCAAAAGCGCAAAAGGCAAAATGGGGCAAGACCGCACCAGTAAAATGTTGGGGAAAATGCCGCCAAAAAGCTCTCCTCCTCCTGTACATCATGGTTAAATAGTTCAAACTCGTCATCAAAGGGCATCACTGCAAGTCCACAGTGGTCTGGTCATCACATGATCGTCTCTCCAGGCACACATTGTTACTCCAACAAAAATTCCCACGTAAGTCATGCAAAATTAATGTCTTTGCATCTTTACAGGTTAGTTGTCACATAGCTTATTGAGTTACAACGGTTTACGAATGTAAGAGAAATGTCTCTTTCCCACTCTTCATACACAAAGGAAAAAGAGAATTGTCTTTGTTATATGAAGAATGTCATATGAATCAAGAACAAATAATGCCACATTTGAGAACATATCAAGTCCATTGCCCAAGGATGTACAATGGTGCAGTCTAAAGAAAAATACATCTTAATGGGTTTAAATCTTAGGTACAAATGTAATAAAATTAGTAACAGTAATATTTAAAAGCATTTATGAATGTTTTACAGTAACTTGCATAGAAAAGCTCCACTTTAATTATGGCCTTCCTAGAAGTAGAACCATGTAAATGTATTTTAAACATTATTATATCAAATCTTTAGGACACAAACATTATACACTATGTTAAGAACATATACTGAAACTTTCAGACATCTACTACCTTCCATTTAAGTTTTGCACCAAAAACGAACATAAGCCACACTTCAATGAAGTCAAATAGCAATGCTAAATTACCACTTTTTCCATAATATTTCTTCTTAATCACATAAGGAAATTGGGGCCAGATGTAGGTGGCCCAATACCGGTCGGTAACGGCCGAAATTACCGAATTTCGGCTGTTACCGACCGGTATTGGGCATTGGGGATGTAGGGGAGGATTCGGTAAATAACGAATCGGTATTTACCGATTCGGTATTTACTGAATCATCATTTGCCGATTCAGTATTTACCGAATCGGTAAAGAGGCACTTTGAAGAGTGCTTCTGTGCTTTAAGGATTCGTTATTTACCACCAACTATTAGTTGGTGGTAAATAATGAATACCTCTGTAAATGCAAATCTGTGCATTTACACCTGTGCCATGTGACAGACATACATGCACTTAGGGCATGTATGTGTGCCACATGTGCACACAAGCACTATTCAGGGGTGCAACAGGGTGTCAAAGTGACACCCTGCCACCCTTGACTCTTTCCCTATTTTACCGAATCGGTAATTACCGATTCGGTAATTGACATTCATTCCTATGGGCCTCCAGGTAGGAAGTGGCGAAATTCCCATGGGTAGGGCGGGGAGGGATGTGGGGTACCCGGGGGGGGGGACTGTGGAGAAAGAAAACAAACCACAATCACCGCTGGTCAAACACTGGCGTAAAGAGTGTGTCAGTGTTTGTCCCACAGTGAAATGTCTGCAAATAGTTTTTATGACTGCAGTGAGTAAAGTGAATTCGGTTAAACTAATGTTTCTCTGAGTTAGTCTATTATTTTACACAGCGCAGATCAGAATTTCTCTAAGGTAGTGCATGAAAGCCAGACAGCATAGGTTGGACACAGCGAGCAGGGATCGCCAACTTGTGCTTTCTAAAGTTCATTTATGAAGAGACATTCCCAGTAATACGTGAACTTTAGACACCTCAAAGGCAAAAAAAAAAGGTGAACCTATTCATGATAGGGCCCCTGAGGTTTCCCATTCCCCTCCACTTGTACCCCCATTTGCCACTCACCTTTATACTACTTCCTGTTGGGACAAATGAACATAGGCTTCACTCTTCAGCTTCTTCAGGTTAATCTGGTGTCACTGTTTCACTGTTGATATTGCATTTCTGATACCTTGCTTGAAAGGAAATCTGTTTTTGTAGCAGTATACCTACTTAATGTTTGAGTGAGTGTAATGTTTTACTTCCAGATTTAGGAAAAACAGTCAGAGTGAAACAAAACAATCGTAGTCAATTGCATCCTCATAAGATCAGCTGGGAATTGGGCATAACTGAAGCAGTGATGCAAATGTTATGTTAAAATTTCTTATAAGGCGCGCATACACTAATTGGTTTCTTGGCGCTGACTTAAGGCATTGCTGGAGCTCCATGTATTTAGTTGTCTGCAGAATTTAGCTATAAGCTTGGGTGATGCAAAGACCTTACCTAATTCACCAATCTATTTCTACAATAGTAATAGCCACATTGTTAGTAGTTCTAAGACCTAATTGTAACCTACTCTCAAATCCTAATTTCCTGGCAAATTAGACTTTGTATTCAATTCATGAATATATGTTTTTTGGCAGTTAACACAGCCTATGCTGCTTGTCACAAAAATGTTACAGGATAAAGCCTGCCAAAAAATGTCATGTCGAATCGCACACATTACGGGTAATCAATAATCAGAATATGTGAAAAAATTTGCAATTAGCATGTTATACCCGATTTTTAGGTGCTCATATCAGGGTAGTGTAATAATAGCGATCCCACAAAATCCTGCACTCCACAGTACCACAAATTACCAATGCACTTTAACCACACCACTTTGTGCGCAGATTTCAGAATGGGCCACGTAGTGTCCATGGCACTAGTGGGCCCTCACAGATGATCCTTAAAATGCCTTGAGGCAAAGTTTTATGTACAGCTTTGAACTACTGTTCCCACCATCCCACTGCTCTTGGTGTGTTCCATGTTTTGTTTAAACATTCTGGGTCCTATTCACAGAACTAACTTAAGACAAAATCCTAAACTTACTACTATTTTGGTATTCACAGAAGGCACTTACTCATTTTGGTATTCACAGAAGGCACTTACTCATTTCGGTATTCACAGAAGTTAGGAGTTCTAACTTTAGGACTCCTAAATGCCTTCTGTGAATACCGAAAGTCTTAAAGTTAGGATTTTTCTCAGTTTAGTAGTAGTAAAGTTAGGACTCCTAACTTTAGAACTCCTAAATGCCTGCTGTAAATACCGAAAGTCTTAAAATTAGGATTTTTCTCAATTTAGTAGTAGTAAAGTTAGGACTCCTAACTATCGGACTCCTAAATGCCTTCTGTGAATAGCAAAAGTCTTAAAATTAGGATGTTTCTCAACTTTACTACTACTAAACTGTGAAAAATCCTAATTTTAAGACTTTCCGTATTCACAGAAGGCATTTAGGAGTCCGAAAGTTAGGAGTCCTAACTTTACTACTACTAAATTGAGAAAAATCCTAATTTTAAGACTTTCGGTATTCACAGAAGGCATTTAGGAGTCCTAAAGTTAGGAGTCCTAACTTTACTACTACTAAACTGAGAAAAATCCTAATTTTCAGACTTTCGGTATTCACAGAAGGCATTTAGGAGTCCAAAAGTTAGGACTCCTAACTTCTGTGAATACCGAAATGAGTAAGTGTCTTCTGTGAATACGAAAATGGTAGTAAGTTTAGGATTTTGTCTTAAGTTAGTTCTGTGAATCGGGCCCACATTATCTAAGTGAATTAAGTATGTATTACATCATATTTATTGTAGTATGTATTTTCCACAGTGAACACAACATTTTTCAATGCCTCAGCTCTTCTGCCACCGAACAACACTAACATTTCTTTGGTAAGTAACTTTGTATATGCATATTATGAATGTAGTAAAAAAATACTCATCAGCCATTCCAGAGCTAAAATCCAAATTGCAGTTATGTTATTTCTACCTCCATTAAAGATGTGAAACTAATACTTGTACATTCTGAATACTTAAGAAAAGAATTGTCTGTGGCAATCAAAATACATCACAAGCAAAACAGACAACGAATAAGGTTTCCATAGCAATAGAGTGGTACTGAAAGAATGTTAATATTTGTACAAGTGCCTGCAAGCAATTGACACAAACATTCTTTAGTAATGATACACAATAAAGCTGCAGCATTCTAAATGGATACAACTTAGAAGAAATGAAGAGCAGTTTTTCCAAATGTACACATCGTTGCTGGGGGAACGAGGCATTTTCAACCTTTCAAACGTATGCTGCAGCAGACCATTAGAAAAAAAAGAAATATTACGGGGCATATTTACAAGGAATTAACGCCACCAGAACATCACTTTTTCCGACGTTCTGGTGGCTATAACTCCTTTGCCTTATTTACAAGGCAGCGTTAGGCCAGGTGGCTTAACACCGCCTTATAAATAATGCCCCCTTTCATGCAGCTCTTAGAGTGAAAAGGCATGCAATGGGTGTTGCAGTGGGCTTCCCGCCGCAGCACCCATTGCTTTTTGACGCTGCCCCATATTTACACGGGATGGGGCAGTGCCAAAAAATACCGTCAACAAATATCTGGGAGCATATTCACAAGAAACTGGTTGAGTGCTGTGTTACATCAAAATTGGGAACTCCTCACTCCGACATTCGTTTCAAAACACAGGGATGTGCCGTATTCACAAGAATGCGACGCACCCCTGTGATACCCCTAGCGCTGGCACTAAAAAAGCTGCCTAGCTGCAGCACAGGTACCCTAGCGCCATTTTGCAAGAGTGCCTTGGTGCAGGGGCAATTGTTTATGTGCAGGAAGAACTGAAAGCATTTTTTTTGTAATTCTCTATATAGAGTTCAGTTTACTGTAACACACATAACTGCAGTATAGGGTGTAAAGAATCTCCACAAAAGTGAGAGCTGCAACACACAATTTCAGATTCCCTACAAATGTGAAAGGCTGAATTTACATATGAGCATTGAGCTGTGTCTTAGTTAAATTCTTTGATGTGTTTAAATTGTATTTGATTAATTCCGATTTTGATCTTAGTAAAGTTTGATTATGCAGCTATGAATATCAACGCTACTTGATTTCAAATACATTTTACTAGAAAGGCTAATGATATATTGTTTCATTTTCAAATTTTGTAATTCCAAGAACAACACTGTTAATACAACAGCTTTGGACTGGAGCCAGCTGAGCATGAAGGAATGTCTTAACTATGGCGGAAGCCTCATTGGAAATTCATGTAAATATGTACCGGATTTGGCGCTTATGTCATTCATCCTCTTCTTTGGAACTTACTCCATGACGATAACACTAAAAAAGTTTAAATTCAGTCGCTACTTTCCCACAAAGGTAAGGAAATAAACACTACAAACCAAGAAATATTGTAGGCAATGTATTCACCTAGAAAACTTTGGTGGGTTTTGTGCATTTTTTATTTTTAACACGTTTCACTGAATTTGCACAAGATAAACTGTACAGAATAAACCAATAATTATACAATTTCGGATTCTACAGGCTTATAATTTATCTGGATCAATTTAATGTAAAATACATCTTAACAAATGACAAGTGATGGTTTACATTTATGAAACTCTGTCCTAGCTTCATAATGCTATAGTTTGGGGTGTTTTTATTTCCCCGCTTGGTTAGCCATTTGTAAACTGAGTATTTAATTGTATTTAAAATCATATTACTAGGAAAGAGAGAGTATTACACCTTCAAGACTTCATTCGAACCAAGTCATAGGCGTATGAAAGAGACATTAACGGCCCAATTCACAAACTGCATTTGATATTACATAAATTAGTACTACAATATTACTACTCACATACTAAGTGTTATTTGTAAACCTTTGTGCAGCGATCTAAGCCAGCCTCTCCTATATTTTCTGTATAGGAATCTCTGGCAAAGATCTCCACACACCAAGGGCCTCATTTACAATATTTTGACCCAAGGCAGCGCAGCAAGCCTTCCTGCTGCACTGTTGTGCGTCAAAAGAAAAGTGCAGGAATGCGGTGTATGTACCAGATATGAAACATTCCTGTCCTTTTCCCCTGCGCTGGTGCACAATTGGCTGCCATGCGCCAATGCAGGCGCCATGGTGTAAGGGTGTCTGCATTGCAGGGGTGATTGCTTTTGTGCAGGAAGGGACACCTTCCTGCACAAATCAATGACGAGAGGTGTTTTCTTCATTTATGTGTTCTGAAGAATGCAGCACTCATAGAGTAAAGAAAAACGAGGACAAATAAAGGTATTTCTCCTCGTTGTGCCTCACTTACACCTCCCCTGGGAAGGCATAGAAATCTGACGAATTCCTCGGTTTACAAAACCTTGTAAATCTGGGAATGCACCAGGTTTCATGGATGTTGTGTGGGAACACCCACAGCAACACCCATGAAATGCTCCTTTCACACAGAGGAATGCATGAAAGGGGTGCCATTCAGGGTGGTTTTACGTGGCTTGGTAAAAATGGGCAGGCACCCTGCACTGCCAATGCATCAAATAAATTGACACACTCGTGGCTCAATCGAGTTGAAAATAAGCAGCATGGTTTCTGTAGCAAATGTGGGTGGGATCGGAGGAGTGCACCGAAAATAGTGAAGACATACTACTAAATGAGAGGGGTTTCAGTAACACTATACAAGGCTTTAGGGAGAGTTGGAGAGCTTTAGTAAGGGACTTGCTAATAAAAATATCCACCCACAAAAGTGTAAAACCATTGCTATTCTCAATCTACCCTCCTAAAGTTATTGCAGCCCTAATGATCACCAAAAAACTAGTAAATGCACTCCATTCCAGCTTTTGAGTAAGTCTAGCATCAAACATGGTGGCTCACTTGTACTGCAACACACGCCTAGAGAAAATAATGTATCAACTGATACTGCATTGCCTTTAGGGACGTCTCTTGAACTTTCTGGCACCCATTTTGTTTCCTCAACATGGTGCACTTGATCTTGCCTCCATTTTGTTTTCTTGACATGATGCCACACTTGATATTTCCCTCGCTTTGCAGGCCATTACAAAATGATTTTCCTTTCTGCATCCCTTACATATCTCTCCAATGTCGGGACATTTACCTTCATGTGTAAAGGAAAATCCACGTCGAAAACACAACTTCTTTTTCTTTGGAGACATTGCTTTATGGCCTTCTACCTTTCATTTCAACTTAATTTTCATACTCAGTGCTGATTCATTTTGAGCTATTCCGGCTTTCATGTTAACTGCTTGACTGTCAGCTCTTTCTTCCACTCTGGCAGCCATGAGGACTTGCTCCAAGCTGAGTGTCTCTTTCAGCTTTCGTCATCTGAAAGAATCGGAGCAACAACCATCTATTACTCTGAGACGCATGGCCTCTTCATCATAGAACTCGCTGAACTTGCAGTGCTTGATTAGAGAACCAAGCCTTTCTAAAAACTCATCCATTGTTTCACCAGCTTTCTGCCTTTCCGGACGGAAAATTAACCTTTCATTGACAACAATTGGCATTGGATTGATCTTGGTGTTTAACACCTCTTTGATTTGATGGTACGTCACTTCATCACATTGTGGTATTTAATTACTTCCTGCTAAATTATTTAGATGTATTTATTTTTTCTTTTTATTTTAAAGGTTTTATATAGCGCTGGCTAGACCCGGAGGTATCAGAGCGCTTTACATGAGTATCAGGTCAAAGTTACAAGTTACATTGATTACGAAGGTTACAAAGTAATAAGAGCATGGCAACATAGTTACTTGTAAGGTTGAGGTAAACAATAAGCAAAAATACGTAAGGGGAAAAGCAGGCAAGGGGAGAGATTCAGGGGAGGGGGGTAGGAGCAGGGGAAGTAGACAGATCATGAACGCGGGAAAGAGGAGGGGAGGGTGAGAGGCAACGCATGGAAAGAGGAGGGGAAGGGTGACAGGGACACAAACCGGTAGGCGAGTCAAAGCAACGTCCAAAGTCCAGTAAGCTGTGATCCCAGGGGAAGTGGTATCACTTCCCTGTCTCTGTTGTGAGAGGCTCCCATTATGTAGTGGACTCTCTCAGAGGGGTCTCTGAGACTCCAAGGCCTACATACTGGATCCTTCCCCAAAAAGGGGAGAGGGAGTGCTTTGGCAAGGGGTGCCATACCATACCTCAGCTGTAAGTGGTTCCCTTGGCGGGTGCGCTGAGACTCCAGAGTATAAATATTGTATCTTTCCCCAACAAGGGGAGAAGGAGTGCTTAGTCAAAGGCCACAAATACTTAATACTTAGATACTTAATTATCATTTTGCCATTTGCTTCTTCCAGAGCATCAATAAAATCATTGAAAGTTTTGACCCCGGCAGTCCATCTATCGCCAATATTTTGCTTTATGACGATATCAAAGTGAGGTGGTGGTCTTAATAAGGCAGCAGCACCGATTTTGATGCTCTTTTCATGAGCCATCATAAGATTTCACTACTCCGACCACCACTCGCGGCTTTTCAGTTGGTGCAATGTAATTCACCAGCCACATAAGCACAGCCCCTGTGCTTCTGCTTAGGTTTCTGTACCTGGTACAGAGGTCAGATGGCTCGATTAAGTGAGGTTCTGGTAAGGATGATCGTATTATCTATATCTGGTTATCGGCACCCCTAATGTTTCTCTTCGTTTACCTGCTTCTGGTCGCAGCGTTCTCTTGCAACTGGCTGTTGCCGTTCATTGCACTTTCCGTACCTGGTTGTCACTGTGTTTCTTTGCTTCAGAAAGGTTTCTGCTTTTAGCACTTCCTTGCAATCCGCTATCACGGCCTTTAGTGCTGTTGTACTGTATGAATGGTGGTCTGGGCCGCGTTGTGGAGCAGTACCTCTTGTCTCAACTTTACTTTCAAAATTGAAGCCGACGACAAACAAACTTTCTGTAAGGCCTTCACTTTCTTCACAGGCCATGCACTTGCTAAAGTGGAGCTGACATGCACAAGCAGTTTGCTGGACCCTTGCTAAAAATCCCCCTGGGAGAGCACGCTCGGTTCTTTGGGTTGTGGGGTTTATATAATCTTACCCTCGTTGTCTGTTGTAGTCTCCTCACCAGCCCAGGTACATGCAAATGATCACGCCACACAACGAGCTTGGTATTTCACATCTTCATTTCTCAGTTTGAAAACCCTTAACTGAACATTCTACCTCATGAATTCTACCACCTATGCACTTACTTCAATGTTCTATGGAGTCCATCAGAAACCTAAAGGGTACTGTCATCTGTAGCTCACAAGACACCACATCTGCTTGTAGTGTCCTCCCCAGCCCAGGTATATGCAAGTGAGCTTTTCACACATGTAGCTTGGTATTACTCGTCTTTATTCCTAAGCTTGTCATACTTAACTGAACATTATACATCATGGATTCTATCACCCACCCCCATGCACTTACCTCACTGTTGTACGGAGTCTCTCAGGAGCCAAAAGAGTCCTGTCATCTCTAACTCGTAAGATACATCTCCCCCTTTGTTAAATAAAAATTACCAATAGTACATATATACATTACAGCTCTTCAATAAGTTGTTTTGGTGCTTCAAATAATCGCCCAGATCTGGTCATGTGAGGCTGTGGAGATACCTGAGAAGTGTCCATAACTGGTTTTGGTGACAGAGGCATGAGGACAGTAATTGGGCTCTCTGGATTCTCAGGTGTACAAGTCTCACTCCTGACATCTGGAGTTGGTGAAGGTCGAGGCAGGTGCTTGAAATGTGAAGAATCTTGCTAAATGGACTTTCCCGGACGATGAGCAATTACCATGTGAGCTGTACTAGTCAAAACCTTGAATGAGTCAGCATCAAAAGGAGCAAATGCAAATGTCTCACGTTCAATAGCACTCCACCTCTGTTCCCATGGAAGTAACCTCCTACTGATGAAGGCTACCAGGCCCGGACTGGCAGTTGAAGGCACCGGGTAATCCCCCGGTCGGCCGCGAGGGTGGGGGCCGGTTTTGGGCCCCAGGGGGCCGGTTTTGTTACTGGGTCGTTTTTTGCAGCATAGCTGCAAAAACGGCACTGTAACAAAATCGGCCGAAAACCGGCCCTAGCAAAGAGCGCGGTCGCACCCCCCAACCCCCCGGGGGGAGGGGGGGCCGGCCGAGCACTTTGCCAGGGCCGGTTTCGGTTCCCAGTCCGGCCCTGAAGGCTACAGGTTGATCTAGGCCCTCCTCATTCATCTGTGACAAAACAGCCCCCACACCATGCTCTAAAGCATCTGTCTGAACGATAAACTCTCTGGAGAAGTTGGGTACAAGGAGCATGGGCACCTAGCACATGGCAGTTTCCAGGGCCTCAAAAGCTTTCTGACAGGTGTCAGTCCAAATCACTTTCTTGGGCTGCTTCCTGGAAGTCAGCTCTGTCAAGGGTGCAACAATGTTGCCATAACCCTTGACAAACCTCCTGTAATACCCAGTGAGTCCTAAAAAGGCTCTCACCTCTGTTTGGGTTTTGGGGAGCTCCCAAGCCAGGATGGTGTCAATCTTGGGCTGTAGGGGCACCACCTGGCCACTCCCAACCTGGTGTCCCAAGTACACCATGGAACCCTGCCCGATCTGGCACTTACTCGCCTTGATCGTGAGGCCTACCTTCTGCAGCGCCATCAACACTTCCCAGAGTCGGCGCAGATGTTCTTCCCAACTGGTGCTGAACACTGCAATGTCAATCAGGTAGGCGGCACTGAACTCGTCCAGTCCAACCAACACTTTTGGTTGACCAACCTCTGGAAGGTGGCAGGGGCATTCTTCATCTCAAAGGGCATAATCGGAACTGAAAGTGCCCATCTGGTGTGGAGAATGCTGACCTCTCCTTTGCCCCATCGGTCAAGGTGATCTGCCAGTACCCAGACGTTAGGTCAAACGTGCTGAGGTACTGTGCAGCCCCTGGGCGATCAATGAGCTCTGGGGATCGGGTGCGCGTCAGTCCTCGTGACTAAATTGAGCCCTCGGTAGTCCACATAGAACCGGAGTTCTGGTGTGGTACCCGGTGCAGCAGCCTTTGGGACCAAGACCACTGGGCTGGCCCAACAACTGTTAGAGGACTCAATCAACCCTAACGCAAGCATCTTTGAGACCTCCTCTTTGATGCAAGCTCTCACCCTGTCAGTCACCCTGTAAGCTGTGTGCGTCACCATGTAAGCTGTCTCCTGTGTCCACATCATGGACACACTAATCTGTGACACCAGGAACCAGGGAGAACAGATCAGAAAACTGTCCCAGCAACTGGCGGCAGTCATTCTGTTGCTCAGGGGTCAGGGTGAAAGAGAGGTTTACACCAACAACTGACCCATCTTGCTCTGTTGCAGACAGATCAGGAAGAGGCTCAGTCTCCTCCTCCATTCCATGCCCACTTCGGACCTCTCCAAGTGGGGTTTCAGGCGGTTGACATGCAAGACCCTCAAGGGGTTCCTGGGAGACCGCAAGTCCACCAAGTAGGTAACAGGACTTTAGCGCTCGACAACCTCAAATGGTCCGGTCCACTTATCTTGGAGCGTGCAGGGCTCCACTGGGGCAATGACCCACAGTTTCTGACTAGGCTGAAGCTCTACCAGAGTGGCATTCTGGTCGTATCACGGCTCCATCTACTCCTGGCTGGCTTCCAGACACGCCTCAGCGAGTTGCCTGAAACGCCTAGTCTGGTTCCTGAAGGCCAACATGTAGCTATATACATCCTGAGGTTTCCTGGGAGATTGCTCCCAGCATTCCTTGACCAGACTCAGAGGTCCTCTCACTGGGTGGCCATAGAGAAGCTCAAAGGGACTGAAGCCTAGAGATTTCTGTGGCACCTCACGGTATACAAACAACAGGCATGGTAAGAGGACGTCCCACTTACCCCTCATAGGTTCAAGACCAATATTCATGCCTTTCGGGGTTCATTTGAATCTCTCAACCAACCCATTCCCTTCGGGGTGGTAAGGAGTGGTAAACTTTAAGTTACCCCACACTCCTGCCACATGGACTTCATATACTTGGAAATAAAGTTGGGTCCCTGGTCAGACACTACCTCTCTAGGGAATCCCACTCGGGAGAAAATTCCCATCAGTGCTCGTCCCACCACGGGGACCGTCACTATCCTCAGAGGTATGGCTTCCGGGTACCGGGTGGCAAGGTCCACCAAGACCAGGATGAACCTGTTGCCCATGGCTGTCTTGGGGTCCGGTGGCCCCACAATGTCAATAAACCCCCACTTAAAGGGGGTGATGACCACAGGGAATGGCTGGAGAGGAGCCTTCTGCTTCCTCCCACTCTTTCCACTTGCCTGGCAAGTCTAGCATATCATCCAATGAGTGTCTGAACTCTTGCGCAAAGGTCTTGTCCTGCCCCAAATGTCCTGCCAATGGCACATCGTGAGCCAGCCCCAGTAGGAAGGCCCTGAAGTGCTGGGGTACTACCAGCACATGGGCTGAACCAGACTTAGAAACCTTAGGCTCACTATACAGGAGACCGTTCTCCCAGTAGATCCAATGTGATCCAGACTGATCACCTGCTGCCTGGCTTGCAGCCTGTTGCCACAAACCCACCAGAGAGGGGCATTCTCTCTGCTCCTTGCAGAATTCTTCCCTGGAGGGGCCTCCATCCTGTTGCCAATGGGTCAGCTGAGACAGGTCCCCCAGTTCAGCAACCTGTTCCCCTGTAGGCTCCAGGGCACCCCCCTCAGGGTCTACCTCCTCCTGGACCGTGGGAATTTTGGGGGCCGGTTTCCCGCACCCCCTGCCTCCTCTCTCTAAGGTAGGTTCCTGGGCCTCCCTCTCAGGCTCCAGGTCCTAATGAGCACCCCTACGGGCTGCCATTGACCGGGTGGTCACACACGCCCAGTCAGGCAGACCCAAGATCTCCAAGTGAGTACTCCGCTCCACCTTTCCCCAAGGTGAGCTCTCCAAATCGTTCCCCAACAAACAGTCAATAGGCATGTCGGGCCTCACAGCTACCTGAAGAGTACCAGAGACCCCCCCCCACTCAAAGGGAACCTGAGCCCTTAGCACAATGGCTCTCTGTGTTGTCGGCGGCAACAACTCGGCAAAATGCATGAGGGACAATCTGCTCTTGAGAAACCAGGTGACACTTGACAGCTGTCACACTGGCTCCTGTGTCTCTAAGAGCCTCCACCTTATGGCCATTGATGGTCACCCACTGCCCATATTTCTTAGTGTTGTTGGGCAGTTGGGTCCCAGGGACCACCTCACAGCCCCCCAAAGATACAAGGGACATCTCTGCGGGAGCCCACCCACCTTGGACACCAATCTCCTCCCCCAAGGCTATACTCTCCATCTGCGGTGTGGAGCATCAGGGGGTGCTGCTTTTCCAAATAGGCGGCACCTGCGGTCATTCGCCTTATGACCCAGGTCCCCGCATTTGTAACATTTCAGGGATCCCCCTTGAACAGGATTACCTGTCGGGCCCCTTGCTTTCTCTCAGGGGGAGGCTGGGAACCTCTCCCTAGGTTCTCTTGGGAATTACTTTGGGGTCCTTTATGGAACTCCTTCTGTTTACCCTTGTCCCCCCCACTCTTCTGCTGGGGACCCTGCCCCCCTTTGGCTGAGTCTCCCATGTGACCCTTGTGGACCGGGGTGCTCACCCAGCGGTCCGCCTCCTCAGTAAGCTTCCTAGGGTTAGTCATCCTGCTATCAATCAAGTGCTGGCGCAGCCCTGAAAAACAATTACTGGACGAGTGCTCCCATGCAATTAAATCCAAGAGACCTTGAAACTCATTCAGTTTGCTGCCCTTCACCCAACCATCCAATGCTCTGCAAAAGAAAGTGACATATTCCACCCAAGTACTGCTCTCTATCTTCTTGCAATTCCTGAACCTCTGTCTATACAGTTCAGGAGTTAAACCATACCAGGACATTAAGGCATCCTTCATGTGGCTATAAGATTTATGGACTTCAGAAGGCAAGTCTAACTGTGTGTCCCGTCCCTCACTAAGGAACCGCCCCCACAACCCCGCTCCCCAATCTCTCTCAGGGACCTGATGGGAAGACATGGCTACCTCATAGGCTCTGAACCACTGCCAAGTATCATCATTCTTATAAAATTCTTTCACCACATCCTTAGGAAAATACACTCTAGCTTCCACAGGCACTGACGGTTTGCTGTGACCAGAGGGAGTAATCTCTAAGCTCTTGGTCTTCAATTCCAACTCCCTCAAAACCTTTTCATGTTCAAACTGCAATTTATTTTCTTCCAGGCATAACTTCCTAGTTTGCATTTCCAATTGCAACTGCCCATTTAACTTGAGCTTTGTCAGCTCCATCTCATGCCTCCTGCATCTTTCCCTGTCCTCCAGCTCCTCTGGAGACAGACTCCTGGCAGAAACACTGCTACCTGCGGGGGAAGGTGCTCTCCTTCCTCCTGGACCCAATGGCCCTTCCAGATACATATCTGCATTCTCACCCCTATCCTCATTCTCATGGGTATTCCTTGCTTCTACCCAGGCCCTCAGCGCCTTGTAGAAGTCTTCCTTCTTGGAAAGCTCAATAATGGAGACATTACATTTCTTTCAGAAGTGCTTCAGCTGTTTGACTGTAGCTTTCTAGTTTCTCCTCTTTCGAATCAAAATCAACAGAGGCTATGGATTCTGCTCTATCCATGATGGTTAAACTTGGCAGTTCTCAAAAATAGAAAATCCCAAAAAGAAATCTACCAAAAGTATGTGGTTGCGTTTTGGTCTGCACTCACTAGTAATGTTCACCAATCACTGTACATGAGTCACAAATGCAAGTCCAGAATCCTCACCACTGCCCACCAATGTTAGATGTGGGGATCTCTAGTTGGCACAGGTAGGTACTTTTGACAAATAGGGACCATTGCCTCTAGTCAGGGTAAGGGGATACACTCCTATATTAACCCCTGCTCACCCCCTTGGTAGCTTGGCACGAGCAGACAGGCTTATCTCAGAGGCAGTGTGTAAAGCATTTGTGAACACATACGTAATCAAGTTATAACATTACAGATGGACACCACACAGGTTTTATATTAAAAATAGTATTCTTTATATAGATTGAACACAAGACCACAAACAATACTGTACTTAAGATGGTAGTTTTAGCTTAGTTCTCTTTAGATCTTAAAATGCAACACTTTGAGTGAATGTACCTTACGATGCGTCACGCTTCTACAACAAAAGTGTTGCAGAGAGGGAGATGCGGTAAAAGATCCGGTGCAGAGAAATAAAGAAGTCAAGTTCTTCCTGATGCGGCACGCTTCTCTGATGTTGCAAGAAGTCTCGACTCGATGCGTAAGCTGCATCAGCGACACCCTTTTTCAGTGATGCGACGACAGCGGCTTTGGCGGCGACACTCTTCTCCGACGTTGCGAGACGCTTCCGCTCGATGTGACAACTGCAGCGGCGACACCCTTGTTCCATGATGCGACAAAAGCAGCTCCGACAGCGGCACGCTTCTCTGTGGATGCGAGGCGCTTCTCTTGATGCAGTTCAATGTGACAGCTACAGCTGCGACATCCACGATGCAACGGCTGCGACGGCGACACGCTTCTTCGGGGTTGTGGGACGTTTCTTGAGATGCGGTGCAATGCGACAGCTACTGCGGCGACATCTCTGTGATGCCACAGCAGCGGCTGCAACGGCAACACCCTTCTCCCACTTGAAACGTGCTTCCAGCTCCTTGCGACACGCAGGCCCTCTCTTGGGGAGCTGGGGGTTGAAGTCTGTTGTCCCTGAGACTTCAACAGGAGTCAAGCTATTCTCTCAAGCCCTTGGAGATCCTTACAAGTTGAATAAAGCACACAAAGTCCTTTCTCCTTTCTTTGGCAGTCAGGCAACCACTGCAGGCAATCCCCCGAGCAGAACTTCAGCTTCAGAGATAGTCTCTCTCAGTTTCTTCAGGTTCCTCTCCTCAGCAAAGGTTTCTTCTTGTTGTCCAAAAGTGATCTAAATTCCTTGGATCAGGGTCCCAATACTTATACCCCCAAATCCTTTGTCCTCTGAGGGCAGAGGGGCCTTTGCCTAGTCCAAACCAGTTCTGGTCAGTCCTGGAGCACTCTGTTGACATGACTCCTTCTTTCCTTTCACAGTGCAGGGCAGAAATATCAGATGCCCCACAGGAGGTGGAGCCAGTATTGTGGTGGGAAGGCACAGCCCTAGAGCACTCTGTTGACATGACTCCTTCTCTACTTTCACAGTGCAGGGCAGAGACATCAGACACACCACAGGAGGTGGAGCCAGCATTGTAGAGGGAGGGCACAGCCCTATTCATGTCCCAGGTGCAACTCCTCCCTCCCGTCTAGATGCAGATCTCTCTATTCACCACTGGGCTGACTCACCTTGTCTCCTGGAATCCCCCAGCCCCTGTCACTCAAACTCCAGACAAGGAATACACAATCTATCAGAGGCAGGCTTGGATACTTTCTAAAAGTGGTATTTCCAAACACAGAATGTTAAAATCAACTTCACTAAAAGATGTATTTTATCATTCTGAGGCACAGTCCTATTCAGGTCCCAGGTGCAACTCCTCCCTCCCATCTAGATGCATATTTCTCTATTCACCACTGGGCAGACTCACCCTGTCTCCTGGATTCCCCAGCCCTGTCACTCAAACTCCAGACAAGGAATACACAACCTAGCAGAGGCAGGTTTGGATAGTTAGACAAGAAAATACCTAATTTCTAAAAGTGGTATTTTCAAACACAGAATGTTAAAACCAACTTCACTAAAAGATGTATTTTATCATTCTGAGTTCCGGCATACTAAACTCGATTTTCTACCATGCTCCCTGAGTCAGTTAGGATTATAAAATGTAATAATCTAACTGCCCTTTCTGGCCTATGGAGAACAGGTCGCCTTGCAATAGGGAAAAACGAAAATAGCTGTAATTCACTATTAGGTCATGCCACACACACCAGGGCATGTGTAACATTTAAAAGATGAACCTTGAATCCATTTGATAGAAATAGATCTGATTTATTGAAGATTTGTATTAGATCAAGATGATAATAAAGTATTAAGTAAATTCAATTATAATCCCACCAGGAGCAGCTGGACTGCTGCTCAGCCTCAGATGTAACTGACTCTCATCTCAAGCATACACAACCAGCATTCTATGTGACATCATAGATGTATGCTAAGCAAGTTATAACAAACACTAAAGAAGGACAGAGAAGAAAGAAAAGCAGGATGTAACACATCTCCCCTTTTAATAGAAATAAAAACAGATAAGAAACAAAGAAAGTAGAATAGTAGATGAAAGAACATACAATGTTTACACAACAAATATTATTGAAAAGATACAATGGAGGAAGTTAAAATAGTGAAAGCATGGAAGAAAATACAATCATGCACAACAACACAAAATCCACAAGAATGAAAGAATGAATAGTGTAGAGAAGATAGAACATACCACACCTACACAGTAAATATTATAAATAAAGTAAATAGAAAAAGGTTAAAACCTCAATTGGTGAAAGAAGTACAGTCACCCTTAACATAACAAAATCCACTAGAATGGAAAAATATGGATTTGATACATAATATAACAAAATCCACTAGAATGGAAAATTATAGATTTGATACATAACAACATCCACAACAAAATCCACTAGAATGGAAAATATGGATTTGATGCATAACTTAATAAAATCCACTAGAATGGAAAATATGGATTTGATACATAATAACATCCTCAAGAATGAAAATGGATGGGTTAGATAAATAAATACATTTGTAAATAGAGTCACCAACGGCTCTTTTAAACTTAACAAACTGAACGCCTCTAAAATATAAGAGCACTAAATAAAGTGGTTCAGCACAGCACTAACGCATTTAACACAATGAAATTTCTGAAAAATGGCTCATCCTCGGATGCAAACCTTATACATAAAATCTAGAAGCAGTATAATTCCTCGTATAACACTGCATAACTCCTTGTATAAATGAACATCTTCCGCAAAATAGAGCACCGCACTGCTCTTAAAACTAACTTGAAAAAATGGAGCACCTCAAAATTGAGCACAGAATGTGGCTCTGCATAATACACATCCAATAAATCTAACACTAGGACAACTAATTCTCTGAAAAAAACACCTCAAAATAATTTGAGCACATTTGTGGTTCACAACAATAAAAGAAAGTGCATGACTCCTCTCAGTAACATATATGAACCCCTCTAAAATTTTAGGGTACTGAGTAATGTGGTTCATTAAAAGTAAGAAATAATAAATTTGAACACCTCAATGGAAATTGAGCACCTAAATGGTGGTTCTGCACAAGAAAGCACTATGGCTGATTTCATAAAAGTAATTACATACCAGAAAATTGAATTAAAAACAACGGGGCACCTCAACCTAAGTTGAGCATAAGAATGGCTCCCTCCATTAAAGATACTAACTCACTGTAGTATTATCATCAATATATAAGCAAAATTCAAAACAACTGAGCACTTCAATGTTAATTGAGTATATAAATGGCTCACTACCTTAAAGAAAGCTAACACACTTTTATACACTTGAAAATGTTTGCACTATAGCACACATGTAACAAACATGTGAGAATTACCAATAGCGTAAAATTTCAACATAAAATGTGCACTCCTTCTAAAACGCATACCACCTCCCTCAGAAAATGAAATACAATAAATTGTTAATTTCCTTTAAGTAATCAGATGAATAAACAAACTCCGGTGAGCGATCTCTCACCCGGGTTCTGCGCAGAAGAAAATTAATAATTCATAAAATGTCACTTGTTGCAGAACACAAGAAATTGCTGGCAAAATTACTCTTCATTACGCTGTATTTGTGTTCAAAACACAGCACATATACCACAAGACTGGTAGTGACTCGGCATGTCAGTCTTCAAGGTGATTTCCAAAACGAAACTCACCGACAAATCTTCAGTACATTTCGTGTGTAACTCAAAATGGAGGCATGCATCTAACGTAGCCCCGGGTGACTCACAGCACGCTTGTGCTTGCAAAAACATTAGAGAAATGAAGCAGCAGATCACTGACGTCAGAAAGCTCTTCACGTGGAAGACAGCAGGTAAACTTAAGGGTATCTATGAGAGTTAAACTGTCAACTCTTGCGCAGTAAAAACAAATTAAATGACAAAATTGGGAAGAGGCTCACATTAAATCTTGACTTGCACATGTCTTTTCCCTGCACGCAGCTTTCAATGAATCCGATTTCTGCAGAGGTCAGATAGAAAGGTTAAGAATGGTAACAAACTGAGATAATTGACGCGTTCAACTCCGTGAAAGCAGGCAACTAATTTTTGTTCTGTACATCCATAGTTTTCACTTAGTCCCCTCTTTTTTTTTTTTTTTGGAGACCGAGCACAGCTGTTATCATCAAACTGATTAATGTGCTCTGTTTATAAATGTTAGTGTTTCTTCCGCAGGGGCTTCTTTTCTTCTACTCACACTGCTGGAATGTTGAATAATAATTAAATGATGTACATTCACTCCCACACAGGTGATGGTAGGTGCGTGTTTCTCCTCAAACATGACTCACATCCAAGTCATGTGTTTGAAACAGGTTCAATGACACATTTGTAAGCAGGTTTCCATAATCCAACGGTGCCAAGCAAAATTTTCACTCTCAAAAACTGAAGCCAAAATGTAAAAGTTCATTCTTCAAACATTAAATTTTAGGCCAATGTAGCGTAAATCATGCAGTGAAATTCCAACACCCTGGGGAAACAGGCTGTCCAGATCATAAGGGACACTGGTGGGATTAACCAGGGTGATTTTCTTAATTTACCTTTTCTTCTTGTGCTTCAAATAGTTTCTCAGTTGCAGGTTCCTTAAATTCCTTAGTTGTAGTAATTCAGTCTTTTCCTTAATGCATAGGTTCTGTACCTCGTCGCCATTGTAACATTTAAAAGATGAACCTTGAATCCAGTTGATAGAAATAGATCTGATTTATTGAAGATTTGTATTAGATCAAGATGATAATAAAGTATTAAGTAAATTCAATTATAATCCCACCAGGAGCAGCTGGACTGCTGCTCAGCCTCAGATGTAACTGACTCTCATCTCAAGCATACACAACCAGCATTCTATGTGACATCATAGATGTATGCTGAGCAAGTTATAACAAACACTAAAGAAGGACAGAGAAGAAAGAAAAGCAGGATGTAACAGCATGTCCTACCTTATACTTACAATGCACCCTGCCCTTGGGGCCTACCATAGGGGTGTCTGATATGAAGAAAATGGAAGGTTTAGGGACTGGTAAGTGGGTGCACTTGCCCAGTCAGCATGGCAGTACCAGACGGCACACAGGCTCTGCAATCGCAGGCCTTAGACACACTTTTACAGGCTACTTCTGTGGGTGGCACAACCAGTGCTGCAGGCCCACTAGCAACACTTGGATTATCAGCCCTGGGCACTCCTGGTGCACGGTACTAGAGTCTGACAGGTAAACCAAACCAGCCAATCATGGAATCACTAATCCATACATCAATTTACAATAGGGAGCACTTGCACTGTGGCACTGGACAGCAGCGGCACAGTGCCCAAAGCATCTAACACCAGCAAAAGCACATGAGGCAACAGAAAAAACGGAAGGGAGACCCACACCAAGATGCCAGGTCTAACATGCCTTCTTTCTAAAAGTGGCATTTTCAAACACACAATTTAAAAACCATCTTTAGTCAAAAAAGTGTTATTAAATTTTGAGTTCAGAGAGCCTAAACTTTATTTTTCCATCATATCCCTATGGGAAGATATGCTTGTAAAATTTTACGAAGCATTTCCCATTCTGTCCTATGGGGCAAGATAGCTTTTCAATAGTGAAAAATTAAATTGGCTGTATTTCACTATCAGGACATGTCACACATACCTGTACATGTCCTACCTTTCACATACACTGCACCCTGCCCACAGGGGTAACTTGGTCCTACCTTAGGGGTGACTGACATGTAAGAAAAGGGAAGGTAAGGGCCTGGCATGGGAGTGCACTTGCCAAGTCAACATGGTAGTTAACAACTGCGCACGGACACTGCAGTGGCAGGTCTGAGTTACCGTTACAGAACTACTCTTGTGGGTGGCACAATCAGTGCTGCGGTCGAACTAGTAGTATTTGATTTACCAGGCCCGGCACACTCAGTGCACTTTACTAGGGCCTGAACAGTAAATCAAATATGCCAATTTGGGAGAACCAATCATAATAACAATTTACACAGAGAGCATATGCACTTTAGCACTGATCAGCAGTGGTAAAGTGCCCAGAGTCCTAAAACCAACAACAACAGGTCAGGAAAAAGAGGAGGAGGAAGCAAAACATTTGGGATAACCCTGCAGAAAGGGCTAAGTCCAACAGGCTGTCAGGCACAGAAAGCATTAAGTGCAGAGAAATGTCAACTTTTATAAAAGTGACATTTCTAAAGAAGTAATGTTAAATCCACTTCACCTGTGAGAAGGATCTACCATTACCATTCTAAAGATATGAAACATGAAAAAGCTACTCCTCTCTGATCAGTAATTGCTTATCGGCAGTGTGCTATGGTCTAGGCATCTGGCACTACATAGATTCTTCTGTCCTACAGGTGGAAGAAAATAATTATACAGGACGCCAGTAGCCATTACCCAATGAATTCTAGACCTTAAATGCGATAGGGGGTAAATGTAAGGTATTCAGATTATCGTATTGAAATTGTCCCATTACTGTGAAGGTTCTACAGTTGGACAAACCCGGGTTCTGAGTTAAATCAGAAGATTATTTTGGATTACTTGGGCTTGATGAGATTTATAAAATCACCTGGTTTACATAGACACACTTTGTATTGACCTCAATAGACCAGATGTTTCCACCAATCCCTGGCTAGCTAAAAAAGGATATTATTGGACCAAAAAGAATTTTGTTCAGTTTAGCAACTTGAACAGAGAACTACTGGAAATAAATAAAGCAGTTACAAATAGTTCTGATATTCTGGAAATGTTACTCTGCCATTGCCTTGGAGTGTGTAAAATAAAAAATGGTAAGAAAATGTGTGTGGTGCAAAATATCAATGCTGCCACCAGAGAAAATTGTCAAAATTGCACTTCATGAAATTGTGAAATAATATTTTCTTTCTAACTGTGTCCATGTAAAAACTATCCTGCTAAAACCTATAGTTGCTGTAAACATCACATGCAAAAGCTAGTTGACTTTTTATTTATTTTTCTTCCTACTGAAAGATCTAAAAAACTTTATAAAATGTTATTATTTTTATTGTAAAAAGTCAATTTGCTGTTGTTCGTCTTCCGCAAAACCTATTTTTTCAGATCTTTTATTCATACAATTGCTTTTTAGAAATCTGTTGATTTTTTTTCACCTAGTTTCATGAACTGTGTAGAAATCGCTCACAATCCTTAAAAAATAGTATTTGTCTCTAGTTATATTGCTTATCTTTAATAATGCCATCTGGTTTCGAGGAACCTGTTACATGAATGTGTTTGGATTCTGTCATTTCTTGGTCTGATCGACCCTAATTTCCCAAACCTTTTCCTCATGCACTTCCAGATGCGGACTCTGGTTGCTGATTTCTCCATTGTATTCGCCATCCTGGTGTTCTGTGGTGTTGATGCCTTTTTTGAACTAGACACACCAAAGCTGCATGTTCCAAGTAAAATCAAGGTTTGGCAAGAGACTAGACGTTCTTGTCGCTATAACTTTCATCTTTTACTAGCCAACCTTTTCCTGTCTTCTGTCACAAACAGATGCTCTCTAACAGCCACTAATTTGACTAAATACATTTTATAGATGTTTAAATCACTAACAAATTAGCTTTGTAGTTTAATGAATCATAAAAATCTGTCTGACCTAATCACATATATGACATCACGTTGCCATTTGAATGTCGTCAATAGGCTCTGCACTAAATATAAAGTCTAATCGTAACTGCACTGAACTTATGCAAAGCTGCAAATTCTGTATTAATGCACAGCTTCTTTTTGAGTGCATTGTAAAGTACAATCCACCTGTGTAGCGTACTTGCACACCAAATGAACTGTTCCAAATATCTCTTTGGGATGTTAGAGCATGAAAAAAATATCCAAGAGCATTAGAGGAAGCCTATTTGGCCTACTGACAAATTGCTGATTTTCGAAGTAGGGGACCAGGTTTGTTTAGTACTGATGTGGAAAATTCACCAAATCGTTTGATTCTGGGAAAATCGTGTTACCTCCTTTTGCCCCGAATTGTTAGCATGGGCGGGACGTAAACTCCACTTCTCCGCCGGAGTTCACAGAGTGTTTCCCACTCCGTGCTCCGCTGGGGGCGTGGATTAGGAAAATCTTCACCAACCGCTGTGTGGAAGACTTTTTTCTCGCACACGGCTCACCACCGGTAAGTTGGCCTGCAAGAAAATCAAGCTCTAGACAGCCTCCTGGTGGGATTTCTCAATGCAGGCAACCACGGCAGATCCCCACTGCTCACGATGAGAAAGCTGCAGCTCGTGATGAGAAAGCTGCCGCTCGAGTAGAAAATCAACTCTAGCGACAGAATCAGCACTCTCTGGTGTGCTGCATGGTGCAGTTTACGCAGATTTTACAGTGCAGGGCAAACTCTGGGTGCTAAAAATCAGCGCAAACAGTGTGACATACCATAATTATGTCACTCACAGAGCTTTGTGGAGTCTTGCGGAGTGCGGCCCAACTCTAATTTTTGGCATTTTATATGTAAAAACTGTTTTTCAGAGGACTGTCTAATATCTGCCAATTACACATTCCCATCCAATCAGTCCATTTAGGTTCTATTTTCAGCTGAACAATTCCGACCATGCAGGTCTATGTACAGCCCCTTATGCTGATACAATAGCAAACTTGCATTGAAGACATTTTGGGTTAGATTTACAAACCTTTTGTACTGGGTTTCTTCATAGAACTGATGCAAACATGTGCAAAATGTTTTATGCTGAATTTACTTTCCAGCACAAAGCAAGTTTTGCACTGGAAAGTTGCCTGAAAGAAAGGCTTAGCAGCGCAAAGCGCTGTTTTGCAATGCCCTGCGTTTGAGGGGTGTTCCGTGAGTGGTACATGGTCATCCCCATGAATCTATCCATGGTTTTGGGCGCAAACCCTATCTACTAACAATAGTAGACAAGCTTTTGCCCCAATATTAGTCGCACTTTAAAGCAGGCGTTAACATGGAGAAATGTTTTTATTTTTCCTAATTTTTCCCGCTTTGCATCTGTGCTGTCCAGTACAAAACCTATGCAAGATTTATGCAGATACCTTTGTACTATCATGCAATGGTGTGTGCATGTCACTGGCAGCCTGAATATGTCCCAGTGCCAGGGAAAGAGCAGAATAGTGCCTTATTTCTGTAGATATAGCACTTTCCTGGTCTCTCCCTGTAACAAAACGTAGCACAGCAACTTTGATTGCTGTGCTGCACTGTGTGACAGTTTGATCAATCTGGGCCTATGTGTCTTGCTCATGAACGTGTGCCTATTGTGTGGTTGCGGGGAAGTACAGTGGTCATATCTGTGTGGTCTACGTGCAGCGATAAGGGTTAGTAATGAAGTAATTTCAGGGGAAAGAGGGATACCAGCATAAATGCAGTCCGTGTTGATGGTAGAGCAGTGTGGGGCATAGTATGGGCATTATCGTGTAATAGTATGATGTGCCAATACAGAGGTGTTGGTGTTAGTGCGGAGGGCTGCTAGTACAGTGTTGGGGCTGGTATTGCAATGGTGTACGTGTAAATGGTGTGTCAGCTGTGGTATTGTGGTTCTTTGGGCAGTGTAGTGATGGAAAGTCATAGGCCAGCCATAGGTTTGGCAGTGTGATGCTGTGGGTGGTATTCTTGTTTTGGGTTTGGAAGTGCTGGGGTGGTAGTGATATGCTAGTGAACCCGTAGTAGAGTGCCAGCAAGTAGGTGTGTTGTTCTGGAATCAGTAATGTGGTGCCGAGGGTTTGTGGAGCACTTCTGGATAATAGTGTTGTGGTGCTCATCACTGGAGTGTAGCACTAACGCAGTGCTATCACTGGCAGTGCCACTTTGGGGGACACAAGAAACCAACTCCAACAAGGCCTCCTTCTCCCATCATTCTATTGCTGAAACAGTCCTCCAGACCTGAGAGGGGAGCCCTCTCCAGAGACCACTTAGTACTCCTACTTCTGCTTTGTTTCCCTCCTCCAAACCTTGAAATGAATCCCCTCTACTAAAGCCACCTTCTTGTCCTCATCAATCAGCTGAGCTAAGGTCCTCTAAACCTGGAAAAGACAGATTGCATTGCCCCATGCCACATTTCAGCTTAAGAGCCAAGACCTCTAATTGCGGAAAAGAACACCCTCTCCCCACCCAAAAAACTCACTTCAAAAGACCGTCAGTGGAAACAAAATCCCTTGGCCAAGGACTCTTTGGGGCATATTAGCAAGGGCATTATCGCCGCTTTAGCTGTGCTTTTTTCCAATAAAGCAGCGATATTATCACCCTATTAGCAAGCCCTCGCTAACATGCGTTAGCGCCAGCTTTCCGGCATTAGCTGCCGGTTTTCCTAACGCCTTGCATGCCAGCGATAATTATCGCTAATGACATGCAAGGTAGGCGTTCCTTACAGAAAATACACGGTAAAAGTCGCTATCACCACTTTGCTCTATTACCAAAGATGTCCCGCGATAACAAAAGTCGCGCTAAGCCCGAGTAACACATGAATTTAACACCTGATAAAAAACCTTACTAAAAATGGTGCTACATGGAGGTACAGAAGGAAGACTAGCCCTGATCTCCTTCTGAGGAGCCACAAAAAACCAAAGAGGTACAGGTCATGCTTCATTATTAGCCCCTTAGCTTGTATGAAGGTACGTTTTAGCCAGCTACAGCCATTGCTTCTACTCATGACCAGAAGGTGCATCACATCACAGGCCCTCACTATGTTGTCCTGATCCGGACGTTCACAGCATTACATACATGTTAACATTCACTGTTGTTCCTGCTGCATAATTCATCCATTGATCGGGTCATACAGGGGGTTTTCAGGCACTCCATCACGTTGGCTCAAATATTATTGACCCTAATGCACTGCTAACACGCTGATCCCATGCTATCGCACGAAAGCCTATCGCGTGTTAGCGGGAGTTATTGCTTCCTTTCCCGGACTCCATCGCATCTTCCCAATGTGTTCATAATACGTCGATAATAATGCGAAAAGTGTCCAGGAAAAGAAGCAAATAAAAAAATGCTGATACCTTGCGCTGGCGATCATTATTGCCTTCTGTAGATAATATGCCCCTTTGCTTCTCAGCTTATGTAGGGTATGAGCCTCTAAATCTGGAAAAGTCACTCTGCCCTGACTACCAAATTCCATTGATCCATCTGCTTTTTGGTCATACACATGTAGGAATGACTTCTTCTCCTGAGATATCTTATTTCTCTGCTCTATTTCAGCAATCCAATCAAACCTGAAAAAGACGTGTTGTGCATGTGCACAATCTGAGAGAGTCCCTGGAAGACAAACTCCTTCTAAGATGTGCATGTCCACCCTCACCATCTCGAAACCTTCTAATTAAGTCCTGTCCATCTGTTTTATCTGACCTATGATTCTAAATGATTAGAAATACGACTCTGTTAGGGCAGCTATATCCCCTGCCTGCCCTATCTGAGTAAACTGGTCAGGCCAGGCCTGCCAGCTCTCACCATATTCGTACAGTTGAAGGGTGTGTGCAGCAAGGTTTGGCCGCATAGTGCGTGAGAAATAGTGGATACGAAATCAGAGCTGGATGTAATGTCAACATGTCGTCGCAAAACGCCAGTTCAATGAAAGAAAATAACGTTATCAGGGGTAAGTTATGGTTTCTTTGTCTCAAAAGTCATTATTATTGGTTAAAACAACTGATAAATTCCATGAAAAAACACACGGTTGAAGTCAAGAGAGGTTTACCAATAAATCCTAAAATACCTGCAGTCGGCCAACCATATTTTATGAGCCCGCCATGCATTGCTCATGACCCCATAACAAACATTACTGATGACATCTCAATTGCATCATCAATCAGATTGTTAATGACATCATAATTTACATCATTTATAACATCACTGTTGAGATCACATCCAACGTCATCTTTGACATCCAATCTCTGTGACAATTACTAAACATAATAAAACATTGAGCCAATACCTTGAAAATCTAAGATATTCACACTGCATATTGTTTTTCCAAACCAAAATTAGGAGATTCCAGGAAAATTGTGTGAAATTTTTGTGTAAAGGACAGTAAATGCATTTTTGATATTTTGAGTGAAAATTGAACGAAAGGGCATATCTCGCATATGAAACTCAAATCATATCCCATCCTGCTGGCTGGTTTTTGTCAAATCAGTCCTCTGCAGCAACAAATAGTGCAACATTTTGCACTAGTGTAATTCCTGGCACTTTGTAAAATGTTCTTAATGCAAAATGTTGCGCATTATGTCAATTACATATGAGTAAAAGAACATTTTGCAAGGGCCTACGTTTATTGTAATTATACAAATGTTTATACAACTATAGAGGCAACTCTGTTTTGGAAGCTGTCGTCATGTTGTATGGACTAACTGTACTAATCACTGTGTAACTATTGTGTCTAAAATGTGTAATACCTAATAATGAAAGCTATTTCAGTGAGGAAAAAATTTATCTTTAAGAAAAAGTGTTTTGATTTCTTCTTTACGCAACTTGGCTATCTATGTCTGAAGCAATGTCTTATCTGTCTTTTTGCTTGTTTCTTTACTAACACATTTAAATATCATTCTTTCCTTTCTGGCTTGCTACTTTTCCAGCTCCGTAAACTTATTAGTGATTTCTCTATCTTCATGTCCATTTTAATGTTTGTCGGCCTTGACTCGCTTTGTGGACTGAATACACCTAAGCTTCAAGTGCCTACTGATTTTAAGGTAAATGAAACAAATTATTATCATGGTATTTCAATTCGATTATGTATATGGCTGAAACATGTGGAACTGGCTGTGTCTCAGATCTTCAAGTTATAAATATATAGCTGAAAAAGCAAATGTGGCCAACTGAAACATCACTCCACTCTGTAGTCAAAATGTCGTTTTCTCAAGCAATTCCTGGGATGTGAGATGAGATGTACGTGAGGTGCTTAATTTGAAAGAGAATAAGTGCTGGGGCCCAAAGTTTTACTCAGAAGCCCATAGCCAGTGCTATCAAACGTTGTGGATGCAGCTAGTGCTGGATTTGAGCCAGTGGTTTCCGTTGTTCGGCACCGGCACTTAATTGTCAACACCGGCACTTATGGCAGCTGCAGTCAAAACACAGGAACCCCCCCCTAAATCTAGATATATATTAAAGGCATAAACTCTAATCTATATAACGTGTCACAGTCCCACACAGAGAGAAATTATTTGGAAAACATATCTATTTATTATTATTTTTTAAAGTTTTCATTCATAGATTCAACAATCATGAGGACATAAATGTATGTACAAAATCTATTTACATATCAAGTTGTATGCGACACAACCCTCTCATACCCTCATAGCAACCACCAATCACACCCATCCAAACCATCATCAGTCATACCAGTTCACGATATATACAAACAGCTAATAAAAGATATATATATACATCATTAGAAACAAATAACACAAATAAAGCAGGAAACAAAGCAGAACAAAGCGCCGACGCGCGTTTCGGAACAGGACCGATATTCACCAATCCTTCGTCAGGGCGCAAATAATTATAACTAATTTCTTCTGTAACTAATCAGAACATAATAATCAATACAATGAATGTAGACAGTTAGATTCAGGGCTGCCGCTTCAAATCATAATGTTCGGTCTGAAGACAATATCCCTATCAACAGACAAGGTAGAGCGTGGATGAAAAGGTTCAGGGGCAGGGAGTAGCCCCTACGACTTGAAGAAACTCGAAATAAACACGAAGGTGAATTTGGACGAGATGTAGTTCAGGAATAAAAATATCGCCTAACAGAAATTCGTGTCCACATATAGGCTCTTCCAAGCAATCACGAATAGATACACCTCCCGGTCGTGCAGGGCACGAGCCCCGAGGGGGCTTCTTGGCACCGATGTACGTATATTTTGATGAGTGGTTCGGGATTAGTAAGCGTAGGTACATCCAAAAGATGGGCGGCTATAATTAGCGTGTCCCTCTTACGTCAAGTCGTCAGTATCCAACACACGGGCTAGATCATGCGCTTATGGCAGCTGCCACATTGATGCGCTGTTTGAGTAATTTTAAGATGAGCAGAACAGCGTTGTTTATTAATTCATTATACATTAAAGCCAGCTAATACCTTCCACCCAAGCCATTCTTATAGGTTTGGGGGCCTCAAATAGTCTGAATTGCCACATTTGTAGCAGTGTGATGGTTACTTTTTGCAGGTCCTGTCATTGGCTGTGCTGGCAGGGGCAATGGGTGGTTCGAGCTGCAGTGACCTCCTGACGAGGGCCCTGGCACTAACCTTTTTTTTTGTTTTACAAATTAAGCACTGCACCCAGGTATATGGTATTTGGCACCCAGGGTGCCAAATACCATAGTAACATAGCACACCACCAGGCAGTCACTGCCCTCTTTTCTCAGCCTCTCAGGTTCTTTTTCAACTCTGCTTTCTCCCTTTGTCACTATTTTCTCAGATGTTCTCTTCCTCCTTCTTTTCCGCTTTAATGTTTTTCTTTCTATTGTTCTGTGTTAAAGTGTGATAAGCACCAAAATCCACTCTCCATTATTAGCTGGAAAGAACTTGGAATAGGTTTTATTTATCACACCCAATGAATTCTGATCCCTGCAGCTTTAAATTTCATTTGTTGCAATAAATATCACTCCGTACTCCAGCTCACTAGTAATGAGGACCTTTGAGTAATGAACCGGGCAGCTTTGGCGAGGGGGGAGAAGCATTGGCAAAGCCAGTAGGTCTCGCTGCCTGCAAGTAGATACTCAAACATGTACTGATAAAGCACACTTTATTGTTTAGCAATGAATGGTTTACATACATGTGGGTGTGTTTCCTTGTTATGATTGCAAATATAATTGCTGAAATATTATTAATAATAATAATAAAATAAAATATATTATTATTATTAATATCAATAATGAAATAATAATAATAATAATTAAAGATAAGGACCTCTTTGCTGAACAGATAGGATGAACAGAGTTACGCTATACCATTAATCAATCAATCAACCATTTGTAGAGGGCGCTACATACCCGTGAGGGTCTCAAGGCGCTGGGGAGGGGAGGGGGGTCATCTACGGATCGAACAGCCAGGTCTTGAGAAGTCTCCTGAAGGTCAGCAGGTCTTGGGTCTGTCGTAGGCTCCGTGGGAGGGTATTCCAGATCTTGGCGACGAGGTGGGAGAAGGATCTCCCGCCAGTGGTTGTTCTTCAGATGCGCGGGACGGTGGCGAGTGCGCGGTCGGCAGAGCGGAGCTGGTGGTTAGGGATGTAGAAGGAAAGTCGCCTGTTGAGGTAGACTGGGCAGGTCTCGTGGAGTGCCTTGTGTGCGTGGATGAGGAGCTTGAAGGATATCCTCTTGTTGACGGGCAGCCAGTGCAGGTTTTTCTGGTGGGGAGTGACGTGGCCGTGGCGTGGGACATCGAGGATCAGTCATGTCGAGGCGTTTTGGATGTGTTGCAGTCGTTTGATGAGCTTGGTCGGGGCTCCTGCGTAGAGGGCGTTTCCGTAGTCAAGCCTGTGGCTGACGAGGGCCTGGGTGACTGTTGTTCTTGTATCTGTCGGGATCCACTTGTAGATCTTGCAGAGCATGCGGAGGGTGTTGAAGCCGGAGGAGGAGACGGCGTTGACTTGCTTGGTCATGGAGAGCATTGATTCGAGGATGATTCCCAGGTTGCGTGCGTGGTCGGTGGGTGTCGGGGCTGCCCCCAATGCTGTCGCCCACCAGGAGTCCTCCAAGACTGATGGGTTGGAGCCGAGGATGAGGACCTCCGTTTTGTCCGAGTTCAGCTTCAGTCGGCTGATCTTCATCCAGTCGGGGATGGCCTTCAATCCTTCGTGGAGGTTGACTTTGGCGGTAATGGGGTCCTTGGTGAGGGAGAGGATCAGTTGAGTGTCCTCGGCGTAGGAAATTATGTTGAGGTCATGCTGTCGGGCGAAGTGTGCGAGCGGGGCCATGTAAATGTGGAACAGTGTCGGGCTAAGGGAGGATCCCTGGGGTATGCCGCAGATGATCTCGGAGGCTTTGGATCGGAAAGGGGGGAGGGGGACGCTCTGGGTTCTGCCAGAGAGGAAGGAGGTGGTCCATTCCAGGGCTTTGTCTTGAATCCCTACGGCATGGAGGCGAGCGCGTAATGTGCGGTGGCAGACGGTGTCGAAGGCGGCGGAGAGGTCCAGGAGGATGAGGGCTGCAATCTCACCATTGTCGAGCATGGTCCTGATGTTGTCAGTGGCGGCGATGAGGACGATTTCGGTGCTGTGGTTGCTGCAGAACCCTGACTGGGAAGGGTCCAGGATTCAGTTTTCTTTGAGGTATCGGGTTAGCTGTCTGTTGACGATCTTCTCGATGACCTTGGCCGGGAACGGGACCAGAGAGATGGGCCGGGAGTTCTTGAGGTCTCTGGGGTCTGCCTTGGGTTTTTGGAGTAGGGCGTTGATTAAAGAAGAGTGTTATGAATCGAACCATTGCTGAAGGTCATGGCGGCAAAAACTCTGACATATGGTAGTGAGGTGCTCCTGGGCCATGACGCGCTCCTATTGGATAAGCTCCAAACAAAAATCCATTGCTATGTATTTCACCTAATAAGGAACACCTCCACAAGCCTAATTCGACTAAAGTTTGATCTCAAAAAGCAAGCGATTGGTCAGCAGGGAGCAATAGTCAAGACTTCCTTAAAATTAAGACAAGCAGAAACCAAGACCCTAAATTACATCTTGTGGTTGGCAATCAAGAGTATTCCTAGACCAGTCACTTAAGAACTTGCACCTTGAAAGCCTTTGGGCATTGTCACCTTCATATAACGTCTTTAAAAAATGTATGAATTCCGCTACAGCTAAAATAAAAATGTGAATGGACAAAGAAGATTTCGCCAAAAGAAGCCACGCTTGGTCAGTTATCAGCAGCTACCCCAAATTAGTGCGAGCTTCTCACTTAGCCAGCACTTACACTCTTTATTTTATTTATTTTATTTTATTTTATTTAATGGGATTTTATATAGCGCGAACATTACCCGAAAATGTTAGAGTGCTTTACATAAGAACCAGTTGCGATACATAAGGACTTGGGATTACATGAGTTACATAAAAGATACAAACAGAAAAAAATTGCAAATGTACAAGTTGTAGAGTCACACAAGGAAGAGATACACACAGAAAAAACTGCAAATGTACAAGTTGCAAGTCACTCAAGGAAGAGATACAAATGGATATACTCTAAGAGTCACATAGGAATGGTAGAGAGTACAGGTCTACTACATATACTAGTGGTTAGAGCTATCTCTATATACATATATATACAAATAGTAGATTTTCTCAGGTCAAGACCCAAAAAAACAGGAGAGCAGAGTTCCATTAAGTGGGGTCGGAAAGGGAACGTAGTCACAGCACCAAGGGAGGGTGGGAGGGATACAAGGGAATGGAGAAAAGGCAAATCAGAGGATCGTCAAGGGGGAAATGAGGGAAAAGGGTTAAAGGACGGGGGAATGGACAAGATGGCGGGTCAGGGTCCAGAGAAAAGCGGCCGAGAACAGCACTAAAATGGCGGGCATGACAAAAGTAAAAAAGTCCATGGGAGTGACCCAGTGAGTATGAATCAAAGGGCCAGAAGAAATACGTGGGGGGGGGGTACACAGTCGAAAAATCAAAGACAGGAAGGGAGAGGAGGCATGCAGGCTTAGGTCCCCTGGAGCAACGTCAAGGTCAGTCAGACGGTCGTGGCTCCCACGCCCCCACATCTGGGAAAAGTTCAATGGGGTCTCCAAAGTCAATGAAGAGGCGAGGCAAAATCCAGAAAGATAGCCTGCATGGGGGGGCAGCGGGGTGACGGTGAAACTGGAAGGCAGCCGGTGGGGGCAAAGCTACGCCAAGGCTGGCGCCACTCTCAACAGCGGTGATTCGGTCCGAGGCAGAAGCAGTGAACAGCAGCGGCAGCGAGACTTGGAATGTCCCTCTCCTATGTCCAGCTGGGTAGGGGACGGTCACGGAAGAACCCATGCCCGACTACCCAATAGGCGAACCAGGCGGCTCCATCAGGAGTCCTAGTTCTCTTTGGTCCCCTCTCTCATTGCCCACGCACCTGAAGCGTCCCGAGTCGCAGTATGGAACCCGGGGTCTGTGGAGCATCTATCCTCCCACGAGATCCTCGGCGCTTCCTGAATCAGCAGCCCGCTCCACCAGCCACGGCAAGTGGAATGTCACTGCAGCATCAGCTCCGCTCCCCGATCTCCTCACAGGAAGCCGAGGATCCCAGCCACTCGTGGTCCAGTGGGCGCTGTCTTGGTGAGCGCCGGGGTCCGTCCGTATTTGCTACTCTCCTGATCGCAGGGACAATTCAGCAACCAAAGAATATCTTGCACTTTACCTGCATTTTTCCCGAGCTGGCTCCGGAGAGGAAGTGTCTTCTCAACCCCCTATTTAAAAGCAAAGGAATCTGTACATGTAGGCACAAAGTGATATTTTGTCTAGGGCTAGATGGCCCCACAACATCCAGTCGCTTCATGAAATTCCTAAATGACTTTGAATGAAAACTATCCAAGCAAGTAAATCACTGCATTGCGGCCCAATGACTACATTGTCTAACCAGGGGCTGGTCATAACTTCATCTGAACTGACACCATTCATCTTTTGACTCTCTGGAAGTCTTGCATCCTGCTCTGGAGTACATGACTTCACACTCTAAACTTTCACACAAATTGATGTCTCAGGGATGCACAGGAAAGTCTCTAACAAAGTATAAACCTCACCGGGCCGGCCTGCTAGCTGAGGTTTTATCCTCACTTCAACATTTATGCTATCCTGGCCACGGTCTGTTGACACTAATGACAATCCTTTTGAACTCAGCCAAGAGTGGCATAACGTTAATCTATTGAATTTGTTGTGCTATTTATTGCTGTACATGGTTACTCCAATCTTTTTGTCACTTGCACTTTATTTGGATCCAACAGGGGTCTTACTGAGCTAACCTGCTTGGTTATCACTTGACTGACACCTGTCTATCAACAGCTGCTGCACACTTGCACTTTAAATCACTGGTGCCCCCATAGCTACTGTGAGCGAGCGGTCCTCTTATACCTTCTTACCGTTCTGGTCTCCAGTAAATCCATCAATGAAATTGAAGTGTGTTTGTGCCTGCAAAAAAAATGCATCAAACTCCATAAAACTGTGTCTTAATTCAAACTGCATGCCATGTTGCATTTGTAGTTTAACTTAAGGACTGCTTGTTCCATCACCAAAATCTTCTGGTAACACAAATGGGACAATTAGATTATCCTCACAATAATGAGGCCTTGACGGACAACCATCCAAGCAATGGCAAACTATCAACAACTCATGAAGGCTAAGGATTGAGCCCACTTTCTCCATCTCCTTCTTTATGCTTATTTTCGATTTATTGATGGCAAGAACACTTGCAAAAGACAACTGAAAAAGAGCGTTACCATAGGTGAGAAGAAGAATGGGCAGGAAGAACTGCTCTGCAAGGCAAATCTGAAGCTGTTTGTTTATTTTAAATGAATAACGCAAAATAAAGATTTGTCATTTGCAGCGAGCTTTAGCAAAAAGCGTTTGACCCAAGAAACAACCTCACAGATGAGATTTATGTTCATTTACATGTATCTTTGGAAAGAGAAACCTGGAAAATTCCCATCAATCTGACCTCACCCACAACACTCACCATGAGAATTTAACCGATTCACAGATATGATCCCACAATTCAGGATAAGATTTAGATTTCTGAGGGTTTGGATGTTTCTCAAACTATGAATAACAATATACCAACATTCACCAATCGTAAACGCACAATCAATTGCCTTAACAGGGGCTCAAACTGATCTCTCAAATGCAGGCTATCAAGTGAGATGCAATACCGAACTATTATACAGCCTTGTGGGCAAGGTGGGACACAATCACGAGGTCATTCAGCACAGGGTAGAGCAGTTCCCAATAGACTAACATAGTAGAGACACTGGAACACTTTAGAGTCACAGAAGATAATTTTCTCTCATTTATTTTTCACCATCATCAATAAATCTTTATTCGGCTGCAAATCAACCATAAAAGATTACATAATAAAAACATTTCATACAATTAATATACTCAAATGTATATTAAAATGTTGTTTTAAGCAAAATAAAATCATTTACCCACCATGTTCCGAAGGTGCATCGCGGTGGAAATGTATTTATAAATCATTAGGCAAATAAATTCGTCTTTCAAGAGGAGTCAATATTGTAACGCACTCCTGCACTTTCTTATATTTCACTCATTTTTAGTTTCAGGGAGAATAGGCAGATCTTCTGTTCAGCCAGGTTAAGTGGGCCCCTATGCATGCTTCCAAACCCTCACACAGGACTCTCCCTAGGGAAGGTTCCTTGAGCTGGGACCAATGAGGCTTTTGATCCAGTAGTAGTTGTTCGTAAGACCAGTGAAATCTTTTCCACCATGGAGGGGTAATAAGGTAAGAATATCCTCGCCACAAAATGGTTGACACAGCCTTTTTGTGTACATTTTGCACCCTATCACGATTTTGTGCCGTCAATAACGAGTAGCTCGGAGACCCTAAAATAAAAGGGAGTGATGGAAACTGCATTTGAAATTATTTCCATTGTACGTTTAGACCCACCTATGTGAATCATAAGTAGTGTAAGTTACTCTTTTCCTCAGTAGCCATACCAGCGTATGAGTGAGTTATCAGTTTTGCACAGTAAATTTTTAGAACAATTTTTCCAGATCTGGGAACCGTGCTTCTCGAACAGCTATGCACCTTTATTATCTATCTCCTTGAAATTATAATTACATGTCTATTGTTGTTGTTGTATGACTTTATTCGATATAAAATATCATAAAAGTATGTACAATCCAATTCCATCACTTTAAAAACAAAGCCAATTTTAAAAATCAGTACCAAATTTCCATAGAACCAATAAAGGTAAAAAACACATCTTAAGAATATCAATATGCATAAATAGTATATAAAAACAATAAAAAGCAGGCAAGTTTATAATCAATAGGGACAGCAGTGGACACAA
Organism: Lissotriton helveticus; assembly: GCF_964261635.1. Classification (NCBI taxonomy): domain Eukaryota; kingdom Metazoa; phylum Chordata; class Amphibia; order Caudata; family Salamandridae; genus Lissotriton; species Lissotriton helveticus. The sequence goes on along the minus strand of NC_136072.1, from coordinate 681,681,466 downwards.
AGGGGGCCTAACTCTTATTAGTTGGTAACGTTATTGTTGTCCCTCAGCAGCTTGCTTCTGGTTAACCACGCACAACCCAAATATTTAGCTACCCCACAGATTACACTGAGGGAGGATGTGTCCGTTTTTAAGATGTGCAGCACCTCCCTGTATTCCTAGCTCCCAAATTGGTGCAAACCAGTTTCAGCCATTTTCTTCTCGCATATCTGTATGAGGACAGGCAAAGAGAAAGTGGGGGGTAGATTCTGAGGGAGCTGCACAACCAGGGCATGAAGTGGATTTCACCGGATGCTGTTTCCACCCTGTTATAAATTCGTTGAGAGGAAGAGTTCCAAACCTCAGCCTCAGGTAGAGTGACCTTTCTCTTGGGGATTGAATAAAATCGAGGAAGGGTTCCAATTTTAGGATAGGTTTGTGATCTAGGAACTGCTCTGACAGAGTGCCCCGACTGGAACTGAGTGCCCCCTCCGCTTGGACCCACGCCCAATAAGCTTCCTTAACTAATTGTTTTGACGGCGGGGTCTGGCTTTCCCATGCCTCAGCCAGTCCGATGTCAGAAACAAGCTGTTTAAGCCTGCAGATCCATCTGATCTTGTTGTCTATATCCAGCTCAATAAGCTCACTAAGGGCAGTGGCATAGTTTATCAATTCTGGGGTCCTGCTCAGGCGCACCCAGAATAGTAAGGGTCGTAGCCTTGCAATATCTTTGATTGAATGTTTCCCATAATCTTGGCGGAGCGGTATCAATGGGGTGGATGGAGGAAGGGACACCAGACCTCGGTGGAATTTATTCTCCGATCTCACTAGGTCCATGGTGTTCTCGAATCCCCATAGTTCTGCCCTGTATAGGGCCGACGGTAGGGCTTTGCCCTCATACACCATGAGGGCCGGGGCTACTGGTCTGCTGGAAGAGAGTTGCTGATGTCTTAGAATTGCCCCCGAAACCCTTTTGTGGTTGAGCATCATTTTGATCAAGTGTGAATTGAACTTCATCAAGTTGTTGACCCGTATGCCCAAATAGTCGAAGGATTCGACTTGTTCTAATGGGATACCATTCAACTTAATACAATTCCTAAACCGTTTGGATGGTGACAATGCAAATAACTTGGTTTTAGATGTATTGATACATAAGCCCCATGGGTCACAGAACTGGCTAAACCGATCTAGAAGTTTTTGCAGGCCCATCGGGCTTTTGGAAACCAGGAGGGTGTCATCGGCGAAGAGCAGGATGGGCGATTTCTCGCCTGCCAGGATTGGGGCATCAACTGGGTCCTCCCTCAAATGGTCTACCAACCCATTAACGAAGAGGGAGAACAAAGTCGGGGCCAATACACAACCCTGGCGTACCCCCTTTCCACCGCCACCCTTTCTGTCAACTGGCCCTGACTACCCCACCTAATTCTGGCGTAGTTCCCCTCATGGAGGCGTTTAATGAAGTCCAAGATCGGGGGGGTTGAATGCCCAGATCCAATAACACCTGCCAGAGCTTGGCATGAGGGACCAGGTCAAAGGCAGTCCTTAAATCGATGAATGCCAAATAAAGACTGCCTTTCCCAATGATTGCAGATTTCCAATAAATCATATAGAATCTGAAAACCTGGTCCATCGTGCCAACCCCCTGTCTGAACCCTGCCTGGAAATGATGTAGGACATTTTCATCGTCCATCCAGGACCTCATCCTCATAAGGAGAACCCTGCCAACCACTTTCTGTACTACGTCGATTAAGCTAATCGGTCTGTAGTTGGCAGGATCCCCCCTATTCCCCTTCTTATAGATGGTCACTACCTCGGCACCCTTCCAGGAGTCGGCAACAACATGTCCTCTGGCAATGAGGTTCATCACGAGCAGAATGAATTGTGCCCAGAGCTTTGGGTCATGCAAGAGTAAATCGCCAGGGAGGCCATCGGGACCCGCCGCCTTTCCTGGCGCTATGCTTGCTATGGCCAGTGTTACTTCATTAATCCCAAATGTTTCAGCTGTTATAGGCGCCCTATCGTAGGGTAATGGCGACCCAGACCTAGGAGAGGGATTCTCTTCGTCCCCACTATAGAGACCAAAAAAGTGGTCATACCACTGGCGCCATGTTATATCATTTGATAGCGGGTCCATTCCCCTTGTACACAAACCATTTATTAGTTCTCGGTTGACTTCAAGTTGCACTTTGATGACGTAAATGATAAGGAAGCCTAAAACTTGATAGCCTCATGCACTGCTTTAGATTTGCAACTCCTAACCACTGAGCCCACTACCCCAGCCAGACATATACTGGATCTGTTTTTTTGCCACCCATCCAACATTTAATTTCACACTCTCACACACCCTCACGCGGGTGACATGGTCTGACCATAAGGGGCTTTTGGAGCACACTGCCTCACAATCCAACACAGTTTGGCCCTTTTCATTCTGGTAAATGTAGTACACAATTAGCGTTTACTTCAAAAGTAGCTGCATGTTTATGGGTTTAGCCCTTCATCAGTAGACAGTAAAGTAGTAAAGAGCAAAGAAAATCTGGTGTTGCTGGAAATGCTGCCAAATTCCTATCAGATCACAGTACCACTCACAGATACACAGATCCATCTTCAAAACGTGTCAGCTTGCTGGATCAAGGGAGCCTTTTGAACAGAAGGGGTGTTGGGAGCACACTGCCTCACATCCCAGCATAGTTTGCCCCTTTGCTTCCTGGTGAATGCAGTATACAATTAGCTATTACTTCAAAATTAGCTGCAGTTTTTTACCAAAGTTGGTGTAGACATTGCTGTATATCTCTAGACACGTGTTTCTGGGTTTAATCCTTCATCAGTAGAAAGTAGAAGTAGTAGAGAGCAAAGACAAGTCATCTTCCCAGCAGAGTTTGCCGTTTTGGCCAGGAGGAATACACAAAGCCCAACTGTCATCCACAACCATGTGGTTATATGACCCAGAGACATGTTGCAGGCACCATATGGCTAAGAATGAAAAATATGAAAAATGCCAACTTTCTAAAAGTGCACTTTCAGAATTGTAATTTAAAATCTGACTTCACCATAAGTTAAGTTTTTACATTAGGAGTCCAGAGACCCCAAACATGACCCAGTTACCTTTTCTCATTTGGAGATTACACATATAAAATGTAATAAGGTAATTCCAAAGTTATTCTATTGGAGAGGTAGGCCTTGTAGTAGTGAAAAACAAATTTAAGAGTGGTTCACTACCAGAACATGTAAACTTTAAACCTACATGTCTAACTTTTGAAATACAATGCATCCTTCTCTTGGGGCTGTCCAGGACCTAACCTAGGGTTGTCTTATATGTATTAGAAAGGAAAGCTTGGGCCTGGCAAAAGGTTTACTTTGCCAGGTCAACATGGCAGTTTAATACTACACATGCAGGCTCTGCAATTGCATCAATGAGGCAAGTTTAAAGGGCTACTTAAGTAGGTAGCATTATCAGTGCTGCAAGCCCACTAGTCGCATTTAATTTACAGGCCCCGTGCAGATGTATTGTCACTTTACCAGGGACATAGAAGTAAATTAAATATGTAAAATTTGTATAAACCAATTCTACCATGTTCTATGGGAGAGCTCAAGCACTTTAGCACTGGTTAGCAGTAAAGTGTACAGATTACTCAAGTCAACAAAACCAATTCAACAAAAATAGGAGGAGTCAGGCAAACGGTTTAGGGCCAACCATGCAAAAATGTCAGGTCCCAACAGAAGGTTTAAAAGAAGCCAAACAAAATTGTAAAAGAAGTGAAAGGCTGTGGATAAAGTCAGATAGCCCAGTTACTAAAAGCACATATAAAAAAATGTTTTGCGCCCGTGCAAAGCAAAATAATAAATCAGCTACAGTACTGTTTTATAACAGTCATATTTTAAGCTTAAAAACCATGTCAGGGAAACAATGAGTACTGGTCCTTTTTTTGAGATGGCTGAATCAGATTGCCATGGCATTTTCCTCACTCACCTCAACTTCCCTTAACGATGTGTGCCCTATACTCTAACTAAAAAGGTGGTGGCTTAAGTCATTCCTGCCCTGGCTGACCTTTGTAATTCATCTCTTTCAGGTGATACAGATCCCACTTTTTAGAAAAAGCTGTAACCTCCCCCCCTCTAAGAAAAATAACCTCAACCCTACTGTGATGTCAAACTATCACCCCATTCTTATTCTGCTTCTTACTAAAAGCACATATTCAATTATGAATAGCCACCTCCTGAGCTTTTTAGAAACAAACCTGCTCCTTCCCCCAGTTCAGTCAGAGGTTAAGAGGGCTTTAGTACAGAAACAATCCAGGCCAAGGTCACTAATGATCTCTGACTGTCGCTGGATGATGATTTGTTGCCCTTGTTTTGTTAGACTTATCAACTGTTTTTGACATCATCTAATACAATAAACTATTAGAATAACAGACAGTCAGTGACATTATGCAAACAGTCCATATAACTGGTTTGACTCGTTCTGAAAATACAGTACTCAAACTGTATGAGCAGCCAATGTTCAACCTTCAAGTAAGCCAATTCTGACCGGTGTCCCTTACAGTTCTACCTTAGTTTGACAGTTTCCAACTTGTATTAGGTCCCCTTGGTCAGATTGATTGATTTCTTCAGCGTAAATCGTGATGCCTATGCTGATGATACCCAGCTGATCCAAAGGCTGGATGGAAATACAAAACGTGCATCTTAACAATTTTCATTCTACCTTTGGGAAGTTGCCATTTGGATGAGAAATAACTCCCAGGTACTTAATGGTGAGAAAAACGAAGTCTTCATTTTTATAGATCACAGCATATGGGCAATCGATTGATGGCCTGCTTTTCTGGGTATTACAATCTCGCTAGACATCTGGGAATAATGTTTGTTTCTAAACTCAGGTGTGGAAAACATATTAAATCCCTCACAACTTCCTTTTCACCCAGCATCCTAAAGGAAGGATTTGGTCCAAACCCTCAAAATATCAAGGTTGGACTATTGTAATTCAATATTGGTTGGCCTACCCACCAACCTCTACATAAAGTACAGTTAATATAAAATGCTGCAGACTGGACTGTTCCACGATTAAAAATGTGGGCACCCATTTCCAACCACCTGAGACAACTACATTGGCTAAGTATCACCCATAGGTATCTCTTGGAAGCGCTCTGTCGCTAACCATTGCACTGCATAACATCTGGCCACCATCTTTGCTTGGTATACTTACTCGCGTTAGCTAGATGACATTTCCAACATGTAATCAAAGTACCGACATCAATAAAAGAACCAGAGAGGATTCCCTTAGCCTCTCTCCTGCCTGCAGGCCTTCCTAAACATCGGACGGAAATCCGTACTGCTGCCACTACTTGCTGGGCCTAGAGTGCATTATGTCGCAGAGCTGATGGGATCTATTTATATTTTCCAGCCAATAATCTTTTCTAAGCCCACTCTCCTAGTCACAGTTCAATTGCTCGGTGTGACTACCCTGTTCAAAATCGGGATGCCAGAGATGGGGCACCTATACAGAGTGCCTGAAATGGAAAAATAGAAGTGCAGGCACTCTGTGACAGAGTACCTACTCGTTTCGTCTCCAATTAATATTATAGCATTTCTCTTGAGAAGTGCCGGCACTCTCCAATTAAAAGTATAGCATTTCTCTTGAGAAGTGCCAGCACTCTCCAATCAAAAGTATAGCATTTCTCTTGAGAAGTGACGGTAGTCTCCCTCTGAAAATAAAATATAGAAGTGCAGGTACTCTGTAACAGAGTACCTACTTGTTTCTGAGAAGTGCCGGCACTCTCCAAGTAAAAGTATAGCATTTCTCTTGAGAAGTGCCTGCACTCTCCAAATAAAAGTATAGCATTTCTCTTGAGAAGTGCTTGCACTCTCCAATTAAAAGTATAGCATTTCTCTTGAGAAGTGCCAGCACTCTCCAATAAAAACTATAGCATTTCTCTTGAGAAGTTCTGGTACTCTCCAATTAAAAGTATAGCATTTCTCTTGAGAAGTGCCGGCACTCTCCGATTAAAAGTATAGCATTTCTCTTGAGAAGTGCCGGCACTCTCCAATTAAAATATACATTTCTCTTGAGAAGTGCCGGCACTCTCCGATTAAAAGTATAGCATTTCTCTTGAGAAGTGCCGGCACTCTCCAATTAAAATATACATTTCTCTTGAGAAGTGTCGGCACTCTCCAATTAAAAGTATAGCATTTCTCTTGAGAAGTGCAGGTACTCTCCCTCTCAAAATAAAAAAGTGCTGGTACTCCATAACAGACAGTACCGGCCCATTTAAAGCCCTGCCTATCCATAGATGGCACATTTTTGTTGCTGTACCACTTCCAGTCTCGGAGCAGTGCTACTGCACTTGACATTTTTATTTACTCTCGTCTGCGTAATACGATGGAAAAGACCCTCCTGTGGTTCTCTCAGGAGCCAGTGGAATTTCTCCCTTTAACTCATCTTTAACTCATTTCATAAAGTGGTTTTGAAGCACCTGGACACCTATTTCTGAAGTATTGTGCTATTACAATAAATACATTATGTATTCATTCATTCATGCAAAATGCACCATATGCAGTTCCACATATCAAGGCAGCTCCCTACACAGGCATGGGATCACTAGCGCACTTGCTTCCTATGATAGTCAGGCAACCACTTGGGCTTCATCCATACATGAAGAGCACAGCGGCACTTTTTCGCTCTGAGACGATCACCTCCAGTCTTCGTCACCTCTTACGCAGTTAGAAAACGCAAACTCAAGAGATTAGAATATAAGTGGAAACATACTTGAATCAGACAGACCTTCTGAGGGTGCAGTCAAATGTCTCTGGCTCCTCAGGGCCTGTTCTGTTCCCACAGCCCTTGACCAAGTTCTTGTTTATTTTAACTGTAGTAACTTAGTAACTTGATGTAGTTGTGGCTGAGAAGCCTTCTCCACCTGTCCAGGGGAGTGCTGAGTCTGCTGATTTTCCCTACTTGGCTCCTGTGGGAGCTTCAGATATGTGGAGGTCTGAGTCAGGTAATTACAGGACCCAATATAAAGTAAAAAGCTACAGATGGCAGACACATTTGTAAGTCTGAGAGTTGGGTGCACTCTCGCTTGCGTAAGGATCAGTATGAAAGGAGTGAGAAACCGGACTGAAGACACTTGAAGCCAGCATGCAGGACCCTGTGACAGCCTATTGGAAGCTATGAAGCACTAAGTGGAAGGTGTATTGCTCTTTATGAGCGTATCAGAGACCCCCACTCCCTAAGATGAAGTGTCAGCATACAGCTATGAACCTCTTCGACATCATCAAAGGCAATTGACGTGTGTCTAGCATGGGTAAGTGGCTGCATTCCAGGCAACCTGGCCATTGTGAGCACTGGATGTGGTGAAAGTATGTCTACCCCTTTCAATGGCCTACCAAATAGTTAGGTCATGCCTGTCCCTAACAAACTTCCTATTGTTTTCTATTTAACGGATGTGTGCCCAAATAGGTACTGAGACCATCAAAGGGCTACTTTTCTCCAGTTTGACTTTATCTTTCTATTGTTTGCTATTAGTGGCTTATGTATTTCCACCTTAAATGATTTTGAATAGAACCGTACGTTCTTCATTATTTCACTAATTTTGTTGATGTTCACTTGTATCCCCAGTACTTCCTTGCAGTAGGGCTAGGCTTCGGTGCAGGACACCTAGGCCCTGATTACTAGCTGCACGGTGCAGTGGAGCAAAAATGATCTTGTCCAGAGTCAACGATTCTGGACAGTAATTGCAACCCTTCACCATGTATTCATAATAGTGTGTCCCCAAAGTATTTGAATAATATGTAGACTGGGAATTACTGGGCCCTTTACTGCATGAAGATCAGTGGCGGCTGGTATCGGGCCAGAGTGGCGGGTGATTGGGGAAGGGCGAGGGGGAAGGGCGAGGGGGAAGGGTGACGGACGTCGATGAAACAAAAAATGAAAAAAACAATACTTACCTGCTGCTTGCTGAATCGCCAACTTGGTGCACTCCTGCTGCACTGCACAGGCTCCCCGGACTATCCTGGGGCCAATCCAGACACTGCTCTCATGTAAGAGAACAGCATTATAATTGGCGTGAGTGCCCTCGATTTGCGCATCCAGAGAAACTGGGAGCCTGTGCCTGCTGTCTCCAACCCGGCAATGCAGCTCAGGGTAGAGACATCACAGTGTGTATGTCGGTTTGGCCGTCCTAAGATGGCCAGCCAAACTGACAGCAGTGACCAACACACCTCCTCCAGCATGTCATCATCTGGCCCCACCCCCAAGACTCATTTGCGCTAAAAATAAACCTATAATAAACCCGTGTTATTGTCGTTTTAATTTTTGAGTTTTGCGGCTGCTGGTGGGAGGGGGCAATCTGTGCATAATTTGAGCTGGCGACTTCCGGTGCTCAGCACCGTCACTTAATTGTCAACACCGGTACTTATGACATTCTGGACCATGGTGGCACTGACTGTCTAACTTAGAGATGAGCACAACAACGAAGTTTAATCATGATACATTAAAAGTGCCTGTAACCAGCGCTCAAGCCATTCTCATAGCTTTGAGGGCCTGGCATTGTCTGAATATTAAGACTGTTGAATATGACGGTTAACAGTAGTGTTGGTACTGTCATGGACAGGTTCGCTGGAGCAATTAGTGGAGCAAGCTGCAGTGGCCTTCTGCCGAGGGCCCGGCACTATTATTTTAACAAATTAAGCACTGGGGGCAATGTTCCTCCAGCATAGCGGAGAAGCCGCTGCTGATGTTGATTCCCACTTCCATTTACACACTGCTCTGAGCAGTTGGTAAATGAGAATAGGAGGTCTATATGGGACATTGTTAGAACAAGGAGAGTGGAGAGCGTTTCAGAAGGAAGTCCTGGAGTGCACAGACTATAGCACCTACTGATCCTCACCCAATACCACTGGCCAGCTCTTCTATTTAAGGAGTCTTTCGTTTGTCCCTTGGAAATCCCTATACAAAGTTATTGTGAAGAGTAGGGCATAAAATCTTGGGCCACTTACCCCCACCATAATATGAAAACGTCACATAAACTCTAACATATACACTAACATTCTTATACTGTTATAGTTACTAATATGAAAATTACACTGTCAAACTGAATCCGTGTCAATTGCTAACCTCTATACTGCTTGTATTCTAGAAACTCCAATACAGTGGCTGGTAGATCTGTTTAATTTGTTGAAAAAGTAGCAGTCGTTTAAATGTATCAATTTATCCATGATTTCCCAATTTAATGGGCTATAAAATCATTTCCTTCCAATGATTTAATCATATAAAAATCTAACTAATGTAAATTTAACTTTAGAATTAGCAAAATGTATTGTGAAATATAGGATTGTGTTGTAAAAGTTTTTGGAATAAACATTTCTGTTCTACTCCACAGCCCACCCGCCCAGATCGAGGGTGGTTTGTGTTCCCTTTCGGTAAAAGCCCCTGGTGGGTTTACATTGCCAGTGCTGTGCCAGCTCTCCTCGTCACCATTTTGATCTTCATGGACCAACAGATCACAGCCGTCATTGTAAACAGGAAAGAACACAAACTGAGGGTATGTAATCCACGTGTAATGCAATGGTAAGAAACTTTCATGAACGCAAAACAACAATTAGAAAGACAACCATGGGTGTGCCGGCACCCGCTAGCGAACAATGGGTAAGTGGAAGACTTCTGAGTGTCCTACAGGACTGCATGCCCTATGTATGTTGCACGTCACATCTGTATACACGTCTTTACCTCTTTTTAAGGGACATATACCTGCATGACTTCCTGATTTCCAACTAGCTCCGTATGAAGAACCGTTGTCTCTTTGAACATCTGCCTACCTTCTTCACATACTTCCCCAACACGCACACCCCTCCTTCCCAGGTGATAATATGCTTCACAAATCTGTATAACATAACAAGGGCCAGGGCATCCATACTCTTCCCGTAAAATGTTCAATGTAATGGATAATTTTCAGAGGCTTAGCCACTTTAGTTTCTGGACTCCAATGACATAGGATTGAGTAAGATGCCATGGCCCGCCACAGACCACCCTTTCAAGCCGCCGCCTATGACAATAAATATCACAGCTTTTTCAAATGCAAAAATAAAAGATATACTAGCAGGATGTGTGGTGTCAGTTCAATTATTCATTATTTATCTACTGCAGCTTATAACGCATCTTGCCGCCTGTAATAGTGACATTTGTCACAGAGCAAAGCTGCACTTTAACAAACTAAATGAAATGTGGCTTTTCCTGCTTCAGCTCTGTTTTCTAGCTGAACAGTGATCAGCAGACAGAAGATATTTATGGCAGCAGGTTTATTTTTCCACATTTTAGGTAAATATTGGAAAGACAGAATATATATCTCTGCATGTTTGCATAAATTCTGATTTAGAGAGTTTTTCTATTTAATTTAACTTTAATATGTTTTGTGCAGCAAATATCCAACTGCTTTTTGATGTGTTTAGTGTTGCACTGGAGTTTCTAATTTATATGTTTACAAACAACCTATTTCTCTCATATGACGAACCCTATACCAAGGATTTAAGTGGTTTGTGGGTTGGGTGATAGTGTGAACTTTTGTTATAAGGAATAAATGACTCCCTTTTGTACATTACAAGGATATGGCTAGACACTTTAGAGTTTCATGACCTAATAGAGGAAATCGGCCATCAGACCTGTCCCTTTATATGGTCACATGACTCACAGAGTATCTTTATGATGTACCCTAGGGAGTATTTTATACCTCGTTTTACATTTATCTTGCAGCTACTGCTCTCTCTGTATTAGAAGCCTAAAATGACCACAGCACATTTCTTTACGTAGGAGACCCAAGACAACTTTACTTAGAACATTAAAGCAAGGAAACTGCACCATGTCAATTTTCTCAGTGGCCAAAATCTGAAACAAACCTAGCTAAAGACTTAAAAAAATAAATGCCTACCATACATTACACCTTCACGCAAAACAACTTTCCTGTCTCTTTTATATTAGAAACAAAACTGATACGTCCAGAATGAAGCAACAAAATGAACTTTTCTACAATATAACGTAGGAGACAAAGACTTTGAACAGGATTTCCCTGAATCCATTACTTTTATCAGACAAAATTGCTAATGCAGGGTGCGATTACACACAGCCATTCAGACTACGCTAGTGTGTCCCGCCTTCCGGACAGTTAAATCTCTAGACCCCAGTGAATTTTATTATAATAACATTGAGTAGAGTGCTTCATCATCAAAACCTCAACACATTGTAGCTCACACCAAGCCCTACAAATATGCTTATCCTTCTAACTGATCTGACAGCTTGCTCATAAACATGTTTATATTGCCACCGCCTTAAAGATTTTCCATATAGGGGAAGCAGTTATATTCCTCTCAGTTACTGGGGTAGCTTTATCTAAAGTGTCAGGTTACTAACACTAACATGTCTACTCCTAAAAGAACAGTGTTTAAGCGTCAGTGTCATTGTCCACTATTTTTTTTTCTGAACAGTCTTTTGTGGAGTACAACATGCTTTATTTTATCTTGGCACAAGAGGACGTGTGCCTTAAGACCAGAGTCTTAAATTGGCTCCTCCACTCTACCAGTAACCAATGCAGTCTCATCAGAACTGGTATGGTTTGGTTTATTAGTGAAGTTTTAGCGTTTTGAAGATATTGTAATTTCCAGGCTAAATACTTATGATTGTGGAAGGAAATGTAGTAATCAAACTTAGCCAACAACATATTATTTACTGTTACTTGAATGTCCTGAAAGGTATTGTTTCTACTTCTTACTCCTAAGGTGGTAAAGAAGCCCAATATAGTTCTTGCATTCACTCTTGCATCCAAAGACAGCTTAGGATCCAGATTTCTCGTGGGCTTTTCACATTATTTAGCTTTAAAATATGATGTTCTTGAATCAGACTGCTCTGCTTTATTTTCCAAGGGTATCAAGCATTAAGGCAATGAAGAGTTGAAAACCCAGTCTTCCCCACATTTTGATTCAGTCTTTTCTAGTTCTTACAAGAATGAATTTTGCCCATAATCCAACAAACTCTTTAACTAACCCAACTCATGTCTCCCTGGAAGACCCAAATATGCGCAGGTAATGTATGCATAAACAACATGGATGTGATGCACCACAGAGGCCCTTAGGAATTACCATATGAGCTACATGTAAACAGAGAGGCAAGCTTTGCAAATAGTTATATGCCCCTGGTACGTGTGTTGATATAATTGTTTCTCTTACTGCCAGTGAATGTTTTCACTGTAAGAACAATTAAACAAGCACATGCCCTCTACTAAAACGTGTAGCAAAGTGGGTTCTACCCATGGAAGCATCCATTTTTTTTTTGGACCTTTGGTTTTTGATCTCTCTTTTTTTTTTTTTCTTTTTTTTTGTCCTCATTATCTACCCTGGTCGTACCATTAAAGTCAAATGGAGAGCGACACACTGCCTCAGATAACTGGATAGGTAGGCCAGTATTATAACCGGGTCACCTAGTCAGTGAAGTCACGATCTCCAGGACCCACTGTTGGCAACCATAAGGGCACTGTTTTGCTGCACAGGTATACCTGCCACTATATCAAAATCAACGGGTAAGGGAATGCCAGCTGATATAAAAAATGAAGAACACCGAAGGCAGCATAATCATTGGACCAAACAGGGGGGGGGGATAAAACCCACACGATTCAAAGTTGGTTCCACTTCAAGAGGTGCCAAAAGGCTCTCTTGTTTAGGTTCCCTGATCTCAATAGATCGAGTTTTGAGATCTGCAACATCAATGTCTGCCAATCAGAAAGAGATACAAATTTCTCTTCTGGCCAGAAGAATAGAGTAGAAGATAAGGTATTTGGGAAATCCCATAACCCCCTCCATGACTCCAAAAATTACCAGTGCCAGATTTATCGTAATCTGGCGACCCAGGGAGGTTGAAAGTGAAATGCTTATTGAGTCCCAAAATTGAGATAAAAGAGGACATTCGTAAAACATATGTAAATCCAAGGCAGCTATTGCCCCACACCTCGCCCAGGCACAAACAGGAACAAATCCGTAAAGATTTTGATAGAATGTTGTCTTTAAATAGAGCAGCACCGGTAGGACTTTGAACAGATTCAATTCTAGTCCACTCTTTTCGTACCTTCAAGTAATTGGCAAGCAATTTTCCCATCTTATTCTGCCCTTCATAACAGCGGGAATTACATTTTAATAATAATTTGGAGGCCGCGTCGTAGTTAATTTATTAAAAGTGAATTTGGCATCAATAAGTTCTTTAAGGGAGGATTCAGTGTTGGATTGATGATACGCATACTCGAGAAGTTTAATTTTATTCAGAAGGTGAGTCGATTTAGCCTCCATGAGCTTTTTCCTCTGTGAGACAAAATTGATAATAAAACCTCGAGCAGCTGCCTTAAAAGAATCCCACACCATACCAAAGGAGGAGTCTGGGGTATGGTTAATCAGAAAAAATTCAGTGGCAAAGTCAGTGAATTTAGTACAAAAATTGGAATCAAAGAGTAAGGAATTATTAAACCTCCATCGGCCTGGATGAGGGGGAAAAGGAATGAGATCAATATCCACATGAACGGGAGCATGGTCGGAAATTAAAATGGAACCAATGTGAGAGGAAGTAGCATGTTGGGCTAACGATTTACTTAGGAAAAGGTAATCTATACGGGATTAGGAATGGTGGGAAGGGGAATAGAAACTATATTCTCTAAGGTCAGGATGACATAGTCTCCAAATAGCTACTAAAGCTTTATGATGTATGGAAGTAGTAAATTGAGTGTGCATTTTGGACGTACAAAATTTAACTTTGGAATTTTGATCAAGTATGGGTCAAGAACTTGATTACAGTCACCACCAAGAACAAGGTAATCATCATTAAGTGAGTAAAATTTTTCAGAAATTCTAGGCCGAAAAGATTTATCAACACCAGTAGGGACGTAAACGTTGAAAATAACTATAGGAATCTTATCTACAAGTAATTTAACAATCACCCAGCGACCATCAGCATCATATTCATGAGAAACAAGAGAGACATTTAATTTTTTATGACATAAAATCACAACACCATTTTTCTTGCCCACAGCAGGAGAATTAAATACGTGACCCACCCAACATCTCTTAAGCTTGGAGGCGTCATTATCTGAAAGGTGGGATTCTTGAAGTAGGGCAACATCAGTCTCAAGCTTGGCAAGATGAGACAATACCTGCTGCCTTTTAATTGGATTATTCAAACCTTTAACATTCCATGTAGTAACTCGGAATGTAAATCAATAAGACAGTATGAACATTAAACTTAAGCTCACAAGAGCAACCAAGAAATGGTGTAGAGAAAGAAAGTAAAGAGCAGAGTGATAGAATAAAATAGAAGAGAAGATGAAGGCAGAAAGGAAGAAGGAAAGAAAAACATGAGGTGCATAGAGAAGAGAAAGGGATAAGGAACAAGAAGACAGTACAAGTCAAAAACAGACAACTGAAAAACATACTTACGGAAACAAATGAAAAAACGAGGGTGACGGCGCCAAAAGACGATGACGGTAAACAACGAGAGCAAACACCGAACAACCGCTGCAAAAACATCAGGAGTATACGAAACTTATGGGACACATCGAGGGAGGTAGGAGTAATGTGACATCTGTAAAAAGAGAGAGGAAGACATTAATTATAAAAAGGAAACATGGGAAAAAGGGTAAGAACAAGCAACGATCAAAATATAATTAGACAAAGGGAAAATATATTGACAGTCATGAAAAGACCAACATGACGAAAACATAGCCACAGGACCAACTCTATGGAGAACCAGTTAAGCAATTCCCGAAGTGTCCATAACATCCGCTCCATGATGACGAAGGAACTCTTGTAGAGCCACTGGATCTTCAAACGTAGTAGTCTTGTCTTTGTAAGTAACCTTGAAGAGACAAGGATGAAGCAGACCTTATCTGGCGTTGAGAGCACGTAGCTGCGGACGCATATCCAGAATTGTTTTCCGACGGTCAGCTGTTGCTTTAGCTACGTCTTGTGACAAGAATAGCCGATGACCTTCCCACATAATTTGCTTTTTAGCTTTAGCAGCTGATAGAACATGTAAAAAATCAGTATATTGTAGAAACAGCATAATGACACCTCGGGGTTTGTGAGATAACTTGGGACCAAGTCGATGGGCTCTCAGAATTTTGATGGAAGATGAAGCGGGTAAGTCCAGAATCTTGGGGAGAAAAGACTGGAAAAAAGCAGTAGGGTTTGACCCTTCCGAAAGTTCTGGAAAACCATAAAGGTGAAGGTTATTCCTGCGGTTTCGATTTTCCAAATCCTCCGCCTGATGTTTGAGATGAAGTATATCCGCCTACATAGAAGAGATATGAGAGCAAGAGGCCTGAAGAGATTCTGTTGATTGTTCTATAATCAGAACACGAGAATCCACTGAAGACCATTTATCGTGCATAGACTGTAGAGTTTTGGTGGTCATTTCCATGAACGGTTTGAGGGCACATATCTCTACCAGAATGAGATCATAGAGGATGACGATGTAGCAGAACTCGGTGAAGGGGGGTCCTTCTTTGGGCATTTGGTAGACGCTGTAGTTTTTGGAAGTTTACTGATAGTTTGCATTTTGGGAGATGGTCCAGGATGCAAATCAGATCTTGGTGTAGGATTGTCCTCCATATCCCGTAGAGTGGAATCAGAATCTGAGCATACAGTTGACTTGGTAGCAGCAGAGAGCTTAAGATTACGGAGTATCCCCATAAAGAAGCAAAAGATGATTTGAAAATAGACTCTTATTATCTATTCCATATGCCACAACAAACGATGTCAAAGAACTCCAGTTGTTGAAAGTGAAGGGAACAGAGGACAGTCAAAATGGCGGTAAAACCAGTTCAAAGAACATGTTGAGGAGATAAACTGCGCAAAATCCAGTAAAATGGCATTAAAGGAGATATAGAGCCCAAAATTAGGAAGAAATTGCTGTAAAAGTCATATACAAGAAGTCTCAAGAGAGGAAAACGTTTCACATAGCATCACATTTCAGATAAAAATCGCGCGAAAATGAAAAACAAGATGGCGTCCTGAATCGGGAAGATCGAGTCGTGCTGAATTTAAGAATGAAAAGCCATCCAAATGTGGTAAAATTCAGAGTGCTGGGCTCACCTCAGGCTCAAACCTCGAAAGATGGCTTTTGTTTTGAAAATCCCCCGGTGATGCCGCCGAAAAGTGAGCAGGAGTGGAGGTCGGCGCAGGTGCCTCGCCTCTACGCCGCCATCTTAGACGGCATGCAAGCCACACACACCCATGTAATTGTTTTAACTGGTTTATTTATTAACTAGAAGAAAAATCAGAATTCCTCAGCCGATGATCAAAAGGATTGTAGGGAATCCACCAAACAGACCTGAGAACAAAAAAAAACAAAAAAAAGGAAGGAAGGAATATGTCCCAAAACAGTGTTAACATTAGTGATATGCAGGATCCAATGGTTTTGAAAAAGTGCAAGGGGCCAGTGGTGTTTAATGAGTTTATAGCTTACACAAAATCTGCAAAATGAGTAATTTATTGGGACTGCAACCATTTTTGAATCTCTGATCCCGAATGGGATGTTTGCAGGACAAATCTTTTTTCTCCGTTTAGGTCAAAATAGCCTGTTTTTGAATGAACATTTAAACAAGTTTCTCAAAACACATATTATCAGTGTCTATTTGAGGCCTGGGGATGTTTTCGAGTACCCTTTGAGGAGGCGGATACAAGGGTATTCCACGCCATTTTACTATCTCTGTTTCTGTTAACAAATGTAGAGATATGGTTGTCCTTGGGCCGTTTAGCAGCAAAACTTGTTAGTCAATATTGAATAAGAACCATTGTTCAGAAGTGTATGATGGGCTGGATGAACAAGATGCAAATTATAATGTACATCTCAGACCTGCACCTAAGGATTACAAACCACATGTAAAGTGATGGAGCCCTGTAGGAGTGTCTGACCTAGTGAGTTTGAGCATCCAGATGCACTTATTAATACAGGATTGTCTTGAGTTAGGCAGGGAAATTCAAAGGGCATCTCCCACACATGAAGAAAAGAGTTATGCATTTTTTCATACCAACCCAAGGGCTTGT
Organism: Lissotriton helveticus; assembly: GCF_964261635.1. NCBI lineage: Eukaryota > Metazoa > Chordata > Amphibia > Caudata > Salamandridae > Lissotriton > Lissotriton helveticus. Next base: position 681,664,429 of record NC_136072.1, on the reverse strand, counting down.
ATTTCTGGCACTCTTGGAAGTGGAGAGGCATAATAGGACGGGAGATTACTGATTTTCTTCTATTAAAAATGGGTCATTTGTTCTATTCTTAACAGGATATGGCGGCTTGTTTCTTAACCATGGTGTTTTGAGTAGAATTAAAATTATACGGCTCAAACACAGTACTCTTGTTCTTGTTCTTTCAAGGTACCTTTCCTGATCTTAGTGTTTGTAATGCCCAATTTAGATGTGTAATTTCTTGCAACTGAGCCTGTCCATATTGAAAAGCACTTAAGTCATCCTTTAGGATATTAAGGGCTGAAGACAATATATTATTCAGGGAATAAATTTGCTTGGAGAACCTTTGCATACTACAGGTATTATTATATTTTCCATAGAAATCTTTAAATTGTTGGAAATCTGTAGAAAATCTGTGGGTCCCATTATTTAATAAGGAACCTTTTTTCTAAACCAGGCCATCCAGCACAGTATATGCAGTGACATTCACAGTATGATGATCCTGTGAATGTGGTTAAATTTTCAAAAACCACATGTAATGGCACAATTACATCAGGAACAAAATGTTTACTCTGTAAAACTAAAACAACATACAGCATTATGAGCCACATTAGAAGGAAAACCCTCCTATGACAATCAAGATGTAGAACCACAGTGGCATTAAATACTTGTTGCTGAACCAATAGTAAGCAAGAAGCATTCAGTGACGTTCAATGATAGTGATGTACATTGGCAAATCATCTATTTCAAAGTCAGAGTAATTCCAATAAGTATTATTTCTGGCAAAGGCAGCATTCAATTGATGCTGGCTCAGTTTGGGGTTCATGGTAAACCACAGCGATAGTTACAACTGTTGAAATTGCTGAAATTGAAGCATCGGGTTCCTTCATGGAACCTGATACTCTATGTAAAACTTGAGCCACAGTAGACTTGAGTCCTCAGTCTATCAGAATTGCTATTCTCTTCTAGGAGAAGCTGCTTCTATGGAGTAGGGAGAGTTTGGTAGGCTTTACCACAAAGGCTTCTTGGTGTCAGAGGTGGTCTGAACAGAATCAGAAACATACTAATTTCTAACATGGTTGATAGACACCTTTCTGTTGTTCTTTCAAATTGCAACAAAGCTAAAATTACAGTTTGTGTGCCTTCTACCCCAAAAACTGGAACTGGTGTTCTTTTAGGATGGCCCAAATACCTGTTTATCGGGGATCATATCTTGATTTAGATTAGCTACTTCTTTGGTTAGCCATCCGTCAGCAGCTTTAAAGACTTCTCTTTGCCATTGGCAGAGTCATGTGTTTCAAATTAGATAGCTTTTCTGTGGCCTCTTGGATGTTCAGTAAAACATTTTAACAGTGGTCCAGGTCAAACTTTTGTTCTTCCAACACCTTTCCAGGATTATCTAGGTTAGGTACGTAGAGTGATACTCCCACGAGCATTTCGTATGGAGCGCAACCAACTAATACTCTATTGGACAAATTACTCAATGTTCTCTGGAGCCCATAAACATTATGTAGTTAACTGTCTCCTGTACTTAACACCCTAGTAGTCAGAGCTTGTCTAATTAATCCAATGATCTCTGCACAAAAGGGATGCGAGTAATAAAGACCTACTCCCAGAACAGACAAAACAACCCTGAATGGCTTTCTGTCAAATGTAGATCCATTGCCTGACTGGATAGAGTAAATGAAAGGGAAAACTATGCACTGCAATGCAACCTCAAAAGAACAAAGCTGCCACCCTCCCTAAGTAAAGAGGCAAAGATGGCCGGTACCAGCTCTCTTTTCTAACGAAAGTGAAATACTTTCTTCCATAAAGTGACTTTAGAACTACTCTTCAAGCTTTTGTTCTCTCGCCTCTGGCTGATGAGGTCACCCTGCTCCATGACCTCCCAGACTCTACACTGACAGCCCATAAAGGCACCCTACATGCCACAGCATGTCTCACCCAGGGCCTGAGGAAATATAATCGCATCCCTCATCCCAATGGAATTCCATTAGTTGGTGGTGCTAGAATAATTTTTAGAATACTACTGTGCCTGTGTCTCTGTGCACTTGAGCACAGCAAAGTAACTACGAGTGTCCTGGGGAGGTTGGATGGAGAAATTCTTGAAAATTGAATTCACCAGATCATAGAACATTTTCTAAATAGTTTTTTTTTACATATAATCATTTCAATGAATGCAGTGCTGGAACTGTGTCTTCTAGAAGATAAAGATGTATTTTCTTTTAGAAGCTGTGTAATAGAATTGAGGAGGGGTGCAGAACCTGCCACACCTCTACTTGCAGAGCCACTGCCTTAAGCTCCCATGGTTAGCCCATGCCATCTTCAAAACAAGCTGTATCATTTACAAAGCCAGCACAACCAGCAACCCCACTTTTCTTGCAGGCTAGCTCACCATCTCAGGTGGTTTTCAGCAGACCCACAGTGAGGAAACCACCAGACTGCAAACTAAATAGTGTAAAAAAGAATAAAGCAAGACAGCAGGCCTTTTCCATGTATGCACTTGGGATGTGGAACAACATCCCCTTTTCAATCAGGACCACTCCAATATACTACAAAAACAGCTACTTCTCCTATAACTCATTGATTTTATGCTTTGACCCTGTATAGCACTCTTCTGTCTTTTGGCTAGGTTCATGCTGTAGAAATACCACGTACATGCATACATTCAATCATAGGAGATTATTTCTAGACAATAGAATGATCTTGATGTGTCTAACCAGGCTTGATTAAATACTGTGTTTTTCAGAAAGCATCTGGATACCACCTGGACCTTTTCTGGGTTGGGATCCTGATGGCGGTGTGCTCATTTATGGGGCTGCCCTGGTACGTGGCAGCGACAGTGATCTCCATTGCTCACATTGACAGCTTGAAAATGGAGACTGAGACCAGTGCACCTGGGGAACAGCCACAGTTCCTGGGAGTCAGGTAAGTGGATAGAATTTTATCAGAACGTTATTTATTTGTTTTTATTAATTTTATAACATTAATTTAGTATGCATTATAAAATTATACAGCCAGCATTGAAATTGATAATTTTGAGTATTAGTCACATAATAACATATTAACCTTTTCCTAATTTGCATTGCATTTAAGTCATTCAGAATTTTAGCTCTTAATAGGGTAAAAAAGCAATTTGATTAGTGATGAGCCTAATGCATGATGTGGCAGGTGATAAAGGGTGTTCCTGAGCGAATACAGTGTCTACACCTAGGCTGACATCGTACCCTTAAAGTAAACACTTCTTACATTTTTATTGCATATAATCCATCATGATGTTATTTTATGTTGGCAGAGAGCAAAGGGTTACAGGCATCATAGTTTTCATTTTGACGGGGATATCGGTCTTCCTGGCTCCAGTTCTAAAGGTAAGATTGTTTGATTGCACCCTATTAAGCCTGTGTAAAAATCTTATAAGATGAAAATGCAGCCCCTCTCTATATCATCACCCGTCATTCACATTTAGCCATGTTTTCCACGCATCAATTATTTGTCCAGCTTTGTATATTGAAATTCACTTTTAAAGGGAATCATTGGTGCCAATCTGGACAGGGCAATTTGTGTAAACTCAAATGCCTTCATGTTGAGGACTGTGAGATTGTACCTTTTGTGTTGCTTCAGTGTAAATTCGATGAGAAATTCCAGTTTGCAGGATCTGACTGCCTTATAGGGCAATCAGGCAGTGCCCGATGAAGCCGGTATGATGGTCAGTGTGATGGACTTTTTTTGGGGCCGTTTGTGGGCCTGTTTTATGGTCTGCTGAGCTGGTTTTTACTGTTGACTTCCCTGCTATTTAAGCAAACATTGCCTGCCACAAGCTTAAATTCATGCAGTATTCCATACCTTGCAAAACACTTATAAAGCGTCTCAAGGATAACACATTTGTCTTGGTAAAATTGGTTGAGAGAGCTATATTGTCCTTAAAGTTTTCATAGGAATCTATAGGACACTTCGGATCATTAGTTGTACAGGATAGTAAGACTGACATCTGCATTCCATAGAACAGGAATGGTTTGCAACCTATTCAGGGTGTGTCCTGTCCAAAACTACCTAAATAATTATTGAGTTGACTTGTATAGAAATTAAAGGAGATAAAACACAATCCTGTCGAACTCCCCTGTTTAGTGTAATATTATCACAGTACATTTACCACTTAGGCCATATCTGAACATAGCTGATCAGTCCCAGTGAAGTCTTTTCAGAGAATCAACAATGGTGGGACCACACACCTCTCATAAACAATAGTCCAAGATTTTGTTATATTACCTTTTTCAAATGCAGATGTAAGGTCCACAAAAGTGAGGTGAAGTGATCCATCTTGTATATGTACACATTTATTACTAAGTAGGTGAAGATTGAGGCACTGTTATACTGTGCTCAGGCTCACCCTAAATGCAAGATTCTTCAAGAATATTATCATCAGAATCTCAGCTCTGAATCCGCACCAAAAGTCTTTGCTCACAAACTTCACAGTGGAGTCAATAAGGAAAATTGGTCTGTAGCATTTGGGGTCTGCTCTATAGCCTTACTTTATAAAAAGCAGATATGAAATGGAGGATCTCAGGGACTAATAAATAGCACATATACAGGCAATATTAAGGACATTGGTAAAGAGAGGTACCCAAAGGTCGGGCATGGCCTTAAACAAATTAATGGGGACACAATCTGGTTTGGGCCCTTTATTCGAGTGGCTGTTAACTAAAGCCAGCAGGATTTCTAATAAAGTAACATGTAAAGTGAGTTAGCCAAACCCCATGAGTTATAAAGCCTTGCAGGTGTAAGGTCCCATTATCCCCTGTTAGAAGATTATCTTTACTTATTTGCCAAAAGGCCTTCCAATCCCCAGAGATGGAAGGCAGCCAAGAGACTATTTCAGGCAACCACCTGCAGGTGAAGTTAGCTCTGTCTTATAGCATACCTGTCTGCCATTCTGCAAGTCCCCACCTCTGCTCTGTCCCTGGGTATGCTATTCTGTGCTACCCTAAGTTTGTGTTTAGCTTTAATACAGTTAGAATCAAGACAAAGTTCTGAGGATAAATAATTCCTACAATCTGGGGTAGTGGAAAGACAACATTAATGGTGGATGTTACTGATCCATAAAAGATAATAATATCAGAGGTAGGTCTCATATTGTATAAATACTTCTTGATATCTTGTACAAGTACAGGGCATTTATAGAACAAATTCACAAGGAGTTACTTGTGGTGGCAACTGTAGTACATCTGAAATGTGTGTGAAACAACTGATTTAGATTTAATAGTAACATGCTCTTCAGCTGTCAAGCTTGCGGATGCTCTAACATGCGCAGGTTGTGAAGGGGATGAGAGCGATATATCATAAGTCTGAAGAACAGAGGACATTTTTTAATTCATGAACAGGTTCTGATCACCAGGCCCTATTAAACCAATCCCACCCATTATCAATGTATGTTTGTGTTGCTTAATCAAGCATTATCCTTTTGCAAGAAATAACTTCACAAAGGCGAGATTCCAGACTATTTAATTTCTCTCGCCGATATGACCAGGTTATTGCCAAGATTTATTAGATTTGTACATTGTTAACAGCAGTAGTTCTATTACCTATTGGCACAATATGCCTCTCCTGAGCCCTATGTACACATTAATCACCATTGATAGCAACCTGTGGAGCAGCAATACTTGTCCCAGACAGGGTCACTATTTGAATCAGATGGTTATCTTTGAATATCTGTGTATATGATGATTTGGGGTCCTCTGGGAGTCCAGCTGGTTGCTAAAGCACCCCTAAAAGTTTATTGGGGACTTGTCTATTGTTTGCAGATCATGGGCCATCACAAGTCTATCTGTCTACAGTATAATAATAGAAGACACAGTACGCAAAAATTATACGTGGTAGTAGTGGACCCAAATGGGAAAAATACTGCACCTCGTACAATGGCTTTATATGAATCAATTAGTTGCGAGAGACATTTGAAGAAGAATTGTATACACAGAGGTGCTATCGCAGTTCTGACACCCTACTACCAAAGGTGACTCTTGTACATTAGAAAACTAATGGCCAACCAATACACATTCAATAGAACTGCATTCAGCACCCTCATAGACGATTGAGATAACCATAAAAGTAATGGATATTTGTAAGCATGAGTACAGTATTCAGTACACGTTGTCAATCCTTGTAAAAGAACATACAAATAATTTATTTCCTCTCCGAAACACAAAGAACGCTGAATCCAATTGTTACTCCAAGCTTTTCACTGTTGATATATTCTGTATACTGACACTTCCAGCAAAGATCAGCCAACACGTGTTTTGTCTTTAGAGACTTTTTCAAGGCTGGAACATAAATATAATACATGTAGTTTTTTTTATGTTTGTACACAAATGGTGGCTAAAGTGCAGATACTTATAAGTTCATATCTAAACAGTCTAAATACATTATACCATTTTAATATTCCAAAAGAAAAATTAATTGCAAGGAAGTAAGAATATACATAGACTGAGAGAAAAGGCAGATATAGACCTGTGCCTGTGGTACAGGCAGGATTGTTTTTGTGCAGGAAGACATACCTTCCTGCCGAAAAAACAATCCAAAGAGGAGTTTTTCTCTTTCTATGTGTGTCTGCAGCACACATAGAAAGAGGAAAAACGAGGAGGTATAAAGATATTTCTCCTTGTTAAGCCTCACCTGGGAAGGCATACGATTTTGACGCATTTCCAGGTTTACAAGTCCTTGTAATTCTGGCAATGCATCAAAAAAAATGGGAGTGGCATGGGAACACCTACTGCAATGCCCAAGGATTGTCTCCCTTGTGCAGAGTAAGGCAACGCAGCAATTTGCGCTGCGTTGCGTCACTCCATATTTGTGAAGCCATTTAAATCCACACAAAGTGGCTCTGCGTGGCTTCATAAATACGACTTGGGGCTTTGCATAGTGCATGTACCATTTTGCGTGGTGTAAGCATGACACATGTCCCTTGTAACTATGCTCCGAATGTCTTAACCAGGAGGAGCATCCTGCCACCTTGAGTTTTAGCCGTCTGGGAGTTGTAGTCTTGTAAGAGTGCAGCACAAAACAGTGACAAAACCAAGGACGCCCTACACAGCAGGATAGAGACACACTTTAGTAACACTGAATTTAACAAGCAAGAGGGGCTTCCTCTCACCTTCCCCCCAACCTTCTGGTAGATGTAGTATTTTACAAGTCAGCGCAGTCCCCAGCAACACAATGACAGAACCAAGGGTGTACCACACAGCGGGTTTGAGGTGCACTTTAGTAGCACTAAATGCCCCAGGCTGAAGGGGCCTCCTTAGGATTTCATGCTCAGGCTCAGTAGTAGTCTCTCTCTAAGACTCCAACGCAGTCCCTAGCAACACGACAACAGACCCATGGGGGTGGATAGATGTTTTGTAGGGTGATGACAACTGCCTGTAGTTTCATGTCAGCTGATAGATGGTTCAATACCTTTTAGCCCCATGAGGTGAAGGGACCAGCCTAATTATCATGTTTCTCTCTGTTACAAAAACACATAACGCCAACTACGCCCATGGTATTGTTGTATGAGAGAGAGAGAGAGAGAGAGAGGAATTATGTAATACAGTGCATTCAACTGGGGGTGTGTTGTGTGCTCCTCAAAAATCTGGCAGACTTTTTCTTACTGCCTAAAAGTTATTTTTGAACAATGACTCACATGGTTCAAATGAATGACACACGTTATTTATTTCAATTTTAAAGGTGAGATAACAAAGCATTACATTTGGTCATTGCTAAATTATATGTGTATTTTAAATGTCAATATAAACTTTTTCTTTCATGTTTTATATTTGCAGTACATCCCTATGCCAGTGTTGTACGGTGTTTTCCTTTACATGGGAGTTGCATCCCTAAATGGCATCCAGGTATGAGTTTTATTCTCTTATGTCAGCACTATGCCCTTCAACTCCTTCTCTCTTTCTTTTGTTTTGATCGTTCCTTTCTCATATTCTGCAGAAAGCCGTACTTTGTCTTGCCCCTCTAGGCAGCCCCCCTCTCTTCTCTGTAGTACTGCTTCTGTCACCCCTGAAATCTTTTGTCTTTTACCCCTTCCTGTAAAGTTATGATTTATTTATACTTTCTATCTTTAAATATTTGTCTCCCAAAAAAACTACCAATATTGCATAAAAAGCTATAATGTCCAAAAATATATTCTGCATGTTTTCTACGTAAAAGTACAAATGTTTCTTGTGATGCAAAGATGAGCAATCGACACAGTCTGCTTTTTTGTAACGAAACTGTCAATGCATTACCATAACAATGGAACAGAAGAAATTGGAAGCAATAATGCCATACTCAAGATTTCATCCTTACTGAACCAGATGACTTTACAAAATACATAAATCCCCTCAGTAGTGGCATAACATATTACCTTACTTTTAATAGTATAAATAACACGCTATGGACATAGTACACTCGCTTAGTTTATGTATATGTTGTAATTTAAGAATGGGTAGGAAGTCCTCTTATTGTTACAAGTATTGTGAAATCATAAGCTTTGCATTCCGAGTAACAGCAATATAAGCCCTCTTAGATGGATTCCAATGGACTGGAGAATAACTCCTGATACCACAGCAAATTCCATGTGTTAGCACCAAATTGCAAGCCTTTTTCCTGCCACAGAATTGTTCTGGTTTGATTTTGAGAAGTTGTCCCCAGAAATACATGTAATAATTTTATATAGCTTTTAATGCCTGGTCAGTGGAAACTTCTGTTTCCACCCAAATTGGTCTTATGGGGCCACTTGTAATGTGGACCGTACTTTACAAAGTATTTAGATACAGCTTGTGTCCTCCTTACCTCTATCCAGGGCTTTAAGTGGGCCGGGTCCCACAGGTGCTCAGTTTTTTAAAGGGGGCCTCGAAACGGGTCTTTATCGGGCTCTGTTTTAGGCGCTGGCACAGGCGGTCAGTTTCTTTACAGACTGCATTGACAGCAGGCACATGGATGTGCGCATGCTCACACTGCTCACTTCTCACTAGTAGAGAAGTTAGGGCATGAAGTCATGCCAAGTGAGTGTTGTAGGGAAAGGTAAATCCTTTAAAGAGTAATTTTCTCTCTGGATTTCCCTACTCTATTTGAAACTCCGAAGCAGCAACATTGTTGTGGTGTCACCAAGGTTTTAAGTGGAAGCTTTTCCAATATTATATACACGTCATAGTTGCTGCTTATTTATCTTATACAACTAAGAACCATTGACAAAGCCAATAGTCCAATGATGTTACTTGTTGCATCATAAATCTGGATGCAAAATACAAGTCGGACGGCACACTATGCTATGCACAGATTTTTAGCTTACCTGTTTTTAAGCCACGCCCTTAATTACATAGACCACACCCCTTTGAGAGACCCCCCAATATTTTCATCCCACTTAAAGCCCTGCCTCTATCTAAGGTAATTTGCTGAGGTTATTGTATCAATAATAGACCCATTGCATTTTAAGGTATCATCTATTTAGATTACTAAATGTGTGGTGGTTCTTGTTGCTTGTGATGCTTACAGTTTTGGGACCGCTGCAAACTCTTCCTGATGCCATCAAAACACCAGCCAGATTATGCGTATCTGCGGCATGTTCCCTTGCGTCGAGTGCACCTTTTCACTGTTGTCCAGATTGTCTGCCTCAGTGTGCTCTGGGTTTTGAAATCAACAGTGGCGGCCATCATTTTCCCAGTCATGGTAGGTGAACTCTTATGTGACTTTCAGTTATCAAAGACTGTTTTGTGTGAACTTGTCTATCAATAACAACTATTTGTTCCCAATGGCCGATGTAATATTCCAGTTGCTTTCATAGGAACATAATGGCGCAGAGCCACAAAGGAAATGCACGTTCACAAAGACAGTTGCAGCTGACTTTGCAAATGCCAAGTGCCAATTTGCAATGTACACAAGTGAATTGCATATCGCACTGAATATGGCAGTGGACTATATTGTATTCAAAATATCGCCTGACTGACAAAATTATCATGGGCTGTGGTTAATTTTAGAAATCGCCATCCAATGGAACAATATTTTTATTATCAATATTTAGGACGCAATATTTTGGTTGAATGACATTTTACCTAAAGATTTTATGACTTACAAACCTCGCACGTCTGAGGGAGAAATGACCATTTCTCTCAGTCGCAACTTGCAATGGAATGCACAACTGCTGTGCGAAAGATCTGGCAGCTGCAAAGCATGGAATGATCACCTGCTGCCATGTGCAGGTGGTAATCATTCACAAAGGGTAAACTTTCACTTTCAGAAAGCTTATACCTTGCGTGTGCAGTCTGCCCCCATCTGGATGGGAGCAGACATTGCTCTCATGATCTAATGTATGTTCTTCCCAATGTACCATTCACATTGCGCCACTCTTCATTGCATTGGGAACCCTATCTCTCTACTAAACTAGAATTATAATGCAGGCACTTTGTGAAGTTTAATGTTGAGACTGAGGTCTTCTGGCACATGGAGACATTTGTTCCAGAATTTGCAATGGTGTCAATGAGGTGCAAACCTGATTCCTATTGTTTCGTATTTATGAATTTTCTGATTGACTTACTGTAGGATAGTGGGTTTCTGTTGCAGTAAACCCCACTTTTTGCCAGACTACTGATGCACTTTTTCTTGGTGTGCCCTTGGTCCCTGCCGATTAGGTTCCCTGGGCCTGTGTTCTTTCCCCAAAACTAACCCAATTGGCATCTCTGGCCACAGGTCAGCCCCTGGTAAATTGTACCACAGGTACCCAGGGCACTGTGACCAGGGAAGGCCTCTAAGGGCTGCAGCACTTATTGTGCCACCATTAGAGGCCCTGTACATTTACACTCACACACTGTCTTTGCAGGCAGTGTGTCTTGGCGCAGAACAAAGTAAAGAGTAGACTTGGCACACATCCCTGTGTGCCATGCCTACAACCCACTGCCCTGGCATGGATCAGTCTCCCCTCAAGCTGGGTGCACTATACCAGTGGTGAGGGTACAGGTACATGAGCCCTGTACCCCTACAGTTTCTAAGTCAATTCTTAAGCATTTTAAGTGCAGTGCTACCATTAAGAGTATATTATGCTGGGAGTTTGTCATTTCGAACTCCACAGTACCATAATGGCTGCACTGAAAACTGTGAAGTTTGGTATCAAACTTATCAGCATATTAAACCCACAGTGATGCCAGTGTGGGATTAAATAAAAAATGCACACAGAGGGCATCTTAGAGATGCCCCCTAAAATACGACCTAACACTAGTGTCCAGGCTGATTTGTTGCTTTCACCTGCCACCACCAGACATGTTTCTGGACCCCTGTGTGGAGAACCAGCTGCTCTCAGGGGCCAGAAACAATGCACATCCTTGGGGAGATGCTAAGCCTCCTCCCCCAAGATGGGCAGGGTCCACAAAGGGGAAGCTTCAAAGGCCTGCCGCCTTTGTGAGCTTGCCCAGGCCTGTTGCTGCTTTCAGGAACTGGCCCCCACTGGTTTTCACCCCCACTTTGGGTGGGAGAATCGGCAGGAAACCCAAGTGAGGAAGAGGGGTGTACCCACCTTTGCCAACCCCACCCCTCAGGTGGGGGAGGCGAGGTGAAGCAAAACTCTAAGTCCCCACCATCTTGCAGATGGGGGACCCAGCCAACCAGATTGAGGCATAAGCCCCCTCCCACTGGAGGGTGGGATAATAGGGGGTGTGCCCACCACAAAGAAGGGACCCATTGGTCCCAACCTTTATTACCTGTAACACCCCTAAATCTAGTATTAAGGGGCACCCCTGCACCTTGCCTCCTCAGACAAGAAACAACTACAAGAAAAGAAGAAGAAGGACCAAACTCCTGTGCTGAAGCTAAGAAGAGGAGGACGCCCACTGACTTGGCCCCAGCCCTACCGGCCTGTCCCCACCTCGAACCTGCAGAAGCAAAACTCCGGTGTCTCCTGCAGCCAGCAACCTCAAAAACCCTGAGGACCTGCCCGACCTTCCAAAGAAAAGACTTTGTCTCCTGTGAACACTGGATTTGTTCACCCACAGACTCGGGCAAAATCAACTAGTCTGCACCACTCTGCACCCGACACCCACGGCCCGAATTCGAGTGGTCCAACACCACGAGGAGGTCTTCCCGGCGAGGTCCAGTGACCCAAGCCTCCAGCCGCAGCCTACAGCCTAAATCTGGAAGGTCCCCCACAATCGTGACCAGGAGCTGGTAAGAAGATCCGACCCTAAAAGGCACTCTCGCACCCAACGCCCCACAGCCTCGGGTGGCCCAACTGACGGTGTCTAGCCAAACCCAGCATCCCAACTTACCTCTTCAAGTCGTGGTCACACTCAGAATACCTATGTCCCCGAGCCTGCAGTTGTTTTCAAACAGGACAAACCCCATTGAAAGTAACAGGGCACCCAACGCCTAAACAGCACTCTGCACCCGGCCGGCTTAGTGCCGCTGAGGGGGCACCTTTAGTGTTGTCTTGAAACCCAAATTTGCCTTGAGCTTAAGTCCAGGAGCCTTGCTCCCACAACCTTTATTTATTTATTTATTTATTTATTTATGCGATTTTATATAGCGCAAACTTTACCCGAAGGTGTCAGAGCGCTTTACATAGGACCCAGTTTCAACCATAAGGACTGATGGTTACATTCGGAAAAACAGATTTGCAAATTTTTGACTTACATAAGAACCAGTTGAAAACATACGGACTTAGGATTACATGCGTTACAAAAAAAGGTACAAACAGAAAAAATTGCAAATGTACAAGAGATAGAGTCACACAAGGAGGAGATACAAATGGATAAACTCTAGGCATATACTAGAGATATCTCTATCTACTTAGGGAGGGGATACACATGGATATACTCTAAGAGTGACAGAGGAATGGTAGAGAGCACAGCGGACTCCTGCATAAACTAGTGATTAGAGTTATCTCTATATACATAGGGAAGGGGTAAGACTGGATATACTCTAAAAGTCACATAGGAATGGAAGAGAGCAAAGCGGACTACTGCATGTCCTAGTGATTAGAGTTATCTCTATATACATAGGGAAGGGATACACATGGAAATACTCTAAAAGTCACATAGGAGACTAGTCATTAGAGTTATCTCTATATACATAGGAAGGGCTAAGACCGGATATACTCTAATGGACACATAGGAATGGTAGAGAGTACAAAGGTCTACTGCATACACTAGTGATTAGAGTTATCTCTATATACATAGGGAGGGGATAAGACTGGATATACTAAAGAGTCACATAGGCAAGGTATATGGTGCAAGGTCTAAAGCAAATACCATTGATTAGAGTTATTACAATAAGTCAGAGAGCAGAGTTCCATAAGTGTGGATGCAGTCACAGAACAAAGGGAGGGTAGGAGGGATGCAAGGGTATGGAGAGAAGGGGAAGCGGAAAAGGGAGGGATCATTTGAGGATCATCCACGGGGAAAAGAGTTGATGGACGAGGGAATGGGAGGAGGGCTAGAGTCCATCGAAACTGTCCGAAAACAGCAGCAAAGTGATGGTCAGGACAAAGCAAAGAGTCAAGAAGTCCAGGAGTGAAGGTGGGAGATGAAGCTGGAGGCCAGCCGCAGGCGCGACACCATCTTGGAGAGCTTGCAGTCAGCCGTCTCGGTGGGGGAGAGAGTGCGCCAGGTGGTGAAGGCCATGTTGACGCTGTTGGTACGGTCACGCGTTGGCCATGGGGCGCTGCACGGCTGCCGGTGGGTTGTGTGTGGATTCACCCGCAAGCAGTGTGGAGTCCATTCCGAACACTGGTGCCCTGTGGGGGGGAGGGGGAGGGTGAGTGGTCTGGAGATCCGCTCCCGTTTTGCAGGGCCCCAGGGCATTCCGCCACTGGCAGTGGCCCCAAACTGGCAGCAGGTCGGGAGGCAGGCCAAAAATCCAAGAGAGGGCCGGATTAGCAGGAGGCCGGGGAGAAGTTGGGGCGAGCCAGTGGAAGCGGCGATCGCCATCCAAAAGTCGCCTCCGGCCGCCATCTTAGAGTCAGGCAGGCACTGGAAGGATTCCCTCGGTGGGGGTCTCCACCGAAGGGAAGGTAGAGGAAATTATGCCAGCTGCTGCGGCAAGAGTCTCGACCAGCCGGGGTAGCGCAGGACACCATCCTACCTCCCAGCCTCCGCCCTCTCCTCCTTCACCTCGGGAGATCGAGCCTGTCTGCCAACCTCGGAGCGATCGCTTCTGCTCCACACCTGCCCCACTCGCTCCGCTTCGTGCTGGAAAAAAGAGCGGTCAAAATGAAGGGCTGCATCTGCCCAGGGCCGGGTCAGAGCATCTCGAGGACCGGGAGCCGAGACGATCAGCGTCCGCTCGGCTCCCGGCTCCGCCCACACATACCTTGTGGCCTGCTCGTAAGCAGCCACCAACCGGAGGCCCCTATCCCCCATTGGATAACATTGGGCCTCAGACCCCTGCACCCGGCCACCCTAGTGCCGCTGAGCATGTAACAAAAGTGCATCCTTGACCCTGGGGGACCCTGTACTTATCTGTTAGCTAATAACAGTATTTCCTCCCTTAGGATAAAATTGATGGTTTTTCTATGAAAAGTTTCTAAGTGTGGAGTTGGAAAATCTATAAAAGTCTTTAAAACTGCAACCAAATAACAAAAACACTTTTGCTTACCTTTTTACAGGAAATGTCCCAGTGCAGTATCCAGGTATACTACACTGTGTAAGAAAAGTAATCTGTAAAGTAATCTATTTGACATTTTATTGAAAAGCCAATTCAAAGTATATGTACAATATTTCAAAGCATTGCATTACTAGTAGTTCTACTGTATTCAAACCAAAATATATATACAACTGCAATTCAAACTGTAATATTACTGCAAAGAATAAATCACGTACCTTACTTTGGTATAGTATATACAGAACCAGCTTCCTACACCATGTGCATGTGCTACATTATAGTAAGAATTGATTTTTCTTAAACCTAGAAATAGGGTAGCAAAAGGAGCCAAAATCTAACAGCATTTAAGATTTAGAACTTGGGAGGAAAGATAAGTTGCATCAAATATATGATTATAACCTAAACTATTCTACAACACATTTGCATAAAATCTGTGTGACATCTTTCCAATTGGAAGTAATCTGCTGGAACACAATAGCAATAAATATGTGAATCAGATTACTGTTTCCTAGAAGTCAATTGTATTCCAGGATTAAGCTTTCCAAAAGAATATTCTGAAGCAATAAAGGCACATGTGTATTACAAACCTTGTTATTATTATTATTATTATTTATATGGCGTACAAATCATCCCCAGAGGGCTCTCTCGGTGCCCGGGAAGCAGACAATGACATACTGAGCGAGAGCCCTAAAATAGCCATGTTTTTAATTTCTTCTTAAGGGCCATGAATGAGGTACAAGATCGCAGATCAACTGGTAGCGCATTCCAATGCTTGGGAGTAACATAAGAGAAAGCACATCCCCCCATCCTGGCCTTTTTGATTCTAGGAATTTGGAGGAGCCTATGGCCACTAGATCTTAACTGCTTAATAGGAGTATACCATATTCGTTTCCTCCTTAGATATTCTGGACCAGGGCCAACCAGGGCCTTGAATGCCAGACACAGGAGTTTAAAGACTGCCTTTTTCCTCATTGGGAGCCAGTGTAGCTCATTCAGTAATGGAAGGGAAGGAGTGCGCACCGGTTTATTAAGAGCTAGGCGTACCGCTGTGTTTTGTACGACTTGAAGTTTGGAAAATAGATCTTCCCTCATCCCCACTAGCAGGACATTTCCATAATCAAGTCTGCTGACCAGAAGTGCCTGTAACAGAACCTTTCTGGTGGAGAGTGGGATCCAGGGGAAAATCTTCTTTGGCATGTGAAGTATTCCAAAACACTTGCCCGGTAGTATTTTCACATGCTGCTCCATGGAAAGTTTTGAGTCAATTGGTACACCCAGGTTATTTACCCAAGTTTTAGGTAAAGGGGCTTCTCCTAGTTCTTCTGCTCGCCAGTCCTTGGTCCATAACTGCTCGGCTTTGCAAGTTTGGATCCAAGAATAATTAACATGAGAACAATTGTAAACCATATGAATTGATTCGACCCTCGCTTATGAAGGTGATCAACACCTTTCCTGCTTAGCGTTACTAGTTTCCTGTAATATCATAGGTGTTGTAGATAGAAAAATGATTGGCTTGTGTGAAATAAGCAGCTATTAAATTAGAAGGGATATTCACCCACATTTTATAGCATACTGAAATGGGCCACTTAAAATCACTTTCCCACATTCGCTCAACCTTTGTTTTATCTCAATCTCCTCTTGAAGACAATCAATCAATAAAGTAGTAGATGTAAAGTGTGGTGTGTCACCCGAGAGGGTATCCAGGTGCTTGCTGCAGTCTAAGTTGAAGAGGCAGGTCTTGAGCCCCTACCTAAAGTGGTTCAGAATGGGTGGGGTTGTGGAGGGTGTTCCCGGCTTTGGCAGCGAGATGGCAGAAGGAGCGTACACTGAAGTGGATGCAGCATATGTGAGGTATGAGGGTGAGGAGTGCAGAGCGGAGGTTCCTGGGAGGTCAATGGAAGTGAGGGCGGTGGTTCATGTAGGTGGGTTCTTGGTTGTGAAGGGCATTGTAGGCATGGGTGAGGAGCTTGAAATGGCATCTCTTCTGGACTGGGAGCCAGTGGAGGTCCTTCAGGGGCTGGGTGATGTGGGTACTCTTGGGCAGGTTGAGGATCCGTCTGGCAGCTGCGTTCTGGATAGTGTGGAATCTGGATAGTGTGGATTCTTTATATGAGTTTGGTGGTGGTGCCTACATAGACTGTGTTGCCTTATACCAGTTGGCTGGTGATGAGGGCCTGCATCACCAACTTCCTGGTGTTGATGGGGAGCCACATGAAAATTTTGCAGAGCATGCAAAGCATGTGGAAGCAGGCTGAGGAGACGGCGTTGACCTACGTTTCATGGAGAGTTCACAGTTAAGGATTATGCTGGGATTTCAGGTGTGGTCTTCGAGTGTGGGGGTGGGTCTGAATTCTGACAGCCACCAGGAGTCGTTCCAGAGGGCGTTGTGTTTGCCGAAGATCAGAACTTCAGTTTCATCTGAGTTGAGCTTCAGGCAGTTGTTCTTGATCCAGGCTGAGATGTTCTTCATACAGTTTTGGAAGTTAGTCTTTGTCAAGGTGGGGTTGACTGAGAGCGAGAGAACTAGCTGAGTGTCGTCAGCATTGGAGATGATGTTGATGTTGTGTAATCTGAGAATGTCTACGAATGGTGTCATGTAGACGTTGAAGAGGTTTGGGCTTGCAATGTGAACGGCGGGAGGCTGATTCTCTGGGTGAGTCCTGTTAGAAAGGATGCCATCTATTTGAGTGCATTGTCTGTGATGCCAAATTGGCGCAGTCGATCAAGAAGTGTCTGGTGGGAGAAAGTGTTGAAGACTGTGAAGAGGTCTAGCAGGATCAAGGTTGCTGATTCTCCTCTGTCGAGTAGGGTGAGGATGTCGTCTGTTGTGGCAATCAAAGCTGTCTCTGTGTTGTGGTTGGCTCTGAAACCTGATTGGGAAGGGTCTACTTGGTTGTTTCTCTGCAGATGGTTCGCAGCAAGCAGCAAGCAACACGAACGAGGCTAGTCGCAGCCGTTCCTCGCTGCTTCACTCAGCGTATGATTCACTCCAGCCAAACACCGATCATTGTACCGATCCGGTAGTCTGCCGTCTCAAGTTGGTTACCGGCTACCGTCCAGTTGGATTCGTCATCCTGCCACCAAGAATGCACTGAATGCAACCTCGGCGATCATGGCCATCTAAGTGTTCCTGACACCGCCTTGCAATTCTCCAGCACCATTTACCAATTACAACCCGGTCCTGAAGATGATCCCAACCAAGGAGGATCCAAACGTCGTCGACCGTTCAGGACAATAAATGGCGCAGCCCCCAGTGTGGCTCATCCAAATCTTTCTAGCACAACTGAAAACAATTTTTTGCTTAGTTATTCATTTGGAGCCACATTGTTCTCCTCTATTCACTGTATAAATTCAAGCACCATTTACTACGCGCCATATATGCTGACCACAATTATCACTTGCGTCGCCACCTTTTGGGTCACTTGCACATGCTGAGCACCAAGTCTAATTCAGGTTGTTTTGTTATTCATTTACTTACAGTGCTGCTACAACTGTAATTCTCCAAAAATAACTTTAATTATACGATGCCATGAACACTTTTGAAAAACGTATTGAGTCTCCTTGTTTCTGTTCTCGTAATGCTTTATGCATACATGTTTAATCGCCTTTTTAGTAATACCAGTTGGGATACTGTTTGTTTATTCTGATTATCTACCCCAATCCCAACGTGGTTGACGGGTCATACTCCTGTAGTACTTTACACAATTCCCTGGTGGTGGCGCGGTAGAGGGGCAATATAATATGCTGAGCGGGACTGCCGCAGTCCCACTGAGCATATTTCAAGTTCCTACACCGCCAGCCTTACCATGGCGGTGAGACCGCCATGAAAAAGCTGGTGGTGGGGGAAACAAAGGGGGCCCTATATTTCCGTCATACCCCCCTGTAATGGGGATGCATTCAGTGGGGCGCAACATTTGCCCCCTTTGTCTGCTTACACCCCAAGTTCCAGCATGGAATGGACTTCAGAGTCCATGCCATGCTGAAACATTTTTGCCGTTCCCATTGTGATGCCCTTTTTCAGGGCACTGCCGTGGGAAAGGCAAAAGGACCGTCCGCCTGCATGAGTGTTGTGGGTGTACAGCCGGCGCTGCATCGCCAAAGTCGAAATCAGGCCCTTAGAGTTTGGTGGAGAGGGTACTCTGTTTTAACAATGACAGACTACCCTCTCCACTAAACTGAAGGTCTGTCCACCTCATTTACAGTTGAGTGGACCTTCAGTTTGTCACCAACGGAGACTACTCCGTCTCCATGGCTGACATACTCCTCCGAAGGCCCAATGGATTAAGTGCCATCAGAGGATTGGACATTTGACTTCCACTCAATTAAGAGTGGATGGTCAAATGGCCAGTTTTTACTTTCACATGCCATCACACAACTTTGAGGTAAGTAAAAATAAAAAAATGACAACCACAACATAGTAGAAAACTTTGATGTTGAGGGAGTTATTATTTATTTTATTTTTTTCAAAAATACAATGCTGCTTTGGGATTTTGTTTTTGAAATAAAAAAAGAATTATTAAAATGGTGCCGGACTGCACTGTCATGTTGATGCACACTTTCACACATTGACAGTAATCTCGAAGTAGGTGGTTCCTGCCAATTGAAGAGATGTCTCTAAATTCAAGGTACTGTTACTTCATTAGGACAATCAAGTATTTTTCTCTGTTACCCTGACGGAGTATAATCCGTACTCCAAACTCTAAACCAGGCCCTAAATTATTTTGGTATTTTTAGAAAAATAGAGCCCTGGCAATATATATTATATATCTGGTGGTAACAGATAGCAAAGTTGATACCACATGTATAAATCCCCTTTAGGCCGCCCTGCAGGGGAGGTAGTAGTTCCTAGAAAGAAAGATGTAACCCTTCAACATACATTGGTTCCACACACAATTTCTCTGGTATACAGCTTATATCAGCATCTAAAGTAATGCCGCGCCAATCTGGGAAAGCCAGCTTGATTCCAAGCCCACACACAATCCAGGTAGCAAAGTGTCATTCCCTACTGTTATCATAACCATTAGGTGCCACTGATGAGCTAAAATGATTAGAAACCTTCAGACTAATAGACGTGATTGAATCATGGCAGTAAATAGAGATAGGATCCACAGGATTAAATAAACATCCGGGACCAAGGTTTTGCTGTCCTGTATCCTCATCATCCGCTCTGTGCGCACCTCCACCCACAACATGAGCAAAAACAGGGTCATCAGTAATAGCAGTCAGTCGATCTGCTGCAGGGCACCAAAACAATGGTACCTATTAGCCAATGGAATCAGTGGTGGCTCGCATAGGATGTGTTGTGGGGCGGTGTAGCGGGGTGGGGGAGGGGCCGGGTGGGTGTAGTAAAGTCGGAAATGCGACAGAGTGGAGGAAAGTAATTATTGCGTTCCTCTGTTCCGTTGTATGTCAGAGTTTACTACCCACCCCCAACCTGCCCCTCTCCCGCCTCACCACCCCGCAGCATGCCCTATGCGAGCCGCCACTGAATGGAATTTGGCTTGTTGTTTTGTTTTCTTTATTTTTTAGGATTAAGTCCCACAAAGAGTAAAAAATGAATAATTCATGTACATGATTTTGTGTCTAGGACCACTTTGTCTTATACTATACGATACCCAGGTCCTTTGACTTCGTCTGGGTCATACCCCATTTTTCTTACTGAATGGAATAACAGGTGGGTAGTGGATAACAGGCTGTTGTCCATATGGTCGGGCAGAGGGCATTGAATCTTAACAAAGGTATGGATAAAAAAAAAGCCCAGAGGAAGGAGCCTAATGCTTTTGCCTGTCTGCGT
Organism: Lissotriton helveticus; assembly: GCF_964261635.1. Taxonomy (NCBI): domain Eukaryota; kingdom Metazoa; phylum Chordata; class Amphibia; order Caudata; family Salamandridae; genus Lissotriton; species Lissotriton helveticus. The sequence continues at coordinate 681,644,034 of NC_136072.1, read as the reverse complement.
GAGTGACATGATCATCACAGTCTCCCGCAAATCTAGGTTATTTAAAATTAATAACAACACAGTACGCCACATTAGTAGGGCCAATCCAACCTACTCTCTGTGTCATCAAAATTTGGACAGCTTTGGCAATCGCGGATATGAAGTTCGAATGAAGCCAATGTGCAACTTTGTTCTTTAGCTGAAGAGGGGTCTCAGTCGTCCCAGGGATCAGAGGCAGAACATTGGTCATGACAACCACATAGGCACTGCGGACGAGAGGTAAGTTCATGATCATTGTATCAGACAATCCCTCGTGGCTACTACTACTCCCATTTCCTGACTTTGAGTATGACCATCAACAGTAGGCTCAGATAGTTGAACGCGATCTTGCTTGAGCAGCATGTTTCCAGAGGCAGTAGGTTGTGACTGTGATCGACCAGCCCTATAGGTGGCTCCTCTATACAGCACATTCCTCCTGTATTACACAGCCTTAGCCCTTAGGTCGTGTCGCATTGGCCATTTTTGGATACGCGCGCAAATGTTACCGCATGTAGTGTGGTACTTTACACAGCTCTGGAGCAAATGACTGCTATTTGCAGATGATACAGAGACCGACTGTGTGGCCCCTGTTTTAGGGGAGATGGCACCTGGCCCTACAAAGTATAAACTCTTAAGGCTCTTCAATCTCCCCCAGGCATTTCGAAATAGGTATACTTAGATTTTCCAGCAGCCCCTTTAAATCACCCAAATGTTTTTCCCGAAATAGTCCCAGGTCCTCCCTTGACCCGTTCACCATTTCGGCAAACGGAATAACTTTCTTTGATCCCTGACATCTCTTCTGTTTAGCCGAATGTGCTTTGTTATAAGGAGATACAGACAATAGGCTATTATCCTATGCACATTCATACGAAATCGCGGGCAGTGTGTGCAGGGCTTGAGGGTCTGGCCCTGGCGGTATATCCGACACAATCACATTAGGTGGTTCGTTTTCGCCTGCTGATAATATCTCTGAAGTTGCCATTAAATGAATGTTCAATAATAGTAGGTGCAATAGTAGCAGAAAGCCGACACTCGGCATGTGCTATTTCCTTATTTAAGTCTCCCTCTTCCTTCCTGATGTATCCATCTAGTGTGCTAGTATTTGCTCCCACTTTAGTTGTTGTGGAGGCCTTACGCTTTATCATCGTGAGATGGATCACAGGCACAATAATGAAAAATAAATGTTAATGTACAGTAACTTTCAGGGGTCACAGCATCATGGAGGCAAGAGCTGTGTCCCAGCTCAGCCTCTTCCAGGAGATGACGGGCGTGGATGTGCCCGCACTGTGGGATGCCTCGGGTGCGTTTCTGGTGCTCCAGAGCACAATCAGCCCCTGCATGCAGTCAGGAAAGCTGGGGGGTGTACTCACACCCAAGTAGGTACGGCGTGCAAGGCAGGGCAAAAGGCAAAGTCTAGCAACAAGCGAGGCTTCCGCATTGTGGGGTGTCTCCAGTAAATTTATGGTGCTCAGGCGCACAATCGGCCCCAGTAGTGTGCAGTCAGGGAACCTGGGGGATGTAGTCCCAATCCATCTAGTGTGGCTTGCAAGGCAGGGCAAAAGGCAAAGTCCAGCGACAAGCAAAGCAATTCTAAAATGGCCATTCACCTAGTTAGATTATAAGTTTGAAATGGCACAGTGTGTCATGGCGCATAAGCACACATGCTGCATCCAAGGCACATAAATGCTACAGTGGCCATCTTGCAATAGATTTTCGATGGTAGAAAACCCACTGCAAGAATACCAGCAATGCATGCACATGTACCAAGAAGAGTGTGTTATCATGCGACTGTCAATCAAAAAAGCATGGACTAATAGAATAACTTGCCTTGTAGAACTAAGACAAACCAAGATTGTGAATGCTTGTTTAATATAGTATTGTATTATCTTTCTGAAACAGTTATGTACACTGGAAGATGCTGGATTGTTCCGAAGAGTAATTTAATCTAGGCACTGGTCTTTTGTGAGCAAATATAACATTCAACTGTACTCACCTTTAAAACAGAAACAGCACTGAATTCACATAGCAGACATACAAAAATAATTCATGTGTTGTTACTACTTTTATCTATACTTACTTCTATTCACTCATACTCCTGGTTACACATTCCTTCTCACTCTTACTAACTCCCACTAACTCCTAATGCTAGCTATGCTGGCTTTTACTCCTAGTTATGATTAGTCTAACTTCTACATACTTCTAACTTTTTAACTTCTTCTTACTGCTACTTTAATGTAAATACTCCTATTTTTACTTCTATTTGCTCATGCCCACTCCTAACGGAATCTTACTTCTACCAAAATGTACTCCTACTACCATTTACTACCAGTACTATTCGTGCTTATGCTATTCTTACTACAACTTGAACCTACTCTTACTCATTTCTACTCCTTATCTTACTCTTACTTATACTCCTATCCCTACACATAATCGTACTCCTAGTGTTACATCTACTCTTACACATAGACTTATGCCTATCCATAATCTTACTTCTAATTACTCCTAAGTGTGCCTACTTTTACTTGTACTCCTACACACTCTTATATACTCTCACTTATTTCTACTCTTACTCCTACTTACCTCTACACTTACTCGTATACTTGCTCTAACTGCTACACTTAATCGTACACCTAGCCTTACCCTCACTCTTACTCCTATATTTTTTCCTACTTACTCCTTCACCCACCTATGCACTGAGTAATCCTATTCTTACTCTTATGTAGGCCCTCCTTTACTCTTACACTTACTAAGTACTCCCACAATACTCAATATTGCTTACTCAATTCTTTTCTCACGCCTACTTAATTCCAAATTTAGTGATACTCTAACATGTACACCTAATCGTACGTTTATATACTCCTACTTTTACTTAAACGTTTACTCTTACTCCTATTGTTACTCATATATATCTATAAATATATATATATCTATATATATATATATATCCATATATATATTCACTGAAAAAACCATAGGTTATAGACCATATATAGTTAGGAATTAGCATTTAAGAAACCTTTTTTTTACTCACACAAAACCATTGAAATTCCATATATAGTTAGTTGCACTAACTATATATCGCGCACCCGCAATCCACTGCTGATGATGTCACATATTACATCATTCATGACATGGTCAGTGACATCACTGATGACATCACTGATGACATCTCAAATGACATCACTGATGACATCACTGATGACATCTCAAATGACATCACTGATAACATCTCAAATGACATCACTGATGACATCACTGATGACATCTCAAATGACATCACTGATGACATCATTCATGTGACAATATAATGCATCTCCTCACACTTTAATATAACCTCTGTTACACCCAGTGTTAAATACAGAATATAATTTTTTAAACCATTGACACACCAATACTAGTTACTACATACGCACTCACTGATTCCTACGTCTACACACACATTCACTCATTCACCCATACAATCATTCATACATACAATCACTCATCTTTACAACACTATCATATGCACTCATACACCTATACAGACACTCACACTCTGCCACTCATCCATGGAGTTACTCACACACCTAGTCAGTCCTGTAAAGAATCAATCACACTTCCATTTTCTAATCTATACAGTTAAACATAGAGTACCTTACATTTTCAAACATATACTAACACATACTTACTCTCTTATACAATCATTGATACAAGAACACATTGATCTGCACAGAGTCAGACATCTCCCAGCCAGCCACACACACACTCAGTCTCCCATACAAATACTTGGACAATCAATCAATAACCCATATAGTTACTCATATAGCTACTGATCAACACATGCAGCACTTTACAGAACAACAGACATAATGATGCACAAATTAAGACAGTTTAGTCACTAACCCATGCACTCAGTGAGACACATTTAATCACTTACTCATTCATAAAGTCAGTCACGCACCTACTAAATCTTTTATTTAGGCACTTCTACATCTACTCATTTTTCAATATGTAAAACATATTTAAACTTTACAGAAACACACAGTCAATGGATGATGTCATCAGTGATGTCATTTGAGATGTCATCAGTGATGTCATCAGTGATGTCACTGACCATGTCATGAATGATGTAATATGTGACATCATCAGCAGTGGATTGCGGGTGCGCGATATATAGTTAGTGCAACTAACTATATATGGAATTTCAATGGTTTTGTGTGAGTAAAAAAAAGGTTTCTTAAATGCTAATTCCTAACTATATATGGTCTATAACCTATGGTTTTTTCAGTGAATTTTCAAGGTTTTGTAAATGCTAATTCCTAACTATATATGGTCTATAACCTATGGTTTTTTCAGTGAATTTCATTGGTTTTTTTAAAAGCTAATATCTATAGCTGTAAAATGTATTCTTCTTTAAATCCAAAAATATATTTTATATGTTTATTAATAATTTTTTTTATTATTATTTTTTTTTGTTTGCTCCCGGTACGCGAACCGGGAAGCTTCCCGTTAGCTCAATTTGGTGCCGCGACCCGGTCCGCGAACCAGTAAACGTTCTGTTTGCGCAACTGTCGCGTTAGAAATCAACATCGTGACGCATCGCGGAAGCGCGACGTATCACGTTGTCGCGTAATGCGTCTTATGCCGCGCCGCGTTAGCGCACCCGGAAGTGCTCCGGTACGCGAACTGAGACGCGAAGCGCAGCTCCCCGGAAGCGATCCGGGGCGCGTCGCGAAAGCACGACGTATCGCGTTGCCGCGTAATGCGTCTTATGACGCGCCGCGTTAGCGCACCCGGAAGTGCTCCGGAGCGCGAACCGAGGCGCGAAGCGCAGCTCCCCGGAAGCGATCCGGGGCGCGTTCCGCAGCGCGTAACATAAGCGTAACAGGTCATGTGACTTGTTAATAAAACTTTTCATTGGTTCATTTCACTTTTGGTTTCCTAATGATGTAAGGCTAGGTCAGGTGACCTAAAAATAACACTTTTCATTGGTTTACAACAATTTTTTTTCCCAAATGATGAAAACCCCTCCTTCTTTCCTCACTCTGACTTTCATCTTTGTGAGAGGAAGACCCTTTGTGATCACTGAGCAATGGCTTCATTAGTAGCTTCAGCTGGTGCACCCCCACCACCACCACCACCTCCTCATAGGAAGAGAGGACCACCTCCACAGTTCATTACCAACACAGAGGAGGAAGAGGATGAAGAAGAGGAAGAGGAGATACAGGGAACACAGTTTTTACAAGAGGAGCCCCGGGTATCTCATCATAAAAGTAGTTTCATTTGGCAGTTTTTTTCTTTTCCTGAAGGACAGAAAAAAGTTAATTCTCGATATGTCACGTGCCTGATATGTAAAGAGGACTTATCTAGAGGCACAGAAAAGAAGTATAGTTACGGCAACTATACTATGCACCGTCACATGATGAGGTGGCATCCACTAAATTACAGCCGGGCAGAGATGCGTGACCTTCAGGATAACCCACCAACTCCTGTGGCCAGGACATCAACACAGATATCTCTATCGGGACAAGAGGCACGGGAAACAGTGCCAAACATTCAGGAAAACTTTGTCCACATAAAGATGGTCTGTTTATATTGCGGTACATTACTCTCATGTGGCAATATGAGCATTAACTTAATAAACAGAGCATTTGAAAACCACAAGTGCTCTAAACGCCCCAGAAAATAAAAAAATGTTTTGCTCCTGTTGAGCCCTTTCCAATGCCTGTTTTTTGTTGTTTCCCCTCCAAAAAAAACAAAAAAAACATAAAACTGTTCAAAAAATACAAAAAAAACAAAAAATGTTCAGAAAAATAAAAAAAATATATAAAACAACAAAAACATTAAAAAAAAAGTTCTTTTCAGAAATACCTCCCCTTTATAAATAAATTGCTAGAATGTTTAGCACTCTGCAAGCTCTATTTCTTTTGGTTCGCTTCCCGGTTCGCTCGCCGGTACGCGAACCGGGAGCGAACCAAAAAAAAATTTTTAAAAAAAAAGAAGAGTAAGTATAAGGGAAGTAAACAGAGAGTAATGTTAAAAGAAAGACAGCTATAGGGACTAAACCAGAGATACTGTTTAATAGATTTATTTACCGAAGAAAAGAGGGAAGAGGATATAATTCTGAAAAACAAAATAGATAAGGAAGTGAAAGAAAAAAAGGAGAGTAGAAGAATAACAAAGAAGAGTTTGTTAGAGAATGTGAGTGAATGTTCAAAATAAGATTAAAACATGTGGAATAACAGAGAGAAAAAACAGAAACCAGAAAAGAAGAAGTAACAGAAAAAGAATAATTGAAACAGCAAAGAAATGTAAATAACATAGGGGCATATTATCAACATAGGCAATAAAAGTTTTGCAGCTTTTATCGGCAGAAATGTGTCGCTAAAGCCGCTTTTGCGGCAGAAAACTGCCGCTAAAACCGCTTTTGCAGCAGTTTTCTGCCGATAAAACCAGCAATAATTTTATTGGCTGTGTTCATAATATGCCCCTTAGTGTGCTTCAACTACACAGAGAAAGCATAATGAACAAGTAGTAAAAGAGTGATCAGTCAAAGACACTAAGAGTAATAGAGACGGAGTGAGTGAACAAGAGTAAGGAACTATGAGAAGAGAGGGACTGAGAAAAGGAGTGGAAGGAGTAGAGTAAGTAAGATAGAGAAAGGAATGAGGGAAGTAGCAAAGGCAGGAAAGTGAGGGTTAAAGAAATGAAGCAGTGGAACTAATAGTAGTTAAATGTGATAGAAATGTAATGAAAAGAGTACAAAACATTTACCTTATAATTGTCGTTAACTTAGTCACTTGTTATTTTTATACTTTCAATCTGTGAAAGAGAGAACAAACATTTGAAAAATATTAAAACATGTATTTAAAAATTAGAAAAGACAAGGGAAAAGATTGAAGGACAAACAGTTTTTCAACAACTTTGACACTTATAGAAGCTTCTGCTTCTCCAGGCCCCCTACACAGTCCTAAAGATATACATTTTAAACTAACAGTATCTTGATGCAGATGAAGTGAGGCCTATCTTGGAACATGGTGCATCTTTTGCACTGCTGTTGTCTCACAAAAGTGACGCAACGGCAGCGCAAAAGAGGTGCACAGCCATCATAAAGCTGTCCCTAACATTTTAAATGATTGTTTCAGGATGCCAATAAGGTGTGTCCTATCCAGAGGTTTGTTTGAGGTGAGGCCTACTCAGGGTTGCAGATGAAATTTAGAGTTGTTGAATAGTACAGAGGAGTACTAAATCTTGCCATATTTTCTTATTCTTTGTTGGAACCCCATTAACTAAGATAACCAGAGGTTCCTCTTCCACTTTTTCTACTCCAATTGTGTTAATGTTTTTCTTCAAATCTAGAGGCAAATAAACAACTCTTCCCTTTAATCCTCTCTGTAAATCTGATGGAGGCAATTTCCCTGTCTTTGGCTCCATTCTTACAATAGCCTGAAAGGGATGGATACTTTGAATCAAAATAGATTCATAAGTATTTAAATCCTTCAATTCAGAAGGAATCTCAACCAATTCCAGATTATTATGAACCGCTCTAGCAGGCATCTGGTTTTGATTTAATTTATTACAACAATAAGTACACACACGTTGATCCGATCCCAAATCAAAACAATTTTCTACCATCAAGTATGTTGCGAAATCCTTCCATTCACTATTATTTTCCCTTTCACTTTTTGCATATAAATCCACTAACTTAGTCTGATTCTTATAATAAGTGCGTCGACAACACACACAAGTGAAATTAGGCCTCTCACTTAATTTCACCTGAAACGTGGCAATTTCCTTCTGAAAATTATCTGTACTGGAAACCTGTACACTATCTTCCACATTACCCTCTTCTTCTGGGTCAATTTCAACATTCTCCTCTTTACTTCCAAAGTAACAAAACTCAATTTCTTCACACATATTCTTCACATCTATTTCAGAACCATGCAAAAGAGCAGCGCATAATTGTTTAAGCATAACTGCTGGACTCTTAGCATAATACAACATTCTAACTAATTTCCTCACTTTATTATGATGCACTGCTAGCATCCTGAAATGATGAAAAACACTCTGGCATACTCTCCTGGAAAGACAAGCCAGTGAATGACCATGCAAACCTGTCACTTCTCTCACTCTGCAAGGATCTAATTCTTGCAACAACTTCATTTTCTGCTTCAAACTTTTCTTATTAAATGTCCGTACAAAATCACAAAGCAAATTGATGGAATCCTGTCGCACACTGCAAATACTACTACACTTCCAGGTGTACACAGGTCCCTTAGGACGTCTTCCTAAAACCTCATTACCTAACATCTCTTCTGCCTCTGTTGTCACAAGTTTTTCTTTTTCAACTGGACAACCATCTTTCACCTCATAAGCTCGACCGCTGGTGTCAACTGCATGCACCAAATCATTATCCTGGAAATAACTCTCCTCATTGAAAAATGCCTCACAACTTGAACTATGCATCTATTCTCCGGAAAAAACTTCACAAAAATGACTACGATTAACTGTTCTCTTCCATCTACTATTTCTTTTGAAATCATAAATTGCCTTGTTTAGCTTTCTAATTCTATTGATTATCAAAATAAATAACTTTCGTTTAATTTCAAATGCCTGATCAATAACTTTCTCAACTTTTTTTTTTCTCTTATAAAAAACAACTTTCTGTTGACCTTTCTTAATATTTTTTAACAAATTGCCAATTATCCTGTTGCGGAACATTCGTTTACGAATGTCCCTAAACTGTTGTTTCCTTCTACTATCATGCACAGAGTTATCTCTTGCTCTAGCAGTAACATTTTTGACTGGCCTTTCCTTTCCGTTTAAATTGCTTCTCTTTTTCTGGACAAAAACATTTTCTGTAGTACTACTTTTTTTTCTAGAAATGTTTCTTGTGAATGTTTTCGTGGTCTTACCCGGTGCTTTCTTGGTGACTTGACGATTTTTTATTGTAGAGGACTGCTGCAGTAAATGATGGACCTGCTGTCTTTGACGTTTTGTAGCCTTTCTCATTCTATCCTTAGTTGGCATTCTCAAAATTTGAAATGATCTGCAGTTGAATCTGTGGTAAAATATAATAAAAAATGTTATTAACCACTATTACCAAACAGTAAATCAATAACAGTCATCAAAAACTAAACACACTACATGACATTTTTACATAGAATATTTTTTAGTGCTTTGGCAAATTTAGAATACAAAAATATCAGAAAAGAAATGGAATTCTTATTCATTTTACCTGTCCTGTTTTATATGTGAATCTGATCTAATTTTATGAGCATATTTTAATATTTTATTGAAGACACTACACATAACCTGTTTTTGAAGGTGTGTTTAATTTTAAATGAAACGGTTTACATTTTTATTTTTTATTTATTGTAAATTTTAAAAATAAATGTTTATAGTTCCATAGGCTCAAGCAAGTCAGCTTCCCACCCTATGTCATACAATTCTGACAAATCGGCATACTCATCATGTTCTTCATCATCCTCAGGATTTAAATCATCCAAGGGATCTACTTCCACTGACGTTTCAATTACAAGTTCAATGATGAGGTCGAGATCAACTGATTGCTGATTGTCACTCATGGTTGATGCTGTCGTTATCTTTAAAGAAAGAGAACAACAATGAGATGTTGCAGAGTAAGAGACAAATCTCAGAGATTATAATAGTAAAATTGTTTAACAAGAGTAATATTTTGCAGCTATTATTTAGCCATGTCCAGCGATGCTGAGGAGGTGAGGCCTATGTCCAACTTTTCAGTGAACAGGACTCATCTCTTCTTAACCTTGGATAAGCCTCACCGACTCTGTGTCCCCTGCTCATACTTAAATGTACAGGGGCAGATAAATGCTAAGTGGCGCATCCCCACGGATGCACCAGTTAATGTGCACCGCTGCACTGCCACCCATAGTGTGCCGCATTTACAATGTGGAGCACCATTGAGCAAAAACAGCACAGATGCGTCACACATCTGTGCCGCAAAAGCAGCACATTGCAGGAATCTTGCATAAGCGCGACATGTCTACTGCAATGCACAGGAGGAAGCCTCACATTGCATGGTGCATCACTTCTTATGCCTGTTTCAAACAGGCGTAAGGATTTGATTCAGCAATGCTATAAAGCTGAGTCAGTGAAATCTTCTAAATTTCACTGTGTTAGTTTTACAGGGCTTTCATGCAAATGAATGCATACCTTGCAACAAAACACCTATATGAAAACTGACGCAGGTTTCATGTGGCACAGGACTTTACAGCATGACACATCTGCCTAGATGCATCAAGTTATAAATATGTCGCCACATAGCAAATCTTTTGCACCGCCGCTGCGTCACAAAAGTGACGCAAAAGAGACATACACCTATCATAAATCTGTCCCTAACATTTTAAATGATTGATTCAAGATTACGATAAAGTGTGGCCTATCCAGAGATTTGTTTGAGGTGAGGCCTACTCAGGGTTGCAGATGAAATTTATGCTTGTTGAAGAGTACAGAGGAGATAATACATGTGAAGGCCTACCAATGAAGTAAGTCATACCCACTTCACTCTTGAACAAAGGCGAGATCTCTTCTGTGTCCGTGGACAGGCCTAAACCACATCTGCACAATTTCATTCGTAAACTTAGGAGACACAGGTGATGTAATTGAAAAATGTGGAGTTTCTTTTCCTCATTTCACAATCACATCACCTGTGTTTCCTTTGCTTAGGTATCTCATAGTGCAGATGGAGTCTAGCATATCAAAGAGTACACAGAAGTTCAGCAGTGTATACAACAATTTTGACATTTACAGAAGATTCAGCTTCTTATCTTGTTGGAGATGAAATGAGGTCTGTCTTGCAACATGGTGCATGTTTTGCATCACTGCTGCATCGGTTTCATGTGGCACGGGACTTTACAGCATGACACATCTGCCTAGATGCATCAAGTTGTAAATATGTCGCCACATAGCAAATATTTTGCACCGCCGCTGCGTCATAAAAGTCACACACAGTGACGCAAAATAAGCTTACACCTATCATAAATCTGTCCCTAACATTTTAAATGATTGATTCAGGATGACGATAAAGTGTGGCTTATCCAGAGGTTTGTTTGAGGTGAGGCCTACTCAGGGTTTCAGATGAAATTTACGCTTGTTGAAGACTACAGAGGAGATAATACATGTGAAGGCCTACCAATGAAGTAAGTCATGTCCACTTCACTCTTGAACAAAGGCCAGACCTCTTCTGTGTCCGTGGACAGACCTAAACCTCATCTGCACAATGTCATTTGTAAACTTAGGAAACACAGGTGATGTAATTGAAAAATGTGGAGTTTCTTTTCCTCATTTCACAATCACATCACCTGTGTTTCCTTTGCTTAGGTATCTCATAGTGCAGATGGACTCTAGCATATCAAAGAGTACACATAAGTTGAGCAGTGTATACAACAATTTTGACATTTACAGAAGATTCAGCTTCTTATCTTGTTGGAGATGAAATGAGGCCTGTCTTGCAACATGGTGCATGTTTTGCATCACTGCTGCATCGGTTTCATGTGGCACGGGACTTTACAGCATGACACATCTGCCTAGATGCATCAAGTTGTAAATATGTCGCCACATAGCAAATCTTTTGCACCGCCGCTGCGTCACAAAAGTCACACACAGTGACTCAAAATAAGCTTACACCTATCATAAATCTGTCCCTAACTTTTTAAATGATTGATTCAGGATGACGATAAAGTGTGGCCTATCCAGAGGTTTGTTTGAGGTGAGGCCTACTCAGGGTTTCAGATGAAATTTACGCTTGTTGAAGACTACAGAGGAGATAATACATGTGAAGGCCTACCAATGAAGTAAGTCATGTCCACTTCACTCTTGAACAAAGGCCAGACCTCTTCTGTGTCCGTGGACAGACCTAAACCTCATCTGCACAATGTCATTCGTAAACTTAGGAAACACAGGTGATGTAATTGAAAAATGTGGAGTTTCTTTTCCTCATTTCACAATCACATCACCTGTGTTTCCTTTGCTTAGGTATCTCATAGTGCAGATGGACTCTAGCATATCAAAGAGTACACATAAGTTGAGCAGTGTATACAACAATTTTGACATTTACAGAAGATTCAGCTTCTTATCTTGTTGGAGATGAAATGAGGCCTGTCTTGCAACATGGTGCATGTTTTGCATCACTGCTGCATCGGTTTCATGTGGCACGGGACTTTACAGCATGACACATCGGCCTAGATGCATCAAGTTGTAAATATTTCGCCACATAGCAAATATTTTGCACCGCCGCTGCGTCATAAAAGTCACACACAGTGACGCAAAATAAGCTTACACCTATCATAAATCTGTCCCTAACATTTTAAATGATTGATTCAGGATGACGATAAAGTGTGGCCTATCCAGAGATTTGTTTGAGGTGAGGCCTACTCAGGGTTGCAGATGAAATTTACGCTTGTTGAAGAGTACAGAGGAGATAATACATGTGAAGGCCTACCAATGAAGTAAGTCATACCCACTTCACTCTTGAACAAAGGCGAGATCTCTTCTGTGTCCGTGGACAGGCCTAAACCACATCTGCACAATTTCATTCGTAAACTTAGGAAACACAGGTGATGTAATTGAAAAATGTGGAGTTTCTTTTCCTCATTTCACAATCACATCACCTGTGTTTCCTTTGCTTAGGTATCTCATAGTGCAGATGGAGTCTAGCATATCAAAGAGTACACAGAAGTTCAGCAGTGTATACAACAATTTTGACATTTACAGAAGATTCAGCTTCTTATCTTGTTGGAGATGAAGTGAGACCTGTCTTGCAACATGATGCATCTTTTGCATCACTGCTGCATCGGTTTCATGTGGCACGGGACTTTACAGCATGACACATCTGCCTAGATGCATCAAGTTGTAAATATGTCGCCACATAGCAAATCTTTTGCATCGCCGCTGCGTCACAAAAGTGACGCACAGTGACGCAAAAGAGGCATACACCTATCATAAATCTGTCCCTAACATTTTAAATGATTGATTCAGGATGACGATAAGGTGTGGCCTATCCAGAGGTTTGTTTAAGGTGAGGCCTACTCAGGGTTGCAGATGAAATTTACGCTTGTTGAAGAGTACAGAGGAGATAATACATATGAAGGCCTACCAATGAAGTAAGTCATGTCCACTTCACTCTTGAACAAAGGCCAGACCTCTTCTGTGTCCGTGGACAGACCTAAACCTCATCTGCACAACGTCATTCGTAAACTTAGGAAACACAGGTGATGTAATTGAAAAATGTGGAGTTTCTTTTCCTCATTTCACAATCACATCACCTGTGTTTCCTTTGCTTAGGTATCTAATAGTGCAGATGGACTCTAGCATATCAAAGAGTACACATAAGTTGAGCAGTGTATACAACAATTTTGACATTTACAGAAGATTCAGCTTCTTATCTTGTTGGAGATTAAATGAGGCCTGTCTTGCAACATGGTGCATGTTTTGCATCACTGCTGCATCGGTTTCATGTGGCACGGGACTTTACAGCATGACACATCGGCCTAGATGCATCAAGTTGTAAATATGTCGCCACATAGCAAATATTTTGCACCGCCTCTGCGTCATAAAAGTCACACACAGTGACGCAAAATAAGCTTACACCTATCATAAATCTGTCCCTAACATTTTAAATGATTGATTCAGGATGACGATAAAGTGTGGCCTATCCAGAGGTTTGTTTGAGGTGAGGCCTACTCAGGGTGTCAGATGAAATTTACGCTTGTTGAAGACTACAGAGGAGATAATACATGTGAAGGCCTACCAATGAAGTAAGTCATGTCCACTTCACTCTTGAACAAAGGCCAGACCTCTTCTGTGTCCGTGGACAGACCTAAACCTCATCTGCACAATGTCATTCGTAAACTTAGGAAACACAGGTGATGTAATTGAAAAATGTGGAGTTTCTTTTCCTCATTTCACAATCACATCACCTGTGTTTCCTTTGCTTAGGTATCTCATAGTGCAGATGGACTCTAGCATATCAAAGAGTACACATAAGTTGAGCAGTGTATACAACAATTTTGACATTTACAGAAGATTCAGCTTCTTATCTTGTTGGAGATTAAATGAGGCCTGTCTTGCAACATGGTGCATGTTTTGCATCACTGCTGCATCGGTTTCATGTGGCACGGGACTTTACAGCATGACACATCGGCCTAGATGCATCAAGTTGTAAATATTTCGCCACATAGCAAATATTTTGCACCGCCGCTGCGTCATAAAAGTCACACACAGTGACGCAAAATAAGCTTACACCTATCATAAATCTGTCCCTAACATTTTAAATGATTGATTCAGGATGACGATAAAGTGCGGCCTATCCAGAGATTTGTTTGAGGTGAGGCCTACTCAGGGTTGCAGATGAAATTTACGCTTGTTGAAGAGTACAGAGGAGATAATACATGTGAAGGCCTACCAATGAAGTAAGTCATACCCACTTCACTCTTGAACAAAGGCGAGATCTCTTCTGTGTCCGTGGACAGGCCTAAACCACATCTGCACAATTTCATTCGTAAACTTAGGAAACACAGGTGATGTAATTGAAACATGTGGAGTTTCTTTTCCTCATTTCACAATCACATCACCTGTGTTTCCTTTGCTTAGGTATCTCATAGTGCAGATGGAGTCTAGCATATCAAAGAGTACACAGAAGTTCAGCAGTGTATACAACAATTTTGACATTTACAGAAGATTCAGCTTCTTATCTTGTTGGAGATGAAGTGAGACCTGTCTTGCAACATGATGCATCTTTTGCATCACTGCTGCATCGGTTTCATGTGGCACGGGACTTTACAGCATGACACATCTGCCTAGATGCATCAAGTTGTAAATATGTCGCCACATAGCAAATCTTTTGCATCGCCGCTGCGTCACAAAAGTGACGCACAGTGACGCAAAAGAGGCATACACCTATCATAAATCTGTCCCTAACATTTTAAATGATTGATTCAGGATGACGATAAGGTGTGGCCTATCCAGAGGTTTGTTTAAGGTGAGGCCTACTCAGGGTTGCAGATGAAATTTACGCTTGTTGAAGAGTACAGAGGAGATAATACATATGAAGGCCTACCAATGAAGTAAGTCATGTCCACTTCACTCTTGAACAAAGGCCAGACCTCTTCTGTGTCCGTGGACAGACCTAAACCTCATCTGCACAATGTCATTCGTAAACTTAGGAAACACAGGTGATGTAATTGAAAAATGTGGAGTTTCTTTTCCTCATTTCACAATCACATCACCTGTGTTTCCTTTGCTTAGGTATCTAATAGTGCAGATGGACTCTAGCATATCAAAGAGTACACATAAGTTGAGCAGTGTATACAACAATTTTGACATTTACAGAAGATTCAGCTTCTTATCTTGTTGGAGATGAAATGAGGCCTGTCTTGCAACATGGTGCATGTTTTGCATCACTGCTGCATCGGTTTCATGTGGCACAGGACTTTACAGCATGACACATCTGCCTAGATGCATCAAGTTGTAAATATGTCGCCACATAGCAAATATTTTGCACCGCCGCTGCGTCAAAAAAGTCACACACAGTGACGCAAAATAAGCTTACACCTATCATAAATCTGTCCCTAACATTTTAAATGATTGATTCAGGATGACGATAAAGTGTGGCCTATCCAGAGGTTTGTTTGAGGTGAGGCCTACTCAGGGTTTCAGATGAAATTTACGCTTGTTGAAGACTACAGAGGAGATAATACATGTGAAGGCCTACCAATGAAGTAAGTCATGTCCACTTCACTCTTGAACAAAGGCCAGACCTCTTCTGTGTCCGTGGACAGACCTAAACCTCATCTGCACAATGTCATTCGTAAACTTAGGAAACACAGGTGATGTAATTGAAAAATGTGGAGTTTCTTTTCCTCATTTCACAATCACATCACCTGTGTTTCCTTTGCTTAGGTATCTCATAGTGCAGATGGACTCTAGCATATCAAAGAGTACACATAAGTTGAGCAGTGTATACAACAATTTTGACATTTACAGAAGATTCAGCTTCTTATCTTGTTGGAGATGAAATGAGGCCTGTCTTGCAACATGGTGCATGTTTTGCATCACTGCTGCATCGGTTTCATGTGGCACGGGACTTTACAGCATGACACATCTGCCTAGATGCATCAAGTTGTAAATATGTCGCCACATAGCAAATCTTTTGCACCGCCGCTGCGTCACAAAAGTCACACACAGTGACGCAAAATAAGCTTACACCTATCATAAATCTGTCCCTAACATTTTAAATGATTGATTCGGGATGACGATAAAGTGTGGCCTATCCAGAGGTTTGTTTGAGGTGAGGCCTACTCAGGGTTTCAGATGAAATTTACGCTTGTTGAAGACTACAGAGGAGATAATACATGTGAAGGCCTACCAATGAAGTAAGTCATGTCCACTTCACTCTTGAACAAAGGCCAGACCTCTTCTGTGTCCGTGGACAGACCTAAACCTCATCTGCACAATGTCATTCGTAAACTTAGGAAACACAGGTGATGTAATTGAAAAATGTGGAGTTTCTTTTCCTCATTTCACAATCACATCACCTGTGTTTCCTTTGCTTAGGTATCTCATAGTGCAGATGGACTCTAGCATATCAAAGAGTACACATAAGTTGAGCAGTGTATACAACAATTTTGACATTTACAGAAGATTCAGCTTCTTATCTTGTTGGAGATGAAATGAGGCCTGTCTTGCAACATGGTGCATGTTTTGCATCACTGCTGCATCGGTTTCATGTGGCACGGGACTTTACAGCATGACACATCTGCCTAGATGCATCAAGTTGTAAATATGTCGCCACATAGCAAATATTTTGCACCGCCGCTGCGTCATAAAAGTCACACACAGTGATGCAAAATAAGCTTACACCTATCATAAATCTGTCCCTAACATTTTAAATGATTGATTCAGGATGACGATAAAGTGTGGCCTATCCAGAGGTTTGTTTGAGGTGAGGCCTACTCAGGGTTTCAGATGAAATTTACGCTTGTTGAAGACTACAGAGGAGATAATACATGTGAAGGCCTACCAATGAAGTAAGTCATGTCCACTTCACTCTTGAACAAAGGCCAGACCTCTTCTGTGTCCGTGGACAGACCTAAACCTCATCTGCACAATGTCATTCGTAAACTTAGGAAACACAGGTGATGTAATTTAAAAATGTGGAGTTTCTTTTCCTCATTTCACAATCACATCACCTGTGTTTCCTTTGCTTAGGTATCTCATAGTGCAGATGGACTCTAGCATATCAAAGAGTACACTTAAGTTGAGCAGTGTATACAACAATTTTGACATTTACAGAAGATTCAGCTTCTTATCTTGTTGGAGATGAAATGAGGCCTGTCTTGCAACATGGTGCATGTTTTGCATCACTGCTGCATCGGTTTCATGTGGCACGGGACTTTACAGCATGACACATCTGCCTAGATGCATCAAGTTGTAAATATGTCGCCACATAGCAAATCTTTTGCACCGCCGCTGCGTCACAAAAGTCACACACAGTGACGCAAAATAAGCTTACACCTATCATAAATCTGTCCCTAAAATTTTAAATGATTGATTCAGGATGACGATAAAGTGTGGCCTATCCAGAGGTTTGTTTGAGGTGAGGCCTACTCGGGGTATTAGATGAAATTTACGCTTGTTGAAGACTACAGAGGAGATAATACATGTGAAGGCCTACCAATGAAGTAAGTCATGTCCACTTCACTCTTGAACAAAGGCCAGACCTCTTCTGTGTCCGTGGACAGACCTAAACCTCATCTGCACAATGTCATTCGTAAACTTAGGAAACACAGGTGATGTAATTGAAAAATGTGGAGTTTCTTTTCCTCATTTCACAATCACATCACCTGTGTTTCCTTTGCTTAGGTATCTCATAGTGCAGATGGACTCTAGCATATCAAAGAGTACACATAAGTTGAGCAGTGTATACAACAATTTTGACATTTACAGAAGATTCAGCTTCTTATCTTGTTGGAGATGAAATGAGGCCTGTCTTGCAACATGGTGCATCTTTTGCATCACTGCTGCATCGGTTTCATGTGCCACGGGACTTTACAGCATGACACATCTGCCTAGATGCATCAAGTTGTAAATATGTCGCCACATAGCAAATCTTTTGCATCGCCGCTGCGTCACAAAAGTGACGCACAGTGACGGAAAAGAGGCATACACCTATCATAAATCTGTCCCTAACATTTTAAATGATTGATTCAGGATGACGATAATGTGTGGCCTATCCAGAGGTTTGTTTAAGGTGAGGCCTACTCAGGGTTGCAGATGAAATTTACGCTTGTTGAAGAGTACAGAGGAGATAATACATATGAAGGCCTACCAATGAAGTAAGTCATGTCCACTTCACTCTTGAACAAAGGCCAGACCTCTTCTGTGTCCGTGGACAGACCTAAACCTCATCTGCACAATGTCATTCGTAAACTTAGGAAACACAGGTGATGTAATTGAAAAATGTGGAGTTTCTTTTCCTCATTTCACAATCACATCACCTGTGTTTCCTTTGCTTAGGTATCTAATAGTGCAGATGGACTCTAGCATATCAAAGAGTACACATAAGTTGAGCAGTGTATACAACAATTTTGACATTTACAGAAGATTCAGCTTCTTATCTTGTTGGAGATGAAATGAGGCCTGTCTTGCAACATGGTGCATGTTTTGCATCACTGCTGCATCGGTTTCATGTGGCACGGGACTTTACAGCATGACACATCTGCCTAGATGCATCAAGTTGTAAATATGTCGCCACATAGCAAATATTTTGCACCGCCGCTGCGTCATAAAAGTCACACACAGTGACGCAAAATAAGCTTACACCTATCATAAATCTGTCCCTAACATTTTAAATGATTGATTCAGGATGACGATAAAGTGTGGCCTATCCAGATGTTTGTTTGAGGTGAGGCCTACTCAGGGTTTCAGATGAAATTTACGCTTGTTGAAGACTACAGAGGAGATAATACATGTGAAGGCCTACCAATGAAGTAAGTCATGTCCACTTCACTCTTGAACAAAGGCCAGACCTCTTCTGTGTCCGTGGACAGACCTAAACCTCATCTGCACAATGTCATTCGTAAACTTAGGAAACACAGGTGATGTAATTGAAAAATGTGGAGTTTCTTTTCCTCATTTCACAATCACATCACCTGTGTTTCCTTTGCTTAGGTATCTCATAGTGCAGATGGACTCTAGCATATCAAAGAGTACACATAAGTTGAGCAGTGTATACAACAATTTTGACATTTACAGAAGATTCAGCTTCTTATCTTGTTGGAGATGAAATGAGGCCTGTCTTGCAACATGGTGCATGTTTTGCATCACTGCTGCATCGGTTTCATGTGGCACGGGACTTTACAGCATGACACATCTGCCTAGTTGCATCAAGTTGTAAATATGTCGCCACATAGCAAATCTTTTGCACCGCCGCTGCGTCACAAAAGTCACACACAGTGACGCAAAATAAGCTTACACCTATCATAAATCTGTCCCTAACATTTTAAATGATTGATTCAAGATGACGATAAAGTGTGGCCTATCCAGAGGTTTGTTTGAGGTGAGGCCTACTCAGGGTTTCAGATGAAATTTACGCTTGTTGAAGACTACAGAGGAGATAATACATGTGAAGGCCTACCAATGAAGTAAGTCATGTCCACTTCACTCTTGAACAAAGGCCAGACCTCTTCTGTGTCCGTGGACAGACCTAAACCTCATCTGCACAATATCATTCGTAAACTTAGGAAACACAGGTGATGTAATTGAAAAATGTGGAGTTTCTTTTCCTCATTTCACAATCACATCACCTGTGTTTCCTTTGCTTAGGTATCTCATAGTGCAGATGGACTCTAGCATATCAAAGAGTACACATAAGTTGAGCAGTGTA
This sequence comes from Lissotriton helveticus, assembly GCF_964261635.1. NCBI lineage: Eukaryota > Metazoa > Chordata > Amphibia > Caudata > Salamandridae > Lissotriton > Lissotriton helveticus. The sequence goes on along the minus strand of NC_136072.1, from coordinate 681,624,113 downwards.
TACAACAATTTTGACATTTACAGAAGATTCAGCTTCTTATCTTGTTGGAGATGAAATGAGGCCTGTCTTGCAACATGGTGCATGTTTTGCATCACTGCTGCATCGGTTTCATGTGGCACGGGACTTTACAGCATGACACATCTGCCTAGATGCATCAAGTTGTAAATATGTCGCCACATAGCAAATATTTTGCACCGCCGCTGCGTCATAAAAGTCACACACAGTGACGCAAAATAAGCTTACACCTATCATAAATCTGTCCCTAACATTTTAAATGATTGATTCAGGATGACGATAAAGTGTGGCCTATCCAGAGGTTTGTTTGAGGTGAGGCCTACTCAGGGTTTCAGATGAAATTTACGCTTGTTGAAGACTACAGAGGAGATAATACATGTGAAGGCCTACCAATGAAGTAAGTCATGTCCACTTCACTCTTGAACAAAGGCCAGACCTCTTCTGTGTCCGTGGACAGACATAAACCTCATCTGCACAATGTCATTCGTAAACTTAGGAAACACAGGTGATGTAATTGAAAAATGTGGAGTTTCTTTTCCTCATTTCACAATCACATCACCTGTGTTTCCTTTGCTTAGGTATCTCATAGTGCAGATGGACTCTAGCATATCAAAGAGTACACATACGTTGAGCAGTGTATACAACAATTTTGACATTTACAGAAGATTCAGCTTCTTATCTTGTTGGAGATGAAATGAGGCCTGTCTTGCAACATGGTGCATCTTTTGCATCACTGCTGCATCGGTTTCATGTGCCACGGGACTTTACAGCATGACACATCTGCCTAAATGCATCAAGTTGTAAATATGTCACCACATAGCAAATCTTTTGCACCGCCGCTGCGTCACAAAAGTGACGCACAGTGACGCAAAAGAGGCATACACCTATCATAAATCGTTTTTTTTTAAGCCCTTGCTCCATTTTTAGATCACTTTTAACATGGCTATGTAAGTCAAATAATCAAGATCTAAATTTGCCAAGCACAGATGGGGGCGTATTTACAAGGACCTTGCACCACAGGGAAAGGTCTTAAATTAAAATGGGAAAAATAACATCAGAGAGACTCAAAGGCCTTATAAATATGCCCCAAGCAACCTATGAACCTCTAGCATTACATATCAACAAACCTAATTGATTTCAAAAAACGTTTTTAAACACAACTTGAAAAGCAATTATATTCATACATTCATGGGGAAGTTACTGAAAATACCCTAAGACACATGAAACCGTTTTTTTTAAGCCCTTGCTCCATTTTTAGATCACTTTTAACATGGCTATGTAAGTCAAATAATCAAGATCTAAATTTGCCAAGCACAGATGGGGCGTATTTACAAGGACCTTGCACCACAGGGAAAGGTCTTAAATTAAAATGGGAAAAATAACATCAGAGAGACACAAAGGCCTTATAAATATGCCCCAAGCAACCTATGAAGCTCTAGCAGTACATAGCAAGAAACCTAATTTTTTTCATAAATCGTTTTTAAACACATCAACTAAATCAATTAGATACCTACATTCAAGGGGAAATGACTTAAAATGGCCTAAGACACATGAAAGCGTTTTTTTTAAGTCCCTTGCAACATTTTTGGGTCACTTTTAACATGGCTATGTTAGTCAAAGAATTAAAATCTAAATTTGGCAAGCACAGATGGGGGCATATTTACAAGGACCTTGCACCACGGGGAAAGGTCTTAAATTAAAATGGGAAAAATTACATCAAAGGAAGTCAAAAGCCTTGAAAATATGCCCCAAGCAACCTATGAAACTCTAGCAGTACATATCAAGAAACCTAATTGATTTAAAAAAACGTTTTTAAACACATCTTGTAAATCAATTATATTCATACATACATGGAGAAGTGAGTTAAAATACCCTAAGACACATGAAAGCATTTTTGTAAGACCCTTGCACTTTTTTTGCATCACTTTTAACATGGCTATGTAACACAAAGAAACAAAATCTATTTGTAAAACACTTGACACAAAGCAACATTTTAAATACACAACTTTCTTCATAATTTTCTCCCTAAACCATACTATTCTCTACCTAAATTAAATGAATCTTTTCTCACCTTAGCAAATACTTTATGAGTTTCAAAACAGTCTCAGAAACACACCAAATTGTCTTTAGCAGAGCAAAAGGTATGCACTCCAGAGTCTGCAGCTATGAAAAGCACAGAAATGCTGTAACTCATCACACATATCTCTCATGTCACCCAATCAAAACTCTTCCCTCACTTTTTTCAAATCAACACCCTTCCCCCCTCTGGCCTTTCTGCCTTTTTTGCATAGCAACCACCTCCTGAAAGACCTCTCATGTTTGCAAGTTCACACAACAATGTTTCAATTGAACTCTGAACTCTCAGTGCACCTGCGTATCCAGTGCAATCTTTCATTAAATGATTTTTTCTTGACCATTCAAATTACATCTTTCAAACAACACATCCATGCACCCTAACTTTCTGTTTTCAGCAATTAAAATCCACCAATCACTGCTACTGCTTCCTTAACACAGAAACTCCACAGTTTTTTTCATTTTAAACTCTTATTTTTCCAACTACCATTTCATTGCCACACTTCATCTGACTGCAGCAGAACCTTCTCTCACCATGTTTTCTGTCTGGATTGTTGGACATAGTTACATCTACTGGGCTCAAAGGTATGCTGAGAACAGAAATTTACCTAACCTCAATTTACAAGATGTGGAAATTAAGTGTTTTGGCCACAGAGGATTAAAATGTCACCAATTGATACCATTGGTGAAAACCTTTATGCATTTGCCAAAACCTGACCTGTTAATTGTGCACTGTGGAGGTAATGACTTGGGCACTTTGACTGGTGTAGGTCTGGAAATGCTTTTAAAGGACACCTTTGAGCAATTGATGGCACTTTTTCCTCAAACTGCCTTGGTATATTCAAATATATGCCAAAGACAGAAATGGAGGTGGTCGAACCAATTTTGTCCACAAATTGAGAAGTCGAGGAAGCATGTAAACAAATCTGTTTCAGCTTACATGAGAGACCATGGAATGGGCTCCATGTACAACAATAACTTGCGTTACTACATGCAAGATATCTACAGAGGAGATGGAGTTCACTTCTCAGATGAGGGCAACAGAGTTTTCATTTACCTACTTATAAGTACCTAAATGTACCATAAACCCAAAAGCTCTTCTCAGAGCTACCCTACATCTGATCACTCACAATTATTATTTTACTCTAACTTTTTTCACAAATTTTCAACAAAGTACGCTCCCCGGAGCGCTACCCGGTACGCGAACCGGAAGCTAACCGCGCAAAATTTAAAAAATAAATAAATAAATTTCCGCACATATGGGCCTCCTCAGCCACCCTCAGAAAACCTAGGGGGTCAAGATACGTCTACTGTGCCCCCTTCTACCCATTCTGAACATTATTTGCCCTCCATCTTGTATTTTAATTCGACCGAAACACAAAATGGTGGACTCCCGGAACGCTGCAGGTTCACGTACCGGGGCGCTCACCGGGAAGCGCTCCATCAAAAAAGGTGGGAAAGTAATTTACAGAAGAAACCCTGGAGACACTTTCACCAAATATAGATTTGCTCATACTACATACCAATCCCTACCATTTTCAAAAATTTGGTTGGAATTCCATTTAGCCATTTAGCCTGTAGACCTCTCTAAATACCCTGAGGTAAATTACTTCACAAAACACATCTGAAGTGTTGGAATTCACAACCAATTAAAATGTTACTTTCATTTTCTATTTTTTTTTACCTGACATTTGATTGGTTATGTACCTGAAAATATATAAAGGAAGAGAAGGAAACACAGCCATTTTGACTACTACTTCCTGGTGTACATTTCAATAGGATTTTCACTAATAACTTCAACTTCTTTGTAAAGGTAAGTTGTTATTTTAAAAACTGAAGTATATTGTGCACTTTAAGTTAATATGGTAAACTTTTTCTGATAGTTATATAGTATCCCTCTGTAGTAGTCATAGATTTAGATAGACTTCTCTGTTATAGTTATGGATGGAGTTACGCTTCTCTTTTATAATTATGAATTTACTTAGGTTAAATTACATACACTTTTTTATATTCCTACTTCCACTCTGATACTATACACTGCCCAAAGATAAATTCACTGTTAAAAACTGCCTATCTAAAATTAATGCCAACAGTGCCCTATCTCTACTAATATATATTTTTTTTATGCAAATTTCAGACAAAATGGAAGGCGAACAGAAAGTTTCATTTGAAATTGTCCTTGCAGAGACCAACCAAGAAATCAAGGATCCAAATGACATTGAATTTATGGATGAAACTTGGGACCAAGAACTACTGCAATGTGTGCAATCAGTAGATGTCCTCCTTGAAAATGAGGACATTTTACACACTCAAACATTACAAGCTATGTTCAATGAAAATAACGACATTTCAGACAGTGAAATATTAGACATTTTATTAAATTTTGAAACACAATGACAATAATAAATAATTGCTTAAAAAAATAAAGAAATAAAAAAAAATCAACAAAACAAACAATCAATTAACATACAATATTTGAAAAGTCTATCATTCTTTTTTCCTTATAGTACGCTCCCCAGAGCGCTTCCCGGTGCGCGTACCGGGCGCTCCCCACGCAAAAAAAACAATTTTTTTAATTTTTTTTTTTTGCCCCGAGGGGCCCTTTTAAAGCCTTCACATCAAACCTAGGGGGTCAGGGAGGATCTACTATGCCCCCTTATGGTCATTTCCCCCTTTGTTTTGGCCTCCTCTTGTCTCTCGATCCTACCGAGAGACAAGATGGCGGCCGCTCCGGACTGTTTAGAATGTTGACAGACACCGGAGAGCCAATCAGCTTCGCTACGCGAAGTTCCGTTACGCGTCAAGTACGCGAACCTGAGCGCTGCCCGGAACGCGCTTACAGATATATATCTTTTTTTGAACGTTAATTTCTCAAAATCCACTGGATCACATATATTGAGACCTAGCAAAGGCACATCAGGCTACCAGTCCCTACAATTTTGCCACGTTTCGTGCAAATCCATTCAGCCGTTCGGGCTAAAAGTGAGGCCAACCGCCCTATGGAAATTAACATGGGAAAAACACGTTTTGGGACCCCCCTTTTTTCTCAGCCCCCCCTTGACGACCCCCCCCAAATTTTCAGGGGCTGCTCAGAAACAAAATGTTCCATTTTCCTGAAAATTTCAGCCAATTCCGTCCACAAACGCCAAAGTTATTAGACATAGAATTTTCAAAAATCCCATAGAGAAAAAATCCTAACTATATATACCTACTGGCGACCGCCAGTAGGTAATATATATCCATATATATATATATCTATATATATATATATATATATATATATATATATATATATATATATATATAGATATATATAGATATATATATATTATACACACACATATATTACCTACTGGCGATAGCCAGTAGGTATATATAGTTAGGATTGTTTTCCATAGGAAAATCGCAACATTCTATTGGGAATAACTTTGGCGCCGGTTGAGGAATCTTCCTGAAATTTTTCTTAACTTTGCCTTGCGGCGCTCCGATCCTTCCCTGAAAGTTTGGGGGGGATTCGTCAAGCAGGGGCCGAGATAAAAGGGGGGTCCCAAAACGTGTTTTCCCCATGTTCATTTCCATAGGGCGGTTGGACTCACTTTTAGCCCGAACGGCTGAATGGTTTTCCACCAAACTTGGCAAAATTGTAGGGACTGGTAGCCCGATGTGCCTTTGCAATGTCTCAAGATATGTGCTCCAGTGGTTTTTACGAAAATTAACTTTGAAAAAATATATATTGGGCTACATTGGGCTATATATATGTTAGAGCCCACATGTAGCCCAATGTAGCCCAATATAGCCCAATGTAGCCCAATGTAGCCCAATGTAGCCCAAAGATGGCCACCAGAGACAAAAAAAACAAATGTAGCCCAAATATCAGCCAGATGTAGCCCAACTATAGCCCAATGACAGAATGTCCCAGAGTGTTCTAAAGAACAACTAGAGCGCTAGCAGTCTTACTTATGACAAAAGTATGGCACACCTGAAGTCATCTTGATTGGAATAAAGTGTTAACACTTAAAACATTTAATTTGCAAAGGAACAAAATGAGGGGGTTCATTTTGCCATAGAAATTATGATTAGTGCTGAAGAAAGAAAAATTAGGGCGCATTTTGAGTGACTTCTCAAATCCTCTTATATTTCATTAAAAAAATTCTGATATGCAGTCTCTCAAGATGGCCACCAGAGACAAAAGAGCCTGTGCTTAAAAACTCTGTTAGCAAAGCAGGCATTTGAGATTTAAAAAATGTTTTAATATATAAAAACGTTAACCGCTAATAGAATTAGCCTTTAAAAAACCTTGCGAATTTAATGAAAAAAACCATAGGTTTCAGGCCTTATATAGTTAGGAATTAGCATTTAAAAAACCTTGCGAATTCACTGAAAAAACCATAGGTTTCAGGCCTTATATAGTTAGGAATTAGCATTTAAAAAACCTTTGAAATTCACTGAAAAAACCATAGGTTTCAGGCCTTATATAGTTAGGAATTAGCATTTAAAAAAAACTTGCAAATTCACTGAAAAAACCATAGGTTTCAGGCCTTATATAGTTAGGAATTAGCATTTAAAAAATCCTTTGAAATTCACTGAAAAAACCATAGGTTTCAGGAGTTATATAGTTAGGAATTATCTTTTAAAAAACCATTGAAATTCACTCAAAAACTATAAGTTTTAGTGGTGTTATAGTTAGCTGGACATTTTACTCATACAAAACCATTGAAATTGCTCCTATATAGTTAGTTGTACTAACTATATTTCGCGCACCCGCAATCCACTGCTGATGATGTCACATATTAGATCATTCATGACATGGTCAGTGACATCACTGATGACATCTCAAATGACATCACTGATGACATCATCCACGTGACAATCACATACACCTTTTCATACACTATTACAATTTTTCATCACTCTTTGTAAAATACAGAGTATCATATTTAAATCCATTGTCACAGCAATACAAGTATCTAAAAATCCACACAGTGATTCATAGATGTATACACACATCTAATCACTTACCTATGGATTTACTCATACATGCTGTCAATGAACAATAGAACACTATCAAAAATACTTATACATCTATATCAACATTAAACAACAGCACGCATCCTATTCTCATATGAAGTCATCCTACTCACTTATGCAAACAATGGATCACCCTCTCCGCGCCTGGACTCCGATCAGCACCGATGACACCATCCGCATGATGAACTCCATCCACTCCGGATCTCCAACCGACCCCTGCCCTCACCACGTCTTCAACAAGGCCGACACCGTCATCGCACCCCACCTGCGGGACATCATCAACACCTCCTTCGACACCGCCACCTTCCCGGAGAGCTGGAAGCACGCCGAACTCAGCGCCCTACTAACGAAACCAACAGCGGACCCCACCGAACTCACAAATTACCGCCCCATCTCGCTCCTCCCGTTTCCAGCCAAAGTCATCGAGAAGACCGTCAACAAACAGCTGGCCGCCTTCCTCGAGACGAATGGATCCCTCGACCCCTCACAGTCTGGCTTCCGAGCCAACCACAGCACCGAGACCGCCCTCATCGCTGCCACCGATGATATCCGAGCTCTGATGGACAACGGAGAAACAGCGGCCCTCATCCTCCTAGACCTCTCTGCGGCATTCGACACTGTCTGCCACCGCACCCTAGTGCAGCGCCTCAGCAACGTCGGAATTCAGGAGAAGGCACTGGAATGGATCGTCTCCTTCCTCGACGGAAGAACACAGAGAGTCCGTCTACCACCGTACAAGTCAGAGGCCACCGAAGTCATCTGCGGCGTCCCTCAAGGATCCTCGCTGAGCCCCACCCTCTTCAACGTCTACATGAGCCCCCTCGCGCCCATCGCACGCCAACACAACCTGAACATCATCTCCTACGCCGATGACACCCAGCTGATCCTCTCCCTGACCAACGACCCCGCCGCTGCCAGAGCCAACCTTCACGAAGGGATGAAAGATGTAGCCGAGTGGATGACGACCAGCCGCCTGAAACTGAACTCAGACAAGACGGAAGTCCTCATCCTGGGCTCCTCGCCCTCCGCCTGGGACGACTCCTGGTGGCCCCCCGCCCTGGGCACCGCAACCACACCGACAGACCACGCACGCAACCTGGGCTTCATCCTGGACTCCTCCCTCTCCATGACCAGACAAGTCAACGCCGTCTCCTCGTCATGCTTCAACATCCTGCGCATGCTACGGAAGATCTTCCGGTGGATCCCCACCGAGACCAGGAAGACGGTCACCCAGGCCCTCGTCACCAGCCGACTGGACTACGGCAACGCCCTCTACGCCGGAACCACCGCCAAGCTCCAGAAGAGACTCCAGCGGATCCAGAACGCCTCAGCCAGACTCATCCTCGACATCCCCCGACGCAGCCACATCTCCGGACATCTGAGAGACCTGCACTGGCTCCCCGTCAACAAAAGGATCACCTTCCGTCTCCTCACCCACACACACAAAGCCCTACACGATCAAGGCCCGAGCTACCTCAACAACCGCATCAACTTCTACGCTCCCAAACGCCACCTCCGATCAGCCAGCCACGCCCTCGCCGCCGTCCCCCGCATCCGAAGAACGACAACAGGAGGAAGGTCCTTCTCCCACCTGGCCGCCAAGACCTGGAACTCCCTCCCGACCGACCTGCGCCTGACCCAAGACCACCTCTCCTTCAGGAAGAAGCTCAAGACCTGGCTGTTCGAGCAGTAGCGGCCCCCCCCCCCAAGCGCCTTGAGACCCTCCGGGTAGGTAGTGCGCTCTATAAATGTCCTTGATTGATTGATTGATACTTACATATTTACTTAGCAAAACACTTATACAAACACCACTTCTTCTATTCATTTAGATAGTAAGTCATACTTAGTGAATTATAAAATCATGATTACAAGTATACAGTTATCCATACAGTCACTCACACAATCATTGTGTCTTATGTATGCTTATTTATATACAACAACTGACACATACCCTGCCTTTTATTTTTCTAGTTTGTTGGACCTGTACCATTGAGAAATATATTTGCTCATCACCACACCCATAAAGATATTCACTCACCCAAACAACTGTTAGAACATGTAGTTTTAACTTCATATATCTACTGAATCAACTATTCACACATCTTTGGACAGTCACACACCCCCCACCGAACCACACACACTTTCACACTCCCATACAAATACTCAGTTAACTAATCAATAACTAATATAGACTTTCACATAGCTAGTAACCAACTGTAGAATCAGTTTACACAACAACTGACAAAGTGATACAGATATTCACACAGTTTAGTCACTATCCACTATATTTAGTGAGACATTATAAATTGGTCAAGTAAACAGTCAATTACACTGCTACTAAATCCTCCATCCAAATATTTATTTATATATATCCACTTATTCTTCAATGCAAATTGCTATATATATATATATATATATATAATGCATATTTAAATAACGAAGCAAACCACATTCACTGGATGATGTCATCAGTGATGTCATTTGAGATGTCATCAGTGATGTCACTGACCATGTCATGAATGATCTAATATGTGACATCATCAGCAGTGGATTGCGGGTGCGCGAAATATAGTTAGTACAACTAACTATATAGGAGCAATTTCAATGGTTTTGTATGAGTAAAATGTCCAGCTAACTATAACACCACTAAAACTTATAGTTTTTTGAGTGAATTTCAAAGGTTTTTTAAAAGCGAATTCCTAACTATATAACTCCTGAAACCTATGTTTTTTTCAGTGAATTTCAAAGTTTTTTTTAAATGCTAATTCCTAACTATATAAGGCCTGAACCCTATGGTTTTTTCAGTGAATTTGCAAGGTTTTTTAAATGCTAATTCCTAACTATATAAGGCCGGAAACCTATGGTTTTTTCAGTGAATATATATATATATGTATATATACACTCCCACTCACTCCTACACTTACCTCTTCTTATTCCTAATCATACCCTTGTTTAGGCCTACTTTTATTCTATTGTATGCCTACTTTTACCCCAACCATTACTCCTTACGGGTAACCATACTTCCACTCATATCTATTCCAACATACTCTTTTACTCCTACTTCCTCTACTTTTACTCTTATGTAAGCCTCCTAATACTCTTGCTTATTGCTACAATTCTTTTACTTACTTCTTACTCATACTGCTAGTGTAGGAAAGTGCCCTTATTGCATGGTTACCCTCCACTTTTTGCCTGACTTGTGGTGCAACCTGACTTGATGTGCCATGGAGCCCTGCCAACCAGGTTCCCAGGTCCTGTTTTCTTTTCCAAAACTGTACCTTTGTACCCACAATTGGCAAATCTATGGCCACAGGTAAGCCCCTAGTAAAAAATTACCATGGGTACCAAGAGCACCGTGACCAGGGAAGGTCTCTAATGGCTGCAACACCCATTGTGCCTCCCTTGGAGGCCCTGTACCTTAACACCCACACACTGCCATTGCAGGCTGCGTGTTTTGATGCAGAGAAAAGTGAAGAGTTGACATGGTACACATCGAGTGTGCCATGCTTGCAACCCACTGCCTAGGGCCTAGGTAAGCCACCCCTCTAGCAGAGTGCACAAGCCCTCAGGTGAGGGTACAGTGAAGTGAGCCCTGTACCCCTACGGTGTCTGCGTCCATTATAAGACATTGTACATGTTAGTATGGCCATAAAGAGTATATGGTCTGGGAGTTGGTCATTACATACTCCACAGCTCCATAATAGCTTTACTAAAAATTGGGAAGTTTGGTAGCAAACTACTCAGCACATTAAACCCACACTGATGCCAGTGTGGGATTTAATGTAAAAAGCACTCTAAATTGACCAGCCCTTGTGTGGTTCCTGAATGGCTGCCCGCCATTTGCCACCAACAGCAGAGGTCTGGACTCCTGTGTAGAGAGCCTCCGCTCTCTGGGTCCCGAAACAAAGCCCATTCTGGGCAGAGGTGTCATGCCTCCTCCCCCAGGATGGGCTGGGTCCATAAAGGGGAAATGTCAATGGCCTGCTGCCTTTGGGAGCTGTCCCTGCCTTTTGCTGCCCCCAGCAATTGTCTCCCACCGCTTCTGCCCCTACTTTGGGTGAGAGAATCTGCTGGAAAACCAAGCTAGGCAGAGAGGTGTGTCCTCCTTTGTCAGCCCCACCCCTCAGGTGGGCAGGCAAGGTGAATCACACATCTCAGTCCCCTCCATCTTGAAGATGAGGGGACTCAGCCAATTAGGAGAGGCCCATGCCCCCCCTTTGGAGGGTGGCATCATAGGGGAGACACCCACTCCAAGGAAGGGACCCATTAGTCTTGACCTGCACATGCTGTTAACACCCCTAATTTTAGCATTTAAGGACAACCCTGAACCTTGCCTCCTCTGATTCGAGGAAGAAAGAAGAAGGACTAAAGAGCAGTGGTGACCCAGGTAGAAGAGGACACCTAATGCTTTAGCCCCAGGCCACCGGCCTGTCCTGACTCCGACCTGCCTACAGGGAAGAAACCGGTGTGTCCAAAAGCCCCCCAGAGGACCTGCCCTGTGACCCTATTCCAGACTCTGTCTCCCTTGAGCACCGGATTTGCTCAAGCAAAGACTCACACACAGAATCTGGATTCCTGCAACTCTGCGATTGTGCACCACTCTGCACCCGACGCTCACAGCCCGAGTTCAAGTGGCCCAATATAACAAGGAGGTCTTCCCAGCCATCCTGTCTTGGTATCTGGTGATTCCTGACCTCCCTCAAGCTTTGAAACAATGCTTGCATCCTCAACCTGAAGGGTACCCCTCACAGCGACCGGAGCAGGTAAGAAAACCTGACGCCAGAAAACACCCCTGCACCCGCCGCCCCTCTGCCTTGGGTGACCCAATTGGTAGTGTCTAGGCATCCCCCAAGATACCAATTTACCTCTCCTGTGAGTGGTTGCCTTCAGGAAGTCTCCCTACCTGAGCCTGCAGCAACTTCCCAGAACTGAAGGTCTCCATTGAAAAGCACAGGGTACTGATGTTTGTATGGAGAAAAGAGAACTAGACTGCAAAGTATAAAATGTCTTACTTACCATGTATTGTCAGAACCTTAGGTGCGGTATCTAGGCATACCACCCCCTGTACTTAAAGTAATCTAAAAATTACTAAAAAGTATTCTAAAAGCAATTATTGTGTAGTGTAAACTGCTTTCTGAATCATTGCCACATTCAATCATAACTGCATTTCATTGTGAAATCCTGCATTCCAAGTATATATTTACCTACATGCACCAAGGTTCCAGAAATAAAATAGAAGTATACCTTTTTTACACTTACCCAATTGTTCTGGATTCAGTCCCTGAGTGTGTGCATCAGTCTTGACTGAGTGAATACATTCAATGCTTAACACCCCCGCTGGATAAGCCTAACTGCTTACCCACACTACCACAAAGAGAGCTGTCAATACTTACCTAATTTGGCCGCTGCTATACCTCTGGGAACTCCCTGGACTCTGTGCTCACTATACCTTACTTTGTACTAGTATATACAGAGCCAGCTTCCTACAGCTAGTTCTCCTTATCATGCTTCTACAAATGCCTATTCTTACTTCTAATTTAACTTATGGCTACACTTACTCTTGCTCTTTCCTCTATTTTGCTTCTACTTATGCCTAAATTTTTTCTTACTTACTTCTACTTATGTTTCATTCGTCCATCAACTCACGCCAATACATTCATCTATCAACCAACACTACCACAACACTCAGCTATGCCACTAAACCCGTCTTGCAACTTACTCACCCGTCATAGACATTTGTGCCCAAAGGGCATCTAAAAATTGATGCCTCTTTGCTTAAAATACACATCTATACATCCAAAATTCACCTGAGTTTGTGTGTGCTCTTATTTGTGCTGTTTTACTGTGTATGAGTGTGTGCATGAGTGTGCGTATGTGTGTCTACACATCTAGGTATTGTTTGTAGGCAGTTGTAAAAAGAGGGTGCAATTCTGCTGTTTGCTAGGCTCCACTGCAGCATTGAAAAGGCCACAGAGCTTCAGGTTTAGTGTCTTACTTCACTTGACAAGTCCTTCCTTTCTACAGCATAAACCTCCTGGATGTACGTCTGCGACCTTGGCGCGGTTGGTTTCTTCAGTCCTCCGGAAAACAACATAGCTAGAAGATTTTCTTATAGCACTCCCTATAATGCAGGATCAGCCCTGTACTCCTGATGTACTATGACCTTATTCTCATCCAGGGAGTACTTCTTTCTAGGACTGCATACAGAAATGGTCTCTCTGTGGGTCTTCAAGCCAGCACAATGGGATAAGCTAAAAGATTTGCGCCTTAAGTGGCTTACCCTAATAACTGGGCAAAGGTGAGTCAGTCTATTGCAACATCACCTCAACCAGATACAGGGTTCCGGAAAGGGTCAAATTTAAAGTTGGCTACCTCGTTCAGAAAACATTATATGACAAGGCTTCAGACCACCTTATACAGCTGGGGCTTCCAAACTGCCAAACCAGGCACCTACATTACTAACCCCAAACAATTACTGGCTTTGATCAAATTAATGAAACCGCTTTTTCAGATTTGTTCTCCCCTTATATTTAATAATTCAACAACTAATATTTTTGGCGTGACCAGGGTAAATTTGCTTTTAGTTCTTTCCCTTAAATCATCAGGACAGCTCTTCTTCCTAATTTTAAGTATACATCTTTCATTGTCATTACATTTCGGATCTCTTTGCTTCTTCATCAGGATAATCCTCGGTTACATAGCTGCTGAAATGAAAAGCAACCGCTCCTAAATAATTCATCACCAATATTAAAGATGCATTTTATCCAACTGCTAATTATTTTTACATAACCCCGTTGTTCAATATCGAGATTTCCCAACTATATGAAGGATACAATCTTAAAGACATAAAGAATGCTTCCCAATTACTAATTAGTGTCACAACCACGCGTAGTTAAGTTGCATATGTTTTACCTCAACCTGTGAGTCTTTACCAGCTTTCCCGAACCGACATTCCTGGCTTTGCCTGAACACAGCAGTGCCAGGTGTATTTTTTTAACTACGGTCCATATTTTATTTCAATGTACGAGTTTACTTGCCCATCCTGACCTGGAAGTCTGTTTTTCCTTCGTGTTTTCTTTTAAATTTAAACTAGAATGATGACATATCAATAAATTTTATTAGCCATCGTGCTAACTTCGAAGTATATGATATGTACATTTTCTTATAGATCCGTATTTGTAAAGCATCTGATAATTAATCGTCACATTTCAATCAAATACTTTCGTATATTGCTGGATAAATTGTTCCCATTAAATTACTCCTTGTGAACCCATAAAAACATGACATCATCTATTATTTTATTGCATTTCGTAGGCTTTTATTATCATATAAGTAACATCTTGCATCCCCCACCCCTTAATAACGGTGGTACATCACCAAAGATTTGACATTTGATCTCAGCTCCTGGGTGCCCTCTTACATTCAAGTGTTTTCTACTGATGATGTTAGCTTCTTTCCAAGTATTGGATTTATGCTCAGTAAATGCTGTGTGACAAGGACATATGTAGTAAATCCGCATCTGGCATTAACCCCCAAACAGGCCTATGTTTTCTCTATGCTGGCTTTCCCCACTAAAGAGGCTCTCACATGCTGAGAGGCTGCAAATTTCTCACAGAAAACCTATGGGTGGCTTTCAATCACCATGAAGCCTTTCTCTCCATCTACTCAGGGAAAGGGACAAAATGTCAATCCCTCTCAGCAATCGGTTGATACTGTTCATACACTCCTTCATTAGCTCACGAAACGGATTTCATACAGGCATCAATGAACTCAGTCGTCGGCCCACACACTCCATCACCCATCCATCATGCTCTTACACACTCATTTACCCATGCATTCTTTTGCTCACTCAGCTATCCATTCAACCACCCATTGACTTGTTCTCACATTCACTGAAACACATTCGCCAATCTATGTAGAAGCAATTTTACTCATAAAGTAAGCCAGTCATATATCACCCCGAGTGGGATGGTTATGCTCAGACGTGAGTCCTGTGCTCTCCATGCCACTGGAATCAAGCTATCCTGGCTGATGAGGGCTGAAAGCCCGAAACCGGTCCTAGTATGCTTGTTTCCAGTCCAAGGAGGACCTGGCTTGGCAGTTCGAGCTGGACTGTTCCCATGGGGCACAAGGTCAAGACTGATTTGCATATGGCTGGGTTCAAACTGGAATGGCATGGTGAGCAAAAAAACGATTGATTTAGGCCCAGATCTCTGTACTGGGGTGAATGCATGACATTGTTCTGCATTCTGGCCATCAACTGTTGTTTTTGCATTAGTCATATATCAGTTGTCAATGGTTGTTTCTGCTTGTAATGAAATTATGCATTTTTGCTTGTAATGAAATTATGCATTTCTTAATCCCCCAGAGCATTTTCCTAGAGTTATATAAACGAAGGTGGGGAAACCAATCACCCTACTGAGTGGATGGAGAGGGACACGAAGGCGTTCTTACCACTGCACCTAAACCATGGCAAATTAAGCTAAACAACATTGTTCATACATGGTTCATGTAAACCTACCCTGATGACCAAGCCTACTGTTTCACTTTCTAGGACCCAGACACTTACTTTTGACTTTATATGACATAGATGGACGAAGCCAAACCTAATAATAATAATAATTATAATAATGGAGCCTTTAGAAAAAAGAGCCTCTATTTTAATTCACACCACCTGATTTCAATTAAACGAATTGTGATTAAAACAAGAACTCTTGCAAAAAAAAAAAAGGTTCCATTTGCTTCATCCATTGTGAGGCTCAAAGATAACTGGCAGAGTTAATGCCCCATTTGCTGAGATCCGCGCACAGTACGAAGGTCACTTGTTTACAAGTTTTATCAGTCAACTCGGCTTTCTTCCCTGCGGTCAGAGTAAAATGAGCACAAGTTTTAGGTACTTGTAGCACTTTTCATTTACTGTATCATAAGAGGGGACAATCTACCGTAGTTAAACTATAACAGCCAAGCATTTTTATAAATGTAAAAAATAATTCTGCATCATTCGAAGAACGCTAAGCCACACATTACAACAACAGAGACTAATGTATTTCGTTCTACTCAAATAGATTGTGCGTTTGCAGATGCAGTAATGCAAAAGGCCACAAGGTGGCAGGGTAGGCGATGCGATAGAATAAAGTTGAATAGCTTTCAGTTTTTTTCACGACAAACGGAAAATGTTCCGCCATGACTTCTAAAAAACCTTAGCCCGTGCAACTAACCACGTCCTCACCAGCTTTAATTATTTATTTTATTTTATTTATTTTATTTAATGCGATTTTATATAGCGCGAACTTTACCCGAAGGTGTCAGAGCGCTTTACATAAGAACTAGTTGGAAAACATAAGGATTTAGGATTACATGCGTTACAAAAAAGATACAAACAGAAAAAATTGCAAATGTACAAGATGTAAAGTCACACAAGGAAGAGATACAAACAGAAAGAAAAATTGCAAATGTACAAGTAATAAAGTCACTCAAGGAAGAGATACGAATGGCTATACTCTAAGAGTCACATAGGAATGGTAGATAGTAGAAAGGTCTACTGCATATACTAGTGATTAGAGTTATCTCTATATACATAGGGGAGGGTTATGATTGGATATACTCTAAGAGTCACATAGGAATGGAAGAGTACAAAGGTCTACGCATATACTAGTGATTAGAGTTATCTCTATATACATAGGGAAGGGATACGAATGGATATACTCTAAGAGTCACATAGGAATGGTAGAGTACAAAGGTCTACTGCATATACTAGTGATTAGAGTTATCTCTATATACATAGGAAAGAGATAGGAATGGATATACTCTAAGAGTCACATAGGAATGGTAGAGAGTACAAAGGTCTACTGCATATACTAGTGATTAGAGTTATCTCTATATACATATATATATACAGATAGTAGATTTTCTCAGGTCAAGATCCCCCGAAAAAACCAAAAAAACAGGAGAGCGGAGTTCCATTAGGTCAGAGGTCTTCAAACTTTTGGATGCCGGGACCCCCCTGTCAACATTTTGAGGCGTAAGGACCCCATCCTGACAATACTTTCTAAACCTGTGGGCAGGGCTGCTGGAATTATGAGGCAGTGAGGACTAAATTATGCAACAGGCTTGACTAAATGGTGTGGGAAGAAAATGTAAAAGATGTTATGTGATGCCATGTATTTTAGGATAGCATTGCTTCACTATTTTGACATTTATTTTTTACACACAGTAACACTCCACCAATGACCGGGTGCATGACCCTAGCACGCGTAGTGAGTCCACTGCACTGGTGTATCATGGCAGGTTTGGATTACCAGCCAAGGCTGGTCTGTGCCCTCCCTGGGCTGTTGTTTTATTTCCAGCGCTAACACTCTTGGTTCACTTTCATGGCCTTGGCTCACCTGCTCCGCCGTATGTGTAAAAAACTCATCTACAATTTATTTAGAGAAGTAGTTTCCTGCTCTCCCTCCACTCACCCGGAAGTGAAGGTTAATAAGGCTTACCTGCACTTCTTAGTATTCTCCGGTGCAGGCCCTTCATCTCACTGGGGCATTTCTGTGAGAGTATATTTATAGCTATTTTACTGACCTGATCTCCAACCGAACATGATGCAATGCCACAAGTCAAGTGAGACTGAAGCTATCCGTATTTCTGTGTATCATGCTGCTGGAGAAATAACCCTTCACCAAATAAAGCAACAAAGCAAACCCTTTTATTTCTCATAGCCAAGTCACTGCCCTTGGCATTTCCAATGCCTTCCCCCACCCCTTGGCCTGTTTTGGATCGCAATTGGGCCACTATGTAAAAAACCCAGGTTTCTTAACCAAACCCTCCCCCCTCTCCCCGTCCCCCAACTTTTTTGCACTGTTGTATGGATATAATAATTAATATGCCTAATCTCAGTCCGAATCTCTTAAATATTGTTATATATTTTCAACGGCTTTAGGGACGGTGGTACGGTGGGGTGTCCTGTTCAGCCTGAGGAGGTCGGGGGTCAAATGCCATATTTTTTAATTTCAGATGCTCGTGTATGGGCTTAGGGGTAGCAATCGTACCACTGTTTGTATTTATCATAATTGCAACCCTGTGTAGTCCCTGTGGTGTTGCTCTGCCATCTTGCAATGAGAGCCAACGTATGGTTAAACAATACTGTCCGAGCCAGGCTACTAGCTTTTTGCTCCAACCCTCTCTTGACATTTTTCAACTACTGAGAGCAGGTGAAAATGTCAGTGTAGCAGTCCCCCAAATAAGGAAAAACGTACAGGTTTTTTATCTGGGACTCGTTGGTCCGCATAGTTACTCCCTATGCCAGGAACAAACACATTTAGTTGCTGGAATACCAGCTGAAAACAAGATTCCACACACTCAGCATACTCACAACTAAAACCTGCTAACTTGTAATAAGGGCCTTGGTGATGTTTGGGTCACCATTTTAGATCCTCGTACAATGCTATTGGAATGTAAACAGGTCAAGTGATAAGCTGGGCAAAGCCATGCATTAGAAACACTCACAAGAATGTGTCAAATTGATATTGAGTTGGTAGAAGGTGTATTAAGAGTCCTGTAACAATGCCATTCCTGTAGCCCCAATTTCAAACTAGGTGATATTTTCTTCTTGAAGAGGAATTGTATGTCTTTTTAAGTGATGAACCTTTTGTTATTTTTTCTGCTACTCCCCAAAACACCACCTTTTCACTAAAAAGCATAAGCACTAATTCTCGTTAATTTAAAGAACATAATTTATGACTTTTAGCAAATAAACTGCCCTTTTGCTGGAAAAACATCTGTCTCAGCCCCTGGCTACATTAGTTGTTTTAAAAAAGTCTCAAAAAAGAATTATATGTGCATTTTGTTTGCTGGCTGTTGAAACTCCCAAAAATCTGTATTTCCCTGCAAACCGTTGTTTTTACAAACATCACGTTTTACATACGCATGCCATCTTCATCAGTTAGCAGTGCGGTGTCCTGTTCAGCCTGAGGAGGTCGAGGGGGTCAAGTGCCGCATTTGTTTGTCAGGATGGAGAAGCAGAACATGCAGACTTGCACCTCGCCCGGTACTCGGGCATTAGCCCCCACCCCGAGGCGCCCGGCATTAGCATGAGAATGGGTTTCTGATGGCCGGGCATTTACTGGGAGCTGCGGGGGGGGCCTGTGTTACACCTCTGGCTGAGCCCCCAGTAGTGCAACAGCCCGGGCTTAGACAAAGGACGGGGGAAGAGGGGGGCTGAAGCCCTTGGCAGAAGTGTTACTGTGAAGGCGTGACCCCCTTTGCATCGCTCCACGGCCCCCCTGGGGGTCGCTCCCCACAGTTTGAAGACCCCTGCATTAGGTGGTGTGGGGGGGGACACGCAGTCATAGCACCAAGGGAGGGTGGGAGGGATACATGGGTATAGAGAAAAGGCAAATCAGAAACATTTGAGGATCGTCAAGGGGGGAACGAGGGAAAAGGGTAAAAGACGAGGGAATGGACAAGATGGCGGGTCAGGGTCCAGAGAAATACGACCGAGAACAGCAGCAAAATTGCGGCCAGGACAAAAGAAAAAAAGTTTCCTTCCATGGAGTCTCGGGGGGAAAGTGTGGGAAGTACGAATTTCCGCCTGTTTTTTGTTTCTTCGCCTTTTCCTTGGCTTTCCGGTGTGCTAGTTCAGCGGAGCCCTCCTGCCAGTTGGGAGGTTATGGATAATAAACAATAAGGGTATTCAGACTTTGCTTCTGCATGCTTGCTGCAGCTCCCCGGTCCTGGAGTTCTCGGGAGTCACGGCCAAATTTTCCCTAACCACTCAAATACACTGCATTGCCAAAGAGGCCTATTCAGAAGAGGACGTAGCCGTTCGGCTAGAGTGGCGACTTAGATAGCTGGGGGAACAGGTTCTATCGAGTCTCGTCGGCGGCTCAGCATCCTGTGATCTCCTTGCGCCTACTAAGAAATTAACTTGTCCTCTTGTAACATAACTAGCGCTCATGTATAGCTCTCCAATACCTTCGAGTCGAGTTCGATGCTGAGCAATCCTGCAGTGGCTCATTTGCATCACTTAAGGGCTGTTTAGGGTTGTGGATGCTGTAGAGTTGGTGAGGGACGCTAGGCCCTCATTATGCTAAAGAGCAATCAGATGCAGACACAAGGATAGTGGGTGAGGTAATGGGCTCGTGTCCAAGCCCCACATTATTCCATGTGTCTGTGGCCCCCCTAGCTGACTTAGTGAGATCCTTTGGGTTCACCCCGGTGTCATATGCCGACGACACCCAACTTCTGTTCCCTTTCCAAACCTTCACACCTGCACTAAAAAAATCATTTGCAGATGGAATGAGGGCAGTATCAGAGTGGATTGCTAAGAACTGCCTACAATGTAATGTAGGAAAAACTGAAGTAATGCTATTCGGGGAGGCAACGACACTATGGTCCCCCGAATGGTGGCCCCTGGAACTGGGACCTGATCCCTACCCTAAACAAACCGTTAAAAACTTGGAAGTGCTAATAGATCAAGCACTAACACTGAAAGATCATGTAAACCAAGTTGCCGGCACCTGCTTCCGCGCCATTGGACTGTGAGAAGGGTTTTCCCATACTTACCAGACAGCCATAGGAAGACACTGGTCCAGGCGTTAGTCATCACCAGATTGGACTATTGCAACGGTCTTCTCTTATCAGGCAATGAAGAACAGCTTAACAAACTGCAAATAGTCCAAAATACTTCGGCGAGGCTAGTCCTTAATGCCCCTCCTAGGACCCCCTCCCGCCCTCTGCTGGCCAGACTCCACTGGCTTCCAGTGCGGCAACGCATTAAGTTTAAGATCCTCTGCACCATTCACAAATGTCTGGCAGGTTCTGGGCCCAAGTACTTGACAAAAGCATTCTCACCTTATGTTCCTGGACGTTCCTTACGTTCCAGTAACCTCCAGCTACTACAGGTACCCAGAATAAAAAAATCCAGGCAGGGAGGTCGTGCCCTTGCTCACACCGGACCTGTCCTCTGGAACTCACTACCTCAGACACTGAAACAAATTACCAATCACCTAACTTTCCGAAAATCCCTCAAAACCCACCTATTCATAAACATATAAAAAACATCTACCCAATCTACAACCACCCTTCTGACTATGGATCAGCACAAGTTGTATTCCCCCATTGGCAAAAGCGCGGAGATACCCCTTCGGGGGTCGAATCAGGCGCTCTATAAGAATATAAAATAAATAAATAAATAAATAAATGTGTGCTCAGCCCCTTTTATTAGGCAGGGTCATCTGACCTATGACGCCTGGTGGTGGGTGGGTGTTAGGTGTGCTGTTACAAAGGAACTGAGACACTATAACATGTCTAACGTTACTACATCCCTCCCAACCTTAGTTAATAAAATTACACTAACTAAAGTCCAACCTGTGGGAAAAAGAATAGAGTTCACACAAAACCCGTAACTCAATCACAACGACTCCCACATGGTCGCCTCCACTGCTGGTCACGTCAAATACTGGCAATGGTGTCTCTTCTTGCCTTGGCAGACTTGCAGCTTGTAAGTGGGCTGTACCGTCTCTCTCGTCTGTTCCACATCCTGTGAACATGTAGAGGTGAGAATAGCAGGTCCCGAGTGTGTTGCTTTCTGCTGGACCGTCCTGGTTAAGGTGTTCGGTTCAAACTGGTGTCTGTCCTTGACGGGATCTTCAGCTGCAGGTTATCCCTCCCACGGATACCCCTCTCTCTTGGGTGTCCCCTCTCATTGGAGGACCCGGAGGCCCTTTTCTGCCAGGCTCCCACTGGACCGGAGGACTTGCCGCCTGGCCGCTCCAACGTGTTGAAGGACGTCGCTACGGGTCCTCTCTCCGTGTCCAAAGCTCCACCTGAAAGGGTGTTGTTGGCACTGGTTCCGTTGTGTGCGACCTTTGGTCTTCCAGGATCTTCAGCGTGAGCTTCAACAGTCCGTCTCTCGTCGTGGGATCCGCTGCCACCGGAGTCCCTGAGGCCTCTGCCCCTGATTTTCCGCGGTCCTGTGTCCGTTCCATCCCAGAGGTGGTTGTTGCCAACAGACCGGCCTGCTCGCTTCTGTCATTCCTGGGTGACTGTCGGGTTTGCACGTGGATGCTCGCTTCCAGTGGTGTTACGTGTGTCCCGGTCGTGCGTGTGGACTGCTGTGCACCTCTCACGTTCTCCTCGGTGTTTCCCCTTCTGATGTGTTGTAGTGTCTTGGTCCACACTCCTCTTTGCTTTGCTCCTTTCTCTTGTCTTCCTGTCGTCGTGCTGCTCAGACCTCTTCTCCTTTCTTCTCTTTGGTGATGGCAGACGTGCCACTCAGACCTCTTCTCCTTTCTTCTCTTTGGTGATGGCAATCGTGCCACTCAGACCTCTTCTCCTTTCTTCTCTTTGGTGATGGCAGACGTGCCACTCAGACATCTTCTCCTTTTCCTTTTCGCAACGCGATCTGGTCAACTTGCTGTCTTCATCTTCCTGACCAGACTTCTCCAGGCGGCGTGCACTTCGCCTGTTTCCCCCTGGTCTTTTCCTGGTTCTTGGACACTGTCTCTGTCTAAGTCTGTGACTGGACCGGTCGTTGCGATCTTCTTTCTTGATTGTGAATGTTAGACTTTGATTGTTGAAGTTCGTTGGTCCATGTTCGTGGACTGTGTCTTGGTGGTCGAACTTCTTGGACCTCTTGCCGGTCCACTACGCTGCCGATGCTGGCAGGCTGATGCTGGCGGGCTATCTTCGGTTCTCTCGCTGGATACTTGCCATGTCATTGTTTGCTGACCCTTGCTTCGGTCACCTCCTTTCCCGACCCGGTGGGTCGGCTTTTGGTGCGGCCATCTGGGTGGTCGGCTTCTCCTTCTCCTTTGCGACCAGACTGAGTGGTCGGCTTTACCTTCTGCGTGAGTCCTCGCGCTTCGCCGTCTTCCGTGTGCTCGCTTTTGCGTTGGCGCGTTTCTGTCCCCGCTCTTCCTGTGCTTCACTGGGCGCGGAGGGTTACGTCACCACTCCTTCTTGCTTCTTCGTGTTTAGGTCGCTCCCTGTTACTTCACGGGGTGTGCTTGCCGCACGTTCTTTTCTTCCTGTCACAGTGGTGCCTTGTCGCCACGTGGCGCACAACTCTGCGCACTTACGCTTCTACGTCATCGGATACCTGCTGCATTGGATCGTTGGTGCAAACTCTTCCTGCTGCAGTGAGTACCTGTGGCCACTAGGCATCACTGCTCTCTCCGTCCTTGATCCTGGCAGGCGTTCATTGAAAGTTCTTCCCACGCTCACCTTCTTCTTGCGTTTTCGTCAACTTGAGCGCTCTTCCTCAGCGCTTTACGTACCTGTGCTTCTGGGGTAACGTGTGGAGTTCCTGCACTCCTTGCATGTCCCTGCGCAGTGCTGGGCTGTGCTGTCCTGGTGTGCTTGACACTTGTTGGCTGCAACAGCTGCTGTGTGTTTGTGTCACTTTCCCCACAAACGCGCCTATGGAGGTGCACTCCGCAGTCACTGTGTTGCTAACTTGCGTGGTGTCCATGCACTGTCCTTTGCCCCTTGATTGCTGGTGCATGACTAGTTGCAATCTACCCTGGACGTGATTGCAGGTAGGGTGATGCAATGTGCAGTCTCTGTTCTTAGCTTTGAACCTGGTATTTCCTGCACTCCCTTACTGCTACAGTCTTGTGCTGTTGCTGGCCTTTCCTGGGCTTGTGCAATGCTTGTTTCCCCTGTTGGCTGCAGTGTTTCCTGCTGGCCACTGGGTGGCAGTGTAGGGTAGACTGTGGAACCTTCCTTTAGGGACCTTACTCTCTGCTGGTCCCGGCTGCTCACGGTGCTCCAGGCCTCTTGGATGCCTCTGGGACCTCTCCTGCGCTGTGGATGGGACTCCTATTTCCAGTGGTTGCTGCTCGGGACGCCTGCAGGGGCCACACATCAGGACCCACACGAGCATGCACCACCTGAGGACTTCTCTTCAGACAGCAGGACGTTCTCCCCGATGTGGGTGTCCTCGGTGAGTGTCTCTTATCTCCCCTCCTTAGCGCTGGTGCTTGGGGGGGGGGGGGAGTGGGGGGTCAATGCTCCAGTGAGGCAGCCACACAGTTCCTTTCGTGTTTGTCCTGGCCCGCCGCAGCACTTTCGGCGGCGGAGGGGGGGGCTCTTCTCCTTCTGCTTTTCCCCACCCTTCGCAGCAGGCCTTTCTCTTACCGGGCCTCGCGGGGGGGGGGGTGTCTGTGCTGCTCGCTGCTGGTTAGGCTGCGCAGAGGGGGGGCTTGGCTTGCGCTACTCTTACCGGCTGCGGGCCGAGCGCTGGTCCTCTCTCTCCTTCACTTTTAGGCACTTTGCAGCGGCGGCGTGCCATTACTTCTCCAGGGCCTGGCGCTTTCTCCGGTGGGGCAAAGTTCTCCTTTACCCCACAGTGCCTGGCAGCACTTCTCACGTTGCGGACACATTCACCCCGCCGCCGCAGCAGCCTCCGTCACACGCTGCACGGCAGGGCAGTGGGTGCTGCTAGCAGGCCACGGGT
Source organism: Lissotriton helveticus (assembly GCF_964261635.1). NCBI lineage: Eukaryota > Metazoa > Chordata > Amphibia > Caudata > Salamandridae > Lissotriton > Lissotriton helveticus. The sequence continues at coordinate 681,599,548 of NC_136072.1, read as the reverse complement.
GGGCTCCGCTGGCCTTGCTTTAGCATGTAGCGTTTATTGCCGGCTGAATCACCCGGGCATGGCGCCATGATCATGCGGGTGGGCTCCACTTCACACTCTTCAGCGGCGCTCACTGGCGGCCGCCACCACTTCTGTCCTGGCAAGTGCGGGTGGGCTCCGCAGGCCTCGTGGAATTTAGGGCTGCTGCTTTCGCGCTTGGGCTCACCTTCGACCGACGGGCCTTTACCTTCCATGCGGGTGGACTCCGCGGAGGTCGACTCACAGTGGGGCCGTCGCGGCTGACGCGGGTGGGCTCCGGTCGGTCCGCTTACACACGGGCTCGGTTGCGGCCGGTACAGGTGTGCTCTGGCCGGTCCGCTCTCTCCGGTGGGGTCGCCGGGTTGTGGCCACCATGGGTGGGCTCCACGTGGTCAGCACTTTCTTTCCTCCAACGCACTCTTCGCATGGGGGCAGGTTGTTGCGGAGCATGAGGTGCGGGGTAGGCTCCCGGTCACCTCGGCATCTGCGCATAGGCTCGGGGCACGGCACACGCCCCGGGGGCCTCTCGGCACCCGGCGCCGATCGTCGTAGGGGGTGCCCTCAGACGGGCAGCATTCTCTTACCCTTTTCCGTCAATTTTCGTTTAGCTGCGGCACGCGTGTTTAGCGTCCGCCCTCGTCGCCATTGTAGAGTTGGTGAGGGGCGCTAGGCCCTCATTATGCTAAAGAGCAATCAGACGCAGACACAAGGATAGTGGGTGAGGTAATGGGCCTGAGCACGTGCGCTCAGCCCCTTTTATTAGCCAGGGTCATCTGACCTATGACGCCTGGTGGTGGGTGGGTGTTAAGTGTACTGTTACAAAGGAACTGAGACACTAGACCGTGTCTAACGTTACTACAGATGCCCTCTGTGAATAAAAGTTAAGGGTCCAATCAGACCCTGCCCAGTCCATCACACTGTAGGTGTGGGGCTCTGATCCTATCCCTATCCCTCAAATCAAATTACAGCGTGACACCCGAGATGAATGCACCTCTCAGCACAAGTCTGCGAGGAAGGGCGGGGGGATTTCACAGACTACCCAGCATCAGATTGGGAAGGCAGATATTGGGCTATGGGATGGGGCCTTAGGGTCTCTCTGCTTTTCTTCCCTGCTTGTCCAGGCTAGCGCCCTGAAGCTATAGTTTGCTGGGAAAGAGGGAGAGTTCCGGAATTGGCCTTGCTGTGTGCCTGTTGTTAGCACCTTTGCACCAGGGTCTTTTAGGCCTTGGTGGGGGTGTGTGGGGGGAGGGTTATGTTTGCATAGACTGTGAGGCATCTTTCCCAGATAGGAAAATTGAGAGGATGTAATGGTATGGTCAGAGCTGCCTAAAAAGGAACTATGGAAATAGGTTTGAGTCCCAGCTTCAGCTCATCATCCTGTGATTCTGAGCAAATGACTTTTATGTTTCATTTGTGCCTAGGCTCAGAGACAATCAGCATTGGTATGACATTCCCACACTAATAAACCTAACCTTTTGCACATGGGAGGAAAAACCAAATACTCTACAGATAGCAGAAATATTTCTGTATTATCAAGCACAATTGGCACTAAGAAAATGTGGCTCCCATTAAATGCCTGCCTCCAAGCTCCACCTCTAGCCCCGCCCACAATTGCCCCTCCTCCATTCACTTCTTAAATTGATGTGTACCAGCACTTATTTTTTCTCATTTAAAGCACTGAGTCGTCCTAACCATGTTCGTTTATCTTTTGCAAATAACAAGACAGTTCCTTTATGTTCTACTTACTGAGCACAACATCTCTTCGGCCACATTTTATCACGATATCTCAGAGGCTGATGCATGGTCTTCATTCCGTCCTACACTCTTTCATGGACGCTATAGTTTTTTTTGCATATCAGAGAGCTGTAGGGTGTGTGTGGGAAGATGCCTACTTTGCTGGCTTATATGGCCCGTGTCTGACACATCAAGGATTAGACATGGCTTTCTCTGATTGGTGGCCATGTCTATAGGTGATCCATGGATGAGCTTTCTCTCACTCCCTTTTAACATCTACATCAGAGGTCTTCAAACTTTTGGATGCCGAGACCCCCCTGTCAACATTTTGAGGTGTAAGGACCCCCTCCTGACAAAAATGTCTAAACCTGTAGACAGGACTACTGGAATTATGAGGCAGTTGAGGACCAACTTACGCGGCAGGCTTGACTAAATTGTGTGAGAAGAAAATGTAAATGATCTTATGTGATGCCGCGCATTTTGGGATAGCATTGCTTCATTATTTTGAAAATAATTTTTTACACACAGTAACACTGAGGAAAGATTTCACCCCATCAGTACCTGTTTATAACCAAAATACAGAAATTAACATCAGAAAGATTTCTAGTCAACCTTTGTGAAGGACCTTCCACTCCTCAGGAATATATGCTGCCACATTAGAAGCTCACATGGCCCTGGCCGGTAGAAGCAGGGGTCCCTTAAAACCCTGGTGGTTTTGTGCAGAGTTAAGCAGTTTACCCATGCAGTTTTCCTTTCACCCCCTCCATTCCATCCCTCTCTCCTCTCCCCACCGGTATCCCTCTCTCACATTGCAGGCCATTTTCTTTCACCCCATTTTACAACTTCTGAACTCTCCCCATTCAACCTCTCACTTCACCTTTAATCACCTCTTGTCATTCTGTCTTTTCACTGCCCTCATCTCTAACAGTCTCTCGCATTTATCTCATGGCCTCTTTGGCCACGTCACCACCCATTCCCCTCAGCACTTCTCATTCACCTCATCTCTCCATTCAACTTTTTGTCTATTTGTATCTTACACCTCTCTGGTCCCCCCCCCATTCATCTTTCACATCTCCCCTTTGTTCTAACAGAGGCCCTCACCTTTGGCTCACACTCACTTCTAGCGTGTCCACACTTCTCTTCTGCAATCAATCAATCACAGTATTTGTAAAGCGCACTATTTACCTGTGAGAGTCTCAAGGCGCCGGGTGGGGGGGGGGGGGGCATTGCTGCTACTGCTCGAAGAGCCAGGTCTTGAGGAGTCTTCTGATTGTGAGTAGGTCTTGGGTCTGCCGCAGGTGAGTGGGAAGGGTGTTCCAGGTCTTGGCAGCGAGGAAAGAGAAGGATCTGCCGCCGGAGTTCGCTCATTGGATGCGGGGGACCGCGGCGAGGGCGAGGCTGGCAGAGCGGAGCTGGTGGGTGGGGGTGTAGAAGGTGAGTCGTCTGTTGAGGTATGCTGGTCCGGTGTTGTGGAGTACCTTGTGTGTGTGGGTGAGGAGTTTAAAGGTGATCCTCTTGCCGACGGGGAGCCAGTGCAGGTGTCTCATGTGGGGAATGATGTGGCTGCGGCGGGGGGTGTTGAGAATCGGACGTGCCGAGGCGTTCTGGATGCGTTGAAGCCGCCTCAGGAGTGTGGCCGAAATTCCTGTATAGAGTGGGTTTCCGTAGTCCAACGTGCTACTGACGAGGGTCTGGGTGACCGTTCTTCTCGTCTCAGTGGGGATCCACTTGTAGATCCTGCGGAGCATGCATAGGGTGTTGAAGCAGGAGAGGGCGTTGACCTGCTTAGTCATGGAGAGGGTAGGGTCCAGGATGATTCCTAGGTTGCTTGCGTGGTCGGTGGGTGTTGGTGCTGTTCCCAGTGTGGTCGGCCACAAGGTTTTATCCCAGGCTGAGGGGTTGGATCCGAGGATGAGGACCTCCGTCTTGTCCGAGTTCAGCTTCAGTCGGCTGTTCCTCATCCATTCTGCGATGGCCTTCATTACTTCATGGAGGTTGGTCTTGGCAGTCTGAGGGTCTTTGGTGAGGGAGAGGATCAGCTGGGTGTCGTCAGCGTAGGAGATGATGTTGAGGTCGTGTTGTCGGGCGACGTGGGCGAGAGGGGCCATGTAGATGTTGAACAGCGTCGGGCTGAGAGATGAATCCTGGGGTATGTCGCAGATGATCTCGGTGGCTTCGGAGCGGAAGGAGGGGCGGCGGACGCTCTGTGTTCTGCCGGAGAGGAAGGAACTGGTCCAGTCCAGGACCTTCTCTTGAATCCCGGCTTCGTGGAGGCGTATTTGTAGTGTGCGGTGGCAGACCATGTCGAAGGCGGCTGATAGGTCTAGGAGGATGAGGGCTGCTGTTTCTTCGTTATCTAGCAGGGTCCTGATGTCGTTGGTGGCGGCAATGAGAGAGGTCTCGGTGCTGTGGTTGCTTCGGAATCGGATTGGGACGGATCCAGGATGTTGTTCTCCTCGAGGTAGTGGGTCAGTTGTTTGTTGACGATTTTCTCAATGACCTTCGCCGGGAATGGGAGCAGGGAGATGGACCGGAAGTTCTTGAGATCCTTGGGGTCCGCTTTGGGTTTCTTGAGTAAGGCGTTGATCTCGCGTACTTCCAGCTCTCCGGGAAGGTTGTTGTCTCAAAGGAGATGTTGATCACTTTCCGGAGTTGGGGTGCGATGGCTGTGTCGGCTTTGTTGAAGATGTGGTGTGGGCATGGGTTTGACGGTGATCCTTAGTGGATAGAGTTCATGATCATAAGGGTGTCGTCGTCGCTGATATTGGTCCAGGAGAGCAGGCGGTTGGTGAGGGAGGTGGATGCGGGGGGGATGTAATCTGTTTTGTGGATATCGGCGATCTTGCTGTGGAAAAAGGTGGTCCGTGAATCGCACAGGTCTTGCGAGGGTGGATTATTGTCTAGGCGGTCTGTGAATGAAGATCTTTTGGCTGATCTGATGAGGTGGTGGTGTCTGTGGGTGGCGGCCCTGTGGGTCATGTAGCTGTCCGGTGTTCTTTCGCAGAGCAGTTTCTTCTCCAGTTTACGGCATGCTCGTTTGGAGGCCTGTAATTTACATTTCTCCTCATCCGTGACCTCTTCAATCTAATTCTTACACTCCCTTGCTGTCCTTTCTCATCCTCTCATCCCTCCTCACCAAGCATACGGGTCGGACCTGTATGCTCCTCCCAGCCTGTGCCACTCTGCTTATTGTTCCCTAATTCAAGAAGGCATGAGTTGTCTGTCTCGCTGTTTTGGTGCAGGCCGCGCAGTTATAGGACTTGCACCCACCTTTGCTTCGCTCACCAAGAATCGATTATCCTTTAGGAAGATATAAAAACCTTTCTCTATGCTCTGTAGGTTACCCCATTTGGCTGGTTCTCCTTCTTCTGTGTGTTTCTCAATTGCCTTCAAGCAGCAGATGGTTATTAGCCCCAGGACATCTTTTGGTAACAGTATTGCAATAAAACATGTAAATTTAGAAACGATATTTACTAACAATATGAGGCGCTTAAAGTGGGCGCGCCTAGTTGAAAAGCCCTAAACACTGGCTACTATCGCAAAGGAAGTGGACAAAGCTGTGATAGAGCTAGAATCTACCCTAGATCCAAACGCAGTGCCAGAGTCAATTACTAAGATCCACAATGACTTGTTTTCCCATCTTTGTACATACTTTATGAAGCGCTGCATCCCAAACAAGCCTACAAAGAAAAAAGTTAATTCTAGGTTCAATAAAGAATGGAGAAAAGCAAGGAAATTACTTGGGGAGGCAGTAAAAAGGGGGAGCCTTCCATAGTTCGAGCGGCTAGGATGGCGTATAAGAGTACCCAGATAAAAGCTAAAAAACTATGGGACGACGCAAGATGGGAGGATCTTAGGGAGGCATGCTCTCAGAACGACAGCAAAACGTTCTGGAGCATAGTTAAGTGGGGTAGAGGAGGCGTGCCGGAAAATCCCCACAATCATGTTGCGCAGGAAGACTGGGTAAAAAATGTTAAACCACAATACGCTTGCCCAGATAGTGAGTTAAATCAGAACTATCAGGCCCAAGTATTATACGAAGATGATGCTTTTAATTGTATGGATATTAATGTTGCATTGGGCTCAGTAGTTAGAGGAAGGGCCCCTGGCCCTGATGGTGTTTCTGCTGACATGTTTTTATTTGATAAACCAAGATGGAGCAGGCACATCCTGCTGCTGGCTAATGCGGTTGCAAAAGGTGCCCCCGTACCACATTCATGGAAAGGGGCAGAAATAATTCCCATATATAAGAAGGGAGACAAAACTCATCCCAGTAATTACAGGCCCATCAGCCAGATAGTCTCCCTCCAAAAAATAATGGGCAGGCTGATTCTCAACAAGATCCAGTAGTGGATTGATGAGAATGGTATCTTATCCCCCTTGCAGGCAGGCTTTGAGTGTACACCAGTACCATTGACCAGGTGTTCCGTTTTACTTTTTTATATTGGAAGTCAGTGGTCCTGGCCAATGGTCGCCTGAACACTGCTTTTGTTGATTTAAAATCAGCATTTGATCTTGTCCCTCGCCACAAACTATGGGCAATCCTCCAGGAGATGGGGATCCCCTCAAAGTTACTCACATTACTTGTGAGATTGCATGAAGAAAACTATGCTAAAATCCGATGGGGTTCCCAGGGTATGGTTACCGGCCCATTCCCAGTAGAGAGAGGGGTACGCCAGGGTTGCGTACGTGCGCCTACCTTATTCTCCCTATTTATTAATGGTATTGTTGACTATATGGATGCTGAGTCCACCGACGCTCCAGTTCTAGCCGTCAGCAAAATTCCAATTTTAATGTTCGCAGATGACACGTTGATTATCTCAAAGACCCCGAGTGGTTTGCAGAAGGCCCTGACCATCTTTGAGGAGTTCTGCAATGCTCGCGGGCTGAAAGTCAATGTGTCAAAGACGAAATTTATTGCTTTTAATCCCTATGGAACTTTTAAAAGTAAAATCGTAATGAATAATCGTCCATTAGAGCAAGTAAAGGCATTTACCTATTTCGGGGTCATTATTCAAAGTGACCTGAAATGGAAGCAGCAAATTGACCTGGCAACACTTAAGCATCAACAACTGTCTGGTGTACTAAATAGGGAGTTTAATACCTCACTGACCAAACCAATCACCCCGGTGCTCCAGGTTTACAACATGAAGGTGGTTAACTCAGCGCTCTATAGAGCAGAGATATGGGGGTATGAAAACCTTACCTACCTTGCGATCGCAGAAAACAGGTTCATGCGTAGCATTACACTGTTCCCCAAAGCACACCAGTGTGTCCTCTACTACATGACCTAGGTAGAAGGCCTTTGGTGGAGGTGGCCAAACTGCGCCCTCTTCTGTATTGGCGCAGGCTCTGGACCACTCCAGAACTAAACCACTATGCCATGGGCTTTCTGGACATAATTCGGACTGACACATTTCACAAAATAAGATGGTTGAGAGGAATTAGAGATGCCCTAGTAAGCAGAGGCATGAGAACACTTTGGGAAGAACCTGATAGAGCTAGCTTCCCCCCAAAAAAGATCCTGAAAGAAAAATACTGGGAGATGGTTACACAAAAAACCTTGAGTAATAGTGTGTCTTCCACCCTAACAGGAATCTTTTTGTATGTTAAATTGTCACCGAACCTTGAAGCCTTTTCAAGGTTCGTTGCAAACCCCTATGATAGGAAACTGTATTTTCAGTTCAGGGTGGGCACATTGGCCATCAAAGCCTTCACTGCTAGTTGGTCAAAGTCCCATGACAATTTGTGTTCTCTATGCCAGACTAGAGTGGAGTCGGCGGCACATTTGTTATTTGTTTGCTCCGCTTATGCCGCTCCTCGTCGAGTATGGTTAGCTCCAATCTGTAAATTACTTGGAACTAGAAGGAGCGAAGGAGCAGAAAGAATTCTATGTACAAATGCTTCTAATCCAATCACTACAGCTGTAGCGAAATTTCTAGGCTGGGCTTGGTCGATAGGGTCACAGTTTTTTCTTACATAACACTTTGCTTGTGTCCTTTATTCTTGGTTTTTTTTGTTAATGTAAAGGCCCCACAATGCTTGCTCCATAAGGTAGGACAAAAACGTTTTAACTTCCCCCTTTCTTGACTGTTTTAATGGTGATAAAAATGTTTTAATTGTCCCCCCTACTGAGAGCTTTAACGGTGTCTGTTTTCCAATGGTCGTTTTATGTAAGCTGTAAAATATTGCCTGATGGTTTTTAAAGATAACGGCCTGAAGCTATATCTGTATTTTAAGGTATTTTTACAATCATGCTTAATTAATTGGTCGACTGGCATTGATATATTTTACAACTAATGTGTTATTGTACTTGGCTTTTTATGAAAAAATTTCGTCTAAAGCATGTTTGCCTGACAAATGTAAATAATAATAGTCGGCAGAAGCAGGGGAGTCACTAGACCAGAACTTCTGGGCGGGGGGCTAACACTGGTAGCACACGGTTCAATAGTCTTTTTTGTGCCCCACCCCGTTTCCTTCTTCTCCATGAATTCCCTCACTACCACTCACCAACAATGCACCTTATCTCTCTATAGCACCTTTCTGACAAACATTTCATTTTTTTATAGCGCTACTCATAGTTTACTCACACTAATTTCTGCGATCTGCATGGTATATATTCTTTGTAGCAGGCACATTAACTCTCTGCACTGTGTGGGTGACAAGAGTGCCAATGTGAGCGCACGGTGAGCGATGCAACAGTGTGAGAGTATGGTGAGAGGAGTGACTGCAGGGTGAGTGAGGTGGCTGTACGAATTTGGGTGCAGATGCAAGTTCAGAATGGGACAAATGAATGTATGATTACTGCTGGGCTTGTTTGAGTGAGTTGTATATTCAGCAGTGAGGGGGGCCTTTGAGTGAAGTGTCACATGAGTGCAGGGTGAGTAGTGTGCTTGTGTGACTGCAGGGTGAGGTATAGAGTGAACAGCGCAAGTGCATTGTGAGTGCAGAGTAATCACTGAGTGCAGGGTGAGCAGGTGAATGGTGTGAGTGCATGGTGATCAGTGTGAGTGCATTGTGATCACTATGAGTGCAGGGTGAGCGTGAAAGTGAAGGGCATGAATGAAGAGTGTGTTGTCTGAATGCAGGGTGCATTCCCAGACACTTGAAGTAATTCAGCATGTTATTGACGGCGGCGTCAGGTTTGAGAACTAAGTTAAACTATTGCTATTATGGCATTAATCAGGGATCAAGGGTGGAGGAAATATATAATGTGTTGATCCTGCAACAAACTTCCAGTCCTATGGTTAGGATTGCCGGCAGATTATTTTGATGGCCCAGTTGGTACAAAAATATGCAGTCACCTATAGCTGTATTTTAAGCACTTATATGCGCATACTTCGAAAAGCAAATATAAATAGAAAGCACTTTTAATTGTGTTCTAGGACTGCCTCAATGATACATGACTGATAATTAAAGAGAACAAAGAAAGAAAAGTCACATAATGAATGAATACATACTTTTTTATTTATAAATCTATTTAGAGTCAAGAGGAGGTCTCTGCAGGCTCTTTACACAACACAAGAAAGAATAAAGGAGGCCCCCTTGCTATATTGGTCTGGGACCAGGGTAAATGCAACACTGTTTGTTTTCTCTTTACACAACAGACGTAGGCATTTTACTTTTGGCAACCCTACTTTATATTCCTTTACATGAAATGCATTGTCACACTACAGCAGTAAATATAAAATACAAATGTAAAGAATAGGCAGAGTGGGACCCAGGGGGTACTGGGATCAGGAAAAACACTAAGCCTCTGTAACCAGTTTACAAAGGCATGTATATATGTAAATGGTCTTTAGAGACCTGTGAAAAACTCTGACGGAGCGTGCTGGAGATAAGACTCCAGACACTGCCCAGCTGAGGCCCCAGCAGCTCGAGTTGCCCTGCAGCAGCCCGGGCTGAGACACAGGACGGGGGAAGAGGGGGGCTGAAGCCCTTGGGCCTGAGCAGAAGTGTGACTGGGAATCAGCGACCCCCTTTGCATCCCTCCGCGGCTCCCCTGGGGGTCGCGCCCCACAATTTGAGGATCCCTGATCTACATGGAGGGGGGCAAACACAGCATTCTAAGATGGAGGTTTGGAGGCAGTCTGATGACACCCAGCTGATGGCGCAGCTACAAAGTGAGGTGGTTCAGAGGCAGCGTCTAGTGGTTCCATTCAGAAACCCTGCATCAGGGTCGGCTTTAGCACTGGTGGCACCCTGTGTGACAATGTTTGTTGGCATCCCCCAATGATCACCGCTGCTACAGATTCCCTCACTACTACCATTTAACAGTGCCCCTCAAGTCTCCATAACCAGTCTCTCAGATTTATTTAGTTTTATAGCGCCACTCATACCAGTGTGAGGTTTCAGAGCGCTTTACATCATTCACACATTTAAGAGAGACAATCACACGTGTAAATCAGTGTTTAGGAAATGTTACATAAGACACAGGATTTCAAGATGTAGGAGTCACTTGTCATCCATACTGGTAGGCAGTATAGTTTAAGAGTCCTTGGTCTGGAAAAGCATAAATTCTGAATTTACAACATAATACTAAATGTTAGGGCCTCTCTTTAATAATAGTAATTAATTTCTACCCAAATGAACCCTTTTTGCAAGATTAGGTTAAGGAAGGTTCAACTCAGATTCATTGGCACAACACCAGAACAAGCCCGGCATTGCAGTCCCAAATGATTCGAAAGTTTCAATAGCATGCCAGAGTCTGATTGGCTTGTGAAGATCAGTTACCAGGAGATTGAATGGGCATTTTCCCTGCTGGGTGAATGTGTCAACTTGAGTTGTGGGTGAGTGTGTTTATGGTTGAGACTGGAGGACTGAACCAACTTGCTTACTGGTCTTCTAGGTCAGTAGTCATGCCTAATACCTAGAACATTATATTTGCATGGGAGAACGTGGCTGGTAGTTGGTGCCATTGGCCGCCCTAATGGCCAGGGATTGGCATTTTTGGCCTGTTTTGGATTAACTTTGGAAGTTCTATTGTTTGTTGTGTAGTGTGCCTTGGTGGAGAGTGCATGCCAATGACATGTTGCTATCCCTGTCTCATCAGATTTTTCTCATTTTTGTAATCTGTTTTCAACTGGGCTCCACATACATGACACTGCTGTATAGACAGCACTTTAAGTTTGAGATGCTGCAGTTGATATAAAAATGGTCTCCGTAAGGAGCTCCACTGCTGCTTGGAAAAACCCCACAGTATTCAGCATTTCTATAAAGCATTCCACTACTCCTTGGAGTTGGGTTTAGGCTATATCATATACCTAGCATTAAATACAAATAATTTTGAAGATGCGCACACACGTACACCCACCCACTTGAGCAGATGGTGCATTAGGCTGCTAAGCTATCTTACTAACATTAGAACTTGTGGCATGCTTGTAAAATACAGTTAGATACAGCAGAAAACTAGGGACAGTGTTATCAAGATTTTACGTCACTTTTTCTCCAAAACTTTTTTGCGGATTCATATAGCGCGAACTCGACCTGAAGGTAATGGAGTGCTTAACATGAGCACCAGTCATGTTACACAAGGACACATTCATATTTTTTTGGTAGGCATGAGGAGATTAAGTGATTTTCCCAGAATCACAGGATGTGGAGTCGACCCCGAGGCTTGAACCTTGGTCTTACAGCTCCAAAGCCAGCAGTCTAGCCGTGAGACCACACCCTCTCCCCACCCACCCACCCACCCCAACCTACACCACCCCACTGCACCCTACCCTACCACACCCAACCCACCCAACCCACCCTCCCCACCCCACCCCACCCCACCCCAAGGTGTCAGAAAGGCTACGCAAAACCTAAGTGAGATTTAACAAGCCACGCAAGGCCACATTGCATGGCCCACATGGCTTGATAGATCTGGAGTAACGCAAGGAAGTGCAAATCACTGCCTTGCATTACTCTGCCACAGGGAGGGAGTCCATGGGTGGAGCGTAGGTGTGTTCCCAAACAGTCACCCATGGATTTTGGCGTATTCACAGATTTACAATTGATAGAACTGGGAATGCCTCAATATGCTACACCTCCCCAGAAGAACTGTAACAAGGAGAAATATCTTTATTTTTCCTTGGTTTTCCTCTTTCTGTGTGTGCTGCATTCTGCAGCACACACAGAAAGAGGAAAATGCCTCTCAGAATTGTTGTTACGCAGGAAAGTGCCCCTTACTGCAGAAAAACAACCATGGTTACAACGCAGGCACCCTTGCACCATGTTGCAAGGGTGCCTGGCAATAGGCAGCCAAAACTGAGTCAGTGCAAGTAAAGGACAGGAATACACTGAGCGATGCACTGTTGTCATTAGTCAAGAGACCCGGTCCGATTCATTCAATGTTGTGCTCTCCACCCTCCACCTTTGTAAGAGGCATAATTAATTAGGGCGATACTGCCATATGCCTAGATTACTTCTAGGCATCACTACATTGACGTTAGATCTTTTAAAATATTGATTTCAGGACTAGGAGCCCTTGGGCCCTTGTACGTTTTTACCATTTGCGGATTCTGTATCGAGTCCTGACGGTATACACTCAAACTATTGAGTTTTTAATATTGATTTGCATTAATATCGAATTAAAAATATAGAATGGACACAATATTAATGGACAGAATATAGACTACAAAAATATCGAATAGAATAGCAGTAATATCGAATTCAAAATATAGAATGGACAAAATATCGAATGGACAGAATATAGACAACAACAATATAGAATGGACAGAATAGCTAGTGTGCTTGCTGCAGGTTCAGCAAATTTTAGTATCTGTGGAGACCTTAACCTTCACCTAGATCTCAACCAAGACAATGCCATCTGCAGCTTTATCTCTGACCTAGCCGCTTTCCAGCTGGAACAATTAGTTTCCGGACCACGCATTCTGCAGGTCATCTGCTGGACCCCCTATTCACCAACCTTCACTCTGTAAATATGGAATCACCTATCCCCATGGACTGGACTGACCACTTCTTGGTTAAGTGGTCCGTCCCGCTCATGGACTGCCCCAATTCTATGACGCCGAGATCAGTTTTTAAGCGCTCATGGCATAAATTAAAATTGGAGGATTTCCATCGCTTTCTTAGTGCCAATCCTCCAGACAACTGTCTTGATTATGACCTGTTCTGTGATTGGATTCTGCGAGGTTTAGATGCTCTAATCCCCGCTAAATGGACTAAAGGGCGCATTTCTACCACCAATCCTTGGTATAACGATTCCCTAACCACTCTGAGGAAAGCCTGTAAACAGGCAGAGCCCGATTGGAGGAAAGATTTCACTCCGGAGATAAAAAGACTCTACCAGACGAAAGTCAAACACTATCATAGAGAGATCTGTAAAACACGCGCAGCTTACTACGCCATGGGGAACAGCTCTAGTCCTAATCCCACCAAATGTATCTTTAAAATCCTTAAGGATCTTAGAACCAGGAAATTGGATACCCCTGCTGTATCATCTACACGTCATTGCGAGGAATTAGCGACTTTTTTTGTCAATAAAGTGCGTACCATCTATCTGTCCTTTCTTGATCCTAGTACCTTTTTGGCCGAGGTGAGGCCTAGTGGGAGACCCAGGGTCACCCTGACATCCATTCCACCTCTTTCTGAGTTGGAATTCACTTGGCTGAGTGGCAAAATCAGATCGGGTTCCCCCCTTGACCCCCTGCAGCCTTCACAATTTAAGGAATTTATCTCCATCCTTAGGGAACCCCTATGCAAAATTATTAATTTTTCTTTATCATCTGGGATTGTTCCTACTCTCTGGAAACAAGCCTGGGTTTCTCCCATTCTGAAAAAACCCAATCTGGACCCCACCAAACCTGAGAGCTTTCGGCCCATTTCCCTTCTCCCATGGGTAGCTAAAATCGCGGAAACACATGTTAACAACGTGCTAACTTAGTTTGTGAACTCATATAACATCCTGGATCCTTCCCAGAATGGGTTTCGTCCGGGCCATAGCACGGAAACTGCCCTTCTGGCCACTACTGAGCAAGGGTGAAAGTGCAGCGCTGTTTCTGTTAGATCTCAGCGCTGCCTTTGATACTGTGTCCCATGAGATTCTACTCCATAGGCTTGAGGAGATAGGGATAGAAGGCTCATCCCTGGGCTGGCTTCGTTCCTTCCTGGCCAATAGATCTTTCCGAGTCTCAGTCCCCCCCTTCTCCTCTCAGATCCACACTATTGAGCAGGGGGTGCCTCAGGGCTCAGCCCTAAGTCCACTGCTCTTCAACTTATATGTTCATCCACTGGCTGCGGTCGCCAAGCTGTGGGACCTCACTTTGGTCTCATATGCCGATGACACGCAGCTGGCGATCACCTTGGCAGATGGTTCCTCCCCCGCTGCTTCCAGATTTAAAGATGGTATGACCGCGGTAGCCAATTGGATAGCAACCAATTGTCTGCAGCTAAATACCGGGAAAACGGAAGTTCTGCTGGTGGGCAAGGATTCCAATCTATGGAACGAGCAGTGGTGGCCGACAGCCTTAGGATCAATAACATCCCCCAAGAGCGTGGTAAAGAACCTTGGTGGACTCCTCGCTTTCCTTTCAGGCCCACACTAAACAGCTGGCCGCCACGTGATTTGGCACCCTGCGAGGCCTTAGACCCATCCTAAAATACTTTGATCCTCCGATACGACAACTTATCGTGCAGGCTACCATTCTTTCTCGCCTTGATTAAGCGAGTTCACTTCTCCTGGGGGCCAACAAGGCGGAACTGCACAGAATGCAGCGCATTCAAAATGCCGCTGCTAGAGCACTGGTTGGCCTGCCGCGCTTCTGTTCTGCGACTACGCATCCATTTCAAGACACTATGGGGTCGATTCCGATCCGGTAAAAAGCGCTCCGATTAGCTGTACGGAGCCTTTTTCCCGTACGAATCTTACACCTACAACGTCCCCGTACGAACTAGCAAGTACGATCCTAACCCAAAGCGCCACTCCGTACGACTCGTACCAAACACCGTACAAATAAAAAGTACATACGGATTCACTCCGGCCGACGCTGTACGCCACGTCCGTACGTAAATTGGCAGCCATTTCCGAACCAGGAAGTACGATCCGTGTTGACGACACTCCGTACGACCCTTTTTCTACGGGAGCTGAAAACAGCCGTAAAAGCAGAGTTCGCGCCGAAACAGGTACGGAAAGGCCCACGGGTACGGCTCGTACCCCCCATGATCGCAGGGGTACGCACCGTACCCCCATTGTACGATCAGTGTACGAGCCGTACCCCCATTGTACGATCGGTGTACGTGCCGTACCCCATTGTACGATGGGTGTACGAGCCGTACCCCCATTGTACGATGGGTGTACGAGCCGTACCCCCATTGTACGATCGATGTACGTGCCGTACCCCCATTGTACGATCGGTGTACTGTGATGTATTCTTATAGGTTCTGTATCGATCCCCCTATTCCTGACCCTGTTCTGGTTAACAAGTTAACTAGCAGCCATCCCATGATGCAGAAACCGTTATCTGATTAAGCCACACTACGGCACAGGAACGTGTTATCTGATTAGGTCATAACGCTTGCCATCTAATTAGACAAGCGATATTCCTCCAGCCCCTGATAAGGCATACGGAGTTCTCAAAACAAATCAAACCTATGACAACCTGGGAAAAACCCTGCGGCCATTGTTTTGATTTCATCGAGAACTTCAGCAAAAGAATGTGCTAACGACCAAGTCGTATGACATCCTTATTGACGTATCTATGTCCATCCTTACGTCAATCTCGGCACCTTACAGGTATAAATATTACCGGTATTGCCTTAAGCAAACACACGCGGTGGTGACGAGATCGGAGCGGCCAGACTTGCCGAAGCCCAGAGCAGAGCAGACCCCGCTGGCGCAGCCCCGCCTTCCTGACGCGCTGAGAACGAGACGCTGCTTTCTCCTGCCGAGAAATCCAGCTCCGGCGCTTCCGGGTAGCCCTCGCAGGGAGCCTGGAATATCGAGACCAGAGACGAGAGATACCATCCCTCATTCATCCTAGATTCAAGGTACAGAACTGAATAACCCCTTGCAGAGAATTCTTGAGTCAGTCACTTGGCAAAACAAACTTAACTTAAACTGCTACTTTCTATTCCCGCCCACGTATTAGGCTTAGGTCAGGTACACCGAGGTAGGCGTAGTTAGAAACACCAGTTGAGTACGATTAGTCAAATGTATATGTGTATGTATCTATTCTATCCATTTTAAACCTCCTTATGGCTTAGAAACCATATAAATGTTTTTACAGTATTATTTTATACTTCTGCTTTTATTGTATGCACTTTACTTAACCATAAGTATTGCGATAATATCGATCCATTTCTCTTGTATGAGAAAAGAGACTGATCAATAAATAACATCTTTTATTGAACACGCCCGTCTCTTCTTTTTCTCTACAATCTGGTGAGACTAAGAATGCACGTACTGACTGAGTAAAATAAGTTGTCTTTTGTTTTCACACGACTCTAGAGATACACTCTTGATTAGGGGAGAGCAAAGTTGTCATGCTCTATGGTTGTCAGAAACTAAATCCCTTCTTGTCTATCCAGGGAGGTTTAACTCCTCCTTGCCTATTCGAGAAAGTTTCTAGTGAACTCTGAGCTAGCTGGCAAACCCAAAACTTTAAGTCTAATATCGACAATAGAAGACCTAGTTAACGTCTGGTCTAGGCCTATACTATTGAAGGTATTATTCCAAAGCGCAGAGCCTATTGGGATAATAGGAACTACACTACATGGCGCCCAACGTTTGGAAAGGCGATAAAACTAACGCAAGACATTAGAGTAACTCAGTCGTGCTTTTTCACTCAGACCCCTTTTTTCCCATAATACTCCAAAGACGTCTGGAGTGGGTGAAAGGTCATATCCGCCAAACCTCGCAGGAGGAAACTCCTATGTATGGTTCTTGGTATAGTCAACGTTGAAGGATACACTGTTCCAAAATATTGTGCATCTAATCTTTGTTCCCATAAGAAACCTGATCGGCAAACAAACAAAATACCCTTCCTGACAGTAGAATGTCAGACACTGAAGAAGAAAGAGAGATAGCTAGAGTAGCAGCTGAACTCGTAGCAGCTGATAATACTATGCAAGAAGCAGACCCGGATTTAATACTCATCCCGGTCAACATAAGGAAATCTATAACTTTAAAACTTATAGAAAATGGACTGACACCTAGAGGTGGCACAGTCATATTCGTAATAGAGGCACACGAATATCGGCAGACAGAGGTATTCTATTCATGGATAAACTTTCCAGCAGCAAACGCTGTAACAAAGCACTTCCACCATTACAAAACAGAGGAACCTCCTGAAGAGTACACTCCTTTCGAGGAGGTGGAAGTACCACTTAAATTTCAAGAGCACCTGCTCTTGTTTAATGGCGCCCTAAAACACAACAATCACATCACCAGGCTCGGTCCATTAGGTAGACCAGGAGCAACGTGGCCGGTCCTAGCCGGATACACACCACATCCAGACATCGAAAGAATGTCTGCAGCAGATCTTCTAATACAACTAAAACAATTAATAAAAGTACATAGACATATAGTCCAATATGTAATGCGGACTTCAACAATCCAACCAGCAATTAAAATTCCACAGCTGACACACAAATAAAATTACACCACAGAACATACAGTCCTGCCTAGGTAAAGTACCAGCTAAAAGGGAACAAATACCATTCTGGTTAGCACAAAAAATCACCCAAATAGAGGCGGTGTTTCCAGACACCACCCCTGTGGATAAACACAGGATTCTGACTATCTGTCTTCCAATTGGGAATCGCACCACACGTGAAGGACTGTGACACTTGGGGTACAGTCTTTGCTTCCATCTACACAAAAACGCATGGTGTTCCATCCATTTCGGTAATACCAGATGTGCTAAAACAAATTCAAGACGAATACGGTCCAGAACCCGCTTTAACTCTTGGTATGAAATTACTGAAAGACTTCAAGCAGGTCTCGGCTATATTACTAGCCAATATAAAGGGAGAAGCAGCAAACGTGGCGATCTGCCAAAGGTTAAAAGAAACAGATATAGCAGACCAACCAGCTGAAATTGCCAGAATTATAGAAAAATCCTATGAGGAACTAGGTAGAGATAGTTTAGGTGGAATACCAGTAAAACCCCAACTGATTGAAAGTCCTGAAAAAATATTTATTAAAAATCATCTAAACAGTCAAAAGAAGAACTGGGATGGAAACAAACAATCCAATCCAAAAGAAAAGAGATTCCAGTCCAGAGGAAGGTCTCCTCGGCGGAGAGAAAGATCTCCGGACCAAGGACCCAAGTCTCCCCAAAGTGAGCCCTCTGTGAAAAAATACAACCTTAGAAATAGGGATAATATAAAGAAACCGGATAGATATCAAGATTTTGATACACGTCCCTCTCAATCTTTTCAGACTTCCTCGCAGAAATCGGAAAGAAGAGGACGATCGGAACCCAGGGAAGGGCACGTCAAGTCCAAAAACAAGGAACCTGCTTATCCAAATAAGAAATTACAATTTCCAAAAAAGAAGGTAGCCAGCATTAAAGTAGTTAACAATGCCGAGAATACTGAGGACACAACTGAAAAACGGAGAATGGGCTCAGACAATGCTAGACAGCGCAGCAGAAGTGAGCATAGCTCGCAAAGTCCCTATGAATCATCTGGAGACAGTGGACACGAATGAATATCTTCAAGTGGAAACTGCAGACACCAGAGTTAGCAAACCTCACAAAATATATGAAATAACTTTACGTATAGAAGGGGATAAGACTAGAAAAATAAGGGGACTATTTTGGGATAATCTCTCCAAGGGCTATGACATCCTTCTAGCTGAAAAAGACTGGCCACCAGAGTTTGTCAGGGACTGCCCTCATGGCGAAGAAATAATTATGCCTGCCTTCTCAAATCATATCCCAATTCATAAAAAATACACACTTGCCAGAAAGTGGGCAGTAGCTCAAGCTCCTGCTTTATATAAAAATCACGTAGGATGGGATGAGGACTCTCCTCACAAAATCCAGTTAAAATCACAACCTACTGCACAAAGACCGTACCCAATTAAGCAAGAAGCTAAAAAACAGGTAAAAGAAATATTAGACCAATTAGAATACCAGGGGGTGATTGAAACTTGCACCTCACAAATGAACAACCCTTTGTTTCCTGTCTCCAAACCAGACAATTCATATCGTCTAGTTTTGGATTACAGACACCTTAACTCATGTTGCAGAACTTTTGCAGTGCAAAACTCGCATAATGCAGCGCTAATGAATAACATAGTGCGCAAAAAATACAAAACAACATTAGACATCTCTAATGGATTCTTTTGTCAAAATATAGCACCAGAGAGCAGATATTTGTCCGCGTTCTCAATAAATGGCGCTCAAAAACAATTCTGTCGGTTACCCCAAGGGTTCAAGAACAGCCCAGGATTATTCTCAGCAAGAGTAACAGAGTTACTACAAACATATGATGACGAAGCATTATCGTATGTCGACGACATATACCTAACAGATGATGACTTGGATACTCACTTGAAGAGAGTGAACACCATAATACTTGGGTTCGCAGCAGAGGGTTACAAATTCAACTTTAAAAAATCTAGAATTGCCCATCTAACAGTCCTGTTCTTAGGATATGAATTATCAAGTGAAGGCAAAAGCCTGGCTGACAATTTCCTAGAGAAATGTGCCGTACTCCAAGCACCTAGAACACTAAAAAACTTACAGTCAATTCTAGGCTTCCTAAATTTCGGAAGAACATACATTGCAAATTACGCAGAAAGGGTCAAGCCCCTTTATGATCTAATAAAACCAGATTTTAAAAGAACAAATTGGACTCAAAAACACACAGAAATTTTGAGATCCTTACAAACAGACATGTTAATTAAAACAAAATTAGAAACACGTGATAACACACGCAATCTTGTGATTCGAGTCATCCCAGGAAGATGCAGATTCACATACCTGACCTCTAACGAGGGAGAAAAGGTACCAATTGCATTCAAATCACACTTATACACTAAAGCTGAAATGAAATTTAGCCCAACGGAAAAAATTCTTACTGCAACACAGACAGCTATAGCAAAAGAACGAGCCCTGGCACAAGGTAAACGAATAATAATCGTGACACTGATACCAGCCTTGGAGGCGGTAACAAAGGCAAGCATTCCGAATGCTAAAGCACTACATCCAAGGTGGATACAGTGGGCTAATTCCCTTGCTGCAACAGACGTGGTATACGAATTTGATCCCAATTTAAAAACACAAGAATTTCTCCAATACGAATTCGAATGTCCTCCGCCGACCGAAATTCTGCCTCTAGATCATTACGGCTGTATAATATATACAGACGGATCAGCACAACCCGCAGTGGGGGGTAAACAAGCTTACAGTGCTGCATGCGCGATTGTTAAATGTCGCTGGCACGAAGGAAAATTTAAACCAGCTATCACCAAAACACAATCTCTGGGAGACTGTACAGCTCAGCGAGCTGAACTGCTAGCATTCAAGATGGCGCTTGAGAATACCGATCGAGAATTCCCCACACTCATAGTGTGCGATTCATATTATTGCGTTCAGTCTTACAATGAATACTTGCAGATCTGGCTTCAGAATGGTTTTAAGGATGCAAAAGGAGGCACAATCAAGCATAAAATGCTCAGGGAACAAGTAGTTCTTTTACAGAAAGAACTACCAAAGACTCACGTGATACATACACTGAGTCATCAACGTGATGGCGTTCACGTTGCAGGGAATTCATTGGCTGATGAGGCCGCGAAGGCAGCTGTGCAAACGGCTTCCGTAGCTGCCATCACACGGTCAAAAACAAAAATAAACAGCGAAATATTACAGGCTGTCAGCGCTACAGAAAAGGATTCGATAGAAACACTCCTGAAAGGCTTTCCAGTAAAATACTCATACATAACTGATGCAAACAATGTTCCTTTTGCTCGAATCCCTGGAGTGGGGGATAGGGCAATTCCAAACATGGAACATAGGTTAGGACTAATAATAGCGGCACACGAAGGGCTCGCTTCTGTACATGCTGGCGTCTCAGCCACAGTATCATTGTTAAAACAGAGATACTGGTGGCCACAAATGAGAAGACAAACAAGGAACTATGTTTTAGAATGTGAAATATGTCAAAGAATGAAAGTATCAACGGTGAGACGACCAGCGCAGACGCCCCTTCTAATCTCAGATAAACCATTAGCCTGTGTCTATCTGGACCACTGTGGTCCCTTACAAAGGGATGGTAACTATAAATATATCCTGGTCGCAGTGGATTCATGCACGAGATTCATATGGATGTGGCCCCAGCGCTCGGCTAACGCCAGAACTGTTATAAAAGATTTGCGGGTCTTTATCGGCACATACGCAATTGGCATGCTGCATTCTGACCAGGGTCCTGCTTTTAGCTCTCGAGCTTATAAGGAGGCCATGACCAGCATGGGCATTGCATTGCGGTACTCTTGTCCATTTCACCCTGAGGGGAACGGAATTGTAGAAAGAAAAAACCGTGACATAAAGCAATCTATAACAGCAAAGGTATTAGGTTCGGGAGCTGGGTGGGTCAAACATCTAATAAGTGTCCAACGTAGTCTAAATAACCTGCCAAGAAATTCTCTGAAGGGATTCAGTCCGTACGAATTATTGTTTGGAACTAGGATGTTAATCTTAGATCTTGACAGTCAGACTTCAGTGGTAAAGGAAAAAAGCTTTGATATCAAAGATCGTTTGGCTATTTTGCAGGACTTAAACAAAACAAGAAAAGACCTGAGCAACATAAAGTTGAAACAGCAGCCAACAACCACTGAAGAACCACCACCTGTCCCAGCAAGACCTGTCTGGATTCCAAAAGTCGGGGATCTAGTCAGAGAAAAGATCGCGGTAAAGACGGAATTTGGGCCTTCTTACAGAAAAGCAGTTCCTGTCTTGTCTATCAACGGGACAAGATCAGTTGTACTACCGCCGCTTGCTGGTAAAAAGGAGAACCGAGTTGTATCCATCGACCTGGTAAAACCACAATCATGTGGCCGATAACAAACAGTAGGCCAAGTGGACTCCCGATAAGTAGTAGAACACCAAGATTTGCTACTAATACAGAGGTCCAAACTAAGAGGCTAATCACATTCGAAACGCCTACAGAAGAACAACAAGGACTATGCAACAATGCATTGGAACTTAAACCTCTGAAAACCCAAATAAAAACATTTAGTAGAGACACACCAACCTACAATGAAGTAACAAACGAATATAGAAAGAAACAGTAATCCTGAAGCAATTGGAACAATTGACAGAACTGCATCCGGCTACTTCATAAACTTCGATGATTCCTCTGAAGACCTAAGTGAATCAAAAACACAGCCATCAACAAAAACCTTTAAAGATAAAGCTAAAGAACTTTTGAAACAACTGAAAGAAACCTATCTGATTTCTCCATGGATTGAATTTTGGGTGGGCTTTGGTGCATTTATCCTCATACTCATCATGGTACTAACTTTGGGACGCTTCATTGAGGGAAAATATGCTAAAATGGACACAGCAAGTCAGAAAATCAACTTGATCCTCAAGCCACACACATCTTCACACGTCGAGAAAAGAGAACTTTCTTCAGTCAACTTCACAGCCAATCCTATACCGGGTGGGGTAGCATGGGACAATACTGACTACGAAATTTATGGTCCGGTTGAGATCCTGAAATATCCACACCAGAATACAACAAAATTTTGAGAACTTAATATCAGCACTCCTATAAGCACGTATTCATAACCGTTAGGGCAAAAGTAAAAGGCCCTGCTCCACTCAAATGTTTCCAACTCTCTTAATTTCAGAGTTATGTAAAAGAGAAAGAATTAATGACACAATGATATCCATATAGGTCTTTGTCAGAACTGGGGGTTCAAGAATATAGTCCACTTATTTCTTTTTCTCCAATCTTTATTCTTTCATATTTCATAAAACAGGTGTTCCCAGCAATAAATACAGATCACCAACACGTGTTTCGTCCTGCACAAGGACTTTTTCAAGGCTGGAAAAATATACAAACAATGTACAATGTAATTACAGATTTTAAAAATTATTCTACATGTATATACATTTTCTAAACACACAAAATTTACATTAATAACCCAAAAAATTTTTTGTGACAACATAAAGCACACATGTACATAAAGAAAACTTATCTACACCAAACTCTAGGGAGTGACCATGTGATTTACATATAGTCGTTATATACATAGTTAAAAACATTTGAGAACATATAAATATACAGGAACGCACCCATCATGAGGTAAATAACCTAAGATGAGTATCGGACATTCAAGTTCTAGCAGAAACAATCAAACTATGTTCATTGAAGCTAAGTATCTGAGGAGATATCGAGATTAGTAGAAGAGTCGAGGTCACAGTTGAGAAACCCATGATTGCGTATTTCTGTGTCAAGTCAAACGTCTACCAATATTCATGCTACGCAAAGACTATGTAGGAGAACCAAATATCCCATGCAGCACGGACGCTAAATATAAATAAGGCCTGGACATGATAAGCTGCCTGAAATAAATAAGGACCAAAACAATAAGGTATGGAGGATAGACACTCACCCAGAATCGAAAATTTTATATTATATGCTAGGGTAGAAATTGTCGCACGTGATGAGGGTGGGAAGTATGTCCCAGTATGTTGCACCCTTTCCGCAGATTAATAGGCGTCTCAGCAAAGTACACTGTAGACGAACAAATAAGGGAGAAGCAAAAATAACATGAGCGAGATGTAAGGCTCCAAACTAAGTATGCAACTCATAAATCCAGATGTACCACCAAAAATAGTGTTGAACATTGCAAGTTTCAAAGTCAACCCGACCAGGTTTTGAAATATGTAACGCGCACGTAATCCAGTTCACACAGACCATTATGTGGTACTTAACAATAAGTGGATAGATGAACCAAGTATATCCCTTAGATGGAAACTACAAGTAAAACGTAACTGCGAAAGAAAAACTCACCTAGTAACAACTAAAGTAGTTCCGGAATACAAGTGTATAATCCCCCCGGGTTCCAAATACGAACACTCGGTGACGGAAAAAAAACGTTCACAAGTTCAGTTTACAACCATGGTAAGTTGAGAAGCTGAAACGACATAAGTGACATATTATAGAATTGTTTACCTGGTTAAACCCGCTAACCACCTACTTTCGAGCAAGTCAGAAAAATAATCTGTCCTTACCAAGTTAACTGCCATCACATTTCAGTGCCCAAATCCTCTCAATCACGCGAAACGAGGCCAGGTATCCCGCAGCATTTTATATGCTAGCCACTTGTTAAAAAACGCCATCGCCCGCGTGGGGAAGAATTCCCCTCCGTAAATGGAAGACGGACTATCTAGTAGAAAGCCGGGTGATCCCAAGGAAAGGCGGCATCCATTTTTAAATATCAAACAACAGGGAGCAAGTGTCTATTTTCGATGTAAACATTAGAGCATACAATCAAAACTCGAGAGTATATAATACAGAATATTGAAATGGTCTCAGCGCCTAAAATTAAAACCTAAATAGAGGTATTTAAAGAGTTTTTTGCTTTGACATTGACAACAGCAACACGAAACTTTCACCATTTACCCCAGTGTACAGCATAACCGGAGTGAGTATATGAGGAACAGAAAAGAGCAAATAATCAAGTTATCTAATGTTGACTCCTGGAGTTGCATTAGATAACTTGATTATTTGCTCTTTTCTGTTCCTCATATACTCACTCCGGTTATGCTGTACTCTTTAAATACCTCTATTTAGGTTTTAATTTTAGGCGCTGAGACCATTTCAATATTCTGTATTATATACTCTCGAGTTTTGATTGTATGCTCTAATGTTTACATCGAAAATAGACACTTGCTCCCTGTTGTTTGATATTTAAAAATGGATGCCGCCTTTCCTTGGGATCACCCGGCTTTCTACTAGATAGTCCGTCTTCCATTTACGGAGGGGAATTCTTCCCCACGCGGGCGATGGCGTTTTTTAACAAGTGGCTAGCATATAAAATGCTGCGGGATACCTGGCCTCGTTTCGCGTGATTGAGAGGATTTGGGCACTGAAATGTGATGGCAGTTAACTTGGTAAGGACAGATTATTTTTCTGACTTGCTCGAAAGTAGGTGGTTAGCGGGTTTAACCAGGTAAACAATTCTATAATATGTCACTTATGTCGTTTCAGCTTCTCAACTTACCATGGTTGTAAACTGAACTTGTGAACGTTTTTTTTCCGTCACCGAGTGTTCGTATTTGGAATCCGGGGGGATTATACACTTGTATTCCGGAACTACTTTAGTTGTTACTAGGTGAGTTTTTCTTTCGCAGTTACGTTTTACTTGTAGTTTCCATCTAAGGGATATACTTGGTTCATCTATCCACTTATTGTTAAGTACCACATAATGGTCTGTGTGAACTGGATTACGTGCGCGTTACATATTTCAAAACCTGGTCGGGTTGACTTTGAAACTTGCAATGTTCAACACTATTTTTGGTGGTACATCTGGATTTATGAGTTGCATACTTAGTTTGGAGCCTTACATCTCGCTCATGTTATTTTTGCTTCTCCCTTATTTGTTCGTCTACAGTGTACTTTGCTGAGACGCCTATTAATCTGCGGAAAGGGTGCAACATACTGGGACATACTTCCCACCCTCATCACGTGCGACAATTTCTACCCTAGCATATAATATAAAATTTTCGATTCTGGGTGAGTGTCTATCCTCCATACCTTATTGTTTTGGTCCTTATTTATTTCAGGCAGCTTATCATGTCCAGGCCTTATTTATATTTAGCGTCCGTGCTGCATGGGATATTTGGTTCTCCTACATAGTCTTTGCGTAGCATGAATATTGGTAGACGTTTGACTTGACACAGAAATACGCAATCATGGGTTTCTCAACTGTGACCTCGACTCTTCTACTAATCTCGATATCTCCTCAGATACTTAGCTTCAATGAACATAGTTTGATTGTTTCTGCTAGAACTTGAATGTCCGATACTCATCTTAGGTTATTTACCTCATGATGGGTGCGTTCCTGTATATTTATATGTTCTCAAATGTTTTTAACTATGTATATAACGACTATATGTAAATCACATGGTCACTCCCTAGAGTTTGGTGTAGATAAGTTTTCTTTATGTACATGTGTGCTTTATGTTGTCACAAAAAAATTTTTGGGTTATTAATGTAAATTTTGTGTGTTTAGAAAATGTATATACATGTAGAATAATTTTTAAAATCTGTAATTACATTGTACATTGTTTGTATATTTTTCCAGCCTTGAAAAAGTCCTTGTGCAGGACGAAACACGTGTTGGTGATCTGTATTTATTGCTGGGAACACCTGTTTTATGAAATATGAAAGAATAAAGATTGGAGAAAAAGAAATAAGTGGACTATATTCTTGAACCCCCAGTTCTGACAAAGACCTATATGGATATCATTGTGCCATTAATTCTTTCTCTTTTACATAACTCTGAAATTAAGAGAGTTGGAAACATTTGAGTGGAGCAGGGCCTTTTACTTTTGCCCTAACGGTTATGAATACGTGCTTATAGGAGTGCTGATATTAAGTTCTCAAAATTTTGTTGTATTCAATGTGTACAACTAGTGTGTACACTAACGGCACCTCTAGGTGGTAGGTGCCTTGAGACCTCATAGCACCCTTCTTTCGTTACTTTGTGTTAAAATATACATTGTTGGATGTGTACTAAATTTGGAGATACTTTAATTGCTGTGTAGAGTGTGTGCGGACGTTTCCCTTTTTGCGAACACTACCACCTGTATCCTTTGTTCTTGAATATCCACACCAGATTAAGATCTCGTTGAGTGACTTTGTAAAACCACGCTCATTTGCTGAAGATTGGGTCTTTGAAAGTATAAATAATATGATGTCTGACTTAGTGATGTCTGCTAAATTTACCAAACATGATTATTTGCAGGGTTCGACTAATTATGATAGTATGTACTGTTACAACCACTATGGTAACCATTTTCTACATAAATCTGTACAACCTAGAAATGTTTTAAATTATAATCAATGGGAACATTGTGCAACCCCTCCAAAAGGAAGCTCAAGAACCTTTTACGACAAATATTCATACTTTTCAGGGTTCAACACAAGTAATGTTGAAACATTTTATTTCAAATTGTCAAATAAGACAGGGACAAAGACCATGTTAACAAACACGAAATTGATATATTCAGACTCATTTTTTGAACAAATGAATACTTTTGGTTTTGATTATTGGGACAAAAATTTTGAAGTTAAAAGTGTTTGGGGTACAAAAGAATGGCAAGTACAAGGTATAGAATCATTGTTTAGAGCCTGCATGATCCCAGAACAAATTATATTTTTAAATGACACTGTTCAACAAACCACCTGTCTTGGCTTAGCCAAAATCAAAGACTTAAATAAACCGTCTATTCCAAAGCCAACAATGGACAGCAATAGCTCTACAGATGAAGAGATAGACGTAAACTATATTTTAAACCAAAACAGAACACATCCTGATTGGAAACAGTGGTTGATCTGGCCCAAAGATACTAATAACTGTCAAGACAGATTCCTGAACAAAAAACAGGGGTTCAAATTGACCAGGCCAGACCCTAGATATTCCCAAAGAGAACACCCAGGGATAATAACCACCTACAGTGTGGGCAAATTATGCCTTCAATGGCTACAAACTTCCACACTGACAGAAATTAAGCAACACCTAACTTTACTTACTGATGGTGCTGACTTGCGTGATTTCATTATGGGACCGCGCAAACAGCGTCAAAAACGCTTCATAGCAGCCTCTGTATATGCAGCTTACAATGAGGCCTGGAAGGTAACTCAAATTGAGACAGCAGAAAGTATACGGGAAATTGCCCGTATTAATTTGGAAAAATCACTTTCTGTAGTGGACAATGGGTTAATGACTCTGTCCTCCAGAATTTTTTCTTTGGACAGCATTGTGTCTTCAGCAATCGACATAATATCGCAGGACTTACTGTTGTTACAACACGGTCAGTCTCAATTGCGTTCTATTGTACAGCTTGGCTGGACGTTACAAAATCTACGTTCAGGTTATGTGCCTTGGCGTTTAATCAACACAACGTCACTATTCAATATCTTTAACCTTACTGATAAACAAATCAGTATGGCACAGAAGGGTGCTGATTATACAATCCTGAGCATTGAGAAACTAGAGAGATTACCAATGACAATGTCAGAACGACCTGTCAGTGAATGGATAATACATGGGATAATTAATATTCCAATATCAACCTTCAGGTTTCAATACTGCCAAAAATATATACAGGCTGGCATGTACGAAAAATTGGGAAAAGGGTACATTAAGACAACATGGAACTTGCCCTATTCACATGCATGTGTCAGTAATAAAGGACAGAAAATGTTTCTTAGTGGCAATAATTGTGCGATGTCACTAAGCGGTACACTTCTGTGTAATGGAATTAGTTTGCATGGAGCCTGTGAAGGGAACTCAAATAACCTTTCATGTCACCAGCTAGGCGCACCTGCAACAGAGATAGAACCATTCCTTAAAAGACTCTATAACGGGAGTTACATTCTAATTGTAGATCGCAGATGTTGTAGTCTTATGCCCGGGACTCCTTATCTCGTAACTACGACTGCGAAGGTCATGTGCTGTGGACACTCATTGTTCCCCAGCTCCTTTCCAGACAGGGAGGCAAGGGCATGGCCTAACTTGAAAATTACTTCTATTTGAATAGATACTTTAAGCAGAATGAAAACAGTGCTTCTTCAGATGCCGACCAGACTCACGTCATCAAAAGAAACGTATGATCTCCTAGTCGCAAGGACGACTGCAGAGATTCACTCATTGTTATCAACTAATTCCCCCATACATTTTGCGGAAATCCTGAATGAAATCTTAAATATTTCTGATACCAGTGGAGTCTCAAAGGTATTTAAGACAGTATTTTCGATGGCATTAACACCATTCAAAGCCATACTGGGTATTTTTCCAGATTTCGTCCATTCGATTTTTGGCGGACTTCCCCTCATTTTGGGACTAATTGCAGGAATCCTATTCCTGGTCCTAATATTTCGTTATGGCAAACCATGTCACAGACAAAACACCTGCGACAAGGGAAGAAACAATCCGAGCCATTGGATACCGGGACCGGATATCAAAAATCCTGGGACTATCCCGGCTTAGAGACCTGAACATGACTTGGTTTCTTTCATTTCGACCAATGTGGCATCGATGTGTTTTACCTGTATTAAGGTGCCTGCTGTGCGGAGAAGAATGCGTGTTGGACACCTGTCTGACGCTACAATCGGATGCGCCTATGGATGCAGAAACATTGTTGGGTCCGATAAAGGCTCATGCTTTGTGCTGCCCTCAACGGCTGCCAATCCTGATGACGGCATTCGTGGAAACTTCACCACTACGATTAAGGGGTAGTGGAGTTCAAGATGAAAGCAGCATCGATCAGGTACGACCTTCTGTCAGCAATACTAATCAAAACGTCAATGGAGACAATCATGCGCACGAATGCATGGTTACACCTTTTTCCGAGTTAGTGGAACTCTCCCAGGAAGCTGTTGACAGCTTTTTCGACAGTTTAAATGATATGATGTTCTCACCAGAGCAGAAATAGAGACTTTTTAGCAAGCTAGCACACGGCGTTCCCAACACCCTGAATTTGGCCTTCAACTTAATAGCAAAATAACATGAACAATTTTCCCTCCAGTTCACGGACAGCGAATTTTTCAGCAGCCCCAAAATATTTTTACGATTTTTCGGGACACTTACCTTCTGCTTAAAGTAAGAACTATTCTTAGAGAACTAAAATTTCTATTTTTAGAAACTTTATAGACATTAGCTGCCCGCTGGTATGTTCATAATTATTTTTATTCTGTGATGAAATGGTCTCGAACCTTTTTCTTCTGTATTAAGAGCCATTTCATGTGTAAATTCTCATATACCAATTAGCAATAATGTATACATATGCGTGATTACTTTAGCATTATTCTACAGCTTGAGTGCATATAGTACATGTGAATATTTTTTCCGTATATTACATTATTACATTACATTATTCGAAATGCATTATATGTATTTTGGGGTGGTAAGGTATACACGATACTCTACAGTATGTTTTACTATGCCTAGATTTGTTAACATGGCCATAGTTAGCGTGGAGTGGGTGTGATGTATTCTTATAGGTTCTGTATCGATCCCCCTATTCCTGACCCTGTTCTGGTTAACAAGTTAACTAGCAGCCATCCCATGATGCAGAAACCGTTATCTGATTAAGCCACACTACGGCACAGGAACGTGTTATCTGATTAGGTCATAACGCTTGCCATCTAATTAGACAAGCGATATTCCTCCAGCCCCTGATAAGGCATACGGAGTTCTCAAAACAAATCAAATCTATGACAACCTGGGAAAAACCCTGCGGCCATTGTTTTGATTTCATCGAGAACTTCAGCAAAAGAATGTGCTAACGACCAAGTCGTATGACATCCTTATTGACGTATCTATGTCCATCCTTACGTCAATCTCGGCACCTTACAGGTATAAATATTACCGGTATTGCCTTAAGCAAACACACGCGGTGGTGACGAGATCGGAGCAGCCAGACTTGCCGAAGCCCAGAGCAGAGCAGACCCCGCTGGCGCAGCCCCGCCTTCCTGACGCGCTGAGAACGAGACGCTGCTTTCTCCTGCCGAGAAATCCAGCTCCGGCGCTTCCGGGTAGCCCTCGCAGGCAGCCTGGAATATCGAGACCAGAGACGAGAGATACCATCCCTCATTCATCCTAGATTCAAGGTACAGAACTGAATAACCCCTTGCAGAGAATTCTTGAGTCAGTCACTTGGCAAAACAAACTTAACTTAAACTGCTACTTTCTATTCCCGCCCACGTATTAGGCTTAGGTCAGGTACACCGGGGTAGGCGTAGTTAGAAACACCAGTTGAGTACGATTAGTCAAATGTATATGTGTATGTATCTATTCTATCCATTTTAAACCACCTTATGGCTTAGAAACCATATAAATGTTTTTACAGTATTATTTTATACTTCTGCTTTTATTGTATGCACTTTACTTAACCATAAGTATTGTGATAATATCGATCCATTTCTCTTGTATGAGAAAAGAGACTGATCAATAAATAACATCTTTTATTGAACACGCCCGTCTCTTCCTTTTCTCTACAATCTGGTGAGACTAAGAATGCACGTACTGACTGAGTAAAATAAGTTGTCTTTTGTTTTCACACGACTCTAGAGATACACTCTTGATTAGGGGAGAGCAAAGTTGTCATGTTCTATGGTTGTCAGAAACTAAATCCCTTCTTGTCTATCCAGGGAGGTTTAACTCCTCCTTGCTTATTCGAGAAAGTTTCTAGTGAACTCTGAGCTAGCTGGCAAACCCAAAACTTTAAGTCTAATATCGACAATAGAAGACCTAGTTAACGTCTGGTCTAGGCCTATACTATTGAAGGTATTATTCCAATGCGCAGAGCCTATTGGGATAATAGGAACTACACTACAGTACGTGCCGTACCCCATTGTACGATGGGTGTACGAGCCGTACCCCCATTGTACGATCGGTGTACGTGCCGTACCCCATTGTACGATCGGTGTACGTGCCGTACCCCATTGTACGATCGGTGTACGTGCCGTACCCCATTGTAAGATGGGTGTACGAGCCGTACCCCCATTGTACGATGGGTGTACGAGCCGTACACCAATCGTACACCGTACACCGATCGTACAATGGAGTACGGCTCGTACACCGATCGTACAATGGGGGTACGGCTCGTACACCCATCGTACAATGGGGTACGGCACGTACACCGATCGTACAATGGG
Source organism: Lissotriton helveticus (assembly GCF_964261635.1). Classification (NCBI taxonomy): domain Eukaryota; kingdom Metazoa; phylum Chordata; class Amphibia; order Caudata; family Salamandridae; genus Lissotriton; species Lissotriton helveticus. The sequence continues at coordinate 681,567,949 of NC_136072.1, read as the reverse complement.
GGTATGGCTCGTACACCCATCGTACAATGGAGTACGGCTCGTACACCCCATGATCGCAGGGGTACGGTGCGTACCCCTGCGATCATGGGGGGTACGGACCGTACGGTGTGTATATATTTGTGTGCTTTTCCGTACGACTCGCCCTTACCTGACGTGGACCGTACGAATCGCGTCCTCATACTCCGGTCCGGATCGTACTCGTCGGGTCGTATGGCATGTGTACGAGTCGTACGGTATGTGTACGAGTCGTACGGTTCACAGTTTCAGCCTTGCAATACGTACGGATCGTGACGATTCGGACGGATTCACGGAATGCAGATCGTACTTGGCGACTCGGATGGACGGGTACGATTCGTACGGAGAGGGCTCCGGATACAAATCGTACGGACGTTTTTTTTCCCGAATCGGAATCGACCCCTATGTCTTTCTTTTAAAATCCTGAAACTCTCGAGTCCCACCTTGTTGAGCAATCTGATCACCCACTATGTTCCTTCTCGTCCTCTTCGCTCGACAGAGCAACATCTGGCCGTCGTGCCCAAAATTAGGCTTTCTAGGGACTGCGGCCGTGCTTTTAGATACCTTGCGCCCAAATTGTGGAACTCTCTTCCAGTGCATATTCGTGCCATCGATTGTCTGTCTGCCTTCAGAAAAGCCATTAAGACTTTCCTGATCCGATCATGTTAGACTCTGCAACCCCCTTTTCTTTTTCAGCTGTTTCATATTTCTGTGCCCCTCTTGGTTAGCGCCGGGACGCCTCTTCACTGGGGCAGCTGCGCGCTTTATAAAAACGGATAACATAACATAACATAACATAATATAGACAACAAAAATATAGAATGGGCAGAATATAGACAACAAAAATATCGAATTTGAGGTAAGTAAGTTAATTTCAATTTTTTAATAACATCCAATTTGTTAAAGTGATTTTTTATGTTAGTATATGTGTGAATAGTGTATATTTATTTTATAATTTATTTTAATTAATTAATTTTATGGTATTTAATTTTTGCGTAATATAATTCTGTAGCGGGCTGATTAATTGATAATTGTGTTAATTTTATTAATTTATTTTCTGTAGCGGGTTGTGGGTTTATAGGGGAATAGGGTGGGAAGTAATTTAATTATAATTAATTACATTTTTTATTTATTAATTGGTATTTTTTTTAATTAATTGTTAATTAATTGTTAATTGGTAATTAATTGAAATATAATTGGTGATTAATTTTAATTAATTGATTAATTGATAATTATGTTATTTTATTAATTTATTTTCTGTAGCGGGTTGTGGGTTTATAGGGGAATAGGGTGGGAAGTAATTTAAGTATAAATAATTAAAAATATTAAGTTATTTATTGGTATTTATTTTGAATTAATTGTTATTTAAATTTTTAATTGGTAATTAATTCATATATAATTGGTAATTAATTTTAACTAATTGATTAATTGATAATTATGTTAATGTTTTTAATGTATTTTCTGTTGTGGGTTGTGTGTTTATAGGGGAATAGGGTGGGAAGTAATTTAATTGTAATTAATTAAATATTTTAATGTATTTATTGTTTTTTGTTGTAATTTTTTATTATTTTTTAATTGTTAAATAATTAATTGTTAATTGGTAATTAATTTGTATTATTAGGTAATAATTTTTAATTAATTTGTATTTGTATTTTTAATTGATTAATTATTATATTATATACAATTGTTAATTACTTTTAATTAATTTGTAATTGGTATCAATATTTAATTTATTTTTATTTATATATGAAGTATTTACTTTCCCTACTGTTGCACTCTCTGGAGTGGGAATAGTAATTTTTACTCCTACGCTATCCATCGCTTTCCCTACTGTTGCACTCTCTGGAGTTGGAATAGTAATTTTTACCCCTATGCTATCCAACGCTTTCCCTACTGTTGCACTCTCTGGAGTTGGAATAGTAATTTTTACCCCTACGCTATCCAGCGCTTTCCCTACTGTTGCCCTCTCTGGAGTGGGAATAGTAATTTTTACCCCTACGCTATCCAACACTTTCCCTACTGTTGCACTCTCTGGAGTGGAAATAGTAATTTTGACCCCTACGCTATCCAGCGCTTTCCCTCCTGTTGCACTCTTTGGAGTGAGAATAGTAAATTTTACTCTGCCGTTATCCAACGTTTTCCCTACTGTTGCACTCTCTGGAGTTGGAAAAGTAATTTTTACCCCTACGCTATCCAACGCTTTCCCTACTGTTGCACTCTCTGGAGTGGGAATAGTAATTTTTACCCCTACGCTATCCAACGCTTTCCCTACTGTTGCACTCTCTGGAGTGGGAATAATAATTTTTACCCCTACGCTATCCAACGCTTTCCCTACTGTTGCACTCTCTGGAGTGGGAATAGTACTTTTTACCCCTACGCTATTCCACGCTTTCCCTACTGTTGCACTCTCTGGAGTGGGAATAGTAATTTTTACCCCTACGCTATCCAACGCTTTCCCTACTGTTGCACTCTCTGAAGTGGGAATAGTAATTTTTACCCCTACGCTATCCAACGCTTTCCCTACTGTTGCACTCTCTGGAGTGGGAATAGTAATTTTTACCCCTATGCTATCCAGCGCTTTCCCTACTGTTGCACTCTCTGGAGTTGGAATAGTAATTTTACCCCTACGCTATCCAACGCCTTCCCTACTGTTGCACTCACTGGAGTGGTAATAGTCAATTTGACCCTTTCCGCTAACCTACGGTAAAAATATTGTACATTTTTTATTAATATTACGTTTATATATATATATATATATATATATATATATATATATATATATATATATATATAAACAAATCAATTTGTATGTTTTTTTTAAATTAAATTAATTATTTATTAATTTTAAAGTTATTTAAGTATTTTAAGTATGTTTAACTTAATTATATTTATTATTTAATTATTTTTTTTATTAATTTAAAGCATTTTACAAAATTTGATATTTTGACTAACTATATTTTTTACATCGATATTTTTGATTCAATATTTTTGTACTTACCTGTTTGGAGATAGGAGGTCGATATTTTGGTATTCTATATTTTTACCTCGATATTTTGGTAGGTCGATATTTTGGTATTCTATATTATGTCAGTGATCCTGACATTGCACCACTGAAGGTTACCCTTTTCTCCTCTTTCGGTCCTGATGAAAACTTGTAGCTAAGTTCTACGTTTACCATATCCATTATTCGGGAAGAAACGTCAACACACTTTTACAAGGCTCTACTGAATATTTGGATCCTGCTGGGTGAATGTGTCAACTTGAGTTGTGGGTGAGTGTGTTTATGATTGAGACTGGAGGACTGAACCAACTTGCTTACTGCTCTTCCAGGTCAGTAGTCATGCCTAATACCTGAAACATTATATTTGCATGGTAGAACGTGGCTGGTAATTGGTGCCATTGGCCTCCCTAATGGCCAGGGAATGCATTTTTGGCCTGTTTTGGATTAATGACATGTTGCTCATCAGAGTTTTCTCATTTTTGTAATCTGTTTTCAACTGGGCTCCACATACATGATACTGCTGTATAGACAGCACTTTAAGTTTGAGATGCTGCAGTTGATATAAAAATGGTCTACGTAAGGCGCTACACTGCTGCTTGGAAAAACCCCACAGTATTCAGCATTTCTATAAAGCATTCCACTACTCCTTGGAGTTGGGATTAGGCTATATCATATACCTAGCATTAAATAAAAATAATTTTGGGAATGTGCACACACGTACACCCACCCACTTGAGCAGATGGTGCATTAGGCTGCTAAGCTGTCTTACTAACATTAGAACTTGTGGCATGCTTGTAAAATAAAGTTCGATACAGCAGACATCTAGGGACAGTATTATCAAGATTTTACGTCACTTTTGCCCAAAACTTTTTTGCAGATTCATATCGCGCGAACTCGACCTGAAGGTAATGGAGTGCTTTACATGAGCACCAGTCAAGTTACACATTCATATTTTTTTGGTAGGCATGAGGAAATTAAGTGATTTGCCCAGAATCACAGGATGTGGAGTCGACCCCGAGGCTCCAACCTTGGTTTTCCAGCTACAAAGTCAGCAGTCTAGCCTTGAGACCACACCCTCTCCCCACTCACCCACCCACTCCACCCTACCCAACCCACTCAAGGTGTCAGAAAGGCTACGCAAAACCTAAGTGAGATTTAACAAGTCCATGGGTGGAGCGTAGGTGTTCCCACACATTCACCCATGGATTTTGGTGTATTCCCAGATTTACAATTGATAGAACTGGGAATGCATCAATATGCTACACCTCCCCAGATGAACTGTAACAAGGAAAAATATCTTTATTTTTCCTTGTTTTCCTCTTTCTGTGTGTGCTGCATTCTGCAGCACACACAGAAAGAGGAAAATGCCTCTCAGAATTGTTTTTACGCAGGAAAGCGCCCCTTACTGCAGAAAAACAATCATGGTTACAATGCAGGCACCCTTGCACCATGTTGCAAGGGTGCCTGGCAATAGGCAGCCAAAACTGAGTCAGTGCAAGTAAAGGACAGGAATGCACTGAGCGATACACTGTTGTCATTAGTCAAGAGACCCGGTCCGATTCATTCAATTTTGGGCTCTCCACCCTCCACCATTGTAAGAGGCATAATTAATTAGGGCGATACTGCCATATGCCTAGATTACTTCTAGGCATCACTACATTGACGTTAGATCTTTTAAAATATTGATTTCAGGACTAGGAGCCCTTGGGCCTTTATACGTTTTTACCATTTGCGGATTCTGTATCGAGTCCTGACTTTGCACCACTGAAGGTTACCCTTTTCTCCTCTTTCGGTCCTGATGAAAACCTGTTGCTAAGGTCTACGTTTACCATATCCATTATTCGGGAAGAAACATCAACACAGTTTTACAAACCTCTACTGACTATTAGGATCCATTATGTTTTAGGAGAGGCTTATCACAGTGGCCTGCTAATGCTGCTATATTTACTGTTTTTTTATTTTTGATACGTATTACTTTTTCTACTTGTGTCACTTTACACATGAGCACTTCTATGAGCACTGTTCAAGCACTATATGGAGCAACCATAATAGTATACAATGAATGTATGCATTATTGATTGACAAAATATAAATTAAATTTATTCCACAGATCTTATTTGCTGGTTAAAATTCTCTCTCATATTAATCAGTTTGTGTTGATATTGTATACTTTTTTTATCCTTGCCACTAGGATCATTTTGTTGTTTATATCTAAATTACTGCAGCACAGCACAGCAAGGCGGCTTGCTACACTTGCACTCCGTGAAAGTATGATAAATATGCCCCTTAATCTTTTCAGATACCGTGAAAGTATGATAAATATGCCCCTTAATCTTTTCAGATACGTCATTGGAGACTATAAACTGAAGATTGCACAGTTTCTGTGGCATGTGTTCAACTAGCCAGTAACATAGTTATCCCCCACTATTTGCCTGGAACCTTATGCGATTTTAACTGAAAGTGCACTGGGTCCCTGCTAACCAGGTTCTCAGAACCAAAGCTCTTTCCCAAAACTGTACTACAATTGGCATAACTTCAGCTACCCCTGTAAGTCCCTAGTAAATGGTACCCCTGGTACCTAAGGCATTGGGGCTGAAGAGGGTCCACTAGGGCTGCAGCACTAATTGTGCCACCCCAGGAACCCCTCACGAAAGACCATGCAAAGTGCCACTGCAGGCTGCGTGTCTTGGTGCAGAGAAAACTGAAGAGTCAGCATGGCACATATCCCTGTGTGCCATGCCCACAGACACTGCATGAAGTATAGGTAAACCACTCCTACTGCTGGCCTTACAGCCCTAGGGCAGACTGTACTAAATCAATCCCCTGTGTGGACATATCTGCATGAGCAGGTATGACCCTACAATGTTGAAGTTCTTTCTTGGATATTGTAAGTGTGCAGGGAAGCCATAGAGCGTACAAGAGCTGGGCACCCATCATTACGAGTTGCCCAGCACCATGCTGGTTTCACTGTACCCAGGGATGTTTGGTACCAAACATCTCATCTTAATAAGTCTACACTGATGCCAGTGTTGGATTTATTAATAAACTTACAGAGGGGACACCTCAGAGGATCTCCTGGAAACCTAATACCGCTGTGGTCTCTCACTAGTCTTAGCCCGCCCTCCATCACCAGACATGTTTCTTCGCCTGCTCTGTACAGAGGTGCTTCACACCTCCTCCAGGAATGGCATTCCAAGGTGGGAAGATTCAAAGGTGATGCCACCTTTGAAATGCACCCCAGGCATCTCCAAATAGTAGAGGATGCCAATCCATGTTCTGCTCCAGATTTGGAGGGAGGACAGATGGGACAATTAGTTAAATTAGGAGGTGAGTCTACATTCAGGCACCACCACCCCTAAGGTGGGTATGGTGATGTGGACCTCACTTTTCAGTTTCCTCCATCTTGTTTGAGAGGGAATTAGCCAAGTAGGGTCAGGGTTGTACCCACTCCCTAAAGGAAGTCGTCACAAAGAGGGTGTAGATACCCTAAAAGTAGGTATCCCTTTCACTACTACCTGTCTCCCCCTGTAACACCCCTACATTTAGTATTTAGGTGGCACCCATGGACTCTGAACTTTAGATTGTATGGACCCATTGAAGACACAGACAAAGAAGAGCTGCTGAACCAGAGAAGGGAGTACCTGCTGCAAAATCTTGGTGCAAAACCGTGCCTGCTGGCTTAAGGACTCGACCATCGTGGTATGCTGTCTTGTCCTGCTGCTGTGTGGCCTCCAAGAACCCCGGAGCACCTCCAGGTCTTCACCAATTACCAAAGAACTCCCTTGGAGTAGAGGAGCTTTTCCCCTGCACCGTACCGGCACCAATGCAGAGTCCGGGTTACTGACTTGCTTCTCTCCGGCAACTTTGATGCAGCACCCAAGCAAGAAGAGGTACACCAGCTCCAAACGGTCAGATCTGCTGCCCCCCACCAAGTGAGAGGACACCAAGACATACTGGAGCTGTGCCGTAGCAATACCCGAGGTACCAGACCACCTTAAACTGACTCCGAGACGAAAAGTCCAATCCAGACTCCAACTACCCAATAACAAGCACCAATCTAAGGACAACGAGACCCCTGGGTCCCACTTCATGAGTGGCCCAGCTGTCCAAAGATCATCTCTGCAACCTCCCTGCCCCTGACCGCAAAGACCATCTTGACGCACAAAGCCTGGTTGACCTATCTGCTCTGCACCCAGCCCGCCCAGCTTGGGTACGAACTAACCAGCTGTACTCCTGTGGCCCTGAGGCCCTAGCGACAAGATCCCTTGTTTGGGATTCCCAGACTTCCGTGTAAGTCCCCTTGTGCAGCCTGTTTTGAGGTGGCCTCTTTCTCCTTAGCGCCTGCTACCAAAGACCTCAGCACCCTGCTCCAAACTAAATCCAGGACCCTACTGAAGATCCGCTGGTGGAACATTGGGCCTGGCCATGCTACTTACCTAAATCCAGAAGGTGAACACCGAGAATTAACTATATGATTTCATATTCAATTTTGCTATTTTTTCCATAGACTTCTATTGTGCATAATTGCTCACAACTGTGAGTTATTTTCCGAACTTTGAAAATTCGTAACTAAAAAAGTACTTACCTGTGAACAAAATTCCTGGTCCTAAACATTATATAAAAATCAGTGTGATTTTTGTAAATTGGTCTCAGATTTATTCTTGAGTGTGCGTCTCACTTATTACCTCTGTGAAGTACAACAAATGCTTAGCACTATCCTCTGATAAACCTAACTGCTCGCTCCACACTACTACAAAATAGAGACCTAGGGCGTCATTAGGATGACGGGCGGACTTAGTGCGCCCACCATCCTATCGGAATACGGGACCGCCTGCCATAAGGGCGGAGGTCCCGTGGGGGGTATTAGGATGCGCCCACCACAGTGGCAGCGCATCATGCATTTTTAACATTGTGGCAGGCGGTGCTCTCAGCACCGCCCACCACAATGCTAAAAATGCATGTAATGCATTTGCATACACAAAGCGGCAGGCACCGCGCGGTGCCTGCCGCATTGTGTATGCAAATGCAGGGGGGTACCACAGGTACCCCACATGTGCACCCCCCACCTCACCTTCACCATGGGGGCCTGCAGGGGGCCCCCAAAGTGAGGACCACCTGCCTTTACGTGGCGGCATTGCTGCCACGGAAAGGCATCTCCCAAAGCCCATACTAATATGGATGGCGGTGTCTCATAGACACCGCCACCATATTATCCGCCCCGGTCGCAAGGCGACCGGGGCATAAAAGCGGCGGGCGGTCTTTCCGGCCACCGCGGTCCCCCTCCATAGTAATATGGTGGGGGGAAATGGGTGGCGGGCGGGTGGCGGACGGGCAAGGATGTCGGGCGGATCGCCACCGCCAGCATGGCGGTGGCGATCCGCCTGACATCCTAATGGGCCCCTTAGTATTACCTACGTTTGCCTCTGTATTATCAATTCGGGACTCACTGGACTCTCTGCACAGTGTACTTCTGTTTTAGTGCACTATATAGAAAGCCAGCTTCCTACAAAGGGTTTTAGTAATGTTGCTTACTTTTATAAAATGTTATTTAATCTCTTACTGGTGCCCCCAGCAATCCCCCTTCCAAGTCTCCATATTCCATATACTTTTTGTTACATGATATTCTCTAGTCAGATGCACGTATGTAATACAAGGGAAATCTTAGTCTGCCTGCATTTCACAGTGTAAGATACATCCTGCACATCAAAGCTGCTGGTGGTGCCATGAGATATGTCCTCTGGGCTTCCTGACTTCCATTCTAGAGAATATACTATTACCCCTCCAACATCATCTCTTGTGACCATTTCCTCTCTGAAGTTACCTCTTTTGATCAATATTAGCTCTGCGCCATTACCTCTACATGGCCATTCCCTCTTCTGCAATTACATATATGATGAAAAAAATACCATACATGGATTTCATGGTCGTGATTAGTATTCTGGTTTATGATAAATGCCCTGCAATAAAAATACTTTTAATGAACAATAAGGATTGTGAGAAAATGGTTTATTAGTTGGGGAGGATGTGAGTCCTTTAGTAGGGAAGTGTTGGACATTGGAGGTGTAAAGATTGCTATTCTCACTCCGATCAAATCAACAGTAGAGAAAGTATTGGACTTTGGAGGGAACATATTTACAATGTTTACTCCTGTCCAAATAACAGTAGGGAAAGTGTTGGACTTTGGTGAGGTTAGATTTATTATTCCCACTCCAATCTAAGCAAAAGTAGGGAAAGGATTGGACTCTGCAGGGTTAAAATTACTATTCCCAATCCAACATAAGAAAAAACATGAAACGTGTAGGACTTTGAAGGAGACAGATTTACTATTCCCATTCCAATCTAAGTCACATTAGGGAAATGTTGTACTTTGGAGGGGTTATATTTACTATTCCCACTCCAATCTAAACAACAGTAGGAAAAGTGTCAGACTTTTGAGGGGTTACGGCTATTATTTCCACTCCAGTGCAATCAAAATCAGGGAAAATACTTTGGAAGGGTTATATTTACCATAGTAACTCCAATCTAAACAACAGCAGGGAAAGTGTTGGACTTTGTAGGGTTTAGATTTATTTTTTGCACCCCAATGTAAGCAACAGTAGGGAAAGTGATGGACGTTGGTGGGGATACACTACTATTTCTATTCCAACGTAAGCGAAAACAATGGAAAGTATTGGACTTAGAAAAGCTTATATATACCATACCAACACCTAATCCTTTGTAAACAAATATTTAAATACTTAACACAAAATATTGAAAAATATTCAAGATAAAAATATATACTACATAAATAAATATAATTACATATAAAAAGAAAAACAACTATAATAATTTATAGATAAAACAATACCATTAAATAGTAATTAATAAAATAAAAAAATTGTAGCCAATAATAAATATAAAATACATTTGACAAATTTAATTATTAAGTACCCTTATCAATACATTTGCTATTAATTAAAATACAACAAATAATTGGCATAACAAATGACAAATAATCAATTTACAGAAGAATTCAAATAAAAAATATTTACTACCACATTATTATTCCAATAAGTTATACATTCATAATTAAACTATAAAAATGTAAATATACATAAAAAAACACAAAATACACTTTAATAATTAAAAAAACAAATAATCATTAGTCAGTTTACATAATTAATAACCAATTAAATATTTAACTAACATAAGAATTAATTTAAAATATTTTTTTTTAATTTAAATAACTATTCAACCTATCTCCTACAAACCCATCAACCCACTAATAAATTATACGTTACTAATTAAATATAAATAAAATTACATATCAGGGATTACAAAGTATATTTAAAACAAATACATTAATAGTAACACCTACAATGAATATAACTAATGTATTTAAATTAATTGAAACACTATAAATAATAGAACTATATTAAAGTCAACAATATTATATACAACAATATTTTTAGAAACAATATTATATGTATATAAAACAAAATGGTACCCTCTATATTCTGTTCCTTAATATTTTTGTAGTGCCAATATTTTTGACATGATATAACGGTAAAACAATATTTTTGATTTGATATTTGTGTAACTCATCCTCAGGGAAATGAGGAGACTCCTCTTCCTCAACCCCAACAATCTCGTTCTGGGATTAGCCCCACTCCCACTGGGCTTGTGCTAAACTGGTTACAGTTGGCCTTGAGAACATTGGCTCTCCTTTATACTTAACTATGAATGGGCAGGCTTCACTCTGATTCTTTTCAAGTCAATGACCCTTCCCAACTGCCCTTCCTGAGCTGGGGGGATTGACATAACTCACACCTTTCTCCCTAAAGGCCTAAGCCATTGTTTCTGCTCTGGGAGCAGTTTTCACTTTTATTAAGAGAAAGAGCTGACAGAGGTCTGGTACTGAGGGCTAGTGCTAATTAGTCTACTGGAGGAGCAGGCAGACATAGTCAATATACTTTTGTTAAAGACACAACAATACAGAAGGAGCACTAATGTAATGCAAGTATAAACAATCAAATATTGTAGTCCATAAATGATCCAATTCCAATGCAAGCTTCTTTGTTCGTCGACTGGATTCAGTCCTTTATTAGTATATTTCTTTTCATTCAGAATGTTACTTCACATGAACATATCAAAATAAATTGAGAACCATCAAATGTACACTGCGCACTCCCCAGCCTACGCGTTTCGTCCCCCAAGGGACATCATCAGGGCGTAAAACCTTATATTCGTCAGAATATTAGTCTTCATCAATATAAAAGTCTGTTTGTCTCCTTCACCCCCACCAAGTTTATGTATCTTTCTATTGTAATCCATAACAATTTTTCTTCCTTTTATTTATTTCACCGAACGATCCTTCTCCACCACACCATTTAGTATGCTCTGAATTCTGATAGTCACTGCCTGAGTGCAACAAAATCCCTCAATATAGGGTTTTAATCTTCAATTCTCATGGAGTGCTCACTGAGTAAGTATCCTGATCCAAATTCCCCGTACCGTTTCTATTGCACAAGTCACACCATCTCTTTATGGCTGACAACGCAATTCTGAGTACCCTCCGTGGACAAACATGTTCATCATGTAGGATACTGTTGTTAAAGATTTATAAAAAATCAGACTTTAATTAATATCAACCATATGGGTAATTCCTTGAATATGGTGGTGGAGACGGACGCTCTGTGAGCAAGCTCCGCATCAGGCATCTAAACAAATGCTCAAACATCCTAATCAGTCCCATGGTGGTGTTGGGAATACCAATGCCCACACTTCACACTAACGACTAATTGAGTTGGTAATAAGCAGAACCAGCTCGTCTGACAAATTTGGCATCGCTGAGGCAATGCCGTGGGGGAGACGGAGCGAGGCGGTGAAGGGGCCTTTGCAGTGGAAATTCTGAGGCTTACTGGAGGGCCCCTAAACTTGCAGTGAGTCCCCAGAGAGACAGACTGACCTCTGCGGGGGTTCAGAGAAGAGTCTGGGTCACAGGTGCCCGAGGTTCAGCACAGGTGGGCAAAGGCCCTGGATTGCCGGCGATATCACATCAAAGGGGGAGGTCTCCTCTGGGGTCAGAGTGCAGAAGGCCTCCCATTACGATCACTCGATTGGTACCTAATTGCTGTGGCAGTAACCTCCAAATGCGCGCGGGTAACCAGCCGTAGGAGAGTGGGAGGCCACAGTTGTGGAGGAGAGGCGTCGAGGACGAAGGCCCTTGAATCTTCTGGTGCACACTGTGGGGGACGGCCTGATCAGCTACAGCGGACCATGAGATAACAGCTCAGAGGTGGAGAACTACCCCGCACCTGGAGCAAAGAGGGTGGATCACGGTGAGCGAGATCCTGGATCCAGAAGTCAGAGTCAGAGATCTGAGTAAACACTCCCCTTCTTAGGAGGGGGTGAAGGGAGACCTCCTCCTCACACTGAGTACGACCACAGGCCCCTGCTAAACAAGGCTTGGAGGAGGAGCATGGACCACTGGCCTGATGGGACCGTGGAGGGGTGATCTCCACCCTTGCAGAGGATTGTGAAGAGGGTCAGCTGGAGGGACAGATTGCTGGCCGGCCTCGGCCAGGCAATCCCAACGAAGGCCGCAAGGGGAATATTTGAACCTTCCCTCCTCCTTTGCATCTCCTTATCGGGTAACAACCCTTAGGCAACTGTGACGTCTGTCCTGGCCAGGAAGGTGAACATACTGGTACGGGAGAAGGCACCATGGATGCCTCCCAAGGGAAGGTGGATATATATATATACAAAAGTGGTCTTGCCCCCAACAGAGGACACCACAATGAACTCCACACCCGTATGCTGAACAATGACACCTTACTGTTGGCCATCCTGTCATCCTGCAAGGTCCTGGGTGGTGGGTGGGCGAGGGTTTCCCTCCTCCGGCAGATCCCTCGGAACATAGCAGAGATGGTCTCCACGGCTGAAACTCGAATATAGGATCTGGAAGACATAGTTCAAAACCACCCCAAAGAGGTGACAGAAGCATGCACAATCAATAAAGATGTGGGCTGGAAGATGCAAAAAAACTGGCGTGGAGGAACAACCTCGGATGTTTGGGCTTCCTGGGGGGTTGAGGGCCCAACCATGCAGCATTTCCTGGACGGATGATTCGGGCGCACATTTCCACAAGAGAAACTCTCAACCTGTTTCATAATAGAACGTGCACACTGAGCACTAAATAGCAAGCCGCCACCTGGGCTCCCTGACGTCCGGTCATTGCATGCTTTCTGAACTAACAACATGAAGACGTGATTCTTGCCGAAGCTCACAGAAAGATGGAAGCCCACCACAAGAACTCAAAGATTTAGATCATCTCGGATTTTACCCAGGAGGTTCAGTGTCAAAGGCGCACATATGATTTGGTAAAGGCCAAGCTGTGTAACCTCCAGCTTCAGGGCATGTACTTATTCCGAGCCAAGTTTAAAGTTATCTTTCAAAAAAGATCCCTTATCTTCCACACACCTGAGGAGGCATGGGAATGGTTGGAGGAATGACCCAGGCTGAAGAAAAGATCAACACAGGGAGCTGGTGCTGGCCTGGCGTGGAATGGAGGTGCCCAACCAAAAGGCAAACTGCGGCCCAGGAGGGGAGACTACTCTACTTGGAGGCATTGCAGGCTTTAGGGCAATGCGACCACTGTAGCCGCACTGGACGCTGACCTCTGAGGGGGCGCTGACCTCAGAGGGGGTGCTGTGTTTATCAAGAATATATGAGTGGTAGGATGAGGGGCACTTTTGCCCGATAGTAGAAAGAGAGTCCGAGGAGAGGCTGTCATGGGGTGTTGAGGAGCCAAAAATGATTGTCACACAGGGCGCCCCCAGCGCTAAAGTTGGCCGAGCTTGGAGGAGTAGAGTGGGCAACTCTGTGGACATGTAAAAGCGCAGAGAGACCCCAGAGGTGTCTTGGGACTTGGAGGGGGACCAGACAAGCACAATGAAAAAATGCAAACTGACGGATACGGAAAGAGAATCTGTATATGGACAATCCAGAGAAGACCAAGAGCCTGAATTGGACTCCACACACCCTCTGCTAGCAGCCTTAGTCAATTTGAAACAAGATCCTGAAACTCCAGCAGCCCCTCTGACTAGCGCTGAATCCTATGGGGAAACGGGGGCGATATAACCGTGGGACTGAAGATGAACATGGGGCTCAGGGGCAAGAATCTCATTTACCCAACAGGACCGGCAGATGAAGTCAGAGTGGATCACAGTTAACCTAGCAGCACAGAGCAACTGTACACAGGTCATTTGGGTCTGATGAGGTGATACTAAGTTAAGGGGTTAGTGGGTAGGGTGGTGGGCAACAGACCTCTCTAATCCCTCTGGTGAGAAGTTACAGTTATGTTTATGTGGGACAATTCTCATAGTGGATAACTGGGGTGGGGTGGGGAGAACAAGTTACCAGGTTCCAACTGGTTGGGGAAGGTTGTGTAAGACATATGGAGTGGTATGTGATTATAGAAAGGAGTAACACAAGTGGCGGCTGGCAGGGCAGCCAAACACAACAAACACAAGAGACAGATGGAAGGTGACCACATATTCGGTAGTAATAGTTGCTCCGTTACGACATGGAACATGAGCGGTTTGGGAAACAAAGGTAAACATGGGCTGGTGACTACATACATATGGAGACTCACCTGAAGGTTTCCCAATGTAGCTTTTTGGGTAGAGGGGCCTACACACTGTTGGCGCACGCTGGCTTCATCACAGGATCCCGGAGAGTCACCATCCTAATTTGGAAAATGCCCCCATTCAAGATTGAAAAGTCACGGAAAGACACCCAGGCACATATGTGGCGGTTAAGGGGCTGTGGGGAAGGCAAGATGTAACACTACTTAGTATATATGCCCTCCCTCCCCCCCCCCCAAATTGCTGAGGCAGACCTTAGATAAGTTTACTGAGATATTGTTAGAAGTGAACTCCACCTTTCATCTAATAGGGGTGACTTTAATGACTTGGTCTACCAGGAATTAGATTGCTCAGGAACCTCAGCGATTCCTGGGTGAGAGACTTACTGGTGAGTTCTCTGTAGGCCTTAGTGTTATCCCATATTTGCCTTTGTCATCATCCCGAGGGTAGGCAACACTCCTATTTCTTGGGCATGCACAGTGTGGCTCCTGACAAGACCACATCTTTACCCCAGCAGGAAAAGTGAGTGATATTGAAGGGGCAGAATACATGTCTAGGGGCCTTTTCGATCATTCTTTTTCTGCTAATTACCTTCAGGAACCTGTCACGTCACATGGTACTAACTGGAGACTAAGTACATGGAGCTGAGGGACGAAAGGGTTGCTCATGAACTGAGGGTTGACACAGAGCTCTATTTTAATGAGAACAAGGACTCCGTGGAGTCAGCGGTCACTCTTTGGGAGGGTGCAAAACATTATAGTCCATAAGAAGAAAAGGGAAAGGCGACATAGAATCCCTAGAGGAGTGATTCGTGGAATTGGAAGGGCACCCCGAGGTTGAGCTTGATTTGTTTACCCTGCGGATTATAGCAATACTCTACAGTGAATATTGATCACTGGTGCAGAATGAGGCAAAGACTCAGGCATTGGTTGAACGACATTGCCTATATGACTTGGGAGACAAGGTTGGCAGACTGTTGGCATGGCTAGAGAGGAAAGAACTATAGGCCTGCTAGATACATAGTATGCAGGGCCCTAACAACAAGATATTGGAAAAAGACAGAGAAATTGCTAGTGAGTTCGGGTGCTACTATAGGGAATTCATTGGGGCGTGTAGGCTTGCAGATACTCTTCAAATAACACAGTAGCTGGCGAGAGTGCAGAGGATAGAGAGGCCCTCGAGGCTAAAATAGTTTTGTCGAAAATAACAACAGCAATAGGAAAATTGAGGATGGGGAAAACATCGGGCCCAAATGGGATCCCAGTGGAATTTTTCAAGAGAAATGCTGAAGTTTTGTGTCCATACTTGCTAGCTATGTTTAACAAGGCCAGGGACGGGGCTGCCTCCCACCAGACCTCCATAGGGCCACAATCGTAGTTACCCAGAAACAAGGGAAATACCCCCAACAATGCAGCTCCTATGTACCAATCTCGCTTTTGAAACGAAGATTCTGGCGACGATCCTCGCTACGAGATTGGTAGCAGTCAGAGCCCCCCTGATTCATCAGGACCAATCCATCTTTATGCCAGGGAGGTTGACTAGTTTTAACCTGCAGAGGCTCCATTAGCTGGCTAGACCCCATACAAGGCCGAAAAGACCCACTCTTGTTGCTGTCCCTAGATGTCACAGGGTTCCACATAAGGGAATGGGAGGGAGATGAAGAAAGGATTTCAAGTATTTCCCTTTATGCAGAAGACATTCTGTTGTATGTTACCCTCCGGGGTAAGACGCTGCATGGAATATTTAGTACTTTCATGAACTATGGAGCTCACTCAGGATATACCATAAACTCGGACAAGTGTAGCCTATACTCAGCGGGGGAATTCACTTCCCGAGAATCTACGAATAGAAACTGAGGACTTCAAATATCTAGGGGTTTATGTGAGCCTCAACAGGGAACGGAGCCTCAACCAAAATATTCAGAGGGTGTTGAGGGAATTCTGTGGTGACACGGAGCGGTGGAAGAATCTACCTCTTAAGTTGCTTGGCAGAACAGCTCTTTTCAAAATTATCACATTACCAAAGTTACTATACATCCTCCAAAACACAAACGTTAAGATCCCGGAAGAGATCTTCATCAAAATAGAGGGCGAAGTCCAGACCATGTTGTGGAATGGGGGGCATCCGCGAATAGCGCTAAAAATGCTGCAGCATAACCAGTATAATGGGGGTTGGCCCTCCCAGATATAGGTGCATACTATTGCGTGGCGCACCTAGTAGTGGTTAATGGCTGGGGGCATGCCTCAGGAGACTCTCCTAATTACCTACTGGAAAGGAGCCAATTTCAGCACAAATCGTATTTGCACTACTTATATGGCGGGAAGGGGGTAGAGAGACAACTGTTGGATGCGCAAAATGGCAGTAGCCATCTGGAAAGGGGCAAGGAAATGTATGTGATGAAACATGAAACTGACAAGCACAACGCTGTTATGGGTAAGAGTACACCTGCCTGCAATTGGAAAAATATGGGGTTTGGGGGCTGGGACATGATAGGCATTTCCAAACTGGATGGCCTGATAGAACAGGGGGCCTTTACGTCCTTCAGCTCTTTGAAAAGTAATTACCAGCTTGCAAACACACAACACTATAGATATATGCAGCTCAAATACACCTGGAAAGCAGAGAAACCAGAGCTAACCGACCTCCCGGAGTATTTACCTCTTGAGGGAAGATTACTACAGGGTGAATCAGTGGGAAAAGCTATCTCTTGGACATATAAAACAATCAATAACAACATACCTGATTCCCTTAAAAAGCTACTGGAGAGGTGGGAAGGCAAAATAGGTGAGATGGATGATACAGACTGGGGGGCAGCCCTGATGCACATGCTGGAGGTGGCTATTAAAACCAGGCTACAGCTGAAACAATTCAAAATCCTACAGAGTGTACTATAACAGGGTGCGCCTGCACAGGTTTGGATGGTAGAGTCCCTCGAATGTCTAGGATGCTGAGCGGACAGGGGCCTAAGAACAACTAGGGTCGGCTCTTAATCAGCAAGGCTGAGCCACAATTCTAAACAACGAAGAGAATTGCCTATACTGATGTTTGGTTAACAAAGGATTTGCCACCAGAGCAAAGAAAATTTATCAAAGCTGGGATGTGCTTATAAATAGCCTTTTATTCGAATATCTTAGTCAAAAAACAAGGGTATATTTGTATCAATCATATACAGTTTGAACAAAAGCAACATATTTTGAATACACTAAAGAAATTGTGGACAAAAAAACTCGATAGAATGTTAAAATTCAACATACATTCTAAATCCAGTCATATCACAATCATACCTTATCAGTCATACACAAAACACGTACGAAAAACAAATACACCCACGGCTAGATAGAAATAAATAGTCGTGTGGTGTATTAGGTCTGCTACAGTCTATACAATTATATATACACAATTATATTTACAGGTGTAACTCAAAAAATAAATCAACAGAGTTAAATGTCAAATCAACAACACTATATACATCAATTTTTTGTAAGCCAGTAATGTGTCACTCTATTCACACTACAGGACAACACAAATGTGAAAGAAGCAGACACTGGACATGAGACGGCCTACGCGTTTCAAATCCCCAGGGTTTGACAGGGATTTTCGTCAGGGCCAAAAGTTTCTAGAAAAAGAGAAAAAGAAATTTCTGTCGTGTATCTTTAAAAACTATGTGTAATAAAAGATCAAGATGCTCCAAAGTATTACCACCCAAGGAGCCTTCAGCTTACCACTATGGAGAATATCCGAAGAAAGGAAGAGCCTGTGTGATGAAAAAACAACATACAAAAGGCTACATAAGTAAGGTGAAGAAATCAAAAAGGGGATTGAGCTGGCCACTGTCCAGGGTTTGATTTACCTTGATAATGTCTGTAAGGGTTGCGTGTTCAAGTAGAAATGGAGTGGGGAGCCTGCAAGAAAGCAACGTCTATTAAGTATGCTGGCGAGGCCGGGGTCGGTGGTAAAGCATGGACATAAGGCGGAGGGTCTCTTACCAGGTGGTCGTGCCAAAGTACGTCCTTGAACAGGAGCGGTGGTTTAATGCAGAAATCCAACACACTTTTTAGGAAACAGCCTCTGTTAGACAAGAAGAGTGGAAGGCTTGTTTATCCCATGTGCCTGGTGTTTAAAGGCATGTATAACAAACATACCGGTCCTCCCCACGCTTACCGATTTAGGGCTCCGCAGGTTTCAATGGGTCGGCGTCCCCGCTTGCACTAATCTCCGGCGCATGCGTGGAGTGTGATGTAACTCGCAGGCTCCTCAGTAAATAGAGTTCTAGCGCGCATGCGTGGCACAGAGACAAGCCGCGGAAGACTCCCTCAGCTTGATTCCGACCGCGCGTCTGTACTAATCTCCCGCGCATGCGTGGAGTATGGTGTAACTTACAAGCTCTTCAGTAAACAGAACTCTGGTGCGCATGCGCGTCTGTAGCATTGAACACCGCAATTGTATAACCATGTAACATGATAAAAAACAGGCGACTTTCCTGAATTAAAGTTTATAAATTTCCGATAGCTCATTTAATCCTTTGACTGCTGTATCATATTTTACAATTAGGTAGGCTTCCCTTTTGGATAATTTCTGATCCATATCTCCACCTCGGGCGTCTTTTTCGACACGCGAGATCACAGTCCATTTGAGATCACTTAGCAAGTGGTTACAGCGTTTCCAGTGATTAACCAGTGGGGCGGTGTCAATCCCATTTTTTATTCTGGATTTATGTTGGGTAATTCGCGTCCGAATTTCCTGGTTGGTTTTTCCGATGTAGAGTAACCCACACGGGCAGGTAATGCCATAGACGACATATTTGGTTCTGCAATTACTAAAACTGTCATGTTTCCATGAGATTCCATGGTGCTGAAAAAGTGATCCCTCGATAGTTAGTTCGCAGCATAGACAAGTGCCACATTTGTGGTGGCCTGTGATGGGTGGTAATCCCATCATCTGTCTTAGCGATGGCTGTTTGTCTTTTTTTATTCCTGCCCTTATCACATGATTAGCCACGCTGCTTTCCTTTTGAATGCGAATAACGGTGGAACTTGCAAGCTGTTATCCAAGTTTTTCACGAGATGCCAATTTTGTAGGATGATTTTTTTGAGATTATTGGCGTTAGGACAGTAGGTGGTTACACAGACTTGCCTATTTGAAATAGATTTATTTTTCCTTTCGAGGAGACTTTCCCTCGGGGTCCATCTGGCCCTCTTCATGGAGTTTCGGACAAGTTTTTTAGGGTATCCTCTGTCACACAATTTGGATACGAGATTTGCAGCATGAAATTTGTAGTCCTCCTGTAATGAACAGTTTCTACGAATTCGTAGAAATTGCCCATAGGGTAGATTTTCCTTTAGGCTTCGCGGGTGATTGCTTGAAAAAAGTAAAGCCTTATTCCTGTCAGTGGGCTTGGTGAAGAGCGATGTAACTAATGTGCCTTCTAGCGGAAATACTTCAACATCCAGAAAGGAGATTTTTTCAGCTGAGTATGATATGCTAAACTGTATGTCTGGTGTTCTGTTGTTGAGCCAGTTGAAAAATGATATCAAATTTTCTTCACCTCCAGTCCAAATCATAAAGACATCGTCTATAAAACGCCACCATGTGGTGATGTGTTCTTTGAAAGGGTTGTTATTATGGATGTACTTTTCCTCATAGAGTGACATAAATAATACTGCCAACTCCGGCGCAAAGGGACAACCCATGGCCACCCCCTTTGTTTGGAGAAAAAAGTCGTTGCCAAAACTGAAGTAGTTCTTTTTTAAGGCAAAAGATGCCAGGTCCACAAGAAATTTGGTAGGTACCTGGACAGGTCTCAGTCGTAGGTCCAAGAAATATTCTAAAACCGCCACAGCCTCATCCTGAGGTATTTGTGTGTAGAGCTGGGTAACATCCAAAGTTACAAGTAGATCTTTTTCTTTTTCAAATTTGATGCCTTCCAGCTTAGTGATAAAGTCCGTTGTGTCTTTTAAATAAGATACAACTAAGTCCATAAATTGTTTTAGGAAACAGTCTACATACTTTGCAACTGGTTCCAAAAGGGAATCACAGCCCGCCACAATTGGTCGACCGGGTGGTTTTGTTTGATGTTTGTGGACCTTTGGGAGGACATAAAAAAGTGGTGTTTTCGGATGTTTATTTTGTAAAAATTCCAGTTCTTTAGGACCTAGAAAGCCTGCCTCAAAACCTTCTTGTAAGATGGGGAACAGAAGGTTTTGGAATTCTAGGGTGGGATCTTTACCAATCTTTCGATAACACGTTTGATCGTTTAGCTGCCTCAATACTTCAGTGGTATAGTCATTGGTGTCCCAAATGACAATCGATCCGCCCTTATCGGCTTGTTTAATCGTAATAGTATTGTCATTTCTTAGCGTTGAGAGGGCATTAGTTTCATCCTTAGAAATGTTAAATTTCACAAACCTTTTTTGTTTTTCCATGTCCGTAATGGCTGAGAGGACAGTTCTTTCGAAGGTAACTACTTCCTTAGGGACTTTGTGCCCAGGTGGACAAAATGTGGATTTTTTCTGTAGTCCGGTTACTTCTGAAGGTGTAGATGAGGGATTATCCACAAAAAATGTAGTAAGGCGCAATTTGCGACAAAATTCAATGAACTCCGTTTTCATTTTGACAAAGTCCGTATTTTTTGATGGCACGAAAGATAAGCCTTTGGATAAAATACTTTCTTCGGCTGTTGTCAATATCCTATTTGAGAGATTAAAGATCGGGGAGACTGCTAGTTTTTGTACTGTTTTTGGCGGGTTGTCATTTCCCATGGTTGATTGTAACGTTGTCTCCCTCTGGAGCTCGTTTGGCCCCGTCCTAAAAAAGAGTTCGAAGACTGTCCTTGGGGCTGTTGCATTTGATTCCATTTGCGATTTTTATTGTTGCTTGTTCTACTATTATTTGTGTCGCTATCGTCCCCTGAGGAAGAGGTGTCCGAGAATGTGATGAACTTGTTGCGGGATCTACCTCTATTGTCAGACAGATATCTCCTAGAATCTACCTTGGTGTAAAAATCCGGTTGGAGAAACGGGTACACGTTCTCGATTCTAAAGTTCTTTTTATCTTTCTCAAATTGATTAGATTTTTGAGTTATAGTGAAATCCTTGAATTCCTGAATTTCTTTGTTGACTTTTTCCAATAATCCCTTGGAATCCGTAATAGTTTGATTATTGCTGATTTCTTCTTCTAATTTTGCAATTTCCTCGAGTTCAGCTTTAGAAATCCTAACCGCTGTTTCAATAGTAAGGACCATAAGGTCCCTACTACATTTGGTCTCTATAAAGCTGAACCCTTTCTTAAACACCGGGTCCTCGGTAAATATAACGGGGATGTTTTTTATTTGTAGTCCTCCAGGGATGGTGCCTTCACGGAGGTGGTTTAACAAAAAATGACCATGCAGGTCCGTGCGTATTTGTTTCTTTTTAAGTCTTAAGAGTCTGTCAGATTCGTTCTGAGAGGTAGCTGTGGTGCCTAAGGAAACAGAAGAAAAAATGGGTGGGTCGCTTAGGAGGTTCTTAATGTGATTCTCACTATATGCAAAGGTGTCCTCCTCTGCCATATCCTTAGTAATGAGACGTATTAAAATGAATGTATCAAGTGTGTACACACAAACATAAATCAAAAACAAAAGTGAAGAAGCAAAGAACCTCCACCAAAGGAACCGGAGGGAGTGAAAGAGCGGGGAATTTAACCCCTTGTACCTACCGCTAGTAGGATTTACCAAAAACCTCGCGAGACTGCTCCCGCTATACACAACCTAAGAACAACTAGGGTCGGCTCTTAATCAGCAAGGCTGAGCCACAATTCTAAACAACGAAGAGAATTGCCTATACTGATGTTTGGTTAACAAAGGATTTGCCACCAGAGCAAAGAAAATTTATCAAAGCTGGGATGTGCTTATAAATAGCCTTTTATTCGAATATCTTAGTCAAAAAACAAGGGTATATTTGTATCAATCATATACTTTTTCAACAAAAGCAACATATTTTGAATACACTAAAGAAATTGTGGACAAAAAAACTCGATAGAATGTTAAAATTCAACATACATTCTAAATCCAGTCATATCACAATCATACCTTATCAGTCATACACAAAACACGTACGAAAAACAAATACACCCACGGCTAGATAGAAATAAATAGTCGTGTGGTGTATTAGGTCTGCTACAGTCTATGCAATTATATATACACAATTATATTTACAGGTGTAACTCAAAAAATAAATCAACAGAGTTAAATGTCAAATCAACAACACTATATACATCAATTTTTTGTAAGCCAGTAATGTGTCACTCTATTCACACTACAGGACAACACAAATGTGAAAGAAGCAGACACTGGACATGAGACGGCCTACGCGTTTCAAATCCCCAGGGTTTGACAGGGATTTTCGTCAGGGCCAAAAGTTTCTAGAAAAAGAGAAAAAGAAATTTCTGTCGTGTATCTTTAAAAACTATGTGTAATAAAAGATCAAGATGCTCCAAAGTATTACCACCCAAGGAGCCTTCAGCTTACCACTATGGAGAATATCCGAAGAAAGGAAGAGCCTGTGTGATGAAAAAACAACATACAAAAGGCTACATAAGTAAGGTGAAGAAATCAAAAAGGGGATTGAGCTGGCCACTGTCCAGGGTTTGATTTACCTTGATAATGTCTGTAAGGGTTGCGTGTTCAAGTAGAAATGGAGTGGGGAGCCTGCAAGAAAGCAACGTCTATTAAGTATGCTGGCGAGGCCGGGGTCGGTGGTAAAGCATGGACATAAGGCGGAGGGTCTCTTACCAGGTGGTCGTGCCAAAGTACGTCCTTGAACAGGAGCGGTGGTTTAATGCAGAAATCCAACACACTTTTTAGGAAACAGCCTCTGTTAGACAAGAAGCGTGGAAGGCTTGTTTATCCCATGTGCCTGGTGTTTAAAGGCATGTATAACAAACATACCGGTCCTCCCCACGCTTACCGATTTAGGGCTCCGCAGGTTTCAATGGGTCGGCGTCCCCGCTTGCACTAATCTCCCGCGCATGCGTGGAGTGTGATGTAACTCGCAGGCTCCTCAGTAAATAGAGTTCTAGCGCGCATGCGTGGCACAGAGACAAGCTGCGGAAGACTCCCTCAGCTTGATTCCGACCGCGCGTCTGTACTAATCTCCCGCGCATGCGTGGAGTATGGTGTAACTTACAAGCTCTTCAGTAAACAGAACTCTGGTGCGCATGCGCGTCTGTAGCATTGAACACCGCAATTGTATAACCATGTAACATGATAAAAAACAGGCGACTTTCCTGAATTAAAGTTTATAAATTTCCGATAGCTCATTTAATCCTTTGACTGCTGTATCATATTTTACAATTAGGTAGGCTTCCCTTTTGGATAATTTCTGATCCATATCTCCACCTCGGGCGTCTTTTTCGACACGCGAGATCACAGTCCATTTGAGATCACTTAGCAAGTGGTTACAGCGTTTCCAGTGATTAACCAGTGGGGCGGTGTCAATCCCATTTTTTATTCTGAGCTGAAAAAATCTCCTTTCTGGATGTTGAAGTATTTCCGCTAGAAGGCACATTAGTTACATCGCTCTTCACCAAGCCCACTGACAGGAATAAGGCTTTACCTTTTTCAAGCAATCACCCGCGAAGCCTAAAGGAAAATCTACCCTATGGGCAATTTCTACGAATTCGTAGAAACTGTTCATTACAGGAGGACTACAAATTTCATGCTGCAAATCTCGTATCCAAATTGTGTGACAGAGGATACCCTAAAAAACTTGTCCGAAACTCCATGAAGAGGGCCA
The DNA here is from genome assembly GCF_964261635.1 of Lissotriton helveticus. Taxonomy (NCBI): domain Eukaryota; kingdom Metazoa; phylum Chordata; class Amphibia; order Caudata; family Salamandridae; genus Lissotriton; species Lissotriton helveticus. Next base: position 681,543,536 of record NC_136072.1, on the reverse strand, counting down.
GATGGACCCCGAGGGAAAGTCTCCTCGAAAGGAAAAATAAATCTATTTCAAATAGGCAAGTCTGTGTAACCACCTACTGTCCTAACGCCAATAATCTCAAAAAAATCATCCTACAAAATTGGCATCTCGTGAAAAACTTGGATAACAGCTTGCAAGTTCCACCGTTATTCGCATTCAAAAGGAAAGCAGCGTGGCTAATCATGTGATAAGGGCAGGAATAAAAAAAGACAAACAGCCATCGCTAAGACAGATGATGGGATTACCACCCATCACAGGCCACCACAAATGTGGCACTTGTCTATGCTGCGAACTAACTATCGAGGGATCACTTTTTCAGCACCATGGAATCTCATGGAAACATGACAGTTTTAGTAATTGCAGAACCAAATATGTCGTCTATGGCATTACCTGCCCGTGTGGGTTACTCTACATCGGAAAAACCAACCAGGAAATTCGGACGCGAATTACCCAACATAAATCCAGAATAAAAAATGGGATTGACACCGCCCCACTGGTTAATCACTGGAAACGCTGTAACCACTTGCTAAGTGATCTCAAATGGACTGTGATCTCGCGTGTCGAAAAAGACGCCCGAGGTGGAGATATGGATCAGAAATTATCCAAAAGGGAAGCCTACCTAATTGTAAAATATGATACAGCAGTCAAAGGATTAAATGAGCTATCGGAAATTTATAAACTTTAATTCAGGAAAGTCGCCTGTTTTTTATCATGTTACATGGTTATACAATTGCGGTGTTCAATGCTACAGACGCGCATGCGCACCAGAGTTCTGTTTACTGAAGAGCTTGTAAGTTACACCATACTCCACGCATGCACGGGAGATTAGTACAGACGCGCGGTCGGAATCAAGCTGAGGGAGTCTTCCGCGGCTTGTCTCTGTGCCACGCATGCGCGCTAGAACTCTATTTACTGAGGAGCCTGCGAGTTACATCACACTCCACGCATGCGCGGGAGATTAGTGCAAGCGGGGACGCCGACCCATTGAAACCTGCGGAGCCCTAAATCGGTAAGCATGGGGAGGACCGGTATGTTTGTTATACATGCCTTTAAACACCAGGCACATGGGATAAACAAGGCTTCCACTCTTCTTGTCTAACAGAGGCTGTTTCCTAAAAAGTGTGTTGGATTTCTGCATTAAACCACCGCTCCTGTTCAAGGACGTACTTTGGCACGACCACCTGGTAAGAGACCCTCCGCCTTATGTCCATGCTTTACCACCGACCCCGGCCTCGCCAGCATACTTAATAGACGTTGCTTTCTTGCAGGCTCCCCACTCCATTTCTACTTGAACACGCAACCCTTACAGACATTATCAAAGTAAATCAAACCCTGGACAGTGGCCAGCTCAATCCCCTTTTTGATTTCTTCACCTTACTTATGTAGCCTTTTGTATGTTGTTTTTTCATCACACAGGCTCTTCCTTTCTTCGGATATTCTCCATAGTGGTAAGCTGAAGGCTCCTTGGGTGGTAATACTTTGGAGCATCTTGATCTTTTATTACACATAGTTTTTAAAGATACACGACAGAAATTTCTTTTTCTCTTTTTCTAGAAACTTTTGGCCCTGACGAAAATCCCTGTCAAACCCTGGGGATTTGAAACGCGTAGGCCGTCTCATGTCCAGTGTCTGCTTCTTTCACATTTGTGTTGTCCTGTAGTGTGAATAGAGTGACACATTACTGGCTTACAAAAAATTGATGTATATAGTGTTGTTGATTTGACATTTAACTCTGTTGATTTATTTTTTGAGTTACACCTGTAAATATAATTGTGTATATATAATTGTATAGACTGTAGCAGACCTAACACACCACACGACTATTTATTTCTATCTAGCCGTGGGTGTATTTGTTTTTCGTACGTGTTTTGTGTATGACTGATAAGGTATGATTGTGATATGACTGGATTTAGAATGTATGTTGAATTTTAACATTCTATCGAGTTTTTTTGTCCACAATTTCTTTAGTGTATTCAAAATATGTTGCTTTTGTTCAAACTGTATATGATTGATACAAATATACCCTTGTTTTTTGACTAAGATATTCGAATAAAAGGCTATTTATAAGCACATCCCAGCTTTGATAAATTTTCTTTGCTCTGGTGGCAAATCCTTTGTTAACCAAACATCAGTATAGGCAATTCTCTTCGTTGTTTAGAGCGGACAGGGGATCATTTTTCCACACATTCTGGGATTGTCCAAGCATACAATCATACTGGTATGCCATCTTGAAAGAGCTGTGAGCAGTGTTGGGTGAGGAAAGCCCGCACATCCCAAATATGTACTTCTGGGGGTACCTACCGATATAGATCTCTTGAGACCCAAGCTCTTACTCTGCAACCTAGGATTAATAGTGGCCAAACGAGACGTGGCCAATAATTGGGGAGAAATGGAGGCACCAAGCCTTTGGAAGTGGAAAACGGGAATGGATATATACATGGTGGCTGAAATCGTCACAAATATGGCTAGAGGATTCCCACAGACGTTTTATAATATTTGGGCCCCTGGAGGACATACTATGGCTTCGACGAAAGGGAGATGGACGATGGACCACCTCTTACTATAGACCCTACTGTACAACCTGTCTGAGTGCCGCATGCGTAATGCTGCAGTAAGACTGCCAGACTATCCAGTGTTTACTGTAGCTGAAAATACTGCTCTGTCAATAGTAAAAATGCAATGCCACTCCATTGTATGTGTTGTCGTAAGTGCCAGGTGGGCACTATATTTGTGCTGATGATGAAACAAATAAGAAACAAATAAAAATCTTTAAAAAAAAATATTGCCCATAGGGATTTAATCAATCTGTTAGCTTGTCCCACACCTGAGTTAGAAGAATAGTATTTTATTCGGAGCTATAGTTTTTCCTCATAGGACAGCTATAGCCCTTTACAATGAAAATAGATTTTGGTGGCTTGTCAATGTTGGTACATACTAATGCTAAATTCTTCGATGTTCCGCTTTTAAATACTAGGCACCTGTATGTATTTAAGCTTCTAAGCTTCCAAAGCACGCAGCTTCCCCCAACTGAGGAGTCCCGGCGCTAGCGGAGACATAGAAAGGTGAGGCAGAGTTTAGGGTTGTCGAGCCACAGAGTGCTAAGGGAGACTGAAGAGCCAGGTCTTCAAGATCTTCCGGAAGATCGATTCCGATTTGGTTTTTCTGGTGTGTTCAGGTGTGGAGTTCCACAGGGTCGCGGTTTTGACGGAGAAGGACCGTCCTCCTATTCTGGACCTTAAAAAATGGTGCATGACAAGGTGTTCAAGATGGTTTGATCTTAGGGTCCTTGACTGATGGTATTTGCGAACTCTTTCAATAGATATTGGGGGCCAATATCGTTGAGGGCCTTGTAGGCTAGAGTCAGTGCCTTTAATTCTGTTCTCCTTCTTACAGGCAGCCAGTGGAGGCTGCGCATATGAGGGGAAATATGATGCCTCAGCAAGATATTTCTAATAAGTTTGGCTGCCGCGTTCACTACAGTTTGCAGTTTTCTGAGCAGGTATGCTGGCAGACCCAAATACAGACTGTTGGCGTGGTCAAACTGCGATGTGATCAATGCATGGACTATTGTTTTCCTGCTGTCCATGGGTAGGAAGTGAAGGAATCTCTGTAGGGCCTTCATTTTCCAAAAGCAGGACAAGGAAACATGTCCTATCTGGGTCTTACATGATGAGGTGGTATCCAGTTTGAAACCCAGATTCCTTGCAGACGGGACTGGGAGGTGAGGGGGGTTAGGCTCTGATCGCTGCCAGAGGTCGGGTAACGGGGGAGGGCTGATTGAAGAACAGTACCTCTGTTTTATCCGTATTCAACTTTAGGCAGTTTGCTGTCATCCATGCTGAGATGTCCATAAGACACTGCCTAAAGTTTGAAAAAGCGACCTCGGAGCGATCTTGGAAAGAAAACATGAGCTGCATGTCATCAGCATATCACATGACATCGACACCGTGTTCCTTTACCAGAGGATCGAGGAGGGCAAGGTAGACATTGAAAAAGGTTGGGATGAGGGCCAAACCCTGAGGTACTCCACAGATCAGGGGGAGTGAGTTGGAAGTGTAAGGATGCAGCCAAATTCTCTGGGAGCGGACTTCTAGAAAGGAGCTGAACCAAGCTAAGGTGGTCCCTATCACTCCTGACAGTCTAAGCCTGTCTAGGAGGATCTTAGGATACACGGTGTCGAACGCCCCCAACAGGTCCAATAGCACCAGCATTGCATAGTTCCCCATATCCATCGTCTCCTGGACAGTTTCTGTTACTTTGAGTAGTGCTGTCTCAGTGCTGTAACCCACTCTGAATCCAGACTGAGAGTCATGGAGTAGTTTATTGGATTAAAGAAACTTGTATAATTGTTTCTCCGCTTCTTTTTCGAGAATCTTCGCTGATGCTGGCAGAAGGGAGATAGGTCTAAAATGTTTTAATGTTGCAGGATCTGCATTCTCCTTTTTGAGAATTGGTTGAACTACAGTGGTTTTGCCGATAGAAGGATAGATGCCAGTTTCCAAGGAGGTGTTCCAGAGCTGGTTTAGAGCAGGATTGAACAGTGGTGCTAACATTTTTAAAAACCTGGCCGGGCATGGGTCAAGTGGAGACCCTGATTTGGTTTTTCCCAACTGTTTAAGGGACGATTCGGGGTCAATAGGGCTAAATTCTGACCATGTTTTTGTCAGGGAAGGGAGAGACGATGGTGTGTTTGATGGTTCCGTTTCAAGAAAATCGGCGTAGATGTCTTGGATCTTCTTCTGGAAGATGACCGAGAGATTTTCACAGAGTGTGGCAGAGGGGACTATATTGCTTTTCATTGTCTCTGGTTTAAGAAACCCTTGAACAGTTGTAAAGACTTCCCTAATGGAGTTGTCAGATGATTTTATTTCATTGGCAATGTGATCCCTAATAGTATTGTATTTCAATTTGTGAAATTGTTATATTGCCTTTCAGTATATGTTGTTTGCTTCAGGGTCATAGGTTTGGCGCCAGACCCGCTCAAGTTTCTTGCAGCGGATTTTTTCTGATCGGAGTTCTGACATGAACAAAGGGGGAGAGGGTTTATTCCTTGCCTGTTTCATTGTTTTCATAGGAGCAATTTTGTCTAGGGCCGAAGTGACCCAGTGGTTAAAGGTTACGGCGTTGCTGTGTGGGTCTCCGGTAAGTGACAGGGGGGTGTTTGTCAGTACCGGGCCTAGAGCTTCGGGGGTAACTTTCTTTCAGTTTCTTCTCACTTCGTGTTCAGGTTTCCTAACGTTGTGGTTTATAGAGATGGATAGGTAGAAAGGAATAAGACTGTGGTCTGACCATATGAGGGGAATTGGATCCTCAGTTGTTAGGGTGGAAATATTAGTAAAAATGAGATCCAAAATGTGGCCAGCCACGTGTGTGGGCTTGTGAACCAGTTGTTTAAGGTTCAATCCTGTCAATGTCCCCACTAGTTGGGTGGCCGTGGGACATAGATCGTTGTCCATGTGGACATTGAAGTCGCCCAATACTATGAAGTTGGTGTACTTTAGTGAGAGCTTAGTGATCCGGTCACAGATTTCCCATAACTCAGCGGGCTTAGATGCTGGTGGCCTGTAGATCCGCATTCCCAGAATGGTAAGAGTAGGGGAGATTGTGATGTTAAAAAACAATTCTTCCATCAGGTCAATGTGTTCGACACTTTTGTGTGATATCTCTCAGTCATTTCTTATGATCACCGCAAGACCTCCCCCCACTCTATTACCCTTCCTATTTTCCTAAACTATTTTGTAGCCTTTAGAGATAGCCAATGTAATGTCAGGTGTAGAGCTCTCTCTCAGCCAAGTTTCCGTTATGAAAATGAGATCCCAACTCCTTGATTCTAGCAGTAGCCAAATGTTATTTGCGTGCTTAGGAAGAGATCTGCAATCGATTAGACAGGCTTTGATTTTGACAGTTGACCTATTACTGGAGGCCCATAACCCCGAGGGTGTGGTCTCTTCTAAGGATTTACACTTTCTTCCCAAGTGCTCTTTATTAAACTTAAAGGAGCAGGACTTGCAATTCAATTCCAGGTCTTGTGGGCTACAAGGTCTACTTTGGTTTAACTTATCTAATCTTTAAACATAGTGTTTTTCCAGTCAAAAGAGGTTATTTTGACAGGCTCGTCTCCAGGTTTAAAAGCTTCAGCACCCAGGCTACACTGGCCACCCTGATGCCATGTTTCCTTGGTCAGAATAGTGGGTGGCACATCATGTGAGGCAGCCCACTGGCAACATTTTACTTCCTATGCCACTGGTATATTTTCATGCACATATACTATGGCCTTACTGGAAAGTTAAATATTCAATTTGAGGATTAGTAACTTTTACCATGTTTGAGGGGTCAGAACACATACACTGGTACCTGGACAGCAGTGTCCCAGTGTGTAGAGTTAAAAAACCAGCAATGCCATTAAGCCAAAAATAACAGTGGAAAAAGAGGATTTTTCTCACAAATACATTTTAATTAATTACATTTTAAAAGCAACATTCAACAGTAGGTGGGGCAGGGTTATGGTTTGGGTTATGACTACCATAAGAGTTCTGTGGTTTTAAAACTCAAATTATAAAATTCAAGTAATTTAAATAATGTTCTGTAATTGGATTTTATTTAATTAATACAAGTAAAAATTAATCAATCTTTAATGCTAGGATTAGGACTAGGGTTGCGCTAACAGGAGCATTTTTTATAAAAATTAATTTAAATGTATTTAATTAAACCGTTAAAGATTTAAAATGGATTATAGTTATGGTTGGGTTAGGGCTCGGATTAGCATGAGGGACATCCTTAGGGTTAAAGTGGCAGTCATTTAATTATTTTACTTTAATTCAAGTTAAATTAATTAAATAAATACGAAATATTGAACTATTTTTATTGATAAGAGATAGCTTTATGGTCAAGAAAAATGATTTGATATGTATGTAATATATTGAAAATATTTTCATTACATAATTATTAAATATTAAACTTGGGTTAGAAATAGAGTTAAAGTTAGCAACAGCGTAGGAGTAAGATGACATTATTTTTTTATCAGATTCAATTAGATAATTTAATACTAATTGAAATTTAAAAACAAAACACAATAATGATAATTGCTAGATTACTTACCAGGAATCTTCATTACTTCTACTCCTACTTTTCCTCATCCCACTCATTACCTTTGTGGTGAACCCACCTTATTGAGGCTGCAAACTTCAGGAATGCTGAAAATGAAAGCCCCACTTACCCTCAATGGGTGACATAAAGAGGCTAACATTCTCAGCATTGTCCTGCTGTATTATATCTAGACAAAGGCTGTTCATCCCATCATAATAACCAATACGAGGATGAGTAGAACTAGTAAGTAATCGGGCCATTACATCTACGTCCCTCATCCCAGTCATTATATTTGAGGAATATCAAACCAAAATTAGTCTTTGTCTTTAAAAAGAACTTGTATTTATATAGCGCTTCCTACCACTGTCGAGGCGTCAAAGCGCTTTTTGGCAAGTAGCACGCTACTCCAGAACCAAAAAAGGATTAGTGGTGAATTAGTATAGGGAAATATGAGTTAATTTGAGCGGTGGACATACGAGTCTGTTAGTTGGATTGAAAAGGATAATGAAGGGCTAGAAAGGGAAGAGTCTAGAAAGTGTTTAGTTGAATTGAAAAAGATAATGGAGGGATAGAAGCGGGAAAAGACTAGAAAGTGTTCATTGGGAGATGAGAGCAGTTTTAAACTGTTAACTCGACTTTGCAATTTAAAGTCACCCCTAAAGCAGGCCTAATGAGCCCTAAGGCAGGGACCTGTATATTAAATAATAGGACATGGGTTTTTGCATGCCCTGACAGTAAAAACCCCATATTGTCGTTTTTTTTTGTGGAAAGGCTTGTAGCCCCATTGGTTTGTACAGGTTAAATCTCAGCAGTGCTAACTTCTGAATTGGACTACTAAATACTATACTTTAAGTTATCAAAATAATTGGTACATTAAACCCGACTTGTTGCCCAAGTGTAGTTTAATGTAACCTTTGCACAAATGGCAACTAGAAAGTTGTAAGAGAATACTAGGACAGAATGTCCTAGAAATAACATGCACTGCAATGCCCTAGTGCTTTTAATTTGTTGTGAGGCCACATATTAGAGGAAGCATGCCAATTCCAATTTGTCATTGAGTCCTCTTGGAATCAAGGTACCAAGATACTTAATTTAAAGTGTCTCACGTTGGGATAAAAGTTGTTGATCACTGGTTTCTCCAAGATAGTTACCAAGACTGAAAATCTCAGTTGCGCAATGTTGTGGTTACTGTTAATCCAATGCGTCACCAGGGATGAATTTGTTTTCTAAGTCTGATCATACTTTTATGCTCTATAATCTACACATTCTCTTTCCTCTCCATTTTGCCCACACAGAGGAGCCCTCATGGACTTTTCATTGTGTAAACAACCCATTATGAATTACACACAGCTGAGTGTTTTAAGCAGATCTGTCTGATGGAAAGAGGATGAGAGATAGTCCTGCCCAGGATGACATTCCCACAGTGGGTACAGTTGTGACAACTCCCCAATCCGATGAATTTGTCATTCCTTGTCAATTTGGAAGAAGACAGCAGCTCCTTCCTAGTTCTCGTGTAGGCGAATAAGGGTTGGTACATGAAAAGACCCTTGAAATCTGGTTCTGATTGTAACGACTCCCATCGATGTAAGATTATACTTTTAATAAGTGCGGACTGTGTCGAGAAAGTTGATGCACAGAGTTCCTATGTCACTGGTGATTTTGATTGTTTCGGTAAAAGCTTAGATTTGTCCATGGTTGACGTACAACATAAGGCAGTATTCAGCACAAGTTGGATATCCGTATTTTGAAAATTGTTCCTTGCATTGGAACAGGGTGTGTATGTTAGTCTCTTCATCTGATGTGATGCGTTTCATTCGTATGAACTGAGAGAGTAGCAGATGGTATTTCAGTGACGGCAGAGGAAAGCTGCTGTACAAAAGCATATTGTTTCGGTCTGTAGGCTCCCTAAAATATTTGTGCTTATGCCGGTAGGCATGAAAACAACCTCAACATCCAAGTAGGTAATGTGAGTCCTGTGTATTGTGTGAGTGAATCCAATCTTAGGGTTTTTTTAGTTGAAGTCCATCACTTGTTGCACCAGTTAAAGCCTGTGCCCTCTCAAAATCAGAAACATGTCATCCATGTATCTGCTGTACAAAGCAAGATGACTCTTCCATGCATCAGATTGGTAAATGCAGTCAGCTTCAAGCTTCGACATAAAAATGTTAACATGGCTGGAAGCCCCAGAAAAACCTATTGAAGTTCCAAAAAGTATCTTGCCAGAAAAAATAACAATGAAATAATAAAAAATTAAGTAATTCCAACAAAAAGTTCTTATTGGCTTGTGTCTGATTTGGGGGTCTCTAGTTGGCACAGGTAGGTACTTGTGACAAATAGGGACCCTTGCCTCTAGTCAGGGTAAGGGGGTACACTCCTAAAATAACCCCTGCTCACCCCCTTGGTTGCTTGGCACGAGCAGACAGGCTTATCTCAGAGGCAGTGTGTAAAGCATTTGTGATCACATACAGTAATCAAGTGACAACACTACGATGGACACCACACAGGTTTTATATCAAAAATAAGTATTATTTATATAGACTTATCACAAGACCACAAACGACAAAAATCCACAATGCTGTACTTAAAAATGGTAGTTTTAGCTTAGTTCTGTTCAGTTCTTAAAATGCGACACTTTAAGTCGAGGTACCTTACGATGCGTGACGCTTCCACAAAAAAAGTGTTGCAATGATAGAAATGTGGCAAAGTTCCGGGTCAAAGAAATAAAGACGTGAAGATCTTGCAGATGCGGCACGCTTCTCCGATGTTGCGAGAAGTCTCGGCTTGATGCATCAGCTGCAGCGGCGACACCCTTGTTCAGAGATGCGACAACGGCGGCTTTGGCGGCGACACTTTTCTTTCTCGATACTAGATGCTTCCGCTCGAGGCGACAACTGCAGCGGTGACACCCTTGTTCAGAGATGCGAAGACAGCGGCTCCGACAGCGGCATGCTTCTCCGTGGATGCGAGGCACTGTTCTTGATGTGGTGCAATGCGTCAGCTACAGCAGTGGCATCCTTGTTCAGAAATGCGACGGCAGTGGCTGCGACCGCGACACGCTTCTTTTTCAGTGCGAGACGCTTCTCTCTATGCGGTGCAATGCGTCAGCTACAGCGACAACATCCTTGTTCAGGAATGCTATGGCAGCGGCTGCAACGGAGACGCGCTTCTTCGATGTGAGACGCTTCTTTCAATACGGTGCAATGCATCAGCTACAGCGGCGACATCCTTGTTCAGAGATGCAGCGTCTGCGAAGGCGACAAGCTTCTTCTTCTTGAGTCGCGCTTCCAGCTCCTTGCGCCACGCAGTCCCTCAGAAGGCCTGAAACAGCAGCAGGCACTTCCCAAAGAACTCTGGGGAGCTGGGGGTTGAAGTCTGTTGTCCCTGAGACTTCAGCAGGAGGCAAGCTCTGTTCCAAGCCTTTGGAGATCCTTACAAGTTGATGAAAGTACACAAAGTCCCTTTCTCCTCTCTTTGGCAGTCAGGCAACCACTGCAGGCGAATCCCTCAAGCAGCACTTCGGTTTAGGGATAGTCTCTCCTCAGTTTCTTCTGGTTCCACTCCTCAGCAAAGGTTTCTTCTTCTTGTCCAAAAGTGATCTAAATTCTTGGGATCAGGTCCCAATATTTATACCCCAAAATCCTTTGTCCTCTGAAGGCAGAGGTGCCTTTGCCCAGTACAAACCAGTTCTGGAGCACTATGTTAACATGATTCCTTCTCTCCCTTCACAGTGCAGGGCAGAGACATCAGACGCACCACAAGGGGTGGAGCCAGCACTGTGGGGGGCAGGCACAATCCATTTCTGGTCCCAGGTGCAACTCCTCCCTCCCATCTAGATGCAGATCTCTCTATTCACCAGTGGGCGGACTCACCCTGTCTCCTGGAATCCCCCAGCCCTGTCACTCAAATTCCAGACAAGGAATACACAACCTAGCAGAGGCAGGTTTGGATAGTTAGACAAGAAAATACCTACTTCCTAAAAGTGGTATTTTCAAACACAGAATGTTAAAACCAACTTCACTAAAAGATGTATTTTATCATTCTGAGTTCAGGCATACTAAACTCGAATTTCTACCATGTTCCCTGAGTCAGTTAGGATTATAAAATGTACTAATCTAACTGCCCATTCTGGCCTATGGAGAACAGGTAGCCTTGCAATAGTGAAAAACTAAAATGGCTGTAATTCACTATTAGGACATGCCACACACATCAGGGCTTGTCCTGCCTTATACTTACAATGCACCCTGCCCCTGGTCCTACCATAGGGTGTTTGATATGAAGAAAAGGGAAGGTTTAGGGACTGGCAAGTGGGTGCACTTGCCCAGTCGGCATGGCAGTACCAGACTGCACACAGGCTCTGCAAAGACAGACCTGAGACACACTTGTACAGGCTGCTTCTGTGGGTGGCACAACCAGTGCTGCAAGCCCACCAGCAGCATTTGATTTACAAGCCCTGGGCACACGCAGTGCACTGTACTAGGGTCTGATACGTAAACCAAACCAGCCAATCATGGAATCACAAATTCATACATTCATTTACAATATGGAGAGCATATGCACTTTAGCACTGATCAGCAGTGGTAAAGTGCCCAGAGTCATAAAACCAACAAAAACAGGTCAGACAAAATATAGGAGGAAGGCAACAAGTTCAGGGATGACCCTGCAAAAAGGGCCAAGTCCAACAGCTTGTATCTCACCTGTGTTAACTAGGGACCATTTCACAGCTTCAATTTCCACTTGGTGAGGTACGGATGTATAGAGGGAAACGACATCTACTGTACAAAGCCATATTTCTTTGCTGTCTGTAATCTGTAAATTTGTCAGATTAAAAAAAAAGATAGTAGTGTCTTGAATATATGATGTACCTGCCTGAACCAAAGTTTGGAGAAATGTATCAAGGTATCTCCCAAGTGGCTCCTGTATGGACACACATCTCAAAACAATGGGTCTAAGTGGAGGATGTTATGTTATGTTATGTTATGTTAAAACAACTTATAAAGCAGCAAATACCCATAGGTATCTCGGCACTAAGTGCTCCAGAAAGCATTGCCTAGATGAAAAAAAACTATTTATTGAAGAACCATGTTTTTATTTGTTTATTAAAGGGAAAAAAGTAGCACTAGCTCTAATCTGAAAGGGAAGAGAGTTCCACAGCTTAGCCGTGGCAACTACAAAACTTCTGTCATCCCAATTAGTTATATATGTTCTTGGGACGACAAGAAGATTAGCACCTGCTGAATGCAAGGACCTGATGGGAGTTTATATCTGCAGTGAATTTTTCAGAAATTCCGGCCTATATTATGAATTGCCTTATAGGCAATGCAGAGTGCTTTAAATTTTGTTCTGCTTCTTATAGTCAACCAGTGAAGTTGTCTAACCACCTTGGAGACCGATTTAAATTTCAGAGTACCCAACAGCACCCTAGCACCCACATTCTGCACCAGCTGTAGTTTACTAAGAACCATTTCCTGTGCATTAATCAATAAACTGTTACACTAATCAACTTAGGACATTACCAAAGTGGATATTATCTCTCTCCTGGCATCAATAGGGATGAAAGGGAACAGTTTATTCACCATTTTAGGACATAGAAGAATGAGGAGACCACTGCGTTAGCATGACATTTAAAAGACAGCTTGTCATCTAGAATGACACCCAGGTTCTTGGCTTTAGTGACCTGGATTGGGAGTAATGCCAGTTTATCAGCCCGAAGACCACAGATGAGATAGATTTCTAAAGACCATAACCTCTGTCTTAGACAAATTCAATTTGAGGCAGTGTCTTGACATCCAGGCGCAGATGGCCAGCATGTCATCATGGAAGTTAGCCGAAACAGTGTACCTGTTCTCATGAATGGAGAGCACTAATTGGGTGTCATCTGCATATGACGTGAGAGCTAACCCAAAAGATTTAATCACCCGTGCTAAGTCAGTGATGTAAATGCTAAACAATGTCGAACTAATAGAAGACCCCTGCGGAACTCCATACGGGAGTGAAAAAATTAGAGAGTCGAGATCCCCCAAGCTGACTAGCTGTGTACGTTTCGATAAGAAAGAGATCAAGAGGGACTTTGCCTTGTTCCCAAAGCCTAGTGCAGGGACACGGTTGATCAGCAGCCCATGATCAACTGTGTCAAATGCTGCTGATCAATCCAGTAGCACAAGTACAGCCACTCCTCCTCTGTCTAACACAAACCTAATCTCGTCAGTAGCTTTGAGGTCTCTGTATTGTGGCCTTTTCTAAAGCCAAATTGTGTTTCATTCAACAGCTTATTTTCATAGATGTATTGGGCCAATTGATCATTCATAATTTTTTCAGCACGTTTAGCAGGTAACGGGAGAAGCGTAATTGATTGATAATTGTTGGTATCCCCTGGGTCCAAGTTAGGTTTTTTGGCAGTGGGAGAATGGAGGCCTTTTTCCATTGGGAGGGATAGATGCCTGAGCTAAACATAGAATTGAAAATGTTTGTCAGGTTAGTACCTATAAGGTCTGCAATCAGTTTCAGAACAGAAGGAGGACATGGATCAAATGGTGAGCCAGATTTAACCATGCTCACCACATCAGTTATATGTTCTTCAGAAACTGGCCCAAATTCCCTAAAGGCGAAGCTAATACTTCACTGTTCAGATCCAACAGACTTGTAAACTCGACAGAGTCCTTAAAATTCGAGTACATTTGATCCACTTTAGCCTGGAAGCGAAGGGCTATGGAGTCACAAAGAGCTTGAGTTGCTACATTAGCATGGCTGCTTGATGGCGCCACCAATGCCCAAACTTGGGCCTCCAGTAAAAACCCACAAGTGAAGCAAGGTTCGCTGGGTATAAACGCGCACAAACACGTTAAAATGACTTAGCATGCTTATTGATGGTACACAGGTTCTTGCTGGTGTAGCACACTAAACATTTCCTCATACCTGGTAAGGGAGGAGCAGGGGTCCTGGAACTAAGTGCAATCCGGCCACGGACGGGTGCAGACGGGCTTGCCTTTGGCGCCCCCTCGGTGCGCAAAAGGCATGCCTGTCATTCAAACTCCTGTGTAATTTGGGTAACGTGATGCTCTGACCGCTCTCATCTCGAACAACAAACTCATACTCCAACCAGCTGACAAAGGCAGAGCCTTGGTTGTAATGGACTGGAGTTTCTATGAAAATAAAGTTTTCGCACATATCAGTGACATGCAAACTTATACGTCCCTGGAACAGGACTCTACTGAGTCTCTCATGGGCACCAATTAAACTAATCCTAGATAAAGCTGTTGAAATGGATTAGATTAGCGAAGATACCAAGTAACATATGACAAATGCCGTCCCGGCTGAAACGCGTTGTTTCTTTGCAAATAAATCACTACTAATTGTGAATTTGGTGTGCCACTTCATTCCTTGGAGTGTGGAACATTTCGTGTATATATATATATATATATATATATATATATATATATATTCACTGAAAAAACCATAGGTTATAGACCATATATAGTTAGGAATTAGCATTTAAAAAACCTTATTTTACTCACACAAAACCATTGAAATTCCATATATAGTTAGTTGCACTAACTATATATCGCGCACCCGCAATCCACTGCTGATCATGTCACATATTACATCATTCATGACATGGTCAGTGACATCACTGATGACATCACTGATGACATCTCAAATCACATCACTGATGACATCACTGATGACAACATCCAGTGACTGTATGTTTCTGTAAAGTTAAAATATGTCTTACATATTGAAGAATGAGTGGATGTATAAGTGTCTGGATGAAGGATTTAGTAGGTGCGTGACTGACTGTATGAGTGAGTGATTAAATGTGTCTCACTGAATGCATGGGTTAGTGACTAAACTGTCTTAATTTGTGCATCATTATGTCTGTTGTTCTGTAAACTGCTGCATGTGTTGATCATTAGCTATACGAGAGGCTATATGTGTTATTAATTGGTTGCCCAAGTATTTCTATGGGAGATTGAGTTTGTGTGGGGGTGGCTGGAAGGTGTGTGACTCTATGCATAGATGTGTGAGCAGTTTATTCACTAGGTGTATGAGTTCAAGAGTGCATGTGGAAACAGCTACATGGGCAGTTGACTGTGTGCATGAGTGTATTGATGAGTGAATGGATATCTCAATGCTACATGTCATAGTAAGTACATATGTAAAACACAGTACATGTGAGAGTTGGCATATATAAATAACTGTGCATGAGAGCCACTGAATGAGTGAGTGGTTGTATCGATCATTGTGAACTTGTATCAGGGATTGTATAAGAGAGTAAATATGTGTTAGTATATGTTTCAATAAGTAAGGTGTGTTTAACTGTATAGTTGAAGAAATGGAGGTGTGATTGTTTCTTTGCATGACTGACTGGGTGTGTGAGTAACTCCATGGATGAGTGGCAGTGTGTGAGTGTCTGTATACACTGCGTGTATCTAAGGTTATATTAGAGTCTGAAGAGGTTTATCGTATTAGCACAAGAATGATGTCAAATGAGATGTCATCAGTGATGTCATCAGTGATGTCATTTGAGATGTCATCAGTGATGTCATCAGTGATGTCACTGACCATGTCATGAATGATGTAATATGTGACATGATCAGCAGTGGATTGCGGGTGCGCGACATATAGTTAGTGCAACTAACTATATATGGAATTTCAATGGTTTTGTGTGAGTAAAATAAGGTTTTTTAAATGCTAATTCCTAACTATATATGGTCTATAACCTATGGTTTTTTCAGTGAATTTTCAAGGTTTTGTAAATGCTAATTCCTAACTATATATGGTCTATAACCTATGGTTTTTTCAGTGAATTTCAATGGTTTTTTAATAGCAAATATCATAAGCTGTCGAATGTCAAGTACGTGGTAAGTGAAAACATTTTCGTGTTTATGCACACTGATCTGCTTTGAATGGTGCCCCCCCCCCTCATTTCTATTAGGAGTACTCTCTCTTTGCAGATAGTGAAAGGTAGTTAACGCAGGCCTTTGCCCCCGTTGTAATCCGTCATGCCTGCTTCTCTCTCCATTTGATTGATTGTTATCCAAGTATTTACTGTTTTAGAATTAGTTCTCTTTGGTTCATTCTCTATTTACAAACAAACACAGAGTCGCAATACTCTGTTTAGTCTTTGCAGATAACGAAAAATCGTGTAAAAAAAAAAGAAAAGGAATCGAGCAAAATCAGTAGGCCACTAATGGGATCTCTTTTTGACCTCGCTAAAATAGAAACATTAGGAACAACCCCTCATGACAAATACAAAACTAGTGAGATGAACTGAACTCCACACAATGATGGCTGCAAAACAGCTCGGCTCCGCCACCCACCCCGCCCAAAATAACGATAAAGAACGGCTGCCATGATTGGTTGCGGAATAACCACGACTGAGCTACGAAATGGTGCTGCTCTCATGCTAACCCCAGCTTCAGTCTGAAACATCCAGAAACACTGTAGACTACCAATTCGATCAGTTCCGGTAGCGCCCCAATGTAACCCGGTAGAGAAGGACTAGCCCTCCCCTCTTTGACTGATGGTTCTTGTTGCCTGTCCCTTCTGTTGTCATTTAACAGAACTATTTAGCCTGCTGAAAGGGGTTGTGTTCCGACCGCTGGTTGGTGGAGACATTTTGACTATATTCTGTACCTGCGTTGTCGCGTAATGCGTCATATGACGCGCCGCGTTAGCGCATCCGGAAGTCATCCGGGGCGCGCAGCGCGTAACGTAAGCATAACAAGTCATGTGACTTGTTAATAAAACTTTTCATTGGTTCATTTTACTTTTCTTATTGTAATGATGAAAGGCTTGGTCATATGACCTAAAAATTACGCTTTTCATTACTTCCGAACATTATTTTTTCTTAAATATATGTTATAATGTTCCAGGCTAATGTACTTTCCCGGAAATTTTACAACTGTCCTGCAAGTAAAATATATTCTTTTTTCGAGAAAAAGAGCGTTTCTTCGTCCCATGACGGAGCCGTTGAGCAAAAGAGGGTCGACCTGCTGTCTTAGTCGCCGATACGCCTGAATATGAGATTCTTATCGATCACTTTATGTTGCAGGAATAGAAAACACAACAGCCCTTGACCATTTATCTTTACTGCGTTCCTTCGTATTATACCTTTTACCCTTCATGTAATTGGTCTGCTTTATTTCACTTGCCTTTTAATGATTCTAAAACAGTCACTATTATTAAAAACTTTACCAATGTATATACTACTACCATGTTTTCTTTTAAAAACCTTTATTGTGAAAATTTCATTATACAAATACGAGCCTATAACCACGTGGGCCTGCCACAGAGCAAACTGTAATCGTATATGATGAATAGACATTTACACTGTAGAGGAATGTAACGGGCGGGCCATTAGGTTGCAAGAACTAAGGTGTCTAACAGTTACGGAATCGGTGGACGTACATTTTATAATTAAAATACGACAGGGCCAGTTACAATAAAATTATCTAGATATACATTTGCGGGCAAGTACCATGGGTGACGTTAATTCGAACTTTCAACAGTACAGTAATCAATAACACATCAGAACTTAATATCAATAGGGATGTCGAAATAGTCAATCAATTCTCGTCCCCGCCCGCCATGTGCTTCAAAACTGCATACGTATCTCGTGATTTCAAGGTTCTGCAACCAGTACACAACAAGGAGTTACGAGTCCCATTTATTCCGGCGCCATTTTGGGCGAGGACGGGCAGGTCCAGGATATAGTCAAAATGTCTCTACCAACCATCGACTATGATGATGTTCATATGCTGTATTTATTAGAGTAACACTCATCTGTCCACATGAAATTAATTTGCCACAATCTAAACATGTCATTTTAATCTTTCCAAAGTTCTTCTAAATATTTGGGACCGTTTCCCTTGCCTCTGAAGCTCTCAGTGCCACTTCTTTGATGAATGTACTAGCAGGTCAGGGATTCTCCTCCAAATCTCTCTTTTATGCAGCACTATAATTAATTGGTGCCACCTCTCCATATGACGATGCATGGTATAGTTACCACAACTATATTTTTTTTCGGTTCCTCTGGAGAGTTCATCGTGGCAGATGAAGCGTGTAACGTACCGGGCATTTACCTTTTTTTGCATGTACAGGAAAGGAAAAAAAAATCGAGCGTCCGAGTTCTAAGGTGTCCCAGGGCCATTTTAGTGGACCAGGCCCAAATCCAAAGAACAGGCCGCCATTTTGAGAGTCCTCTTGCAGCCGCCTGTCGCTGTAGCATCAAGAGCAGCCGAAACTCAGCTGAATGGCAACTGAAACGGTAAAGGGGCGCCCCACTACAGCAGACGAGCCTCCACCTAGGAAGGCCCATTCACGCCGGCTCCCCCCCCCTTCGGGCACCCCACGCCGTTATTCGGAGCAGTATTGTAGGATGGCCACACCAGTGCGGCAACTTGCTAGACATCACCTCGGTGGTAACCGAATCTCAACGCCTTGTGGTGTCTTCTATTCAAAAAACATTGTTATGCTGCCTTCGACCTATTCGCCGCAAGTGCGCACACAACTCAACTGCATAGCTTGCTAGACACCACCTCGGTGCCATCCGGATCTTGGAATGTCAGCACCTTTTGGTGTCTTCTCTTCAGAAAATATTGTTGCGCTGCCTTTGGCCCCATTCGCACATCAGTCCGCTACTGACGCCATCTCACAGGCTAATGGGGCGCCCCACGCTGACTTTCAGCATTGTAGAATGACCACACCAGTACAGCAACTTGCTAGACATCACCTCGGTGCCATCCGGATCTCGGCGCCCCACTGCAGATGAAGTGCCTCTCAACTATGAAACCACCACGGTGACATCCGGATCTTGGCGCGTTGTGCTGCCTTCGGCCTATTCGCACATCGGTCCGCTACTGACGCCATCTCACAGGCTAATGGGGCGACCCACGCCGAGTTTCAGCATTGTAGGATGACCACACCAGTACAGCAACTTGCTAGACATCACCTCGATGCCATCCGGATCTTGGCATCTCAACGCCTAGTGGTATCTTCCGTACAAAAAATATTGTTACGCTGCCTTTGGCCCCATTCGCACATCAGTCCGCAACTTAGACATCACCTCGGTGCCATCCGGATCTTGGCATCTCAGCGCCTTGTGGTGTCAGTCAGAAAATATTGTTGCGCTGCCTTTGGCCCCATTCGCACATCGGTCCGCTACTGACGCCATCTCACAGGCCAACGGGGCGCCCCACGCCGACTTTCAACATTGTAGGATGGCCACAGAAGTGCGACAACTTACTAGACACCACCTCGGTGCCATCCGGATCTTGGCGCGTTGTGCTGCCTTCGGCCTATTCGCACATCGGTCCGCTACTGACGCCATCTCACTGGCCAACGGGGCACCCCACGCCGACTTTCAGCATTGTTGGATGGCCACACCAGTGCGGCAACTTACTAGACACCACCTCGGTGCCATCCGGATCTTGGCGCGTTGTGCTGCCTTCGGCCTATTCGCACATCGGTCCGCTACTGACGCAAACTCACAGGCCAACGGGGCGCCCCACGCCGACTTTCAGCATTGTAGGATGGCCACACCAGTGCTGCAACTTGCTGGACACCACCTCGGTGCCATCCGGATCTTGGCGCGTTGTATTGCCTTCGGCCTATTCGCACATCGGTCCGCTACTGACGCCGCCTCACGTGCCAACGTATTTTCTCCGCATTTTATACCCTATGCCGCATAACAGGTCATGTGACTTGTTTATAAAACTTTTCATTGGTTCATTTTACTTTTGGTTTCCTAATGATGGAAGGCTTGATCATATGACCTAAAAACAACACTTTTCATTGGATGAAAACTTTTTTTTTTTTCCCAAACGATGAAAGCCCCACCTTGTTTCTGGATGTTTCAGACTAAACTGGCGTCAGCATGAGAGCACCACCATCTCGTAGCTCCGTCGTGGTCATTCCGCGAGCAATCATGGCAGCCGCTCCCCACCAGAAGCCTGCAGGAGTCGGGGCCCCCAAAACTTTTGATGAATTCTCAAGGCGGAGGGGACGCTTTCGAGAATGGGGTCCAAGACCTAGCAGACAAGCGTCCGATTTCCAAGGTGTCCCAGGGCCATTTCAGTGGACCAGGCCCAAAAAGGAAAGAGCCTGCCGCCATTTTGAGAGTCCTGTGACAGCCGCCTATCGCTGCACCGCAAGAGTGGGCGCAACTCAGCTGAATTGCGGCTTTTGACACAGTGGACCAAAAACGGACGGAATGGCAACTGAAACGGTAAAGGGGCGCCCCACTACAACAGATGACACTCCACCTGGAGAGGCCCTTTCACGCCGCCTCCCCCGGGGCGCCCCACGCCGTTATTCGGAGCAGCATTGTAGGATACCAAAACCAGTGCGGCAACTTACTGGACATCACCTTGGTGCCATCGTTCTGCTGCCTTGGAACTATTCGCACAACAGTTTGCTACTGATGACCCACCCCCCGCGACGCCCCACGCCGTTATTTGCTGGGTGGCAACTTACTAGACATCACTTTCGTGTCATCTAGATTTCGGCACGTTCTGCTGCCTTGGAACTATTCGCACAACAGTTTGCTACTGATGACCCACCCCCCGCGACGCCCCACGCCGGAAATCTGGACGTTGTGCTGCGTTGGGACTATTCGCACAGCCGACCGCTACCGGTAGAGAAAGAGAGAGGTAAAGAGAGAGGTAGAGGCAGGGAGAGAGAGAGGTAGAGAGAGAGAGGTAGAGAGAGAGGTAGAGGGAGGTAGAGGTAGAGATGTAAAGGTAGAGAGAGAGTGGTAGAGGGAGAGGTAGAGAGGGAGAGAGAGGTAAAGAGGTAGAGAGAGGTAGAGAGAGGTAGAGAGAGAGGTAGAGAGAGAGAGGAAGAGAGAGGTAGAAATAGTGGTAGAGAGAGAGGTAGAGAGGGGTAGAGGGGGTAGGGAGAGAGGTAGAGAGAGAGCGAGAGAGCGGTAGGGAGAGAGAGAGGTAGAGAGAGAGGTAGAGAGAGAGGTAGAGAGAGAGGTAGAGGTAGAGAGATGTAGAGAGGTAGAGAGATGTAGGGAGGTAGAGAGAGAGAGAGAGGTAGAGAGACAGGTAGAGGTAGAGAGAGAGAGGTAGAGAGAGAGGTAGAGCGGGGTAGAGAGAGAGGTAGAGAGAGAGGTAGAGAGAGACAGAGCTGTAGAAAGAGAGAGAGGAAGAGAGAGAGGTAGAGAGAGAGAGGTAGAGAGAAAGAGGTAGAGGTAGAGAGGTGTAGAGAGGTAGAGAGAGAGGTAGAGAGAGAGAGGTAGAGAGAGAGAGGTAGAGAGGGAGGTAGAGAGAGAGAGGTATGGAGAGAGAGGTAGAGAGAGAGGGAGGTAGAGAGAGAGAGGTAGGGAGAGAGAGGTAGAGAGAGAGAGGTAGAGAGAGAGAGGTAGAGGTAGAGAGCTGTGGAGAGGTAGAGAGAGGTAGAGAGAGAGAGGTAGAGAGAGGTGGAGAGAGAGGTGGAGATAGATAGGTGGAGAGAGAGATGTAGAGCGAGAGGTAGGGAGAGATAGAGAGAGGTAGAGAGGGAGAGGTAGAGAGAGAGAGGTAGAGAGACAGGTAGAGGTAGAGAGGTAGAGAGAGAGAGGTAGAGAGAGAGGTAGAGAGGTAGAGAGAGAGAGGTAGAGAGAGAGAGGTAGAGAGAGAGAGGTAGAGAGAGGTAGAGAGAGGTAGAGAGAGAGAGAGGTAGAGAGAGAGAGAGAGAGGTGTAGAGAGAATGGTGTAGAGAGGTAGGTAGAGATAGAGAGGTAAAGAGAGAGAAGTAGAGAGAGAGGTAAAGAGGTAGAGAGAGGTAGAGAGACGTAGAGAGAGAGGTAGAGAAGTAAGAGGTAGAGAGGTAGAGAGAGGTAGAGAGAGAGGTAGAGGTAGAGAGAGAGAGAGAAGTAGAGAAAGAGGTAGAGAGAGAGGTAGAGAGGTAGCTTGGAGAACCTAACATTTCCAGAGCATTAAAGGCTCTACTCATTTGTAACGTCATTCCTTTCACTGCACATCCTGCTTTATCTAAATAACTAGACCCCTTATATACAAAAGGATGTTGTGGTCATAAAGCTTACAATTTGCAGCATCACAGTGGTTGCTACTGATGGTTTTTACCCCTTCTTAGGGCCCCTGCAGCTCCACTCTTCCTTAGCTTGAAAAATGTGCACCCCCCCCCCGAAATTTGACTCTAGGTGCGCCTTTGCTTCAAGCTGTGGGAGCAGCCAGGCCCGGACCTTCTCTCTTGCCCCTCAGCAGCAGTTTTACCGCTCATCAAGCAGGACCGTCATTGCAAGCGCTTTCTCACGCTTTTAAAATTGACGGCCCTGCAGACAAACACCACTGTCTGTGGGGGCTGTCAATAGTGACGGACCGGTGTTCCAGGGGGGGGCAAGTGCCCCCTCTTGCCCTCCCCTGCGGACGGGGGTGCAGAGTTAAATTACGGGGCATGGTAGGAGGGTGGGGGTGCTAAGTAGAGGTGAAAGTTCCAAAAGGCTAAGAGTTTCCAGCTATTGTTTTATTGCTGTCCGAACGTAGTTTTAGGGGTTACATTTATTTAAAAAAAAAAGAAAGAAACGGTTACCTGAGAAACCAAAAAGCTACTACCTAATATGACAACAACAAGGGCGGCCTTCCCCCACTTCCCCCACTTGCCCAACTTACCTTCACCTATAGTCAACAACACACTCCCCCTTTAAACCCCAGGTTCTTTGGTCACCCTCTTTGTGTCACAGTTTTTTGAGAGAATGTAGAGCTTTATCGAGAATCACAGGATATTACGCTGAGGTCGAGACCAGCTGCAAGCCCCACAAACAATGAATGAAGAGAGCGCTAGGATCTGCTGGGGCAGTGAAGGAATGTTTTGATAAAAATAATGAGTAAACAGACCCGGTGTTGTGTTATATGTGGTACCCCCACGGTATCCTGTATCCCCTGTTGTGTAATATGTGGTACCCCCATGGTATCCTGTATCCCCTGCTGTTCGGCACTTTTCGTAAATGAAACTCAGCCGGGTAGGTTCATCACAGAAGCAGCTGATCACTGCTCGGGCTGAGTTAGGGGATACACGATTCAACAGAATGTCAAACTCGGCTCTGGCGATAAATCACCTGAAACTTTTGCACGAAGAGAGACAGACAGAAATAAATAGAATGACTCGTAATGGAAATAGCAATTAAGTTAATAAACATTGTGAAAGCAAAGAAACTATTGCTGAAGCATATCGATTCGTAACGAAATAACACGAGGGGAAGAGAATAACAAGGCTTCTTCACGACCGGAGGAAACGCTGACCTTGGGGGGACCCCTGCT
The DNA here is from genome assembly GCF_964261635.1 of Lissotriton helveticus. NCBI lineage: Eukaryota > Metazoa > Chordata > Amphibia > Caudata > Salamandridae > Lissotriton > Lissotriton helveticus. Next base: position 681,520,170 of record NC_136072.1, on the reverse strand, counting down.
CTCCTTGGTCACTTCTGGACCTCCACCAGCGCAGGATCTTGAACCCTGTCCCTACCTAGAAGCAGTGGGTGCAGCAGCGCCAGCAACTCACCCACAGAATCCAGCCTCTGCAATACTAACTCCATGTCCCCATCCCTGCTGGTGCTGCTTGCTGCCCTTTTGGGGCATGATGCACAATTATTACACCACAAACACACTACTGTAATGTAGCAACAAAACACACAATATCAGAAGCAAAAACAGACCCACTTTAGTCTAACATTAAAGGCCCCCCAATAGTCCCCTTTTTTTACCACCGTTTTTCCAGGCGCTTGGCTATGGGTAAACCGTTGGCTCAGAGTTTGAGTGTTTATGTTGAGGGGGCAGGAAGGCCAACAACAGCAGCAGCCCCTACCCAAGGACTGGCAAAAGAGGAATGGACCACCCTGGTGAAATGGCTACCATGGAATTAAGGGTGCAACTAGCTCCTAATTGTTGCTGAGGGACTTGGCGGGGGATTCAGTGATGGTGTCCTTGTGGCGAAGAGGGCAGGTAAAAGAGACCACCGAGCCCCAACCTCAGCACACCTTTTCTTTACGTGAATGAGCTACGCCGATCGCCACCTCTCACCGTAGTGGGACCACTTTCACATCCAATGAGGGGGGACACGCTTTTGGCGATGCGGCGAGCCCAAGCTAAGTGGTTTTTATTTCTTTCTTTCTTTACTTTCACCTTTTCCGTCGTATGTAAAACTCCACTACCCACCCCACCCCACCGGCTCACCGTGTTTACCTGTGCGAGCCCCCACTGATACTTTGGTTTTCCCGTACCTGGCAGGAGCACAAAGTCAGTGACATGGAGGGAGAGAGGGTGACAGAGGATTTCTGTATACAGGAATCGGGAGGCAGGAGATTAGCCTTGAAATCGGCAGTCTCCCGCCAGTATCGGGAAGGGTGGAATGTAATACATATGCAACCATTCAGATATCAGATACACTGCAGAGGATCGTGTCTCCTGAACGCCACTCTTGATTCGGTCCCCGAGAGCCCCCAGAGGCTCCAGGCGTGCCGGTGTAAAGAAAGTCAGCCCCTGAGGTGCAGACCGGTGTTACCTGCAGGTGCGCCTGGCATCTATCGAATTAATCGTTTCTATTTCGGGGGCCGGGTCGCCCTGTCTGAGGTGTGAGTCTGAGAGCCCTGGAGGGTAAGGTTTGCTGCAACCGTGAAGCAATAGTGTCAGGGGAGCCAACAGTGCCAGTTCGCGCACCAGCCGCAGAGGAAATGTTACTCGGGTATGATGTAACCCTCATGAGGGCTTTGACTAGTGTGGGAGGTGGAAGAGTGTGCTAAACGTGTGTCCCCAGCCATCCTAATAAAGCGTTGCTGTATTTGCGCTGCTATCCGGGCAAAGAGCTACATTATGTTGGTATTGTCTGAATTGTGACTTTAAGCCCGACACGCGCTGCCTTGCCCTCTCCAAAATGCCATGATAGCAGAAGGGACCTTGGTCCTTGCGCACCCTTTGTCTTCGATGACGTCCCAGGTGTGTCCTCTCTCCCCACCTTCAGCCTCTCAAAAGTCTCTTTTATGCAGCTGAGGGGCTAGAGAAAGGGCAATAAACGTGAACTTTATAAAGAAAAGGGGATTAGAAATACACGAAATGTTTCTGAGGCGTCCTCGTGACCCCTTACACCAGGTGTAGCAAAGGCAGTGACACTGGGTACCAAAGTACAAGGAGGGGATAGCACCTACTAACCTGACTACACCTAATTGACACCCAAGTCTGCTTGCGCCTCCCCTTTTTAGCCTAAATAACAGATGTAAAGGTTCCAAAAAATTGTCACATTGAACACGTCTATCTCAAAGACCAACATCTCTCAGTGTTGTTCAACAATGACAGACACGTTCTATGCCATCGAAATATATGATGTAGTAAACATACTTTATACGCCATAAACATTTCACAAAATTATGCAACAAATTGATGCGTCTCACCCTATGGAGCGGAATTGCTTGACATACTTGCGTGTAAAAACGCGTGAAAGATTGTTCATAGCTCGCAATTGAATGGTTCAAAAGGAGAATGTCAAATTAATCATCTAAAGTGAACACTGATATATCAAACAAGCCCGTGCTTCGCCGTGAAACGGATCCAAAAAAAAAAAGAAGCTCGCGAGTGGTGCGCGCACTCCACTGCCAGCATATGTTTTCAATTATCGCGGCCTGTCTGCCCGCAATAATTGAAGACATATGGGCTTTGGTGCGCGTAACAGACACCAATAGGCCATAGGCGGAGCTACGCGACCGCCTATGGCCTATTGCGTGTTCTGTTAAAAAACAGCATGCACGCAAAGTCCAATCAAAATGGACCTTGGAAATGCACACGCACGAGCTGTGTGGAATTCCAAGGTCCATTTTTAAACCCCATGCAATAGGGCTTTTCGCTTTGCAAGCCCTAAAAAGGACCAATGCTACTCATGTCCGTGTGTTAGGAGGAAAAAACACTTTCTTTTCAATTACCCTCACACACCCTAGTGGTGTCATGCTTCATCATCGGGTCACCCGACCCCTACAAGTCGGGGTGGGCTCAACCACAGTGTTGGGTAGCTCTTAGAATAGATGAAGGAAGGGGGGCTTAAAGATCCCTTTATTCTTTGGTCTGGTTGGGTCATTAAAATTCTAAAAAAACTGGTCTTTATTGGATTTTAATGGTCCTAAGACCCTGGTGCCGACATGTTTCAGTCCAATATATATATTGTAAAAAAAGAGAAGGTGTAGCGGCGGTTTATATGTTCCATACTGGAATCACTAAGCCCCCATATTTTGGGTAAGTGCTAATGTGAGTACTAACACAAGAATGGCATGAATGTATGAATGCCATGGTTAAGTGTTGGTATGTATTGTAATTACATTTAGAACGTGAGCCATATACTGCAATTGAGACAATTTTTGCTGATATTTACTTCCTTCTACTACCCATCCTAACACAGAGTTGATGTTAGAATGTGAGGAATTTCGCCACCTTATGGGCCTGTCACATTACGAAAGCATGTCACAGTACGTTCTGGATGAGTGGCACTAGGTGGGGCATCTCTCCACCATTGCAGCATGCACACTGGAATTGACATGCAGCACTCTGGAATAAGCACTTATAGTTATATTTATGATAGATGTAACTATGTATTTTTGTGATTTTGCCCCCCAGATGGAGCCTGGCAACACAAAGACACATTTCTCTCCACACACGAGGAGAAGCTACTCTTCCCTCGCTACATGGATAGGATAGGGACTTCCCATCCTGTAATTCCCCACACATAGAGGGGGGTTCTTCTCTAGCCCTGAAGAAAGTTCTGGACCTTTACGGCCATATTGGACTAAAACATGTCGGCACCAGTGACCTGTCCGCGGCCTTTGATACCATGTCTCATAGCATCCTCCTCAGCCGTTTGCAGGGAGTGGGGATTGGAGGCTTAGCATTATCCTGGCTGGAGAGCTTCCTTTCCGGGAGGTCGCAATCTATTAGCCTGGGCCCCTACCGTTCCACCTCGAAGGTGCTCACGAAGGGGGTGCCACAAGGCTCATGCCTTAGCCCTACATTGTTTAATGTATATGTGGCCCCCCTTGCTGAGATTGTGCGGAAGTATGGGTTCACACCGGTTTCCTATGCTGATGACACCCAGCTCCTCTACCCTTTCAGCTCCCTTGGTCCTAAAGTCAAGGAAAACTTTGCTGAGGGTATGAGGGCAGTGTCACATTGGATGGCCGCAAACTGCCTCCAATGTAACGTTGCAAAAACAGAGGTTATGCTCTTCGGCAAAGCAAATCTTCTTTCGTCTTCAGATTGGTGGCCGCTGGATCTGGGTCCAGTTCCAACATCAAAGCCACACGTTAAAAATCTAGGGGTAAAAATTGATCAAAAATTGACCCTTAAGGAACACACCAACCACATTGCAGGTTTGTGCTTCCACACCATTGGCCTTCTAAGACAAGTCTTCCCGTATCTTCCTGACACCTATAGGAAGACACTCGTACAGGCCCTGGTTACTAGCCGCCTGGACTACTGCAACGGCCTTCTGACGTTAGCAAATGCAGATGCAGTAGGCCGTTTGCAGGTAGTCCAGAATACTGCGGCTAGACTGGTCATGAGTGCACCGGCAAGGACTCCCTCTAAGCCCTTGTTGGATGAGCTGCATTGGCTCCCTATACGGCAGCGCATCAGTTTCAAGATATGCTGTACGGTCCACAAATGCTTATATGGGTATAGTCCTAAATACCTCTCTCAATCACTTGAGCTGTATCAACCCAGCCGGTCACTCCGCTCAAGTAACCAAGCTCTCCTAAAACCCCCTGCAACAAAAAAATCCAGACAGGGAGACCGAGCATTCTCCTCAGTTGGCCCTGCTTTATGGAATAAACTTCCAACAGATGTGAGAATGACCACCAACCATCTGTCCTTTAGAAAGGCATTAAAAACTCTCCTCTTCCAGGAAGCATCTCAGTCCCATTAATATATCTCATTGACTCTGTTAATGTTCTGGCTGGCAAAGCGCGGAGATACCCTTACGGGATTGAGTCCAGCACGATATAAGAAACTAAAATAAAATAAAATAAAAATTAGGACCATTAAAATCCAATACAGACCAGTTTTTTAGAATTTTAATGACCCAACCAGACCCAAGAATAAAGGGAAACCAGGGGTCTGACTGAGGTTTTTTTAATCTTTAAGCCCCCCTTCCTTCATCTATTCTAAGAGCTACCCAACACTGTGGTTGAGCCCACCCCGACTTGTAGGGGTCTGGGTGACCCGATGATGAGGCATGACACCACTAGGGAGTGTGAGGGTAATTAAAAAGAAATAGTGTTTTTTCCTCCTAACACACGGACATGAGTAGCATGGCCCTTTTTTCTTGAGTGGCTAACTCTATATACTTTGCCACCACTCAAGGTGTATTCCTGTTCTATGGTACAGATTACACATCACCAGACATTTACATCCAAAGTTCACCAAAGAGGGAGTCAAAGCAGTGAAATGTGACCTAGTCAACACAGGTGAGATACGAGCCAATGAGATCTTTTTGTAGGAATGACTTATGCTTATTGCTTATTTCATAGTTCTTTTTTCTAGCAAGATCCTTCTTATCTTCAAAAGGACCGAACATCCCTGGGTTTTCTGGGGCTCCCAGCTATGATAACAGTTTTATGTCCAAGTTTGAGGCTGACTTCAGTTATCAATCTGACACATGGAGGAGTCATCTTGTATTGTACTCACTCCTGAAGTGCATTGCCTCATTTGATAAATTGCTGCAGACACACCAGTCATAAATACTCGATTTTCGCATGAAACCTGCAAGTGTGATGTTAACATTCGCAAAAGATATAATCTGCTAAAGCAACTGAATAAACTCCAGTCTTTTTCGAACTGTTAGTTTTGGACTCTTGTCTCTACATTTTGTTTTATAATGTGTACTTAGAAGGCCCAGTGCATTACAGTGCGTGTTGTTCCTAGGACATACTGTCCTAGTATTCTCTTACATTTTACCTTGGGCCAAGACGGAGCCCTTCTTCAGCATTATAAGTGAAGATCATTTACATTCTTTTTTCCGTTAATTGGTTCTCGTAGAAATGTTGTACTTGAGGGCATCACAAGCAGGGCCGGACTGGCTACCTGGCGTTTTGGAATGCTGCTTAGCTGGGGGCTGATTTCGTTGATGGGTACCTGCGTGTACTGAACAAAATTTGTTTTGCTTTAATTATTTCGAAACACACGCAGGTCTCCCTCAACGAAATCAGCCCACACCACAGTGAAATCAGCCCCCAGCTCGCCAGCATTCCAAAATGCCCGGTAGTCAGTCCGGCCCTGATCACAACCACTTTTTTCTAATATTGGTAACTTTCTGCCCTTCTAGTTAGTTTTGCATCATCTAAGATGTCATTAAAGACATATCGCAGATTACTGAAAACAAAGTAGAAACTAAAACGTATACTTCTGAAGAAGCTTCCGATATTTACACTCTTATTCTGGAGGTCAGGACTATCAGCACATCATCAGGGTCGACCACACAACAGATAAGACAACTGGAATACCTGCTGCACCAAGAAATCAATCAGTGCTTACATGTGACTACATTAATACAATTCCATAAGACAAAAACAATTTCAAGAGGCTTACGCTTGTATATCAAACCAATAATATTCAAGCTCAACGACACGTTCATGGATAAATGTTATGCCCTATTAAACAAATGCTCATTAGATCTTGTCCTCTTGATCATTGAGGAATTATACCAGGTACTGACAGGACTGAAAGCAGAGTATTTTGATTAAAAAAATTGTTTGGAGCAGTGCATGGAAGCGGACACGTGGCATAACAAACTTGAATGACATTAATTCAAAGCTTGAATCATATGCCATGGGAATCCACGATCGAAGGATTTGTAAATTGGAAAGAGATACTATAGATTACAAGCTTAATGAGGTCTCCACTTGTGTTGAGGTATATGCCCAGAAAAGAGGATTTAGGAAACCAACCACCACCTCCTCTGAAGAGAGTGTTGCTACCAACAGCGACATACAACCTAACTAACCAAAATATTTTTCTAGTTGACAAGCAGATGACTGTGCCGCCAGAGACTACCGTAGCTAGAATTTCTTTTTAGCCACAAGCCCAGTGTACAACCATCAACCGAAAACAATGACCAGTCACGACAGTTACAGTCTTATTAAACCCACTGGGGGCACTGACACAACAAAAGAAAGGGTGACAACCAGTAGTCAGATGAAACTTTAGTTATTAATATCTAGTCTACACATTTAACATCTTTACAAACATCTGTTCTCAATAGGGGAATGTTATCTGTTCCAACCCACCACACTAATCCTTTGACTATAGAGGTGTTTATGTTTAAGTTCATGCGCAAACTCGGTTTGGGTTAGTTTTTTAACAATATGGAGTTCTCAACAGTGGAAAGAGAAGAATATCAATATCTTAAATTTAAGCATAAGAGTTTTTTATGGCACCAACATCACACAAGGCTTTAGACACTTTTGAGACACTTTTGAATAAAGATTACTTGAGGATGAACTTTTCAGCCCCTACACATAGGAACATGTCCAAACATGAACAAGACGCTATGTCCTCACTCATCTCGAACAACAAACTCATACTTCAACCAGCTGACAAAGGTGGAGCCGTGGTTGTAATTGACTCCAGTTTCTATGAAATTAAAGTTTTGGCACATGTCAGTGACATGCAAACTTATATGTCTCTGAATCAGGACCCTGCTGAGTCTTTCATGGGCACCCTTAAACTAATCCTAGACTAGCTGTTGAAATGGATTAGATTAGCGAAAAGACCAAACGATACTTGACCTCGGACCAACACATGAGTCCAGAGTTATACATGTTACCCAAAGTACACAAGAGTTTGGATGATCCTTCATTTAGACCAATTGTTTTGGGATGTGGGTCCTGACAGGAACCACTTTGGAGGTACTTTGATACGGTTTGTTCAGGCAGGTACGTCATATATTCAAGACACTACTAATTATTTTAGAATATCTGGTGAATTTACAGATTACATTCAACAAAGAAATATGGCTTTGCACAATAGATAGACTTTCTCTGTATACATCCATACCTCACAAAGAGAGAATTAAAACAGTGGAATGGGCCCTAGTCAACACAGGTGAGATAAGAGCCAGTAAGATATTTTGGGAGGAATTACTTAATTTTTGCTTATTTCATAGTTAGTTTTTCAAGCAAGATACTTTTTATCTGCAGAAGGCCCAAACATCCATGGGTTTTTCTGGGGTTCCCAGCTATGCTAACTGTTTTATGTCCAAGTTTAAAGCTGACTTCATTTACCAATCTGACACATGGAGGAGTGATCTTGTATTGTACTCAATCCCGGAGTGCATTGCCTCATTTGATACATTGCTGCAGACACACCAGTCATAAAGGCTTGATTTGAAGTGTGATGTTAACATTTGCAAAAAGTATAATTTGCTACAAGCAATTGAATAAACTCCATTCTTTTGGAACAAGATTGATTACTGTTAGTTTTGGACTCTTGCCTCTACATTTTGTTTTACTATATTGTGTACTTAGGAGGCCTAGGGCATTCCAGTGCAAGTTGTGCCTAGGAAATTATATCCTAGTATTCTCTTACGTTTTACCTTGGGCCAGAACGAAGCCCTTCTTCAGCATTACACATGGAGATCGTTAACATTTTGTTTAATTCTCCTAGAAAGTGTGTACTTAAGTGCATCACAACAAGTTTTTACTAATACTAGTAACTTTCTGCCCATCTAGTTACTTTTGCATCATCTAAAATGTCATATAAGACATATCACACATTACTGAAAACAAAGCAGAAACTAACACGTATACTTCTGATGAAGTTTCCGATATTTACACTCTTATACGGGAGGTCAGGACTATTAGCACATCATCAGGGTTGACCACACAACAGATAAGGTAACTAGAATGCTTGATACACAAAGAAAGCAATCAGAGGCTAATGGCTCAGCCTTTGAGGCTGCACCAAACAAACAACTTTAAGAACAGTGTGTAAGTATGACTCATAGTTTGGCAACTGAAAATAATTGACTTTAATATAGATTGTATCTGACAAACATAAAAAGTGACTGTTACATCAACATCAATAGCCAAGTTCCAATAGAATCTCTAGGAATGTACAATTGGAGACTTATGCTAGAACTCAAAAGGCATAGTGTTATGTACCTCAAACTAGGCCTAAGCAGCAAACAACCTTTCACCTACATTTGTCCTACCTTGCTTTTCATAACTGTTCTAGCACTGACCGTTTACCCAGTTATGTGTTGAATAAATGTCGATCGGTTTCCTTGTAACTAGCCTAGTTTATTATGCTTGAGGATTCTTAGAAAAGTCCCCTGCACATGACGTACATAACAGGATTAACATACTCTGTATAAAAGTCATGGTCAACTTCATCCTAAGCAATAGAACTACTTTGCATAATTACAGGCATTAATTTAGGCTCATTTACATAATCGTACTCACAACGTATCGATTGGGGTAGGAACCCTGAGGCTATCTTTATGGTTTAAATGAACCATACCTGCCATAGATAGACGGAGGAGAAGCTTCCACACTGACACAAGACACTGAGGTCCCGGCAGAAGCTACAACACGCAGTGGTCTGACATCCCTTGCAGGGTGTCCAACTCGAGACCAAGACGGGGTCCTTCATTCTCTCTCATCAAGTAATGGGTTTGGCTCTTTCCTAGGGGATTCTTAGCTTTATAGCCTAGGTACACTTAGGTGATGTCAGCATCGTAGGAGTATGCTTGATTACTGTAATGTATATATGCCTGCATATATTCACTGTTTTATCACTGTTTTATCACCATGGTAGGATTCTACCTTTTATTTACTCTGTTTTATTAAATATATATCCAAGAGGGTTACAAATGCATAGTGTGAAGAGATCCAATAAACATTATGCATCGATCTTTCATCCTCTGTCTCAAGAGTACCCCATTTCATCATTCTTACATTACTCCTTTCAAGATGGTTGCTAACGCTGCAACAGAGTAGTGTAAAGCAGTGGTGACCAGTGGATTCTAAAAGTGGTGGGACAAAAAGTTGAGATCCAAGTTGAAGAAGCAGGCAAGCACAACAAGAAAGCCAAAGTGAAAGAGTAGTGTTCAGGGGCGGGACCTCCCCCGGCAAGAACTTTAAAAATGAATAGGTTTACATAGTACCTTTTATAGCACAAATGGTTTCAAGAAAATGTACTGCAAAATTTTGAAAAAAGGGAGTTCAAAGGGTGCATATTACAGCCCAAGTTACATCATTAGAAGCAAGCCAAAGGATACCACTGTCATAATATCAGTTTACCTGGTTTGCAAAATGCACTATCTTCGTTTCTCATTAGAGAGCTCTTTGAACTTTACTAGCCACCGTACTCAACCCTACGGAGCAACAGAACTCCCTACTCCTTTTTTGCAGTTTTATATAGCACCAATACGGCCCAAGGACATTAGAGTGCTTTACATAAATGGCAGATTACATTACACAAAGTCAGATTCATGTTGTGTGGACACTGTGAGATCAAATAATTTGCCCAGATTTCCAGACAAGCACACTAGAATACAATGTTAACATAGATTATACGACAAAGGTAGGTGCATGAAAGGGGCCTAAGGGGCAGTGGAAAGGAAGAGGAATGCGGATTGATAGGGGCACTAGGTGAGAAAAAAACATAATATTTTGCAAAATAACCAACCTTTCAAAGGAATTTCAGAACAGAGGGAGAGAGTGTATATGTGTGATTTTGTCTGTGTGTAGGCAAAGATTCCTGGTGAAATCGGCAACTCACCATATCCGACTGATAGCACCAGTACCCAACTATTTATCAGGAACTACATTTCTTAGGAGGGTTGTAACATCCCAAACATCTCCCCTGAAGCTACGCCCCCGGTTCCAAAGTTGGCAGCTCTGGCTGTTATGCTACAAACCTTAATGTACGCTCGTTAAGTGTATTTTTTGTCAACAGTATGTTAGGTTTAGTCCTACTCCGTTTCTAACCGTGGCTAGGGGTGCTGCCACAGGGTGATAAAGGGATTTCTCACCTGACATCCAAAGCACCTCTCCAGAGTTGAAGCTGCTGGAATGCCAGTTCTGCACGCTGCCTAAGCTCAGCCAGTATATCACCTGGGGTCTGGCCTTCAGAAAAATGGCAAGCAACAGAAGCACTAAAGTACGGATTATCTGGGGCTTCTCACGGCCTGTTCATCTGGACGGGACTGGCAATATAAAAGCGATCAGGTACGCTGTCCTAAAGCAAAGGCATTCCTTTTCTAGGCGCTGTCCCAATATAAATAACAGGTATATATAGAAGCTGGGAGGACAAGTACGCACAGGTTTTCTCGAGCATTCTGACTAGTCCAGCTTATCTCATGTTCCGACAGGGGCGACTCCGCCACTAAGGGGGAGGAGCGTCGCACCACTGCTCGCTGAGCAGTGTAAGAGAAAAAAGAAAATGATAATAACATTAGTTATTATCATTTGATTTTTAGTATCCCCCAGGTTCAGGCAGGGCAGACTCCTGTGACGAGGGAGGAGGAGTTGTTTCTGCACTCTAAAGTGTGCATGATGGCTTGCCCTGCCGTCTTGGCCTGGCCAAACCGTCATGCCCACTTTGCATGTTCTCCACCCAGGCTGCAATACAGCCTGGGAAGAGAACATACCCAAGCTCCCATTCCCCGTCTGAGTGCTGAACCGCTGTGCTCAGACTACTCACAATGCTGCGTCTGAGTGCTTCCTTCTTCTGGCCAGAGCGGAGAGACAGCATGGGAGAGACAGAGGCGAGATGCGGCGATCATGTAAGTGAATAGGTTTTTTTAACCTCCCTCCAATCCACGCCCGCCATCCCACCTCCCCTCACTCCCATCAAGGAGGCATTACTTATTGCTGCAAAGTACATTCTCACTATCATAGTGGTCAAGTTCTGCATCAAAACCTATGACTGTTTACAGTGATCTGTCCCAGTAACGCCCTATGACACAAAGTGATGCAAAGCAGCACAAATTACTGTCTGTGATGAGAAAAAGGCACCCATCTAGCAGGGTGGTCTGCAATTATAATGCATGCAGCAATAAATGTAACCACATGTGTGGCCATCCACATGATGCCATTTTACACATGGTATAGTTGGATGTTGATGTGTTTCATTGCAATGTATGTTTACTTACCATAAAATATATGTCTTTCTATTGCTCCAGGTTATCTACTCCTGCCCTCTTTATTTCATAGGTCTGAGAATACAGCATTCACCAATACATCTCCTTTAGCACATGCTTTCATCAATACAGCACCTTTAGTACTGCCCCTTTTGGTCAAGTAAATATTAAAGAGAAACCAATTAGGCAAGCAGAATATTGCCCCTCATGAATGGTATGTGAACTCATATCTCATCGATGAATCTTTGCAACATGGTGGTTTCTTCAAGCTGCACTCTTTGACTTTGTAAATATCCTAAATGCCAGTAGTGGAGCTTTTCAGATGTTCAAAAGTCAGGGTGTCCTCTTCGTTACTGATTCCTGGAGAAGTTCCTATAGACATGTTTTTTCTCCTTCCATTTTCAGGAATAGTTGCAGATGAGCCCATACCTCCATCCGCATAAATTCTTGCAAGGGACCAGTAAGTCTAGTTCTGGATCACCTGTCCTTCAACAAAATCCTTGACCTTTATCTGAGTCCACTCTCTTGCTTTAGAGGTGCAGTGGGATTATTGCTTCCCTGTATCAACCAGAAGGGGATACACCAGACAACCGTAGGCTAGTCAATCTCTCAGTGATAGTTGCTGAACCTTGGAGAACGAGCTAAAGGAAAAAAGATTGACGCCATTGCATGATAAGGCTGTCACTCCTCTTCTGGTTTGCCTTTATATAATCTTTAACACATTTCAGAGTTTGTTGGTAACCATTGGGACTTCCAGAAATACACTAAAATAATTACATTTGTGTGCAGTCCTGCTGTAAACAGACAATTTGATGGGCATCAGTTGTTTCTTCCAATAAGAGAATCACTTACATAAGACAGTTTATGTCAGTCTAGCCAGGGTAAATTTATGTTTTTGAAAGGTAGGTTCATGTGAGCTTTTCAACATTGGAAGACTACTCCCGTGTGCAAATTACCTGTGCCCTTCAAATGAGGGCCATCCTAACTTTCCGACCTTGAGAGCTCTTTCACAGAGCAAAAGAAAACCTCTATATACAATTCACCATCGTTCCTGAGGCTTTTTCCGATTTAAATGTGAATTCTGAGATATCTTTTTTCTATATTTAATGTTACTTTGCTCTTAGGATTAAAAATACTATTTTTTCCTTACAAATACGAAAAATTTGCTTTGCCTGCTTCTAGTTCCCATTGTATAAATACTGCAAAGCTCAATGCTACATACAACATTTATTCACTTCCATTCAGTGGAGGTCCCTACTTACTGCATGACAGCAAAGATGTTTACTTATTAATTTATCACATTTATAAGACACTCACTTCAATGACCCCTAGAACATACAGTGAACACCTCTTTAGATGTATGTTCCAGAGCAGATGCTCAGTTTGATTATGAATTTCCTGTAAACATTTCACCTGAAACCCGACATGGTCCATGTTAATACAACAATAGAGTGATTTTTACTTGAAAAGCTCACAGCAGTAACTCGGGTACCTCGGGTATTTTAGTTACATTTGAGCAGACTTCTATTACAAACTCACACCTCCTCGCCCCAGCCCACATTATCACCTACTGATATCTTTAAATTTTCAAATATCAAACTAAGTGCTAAAGTGTCCATAGAAGTTGAGGCTTACTACATCAAGATAACTTGAAAGTGCATTCACCAGTGTGCCAAAACCAGTCAAGTGCTCTAAGTTGGAAGGGCTTATGAAAACAGCACTATTAAGGTGGTAAGTGCATTCCCTGGAGTACCAATAGTGACAGGCAGGCAGACATCTGACAGATTGAGTGCACTGGGTCTTGATCAGCAACTATTTCATAAGTGCTGACTCTGAGGTTACTCAGACTTGAGTCCCTTGCTCACTTTGCCACTGGATTCAAGCAAGCCGGGCTGAAGACGGCTGAAATGCCAGAAACCGGTCCTCGGTAGCTTGTTTCCGGTCCAGGGAAGGCATGGCTTGGCAGTTCGGGCTGGACTGTTCCCATGAGGCACAGGGTCAGACTGATTTGCATATGGCCATGTCTGAACTGGGGTGGCAGAGTGGGCTAAAGAACGGTGATGGATTAAACCCAGATCAGTTGACTGGGGGTGAGTGCTTGTATTGTCAACGCTCCGTCCATCATTTCCTTTGGTTTTTCTTCATTGACTACACTGGCATGCTCTGAATAAAACTGAACATTTGAGAGTTGTGTACTCTACCTTCTGTATTAGCTGCCTCACAAAGAGTATTCAAAATGTACCTGCACATGTGCTCTCTTAGGGAAATTTCATCACACACATGCCAAAACCATCACTGTCGATAAACTGAGAAAATTTACCCCAAGACTGTTTGTGTAATACTTAATGGACCGTAATTCTTCATGATCAATTTAATCACCTCAGAAAAACACTAGGTGGCAGGTCTTGCATCTTCTGCAGATCTTATTACTTATTTTCAAGGCCGGTCTGGCCATTACGGGCATCTGGTGTTTCCCCAGAAGGGTAAGGGGCTACTTTTGTTACTGGACGCCTGTTTTGCAGCAGTGCAGCAGTTATAACAGCACTGCAAAGTTCCTATAATGTTCAGCAGTTTCTGGGCAGGAATAAAAGTGTAAAGTTAATTCTGGTGATTTATGTACCTCAATTTTGTCTAGTGACAGTTTTGATTCATCTACTGTAGCGCAGAGGGTTAATATGCCTGCTGCAAAGAACGTGTACCATGCATATCAAAGAACAATATTTTATGTTCAGAGCTCAATGGGTTACAATCGTAATCTAGCACAGTGAGCTATTAACTGCCATCAAAGATCTGCATGCAAACTGAATGGTATTGGTTAGAAAGTGATGTTTTTTCTCAGTCTTTCATTATCCTGATGCTGCTAAAAAATGTTTGGGTAGAAATAAAGTCTTATTATTGAAGTCAAACATAACCGCCGTGTTATGTTCTGAATGCTAAGTTTGTGCTTCTCCAGACCAACCACTCTTCAAACCAGTGTGGATTGCATCTGAATCTTACACAGTCCCCTTTGCCATATGTCACATTTTCTATACTCTGATTTACACATGTATGATTTATTGTCTCTGTATGTGTGTGTGATATAAAGTGCTCCAACACTCTACACTGGTATGAGAGGTGCTATAAAACAAAAAAAATACATATGAGAGAGAGGTACAGTTGGAGGTTGCTAGTGAGGGAATCATTGAAAGTTTGTCACATCCCGGTTCACAGTAAGGTCATCATTTACTATGCTTTAAAAGCTAATACGATTGAGTATATAAAGACAAATGTGTTATAGAATGCACCATTTCCCCCCAAATGTTCTTGGGGGTGAGAACCCCCCAAACCCTCCATGTAGTTGTCAAGGCCACTTACTGCACTCGCTGTGCACTGTACAGGGGCTGATTGGACAGAATTTGCCAGAGCTACTTTGGGTTCCCAGTCAGGCCCTGTTAATTTTAAGCATGACATTTTCTACTTAGGTAGGCTGCTGAATCAGGGCAGTTCTTGTTTTCATTTTCTGTCTTCCTCCATATAAAGTATTTCTCCCATCCAACATACAGCCATTGAAACACGTTCACCTAAAAAAAAAACTCAGACCTATTGGCATTGCCAGTGCTTGTTTTCAATTAAATCACCTGGAGTGGGCCTACTGCAAACAAGCTCATTGTCAAAAGCCTAGTAATTATGCCATTTTGAACTTCTGTAAAACTTCATTGTGCAAATGCCGCAAATATATTTATTTCTCAAATTGTTTGGAAGAAACTTCACCAAGTCAAGACCATTTGTGTTAAACATTTTTGCCCTAAATTTAATAAAGTCATCTTTTGTTAGCTATTCGTCACGATTAATTGCTGTTTACTTAAGCTATTTGTATAATTTGCATATAATGTACTATTTCATGTATATTGCTTCAATTAAGCTATAATCATCATCATATGAAAACCTTCAGAATAACTAAATACTTGTCCACAAGAATGACTGCAGATTCGCTTATTAGCAATTAAATATTTGTGACTAACTCACAGTGAGGACCACTGCTATGTGAAATGATAGTACCTAGATTTTATTAGTCTTTTTTCTCTTTTTTCACTTCAGATTTTGGGTCTTATCATGGTAAGAAAGATGTTGGATTGGGTATTCTCTCAACATGACCTTGCGTGGCTCGATGACATCCTTCCTGAGAAAGAGAAGAAAAAAGAGGATGACAAAAAAAAGAAGAAGAAAGACAAGGGAGATGATGATAGTGATGAAGAGGTATGAAAATACTGCTTGAAATGCAGTGTTACGTGTATGCTAATTACCAGTCAAACAATAATCTAAAGACTTATTATTACACATACATGCTCAACATTCACTAAACAGTTCACAGGAATCTCGAGTTTTACAGTTCCATACGTGAGTAGCTTATCTATTCCAGATATATTTTATTTGAATTTTGCCCCGATTTTAAATTGAGTTAAACAGGACTACAAATCCCATCATGCACTGAAAAAACCTGGACTGGATAAACTACTAACATATGAGACTGAGAAACTTGAGTGCTCCGAGTTCATGAGGTGCAACTATATCCAACATCAAAAGCTACTCTTTGGGGATAGCGTTTGCCTTATGTATTTTCAGGGAGTAGTTGCACTTTCTTTCAGTAGTAACTTATGAACACAGGAAACTAAATTAAAGTAGCATGATAATGCAGTATATCACACTGCTTGATTTCCCAGCACAGACTAAAGGTGCATGACAAGAAGCAAACACTGTGTAGGGGGGTCTCTCAGCCAATGGTGCTCACTTCTGAGGCCTCCAATGTGGGTTGGGGTAATTGCTCCAGAGCGATGAATCATGGTGAAATACCCAAAGCCGCAATTCCAAATGTGTCTGTGCTGGGTCAGCGTTCTCAATGCCAGAAGGGCACTGCCAGATACGGGTCATGCCTTTCGGGTTGAAGAACGCCCCTGCCACATTCAGCCTGGTCCTGGCTGGGTTGAAGAACTTCAGTGCTGCCTACCTTGAACACATTAGAGTCTTCAGCTCCAGTTTGGAGGACCTTTTGTACCATCTTCCGGAGGTGTTGAAGCTATACAGAGTGCAGGCTCACTATCAAGGCCAGTTAGTGCCAGCTAGGGCAGGGGTTCTGTAGTGTACTTGGGACACCAGCTAGGCAGAGGCAAGGTACAGCTACTACAGCCGAAGATTAATACCAGTCTGGCTTGGGCACCCCTCAACAACCAGACTGAGGTGAGATGCTTTTAAGGACTCACCAAATACTAGAGGAGATTCATCAAGGGGTATGACACCATTGTTGCCCCTTGACAGAGCTGACTTCGACAAAAAAAGCACCATCAGTTGATCTGGACCGAGGCGTGCCAAAACGCTTTTGACACCCTGAAGGAGGCCATGTGCATGGCGCCTGTGCTATTGGCTACTCACTTCTCAAAGGTATTTGTGGTGCAGACTGATGCCTCAGAGTATTGTGTGGGAGCCCTGCTTTCACAGCTAAACGAAGAGGGCCTGGTTCAACCTGTTCATTAGAAGGAGGCTACTTCCCAGGGAACACAGATGGAGCGCAATAGAAAGGGCAGATTTTGCTGTGGTCTGGGCACTGAATAAGCTAAGACCCTACTTGTTTGGGACTCATTTCCGGGTTCAGACAGACCAAAGGCCCTTAAGATGGTTAATGCAGATGAGGGGTGAGAATCCTAAAACTGTTGAGGTGGTCCATCTTTCTACAGGGAATGGGCTTTACGATGGAACACCGCCATGGAACAGATCACTCCAACTCTGTTGGGCTTTCCAGATTCTTCTGCCTTAGTGATGAGAAGTTGGGTAGCTCTCCCCAATTTCCGCTGGCGGGACATATGTTAGACCTGGCATATTTTTGCGTAGTTTCCCCTGTCTTTTTGCCTGTGACGTCCTCTTTTGATTGTGTTCTTCATTTCGTTTTTGCCGGTTTTAGGACTCTGGGCACTTTACCACTGCTGACCAGTGCTAAAGTGTAAGTGCTCTATGTCCAAAATCTGATGGTAATTGGTTTCCCCTTGATTGGCCTCTTTGATTTACTAATAAGCCCCTAGTACAGTGCACCATTGGTGCCAAGGACCTGTAAATCAAATGCTAATAGTCGGCCTGCAGCACTGATTGTGCCACCAATATGATTAGCCTTGCAAACATGTCTCAGACTTGCCACTGCAGTGCCTGTGTGTGCATTTTTAAACTGCCATTTCGACCTGACAAGTGCACCTACTTGCCAGACCCAAACCTTCCCTTGTATTACATATAAGTCACCCCTACGGTAGGCCCAAGGCAGCCCCATGGGCAGGGTGCAATGTATTTAAAGTGCAGGACATGTAAAGCTGTGTTTTACATGTCCTGGTAGTGAAAAACTGCCACATTTGTTTTTCCTACAACAAGACCTGTCTCCCCCATTGGTTAGCATTTGAGCTGCCTTGTAACATCTTACATGTGTATCTTCCAATTTGGAGCTGGTAGAGAATTGGAGTTTGGTGCCTCTGGACTCACAATTTAAAAATACATCTTTTAGAATAGGTGGTTTTGAAATTGCAGGTCTGAAAATGTCACTTTTAGAAACATCATCACCTGTTCCTTTTGCTTTTGTCACCCTAAGTGGGAAGGGTATGGCCAGACGTGGGTCCCATGCTCACTGTGCCACTGAATTTAAGCCAGCTTGGCTGATGAGGGGTAATACCACAAATGTAGCACCAGGATGCTTGTTTCCAGTCCAAGAAGGACCTGGTCTGGTAGTTCAGACTGGACAGTTCCCATGGCAAGCAGGGTCAAGACTGATTTGCATGTAGATGGGTCAAATTGGGGTGGTGTGGTGAGCAAAAACACTGTGGATTAAACCTAGATCTGTGACTAGGGGTGAATGTATGATTTGTTCAGCTTTCCGCCCATCATCTCTTCTTTTTGCTTTTGTTTCCCTAAGTGGGAATGGTATGCCCAGACATGGGTCCAGGGCCCACTGTGCCACTGGATTCAAGCTAGCCTGGCTGATAAGGGGTGATATCCTAAAAACGATCCCAGGATGCTTGTTTCTGGTTCAGGGAGGACCTGGCCTGGCAGTTCAGGCTTGACTGTTCGCTATGGGGGCAGGGTCAAGACTGTTTTGCATATTGCTGGGTCCAAACTGGGGTGGCATGATAAGCAAAAAACAATGGATTAAACCCAGATCTGTGACTGGGGGTGAATATTTGATTTGTTCAGCATTCCATCCATCACTTGTTCTTTTACTTTTCGAAAGTTGGCATTTTCTTACTTTAACCATCCTGTGCCTCACAAATGGAGCTTGTGCCCTGCATATACTGATGGCCTGACACTGACACTTGAATAGGGCTATGCCTGTCCTCACAAAAAGACGTCTCCACCTCCGCTAGGGTGTCTGAAGCCAGGGCAAGGAAGGGGATGGTTGTGTGCATTACAAAGACTTTTAATTGAAGTTTGCCTATTTCAAAGGCTGAAGTGGATTTTATACGTTCTGGACTTGTGACACCGTATACTCCGAACACTTTTGTATTGAGGGCAGAAAGCTATGTTGCTGTCAGGAGGAACTGATATGCAAAATAACATAGGCTGAACATAAAATTAGACAACAAAAGAGTGTAGAACATACACATATTTGTGAATCTTAACATTTGTTTATTTTCTTTCTTTTATCTAAGTTATTTTTATCATTTATTTTATCAATTTTACACATAGGATTAATATTATAAGCATATGCACATGTTTTTACAGTATAATGACAATATCATATGTCAACATCATACACCCCCAGGTAAAAAAACAGCAAACAGCAGTCCAACAAACTCTCATTCATGCATACCTCTTCAACTACATTCATACCACATTCATAACTACATATATCTGGAAAGTGGGAGACATAAGATTGTTTTTGGTCTCCACAACCATTTCAGGCTACTGCATATAGCAGGATCTGAATAGCATTGGTTGACGCGTTTCGGTGGCTTGAAGTATAGATGGACACCACCTTCCTCAGGACCTGCCAGATATCAGACCAGAATCGCTACACTCAGGGAAAACCTAAAAAAGTATAAATACAATAAATATATACCCCATGATCTACAATAGGGTTATATCAATTGGACTTTCACACACAATTTACACTATACAAGTGCATTAAGTTTACCAAATGTGATAACTCTCTTCAGACAGTGCACAACACCGAAAAAAGTGTACCACATACCATCACTAGATATATATGCTCATCCTACCCATACTCACTAAGGGTAGAGTGAGTAAAAGAATTTAAATTTATGTAGCACCACCACCAAGGGTATACCAAGAAGGGCTATTTAGAGAAAAACAAGAGAAAAAAAAATCACAAAAACAACACCAACAATTACTCGAAACTGTAAATCAAAAGTGCAGGCTATACGAGAATTCCTCTAAAAGTACTTACTCTCAATATTACTCCACCAACAATTGTTTAATTTCCTCCCATGTGCCATGAATATTATTACCTCTATCTGTCAAGAGTGGAAATGACAACCTTAGCTTATGAGCTAGTTATTAATGTACATTCACTGTTCAGTAGGTCTGCTAAAGAAATCATTAGCATCTTACCTAAGATCCTCTAATTCGCTGTACATCGAGTACGATATAAAGATGGGTGTATTTTCACAAAAGGAGCAGTCCTATATAAAGAACATGAAAGGGTTTTTATTCTTATGGCAGTAAGATCCAGTGCCAAGACCACCAGATAGCTCAGTATATAAGGCATTAAAAGCAACGCATCTAAAGATCAAGCGGGTTTCCACAAGGACTTTACACCGTGAGCTTATGAGCCAGACCCGATATTATATGGAAGATATTACGAAGCGACACAAATAAAGGTCAAGAAGGTTATACCTAGTAGTGTTGAAAAAGGGTCTACTGACGCTGTGGATCCCTACAGCATAATTTAATAAAAGCGTTTATGCACAGATCTCTACAGTATTCATGCATTTTAAAACATTTAATCATAACAAATTCCCAATTTCTTAATTTGAACAGCACTACAACTATTTCAACTGTTAACAAGGTCACTTAGTTCCAGTCGCCACCAACTGCTCTGGGCATTTTACCCAACATGTATGTATAATCATGATGGTCATGCCTACTCTTCGCCCTCAGTGATAATTTTAAAAGATATACAAGAACCCAAATATCCTGCCTAAAAACATCATGAGTGGCCCTAGGTGGCCCTTCCTTCTCCCGGACAAAGCCCTGACTGGCTTCAAGACAGAAGAACGATCACGCAGTATGTCGAATGTCAGGAGGAACTGCAACTTTGTTGTTTGCTTTGCTGTGCTGGCATGCTGCTTCTGTCCTGGGTGTGTCTTGCTTTACACTCACAAATAGAAGAAATTCAGCACTCCCCAGCAGAGGTGCTGGGTAAAGCAAGAAAACACATTGAAAGGGGGCTCCACACTCAACAAATAAGGCACATCAAAAGACGGTTTCAGAATAAAGTGTGGGATTTTATTAGTGTAACACTCTCTAACAGAAAGACCTTCAAGATATCAAATTAATCAGGTACATATACACATATATATATATATATATAGAACAGGAGCCTCTCTGAAGGAAAGGAATTTGAGCCGCACACAACCTGGGCAGTTCCAAAACATTTATTTAAATGTTGCAGCAAGGCGAGTAAAGTCTTGTCTTTTCCCAATGCATTTCGGTCGTGCTTCGACCTTCGTCAGGGGAGAACGCCTCGGCATCTTCACGGGTGTATCCTGCACACTGATCAGCTGGGCTCTTTAAAGGTATTCGCCATCTAGTGGCCACCTCGACGGGCTGACTCATTCTTTCAGGCATGCTGGTTCTTGTAGTGTGCTGATTACCTTCACGGTGTTTCCCTCTGGTAGGTGATGCCGGTTTTTTCATGTGCTGCTTTTTGGAACAGCCAGGATCCACTTGCATTCCACGTTTGGGTTGCTGTGGGCCTAAACCAAAGTCTGGTCCTTGGCGGCAGCCTAAAGCCCTGATAGCTTGCGCGGGAAAAAAGGGGTGTCCAATGTCGGGCAGTGACGGCGCTCTTTCAAGGCGGTGCGTGGCTCGAGGTAGGACAGCCTCAATATGTAGAACAGGAGCCTCTCTGAAGGAAAGGAATTTGAGCCGCACACAACCTGGGCAGTTCCAAAACATTTATTTAAATGTTGCAGCAAGGCGAGTAAAGTCTTGTCTTTTCCCAATGCATTTCGGTCGTGCTTCGACCTTCGTCAGGGGAGAACGCCTCGGCATCTTCACGGGTGTATCCTGCACACTGATCAGCTGGGCTCTTTAAAGGTATTCGCCATCTAGTGGCCACCTCGACGGGCTGACTCATTTATATATATATTCACTGAAAAAACCATAGGTTTCAGGCCTTATATAGTTAGGAATTAGCATTTAAAAAAACCTTTGAAATTCACTGAAAAAACCATAGGTTTCAGGAGTTATATAGATAGGAATTAGTTTTTAAAAAACCTTTGAAATTCACTCAAAAAACTATAAGTTTTAGTGGTGTTATAGTTAGCTGGACATTTTACTCGTACAAAACCAATGAAATTGCTCCTATATAGTTAGTTGTACTAACTATATTTCGCGCACCCGCAATCCACTGCTGATGATGTCACATATTAGATCATTCATGACATGGTCAGTGACATCACTGATGACATCTCAAATGACATCACTGATGACATCACTGATGACATCATCCAGTGAATGTGGTTTGCTTCGTTATTTAAATATGCATTATATATATAGCAATTTACATTGAAGAATGAGTGGATATATATAAATAAATATTTGGATGGAGGATTTAGTAGCAGTGTAATTGACTGTTTACCTGACCAATTTATAATGTCTCACTAAATATAGTGGATAGTGACTAAACTGTGTGAATATCTGTATCACTTTGTCAGTTGTTGTGTAAACTGATTCTACAGTTGGTTACTAGCTATGTGAAAGCCTATATTAGTTATTAATTAGTTAACTGAGTATTTGTATGGGAGTGTGAAAGTGTGTGTGGTTCGGTGGGGGGGGGGGTGACTGTCCAATGATGTGTGAATAGTTGATTCAGTAGATATATGAAGTTAAAACTACATGTTCTAACAGTTTGGGTGAGGGAATCTCTTTATGGGTGTGGTGATGAGCAAATATATTTCTCAAAGGTACAGGTCCAACAAACTAGAAACATAAAAGGCAGTGTATGTGTCAGTTGTTGTATATAAATAAGTATACATAAGACACAATGACTGTGAGAGTGACTGTATGGATAACTGTATACTTGTAATAATGATTTTATAATTCACTAAGTATGACTTACTATCTAAATGAATAGAAGAAGTGGTGTTTGTATAAGTGTTTTGCTAAGTTAATATGTAAGTATGATCCATTGTTTGCAAAAGTGAGTAGGATGACTTCATATGTGAATAGGATGCGTGCTGTTGTTTAATGTCGATATAGATGTATAAGTATTTTTGATAGTGTTCTATTGTTCATTGACAGCATGTATGAGTGAATCCATAGGTAAGTGATTAGATGTGTGTATACATCTATGAATCACTGAGTGGATTTTTAGATACTTGTATTGCTGTGACAATGGATTTAAATATGATACTCTGTATTTTACAAACAGTGATGAAAAATTGTAATAGTGTATGAAAAGGTGTATGTGATTGTCACGTGGATGATGTCATCAGTGATGTCATTTGAGATGTCATCAGTGATGTCACTGACCATGTCATGAATGATCTAATATGTGACATCATCAGCGGTGGATTGCGGGTGCGCGAAATATAGTTAGTACAACTGACTATATAGGAGCAATTTCATTGGTTTTGTATGAGTAAAATGTCCAGCTAACTATAACACCACTAAAACTTATAGTTTTTGAGTGAATTTCAAAGGTTTTTTAAAAACTAATTCCTAACTATATAACTCCTGAAACCTATGGTTTTTTCAGTGAATTTCAAAGGTTTTTTTAAATGCTAATTCCTAACTATATAAGGCCTGAAACCTATGGGTTTTTTTCAGGGAATTTCAAAGGTTTTTTAAAAACTAATTCCTAACTATATAACTCCTGAAACCTATGGTTTTTTCAGTGAATTTCAAAGGTTTTTTTAAATGCTAATTCCTAACTATATAAGGCCTGAAACCTATGGTTTTTTCAGTGAATTTCAAAGGTTTTTTAAATGCTGATTCCTAACTATATAAGGCCTGAAACCTATGTTTTTTTCAGTGAATTTCAAAGGTTTTTTAAATGCTATTTCCTAACTATATAAGGCCTGAAACCTATGGTTTTTTCAGTGAATTTCAAAGGTTTTTTAAATGCTAATTCCTAACTATATAAGGCCTGAAACCTATGGTTTTTTCAGTGTTTTAAAAAAAAAAAATGATTGGTTAACTGGCTTATTAAGTGTATCTTAGTGAATACATATATTAGCGAGCAATGTTTAAATATTTAAATATATGCATGAGTGATGTAATATGTGACGTCATCAGCAGTGCATTGCAGACGTGCAAGTTATAGTGAGTCCAACTAACTATAACGTGGGAATTTCAATGGTTTTATGCGAGTAAAATTTCCAGCTAACTATAACTGGTGTGAAACCTATGGTTTTTTCAGTGAATTTCAAAGGTTTTTTAAATGCTAATTCCTAACTATAACTGGTGTGTAACCTATGGTTTTTTCAGTGAATATATATATATATATAAAATTTCTATGGCAAAATGAAACCCCTCATTTTGTTCCTTTTCAAATTAAATGTATTAAGTGTTACCACTTTATTCCAATCAAGATGACTTCAGGTGTGCCACACTTTTGTCATAAGTAAGACTGTTAGCGTTCTAGTTGTTCTTTAGAACACTCTGGGATATTCTGTCATTGGGCTATAGTTGGGCTACATCGGGCTGATATTTGGGCTACATTTGGGCTCTTTTGTCTCTGGTGGCCATCTTGGGAGACTGCATATCAGAATTTTTAATGAAATATAAGAGGATTTGAGAAGTCACTCAAAATGTGCCCTAATTTTTCTTTCTTCAACACTAATCATAATTTCTATGGCAAAATGAACCCCCTCATTTTGTTCCTTTGCAAATTAAATGTTTTAAGTGTTAACACTTTATTCCAATCAAGATGACTTCAGGTGTGCCATACTTTTGTCATAAGTAAGACTGTTAGCGCTCTAGTTGTTCTTTAGGACACTCTGGGACATTCTGTCATTGGGCTATAGTTGGGCTACATCTGGCTGATATTTGGGCTACATTTGTTTTTTTTGTCTCTGGTGGCCATCTTTGGGCTACATTGGGCTACATTGGGCTACATTTGGGCTCTAACATATATATAGGCCAATGTAGCCCAATATATATTTTTTCAAAGTTAATTTTCGTAAAAACCACTGGAGCACATATCTTGAGACATAGCTAAGGCACATTAGGCTACCAGTCCCTACAATTTTGCCAAGTTTGGTGGAAAACCATTCAGCCGTTCGGGCTAAAAGTGAGTCCAACCGCCCTATGGAAATTAACATGGGGAAAACACGTTTTGGGACCCCCCTTTTATCTCGGCCCCCGCTTGACGAATCCCCCCCCAAACTTTCAGGGAAGGAGCGGAGCGCCGCAAGGCAAAGTTAAGGAGAATTTCAGGAAGATTCCTCAACCGGCGCCAAAGTTATTCCCAATAGATGTTGCGATTTCCCTATGGAAAACAATCCTAACTATATATACCTACTGGCTATCGCCAGTAGGTAATATATATATATATATATATATATGAACAATGATGCAGAAATGTGGGTCCACCTGTAGAATAGAATGAGGCTATACCCTTGGGGTTTACTGTGTAAATAGATATATATATATAACATGAGACCCTCCCATTCTATCAGTGGAGAAAATGAATGTCATGTGAATGTATGTATATATTGACTAATGCTTGCGTAGAACCAGGTGTGAGCCAGACCAGTATGTAGATATCTGTATCATATAGGAACCTGTGATCCAAGCCCATACAGGGCCTCAAAATAACATCAAAAATATTGAAAATAACGAAAAGGGAGAAGAGAAACCCTTTATGTAAGAGTAGGGGATACTCCCCAATATAATCAACTGTGTAAATAAGGATAGGATCCCCGGTTCCGGAAATGTACATAGAAATTGAAAATATGATACTGGAGGACAGTACACACAAGAAAAATATAAAGTTTGTCAAAGTCATTCGTTTTTAATTTTGCACTTAAGCACTTTATCTAAATGCCAGGTTTAAACCAGATGTAAATACTTGTAAATACTACACTACAAGATGGCCGCCGCTATTATGTCGAAATACCATCATCTATGTCTATGAAATGAAACCTAGCGGTGGGTTTAAAATGGATATGGAATTTTTGCACAAACTGACACTGACGAAGCTAACTTGCGAAACCCGTCTGTCAGGGGTGAAAGGGGGTTTGGAAACGAATAAATCTTGATATATCAACACATCGGAGTGCTTGCCATTTTCTTGACCCGAACTGATTGGATTGTGTGGCGATATATATATATATATATATATATATTCATCACCATTTCTCTGTGAAATCCTCTATCTTCAACAGAGGTGAGCGGGTCATGCCCCCAAAATTAACATCCATCATCATTTCTCAGTAAATGGGGGCCCCCAACCCTAGCAGGGCGACCTCAGCACCACGTGATGAGACGCGCTTTAATCACAACCATGCGGCTGCACTTCTTATCCAGATGCGTTTCGGCATATATAACAGCCTTAATCATTGGTGGGTAGTCTGTGGTTTCAGGTGACTCAATTGAAAGGCGGACCGTTTGATTTACATAGTCTGAATACCTCAATGTCCCAGAATGCACCATGGAAGATAGTAAAGTTCCTTTCTGGAATTTGCAAGTGCCCATATGCACAGTTCGTATTTCGATATATTTCTTCTTCCCAGGTGCTATGCCCAATAGCTGCCACAACAAACTAATGTCTTTCCAAAAACGTGTCCATCTCAAGCCAGAAAAAGGTGCTGTGAATACCCCTCTTGCCGCCCTTGCTCACCTCTGAATGCATTTACTATAGGGAAATCCTCTATCTTCAACAGAGGTGAGCAGGTCATGCCTCCAAGATTAACATCCATCACCATTTCTTCTGTGAAAGGGGGTCCCCAACCCTAGCAGGGCAGCATCAGCACCACGGCAACGGAGTATCCTGCTAAATTGCCAGCAGCCTATATAAATATAAGTAAATAATAATGAAACACTCACAAAATAATCAAATGTATGGGATAAAACACAAGTCAGATAATAATGAAACATGCACAAGTGTAATGCAAGGAAATAAAACATATATAAAACACATGTAAATAATAAATGTATAGGAAAATAACTGTATATACATAAATATATAGTTAAGAACAGAAATACTTCACAGGCTGGTCACTCAGCACACAGACAAAAACACATGCAGAAATAACTATATGTATACATATATCTCAATACCAATACCTCACCAGCTGCAATATCTTCATCTTAGCCCATACAAGTCTGAGGTAACCCAAATTACAGTCCCTGGTGTCATAGGACTCCTCAAGCCGGGCGATACAGAACTGAACAGATACGTCCACCTCTCAGGAGAGAACCTGGTTTTCGAGCCAAGTAACCACAGTTTTTATAATATTCTCAATACACAAGAAGCTGCGAAAAAGACACCCTCTTCATCAAGGAAACTTGCTGGTGCTGTCCAGGCCCCTGCAAGCATTCCAAGGCATCGGATTCCTCATGCGTTCTCCTTGCGCTCCCACACTACATGTTCCAGCCTCTTATCTTAGTCAAGTTCGACAAAGTAGAAAACATCTGAAAAATTACAGAAAACACTCTCAAAGAGGAGAAATAATTCTGCACGCACAAGACCTGAATAACCGTGAGTAACCTAGGGCCTGCTTGTGTTGCGGAACTCAAGCCAGACAGAGTCAGAATTTAATATGGAGTTAGTGCATGTTAAAGTCAATAGGTAAAACGTCATTTCTCAATGTCCAACACAATGCACATTTGTGCACCACTGCCTATGGCACTATACTCTGAGACAGAGAAGCACATTCTACAGACTTCTCTCTGTTATGCTTTGAAACGCACATCCCACATGTTCTGTTTCAGGTAAGGCTTGTTGCTCTGTGCTGAACACTCCTACTCTGAAGCTATAAAGAGACACGAAATGAAATCATAGGTCAAAATGCAAGTGCACAAAAAATGATGTCACACATTCAAGATAGAGTAAGTTAAAGCACATAGAGTCAATTAAAATACTGGCAGTCAAAGGTCATCACCTTATCCCAATACATATGAGTGCATATAGCACTACAGATTGAAAGGATTGGAATTTACTTTCTACATCCTGTTTTCTAAAGTTCTGCAAGGGCTTGAGTTGAGCTTGCCTCCTGCTGGAAATCTCAAGGCCATCAAAGACTTCATCAGCCAGCACCTGGGCACCTCTCCTGATAGCCCTACTCTGCCAAGTGGTGCCAAATCCAGTTTCTTGGCCCTTGGAAGTGAGTTCTGGTGCAACAAGAAGAAAAATCAACACATCGACTCCAATGCATTGTTCAGAACCAGCGCATCATCACCAAAACTGGACGCATCGCCGCTGCCTGCACCGAAGCAAAATAGTTATGGTAGTACAGGACTAGGTGCTTTTTGATGCTGACCACGATAGAGCTCAGGACAGATTCTCTTGGTCAAAGATTTTACCTTCTTACTTTAGTCTTATAAGTAGCAATCCACCACAGGAGTACACTTATTAACCCCATTAGGACTTCAGGGGGAGGCACTTAGAGACGCAGATAGTGGCAGACAGAGCCCAACAAGAAGGTCCGGTCTAAGCCCTGTTGCTACTGGTCAGGTGGACAAAATTGCAGGAAAAGGCCTTTGGTAGTTTGTTGTGTCCCTGTAGGTTTAACAGGAGGTCACTCTTGAGACCCTTAGACTAATTTACAAGCCTATTATGCCACATGTGTATCACTTTTATTGACACACTGGCAGCTCAATGGGCTTCCCCATATTTACAAGGCCAGGTAAAGTCACCAGGTGTGACATTTCATGGCCTTGTAAATGTTTCGCATTCACACATAACTCTGCATGAAAAGGGTGTTCCGTGGGTGTTGTTGGGGGTCTTCCCACGCAACATCCATGGAATGTGAAGCATCCCCAGATTTACAACAATTTGTAAACCTGGGAATGCGTCAGAATCCTACGCCTCCCCAGGGGAGGCATAGGAAGGTGCAACGAGGAGAAATACTTTTATTTCCCCTCGTTTTTTCCTCTTTCAATGCATGCTGCATTCTGCAACATATATAGGAAGAGGAAAATGCCTAGAATTATTGTTTTCTGCAGGAAAGTATGCCTTCCTGCACAAAAACAATCATCCCCTCAGCGAAGGCACCCTTGCAAAATGACACAGTGGTGTCTATGCTGGCACACAGCTGCTGCTTGTATGTTGGCACAGGGGAGAAACTCAGGAATGTGCTGTCTCTTATAGATAAGGTGATTCCTGTCCCTTTATTTTGACACATGGTAGTACAGCAGGAAGGCTTGCTGTGCCTAAGTGTATCAAAAGTTGTAAATTAGGTTC
This sequence comes from Lissotriton helveticus, assembly GCF_964261635.1. Lineage (NCBI taxonomy): Eukaryota > Metazoa > Chordata > Amphibia > Caudata > Salamandridae > Lissotriton > Lissotriton helveticus. The sequence goes on along the minus strand of NC_136072.1, from coordinate 681,490,864 downwards.
TTAGAGTCCAGTTGTTTTCTTTGTCCTGGTTACAGGAGGGAGAGCAGGTCCAGTCTTCAAGGCTCAACTCCATACTCAAGCTTCAGGTACAGTCCTCTTCAGATCATCCAAAGGTCCAGGAGTGTTCTGAAGTGTGTGCCTCGAGATGCCACATGTATGCCAGGCACAATCTAGTGGCTAGAAATGACCCCTGGGACCACCCTAACTAATGGGGTAAAGGTTCCCGGGGCTAACCCTGCCTACTTTGAACATTATCACGATGGCCAGCGTCTTCAGCCACACTAAACATGGACTGAGGATGGGTGTGTGTGGGGGGGAGTGTACTATGGTACTCTTAGCGTACTCCCACACTGAAATCCAGTTTTAGGTAGTCCCTGAAACCTTAACAAAATCAGAGACAAAAGTCTGGTAGAAGAAAACTGAGCTTTCAACAACCAGTCAATGGATACACCTGAATTGTTTTGGCATCTTTTTTCCTCTTTTGAAGTACACCCTAATGTTATATGTAAACTCAGCAGACATTGCAAAAGACTTTGACACTGTAATGTCAAAAAAGACCCTGATTTATCGCCCAGCTTGTCTTGCTGAGGGGATAAAAGAAGGGCTTTGCCCAGATGTCAGCTAACAGAGCAGGGCTCTATGAAGTGCACCCCAAGTGTCACATGAAAACCGCCAGCTAACCTGTCAAGCAGGTCTTGACACTTCAGCAGGATCTCACACTGTGATGTCAACAAGAGGCCCACTGTAATGGATGCCGGTTTGGCTGGTGGGACAAAAGAAGAGTGCAGGCCTGGGTGTTTTTTAAATCTGCTTGTGAATAGGTAGACTTCTTTGCAGTTAATCAAGTCCTTGTTCCCAGCTTACAGGCATTCTGTGAAGGGCACAACAAAACCTCACCACACCCAAGGCCTTTTGTTCTAGTCTATGAGCAACTTCCACCCTCATTCCTGCCTATTGAAATGCTCATTACTGGCAGCAAAAGAGGGAGAGCAAAATGCGAAATTTAGCTTCCCAGGACTCTAGGTAAGGTAAAGGTAACTTTCTAAAAGCAACTATTAAATTTGTTTTTTAATAATTTTTCTAGCTAGTCCCATTCCCGAGATACAGTATTAGTATTTAATATTGCATCCCATCGCTTTCATATAGAACAGCCAACTATGCTACAATGAAAATAGCTTGAGGAACTAGTCACTTCAAAGACATACACGTTTTACATGTCCTGCTTTTCTATACAATGCTCCCTGCCTTGTGGGCATAAGGCCTACTTTGATGTGATTTATTATTATTTGAAAGGGTAGACCTGTCTAAAGCAGTAAAATTAGCATTTTTAAAACTGCACAGCTAGGATGCAATGGTAGGCCTGAAGACATGCTTTAATGTGCTTTACTGTGCCACTGTAGTGGATGGCACAATAAGTGCTGCAGACCACTGGTATCATTTAATTTACAGCCTCTGGGTACACGTGTTATGATATACTAGGGACATATGAGTAAATTAAATGTGCCAATCATGAGTATACCAATTTTACCATGTTGAAAGGAGGAGCACTAGCACTTTACCGCTGGTTAGCAGGAGTAAAGTACACAGTGTTCTGTAGCTGGAAACACTAGGAATCAGCAAAAAGCCAAAAAAATCCAGAGTGACTGCGCAGAAAGGACAATTTTCCAACACTTATCTTGTGAGCAGCTATAACAAAAGATGGCACCCTGTAACAGTGTTTTCAATGGTTCTCAAAATGATGAGATGCTCTAAATTCTTTCTTTTGTTGTTGTTGTAAGGGGAGCAGTAAAGGAGGTTGTGCATAATGTTGGCTTCTGTGCCTTGCAATAAAATGCACAAAACACTAGTGGAATATGATGGTGACTATAAAACAGGTGTGGTTCAGTAGGTTTACTGGAAAGTTGAAGTATTTAAAAAAGCAAACGTACACCTCTTTCAAACTCATTTATTATTATTATTTTTTCTAACATTTTTTAGCATGCATATAACAAGATCTGCAATTACATTTCTCATTGAGAAGATATTACATTGGCAGTCATCGATCGGCATTGTGCACAGTGATATACTTTGATACTTAATTGTGATTTTTTTTATACCTCATCTTCTGAGTCCCGGTCTATTACAGGGGGGTACATATATGCCCCCTATAGGTATTCCATTTGCCCCACACTTTCTCCCATTTTTTGGGGCATCCTCGGTGAATGTACGTAGCTTTCTCAGCCACCATGATCATGATCATATCCCTACACGACTCTTCCAGGGTTGGGGCTTGTGCCGCCCTCCATTTCTGAGCAATATTCCGCTTAGCTATCATCATCCCTGTTGTTGCCCAATTTCGGTCTGTGTGGTTGAGGTCTGTTGGTTCCCATATATTCAACAGACAACGTTTGGGTTCAGCCGTGACTGGGTTATCGCTGACCTATGTGATAGTGTCCATCACTGCTGTCCAGTATAGTGTAATCAGTGAGAGAGATTTAAAGGTCAGGACCAAGGTCTTAAATATTATCCTCTTAAGGATCGGCAGCCAGTGCATCGCTTTTAGCTGGGTAGACATTCGTGATCTAGGCTCGAGCATAAGTAATGCCCTGGCTGCAGCATTCTGGACCACCTGTAGGCGTGTCAACAAGTATTCAGGGATTTCCAAGTAAAGACTATTACCATAGTCCAGTCTGGAAAACACCAGCGCCTGGACCACCGTTTTCCTGTGCGCTACCGACAGAAGGGGCAAGAACTGCTTAAGCATTTTAAGTCTTCCAAACCAAGATCCCATTACAGCTTGTACCTGAGAGTTCATGGACAAGTTATCCTCCATCCTGACTCCCAGATTTTTGACAGACTCAACCGAGGTGATGGGGGAGACATGTCCTGGGGCCCCCATTTCCGCCACACATTTTCTAATGGAAGACCAAAGAGGATTATTTCCAATTTATCTGGATTACACTTAAATTGGTGGGATTGGAACCACAAAATAACTTCAACGAGGCAGGCGTTTATTGTTTCTCCTTTGAAGTCTGACTTCTTATCACAGGTGTATAGCAATTGTGTATCGTCAGCATACAATACAATTTTGGCTCCGTGGGCTTCGGCCAGGTGCACCAAAGAGGTCATATAAAGGTTAAAAAGTGTGGGACTAAGGATTGAGCCCTGCGGAACCCCCACTTTTAAGGAAGGAATGGGCACTGCGAAAGGCGGAAACCAGGCAGTTTGTTGGCAGTTATCCAGAAACGAGGCGAATCATCGGAGAACCGTGCCCCCACAACCACATTCTTGAAGTCTCAGAAGGAGCTGATCATGGAGCCCAGTATCGAAGGCTGCTGATAAATCCAAAAGAATCAGCACGGCCTTTCCACCTTGGTCTAAGGTCTCCTTGATAGCCTCTGAGACCAGCTTCTAATCAGTTTACTCACGGCTATCCTTGCCGGTTTGCTTTCCCAGAGGAGATTAGTGACTTCTGAGTCTATGGCTCTAAAGTAGGATTCAGGGACCCGGTAGGGCGCGTTGTGCAGGGCATAAAGGAATCTGGATAGCGCCATCATTTTAAAAAGTGCCACTCTGCCCAGTAAGGTGAGCAGTAAAGTTTTCCAATTTTTGATATCTCGCCTCAGCCTCTGTAGCGGTGCTTGGAGGTTGAGTGCCTGAAAGTCGTCTGGGTCTGACATTATGTGTATCCCTTGGTATTTAGAGCTATCTGTTACTACCCTGACTATGCAATCCCTAGGTAATTTGTGATGCGGCCCGTGCAGAATATATAGTACCGACTTCTCCCAATTAATCGTGTATCCTGATACCTTCCCATAGATTCGCAGATGTTTAGCAGTTCGTGAATGGAAACTCATTTATTATTGATTTCCCCAGATAGTTAATTCAAAATTGTCTTTATGAATCTGCAATTTACACGTTTCAAAATATGAAACTGTTGCATTCATTTAGGGTATTAGCGTGTTGCCAGTAAGACAGATAATACTCCAATCACCCAATATGAAGCAGGACAAAACTTTTCATGTTTGTACCTTCTGAGTCATCTGTGATGCTGCTGTGTAAAGCACCAGTAGAATACCTTCATAAGACAAGTATATTGTAGCAAAACATTCCCAAAATCCCATACATTTCACTTATAGTACTTGAAGTGATACAACGGGTTCCTCCTTCAAGATCAGTCTAAAAGCTAACATCCCATCACACCTTCTTATTTACCACCAAGACAGAAACAGGAGGCTGGTTCACCAAATTCTGAAAAAGATCTACTTAAACTCTTTTATAAAATAAAAATCTTAAAGACAAATCTTGGTTGTATTTATCTAATTAAATACATTAAATATTTGGGATTAGTGTTGAATAACCATGTGACATTCTACAACAGCCTTGCAGCTTTGTTAAAATGTTGGGCCATCCCTTCGCTGAGACATTGCCAGCAGGTGCCTGCCCAGCTGGTGTTTTCTGTGGTACTCCTTGGTAAGATCTAGTAGGTATAGTTTTGCTTGGGATTTAGGGACTGGTCCTTTTATGGAGGTGGGATTTACAATAAAGTTAATCTATACGGGAAACTCTTCCTTGGAGACATTCATTTTAAGCTCTGTTTGAAGACTTGGAAGTTGGACAGGACACAGGAACACTGGGTTTCAAGGGCAAAGACCTTGAACCGTGAAGGCTTTGCCTTCTTGTTTGTTCCATCTGAATTTCTCAGGCATTTTTAAATCTAAGTTTTCAAGTGGGAGTGTATCAGGGAACCTGCTGTTGCAAGTACCCAACTTTGTGCCATTTTAATCATGATATTGTGCATAGGGCTTTAAATTGGAAGTTGATTCTCCTATGCAACAGCCGCAATGGAGGGCCTTTAGGGAGGGGCTATATATTTATGTTTGCTCATGCTCCAGAAGTATGACTGCATTATTTTAGGTAACTCGGTGTTTTTATATTTGCTTACGGGAGTGCTCTCACTCACTCAAAATCCTTTATTTGATCTTACTCATATGATCATGAAAGTGTTTACAGTCACAGTTTATAAGAGACATAGTAAAAATGATCATAAACCCAGGTATAAAAATAATACAAACATTCATTATATCATAAAAACGAATTCATCAATATGCATACAATAAAAATATGATAAGCCATCCTGCTATATCTTAAGAGCCCAGCTGCTTTCTCTTTTTCAGACATGCCCACAGAAATGAGGCTAGAGAAAAACAAATATAAGAATTCGGCAAGGATTTGAGGAAGGACAGAGCTACACAGCAAAATTTAAAATTGTGACTCTTACAAATTGGTACAATAAATTTGTTTCGTTCTTGACAATTAAAACAACAAAAAAACAAGACGTGGATATCATTTTGTGGGAACTTGTTGTCACAAGGACATACTGAGAGAACGGAATGTTCATATTGCTCCCTGCAAATCCTATCATGAATAGGATCATATTTAAGCGAAATCTCAGTAAAATGTGTTTTGGGTGTGAGAGTGTGACATCCGCTAGATACATAAAAGTTCCCCCATCAACACAAGTGTTAGTACATACAGACGAGCCGTCTCGGTGTGAGAGTTTTTTTGTCAGATATTGAGCCCTCAAAAATAATTTCTCAACCAGTTTTTGCTTAGACATGGACTTACAAGTAGAAGGGTCTTTAAAAAGGCAGCTTAAACCAATGGCAGATAATTCCGACTCCACATACTGTAGCCACTTAACCCTACTGTAATTATCTGACTTTAAAATGAGTGTTATCAAGTTTTGCGTGTAGGGGACTGTCACCCTGCGCCAGATAGAGTGCCACAATAGGAGTGGTACCATTTTAATTGTGTCAATGATATATGATAAAGCCAGTTCCATGTGAAAATTATAGTTTGAGTATGACTGTCCACCACCTCAATCTTACTAGAGTCCATAAAAAAAAAAGGAGGTCTGTCGTGTACCCCCCCCCTCCGCAATGATAATAAAATATTTGCTCTGGTTGACCTTTAAATATAATGATTACATGAAAGTTGCATACGTAGATATCAGATGCTGGAGCCACCTCCCAGTTCTCGCCATCAATACAGCGTTGTCCACATATGCTAGCATTGGTAACCACTGAAGGTTGGCAAGCACGGGGACGTCCAGGGCTGCACCCTTGAGATGTTTTCCCACACTATTAGTGTAGATGAAAAATGGTGTCAGGATGCAGCCTTGCCTTACCCCTCTCAAGATCTTAAATGAGCGGGTACACTCCCCGTTCCTCCCATAACGGACTGAGGAGGAGGTGTCAGAATACAACTGCCTGATGAAGTCCACCAATGCCTGATCTATTCCCATCTCCTCCATTATCTGCCAGAGTCTAGGGTGGAACACACAGTCGAAATCTGCGGATAAGTCCATGAAGGCGAGATAGATCTTCCCACCCTTAGCTCTGACATATCTATCCATGATCAATGACAGATTCAGGCATTGGTCTATTGTTCCTTTTCCCTCTTAGAATCCATATTGGGAGTCAATTAAGATGTTTTTACTCCTTGCCCATGCCTCTAGTCTCATTAAAAGTAGGCAGCCCATAAGTTTGGCCGTTGTATCTATCAGCGAGATCGGTGGATAATTTGTTGGATTATTTTTGTCTCCCTTTCTTATGAATGGGGACAATAATACTTGTTTACCAGGACTTAGCGGGGCCCACTATGGCAATTTTATTAGAAACATTAGTTAAAAAGGGAACCCATATATCCATGTTGTCAAAGAAGAAATCCATCACCATCGGGCCCCGGGGCTTTCCCACTGCTGCATGCCTCAATCCCTCAATCATTTCTAGAGGCTAAGTTGTTGACCATAACCATATTTCTTATTGACATTAAGTTATTGAGAGAGTTACCATAATTATTATGCGAAAAGTGATGGACAGGATTGCCCCTCATATCCCCCACACCGCAAATCCTCTCTAAATTGTGTTTGCATGGATGTAGATTAAAGTCTCCCAACCATAGAATATTAAGGGCCGCCTTTTTTTAAATATAGATAGTTGCCTTGTCAATGGCACAATTCACTTCATCCAAGATTTTAAAGCTATTTATGCCAAAATTATTATTATAACAATGTATTAAAAGCTATTGGTCTCGGTTCGTAAACTCTAAGATCATGAGAGGAAAATTTAGGGAAGTTCCTTCTATCATCTTTTACTGGTAGTGTATTTGGAATTAAGGTGATTGCTCTTCCTGATGGGGATGGAGTGGCTCTTGTTTGGAAAGAGCGGTAACCATTTCCAAAGATATCTTCTATGGCCCGGTCTCTTGAATGCAGGTGATGTTATTGTCTTGCCACAGACTGAGCCATTGGGCGTCCCCAAGTTCGTTTGCAAAAACCTGCAACATTCCAGGATGCTACTCTTATTACCTCTGACAGCCTATTTATAGTGTTACTCGGGGTTATAGTCACTTCTCCATTAATTTCATTTGTGAGACTTGGTATGGGCGGTACCGCCTGACCCATCTCTCTGCTCTCTGGAAGTCAATCGCACTGATCTAACCCTGAAAGGGGGGCAAATCTATTCTCCAGTGGCATTCCCTGGTTGTTCGTCTCATTCAAATTTCCTAGGTTTTTCCTAATATGAAGTGATGGTCCCAACACGTGAGGTGAAAATGGCCTATAAAAATAACTTCGCGAAACTGTGATAATCTGCGGCCCAACGGGAGGAAATCTGGAGAAATGATCCAAAAGAAGTTTTACGACATAGGAACTATTAAAATTAATCACAATGCAATTGCCATAAGAAGTTTTATGGGATGCGCCCACCCATCCTGCCCTTCTGGCCATAATGATTTAGTTCGCTAGGTATGGGACCCCCTACTAGGGCTCACTACATAACAATTCAGCCAATGAAGGGACTTGTCTATTAGCTGCAGAGTAGTTTCCACTTGACCCTCCCTCAAAGGTGGGACATTTCTCAGTAATATTACTAATGGCATCGCTGCCGGGGGAGATGGATAGGGTGGTTCTCACTATTCATATACTGTCTTTGATTGACGGGGAGTGCTCAAATGTATGATGTCTCAGTATCCTTAAATCGCCATAAATTCTAACAATGTTTAGACGGAGGAGTAGGGGTGATTGCGAGGGCAACAGGACTTGTTGGCTAGTGTTCTCAAAAACAGCATTTATGTGTTGTGTAAAAGACATGTCTGAGTTAAACAGGACTTCTTGGTTCTTTACCACCTGTGTCAGTAGTTCAAGTTCAAGTTCCAGAATTTGTAAAGCGCACTCCTCACCCAGGGGGTCTCAAGGCGCTTGAGGGAAGAAGGTGTTTTATTTATCGAAAATCCAAGTTTTTAGTTGCTTTCTGAAGGAGTGGTGGTTCTGTGTAAGGCGGAGGTGGGTGGGGAGAGAATTCCAGGTTTTGGCCGCCAAATAGGAAAAGGATCTTTCCCCCATGGTGGATCTGTGGATGCGCGGAATTGCGGCGAGGGCTTGATTGGACGATCGTAGTTGTCGGGAGGGGGTGTAGAAGGATAGACGCGTGTTGAGGCATTCGGGTCCAAGGTCGTAGAGGGATTTGTGTGCGTGGGTGAGGAGACGGAACGTTATTCTCTTGTTGACAGGGAGCCAATGGAGGTCTTTCAGGTGGCCGGAAATGTGAGCTTGCCGAGGGATGTCCAATATGAGTCTGGCTGAGGCGTTTTGGATCCGTTGGAGTTTTTTCTGTAGTTTGGCTGTGGTTCCGGCGTACAGGGTGTTTCCGTAATCCAGTTGGCTTGTGATCAGTGCGTGGGTGACCGTCTTTCTTGTTTCGGTGGGGATCCAACGGAAGATTTTTTTGAGCATTCGTAGGATCTTGAAGCAAGATGATGAGACGGAGTTGACTTGTCTGGTCATCGAGAGGGTGGAGTCCAGGATGAAGCCCAGGTTACGTGCGTGGTCCGTAGGTGTGGGTGCGGTTCCGAGGGCCGGTGGCCACCATGATTCGTCCCAGGCAGAGGGGGGTGGCCCTAAGATGAGGACTTCTGTTTTGTCCGAGTTTAGTTTTAAACGGCTGTTCTTCATCCATCCGGCTACTTCTTTCATTCCTTCGTGTAAGTTGGTTTTGGCGGTGTTTGGGTCTTTGGTGAGGGAGTGGATCAGTTGGGTGTCATCTGCGTAGGAGATGATGTTGAGGTTGTGATGGCGTGCGATGGAAGCAAGGGGACTCATGTAAACGTTGAAGAGGGTGGGACTGAGTGATGATCCTTGTGGTACGCCGCAGATGACTTCGGTGGCTTCTGATTTGAAAGGGGGGAGGCGGACTCTCTGGGTTCTTCCGGTGAGGAACGAGATGATCCAGTCCAATGCTTTTCCTTGCATTCCGACATTGCTGAGTCGTTGTATGAGGGTGCTGTGACAGACTGTGTCGAAGGCTGCGGAGAGATCAAGTAAGATGAGAGCAACTGTTTCTCCGTTGTCCAGTAGTGTTTGGATGTCGTCTGTTGCTGCGATGAGGGCGGTTTCGGTGCTGTGTTTGGCTCGGAAGCCAGACTGTGAAGGGTCAAGGGATTTGTTGGATTCGAGGAAGACGGCGAGCTGACTGTTGACAGCTTTCTCGATGACTTTGGCAGGGAATGGGAGGAGCGAGATGGGGCGGTGGTTCTTAAGTTCGGTTGGGTCTGCCGTGGGTTTCTTCAGAAGGGCGCTGAGTTCGGCATGTTTCCAGTTTTCCGGGAAGGTAGCGGAGTTGAGGGAACAGTTAATGACATCGCAGAGATGGGGTGCGATGATGGAGTCTGCTTTGTTGAAAATGTGGTGGGGACATGGGTCGGTTGGTGATCCTGAGTGGATGGAGTTCATCAGACGGATGGTGTCTTCGGTGGTGATAGGGTTCCAGGCGCAAAGGTTGTTAGTGTGCGGTTTTGGTTTGGAGGTGGGTGGAGTGGACTGGTCTTCGGACTGGTTTTCAAAGCTGTAATGTATTTCGGCGATTTTGTTGTGGAAGAATGAGGATAGAGAGTCGCAGAGGTCTTGGGAGGGGGTGATGTCGTTAGTGCCGGCGGAGGGGCACTAACGACATCCCAGGGGGCACCCCCTGTGCTTGATGCCTAAGGCCAGTCAAACAGTACAGTATTTCTGGTCATGTTCATCACCAAAGGATATCCTCTTTCTGCATTATATAAAACCTTTATCAGGAACTGACCTGCTACCCTACTGATGATTAAGAATAAATGTGGGGGTCGACTGCAAGCCCCAGTTGATGCTGTGGCACTTGGTCTTTGCCTATAAGGTAAGGTAACCTAGCACTATTTCTAGGTTCAGCCTTACTCAGTTCAAATATCTTCACAAAGCAAATTATACACCAGTGATTATACATTGGAACTACCCCACCCATTCTAGTATCTGCCCAGAAGCCATGCACAAAATGTTGTGTTCCTAAATATGATTTAGTCCTGTTCAGTGGCCATGGTGTATTGGTGAGAAATGGTAGCGTGCCTTCAAGAGGTTGTAGGAATTTCAAAAGTGCATAGTGCTGAGGTTTTCAAACTGTGGGGCTTGCCCCATTGGGGGGGTGCAGATGTGGGGGGGGGGGGGAGACAAATGCCTCTGCAAACACATGTAAAGGAAGATGGCCTGGAAGTGCAACAATGTGTATTTGCAACATTTCCAGGCTGTCTTCATTTACATGGAGCCCTTGTGAGAGCTGTGATCAGAGTGCCGGCGGGGCAGGGGGGCAGGAAGTATGCTGGCAGGGTCAAAGAGGTTGCTAAAAACACACAATCATTTGCAGTGCAGTAGGTCTCGCATTTGTGAGAGTTAGAGCTATTGCATTGTAAATGATGTTTCTTGACGAATTGCTTAAAACAAAGACATTTATGTATTTTTATTTTTGCTCCATTTCAATTCCTGGCCTATGTGAGGATGGCTCAAGAATGTATTTAACTAACATCCTTCGAACAGCAAGAGTACCAAATTAAGTGCTTCAAAACCCATTGAATATCATTGAGTTAACAATTGGCTGTATTTACTGTGATGCATAAACATCAATAGTTAGGCCTTGATTGGGAAATATCCGTAGTCTCAATACTGGTGGAAGCAGTATTTGCTGCCTGAATCATGATTATAAGATATGCGGTAATTACAGAACCACACAGTATTGGCAAATTCTATTATGGTATGTCCTATGAAGTTTACACGCACACCACACACTGAGGGACTTGAAGGGCACTGGGTGGATTGGAAGATACTGCCCTCTTCACCCCGGGAGATTTGGAAGTTGCAATTGCTTCACAGCACTGCATTTGCGACAGACAAATTGCTCTAAGGAAGCACTAAGCCTCCAAACCTACCCTGGTAGAGGAACAATATGCTTCAGCAGCAGGTTGGTCACTGGGAAAGAGATGCAATCAGAGGAAGGGGTATTAGTCATAGGGATCAAGCTCTCCGAAGGCACTAAGGATGAGGTGAGAGGGAAAAGAACAACGGAAAGTAAGGAGAATGGGGGAATGAAAGGAAGGCAGGCTTGGTCAAGGGGCAGACAGGCCGGTTCAGCGCAAAGAAACATTGGAGTCAGGAGAAAGGGCAAAATTGCCTGTTACTAATGGAAGTTGTCAAGTTGAAGTTAAATAAGAAATTGTTAAAGGGGGTGGGAATTGTTTAGCGGCAAAGGGAATAGATAATGTTTGTTAGAGTGCTGTGAGGACATATTAATCTGATCTGTGCTGCAATAAGCAGATGATTGGTTTTTTGTACACCGAGCTCAAACGGCCTTATAACAACAGCAACAAGGTGTGTGTGGTGATCCCATCCCAAAGTAGGTTTGGGAGACAAAATGGCTGCTGAATCCACGCTCAACATATTAAAAAAACATGGCAGAAGACCACAAAAGAAGTGAATTGTGCAACAAAATAAACAGCAACATACATAGAACTTTAAAATGTGTGCAACAAGAACGCATTTGTCTCCCTATACCGCACAATAAAGCAGAATTTTCAAAAATTCTATAAATCTGTCCTTCAGAAAAGAACGTTTGTAAGTACTAGTTTACAGCACTGAAGAATTAGATATGCATCACTATGCAGCAGATGATGGATTATGTAGCAAATGCGGAAATATAAGAGAAATTTTCGCTCTTTTTTTTTCTTTAAAAAGGCCATTCATTAGTTCAGCTGGTACTGCTGCCAGGTGTGTAAGTGGCCACTGCTGGTTATCAATAATTAAGCAAATGCAGCAGGACTGGGACAGATGGGTTTGGGGGGCCCAATGCATCACAACTATCACTGACTACCTTTAAAAAAGAGGCATGGGAGCTTATTTTCCTTTCTAGCATTAGGACAGAGGGCACCTTTGCAGAAAAAAGGGAGAAAACATGTGGGAGCACTTTTTTTTCTGAAAGGGACAGAGAGCCTGATTCAAAATCGGAGTGATGGTCAGGCATGATGGGGAAGAAGTGGAAGATGCAGAAGAGATAGCCTGCTACTCAGAACTGCTATCATGAATGGAGCCTGTGTAGTTGCATTGAGGTCTAATAGTGTGAGGGGCTCACAACACCCCAATTATGGGGAGCAGTACTTTTGGGACCATACATGTTATTGTTTGATGCATTTGCTGTTTTATAAGTATCATACTTAGCATGGTTAATGAGCTGTAGAAAAAGTACTCCTGAAATCATCTCATAAGCCCCATCCCCTGCACACAGATATATCCCTCAAGCTCCCCCAATCATTGCCTTTACATTTTGGAGGGGGGCCCGACCTCAACACATTTTGCTTGGGGGGGGCTCAGAGCCCAAAAGTGTGAAGACCTCTGGCATAGTATATTTTGGGTAAAGTGTGTATACTATGACACTGGTGGCAGGAGTAGTGTTTTGCAGTAGGATGTGGTGTGTAAGAGTAGTTTTTGTCTGAAGAAACAACAAGGAATAGGGTGCAGGGGGTTAGGAAGTTGATGGAAGATCCGTAGAAATGGAGTCAGATGACTGTTGACTTACTAGTCAGTGTGCAGAGACTTGAAGGGAGATGGGAGGGGCTAGGAGAACAGGCGGCCAATGTTGACAGTGGATATAGCTTGAAGGGAAATCTTGCTGTCTCAGCTTATGCAAGTAGCACTTCTCCTGCCAGGCAGCAATAAATGTCAGTTAGATAATGTTTTTTTTTGTTGTTTTTTTTTAATGTTCCCTTCAGGCAAAAACATAAATAGAATTTACACCATAGTTAGATCAAAATATCGAATTAAAAATTCAAATACCCAAACACTCTAATCAGAGGAGCTACTGATAGAATAAAAGAATACTCTTCTGATTGCTACCTACGAAACAGCAAGGCAGCAGTCTTGTGTTTTTAAATTTTCTCCCTGCTGACTGGATAAAAGGAGACCTCACGATCTAAATATTGGAGCATAGTTCCTATACCTTAAAGGATTTTAAAAGAATCAGGGAGTAATTTAGAGAGACTGACGCTATTCTGGTGACATAATCCCTTTTGGAACGCGGGTTTAGGATTTTACAATTACAAGTTTAACCAGACCGCACCCTCATATATATAGGGGATATGTACAAACAATGACAAACTTGAGTGTCTAAAATTGTGTTTTCTCTTTTATGTGTGTTTGTATCTTCATGTCCTGTATTATTTTGTGATATATGTCGAATTGATCCTATGGAGCATATGATTTGTACTGATGATTTTTAAGATTATATGAATTATTTGTTTTTATATTTTGTGATATTAATAAAGTAGATATTTGCAATTTTCTAATTTTACGTGTTATAAGGCAATTTTATTTGCTTATTTGAGTAGGGAAATTGTATCTTAAGTGTGTGGGTATTAGAAGTTTTAATTAGTTGTTTTGATCTAACTATGGTTTAAATTCTATTTATGTTTTTGCCTGAAGGGAACCTTATCTAACTTGCTAATAGTAATTATGCCTTTGGGGTCTCTCTCTGTTATTTACACACAGCAATAAATGTTAGACATGCAGAAAGGCAAAAATCCATGGCAGTCCAGCAAATTTTAGGAAACGAACCTTTCGCAGATTTTGCACATATCTATGGAAGGGTAAAGCACATGAATTGCATCAGAGGCTACTTTGACCTTGGCCTCACTTTTTATTGGTCTAGGTAGTTTTAATAAGGTATGTACACAGACTCTGAGAGCCAGTGTCATTTCTACTGCAATCATGGAGGCCAGAGGGACTGCTCTGAAATATTGCCAACATGTCTGGGGTCACATTCCTTTATTACAGTAGTTTTAGCAGCCCCAAAAAATGTTCCTCGACCTTCAAGAATGCTAAAGGTGAGTCAAATGCATAAGAAGGAACTAGCATAGACCCACTTTGTACTATTACAAATGTTTAATTTTAATATTGTGGAATATGTTGCATAGGCCTTAGTGAGACAAAATATGTTGCTCCTAAACAAAACAAGGTTTCACTTGTCTATTTGCTATTTAGATGGTGGAGGGTCCTTGAACTTCTCAATTCAACATTGAGGATTTTAGATCTGAAATTTTATGTAAATCGTGATTTTGATGGAAATTTTTACCATGCATATTTTGAGTGATTTTATTCAACACATTAGTGAATTAAATGTGGAAATTGAGAAATATGAATTAATATTTTACTACTAACTAGTGACCATATATAAAATGGTAGAACAAATATTTGCTGAGTCCCAAAAAATAAACAGTATTAACCACATTCACCACCTTCAAAAGATAATTCAAGCTTAGTCTACCAATACTACTATCCAATAGACTCCACTACTGCTTCTGATGTAATGGAAAATGAGTTAGGGTTGCAGGCTGCTGGCTGGGATGGTACAGAAAGGCCTGAGCAACAAGCGCAGTTTTCAAAGGAATAGAGATGGAGACGTACACATTTATTGTACTCTTGAATGTATCTGCTAATATCATTCTTTTTGTTTCAATATATAGAAAAATGTAGATCAACTCCTTATGATATCCCATACCTAATCCTTCATTAGAAATATATTCCACAACTTTATGATTAACTGGTTAAACAAACTTCTGTGTCTCTTATAATACAGGAAAGGGGACTCCCTTCTGGACTCGCACATTCAGATACTTCTCCAAATGGTTCTGATCTGGATCGGAGGTAAGTTGAAACAAACAGGAAGTATGGTGGAGAAAGAAATCTGAAAACACTTACCCATATTTTGAGAATGTATGAATTGTCCTGCCAAAGAAGAAAGTAGTTTCATATTCACCCTTACCAGTTATTGATCCTTTTGCTTGGGAACAAAGTGAATTTTATGCATTCATCAATTTTGTTTTGCAAGGAAGACCACTAAAACCAGTACATTATTAGATTAATTCATTTTAGTCCATGAACAATATTATTTGATTGAGGGGGGTTGTGAATTCTTAAGTAGCTTGATAAACCATTAAGGCTTAGCCTTACTAATGAAATGTCACAATTATGTTCACCACCATATGTCTGTCTGCCCTTTGCCCTAGTTTCTTGCCTGCTCTCTTGTAAGGAAGGGCTTCTCAGTGTGTTTGAGCCCAGGTGGTTAAGAATTAAAAAGTCTGATAAAATTCTAAATCCAAAGATCCAAAAGTAAAATGGAATTTCCACCCACAAAGAAATTGGCTTAACCATGAAAATTGATTGGTTTTCAAAGTCAGCTCTAGATCCATTAAATGAATCCTCTAGGTATATGGCAGTGAGTGAAATGGGGGTACTGAACACTGTGCAAGGGATATCAACAGAGTCTGCTCTTCACATGGTTCTATCAGAAGAACTTCAAAGGCTGGTAATGGAATTATCAAACAAAGTAAGTTCCAGAGGGGTACCACATTGTATAGGCTATGGGCCAGAAGTACAAAGACTTTTTGTGATAGCATACCGAGCAGTTTGTAAAATCACATGGTGTTGATCACAAAAAAGTTTTTACTATATACTTACATTTATTTTGCAAGTCAGAAAACCATCTTGTATAGATATTTGAAAGGGTTGTGAAAGGGGTGTACCCGCCTAATTACAATTGGAAAGGGTATGAATCAATGGCTTGCAACCCCAAAAGTTGCTGACTACTCAAAGGGGGTGGTAGCCAATTTGCAAAGTTGAAGCTGTCCTCGTTGGACAGCATTCCCTCTGAGAATTGTGTCAGATTACCACAGGGAGAGCAGGAAATGGTTGTGGGTGCCACTGCCTGCTCACCACGATGTCTTCCCAAATGGAGATTTAAAAACCGTACTAATTCAATTAGGGAACATGGGCTACTTTAAAAAAAACTTTTACTGTTTGGGAATGTAAAAACAGGAATAATGGTCAGCAGTTCCTTGCAGGCTACCGTCCTTGTATTTTTAGGAAACAACTAGTGACCACAAATAGCGATCTGCTTAATTAATATAAATGGGATGTTATTCTGTGGACCCTGTGTAACTATGAGATTTTGCAATGGATCCTATCAGTATATAGGTCACGTCACAAAATCAAAAACTAGTCGCAAAAACTTGATGCACACTTTGCAATGTTTCGCAATTAGTCTTTCCGTACATTTGCCCAATGTCACTTGAATGGCTTGTATTGTGCAAACTTGTCAGGAAGCAGGGGTACCCAAAGGACACATTTAAACAGCAATAGCTCAGGAACCTTAAGCCAGCTCAGACCTCAGACTCTCATAGCTCCATTGTAAGCTCATTTTTTTTGAGTGGTCTTCCAAATAGATCCAGACAGCTAGGCCTTATGCAGAGCAAGTGCTTTAATGAAGGTAACTTTTTTTTAGATTTATAGAGGACCAACACCAGAATTGCCACGGTTATCCACTACCTCCGTCTTTATTGTGTCACAACCTTTGTCGAACCCCACTTTCGCTTTCGCATTCCAAGCACGAACGACAGCGCAAGATACCATCTATCTCCCCCCTTTAATAAACAATATTAACTAGTAAAGTGATGCAATGAGAAAAATAAATGACGCCTAAGTACAACACACAAACGTTATTAAACACTGTAAAAGCAGTGAATCCTAAACATCATTCCTCATAGTCATACTCAATCCAGTTTGTAATCCTCAATCCATGCCGGTTTCACTTAATTCTTCTGGGCGACCTACCAATAACCGGCCACTCATCGCTTTGCTTGATAAACTCCCTAGATAACTTTGCTTCTTGGTATGACACACTTTTACTGCAATGCTTACTGACTTCTGGCCCCAACCTACATTCAGGTAACTTTGCAGTCTTGTTTTTTAAATATTCCAAACATTGCCATCAGACAGTTAAAAACCAATCCTTCCAACTCTTTTCCTATACAAGGGGATGGATGGAAAATCGGGACATTACTTTTCACATAAAATGTTCCTACTTAACCCAGACCCAATCTCCTTCCTGCACATCATGTCCAACCACTTTGCTCCGTCTTTCACTCTCATTCTCCAAGTTCTCACCTGACCTATATTTCAGCCTCCATCCAGGCGTTAATTTAGAACACAACTCTATTCCCCTCATTACTGTATATGAAATTTCACAGGTGGCACTGTTGGGTGTAGTCTGTAAGCCCAAGCTATTCTCTTCGCAGCAATTCCCCAATCACCTCCTTTAGCCAACCTTCCTTAAGAATTGTATTCCTTCTCTCTACCATGGCATTACTTTGAAAATAATAGACAGACTTTCTTATGTAACAAATACCAGTTTTTCTAAAAACCCAGACATTTCGGCAGAAACCAACTGAACTCCATTATCAGTAACAATTTCTGATGGAATGCCTTCCCTGGCAAAAAATGTTGTCCAAGAATTCAATATCATTCCTAGTTTCTACATGTTTTGCAAACATGACCTCTGGCCATGACAAGAGCAAATCTACTGCCACCAAGCCAAGCATAGATCCTGATCTAATACCTCTGACCTGCTGGTCAGTGAACTCTGCTCTCCCCTCGTGCAGCTCTGTCATTGCGCCACTGCCCCCCAGCACTTCTCTGCTCACAGGTAGGTGTTCGAGGCCCTCATCCACCAGCAGGCTCCTGCCTGCGCCTCGTCCCTGGTGGTCCAGTGGGAAAGCCTTGCTCTTCTGCTGGTCCACTCAGCCTTCTGTTGTCCTGTTTGTTTTTCCTCTATTTTTGACTATGTGTGCCTTTCTGTTTTAGCCTTTTTGCTTTTGCGCCATTTTGTCTATTTTGTACTGTTTCTACTGCTGCTGCCTTCACTGTTTTCCTGTCTTTACTGTTTTTCTGTTTTCCTTTCTGCAGCCCCTGCCCATTCCCACTCCCGCCTCTCAGCTGCGCTCCCTCCCCCTTCCCCAACAACTTAATGGCGGCTGCTGTGTGGCCGCGCAGAGGACGCGCGCAGTGGGCTCACCAAAGGCAAGCCTTTCTGCACCCATCCGTGACCTGCACCAAGAACACTGGTTCACTGACCACCCACCGCTACGACTCAGCTGCCCTCAATGCACTCAACCCCAGAAGGAACAACAACTACCAGCTGTCAAGGCCAATCACCACCCACGGCCAGCTTTCCTGCCGACACTGCTGACAAACCTGCACCACCACCGCCCACCCTCCGGACTCCAGCGCACCCAAGCCCCTGAGCTTCAGCCTCCTCAACGTACGCTCCCTGCACAGACACACAGTAGAGATCAGCGACCTTCTAGAAACCCTCTCGCCAGACTTCACCTTCCTCACGGAAACCTGTACTAACTCCACCTCCGCCCCCAACATCGCTACTGCCATCCCCGACAGATACAAGATCCAGAGGAAGGACCGACCCAACCACCCAGGAGGAGGACTCGTCATCACACACAAGAACTCCCTTCCTGTCCCCTATGGAACACCTCCATTTCCAGATCCAGACCAGCCTCAGAAAGACCCTACATGGCACCCTCGCCTACAGACCACAAACCATGTTCACGGCAACCATGTCTGACTCATCGCGCCCCATGCCATCACCTCTATGTACTACATAATGCTTGGAGATCTGAACTTTCACCTCCACAATCTCAGTGACCCCAACTCCACCGCCCTCCTGAACAACCTCGCCAACAGCGGACTGAAGCAGCTTGTCACCACCCCTACCCACAAGACAGGAGACACCCGACCCCTACTTAATGGCAACCACTGCGGGGACAGGCGAGCAAGACCACTAACTCATTATCACTGAAATTGCTCTCCCTCCCTCGCAGCTCCACCATTAAGTGAGCCTTCCCCCGAGCCCCTGCATTCTCGAGTGTTGGTGTTCGAGGCCCTCCTCCACCCACAGGTTTCACCTGCGCCTCATCCCTGGTGGTCCAGTAAACCTCTGTCTCCATTCTCTTGCTCTGCTTTTTCTCTCCTTTTGTACTCGTTTTTCCCTCACTTCTATCTCCCCCCTTCACTCTCCTTCTGGGTATTAACCTCCATTTTCTGTCGTTTCCCCTCATTTCAAGCTCCCCCTTCACTCTCCTGTGTCTTTCCTCTGTTTTTCACTAGTTTTTTACCCTCATCTCAATCTCCTCCTTTCACTCTCCTGTGTCCTCTGTGTCTTTTCTCCACTCTTTCTTGCACTTTTGCTGCCTTATTTGCACTTTTCTCTCTCTTTTTGCCTTTTTCCTCTTGCCTTTTTTAGCCCGTTTTTCCTCGCCGCTGCTGCCCCCACAGCCCCTCCCCCCAGCATGACCAGTGTGACTGGTCCAATCAAGCTCCCCTCTCCGCTCCCGCCTCCCAGCAGTCCAGCCCTCCCCGACCCCTACTTAATGGCGACCACTGCGGGGACAGGCCGGCAAGACCACTGACTCATTGACAGTGAAATTGCTCTCCATCCCTCGCAGCCCCACCATTAAGTGAGGCCTTCCCTAGATCCCCTGCAATCTCGAGTGTTGGTGTTTGAGGCCCTTCTCCACCCGCAGGTTTTACCATTAAGTGAGCCTTCCCCCGAGCCCCTGCATTCTCGAGTGTTGGTGTTCGAGGCCTCCTCCACCCGCAGGTTTCACCTGCGCCTCATCCCTGGTGGTCCAGTGAACCTCCGTCTCCATTCTCTTGCTTTGCTTTTTCTCTCCTTTTTTACTTGTTTTTCCCTCACTTCTATCTCCCCCCTTCACTCTCCTTCTGGGTCTTAACCTCCATTTTCTGTAATTTTCCCCTCATTTCCAGTTCCCCCTTCACTCTCATGTGTCTTTCCTCCGTTTTTCACTCCTGTGTCCTCTGTGTCTTTCCTCCACTCTTTCTTGCACTTTTGCTGCTTTATTTGCACTTTTCTCTCTCTTTTTGCCTTTTTCCTTTTGTACCCTGTTTTTCCCCGCTGCTGCTGCCCCGCGGCCCCTCCCCCTAGCATGACCAGTGCGACCGGTCCAATCCAGCTCCACTCCCCGTTCCCGCCTCTCAGCTGTCCAGCCCTCCCCGACCCCTATTTAATGGCAGCTACTGCGCGGCCGCGCACCGGGCACGCCGCCGGGGCGCCAAAGGCAAGCCTGTCTGCGCCCGTCCGTGACCCGACTGCGACCAGCGCCAGGAACCCTGGATCTCTGCACCGCCAACATCGGCATTGCCATTCCCCAAGGATACAAGATCTCCAGGAAGGACCGCCCCTCACGCCCGGGAGGAGGAATCACCATCATCCACAAATCCACTCTCCTCCTGAGCACACTCCCCGATGAGCCCACAGACCTGATGGAACACCTTAATTTCAAGATACTGGCCAGCCCTACCTCCACCCTCCGTGGAACCCTCATCTACCGACCCCCTGGACCCAGCAGACTTTTTGCCAACTCCATCACGGACATCATCTCTCCGCATGCCATCGCGTTCACCAACTACACTCTACTGGGAGACCTCAACTTCCACCTCGACAACCAACTGGACCCCAGCACCACATCCCCCCTGGACACCCACCTCCACAACATTAGACTCTGCCAGATTGTGACTGAACCCACACACTCAGCAGGACACACCCTTGACCCCCTCTTCACAACAGGAAACTCCATCACCTTCAGCCACACCACCGAACTCCCATGGACTGACCATCGATGCGTCTACTTCACCTTCAGAACATCCACCATCCACAGACACCAGCACCTGCTCCCATGAAGAAACTGGACCAGAATCACCGACGACCAGCTAACCTCATCACTCAGCAACTCCACCACAACCATCGCGGAAAACTACGACGCCAACACCGCAGCCCGAACCCTACACAGATGGAGTTCCGACAGCGCCAACACCATAGCCCCATCAAGAAAAACAACAACCCCCATGCCAAAAAAGCTAGATGGTTCACCACCGAACTTCGAGAGTCCAGGCGCACTTGCCACTGCCTTGAAAAGGAGTGGAGGAACCCCAAATCCACAGAAACCCAAAACAACTTCAGAGCCGCCTCCAAAGCCCACCACCAACGCATCAGAAAACGAGGAGAAAAGCGATTGAAGCAGAATCTCAACTCATGCACACAACAGCAAAGAACTCTTCAACATCATCAAGGAGTTCGCCCAACCCACCAGCGAGTCCACCGACATCCCTCCCTCACAAGACATCTGTGAAAAACTCAGCACCTTTTTCCACCACAAAATCAAGAGCATCTACGACAACTTTGACAAAGACAACCAACACACTGAACCCTCACCAACCACCTCCGACATCCTGAAGCCAGCAATCGACAACTGGACAGCCCTCACCACCGAAGACACACTGAAGACGATAAAGTCAATCCACTCTGGGGACCCCACGGACTCCTGCCCCCCCCCACATTTTCAACAGAGCCGCCGAAACCATCGCACCCATGCTCTGCCACACCATCAACCGCGCCCTGGCAACCGCCTCATTTCCTGATGACTGGAAACACGTTGAGATCAACCCTCTCCTGAAGAAACCCTCGGCGGATCCCACCGACCTCAAAAACTACAGACCCATCTCCCTGCTCCCGTTCCCAGAGAAAGTCATCAAGAAAGCCATCGACAGCCAACTCGCCACATTCATTGAAGAGCACAACATCCTCGACTCCTCCCAATCCGGCTTCAGAAAAAAACACAGTATGGAAACCGCCCACCGTGCCGCAACAGACGACATCCATACCTTACTGGGCAAAGGAGAAACAGCAGCCCTCATCCTCCTCAACCTCTCAGCGGCGTTCGATACAGTCTCTCACCGCACCCTAATATGCAGACTCCATGACACAAAGATCCAAGACAAGGCCCTAGACTGGATCCGCTACTTCCTCTCCGGCAGAAGGCAGGGGGTCAGACTCCCCCCTTTCCTCTCAGACCCTACACCTACCACCTGCGGAGTACCCCAGGGGTCCTCCCTCAGCCCTACCCTCT
Source organism: Lissotriton helveticus (assembly GCF_964261635.1). Lineage (NCBI taxonomy): Eukaryota > Metazoa > Chordata > Amphibia > Caudata > Salamandridae > Lissotriton > Lissotriton helveticus. The sequence goes on along the minus strand of NC_136072.1, from coordinate 681,468,709 downwards.
TCAACGTCTACATGGCTCCGCTCGCCCCCATCGTCCGAACCTACGAACTCAACATTGTGTCATACGCAGATGACACACAACTGATCCTTTCCCTATCCAACGAACTCAACACCGCCAGACACAACTTTCGAGAAGGCATGGAAGCCGTCGCCAAATGGATGAAAAACAGCTGCCTACAACTAAACACAAACAAAACGGAAGTACTCAAACACTTGGGAGCCCACATCTGCCTTCGCCAAGAAACCCACCTGCTTGCCAGTGACTAGCACTGAATTCGCTCACACCAATTTGTTTCATCCAATTCCTCTAAAACTGCAGAAGTAGCGATTCTGGTGTGCAGTTCCTTTCAAGGCAAGATAGGCTCCAAACAGGGCGAAATCAGGGGTAGATTACTGTCTTACTCAGTCTCCCTGGGCATTTACACTTTTGCCCTGGGGACTATCAACACTCCTAATGAGGGTCAGGAACACTTTTTACGCCGTGCAGTGACTGATGTGATGGCTACACAGCATTGTTTAGTTCTCTTTGGGGGGACCTAAACCTGTTTTATAATAATAACTGAGACAGATTTGTCCAGCACCAAGTCAAACTGGAGCCCTCTTTTGGGAGGGTGCGCTCTGGCTAGAGGTAATGGGATTGGGTCACATTTGGCGTACTCTGCACCCACATTCGTGCAACTACACATTTTATTCTATTGCACATAAAACATAGGTCCAAATAGATCACTTCCTAGGCACATCTGTTATCCAATCTCTGGTCACGGGTTCAGAAATAGAACCCCGTTCATTGTCCAATCACATAGCAGTCATTAAGCAAATTAACAAAGCCTTGGCAAATTTCCTTGAAATCCATGTCAATGCGGAAGTCTGTATATCTACGCTATGGGAAACCCTGAAAGCAGTAGTTAGAGGCAAACTAATAGTGATTTCCGCAGCCGACAATACGATTTGCAGGGACAAACAAGAGTATTTATCCCTCTCAAGCGTATTCATAAATGTACCGGCGCTCCCCGAGTTTGAAGTCAATTTGGAGGCTGCTCTAACGCAACTGTCAGGTATTGATCTTGACAGAGTGGAATAGGCTGCCTTTCAACTTCGGCCCTCTTTTTATGTTGGGGGAGACAAGCGTGGATGCCTCCTGGCCGATAGATAACAGGTGCAGCAACAGGCCACCGGAGCCCAGGCTATATTGGACGCAGATGGATTAGAACGTACTGGCAATGCTCAAATCACCTCTGCCTTGCAAGACTACTTTAAAGAGCTATACACACGGCAGGACCTACTGGAAGACATTTCGTCTCTGTATCTCCGAAGTGCCCATAACCCCGAAATTAACACTGTAACAGGCATCCGACCTAGATCGCCCGATCCTGGTTGAGAAATTTATCTCTATCACTGCTAGGCAGAAGCTTCTTAAACTGCTGTGCCCTGACAGATTCCCAGCTCTCTTTTACAAAACCTTTTTCATGACTATGGCTCCTCTCCTAACCGGACTGTTTAATCCAATTAAGTCAGTTAGGCTTTATTTCGATATGATGCATATCTTAAAAAGCAATACATGGGGGGAAGAGCCTAGCGACGAACGAAGATGGCCGCATAAGCTCTCGGCTCCGTCGACCTCCTCCTGCTGCTTGAATATCCTGCTACAAATCCTGCTTTTTCGCCTAGCTCCCGTGTGGGTGACCTGTTGCTGATACTGGCGGTGTGGTCCTGGGAAACTTACGACCCGGATTGCCGGAGTTACATCGAGTGGAAGTTCTTGGCCTAACGCTGACCGAAAACCGGGACCTCGAGTACTGACCCTGCCGGGTTGTAGTGCTACAACGGCGGCCGGGGGACCCAGACATGGTCCGGTCGATAGGAGTGGAGAGCAACCTGCCCCTGGATTGGTGGAGAGCCTGCGGTTCTACCCGCATTGAGGAGGTGTAATGATCCTGTGAGGGCTGAGTGGTCGGGGGTCTCCCTTCTCGGCGTTCCCCTCCCGCCGGGGTGGGGCCCCCGTCCGAGAGGCCTTATCGCTGCTGTTCTGTGTGCCTCCTGCCCCCGCCTGCCCTCATCGCACTTCGGTCCCTGGGGGAATCGGGTGACCCGAAGGGCGCGCTGATGTCTGGAGTTGATCAGTTTGCGGGGGTGCGGGGTGAAGAAGAGCCATCATTGCGAACCGTGATGGCCGCCATTAAGGGTCTGTGCTCCTACATGGTTGCTCTTCCACATAAGTCGATCGCGGATGACACCGAAACTGCCCGATCGCATAATGACTCTGATCTGTCTGGTCACCCTAAGCGAGCCGTTTCTCCCACTTTGATCCCGGAATCTACGACTCGAGGCCCATCTAGTGTCGAAGCATGGAATGCAATATCTGTACCACAGTGTGCGGCTGAATCTGTCATGGTGTATCGCCCGTCCACGTTGACGAGTCCGCATGTGGTCGTGTTCACGTGCTTGTCCCCCAAAGACTTTATTGAAACTGTGACCCGACGGAAACAGCGGGCATCTATCGATCGTGTGAGCTGTGCAGTGTGTTGGAGTATGGGACGGTCGGGATCTGGTCGCACCGTGGCGTGTGTCATGGCGGCTGAGGATTGTGATGGACTGTGGACATCCGTTGGGCTCGCCGCACAGATTCGAGGACTGGCTGGACTTATGACTTATCCTGTGAATTGGCGGGTGCGGTGTGTGGAACTCATGGTGAACACTCGTAGAGGTCAAGGGTGAGACTGGAGTTCGACTCGGATGCTAGGGGTTCGTGAGGGACCCGGGACCCGCCATTTTCTTGTATTGGGGGCGGGGTGGTGTAGAACGTCTTTCCTGGGTTCTACCGGATCTACTTTGCTTGGTTGCTGATTGTTTAATGACCAGGACTGTATGTCGCAGGAGGGGGGTAGTGTGACCGGGGATGTGTGATTCTCCTCCTCCCTTAACTTTTCTTTTCTTTCTTTTTCTGTGTTTCCTTCCTTTATAATTCTCTTTTCTACTATATTTCGGGTTTTTGGTTGCTGGGCGACAGGCACGCTGCTAGGGGGGTAGGCCGTAGCCATCTGCAGGGGTGCAGGGTGGGGGGTAGGGGGTGGGGTATTTTTGTTTTTCCGTTCTCTGTTTCTATGGCCTTTTTCTCTTTTTAGTTTGACTGGACTTTCCTTTTTTCTCTCTCTCCCTGGGTTGGGGGACAGGGTATCGGGTTACTGTTTGGGCTATTTGGGCCGTGCTGGGACTGTGGCCGCTCAGCCTCTCCTGTCATTGGATTCATCGGGTGGGGTATTAGTCGGCAGTCTTCAGTAATGTATGCTTGCTTATATTGCTTGCTTCAAAATGTGGTCGCCTCTACAGTTGGACATGCTTCCCTGCCCACCCTGTGACTGTATCTACTTTAGATCCCGTAGCCGGCCCCCTCCTGGTTTCTTTTCTCTCTCTTCTTTTCGTCAACATATGGAACTGTATTACGTATTTACCGTGTATATCCCATTTTATTTCTTAAATTGACCTCTCTTATCCTGAGCTGCTCTCCTGGGTGTACCGTAACACTTTGATGCTCTAATTTTGCTGCCATGCCTTCGGGATGTTTGGCTGAATAGCTGTGTGCACCCTTTTCTAAATAAAGGTCTTCAAAAAAAAAAAAAAAAGCAATACATATACATAAAAACGGTAAAAAGAGCCAGTGCATAGATAAAAACATACAGTTCATATTACAAATGGCGCGAATAATTTACATAAAAACAGTCTAAAATACATATTAAACAAGATACAAAAGCCTAGTAGATCTAATGAGCCATACCCAGCCTAGGAATTTCGCCAATCCACATGCAAACAGGGGCCGCGGGTCCGTTTTCAAAATTCGTAGTGCCTCCTTGTGGGATCTAGTCCCAAGCTCTCTACAGAGTGGTTTCAACCATCTGCGGCGAGGAACTACATAGGCCGAGCATTCAAACAACAGGTGGGGAACTGACTCAGTCCTAGTCTCACGAAAGGGGCAGAAGGGGGTAGTCTGTGCCGGGACCTTCCACCTGGAAGTCAGAATCCCAACTGGAAGTAGGCCTACCCTAAATTTGAGGTATAGAGCCCTGTCCCAGGGTTTTAAAATAATGTCCAGATACGGCTCACAGAAGTGCACCTCCTTAACCAAGAGGAAATCCACAGTGGTCCTCCACAAGTTAGCATTACTGTTTCTGCCATCAGTCACCCAGCTCCAGTATAACTTCTTCAAAGCTGACTTGGGCGGGGCAGTTCTGTTATTTCAAGCGTCTTCGAGGCCCAGGTCAGCAAGAAGGCGCTTAACTTCCCTTAACCAGCGGACTTTAGACCAGCCAGGCGTTGATAGAACCTCTTTTAAACCTTCTGCATAACTGGACATTTCAGGGACTCTCCAAATACGCGCCCACAAGAGAAGAGGACGCAGCCTCGCCTGGTCACTAATAGGCCGAGTACCCATATCTAGGAGGAGTGGTAGAGTTGGCGTACTGTAGGGGAGCCCCATTAAGTCCTTGTGAAATTTGTTTTCTGAACGGGACAACTGGTCCACATTCTGTACACCCCAGAGTTCTGCCCCATAAAGTGCTGCACTGACACCTCTTTCCCTATATATGTCAAGTACCGGTGCAATGGGTTTGAGGGTTGAGGCACGCTGTTCGTTAAGGAGGGCCCCCACCACCCTCTTGTGGGACAGCAGCATCTTTTGGTGGTGACATTTCCAACTCATGGAGTCGCAGAGACGAATACCAAGGTAATCGAACTCCTTGACCCTCTCGAGTGGAACTGAATCAAGGGTAGGTGGTTTGGCGGTCTTCTTTGGGGGGTTTAGGACCAGGTACTTTGTCTTTCCTGTGTTAATAACTAGTCCCCTTGAATCACAGAAGGACTTAAAGCTAGTTAAAAGACTCTGCAGGCCTGCTGGGGTTTTGGAGATCAGGAGGGTATCATCTGCAAATAAGAGGGTAGGTATTCTCCTGCCAGCCAGGGATGGTGCGTCTGCAGGATGTTGTAGCAGGTGCTCCACCACTCCGTTGACATACAATGAAAACAGAGTGGGGGCTAGCACACATCCCTGGCGGACACCTCTATTTACAGGAATTCGTGATGTTTTTTGTCCCTGGTTACCCCACCTGATCTGTGCGAAGTTATCAGCATGCAGCTTTATCAGCATGCTTAATAAGTAAGGGGGAATTCCCAGTGCATCGAGCACACTCCAAAGTTGGCTACGTGGGACCAGGTCAAAGGCAGTCCGTAGATCTATAAATGCAAGGTACAGACTGCCTTTGCCCAGTAAAACCACTTTCCAATAAAGCATCATAAGCCGGAATGATTGCTCTATAGTCCCCATACCTGATCTAAAGCCGGCCTGGTAGTCAGAAAGAATATGCTTCTCCTCTACCCACTGCAAGACCCTTCCTAAAACCACTTTGCCTGCTACCTTCTGCGTAGAATCCAAAAGGCTTATAGGGCGGTAGTTAGCTGGGTCGTCCCGGCTCCCTTTCTTAAAGATTGGGACGACCTCTGCGCCCTTCCATGAGTCCGGGAGAGCTGCACCTGCCAAGCCAGCATTCAGTAAGGAAGCAATAAGTCTTCCCCACTCATCTGGATTAATGCGGAGCAAGTCCCCCGGGACACCGTCAGGGCCCGCCGCCTTGTTGGGGACAAGACACTTAATCGCCTTCACCACTTCCTTGGATGTAAACAGGAGTTCCTCATTAAGCTCAATGCAATCTATGGGGTACTGTTCAATCGGGGTTACCTCAATACCCGGAGCCATTGTGTAGAGCTGGGAGAAATGATCAAACTACGCTCCTTCCGTTATTTTGCATGTTATAAGCGAGTCCACTGGTTTGTCCCTAGCTCTTATTAAGTCCCAAAATCCCTTCAAGTCCTTCCTTGAGCTTGCCACCTTTAAGTCATGCCAAAACTGATTCTCATGCTCAGCCTTGGCCTTAGATATTGCCCTTCTATAATTTCTCCTTGCAATGCTAATCAGCCCACCATCTTTAGTTTTCACTGCCTTGATTAGATCACCTTTGGCAGCACGACAGGCAGGGGAAAACCAACCCGCATTGCCCTTGGGTCCACCTCTTACGTTGCCCCTTGTGCCTACAGCATGAACTAAGAACAGTTCGCCTAAGGCGTTGATGGTCTGGGCAAACAAAGCGGTAACCTCATGCGCGCTAAGTGCGGGGGAGACTAAGCGGGGCATGATGTTAGACATTATAGATTTTACTTCCAGTCTCTTCCCCTTATTGGCAGCAATGGTGTTCCATTTCAGGCGTCTACCACAGTTGGAGGGGCATACTTCGTGTGTTGTTTTCCATACATGTGGGAGTGGAGCTGTGGTCGCCCCCGCCCACAAAGGGGACAGGGACAGAGATAAAGGATTGTGGTCGCTGTCAGTAGACGATAGAACCACCATGTCTAACAAATGGGCCCAAAGTCTATAGTTCAAGAGAATGAAGTCAATTCGTGAAGAATGGCCTACTCTGTTAAACGTATGGGCCCCATTAGGGTCTGAGTTTGATCTGCCGTTGGTTGCCCTTAGACCATGTTCCAGGCAAAGGGCATTAAGGTCAATGGCACTTTGGGTCCAGCTTCTAATTGGGGATAATGTGAGGGGGGGATACCTCTCCTTGCACCGTCCTCCCGGGTTCCCAATATATCCTCCGTAGCAAGGGGTTCAAATGTACAATTGAAGTCCCCAGCCAGTATGACAAGCGAGTCAGCACCACTAGATCTAAGTTCCTCATCGATGCCCATAGGGGACAATGTGGATGTGCCACCCCTTGATCCTCTGACATAGATATTAAAAACTTCTAGCACCCGCCCCCCTTGTGGCCCTCTCACTGTTATTCTCTGCAGATCGGGTGATTTGGTGGCTATGCACCTGATAGAGAATCCCAGGGAAATACTTGCCCAAATTAATAGACCGCCAGAGGGGCGGCCCTTCCCCCCAGGCGATTGTAATGCAGAAACAAAGTAGGTAGTATAACCCACCTTGTGACGTGGTTCCAGGCACCAAGTTTCCTGAAACAAGCAAATCCCGAAAGATTCAACGAATGAATTCCATTCAGGTATGCCAGTGTTCCGTGCAAGACCAGCTATATTCCAACTGACCACCTTCAGGGCTACATCGCCAACTCCTCCCCGCCCTAGCGCTAGTTCGCTCACAAGGGGGTCATGCACAGTGCTAGGGGCCTCCTCCGAGACTAAGGATAAAGCTTCACCCCCAGGCACCTCTAAGGGGGACCGTGCATGTTCAAAATCTTCAACACCATCCACAGAAAGGTGACCCACAAACATAGCGGGAGCAAAAAGAGTACAAGTAGGTGGCCTCACCAGTTCACCTCTAAAGGTTGATCTGTCACTTGGTTTCCCCCCAAATGCCTCAGCATGCTTCTCCCGTAAGGGGCAGCTAGCACGTCAATAGTTGCGCCACATCCGGCCCTGCGGCTGGAACGGACTATTACAAAATAGGCTGAATTGGGAGAGATTACCACGAGCCTGTCTGCCACCCTGGACCTCCCACACAGGTGTTTCGACTGGCCTAGCTGATAAATTTGGGGGATTAAAGAAGCTGAGGTCACGTGTGCCTATTACTCCACCACTACCTGATGAGTTGTGCTCCCTAGTAGGAAAAGAGCAGACAAAACTGGCAACCCTTGGGTCCTCAAAATTTACTATAATACAATCTCCGCTTATGTTTTTTGGTCTAGTGCCGATCCAGCCAACTCTCCTTACATGAATTACCCGCCCATCCAAGTTATCCGGCAGGGGTCTATTTTCTTTAAGCCAGAATAAGGACTTATTCAGCAATTCCACAAAGGACTCGTGTTTACCTGGACAGTGTTCAGGCACCCCAGTCAGTACTGCCACAAAAGGCTGGCAGTCGGGAGGTAAATTAGCATTTGGAACTATCCCCCCTTAGGGCCCCTGCCTGACTGCGAGGCATGGGCTGGTACCAGTTTATCAATTTTAGGGGTAGTACTCTCAGGAGCATTAGTGGTGGCTGGGGTGTTAGTGCTTGCCCGGCCAGGAGTGCCATTAGCCCTGGGACATGCCGTCTTTTTGGCTGGAATAGTATTAGCCTTGGAGGTCTTCAAATTGACTGCGGCATTAGGTGCCAACGACCCGGGCTTCTTGGCTACTCCTGGGAGAGCCACAGGGTTGGAAGCAGAGGCAATCACCACCGGCACCACAGGGGCGGGACCGGCTATAATATTGGGTATAGAAGTGGGACCTTGTGGGGCTATGGGGGTCTCCCTACTGTCCGGCCCTCCCCCAGTCCCCTCCTCCCTCATTCTTAACTGCAACTTAATACACGATTTTAGGGAGAAGAAGTTGTCTAGGGTTGTCTGCTCTAGTTTATCCAACCGCTCTGCCAGACCTTGGATTCTCTCTAACACAGGGAGAAGTAGTAACTTCGTCATTTTCTCTATATTTGCAATGGAGAGAGAGTCTGAGGGTAGGATCCCTACAGGATCACTAATCTGGTCAGTCATGACATTAGGCGCTGGCCCTCCAGGTGGGTCACCCCCCTTCACTCCCATCATAGTGCTGATGTCCCGTCCCACTACCTTTTGGGCACCACCTGACCTAATGCTAAACCCCCGGGATCTCTTGTATGGTTTGACCAATCTACCTTTCCGTGGGCTAGCCATTCTTTTTTGTTTAATTGGAACTGAATGTATTTGTGCCTGTACTACGAGTGCAGGTAGGAGGGGTATGTCCACATGGGTAGGAGTTATAGCCAAGGACGATGTAGGGGCAATTGACTCACTATCCAGGGGGTCTGGGGCAGCCTTGCTTTCAGCTGGATAGGCTTCAGCCGTCAGACTCTCCAACCTATCTATACTAGCTCTTAGGCCGGCCACCCGGGGGTGGTCCAGGGGAGGAGAGGCAGGGATCAATGGGACAAGAGATCGGGCTGGGGATGGTACCAAAGCTATCGGGCCCAGCGATGACCGTTTATCAACAAGGGGTTCTCGAGAAAGTTCTCTGTCATAGCGATCTCCTTTTCGATGACAGTAGCCACACGAGTGATAAACTGATCCATGGTGCCGACCATACCCCCCTCTTCTCCCCTGCCCCCCCTTCTCAAGTTTTTGCCCGATTGAGTTGCCATTGACATGGCAGGAATGGCAGGGTGTGGACACAGTACCTACAATGAGACTCTTAGTCCTGGAACAGTTGGGGAGTAGCAAGACTCCAGGGATCCTTTGCAACCAAAAGCCAGTTTTCAGGGGGGCGGCCCGGCCCAGCCACTAACAGCCCCGGACGGCCACAGACGGCCCGCCCTTTGCCCGGGCTTAGCCCGGCGCGCGCCTGCGCGCGTCCCGCGAGGCGGGGGAGAGAGTCAAATAAGTACCTAAAGGCAGGGGGCGTGTCCACGGGAAGAGGAGACAGCTGCGTGAGACCCCGGCCTGCTGGTCCTCGCATTCCCGTGTGCTCCGGTATGCTCCTAGTCCTGGCGCAGGTTCAAATCCACCACCTTCCAGAAAGTATCCCCCAGCACAGGGCAACAGACACCACCTTCACTTCTCGTGCTTTCCGCTGCGAGCAGCTCCCGCAAAGCGGGGGCTGCGAGAGGTTTTCAGCTGGTGGCAGGGGGCGTGTCCACGGGAAGAGGAGACAGCTGCGTGAGACCCCGGGCTGCTGGTCCTCGCAGTCCTGTGTGCTCCGGTATGCTCCAAGTCCTGGCGCAGGTTCAAATCCACCACCTTCCAGAAAGTATCCCCCAGCACAGGGCAACAAACACCACCATCACTTCTTGTGCTTTCCGCTGCGACCAGCTCCCGCAAAGCGGGGGCTGCGAGAGGTTTTCAGCTGGTGGCAGGGGGCGTGTCCACGGGAAGAGGAGACAGCTGCATGAGACCCCGGGCTGCTGGTCCTCGCAGTCCCCTGTGCTCCGGTATGCTCCTAGTCCTGGCGCAGGGTCAAATCCACCACCTTCCAGAAAGTATCCCCCAGCACAGGGCAACAAACACCACCTTCACTTCTCGTGCTTTCCGCTGCGAGCAGCTCCCGCAAAGCGGGGGCTGCGAGAGGTTTTCAGCTGGTGGCAGGGGGCGTGTCCACGGGAAGAGGAGACAGCTGCGTGAGACCCCGGGCTGCTGGTCCTCGCAGTCCCGTGTGCTCCGGTATGCTCCTAGTCCTGGCGCAGATTCAAATCCACCACCTTCCATAAAGTGTCCCCCAGCACAGGGCAACAAACACCACCTTCACTTCTCGTGCTTTCCGCTGCGAGCAGCTCCCCGCCTTCTATGCTAGCGGCTTCCATTGTCATCATCCCCAAAACAGGCATACACAAACAACACTGACCGTCTTACCAGCCGATATCTCTTCTAAACACTGATCTCAAGCTATTTACTGGCATCCTGGCAGCTCGCCTAGGCACCCTTCTACCAAGCCTCATTGCCCCTGATCAGGCAGGCTTTGTGCCCATCGACAATGTAGCGATAATATGAAACAAATCCTACATTTAATTGATAAGGCCCGTAGCGGACCCCCTTTCCCCTGGCCCTAGGTTGTGGGTAGTGGGTAGCACCTATGGTGCCCCCTTACATGTCCCTGCACCATTTGGCAGGCACTGTATGGTGCCTGCCACATATGTGTGATGACCCCTTTTTGTCTTGCGGTGTGTGCTGCAGCCAGCAGCACATGCTCGGAGGAGCCTCGGTGGTGGTCACATCGTAATTCCTATAGAGATAAACATCGGCACTCTGACCTGTTCAATTATTTATTCGTGGCATGTTATCCTATTCTATAATACTCAATTTATACAAGGAGCAATAAATAGTTCGCAGTTCAATTTAAATTATATGGAATACATAAACCTGGCAACGTTCTCAATACATTTGGTTAAAAAAGAATGCAATGACAAACTATTACAAAGGTGGAGGGCGTAATACAGTAAACCTCCTGCAGAGTGGTGGATCGGCAGCCGACACGTGTTTCATTACATAGTAACTTTTTCAAGGCTTAAAAACAACCAAGAAAGTTAACTCGAATGTCATAAAAAAACAGGATCTTCTTGTAAGGTTGACCGAGTCCTACTAAGTCACTGCGCCGATGTAGTCCTAAGTGATAATAGCACCACACAATTCCGTGGGTCGAATATTTGTCAGTCCAATGTTAGGTTATAGTGGCCCTTGCGATTCGGACGGCATGTTTTTATAAAGAATGATCCTATGTGGCCTCTAAAAGAGGAAACCAATTAGAGAAATCTTTATTTCAATTCTTCAAATTTATACGTGCGAACTTGCTATAAGGTTGAAAGATTCATTTTAATACCTCAAAGCCAAAGAAATTCCTTAAATTTTGAGGGACCAGAGGGCTATGATATGCCCCTTAGGCTGTAGAGTTTGCCATGTGTAAAAGCCGTCCTGAGATCTTCCACCGGCTCCATTGCCAGAGCAAACAGCAGCGGTAACAATAGATACCCCTGCCGAGTGCCCTTGTTTGCCTGTTTAATAGTACATCTGGCCCCTCCACAGTCCAACACTTTTCCTAATGTTGCTTATGTCGGAGTGGGAAAAATAAATCTGGCCCCTTCAAAGTCCAACACTATTGTTAATGTTGCTTAGGTTGCAGTGGTAATAGTAAATCTGACCCCTTAAAAAAAAAAAAATTCCCTACTGTTGCTTAGTTTTGACTGCGAATAGTGAATTTGACCCCCTACATTACATAAAATTACATTACATTATTTGAAATTCTTTTTTTGCGTAATATTTTTTTTATTAAATTATTTTTTTAAGTGTTATGATGGTAGTGTATATGTATTAATTTTAATATGTAGTGTTTTGATTCTATTTTATTTATTCATAATCTTATTTATTTATATACTATGCGTAATATTTTGTTTCATCTATTTATTAGTATATGTTTTTGTGATTATATTTTGTTCTTTTATATTTTTGTAGTCAATATTTTGTATTTTATATACAGAGTATGTAAAGCCAATATGTGTCCTTAATATTTTAGGGGTGATATTTTTATTTCAATATTTTGTTGCCGATAATCCGTTATATAGCCCTGTAATCATATGCTACTCACTGGCAAGATACCTTAAGAATTAAACATGCACTTTTACAAATACATATGTCATGTGCAGCTATACGTGTGTGTCCTTGAGTATGTGCCTATATATGAGTGTTCATGAGTATATGGATCACAATATCCGGAGCAGCACCCAGCAGTTCAGAATGCATTGACTAAATATTAGTTTGTCAGTGAAACATAGCTAAATGAATGGTGAATGGCTTCTGCACATATGGTGTCAAGTGCTTTGGTACCAGTGTTTATGTGAATGAGGACTAGAATTGTAACAGGCAGTGTGCATCACACAGTATTGGCAAAGCTCCTTGTGAGTCCTAGCTAGCAGGCATAACCAGTGTGTATGGGGTGGAGGGTGGGGTTGGGGGGATGGGGGGATGTGTGTGTGAGTGCATGTGTGTGTGTGCACGTGGGTGTGTGGGTGTGGATTGATTGCATTAGCATCAACACTGGAACATTCAAGGTTGCTACATGAAGGTCATAAATAACAAGATCTGTTGGAGGTGTGGAATAGGAGAAACAGCTGGTGTGTAGGGATGAGTGTATCAGCAGAGATTTGTGTGTGCTTGTTTGGGTAAGCAGATATAGGTCTAAGTAGGCCAGCCGCAGTTAAGGAGTGAACGTGGGTGTACTGGACTGGCAAGTAGTGTGTCTTACACTCAGGACAAAAGTGATGTGGAAAGCTACTTAAAAGAGTGTTTGGGTGATACTACAAGTCACAGAGACAACACAAAGTGGGTGTGCATGTGTTTGAGAGATTATTTGTGTGTGTGTTTATTGTAGAGTGCAAGAACAGCGACTGATGTATGGCTGTAGTAGTACTGAGGTGATTGGCAGAGATGTGCGTTTGACTAGGGGATACAATAATATTGAATGTTGTAGGTTGCTGCTGGTCCAAACTAAAGTGTATTGCCAGAGCTGTGTGTGACATAACTGGATACCAGGGTTGCTTGAAAGATGGTAGTGGAGTCCATTATGGGGGATAAGGGGCCACAGCGTTGGTACCCAGACAGTTTTCAATGCCAGGCAAGAGAGCTCGCTGGGCTGTGTTACGACTGTACCTTGCACCTAAACTTGAACCCATGACAACACCTTGCCAGTTGAACTGTAACTCGCTTATATTATCTGTTTGACATTTGCATAGTGCAAAACTAGCCTAAAGAGGTGTGTCTTCAGCTGTTTTATAAAAGGAGCAGGGCTGGGCCTGTCCAGGTGGATATGGGGTAGCATCTCAGATGTTGGGTTCACATAGGGAGAAGGTATGTTGCCTTTTTTTTCTTTTTTGCACTTCTTAGCCTTCATTCTTGGCTGGGTGGGAGCCAAGAGTCACCAGAGGTGGTGAGCTTTCTGTGTAGAACAGGTACTTTTTCTTTAGTAGGGAACACTTGTACCAAACTATCGTAGTTTGGTTGGTGATTAGTTCCCTGGTGGTGAGGGAGCTATCCAGGGTGAATCAAAGTGAGTAGGGTGTAAGCTGGGGTGTGACTCTTTTGAGGTTCATGACATAGAGTGAGGTTGCACTAGTTGTTCCATTTTATACATATCTTGCTAACACAGTCTCACAATATCAGAAGCAGGTTGTACTGGATGACTAATATCCGAGTGTTGGAAGCTCTCGTATATTGTTATATATAGGGGTATTTTATCCTGAAATGTGAAAGCCTTAATGTGTCTGCTGATCTGTGAATGGCAAGGTGCAAGGAGGCCAAGACTGTTTAGAATGAAGCCTCCGCTTGAAGATTTGTACTACTGCTTAATTTAGGGTTCCATAACTACTGTACATGAATAAAGCTGTGCTCCTAGCTCATACAGTAAATGGATTGCAAACACTTTCAGATGAGTTTTATAATTTTATGCAGGGGCTGAAGCGTAACACCCATTCAAAAACGTTTTAATTGGAGAAACACTCATAATGAAAACTATGAACGTCAGCTACTTCGGTATCTTATTTAATGCCAATTTGAGCTGGTATCGATTATTTACTCAGTGGTCCCAAACGATAGTAGCGATGTGTCAAAACACTTCAGTTTCGCGAAGAATTTGGGACATAAGCCCCTAAAGAATTGAGCATGCTATATAAAAGTGGATGCCTCTTCGTGGGCACATATGAAGCTGGCGTGTGGGGGCACACATCTGTAAAGTCCCTTCAGGTAGTAGAGAATAGGTTTTTAAATAAGCTTTAGGACTTCCCAGATCCACATCAAGTTTTATTTCCCAACATGAATTGGGGTTATGTTTTTTAGAATACATGGTGGGCTTGACGCCCATTCCGTTATGGATTAAAATCTGGTCCATACAGGAGCTAAGTTTCACATGCAGAGTGGTGAAGGACTGTCTGAAATAAAGTAACATGCTAGCCATACCTTGGATTAATTATGTAAAAAGTGCTATTCGAGATCTAGGATTAAGCCCACTCTTCTAGACTACAGATAAGATTAACTCACATACCAAAGTCCTGGTTAAGGGGATGCACTTTCCTCATAAAGAAAAGTTGAGATTCATGAAAGCTCTTAATATGGTCACAGTGCATTCATACATTCCACTCTCAACTTGTAATGGCATGGAGCCCTACTTAACGTGGATAGAGGCACCAAAACATAGGTTTTATTTAACACTGCTTAGACCCAATATGATATTTTTTTAGGAGCTTTTCCTGTTGGTGGGTCCTGGTTTGCTCTTTTACCCCGTTGTTCATGTGATGGAGTTTCTAGCCACTCAACCAAGCACGCCATGCTGTTTTGCATTTTGTACTGTGCTTTTAGAACTGGGGTTTTACACCCCATTTTAAGTGGAAAATGTTTTAACACACACCAGGAGGGTCTATTGGCTTTACAATGAATTAAGCTGCCAACAATTTCTTATGCAGTTTTGAATTTTATCATTCAGGCATTGAATGTAAGGAAAACATATTTCGTATGATTTATCTATGGTGGTTGTATGATCAGTGATGTATATGTTATTAACTGAAGTTTTATGACACTTATCTGTTGTGCCTTTTATATGTGTTTTAAATATGTGCTTTTGTGGTCATATGTCTGACCGAATAAAGATTTATTTGACTTTGGCCTCAGGATAATAAAACACTGTGTTCACCATTTTGAGTTTGAGCTATGACCTATATACTGGAATCTTGTGCCAAATAAAATAGTGAAGAAAAGGGTAAATCCAACTTTACTTTTTGCACTCTTTTAGAGATATGCCAGTACTTTTCACCAAACCATAAAAAAACCTTTCTTCCAAAATGCTGTAGTCACTGTGTTGAACAAAGCAGACGAGCAGAGTATGTTATGAACCATCAGCTACTCATCATCCACATACAACTGCCTAATATCTCACTTGATTTGGATCAAGCACAACGTTCCTCAAAATGTAATTGTAACTGATCGCTCACTAACATGTTGACAACTCCACCTGAACAGTAGTCTAGGGGCCCAATTATAAGTCAGTTATAGCAGATTTACTATAAGTCAGGTGGAGCTCTTTCCCTGGGAGGATCTCGCCCTGAGTAATTACAAGTGCACCGTGTAAAATTAAATGTAATTCAATGCATATTTACCACTGCTCAAAGCAACTAGACAGTGCCCAAGTGAAAGAAGCCATAACTAAGAACTGCATAGTTTGTTTGACCCAGTAGATCCGGGTTCTGCATGTTATTCCCCATTCCAGGAAAGGAAACTTGTGATACCAAGAAATTTCTGGAGGCGAGATACCTTCTGCAATTGTTAACTCTGGCCTTGGTATCATACCTGACATCTTGTGATAAAACCATAGGAAAAGGTCAGCAGCTACTATTGAAAGATAGTCTTACTCAAATTAAGTTGATATTGTGTTTAATTGCTCAAAATCTGTCATTTTATTTTTTTTCAAACAAAATCTTCAATCCACTGGAAGGAAATGTATGATTTATTAAAATCTTATTTACCTCCTTGTTTTCAAGTATAACACTTCACCTGAAGATCTCCTGCCCACCATCTCCTGCCTTCAGTTACCCTAGGAACCCATTAGCAGCAGTGCCACAAGTGAACGTAGAGCTGGAGTCAGACTATGATGACACCGACACCGAGAAAAATCGCAGAGACATGGGAAGCGAGACCACGTTATAGTACTGGCGCAGAGGATCAATGATATCCATTCAAGAAGACGTGTTGGTTTAATAACATAACATAGATGGGAACAAATGAACAATCAGCAGAAAGTGCTATTGTTAATTGCAATTGTTATTCTTTGAAACTGCACCTAACAACAACAAAATATGAAAGACTGACTCTGTTATTAATAATAATTACTTGTTTATATATAATGCTTCATACAACACTACTGCTGTTTCTAAACGCTGGTGGGTATGTGTGTGTCCCAGAATGTAAGATGTGTTCTTGCCTTTTTGCTTCTAGCTAAGGCAATCTTAATAAGAGATCATGTTTATAGGCTAATAAAGAAGGTTCAGTAATGTTCTGCACCAGATTCAGTTCCTGTATATAACATGTAAATAATGAAATTAGGCCTCTCTCGTATTTGTAAGAAGTAAATAGTTGGAAAATAAGTTCTCTGTTTCTTTGCAAAATATGTGTAGGAAGTACATACTTCTATCCTTAAAGTGATTCATTCAGGAATTTGAGCAGCACCACATTCATAAATATGAATTCAGAGCAAGAAATCTGACTTTTACTTTTTTGATTATGTATAAATCCTCAGCTTTATGTGTGAAAAAAATGAATTAAATGTAATGTTACTAAAATTCTGAAATAATAAGCATTAGACCTCACTTTAACTATCCAAATCACATAGTTATTTCAAACGTGTCTGATTTGTACATATTTGGTAAGCACTATCTCATATACAAGAAGATAAATTCACAGGACTGTTGTAAAATGAAAAGTTGATTACATTTTTTTAGGAAGAAGGATGTTTCCATTGTACTGCTCATTTCTAGCTAATGAAGTATACACATTGGTACTGTATTCAAAAGCCATCTTGGTATTGAAAGGGTAAGACGTAGGCTCAGTTCTTCAACTCTCATATAATAGTTTGAACGTATATTGCTTTGAACTGCTTTGTGAGTCAAAACCGTTGTTTACCCTATAAATTCTCTCCGCATCCATAGCCGTTTTATTCCAGAACAGTCAAATAATTACATTTGACATTGTCAAGTGGTGCTTATAAGCGATATTAATAATTTGCCCATGACATTTAGACTAGGAAATGGGACTAAAATAGGCATACATAGCTTTCATGCCCTTTCCAGGAGCTGCACTCAAGTGCTCACTTAGGGCCTCATTTATGAGGCCTTGCGTCAGTTTTGCGCTTCCGATGCGTCACTTTTTGTGAAGCATCGGCGGCGTAAAACATGCCTCCTGTTGCTCACTATTTACAAAGTGATGCATCTAAGCAGATGCGTCACTTTGTAAACCCGTGCTCTATATTATACCTGCGTCAGGTATAATGTATGCACGGGGGTGCGTTCCTCCGCAAAAAGCCTCGTAGAAGTGACGCAGTGAAATCTATGAGATTTCACTTTGTCACTTCTAGGACGCCGTTGCGTCAAAATCTTACGCCTGCCTCACAGCAGACGTAAGACTGGCGCAGGCCCTTTCACATGGGGCTTGCCCCATGTGAAAGGACTCATTGCTGGAGTTGCGTCACTTTTGTGACACACTCCAGCAATACGTCACTTTTGCCCCATACAGATACGTCAGAAATACTGACGTATCTGTAACTCCTTGCGACATGATGCGTCATACAGTAAATATGACGCATCAGGTATGTCGCAAGGAGTGCGCACTGAGAAGTGACGCATCGCTGCTTTCACGCAGAGATGCGTCATTTCTCATAAATGAGGCCCTTAATGTTTTCCCCCAAAACAAAGAAGTTTCTTTGGAGTATTTCATGACTCAGTGGTCTAATAGACCATGTGTACTTAGGTGTCTAAGAAAACATGACATTTCCACTAAGTGCAATCATTGTTAACAAGTCATTGCTAACAAGGGACCAATGAATAATAAATGAGATACCTTTATATTTGTATATCTCCAATTAGTAAATATATGGCTTTACATTTCAAAGACTGGTGATAACAGAGCGCTCATGTACGTCTAATGTGAAAGTGCAGTAAAGATATTCAACAAAACAATACGAAAAAAGGTAGAACGTCTGCTCATATAATGTTTGGAATTATGATCTGATTATGTCTGAATATCCCAAACTCCTTCACGATTCGGAAAGACAGTTCAGAAAATAATATTGTTAATGTTTCAACCTATATAGTCATTGAAGAGGGACTTCAACAGGTCAGATATCTAGGAAATTTCTGGCAGCAACCCTGAAATGGCTATTTCAGAAAGCTAGCACCTAGTATATATATATCGATCAGGCTAAAGGTAAGGTGCTCTGGTATAGGGCAAAGGGGAAAAGTCTTGTTGAACACAGGCGGAATATCTGCTAAATTCGATTAATGAGACGCAGGGCCTGCTGTGCACAATAACTGTCAATGCCAGTGAACATCATTTCTACTCAGTCACTCACCATCAACTTTAAGAAAGTGCAAAATAATTGTGCAAAAATATTTTTAAAATAGGACTTTAATGGCACACATACCATTTCCACGTGTTACTTCCCATTTCTTTTTATCACTAAGGTGTTAAGCAAGTGGAAATCTATACAGATTGCCCAGTGCAAATTTTATTTGTGCTGGGCTGTTTTTGCACCAACCACTCACATATATGTCTTAAATGACCCAACAAACCATTATTCATACCCATCAGCACACATTCATTGGCCTTTGCTTGTTAAAGCTGACCACTGATGACCTGTTCATGTATAACCAATCAGAACACTTCATATGAAATCTACTCAGGTTTTGTGAAAGCTCTCTTACACAAGATTTTAAGGAATCATATTTGCACAACATGAGGAATTAAAGGTGAAGCAAAAATGTACCCAGACACCTTTCCAAATTCCAATTCCTATACTGTATCTAACATTCTTATTTGTGAACTAATACCATTCACTTTCTGACTTGATATCCACAGTGTAACTGTTAAAGTTAGACTTGGCAAGGTGCGAAGTATAAAACTTTGCTCATTCAAGAATATGAACACACACCTACAGCAGTATTCCTTTAAGTGGGATTATTAAAACTGGTTTTCACCCACGATCTATGATCCACTGACTGCAAACATCTATACAATCTTGCCCCCTCTCCTCACCAACATAACCTTGAGTTTATAAAGTGAGAGTACCAACTTGGGTTCCGATAAAAAATTGTGGCTTGTGCCGCAAAGATGAAGAGCCACAGCTGTAAATCTGCACAATGGCATGTTCTGATGCCGTTATTCCAGTCTCCCACACTGTAAGCTTGTGACACAATGGAGACCAATGTGAGGATGTGCCTATTTTCAGTTCACAGCACCTTGTGTTCTCTTGCAGATGCCGAGCTCTCCCCCTCTCCAGTGGCGGCTGCCATTTAATAAAAAAAAGGGTGATGAGACGAGTTTGGGGAGCACGGGGGCGAGGGTAAAGCAGGTGTAGGGGGGACATGTTAATAATAATAAATAAAAAATCTTATCTGACAATGCCGGCCGCCTCCTGCGTCACGTCGCTCCTGCTGGCCTCTTCCTGGTCCCAGCAGCCCCTGGGACAGGCTCCCATCCAACCTCCGTGCTGCAGAGCAGCATAGCAATTGGCCTGAGTGGGCAGGAAAGACGCTCCATTCAGGTCATGGAGTTTGTGGGGGTTCTCCAGTCTGGCTTCTGAATGCAGCCGGGCAGGAGAAACCTAAGTGAGCATGTGTGTTTTGGTCGGCCTGAGACAGTTGGGCAAACACATATGCGTACTTATGGAGTGTACAAGCACTCCTTCTCCCACCTCCCATGCCCTGCCCCTCCATGCACAAGCTGGCTCTGAGCCAGCAAACGAAAAATAAAACGATGTTCTAGCATTGTTTTATTTTTCGTTTGCTGGCTCTGCGCCAGGCAGTGGGGTGATGCTCCTCCGCCATTGCAGAGGAGCCGCCACTGCACCTTTCAACAACCCAACCCTACCTTCAGGGGCATAGCTTCAGGGGGGTTTGTGGAATGTTACACCCCCCCTAAAAATGTATTTTGTAGTAAATAGTTGGGTGGAGGTGCTTTCAGTCGGGTATGGTGAGGTGTCGGTCGGATTTCAGCCTGGAATTTGTACATGCCCACACTGACAGAAACACACACACACTCTCTCTCTCTGTCTCTCATCTCTGCCTTAAAACTTGGAAGTTTGAAAGCTATTGTCTTTGAAGTAGCCCTTACAATCAGAACTCCTCTGTCTTTCCCAGTGCCTCTTAAGCTACCCTTGTGTCCTGCGTCTCATATAATATATTTTAAACATTTTATGCCAGCGTGATTGTTATTAAATCTGAAACTTACATTCCCTCGGTCTTACTGCCCAAGCCACGCCCCTGCTTAGGTTGTAATGGAGACTGATTTCATTCACTGCTGCTTGAAATAATATTGTGTTTTTAAACTGCAGCTACATGGATAGCTGCTGCCCATGTGTTAGAAAAGGGAAAACAAACTGATTAAATCAACGCTGCAGTGATTGAAGGCAGCTCCTGCTGCTTAAAGCAATTGTACTGGACCTATGAAGGTCTCATATTCCTCCAACGGAATTGCACCAGCCTTTGTGATAGAGTTTGACAACTACATACTGTGCTTGTCATTATTATATGCCAAATTGTGCCTCCGTGGTTGCTGCAGAGTAACATTAGGCCCGATGCACAGAGGTAAACTTAGACTTTTGTGTAAGTTTACTACTTTTCTGTATTCACAAAGGTAAACTTAGACCAAAAGTCTAACTTTACTACTTTTTGGAATTCACAAAGGTAAGTTGCTACTAGTAAAGTTAGACTTTTGGTCTCAGTTTACTTTTGTGAATACCAAAAAGTAGTAAACTTACAAAAGGTCAAAAGACAAAAAGATGGGGGTTAGAGTAGCACATTTTAGCCCTGAGGGAGGGGAGCAAATATTACTTTCCTCAACGGTGCTCAGGTAAGGAGGCCATTCTATGAGCCGTGCTTTCACAAGTGCTAACTGTGCATCTGGCGAATGATGATGCCGCCAGCCACAGCATTTATTGGGTGTGCCATTATCTCACCAGAATGCACACATGCCAATACACCCGAATGAGGCAGGAGACTCCTGATTTTTTAAGCCAAAAAGTACTTTAGGTTGGCTATCTGCCATCTGAAATTGACTGTGATCCAATAGAAGTCAATGGGGGAAATACATTCTCCCAGTTATTTTCTTAAAGTATCCCACTTTCTTCTTCTAAAATGTTAGCATTTGTGAGAATAGGGGATATTACAGTAATAGTGCATTTCCCTACCCACCCACCCCCACTGTTGTAATAATTTGTGTTTGCTCACATGGCTCCTGCAGTAGCGTAACACAAAATGATTGGGCTCCCCTGCAGATGTGATGATGGACCCCCGTGTCTCCAGATCGCACTGATATTCATTGGTCTTGGGTTCAAAGGGGGCCCCCTGAACGGTTGCCCCACCCCACGCTGCATGGGCCTCTCTGCTTTCCCGAGTGTTTAACTAGTTCTTATTCCATGCCATTGCATAAATTTTGCAAGGCATGCAATGGCATGGCTTAGAGGGTGAGGGGAGCCCCCTCCAAACATGGAACCCTGTGGGCCCCTCCCCACACCGCAGGGGCTAGGGGCCCTTCGTTATGCCCCTGGACGCCTACCTAAATCAGGATTTGTAAAAGTCCCATAATGAAGGCGCTAGAGCCCTATCACGATGGATTGAGCGCCTGTTTTTTAGTAGGTGTCTAAAGGTCAAACAGTTAACTAGGAAGTTCTCCAAATTAATGTATTAATTTTAAAATGAATAATTTGGAACCAGAGAGTGGCACTGCTCACTGTAGGCAACTACTGTTTAAAGTTCAAGCATTAACTAAGAGAAATTCTGAGTTACATGTCTGAGCTTTAGACATCTTGAATGCAAAAAAGCAGTCAGTGGGCCCATCATGATACAACCCAAGATGCTATTATTGGCTTCAAAGAGAAAAGGTTCTGATAAAGCTGATAAATGCTTGCAATGAACCACCACATCTACAGAAAATGTTACACTGTAACAGATCTACCCTTGTTCATTAAATGTGCATGTTCATTGTTTTCAAATTTAATGCAAGAGAATTGTAATTTGCGTTGACTTGTTCCAAGAATTTTTTTATGTACATCTTAATAAAAGTACATGTTTAACTTCATGAAGCCTCAGATTCTTTCAGTCATTTTCATTTTTTAGCCTTAAAACACATCTACAGGGTTAAGAAGGGAAGTGGAAGAAGATGGAGAAGGGAAGAAGAGCAAAGGAGGGCAGCAACCAAAGCTGCTGTGGTGCTTCTATATCTAATCGTACGAATGATGGACCCAAGGAGGTGATACCCTGTAGGACTGCCTTCTTACCCATCCTCTCTCTTCTGATCGCCTTCCCTCTATACACCTTTTTTAAAGTTCTCCATTCCTTAGGTGACATTTGAGATCATATACATCTGGCCTATTTTATCATTTATATTTGTTTTACAGTTACTGTCTGGTTTTATCAACATTTATCTTTTACACATCCTATAGTCATGTAACCATGTTTGCAACTTGGACATTTTCACATGTAAATAAGAGATAAATGTACTCTCATATTTGGCTTTTAGTGCTATAATTAGCAATTGCGGCTGGAAGGGAACTGGGATGCTGGGGAGGGGGAAGGGGAATTTAGAAAACAAACTATTAAAAAACCTTTACCTCTTCATGGCCACTGTCTCTACTCCATCATTGTTTCCCTTCTGCTGAGTCTTGGAAGCATGAAGGACACAGGTTGCCCTAAGCCAATCACAACACTGCAGTGCAGCGTTGTGATTGGTCTGAGCTGCCTGGTTCAGAGCTCAGATGGGGACTATGAGACTGTGCATATTGCCCACCAGGATGTGCATTAAAAGAGGGCCAGCCAAACCGCCATGCGCACTTAGAGTTTGCCAACCCCTGCTCCCCGGGTGATACCAGCCCCGCCCCGCCCTAACCTAGCCACGTAGCTACAAAAAATAAAATGATAACGCTGTAAATATCATTTTATTTTTCCTTTTTTCACTGCTATGAGAGCAGTAGAGCGATGCTCCACCGCCTTAGCGGAGAAGCCACCCCTGATAATTAGCCAAGTACAACACAATACGCCCATCGGAGTACGCTAGCATTGTAGTACAGGAAAATTGATAATTTAGCTCCTTATCATCTTCCTCACCCCAGTCCTTGCTGATGTGAGGTGTGTGCACTGCTCTGACAGGCACCGTGTGGGTCATCTATTTCCAATGCTTGGGTATGCACTTTTCTGACAGGCGTGTTTATTGCTCTGACATCCAGGGTCAGACTGGCCAATAGGGCAATCAGGCAGGGCCTGATGGGCTGGTCTGATAAATCAGTGTGAGGGCTTTTTTAGCAGTTTGTCGGCCTGTTTTAAGGCAAGAAGGGCTGGCTTTTACTGTCGACTTCCCACAAACATTGACTGCAACAAGCACAAATACATGCAGTCCCCCATGCCTTCAAAAATACCAATACAGCTTGTCTTTAAAAGTTCAAAATTTGCCTGAATTTTAAATGTGGGCCACTTGTTTAGCTATCTGGTTAGCTTATGGGGCATCCTTTGAATTGTTTTCCTGGCTACTTTTTAGTTCCAGTCCGACCCTGCTTCGCACTGTGTCTCATCTATTTCATATGCCTGAGTATGCACTGATTCTGACTTCAAGTGTCTGAGTTCTCAGGCTGGGTAGCTCAACTCCCAGCGCGCTAGCTCTAAAATCTAGGGCATAGGCATTGGAAGTACAGGTGCTGCATCACCACCAGAAATAATTTATGCTGGATTTCAGAAGTTAAATGAGTAATAAAGATGCTTTAACCTCTTCCATGCTCATGATGAGCTGAGCTCGTCATGAGCCATGGCGCTCCGGTGCTCATGACGAGCTCAGCTCGTCATGAGCCGTGGAACGCTCGCATGCGGGGATAATTCCCCTGCTGTGCTGAGCGTTCCACGGCAGGTAATGCACCTGTGACGAGCTGAGCTCGTCATGAGCACAGGAGCGCCGTGCCTCATGACGAGCTCAGCTCGTTATGAGCATGCGGGCGCTGTGCGCGCCCTCCTCCCCCCAGCACAGCGGGAAAATAACCCCCCCAGCGAAGGGGTTAAATGTATGTTTATCTTGTCACATTTGCTTCGTGTTCAAAGACAACAGTCAAATATGAGAATGTATATTCTGACAAATTGCTGCTTATTCGGAAACTATAGTGTATTTTTATTTCTCGGCCTGCAAAGTGAGAGGATTTTGTAAAAGTGATATAGGTGAATAGCTGTAGAATGTTAGTTTTTGTGTAGCACACAACATTTAAATATTGAGAAATGAACTATACACATATATTCAAATTTTACCCGCAATTAGTAATCCGCAAATCAATTGCTTTTTTGTAATTCTGAAGTATGATCTAGACAAAGATTTTACTAGGATTAAAATAAATTATGGCACTTTACTTGGTGATGCGCAAATGATAATTATTTACTGAAATGTGATTTCCAATCATTATCGTTGTTGCGCTACATAGGTTTACCAGTAAAACTGTATGTCTATTAAAATTTAGAGCCCATTTCAGCGCAAAATTTGGTGTCTGTACTGACAGTGCTCTACTGCACTAGTGTTGCAAAATGTGCACAACAAGCTACATACCACACCCTTACCAATCTCCTACTGAATAAGTGTAGCACATTTGCTACACTGTTTTATATCTATGGCACTTGGATTTTTCACAGTCCCTATGACCTCAGTGATGTAACATTAATTACAGCACCCTTACTCTAAAACGTGTTTGAGCACTACTGATCTAGGACCTACCCCACCACTCCTATGCTTTTACATTTCACTATTCCCTACTCAGGACTCCCATCATTCGTGTTTTAAATTTTATTTAGGCAGAGTGATCAAGACTTCATATATCCACAGCCTGGCTCCTTATTGTAGTGAGGGGTCACTATTGTGATGTGGACATTTATAGCAGTTAGTGAAAGAGGGTAGGAACGCACTGCCTGCATGTAACAGCGCCATTACCCCACAGCGTCTTTGTAGTTGTAGTTCCATTTTCACAGTAAGTCCATATTATTTTTCAGCTAATGCTGTCTTTCGAAATCGTATCTCTAGACACCAGTGTTTTGAGATTCTTCCCTCAGTTTGAAGCCTTCTCTTTCACTGTGAAACAACACAAGGAATTTATTGTAATCAGGCATTCCCAATTCTGGTGAGGCATTCTCACAGCACAGTGTAAGCTGTCGTACAAATACCATCCCAGGGTTCCGGATCAGAGTAATTTTTGTGGGTCAACCTTAGAAGAGGTTTCGCTGTCAAAGAGAAATTTGGAATCCACTGTCTACAATAGCCCAGCATTCCTAAAAACATTCTGACTTCTTTCTAGGTCTTTGGAGGATTCTTATTGAGAATCGCTGAGATTCTTTCCTGTCACACTTTCCTCACTCCCTTCTCAATGTGGTGTCCCAAATACAAAACTTCTGTTTTGCAAAACTGTAACTTAGTCAGTGATACTTTATGTCCATTCTCTGCTAAATATCAAACCCACGGTGTTCGCCTAATTTGGGCTACATGATCTCAATTAGTTCGATAATTATCACAATACCCCCGATAAGTCATGGCATAAGATGAAACAATTTTGCGTGGATATTGGACAATAGCAATGGCTACATCCTGATATATAATACCGCACACCAGATTTCAACCCATTTCCCTCAACCAAATCCCATATTTTATAAATATAGTTTGTAAGATTTTATTCCTTTCCCTTGGAAAAAATATGCAATCCACTAGTAATTACAAGAAGAGAACAGAGCCATCCTAGTATAATAAAAAGGGCCACATATCTCCTGTTCCTCAAGTACTATAGGTCATCACTCCAAATGGTATCCTTGGCACAATGTGTGAGAGAGGACTTTATTTGGCTAATTTGTTATCAATTTCCCCCTTTCCAGGAGTGTGTTTGTAGCACCTAAGCATTCCATAATGACTTTAACTGAGTGCCTTTTCCCAGGGAACGTTGCCATAACCTAAGGGAGGATTTTCACCGATAATTTATCACTCACACATCCATTTTGAATAGAAAAATTGTATTTTAAGGCCCAAGAATGTAGCAAAAATCCCCAGGCTACAGATGTTGGTTTACGCCTCACGGCTTGTATCATTGCGTTTTTAGGTCGATCAAGTACTGATGCAGGACACTACCTTCTAACACATCCCATGCGACCTATCTATCCATAGCCACCACCTCCGCTACACTTTTCTTTCCCTTCAGGACCACAGACAAACGTCTGGTGGTCCAAAAGAGAAAAAAATAATTAAAATGACACCTACACTCTGGGAGAACCCTCCTAGGATGTCTGAATCTTTTGGTTTTACAACAAGATTCTCCCACTTCGGGAGTTTATTTTTGTTAAACAAAAATGTTTGCAGAGCAGCCACATGAATCATGGTGACTGTCCTCAAACATTGAATGTCTTAAGAGGAGCCACCCTGGTGAGGATCCTCCAAAGGCATAGACATCTCTGCCAAGCAGAGATTTCTCAATACATCCGGTGGTAGACTACCTGGGCAGTGCAGGCCATTACCTCTGCTCCACTGGCAGATAGTGGCCTGCCCTATCTTAAATGAGGGTCTTGATCACCTGTACCACACCTAGGAAAGTTTTAGCTTGAAATCTCATTGCAATGTGACTACAGCATCAAGTGCGGATGAGTGGTTTGCTTCATCTTAAAGTGAAAATGAAATTTGCAACCAAACCAGGAGTTGGATTCGACTTGATGGTGCAACAGTCTTCAGAGTGGGAGGAGGGGGTGGTTGCTCCGCAAAGGGGCTCTGTGATACAGTTAACACCTTTCACTGACCCATGACAACTGTATCTGGCTGAAACAACCTGACCAGTACAAAAAGAAAAGAAGTCTCTTAATCTGACATTATTTGCACCTCTGTAAGGCTGTGATGCGGAAGTCCATGTAAGAACATCCAATGGTGAGTACCTCACTGGTAGAAAGGATCCTGATGGCAGCACCCAGTGGCCAAGACCTGGTACATGTTTCCATAATCTTCATACTAATGATGAAATTGAACATCTCACATTCCAAGCAAGAGATGCCAAAGGTATGCAGTTCATCAGCTCTAAGTGGTTGGTAACACACACACCTTAAAGTAAGTACATTGAAACCGGTCCCCGGAAGCTTGTATCCTTTCTGGTGAAGAATTGGCTTGGTAGTTTGGTCTGCCCTGTTCCCATGATGCACTGGGCCAGGGACAGACTAATTTGCATGTAGCCAGGTTCTGAGCTGGGATGGTGCAGTGAGCTAAAAAACGGTGATGGATCAAGCCCTGATCTTTGGACTGGGTAAGAGTGGTCTGCTTAATTCAGACACTCTGTTCATCACCACCCTCTTTTCTGAATCATTTTGTCCACCATAAGCGTGGAAGGGTATACTCAGATGTGAGTCCCTTGCTCATTGCACCATCAGGATTCAAGCAAGCCGGGCCGACGAGGCTGAAATGCCAGAAACCGGTCCCCGGTAGCTTGTTTCCTTCCCAGTATAAGAATTGGCTTGGTAGTTTGGTTTGCCCTGTTTCCATCATGCACTGGGACAGGAACAGACTAATTTGCATGTAGCCAGGTTCTGAGCTGGGATGGTGCAGTGAGCTAAAAAACGGTGATGGATCAAGCCCTGATCTTTGGACTGGGTAAGAGTGGTCTGCTTAATTCAGACACTCTGTTCATCACCACCCCCTTTTCTGAATCATTTTGTCCACCATAAGCGTGGAAGGGTATACTCAGATGTGAGTCCCTTGCTCATTGCACCATCAGGATTCAAGCAAGCCGGGCCGACGAGGCTGAAATACCAGAAACCGGTCCCCGGTAGCTTGTTTCCTTCCCAGTATAAGAATTGGCTTGGTAGTTTGGTTTGCCCTGTTCCCATCATGCACTGGGACAGGAACAGACTAATTTGCATGTAGCCAGGTTCTGAGCTGGGATGGTGCAGTGAGCTAAAAAACGGTGATGGATCAAGCCCTGATCTTTGGACTGGGTAAGAGTGGTCTGCTTAATTCAGACACTCTGTTCATCACCACCCCCTTTTCTGAATCTAGTGTTCCATAGGCAGGTCCCAGAGTCCCACTCCCTTTTAGGTAGCAGTACTGGTTATTGCTCTTTCACTAGAGGTATCATTCAGGTTAAACCTCATTGTAGTCTGGGTCTCAGCAATCCCACTCTGACTCTCGATTAATGTCAAACCTTTTCCATCGCCACAGCGCTATCTGACCAGCAAGTTCCCCTGATGCCGTCTGGCCTGAAAATATGTCTAAGCCGTGTCATCAGGATCCGAGTGGCAGAAATCTCTGAGTGTCTCTCCTTCAGAGGTGCTGAAGCTGCAGTGGCTGCTTTTGGTAAGTCATTGAACCGCTGCCCATGATGGCTGCAGTTTGGTGTCCTCGAGTTCCTCACATGTGGTCCTGTAGGGGCAGCAGCCAGAGAGTGTTTGATGCTCCTCCGATGCTTTGTAAGTTCCTCTGGTTCTTTCCTGGTGCAGGTCCTCCGGCACGGTTTGGGCCCTCTCAGGTCACCACAGAGGCCTCCTTTCTCCGTCAACAGTCTCAACCAGACCACGATTCTTGCTTTGTCCCAGTGGCCCCCTAGGCATACGGAGTAACCGTTCTTCTTCAGCACATGGGTTATGACTGAGAGGCAAAACAGTAAACTTCACAGTCGCCCCACCTGGCATATGGGGTTGCCAACTTGATACCACACATGGGCTACAGCCCCATCGGTACAACAGCAATCTCCAAGGCTGCCCCACCTGGCACATGGGCACACCAATTTGATACCACACACAGCTACAGCCCGATGGTCACTAAAGCAATTTTCATGGCTGCCTCGCATGGCATACGGAGTCACTGACTTGGGGCAGCACACAGGCGATGACCCATTCAGTGCAGCAACTGTCACAGCTCACTTCACATGGGCCCTCCTCTGGCATATGTGGGAACA
Source organism: Lissotriton helveticus (assembly GCF_964261635.1). Taxonomy (NCBI): domain Eukaryota; kingdom Metazoa; phylum Chordata; class Amphibia; order Caudata; family Salamandridae; genus Lissotriton; species Lissotriton helveticus. The sequence goes on along the minus strand of NC_136072.1, from coordinate 681,439,586 downwards.
TGACTGCGTGCTCCATACAATTCTATGAGGAAGTTGTGGTTGAAGTTTTAAAGTTTAAGGACCCTTCCCAGTGGACTTCGAAGAAACCCTGTGGAATTTAGGAGGTTAGAGAGCCACCCCACCAGTGGATACTGTAGTACCAGAGTTACCTATCCCAGGGAGCAGAGTGCATACGTCTAAAGTGGCGCTGGAAACCGCTGTGGATCTCAAAGGAGGACTTCGAACAAGAGCCACTGCTGGAAGGAACAAAAGTGTCCGTTGGAATCCAAAGGTGGATTCTGGCCGAAGAGTACCTGAAAGCAGAGGGGACAGAGTCTGGGACACTCAGGAGTGACCAGGGGCTCCGTAGACGAATGCCCACCAATGTCAGATGCTTCAGGTGTGTTGAGGGGGGTTCTTGTACTCTGCAGCCATGGGGTCCAGGAGATGTCGAGGATGGCCAAGAGCTGGAAACTAGCTGTTCCATGAAGAATGTCGATGGCGAATGGGTCGGTGTCCGGCGGGAGCACCAACAAGCCTTGGTAATGGCAACCAATGAAGAAGGTCAAAGAAGGTTACAGTTCAGACCAGAAAGGTCCAGGAGACTGACCAAAGCAAGGGGAGTGAGGGCAGGCCTGGAGCAACCAGGGGAGCCCAAGAAAAGCAACGTTGACCCTCAAGTGGACCCACAGGCCAGAGGCACAGGAGTCGTGAGAGGACCTTGAGCGATTTCACCAAACAGCATCCCACAAAGCATTTAGTGTGAGGAGGCTAGAGTTCTTGGTAGGAAATGGTGCCAGAGGTTGGAGCTACTCGGAGCCCAATGCACTTGCTTGGGTAACACCAACAAGCATATGCACTTTCGAATGAACGTGGTGCACAGGGGTACAGGAATTGCACCACCCACAATGGATTCTGACCTCAAACTTGGTGAGAGGGCATCTCAATCCTCGAGGGATGTAGGGAGCCACCTCCTGTGTTGCTTGAGCTTTTGGAGTCCGCAGGAGCAGCAGACTGGTCAGTTGTGATGTGATGCCTGCAGATGTACGGGAGTGACTCCTTTACCCCAAGGGAGATATCTCTGATTGTCCTTGATGCCCCAGAGGTCCTGCATGGAGCCTGTATGGTACACGGGCACAGACGATGCTTTGGACTGAGAGGGAGACGAAGTCGGGCCCAAACGAAGTCCAGCAAAGTTCAGAGTGTCCAGACGGTCGAAGGTCAGCGGTTTCTGGCTCAGAATCCTGTCCATTTCGAATCTAGGGTCCTACAGCCAGGTAAGCCAGTTTGTAACCACAGGAGAGGGTTGGACAGATTCAGGGGACCCTCCCAGGAGAGGGTCTGGACAGTGGGGAGGTAACTCCCATGTCCTTTGTTCTGTTTGACACCAGAGCAGGAGCCAACGGCTCCCAGGGCTGGTTTAAATTGGACTATGCACAGGGATACCAAATGTGCCCCTCATGCAGACTTTCGGTCACTGGCAAGTGCACCCACCCAGCTCTAATACACTAAATCCTGTCTGGGAGGTGGTCTCAACTCCCTGTCAGGGGTTGCCTATTGTTCTGCCTTCCCCTGCTCGAGGTTGGCTCAGCAGCAGGAGGGCAGAAATGTGTCTCTGGTCGGCAGCAACCATTTTGTGCTGCCCAGGACTAGAAGGCTGGTACCGGGAACACCAGGGACCCCACAAAGCTCACTTCTGAGGAGTGGAATCATAGCTCCCACGCCATTTACTGGTGTGGGGGTATGATTCCACAATGTTTGATACCAAACATGATAGGGTTTTATTCAGCCACTTTAGAGTTAGTCAGTACGTGCACGCATAATGCCACTCTATATGTCGTATATGGCTGTATCACTGACAACCCAGGAGAATGGACTCCATAGGCTGCAGGGGTGTCCAGCTCATGGTGGACACCCTCTCACTCAGAATCAAGCACATTGCCTTCAGGATTGGTAAGGTCTGCTATAGGGGTGACTTATAGGTTTTAAGTGCAGTTACCCTGTAGATATAGAGAACCTATATCTAAAGTAAGGGGTGCATGCACAATCGTACACATTGTGCAATGGTAGGACTGTAGTTCCATTTTGCATGACCTCTCATGGGTGGCATAATACATACTTCAGCCCATGTGATGCCTCTCGGGTACCTATGCCCTGGGTACATAGGTACTGTATACTAAGTACTGACAAGGGTACCCCAGTGTAACCAAGTACATAACAGTTTAGGGAGAATGCAGATACACTGGGGTCCTGCTAATCAGGACCCCAGTCACACTAGTCAAAAACAGTGTCACATTTAGCAAAACGTTGGGGTAACCATAAGAAGCAGATCCTACTTTCCTACAGTGGGTCGCTGACTTTTTCCTGCCCACGAACGATACGATGGGTACAGCAGCTGTCTCCTCAAATTATGCTGCAGGGATCCACTCAGCAGGATACCCACACTGGACCTTTCTCCTTACAATACTGTCCTCTCCCTTGCAGGGCACACTGGCCTTGGAAAGTCGGAAGGCGCTGGTGCTCAAGACTCCATGGTCCGGTGATCTAGTATTCCCTCAGTGATACTCCCCCATCCAGCAATGAGACTAGCAGACATTGGCCCCCTATTCCTGGTCACATGCAGAAGTCTTGCAGAGCTTCTCCTCCTGGCACAGCCCACGTGGCTGCATGGTAGTTCACAGTTTTTGAGGTCTCAAGCTCCCCTTCTTATAGCTCATTTTGCAGACACCAAATCGGATTTATTGTCTGAGACTTTCAAGTTTATAGTGGGGGTCTTCTTTCTTATGAATTGCCCTCTCCTCTGTTCTCACTTCCCTCAGAAACCAGTCTGTCAGAGCAGGAGCAGCTCCAAATCGGATAGCCCAAAAAACAGGTGATGGGACTGACTAGAGGTTCACACCTGGATGTCAGCCACACTGATATGTGTATCAAAAGGTTACTCCAGGGTCTCAGCCCTACACTTTAAAATTCTTTAATCGACTCCATCCCCTTCCTGAGATGCTCCCAGTGACCTCTCTCTGAATCAAAGACCACCCTTGACAGGTTTTAAAGAGCATGGCTCCCCCTTCCTCCTGTGTGTCCCACCCAGCTTACGGGAATGCAGCAATACAAAAATCTGTCTGGGGGATTTATCTCTCCTCATTGTTCCTCCAGTCAGCCCTGGGTCTTCCATAATAGAACCCAGAGCCTTCCATGTACTGTACCATTCACAAGCATACATACACCCAGAAGATGCATGTAGCACACACATGCTGCACAGCACTATATCCTTTATGTATTGCACCATTCACAGACACAAATGCATCCAGCGCATGCATATAATACACACGCACTGCCCAGCAGTTTATTATCCCTGTATTGTACAATTCACAGGCACATGTACACCACACAAGCACTGTACAACACTACATACCAAACCAATGTAGGCAAAGGGTGAGTTAAACAAATAGCAGCGGAATTTCAAAAGAGTGAGCCTAAAGGCTTCCCTCAAGTGACACATATAACAAGCATTTGCAATGCAATAGGTCTCGCATTTTGAGAGTGTGAGCTATTTGCATTGTAAATGGCAAACCTTTGATCTATGTGTTGGGTTTGAAAACAGATAAATAAATAGCTTAAACTCACACAAATGCGAGACCTATTGCACAAATGCTTATTTTGTTATAGCCGCCTCTAACTCCTGCAGCCTCTGAATAATGGAACTGCCTGCATTTAGTGCTGCTGTACACAACATTCTTTCCATCACTCCCTGTATTAAACCAGTCAGGTAACGCTTTTGCAACTTCTTGCAGTGTTTATTTTATAGGCATCTGACACACACGTAACAAATAAAGAATTAAAATAGGAACCAAACCAAAACTATTTAATTAACAGCAGGAGGATACAATACTGGTGCAAGTGCAATGAAAGTAAGTCTGGGGCATTTCACTCCTCAGTTATTAACCAGTACCTGCACTTTGGTATTTGTGTTTCAAGCACAAGAAATGGAAGTATCATTTTCACAAATGAACAGAAAGTTTAAAAACAATGCTCACGTACTTGTTTTTTTAAAGCTGACCTCTTCCAGGGTTGTAGCCTCGACACATCATTGGAGAAAGTGCAAACATGAGCAGTTCCTTCACCTCACATTAGAGCAGCATCTGAGCGGGATGGAATCTCACAAGAGGGGAAAAAGATACAAAGTAAACAAGTCAGGCGGGCAGAGAGGAGTGATATCTATGTAAACCAGTTACCTCTCCCCTACCCTGGGCTGTGGCTCACACTGCCTGGGGAACACAGTAGCGAAGTCTCTCTGGCTGTACAACCAAAAGAATGCCGAAGTGCCCCCAGAGCAATTCTGTCAGAGAGGAGCTTCAACTTGCAATGCAATAGGTCTCACATTTGCGAGATTTTGAGCTATTGGCATTGTAAATTATATTGTATTTTACTTTTTACTTTTGTGTGGAGTGGGTGTAGGTTGTTTAAAGTGGAAGTATGTTGTTTAAATTGGAATTGTTAGCTGTGAAATTGTGTTTGGTGGAATTGTGTCGTGTATGGTGTATTTATGTAATGGAATTATGTGTGATAGTGAATACATTGGGGTGGGAACTGTATAAAATAGACAAAGTAAGATTGAGAGGGATAGGTAGTTTGTGTATGAAGTGGTGAAGGAAGACTAGGTAGAGTAGTAGAAAGTCGTGAGAGAGAATGAAGGGGAGAGAAAGTTGTAGAAGCATTAAGAGGCTGCGTTTGTGTATGCACAAGGCACAAAAAGAAGTATTTGGGATTTGGATCTTTTGAAAAGTTATGGTAAATAAACTGTGCTGAAAGACGCGAAGTGAACCAATATGAGAAATGTTGGTTGAGTGTATGCTTGTGCAATGGAATCATGTGGATAGTAATTATGTGATATTAAGTGTAGTGGGCTGATGTGGTATTGTGTGTAGGGAAGTGGCAAGCAGTCAGTGGAATTATATGGCGTGCTGTAGAATTATGAGGCATGATGTGGTGTGGATTGGATGTATGTGGTGTGTAGTGGAATTATGTGTTGAGTAGAATTTTGTGGCATGGAGTGGAATAGTGCGGAGTTGAATTGTATTGTGTGGCATTGTGTGAAATTGTGTTGAGCGGATTTATGTGGCATGGTGTGGAGAGTATTTATGTGGAGTGTTGCTGTATGGTATGGAGTCAATTTCTATGGAGTGTGATTATGTGCTGTGGAGTGTAATTCCGTTGTGTGCTATTGAATTATGTGGTATTGAATTATGTGGTGTTGAATTGTGTGGTGTTGCATTGTGTAGAATGGTGTGGAATTATGTGGAGTGTAAATATTGGGGCATATTGCGGACTTGAATTTTGTTAAGTGTAATTATGTGTTGTGGAGCATAGTGGATATATGTGGATTGTAGTTATGAGGCTTGAAGTGCAATTATGTATTAATGTATAATAGGAAGTGTAACGATGTAGGTGCCATGGCTCCTTGAGAGCAAATGGGTTCTGCGTCACCACCTTGGGTTCTGCGTCACCACCTTGTGCCGCAGCATAATGTTGTGTTGTGTTAAAAAGTGCACCTTTTTTTCCAGGTGGAGGCGGAGGTTGCAGTATCCCTCTACTGCTGCACACACATACACACACACAAAGCACAGCGCTCAATTAGTATATCATTAACAATTACGGTACACAACACAAACGAAAGCATGTTTTATCAATTCAAATTACATCAGCTTAGTAATGCAGTCTAGAATTTTTTAACAAAATAAAGTTTTCAACATTTTGAACACGAGTACCTCATATGTATTGGTTCGAAATTGCCCTTTTTGCGTTGTCCCCAAACTTTTTCTTTCTTCCTCCTATTTTTTCTGGCCCTGCTTTTGTTGGTTTTGGGACTCTGGGCACTTTAGCACTGCTGTTCAGTGCTTAAGTGCATATGCTCTCTGTGAAATTTGTATTATAAATTGGTGTTTCCATGATTGACATATTTGATTTACTGGTAAGCCCCCTAGTAAAATGCACTGAGTGTGCCAGGGCCTGTAAATCAAATACTACTAATGGGCCTGCAGCACTGATTGTCCCTGAAAAGGTAACTCAGACCTGCCATTGCAGTGTCTGTGTGTAGTCTAGTACTGCCAGGTCAGCTTGGCAACTGCACCCATTTGCCGGGCCCGAATCTTCCGTTTTCTTAAATGCTTGTCACCCCTAAGGTAGGCCCAAGGTACTCCTGTGGGCAAGGTGAAGTGTATGTGAAATGTAGGACATGACCTGATGTGTGTGGCATGTCCTGATAGTGAAAAACTGCCAATTTCATTTTTCATTATTGAAAAGCTATCTGGCTCTTAGGAAAGCATGGGAGTTAATGTAAAACATCTTATAAATATAACTTCCCATTGGGACCAGATAGGAAAATAAAGTTAGTATGTCGGAACTCAGAATCTAAAAGTGCATCTTTTAGTAAAGGTGATTTTTACATTCTGGTTTTGAAAATACCACTTTTAGAAAGTAGGTATTTTCATGCTTAGCCATCCTGTGTGCCTCTACTAGGATGTGTATTAGCTGTCTGAGTCAGGGCTGGGCTGAATCGACCTGGGCTGCATTCAGAGCAGTGGGAGAAGTTTTCACTAGCAACTGAATAGGCAGGGCCGGCTCTAGGGATGGTGCAAGGCCCCTGAAATTTACATAAGTGAAACTTTCTGGGCTTGGGGAAGCTGCTTTGTGTAGACTCCTCCTAGGCCTTAGCTCCTCCTCTCAGCTACCTAGAAGCACACCTTTTACAGCCCATTTCGGACTGAAGGTGTGAGAATTGCTTGGGGTCTGAGTGTTAAACCTGTGTGGGCTAAAGTGCTGATAATGGTCTTCCTGCAGAGTCTCTGAATGGGCAGCCCAAGAGGTGTCCCCCTCCCCTAGGCCTTTCCACATCATCCCTTAGAGGCCCAGGGAGAGGGCCCACTCCCATGGGCCCAATTGTAAAGAGACACCTTTCTTTCAATTTGATCGGCAGGGGTACATGAGGACTGGTGGGGTGTTGCAAATGTGCGAGGCCCCATGCTGGTAGGCTGAGTGCGCGTCCATGGGCAGCTGCCCACACTGCCCATGCCTTGCACCAGCTCTGTGAATAGGCCCAGTCTGCAGTAAGAGTAGTGGGAGGAGATTACCTTGCACCTAAATGGACCTCATCTGCTGTAGACAACGCTGTCTTTACCTCCCGCTGGGAAGCTGGGCTAGAGAGGACCAAACTGGTTTGGACTAAGCACAGACACTCTCTGCCTGAGAGAACAAAGGAATTTGGGGTATAAACTTAAAAACTCTTTCGGACCAAGAAGACTGCCAAGAAGAAGAGCTAGAGCAGCAGTGAGGAGGAACTACCACCTTGCTGAGTGCTTTGCTGTGTTGGCCTTCAGTGGCTGCTTCTGTCTTGGGCAGTGAAACGACTGGACTGAACTTTCTGCAACTTCTCTATTGAGTATCTCCAAGGACCTGAAATAGGATTGCCTCCTGTTCTGAAGTCTCAGGGTCAGGAAAGACTTCACCAACCTCTAGGTACCACTTCTTGAACCACTGTTTCAGCTGCCACAGAGAAGGGAAACGCAACCCTCCATCACTGGCTATGTGTCCTGATGGCATTGCAGACGGCACCTCGCACCGCAACCCTGGTCTCACTGCCGATGATGACAGACTACGACGCCACAGAGCAGTTGCTTGCACCATGACCTGTGGGCACCGCACTCCGCACCACCTCACTTTGCCATCCTGGTCTCACCGGCGCCATCGCTGATGCTGACTTTGACACCCATGACAGCATCATGGCTGGGAGCACCGCTCGTAAGTTTCACGACGCACTGCCACCTTCCACACAGCAGCCTGGGACAAATGATGCCAGTTCCTGCTCCCGCAGTCTCAGTCGCCTGCACCACAACCTGCCAACCCCGCATCGAGCACCGTCTCGCCTTGCACCATAAGCCTTGGTCTCAATGATGCCGACAGGACGATTGTCACCGAGCCGCTGCCTGCACCACATTGAGAGGACAATGCACCCTGCACCGCTTCCATTTTGCAACGAACCGCGACTGTTGCTACGACCGGCTCGCACCGTGTCAGCCGCAACTAGAAAGGTACGGTTACAGAGTCTGTTCACGCTTTCACTGGCCTGTACCAACGTGGTCAGCTGGCACTGTTAGACTCTGTTGGTTTTCAGCATCGCGGTAGCCCCAGAAGGAGCTACTGACTCATACAAACTGTGTTTTTCAGGTACTTAAACCTTTTTAAGTACTGTATTGTGGATTTTTATAATTTTGGTATTGTTATAAGTATATAAAATATTGGATATTTTTCTAAAACTGATGTGGTGTCCTTTTGTAGTGTTTCACTGTATTACTGTTGTTTATGTGCAAATGCTTTACACACTGCCTCTAAGATAAGCCTGACTGCTCATGCCAAGCTACCAAGGGGGTGAGAGCAGGGGTTATTTTAGGAGTGTAACTCCCTTATGCGGACTAGAAGGAAGTGTCACTACTTGGACAAAGGTGCAAACCCTTGTCAGCTAGAGACCCCCATTTCAAACATTGGTCGCCAGCGGTGAGGATAGGACTTGTGTTTGCACTTGACTTACAGTGATCGGTGTGCACTACTACCATATCGCACACCATTACGTACCACATACTTGGTTTTTCCTTTTTGATCTATTTTTGTCTCTCCCCATTTTTGAACTTGAACTTCCTTCTGCATCATGTCTCATTCAAGAGCATCATCAGTTACATTCCTAGAATTGGTTTTTGAGGAGGATAGGTTGGAATCCTACACCGTGAAGGAACTGAAGGCAGGTGCAAAAACCTCAAAGTCCCATTGAGATGTCTCACCAAAAAGGAGGGGCTACGAAAGGCGCTGAGGGCCTGGGTAGCAGCCAGGAATGCCAGTGGGCATCCTGAGGATCCACGTGTGGAGACTAGGGAGTCAATTCAAAGGGAAGATGTGTTGAGGGCTCAGGAGCTGTTAGGAGGAGAGGTACTCTCGGGGTCAAGCAGCGGTAGTCCCTCTCTAGGTCCATCTCCAGAAGAGCTGGACGATATGAGGAAAGCCAGGGGGCTCGAGTTGGAGCAGGTGAAAAGAAAAATGGAGCTGATGGAAAGGGAAATTATCTTAGCTTATGAGCTTAAAGTAATAGAGCTGGACTGGGAAGCCAGGAGGGATAGGTGGAGCCCAGATGGTGGCAGCAAAAGTGTTAGGTCCAATACTGAGGGTCAGATAGATACACACACAAATTAGGTGCCCTGCTTCAAGAAGGGGGTTGACATGCACCAGGAAGTTCAGGATTGTGAGGTTAATCCAGTGTTGCGCAGTGTCCCTGGGGTGGATTGGGGAATTGGCACAGGGGATCATATTCCTGGTGGTGTGAGGGGAATACCAAGGTGTCAGTTGAGCTTGGGGAAGACTGCTGTAACCAGCATCCCTCCAGCTCTGGTGTCTGGCAGCACTGCTCCAGTTGGGAGGGTGCATTTCTCCAGAGAAAAGGGTGAAGGGGAGACGCCATCCCCACTGGAAGCACCAGTGGGTCAGGGGTTGGCAGCTCTGAGGTCAGAGCACACCAGGACTGACCCTGGTGAGGCCACTTCTGGCCTGGTGGTCTTCATGCTCTGTCAGATGGACAGGGGGTTGGAGGCCTACGCCAGGCAGACTCTTGCACATCTATTGAGGAGTGTGTTTCCCTTTGGGGGAGGGGTTGGTGTCCTCCCCCACATGTCCTGGGTTGCCAGGCACAGGTCCAGCCTAAGGGTACCGACCCTGGGTTGGAGGACCAGGTTCAGGGTGTCCCGCTGACTTGGAGGTAGGGGTGAATGCTAGCAATACCCCTACTTGGTTGTCTTCTGGGGGTATTGCTCCAGGTGGAAGGGAGCAGAGCCCCTGGAGGAGCAGGGAGAGGGCAGCCTCACCCCTGACCTCTGTCCAGCCTATGGGTACAGACCCTACGCTGGTGTACCAGTTGCAGGATAACACCCTTGAACTGATAGGAGAACTGTGTGGGACACCTGCCACAGGTGCCCTGACAATTCTAGAGTCTGGGGGTACTGCCTCGGGTGGGTGGGTGCCGAGCCATGGGGAGGAGGAGAGGGTGTGGGAGAGCACACCCCAGTCTCCTGTCCAGCTGCAGGGTACAGACATTGGGCTGGTGGGCCAGTTTCAGTATGCCATACCTGATCTTGCTGGAGGCCGAGTGGACAAAGGGTGCCAGGCACCTGGGGACAGAAGTCACACCCCAGGGGTGGAGTGGGTCACACCGCTATGTTAGCCGTGGTGGTACTGTCTACCTGCTGGGACCCACCTGTGAGTAAGCTACAGGTAGGTGCTGCACAGATGGTGTCCACATTTGAGGAGAAGGGTCCCTCATAGGTTAGCTTTGTGGGCCCTGACAGTTGGGACAGAGTAATCCAAATAGGTCAGGAAGGCATAGAACAGGAATAAACCCCTGCTGGTGAGGGTCAGGTTCCATTGTTTGGACTTATACTGGGTGCTCCCTTGAGTAAATAGAGACACGGAAAAGTTTAAAATGTTTATTTTAATGATGTGCTCTAAGATGCAGTATTTTTGCTAACATAAGCAGGCATATGATTAAAAATAATACGATCAGCATTGTTACTATTCCATAAAACACAAAGGGAGAAATCATATTATAATGATAATAGAAACAGGTCCTATAGTGCCTTATATACCACACTCCCTAGCTAGGAACTATGTTTTATATAATATAGAAGGTCTCTTAGGCTTGAATGATTAAACCCATACCTCCAAGATCAGCAGAGGTGAATCACATCGGGATTTGCAAAAGCTCTCTCGCTCTGGAAACTGATTTTCTCCAAGTGCCTAGATCATGCCTGCAGTGCAATATTAAAGGCACCAGAATTTCAGTTAGCAGCAGCTGCGTGTATGTTGTGTCTAAGCGTGAGCCGATCAGCCCGAAAAACAGCTAACATTGTTATGATAACCTTGGAGGCCTCGGCACTCACTGTGCAGACTAAGGTCGAGAAGTAAGTCTCGGGACGTTGAAAACAAGCCATTCTCATGTGAAGACATTCACGCAGCCTAACTTACAACAATAGTTGTATGCAGTGTTGTGTGCAAAAGCAGCAAAAAGGTAAAATGGCGTTTAAACTTCTAATAAGCCTATTCTAACATAGCAATGTGTACCAGTAAGGCCCTGCCTTCACTACAAGCTGTAGTACAGGGCGAGTCTGAGATGGAGAAGCGTTCCTTGAAGAAGCCTCGCCCGGACTAGGAAACCGACTGCAGCCAGGACATGTCCTTCCATAAAGTTGGAAAGGTACATAAATAGCTATGCAGAGGGCGTGGGGACAAAGGAACTTCAGCACAGCAGCCAGACTGCAAGGAAGTAACAGAGCTGGGAAGGTTTGGAGGGCGGGACCAGGTGGCATGGAGAACTGAACCATGCGCAGCTTTCGGTCTGAGTGATTAATACAAGTTGAAGACAACAAGCTGCCATTATTAAAGTGAGAGTGCCTCTCTCTTGCTCAGCTGTGTCCTGTGCTACCCTCCACACAGCAGCACCGAGGAGTGAAATGAAGAGGACTCCCCAGCAGCACTAGTCTGAAACAGAACAGGGGAGTACAGACCATCGACTAAAGGTGCCAGGGCAACCAAAGCTCTGGCATCCCAGGGGTCTGGAAGCAGGCAAAGTAGTAACTGGTGCAAATAAAGGATTGTTGGTGCACATGAAGGAGGCACACCAACAGCCTACCGGTTTCAGTCCTTCCAATTCACATCCTCTTCACACACACAATGCCATAACCACAAGACCCTCTCTCCTGTTTTACATCTTGCACAACTGCATCTCAGTCATGCCTTCAATCTACATCACATTGCTAATATCAACCGGGAGCATAGGCTGGCCATGCTTCAAATCTAGGATGGCGCGCTGCAAATAAAACAAAAAAGTGGCCGCCATTGTTGAAGCCGGCGTCCCTAGTGTTTTGTGTGGAGCAGGATGTAAAATTAGCGAAAGGCATTGTCATAGTGAAAGCGCACATGGCGTGCTAAATTGAATGTTGCAGGAACGCATGTCGTGCCTGCAGCAAGATAAACTCATTAAAGAAAGTAGTGCTTACAAACTAAATAACACGTACTGTGTAATAGCCGAAGTTAAAGGGCTAGTCGCCATGGGAGGTTACAAATGCAGACACAGTGGTACTAAGGCGGGGCTAACAAGCCTATTTATGAATCAGAAGCTAGCATTTATGAAGGACAATGACACAAGCTAATGACAAATGTGGACGGAGAGTAGATGGGGCTTAAAGTCCATACTCCAATACAGCATTGCTTGTGCACATGCGCTGCCCAGGCTTAACAAAAAAAGGACCTGTTCATTCCTATTGATCACTATAAGGCATCCACCCACCATCACACTCATGCTGCTTAGCTCCTGACAAAGACAGTAGCCTTTCACCACTATGAGGGTGGCTCTTTGGGCACCCTTGCTGGTCCAAAAGGTCACAATTCCTGAGATAGACCTGTGTCATGGTGTACACTCATGGTCCGCATTCGGCCAAGAAAACTAAAATCAGCATTAGGGAATCAGACATCAGTACTGTTGGGCACTCATGGCAGGGGTGCAAAAGCTCTCTCGCTCTGGAAACTGATTTTCTCCAAGTGCCTAGATCATGCCTGCAGTGCAATATTAAAGGCGCCAGAATTTCAGTTAGCAGCAGCTGCGTGTATGTTGTGTCTAAGCGTGAGCCGATCAGCCCGAAAAACAGCTAACATTGTTATGATAACCTTGGAGGCCTCGGCACTCACTGTGCAGACTAAGGTCGAGATGTAAGTCTAGGGACGTTGAAAACAAGCCATTCTCATGTGAAGAAATCCACGCAGCCTAACTTACAACAATAGTTGTATGCAGTGTTGTGTGCAAAAGCAGCAAAAAGGTAAAATGGCGTTTAAACTTCTAATAAGCCTATGCTAACATAGCAATGTGTACCAGTAAGGCCCTGCCTTCACTACAAGCTGTAGTACAGGGCGAGTCTGAGATGGAGAAGCGTTCCTTGAAGAAGCCTCGCCCGGACTAGGAAACCGACTGCAGCCAGGACGTGTCCTTCCATAAAGTTGGAAAGGTACATAAATAGCTATGCAGAGGGCGTGGGGACAAAGGAACGTCAGCACAGCAGCCAGACTGCAAAGAAGTGACAGAGCTGGGAAGGTTTGGAGGGCGGGACCAGGTGGCATGAGGAACTGAACCATGCACAGCTTTCGGTCTGAGTGATTAATACAAGTTGAAGACAACAAGCTGCCATTATTAAAGTGAGAGTGCCTCTCTCTTGCTCAGCTGTGTCCTGTGCTACCCTCCACACAGCAGCACCGAGGAGTGAAATGAAGAGGACTCCCCAGCAGCACTAGTCTGAAACAGAACAGGGGAGTACAGACCATCGACTAAAGGTGCCGGGGCAACCAAAGCTCTGGCATCCCAGGGGTCTGGAAGCAGGCAAAGTAGTAACTGGTGCAAATAAAGGATTGCTGGTGCACATGAAGGAGGCACACCAACAGCCTACCGGTTTCAGTCCTTCCAATTCACATCCTCTTCACACACACAATGCCATAACCACAAGACCCTCTCTCCTGTTTTACATCTTGCACAACTGCATCTCAGTCATGCCTTCAATCTACATCACATTGCTAATATCAACCGGGAGCATAGGCTGGCCATGCTTCAAATCGAGGATGGCGTGCTGCAAATAAAACAAAAAAGTGGCCGCCATTGTTGAAGCCGGCGTCCCTAGTGTTTTGTGTGGAGCAGGATGTAAAATTAGCGAAAGGCATTGTCAAAGTGAAAGCGCACATGGCGTGCTAAATTGAATGTTGCAGGAACGCATAACGCATGTCGTGCCTGCAGCAAGATAAACTCATTAAAGAAGGTAGTGCTTACAGACTAAATAACACGTACTGTGTAATAGCCGAAGTTAAAGGGCTAGTCGCCATGGGAGGTTACAAATGCAGACAAGGTGGTACTAAGGCGGGGCTAACAAGCCTATTTATGAATCAGAAGCCAGCATTTATGAAGGACAATGACACAAGCCAATGACAAATGTGGACGGAGAGTGGATGGGGCTTAAAGTCCATACTCCAATACAGGATTGCTCGTGCACATGCGCTGCCCAGGCTTAACAAAAAAAGGACCTGTTCATTCCTATTGATCACTATAAGGCATCCACCCACCATCACACTCATGCTGCTTAACTCCTGACAAAGACAGTAGCCTTTCACCACTATGAGGGTGGCTCTTTGGGCACCCTTGCTGGTCCAAAAGGTCACAATTCCTGAGATAGACCTGTGTCATGGTGTACACTCATGGTCCGCATTCGGCCAAGAAAACTAAAATCAGCATTAGGGAATCAGACATCAGTACTGTTGGGCACTAATGGCAGGGGTGCACATCCATCACCATGCAAAGGATGTTTCCATCCCAACAGAGGAGCTTGAAACCCTGTGGCCAAAGTCACCCCACTGTGTTCCAGGACTGAAGGGTGGCTCCAGGAAGACCCCGACACCGACTCGGCATCCTTGAGCATCTTTAGAATCCTGCATCCCATGCACCAGGACCACTCAATTGATTCCTAAGGCAGTTCACCCATTGAGCTGGAATTTGACTGGAGAATGCTTTAACAGAGGTAACTTTTTAACTAGAACTGGAGTCTAACTCGCTGTGAGGCCCAAAGATGATGGTGGCAGTGAAGTGAATGAGGTATCTGACAGGTGTGCCCAGGATGGAAGATTGCCCAAAGGTAAAGAGCCAAATATGTTGAGAAGAATGACAAAGGTAAGTGCTGCCATCCTATGAGAGGGCTCTCAGGATGAGAAAAATGGGTACCCAATGATGGGAAACCTTGCTTTTGTATATAGGTCCAGAGGTAGGGAGAGATGGGCCTCAGACCCTGGATGGTGAAATGGCAGAGTCTTGCTCACACGTGGGCAGCATTTGTTGAGTGTTTTGACCCCAGAGGAGGACGAACAAAGAATCAGGCACTATAGAAATGGCTAGACTTCACTGATGCTTCAGTTAAGGCAGTGGATGGCTGGATGAAGGTAATAAAGTAGACATTTATGAAGGGTTCCACAATTTGCTAATTGTCAGACAGAGAAGTTACACCAGCATCTGGTTGATTAAAAGTTATAACTGGTTTTTGGCTGGACTTCGAGAGACCTTGACCCCTGAAGCCAAATTTGACCCACCGTGTTCCGGGACTGAAAGAGTAGCCCAGGAAGACCCCTAACACTGACTTCGTATCCTCAGCATCCTTGAGAATCTTCAGCATCCCTTGCAGGACCACTTCATTGATTCCTATGGCAGTTCATCCATAGACCCTGGAACTGGACTGAAGTCTGCTTTAATTTGAGGTAACTGTACAACTCGACCGTATTGGTCCTTGTGACTGGCTACCTTATGGAGTTTGCTGCCTAAAGAGTCACCCTTATAGCCATTTGCAAGTGACATATTGTGGCTAACCTTAAACCGCAAGTCACAGTAGACTACAATGATTAATTGTGCTAAGTGAAAAGCTGTGATTTTTTAAAATTTATTTTTATTTAGATCTCTGGTGACAAGTGGATTTTTGTCATTGAGGTCTATTTAAAGATAAAAATACACCCTATTTTTATAAATTGGTGTTGTATTGTTATGTTAGTGTGTTGCTTTTTCTTTTCATTCAACCGTTTTGATACATCGAATTGCTTTACACTTATTCCTTTGAGAAAGCCGGATTGCTCTGAGCCTCAGCTCCTTAGGAATTAGCTATGGTTTTACAAACAAACCCGACTGTACCTGATACAGGTCTTAGACTTTCTTACACGGTGAGTTCACACCATATAATATAGAGCTCTCCTCACAATGGCAGTCTGGTGGTTTCCAGTCTTGTATTACAGCAATAGGGATCCTCTACCGAAAGGGTTTTCAGACAAGATACTTTTATTGTATGCTTTAGTAACTTAAGTTTACATATATTAGATCATCCCTTAAAGAAACCTTTCAGTAGACTTTGAGTTTTGCATTATATACCTATGCAGGAGGTGAAACTTGTGATCAAGTTGTGAACGCTATTCTCTTGCCCCCAGAGTTTATTTGGAACAGCCTATAACCATGTATATAGATACAATGGTGAGAGGCATGTTGGCAATGTTGTCAGATTCTAGATAGATGGTAGCAAAGACCCTGACCTTCACCAAAGGCGGGCATGTGATCATAATTTAAAACAAGGATCCAACAAACTGGCTCCCCGTCAATAAGAGAATAACATTCCGCCTCTTAACCCACGCACACAAAGCACTTTACGAACTCGGACCCGAATGCCTCAACACACGACTTTCATTCTACACCCCCTCCCGCCAGCTACGCTCCACCAACCAAGCCCTTGCTGCCATACCGCGCATCAACAAAACCACCATGGGAGGTAGATCCTTCTCCTACCTGGCAGCTAAAACCTGGAACTCACTCCCCATTCACCTTCGCCTCACTCAGAACCACCTAGCATTCAGAAAGCAACTTAAAACTTGGATATTCGACAAGTAATTCCCCACCCTTCCTCAAGCGCCTTGAGACCCTCTGGGTATGTAGCGCGCTATATAAATTATTTGACTTGACTTGACTAACAACCCTAACGTATGATTAGCATCGCATTGAGCCCTGAAGGTGGTTTCCAACACAAATCACTGGGTGGCACTACTGGTGGACTCTGCTGAAGACAGAAGGACATTTTCAGTCAAGAACAAGCAATGGAAAAAAGCAAAAGGTCTGGGGTTTTATTAGTGTTCAGTAACTGTGTAGCCGCTCACACTGGTAAGAGCAGTGGGGCGGGGTGGGAGGTGGCGGTAGTTGACAAACGACGGGTTAAGTAATATTGAATAAATAAAACGACTTACCTTGCGCTCACTGAGTCGCCGATTAGGTGAGCGCAAGGTAAGTGGTTTTATTTATTTAATAATAATTAACACGTCGTGTGTTAACTTCCACCACCTCCAGCCCCCATCCCGCCACTCTTACCTGTGCAAGCCACTACTGATAGCGGGCTAGCTGCACATGTTGCCCCCAAATGTACTATAAAGGAAATCCACATATCGACTGGCATGCAACAATATAGACGAGAGGAATGGGGCCTCTTTCTTGAAAAGACTGTACTAACAGAAATAAGATGTATCCCAAACAAGAGTCAGGAAACAGAGTCAGTTGGTAATTAAAGTGGTGCCCCTAAAAGGCATACACAGCAAAATGCAACACAATAGATACTTTTGAGAGGGGCAGTGAGTATTTTTTGCAGAATCTATAAAAAAAAAAAACTATCTGTGCATATGCCGTTTGTGACCAAAAAGCTGTATATTCAACAACATATTATGACAACAAAGTAAAACAAATGAATCTGCAAGGGTGATTAGTAATTAACAGCCTCTCAGTATCAAGTTATGGTATCCAAAGGTCAAGCACTTTCTGAAGAAAAACAAAGCCACTTATGTCCATACATGAAAACACACACACTTGCTTTAATCCAACAAAATACTCTAGTCCCATCACAACAGCTCAATGGAAAGATAAATAAGATAGAATAATCTACAAACTGTCATGGCCTTGAAGGGTAGTCATCCAAGCAATGGCATTCTATGAAGAGCACATGGAAGACAGAGGCTGACCCAAAGCTCTTTGTACTATTAAAGTTATTACATCATCCAACAGCTTAAACGCTCTATTGCCAGACCTCAAAATAAAAGCCTCCCTTCAAGCCCTTTTCAAAAAATGATTTGCAAATCATACAATCCTCTAGACCATGACTAGGCATATAGTGTAGATTATCAAAATGTTTTTTATGTCAAGGGGTTCTACAGTGTCTGGAAAGTTCCCAGGATTCTTGAAACCTCAGGGAATATTAACACCTTTAGCAAGAGGTTTCATTTTGATCATCCATCTACACAGGAAATGACCATTGGATTTCCCCATCGTCCATCTGCAGAGGAAGTGACATCCCCTTCCAGGACCTGCTTAATGGCGGATGATGCGTTGGCACACCAAAGGCAAGCTCATCTGTGCCTGTCTAAGCCTGGATCATCCCCAGCGCAAGGAACTCTGCACTACCCACTCTGCCGCTATCCTGCTGAGAACCTCCATGCCCTCAATGCCAGCCACCGATCCCCATGCTACTGCCTTCCCACAACACACAAGGGGTCGCACTAGAGGTCCTCTATTATGGGTTCACAGGAGGGGTATTTTTTACAAGGACTGAAGTCGGAGGGGGTCACACCAGGGTCTACTTTAAGTGCTCAGGTCACAGGTTGTATTTACAAGGGCTGGAGACAGGGGAAGACCATACCAACCCCAACTCAAAAGTACCCATTGAAGACCTTGGAACCCTGGGCCTCACCCAATGAGTAAAGGGACCTACCCATATCACCAGACACTTCCTGGACCTTATTTTCACCACCTTTGACTGCATCTGAGCCGGTGAGCCCATAACAGTCTCCTGGAGAAACCACCCCCTCATCAAATTCAGCATCCCCATCCCAGTCCACCACATATGCACCACTGCCAGACAAGCCTGCTGACACTGGAACCCACCAACGTGAACACAACAGCCTCACTAAAGCCATCAAGAATTTCAACAATTGGATGGCCTCCTGCACCAACTCCCTGCCCCCCCTCAAACAAAACAAAACAACAAGCTGTAGACTCCAGACCAGTCAGACTGATGAAATGCCACCACAAGCAACTGGAGTGCAAATGGAGAATGAGACAGATCAATGCAGACAAGAGCATGTTCAAATCCACCCAGAGACGCAACCAACAAAAAATCCAGACTACCAAATGCTCTGCTCTGGTGGACTGCATAGATGGCAGCCTCAAGAGAAGCAAATAAATCATCACTGTGAAGGATTTTATCTCACCAGCAGCTGCCTCCAACTCAAAAACTCATTTGAGGACCTCTGCAACAATTTGTCTCAATTCTTAAGCAACTAAATCACTGCCATTTACAGCAACGTCAACCTGCAACCAGACCCAACAGACCTTGTAAAATGCCTCCCAGTCTTATTCAAAGAACCAATGCTAACTACGTGGCCTGCTGACACTCCCGTTGAAACATCTGAACAATGAAGTCCATCCACTCAGGGACCCCACTAGACCCTTTACCCCACCAGGCATACTCCAGGGTACTGCAACCCTTCAGCACGATGCTTGCTCCCATTTGAATGCCTGCCCCTCTTCCAGGACCTGCACAAACATTTGGAACCATGTAACATCCTCCCTCTGCTGAGGAAAGCATCCACAGACCCATCAACGCTTGCCAACTATAGACCAATCTCCCCGCTACCATTCCCAGCCAAGGTCTTAGAAAAAATCCTCAACAGATGCCTTACAGAGTACCTCAATAATCACCAACTTCTCAACACCACTCAGTCTGGTTTCAGACCCAACCACAGCATGGAAACTGTCCTCATCACTGCCACAGATTACATCAGCATGACTCTGGATGAAGGAGACACAGAAGCCCTCAACCTACTGGGCCCCTCTTCAACATTTGACATGATCTCCTATCCCATCTTCATCCAACGCCTACACAATATCCAGTGATGCAACAAAACATTCATGGTAGGGGCTTCCGACTCCAGACAGTTCGGACCTCCCAATGCCACCTGTGCACAGGGCTGGAGGGGGCCCCCTAGAACCTGGGGACCTCCCTGCATCATAGGCGCTACGGTTACGCCCCTGACAATACCAGAATCCAAGAACATGCGCGCCAATGGATATGCTCCTTCCTGGCTGAAAGGACCCAGAAGGTCAGCCTGGCACAATACACCTAGGACCTTCCGATCTCATCCGCGGAATGGTCCATGGATCCTCCCTGAGCCCAACCCTCTTCAAGGCATACATTATTCGTGTAGTCAGAATCATCCGTTCTCATGACTCGGACAGTAAGCAACTCATTTTCTCCCTCATTGTCAAGACTTCCAGTAGCCAGATCAAGTTCAATGCCTGCAAGACTGAAATTTCCCACTGAATGAAGACCATCTCTCCGAAGCTGAACACCAATAAGACCAAAATTGTAATCTTCAGGAACAGCACTTCAGTGTGGGACTCCACCTGATGGCCAACAAAGCTAAAACTGGCACCCACCCAAACCAAGAACCTTGAGTTGGTCATTGACCGCAAACTTAACATGACTGCCCATGTGAATGCTGTCACTGCCTCATGCTTCCATACCCTGAAGATGCTGAGAAAGATTTTCAAAAGACTCTCAATCAGCATCCAGAAAACGGTCACGCAGGCCCTTGTCAAAAACAGGCTAGACTACGGGAACACCTAAGCCGGGCTCAACAAAAAACTCACAAGAAGGCTGCAGACCATTCAGAACTTTAAGACCGAAATCACTCTCAAACTCCTACGCCACACACATCACACTTGAAGAAGCTCTACTGGCTCCCTCTCCGAACCCCTTTAAGAGGCCACGGGGCACAAAAAAGAGGCAACTGCGCCTAACAGGATAGCGTGGTCCGAGCAGTCCAAGGCTCCATTGGGGGTAGGGGGGTTTGATAAAGGAGACTGAGCACAGGCTCCCAACTCAAAAAGTGCACAGCAGCAGCAATAACTCATTGCCCAGCCAGGTACCCACTTTTCTGAAAATAGATAAGTATTTTATTTCTATCACTACACACACAAACAAAAAATACAACATCCACAATAATTACACAGTCCTCCTCGGAGGTCGAGGCTCTAATGTTTCTGGGGTGATGCAGTGTCTAACTCACTCCTAATATTCGCAATTATAGTTTTTCCCGATTTAGCATTGGTAATATCCAGTGTATGCCACATTAATAGTCCAAATCTTAACTGACTAACAAAGTCAATAGTGTTCTAGCGCTATTGTGCTAAATTAGCAGAATGTTCCCCTGAGGCCGACAGGCACAAAACCAGTTTTACCCACACCAGCAGGTGTGAAGAGTTCAGAGTTCCTGAGTGTACCCCAGGCACTCGCAGCAGCCCAGTTCGTGTAAGTCAGTTGCATGCAGCCCAGGTGGCTGCAGTCTTACTTACAGTCACGCACCTGACGCTATCGGAGGCTTTCTGTGACTCCTCCTGAAAAATAAGTGTTTGTCTCCCGGTGGGTGTTGGTTTACACAATCCTATGTTGGGTCCCTTGGTGGGTGATGGTGCGCAAGTGCTCCCACAGTGTCCTCACTTCCCTGGAAGAGGTGCAGAACCGGTTGCAGTCCTTGGATCACCCTGTGATCCCCTCGGACATACGCCCTACTCTTTACGATTCTTTTATCAGCCCCATCTCTTTGCGGAGATGTGCCCAGGCCCATCCCTTGGGACTGCTCACTGACTCAAAAGAGCACCTTTGAAGTGTACTGGGAAAGTCTCACTCTCCCCTCCCCAGTGTGTGCCCCACTCAGCTTACAGAAATTCAGCAATACACAAATCTGTCTAGAAGAAGCTTTCTACCTCCTCTTCATGCTTCACCATATAGGTCTGGGTCTCACTAAATAAAAACTGTGGCCCTCCACGTATTGTACCATCCACATGCACACATACACCCAGTACATGTATAAAGCATACACGCACTACACAGTACTGTATCCAACATGTATTGTATCACTCGTAGGCACACATATAACCAGCACATGCATTTAACATGAACGCACTACCCAGAACCAGATCTTTTAGGAACTGTACTACTCACAGAGACACATACACCCAGTGCATGCATTTGTCATATACACACTGCACCCTTCATCTATTGTACCTTTCACAGGTACACATACACCCAGCACGTAGATTTATCATGCACATACTGCACAGCACTACATTCTTCTGCTACTGTACTACTTACAGGCACATATGCATCCAGCCCATGCATTCATTGTGCACGCACTGCTCAGTACTGCATTCCTGTATTGTATTTTAAGCACACATATGCCCTGTGCAGATACACCACTTCTGTGCTGCGCAGCATTTCACACCAAACCAATGTATACCAACGGTGTGTTAAGCATACAGCAGCAGAACTTTAAAAGTGAGTGACCCTGCAGGTGTCACTCCAGTGACAAAGGATGCAAAGAACCTGTTTACTCCTACTGATCCCTGCACAGTATGCTGCCACCAATGTACTTGTGCTGTTTAACTCCTTACAACCACTATGAGGGTGGCACTTCAGGTGCCCCTCCTGGTCCAACAAGACTGCAATCAGTGAGACAGGCCTATGCCTTGGTGCACACAACCAACCCTACCATATAAAAAATTATTTTTACAAAAGTGCCTGCAAACATTGGAGGTTTGAAACAGGATAACCCTTTTTATTGGCTTTGCGATGCCACTGAGCCAATAAAAGGAGGGTGAGCACACTCCTACACGGAGCAGAAGTTTTGCCTCCCTGACGCCTGCCTTGCGCATAGCACCCATTCCTGTGCAGTTAGCCCCCAGCAGTATCTGCAGGTCCCTGGACCTAAACTTTTGTCCACACCCTCCACTGCACTTTGTCACTCTTCTCCCACAGCTGCCCTCTTTCTCCTGTCATCCCTCACGTCTCCTCCTCTGCCCCCACTCACGCCTTACAGTCCCGAGACTACTCTTCCTCCACCTCACCCCTCCCAGTCAACTGTGTCTCCCATGATTCATCTGCCCCCACCCAAAAGGCGGCAGAGTCGCTAGCAGTATCCACACAGGTCCTGCAGCATTTTCCCTCAGGTACATTTTCTGCCTACTGCAAAAAATGGCACAAATAGAGGTTTCAGACTGAAAAATCAAGCAACCAAAGTTGCGAAATCCTGGAGGATTGTATTCTTTGTATTTCCAAAGTGTGTGATTACCTGTTAAGATGTCCTGGCACTATTGTACCGTAGACCAAAATACAGAGAAAGTGCTACCACCCCCCCCCCCCCAATCAGAAAGTGGAAAGTCCAATCTAGAGAATTTTCAAGAAAACTATGTTCATTGTTGACTGCACAGAACAGAGGTCCAGTGAATTCACTATGTTGGCCACTTCCTAAAAGGTCTGCCTTACTAATCCCCAGGAGCAGTAGCAGAATGTGGCGTGGGAGTGCCCATGGTGAAAATTGGAGTATAGTAGTAACATCTTTCTGTAAAGCTTTAAAACCGAGACCTTTAAAGACTGCATGTCTGAAATAGCCAATGCAGCCAGAAATAGCGGTTCTTGGGGAAGTTTAGCAACAGGCGAGCAGGTGCATTTTAGAACAATTGAAGATAACGTACTGTATTTGAAGGTAGCCCAAATACAGAGCACTGTCCTAATCTAGGCAAGAATAGACAGAAAGATGTTATTGTGAGTGCACAGACTGAAGGATCTTAGAGTGAGTGGGCATAGGAAGAAGGTTTCAAATGTTTACAGAAAGATGCCACCATAGACACCTGGCTTTTAACAAATGTCATAATACACTGCCAGATGTGTGTATTTGCAACAGGGACATTGACCTCACCAACCAAGAAGGCCAACTAACTAGGGTATGTAGTAGGTTGTTTTCACTAAATATCAAAATCTCCGCTTGGTCAGTTTAATTTTAGACAACTGATCATGACTCACTCGGGAACAGAAGTGATGCATCTGCAAAAGTTGTCAAGAACCAGATCAGTCACAACCAACTATTATAAAGTTCTTAAAACACTGGTAATTTTAAAAGAAACGACGAGCTTGGCTTAAGGGGTCAGGAGGATTGACTAAACTAAGATTTAGAAAGGAACCTTGAGGGACCACTGCAAACCAATGGTTTAGTAGGTTTCTGATAAACTGTCACGGAAACTGTCAGGGTGCAATACACTTGAAAGGAAGAGGTGCAGCACGATACCTTCCCTTCCTTCTGATCCCTGTCCCACTCGGTCTATCAGTACTGCCTTCCCTCTGATCCCTGTCCCACACAGTCTATCAGTACTGCGAGGGACACAGTTTCGAAGGCAGCTGACACATCAAGAAGGATCACAGCGGTTACACTGGCTCAATCCAAATTCCTGCTTGATGCAGTTGAGCAAACATCACTAGGCCTGTCTATCATAAAGCAACAGTCACCACAGATGGGGATCAGAGTTTTTCTGTACGTTATTATTATCCTACTATGTTAGTGACTATTATATTGCTCCCATTATCTCTGTTCATTCCTGCTGCCCCTACCCGTCTCTGAAGCGCTTTGATATCTGTAAGGATCTTGTTCGCGCTATATAAAACTTTGAATAAATAAATAAAATAAATAAATCCACAAGTAAAATACTATCACCGGGTTTGTCCAGGAGCGACAGACTGCCAACTCTGCAAATGTTTAGGTAGCAGAGGGCATACAAAGGGCCACTCAAGAATGACATATGCACAAACTCTGCAGGCATGGTTAAGCCACCAGTAAACATCAGATTGATTACACCCCAAAGCAACAGAGGTGCAGTGATTATACAATCAGTCTTAGTATTAACCCTGGGCGAAGTACTACGCTAGCGCAGTTTGCGAAGTTTGCGCTACTTCACATTACGCGAATTGCACGTAGCACAGTGCACACACACGTAGTGGAGAGGTCATTTTTTGCTGGCTCGCGGTCCTCAACATCAAGTTGGCGACTGTGAGCTAGCAAATTGACATCCTGGCGAGACTTTTTCCTCATTCGCAATCAGCAACATCAAGTTGTCGATTGCGAGCATGGACAATAAACCTCCCAGCGAGATTCTCAACGCGGGGAGGTCAGGTTTCTCATTGCGAGTGGTCGCATATGCTCGTGACCGCTCGCGATGAGAAACTACCAGTCCGCATTGGGAAAGCTGCCGCTCGAGTCGAAATCGACTTCAGCGGCAGAAAACGACTGCTTGCACTGTGCAAGATGACATTTGCATGGATTGCAGAGTGCGGACAAGCATCCGGCACTGTGCAGTCAGTGCGACCAGCATTTTGCACAGTGCACTTCGCGTAGAGCTACTACGCAAACTACGCCCAGGGTTACTTAGTATAAGCCCTGAGAGGTCAGTTCAGGAACAGGATAGAGGGATGGGCATGGTGCAATCAGAAGTGTTAAATGGACTGAGAGGTGCACCCAGGAGAATGGCTACCCAAAACCTTTGGAGTGGGTGAGGAGACATTTGAAGAGACGGAACGTATTTATTTGGATTGCCTTCAACTCCGGTAAGCGGGGTTTGTGGGTCAGGTAAAGATGCAGGAGTGAGAAAATGTATCCCCTATCTGCCCCAAACCTCCTTAAACAGACGTAGCCACAGGAATTCACCCATAACACCTCGTCAATTCAACTGGAATCCCCGACTGGACATCCTGAGAGGAGAGGTGAAGAAACACGTCATGGAGAGAGAGAAGTTCAAGTAGTCTGGGAGAGGAGCCACAGGGTATAAGCCTCAAACAATTTGCAAGCTGCAAAAAAATAAAGTGGCACAGTAGTCCATGGTGTTTTTTTAACAATGAAAGCAGTCTCTCCTGCTACACCTTGTGCTACGTGCTACTTCCAAGATCTAACTGCCTGAGAAGTGATGGATGTAGGATGCTCCTAATTCAACTACCAATCAGAATCCCCAATCGTCCCTGGCGGGAATTGCCTTCCTTATGTATAGCCATGATATTTCTTTGCCTACCTTTTATTCAAAGTAAATGATTATAAAGTCTTCGATCATTATTGTATTTTTCGAGATTTTCATTCGTGTGTGGGGAGGCGGTTCACCTACTACATCAAAAAAACCTACGAGAAGTCCTAGCAGAATTGCAGTATCAAATAGTTCTACAATGTATATTTTCCTCCATTAAGGAGGACACAGACACAAAACAACCTCAGGCAAAACTACCGTAGTTCCCACCGTTTGGGTTAATGCAATATTAGAAATTAATACGTTCTGTTGTGTATCTAGCATCTCAAACAGTAATTTAATTTTACATTTGTTTACAATTAATTTATCTACAACTTCCTTTGGAGCTGGTAAGATAAAATTAAGTACATTTGATTCAATATGTTTTGGAGAATAGTCACTATCTATTCAAGGAGGCATTAAACATTTCACCCCAAACAAAATGAAAACTATGAGGTGTCAACCAATAAAAGTAGTTTCAGCCAAAAGCAAGCAGCCAAGCAGGCCTATAATTTGGGAAGCGACCATTTAATGTCCACATTCCTAGTGACCGCAGTTTTTTCAAGCAATACTCCCTTGCTACACAATGCGGAATTAACTAAAATTGCTTCCGGTATAGATAGTCTGGCCTTTAATCCTCTTCTCCCGCCTTTTAAAATCATCCCTCAAGCAAGCATTGAAATATTCACTAATTCGCAAATTGTTAAAAGGATAATAGGTTTTCTCAATATATACCTATTGCCTTTATATTAGCTTTAAAAAAAACATTTGGCACATGGTTATTAGCTGGTGGGAGATATATGTGAAGAGCTATAAAAGACAACTAGAAGAGGACAAGACAACAGCTTGAGCACACTGCAAAGACATTTTTCATTTCTGCGGAATATTTAACAAAGATAGCAAAGCTAATCAATGTGTACCTAAAATTGTTTGAAAATGGTCTGGTTGTAAATGAAAAGCATTTAGTGGGGAAGTTGTCTAGATGCCATTGTACAGCAATGATTGGTGAAGTTTGCACTTCTCAAATAACCTACTTTTTGGTATTCCCTTAAGCATTGTGAGAAATGAAGCCTAATAATGGACATTTGCATTACATGTTTTTCCCTATGCATATAGATCATAATCATGCAAGCTTCGTTCAAGTGCACATTGGGGCGACACTTTAGCATTTGCCTCGAACTACTGAGCATCATTTGAGTGATGGGTCCACTAAGCACTATGGTGGGAAACATGCACATATCACAGGCAACAAATGTAGAAATAAAAGATTTCAAGCAATAATGTTTACAAGATCTCAGCGCCATCTGGTGGACGCCAGAATGCTTGGTTTCTGATCCCAATGTCTAGTATACTATTAATTTAACACAAAAAAAGTCAAGCGTGACCAAAGTAGAACTTTATTCACAATTTACAAATGGAAAGCATGTAACAGCACTTAAGAGTTGTCTGCTTCACAGAATGAATAGCCTTAGCCCTTACAAACAGCGAAAAGCTTTCAACTTTTGAACTGGCAACACCAGCTTAGTGCCACTTTCCCTTTTGCATCTGTGATTAGAGAACCAATGGGTTTTTCATGACGTCGAAGCACCAGTGGAATAAAAGTATTTCCATATTCATCCTTAAATAAATGTCAATAAATAAAAAAATATTGCATTTCTATCGGCCTGTTGGGAGTGGATTTGGAATGTCGCACAGTCTTAGTCAAGAGTTGTTATAGTGCCACAGCATGCAACTCTGTTGGTTTTAGCATTTTCTTAGCAGCAATAACTGTGTTCTTCATTAGCATAGCCACTGTCATGGGTCCAACGCCGCCGGGAACTGGAGTGATATAACCAGCTTTTTTCTTCACACCTATAAAAGAATAATTTGAAATCAAAAGTGGGCTGTAAAGAGACAGTTACACTAGATATTTTCTTACTTTCACTATTTAATATACAAAAAAACTGGCTTGGAGAAGACAGTCTCATGGAAACATCCATGATATTTTAAAACACAAACCAACCAACACACCTTCGTTAAGTGTTGTTGTAATCTCCATAAATAGTCAAAACATTCTTAAAATAGCACATGCCAATACAATCACAGACCACAAGTTCACGAGAGGCAGTAGACATATTTAGAGCTCCAGGGAGGTTAACGACCGAATAGAGCTCATTACTTTTCTTTAATGCCACCGATGCCTACCCTCCATGTAGGTTCTTCATGTTTTAGTTCTGTTACTGTGAATTTTACAAAGGGTTTTTCAAAACTGACTCATGTGGGGGTATCATAATACAATCAGGGCGAAGTGAATCCACACTTGCTATGGCTCCACAGAATCTTTTTTTTAATGTGACGTATTGCAGGGTCAGTTTGTGGAGAATTTAACACATTTTCCAGCATCCCATTTGGAAAAGCGTTTTTTTAAAAACATAAAATGTCGCGAAGTACCTGGTAACTTTCCCGCTCACAAAAATGTATAAAGGTTATGCAAGATCAGTGTTTACCAGTAATTAGGTCACAGAAGCTATTATGATTACACAAACGCATAGATTGTGCGTCACTTCAGAACAGGACTGCTGATATATTCCTGCATTACATAAAAGTTATTCCTGGAATATTCTGAGCATTCTGGAGTCCCCATGAATAAAGACAGCAATTACTCAGCAGTATATAAATAAATACATAGAAAAATATTGAACTGCACAGAGTGATTCCAAGAACTACTGACGCTGGGGCTATAATTACCTAGGCAGAATGGAAAACCGCCTTCTCCATCAAAAGAGCACGTGAACACGAGAAATGGATATCACACAATTATAGACTCCCCTTGAATCATTCTCAACTACCTCAGTGGGGATGGGTTGTGCTCTTTCAAATGCAAGAACAAAGTTTCTTACGCCCTTGTAGAAGCTGGAAGAAATTTGATTTGGGGCGGGTGACTACCCAGCACAAGGAATAATCACTACCAGCGTTACTAGTAAAGTGTGAGCGTGCCCGTGCACCATGAATTCCCCGGAGCACGTAGTAGTGATTGTCAGGCGCGCACAATTCACGTGTGATGCAAGATACTTTTTGCAGCTGCTGCTTTTGAAACGCGAGCAGCGCAAAAAATACCTGTAATTTGGCCTTTGTATTAGCCTGGGGGGGCAGCGGCAAGGAAACTCGAGTGGCGGAGCAGATCACATGGAAGAGGGGAGCAGCAGTTTAGCATTCCTCTTCCGTGCTACTGGGGCTGCAGAAGGTCCCAAGTTGCTGCATTAGCTTTGGAGATAGCAGAGGTAGCTACACGACTACAGCAGCAGTGATGTTTCCTTACAAGTCTGTGCTCTGGACATTATTCATGCTTACGAGCAGACGGTTGATGCTATAGGGACGGTTTCTGCTGTACTTGGCCCACCTATTCCACCCTTAACGTGAGAATTTAAAAGAAAGTTTTGTCTCCGGAACCTGGTGTGATTACAGTGTCTCACGTTTCTAGAGTGAGGTTTCCGTTTGAAAAATGGCTTTTGGCGTTACAGTATGATGCTGTATCCTCGGTGTATTTTCATAGTTTGGTGTAAATTCTTATTGGTGTCAAAGTCTGCCATCCTCATTTTGAAGTGCTGCTATCTATTGTACTACAAATCAATTAAAATGCAAGTGTTTGAGAAATAACCTATTTTTAATTAGATAAAGTCTTGGTCATATTTTTTGCATACCAGTTGCGGTATGCTTTCATGTGGGATTATATAATGGGTCAGATCTGGCTTAGTCCTCCCTATGAATTTCCTAGCTCCTCCAGCTTGACCACTCATGCAGAATGAAAGCCAGGGAAAAGCTGCATAAGAGAAGGTGTAACGCACAATGCAGGTTTACAAAAATACTTAGAGTAACAAATGCTACTAAAACACATGAGCATAAGCTTGTTTGGCCTATACTGGAATCCTAGGTAAGTGTTGCATGATTGCTCAGTTTCTTGGCAAACAACTTTGGCTACAGTGCACAGAGACTTTACAATGCTGCAGACAGAGCAAAAAAAGAATGTGAAGGAACATGAATTACAACCCTCGTTAGGATGAACCCTTAAAGTCACTAAAATAATCTGAGCTCAACCATTGGGGAGATATGGCATAGAGGAGACAGGCTAAACTTAGGGCAATGTGTAAAGTATGTATGCAGTACTAAAACAGTAATGAAGTCAAAATGCAAAGCAATAACAATCCAAAACCGAATTAGAAAACTAAAGTAAGATTTAATAAACAAAACTCCAAAATTGCAAAAAGACAATAAGGGAAGATACAAACTTTTAGAGTTTTAAGTAGGACTAGCACCAATAGGCACAAATTGCCAATTATAGTTAATTGTTGGGGTAGACTGGGACCTAGGCTCAATTTGAGGCTGGCCACGATTAAGTGCATTTCTGATGCACCAATAAGGTTCATCCTGGGCAAAGATTTTACCTTCTGACTGGACCCTTTCAGTCTCAATCCACAACTGGAGTACGCTTCTAAAACGTTCCAGAACCTCTCAGAGCAGGGAAAATTAACTTTCTGAAAAGTCATTTCCTTTAATATTTATTAAATCTCACAAATCTCACTTAACCATTGAATTGAATTTTAAAAACCTATTAAAAAAAAGTATTTTCATTTTCTATCTGGTCCCATTCCTAAGATACTGCATTTGGATCGTAATCTTTACCCTGGTTTTCTACATGGGGCAGCTAAGCCAGACAGTGAAAAATAGTTTTGGGGGGGTTAGTTACTGTAAGGACATGTTAACATTTAATATCTACATGCCGAACTTTTCAATACCACGCACAACTGCTTTAAAGATGATAACCCCTTCCTAGGGGTGACTTGTTATTTAAAAGGGGGGTTTTGATCTGTCAAACGTTTATTTTGGCAGTGTTTATTGCAGTGTTCCCACTACTACCATTCAGACCACAAGCCATGTTTTACACTGTGAGTGTAGTTGATGGCACAATAAGTTCTGCAGTTCACTATTGAAATTCTACTTTAAAGTGGCCCTGGGTACACTTTGTGCCATATACTAAGGACATATAGGCAAGTTAAATATGTCAATTAGACATATACCAATGTCATCATGTAGAAAGGAGGAGAACAAGCACTTTAACGCTGGTTAGCAGAGTTGAAGTCCACAGATTTCTACTGCTAGCAAAAAACAGCTAAGGCTAAAACTTGGAGGTATACAACACAAAACATAGCAATTCCATGAGAACCCTCAAAAACAATTCTTGGTGTGGGCATCAGATCCATAACCAGTTGCATGCAACCTTGCCCCTTGAGCTTTCTCCAAAGCGACGGCAGATTTACATCTAGTTCTACCTGGACTACTAGCTTAAAAGTTTGTCCTCTTGATCACCTCAAAAAACACAAACTTACTAATCAATCTTCTCCCTCTCATGGCCACTCTTTCAGTCAATGTACAGACATATAGTCTTGAGACCCAACCCAGCATCTCACCTAAACGGTGTCATTATTGACAGAAGCAACCAGACTATTAGAAATTACAATGGCCTCTGCAGTTGACAGGCATTAGTATTTCTTTGGCCCTGCTAATTTATACCATTGGTGTTTAACCCTTGAAGAGGGACAAATTGGTGCTCTCCTTTTAAAACTCTACAAGTAGGACGCTGGCTCCTAAACAGCCCCAAACCCTCTATTTACACCACACCGTGATGATTAAACTGAGCATTCCAAAAGTCATCCTGACCTTGTCAACTGAAAAATAAGCAGTAACCAAGTGAAGCCACCAAGTGAAGCCGTGTTGGCATCAGCAGCGAGACCCTCGGTTGACTTTGCTCCCCACTTCATAAGGGGTGCTCAGCACAAACAAATATCCTGAGAGGGAATCAATTTCCTTCAGAACTTAAGGTTTTGACCAAATTAAAAAGTAATTTTGTGTCTGGCAAAAGCTCTTGCCACCCTTTTAAGTTACATAATGAAGGTGATCCAGTTACCCATGCACACTAGCGTTAGCAATTATTTCTACATTTTCAAGGATCCAAAGAAATGTAATCTGAATCCTTAGTTCAAGTGTCAAAGATGGCTTGGAATTTAAAGCATTTCAGAGTCCCAGACACAGTCATCTACTCTGGCACACAGACCAGTATTTTGAAGGTGGCAACATGCTTGTTGTAAACAATGTTAGGTATACAAACACTATTTGACAAAGATCATTGTGGTAGTCAAATGCAGTACTTCTCAGACAGCTCTTGAATTAAAATGTTTCAAAATCTTTCCAAGAATCTGGTCGCAGGAGAACTGAAAGAAACAGTAAGTTACCCTGAGGACTTACTGCTGGCACTGGTAACTTTATCCAGGCAAACGTGCTGATAACCCAATTCCTACCAATCTATTTCTTAGTTGTAGACAAATGTATCTTGCGTGCAGGGAGAAAACAAGCATATAGGGTGCAGAGCCTGGGGTCCAGCATATGCTCCACTCTTGTAAAAATTATCATATTGAGATTAAAGTTGTTCAGGACCTCTTGCTGCATTGCCAGGGCACTACACAAATCAGGGGAATAATATACTTTGAGACATTGCAAGCGTCTTTGTTGAATGCTTATCTGGCAATATATGGGCAGCAAAAAAAACTGCCTTTCACAGTGCTCCCATGACAAAATTTACCTTCAAAGTCTACATCCCCAACCAACTTTGGTTTTCCAGTGATCGGATCCTGCACACGATTAATCCCAACATCAATGACTACAGCGCCTTCCTTAATCATTTCAGCAGTGATGAGATTTGGGATACCTATAAAAAGAAAATTATTGTTACAACATAGAAGCATTTTATAAGTGGCTTATTTTCAAAGAAGTTCCACATCACATTCAACTTTCTAAGAACAAGGCATCAGAAAGCATTAACAACGAAATGTGTACATCTCTGGTGTTGGAAATGTAAACAAAAAAAAATCTACTTGTCCTAGTAATAAACTCCAAGTCAATTCTCTCACTACACTGAGGACTGCTCACATTTGAAGATGGTCATAGAAATAAAGTGAATGCTTTAGTTAAACAGGATGCCTTTAAAACGTCAGCCTTGGGAAAGGGGGTTTCCATGACCAGACCCCGTATCCATCTCACAGTTTTGCAGAATCTCCACGAAGGCAACAACGCCCCAAAATTAATTCTGAGATATCAAAAGGCACAACTAGCATAATAAAGAAGGAGCTTATGTCCACAAAAACTAAGGAAACAATGCCAGGATTTCATAATCTAGAGGATAAATCAATCAGCACAAGCTAAGTGGGTTCAGGTATACTAAAGCTGTCTGAAATGCATGGTCTAAGACAAAAAATATTCTCCCGTTGATACTCCATGTTCCCAATAGCCTAACAGTTTGAAACCACTATGGGTTACATAGAAAGTGTGCATAGGAAAAGAGGATTGGAAGGCATACCACAAATGTGGTAGCAAGCTTTCTGATGCTTTAAAACTGGCTGCACTGTGCCAGATGGGCTCTGGTGAACATTTACGACCTCAGAGCAAGATTACGTTTCCAGTCTCTAAAAGAGAGAAGGGAACCGTAGACTTTTTAACCGGCCATTTGGTTCCACATTTACCAATCTCCAAATGAGGGTCTAAGTCTTTTGAAAGATTCAGACACCTTAAAGACCGATTGTGTTAACATGCAGCGAGTCTTGCTCTGAGTAACTGGAAAGACAGAAATGTGCCAGCAAGCTCAAAGAAAGAAGGGCCATAGACAGTAGGCTGGTAAATCAGCTAAGGAGCAGTGTGAGCTGGATAAAGTATGCACAAAGCAGACCCAGATGAATCAACAAGTGCTCTCAATCTAGTGTTAGGCGGGCCAATCCCAGCGCCCAGCAGCAACTGTTAAGAGCCAAGGGCTGCCTGTTCATCCGCTCAGAGGTGGAGACATGCTGAGTTGACAACTGCTACTGTACAGAAAAACCGAAAGTGCAGAGAGTCAGCAGTCCCTCCAAGCTAAGAAAAGATTTCAGGTTAACAATTAGGCATGGGGTAATGTGAGCTTCACTGCCCATGTGACAGAAACTGGTACTGCTGCCTAATGAAATAGCAATACCATAAGAAAGCTGCTTTTGTTTAGAGATTTGATATAGTAGAAACTCTAGAAAACATCCTTTATTGGAAATGTAATATTCAAACATCAATTCTCTACATAATTTACCATTACTACACAATTAATTGAGATGCTATTATAAGCAATAATCTCATACCTGCCGCTGCTACTACAATGTCCGCATTCTTCGTGAGTTGTGTGAGCTGTTCCTTGGGAGTATAGCGGTGTGAGATAGTTACTGTTGCATCACCTACAAAATAAAAAATACTTAAGTGGCATGTTAAAAATGGACGCACCTGCTGTTCATCAACAATACATATATTACAAACCTCCTGGACGTTCATGCCCGCCATCTGTATGCAGCAACATTGCAATGGGCATGCCAACATTCTTGGATCTGCCGGCCACAACTACATTTTTCCCCATGGTGGGTATTCCTAAAATGTGGAAAAAAATTGCATAAAGACTTTAGCTGAAGGGGTCAGCAGCTGAAATGAGACAATTACTCTAACAGTACTTACACAGAATCCAAAGCAAATAACTGGAATATGTCTGGGCAAAAAAATTATTCTATAACAATATTTGATGAAAACGTATGGAAAAATAAAGAAATACCTATAGGACCAAAATAATCAGATGTTCACAAATAGGAGCAAGTGGGTGAAGTGTAATCAACAAGCAAGTCAGAGATGGGAGGGGGAATATCTTAGTAGAAAAAAACAATTCGGTCTACTTAGGGACTTCTATATTAGCACATTATCAAAAGGAGCTCTTGTGGTCAGGCATTGGAAAATTGAGGTCAAACTCGGCGGTAACTGAAGTCTGAAGAGTTGGAATGGTCAAACAAAAATTCTGTATTACCCCTGGGAGTTCAGCAGTTTGCAGAAGCATTATGAGGACGGGCACAGAGTAATGGCACAGCATGCCAACCCATAAGCATTTATTTGTTTCACCAGAAAACGCTGTCATGAGAGAATGTATCAGATTTATAATTGTGAAAAGAAAGGTAGCATGTACTGTTCATAACAAGGAGGCAATAATTCAATTACAAAACTTATTTGTTTCTCAACTAGCTGTTTACTTTGAAAAATCTATTGCATAGCGAGATTTTTAATATACTTTACCTGTTCTTTTGATTATTTCCCATACACCCCAAGGTGTTGCTGGTAGCATAGAATATTGGTCCAAGCACATCCGACCCACGTTTACTACGTGGAAGCCATCGACATCTTTAGAGGGTGTCACTGCATTGCAGATCTTTCTTTCATCAATATGGTCTAAAAAGAGAAGGGATACAACATGTGTGACTTGCAATGTATTTCCATGCAAAACTGTTGGGAGTGGCAAACAAATCATGGTGGGCTAAGATAGGAGGAAGGGGGACGGCCATCAATGTATGAACCAACAAAATACAACAACCCATTCAAAAAGAACCAGGGTCCAACGAAAGGTGGACAATACAACCGCCTGTAGGGCCAAAGGCTTCTCAAACTGCCCCAAATCATCCAACATCTAAAGTCCATCCTATTTTGAATTTCTCAGTTTGTAGAATTAAATTCTATACTCCAGAAAATGGCAGAGTGAAACTGCATGCACAAGGTGCCATGACCTTTTCGGTTATTGGAGTGACTTTTTCCACACTCACTTATACCATATAGGAAGGTAACCATAGTTCTATCTACTACTCGCATCCATCCATTCAGTATAGCCCAAAGAAGAGTCAAAACAGGAGACTTCTATGTGTTTATACCTTTCAATTTTAAAAGGATTTTTTTTAAGTCTATACCTTTTAATCCCGCACTTCTAGGCAGCATGCAAAAATAGAACTTGCTAGGCAACTTGTTTGGTTAAAGAATAAGAGCACCAGGCAACACCCCATTCTTTTCTTGCTGCTCTCAGCTAATAGCCCTCCCAACTGACCTTCCACTCCCTCTTATGTCTGCTGTCATTACCAACTATTCTGTTTTTTTTTTACCATTTTCTTCATTAGTGTTGGTAGTTTATGTGGATAACATCCTCGTGTAGATGCTTTCCTAGGCCTTTCATACTTTCCTATCTGGCCGTGGGTTTACCAAGCAACAACAGTCTATGCCTGCTTCACCATTTATTCTCCAACTTGTCTTGCCCTCGAATCAACCGCTTCCTTGAAGCTGATGGGTTTTCTCCACAATTATCAGGTGCACAAATAGGTGGCCGGAATACGGTTCTTCCTTTGGATACTCATGGCTGCTTTATCTTCTGCATAATTCCTGGTGCTGCTGCTATACATCACCTCTGGCCAAGCTGGTTCTAATGGACAGTGACAGAGGAAGTTCCACAGTCCTCCACAATTTATGTGGTTTTAACATTAGCAATAGATTGGGCGATGCAATTATGGCACTTACACTCCATGTAACAAACTAATAGGTAGAAGGAAATGAGATTCCCCCAGTTCAAGACCCCCCCCCCAATCAGTGCAATCTATTCTTCCAGAAGAGCAGAACTTCTGAGTGATCAAGGAGGCAATCTCTTGTAGGACTACTGTGTTGGCTGATCACGTCTATTCAAAGATGGAGGATGGTATCTATGTGAAAACTCTGGAACCGATCACTTTGTTTCCATTTCAAGAGATATTTTCTCTTTTATCTTCAGAGTTAAGTCAAACAAGTGTGATGGAGGACCCCCCCCCACCATTACAAAACATTCAACTGCTAGGACGGTTACTTTCTCTACACAGAGCTACATTTTCACGTGCTTAGACAAGTGTTTAAGATCACATCATGATGCAGTCAACAGGGAAGCATATACTCAGTCTTACTGCTATTCATTTGTACGCGAACCAACCATTTTCTCATACTGAATTCAATTAACTAGGAAATACTGTTCTCGACTTAAAGCACAATGATGGCCAACAACCATACACGTGAAAGGTTATAGGCAAAAACCGGACCACTTTGCCTGAGCTCTTGAATCACCACTTTACTGTAGACAACTTCAGCTCCTGTCTTGGTCCTTCCCACACTGTTTCATGTATGCGGTCATCTCCACACGCCTAAATTAGATTATGTAAATACTGCCATCACCTAATACTGCTGGATCAACACATCAAGCAAGCGAAGCACATAAAGAAAGTTACTTTCCATTGTTTAGGTAATCTGAACACAAAAGCATGCATGCCCAAACTGCATAACTACTACATTTCATTGCCTGAAAACAAACAATGCAAATCATTATGCCTGGTCGACAAAGCTTTCTGGATCATCTGACCTTCTGTGCTAAATTAAAAGTGACAGTTGGCGGTCACTTAGGTTAGTGTCTAGGCCGCTGCCTCTGGGATTCTTCCTCATAGTAAAATGGCATCACCAAAATTCTGGAAAGCATCGACACTCACTATTTACATATTAGCCAAGTACCATCTATATCACACATTAATGCCTACCATGTCTCAAAGTACCAAGATACCCTCCCTAGTGAGGTTGTGCCTTCTACAAGCAACAAGTGGCAAAAGGTTATTTTTTGCCTCCAAATTCCTTTAAAGCAGGATAGGTTACAGCCGCTCAACCTATGAAACAGGAGAACAAAAATCCAAGCGGACAATCTGTACTCGACCACATTGATCAATACGGTGGCTGGAGGAGAGAGGTGGCGTTCTAAGCACAGGTATAATCCTAGTTATTGGCACGATTCATTAGCTACCCCATACTTGGAGTGATGAACTAGCAAATACAGTTTGCACAAATTGTAAAATTCTCACACAAAACCAAACTTTGAAAGACAAGGGATTGTTCTAACGACAATACTAGAAATGGCAGAATTCATTAACAAGGGACTCTGCATACCTTCCTAGAAGGAAAGATTAAAATAAAATGAGGACTTAGATGCTGAATGCTTCACAATGACATTTTGACAGAACACAAAGATGTTGTAAACATTCCTACCTGGAAGTGGAAGTTGCACCAGTAGACCATCTACTTTGCTGTCGTTGTTCAACTCATTTATTAAATCCAACAGTTCCTCTTCTGTGATGGAGGCAGGTTTTAATATGGTTTCACTGCTGATTCCTAAGTGGTGAAAAATAATGCAAGTTTAGGGTTCATCATTTCCACAAATGTGCATTCTTGTACTATATAGAACGAAGGTTCTGAAAAGCCCAACGCCCAGGGAATCCATAGAAAAGGAAATGCAGTAAAGCCAAGCCAGCAACATTACCATATCTACTTCAGATAAAATTCACAAGTGGAAATATTGTCATTTTTTAATGAGCAAAAAAAGTATTTTTCATTGTTTTTCTTACAGCCACTTCGTAGCATTGGCATAATTGAGAATCATGGTCCTCAAGCGTTACAAAGTGTTATTCAACTAGATTGACGAAGGGAGAAAACCTGGCTGATGGAGGATGCATTGAATAAAGTTGGAATTAGGTCTCAAGTCACACCTCCTTTATGGGGACCACTGACGCATTAACACATGGAAATACTGCAGAATTAGACACTGCAACACCGTGGCACGCCCTCTGAAAATACTAGGAAAAAAACATGATAGCCACTTTAAAAGTCTTAATATCCCTTACAAATAAAATGAATGCACTATCTGTTTTACAGGGAGAAATGTTTCAAATATCACTTACAGCTTCAGACGAGGTAGTGAACGGATGCGATTCTTAAAGCAGTAGTACTTGTTATATTAATTTTTGTTCAACCTACTAGTGAAGTCCTATAAGGAATGGATGATTTGAATGAAAACATTGTTCTAGTCCAACGAAGACAGTTTGACAGGTTCCCTTAAAAACTCAATGTGCATCGCTCCTTAAGGAAGGCCTTATTTGTGCCTGCTTGGAATGAAGTTACCTCCTACAGTAAATCCTTATGGGCATCTAAAGGTTGACTGGGAACAGAGAACGAATACCCCACCAGCAGGAGTGGCATGTTGTGAGAAGTGTGCACCCAGAGGTTGATCTGGGTCAACAAGAGGCTTCAGTCGCCACACTGAGAACCCCTTGACCGCAAATCCTCAGAAAAATTCTCTAAAGTGACATGATAAAATGAGAAAAACTGAACATCAAAGCCTCTAGTGTGGCCAGTCTTGAAGTGCTAGACGGCAGTCAACTTATGCTTTATGAAAATTCAATAGTAAGATAGGGCCCCAGCACGGTCTATTGTTGGCAGAGAGCAGCAGGGCAAACCGTGGTTCATATTGTAAATTTGTGTCCTGCAGCAAGAACGGGGTCCAGGAAGAGGGTGTAGAAGACACCTTGCATAGCACTTTATTCTTCAAGGTCCTATGGAACAATTGTTTGAAAATCGGTCAAAATTCCGAATAACAGCTGCCTGAAATGAAGGCAATTGAGTTTCTTGCCTTCGTTTACGTTTTCAGGGCAGAACGCGTTTTGTGGACATTGAGATGGCCAATCTCCTATTCTAACTACAGTCTTCGATTATTTAGGGATAAGTTAATCTTTCAGCAAAAATATTCCAGCATGCTTACTTTTTTTACTGGAATATTTTAGGAAAAGTGAAAAATTCTCCACTTTTGCAAAAAGAAAATGATATTCTCGAATTGACATAAGAACCACTCGCTGGGTGGGGGGGCAGGGTGGCCATATCTCAATAACACACACAATACAAGCTGCCTGTCTTTTATGACAAACACTACAAGATGGATGGAGTGCTGAAATTTTTCAAACACTCACCCCCCCCCCCTTACCCATTCAGAGATCTGGGTTGAATCCATTGTTCTTTTTGCTCACTATGCCACCCCAGTTTGGACCCCGCCACATGCAAATCAGTCTTGATTCTGCTCCCCATGGGAAAAGCCCCGCCTGCCAAGCCATGTACTCCCTGGACCAGAAACAAGCATCCTGGGACCGGTTTTGGGGTATCACCCCTCATCAGCCAGGTTAGCTTGAGTCCAGTTGCACAGTGAGCAGAGGATCCACATTTGGGCATACCCGAACACTTGGGGTGAACATAGCAAACAACATAATGAGGGAGGAAGTACTGAACCTTTTCAAACACTCACTCCCCAGTCAAGAGATCTGGGTTGAATTTATTGTTCTTTTGCTCACTATGCCACCCCAGTTTGGACCCAGCCAAATGTATTTTATAGAACACTTGCTTCCAAAGTAGCACATTAACATTATATTAGAAGACATGTTTGAATATGTGTCCAAGTAAGAAATTCAGTGCATATGAACCCTAATGAACCATGATTGAGAATGCAACAATCGCTTTTCACATGCAATGACGTTTGCAACTGTTCAAAACACTATCACACTAGCCTACAGAATGCAAACTTGGGTTTATCCTGATCCCCATGCAATAGAATGTTGCTTCATAATACAGTCAAGAAAGCCTCCAGTGGCAATTTTGGTATAGCTCTTAACTGCAGTTACCAAACTTTTGAAAACCACATATGATATTTAGTGGAGAGCAAAAAAACCATTATAGCTGCAAATTGTGAATTTGATAAGCTGATCTTTAGATTCGCCATGTCAATTTACTATTGTCATAAAAATAAGCAACTTGAACAGATTAACTGATTTAGTAGAAATCAAATTGAAACCAATATGATACAGAAACATAGCTTCTATTGGGTATATGGCTACAGTGCCTCACTTGTTTTCGTGTTTAGCATAATGTTGAAAATTAGTACGTTTTGGTGAACATTATCTGCGCCATCTTGCCTCCTCCCCTGATGCCACACTTTTGTCGTGCGCGCCCGCCATTTTTAAGATGCCCCGATCAGAACGAACCCTTTTGCATGCCGCTGGCCCCTGACATAGCCCTTCGCCTTCACTAAGCCTGCACGCTGACCACCCCCTGCTTGCACCTGCCTTGAGTCATAAACCCCTCTTCGGCGCTGCTCTCCCCCAGGCCCTCATCCTGTTCCCAGCGCGACACCTCCCTGCTTCCCTTTCATGATCTCCGGCCCTTAGATGCAAACCCCCTTTTTCCCCGTGTGCCCGTTTTGTCTTCCCCGTTCCCAGGCCGACACCCAGCTCTGCCGATACCATTCCTTGCCCCTCCCCGTACAATAGAAAGCTTCCCCCATCAAAGGATCCCCGGGTTGATCAAAGCCCCCACTCCATGAGATCCGATCAAACCCCCCACATTCCGTGAATCGGCGGAATATCCAGCTGCGTGATACTCATCACCTGTTGTGACTAGGGTGGGGACTTCGACTGTAAATGTGTGTGGGAACGGGCTCAAAGGGAGTTCCGGGAATGTCTTTTTCATACATCAAAGCTTTAACATGAATGTGTAATGTACAATAAAGTCATAAACTTGTGTATAAGAGGCCAGGCCTCAGGGATGCAGTTAGAGCACCTCAGAACGATACCTTCTGTCCGTTTCGTTGTGTTCTCCTCCGGAGAGAATAAAAACCTTGTTTCCTGCTTTCCAGTCTCCAGCGCCTGCCTCTTCATTGATTAAATAACTAGAGGGTCACAGAGGCAATACCGCCGGGCAAATATCGATTGTCCCCGACCCGCCTCAGGTTTTTACAATTGGCGTCCCAAGCGTGGGGCCCATCAGCGACTCGTGGATCCAGTGGGAGAGGTCCCGACGACAGAGTGAACGACTGCAACGATCGGGAGAGCTCTTGCCCAATAGACCCTCGTCTGGCAGCCGATCATCCGAACTTCACTAGTTCCGAACAGACCTCTCTCGAGTGATCTACGGTCCTGACTGGGGACCATCAGGAGTGCCGTGAGAAATACGAGAAAAAGAGGACGATCGGGCGCTGGATTCGGAAGACAAGAAACTGTCCACATGGTCCGGGTAAGGTCGTGTAATCACGACAAGTTGCGAAATAATTGCTTGTTTGCTTGATTGTTTAAAAATACTAGTATTGCTCTTTTTATTTTATTTGGAGATTCACTGTCTACAAACGGAGAAACAACGGGCTCTCTCTTTGCAAGCAGTGGAGGATAGGTAGGGCAGCAGCTGTGCTTATTTTTTCTCCCCCACTCAATAATTACTTGAAACTGAACTGTTGTTCGCAAAACTATTGTTTCCTGGAGATTCCCTGTCTGCAAACAGGGAAGAGACCACCCTTTTTGCAGATAGTGAAAAGGGTAGGTAACGCAGATCTTTGCGGACCTACTCATTCTCCCCATTGTTATTTATTGGTCTTTTTTGTTATTTTTGATCCATGAGGTATTCACTGCCTGCAAACAACG
Source organism: Lissotriton helveticus (assembly GCF_964261635.1). NCBI lineage: Eukaryota > Metazoa > Chordata > Amphibia > Caudata > Salamandridae > Lissotriton > Lissotriton helveticus. The sequence goes on along the minus strand of NC_136072.1, from coordinate 681,397,859 downwards.
TTGAATAGAAATATTCTGTCCGGTCTTTGCACCTAGTGATAAGATAGGCAGTGCTGACTTTTTAGTCCCTCGTTACGAGCCGTCATGTCTGTCTTCTCCCCACTGATTAATAGCCTGTTTAACCCGGACCGTGTATTAGAGGTGGACCATATAGCTCCACTAGAAGGCACCCCTAATAAGGACATGTTCATAAACTATGGATTAGTCACCATAGCCTATAATAAATTGTGGCACAGGTATACCGAAGATAGTCAAGACAAACAGTGGCCACTGGCAGGATCCTTTGACCTTGATAAAATAGAAACGTTAGAAATAGCCCTTCGAAATAATAAGACAACGCCAATTATGCTCGACAGTTTCGGTATGTGGCGCAGAGAGGCTATGCAACGACAGAGAAAAGACGAGGACAAACCAAGTAGAGAAATATACCGACAGGACAACCCCAGGACATCGCTACCCACAACTTATCCCCCGACACTATGCAAAAGACGACCAGACTTAGGGCCAGCCCAATGCGCTTTTTGTAGGTATGTCGGACACTGGAAAGCCCAATGCCCGACTCTACTGAGCGTGAGTAAAGGCAAAGGGCCGACAGGAACAACAGACCGGCAGTACAAGAAAAAGCGCGAGACAAAGAAGAACCCGACTTACATAGACAGACCAGACAGAACCACCACGTTTGATTATGCCCGATGGCACAGATTTCGCCAGGACAATTTCAGCGGCATGCTCAAGTTTTCCTAGGTCGGGCAACGTCAAGACGGGAACCCAGCCTCGTTTCAAATTCACTGACGGAAAGAGATAATTATGACCAATAACTGTTTTATATTCGTCTTGGGTCTTTGTATGTCGTACTTGTACTGTCCCCCGTCTGAGTTTTTGTGTATGTAATGTACAAATCTGCGTCATCCCTCTACACGTGTTTCCGTGTTACTCAACCTCTGTTAGCAGAAACTTAGCATAAAAACAACCTGAAAAGAAAGAAATGGTAAAACAAAATCCGTAGACCATTAATGAACTTGAACTTTTAATTTAACACAACAAACAAGGAATAATAACGGTAAACTGTAGAAAATGAAAGTCAAACAGAACATTCGCCTCCCCCCCCTCATTCTGGAACCTTCCAAAGTAGGGCAGGGTTACGGCTACGCCCAACCAACGGCAACCCATATAAGGCGGGCCCGGCCGCCAACTCTTGGTCAGGAGATCTTAACGTATGGGGGAGCCGGAGGAGAGGCAGGAGCCAGCAGCCTGGGCAGTTGTAGGTAGTTCCGCCACATGTCTCCTCGGCCAGCCGCAACGGGCCTGGATAGACTTAAGCAGTCCCGCCACATGTCCAGAGAAGAACGAGGCACCTCTTCCTTTTCTCTTCCGTCACAGCCGCAGCAGCCCTGGACGGCGGGATGTCCTGCACGTACCTCCACAACAATTTGTCCAAGTTGGGCTGGGAGGGAGAGGCGACGCGGACGAGCCTCTCCCACCTCCACCGATAGGAGGTTTCCCAGCCCCCGGCCCGACGCCGAACACCCCCAGTCAGGCGATGGTGCCAATACTTCCACAGCACCGAACACACCATGGTGGCACCCCAGTACTTGCGCAGCACCGAACGTGCAATGGTGGCCATACTCCCACAGCACCGAGCACAGGTCTTGGGGAACACCGGATGTGGAGAAACCTTCATGCGGGGCGATGAAAAGGAGCGGCCTGGAGTGCACCGGGAGAAGGAGACGATGCGAACCAGTCTCCCTCGCCCCCCAGGTGGGGGCATCACAGCTGCACCCCAGCCGAACGTCCCGCTGTCACAAAACAGAGGCCTCTTCCTTTCACTCCGAAGGATCTCTCCCACTCTTGCAAACTCGACGAGAGTGGCCCCTGTAGGGCCTCAAAATGGCGTCTGGGTCCGCTGGAAGGCGGGCCCCGGCCACTAGAGTAACTTTGACCAGCAACATAACTCGAACATTTGCCCCCTGGAGCACGAGCCCCCATCTCCGACAGCATCTCCACAGCCTTGAAGATCCTACAAAGGTCCCCGGCGGAACCTTCGGCCTTTGCAGGCTTCCGGTAAGGGACGGCTGCCTTGATCGCCAACGAAACAAACATGACATTGCCACTCCTTCTGTTAGCATGAATTCTAGAACTGCCGAAAGGGACTCTGGTCCAAACTGCCAGTAATGGGAAACATTTCCCCCTGATGCTGCTTCCGGACTGAGCCGGCCCCGCCCAAAATGGCGCTGGTATCAATCGGAACTTACGAACACCTCGTGGTGTTCCTTCGCACTGATATAAACTTGATGTTCTGAGATTTTATATGATCCTTTGTACACTTGGCTAGAAAAGACAAGGAGAACTCACTCGACGAACAGTATGAAAGGATCCCCGTTACAAATGTTGATTACAAATGTACAAATGTATTATATTTTTTATAACTGATGTAAACCTCATTTACGACGTACACGTACGGTATGCATATAGGAAATCTGATTACAACCATTATGATTATGCTTCTAAATTATGAAAATAAATGCCCCCGAGCCCCCAGCCAATTAATAGACGTTTTAGTTTCTTACAAATGAATGAGTCAAACTTTCCGATGTTTTTATTGCCGCAAACGACACCCCCCACTGTACGCACTTTAGCCATTGCCACGACCGGCCAAATACGACCGCACCCTCATAAACCACATGCTGAAATGATTTTGCAAAATAAAGTTTTTGAAACTATGGACGGGTATTGCATGCTTTATTTTAAAAATGTGGGATCGGTGGGAAAGTTCTTTTCTGTGCACCCTACTCTGCTCTCTCTTTAAGGTTAAAAGAAGATGGTTGCCCAGCCCTGGAGGACGGATCGGATCGACAACACGACACTCCGCCTTCAAAGTACGCGACTGACCCATGAACTCTCGCGTGGGGGAAGACCTTGACTTCCAAGGATGGGTAAAACGAACGGTGTAAATGAAGGAATGTAAAGGGAGGGTGAAATGAAATAATGTAAATGTTATAAAGTACAACGTTCCAAAGTACCAGGGAACGGAGCTGACCCAAGAACCGAAGAACCTTAGAACGCCACAGCGTTGAAAGAGGTTTAAGGATCCCGATAGTGAGATACATCCTTTGACTAGATACCTCGCACTAAGCACCTCTGGTTTCCCTTTTTTACGTTTCCCCGCCCACGACCTATATGGACACACTACCCCCCCCCCCCCGACTCCAGAAACCATATCCCCGGGGACCCTGCCCCGAGGAGGAAAGACGAGTAAGAGGTAAGTAAAGGACTTATGAATTCATGTATTTGAATGTGCGCGAACGCTGTCTCCCCCACCCCCTTTTTTCCTCCCTCTGCAGGTTACATCAGAAATTACAGCCGAGGTGTGGCGATGATCCGAAGCCTTGCCATGTCTAATACACGAAGCGGACTAGCGCCGCAAGGTGGTGTCTAAGCACGCCTGCAAACTACTCACGTATCGAACAAACCCGAAAAATTAGCACAACCTGATAAAAAGTGATCACCCTTAAACCAGACTGGACGAATGAACCCATGTCACGTATGATGCGAAACTATGAGGAAATGTGTGTGTGTGACTGAGGCGTCGACCCAACTGGTCGAAGGACCGAGAATGCGAGAAGTGCGACAACATGGTACCTCCTTTCTTCTTTCCTTTTTCTCAAAGCACGTCCCCTCTACCCTGTCTAATGCTCAAACTGCATGATTACAAGATCCTAACGCAGACCCGTGAATGCCCTTTACTGCGTAATGCACTAAATAGCCTTTCTTGAATACGCTGCCACCCTCTCTGTTGCACGTGTACTATTTAGCCTGCCGTTACTCTCTCTCTCTCTCTCTCTCTCTCTCTCTCTCTCTCTCTCTCTCTCTCTCTCTCTCTCTCTCTCTCCCTCTATTTTTTTTTTTCTCCCACTCTTCCGAGTGATTAGCCCCGAAATTGGCAGACTGCCACCCCTAGCACACCACCTAATTGGCTTCAAATACCGTCAGTATTTGCACAAAAACTTGTCTTTAATACAATCACCCTGAGACCGCGTCATTACCTCTCCTTTTCCGCTAGAAGCCAATGAACCGAGGTTGGGCCGTAAGGGAAAGGACAGGTAAGGCGACAGAGGTTCCCTAATCTGGCCCGAAATAAGGGAACTACAGGTCAACGGCTCCTATGGTATAAAACAAGGACCTCAGAATACGCGACCCTCCCCTCCCCGAAATGTCGCAATACCCAAAACCGGAAAAATGATCACCCCTGTTACCTCCCCTGTATCAGCCGCCCAAAAACTGGAATTATGAAACTACCCCTCATTTCCGGTTGTGAGAGATGGGTCGATTTATGCCCTTACCACAAGTTTCCTATGTCCCTGGTTGTTTCCCATAAAACCCCTGTCCTTCCTAATTAAGTAATCGGGCTGTAAAAGGTTACGTAGGATCCAGAATGATGTTTTACAAGGTTAACAGACTAGTCCAAGGTAAAGAAATCATCAAAATGAACCCCGTAGTAGTTGAAAAGCAGGATGCACCAATAGAAAGGAAATGTTTAGCCATGTTCGTCTCCCGGCAAAATACCTGCGTAGTAAATAATTGTAAAGGAAAGTCATAGTAAATCCAACAAGCCCGTCTCCGGTCATTCATATGCCAGTTGTGAACACCAATATAACGGGCATTTTCATTCTTTGCCTGGAGCTGGGAGAGAAATAGACTTTTTGATTATCTTCATCTGCAAATTCTCTAAAGACTGTCTTTTCAAACTTGTTTAAGGGTACTGCTGTTGGAGGAGAGAAGGACCGGATGTGGGAGCACGAGGCCTGACTGCAGACTGAGGAACACCTGCGACATTAGCCAAGGCGAGACCACGACAGAAAAGAGCTGCAGGACGAGGCACTGTTTTCGACAACATGAGAAGAAAGGGTCGACCTGATGCCCCTGCTCGATGTCCAGTGTCTGTCGACAAGTCCCCGCTCTCTGAATTCGGTCACACGCACGCCTATTGGAAGTCTCTCGTTCCCCTAGTTTGTTCCTAATTTGGCCTTGCTCCATCCCCCTTTTCCTCTGACCTACCCTATGGACTGTTTCGTACGCTCTTCTTCCATCTGAACTTTCTGACAATCACCTCAAAGGACACAGGGCGAAAAGGACCTTTCCGACCAGAAACGCGAGGAAAGGGTCATGCCCTGCAACGCAGAACTTAGAACAGAGCTGGACTTGTAGCTCCACCGCCGGTGCTCAACAGCGCCAACGAAAGGCAACAAAGAACATTTGACATCCCCAATCGCCGTTTCTGCTAGACCTCATTTCTCTCCCAGCCGCCATTGTATTGATCATGCTCCAATCCGAACCTGATATATATGTAATAACCTGCCAGTATGAAATATGCTTGCTGCTCTCGCTACAGAATCGTTTTTGTATTACATTCCTATGACTTTCCTGCTAGACAAATTGATCAAAGTTTATCAAATAGGCCCACCTCCTAAAAACTAGAAATGTTAAAATGTATTGTTTACAACTCTTTTCCTCTAGGGTTCCTACCGTTTTCTTTCTCATGCCCACCACAATAGAACCGAGTAGAAAATGAGCCAGTAAGATGTCTTGAATATGTTAAAGGGAGGACTGTTGAAAATTAGTACGTTTTGGTGAACATTATCTGCGCCATCTTGCCTCCTCCCCTGATGCCACACTTTTGTCGTGCGCGCCCGCCATTTTTAAGATGCCCCGATCAGAACGAACCCTTTTGCATGCCGCTGGCCCCTGACATAGCCCTTCGCCTTCACTAAGCCTGCACGCTGACCACCCCCTGCTTGCACCTGCCTTGAGTCATAAACCCCTCTTCGGCGCTGCTCTGCCCCAGGCCCTCATCCTGTTCCCAGCGCGACACCTCCCTGCTTCCCTTTCATGATCTCCGGCCCTTAGATGCAAACCCCCTTTTTCCCCGTGTGCCCGTTTTGTCTTCCCCGTTCCCAGGCCGACACCCAGCTCTGCCGATACCATTCCTTGCCCCTCCCCGTACAATAGAAAGCTTCCCCCATCAAAGGATCCCCGGGTTGATCAAAGCCCCCACTCCATGAGATCCGATCAAACCCCCCACATTCCGTGAATCGGCGGAATATCCAGCTGCGTGATACTCATCACCTGTTGTGACTAGGGTGGGGACTTCGACTGTAAATGTGTGAGGGAACGGGCTCAAAGGGAGTTCCGGGAATGTCTTTTTCATACATCAAAGCTTTAACATGAATGTGTAATGTACAATAAAGTCATAAACTTGTGTATAAGAGGCCAGGCCTCAGGGATGCAGTTAGAGCACCTCAGAACGATACCTTCTGTCCGTTTCGTTGTGTTCTCCTCCGGAGAGAATAAAAACCTTGTTTCCTGCTTTCCAGTCTCCAGCGCCTGCCTCTTCATTGATTAAATAACTAGAGGGTCACAGAGGCAATACCGCCGGGCAAATATCGATTGTCCCCGACCCGCCTCAGGTTTTTACAATAAGGGAAGGGTTTGCATAACACACGCGAGGTTGCATAACAGATAGACAATGATAGAAAAGTCTAATGTTTACGGATTTCATGCGCACAAAAATTGTCAGATAAAAAAAATCAAGGTAGGGATCTTTGTGGGTTTTAGGGTGAATCAATAAGAATGTAGCAGCATAAAGACTAGATGCAAATAGTTCATGAGGTGTCACCTTGACAAATGAGATTCAAACAAATGTTTTAAACAAATGACATTCAAAATATTTGTTTAAGCAGTGATTAATGATCTAGCCATTATATCCTGGATGTTCAAAAACTGCAGCTAACTGTCTATTTCGCTGATCTGCAGTTGCCGCCTTCTATGCACATACCAACATCAGCAGCTGCTTTGGTCTTGTTGAGTACGTAGGAGTGACTTGCAGGATTGTCTCCAACCAGTAGAACACTCAGGTGAGGCCGCTTATTGCCAGCCCCAACCCATTGTTCTACGTCATGTCGTGCTTCAAGTCTGATCTGCCGCGCCATTTTTCGTCCAGAAATGATAACTGCCTCATTCCTGTAAAAACAGAAATACAGATTAACAAGTTAAATCGCCGTTATGTCAATAAAGCATTAATACAAAGAACTAAAAGGCCAAAAATGGCAATAGTTATTTGACAGCAAATATGTTAATCATAAATGAAAACAACCAAATGTCAGAACAGGAATATGCCCTGGAACCTTTAACAAATGCATCAAAAAACAATACTGAAGGGATGAACGCAATTAAAAGTACTAAAAATAGCCAAAAAACAACGCAAGACTAAAATAAAACAAAAAAAAGCGCACTTCATTATTGTACAGTCCAGATGTTCTCCATTCAACTTTAACACAATGACATTACAGAATAAATTCATAAAATCAACTGTGCGCTTTTATTTGACAAATGAAAATACTTTGCGATGCTCCAGATCTCTAGGATGTGGAGAATACAAGCCTCTCACAATAGTGTTCTTTTAGTACAATGCCTGCTAGTGTCTAGATAGACAACTTAAGTAGCCGAATTAAACTAAAGTTTAGGAACAAAGAGCAAATATAAAAAAAAAAGTGAAGGCCTTCCTAAAACAAGCTGCTGAGGCCAGGCAGAAGGTCAAAATGTTAAATGTGGGTGAAACGTCTACAAATGTAACTTACCACACAAGTGCAGAAACAACAGGATGTGTTGTGAAGCTATTTTACCAACAGGGAAGAGAGTCTAACCAATGCCAACGTGTAAAAGCGTGCACATCCATTAAATCGAAAAGCAGACTGCTTTAAGATTATTTTGAACAGTTAACACCAACGACTACCACTAGACAATTTGTTCAGAATAGTGTCATCAAAATAATGTTCGTGCATTCTTTAAGTTACTAAATAAAATAATTTCCTGAAGTGTGCCAAAGGTGCTCTAAATCCCCAACGTCCACCAGGCAAAAAAAAAATGTGCGTGATAATTCGAACAGATTCATGGTCATATTAAAGTTACAGTTCACAACCTGGAGACTACTGTATCGAAACACCCACACCACGGACTAAATTTGCTCTTAAACACCCTTCCGTTTCAGTTCATTCAAGGAAGGCAAAACAGCTGAGACAAGCAGGGGAGGCCTAAATTTAGAGGACGTTTCAAATGTCACGTTGCCACTCAAACTAAAGGACACCTGTTTTACATCTCTATTGGTCTTTGATGCCCTATGAGAGGCCAACATGTGGCAAGTGATTTCAAGCTATAACCCTCCAGGATTGGATTGGGACCCCAATTAGGCCTGGATAACCAGAAAGTTGGTCACTTTTGCATATCGCATCTTTTCACCAAACATGGGATTGGTCAGCACCATTTAGCTAACGCTGGCAAATATATATGAGAATAAAAGTATTTTAAAGCTTGTAGGGCCAGTAATTATGGTCACGATATGAAACATTCACTGCAGCTCATGGACAGGTTTCCTAACACTTAGATTAGTCTATAAATCTTGTTCCCTTCCCGAGGCCCCTGAATCTTGTTCAACCTTATGTCCTTTAGCCCATGCTCAGCCTCCAATCTCTGAATCTCCCATTTGCTGTGTGATTCCCATGTTACTGTTCTGTCGGGTACCCTTGAAATCCCTTCTCCTCCTCGGGTCCTCAGTCCAACTGTTGGCCGTGTACATCTTGCTCACGCTGACTCGAAGGTCCAAGCTCCTGCTCATCCCCAGGTCATTAAGAACTATGTTCACCATGTGGTTCTGAGCCGTCTGTAAGCGCTCAACTCCGCTGGAGCTCTGATCACGCTAAAGCGTGAGGCTCCCACTCACAAGCAGAACTTCGAAGCTCCAGCTCGCCCCCAAGTCCCATGGGCTCCTTACCCAGTCTCTGGTCGCCAGCAAGGCCAATGCTCAGTTCAAGCATTCAAGGCTGCTGCTCAAATTGAGTTCCTTGAGGCTACTGCTAACCCTAAGGTTCCTGTGTGTCCTGCACACACAGGTTTCCATGACTCGTACTCAAACGAGAGCAGAGCTGCGTGTTGAAGACTGAATATCAATGGTAGACATGTGAATAAGACTGAGGTGCACTGATAGACCTGTGTGTGCAGTGTACCTGCAGGTTAAGAGAGGTGCACTGGTAGTGCTGTTATACACAAGATGTACTGGTTTGCCAGAGCAGCAAGTTGGTGGTCTGGATCATTTGGTGGTAGGGTTTCAGGACAGATTGAAACATGTTCTGCTGTGCGTAGTCCTAGCCCGTTCTCCATTTGCGCTACAGTTGTTTACAGCGGTGTTTCATCAGTCCTAGGTCCTCCATGTACCAATTAGCCTGGGGTTACATCTTGCTGGATTGATGTGTTTGAGGGGGGGCAGAGAGTTAGCGGAAGTGATTCAATTGTTGAAATACTGGACTGCTGTTTTTTTAAGGGGGGGGGGGGGGGGCAGTTGCTGCGTTCATGTCAGTGGGTGTTGAGAGCAGAGTTCCAGTCCTTATCAGTGTTACTGTTCCAGCAGGCTAGTCTGGCGGCGATGCAGGTGAGCTGCACTGAGAAAGGGATGCTACACATGATGAGGGCGTGAGCTTTACCGGAAACCGGTGTCGACTCATTGGCTCAGATATTGTTGAAGGTGGTGGAAATAGGGTCCATGTGGTGTTCACTGATGGGGTAAGTGCCTTTACTTGTTAAACAGACACCGGCTTTCAAGGTCATAAGGCTACACAAGCCTTTCAGGTTGAGCACCCGAGAGAGACAGCCTAGCCAGTTTCGGCTGCCTGGTCAATAAAAAATCTGGTCCACCAGATGGCCTCAGACGCAGGCCTATCAGCTGATGGACCACCTTTTCACCAGACCATGCAAACATCCCAAAGAAAACATGCATGTTCCCTGGTGTTGTCTTGTTCATGTCTGAATGAAAGTTCACACGTCCACTCCTCTAGAGAAGGTCCTTTAGTCACATGCCTAAACGTTCATGCAGTGAGATTTAATCTCTCCACATGAGGTCACCTCTTCTGTTCAAAATTGGAGCACAACGAATGTGGCAAATGCAAAAACTTGAACAGCATTCCTCTGGCATTGTCAGTAAGACTGGTGTCCAAACACACTAGTTTTACCTGGGTCTGCTGCACAAAAAACAATCGGCTGAAAACTCAATGTATCTTAGACATGTAACAATTGTGAATCAGTTTCCCCAGTTGAGACTGGACACCCCAATTAATTATGGATTTCGTCCACTGGGAGGCCTTGCGTAACTCCCGCCCAGTTTATTCATGTAAGCATGACAGTGCATTTACTTAATGAGAGCACCGAAGCATAATGCTGAGCTGTACGCTGCCTTTTATTTAATCTGCATCCTCCCTAAAGGTAAACAAAACCTGAACATTTAAACTACTCCCGGGGTCCCTTTTTGACCTGAGGCATACAGACACAGCTTCAAAAACCCTCACTTCTACAGAATTCAGTTCTTGACTCGGCAAAACATGTTTTCACCAAAAACCTTACTTAACGAAATGAGCATAATTTTATATTTTACAAGAGCAAGCCAAACTGCTTCAGTACACTGACAGCAATAAGTGATGACTTGCTGTGTGCATCGCCCTCTTAAAGACAATAAAGGAACTGTGGTATAAGTGGTCTACTCTTCATGTCCATGCGCCTCGAAGACTGACTGCTCACCATGAGAGATTCAGGAATCTGGCTGCCAGAGACAACTGCCCTTAAGAGTCTTAAGCTCTAAGCACATTAGCAGGCAAGCTTGCAAAAAGCTTGTGATGGTACCCTCAAGAACACTCGCGATCAGAGGCGCAACTAGAACCAAATTTCAGGGGGGGGGGCTGCTAAAAGTTTCAGGGCGGAGCTCATTCTTCCAGCAATATGCAGAGTGGAGATGCAGGGGCTCTAAGAAGGGATGAAAACACCACAAAGCCTCATTAGCAAGTAAATGGTGTTTTAAAGACCTGTGAAGTACTCTGCTGCATGTGTGCCTCACACAACAGGGGGCTGCAGCCCTTTGAACCCAATGGGCGTTGCGTGCCTCCTTGCAACCCTGCACTCATAATGACGTTATTAAAAGAAATGCCAACATCGCAAAGTGAAATGCAGCACCAGACCATCCCATCACAACCGGCGTGGGAGACCGTGAGATCTTAGCTAATGTACCGCCTCAAAGAGTTTTTTCACAGACTGGATTCTGAGAACTACTCAGCCCAGAGCACAGGAGGCAGAACTCTGGGCTCCTGAGACGTCAGTGTGCACAAATAGGACACCAAGGCCTGGTACTGCCCTGTCCCGGGGCATCTCCGCAGCGTAACGGGGCACCACAGAGATGGAATCCTGACCGTCTGCACCACCAAGGGTTCAGCCTGCACAGTCTGGGGCTCCGGGTGTGTAATCAAGGCCTCTGCTGGCATCGCTTCTGAAAGGGTGATGACCTAAGTCACTCTCGAGAAACACGGAGTACAAAACGAGTGTGGTCTGCCTAGAGTGCGCAGTGCTCATTAAAGTAAAAAAAAAACATGAGCACACAATGAAGGGCTCCTCTGCAGGAAGTTGCTATTGTGCTAAGACAAGAAACAAGCAGCTGATCGATCCTCACGCAGTGTCTCAGAGGCTGAGAGAAGTGCGTCCGGAACACGCACGGAAAGCAAACACTTGTTTAGTTTGTGCTTTCTCCCCAAAAAAAGTGCCTACACCCAGTAATGAAAGAATGTCACGCCGCGAGTAAAGCATCCAGTCCAGGTGGGCGGTGCTAAAACTGGACAGGGTGGTAACCAGGAAGGACTAAAAAGCCTCACAACCAATGGGAAGCCAGGGTTAACATGCACGATGACGCTAGCGAATGGAAACAGGGGGGCGGAGCCTACACTCCACTTCCAAAACTGTATCGATTACAAGAAGCCCTCGCATGGCGAGTGCAACGCATGCGCACTGCTAACGCCAGGCGAAACCTAAAAAGGAGTACAGCATGTAAAAAGAAACTAAAGAGAAACAAACAGCCCAGCATACATGGCCTCTTCAAATTAATCAGAATATAGTCCCTTCCTCTGTGTCCCCACCCTAGCCCTCACTGCAGTCACTGTGAGAAAAGGGAAATTCCGTGTGGCTGTGTTTAAAAGCAGACTCTACCACGACCAACAAAAAATGAAACTGAAGCACACACTGAATTCCCAAACTTCTGCTTATCAAGGGACACCCTAAGCAAACAACTTCTACCCAGTGGGTGCACCAGAGAAGATTAAAGTACATTACACCTAAGAGCCAGCCTCTTTCTTTAGTGTGCTGTTGGCAGAGTTTGGTAATCTGATCTTGCGGTAACTAGTTGTGCCATTTGTCCCACTAGTTCCTACTCTAACAGGGTGAGAGGAATGACATGCACCACTCAGGCCCCCAAGCCAGCAAACTTATCAGCTTTTAAAAAGACTAACCCAAAAATAAGTACCAGATGCCACCATAATGCCAAGAAAGCAGGGTGATTTGTAGTTCAAGGGCAGTTAGATTACGGATATCAACAATTCATTTACAAAAACGGAGGTGAGAACATTACATTCTTTGAGAGGTCAGGGTGATGAGCCCTGCATTCGAGGGCTTGGTATATCGCTGCAACCACAGCATTAGGCGTGTTAATGGGAAGATTGGTTAAAATACCAGCCGTGTTGAATGCAACCCCAGAATTCGAATATACTTTACAGCCCGCTGCAAGGGGTATACTGGTTGTTAAAGACTGAACCAGAATTATAGGGATAAGCTGCAGACTAGGGCCTTTAACGAGGGTGAAGGAATTTAACAACCGGTATATCCTGAGACAGCAGGCTACAAGGCTATATTAAAATTCCGGGGTTGTCTTCTACACGGCTGGTATTTTAGGTTTAAATCTTTTTATAGTGGAAAGACCGTGCGAAATAGTACAGTAAGCAATGTGGTTACACCAGAGACAAGTATTAATCCTCAGTGGAGGCAGGACGCTCAGTTCAATGCTGGTAGTAACAGCAATGTCCAACCTGTCGGGATGAAAACGCACTGAACCAAGAAGATACAAAAACTAGAAAAATCCAGGAACAACCTCCCCCCATCCTCAACCTAACCTCCCCTACCAACCCCCCCCCCTCGTCCCCCTTACCCCCAACCCCAGAGCTCCCACCCGTCTCCGTATGGTTCGACAGTTCAGCATCGGAACATCCCATGTCTCGAGTATATAGGGTTCCGTAGCTAATACTGTATTTATAGTACCATGCGGATTTTGGTGCTTTAAACAAAATATGCGTATTATTCCCACAAATTCATAATTGGTGTTATTTATAACACCTGATAAATAATGTACTCAGTGGTGTCATTTACCAGGCGCAATAAATACAAAACCGGTAATTAGGACCTCAGGCTGTAAGGCTTTGGAACATCACCAACTACAGGAAGAATATTCTAAATTAAAAACGGAGAAACAGAAAGACAAACATTGGAGCAGAAGGCTTATAGCAGCCAACATCAGCCCGGAGCCACTCAATTGTCTTCAATGGAGCGCTCAACATTCCAATAGTTCTAATATAGTGCACTGCTGAGTACTATACCGGTTGTTAAAGGCCCTGAACTAGAGTTTCACATGGCTAAGGGCCTTTAACAATAGGTGTAGCCCGAGGCAAAAGGGCTATAAGGCCATTAGAACATTCCATCCAGTAAGGGTAGAATGTTCTAAATTTAAAAGGGAGAAACAGAAAGACGAGCATTGGAATGTTGGAGCTCCGGGCTTATGCCAGCCATTATAAGCCCGGAGCCACTACATTATCTTCAATGGAGCACTCAATATTCCAGTTTTCTAATATAGCCGTAGCTGGCTCTACCGGCTATTAAAGGCCTGCTCCAGTGTTAAATGCCCGAGCTGAAGACCTTTAACAAGAAAGCAGGTCTTTAGTGCCCAGTATGGATAGCTCTAAGGCTATCATAACATTCGGCCCCTAGAAGGCAGAATGTCCTAATAAGTCAAAACAAACACCTTAAGTCACATACCAGAATGCTGGAGCTCCGGGCTTCTACCAGCCATTAGATGCCCGGAGAACTCCATTGTTTTCAATTGAGTTCCCAACATTCCAATGTTCTAATAATGTAGCGTTTTTTGAGGGGATAAAAAAAAAGGTGGCAATACTTTGATGTCTAAAATTATATGAGTTTAGTGTTAAACTTAGGGAAAAAAGCTGCTTTTCATTAACACACTACAACAAAAGGATGAGGTCAAACGTCTACAACTACAATTCTTTGGCATCATTTGTTTCTTCTATTTTCAATCTTCAAAATCTCAAATTGTAAGAATTGCCTGAAACGATTTCTAAACATGTTTTGCTCCTACAACACAGGAGGGTGCATCAAGAGAAAATGCTGATACCAGCTCAATTTGTACCACCCCAACACATTCACCAGCTGGAAGAAAACATTATAAGGTTTCCAAGAAAAAAGTATCTTAAAATCATGTTGTGTGGAAAATGTACATATTGTGAACTATATGTACATCCTCCAGAATTCTATAGCCTCAAGGAAATAACCGTAGGATCTGAAACAAATTGGCAGCTTAAACAGTAGTCTTTTCTCAAATTGGAATCGATCTGTCCCAAAATTGGTTGAGTGACTTATTTTGGAATATGGTATAGCAGAAATGACTCTGGGCCATCTTTAGTAAAAACATGTCAAACGTAAAGTACAAAAATTGATTCTGATTAATTTTTACACAATTTGTTAGTCTCAAAGGGCAAATTTGATTAAAAATAACCAACAATGTGCTCACAATGACATATGAGAAAATTCAAACTTAAAAAAAATTACTGACTGCAATAAAGCAGTTTGGGTTTCTCCTGGAGATCAGTTGTCTGCAAGGACTAGGCTCCTGGCATGTGGGTTACGAGGAGACTATACATTGACTACATATCCTGACAGTCCAATAGGCTATTCAAGACTAAGCTGGAGAAGGATTGCTGCTAGAGGGGGATTGGGCTTGTCTGCGGCGGCAATAACCTCCTGCTTGTGTACCTGACTGGTCAGATGGTGTCTGCCTCAGCGAGAATGTTCTAGAAACTTCAGTCCGGGACAGGGTACAGAATGAGAGGCTATGTTTATAAAGTCAGGTGCTTAGCAGAGGTTAGAATGTGCTCATATGGCATGCCTTAGCAAGGAAAAGCCCACTGCATAGGATGCAATAGGAAAGAACGAGCTTAGGAGTTTTAAGCAAGTGGACATAAGGCAATTCTTAACAGATGGCAGGTGAGCCCTTGGGGTGGCCAGAACCATCTGGAGATCAGGGGAGTGCTGTCCCTAGCAAGTCACAGGCACTGAACAAGATGTTCCAAAGGGCACGAATCAAAATGTTGCAGTGGTGAACAATGGGTCAGACACTACAATTGCTTTCTAAATAGGAAAAGTGCCCCTTCAGTAACCTACATGCCACCAAAACGTCCTCTCCCGTGTGACTGTTCCAATGTAGTAACTAGCAGATGAGTCTGCATCATATGGACTAGACCAGGGCGATCTAGCTGACCTTAAATGAGAAGTGTGAAATCTGGAAGAGTTCATATCAAGGGAACCTGTTAATGTCCATGTGTGCACATTCATCAGCTTCACTTTCACATAACCAATATGGATGAACACAAAATTAGCAGGAAAAACACAATAACTGAGCACTAAATAGAGGTATATGTTTGTATGGATAATTAGGAAAAGTTTGCTGCAATATATACTGTTTCCGTAAATGCCAAAACCAGCCTCAATAAAATTACATCCCGCACAGCAAGCAATGAGCAGAGTCATTTAACAAGGACAAGTGGACAGGCCTGCAGACAATTTATAAGCAGTAGAACTGGTCAGTCCCCAATGCAAATTAAATGCACACTTTTTTTTGCACTTTTATGAACTTACAAGTCATCTCTGTAGCGAGCCAGCAAGACACACAAAGGTGTTCAAAAATTAAATTACTTATGCACGGTAGCGCGTGATAAGTTTACAACCTCAGTCTTATATACATGCATAAATCATTGTGCCATCACTTTGCGCTGAAGTAATAAGAAAACAACTTCTGTGCCCAGCCGCAGAAGAAAATTCATATTGTCAGGCTCAGCTGGCACATGGAGCTTGTCTGTAGTGTGCTTCGTGAGTAAGCTGGTATGGGTTTGGAAATAGTGTCTACACTTTCAAGCTCAGCCTGCCATTGGATTTGCACTAAGACGTGCTTAGCATAGCACTTGTGACTGCACACATACTGTGAAGAATATGTTACCTGGCTCTCAGCTAAAGACCCATTTAGTGGAGACACTGGTGAGTTGTGCCGTTTAGTCTGTGTTTGCGACCAGTGAAGATATATGCACAGTGGCTGTTTCTTCATTAGGGTGGTGAGCATGGCACCCACCAACTGTGCCGCGCTAAACGTTAAAAATAAAATGGCAATGAAATGATTTAATACACATTTTATTTTTCACAATGGAGCGCCGTAGCAGCCAGCTTGTCTAAGCCAGGAAAAAAAGGGCAGGTCCTCTGCTGCCAATTGACAGCAGAGGACTGGAGCAGTGGCTGACTGGGCGCTCGAAGTGCGCATGTCAGTTTGGCTAGCCGTCTTAGGCCGGCCTAACAGACATGCACACTTATTTCTCCAACGCAGCTGTGTTGCACAGCCAGGTTGGAAAATAAGCACAGTCTCCCTGTGCCTGAGCGAGTTTCAAGCTAGTCCCCTCAAGCCAATCCAGGCGCTTCTCTTATGCTAGCATTAGAAAACAGTCATGATTGGGTGGGGAGCTTGTGCTGAGGTCCATAGCCTGAGGGGTGATCAGAGGAGAACTGGAAAGTAGCGGCGAGGCAGTTTTAGTACAGGTAAATCTTTATTTACTTGCATTCCTCTAGCCCACCCTAACCCCCGTCCGTCCCATCACTTTAGATTGGTGGTGACCGCTCCTGTATATGCGAAGATAGTGCTCCGACTTTTAGTGGTTCGTCGGGTTTGTGTGAGCAGTTGAATTTGTCGGCTCAGTCTAGGCGTAGCTTCTATAGAGCATCTGCTTGGAGATGGAGAGCAACAGCTGTTTAGTGTGTTTCTTAAGAGTCCACAAGTGGCCATTCTTACTAACAATGAATCCCATACATCAACCATGGAAATACTGGCCAGTCGGCCCTATGTCTAGAGAGTGGCTTCCACCCAGCATGCCTTTACACGTGCGCCCATACCTGCAAGAGGCAAAAGAGGGACTACAAGCCACAGCATGCTCAGTGCAGTCAAACAAAATAACAGCAAGCCGAGGGTCACACGCGTCACAGCAGGCCACTTTTACTTGACAGACAAGTAGATTACCCTTCTCAACTAAAGTAAGTAAAACAATTCTTCAAGGACTTAATTTGGAAATATAGAATTATTTTTGACCGACAGAGCAAGAGAAAGGCAGAGGAGGAGGACAAATAAAGAGTAACAAAACAGAGACTAATGGGAACATGGAAAAAACAGAACCCTCAAGATTTGGATAAAGTAACAGGAAGTGTATAGTGGCGAATGAGGTATGAGTTGGCATCGAACCTGGGGATCCTTGGCATAGGCAACCCTGGTACTTGCATTGAGTGCTTTGGAAAACTCGGGGGCATTCGATTAATTTTAATAATCTTAGCATTAGAAGTCTGAGCTTGTGTAACATATCTGCAGCTGATGCGTTTCCCCACAGATCGGATGCTACAGTAGGTTTCGAGTGCGACTTCTTTTTCTAAAGCTGTATTTGCTGCTCGTTTAACCTACCTGTCCACAATGTGGACTGGTCAGGCATGGAAAAAAACAGCAGTCACCAGTTGAAGAAGAACATTAACGCGGGACAGATTTCCAAACCATACCAATTGTAAACGGAATGACACCACAGAAACTATAAATAAAAAAAACTATATTATCTGTTGCATAATCGGACTGTGCGGGGAATAATCACTGTGCTAGCTTTTGCCTCCACTACACCCCAATCTGAAAGCAAGGCTTGGCAGTAGGACACATTTAAGACGAAGTGTCGAAGGGATGGATCATTCATTACTTTAACGCGCGGACACGCCTTGCGTTATTATTCGGTGCTCATAAATTGGTATATATCGTGGAAGATGAATCAATGTCTCGCTTGTCCGTCGTGTATCCCTTGCTCGAGACTTGCGATAATTGGCAAGTACCTGATTAGGCAGGCGATGCTGGCTGGCAGCTTTGCTCTGCACACAAGCCGGGAGCAGTATTGACAGGCTCACAGCTGACGGCAAGAGAGGCGGGGCGAGACCCAACGCAAGCAGGCAGAGCGATTTCATCAGCCGCACTTCTCTCAGCGACCGGCAGGGGGCTCTCGACAGAGCGAAGAGGGTTATGCGAGAATGGATGGACACTACACGAACCAAAATTTAGCGGGGGCAGTAACATTATGGTCTATAGCACAGCCAGCGGGGCATTACCATTAAGGCAACCCACAGACAGCGTGTTTATTAAAGGCTATCAGGCTACAGCGCAGCATTGCTTTTGGGGTCTGCAATAATAATGCATGCCACACTCTCCCATATATCCAATGCAAGTGTCTTCTCGTCCATACAAAGTGCACCGTGTACAACTGGCGTAGTGTCCAGACACTCGACACACCCAGCACCCTTTGCCTAGCGTCACCCATGGATTGCCTCGTGAACAACGTGCCTTTCCCCTCCGCCCCCCTGGCAGCACGTTCCTGCCCTCGCGGATCCCCGGAAGAGCTCGCGCCCCTGCCCGCTCTAGGAGTAGGTCTTGATTACCTGGCAGCGCTGACGTGGAGCCGGCAGGTGTGAGCGCTCGCGGCCCGCAGGATGCTCCGCAGGGCTCCCATGGTCTTGAAAGTTGCCATAGTGATGTTGATGAAGGCACGGCGTCGGGAGGGGAGCAGACCTGCTCAGACGATCCTACGATCTGACTGGGAGGAGCTGCAGCAGGCGGGCCTCTTATAACTTTGTGCGTGACGTCAAAGACACGCCCACAGGGTGTCATGGAAGACCCAGAATTTGGAAAGGGACGCCCTCTCGGAGGTTTTGAGGACGCCTCCAGCTGCAGCCGTGCCTTATGTAACTCCCTGATAAGGACTGCCCCGTATGCCGCCGCAGTATCTCACAGAATCACTCCCTGTAGCATCTTTGCTTGTCCTGTATTTTGGATGATAGCAGATTTACTTCGCGTGACTGCTGTTAGTCTTACAGAAGTAGTCGTGGCAAGGAGGCCATGTCGCTCAGAGATATCCTTGCGGCCCGACACTTGGGAACGCCCAACGGGAAGATTTGCAACGGAAAGTTGCTGTGCCGCTATTTACTGGAGGGCAGAGAGAGAAAGTTGCAAAATACCAAAAAAAAATACCTACAACACTTGCTTAAAAAGAGGAACCTCCAACTGAGTAGGTAAAGCTGCGGTGTTTGAACAGCTGTGATAGCTTACGTCACTAGCAGCGTGTCGTGTGTTCCTCATGTAACTCCTACTGATAGCAAGTGTATGTCACGTCTGTCGCTGCCAGCTGCTGTGCCAAAGTCTTAGCGATAGCAGTTGCATTTGACATAACTTCCAGGAGCGGTTTCTGTCTAAGATGTACAAGATTGGGGTGGGCCTAGTCGTTTTTGTAGAACATAATTTGTAAGAAAAACTAATATATACGAAAAGTGCGAGGGGCTCAGTGTTTTTTTCTCTTAGGAACTCTCTTCCAAATGCTTAGGTTGGCAAATATTAAGGCTGCCTAGGGCTGTTCCGCCTCCCCTCGCTTTCCTCCTCCCCTCGCTTTCCTCCAGTACTCTACGCCTTCAGTCTTCAGTCTCCAGGGTCGCACAGGGACTGCAGGTATTCGGCCAGTGATTATCGCGGACCATTGTCATATGTAGAGTGAGTGACAATGGGCCAGCCCCAGCAAACACACATGGTGGGTGCCCCCACCCTGGCCTTGGGATATGATGGTGAGGCCCAGAGGCGCAACTAGAGCCACATTTCGGGGGAGGGGGGTGGGGGCGAAGAAAAAATGTCGGGGGGGTGCTGAAACTTTAAGCAATAGGCAGAGTGGAGCGGCAGGGGCTCTTGGAAGGACAACAACGCCTCATTAACATGCACATGCTCTTTTAAATGCCTGTGAAGTGCTCGGGTGCGCCTGTGTGCGTGTCCGGGAGCTGTCTGAGCCCCCGCTGCCACACAGACGGGGGCTGAAGCCCTTTGATTCCAATGGAAAGAGAAAGAAGAAGAAATAAATTTTTATTGTATTTAGTTAATTAAAACCTTTACAATATTGTGACATAAAACACATGATTTAAAAGGAGTACAAAGTCTCAAATGGTTAAAAAAAAAAGGGAACAAACTAAATATCCATGTAATTGGGGTATTTATGAGAGGAGAGAGGGGGTTCAGTGGATCAATTCGTTACACTTCACGCATCCGACTTCAGACCTTTAGTATCGTGTTTCTCAGTAGTTTGTATTAGCTGCAGTGACTTTTGGCAGAATCTTGCGGCTCTACAAGCTGTCTGCAATTGTTGGCTATTCAGTGCTAGCATGACAGCCGAGCGGCATGATCTAATTTTAAAAGAACGGAATACGTGGAGGAGAAAGTAACGTCTCAAATTTTTCAGAGAGGGGCAGATGCATAGTATGTGCAACAATGACTCTTCCTTTTGTCCGCATAGTCTGCAGTCAGTGGACGGCCATGATTGCTTCCATGCTGGTGTATGTTCTTTTAAGGTGGAAGAGCCCAGCCGTAGGTTTAAAAGAGTCTTTTGGGCAGCCGTGGATATGTGGTTGACTAAGTAAGGTTGAGGCTCCATTTTCCCATACGTAGCCAACACCGTCCACCCGTGTTTTTTGTTCGCTATTGCTGCTTTATCTAATAGCCATGATCTTTGCTTTGCGGCTCCGTTGGTCACTTTTTTAAAAGCCGCGAAGGTTTGGTTTGTATTCCATGCCTTTTCCAGATTGAGTTCAGACAGGGCATTTGCGCATACTGTGTTCCAGTCATTTTTTGATTTTCTCTGGTGATTCATCTCCGTCCAACACAGACCCATGAGCGTGTCTTCTTGAGCTGCTCTTAGTTTCCAACATGTTTTTAAAATGGCCGCTTGTCTGACTTGGTGCTGATTTGTTAGACCAAATTCCAGTCGGATCTGCGATTGGGATACGAATCTCAGGATATGGAAAATATGTTTAAACAGCTCTGACTGTTGCGTGTTCAAAAAGTTTGCGTCCTTACACCTGTACAATTCCGACCCGTAAGTTAGAGATGGTAGAAACTTGGCAGCTATTACCTTCAACAGGTGCGAGTTGGAGGGGCAATTCAATTTTGTTTTCAGTAGATTTAACGCAAAACGCAATTTGTTTGCCTGAGCCTTTCTGTACAATTGGTGGTCTTTCAGAGTCCATCTGGAGTCAACCACTATGCCCAGATATTTGTACGAGGCAGACTGCTCTATGGTGTTGCCTGCAATATGCCATTTGAAAGGTTTCTTCCCTGAACGCGAGGCGAAGCAGACAATCTTTGTTTTCTTATAATTGATTTGCAGGCCCTGTGCACTGATATAATCGTGGAGCTTTGTGATGGAGCGTTGGAGGCACATCGGGGTCTGGCTGCACAGTACGATATCATCTGCGTACTGTAAGCTCCTGATTTTATGCTGGGCTAGCTTTGGTGGGTCGCTTTCTGTCTCCGCGATGCTTTTATCCAGGTCCGCTGTGAAGATGTTAAACAGCGTTGGTGCCAATACGCAACCCTGCTTGAGGCCAACATGGGTGGGTATTTTTCTAGTTATTCTTTCTCCGTTCCCTAGTTTTATTCCTACCCAGGTGGATGAGTATAGGTTGATAATTGCCCGCAACAGCTTTGGGGGTATTTCCCAGGAGGCCATTTTTTCCCATAAGGCCTCCCTCTGGACTGTGACGAACGCTGCTTTTAAGTCGACAAAACAGGTGTACAGCTTGGTGGTTCTCTCCCTTGCTTTGTCGACCAAAAGGTTTAACGCCAACATGTTGCATAAGGTGTTGGTTCCGGGCCTAAAACCTGTCTGCGTGATCGGGAGGATTTTTTCCGTACGTACCCAGTCTTCTAAGGCCGTCAACAGATTCGAGGCATAGATTTTGGCCTCGACATCTATGAGCGCTATGAGGCGATAATTAGATGGATCAGATCTTGAGCCTGCCTTAAAGATTGGATGGAGGATGCTGCCTCTCCATGATTGAGGAATGCTTTCAGACTGAAAAGCAATGTTATACAGTGGGGTGAGATGTTCCGCCCAGAACTGACGATCTTGTTTGAACAAGGCGTTCGGTAAGCCGTTCGGTCCAGGTGCGCCTTTTGATCTTAGGTTTTTTAATACTTTTTCTACTTGTGACGGCGTTATCCAATTTACGTCGAACTGTGGATCCACGTCTTGGGTATTTTTGGAGTTTGGTGTCTGGGGGGTTGGACTCCATGCGAGCGTGTTATTAGATTGTGTGTGTTCTAGGTGCTGTATCCAGTCGCCCTCGAGTATGTTAGCGTTGGAGTTCTGAGCAGCTCCATTTACGATTTTGTTTATTTCTGCCCGAAATTTAGCGTTGCCCAAGTACAATTGATGTCTGCGAGGTTTGTTGCCAAATCTTTCTATTAATGTTGTGATCAGGCTTTCCCAGTTGTCCACAGGTGAAAGTGGGTCCAATGGGTGTTGCGCGCCTGGTGAGCCCCCCCCCCCCCCCTTGCTGCTTCTGAGCTAGGGTCGCCAGACGGCCTGGATTTGCCCGGACAGTCCCAGTTTTTCACCAGCTGTCCAGGCATATTTCGTCAATTTTGGGTCATGTCCCGGTTTTTAGAGGGGGTCAAATGAAAACAGTGAGAGGCACTTTTTTGGGGTGTTCTAAAGCTGTGCTAGTTAGCAGCTGTTAAAAGTAAGCAACTTAATTAATAGGTATGATGTTGGTTGTAGAAATTACATCTTATTTATTTCCTTAGTGCCTCTTCTGTGATCCTTTGTTGAAGAGAGCTGTCATTCTGCGCCATTCCGTTGATAAAAATTTGGAGTTTTCTATTTTTCCAAAATGTCCCAATTTTTGGTTCTCAAGATCTGGGCACCCTATTCTGAGCAGCAGATTTCTTCACTACCCATAGAAGATGAAGTGATGTGGACAGTAAACGGGGTTCTGCTTTTGTGCTTGTAGTAGATGGCCACACTCCCATTCAGAATGGCCATACCAGGCATCCTTGCTGCTGTACCAACTTCCGATCTAAAACCCAGAATTTAACCGGAAAGCAACTCCCCTGCCTAGAGGCTTTGTCAGCAGATGCCTTTGGCAGGGAGTTTCCAGAGCCTTAGTGCCACTGCAGTGCAGCTTTCAAATTACCTTAGTTAAAGAGCAACCCCACAGAAAGTGTTACTATTTTTCAGTGAGATCAAATGTTTGATCATGTTCGCCTTCCTTGAAGAAGAAAAATACAAAGCTCTTTCAAAGCCAGTGAAACTGAATGTGTGTACGCCTGTAGTTTAATCGTTAAGACAGCGTAGTCATTAGCGTGCTGCCTGCTGGGGTGTACTGATATAACCAGGGCCACCTGAATTATGCAGCAGTGGAGTGCCAAATTATGCATCAAGGTTGACTAAATTGTACTGCAAGTAAAGGAAATTTATGTGGCGTAATGCAGCAAATTAATAATAGTATTACTTCATTATTTTGACATTTTTACACTTGTTAATGCTAGCGTTTATCAGACAAATCCCTCTCTCTCGTATTTCTCCATTCCCTGGTGTCAGCATCAAGGAAATGCTCACTAGTAGGTGTTACTCAAGAGTCCACTCTGATAAAATAGTCAGAAGTGTCTATGGTGCCACAACACCTTCAGCAGCAAGTTCTCCAGTGCCTGACATGCCTGTATGAATTCGTATCCACTCCAGCAGCACAGAAGCGCTCAGCTTTTCAGCGGGTGCTCCGATTGCGGGCACTTCCACTCTTTCAGTCATGTTCAGTTGAGTTGGCCTACACGTGAGACATGTGGCAGAACCCAGCAGGTGCAGGCTTTCTCCTGAGCTCCACGGCCAGCTTCGGCAGCAATTGGGTGTTCCAGGCTTCTTTTTGCTCAGTAAGTTCAGTTTCCCCCACATGGTGGGGAAGGGGGTGTTTTTGATGCTTCTGAACCAGTCCCAATGATGGAGGAAAGACCTCATGGTGTGCTCCGGAGTCCAGAGGCCAGGTCTAGGGCCTGATCTCAGTGCACACTTCGACCTGTAGATCACAGCTTCAATTTTACTGGGTGACGCCCCAAACTTGGCAATACTCAGTACCAGCAGCCCCTCGTGGATGCCTCAGACCAGCTGGTGCATCTCCATATACCAATTCAGTCACTCCTGGCATACAGGGCACTGCTAAAGTGTACATGTTTTGACGCTCTGCACAGTTCCTTTTACGATGGCCCCATATGGCGTTATAACAGTTTTGCAGTGTAAAGCCCTGCGTTGTAAAAGTTATTGTGGGGTAAAGCCATGCGGAGTAAAAAATGCGGGGTAAACAGTGTTTCCCGCCATCTTCACATTAGCTCCCTCTTCTCTTCAGACAACACTGTACAGGCAAAAACACTCCCCCTTAAGCTATATAATAAGTGACATCCTAGCTATTCCTTTTGCAGGCACTAAGCATAACAGGAGGAAGTTAATATCCGCCTCAGCTAGGGATGGTCTGGTGATAGGAGGAATGTCGACTTCACATCATCTGTTCCAGAGAGCCTTAACCTCTGCCAGGCATCCAGCTTTTATTATCCTTCTAAGGGGTACATATGGAGAGTGTGCACACACAACCATGATCTCGCCTTCCTTGGACTATGCTGATGTGTCACTTCACACTCCACTCTGGGTGCTTGTGCATCAAAAAGACTATCCATTGGAGTGAAAAAAACATCTGATCTTCCCATGTGAAATATCCTCCCCGTCCCCTTGGACCACGAAAATCAGTGCCAGTCAGTAGGTCTTGTATTGGTTGGTATTTATGTAACAGTTCCTGTGCCCCCCTGGGAGGCCTAAACCACTTTCCTGGTAGTCCCCATGCAAGGCAGCGAATCACTCAGAATTGCACCTGGTGTCTAGGAGCCCTCTGGAGTGTATGGGTGAAACAATGATGTGATTCAACCTATATGGGACATCCTGGTGATGTGCGCGAGGTTCATAGGCATGATTGATACACATTAAGCTGGGTGTCACAGCACACAAGGATGGATAGTTGCAGAGTGAGAAAAGACAAAGCTGCACATGGAACCACCTACTTTTGGAGTGGGCAGTAGGTAGAAAAGATCAGACAGCACACATAGAGAACCCAGTTGATTTGTGCCAGTGTGTTCCATTATTGTATAAGGAGCTCACCTAGTGCCAAAAGAAGACCCAAAACAACATACTGGTAAATCATTAGGGAAAATAAAAAACGGCATCTATGCTGCTCACAGGAGGTCCAAAAGAGCAAGACTGCGCACAAGAAGCACATACCTTTTGCTCTTTTCTTGGACACCCGGGCCTAAGTAGGAGAAAGGTTAAATAGGTGGATGAATGAAAGGAGCAAAGAGTGTGAGAAAGGGCCAGGAGTGGGGGAAAGTCTTGGACTACACAGAAAGAATGATTGCGTTATTCTGGTAGGGGAAGGACCAGAGAAAAAACAAAGAAAGACCAGAAGAGACCTGAAACGAGAGAAAACAAGAGAAAATATGGAATGAGAGGGAGGCGGAATACAATACAAGGAGAAAAGGAAAGGCAAGACACAGTAAAAACTGAGAAAAAACAGGGGGAAGAGCAGAAACAAATGCAAAACAAATGTAGCACACATAAAAGTTTGTTGTACGTTACCGGATGTTGGACAGATGTGGATTGACTCCTGTAGTTCTTCAAAATGGGGCCTCCTAGGTTTCGTGTAGAGAGAGAGGGGTAAGCTTGTGAAAGGAGAATTAGCGGTTCAGACCCAAGTTCCTACCAGGGCCTATGAGGGATCAATACAAGGAGTGAATCCTTTACTCCACACACTCAATAGCAGATCCTCCAGGTGGAGGATGTCCTAGACAATAGCGCGACAATAACAGCACAGCAAGGTGGGGATATTTAGAAAACTGCAATACTCAACCCTTGAACAAGTGAACATCTTTGTGTAAGAAGTTAAAGGCATACTTCATAAAAAGACGTGTTGCAGCAGCAAACAATGCACAATTTAAGAAGTAAAGAAAATTGGGTATTCAGAAAAAAAGGAAAAAAATGCTCCTCTGTTTAAAAATAAAACAGCACACACAGATACATATAACCAGAGAGAGTCGTGGTGGGGGGCCAGTCTGAAGACAAGAGACGAGAAGGGAAACCTCAGCAAATGTTACTTTGAAAGGCATCAAGGCTTGCATTAAATTCGAAGTTGCTACACTTGAAACAATGGGGCAGGCGAGCCAATCACAGCCCAGCAAGGTGGGGAAATATAGGAAACTGCAATACTCCGGCTACCAGGAAGAGTTCACCACAAATGCCCTTTGCCAAATAACAGTGATCATGATTTGACTACAGCAACAGTTTATTTCTTATTTTCACTAAATACTTAAGGCCTAATTACGGCTTTGGCAGTGTGGGAGCAGGCTGCCATGCCGATTCCCGCTCCCACACCACCAAAGTCACCCGCCAGATTACGAGTTTTGTTGTAGCCTGGTGGGTGGTGCTTTGGAGGTCCCCCGCCAGTGCAGTTCGAAGGCCCATGTAGTAAGTCTTAGAACTACAGCGCCCAGGGAGTGCCCAAGCCCGGTCCTGCACAGCATGGACTGTGCAGTCCATTCCGTGAAGGAAAAGCTGCATGCACACGGGGGCACAACATGAGCCCCCATGCATGCACTGCCATTCACAGGGGCCCTGTACGGTCCCCTTACTTTCCTGACCGCCACACTTTTCATGGCAGGCTCACCGCCATCAAAAGTGTTTGGCATTTTAAGGATCAGCTTTCGGAGCACGGTGGTCTACTTGTTAGGGGTTTGAGGTTAGTTCCACCGTCTGCACTTAGAGAAGAACTCATTTCTTTGGCTCATACAGGACATCAGGTAATGTAAAAAACCAAGGAGAGGCTGAGATTATCTTATTGGAAGCCTGGGATGGACTTGCAGATAGAGCGCATTATCAGAGATTGTGTGCAGTGTGCCTTGAGTGAGACGGTAGCCAAGCCGAAGGTTCAAACCATGGTCATACAAGATCGCCCTGATAGTCCTTGGAAAGAAGTTGGACTGGATATTGTTGGTCTTGTTTGTTACTTGGGTTCTGAGTGGTACGTTCTGGTAGACATTCTCCAGATGGCCAGAGATAACGCATGTGAAGACATTTTTGCAAAAAGTCATAGCCTGGGAAGGCATACCTGATGCTATCTTAACTGACAATGACGTTCAGTTTGTTTCCAGAGAAATGGAACAGTTCCTGGTTAAATATGGCATCAAGCACAAGAGGTGTGCTTTATACCATCCACAAACCAACGGAATGGTGGAACGCTTCAATCGTGTTCTTAAAGAGACAATTGAGATGGCTAAATCCACTGGGTTGGACTGGTGTAATGAAATCTTCAAGAAAGTTGAGATTTACAGGTTAAGCCCCCACGCCACAACTAAGAAACCTCCCTTTGAGCTATTCAGGGGTAGTCGTGCCAACACGTTGGTGGCTCGTACATGGGTCAATGATTTGCAAAATACTCGTTATGCAAACTGCAATGGGCATGATTGGAAACTGTCAGAGTCAAGAAAGATTGTAGCTCGCAATGAGCTTTATGACCAAAGCAAGAGTGTAAAGAAAACTGTTGTGAAAGTGGGGGATTGGGTCCTTACTAAAAATCCTTTTAAAAGAAGCTGTTCCGCAGCATTTTAGAAAGCCTTACAGGTTATCAAGCTCTTTAATAATGCAGTCAAGACTGCTGATCACTGCATTTGGAACCTGAACAGAGTGGTAGTAGTCAGAGATGATCTGGTACCTTTTCATCCGTTGTACAGAGGTTCAGGTTCTAGCTCAGCTAACGGCTCTAGTGGTTCAAAGGACTCTCCTGGAGCTTTGGGCACCATTCGTAGGTCCGCAAGAGTGTCTTCTTCTCCGGCATATTTGAGAGATTATGTAAAGTGAATTTCTTGCTTATGTAAGTTGAGTTTCTTCTTTATGTCCCTGTGTTATTTCTCTAGTACGTTTCCTCATATTGTATATTATTTTTGAATCTAGTGTATTTTGTGGAGGAGGGAAATGTGTGGCATTCTAGGCCTCTGCTTGGAATGTTTATATGTAAGAGAGCTCTTGGAGACAGTTGAAGTTGAGCCGCTGCCTGTATGCACTGTTCCTGTGGATGGGATCCTTTTACTACTTTCAAACATCAATCTGCGTACAGCTTGATCTTACAGTGCCCATCCTCCGTTTGATGCACAGGGTTCTGGCTTGATAAGGAGAAAGCGACACCAAAGGGGATGTATGACATTGTTCTGCATTCTGTCCATCAACTGTTGTTTTTGCAATTGGACCCCAATTAGGAAGGGTATGCCCAGACGTGGGTCCCGTGCTCTCCATGCCACTGGAATCAAGCTATCCTGGCTGAAGAGGGGGTGAACCCCCCGAAACCGGTCCTAGGATGCTTGTTTCCAGTCCAAGGAGGACCTGGCTTGGCAGTTCAGGCTGGACTGTTTCCAATGAGGCACAGGGTCAAGACTGAATTGCATATGTCTGGGTTCAAACTGGAACGGCATAGTGAGCAAAAAAACGATGGATTTAGGCCCAGATCTCTGTACTGGGGTGAATGTATGACATTGTTCTGCATTCTGTCCATCAACTGTTGTTTTTGCAATGTCACCCTGAGTGGGAAGGGTACGCCCAGGAGTGGGTCCCGTACTCTCCATGCCACTGGAATCAAGCTATCCTGGCTGAAGAGGGGCGAAACCCCGAAACCGGTCCTAGGATGCTTGTTTCCAGTCCAAGGAGGACCTGGCTTGGCAGTTCGGGCTGGACTGTTTCCAATGAGGCACAGGGTCAAGACTGATTTGCATATGTCTGGGTTCAAACTGGAACGGCATAGTGAGCAAAAAAACGATGGATTTAGGCCCAGATCTCTGTACTGGGGTGAATGTATGACATTGTTCTGCATTCTGTCCATCAACTGTTGTTTTTGCAATGTCACCCTGAGTGGGAAGGGTACGCCCAGGAGTGGGTCCCGTACTCTCCATGCCACTGGAATCAAGCTATCCTGGCTGAAGAGGGGCGAAACCCCGAAACCGGTCCTAGGATGCTTGTTTCCAGTCCAGGGAGGACCTGGCTTGGCAGTTCGGGCTGGACTGTTCCCATGAGGCACAGGGTCAAGACTGATTTGCATATGGCTGGGTTCAAACTGGAACGGCATGGTGAGCAAAAAAACAATGGATTTAGGCTCAGATCTCTGTACTGGGGTGAATGTATGACATCAATAAAGGGTTCAAATGATGGAATGAGTTTATATTGCAAAAAAATAAATAAACCATCAGTAAGACTTCCAAGGCTTGCATTTCTATGGTATGACAATCATATACAACCAAAAGGCTGATTTAACAGTATCTATCATTTCACCTCATATGAAGTGGAGAGTTACTCCATAGTTCCCATGCCTACGGCAGAGAGGTTTGATTTTACGTGAAAAAGCCATGGAATAGAGTGTGTTGGTCATATGTATCTAACACCTCAATTAGAGGTTTCCTATATGGTTTTAAATCAGGTGTTGACCACAATCTTTATCTAAAACAATAGCGGTCGTAGGTCAGCTAACTGACCTACTCGCTTTAATCTGGTATTAAAATATAGTGGGACTATAGGCGTACTTTAAGGTAATCTAAATAGTGACCTCATAAACATGTTATCTTTTGCTATTAGTGCCACCATGTTTTCCTATCCCCAGATTTCAGCCACATAAAGGGCAGTACCTTGGCACAATAGATATCAACGGCAGGCAATAAAGATTTTGGTGTTATTTTATGTTTTTTAGACACAATAGGGGCACCATGTAACAAGGTAATTCTACATTAGTGCAATTGCCAGGACCAAGAGGGGAAGTTATCCAATCTAATTCCTAAATTAGAGACAGGTAATTCATTTGGTATCGGCCGCGTCCACTAACGGAACTGCAGTCACTCCCCAGGACGTGTCCTCAGGCAGGCGTGTGCGTTGAGGCAGGTGGGCGGCGCTCAGCAGAGCCATGCAGCAGGTTGTGGTAGCCGCGGAGCCGGGGACCGAGCGGGTTTCAGCCCTCTGTGGCTCTCCTGGTCTGAGTCCGGGAGCCCGGGAGCCTGGAAAGGGTTTTGCGCAGCAGCTGCTGGTATATCGGTAAGTCGGCAGGAGTGTGCGGGTGAGTTCCGGAGTGAGTGCGGGTGTGGAGAGGCGTGAGGCGTGTCCCCTGTGCTCCGGGGGTAGCGGGAAGCACCCTGTTGGCAAGACCGTGCCTCCTTGTCTGCCCCCCCCCCCACCTCTTTGAACCACACATTGCCGCCCAGTCCTTCAGCATCCCTGTTCACTCTTGGTTCCCCCCGTATTTGCCCTCAGCGGCCCCCCTGCGCGGCCAGTCGCTGCTTTGCGCCTCTGCGCTGCCTCACTTGCCCGTCTAGCCGATCAGCCGCACGGGTGTCACGGCTGTCTTTTCCAGCTCTGGGGCTGCTCCCCCCGCCTCCCACCCCCGGGTCCATTAGCGACAGCCAGCCCTGCTCCTGCCTAGGGCCATTGACTGGGTAGCGGTTGGGTCGTTGAGTCAGCTCCATCCCCACTCGCCACTCGCCCCCACAAGCCATCGTAGCGGTGGTTTATCGACTCCGACTTACAGCCGCCCCCCAGCCTGGCTCTGAGCGGTGCGAGGCATCGGCTGCCGCATGGTAGGGGGTCGGTCAACAAAAGCGGGGGGGGGTGCCACCATAAGACCGTACTGCAGCGACGAAGAGCCGCGAGTGTTGCAGAACCATTGTCCGAAGTGTCATAAACCAGCATCACAGAATCGGTCAACCAGTCGTCCAGTCGGGACTCAGGAGTGACAGAATATTACGATCTACCTGAGCCAGCAGAGCCTCAGCAGAGCCTCGGAGTCGCAAGACAGCGCAGGACATCGCAACCTCTTCCAGACCTTCAACAGCTTCGGCTGTGTTAAACCAGCGCCACCCCAGCTACCCCAGCTGATCCAGCAGCACAAGCCTCAGCCAATCAGTCAACGCTGTGTGTATCAGCGTTACCCCAGGCATTTCAGTCAGCCTGGCTGTTAGCCCAGCAGTATCATAATCAGCCACAGCTAATTGGCCAACGCTAGTCAAACGCTATGAGATCCGGGAAAGTAAGAAAAACGGCGGTGGCAACAAAACAGAGGAAATCGAAACAGCTAGTACCCGGCGGGGAGCCTCACCCGGGTACCCATAAGCTTACCGGGGCTAGCCAGGAAATACTGACTGAAGGCATACTCTCCCCTAACGGCTTTAGTAATTCCAGCCAAAAAAATCCAAAGGCAACAGTACGGGCTCAGACATGACAACCGCCTCAAAAACAGCGAACCTGTTAGATTATTTAAAAAAAACTCCAACAATGATTAATACTTCTTTACAGTCCCAGCCCCAGTCCCAACTCCAATCCCAGCCCCAGGAGGCACTCAAGTGCGGAGCTCTGACCCGGCTCCCGGTCACCAACACACTTCTTCCTCAGCCTTTATCCCCACAACAGTGGCCGACCGAATCCAAAAAGATAGCCAAACCTGTGGGAGTATACA
This sequence comes from Lissotriton helveticus, assembly GCF_964261635.1. Taxonomy (NCBI): domain Eukaryota; kingdom Metazoa; phylum Chordata; class Amphibia; order Caudata; family Salamandridae; genus Lissotriton; species Lissotriton helveticus. The sequence continues at coordinate 681,366,227 of NC_136072.1, read as the reverse complement.
TCTTCGGCTCAGTACTCAACGACGCCACACTGGCATGGCAGGACGCAAGTTCCAAACCGTACCCTTTTATCCATCACCCGACCCTCTACAGGACCAGCAACCAGGACAGCGAGTTTCTCCAACAGCAGCGGACGAGCAAGGAACAAGCCCGCCGCAGTCCGCTCCATCAAATTCATGGGATAGCCCGAGTTCCATCACAGGTCAAACCCAGAAATTGGGCACATCGGTTACACCCTCCCGACAAGTCTCTGACACAGCGAAGGCAGTCACAACGACCCCACACTGTCAGTCAACTCTTGCTCAAATTCATGTGCAAAGCTCCCCCTTGAGTAACAACATCTCTCAATTGTTCCACCCGTCTCAAATTGTGAGCACACCCAAGGAGTCACTGACTGTGTTAAGTCCTAAGGACATCGCACTTTCATCACCAGCAATGACATCGCCTCAAAAGTCGCCCAAAAAAGCCGATGCAAACGACCAGCTTTTAGCGGACCTGTCTTTTTTCTTTAAAAACACTCAAAATCCCATCAAAGACACGTTAAACACCAAACCTAATCAAGAAGACCCTACAGCAACCAGTGTTTGGCCACAACTTCTCCAAACATTCCAGCAGACAGTCAACGCACTAAACTACCACTCGGACAAGCTGGATGTGCAGGTTGATCTTTTAAATACTCTAGCGTTGTTCACTGCAGGAATTGACAACAAACTTGATAAACTTAATAATCTAATACTTGGAGCGCAAGCCTCGGCAAAGCTTGTACAGTCGGTTTGTTGCTGTTCCTCAATAATTGATTCACTCTCTTTGCTTCCAGACTTCCTAACTAGCGTTATAAGTAAAGATGCTGAAAGGAGGTAACTCATATACAACCACTTGCTCGCAACTGCAAAATTCGTCCGGGATGACCCAAGCTCCAGCCAGCTTGAGACCCATCGCAAACAACAGCGCCAAACCAATCGGGGGTCCAGCTCCCTGTCAAAATCAGCAGAACAAGCAGCCAAAATCCAGTCAGTTACAACCAGACCCGGCCAAAGCAATAACTGAAAATGCCGGGAGTCCAAGCAGGTGTATCACCCACATGGATCATTCAGCAATGGGGTCTACGGCCAGCCCAGTGATCCTGGCTTCACCTAACCAGGAAGTGTTGCCGGCTCCAGAATTCCACCTTAGCAAGAGAGCGCGAAAACGCCAGCGAAAGCACAGAAACAAAGCAAAGGCAAAAACAATAGCTGTCCACCCGGAATACTATCCCCTCTTTGCAACGGCAGCCAACAAACAGCCTTTGAGAAAGGTAGCTGCATCGTCTCCCTTAGGTAGCCCCAGCGTGATTAATCCAAAAGGGGACACACCTGCAAATGTCATTCAACCAACTGCGGAGAGTTCACAAGAGGTAAACGAGCCAGCAGTGCGATCAGTAGTAGACGAGCTCAGCAATGCCTCAGTTAAGCCAAGTACGAACATCAAGGATCTAAGGGCATCGAGACCAATAGAGACCCAAATAAAACTCAAAGCAGTGCCAGTTCTAACTGCCTCTCGAGGGGTCTCTTCAATAACAGGATTGATCCCAACAAAAACAATCTACAACGAAAAAACAACTTCTTCCATAAATTGCCAGCGCCCAGGGGAAGTCCGTCAATGCCAGACACAAGTGGAGCAGGAATCAGAGGGTGGTCCGTTAAATAGCAAATTGAACGAGATGGCCCCAAGCCCAAAACACATGGAGACTAATAAGGAACCATCATCCCTTCACATCTTACTGGCACCTGAATACACATCGAAGGGTCGTCAGGATATTCTCAACAGAGCAAATATATTAAAACTAGTAGAAGGCATTCCGGGGTTCGCAGGTTTAGTTTCGGACGATATAGAATCTATCGAATTCCTCCCACCAAGAGGTGCCCAACCGTCGGAGGTAACCCTGGTGACCCTCAAGTCGGCCAGCTGGGTAGGTGTGTTCTTGGGCCACAAGGCCACACTGAGGGAATGGGGCATTCAAGTGTACCAATACTCCACCCCAGGCTACCCAATCGCACTACTAAACCAGCCAACAACACCTCAAAAAGCTGGAACTGTAAGACGGAAAGACCACCCGAAACCGTATTCGATACTAAAAAACGCGCCAGGACCGGAAGAAGATCATAAAACCTCGCCAAAAGCGGCCCCTAATAAAGACTTATGCCAATCATGGAGATGGCTCCCAACCATCCTGTCAACAAGAAACAAAGAATGACCTCTTGAATCAGAGTCCGTGGGACATAACGACAAACACCCGAGCAAGCCGATCCTTCTAACAGCTGCATCAACAACTGTATCTAATCCACTACGGATCCCATTTTCCAAGTGTGTTCGTGGAACATTAGCGGCCTCCATCAAAAAATTACTGATCCCGACACTTTAGCTTTCCTGTGTGACCACGCAGTAATAGCTCTGCAGGAAACTTGGGCCACACAAGGATGTCCAGTTACTGGCTTCATAGAGTTATGGAAACCAGCACTTAGGGACAGCCGCTTCGGACATTCCAAAGGTGAGCTGTCAATATACATATCAGACACCATAAAAGGACCAACTTCACGAATACCCCTTGAGGAAGACTGGCTACTTGGGGTAAAATTCAACTCGTGGCGGAAACACCGCCCACTTTTTATGCTAAACGTGTACATGAATCCTAGTACACGTACAAAAAACGACCACCTGGCACGTTTAACGGAAATCATGAACGAGTTAGCCTCGGAACATCCCAACTCAGATTGTATTGTTACGGGTGACTTTAACACCAATTTATTCCAAGGGGATCCATCAGACCTTGATGGGCCTTTCTTATTTCCTCTTTATGAGTTCATGACTCAAACTATTCCGCCTAACCAAGCTCAATGCGGGCTGGGCGAACTCTGTGCAATGAGATTCTACAGAGCAGGATATCTTGTTATTAACGGGAGGTCGGCAGGTGACACTCCACCAAACTGGACCTGGACAAATGGCAGCAAACAATCCTACTTGGATTATTCCATCTGTAACGCTACTCTGCTCCAATGTTTAGCTAATTTCCGCATTTGTCCACGAACTGAAAGTGACCATAGGCCCCAGGTCATATCCTTCAATATAAGTCCAGTCAATCACAAATCTGCCCCCCCAACCTGCCGGGGAATATACATGGAAAACCTAACGCGCCTTAAGTGGAGCGAAGTCATCAGCCCGAACATCCTGCATGTAAGCATGGACATTATAAGTGATGGAATCAAGCAAGAGGCTTCTCCAACCGTAACATGGTCGACGCTCTGTTCCCACCTGACCAACCTTTTCCCTGCAAAACCACAGCCCCAAAGGGCAATCCAGGCTCGTCAGTTTACAATTTCACCCCAGACCAAGTCACTCAAGAAACATAGAAACAACGCCTTGCGGGCACTGGCAAAATCCCCAGGGAACAGTGATCGTTTAATGCTCTATCAAACCGCCCAAAAATCGGTTCAATTGGCTGTAAGAAAAGATAAACGATCACACAATAACCAATTCTGGTGTATGCTGGTGTGGGAGAGTAAGAGCAGAAACTCCAGAAAATTTTGGGCACTAATCAATCGGTCAAATGGTAGTACATCGACATTGGGATCCGCAAATATCCAGGAATCAGACAGGGTTTAATTTCTAACGGACCACTTTAAGTCCCCAGAACATCTAGGGCTCACTGGAAGCAGTACCCCAATTGATACTGATACGGGCCCTCATATTAAGCGGAGTACACCAACCGAGTGCACACACCCCGCCTATGAGGACCTTGAGGTGAGACAAGAAGGGGTTGCCAAAGCAATAACAAAAGCAAGAGCCGATGGCGCGCCAGGCCCTAATGGATTGCCACAGAGCCTGTTTAAATTGGACCTCGCCTTCTGGTCTGGAACGCTAACAAACCTCTTCAGCTACGCTCTGCGAACAGCTACAATCCCGGATTCATGGCTGGGTGCTATTATCCACCCTATTTACAAATCAGGACCACGCGCCTCACCCAACAACTACAGACTCATCGCTCTTTTGGACATGGAGGCCAAGCATTATGCAGGCCTACTTTTGGAGGACCTGAGGCTATGGGTAAAAGATCACAACCTGATGCCGATGAATCAAACAGGGTTTACTGCTAATTCAGGGACTAGGACTAATTTGCTAGCAGTATCAACCATTGTCGACAAAGCCTTTTTAACATCCAGGTCAGTGTTCTGCTGCTTTGTTGACTTCAAAGCAGCATTTGATAGTGTCCCCAGGGCGGCCTTATGGGTAAAACTAAGGAAGTGGGGGATTCCAGAGTCTTTGTTAGAGGCCATTATCCAACTACACTCCCGTACCTGGGTCCGGGTAAAGCTGGGGTCCGGCACACATCTCTCGCGGAAAATTATGACAACTAGGGGCATGAAGCAGGGATGTGTGCTGGCCCCCCTCCTTTTCAACCTGTTCATAGCAGACCTCCTGACGACCTTGGATGACACAAATAGCCAGCCCCCGAAGGTGGGAGGCCTAGCACTAAGCAACCTATTGTATGCCGACAACCTGGTTCTCTTTAGCCTTACGAGGGTTGGGCTACAAAGGCTCCTGGACAAACTGTTCAGCTATACGAACTTGAATCAGCTAGAGGTATACTTAAAGAAAACGCAAGTTGTCCCCTTTGGTAAGAAACGTTACACTGGCGGTGGGTGGTCATTTAATAACGTACGCCTCGTCACTGGCCAATCGTACAAATACCTAGGTGTCCATCTGGATTCTAGACGCAATCTTTCAAAACAGCGTCGAGAGATCACAGTCAAAGCCACGACCCTAGCGGTGTCACTAGGCAAGCTCTCTAAAAAACTCTCAGGTCCAACTCTAATGCCTCTTTTAGAAGTAATGAGAGCTAAAATTGGCCCCACCTTATCGTACGGCATGGAGACATTCAGGAGTAAATTGAACACCGCTTTGAATAGGCACACGACTAAAATTTATAAAAAGGTTCTCCAGTTACCAAAGTCCGCATCTGCTGCACAGATAAGACTAGAGTTGGGGCTACTAAACTATGATGCCTCAGACATCGGGGTATACCTGAACCTCTGCCACAAACTGAGGCAGGCTGACCCTGGCACACTGGAATCCTTAGTCTGGTTAGAAATCTCCCAGAAACATTCAGGTGGAACGTTTGGTCGCCTCTTCAAGGACGCAACTCAGCAAGTGAATTATGGGCCCTCAACCCCGGTCAGACCGCTTTTAAAACGGGGATTAAAAAATGTGTGAGAATGAAATCTCTCATCATGGACAAAGCACACTTTTCGAAACGCAGCCACGCTAGGGCTCTTTTAAACTCATACAGCCGGTTAGTCCGCGCCTCTTACTTGGCCTGCACATACACATGGTATCTTAAACGTAGTTTTACCGCTATCAGAATGGGTGATTGGCGATTCCTGCAAGATCTACCCTCATGGCGACGCACGGCAGAGGACGTAACTTGCAGAGGATGTGGCAAAGCAGCAGAAACTCTGATGCAAGTGGTCTGCCTCTGCCCAGCCTTTAACTCCGAACGTAGGTCCAAACATGGAACAACCAGGGCGTCCGATCCAGTAGGCAAGCGATTATGGTGGCTTTGAACCCCGAAACCACTGTTTTAAATATAAAACTCACAAAATTCATTCAGCTGGCATACCACAACCTTAACCAAATTGGGTCCTGCTATCGCATCCCCCCCCCCCTATACGTTTTAATCTTGATGTTTCCCACAACAGTTTTTTAATTTCTTTACATAGAGATTTAGGACTGTTGGCGGTCTTGCACATGTACAGCATCATGGACAACGGGTACTTTACAAAAGGGTTGATGGGAAAAGTATCTCGTACAATACGTTTTAACCTACTCTTTTTCTCATCATTATCGCCTTGTGTTTTTATTTGTCTTTTAAACCGTTATGGACTAAGGAGGTCCAAGAGCGGATAACCTCTTTTTTTATTACTGCTGGCTAATTAACCGTCACATGTTTTCTTCTTGTTTTTTAACAGTAGCTACACAATGTGAACTTTGTAACTTCTTTTAAAGATATATGTTTATATCTAAATAAAGATTTTTTAACAGTAGCTACACAATGTGAACTTTGTAACTTCTTTTAAAGATATATGTTTATATCTAAATAAAGATATATATATATATTTTTTTATTTAATTCCTAAATAGTCAGTTCTGTCCACCCTATTCAGTGTGGAGCCCTTCAGGTTGAAGTTACCTGTTATCATTTATACAGATTATGCAGCATATCATTTATTTAACCTCAAAACCCTTCTAGTCGCAAAATTCTGAAAATGTATGCAACAGATTTGGTAACCACATAGGCGTCTAAAATTTGAACAGGGTGTCATCGGCAACCAAAATAACTAGTATGGGAATTCCACCCAGTCTCACGGAGTCCCGAGTACAATCTTACTTATGACATTAGTATATTCGCCACTTGGTCTCCATCTCAGCCTAATGTATCCTTACCATAACATTTAGTAATTCATGAGTCTATACCCAGTGACCTTAAAGTAATCTAGTTTTTGTCTCGAGACCATATCAAACGCCGCCCTAAAATCTACAAATACCACATCCAAGTGGTCCTTGGACAGCCATAGATATTTGCAACAGATGAAACTGAAGGAAAATATCTGGTCAAATGTGCAGACTCTGGGATGAAAGCCTGCTTGTAAAGGGGACAGAAGGTTAGTTGCACTTAGTCGTGCAATTTATCGATAATTTGATGACAAAAAAAAAACCTTCTGAAGGTTATCAAGCAAACTAATTGGACTGAAGTTCCCAGGGCTACCCAGTTTCCCTTTTTATACACAGGTCTAATTTCCGCTCCCTGCCATGAAGTAGGGGCACAGTTCCCACCCATAATTCTGTTTACGTATGTTTATATAAGGGTCTGATACAGCTAGCACAGACCGATATAGGTCCAAAAGGTATTTTGCAGGCCTGGGAGCTTTCGCAGGTTGTAGTCAATTTATACCTCTTCATGATGATAAAAAAAAAGGAGTTTATGCAGTAGTTCTCTGGTAAATATTAGCCTCTGGGGTACACCCTGAGCCTTTAACATCCTTCCTTAGACGTGGTTCCTCTGCAACAGGTTTGTGTACAGTATATAAGTCTACAAAGTGTTTCTCTCACAAACATGGCAAGATAAAAAAATACGAGAGGGCTGGAGACCAATGCGCTTCCATGAGCTACTTTATGCCAAAAAGGCTTCCAAATTGTTGGTTTTGGATTCTTTCACAAGGTTAGCTCAATTGGAATCTATCCAATCTGTTTAGTAGTAGCAAGGATTCTAGACTCTGAGCTTTTGTAAGCCACATTGCTTTTCAGCCGTAATTAACTCTACTTTTGCCTTCCTACAATTGGCATTATACCTAGGAGAGGACTTACATAGCAATGGCTTGGACGATTAACTTTTAGATGTCCATAGATTTTTTAAACTCGTTGAACAGACTATGATGTAGCTCAAAAAAGGATCCTTCACTTGAAGAGTTCTTGGGAAGGGGACCAATGAAGAGAGTTAAATGTGTTGTAAATTTGCATCATCATGTCAGGCTTTGAAGAAAATTTAGACCACTTCATACATCTTTTGCTGTTGAAGCGACAGTGCCACCTTAGAAATGTTATAAGTTTTGTTTTCATCAGGAACAGAAGTGGTCTGTAAAGATAAAATAAGTGGATAGTGGTCACTGCCAGATCTTACAAATACACCAAAATCGCACATTGCTTGCCATATTTTTAAGTCCAATAGGCTGGAGTCTATCCTGCTTTTACTCTGCTCTATTATAGAAGTATATTCTCAATGACCATTTGATTTAGATCTGTAGTTACATGCATGCATACCATACTTCAACGTTAACAACTTGAGTTGGATAACAGTATTAGACCATTTTTTTTGTGGCTCCCTTTCCAATCTTTGGATACCTCAGGCTGCATACTCAGGAACAGTAATAAAATCAATAAAAGATATTGGTTCAAATGTTACATTAAAATCACTGACAATAGTTAGCAGAGGATGTAATGATGTATTAGACAACTGCTATTCAAGTTTGGCCAATGTGAGGGAATCTTTGTTTGGGATCATTGAACATTTATAGATATTGTATAAACTCACAATTACACCTTTGGACCACCTTATTGTCAACCCAATCGCATCAGAGCTATCATTTTTTTCAACAAATTCGTAGACAAATTTAGCAAACTTTGTGACCAGATTAAGATCCCCACCAGTGGAGTGGCTTCAATACTGTGATTTGTGTAACCAAGAATACACAGATGTTAAATAGACCAAGTCTTTTTTTTTTTTATTGAAAAGAAACAGACATCCAGAAAAACAAACCAAACCTCACAAGGCAGAAACATAATAATACATTGTCGTGGGTCCGTGCAGGCAGAGCTCAAAGGCAAAATGAACACAAAGCAATCGGATAGGACGGGGACAGGGGCGGACAAGGAAACAAGCGGAGTTATTGACCATAGATGACGAGGGAATGCCAATCAGGGGGACGAAGACACATCAATGGTTACATCCTGTGGGGGAGTACATATATTACCACGATAAGCGTTCCATTGGGACCATATTCTACCCCATTTCCTGGGCTGTCCCCGGGAAAGGTATACAGTCTTCTCCCGGAACATGCACCAGTCCATGTTTTCTTTCCACTTGGATAAGGTAGGTGGTCTATGTGAACCCCAGAGCTGGGCAATGTCCCTCTTCGCGACCATATTTCCGAGGGTCGCCCATATGACCTGTGCTGAGCTGTAGTCATTAGGTTCCCAGACATTCAGCAAAACGCCTGAACTCGGGCAGCAGGGACACACCCGTGACAGATTCCATGACCTCATGTACTCAGGACCAGAACCAACCGAACAATCTCCGGGCATTCCCACAATATGTGGAGAAAGGAACCAGACATCCCACAGCCACGCTTACATAATCCATCCAAGGAAAAACCAATTTGAACCAGACAAGGCCCAGTTACATACACACGGTGAAGTATCTTAAGTTGGACGAACCTCAAACGAGCAGGAATGGCGACTTCCTTGGGCGAGGACAAAGCAGATTGCCAGTCCTCATCGTCCAATTCAAGTCCGTCCGCACACCACGCAGCTCGGAGGCGGACCAGCAAATCAGCTTGGTTTTTGATGAGTTTCTTATAAAATCAATGAGATTGTGCTGTCGGGCACATGACCATCCAAAATGCGGTCCTCCAGAGGGGAAGACTCAGGAATATCAGCACCCGCAGCAAACACAGACAACAGAGCATGACGGATCTGGGCGTACCTAAAGAATTCACTGTCACCAAGCTCATACTCCACTCGCAGCACGTCAAAGGACTTGACAGTACCCTTCAACCCCAGATCGCCCACTTTGCTGATGCCAATCATATCCCATTTATCAAAGCCTTTCGTTTTCCACAGATGGCCCAAGCATTCCGAATCATACAAAAGGGTGGTCCGAGTAAACCCGCCACACCAACCCAAGGCCGCATTCGCATCACGCCACACTCACTGCAATCTTAGTGGGACCGGTCAGTGTTCCACGGAGACCACCAGAGTACAGCTCTCTGCTAAAGGTCCCCCCTGGCAAAATAAATCTATCCATGGAGAACGCCGGGGCAGGGCCCGGTGCGTAGGTCGCATGATTGATCGCACTTAACTGGGAGGCCCAATAATAACGTCTGATGTCCGGGAGGGCTATACCACCGTCATACCACGGAAGCGTGAGTTTAGAAAGAGCAATGCGGGCACGCCCATCCCAGACCAGTTGTCTCTGTAGGCTCTCCACTTCACGAAAATAGCCCGAGGCAATCGGGTTGAAGGAATTCTGAAGTGCGTATAAAAATCGAGGCAGAGACATCATTTTGAAAAGCGCTGCTCTACCGAGGGGCGACAGCGGCAACCTACGCCAGCGAGCCACATCAAGCGTGAACCGCTGAAGGGGGGGCAATAAATTAAGCTCGTAGCGCCTGGAGGGGTCCAAGGAAACATAAATCCCCAAGTACTTGAAACCGGTCACCGTCACGTGAATCGGAAATCTACGCGGCAGTGGAGGGAGGTCTCCGGCCAAAACGTAGATGCAGGATTTAGCCCAATTGATAACAAGACCGGAGTTCTTTCCGAAAGAAGTAAGAACATCGAAAAGTACATTAAGGGATTTTTTAGGGGAAGTGAGATATAAGAGGATGTCGTCCGCGTATAGCGAAACTCGATCCTCAAAATCAGGAGACCATCCGATGCCTCGCATAGACGGTTCCCAGCGGAGCCACTCCACCAAAGGTCCAAGAGCGAGAGCAAAAAGCAAAGGGGACAGTGGACAGCCCTGCCGGGTACCCCGTCCAAGCGTAAAAACGCAAGACACTCTTCGATTAACAACCACCTGGGCCAGGGGACTCTCGTAAAGAAGTTTCACCCAGGCTATGCAGCCCGGCCCAAATCCAAATTTCAAGAGGTTCGCCCAGAGTTAGGGCCACTCGATAGTGTCGAAGGCCATGGTGGCGTCAAGAGAGGCCAAAATGGCCGGTTCAGTAAGCGTCTCAGCTTGCTGGGCGTGCTGTTCCCCCGCCTGTGTACCAGAGCTGCAGGGGGCATCTCTCGCCGCGGAGCGGAGCCTGCTGTTTCCCCGCCTGTCCCGGCTGCCTGGTTGCATCACAGCTGGTCTCCCCCGCCACCGCAGCTCTCGCCCATCAGAGCGTGGTCTCAGCTGGGAGGAGACCACGAGTGAGAGTGACTACAGGCTCCAAGAGCACTCGCGGCCGTAAGCCGCTTTTGGGAAATCGGCGCCAGGAGGCGCATAAAGCTAAGGACATCTCCCGGTGGAGTGGGGGTGTTGTGTTGATACCTGTGCTCACTGGCTGTCTCCCGGGGTCGTTGCTGGGCGTGCTGTTCCCCCGCCTGTGTACCAGAGCTCCAGGGGGCATCTCTCGCCGCGGAGCGGAGCCTGCTGTTTCCCCGCCTGTCCCAGCCGCCTGGTTGCATCACAGCTGGTCTCCCCCGCCACCGCAGCTCTCGCCCATCAGAGCGTGGTCTCAGCTGGGAAGAGACCACGAGTGAGAGTGACTACAGGCTCCAAGAGCACTCGCGGCCGGATGCCGCTTTTGGGAAATCGGCGCCAGGAGGCGCATAAAGCTAAGAACATCTCCCGGTGGAGCGGGGGTGTTGTGTTGATACCTGTGCTCACTGGCTGTCTTCCGGGGTCGTTGCTGGGCGTGCTGTTCCCCCACCTGTGTACCAGAGCTGCAGGGGGCATCTCTCGCCGCGGAGCGGAGCCTGCTGTTTCCCCGCCTGTCCCGGCCGCTTGGTTGCATCACAGCTGGTCTCCCCCGCCACCGCAGCTCTCGCCCATCAGAGCGTGGTCTCAGCTGGGAGGAGACCACGAGTGAGAGTGACTACAGGCTCCAAGAGCACTCGCGGCCGGAAGCCGCTTTTGGGAAATCGGCGCCATGAGGCGCATAAAGCTAAGGACATCTTCCCGCGCCGCGGGACCGCGCGCGGGCTGGCGCCGGGCTAAGCCCGGGCAAAGGGCGGGCCCTCTGTGGCCCTCAGAGGCCTGCAGAGACTGGACTGGGCAACGGACTTTGGCCGTAAAAGTAAAGTAGTAATTTTTTTTTACATTTTGTGGAATATGTGTTACCACATCCAGGATAGAAGATTTTTGCAAGTCTTGTCTTGCAGTCCATTAGCAAGTGTTACCTGGTTGAGTGATTGGGAATCTCTGGGATCACTTTATTTAGGCAGTTAGTTGCAAGTGTGCTCTGTTATTGCTAGGTCTCAAGTTCTTAATTCTCTAGTAACCATGTCAAATATTACGATCATTCCTACAGTACAAGGTGCCAACACTTTGGACAACTACCTTGTAAAAAAGGTCTCCAAAATTAATAGTGACCGGAGAGCCTCATTTGGGAAATCCAGCTCTTCAGGGGTGCCTCCCATTAACACTCCCCCCGACTCAATTTCGTCCATTCCTAATGTTAACACCAGTATGGGAAGCAGGGAGTTGGTTATGGTTGAGGCTCAGGTACACTTATCCCCACTAGCTCGGAATACTAACATAGTGGTAAGTGCTGATGATTCCATGGTAACTGAAAGCCCCAAATCAAGGAGAGCAGTTAGGGCCTGCAGGAAACAACCCTCCAAACGTGGTGGTGGTGGTAGGCCTAGAATGGTAATAGAGAATAAGCAAACACCACGCAAACAAAGAGGCAAGTCTGGGGGACCGGATCAGATAGAACCTGTAGTAAGTTGTAGCTCAAGCATGGCTCAATTTGAGCTACTTTTGGTTGCTTTTGAGGCAAAGCTAGAGGCAAAAATTGTAGACATTGTTACACCTCTGCTACTAAAAATAGACGCACTTGCTACTGAGGTCAACAGGCTGAGTGATATAGTTAAAAACCAGCCTAGCCCAGATGTTACTGGTAGGATTACTAGCAAACCTGTTGATAGGGGGCAGCATCATGAGGCAACCAGTCCTGTTTTAACCCAGCACCAAACACAAAACCCTCCTGTAGCCGGGCCTATTCCAAACCTGATCAGCTCTAATGTCCATCGATCTCCTGGGCATAAAAAATCTGACCCTACTGTTATGGTGCCAAAAGGTAGCCAAAATCCTAGAACTGATCTTCCCCCTGAGGCTGCACCGTTTGAGTGTGTTCTCTCTGGTGTTCCAGAGCGCAAGCAGGGGAAACCAGAAAGCTTTCATGAGCTAAAAAATAAGGTGGCTTATTGGCTTTCTAAAAACAGGCCACTTCCTCCCTCAATTGATGGTCGAATGTTAAATGTTCGTAGGGTGGGGTGGCTTGGCCATATGACTAAGGACATTGAAGGCGATCTGGTTATTGTCAATTTTAGGAGTACCCATGTGGTCCCTTTTCTTAGAGGCTGGGAACCCCAAAGGGGCGATAGTTCCATTGTGACGTGGGAGCTTCCAGACTTCTACCCCAAAACACGCCCTATTATTAACGTGGCACCAAAGCTGATGGCACGGTCTACTACCATCCGTTCTCAGGGCTCCATCAATGGGTCTGGCATTGAGTCTTTGATCACCGCGGGTAGGTTTGCTCCTTTGTCACACCTTGACGAGAATGATTGACTCACTCTAGGGCAGGCTACAAACTCGAGTGGGGTAGAGAAGGGATATGTTATAACAGCTAAAAGTTTGAAGGTTATCTCCCCTGAATTGTACTTAGAAACCGGGCATGGTGCTATTTCAATAGCGCCACATGAGGTCCCTATGCCCACTGCTTCAGTCAGTGAGCCTGCTCGGTCTGGGGTTATAATACCAATCGCGATGGACTTTGACTACACCAAGATTGCAGGTTGGAATATAGCGGGGCTTGAATCCCATGTGTGTAACCCACTCTGGGTTGATTATATAGATCAGGGGGATGTTTGGGCTTTCCAAGAAACTTGGGCACTTTCCCCAGTGTTTCGTGTTGGGTTTTTAAATGTTAGCAAGCAAGCCACAAAGGGACCTAGAGGGCGTCCTGTAGGTGGGGTGACTATTTGGGTGAGACAGGGAGATGGTGTCTGGGCTGAGGAAGTAGCTATAGACAGTCCAGACATATTGATTATTAGGCTTAAATCGAAAAAAGGCCTAAACATTCTTTTAGTTAATGTTTATATCAGGGGCCTGCAGGGGGGTAGGGTTTCCCCTACACTCCTGCTTTTGGACGACTTTCTCTCTAGTGTATCGGAGGATGGGTATAGGATATTGCTGGGGGATTTCAACACGTGTTTTGAGCCCCTGGGATTAGTAGATGGTTCTCTTACAGAGGAGGAAGACCTGTTGTGGGGTATCACACAGCTGGAGTTGCCACCGATAAGGAAATGGACCAGCTCTGCTACATTTATTAAAGGGCTTTGCCTTGATCTGGGGCTGCGAGCCGCAAATGGTAGGGTATGATCGGACATGCAGGGTAGGCATACCTTCAACAATGGTAGACACAGTAGTCGTATCGACTAAATCTTAGTCGATGTGAAACTGTGGGCTGCAGTTGTTGATATGGAGGTCAAGGAACGCCCAGAAAGTGACCATGACTCGCTAATGCTGGTCCTAAGGGACTATAGCTTTCGAGGGTCAGCAAGTGGTATTGCTGAGGCTACCCATGTTGAGGCCATACTTAGCAATGATATGAGAAGGGTACGGTGGCCTAAAATTGCCGTGGATGAAGAAGCTCAAACAGTGATTAGAACCTTAGTGTCCAATTCCTTAGAAGCACTGAACGATTGTGGGTCCCAGGTAGAGATTATAGAAAACATTACAGGCATACATACTGAGCTGTTTCTGGGACTAAAAAAATTGTTTGTTAAGCCCAACAAGTTTCAGGCTAAGAGGAAGCAGCCTAGGATAAATACCTGGTTTGACGACGAGTGTCGGCGAATGCAAGGGGCTCTGTTCTTGGCAATAAAGTCTAAAAATCATGTATGTATTAAGTCATGTAGGGAAGCGTATAAGGCTGCAAAGTATAAGGCAAAAATTAATTGGGACGAGGATCGGTGGGTATCCCTTACTGAAGCTTGCAGTCATCGGAATATGCAGCAGTTCTGGCACCTCCTTAAATGGGGGAAATGTCAGGACAACCACCCAAGTCCTGCATCCATTGGCCAACAGCAGAGGGTTTCTTTTTTTCAAGATCAATTCAGGAATAACAGTGTTGCCCCGGTCGTTCTTCCTTGTCCTGATTATGAGGAACAGTTAATTTTCACCATCCCCGAGGTTACTCATGTCTTACAAAGTATTCCAAGGGGTAAAGCACCGGGTCCCGACTGCATCCCTGCTGACTTATTTTTACATAACCAGGAACTTTGGGCTGAAATGCCAGAAACCGGTCCCCGGAAGCTTGTTTCCTTCCCAGTGTAAGAATTGGCTTTTGTAGTCTGGTCTGCCCTGTTCCCATGATGCACTGGGCCAGGGACAGACTAATTTGCATACAGCCAGGTTCTGAAACTGGGATGGTGCAATGAGCTAAAAAACGGTGTTGGATCTAGCCCTGATCTCTTGACTGGGTGAGAGTATTCTGCTTAATTCAGAGACTCTGTCCATCACCACCCCTTGTTGTAAATATCCTTATATCACTAAGCTGGCCAATGCACTAGCATCCGGAGCAAAGGTCCCAGATTCTTGGTATGGGGCTGAAATTTTACCAATATTTAAAAAGGGCGATCGTTCAGTTCCCTCCAATTATCGACCGATCAGTCTCATAGATGCGGTGCAAAAAATAGTAGCCCGACTTGTGTTAGGACGTATTCAGGAATGGATTAGTGATTTCGATATCCTTACTCCATTACAGGCAGGTTTTCGGCCACATGTGAGTACGCTAGATCAAGTACTCAGGTTTATGCTCTTAGATTGGAAGACAGTTGTCCTTGGTAAAGGTAAGCTGTATGCAGCCTTTGTGGACTTAAGGTCCGCATTTGACCTTGTTTCCAGGGTCAAGTTATGGGATTGTTTGTTGAAACTAGGCTTGCCATCTGTTATAGTTCGTCTCCTAGTGAACCTACATGCCCACACCTTTGCACAAGTTCGGTGGGGAAAGCCGGGGGAGGTCACGGATAGATTTTCAGTAGACAAAGGCGTAAGGCAAGGGTGTGTTTTGGCTCCCACATTGTTTTCCCTATTTATTAATGGGATAATTAACTACTTTACATCTCATCCTACCGATGCTCCCACCCTGGCGGGGAGGAAAATCCCACTGCTCATGTTCGCGGACGACACTCTGTTAATTTCTAAGACGGGGCAGGGACTCCAGCAGGCCCTGTCTCATTTTGAGTTGTTCTGCCGCGAGCATGAGCTAGAGGTGAATGTGTCCAAAACCAAATTCATGGTATTAAGAGGATTGACACCAGTTGCTGCCAGGGTCACACTAGGTGGTACCACCCTCGAGCAGGCTAAGCTATTTACCTACCTGGGAGTCACATTGAGTGAAAATCTCAGTTGGACACCGCAGGTTGAGTTATTGGCTCTCAAACATGCCCAACTAGGAGGAGCCCTCCTCAAGGAGCATAAAAGTTCCCATACTCGCCCCATATCACCTCTTATTAAAATCTATGGCACAAAAGTTCTGCCCTCAGTTTTATATGGGGCTGAGCTTTGGGGCTATTCTAATCTTGATCCGCTTACAGTGGCTCAAAATAAATTTCTCAGGGTAGCCACAGGTCTTTCACAATCGTCACCGCGCATCCCACTTCTATATGCCCTAGGGTGCCAACCAGTGGAGGACCTAGCAAGATATCGCCCCTTAGCGTTTTGGAGGCGTCTGTGGACAACGCCTGAGCTTCTGCTTTATGCTAAAGCTTGCTCTGAAGTTAGGGACCTTTTGGGCTCTGGCAAAATAGGGCGGTTTAAAGAAATAAGATCTACCCTTAGTGCAATGGGGCTCGACAAACTATGGCTTAACCCAGCTTCAGCAGTCTTTCCTTCTAAAAAAGAGCTGAAGGATCGATATTGGGATTGGGTCATAGGTAGAAGGCATTCTCAAATAGCGTCCAGCTCTCTCACATCGGCATTTGTCCTGCTGAAGGATGTTTCGTCCCTAGAAACGTATTGGGACATTATTTCTAAACCACAGGACCGGAAATTATTCCACCAACTGAGAATTGGCACACTACCATTGAGGGCCTTCACAAAAACTTGGGGCACGGGTGGATTAGATCAATGCCCTTTATGCACGGGGTCGGGCGAAAGTGTTAGTCACTTCCTTTTTGTATGCCCCCTTTAAGATGCCCCTAGATCTAAGTGGTTACGCTCGGTCTGTAGAAATCTGGGCACCCTCTCAGCTTCAGAAGCTAGTAGAATCTTAAGATCAGATACGTCCACTGTGATTGTTGTTGGGGTTGCTAAATTTCTTGGTTGGGCGTGGACCCTAAGGTCTCGGTTAATTAATCTGTCATAAGAGTATTGATGTTGTGTACTCTCAGGATGTTTTTTGATCTATGACTCCCAAAAGAAAACACACACACAGATGGGCTGTGTATATGGCTTGCTGTTTTAATTTGTTTTAAACTTTTTAAACTTTTTATTTCTGTAAATGAAGTCAAATATAAGTGATTTAATTCTGTGTTAGATTGTGTTTTTAACTTTTCACTAAATTATTTTCTTAATATATAGCTAACTTTGTATAAATTGTGTTATATTATTGCATGTTAGCATGTCTTTTATGATGAATAATCGAATAAAGACTTCTTGAAATTGTTAAATTGTATACTATGGCCCAATATATCACTATGTTTTTGTCCCTTATTACTTAAAAAAAAACTGAACAAATTTAGTAAGCGTCTCAGCTCTCGCGAGAATCCCGTGGAGTCTGCGCAGATTCAAAGCAGTGTTGCGGTGCGGGATAAAACCGGATTGATCTGGATGGATCAAGTCCCCGATCACAGTTACTAAGCGATTAGCCAATAGTTTAGCCAAAATTTTGGGTTCGGCATGGAGTAAAGAAATGGGTCTGTACGAAGTACAACGATCCCGGGGCTTACCCTCCTTGGGAATGACGATAGTTGCGAGTCGTTGGTCCAAGGGGAGGGAGCCAGACAGACTCAAGGGCCTCAAGGAACATGTACCGTAAATAAGGCGCCAGTTTGTCGGGTCGCAGCTTGTACAATTCAATAGGCAAGCCATTGGGGCCCATCGCCTTACCCGAACGGAGGGAACGAATAGCCACCACAATTTCATCTACAGAAAGCGGAGCATCCATGAGGACTCTGTCAGAGTCAGAGAGGCGAGGCAAAGCAATGTCCCGCAACAGCAATCTGGAGTCTTCCTCATCCCTATCACAAACGGAGGTGTACACTGTCTCGAAGTGGTCCGCAAAACACTGAACGATCCCAGCTGGGTCAGTGACACACTCACCACCAGGCCGCTCAATCACGGGGACCACACGATTCACTCTCTCTTTCTTGTCCAACCACGCAAGCAATTTACCCGATTTATCACCCACATCATACAGTCGTCCCTGCTGCTCCCTATACATCACTTTCGCAGCATCCGTTACAAGAGCCTTGTAGTCAGCTTGTTTCAAAGCAAGGGAGTGCAACTTGGGACTGGAGACGCCCATCCGAAAAGCGTCCTCCAAAGCGGCTATCTCAGATTCCAAGCGCACAACCTCCACATTTGCAGCCTTCTTAGCAGCGACAATCAAGGATAAGGACTGACCACGTATAACAGTTTTAAATGCTTCCCATAACGAAACAGAAGAAGAAACAGACCCCACATTGTCGTCAAAATAATGCTCAATAGCTTTTACAAGGTCCGAACGGGTCCTGGGTTTACGAAAGTACCACGGGTTAATTGGAGCAACTCTACCCTCATCGCCTGCCCCTACCTCATACCGGAGCCACAAGGGGGAGTGATCGGAAATACCCCTAGGGAGCTGACGAATTTCTCTGATGGAGGAGGATTGGACCGCTGGCATTAAGAAATAGTCTAATCTAGAAAGGCTGCCGTGTGCCCCAGAGTGGAAAGTGTACTGCAACTGTGTAGGGTGTAGTAGCCTCCAGGCGTCTACAAGCCCGAAGGTCTCTAACAAATCACTCAACCACCTTTGCGCCCTGGGTAGATCTCTGGGAGGATGACGGTCAAAGGTGCCAGAAACCACCGAATTCAAATCCCCACCCAGAATCAGGAGCCCCTCAGGAAGGTCCAAAAGGGCTCTACACAGATCGGCATAGGTAAAGCCTGCAGACCCGGGGGGACATAGACTGAAAGTATGGACAGTGTCTTCCCCTCCCACCTGCCAGTGAGCACCGCATAGCGCCCCCTGTCGTCAAGTCTCACCTCGTCAACTGCAAAAGGGAGAGAGGACCGAATGAGAATACCAGCCCCCCTGGACCCAGAAGTAAACCCAGCGTGGGCCACCAACTGATAACCGCGCCTATTCATTGCCTGACAAGCGTTGCCTATTAAATGCGTCTCCTGTAGGAGGACAATATCGGGGGAGTGACGCCTAAGGAATCGCAAAACAATACTTCGCTTAATTCGGTCCCCTAATCCATTGACATTCCAGGATAACAGTTTCAACTCGCCACCCCCCATCCCCGAAAATTAGAAAGAGCAGGACCCACATAGAACCCCACGATCAGTACAAATGAGAAAAACAATACGATGCCTCGTGAGTACACAAAAACACACACACACACACACACACACACACACACCCACCACCCCCCAACTTGAACATGGTACTCCCCCCACCCTGCACCCCTGCGTAAGACTAATAAGCCACCCCAACTTGCAGTGTGCCTGTCGCCCCATTACTAAACTAAGCTACGCAAAGAACCCAGGAGGAGGAAGAGTCCCCATTCACCCCCCGCCACCCCCAGGCTGATCTAGGCCCAACAAAAGACCCAAGTCCAGACTCAGCTGAAACAGCAGAAAAGTTCAGACGCCGGGATCCACAGGTGAAGTCCTCATTCCGCCACACCCCCATCGGCGCCTATGGGGTGCCCAGTATGTTCTTTTCTTGCAGGCAGAGAGTCAAGCCAGTCACTGACATTTTCAGGGCGATCAAAAAAGAATACACGCTCCCGATATTCAATCCGGAGCCTGGTAGGGAACAACAAGGAGTACTTGAGACCCATTTCTCGCAGTCGCTTCTTAACTCCCTGAAATCCAAGTCTTTGTTTTTGGACAAGCGGCGAAAAGTCAGGATAAAAAGAAACGGAGGCATTTTCAAAGTTCACTGGGCCCTTGTCCCGTGAGGCCTGCAGGACAGCATCCCGGTCCCGAAAGTGAAACAACTTGGCAATAATGGGCCTCGGGGGGGCACCCAGCTTAGCCTTCCCGCCGGGGACACGATGAGCGCGCTCAACCGCAAAGAACTTGCTGAGTCCAGCGGGAGAAAGATAGTTGGCAATCAAGTCCTCCACCAAGAGGTCAACCCCCATAATCTCGGGATTCTCCGGGACACCAATAAGGCGCACATTGTTACGACGGGCCCTGTTTTCGTAGTCCTCGAGACGACGAGCCAGTAGGTCATGCAATAGACCAAGTCTTTTGAACCATAATTATATCAAATTGGCCAATAACGTTTGACCAGTCTGGGTTGACCATCTTACCATGTAGCCCTGCAATGCTCCATGACAACAGGTGTACTAGAGTAACCCTCTAACCTGCCAAAGATAAAGTGAATAGATTATAAAAAATAGAATTATAAAAATCTGAAGTATCAACAGTTGGGGAAAAACACTCTAGGCTCGCAGTACTTTTTCTGTTCACTTTGTGTTTACGTAAGTCTTGTTTGGAAGATCCACATGAAAGTTCGGCAGCTGGTTCTGGTTGTTGGCGCTCGTCACGGCGTCCAACTGGAGTAGGTTACAAACTGTTGAACCAGATTCTCGTCCCCTCTCTTAGAGTGACCGTTATTTAGTCAATCCACCTCAATTAGAGCAGGAGCAGAAGGGCCCAAATGTAAGGCTGGTTTTTGAAGATCCTTAGTAGCTGGTGGGGAAGGCCTGTAGAAGATACGTATGAATTGAATAACTCCATTCCGCTTGGGTAACTGGGGGTTATACGGGTCAATGTTTTCCCTTCACCAGATCTCAAATTGATTTTAAATTTAATAATTGAACCAGTTGGAGGTATGGACCTGCTTCCATTGCCAAGAGGCCATTTACTAAACCACAAACGTCTAGAACCAGTTTGATCAAAACAAATCTATCCGACTGGTCAGAGAGTCAATAAGCAGTGATTATATCTTTATGGATGAAGGAATAGCACTGCCTATTGGAACGGATCCAATTGATTGTTTTGTTAACGAGTGCTTCCATGCTTTCCCTTTGACCTGGTTTCAGCTTAGGTACATTTGTCAGGTAGATTTAAGGTTCTCTACCGAACCCTTTCTGATATGTTGAATCAGGATGTTCAAATCATACTTTTTGGTGCTAAATGAATAGCTTCTTTGAATTGCCACCCAGGTAGTAAGATGAGGAGTAGCGCCTCCTTCTACTCTCCTCTTAGGGTAAATTTGGTTAGACATTTTAAAGTTGCGGGGATTCAACAGGAAGCCATCAGAACTTTGTAAAGAAATTGATTTTACCCCATAACTACTATTTAAGACCAAACACTCTTCTGCTCAGGTGTCCCTCCTTGGGTCATCCCTGTATCAATATTTCGAACATCCTTTTATGAGTAAGGTGGCTTGTTTTGCGTATGGATATAAACAACTTTAGGGGCTGGCCGGCTCGGGGACTCAGGGCCATATGTAGGTAATCCAAATTTACCGATTCTAAAATACCGAATTTTACCGATTCGGTATTTCAGAATCGGTAAATGGTATGTAGGTATTGATTCGGTAAATTTTACCAAATCAGTAAATACTGATTTGGTATTAACCAATTCAGTAATTCCCATTCATTCCTATGGGCCTGGAGGCCCATAGGAATGAATGGGATGCCATTCACTATTACCGATTCGGTAAATACCGAATCGGTAATAGGTGGTGCATATTCAAGGGTGGCAGGTGGTCACATTGACACCCTGTTGCACCCCTGAATCGTGCATGTTTGCACATGTGGCACACATACATGCCCTAAGGGCATGTATGTCTGCCACATGGCACTCTTGGAAAAGCACAAATTTGCTTTTTCTAAGGTTTTCGATATTTACCACCAACTTTTAGTTGGTGGTAAATACCGAATACCGAATCGAATACTCACTTGAGTGCTCCCTACATTACGGATTTGGTAATTTACCAAATCGGTATTTTAAGGATTCGATAGTTTACCGATTCCTTAAATTACTGAATCCTTAAATTTGGCCCCTACATCTCAAATGCCTAATATCGGTCGGTAACGGCCGAAATTCGGTAATTTCGTCCGTTACCGACCGGTATTGGGCTACCTACATATGGCCCTCAGTCCTTAGAGAGGCAGGAGACCCTATAGCTAAAGTCACAGTTTTAATGCAGGTCTCTTAGCCTGCAATTTAGTGAAGGAATTGCCCCTTTTATGGACGAGGTCTATGTTTTTAAGTTGTCTATGATGACCTTAATTTCAAATTTATCTTGTGCCTGGTTATCCACTGCAAGGGCAATTTGCTCTTGTTGAGTTTTTTCTAGAAGACAAGCAATCAATGGGATCTGAGCTTTCTGGTTTGCAAAATGGGTTCTGTGACTCAATATCAGTCATACAAATGGTTTTATTATCAGGATGAATGGGCAGCTGACAGTTTATTTTCCCTGTAATTCAGCAGGTTATATATATTCAATAACAGGGTCGTACATCCCAAAAATGAAATCCCTTAAAGTAACATTGCCTAAGAAATGATAGCCATAAGTGGCTTTACATAACTGACAATTGGTTTATGATAGGGACAATTTGCATATAACTCTCATGAACAAAGGCAAAACAATACGTTCTTACCAGTGTGTTTTCCTCAGGTACACGGTGGTGTTGAGTACTGGGCTGATCGAGCCAAGAGGGATAGTCCTCTCCTGCCTCTTCCTGGCGCTGATTGGCTACACCTGGGCGCAGCGTGTAATGGCAGTGCGCCATATAGCAGCAGTTAAGCACTGGGGTCTCCTCCTTCCGCCCCCTTCTCAGTGACTGGAATTCTAGGCCAGGTAGTCCCTCCACAAGCAGGGTATCCCTAATTATATTTGCATGTATACAATTAAAAGGAGAGGGTGCATAGGTAATGTGTAAAAAGAATAACTTTTGCTGTAAACATATCCAAACGTTGATGTTTTCACAGTACATTACCCAGATGCATTTTTGGCTGACAACTAATCATTTTCATGGTGTGTGCCTAAATTATGCAGGACAAAGCTATCTTAAGGGGTAATGCTTGGCTTGTTATAGCAGTGAACAATAACTCGGCTGCCAGACTATGATCATTATTTGATATTCATTGTGTATATCTAGCAGTCGCAAATGAATGAAAATGGAAGCATGAAGCAATGTATATACATTCTTTAATTTTAATATTCTCAGTAAGAAAATGCTTAACTATTATAATACACATGAGCACAGTTAAATATAAGCTTGAGGTTTTCTTCGTAATTCAGTGGTTTCGTAAACTATCTGATAATTATTTTAGAAAATAGGCACTCATCTAGTTACAACATTTCAAGTATGTGTCACAAAGTTTATATATTGCACATAGCCTCATGCTTTATGTTGTCCTCAGCGTTTGGGGAATGAAGTAAAAATCCTTATTCCATGCATTCCTTTAATTTCTTCTTTAAGTGCCTGAGTAAGAAACACAAATTTAAAGAGCTTCAGACGTTTTTTATATGCAAATGTATGTCATTTTAAAATATTCATACAATAGCAAACAATTTACAAATCTGAATTAAAATACTTTAACATCAATTTTGTTAACTTGAGCCTACATTTAAATATCTATTTTACAGTAGCAGCCTGCACGGATCGGAAGTGGTGGGGTGGGTGGGGTGGGTGTGGATGTAAAAAACAAACAAAAAAAACCAAAACAAATGTTTTTAATCTGCTCACCACTCTCCCGCTCTCGCAAACATCTCAGTCTCCCCTCACCGAGAACAGGAAGCAGCCAGGCTCCCTCCCCTAAGCCAATCACAATGCTGCAAAGCAGTGTTGTGACTGGTCTTAGAGCAGTGGATCGGCGCTTAGCCAGGGAATAATGGCCTGGGCATGTTCTCCACGGAGGCTGTAATGCCGGCCAAACAGTCATTGCGCACTTGGAGTGAACAAACCACTCCTTCCCTGGTCCGAGAGCATTCCGTAATGTGCGTACTAACACACTGAGGCTTTATGGTATGAGTGGTCTATGCTGGGGTGAATAGGTAATGTGGGGACTGATATTAGGCAATTGATTGCCTTAGGTGTGTTTAAGCTCCGCATTTACTCTGGCACACATTTTGCTGGTAGTATCCATTATGCAATACGGTTTGTTGGTGATTCATCTGTGCCAAACCCGGATATCGATGAACATGTTTTAACTTAATATTGAAATGAAAATGCAAATATTTGTTAAGGACTCTGACCTGTGGTGCTTCTATGTAGTGAAGGAAGTAGATGTATTCCGGCAAGTCTCCCTTTTGCCATATTTTAAATGAAGCATGACTAATTTCTAACAGTGTTACCTTTAGAGTTAGGGCGATATGTTTTTTTATTTTCATGACTTTCATTGAATACCTGTTTCTGAATAGCATAAGGCAATGCTTTCTCTGTATAATGCGCAGTGGTTCGGTTGTGCACTAGGCATTCAATTGGGACATCAGGATGCACTATGCATTTTTTAAGACATCTACAATATTTTCCACGTAGCACATTGATTATGTAAAGTGATCACACTTGCATGTTTGTGCTATTTCAGGGAAATGTAATGCTTTATTATCTGCAATCTAGAAACTCTTCTATGTCTGTGACTGAAACTAGGTATTTAAGTTGAAGTAAAATGGCGATGATTAGATTGAGAAAGGCTGCTGTGTCAGCTGAAACGAGTCTCTCTTGTCTGCTGGGTCAGAGGAGGCTGTATGCAATAAAAAAAACTTAAACCCAGTTGCCCTAGTGTGCGTGCTCTTTTCCATGTGGAACAGAGGTTATATATATATATATATATATATATATATATATATATATATATATATATATATACCTCTGTTCCACATGGAACATATATATATATATATATCACCCAGTGGCAGTCGACACTGTACATTTATAGTTAGGTCAGCTGTTCCATAGGAAACGTGTTTTTAGGGCTCGGGCCTACGCCTCCACGAAGTGGGGGGCGGAGCTTCCGAGCTCTTATGCGTTCAAAAAAAAAAAAGAATTCAGAAAGGGGTCCGGCTGGCACATTCTTTAGTGCGCGCGGCGGTTTTTCTGGCATCTGCCTAGTGATTCGTCTTCGCTGTGCTGTCTATTTAGTAGCCTTGACGTGATAGGGTATATTTACTTTTCGTCCGTCATTGATTTCAGTTGCATGGCATATTGTCGGCGGTTTCGCGCACGACAGACTTATTAATCTTAATTAGGAGCTGTCAGAGTGCCCGTGTAATGCAATCCTGATGGTGCGAGCGCGTTCACCATTGCATTGCATGTATCATGCGCGCGTTTAACATTTACCTTTCGCGCACGGCAGTCCATTCATTTTAATTAGGAGCTGTCAGAGTGCCACGTTCACGGCGGAGATAATGGAAAGAAGTTTCCTGTAGCTTCAAGGGCAGTCACAGTATTTTTTAAGATACCTCGCATACAAGCACCCTTGCCTCGCCAATCCGCGTGTCTTCTAAAATAAAAGTGCGCAGTCCTTCAAGATTTCTGAAAAGATATTTCTGTTGTTGCACGAACATTTGCCTCTTCTCTGCGAGGAGTGATTTCCGTAGCTGTTTTCTCCTCCCTTCAATATGTTAGAGTTTAACAGAGATTTTCGCAATAAACAAAAACACCTATGTAGATTGCGGCGTGTTTTATTTGCCATCACCTTGAGTTGATTTTTACGTACGTATTTCACACACACACTGTAGTGAGGGCAGAGTAGTGAGGGCAGAGTGTAGAGTAGTGAGGGCAGAGTTGTGAGGGCAGAGTGCAGAGTAGTGAGGGCAGAGTGCAGAGTAGTGAGGGCAGAGTGCAGAGTAGCGAGGGCAGAGTAGCGAGGGCAGAGTAGCGAGGGCAGAGTAGCGAGGGCAGAGTAGCGAGGGCAGAGTAGCGAGGGCAGAGTAGGGAGTGCCAGAGTAGGGAGTGCCAGAGTAGGGAGTGCCAGAGTAGGGAGTGCCAGAGTAGGGAGTGCCAGAGTAGGGAGTGCCAGAGTAGGGAGTGCCAGAGTAGGGAGTGCCAGAGTAGGGAGGGCAGAGTAGGGAGGGCAGAGTAGGGAGGGCAGAGTAGGGAGGGCAGAGTAGGGAGGGCAGAGTAGTGAGGGCAGAGTAGTGAGGGCAGAGTAGTGAGGGCAGAGTAGTGAGGGCAGAGTAGTGAGGGCAGAGTAGTGAGGGCAGAGTAGTGTGTAGTGAGTAGAGTAGTGAGTGGAGAGTAGTGAGTAGTGAGTAGTGAGCAGAGTAGTGAGTAGTGAGCAGAGTAGTGAGTAGTGAGCAGAGTAGTGAGCAGAGTAGTGAGTAGTGAGTGCAGAGTAGTGAGTAGTGAGTGCAGAGTAGTGAGTAGTGAGTAGAGTAGTGAGTGGAGAGTAGTGAGTAGTGAGCAGAGTAGTGAGTAGTGAGTGCAGAGTAGTGAGTAGTGAGTAGAGTAGTGAGTGGAGTAGTGAGTAGAGTAGTGAGTAGAGTAGTGAGTAGAGTAGTGAGTAGAGTAGTGAGTAGTGAGTGCAGAGTAGTGAGTAGAGTAGTGAGTAGAGTAGTGAGGGGAGTAGAGTAGTGAGTAGAGTAGTGAGTAGTGAGTAGAGTAGTGAGTAGAGTAGTGAGTAGAGTAGTGAGTAGAGAGTAGTGAGTAGTGAGTAGAGTAGTGAGTGGAGAGTAGTGAGTAGAGAAGTGAGTGCAGAGTAGTGAGTGCAGAGTAGTGAGTAGAGAAGTGAGTGCAGAGTAGTGAGTAGAGAAGTGAGTAGAGAAGTGAGTAGAGTAGTGAGTAGTGAGTAGAGTAGTGAGTAGAGTAGTGAGTGGTGAGTAGAGTAGTGAGTAGAGTAGTGAGTAGTGAGTGGAGAGTAGTGAGTAGTGAGTAGAGTAGTGAGTGCAGAGTAGTGAGTAGTGAGTGCCGAGTAGTGAGTAGAGTAGTGAGTAGAGTAGTGAGTAGAAAGTAGAGTAGTGAGTAGAGTAGTGAGTAGTGAGTAGAGTAGTGAGTGCAGAGTAGTGAGTAGAGTAGTGAGTAGTGAGTGTAGAGTAGTGAGTAGAGTAGTGAGTAGAGTAGTGAGTAGAGTAGTGAGTAGAGTAGTGAGTAGAGTAGTGAGTAGAGTAGTGAGTAGAGTAGTGAGTAGAGTAGTGAGTAGAGTAGTGAGTGCAGAGTAGTAATTAGAGTAGTGAGTAGAGTAGTGAGTAGTGAGTGCAGAGTAGTGAGTAGAGTAGTGAGTAGAGTAGAGTAGTGAGTAGGACATCACAGGCAGCAGCTGTGCAAGCTTCTTACACTCACAAGGAGACCACAGGCAGCTGAGGTGCAATCTTCTCCCACTCACAAGAACGACATCACAGGCAGCAGCAGTGCAAGCTTCTTACACTCACAAGGAGACCACAGGCAGCAGAGGTGCAAGCTTCTCACACTCACAAGAAGGACATCACAGGCAGTAAAGGTGCAATGTTCTCACACTCACAAGGAGATCACTGGCAGTACACACCACATGAACACACTCCATAACACATAGCAACAATACATTGGCATTTACAATGCCATTAGCTCAAACTCCAATAAATCCGAGCCCGATTGCATTTCTAATGCTTGTTTTGTATTGCTGATAACTTTGGCCCCATTCGACTCATCTCTACGAAACATTACAAAAAGGTGCAAATGCTTGACTAGTTTGAGCATGGAAAGTTATGGGGAGATTGGTCAAGATTGGTCAAGCGATGGCAGAGAAAAAATGGGGGTCCCAAAATGAAAAAAATCTCACTGCATTTTCCCGGGTCGTGTTTAAGAAGGGCTACAGCAAAAACCACTGAACGAAACTACACCAAATTTGGCAGGAAGCTAGATCTTGGTAAGCAGATTGTGCGTTTAGTGATTTGGTGTAAATCCGTTCAGTAGTTTTTGAGATATCAAGATTAAAACGAAATTAGATATCTAGACAGTTGGGAGTGTTTTGATTGGCCCAAGGAGCATTTTCCCCCTTGGGCCAATTCACTCCCACAGGAGTCAGATTCTTGTAAGAGAAAGCGCTTTGATCGGCTGCCAGCAACATAAGAAAATCTTGCTGGCAGCCATTACAGGACTTGGGGGGATATATATATATATTTATATATATATATATATATATATATATATATATATATATATATATATACACACATCAAAAACCGAGACCCTACATATCCTATCGCCCGACATTTTAATGAAAAACTTCAAGGAGATTTCAGGCTCCTTAAATATTATCTGATAGACAGTATACCACAGAGTAAAAGAGGGGGAGATAGAGAAGACAAGCTCCGCAAATTGGAGACCAGATACATTTTGGACATGGACTCCAAACACCCTCACGGGCTGAATACCACTGAAGACCTGTATACATGTCTATAAAACAATATAATATCCTAGAACCTGTAGTGCCACACCAGGAAAATCTGTCTATGTAGACAAAATCTGAATATTTAGACATAGACATTAGATACAACTGGGCATTCTAAAAAGTTCTTAGACTCAAACCTCTCGAATCATGATATGAAAAGTAATAAAGATACATATTCCCCAAAAAATAATCCACCAACACTTTCACTTAAATATTAACACTGTCAACACCAAAGCAACACTGTACCTTCCAACAGAGGCTTCTGGAGGAAGAAACAGTACCACAATGATATAGGGAGTGCTTAAAATCAGCCCCCTTAATAATTAGGACTTGACCCAGGTTCAAAAAGGATTTTTAAGGACTGTAGTATTTAATTGTAATGTGTATAGATTTATTTATTAAATGTGTATATATATGATTGATTTTAAATATAAAGGAACTGCGTTACCTCTGCACAAGATAGCATATTTGCACATGTACAATTATGTTCCATCTAGATAGGATGTAACCTTGCGGTATTTAAACCGATATGTAAAGCATAATTTTGCACTATATAGCATTATTTTGCACATGAGATCTGCACTTTTGGCAAAAATTTGCACATGTAATGCAATTTGCACTTGTATAAATGCAATAACAAGAATGCAACAACAAATGGTATTTAAACCATAACCTGAAGTGACTAAAGTCAGAAAATGCACTGTGGTACTTTGCACTATATGTATGCACTGTCACTTTAACAAAGCATCACAAAAAAGAAAAAAAGAGAAAGAAAGTTGGGCATAAAAGGAGTCAGGTGACATACTCACGTGTCATGTGATTAAGGTACTACGGTACCGAAACGCGTTATGGCCGACTGGTGAACAGCTGAATAAAGAAGATTTGTTTGCACGGAATTGGGTCTGTGCTCCATGTTCTTTGTGTACGAGGACCGCTAGCAGTCTGCTCGTGGTAGTGGAGTTGCCTGGACATATATATATACACATTACCTACTGGCGGTCACCAGTAGGTAGTTATAGTTAGGATTGGCTACCATAGGAAATCCGCAACATTCTATTGGGAATAACTCTGGCGCCGCTTGAGGAATGTGTGTGTAACTTACCAAAATTTTGGTCAGCTCCGCTGCGCTCCTTCCCTGAAAGTTTTGGGGGGATTAGTGAAGTGGGGGCTAAGAAAAAAGGGGGGTCCCAAAACGTGTTTTCCCCATGTTAATTTCCATAGGACGGTCTGACAAGTCTACAGCCCGAACCGCTGAACGGAATTACGCCAAACTTGGCAAAATTGTAAGGACTGGTACGTAGATGTGCCTTTGCTATATTAGGTGAACATTGCTCCAGTGTTTTTTTTGAAAAATAACTTCAAAAACACATATATATCTATAGGCGCGCTTCGAGCGCTCACAGGTGCGCGTACCGGGGAGCGCACCCGGCGCGCTACGGGAGTGCGCAAGCGGAAAGCTGATTGGATGTCGGGTGTCTGTCAACATTCTAAACAGTCCGGAGAGTCCGCCATCTTGTGTCTCGGTAGAATCGAGACACAAGAAGTTAAAAAGAAAGGGGGAAATTATTAAAAGGGGGCAGGGTAGACACCCCCTGACCCCCTAGGTTTTGTGAGGGGGGCCTAGAAGGACCCTGAAGGGCAAAACTTTTTTTTATTTTTTATTTTCGCGGGGTAAACGCTGGGTGCGTTCCCGGGTACGCTCTCCGGTACGCGCACCCTGAGCGCACCACAGGGAAAAACAGTGTAAAAAAATAAAGTAAAGTGTTTAGAGGAAAGTGATGCATTGCTGGAGTGTGTCACAAAAATGACGCAACTCCAGCAATGCATCCTTTCACATGGGGCCAGCCCCATGTGAAAGGGCCTGCGTCAGTCTTACGCTGGCTGTGAGGCAGGCGCAAGATTTTGACGCAACGGCGTCCTTAAAGTGACGCAGTGAGATCTGATCGATTTCACTGCGTTACTTCTACGACCCTTCCTTGCGCCAATACGCCCCTTTTGTATACATTACACCTGATGTAGGTATAATGTGGTGCAGGGGTTTACAAAGTGACGCATCTATTTAATTTATGACGCATTATGTCGCAAGTAGTTACAGATACGTCAGTATTTCAGACGTAGCTGTAAGTGCAAAAGTGATGCTTTGCTGGAGTGTGTCACAAAAGTGACAACTCCAGCAATGCATCCTTTCACATGGGGCAAGTCCCATGTGAAAGGGCCTGCATCAGTCTTACGCCTGCTGCGAGACAGGCGCAAGATTTTGACACAACGGCGTCCTAAAAGTGACGCAGTGAAATCTCAGATTTCACTGCGTCACCTCTACGACCCTTTCTTGCGTCAATACGCCCCTTTTGCATACATTACACCGGACGTAGGTATAATGTGGTGCAGGGGTTTACAAAGTGACGCATCTACCTAGATGCGTCACTTTGTAAATATGACTCAACAAGGTGTATTTTTTTACAGCATTGGTGCGTCACAAAAAGTGACGCACCGGTGGCGTAAAAGTGACGCATGGCCACATAAACGAGGCCTTCAGTCTTCTACTCATGCGTCATATTTAATTTATGACTCATTATGTCGCAAGTACTTACAGATACGTCAGTATTTCTGACGTATCTGTAAGCGCAAAAGTGATGCATTGCTGGAGTGTGTCACAAAAGTGACACAACTCCAGCAATGCATCCTTTCACATGGGGCCAGGCCCATGTTAAAGGACCTGCGTCAGTGTTACGCCTGCTGTGAGGCAGGTGCAAAAATGAGGCCTTCGGTCTTCTACTCTTATTTTTTCTTTCACTTTCTCAGTTTCTTCACTGCCTTACTTACCTGGTCTCACACTTACTTGTCTTTACCCAGTCTGTATCTCCACTCTTTCCAAAACATCACTGCTCTTTTCTTACCCTTCCACACCCCCGTTCCTTTACTACATTTTCTTCGCATATCCACATTCCGCATGTTCACTCTCCTTCTCCTCACTCTCCTTCCCCACACTCACCTTCTTTCAGTACCCCTACTTCACTTCCCTTCTCCTCTCGTCCCTTTCTGTGTTTTCTCACTCATTTTCCTCTCCTTTATCAATGCACTCCACTTCACTTACTCTTTTTCATTTTTTTAAGAACACAGCTCTTTGATGAGAATTGGAGGTAGTTCTGAAAAGAACTTTTTTTTCTTCTTTTTTTAGAACAAAAACAAAAACAGGGAATGGGAAACTGCTCAACAGGAGCAAAAAAACAAAACAAAATTAGGGCTGGGAACGGCAGCGATGGTTATCCAATGCTCGAACCATGAGCAGAACACTTTGTTCCGCATAGCAAAGTAGCTGATCGCAATATCTGCATTTAATAACGCCTTTATTAAAAGCAGGCTGAATGTTAGGAATCAGCTCTTGTGATTGCTCCCTCCCTGATGCAGTTTGTCGTCCGGTTGAAGTAGAGGCCCCATCACTGGGAGCCTCTCGTGCCAGAGCCCTGACTCTCTCCCGGGCAAAGTTCTGGGGGTGCCTCCTCTCGACATGTCGAATCATTGTGGAGTTCCCAAATGAATATTTCTTTGTGGGGTCACCCCGTGACAGGACAGTGTGACAAATTCTGCACTCCACCTTTGGAGCATTTACTTTTTTCTGGTCATTTGGAATAGAAAAAAACTTCCATATGAAGTGTTCTTTTATTTTCGGCTGAGGAACCTCTTCATCGAGAAATCCCTCTGTGTCATCTTCACTGCTGGATGCTCTGGCAGCCATGGTAATCCAAGATATTAATCCAAGAAAGATCCGACAGCAAAAAGAGAGGTCTTGCAGTCACAAAAGTGAAAGACGTAGTGAAGGAAATGGGTGGGGATTTAATTCTTTGTAAAAAAAAAAAACTGTTAGCAACCAATGAAAAGAGTGATTTTAAGGTCACATGACTTGACGCGCTTACGCTGCGCGCACCGGAGCGCGCACCGGAGCGCTTCCGGGGGCGCTCACGCGGCGCGAACGTAGGCGCTTACGCGGCGCGCCTGAGTGACATTTTGATAGGTTTACGGAAATGCAAAATCATTTTCATTTCGTAAATCAAAAATACTGCTTTTATAACTATGGTACTAAATGTCTTCCATTATTATTTACTTTTCATGCATATTTTTACGAACGCAGAAATAGCGCTCTCGGTGCGCTCTCGGGAGAGCTTACCGGTGCACGCACCATGAGCACACCAGGAAAAAATGATTTAAAAAAAATATATACATTGAACAAATATTTTTTTTTCTCAAAAAATATAATGAATAGTTATAAAAAACAGCTAATAAAAAAAAATAGTAGGTTACAAAGTCGATATACAAAGGAATTAGCTTTTAAAAAACCTTTGAAATGCACAAAAAAAAACATAGGTTTCACAAACGTTATAGTTAGGAATTAGCTTTTAAAAAACCTTTGAAATTCACTAAAAAAACCATAGGTTTCACACTCGTTATAGTTAGGAATTAGCATTTAAAAAACCTTTCAAATTCACTGGAAAACCCATAGGTTTCACACCAGTTATAGTTAGCTGAACATTTTACTCATTCAAAACCATTGAAATTCCCACGTTATAGTTAGTTGGACTCACTATAACTCGTGCGCCCGCAATCCACTGCTGAGGATGTCACATATTACATCATTCATGACATGGTCAGTGACATCACTGATGACTTCACTGATGACATCTCAAATGACATCACTGATGACATCACTGATGACATCTCAAATGACATCACTGATGACATCATCCATGTGATAATACGATGCACCTCCTCACACTCTAATCTAACCTTTGATACACCCAATGTTAAATACAAACTACCAGTGCTGAAACCATTGACACACCAATAACAGTGACTACATACGCTCTCACTGATTCCTAGGTCTACACACACATTCACTCATTCACACATACAATCCCTCATACATACAGACACTCATCAATAAAACACTATCATATGCACACATACAGCTATACAGACACTCACACACTGTCACTCATCCATGGAGTTACTCACACACCTAGTCAGTCATGCAAAGAATCAATCACACTCACATTTTCTCATCTATACAGTTATACACACAAAAACTTACGTATTCAAAAATAGACTAACACATACTTACTCTCTTTTACGATCACTGATACAAGTACACATTGATAGATACAGTCACTTATGCAATCACAGGCTCTCATGTATAGTCATTTATATATGCCAACTCTCACATGCACTGTATTTTACATATGTACTTACTTGCACATGTAGCACTGAGATATCCATTCACTCACCCACACACCCATGCACACAGTCAACCGCCCATAAAGTTGTTTCCACTTGCACTCTTGAACCCATACACCAAGTCAATCAACTGCTCACACATGTATGCACAGTCACACACCTCCTAGCCACCCACACACACACGCAGCCTCACATACAAATACCTGGGCAACCAATCAATAACTCATATAGCCACTCATATAGCTACTGATCAACACATGCAGCCGCTTACACAACAACAGACATACTGATGCACACATTCAGACAGTTTAGTCACTAACCAAAGCATTCAGTAAGACACATTTAATCACTCACTCATACAGTCAGTCACGCACCTACTAAATCCTTCATCCAGTCACTCATACATACACTTATTCTTCAAAATGTAAAACATATTTAAACTTTACAGAAACACACAGTCACTGGATGATGTCATCAGTGATGTCATTTGAGATGTCATTTGAGATGTCATCAGTGATGTCACTGACCATGTCATGAATGATGTAATATGTGACATCATCAGCAGTGGATTGTGGGCGCACGAGTTATAGTGAGTCCAACTTACTATAACGTGGGAATTTCAATGGTTTTGATTGAGTAAAATGTTTAGCTAACTATAACTGGTGTGAAACCTATGGTTTTTCCAGTGAATTTGAAAGGTTTTTTAAATGCTAATTCCTAACTATAACGAGTGTGAAACCTATGGTTTTTTGAGTGAATATATATATATATATACATATACATATACATAAGGTTTTATATAGCGCTGGCTAGACCCGGAGGTATCAGAACGTTTTACATGAGCATCAGATCATAGTTACAGGTTACATTGTTACAAAGGTTACACAGTTATTAGAGCATGGCAACATAGTTACTTGTGAGGTCAAGATAAACAATAGCACAAATACGTAAGGGGAAAAGCAGGCAAGGGGAAAGATTCAGGGGAGGGGGGAAAGAGCTGGGGAAGTAGACAGGTAATGAAGGCGGGAAAGAGGAGGGGAAGGGAGAGGGGAACACACACCGGTAAACAAGTCAAAGCGACATCCAAAGTCCAGTAAGCTGTCTGCCCAGGGGAAGTGGTATCACTTCCCTATCTCTGTTGCGGGACGCTCCCTTTACGCAGTGGACTCTCTCAGAGGGGTCTCTGAGACTCCAAGACCTACAAACTGGATCCTTCCCCAAAAAGGAGAGAGGGAGTGCTTTGGCAAGGGATGCCATACCATACCTCAGCTGTGAGTGGCTCCCTTGGCACAGTGGACTCTCTACGCGGTTACGCTGAGACTCCAGAGTATAAGTATTGGATCTTTCCTCAACAAGGGGAGAAGGAGTGCTTAGTCAAAGGGCACAAATGACAGGGGGCTAGGCAGACTAGCAGGCAAGGTGAGAGATTCAGGGGAGAGTGGATAGGAGCTAGGGAGGTAGACAAAGGGAGAAAGAGTACTAAATGGGAAGAAATTTAAATAATGAGTAATTATGTAGCGCTGGCAAGACCCGATGGAATCAGAGCGCTTTACATGAGGGACAATAATGTTGCAAATTACATCAGTTAAAAGTTACATAAGTATCAAGAAAATCATTTAAAGAACATAGGGGACAAGGTTTATGGAGCGGTAAGGGGATAGGGTACAGGGGTAGGAGGAAGACATGACGTAGAGACGAGGGGAAAATCTGCCCAAGGTCCGGCTGGGTAGGTGACGGCAGGGAGGGGGACTCCACAACCCATCTTCTCTTTTGCTATATGGTAGCTCCAACGGGCATCAGCCAAATCGCTAGGTCTCCACAGTCTGGCATAAGTTCCGCAGGTTCCAAGTCCTGATGTGTAGGCAGGTTAGGGGATAGGTTCAGGGTCTGGTCAATGTCCAATTGTTATCCCAGGGAAGTAAAACAACGTGTAGGGCTGTGGTTCCCAAACTGTGCGCCGCGGCGCCCTGGTGCGCCGTTATCAGTAGCCAGGGGCGCCGCACACGATGTGCCCCGAGGCTGAGAACCACAGAGCAGCACTGAGAGGCGTTTTGCTTCTCAACACACCTGTTTTTGCGTCGCTGAAGGAAACATCATTAAAAACGAAACGCTACATTTTACTGTAAAAACAACACAGTGATAAATCTACTTCCTGGCAGTCTGCCGAATAGTAAGGGATAGGAAGGAGAATTCACCCCAGGAGGAAATGGTAGGTCTGTGTCCTCCTGATTAAGCACCTTTCTACTCAGTGAACTTTATTCCATCACCCGGTTTACTCGGTGGAGGACTGTTTGGGAAAAATACGTTTAGCATCTCCGTTTGCTCCAGATACTTTCCATCCGGGATCCAGCGTAGGGGACCCAGTGCTGTGGAAGAGGGCAGGCACTGCCAGTGGCTGACTCAAAGGGCAGGTCTGCTGCAGAGCACTGTGCGCGCCTGCAGGTCATTATTTACTCTCAGCATGGCTGCCCCAGAGTATCCTTTATAATGTAAATAAAACGAGGTCCATTGAATTGTGTAATGATAATATATTTAAAGTCCAAGTGACTGTCCCTGGGGCTGGATGCTAGTGACACTGATGATCGTGCAAGAGCCTGTTCTCAGAAGCTTGTATGGTCACCATTACACCAATGTCCAGTCGAATTGCCACCCAGGTTTGGGTGGCAGATCACAAGACCCCACTCCACAAAGACTCCATCTGAAGGGTAAGCCCTTTACGTATTCCACACCACACTTACTCATGGAGCTAGAGCAAGCCCCCATGCAACCCTCCACTGAGGCGTGCCCCACAGAACAACCTACAGCTGCAGACAAATTCAATACCAAAGCAGAGACAGCCCAGGTAATTGGTGAATGTGAACTATATAAAGAATTTACAACGTTTCATAACAACATAACATTACAAGAGCTGGACCCAGGAGAAGTGCTTCCACCTTTGTAGGCCAGGTCTCATCATTTCAGAAAATGGGCCTGGCTATCTAAGCAGGACTACTACAAAGAGACAGCACACACTCAAGTGAGTGGGACTATCCTCTTTCCTTTCCTCAATGTCATTTACATTACCAATAGCTCAAACTTTTGCAAATGCGAGACCTATTGCATTGCAATTGCTTGTTATCCCTAATACCTTCATTGCATCCCAATTAATTTAAGGAAGCCAACAGGAAGTATTCCCGAGGTCTTGCTTACACCCCCCCTCCCCCCACCACCTGCCCACCGGTAAAAAAATGGTGGGGAGCCACGGCCAACTGTCAATTAGGTTAAGGGAGCCACGGGTTAAAAAAGTTTGGGAACCACTGGTGTAGGGGACCACTAAGGAAGCCATCTTGGGGTCAGGCTGGGGACTGTACTGTACACTGATACACAGGTAGCCATCCTAAGGTTAGGCATCAGGCAGTTAAAGTCAATATCCAGGACAGCGGCTGACAGAAAATAACAAATACAGCGTGCACACACCTACACACGCACAGACATGCACAAGCACACATCAATGTGAGCACACACACTCATATGCGCACTGACGCACACAGACAAGCACATAGCCAGAAACATCAAAGAACACAAGCACACATAAAATCCCATGCTCTAATACAAAAACACCCAAATACATGCACACGCAAACACCATCACATGCACAGACATGCACAAGCATAAACAAATGCGCTTGCTCTCTTATACACGCAGGCATTCATCTCTTTTCAGCAAAACAAGAGCTATCTGGCGAAACAAAATATATATTAGGGCCCCATGGGCAAAAATAAAAAGCGCAAATTGGTGAAGTCTTGTGGGACTCCCGCAGGATTATTAACAAAATGGTGTCCGGGGCCCACTTTCTTCCATTAATGGGAGGGGTGAGCAGCTCCCCATCCCTAGCCTTTACAGGTCCCAAGAAGCCCACCCCGGGGCTAAAATTAATGTATATGGGGAAGCCCCCTTCCCTCAGCCATGATCAGCTCATATGGTGGGTGCCCTAGGTAGGGACCAGGGCACCTACCACCTACCTATAAGTAAATCGGGCCCCAGGAGATGGGGTGCTCAGGGCCAGAAAAGGCTTTAGCACTGGGGAAAGGGAGTGGCAAAAGCAAAAACAACAGGTGATGGACAGAATGCAGAACAATGTCATACATTCACCCCAGTACAGAGATCTGGGCCTAAATTACGCACCCGCCTCCCCTTCAATTTAACCCCTTCGCCGCGCGGCAAATTCTGCCGCGGTGCGAGGGGGGGGGGGGCGTGGTCCTCGGGTACTCACGGGGGGGGGGGGGGGGGGCTTAACGGTCACCATAAATCACGGTGGGCGTGTGCTCATGATGGCCGGGAGCCGTCCAAACTCCACCTACTGATTAATTCTCCCACGTAGGTGGGGAATTAATCACGCTTGGGCGGAGCAGCAACGTTCGGACGGCACCCGGCCGTCATGAGCACACGTCTACTGTGACTCATGGCGGCGGGAGCCGTCTTGAGCTTGGAAGGTGTTAAAAACCAGCCTCTGAAAATGGTGTCCGCATGGCCTAACAAGGCTTGGTGAGGGTGGTAATGCAGCCCTGCCTCGCCTTTAATTTTAGTAGTGGCACTGGGGGATGGGGTCCAAAGGGCCTAACAAGGCATGGGGAGGGGCACCAATTTTGTCATTTGAGACTCATCAGTTAGGTCATAAATGATGTCATAGAACATGTAAAGAGTGATATCATATGTGAGGTCATAAGCAGTGCATAGCCGGGGCGCAAGTTAAAGTTCGCTCTGCTAACTAGAACTGGGGAATTTTTGTAAAATTTTTTTTTGTTCTTTAGTTCAAAATGTTAATATTTCACTGACCTATTCACCCAACTATGACGTTACTTTAAACTCACGTTTTTTCAGTAGATATATATATTTTTTTTCCCTGAAAAAGCCAAAAGGTTAAATTAATGTTATACTTAGGAAAAATATTAGTGAAAGCTTAATGTTTTAAACACACAAAAAAAACGAGATTCACCAGTTCTAGTTCTCTCAAGTAACAATGGGTACTACCTAAAGTTCACCACTTATAATTCTTTCAGTGAGGGTTTTTGTTTTGCAGATGTGCTGATATTTGAGACTAAGAATGATAAATCTACTGTTGTCTTGTAAGTGACTGAACTTTGTTCTATATATGTATATTTGCTTTTATTCCCAGTTCCACTAACCTGAGGTCATTGTGATTTTACTGAAAGGTACTCACCATCAAGTGCAAAAAACGTTTACTTCAATTGGTTTTGTAATGCTATTTATTTTATTTTCAATTACTCTCCAAACACCTCTAATATAATAAACACTGCAAGACCAAATATCAAACAACAAAACAGTTGCTTTGTATAGACATTAGTGGAAACAGGAGGTAAATAAATAAATGGCCATCTCCCATTGGCCATGTTTAGGCCAAGTCTCCAGGCTTTTTTATTGTCAGATGTGCCTGTCAGATCACTGCCCCACAACGTGTCTATCTATATCTCTGACATAACCTTTCAACAATCTAACAAGTAGTCCACATGTTTCTAGTCAGTACAGCTATAAATCAGTACATCTTCATATATAATCTCAAATTTCAGTGGACAATTTCGATTTTCATACACATCACCTTCTGTGCAGCTCTATGCCAAACCATATTACGTGTCGATTCCAAGGCTGTTAACTCAGCGGACCCGCATTTATTGGTGCAGTACCTTTTAGTCACAGTGAAACTCTAAATCACAGTCTCTGGTATTAACTCAAGTACGTCTATCAGATCTTCAGCAACACAGTTGAAGAAGTGGTCTCTATTGGCCAATCCACCATATCTTCCAGCACCCTACCTCTCCTCTGTAGCAGAATGCTATCACCAAGCTTCCCCACAGAATATGCAAAAAGGTGCACCTTTGTCAATATCTTGTCATGCAAAATTAATTGTGCCATCCCAAATGTATGGAGCTGCAGCACTTTGTAGTAAATTCTATGGTGTCTCTTAATTTGTATCAGCCTAAAGCTGGTTCTCTTAGAAACCGGAAAGCCTACTCCCCTTTATTGTCTTCTATCCTTACAGTCACTGCACTGTCCAGATTGTTCTTTTGTCCTAAAGGAATCCATCAGCTTCTGTCTGGAGGCAAGGATTACATAGTTTCTTCATCCATCCCTATGCTCGCAGCTGGTACCGGTTTCAGTTGAAGATACATGAAGGTCTGTGATGTATTCATTTCACGTTTGACCTATAGGTGTGTGAATGGAGAAGTGTGGCTCACTGGTTAGAGGAGGCAGACCCTGAAGCAGAGGTCAGACCCGGGACCGGGGTTCAATTCCCGACGCGGCAGGGTCTTGAGCCCAAATATCCACGGACTCGATAATTCTCGTTTCGGTGCCTACTCGAATCACGGGTTCACACTCTGCAGCTCTGGGCATTAGCTGCTTAATCTCCACTACGGCCCCCCGCGGCGGGATGCCTGGCTTTCACCTTGGGGATGCCCAGTACGGGTATCTCACAGGGAAAAAGCCAGGACGGGTTCCCAAGGCAAGCGCCGAGATGCCTACGGGTAATCGAGCGCTATATAAGAACGCAGAATAATAATAATAATAATAATAATAATAATAATGATAGGACTCCCATTAGCATCCCACACTTCGTTCACCATGGATATTCTAATGTTGTCCAGTGTCTAAATCCCTCAGGGGAGGTCCCCGTCCTCATTTTGGTACCCATACATAACAGTGTCTAAAGGATCAATCTATTTTTCCATCCCATTTCCTTATTAATACTGCTCCAGATTTCCACCGCTGATGGTGGTGGGAGGTGTGATGCATGCTACTGCCCCTCCATATAGTACATGTAAGCAAGGCTTTCCATCCAGCACTTGTCTAGCCATTGTACTGCCCCTCCATAACCACTTGCCTATCAATTGTAAACACAGGCTCACCTATGGGTATGTCCCCATTTGTTACCTGTGCACCGTAGTGCAGCTTTCAAATTTTTTTTACATTCTGGAGTGAGACACCCTATTCATTAACAGCCTTCAAAAGGTCTTCAATGCCGTCCTTAGAACTCCACCCACCCATAGCAATACCCTGGGAAAGTGGTCAAGTTTCCCCAAGAACTTTGCAGGCACAATGTGTACCAAGTTCTGTAACATACACATAAAAAAAGCAATTCATTTGTACAAAGCTGTCCTTTCCAGCAGTGAAAGTAGAAGCTCACGGTGGTCGGATACATCATTCTCCAGTAAATTTAATAGTTCAAGGTTGTCAAATTATGGAGTGTTTTTGTCAATCAATAGCCATATATGAAATGCTTTACTTACCTGTAACTGCAGTTATCCAGTATTGGTATCTTTCATAGATTCACATGCCTGAATCATTCCCAGTTGTCGGGATGGGAGTCCCCGGTACATAAATAAAGTAATGTCCCATTAGACATACAGAGTAATAGGCCAAAGGCCTCACATTAGT
Source organism: Lissotriton helveticus (assembly GCF_964261635.1). Classification (NCBI taxonomy): domain Eukaryota; kingdom Metazoa; phylum Chordata; class Amphibia; order Caudata; family Salamandridae; genus Lissotriton; species Lissotriton helveticus. The sequence continues at coordinate 681,325,495 of NC_136072.1, read as the reverse complement.
AACATATCCTGGTCCTTTTGTAATAAGGACCAAACTCTAGAGAGCAACCAATCAGCTGCTACCACCCTCTGGAACCTTCCTGGAAGGAGCTCTAGTCCCTCAGATTTTCGTAAGCACAGTGCTATATAGAGGAATAACTGAGAGTACTAGGTGAGCCCTTCAAAGGGAGGCGGTGGGTTGCATGTGAATCTATGAAAGATACCAATACTGGATAACTGCAGTTACAGGTAATTAACGCATTTCTTATCCAGTATCAGGGTATCTTTCATAGATTCACATGCATGAATCAGAGTAGAAAGCAATGATAAGCACATTTCCTTTTGCATAAAGAACATGAAACCTTAGTTAACAAATATATATATATATATATATTACCTACTGGCGGTCGCCAGTAGGTATATATAGTTAGGATTTTTTCTCTATGGGATTTTTGAAAATTCTATGTCTAATAACTTTGGCGTTTGTGGACGGAATTGGCTGAAATTTTCAGGAAAATGGCACATTTTGTTTCTGAGCAGCCCTTGAAAATTTGGGGGGGGTTCGCCAAGGGGGGGGCCGAGAAAAAAGGGGGGTCCCAAAACGTGTTTTTAACATTGAGTTTTCCATAGGGCGGTTGGCCTCACTTTTAGCCCGAACGGCTGAATGGATTTGCACGAAACTTGGCAAAATTGTAGGGACTGGTAGCCCGATGTGCCTTTGCTAGGTCTCAATATATGTGCTCCAGTGGATTTTGAGAAAATAACGTTCAAAAAAAGATATATATCTGTAACAGCGGACCGGGCAGCGCTCCGGTTCGCGGACTTTTCGCGGTACGGAGCTTTGTGAAGCGAAGCTGATTGGTTCTCCGGCGTCTGTGAACATTCCAAACAGTCCGTAGCGGCCGCCATCTTGTCTCTCGGTAGGATCGAGAGACAAGAGGAGGCCAAAGCGAAGGGGCAAATGACCATAAGGGGGCATAGTAGATCCTCGCTGACCCCCTAGGTTTGATGTGGAGGTTTTAAAAGGGCCCCGCGGGGCAAAAAAAAATAAATAATAATAATAATCGAACGGCTGAATGGATTTGCACGAAACTTGGTAAAATATTAGGGACTGGTAGCCCGATGTGCCTTTGCTAGGTCTCAATATATGTGCTCCAGTGGATTTTGAGAAATTAACGTTCAAAAAAGATATATATCTGTAACAGCGCTCCGCTTCGCGTAACGGAGGTTTGCGAAGCTGATTGGTTCTCCGGCGTCTGTAAACATTGCAAACAGTCCGTAGCGGCCGCCATCTTGTCTCTCGGTAGGATCGAGAGACAAGAGGAGGCCAAAGTGAAGGGGCAAATGACCATAAGGGGGCATAGTAGATCCTCCTTGACCTCTTAGGTTTGATGTGGAGGTTTTAAAAGGGCCCCGCGGGCAAAAAAAAAAAAAATAATAATAAATCGAAAGGCTGAATGGATTTGCATGAAACTTGGCAAAATTGTAGGGACTGGTAGCTCGATGTGCCTTTGCTAGGTCTCAATATATGTGCTTCAGTGGATTTTGAGAAATTAACGTTCAAAAACAAGATATATATCTGTAACAGCGCTCCGCTTCGCGGAGATAAAATTATATCTGTATTACCTAGCTGTTGCTAACACCAGTTAGCGACGGCTAGTAGGAGATAGCGACCATCTTGGGCCCCACTTTGCATGTGAGTGATATTTATCACTAATGACATGCAAAGTGGGCATGCCAAGATGTTAGCGACTGGAAACAGTCGCTAACATCGCTATCTCCTATTATCAACTTTTGGAAATATTCGCGATAAGCGCGAATATCTCCAAAAGCTAGCACCTGCCCTGAGCAGTTCTTAGCCATGTTATCCAATGGGAGGTGGATAACATGGCTAAGAGCATTAGCTCGGTAATGCATGAATATCGCTGAGTTTTCAGCGATATTAATGCATTGCGGTCGTTTTTTATCGTATTTGCGATAAACCTTGATAATAGCAAGGTTTATCTGCGATAATTTCTGACGATGCTTAGCGGTAAAAAAATCGTTGCTAAGCATCGTTAGGGATAAATATCGCTTAACTTTGGTAATATGCCCCAACGTCTGTTAACGTTCGATTCGAAGGAAATCAGGAAGTGTTGAAAAACATTGTCTGCGCCATCTTGCCTTTTTTCAAATGCCACACTTTTGTCGTGCACGGCAGCCATTTTAGATGCCTTGACCAGACCCACTCTGTGCACGCTGTCGATCCTTAGCATGGCTCCCCACCCTCGCAAGCATCTCCCCCAGGCAGTGGTCACCCCCGCTCTCTGTCTTATGCATGGGTAATAAATCTCCCCCCATCTGCGCTTCTCTTCCCTGAGAATCACACCCTGTGCCCGCCCGACACCTCCCTTTCGCCCTATTCACTACCGCACCCTCTGACACTCCTTTTCCTCTGTGTCCGATTGTCCAAGCCGGTCCCAGGGTATCAGCTAGCCCTGCAGATGTAGTTTATGGCCCCAGCTGTAAAGAATCACCCCTCTTCAAAGGAGTTATAGTAGATCAAGGCCCACACTCGATGAGATCCGTCACAGCAGACGCGTTCCTATTATCTGAAAACCATCCTGTATTGTGATTGGGGAGGGGACCGAGCCTGAAGCGGAAGATTCCAGGGATGACTCTTTGTACATCAAAGTTTTTACAATTATGTGTCACATTAAAAATACATAGCACTCCGACAAAGTAGTAAGATTATAAAACTTTAATAACTTATAAATATATACAAGAAAACAAAAACAGTAATAACATATAAACATTTTTAGGGAAAAACAACGAAGTAGCGGTCGGCTGTGCGAATAGTCCCAACGCAGCACAACGTCCAGATTTCTGGCGTGGGGCGTCGCGGGGGGTGGGTCATCAGTAGCAAACTGTTGTGCGAATAGTTCCAAGGCAGCAGAACGATGGCACCAAGGTGATGTCCAGTAAGTTGCCGCACTGGTTTTGGTATCCTACAATGCTGCTCCGAATAACGGCGTGAGGCGCCCCGGGGGAGGCGGCGTGAACGGGCCTCTCCAGGTGGAGTCTCATCTGTTGTAGTGGTGCGCCCCTTTACCGTTTCAGTTGCCATTCCGTCCGTTTTTGGTCCACTGTGTCAAAAGCCGCAATTCAGCTGAGTTGCGCCCACTCTTGCGGTGCAGCGATAGGCGGCTGTCACAGGACTCTCAAAATGGCGGCAGGCTGTTTCCTTTTTGGGCCTGGTCCACTGAAATGGCCCTGGGACACCTTGGAAATCGGACGCTTGTCTGCTAGGTCTTGGACCCCATTCTCGAAAGCGTCCCCTCCGCCTTGAGGATTCATCAAAAGTTTTGGGGGCCCCCGACTCCTGTAGGCTTCTGGTGGGGAGCGGCTGCCATGATTGCTCGCGGAATGACCACGACGGAGCTACGAGATGGTGGTGCTCTCATGCTGACGCCAGCTTCAGTCTGAAACATCCAGAAACAAGGTGGGGCTTTCATCGTTTGGGGAAAAAAAAAAAGTTTTCATCCAATGAAAAGTGTTGTTTTTAGGTCATATGATCAAGCCTTCCATCATTAGGAAACCAAAAGTAAAATGAACCAATGAAAAGTTTTATAAACAAGTCACATGACCTGTTATGCGGCATAGGGTATAAAATGCGGAGAAAATACGTTGGCACGTGAGGCGGCGTCAGTAGCGGACCGATGTGCGAATAGGCCGAAGGCAACACAACGCGCCAAGATCCGGATGGCACCGAGGTGGTGTCCAGCAAGTTGCAGCACTGGTGTGGCCATCCTACAATGCTGAAAGTCGGCGTGGGGCGCCCCGTTGGCCTGTGAGTTTGCGTCAGTAGCGGACCGATGTGCGAATAGGCCGAAGGCAGCACAACGCGCCAAGATCCGGATGGCACCGAGGTGGTGTCTAGTAAGTTGCCGCACTGGTGTGGCCATCCTACAATGTTGAAAGTCGGCGTGGGGCGCCCCGTTGGCCTGTGAGATGGCGTCAGTAGCGGACCGATGTGCGAATGGGGCCAAAGGCAGCGCAACAATATTTTCGGAATAGAAGACACCACAAGGCGCTGAGATGCCAAGATCCGGATGGCACCGAGGTGGTGTCTAGCAAGTTGTGGCACTGGTGTGGCCATCCTACAATGGTAAAAGTCGGCGTGGGGCGCTCTGTTGGCCTGTGAGATGGTGTCAGTAGCGGACTGATGTGCGAATGGGGCCAAAGGCAGCGCAACAACATTTTCTGACTGACACCACAAGGCGCTGAGATGCCAAGATCCGGATGGCACCGAGGTGATGTCTAGCAAGTTGCTGTACTGGTGTGGCCATCCTACAATGGTAAAAGTCGGCGTGGGGCGCCCTGTTGGCCTGTGAGATGGTGTCAGTTGCAGACCGATGTGCGAATGGGGCCAAAGGCAGCGCAACAATATTTTCTGTATGGAAGATACCACTAGGCGTTGAGATGCCAAGATCCGGATGGCACCGAGGTGATGTCTAGCAAGTTGCTGTACTGGTGTGGTCATCCTACAATGCTGAAACTCGGCGTGGGGCGCCCCATTAGCCTGTGAGATGGCGTCAGTAGCGGACCGATGTGTGAATAGGCCGGAACCAGCACAAGGCGCCAAGATCCGGATGTCACCGTGGTGGTTTCATAGTTGAGAGGCACTTCATCTGCAGTGGGGCGCCGAGATCCGGATGGCACCGAGGTGATGTCTAGCAAGTTGCTGTACTGGTGTGGTCATCCTACAATGCTGAAACTCGGCGTGGGGCGCCCCATTAGCCTGTGAGATGGCGTCAGTAGCGGACCGATGTGTGAATGGGGCAAAGGTAGCGCAAGAATATTTTCTGAATAGAAGACACCACAAGGCGCTGAGATGCCAAGATCCGGATGGCACCGAGGTGGTGTCTAGCAAGTTGTGGCACTGGTGTGGCCATCCTACAATGGTAAAAGTCGGCGTGGGGCGCCCTGTTGGCCTGTGAGATGGTGTCAGTAGCGGACCGATGTGCGAATGGGGCCAAAGGCAGCGCAACAATATTTTTGGAATAGAAGAGACCACAAGGCGCTGAGATTCGGTTAGCACCGAGGTGGTGTCTAGCAAGCTATGCAGCTGAGTTGCGTGCGCACTTGCGGCGAATAGGTCGAAGGCAGCATAACAATGTTTTCTGAATAGAAGACACCACAAGGCGTTGAGATTCGGTTACCACCGAGGTGATGTCTAGCAAGTTGCCGCACTGGTGTGGCCATCCTACAATACTGCTCCGAATAACGGCGTGGGGTGCCCGAAGGGGGGGGGGGGAGGCGGCGTGAACGGGCCTTCCTAGGTGGAGGCTCGTCTGCTGTAGTGGGGCACCCCTTTACCGTTTCAGTTGCCATTCAGCTGAGTTTCGGCTGCTCTTGATGCTACAGCGACAGGCGGCTGCAACAGGACTCTCAAAATGGCGGCCTGTTCTTTGGATTTGGGCCTGGCCCACTAAAATGGCCCTGGGACACCTTAGAACTCGGACGCTCGATTTTTTTTCCTTTCCTGTACATGCAAAAAAAGGTAAATGCCCGGTACGTTACACGCTTCATCTGCCACGATGAACTCTCCAGAGGAACCGAAAAAAAATATAGTTATGGTAACTATACCATGCATCGTCATATGGAGAGGTGGCACCAATTAATTATAGTGCTGCATAAAAGAGAGATTTGGAGAAGAACCCCCGACCTGCTAGTACATTCATCAAAGAAGTGGCACTGACTGCATCAGAGGCAAGGGAAACGGTCCCAAATATTTAGAAGAACTTTGGAAAGATTAAAATGACATGTTTAGATTGTGGCAAATTAATTTCATGTGGACAGATGAGTGTTACTCTAATAAATACAGCATATGAACATCATCATAGTCGATGGTTGGTAGAGACATTTTGACTATATCCTGGACCTGCCCGTCCTCGCCCAAAATGGCGCCGGAATAAATGGGACTCGTAACTCCTTGTTGTGTACTGGTTGCAGAACCTTGAAATCACGAGATACGTATGCAGTTTTGAAGCACATGGCGGGCGGGGACGAGAATTGATTGAATATTTCGACATCCCTATTGATATTAAGTTCTGATGTGTTATTGATTACTGTACTATTGAAAGTTCGAATTAACGTCACCCATGGTACTTGCCCGCAAATGTATATCTAGATAATTTTATTGTAACTGGCCCTGTCGTATTTTAATTATAAAATGTACGTCCACAGATTCCGTAACTGTTAGACACCTTAGTTCTTGCAACCTAATGGCCCGCCCGTTACGTTCCTCTACAGTGTAAATGTCTACTCATCATATACGATTACAGTTTGCTCCGTGGCCGGCCCACGTGGTTATAGGCTCGTATTTGTATAATGAAATTTTCACAATAAAGGTTTTTAAAAGAAAACATGGTAGTAGTATATACATTGGTAAAGTTTTTAATAATAGTCACTGTTTTAGAATCATTAAAAGGCAAGTGAAATAAAGCAGACCAATTACATGAAGGGTAAAAGGTATAATACGAAGGAACGCAGTAAAGATAAATGGTCAAGGGCTGTTGTGTTTTCTACTCCTGCAACATAAAGTGATCGATAAGAATCTCATATTCAGGCGTATCGGCGACTAAGACAGCAGGTCGACCCTCTTTTGCTCAACGGCTCCGTCATGGGACGAAGAAACGCTCTTTTTCTCGAAAAAAGAATATATTTTACTTGCAGGACAGTTGTAAATTTTCCGGGAAAGTACGTTAGCCTGGAACATTATAACATATATTTAAGAAAAAATAATGTTCGGAAGTAATAAAAAGCGTAATTTTTAGGTCATATGACCAAACCTTTCATCATTAGAATAAGAAAAGTTAAATGAACCAATGAAAAGTTTTATTAACAAGTCACATGACTTGTTATGCTTACGTTACGCGCTGCGCGCCCCGGATGACTTCCGGATGCGCTAACGCGGCGCGTCATATGACGCATTACGCGACAACGCAGGTCCAGAATATAGTCAAAATGTCTCCACCAACCAGCGGTCGGAACACAACCCCTTTCAGCAGGCTAAATAGTTCTGTTAAATGACAACAGAAGGGACAGGCAACAAGAACCATCAGTCAAAGAGGGGAGGGCTAGTTCTTCTCTACCGGGTTACATTGGGGCGCTACCGGAACTGATCGAATTGGTAGTCTACAGTGTTTCTGGATGTTTCAGACTGAAGCTGGGGTTAGCATGAGAGCAGCACCATTTCGTAGCTCCGTCGTGGCCATTCCGCAACCAATCATGGCAGCCGCTCTTTATCGTTATTTTGGGCGGGGTGGGTGGCGGAGCCGAGCTGTTTTGCAGCCATCATTGTGTGGAGTTCAGTTCATCTCACTAGTTTTGTATTTGTCATGAGGGGTTGTTCCTAATGTTTCTATTTTAGCGAGGTCAAAAAGAGATCCCATTAGTGGCCTACTGATTTTGCTCGATTCCTTTTCTTTTTTTTTTTACACGATTTTTCGTTATCTGCAAAGACTAAACAGAGTATTGCGATTCTGTGTTTGTTTGTAAATAGAGAATGAACCAAAGAGAACCAATTCTAAAACAGTAAATACTTGGATAACAATCAATCAAATGGAGAGAGAAGCAGGCACGACGTATTACAACGGGGGCAAAGGCCTGCGTTAACTACCCTTCACTATGTGCAAAGAGAGAGTACTCCTAATAGAAATGAGGGGGGGGGCACCATTCAAAGCAGATCAGTGTGCATAAACACGAAAATGTTTTCACTTACCACGTACTTGACATTCGACAGCTTATGATATTTGCTATTAAAAAAACATTGAAATTCACTGAAAAAACCATAGGTTATAGACCATATATAGTTAGGAATTAGCATTTAAAAAACCTTATTTTACTCACACAAAACCATTGAAATTCCATATATAGTTAGTTGCACTAACTATATATCGCGCACCCGCAATCCACTGCTGATGATGTCACATATTACATCATTCATGACATGGTCAGTGACATCACTTATGACATCACTGATGACATCTCAAATGACATCACTGATGACATCACTGATGACATCTCAAATGACATCACTGATAACATCTCAAATGACATCACTGATGACATCTCAAATGACATCACTGATGACATCTCATTTGACATCAATGACCACATCACTGATGATATCATTCATGTGACAATACAATGCATCTCCTCACACTTTAATATAACCTCTGTTACACCCAGTGTTAAATACAGAGTATAATTTTTGAAACCATTGACACACCAATACTAGTTACTACATACGCACTCAGTGATTCCTATGTTTACACACACATTCACTCATTTACCCATACAATCATTCATACATACAATCACTCATCTTTACAACACTAGGATATGCACTCATACACCTATACAGACTCTCACACTCTGTCACTCATCCATGGAGTTACTCACACACCTAGTCAGTCCTGTAAATAATCAATCACACTTCCATTTTCTAATCTATACAGTTAAACATAGAGCACCTTACATTTTTAAACATATACTAACACATACTTACTCTCTTATACAATCATTGATACAAGTACACATTGATCTGCACAGAGTCACACACCTCCCAGCCAGCCACACACACACTCAGTCTCCCATACAAATACTTGGGCAATCAATCAATAACCCATATAGTTACTCATATAGCTACTGACCAACACATGCAGCAGTTTACAGAACAACAGACATAATGATGCACAAATTAAGACAGTTTAGTCACTAACCCATGCACTCAGTGAGACACATTTAACCACTCACTCATACAGTCAGTCACGCACCTACTAAATCCTTCATCCAGACACTTCTACATCTACTCATTCTTCAATATGTAAAACATATTTAAACTTTACATAAACACACAGTCACTGGATGATGTCATCAGTGATGTCATTTGAGATGCCATCAGTGATGTCATCAGTGATGTCACTGACCATGTCATGAATGATGTAATATGTGACATAATCAGCAGTGGATTGCGGGTGCGCGATATATAGTTAGTGCAACTAACTATATATGGAATTTCAATGGTTTTGTGTGAGTAAAATAAGGTTTTTTAAATGCTAATTCCTAACTATATATGGTCTATAACCTATGGTTTTTTCAGTGAATTTTCAAGGTTTTGTAAATGCTAATTCCTAACTATATATGGTCTATAACCTATGGTTTTTTCAGTGAATATATATATATATATATATATATATATATATATATATATACACACATACACACACACACACACATACACACACACACACTGTTTGAGCCTCCCACACACTGTTTGAGCCTCCCCGTTTGTTAAGTGAGCAAGGACACAGCCTCGTGTCCGAAACGTGTCTGAGGCATGCACCGTTCCACAAAGAAATTATAAAATAAAGAAAATCTGAAATCGGCATATTTTGAGTCTGTGTTCCTGTTCTGTGCGACGAGGCACTTGGGAAGCTTGGAGTCGATATATATACACACACGTACATATATGCATATATCACATTAAAATGCAAAGCAAAAAGATGCAAGTCTGGCAAAAGGTATAATAGTGATAGGGAAATGTGTGTGGAAAAATAAGAGAAAGGTTGGTGGGAAAGAAGGAAGGCTCACCTCTATTGAAATAGGTGCCGCAACACCGCCTGTCCCACTGCAGTATCCTTCGTGAGTACTGTATCCATACAGTAATGTTTGGTAAATGTATGCGGCGTCTTCCATGTTGCTGCTCTGCAAATCTCCGTGATGGGCACACCTGCAAATAGTGCAGTAGAAGTAGAGACTGCCCTAGTGGAATGGGCAGGTATCCGTGATTGTAAAGGCTGACCATCCTGCTGGTGACAGAAGACAATGGCAGCGGAGATCCATTTGGAAATGCTTTGCTTTGTGAGTGGGAAACCTTTCCTGGGTAAGCCACAAAAAGTTGGTTGGATTTGCAAGAAGTTTTTGTTCTGTCAAGGTAGAATCTAAGGCAGCGTTTTAAATCCAGAGAATGGAGAGCTCTCTCCGGTGCCGTTTGTGGATTTCGAAAGAAAGTTTTTAAGACAATAGGCTCATTTAAGTGGAAGTCAGATGGTACTTTTGGAAAAGATTTTGGGTTAGTCCGAAGAAATACCCTGTCATTTTTAAATTGAGAAAGGGATCTTGAATCGTGAAAGCGAGAAGGTCACTAACTCGCTTGCAGATGCAAGGGCTACAAGGAGTGCAGTGTTCCAAGATAGGAACTTGAGGTCAGCTCTGTGTATCGGCTCAAAAGGGTGCTTCATCAGCTGAGCAAGTACTGTGTTTAGTTGCCATGTTGGAGGTGGCAACTTTACAGGAGGGAAACACCGAAACAGGCCTTTGAGAAACTGTTTTATTAATCTGTTCGACCAAAGAGAAGGTCCATTACAAGATCTCCTGAAACTGGATATTGCTGCCAGGTGCACTTTGATGGAAGTGTGGGCGAGGCCCGAAGTAGCCAAATGAAGGAGGTATGGTAATATCTCTTCTGGAGAGGATGTGAAAGGATGCACTTTAGCCGACCTGCACCAGATACAGAATCTCTTCCGTTTAAAAGAATAAGTCCAGTTTGTGCTAACTGCTCGGGCATGGGATAGGACAGCTCTGCATTCTGGAGGAATGTTCAAATCTTGGAACTCGTGGAACTCAGGAGCCAGGCCGATAATTTGAGAGAAGGGTGCTGGACTTGTCCCTGGTTCATTGTGAGGAGAGATGGAAACAGCGGCAATGGAATTGGTGTTTGCAGGGAGAGGAGATGAAGCTCAGTGAACCAATGTTGGCGAGGCCATTCTGGGGCTATTAGAATCAGCGTGCAAGGTTCTGCCTTCATCTTCCGGAGGATCCTGGGGATCAGTGGAATCGGCGGAAAGGCGTAGGCGAATACGCCGAACCATGCTATTGAAAATGCATTCCCCAGAGATCCCTGTCGGGGATGCCAGCTTGTGATGTGTTGGCATTTGGCGTTTTGTCGTGTGGCGAAAAGATCCAACGGGGGTTCGCCCCACAGAGAGAAGATGCAGTCAGGAGTGTGTTGGTTTAACTCCCACTCGTGGCAGGTGGTCTGCATTCTGCTCATTGAGTCTGCCAAAGCATTGTCCTTTCCTGGAATGAACTCTGCTCATAGAGAAACTTTGTTTCGAAGAGACCAGTGCCAGATTTGTTGTGATCCTTGAGAAAGTGAGAGAGAATGAGTCCCTCCCTGCTTGTTCGGGTAGTACAGTGTTGTAGTATAGTCCGTCCTGACAAGCACTTGCAAACATTTTATTCTGGGAAGGAAAGCCAAGAGGGCTAGGTAGGCAGCTCTGAGTTCTAGGAGCTTTATGTGTAGTCTTCGCTTGGGAGGTGACCACTTCCCGCTGATCTGAAGCTCTTGGAGAAAGGCTCCCCAACCTTTCAGAGACGCATCCGTGGTTAGAACCAGAGGAGAGGCTTGAGCCAAGAAGAGGGAGGCCTCGAGACAGATTGTGTGGCTGAATCCACCAGTCGAGGGCGGCGACCATCTGAGGAGTCACCTGTATGGGGTGGTCGAAAGGATCCGCTGACTTGAATCCATTGCGTAAAGAGAGCCTCTTGAAGAGGACGCATGCGGAGACGACAGTATGGAACCAGGAGGATGCAGGAAGACATCATTCCAAGGAGAGATTTGAAGAGGCGTAGTGAAAGAGACTCTTATGCGCATGCGCTCTGCCAGTCGTAGGAGTTTATGTTGCAGCTCCTGTGATGGATAAGCTTTCTTCAGGGCCGTATCTAGGACAGCTCCCAGAAATGTTATCCGCTGGGAAGGCTGTAAAACAGACTTGTCCGTGGTGCTGACTTGAGCCTGAAAGGCACGACTCGGGATTGGTAATGCCTGCCCGCTACAGCAAACCTTAGAAACTTTTTGTGACTTTTGTGGATCGGAATATAAAAGTAGGCATCCTGGAGATCCAGGGATGCCATGTAGTCGTTCGCATTGAGAAGCTGCATAACTTCATGGATAGTGACCATGCGAAATGATTGTTTTTTCAGATATCTGTTTAGACTCCTCAAATCTAGGATCGGTCTCCATTTCTTTTCCTTCTTTCGCACCAAGAAGAACCAGGAGTAAAAACCTTGTCCTTTTTGATGGACAGGTACTCGTTCTATAGCACCCTTCTGGAGCATCGTTGATATTTCCATGTATAAGAGGTGCAGATGCTTGTGATTCATATGTTGAGGGGGCATTGGTGGTGGGGTTTGGACAAATACTAGAGAATGTCCGAACTGCAGCAGTTGAAGAACCCAACGATCCGTTGTGATTTGGCTCAAATTATGAAGATAGTGGGAAATTTTTCCTCCCACTCTGGAAGGTGGAAAAGAGACAGAGACTGGCGGTAGAGTGAAGTCATTGACGTTGCGCAGAATTCTTCTGCCGTCCGGCTTTTCCGCGAAAAGAAGACTTGTATGAGGTCTGCGCTTGCTGTCTTTGCTGAAACTGCGGCCTGTACTGGTTAGAGGAGGAATATGAAGACCTATATTGTTGGTAGCCTCCTCTATTAGAGTATTGTCCTCTACCCCTTGAGTCACGAAAAGTGGGGTTTTTATATTGAAGGGTGCCCAGGGTTCTGACCGTATCTGTGTCTTTTTTAATGCCTTGGAGGGCCTCATGAATCTGGGTACCGAAAAGGAGTTGTCCGTCATAAGGCATATCAAGGATCTTGGTTTGTATTTCAGGTCGTAATGTTGTTGCCTTAAGCCATCCTTGGCGCCGCAGAACTGCTGCACTAGCCAGTTAGCGGAAACCAGTTGAAGATATGTCCATAGCGCAATCTATGGATTTCAGAAGCCGACCTTTCGCCTTCCAGAAGGACCTTTCTGGCTTCGTCTTTAGATTCTTGCGGCAAGGACTCCAAATATGGTGCTATATCTGACCACATTGTTCTGTTGTAGCGTCCCAATAGCGCCAGTGAGTTAGACGCTCGTACTGTTAGCGCTGACATAGAGGAAAACGGTTTTCCGATATTGTCCAGGAGCCTGCCCTCCTTATCCGGGGGAGCTGAAAGTGTGATAGAAGGGTGTTTTAATCTGCGTTGCGCTGCCTGAGTTATCACAGAATCAGGCTTTGGATGCCCAATGAGACAGGCTGGAGCATCGTCTGGAGCCCTGTATTTCTTGTCCAACCTTAGCAGAACTAGAGGGACTGTAGAGGGATTTTGCATGATATTGATGCCTTGATTCCAAATATAGTCAATGATGGGCATTGACCTAACAGACTTTCTATACGGTTCCTTGAAATCGTAAAGGAAGCAGTCCTGTTGGTGAGATGGCATTGGTAGTTTGAATTGTTGGGCAGCTCTCTCCAGGAGATTATGGAAACCTCCTATATCCTCAGGACGCTGCCGTCAACGAGGAACTTCGTCGCCGAGGCGGTCGTCGATGATACACTCTTCGTCGACGACGATGTACTCGTCATCGACGCTGCCGTCGACATCTTGATCGTCGACGACAAAGGGGTCCCGGCCGTCGACGAAGACGTCGTCGACGAAAGAAACGCCGATGAGACTGACAGTGTTGAACTAGTCGTCGTCGACGAAGTCACTCCTACGGCAATCTGTGGAGATTTCGTCGTTGTCATTGCCATCGTCGACGAGGTGGTCGTCGACGGGGCGGAGGAAGGCTTTTGAAAGTGTGCTTCACCCTCGGCGGTGAAGATAGAGGGTCTGGAGCTGGCTTCTTTGACCATGGAAGGGAAAAAAGAGTCTTTTGCAGGCAAATCCTTAAGCTTTGGAGCCTCTTAAGACTGTTTTTGTGTCTTCTTTTGAGGTTGCTGCATAGAAGGTCACAGAGAAATTTCTCTGGGCCTTTTCGGAGGAGTTTTTGAGGAAGATTTTGATGATGTTTCACTCCCCTCAGAGGACAAGGGGTCCTCTTTGTCCTTAAGCCTCTGCAGCCAAGTCAAAAGCCTTCCCTCACGATCTTTTAAAGATTTTGTAGAGAAAGTCCGACATACCTTGCAGTCTTCCTTAGCACGACGTGCGGTAGAAAATCTGAGGGACTAGAGCTCCTTCCAGGAAGGTTCCAGAGAGTGGTGGCAGCTGATTGGTTGCTCTCTAGAGTTTGGTCCTTTATTACAAAAGGACCTGGATATGTTACTAATGTCAGGCCTTTGGCCTATTACTCTGTATGTCTAATGGGACATTACTTTATTTATGTACCGGGACGCCCATCAATTCAGGCATGTGAATCTAAGAAAGATACCCTAATACTGGATAACTAGATATTTTAAGTGTTTCTGGCAGGCTCAACCCCTGTTCTTTATTCAATTGTCAGGTGGGACAATCTAATACAAATTCATGTAGTTCCCTCTGGTCACTTGTTTTGGAGCTGCTAAAGTGTGGAAGTAATCGTAAAATACTTCTGCTGCAGCCATATTTCCCACTACTTTTGTCCCTTTGTATCTTGATTTGTCATATTGTCATATGAGTCTCATTCCCTTCTCTTGCCTGCTTAGCCAAGCCAGTGGCTTTCTGGACTTATCTCCTACATCTTCTACATAATATAATTTCCTTTGTTTACCCAGGTATATTGCCCAGCATTTGCTTGTTAAAACAGCATAGCATTCATCTTTTTTTACTTGTGCCTGTCTTATTAATCGTTCTGATTGGTGGCCTGTTGTTTCCTATTTCTCCAGAGATTAGGAAGTCCCAAATCACAGCCCCGTAGAAGTCACAGTACGCTCAACTGACTACTTGTTAACACTAATGTAATTTTATGTTGCCTTTTGTTGGCCATCCACCATTTTTTGATTGGCCAAGCACCATGATGTTTAGTGCCAATCATCAAATTGTTCAGAGTTTCTTGAATTTAGCATCACCATGAGAGAAGGAGATTCACCTGGTAGTATACCCATTGTCCATGATTACCTAACAGTGATATTGAGTAGGCTGTGTCTAGCTGTGCATCTATTACTAAGTTAAAGTCAAATTCCATTAATACCAATGCAGTTAGGAAGTCTGCCATCAATGTGACTAGCATACCTAGTGTGTCATTTACAAGCTTGGGTGCAGACAGACGAGGGTCAGAGGTATTCGTTCCCTTTCACAAGCTCCCAGTGCCACTGCTTATCTTCTCGAGCTATCAGCAAAAGTTTGTTCAAGGTGGAAAGGGAAATTTATTTCAAGTTAACGTGGGCACCTCCATGAATCCAATGGGGTTTGCCCAGTAGCAAAGTACTTCATATGCCCCATCCTGATAAACTGGCAATGATTATCCTTCAAATGTGTCTCCTGGGGGTACACTATGCCACTTTCCAGATGGCTAATATCCTTTGTACCAACCCTTGCTTTAGCTTAATAATGAAACCACTGACATTCCATGTCATGCATGTCAGTGACTGTGCCATCCCAGGGGACATTAACTAGCTATGTTTAATTGCCCTTAAAGAAGAGTTTGCATATTAAAGCCTGTTTACTGCCCCACAAATGTCACCACTGACCAATGCCTTCAGTTCCATTCAGGCTCAAATAACTTTTGTTCCCACAAAGGAGGTTTTAGCTTGATAGTGGACTCAACTCTCCTGGCAATTAGGCAATCAGATTTTTACCAGTTTTCCTTTTTTCCAAAGAGATCAGTATAAAGCATACGCCTTTAAAACATACCAATCGTATATTACACTGTATCAGTCACTCATCCATTTCATCATTTGAGTCCAATGTCTGCACCGTTGACTTTTTCTCACTTAATGCAATCCGCCCTCAGTGCTCAGGGCTGTTTGTTCACCACAGATGTTTCTGAGTTGTAAATGGGTGATTCACCAACTTCTTTCCACTGGCACAGTTCAGAGTTGTGTTTTTTCTAGAGTGCGGTCTACAATCCATCAGGCTGTGCATCAATCCTCCAATCAATCCCTGACCGCCTCAGGGGAAGTAAAGAGCAAGAAATTTCCTCTGTTCAACTTGGCCAGGTACATAATCATACTTTTAGATATTTTTCCTCAATTCTCTTTTCATAGCACCAACCGATCAGTATTGGGCCTGGGTGAAGTCCAGGAAGATCAGGATCAGTGTATTTTTGAACTGTAGGGGGGCTTTGTACCTGGCTCTCTTCATAGTCTAAGTAAAGGGTTATTACTGCTCTGGGCCAACCCCCACAGCACAGGCACCACAGCCTGGAGGGTCAGAAGATTTCCAAATGAGATTCCACAACCAAATTAGAGTCATTCCACCACTCTGGGATGTGCACAAGGTGAACGTTTTTGCAGCTGCAACTCTCAGTGTCCTCCGCTTTTGCCAACAGCCACTGGCTGTTTTCTCACCATCACATGTTCTCTTCCTCCTTCTTTTTTTAACTTACAAATATTGGTCCACTGGTCACCTCCGAGGAGAGTAATGTCTAGCACTACAGTATCAACCTTGAGTTCCTGTGCTGTTCATGTCTCATGGACTACTGCTAGAACCAGTCCTAATGATGGTTCCATCTCATTCCACTTTTATTTTCTCATCTGTGTTTCATTCATGGATGAAGCAGGACTCGCGAGTGGACCCTTCGAGAATGTGTACTCCTCCAGCCTACTCTGCTGGAAGGTTCTCATGGCCAGGTCTCAGCCCATTATGCACAGATAATTGTAAAAGATTTCCTCCCCCTACTTTGCAGAGGCTGTCAATTTGTGGTACCCAGGGATATGTTCCAGTATGCCGCCCCCACATGTCCATGATAGATCCTCGCCAGATGCCGCATTGCAAATCACGTCCAACAAAAGTACCCTACATCCCCTGGTAAGTGGCTGTCCAATACAATGACATTGCACTCTTCTGCATTGAATATTTTTATATCACTAATTGTTTACATCACAAGCTTCTTAGGGTGTTAAAAAACATTTGGATAAAATGTTTTAGACTGTTTCAGTTTGTATTATATGTAGTCCATGATATAATTAGCCTACCTCTAATCAGATATGTCTCTTTTAGGAGGAATAAAGCTCTCCTGTCATCATTGCAAATTCTGTTGATTTGCAGCCTCCACCTCAGCACACTGACAACAGGTCTTTTTACCTGTGCCTGCCGGAGAGAGTCACCTACCACTCTCTTTCACCTTGTTAAACTGCAACTAGGTTCTCCACCAATTTATAGACTCTTCCCTACTCTACCCCTCCTTGCATCATCTCATACCTCTTTTACTATTCCAATACCCCAAAACAACCTTTTCTAAACCCTTCCCTCCGACTCTTACCCTTCCACATCCCTTTTACTCATCTCAAGCCTCCTCCTACTGCTACGACCTCCAAAACAAACAAAAAGTCTAAATACTTCACATTTCTATCACTCCACTATCCTTTTCAATCCAATTAACAGACTAACATGTCTACCTCTCAAAGGAATTTCATATTTCACTTTACTAATTCAACACTAATCCTTTATGGGTTTCGGAGTAGCATGCTCCTCGCCAAAAAAGCACTTCAACACATCATCAGGGGTACAAGCGCTATATAAATGCAAACCTTTTTTCCCCTCAATCCCTCCGCTATCCTTCTCAATCCAAATAACTGACTAACATATTCACCACTCAAATTACTATATTTCACTATACTAATTCACCACTAATCCTTTATAAGTTCCGGAGTAGCGTGTTACTCGCCGAAAAAGCACTTCAACACCCCATCAGGGGTAACCAGCGCTATATTAATGCAAACCTTTTTCCCCTCTTCTATCCCTCCACTATCCTTCTGAATCTAAATAACTGACTAATATATATCCACCACTGCGTGGTGGTGCAGACTGTGGGGTGTGCTGTCGGCCGCTGCGTGAGTGGTCCCTAATGAGGAATACTTGTGCTTTCCCCGCCCCATAGTGGTGAGTCGAGGTGACGGGTGCGGCGGACCGGCCTGAAGTTGCAGGCCAGGAACTGCGTGCAACGGAGAGAAACTCGAGAGTGTGATTCAGAGATCGTGTCGTTCGGATACCAGAGATGGAGAGCCTACGGAGAGACTCACCAGGCCCCATTGCGCAATGGGGCCTGGCGAGTCTTACTGGAAGCGCAGTCGGGCTGGGCAACAGCTTGGACATTCTTTAAACCCGCGCAGACTGGGAGACACCGATTTAGCAAGCGCCTAAACGGCCCGGCGGGAGGGGGACAGGGGACTCAGGACACTGTTGGTCAAGCCTGTGACCGTGGGGCTTGCTGTGGAGAGCTGGACTGGGAGGCACAGAAATGGTTCCCCTCCCACTTAAGGCAGAAACACAATGCAGCCAAAGGGTGCTCCCCCACCACAGACCAACAAACTGGATAAATATGTGGTGCCCCGGGCGACAATGGCTGAGGGTGCGACAGCTCAGGGGACTCCGGAGACGGCAGAGCCCTCATTGGGGGCGATCATGGTTGCTATGCAGGAGCTGGGAACGACCCTGGAATACAAGATGGACAAGGTCCCAATTAAAGTAAACCTCCAAGAACACACATGAACAAGAAAAAGTCGCGGTGGCAGAAACAAACATTTGCGAACTACAAGCCGCCACCAAAAGAAAGGAAGAACGGATACAGCAACTCACACACTATCATAAGATAATGGCGGCAAAACTGGAGGATCAGGGAGGGGCAGGCCCGAAGGAACAACATTAGGGTAGTGGGGGTGCCGGAGGGGGCAGAGGGCCCCAGTGTGGACCTATTCTTGGAATACCTCATACTTAAACACCTCCAACCCAAGCGTCTGTCAAACTTCTTTTTGGTGGAAAGGGCACACAGAGCACCGGTGCCACCGCCAAAACTAGGGGCCCGCCACGAACCATCATTGCACGGATCCTCAACTTCCGTCACCGCGACGTCATCCTACAAGCAGCCCGAGCCAAGGGCGATCTGCCCTATGAATATGCATCAATTTCTTTTTTCCTGGGCTTCAACCCCATGGTCCAGCGCCAACGGCGTACTTTTGACGAGGTTAAAAGAACACTGCGGACTGAAAACTTCAAATACATGATGCTATTTCCAGCCAAGCTGAGATTACTGGTTAACGGCAAGTCACGGTACTTTACATCACCCAACAAGGTATGGGAATGGCTTGAGGGAGGGCGAAAGGCCATTCGATAGGCACGAAAGGGACATAACAGAAGGCCTGATCGGAGGGATGCCTCTCCGCGGAGACTCCATACTGAGCGTACAGAAGTGGGCCCACTCTCAGAGACCGGCCCCTTGGACCAGACTGAATGAGGTATTGGGGGGGGGGGGGGGGGTGGAGGGTGCAGAACCTTCCTTTATAATGAAGGTAAGAACTTGGGACTGTGCCCATCTTGAGAAATGACAGCGAAGTTGAATGCCGCAGCAGGTAAAAGAGAATCCTCCTGTATTCAAGGAAGATATTTTGGGGGATGTCTACGACCTCGATATATTGAAGGACACATGTTTAAACAAGTAATGTACAGCGGGCGGGGGACTGCCGTCTGTTCACAAGAGGCGGTGCCGGCCAACCCCAGGTTATAGATTAATGGTTCTGTTTGGGCGACAGGTGCTCTGCAAATTGTGGAAATGGGTAGTTTTAAACCTATGGTGCAAGGTGTCAGGGCGGGGGGGGGGGGGGGGGTTATACAAAGGGAACTTGCTAAAAAATTTCAATGTTATGTTTACTATTCATTTTTTGCAATCCACCCTTTGAATCACCACCTCGGGCGATCCACTCTTTGAATCACCACCTCAGGCAGGACACAAGGGGCAACTGCCAAGGGAGGGAGGCTTAGGGAGGGAACTGAGGAAGGAAGTCCAGACACTAACTATCTGGTCACAGATATGGCAGGACAATCTACAACCAAACTTAAAATCCTGACATGGAACGTAAACGATTTAGGGGACAAGATCAAATGAACCATGGTCTTGCAATACCTGCACTCCCCTTATCTCGTCTTCCTGCAAGAGACACACTTGCGAGGCAATCATTATCTGGTACTAAATAGGTTTGCAAACACACTCCTAGCTCACGCGGGCTTTACGACAGACTCCAGGGGGATGGTGATTCTAGTTAAAAACTAGATACCCTTTTTATTGAGCCGCACCAGGCAGGACCCACTGGGCAGGGTCGTGGCCCTGGCCGGGACATGGGAGGGCTGAAATCTAAACCTATGTTCCACATACATTCCACCAAAGCTACACATGGAGATCTTATCAGAGCTAAGCCCCCAGGTGTGTTTATATTGCGAGGGGACATGAATGCTGTAATGTCCCACGAACTGTATAGGACTGCGGCGCCCGCTCAGGGGGAGGGAAAGAACCTCTGCAGGCATTTGCGAAGGGTCTCTCGGATTCATGGAGGCTCCATAATCTGACCAGTACACACACATTTCCGCGGCACACAATAGTGGGTCAAGACTGGACTACCTCTTTACACAATGCATACATGTGGGACACTTTGCCCATTGAAATCCTGCTTCAAGACCCAACCAGAGACCACACCCCCCAACCACGTATAGCTCCCTGGATAACTTGAGAGCGAACACAGCAATATTTTTACGAAAACGCAGGGTCCGTTGACTCACATTGCTCGTTATGGGAGGCTTACAAAGTAGTGGCCTAGGGGATACACACAGGTAGGGACAGGGGGGCCAAGAAAACAGACACTCCAAGAGCGATGAACTAGAAAACAAGATTGACGCCCTTGAGCGAACAATATGAGAGTCAGACGGCCTCAAGCTGAGGCATGGGGTATGCCTTAAATAAAAGGAGCTCAGAGATTTTGAGGAAGACGCAGCATGACAACATGCAATAGCCACACAGAGGGGGCTATACAACCTAGGGGACAAGCTAACAAACGTATTGCATGGTTGGAAAAGCGAGACAGAGAGCGTAACTGGTTTGCCGAAATCCAAACGAATGACGGAGCGAAGCGGAGGTCTGCCGCAGACATAGCGGAGGCCTTCGTATCCTACTATGAGTCACTGTATCCATCAGCGACAGCTAGGACAAAAGAGGAGAGCATTGAATTGCTTTCAGATATCCTCCTGCTGACTCTCTTGCGGGAGGACAGGGAAATCACTGAACGGGACTTGGCGAGGGAGGAGGTAGACAATCCAAGAAGGCTGCAGGCCCGATCAGGCTACACACAAAACTCTTTTAATGTGTGGCAACAGGGGTGGCGCAACCTATGCTGTATATGTTCAATACCGCACTGCAAAATGGGCGCCTACCTGAGGACCTGAGACTTGCCACAATCGTAGTCATTCCAAAGAAAGGCAACCCATGGAGCTATGCAACTCCTATCGCCACGGTGGCGAATCCAAATGAAACTTCGGCACGACTGTCACTGGATGACAGTATAGCAGTAGATAGCATTGAATGGCCCCATCTACAGGCGGTCTTGCCCAGGCTCAGCTTCGGTCCAAACTTTTGCGCATGGGCTGCCTCCTCTGTTCAGACCCAAAAGCCAGTGTGTGGGTGAACGGGTCGGTCTCTAGGTCGTTCGCACTCCACAGAGGTACGCATCAGGGGTGCCCACTCTTCCTCCATAATCTTCGCCACTGTGCTTGAACCACTCGCGCCATGAGTCCAAGGGGACCCCTAATCAGAGGAATAGACATCAGCGGGATGGGAGGAACACATTTCACTGTACGCTGATGACTTACTGCTCTATGCCAAAGACCCAGACAAACGCTCCACAGATCATCAACATACTCCGACTCTTACTCTGAGTACCAGATAAACTGGGACAACTCCCTCATTTTCAGTCTCTCCGGTGAGCTCCCACCGCTCACAACCGACTGCACGGACCTGTTACAGCACAACAAGTGTAAATATCTTGCCATGTGGATCACGAGATCAGGGGAGGAATTATTAAACCTAAACATACTCCCAACTGGCGAGAATGTGTGGCGATATAACACACTGGCGCTGACAACCGATATCCATCATGGGTAGAGCAGCGATGTTTAAATTGATGGCCCTCCTGCGTCTGATCTATGCCCTGCACAACACTCCATACAAGATCCCAGACACCTTCTTCGGGGCCACTAAGCGGGGGAACAATGCAATCTCCTTTGGGAGGGTGGAAAACCACGCATAGCACTTCGCAAACTCCAGTGGGGAGTATACAAGGGCAGACTGGCAATCCCAGACATCCGGAGTTACTACCTAGCGGCCAAACTCATTAATGTCAATGGCTGGGTCTTCGCACCCCACTCCACACCGATGTACTGGGTAGACCAATACTCAATGGGAAACGGAGGGGAATCGGCAGCACTGTATGGGGGAAGTTTCTTCCCGCCCACACACAAACGGTGGCTCGAGCGTGACACAGTCACTAAATTACTGGGGTGGGAGGCCAGAAGGATTCGGCAAACCCGGTTATGGAAAGTGATGTATTGGGTGAGGTGGGCCGACGGCAGGAATTCTGTAGATGGAACCTCATTGGCGTAGACATCCTTGGGGACATTTGGCGGAGTGGTAACAAGATCACCTTCAAGGAACTCCAGACAGAATACCAAATGACTGACCAAGAACAGTTCCTATATTTACAACTGACACGTGCCCTGAGATGTCATATGCTAGAAGGTGAATCATTGCCTGAATACTCCCCGTTGAAGGACCAGCTGCTATTAGATCCCATGATTGACAAAGCTTTCTCCCTCACATAGAAAGTTACTGAACAATCTCCCAAACCCCTTAGGTACATTAAGAGCAGCGTGGGAAAGCAGATTTGGGATTGTTGGAAGATGATGACTGGCAGGAAGCGACCCAGAGAGATCACCATACGGGCAAGATGCAGACTTCTCCAACTTTGTCTTACACAGATCATATATTCCCCGAACGCTTCATCAAACACTAGGTAGATCAACACAGACCACTGTGCCAGGCGATGAAGGGAGACAGGCACATGTTTTCACATTATCTGGGAGTGTCCTTAAATTAAGCGCTACTGGGCAGGTGGGACCTGGGTTATGCTGGAAGTGCTGGGCTTACATATACACCTAGACGCACGCTGGCAATTACTGGAAGTTACGGGAGAGGTCCGGTGGCCCCCATATACGAAAACCTGGCTCATGTTGGGGGTGGCAAAGTGAAATATAGTGAGGATGTGGGGGTCACAGGATCCACCGAAGCTCTCCAGTTGGAGGAAAGACATAGACTGGTGCCGACTAGCAGAAAGAGTTGTATATGAAAGTAGGAGTTGCCCCAAAATATGGGGATACATTTGGGGCCCATGGAAGAAATACAGGACCTAGCTGGGGGTTGGGGGCAAATGTGGGGGAGCGAGTAAGAAATAATTGAAAGACGTATCATGCGTGATGCCTGTGATCCTTCCCAAAGGTATGCAATATTGTATTTCCTGCTCCGGATGTTGCCCAAAATACATTTGCTAAATGAGCTTTATTTGTAAGGGTGGATCGATTACATGTTCAATAAAGAGATTTTCACCCCAAAAAAATTCTTCCTCCTTTTGCTTTCCTCCTTTTGCTTTCCATATGTTGGCATGTATACAGCAAAGACCTAGTTGGACCAGCAAGAGTGGAATAAGCCAAAGCACAAGAATTGCCTGGAATCTGTCTGATGAGTGGTAGAAAGAAAATATTGTCTGCATAGCGATGAAAATGTGGAAACAACTTCTGCCCAGTCTGCGGAGATTTCTCCAACGGTCCTAACATATAGTTGTCTCAGTGTAAGAAATACAAGTTATTAAATAAAGTGGTCACATATGTCAAACTTATCTCGAATTATAAATAGGAAAAATTATATATACCTGATTAATCATTTGATGTTGTTGAACTGTCCTTTTATCCTTAAATTCCTCCGTTTCCACATGAATTTCATACATATCACCGCAGCCCCCTACAAAAAAAATTATATTCCTCACATATCAAAATTATTCTAATAGGTGGTTCAACCTTTGTCAATAATAATTCCAGTGTTTAAATGAATGGGAATTTAAAGATTATCAAAAGAAATGAAGACCGGCAGGATGTGGAGAAAAACAAAATAATTTGCTTGCTCTTGCATAGGTCTTTCAAAGTGAAATCCTTTTGTTAGGAAACAGGGTTAAGGAGAGACCCCTTAACTCTTTGAAATTATATCTAATGAACAAAGCAGATTTTGTAAAACTTTGCAAAGATAAAACAGTCTTCCAGAATCCAAAGACAATGTGGATCTTGTTATGCTGCTCTAGCTTTACATCTCAAAACGTTGCGCCAGATACAAAACAATGAAGCTATATATCCAATTAACCCCAAGGCAAACAACTATTTTGTGCACAACATATGGTTAATTCAGAGTCGTACATTGGCTAATCGCAGCCTACAATGACCAAATCCGAGCAATGATCCTACTCTTTCATTGCTGTACTTCTCATATGGTCTTCTCGCCTTTTTTCCACATGCTGGGGATTTTGCAGCCTTAAAATATTTCTTCAACCCATTTGAATACAGGACAATTGCCTTGTTCAAGACCAGGTTAGGTCCTGGCTTCCAAATTACAAGGTCCAAATTTTGTTAAAATATGGTGGCAAGCATTATCCGCCTTCTAGATCTGATGTGGAACGGAACATCAAGGTGGAGGACTGGCGATTTTTATGGAAACCACTGTTTCACTATGCATGTGTTTCTGAAGTATTCCATGTCTGAAGGGAACAGATAATAGTCTCAGGATACTTCAGGAGCAGAGTGAAAGCTAATTGATCATGATTATTTACGACTTCCTGAATGTTTCCTGGATGGACTTGACCATATAATGGAAACGGATATACTTGTGGTTTTGGAAGTTTGATAATCTATAGCCAGTTACTACATAAGGGTACATAAAATCGGAGGCTGGCCAGAAATTTGTCATACTAATCTGGTGCTGGGTTCTAGAGAACACTGAATTAAACCTGGGGGTTGCAAAAACAACTACTTGCTTCATGGGTCATAGGAATAAAGGTTTTGTACTTTTCCATTGCTGTCGAGTTTATACAAGTTAAGGATTTGAAGGAGAATATGCTGTCCAGTACTTTAATACAATTTGGACGTCTATGGTTTTACAGAGAATTGTCATTACATCGATGAACATGTTTGCCCAACTACCAAGTGCATTTAAGTTCCTTTAGCCAAAACAGGCTTCTCAAGATTACTGTAGGGTTCATTTTCTTACAATGGCTTCATAAAAAACTAAAATATGATAGAGGAAACAAAAACGTGGCATGTAGATTTTTCTGAATAGTAACCAACAAAAATATCACTTTTCTCTATTTGCACATTAATACATTTGCAAAAAAGCTGGTTTTAAGGATTTCAGACATGCTTGAGAATCTTTTGTAAAATGAGATTTAAAATAAACAAATCCAGAAAGTTACACATTGTTTAACACTATACTGCAAGGTGTCTCACATTTTGCTGCACTGCAGGATATGCCTGAGCATAAGAAACCTTACAGGATTTTATAATACGAGAACATAAAACACAGTTCAAATACTACAAAACACAACGTAATAGACTAACCGAGAAATTCAAATTAATTAAACCAACATATATGTGGTTAAAAAAAATCTATATTTGAGTTTTGGGAAGGCAATCGGATATAGGCCAAGTACCTTTGGTAAAGAAGTCAAAAAGCTGGTGGTACTGCCCCAAATACTGGAACCCAGATATTTTCGCTGCATTGGAACAAGCAAACCAACAGGCAGGCCCTGTAAATTTCTTGCTCTCCCCAGAAATAACCAACCTCTCTGCCGGCTAAGCAAAAAAGCCTGATTAATGGGGTATGCAAGTGATCACAAAAAACACTACTTTTGAATAAGCCAGAGAACACTTGGCAAATATGGTTGCAGCCATTCCATCAATCTATTAAGAAAATCATAAAGGTTGAACTGCACTGCCAAAGTTAAGAGATTAAGTGTTATTTATAAATTTACAAAAAAATCATTAGGTTATTGTCAAAATATGAAGTACATATTACAACTGTAATTCTTACTAGTTTAATCCTCGTGTGAAATATCTGCCACTTTTGAATATACTTAGTAATTGTTTTCATTTGTAGCTGCATGGGCGATAACTCAGGGTCTGGGTCCTAACCTCCCGTGAAGGATGTCCTCTCAACTAGTATTTTAAGTCCAGTGGGATACTTCAAGGAGCAAGTTGGTTTCCTACCACTCCCTGTATGCTCAGCCTTTGAAACCCATCCTTTTGTCTTTAGTTTTGAAGCTTTTCAGCAGTGTGCACAGTTCATACAATTTTGTGCTTTAACCAGGGCAATAAGACATATTTGATCCTGTGGAGCGGTAGTGCATCAGACACACCCTCTGCTGTAAACATTGTTCAAATTGGGTGCCAGTAGAAAAGAAATTTTGGTATTCTGGGTGTTTCCATCAGTAGCTATGTGAAACCTGAAAATGAACATGGGTAAAGATTTGATAGACTCAGACTGGCAAGCAACCATAACATACCAAAAAGGTATGCCCAGAAATGCCTGATTCAAATTAATTTGATAAAACATACTTCACCGAACCTATCCGGCACCTACTAACAAAAACAAGATGTTCCCCATAAGGTCAGGCAAATGCCCACCATTCCACTATAGCAACCAGGAAAAACAGACTAGAGTGAAGATATATTGATTTGGCCTTAATAAAGGCCAAAAGACAATTCAGTATGGTGTAGAAATCTAATACTGCACTACTAGTGACCTGTAAATGGGCAGAGGAAAATAACCTGCGATGACTGCACATCAAAAGAAGAGGGAGGAGTCAGTCACAGAACAAGTTGGAATACAATAATCCTTACTAACAGATGAAAAACAATACACCACATTGACTGGCCACAATTAGTGAGTGACTATGGTAACCTACATGACTTGGACATGCGTGTACTCTGAGTCTGTAAATTAAATGTCACTAATGGACTGCAGCACATATTGTGGCATTCTCTACAGTGACAGAGTGAAACATGGTTTCAGGCGTACCAGTGTAGCCTGAGTGTAGCAGCATAAAAACTAATTCGACCGGTCAAAATAAATCCTTTTGAAAGGTCAAAACTTCCCTTTTAAATATTAATAAGTTGCCCTTATGTGGATCTTGTAGTCCATAGGGCAGGGTGCATGCTATTTAAAAGTAGAATATGAAGAAATGTATAGGTAACATATCTTTACAGTGACTAACAAACACTATTTTTCACTGTGCCAGTCCTAGCTATCCTCTGTAGAAAATTCTAACACTATCTGGGAAATGGGACAAGCTAGAAAAATAAGTAAATAACAATTTTAATAGCTATTAAGAATCTAAATAGTGAAGTCAGATCTTTTATAAATCTTAAGAAAACTCAACCATTAAAAAGTTACCTTTTCCCTGCCTGAAGTTCCTGGAGGGTAATTTGCATTGGCTCTCAAACTTCTAGAAGCCAGGCATGAGCATCTGAATAGGTGTGAAAAAGATGTGAAATATTTCCAAAAAGCAATAGGCAGACCTGAATAGAAGAGAGGACTCTTCTGAACATCCCAGAATATGCAAGGTGGGGGCTGGGATCATCCTTTTTGACATTACAGTGTCAACGCCTGATTGACTGGTCTGCTAGATTTAAGTATAACACTTTGAGGTGCACTTGAAAGACAGAAAACAGGATGCCAATATAATGCTTGTGTATTCATTGTCTGGTTGCTGTAGGGCATAATTTGTCCCACATCCTTCTGTCTCTAGATTTATTGGGTGTACAGTGACTGCTACAAACTGGATTTTAGCACCAGATATGGAAGGACACTAGGGTTACCATCGAAAACTCCCCCCACACACCTAGCCCTCAGAAACTACATGGAGTCTGGCAGAAAAAGTCCACCATCATCATCTTGAAAATGCCTAAACTGGGTAGAGTTAGCCCTGAGAACTTTTGCCCCACTGTTTAATTGAGCCCAGGTGTCATTTCCATGCTCTTGCAGTCATACATATGGCCTCTCCAAGTACCCACTTCAGAACACCTCTGGACATGAAGAAAATCAGAAGAGGACAGACACTGCTTTCTGACCAGAGAGGAGCCCAGAAGGAATAAAACTGCTCTCTCTTGTACTCATGACAAAGGAGTGGACTTCAAGAGTCATAAGGTTGTCCCCCTGGATATAACAATCTAGAAGTGTCCTTCCCTGCAACGACCCAGCAACCAGAGCTTACTAGACACTGCTGATGGCTCCAGTAAGTCTCTAAATGCCTCCCCTGAAGGCCTTGGGCTTTAGAAGACTACGCCTGTGGTGGATTGGGACTTAAAAGACTAATGTCAGAAGGAAAAATCTTTGACCAGGATGAACCTGGTTAGTAAACCAGATCCTGCATCGATTACAGCGAGCATCAAATTGCAGCCACATCTCAGTTTACCACGTCCATTGAGTGTCATAGTCACGTTATGCTTCCTGCCACTATTCCAAATTAAAACTTTCAAAATTGTCAACGAGTTTGCTTATTGGATCTTTGTCTTCTTAGTATCAGTTTGTTTTTTGAATATAACTATTTTCGAATTTAGTTTGGGATTTTTATTGTTTTGCTTTCCGACTTTATTAATGTTTTGGTACTGCATAAATTCTGGACACATTGCCCCAATTTAAATCAGTCTGCTCTGTACCAAAGATTCTAGGTGGTCGAGCGATGCTTTATTCAGGAACTTTGAGCGTTCACCGGGACAATGGATGTGGTTATTCCTTGAGGTGGGTAGCCTCCCACCTCAAACAATAATCCAATTTCCTACACAAACTTCACTGGAACAGTATAATCATTCAATATGTTTTATATTTAACTCCTTTGTATTTCCCCAATCTCTCCGACAAACTTCTGGGCAGGTTTCCCTCAAACATTGTACAAACTTTCCCTGTAAATCTGTATTGTTAACACAATTGGAGAAAAGGGTCTCGGTCCTATTTCATCCTAAACTCTTTTTGGTGGGGCCATCTCAGGAGAGAGCAACATACACTTTTCCTACGGCGCGTCTCCTTTTGAAGTTTAAGTTAGCCCAAATATAGCCGATTTTATCAACTCTGGGTACCATACATATTTGACAACAGAAGAACTGAGTATTTTACTATAGTATGAACATGAAACAATAAGAATGTTAATTTCCGTTTCATCTCTTTTTACAGTACAGGAAGGAAAACCTTTGTTACTACTCTGCCTCCTATTGCATAGACTAAGCATAGGGTTAGGATTAAAAACATTCCCAGAGCATGATTTAGCTGTTTCTGTGCCAATGTTTACTCTATTGCATGGAGAACCCTTACAAACATGACTAAAATGCCACTTTTTCATGCATCTGTTGCAAAACCTTTCAATGGCTGGACATTCTTTAGGTTTCCTAAATCACGGCTACACCTGAATCCTATAGTTCTTTCCTTTCATGGAACCTCCAGTTTTCTATTGGCTAGACTTCAGAAGAAGCATTAACTTTCAAAACCTAAACAAACTTTTCTGAAAGTTCAATACCTTTGACGGTATTTATGGCAGCTTACGTTGTTAAATCTTTGCCAACTCATGTGCCAACTCATAGACTTTATTTAACTTTTCTACTAAACGTTTTTATCAAAATTTGGTCTATGAGCAAGATCATTAATTATGTGTTCAAACTTGCAGAAACAGAGTGTGACCTAAGTCAGAGACATAATCCTCAAAGCATACATCAATTTCCTGTTTTCTCGAATACTATTTGCATCCGTCCATAACTGTATTAGTCTTTTTGCCATATCATATTTCCATTTACTTGACAGTTATTTCAAAGCCATCAATTCCCAGACTACCTTTTGATTCCCAGGCAGGTAACATTTTTAATTCTTTGGAGTCCAATGCCATGCAATGCCTTAGCAAGGAAATGTTCCCCTTTGTACATTCTCTATACTCTAAAACTTCAACGTAGACCATTAATACTGGAAACCACGTTTCCTATTTCATGAGAGTTTAACCAGATAGTTGAAGAAACGTAGACGGTGGCAAAATACTGGCCATGATGATAATTGTGTCACTGGGAATACACAGGGAAGTCAAACTTAAAGGTCTTAACACTCATGAAAAGGTCTACCCTTTGTGCACAGCAGCCAATAAAATGTTCAGTCAATGACTGCACTCATGATAGTAAATGGAGACTGGCATGTGACAACGGTACCACAAATCACCTTTCAAAAATATCTAAAATGATTTATCTCCAATGCCTGCCAATTCAGATATGCACATCACTGTACTAGTACAATGCTCTTAGCACTATTTGTACACAGACAGCACTTCCAGTTCAAGTGTGCACATCACAATGCATGTAGACAATACCTGCACCCTTTGGATTTGACATATTGTGTGTAAAAACGAACAGCTTTCACTGGGATGGTCAGCAATCATAGAAAACCCAAACTGGCATCAGGTTGGCATGTACAGATGGTGTCAGCAGCCACTAACATAAGGCTGAAAAAACAAGTGCAGCGTACTGTTGAAGTCTCTCATCGCTGTTGATAGGGAGACTAAAATGTCGCTGTCAAAGGCACTCTTAGCAGTGTAACTCGATTTTTGAGTGCTTCCATGAGTATCCCATCGCAGCAAGTCAATGGTAAATTCATAGACTGTGCAACTATATTCAGATGATGCTATCCATTTACCTCAACCACAGGACGCACCACAAGTGAGGGCTTGGGGAGGAACCTGCTGCTGCCCATTTGTCGCCCCTGTTGTAATGAAGATGGACTACTGGGAACTGTATTTATTCGGTTTTTAATAAAGCAGCACAGTGCAGCCCCAACTCTCCAATCCCCCTTCTCCCCGGCTATAAGTTTTATGAACAACCCCTCCACACTCCACAAAGCCATGCAGATGATAATAGAACAATACCATAAAAGCCACTGAGGAAATACAAAGTGGAAAACAGAAAGAATAAGAGAAAAACATACCAAACTATATTTAAAAAAGCCTTCACATTAAAAGAACCCAGGAAAGAATTGGCTCTTTCCACCTGGCTGAATATCACGGTCTTGTCACATATAAACATCCTTAAATGCAAGGTAGAGGATACTGGGCGAGGAAAACCGGGAAACCCTGGTAGTTGCTGCAGTTTCTTCCTTCTGTCATTAGTAGGCTGACTAGCATCTGAGGAAAAACAGTAATCTCTTATAGGTACATAACTATTGCCTTCCTTGTAGACCATCACAATGGTTTGTCACAGAAGGTTCAGCGTGAAGAAATAGAGTTGTCCTGCATGTACCACCCTTGCTACTTGTAGGCAAATGTAAGTCACTTTTCAAGGATATGGGCGGGGTCAGTACTGGAACTCATTGCAGCCCGAAAAAGGTCTCAACTGAGCTCCAGGGAGTCACCTCTTTGGGCCCAGTCCTACCCAGGCAGCAGCCCTTCATTGCATTCGCTAATCTTTCCAACCCATCTTCCATATTAACAATGGACTGGAGGCAATAGCACAGAGCCAAATGTTGCTGCAGTGCTCACCCTCTGACCAGCTAAATAAGCCTCCAAACTTCAGATGGCAATTGAAACACCAGCTGTATTAAATTGAAATGACTGGAATCATTGGCATACACCTTCGTATGAAGGCCTTCAACGGACGTCAAAGGATTCCAGCCTCTATAGAGTTCACCGAAATCTCAACTTATGACACCCTCCTTTGCATTGGGGTTTTACTCCGTCACAAGGTAAGGCAGAAATAATCCATGAGTGTCTGCATACCTACAATCAAAGTATGTGAAGTCCCAGACTTCTGGGGACTGCCTTTCTGCAATTTACCAATTGTTGTCACAATAGTTTTAGGTGCTGCCTCTCGTGTTCTTGATGGTAATGTGAATGTGACCATGATTACCCAACAGTTAACTGTCCATTGGCACCAAACTGGATAGATAGGAACAAAAAGAATGGGGGTAGATGCAAACATGTCCAGTCATGAAAGTTTGGTTGCAGACTCCCATAAAGCAGCTCAGCCTCCCATCACTCTTGATACTTAGGCACCGGTGGACTCAACATCCCCATGGTATCACCTTCATCCACTAGCTAGCTTTTGTCACCATCAAAATCAGACAGGGAGTGGCTTCACCAATAAATAGTATCCGACACACTTAATCCACTCCCTCAATCAACAGCAACTCCATCAGTTGCAGCAGAAAACAGCTCAAGCATAGAGAGAACAAGAGTATAGCACAATTATGTGTTTGCTTTAATTGTATGCTCTAATGCTAGCGTGCCCCTCTCTACTATTTCACATCACTTTTCTTACACTTCATCAGTTCCAAAGTTGGCAGCTCTAGCTATTAGACCATTATGGCTATCCTAGATATATGAAACCCATTCTCCCATATTCCCATATTCCTGCTCATGTGGCTGCTGCTTTGAGCAAAGAGGGCTTCGGAGTGATGCATAAAATGCACTGATGATGTATAAAACGAAAAACTACCATTTACAGTCAGAGTTCAGAAAAAAGAACTGTGTTTGACAAAAGACTCCAGCACAAGAAAAATAATTTGCGATTGTGCGCGTTTGGGGTATTTGCATATATGGGGCTGAGAAAGTTGACATGCCATGTAACGGATAACCTTTATGGCATACTTAATCTAGTCCTGTCAAAATATATCCTGGTTTCACATTATGATAGTTGAGGAGGAAGGCCAATTGTTATGGTATAAATTGGATAACAAACACCTTCTGTTTGGTATTTCCTGTGAAAACATTGGTCTGCTTCTTTCGTCGATTATATTAACCAATCTGTTCTGATATTTCACGGATTTAATCTACATTACATTTGTATTGCTCAGTTTTTTTTATTATTCTAAATTAATCAAGATAAACTGCAACTTAATGTAAACCCAACTGTTAACCTCTCTGTGTCCCCCAGAATACTTCTAGGATCATGCATTAAAATAAGCATTACATTACCAGGATTAACGTACGCCCCACAAGAAAAAAAAAAATATTCCATGGTTGAATGTTTTCCCACTATGGTATAATCCATAATAAAAATGCAATGACTACAATTTATTGCATTTGGAAATAAGGCAAAAGCAAAACGTTGTAATTCCTAATTCAAAAGTTATTTTGAGAGCAATCTCACTGACCTAGTCAGTGAACTGCTTCCCTTCCCGCACAGCTCCGCCTGGTAGTTGCTGCTCCTGTCCCTTGAAGGTCTGTGTGTTCGAGTCCCTCCTCCACCTGCAGGCACCCACCCGCGCCTCATCACTGGAGGTCCAGTGGGGAGCATCTCTGATCTGCTGTAGCTCTGATCCCTGTCTCTCTGCCTTTTTCTCCTCTGTTCTCTCTTTTACCTTCCTTTAATCTTTTCTGCTTTTTGTGACCGTCACTTTTTCTCGTTTTGTGCCTTTTTCCTCTCTCTGTCCCTGCCGCTGCTCATCCCCCTCAGTCAATCCCCCTCCAGCGCTACATCCAGACTTCCAGTTGTCCAGCCCTCCCCCTGACACTACTTAATGGCACCCACTGCACGGTGAAAAGCACAATCTCACTGGCCTAGTCAGTGAACTGCTTGCCTTTCCGCACGGCTCCTCCTGGCAGCTGCTGCCCCTGACCAGTGTATATTCGAGGCCCTCCTCCACCCGCAAGCACCCGCCAGCGCCTCCTCCATCCCAGGTGGTTCAGTGGGGAGCAATGTACTTTGTATGGTCCCTACAGTGGTGGGGAGCACAATGTGTTCTTTGAATACCCCTCACACACCAAAAGGACCCTTGATATCATGCTTCATCATTGGGGTCTTCGCATCCCTCTACGGGATGCGGTGTGCTACTGACCAACTACTACGTGGGAGCACTGATGTAAATTCTATGTGTGGTGCGTGAGGATGTTTGGTATTAAGTGAGTAGTGGGGTCATGGGTGAAAAGTGAGTGAATACAAAAATTTAAAAATACCTGGCACGTGAGGTCTAAAAAGACTTTTAATGGGCCTCCGTCCCGGTATTGTTAAAAGGGGTGCGTGGTGGAGGTATTTTGTATTTTATGTACAATACCTCTCAGTACGTTGACATGTTTCGAAGAAACAGCTTCTTCTTCAGGACTGGGTGTACCGATCCCCACCTTACTCATGTCAGGATGTGAAATGGCATCAATCGCCAAAACTATATATGCACTAAATAAAAGGAATAGACTAAATGTGCCTATTTATTATTTGCTCATAAGGGCCTGCATTGAGGACCTGTAAAAGGAGAGAACATAGGGAAAAAAAGAAGAAATATATGCGGTATTTCAATAGTCTTACTCAGCATGGTTGGATTGTGACCTAAAAAAATAGTGTACAAAGCTATCTCTAGACACACTAGGTCATTCTATTTAGGTGCATTGCCCTGTAAAAAAAGAGACAGTACTAGACAAATGAACACAAAACATAAAGCACACACTCTATTTGAAAAAAACATGCGTTGAATTGGTAGTCAAAGATTTTGGTGGTTATTGCCCCTAGAAAAAGCAACTTTGGTAAGAAAAATGCATACTTGCTACCATTATCTGAATGGCATCATGAGCCTAAAACAGAGGGGTCACGTATTTTCAGAAATCTATGGAGTGAGGTAAAAACACAACCTTGCCACCTTCTTCAATCACAAGATCAAGGAGATATATGACAGCTTCGCAACGCAAGACTCATCCACCCCACCCACAACCACCGCACCCAATGGCTCCAGCCCCCAGAAGACCTTGACCAACTGGACTACTCTCACCTCTTTCGACACCCTCAGGATCATAAAGAGCAACCACTCCGGAGGCCCACCAGATCCCAGCCCTCATCACATCAACAGAGACGGCACCTTCATCGCATCCAAACTCTGACGCACCATCAACTGCTCCATCAAGTCTGCAACCTTTCCAGAAGGCTGGATGCACACAGAAATCAACCCCCTGCTGTAGAAACCTTCTGCCATCCCAAAAGACCTCAAGAACTACAGACCTATCTCTCTTCTCCCCTTCCCAGCCAAAGTCATCTAGAAAGACATCAATACCTAACTCTACGAGTTCATCGAAAGGACCATCATCCTGCACCTCTTCCAATTGGGATTCAGAAGCATCTACAGCACTAAGACCGCTCTCCTCGCCACTACAGACGACATCCGCACCCTCCTTGACTGAGGCGAGACTGCTGCCCTCATCCTCCTGGACCTCTCAGCCACCTTCGACACAGTCTCCCATCGAAATCTCAGGGCAAGACTCCACGATGCCGGCATCCAAGACAAATCCCTAGAATGGATACGCTCTTTCCTCACCGGCCGAAAGCAGAGTGTCAGACTTCCACTGTTAAACTCAGAGCCCACTGAGATCAGCTGCGGAGTGCCTTAGGGATCTTTCCTGCGCCCCACCCTCTTCAACAACTATATGGCCCCGCTTGCAGCCATCTCAGAAGCCACGGGCTCAACACTGTCTCCTACGCAGATGACACCCGGCTGCTTCTCTCCCTCACACACAAACACACAGCAGCCAAGAGCACCTTCCACAACGGGATGAAGGCAGTCGCCAGCTGGAAGGACAGCTGCCTCAAGCTTAACTCATGCAAAAAGAACAATTGATGGACAGAATGCAGAACAATGTCATACATTCACCCCAGTACTGAGATCTGGGCCTAAATCCATCTTTTTTTGCTCATCATGCCATCCAAGTTTGAATCCAGCCCGAACTGACGGGCCAGGTCCTCCCTGGACTGGATTCAAGCATTCTAGGACCGGTTTCTGGCTTTCAGCCCTCATTAGCCAGAATAGCTGGACTCCAGTGGCATGGAGAGCACAGGACCCACGTCTGGGCATATCCGTCCCACTTGGGGTGACAAATGCAAAAAGAGCAATTGATGGACAGAATGCAGAACAATGTTATACATTCACCTCAGCACAGGGATCTGGGTCTAAATCCATCGTTTTTTTCCTCACCATGCCATTCCAGTTTGGACCCAGCCATATGCAAATCAGTCTTGACCCTGCGCCCAATGGGAACAGTCCAGCCCGAACTGCCAGGCCAGGTCCTCCCCGGACTGGAATCAAGCATCCTAGGATCGGTTTCGGGCTTTCAGCCCTTATTTGCAAGGAAGCTTAACTCAGACAAGTCCTCATCCCGAGCTCCTCCCCTCTGCCTGAGAAGAATGTTGGTGGTCCACAGCACTTTGAATACCCCTCACAGACCACGCACAAAACCTCAGCATCATCCTGGACTCCTGGTTCTCCGTGAATCGCTAAATCAATGCCAATTCGTCCTCCTGCTTCCACACGCTCTGCCTCCTTCCCCAGAGTCCAGGAAACAGATCCCCCATGCGCTCACCAGCATCAGACTCGACAACGGGCAATGCACTCTATGCAAGCACCACCCAGAAACTCCAAAAGAAACTGCAGACCATCCAGAACCCCTCTGCCAGACTCATCCTGTACATCCCACGCCACAACCACATCCCCGGCCACCTGAGCAACCTTCACTTACTACCTGTCAACAAAAGAATCCCTTTCCAGCTTCTCACGCACACCTACAAGGCCCTTCACAATGCCGGACCTGCATACCTCAACGCGTGCTCTCCTACACTCCCACCACACATCGCTGTTCCACCTAACAGGCTCTGGCCACCATCCAAGGGATCTGCATGACCATGGCTGGGGGAAGATCTTTCTCCTACTTTGCATTCAAAGACCAGGTACTCCCTGCCTCTGCACCTTAGGCAATCAACATCGCTGCCGCAATTCGGGAAGGACCTCAAGACCTGGCTCTTCGACTGAACGGGCGAGTATTTGCATTTTACAAATTACTGATTGTTCCTTAATCAGTCAATCTATTTACTATGAGGAATTGATTGAAATGTTCCATATTTAAAAGCACAAGTTTATCCCAAAACAAACTGTTCCAAAGACTTAACAGAAAACAAAATATCAGATTACTAATCCACTTGGCTTGACGATGCAGGATTATCAAATTGTACTTTAGATTCTTTGATATATGTTTTGTACATATGTCGTAATAAGGGTTCATTAAGTGCTATGATGAGAAAAACAGCAAGATAAGCTACATTTTAAATTAGATAGGGAATCCTTGACACACAGGGTGGACATAAATCCACAATATGTATATACGTGGAGCATCTTCGTTCTGGGATTCTTTTTGTTGAGAAAACTGAAATGATGAACCCAAACCTCCAATAACTGCTTTCCTGACAAACCATTCCTAAGAATACCCAAATTGGTGACAAAAAGGGAAAGAATAAATTAAGTAAAATGTTTAAGGCTGCATTTGTCTTTTCTATTCCTAATGCCAAACAGACTACGTGGGAAGGGGCATGAGACAGAAGGAGAAAGACGGGGAGAAACGGAGGAGATGATATGAAAGGGAAAGAAAAAACAAATAAGCATCACATTGCACACCCATGGGTATGAACTCCAGAGTAAATGTGTTGAGCAAAGCCATAATTAACTTTGTGTTACTGTAAAGGTTCTTCATAGGTTGCCTCATTTCAGCAATGCTGCAAAAGTAGCAGCGAGTGCAGGCCTATCAGAGGAGAAGTTTGCTGCATGATTCTCGTGTGGTGTGGTCCAAATAATGTGTTACTGTTTTTCCATTATAAAGACCTGAGACAATATCAGGTAGCTTGGTGGCAGCAGCAGCAATAAAGGCACAAAAGCATGGCTATCTGTTCAGTATCGTTTTTAAGTATGGCCAGACTAAGCAAAAGGAATTTCGGTGCCAGTCAGAAAAATGGAGCAAGGCATCACCCCTAGGAGTGAGAAAGACAATTCAAATCAAGAACTTGTCGCCATTTGCTTCATTGTTCCATTTGTTGCCTACTCTGGCCATATCATTCCTATACAGTCTCCCCAGTGGTGGTGATGAGCTGCAAATGATGTATCGGCAAAGA
Organism: Lissotriton helveticus; assembly: GCF_964261635.1. Classification (NCBI taxonomy): domain Eukaryota; kingdom Metazoa; phylum Chordata; class Amphibia; order Caudata; family Salamandridae; genus Lissotriton; species Lissotriton helveticus. Next base: position 681,287,781 of record NC_136072.1, on the reverse strand, counting down.
CTGTTGAGTTGGTCCCCTCCCTTTGATTATCATTCTTATTACTTCCTAATATTTTCAATCTACTATATGGTACAGAGTTGAAAGTATAGAAGCAGACAATCTTCAAACCAACATTATGCGACATGCCTTGGAATTGGTTTTAATTTGGTAGCTTCAGCAAATTAGCGGGTCGCAACCAACGTTATCCAGCTATCGCAGAGTGGTCAATAAAGTGGCATGGCACTTCAGAGAAGAACCCAAAGCCAAGAGAACTTCGAACAGCTGAATATGTCTGACTCTAAATGGTGTTACATGTCTGTCCTCAGGGGTGAGCCCAGTCACTCCTTCCATGGACCTGTCACACAAGCAAAGAAAGGATTCCAGCTAACGTTCTGAAAGTAGTTCAGGCCTCAATACCCTGAAAGCCGAAAGCCTTATAACATTCTACGCTCCACCCAACATTGACAAAGATAGTGGAAAGATTACAGAATGCAGAGGTACTATAGCACCGAAAAATCAACCCTTCCCAGGGGTTGTAATGAACTTGGGCCAGTTTAGGACATTTATCAAGGGGGAACCTGGAATACCTCTAGTACCCTCTTTCCCAAGCTTCATCAATGCCACCCGAGATATAAGCACTGGGAGTAGTAGGCTCCAAGAGCACCAACATCTTGATCTTGAGATCTGGATTGAGAACCAGGAGTACCTATTGGTTCTCTAGGGATTCCAGACATCAAACAATATCATGAGGAAGACGACAAGAGGTCCAACCAGACTATGGTCTTCACAGAAACACAAGGAAATAAATTCCTTACCCTAAGGCACATATTCCGAATGTAGTGGAAGCAGGCTGAGGGAACATATTAAGGCAACAGGAAGAAGAGCCTTAAGTGATCTATAAAGAAATGATCATGAATATACCAAAGATGTGAACAACAAAGATTTCCTCTAGAACTAGGCGGAAGACATAGCAGTGAAGGTATCCCTCATGTAATTTAAAGATTTTATAATGTAATCCCAGTGCCTGGGAACAGCCAATTGATGTAGACTCTGGCATGCTTTGTCCCCCAGTGCCTCTGAAATAATTTTCATTCACTAAGTGTTAACAAGCATTTACAATGCAATGGTCTCGGCATTATGAAAGGTAGAGCTATTGGCATTGCTCATGACATTTTTTTTCATTTTTTTTCAATAAATGGTATTGTCATTTACAATGGCAATAGGTGAGCATTAGAGAGTTCTAGAGAGTATTCGCGGACACAGAGCCGCGCACACAGACAGAGAGCCGCGCACACACACACAGAGCCACTCACACAGAGCCACTCACACAGAGCCACTCACACAGAGCCACTCACACACACACAGAGCCACTCACACACAGAGCCACTCACACACAGAGCCACTCACACACAGAGCCACTCACACACACACACACACAGAGCCACACACACACACACACACACAGAGCCACTCACACACACACACAGAGCCACTCACACACACACACACACAGAGCCACTCACACACACACACACAGAGCCACTCACACACACAGAGCCACTCACACACACAGAGCCACTCACACACACAGACAGAGCCACTCACAGTGCTGCTCACTTTTCAGCAATATCGTCCAACATACCCTGCCTTTACCTATCATTTGTATCACAGGAATGCTCACAACAATTTACAACTCCTCTCAATTTTCAAAAAGGTACAGCTTTCTACTTTTGAATAAAAGGTCTGTGGCAAAGAAAGCGCCCACCCTGAATCAGAATGACGACTCCCTTTGATGCATCACAGCAAAACCAGTCCTGTCCTTTTCTGAGAATCACAGGCATATCACACTCCTTGCCATTACAACCCTCTGCAGAATCAAGGAAAAAGCTTGTAGCAGCACATTTTTAAGTGAAACAATAAGGGAACCCTGGGCTCTCTAGAGAAGGCATGTTTGGCGTCTTTGACTCTTAGGTGCCAATTGTATGGGGAACTACTGATTGTGTCCGAGAAAAGGCCTGGTGATCAGATATGGTGGACTACCAAATGAGAGAAAAGTAGAGCATCAACACACTCATTTGAAGGTCTAATGTTGGACTGAGATGACGATCCCACCAGCAAATGTTGCTTTATCTATTTTTCCTATGGGAGATCTTGCTGTTTTCTTATGTTATCTCTGAAACCAATAAAATATGTTAAAAAAATGAGTGAACTGATATACACAACTTGCATGAATGATCCCAACCAGTGAGGCTTTACGATGTCCCATTAGTACTCTGTAATTGAGATTTCAATTTATGAAGCAGTTTTCCAGCTGTACATATTGCTATACATACATATGGTCAATCCATTTATTTATATCATCTCTATTCCGAAGGCAACATACACACATGGGAAAAAAGCATGGGCACCTGGCTCAGGGGGGGGCTGGAACCCTGCAGCGAGGGGCTGGCAGGCTTCAGGACAAGGCGAGTGCCGCGGACCAGCCTAGGGGACTGAGATCCTGGGACCGAGGTCCGAGGACTCACTGGCGCTCCCTGCAGCGGCCGGCACTTGTAGGGGGAGGGACGAGCAGCTGGGAGCGGGGTGGGGTCACCGGGCGGCGATAGCAGGGGCGGAAAAGAACAGACAACAGCAGAGGGCAAGGCTGCCCTTAACTACAAAGTACTACTAAGCAGGCTAAATAAAGTGAAAAACGGGCACAGACTACTACAAAACAGAAAACTACAAAAATACTACTAACAAGCATTGAAAATGCAATAGGTCTCGCAATAGAAAAGTTTGAGATTTTGGTGTGGTAAATGTAAATATTTTTTAATTTTTGTTTATGTTTTACAAATTATAAAAGTATTAATTTTGTTATTTGAAATGCCAATAGCTATACATTTAGCAAATGTTACATCTATGGCATTAGTAAAGGTACATGTTTAGTTTTCCCCTGTCTTACATGTATTGATCTGACAAATCACAATCTTTTAAAAATGTTATAAATAATACGTTTGCAATGCAATAGGGCTCGCATTAGTAAAGTTAGGGGTATTAGTATTGTAAATGACAAATTTTTTATTTATGTTTTTGTTTTGAAAATAACGAAATTAATAACTTTGTCATTTACAATGCCAATAGTGTTAACTTTTGCAAACGTGACACCTATAGCATTTGTAATGCAATATGTGTTGTATTTACATGACTTAGATGTATTAATATTAAAAATAACAATGGGTTGTATTTTTTCCAATATTTAATACTTAAATAAAAGTTATTGTCATTTCTAATTGCAATAGCTTAAACTTTTGCAAATAACTTTTTGGAAGATTATGTTTAGTGTATTTTATTGTGATGAAAATACAAGAACAGAAGTGAAATATTAACATTTTTTTGTGACATTTGTAATAAAGTTTGAAACATTGAGAGAACATATTTGAATCAGTTGTTGTTGAATGGTTGCACAGATTGATGCTGTGGTGGCTCTGAATGATGTTGTGGCGGCGACGAGTGATGCTGTGGCGTTCAGTGATGCTGTGGTAGCGCATAGTGGGTGAGGGATGGAGTGTGGGCGAGGGATGCAGTGTGGGGCGGGGGAGGGAAGGAGTGTGGGGCAGGGGAGGGATGGAGTGTGGGGCGGGGGAGGGATGGAGTGTGGGGCGGGGGAGGGATGGAGTGTGGGGCGGAGGAGGGATGGGGTGTGGGGCGGGGGAGGGATGGAGTGTGGGGCGGGGGAGGGATGGAGTGTGGGGCGGGGAGGGATGGATGGAGTCGGGGGATGGATGGATGGAGTGGGGGGATGGATGGATGGAGTGGGGGTATGGATGGATGGAGTGGGGGGATGGATGGATGGATGGATGGAGTGGGGGGATGGATGGATGGATGGAGTGAGATGGATGGATGGAGTGGGGGGGATGGATGGATGGAGTGGGATGGATGGATGGATGGAGTGGGGTGGATGGATGGATGGGGTGGGATGGATGGATGGATGGATGGAGTGGGGGGATGGATGGATGGAGTGAGATGGATGGATGGAGTGGGGGGATGGATGGATGGAGTGGGGGGATGGATGGATGGATGGATTGGGGGGATGGATGGATGGATGGAGTGGGGTGGATAGATGGATGGATAGAGTGGGATGGATGGATGGGTGGAGTGGGATGGATGGATGGAGTGGGATGGATGGATGGATGGATGGATGGAGTGGGATGGATGATGGATGGTTGGAGTGGGGGGATGGATGGATGGATGGAGTGGGGGGGTGGATGGATGGATGGAGTGGGGGGGGTGGATGGATGGATGGAGTGGGGGATGGATGGATGGAGTGGGATGGATAGATGGAGTGGGGGGATGGATGGATGGAGTGGGGGGATGGATGGATGGATGGATGGATAGAGTGGGGGGATGGATGGATAGAGTGGGGGGATGGATGGATGGATGGAGTGGGGGGATGGATGGATGATGGATGGAGTGGGGGGTGGATGGATGGAGTGGGATGGATGGGTGGAGTGGGATGGATGGAGTGGGGGGGTGGATGAAATGGGGGGGATGGATGGATGGAGTGGGGGGGATGGATGGATGGATGGATGGAGTGGGGGAGCCGAAGGCAAGAAAAAAACGAGTGCAATCAGGGGAGCAGAAGGCAAGAAAATGAGTGCCTTCAGAGGAGCAGAAGGCACGAAAAACGAGTACAATCAGAGGAGAAGAAGGCACAAAAAATAGAAGAAATGGAGAAGCATGGGGAGTGGGCAGGAAAGAGATGGGGGTGAGAGGATAAAGAGTTGGATAGAAGGACCAGGAGAAAAGGATGGAAGGTGGTGAAAGGAGGGTGGATGAGATAAGGGCGAGGATGTAGGTGGAAGAGACAGACTCAAAAGAGATGGGAGTGGAAAGAGACTATAGAGGAAAAGGAGGCTGGAGAGGAGAGGAGCAAGAAAGAGATCAGGGGGGAGGGGGCAGGGAGGCCAGAGGAGCTGTGAAGCATCCAGACTGTCCTGAAGAAAATAAGGTGCGAGGTCGAGGTGAGGCCAGAAAGAGATGAGAAGGGCGGATGGAGAGGGGAGAGAGGAGGTGAACATATGGCGGTGGGAACGGAAACATGCTAGAAATGACGAGCAGGGAGAGAATAAAACAGATGTGGGGAAGAGAAGGGGTTTACGCAGGAAGAGGGGAAGTAGGACGCTGCAAGGCGAGGAAAGAACATCGTAAGATGAGAAAGAGGGGTGGGGAGAACAGAAGGAGATGAGGACGGATAAGCATAGGGAGAGAAAATAAAGAAAATGAGGCAAGAGTGGAGAAGATAACGAGATACAGAAGAGACGATGGCGGAGGGGACGAAAACAATGAGATAAGGATGAGAGGATGGGAAGGAGGCTGGAGAAGTGAAGGGCATGGAGGGCGGGAGAAGGGTGAGGGAGCGAGCATAGGAAGGAGGAGGGAAAAAGATTCTGAGGGAATAGTGGAGGGGAGAAGAGAAAGGAGAAGCAGAGGGAAGAGAGACAAGAATGAAATGTGGATGCGTAAGAAGGGTAGGAAAGAAAGAGTGACGGGTGAGGACTCTAGGGTGGAATATTGTAAGAAATGGGAGGCAAAGAGAAGTGATGTGAAGAAAATGGATGAGAGAACATTATAAAAGAGAGTGCTGCTCTAGAGGGTACACGAGGAGAGTGAGGACAGGGCATGCAAAGAATGCACCTGAAGATGCTTACAGATGGTGAGAGGGAGCAAAGGGAGGGCTGGGGAAATAATGATGTGGAAGAAGTGAGGCGTAGCCAGAGATTGGGGGCGGGGGGGGGGTAGAGGAGTAGGTGCAATGGAATGGTGAGGGGAAGTGGCATAGCGGAAGGAGTGAAGGAGCACGAGAGACTGCGCAGAGAGGTCAAGAGAGTGACGTGTGTGGTGGTGTGCATCAGGAGGCACTGGGACAAAGGCAGTCAGAGAACAAGTGAAAAGAGACAGGCCACGTGGAGTAAGAGACAGCAAAGTGGAGAGGGTGGTCACAGGATTAGAAGCAGCCCAGGTAGAAATGTGGGGAAAGAAGTGAGCCGCGGAAGGACTGCATGGTGCACGCGGGAAGGAGGGGAGGAACAAGGGAGGGGAAGGACACCTTCGGGTAATGTTTGCGCTATATAAAAGCGCATTAAATAAATAAGTAAATGAAGTCCGCTTTAGGAATTGTAAAATTCCTGGAGTCCAGTTTGTTTTGCTCTCTGCCGTCAAGTATTTTCAGTAGAGCAAGGAGTACGATTACAAACATGAACATTACGAACCTCCTGGAAAGTAAAGATACTTGCTTTGGCTGCAATAAATGTGCTGGTTTGTAGAGAGGATTCCTGTAAACAACAAGCTCTTGGCATTGCTGTGATTAGGGGGGGGCGGAGAAATGCGGCTCGGGAGCAAATGGGGGGAGGGGGCAGGGAGGCCAGAGGAGCTGTGAAGCATCCAGACTGTCCTGAAGAAAATAAGGTGCGAGGTGAGGCCAGAAAGAGATGAGAAGGGCGGATGGAGAGGGGGGAGAGGAGGTGAACATATGGCGGTGGGGACGGAAACATGCTAGAAATGACGAGCAGGGAGAGAATACAAGCCTTTCACCGTAACACGGCTGGCAGGGGAGGGGGCGGAGAGGGGAGAGGTGCGACACGGCAGTAGGAGGAGGAGGGGGGAGGAGAGTAGGGGAGGCACGGCCTAGCGGCAGGCAGGCAGGGGAGGAGAGGAGGAGGGGGGAGGAGAGTAGGGGAGGCACGGCCTAGCGGCCGTGCAATCAAGTAGTGAGGGGGCGGAGCTGGGGGAGGCTGTGAGAGAGAGTAGGCAAGGCAGGCGGCTGGGGGCATGTGCACGCGCTTTTAAGCTCAATGCACATGCGCATTGAGCTTAAAAGTCACGGGCACTGCAAGGAATCGCCACGATTCCTTGCAAGTTAGATAAAGTCTGGATGAGCCCCTATAGTCTCGCTTGCTCGATGCGCATCGACAGGCGAGACCTAAAAACAGGCTATATATGGTGAAAGCGGGCACAGAATAAGGGTTATAGAGCACAATCTACCAGACACAGTGCGGCAGGATGAGGAGACCAGCGGGCTCAGGAAGGGCTCGAACCCTGCAGCGAGGGGCTGGCAGGCTTCAGGACGAGGCGAGTGCCGCGGGTTAAGTGGGTTAAGTATAAAGAGGTCAACCCACCAGCACACAGCTACAAAAGGAGAACAGGTGACTGTGTTTTTGACCAGATGGAATCAAATTCAGTGGCATTCACTGCTGGTATAAACGTGATCCTGGGTAGCATGCGTGATGGGATTAAATGGCAGACAATGTAATAATATTGCCATTAAAAATGTATGCATCCTCATTCAATTACAACTCAATGTTAATAGTACCCCTCTCAATGGTACATATTCTGACCTCGGAAGAAAGAAAAGATTAAATTGGCACTTCACTACGGTTGACGTTGATTTCACGAGGTTATCTTAGATGCTTGAAAAAGCATGGAAAGCTTGTAGATTCACATCTTTAAAAGCCAGATAAGTGCAAACATTTACTGACAATGTGGCAGAATATGAGAATCCTTTTACAAGGCTGACAAGGAGACACGGACAGCGGGGGCGGGAAAGGAGACACTGACAGCGGGGGGGGAGCGGGAAAGGAGACACTGACAGTGGGGGGGAGCGGGAAAGGAGACACGGACAGCGGAGGGGGGGGTGGCCGGAAAGGAGACACGGACAACAGGGGGGGGGGGGCGGGAAAGGAGACACGGACAACGGGGGGGGGCGGGAAAGGAGGCACGGACAGCGGAGGGGGGGTGGCCGGAAAGGAGACACGGACAAGGGGGGGGGGGCGGGAAAGGAGACACGGACAGGGGGGGGTGGCCGGAAAGGAGACACGGACAAGGGGGGGGGCGGGAAAGGAGACACGGACAGGGGGGGGGGGTGGCCGGAAAGGAGACACGGACAACGGGATGGGGGGGGAGGGCGGGAAAGGAGACACGGCTAGCGGCACACACACATCATACATAAAGAGAGATGCCGCAAGCCCGTGATCAGAGACAGATGAGGCGAGCCTCGGCCATGAAGGTTTCAGTCTAAGGCTCGGTTTTTTTCCTCTACCATGCGCTCATATTAAAAGCGTGCATCTTTAGAGCACACTACTTACCCGCTAGCACCCACGTGGTGCCTACTTTACTTCACCTCAGCCGTGCGCCCATCCTGGCTGCAAAGAAAGGCCCCTCAGCAAAACGCCCGGGTTGCAATCTTGGCTCAGCAGCGGGCCGTCGCCGCGGTGACGTGGGCAGCTTGAGTCGTGGGAGGAGGGCGGGAACAAACACGGACAGCGGGAGGGGGGCGGGAAAAAGACAGCGGGAAACGAGGACAGCAGCCTACCTCATCTTAAGGAGACTTAAAATGGCGGCCACAAGCTTTTGAAATTTTTCGGAATTGGGGGCGTGGTTTTGCTGTGCTGAGTGACGGACGACGTCACTGTCTAAAGAACAGCAAAACTTACGCCCCCAAATCCGAAAAGGACGGGGCTACATCGGAGTGACGGATCTCTCCTCAAATCCGAAAAGGACGGGGCTACATCGGAGTGACGGATCTCTCCTCCAATGGCTGGCCTCCGTTTAGTGCAGTGAGCTAAAAAACGGTGATGGATCAAGCCCTGATCTGTTGACTGGGTAGGAGTGTTCTGATTAACTCAGATACTCTGTCCATCACCACCCCCTTTTTGTAATTATTTTGGCCACCATGAGTGTGGAAGGGTATGCTCAGACATGAGTCCCTTGCTCATTGCACCATCAGGATTCAAGCAAGCCGGGCCGAAGACGGCTGTAATGCCAGAAACCGGTCCCCGGAAGCTTGTTTCCTTTCCAGTGAAGAATTGGCTTGGTAGTTTGGTCTGCCCTGTTCCCATGATGCACTGGGCCAGGGACAGATTAATTTGCATATAGCCAGGTTCTGAACTGGGATGGTGCAGTGAGCTAAAAAACGGTGATGGATCAAGCCCTGATCTGTTGACTGGGTAGGAGTGTTCTGATTAACTCAGATACTCTGTCCATCACCACCCCCTTTTTGTAATTATTTTGGCCACCATGAGTGTGGAAGGGTATGCTCAGACATGAGTCCCTTGCTCATTGCACCATCAGGATTCAAGCAAGCCGGGCCGAAGACGGCTGTAATGCCAGAAACCGGTCCCCGGAAGCTTGTTTCCTTTCCAGTGAAGAATTGGCTTGGTAGTTTGGTCTGCCCTGTTCCCATGATGCACTGGGCCAGGGACAGATTAATTTGCATATAGCCAGGTTCTGAACTGGGATGGTGCAGTGAGCTAAAAAACGGTGATGGATCAAGCCCTGATCTGTTGACTGGGTAGGAGTGTTCTGATTAACTCAGATACTCTGTCCATCACCACCCCCTTTTTGTAATTATTTTGGCCACCATGAGTGTGGAAGGGTATGCTCAGACATGAGTCCCTTGCTCATTGCACCATCAGGATTCAAGCAAGCCGGGCCGAAGACGGCTGTAATGCCAGAAACCGGTCCCCGGAAGCTTGTTTCCTTTCCAGTGAAGAATTGGCTTGGTAGTTTGGTCTGCCCTGTTCCCATGATGCACTGGGCCAGGGACAGATTAATTTGCATATAGCCAGGTTCTGAACTGGGATGGTGCAGTGAGCTAAAAAACGGTGATGGATCAAGCCCTGATCTGTTGACTGGGTAGGAGTGTTCTGATTAACTCAGATACTCTGTCCATCACCACCCCCTTTTTGTAGCCAATGAAGGAGAGACAGGGCAGGGAGGCGGGACCTTCTGCGCTACTAAGAGTCATTAAATCTCCGGCCTAAGACTGCGCAAGCGCAGCCTTTTAGGCCTTCGACCTAAAAATGGGGGTCTCTAGTTGGCAGAGTTAGGTACCTTTGTCCAAGTAGAGACCCTTCTTCCTAGTCAGGGTAAGGGGGGGATACACTTCTAAAATAACCACTGCTCACCCCCTTGGTAGCTTGGCACGAGCAGAGAGGCTTGCGCCAGAGGCAGTGTGTAAAGCATTTGTGAACACACAGTAATACAGTGAAAACACTACAAATGGACAGCACACCAGTTAAAAAAAAAAAAGAAGTAATCTTTATCTAAACCAAACAAGACCAAAACGACAAAAATCCACAATACAGTTATCAAGATATCCTTAAAACAAGCATTGGAAATGCAATAGGTCTCGCATTAGGAAAGTTTGAGCTATTGGTCTTATAAATTTATTATTTATTTATGTGTTTGTTAAAATAGCTAAATTAATAGCTCTGTCATTTACAATGCCAATAGTTATAACTTTCGCAAATGTGACACCTATAGCATTTGTAATGCAACATGTTTTTTATTTACGTGACTTAGATGTATTAATATTACAAATAACAATGGCTTTTATTTTTTTGTTAAATTAATTGTTAAATAATTTATTTAATTTGTAATAGCCGAGTTTAAAGGAACAACACGAAAAGCCTTATGTGGGTTCTTTTGTCAGTGGGTGCTCTCCAAATAGCGCGCTGAACGCATTTGCTTTTAGGTGACCTGGTTTGATGTTTATGCCCGATGATTTGCAACCCTGAAGTATCCTGCGCACACATTGAATACATTAATAATTGCATGCATATTCAGATGAAAGCAGCTTTCAGGAAATAGCTCTGTGTGCAGGGAGAAGCGGCAAGTAGGGGAGGGGAGTGCGAGTAAGAGATATTTAAAGGTACAGGCTTGCCTTGGCAGGTTTAAGTATCCATAGCAGCATGCACCGAGAGAAAGGAAAATGAATCTTAAAGGCACCGCAGGAGAATTGTGAAATGGACAATCTGGTAGCTTGTTTTCTGCGGTCGCGTGAATGTTCATATGAAGCAGTGATTAAAAAATGTAAACACTGGAAAAATGTCCTACTACGGAGCGGGTAAAAAAAAAACAAGACGGAGGGAAGGCAGAGAAGGGGAGGGGGGAGAAGAAATGCGACACGGCGGGCAGGGGAGGGGGCGGAGCGGGTAAAAAAAAAAACCAAGACGGAGGGAAGGCAGGGGAGGGGGGAGGAGAAATGCGACACGGCGGGCAGGGGAGGGGCGGAGCGGGGAGAGCGGCATGAGGGTGTGAAGCAGCAGGGGCCTCTGAAGTGAAGCTAAGCTTCACTTCAAAGGTGTGGGAGGAGTGCTGCTGGTGATTGACTGGCGATTTGATGATGTGCACGCGCATTTTAGGTCAATGCGTTTGCGCATTGACCTAAAAGCGCACGGGCACAGCATCAAATCGCCAGTCAATCGCCAGTCTAGGTAAAGCTTATTTAAGCCCCTATATATCTCGCTCCCACTCAATGCGCATGGAGATAGGTCGCTCGACCTAAAAAGGTTATTCAGTCAAATAAAATTTGTAGCGACAAATAACTCAACCTGGAGTTATTACGACGTTGTGACAGATGAAAATCCCAAAGTACGGCGCCAACCGCGCGCGCTGTCAGGCACGGAGTCAAGCAGACCCCCAAAGAACATTACCTCGGAAATGATGGAACCAAAGACGGAGCACGGCATCGGGGAGGTGATACTTCAGTAGCACTGGGTGGCTTTGGTTCCTTACGACCCTAGGGGAGATGAAGTCTCGGTTCCATCCTGCGGTGCAGGAGAGGTAAGACATCGGTTCCTTACTGTGTCGGGGAGGGGATGTCACAGTGGCGGTGAGGAATCGGTTCCTTACGACGGTGCAGTGTTGATGGATTCAGGAGTCACCCATGTCGAGTATCAGCTCCACGTTGATGAAGCACCAGCGTCCTTGGTGCCGGCTTTGGAGTCGATGCAGCACGGATAAAGCAGGCATCAGCCCTACGGTGCAAGTCGGTGCGGTGCGTTGTGCTCTTCACAAGCGGTGCCCACGGCTTCGGTGCAGGTTACGGCGTCGCTAACCGGCATCACTGTTGCAATTGCCTTCTGTGGCAGCTGAAACAGCAGCTCTAGATGCAGAAAGACAGAAGAAATGAAGTCTTTGTGGCCCTGAGACTTCAGAACAGGCAGCAAACTCTAGTTCAAGCCCTTGGAGATGGTCATCAAGCAGGGGACACAGCAAACAGCAAAGTCCTTCTCCTTTCCTTGGCAGCAAGTAGCCACTGCAGGCCAATCCTAGACAGCACAAGGGCAGTATTCCTCCTCAGCTTCTCCGACTCTTCTCCTTGGCAAAGGTTATTCTTGATTCCCAGAAGTGAAAAAAAGTTCTGGGCCCCAATATTTATACCACAAAATCCTTTTATCTCTGGTGGCAGAGAATCCCTGTGCTCAGTCAAAACCAGTTCTGTCCTCTTTGGTGCAGCTTCCTGGCAGGAGGTGGAGACAGCATTGTGGAAGGCAGACCAGGCCATTCAGGTGAAAGGAAATCTCCTCCACCTATTCTAAATGCAACCCAGGTCTATTCAGCCCAGTCAGACTCATCAGACCCTCTGGATCCCCCAGCCCCGGACAGTCCAATCCTAGACATTCAATCCACATCCAAGCAGAGGCACACTGGATGGCTAAGCAAGAAAATACCTACTTTCTAAAAGTGGTATTTTCAAACACAGAACGTAAAAACCGCCCTCACTAAAAGATGCATTTTAACATTCAGAGTTCAGGCATACTAAACTTTATTTTCCTCCCTTGTTCCCAGGAGTAGTTAGGCTTATGAGGTTATAAGCAAACTCCCCATTCAATCCTATGGGAACAGGTAGCCTTGCAATAGTGAAAAAGAAAATTGGCATAATTTGATTATTAGGACATGCGACACACACCAGGGCATATCCTACCTTTCACATACACTGCACCATGCCAACAGGGGTACCATGGGCCTACCTTAGGGGTGACTAACATGTAAGAAATGGGAAGGTTAGGCCATGTCAAGTGGGCGCACTTGCCACGTCGACATGGCAGTACTAGACTGCCCACAGATACTGCAGAGTCAGATCTGAGTCACATTCACAGGCTGCTTATGTGGGTGGCACAATCAGTGCTGCAGGCCCACTAGCAGCATTTGATTTACAGGCCTTGGGCACACACAGTGCACTGTGCTAGGGACTGACTAGTAAATCAAATATGACAATCATGGAAACACCAATCCATAACAATAATTTACAAAGGGAGCACTTGCACTTTAGCACTGAACAGCAGTGGCACTGTGCCCAAAGCATCCAGACCAGCAAAACAGAGTCCAACCCACAAAAAACACACAGGAGGTCAAGGCAAAAAAAAAAAAACCAGGGGGTAACGCATACCAACTAACCATTTCATATATCTAGAGGCATAGCTACTTAATTGCCATTTTGCCCACTCTGTTAAAGACTCAGTAATCAGGGTGGACAGAAATTTTGGAAGCACCAGTCAAAGCTAAACAGCCTCACTGAAGCTCAAGGAGCTCTAGGTTAGAGGTGTCAAGCTTTTAGGAAGTGTCCATGGTCCATATTTTACTTCATTGAATGCTATATTGCAGTGCATGACGCCAAGATTATAGTTCACAAAAAAGAATGCACATCCATTGGCTCAACACTCACCAAAACCAACAAACTTCTGGAAATTTAGAAGGGCAAGAACTAAGCTATCCATATAGAAAAGTGGCTCACTTTCGATACGAAGAAAAACATATCCAAATCTGTGTGGATTGAACCCCCCTAAACTCACCTCTTACCATGACAGTGTTGTTGGTGGAGGGGGGGGGGGGGGGGGGAGCAAGGGTGGATGGTCCTGACTCAGACACCAACTAAGATGGACGCTTGAATCTGCAGCTCCGATGCTGCAATAACAAGTACGTACAAAACCACCCTTAAACAGTGGCATCCAAAGAAAATTGCTAATTCTGGGATTCCTGAAACCTTCCCTAGGTGAAAGACTTAAATCATGAGGTGAGATTCAGATGCTGCACAGTTACACAATAGATAGGCTTGAGATACGAAAAGCTCTTTCGGGGGTTACCCGATGGATCAGGCACTGGGCCTGATGAGGCCATGCCACTACTGTGGATGCTGCTGCCCCCTGCTGAGGCTGCCCATCCCCAGGAAACAACAAACAAACTAATCAAAGAAGAGGGGCAGTGCAGAGCTTTCGGGCAAGCTCCTTCAACTTGGGATGGCTCGCTGCTGCCACCATGCCTGGCTTCGGCAGTGCAGCTGCACTAGAGGGCCCAGTGTGGTGGTGAAGATGGAGCCCTTTCCCTCAGAGAACAGGGGTGTTTTAAACTACTGTGGAGGAGCGGACCGCTGGTGGGTTGAATGCAATCAGGTAAGGCACCACCCCTTCTTTATTTCAGTACCCTGGATCTGTGCCATAATGGAGGTATAGTTAATATAATCAGCCACAGCAAAGAGTTACCAAAATGTCCATAGGGCTCAGGAGATGGCTCTAAATGACCCATTTGCTGGTTGTGAGAAGGTGAGGATTACAAATTCAAATTAATGCCAAACTTGTGATTAGGTGACCGCCTAAGCAATATACTGTTGCTTAGTTTACACCAATCAGTAGGAACTGCGCGCTGTGGACAACATAAATTTAGGATGGTCTCAGACTGATTCCATGCACATCATAGGATATGTTGTCCCTTGGACCAGCTGTTAGTTAGCCCTATTAAATCTGAACAGGTAGCAAACAGTTCTGGCAACCATTGAACATGACAACTCTGTTCCCTCAGGAACCGTGGTGACAAACTTTCTCTCAGTCACTTGTGCTTTCTCTTGCTAAGAAAAATATGCAAAGAATACACGAAGGGGCGTTTTCAATATTTATTGAACCAGGATGATTCTTTAATAGAATATATGGGCTGTGATTATTAATAGACAGAAGCAGATAAAAGTTATGATTATCTAGGGTGTGTAAGTATGGTCTGCCAAGAAAATCCCTGTCTGGATCTGGATGATATAACCCCCTTACCTCGTGGGTAAGAGTGTACAACCCTGTCCTGGTCAAGAACTGGACACCCCTCACGGAGATGGTAGCCAGCTGTTAGCGAAAGCTCCAGAATACAGGGATCCCCTGAGTTCAGAATTAGTGTCTCATCTGATTGTGGTAGGAAACAAAATGCTGTATATAGAAAATGGTATCCTTGCCTTGGTTCAAGATTGTGATCGGGCAACCACTGTTTGTGTTCTACAGATAGCGTTTCCGCCATATGGATGTAATAATAAACACATCTGTATGTCGCATGTGAGAGGCCTTGCACTAATGCCAAGGCAGTGCGATAGTCTTCTCATGAAGTGTTCTGTGTCAGCAAGGTCGCTGTTTCTGGAAACCAGGTCCAGCGCCACAAACACAAAATGTGTGTCAAATGTTATTGTGGCAAAGAGAGGGCAACTTTAGGAAAAAGGATTTGTGTATATGCAATAATACTACTAATTCCTACTGGGCCGAACTCAAGCACATGACAATACATTGGTAAAACTGTGGCCCGGTGATGGTTAAACTAATCAAACAAATAAACAGATGGATAAAACGGATATTGTTGATTACTGCTAGAGTGGCCATAATCAAAATGGTAGTTCTTTCCAACTTCCTGTATTTATTCACAATCATACCTATTCCAGTAAGAAAAAAAAACTTTTTTCAGAGACACAAAGACTTTACTACTGAAACTAATATGGGCAGGCCGTCAAACTAGACTTAAGTTGAACATACTCACTTTACTGTATGAGAGAGCTGGATTTGGGGTACCATGCGTGGAACAGTATTATCTAGCAGCACACACATATTTTGCCAGAAAAATGGTCATATCCCTCATTTAACAATTGAAAGGGACCAGACAGAAGGGGGCAATTTAAATTATTGCATCACCACAAAACAGTCAAAGTTGACTACTTTAATACAAACAGCAATATGTACCCAACCGGGTACAACAGGAGGCAAGTAGGAAAGCAGAGCACAAGCGAGTAAACTCACCAGCCGTCCCAGTGAAGCACAAACCCCAGCCTCTGACCTACGCCGGAAAACGCAGTAGAGGACTAGGAGGTGAGCAAACATGACAATTCATGTTAAGAGCCAAGCCAGTGGTGCAGATTGGCTCTAAGAGTTCAAGTATGAGCTGTGATGACCAAAATAAATCAATTAATTAATGAATAAATCAGCAGCAACAACATGACATAAAATGGACAGCAACTAGGAGAAAGGAAGAGGAGGGTAGGGTCCACTTACCTTGCTCATTTGTGATGCTGTAGTTCTCGCCTTCCTCTGTATAAAGATGAATGGGCACTGCTGCAGAGTTCAGTGCACCTTTATCCCAGTCGCTTTTGTCCCCACACCTTTGTGCGTAATTCCAGCAGCTGTGAATGTGCTGGTGATAGTGAGGAACAATGAGAGGGGTTGGCCTGTTACACCGTCTTAAAATTTCGAGCTGGGCCAAGTGTTAAGCAAAAGCCAGCTTTCATTTGTCTGCGAGTTTTATTTGGGAAAACGAATTGCGCTGTTGAGGCCCATCTGTGACAATTTTCATACTGTCCAGACAAGAGATGATGGGGATTGAGAGGGTAATTGAAAATTCAAAGGGCCCCTGAATTGACACTGGCTTCCACATGTTGCAAACGTTCCAAAGAAAAATGCTGACCACTTACCCATGTTGTAAGAGTCCGCGAAGGCCTGTGGTATACTTAAAGATGCTTTCATATTAAGTCAGATGTATTCAATTAGAACATGATCTTTCTGTAATCGTTTAGTCAGGGATCATTATGGCATCTCAAGAGAGTGTTTTCAAGTGCTTTCTTATATTTTCTCTTTAAAGTAGGTACTGATAAAAAGGAAAAAATACCCCCTTTCTCACTCTTTGCTGCTCTGTCCCTTCATCTCACTCTGTTTATTTGAGTGCAGTTTTATATAGCACTAACCTGACCCAAAGTTATTGGATAACTTTACATGAGCACGAGTTACAATACACAGGGTCAATAAATCTTTTTAGGCACAGGGAAGATTACGTGATTTGTTCAGGATACTGAGCTGACACAGAGACTTGAACCTGCATCCGCAGTATTAAAGTGGCCATAATGCCACATTCCCATCACTTCTTTATAAAAGCCAACATCGTGTTAAACTCTAAGATACGAAAACAAGGACGCATTGTTTATTGGTCGGACATGAAAAAAGGCTATGCATTCATATTGGTGGTTTTTAGTGTTTCAATGAGGAAAATTATATTTTGCCTTGTTATATGTGCCTACGTGTTCCCCATCCTATGTTATATGTGCATGATCGATATGCGTATATCCCCTTCTGATCGATTAAAGACGCAATTATGGTTGTGTCCAACTCTAGTATGCCAGTATCCAGTTCTCGTGAAAGCAACGAGTATCAGGCCTATGTTGCCACGTTTTACAGTGTGCACGTTAATTCACCGCATTGTCCCCGTTTCTAGGCCTCAAAGGGCCCGGACACCAGATTCAAGCTCCAGTCTCCTGAACCCACTCTGAGGAGCGATATAGCCCCCACCTGCATCCCTGACCCTTCACTTACTTCCTGCCAAGCAGCGCGGTGCCCGGCCTGGCTCTGCCTGCCTGTCTGCCAAGAATATGTTATGCTTCCAGTTATCAGTCCAGCTTCCCTTCTCCGCATTCCTAAGCTACTGAACCGCATAAACAGTTCAGCTATAGTCTAGTCTTTCTGTCTCCATGCAAGAGAATTACTGTAATAATATTCAGAGAAGATTCATAGCACACGCAATACATGCAGAATATATGCATGCACCAGTCTTAGTGTCAAGTAGCCTTTGCCCTGATAACTTTTAGATTCTATCAACATGTACTCCAAACACCAGATACCAGATATGATATAGGTACATGTCATCCTGACACCGCAGACTTTAGTCTCCTCTTCTAGTGCAGAAGTCATAGCCCCCAGTTCTCCCTAGTAACACGTCATTGCCCGTTTGCGCGCACCACTAGGTTAAAGGTCCCAGCTGCTCTCAGGTAGCCCCCTCCATGTTTCCGCCCATTCATGACATTTCTATGACGTTTCACATCACATGTCTCAGTGCACGCCCTGTACACGCCTTCTGTTTCCGCCCATGTGTTCTTATCTTACGCTTGTCACAAGTTACGCCTACTGTATGTAATGTATTTGAAATGTCTTACTATATATACACTGCACTGTTAATGAAATGGTGCAGCTGCCTTCCTTCCTATTTTATTTCAGGCTGTCCCGTTCCAGTCCCTTCCCTTTTGCCTGAATAAAGCCTGTTCAACTCGGACACATCGGATCCTGCCTCTTATTTATTGAGCTATCTGTTATTGTTAATATATTCAAAAATAGTACCGGTAATTAATTATTTATTTACCACATAATGGCGCCCGAATAGGGACGAGCCCCTTCCTCACGCGCTGGCGATGCTACGCCGGTCCCCTGACCCTCTGCAGCCGTGACGGAACTCTACTGCGCACCGGCAGATATTTCTGCTTCAAGTCTCCCTCAGGCCCACGGAGGAGACGGAGACTGCGGTCCGACATCCAGACGAAGCGGTGTGGAATGCGGTTCGTCCCGACCTGAGCCCAAGCCGAGAGAGCAAGGTCCGAAGTATCTGGAGGCCCACCTGTAACCGAAGTTTCCGAAGTTCGTAGTCCGACGTCGTAGCAGTCCAGTCCAGTCCGAGGCCTTCCAGTTTCTGCTTCCCGGTGAGTACCGTCGCGGGGGAAGTATCTAGACAGGATCATTAGTTTGTTCCTGGTCCGTTGGGTTTGGGTACGCAGATCCAGTCCGAAGTATTCACCTAGGTGGATACGGGTCCTGACGTGTCTCTTTATGAGACCGGTATGTTCTGTACTGTTTTAGCAGTGCATCCAGTAATTCTAGTAGGTTTCGTTCTCGAGAAATTCATGTGTTCTGTTTTCAGTGTATCAGGTAGTATTCTGTTCGAACTGTTATTTATGTATTTTTATGTCGTGGTATGAGTGATTTGTATGCTATTTTATTACTGTGATTATTGTGTATTGTGTTCCAAGAGTATTACCGAAATGCCTCTGTTCTCGAAATTACGTCAGTTAAAGACCAGAAAAGGGTTACTCGAAGAAGCAGTTCCTGTCCCTCCAGGGACAGTCCAGGACATTTTATGTATCACAAGCATGGCTTAGATGCCATAATATATCTAGACTTATGGGCGGACTATACTAAGGAACTAGAAGAGAAATATAGATGGCCCGTATCAGGTACATGGGATGCCGAGTGCATCATGCGAGTAGAAGAAGCATTATGGAAAAAGAAAGCCAGACAGTCCCAGAAAGATGCCATCGAGTTATGGCGCAAAGAATCTCATAAAAGAACCGAAAAAGAATTCAGAAAAACAGAATTAAGTAGGGAATCCGCAGGAAAAGCCCAAGAAAGGGAATTAATAGAAGAAGGTGAACGAGTTAGAGCAGAACAGTCAGACAGACAGAGAAATGCCCTTATTAAAGGTATGTATCCTCTTCTTGCCGAGGGCTTGCCGAAGGCAACCCCGGAAGTACCCTGTAATTTACCGCCGCCAATGGTCCCGATTAAGCTACGTCATAAACCGACCGCAGCTGATATTTTTCTTTCGTCCTATTTGGACGACACAGTCCCAGCCTATGCAAATCCTGTTCCGCCTGCTCCCGTTAATAATGTAATTCCTGTCCCGCCAACTACTGTTCCCGGGGGCCAAGTTCATGTTCCGGCACCCCCGGACCAGCTCACAGTACATGCACCCGTTATGCCAGTCACTCTACCAGCACGTACAGTATTCACCGACGATTCTAGTTTAGGAGCCGCGGGGGGAGGTTCTCCTCGCACCCCGCCTCAACCGAAACGTCTGACGCTGCACGACGTAGCGTTACAGCGTACGCCAAAAGTGGCGACATACACAGATCTCAAGCGACTTCTTACTGACTGTATATATGATCCAGTTCCAGGCGAAGATCACATGATCTTATATTCAGTACGTTTAAGACGGGTGGCCAGCTTTTTGATCACCCTGCCCGATATGAAGGAACATCTAGACAGAATATATCGTTTCATCCGTACAGGAGAGAATCCAGGAAGTATTCACGAAGCCATGGTTCAAAGAAAAGTCGAGACTCAGCTCATGATTTTAAAGTTCCTGATTAACTGTTTAGTAAGAGAGCAAGATTATCCAGAAAAAAAATCAAGAAGAACTGAAAGTCCTGACTAGGTGGAGTGACAATATAGCCGATGGAAAACACAAGACACAAGGTTGTATAGAGAGTATGTATAAGAAAATTTGTAAGGAAATAATACGTATACACAAGGAACGAGAAGCAAAAAGAGCAACCGAGAAAGAGAGTGACTCTTCTAGTGAAGAGGTAGACAGCGAGAATCCCTCCAGAATAGCGTATGTAGGTAGAACTAGACTTTCCGACCGACATTCACGGTCAGATTACAAGAAAGTTTTTCCTCCTCCTGCACCAGAACAGTGTTCTCTTGAGCAAGTATTCCAGGCCACCGATCAAATTCTGAAATCACGAATAGGTTATAGCGAGCTTAGTACCATGCATGAACAAGAACTAGCCCGATCAGCAGTACGATGGACTAGTGATTCCACCACGTTTCCAGATGAAATATTGGCACAAACGTTTCTGAAACTGCCCCCAGCCGAGCAACGTCTGGTGGGTACATATATGATTCAGCACCTCATTACACTGTATGAGGAACAGCATTCTGATCCGGGTCCTCTACATGATGTATTGAACGAGTTACTCCAATACAGATGGAAAGGTCTAGGTACCGATTTAATTAGTGTCATTCTAGAACAGCGCCACAAATACCGAACGTTTCTGAATCCACATTTTGTTCACGTCTCACCCCCAGAAAGTAAATCATTCTACATAGACAGACAGAATCCGTTACGAGAAGTACATCCAGTCAAGAAAGAGGATGGTAGTCTAGAACGAGTATTTGTTTACACCCCTATCACGAAAATAGAACTCTTAGAAATGAAAAGGTTAATACCTTGTCATGATAAAGATCCAGCAGGGTTTCACCGTGAATTAAAGGACATGCTCCGTATGGGAGAATACACGTATCCTGATATCATTAAAATGTTAAAAGTCCTGTTGCCTGCGGGCATATATGAAAAACTCAAAGAAAAAGAATGGGAGGTGGGAGAGAAAAAGATAGATTGGACAGCATTAGAAGCTGAAGACAATACACGAGTACCAGGTACCGGTCTTGGGGATAAAGCTAAAGCTTTGCCCGAATTGTTAATACAAGTCTTGCCAAGATTACTAGCCACGAAAAAGGAAGATTGGGATGCCATCTCAGCCTGTAAACAGAAACAAGACGAAGATACTAGTGATTTTTATTCTAGATTTGAGAAATGTTTCATTATTAATAGTGGTCTGAAAACAAGTAGTAAATCGTACCCTCATCTTTTTGTTACCAAACTAGTCGAGAATTCAAGTCCACAAGTTAAAAATCGAGTACTGAAAGTCGAAAGTACCTGGCAAGCTAATACTCCGTCACAGATGCTCCAGATGCTCCAGTACCACCAGAACAGAATCAGGGAAGAGCAGGAACACGAAAAGAGAGGTATGAAAGACACAAAAATGAAAGTACTAGTTGCACAGTCTGTTCCACAAGGCAGTCAGAAGAGGGGTCCGAATCAAGCCAGTCATCCTGCAGCTCCTGTTAAAGGGACATGCAATTACTGTAAACAGCCAGGTCATTTCATAAACGAATGTGCAGTTCTGAAACATAACATAGCTACTGGTAAGACTAAAGAAAGACCACGTCCGCCTAGACAAGAACAAGTTTCACAGAATTCCCAGCCACCACAGAATGCACAACAGACAGTTACAGTACCGCAGCCTATCGCTGCAACACAACATGTCACACAACAGATGTACCAATATGCACAGTCAGAGTATCCAGATTATCAGCCGTATTCATGAAACAGCCTAGAGAGGGAGGTAGGCTTGACTCTCATCGAGATTCCTGTAGATCAAGAGGGTCCTTATGTACACAGTCAAGTATTAGGGAAAGACAGAAAGTTTCTGATTGATACAGGGGCAAGTAGGACTACCATCAGTCATGACGAGGTTCCAGGGGCTCCGCTCTCAGGCTCTAGAAATGTTTCCCTTGGATTTTCAGGAAAGCCTATTGTTAATGAAATATCGAAACCAGTTACTCTAGAAGTTGGTCCATTGTCCCGAACTACAGACTTGTTACTCACGAAATCTTGCCCAGAGAATCTGTTAGGCATAAAGACTCTGAAAGAATTAGGAGCAGTAATATGCTGCTCCCCAGAAGGGGTCCGTTTGTTTCTCCGTGATTTTAAAGGTCATTATGTATTACGTGATTTTGATCCAAGATTATTGAATGTACCGCAGCATTTATGGGCGCAAGGTCCAACTGATGTAGGTTGTATGCATATCACACCCCATCGTGTCACTCTGAAGAAAGGTGTTGTATTACCACGAATCCGAAAGTACAAATTGCCACCTGAGGCTGTAGCAGCCTTATCCAAAATTATTGACGAGCTTATTGCCCAAGGAGTGGTTGTAGAAACTGACTCCAATGTATGTAATTCTCCTATCATTCCAGTCCTGAAACGTACTGATCCAAATGCACCTCCAGTTTATCGATTAGTGATTGACCTTCGAGAACTTAATAAATGTATCATACCCCAATACCCAGTGGTCCCTGATATTTCCTCACTCTTGACAGCCATTGATTCTGAAGCCACATTCTTTACAGTTATCGATCTCAAGAATGCATTTTTCAGTGTCCCCATCCATCCAGACAGCCAGTTCCTTTTCGGATTCTGTTTAAATGGAAGAAGCTATAAATTCACACGAGCTCCTCAAGGTTTCACAGAAAGTCCTAGTATTTACAGTCAAGCACTTAAGAGACAACTAGACAATATTCACATGCCAACTGACACTGCCCTGCTCCAGTATGTCGATGATCTACTGATCACAGCCCGTTCTGAACGTGACTGCGAACGTGCGTCACTTACAGTTTTGTATTTTCTGGCCGAGATGGGGCACAAGGTGTCCCCTTCCAAATTGCAATTCTGTGTCCAGCAAGTGGTCTACTTAGGACACTTACTGTCCAAGAGGGGTAGGCAGTTGACACCAGACCGTATCCAGTTAATAGCACGTCTTCCACAGCCCAAGACACAGAAGGAGGTACGAGCTTTTATCGGCCTCACTTCTTACTGCAGACAATGGATTCCTCAGTACGCATTTCTAGCCAAGCCACTGATACAGTTAACGACACAGGAGGCAGCCGTATCGACTGTCCTCCCTTGGACCCAGGAACATACACTTGTTTTCAATGAATTAAAGAAAGCTTTATGCCAAGCTCCTGTTCTAGCAACACCGAACTATAGTAAGCCTTTCACACTTTTTGTTACTGAACGTGATGGTACTGCATTATCTGTTCTCACACAGGATCAAGCAGGACAATACAAGCCCTGTGCTTATTTTTCTAGCACATTAGATCCGGTGGCCCAGGCTCTGCCTGCGTGCCTCAAGTCAGTTGCAGCCACAGCTCTAGCTATCAGACAAAGTGATTCCATAGTGTTAGGACACTCCCTGACAGTACAAGTTCCGCACTCCGTGGAAGTTCTTTTAAACCGAACACAGACTCAGCACTTGACAATTGCACGTTTAACAGGTTATGAACTGACACTGTTCCAGCCACACATAGAAATCAGACGCTGCAACCTTTTAAATCCAGCTACACTGTTACCGTCAGTTACTATAAATCCTGCCACACATGACTGTGTGGAAGTTGTTAACACCATGACAAAGCCAAGACAAGACTTGACAGACATTGCATTGCCTGATCCCGACCTGACACTTTATGTGGATGGTTCATGTATGAGAACAAGTACAGGAGAACTAGTAGCCGCGTATGCAGTGACTACTGAAACCGAAGTTATAGAAACACATCGTATTGACACCCTGTCTGCTGAAGCAGCAGAGCTTGTTGCTCTGACCCAAGCCTGCATACGAGCCAAGAACCTGAAAGTAAATATATACACAGATTCACGTTATGCATTCAGAGTCGTACACGACTTTGGAGTGCTCTGGCAAGAAAGAGGTTTTATGACTTCTCATGGAACCAAGATTCAGCATGGCCCCCTCATTCAAGCTCCGTTAGATGCAATACATTTACCGAAAGCCATTGCCATCATGAAGTGCAAGGCACATACGAAAGTCACTGACATCATTTCCCAAGGTAACGATCTAGCAGATCGAACAGCCAAGCTTACAGCTCAGACTCCAGATATTCCAGTTAACACGACACAGACACTCACTCCAGATCAGACTACTTGTATGACAGTTAAGGATCCAACACAAGATGTAATAGATATACAGTCACATGCTACTCCCGATGAAATCAAGAAATGGTCCGAACAAGGAGGGGTCCAGACAGATCAAGGATGGTTGACGAAGGGAAAAGCCACATGGTTTCTCCCCGACTCTATGGTTCAAGTCATTATTAACACCGCACATAGTCCAGCACACTTAGGAGAAAAAGCCATGTTAGACAGTATCCAGAACATTTGGTTCAACAAGCATTTACGAGCAGCAGCCAAGCAGAAAGTGCGTACCTGCATGATATGTTGTCAGTTCAATCCAGGTAAAGGTGTCCCGGTGGAACAAGGTGGATTCCATCCTCCCGACCACCCTTTTGAAGTCCTCCAGATGGATTATATTCAGATGGAGCGATGTCGAGGTTTCAAGTATGTCCTCGTAGTTGTATGCGCTTTGTCCAGGTGGACAGAAGCATATCCAGTTCCAGATTACTCAGCTGCGACCACTGCCAGGCAGTTGGTTCGTGAGTTCTTTCCCCGCTATGGATTACCTAGGGTCGTGTATTCAGATAACGGCCAGCCATTCTCATCCGAGCTCATGAAACAAGTTTCCCTTCTGTTAGGGTACCAGTGGAAGTTCCATTGTGTACGCCATCCTAAAGCAGCCGGTCTCGTAGAGAGACCTAACCAGACCCTGAAAATCCGCATTGCTAAAGTGTGTGCAGAGAAAGGTGTAGATTGGATAGTAGCACTGCCAGTCGCCCTTTTCTATATGAGAATGGTCGCTCACTCCCGTTCAGGTCTGTCCCCGTATGAGATAGTGTTTGGACGTCCCCCCAATATGTGGGGTACACCTAGACCCCGTATCATTACCGATGTTGACAGTAATATGCTGACAGATTACCTGGCTTCCTTGATGTCTGCACTACAATCTTGTCGTTCACAGGTTGCCGCTGCATTTCCAGACAACACCGAAGTGAAACCGCATGAAGTCATACCAGGCGACTTCGTCCTCGTGAGAAATTTTGATCGTTCAAGTCCGTTGGAGCCCCGCTGGAAGGAACCCCGCCTCGTTCTCCTCACCACCCGGACAGCAGTGAAGATTGAAAACCGAAAAGGGTGGCTACACGCGAGCCACGTCAAGAAATTCCATGGACTCAAAGCTAAAACTTTTCTCAAGGACTGCCCCGTTCTCAAGGACTGCCCAGAAACTGAATCTAAAATTCCCCTGTTAGAGAAAACTCCGCAGCAGGAGTATAAATCCAAGTTGAGGTCTAGTAAGTCAGCCAGTTTAATTGTCTAAGTCCCTCTCGGGTGAAACGGTTAGACAGGTTCCTGACATGTATAAGACAGACCCACACAGTGAGAGAGTTAGTCAAAACTCTGATAGATGTATAGTTACTCTGTTCTTTCTATTGTTTTTAAGCCTTATGGTTACATGCATAAGTTATGCGTTGCATTTATGTTTTCCTATTTCCCATGTACATATGTTTTCTAACGTTACAGTAGAGCACACATTTAGTGACCTGCCTCCTCACGAGTTATCCTATCGTCTTGCTATGCGTAATAATACCTTTATCCGAATGCTGCACTATTCACACCAGACCAGCAATGCCACTAATTGTTGGGTGTGTGGTCGACTCCCCCCTTCCCAGACACCGAAGGGAGTTCTGCCACTCTTTCCTTATCCTTTTTCACATAATGGTTCGTGTGGAGCATGGTCCACGTTAACGTCATCCCTAACTGATATATCCCTTCTGAATCGAACATGTTTCCCAGACAATGAAGGTCTTTCCCATAGAACAGGGTTAGATCTAGAAAATGAAGTATATGATCTAGGTAATTATTCCTCGAATTTCATGGTTCTGAATGTTCAGTCCGATACTACTCCAGATTTGCCTGCTATTTCAGTTCTACCAGTTAAAGGCGAATTATGTGTCAGAAAGAATGGTTCCGCACATGTAGGACATAGTGATTGTACTACTGTGGTCGAGTATAGTGACAGTGGGAAATCCATTTTCAAAGCCTCACGTCATTCTTATTTTGTTTGTGGTCAGACCGCATATGTTCGTCTGCCCCCCGATTGGGATGGAACATGTTATATTGCCTTCCTACTGCCACCAGTTTTTCTAGCCCCATCTGATTATCACAGAAACACACATCTAGTACACGTTAGACATAGAAGGGAGACGGAGTCCCCAATTGTCGATCAAACTGAAACTGCCCTAGAACAATATCAAGATTTCAATAAAGGTTTCTTTTTCTTCATAGGTCCTGTCCAGAATAGTAAGTTAATACGTAGGCTAACCAGAACCCTTGAAGCAGTAGTGAATGAGACTACTTCCGCTCTAGGTAACTTAACTGAAGAACAATCTGCCATTAGATTTGTCGTGCTCCAAAATCGTCTCGTTCTTGACGTCATACTGGCCGATAGAGGAGGAGCTTGTAGAGTCATCGGATCTAGTTGCTGCATTTTCATTCCTAATAACGCACCGTCTGTTTATTCAGCTATAACCAGACTTCATAATATTGCCCATCAGTTACACCAGAATCCAGGCACCTGGACATGGTCCGGTTGGCTCTGGAGTATTATATCTGCCTGGGGATGGAGAGTATTGTCATTCCTAGGTATAGCAGTAATGATCATATTCAGTTGCTGCCTCTGTTTACAATGTGGCCCTGCGATTTGCGGCATGTGTGCTACCTCTTGTATTCCTAGTCCTGAGTCCCGTTCCAAGACAATTCGAGACGAGCAAATGATGCTATATGAACAGATAGATGGTATCATGAATATTGATGTTTCCTGATGGAAACGTAGGGCACAAGGAGGGAATGAGGAAAATTATATTTTGCCTTGTTATATGTGCCTACGTGTTCCCCATCCTATGTTATATGTGCATGATCGATATGCGTATATCCCCTTCTGATCGATTAAAGACGCAATTATGGTTGTGTCCAACTCTAGTATGCCAGTATCCAGTTCTCGTGAAAGCAACGAGTATCAGGCCTATGTTGCCACGTTTTACAGTGTGCACGTTAATTCACCGCATTGTCCCCGTTTCTAGGCCTCAAAGGGCCCGGACACCAGATTCAAGCTCCAGTCTCCTGAACCCACTCTGAGGAGCGATATAGCCGCCACCTGCATCCCTGACCCTTCACTTACTTCCTGCCAAGCAGCGCGGTGCCCGGCCTGGCTCTGCCTGCCTGTCTGCCAAGAATATGTTATGCTTCCAGTTATCAGTCCAGCTTCCCTTCTCCGCATTCCTAAGCTACTGAACCGCATAAACAGTACAGCTATAGTCTAGTCTTTCTGTCTCCATGCAAGAGAATTACTGTAATAATATTCAGAGAAGATTCATAGCACACGCAATACATGCAGAATATATGCATGCACCAGTCTTAGTGTCAAGTAGCCTTTGCCCTGATAACTTTTAGATTCTATCAACATGTACTCCAAACACCAGATACCAGATATGATATAGGTACATGTCGTCCTGACACCGCAGACTTTAGTCTCCTCTTCTAGTGCAGAAGTCATAGCCCCCAGTTCTCCCTAGTAACACGTCATTGCCCGTTTGCGCGCACCACTAGGTTAAAGGTCCCAGCTGCTCTCAGGTAGCCCCCTCCATGTTTCCGCCCATTCATGACATTTCTATGACGTTTCACATCACATGTCTCAGTGCACGCCCTGTACACGCCTTCTGTTTCCGCCCATGTGTTCTTATCTTACGCTTGTCACAAGTTACGCCTACTGTATGTAATGTATTTGAAATGTCTTACTATATATACACTGCACTGTTAATGAAATGGTGCAGCTGCCTTCCTTCCTATTTTATTTCAGGCTGTCCCGTTCCAGTCCCTTCCCTTTTGCCTGAATAAAGCCTGTTCAACTCGGACACATCGGATCCTGCCTCTTATTTATTGAGCTATCTGTTATTGTTAATATATTCAAAAATAGTACCGGTAATTAATTATTTATTTACCACAGCTTGCAAAAATCAACATTGTGTTAAAATTCTAAGAAACACCAACACAGGTTCATTGTCTATTGGTCAGCAGAAAGGCCAATAGAGAATGTGTTCAGTTGGTGTGTCACAATGTTAGTTTTCACAGCCACACTTCATTACTAAGAAGGAGCAGTCAGGTTCTGATAGTGTTGAGCTTGAGTGTCCATAAGGACCCTGAGCTGAACCAAAGCCAGGCATCTGGTTCAAGCTAGGCTTGAGCTTTCAAGGGCTTGCGCAAGTCTATGGTGGAGAGCTAACGCCAACTATGGGGCAGATTACGATGCCAGAGGAATAGCCGCCTCGTACTGGGACGGTCGGTTTACTTTACGTCTGCCTCATTACGATGGAGGCAGTCATAAACGAAACCTGACGGTCATTCCAGGTGACTTCCGACGGGCTCGGACAGCCCGTTGACCAGTCAGAATTCAGCCTGTAATTTCAAGGACGGGCATTTCCGCCCTTGAGAATACAATGTTGGGTTCAGCACCCTTTCGGACACTGAAAGGCTGTCGAAACACAACTTTGGGGGCCCCCACCATGGCCCCCTTGGGTGCACAGCCTCCGGTTGGAGGCCGAGGGGCACCTACGGTGCCTCTGTTGATCTCTGCTCCCCGTGGAAGGCACCTTGAGATGGCTGCTACGGGGTGCAGGGATGAACTGCTCAATATGAGCTGGTGTTATGGCCAGTTTCCGGCCATAACATAGGCTCCCATTGAGAAATGTGCAATGGAACCAAACAGTGTGAGGTCGCATCGTAATACACCGGTCAGCCGACCAGGTGTCGGTCGGTCCCAGGATCGAGTCGGTGTCCCGCCTGACATCGAAATGAGGCCCAAGGTATTAAAAACAACTAGGACACCTCTTTAGAGAGGGAATTTTTAGTATTCTAGTATAAACAGGAAAAATCTAAAACAGCACTACAGCAGACATGCTGCCAGAGTATACAATAAAATAGGCAGCTCAGTTACAGACACCGACATGGAAATACAAAATAACACTTAGCGTTAATACTGCGCCAAATTAAGTGTGTATTCATAAACTCCATGCATAGGATAACACATTTTAAGTTTCTATATCGATTAAATTAGACACTGCCATGTTAAATAAATGAACCATGATGAAAATCCTAAATGCTGTAGGTGCATACATCTATGTTTTGAAAATCAGTATTACATGCAGTCAGAGAAACTACACAGATAACTAACAAATTCTTAAATTTTTAGGTCTGGCCTTTGAGACACACTTAGCTGTTTCTCCACAGGATCGTTTTACCCAAACCTTTGATACACAATGTATATACAGAAGGACTTTTGGTTAGCCGGCCCCATCTATTGGTCAGTTACATTTTAATTCACCATTTGCTATGTGCTGTGGTGGGTGGAAGCATTAGGCAGTGGATAAGCCCGTGTTTCTCATGGTCTCTCTTCACTTTCACTTCACCTTCGAGATATTCTCGACCATGGTCAAACGGCGGCACTGATCCTGTTGGACCTCAGTGCCGCCTTTGACACTGTCTCCCACAAAATACTACTTCACCGGCTTGAGGAGGCAGGGATTACTGATTTGGCCCTCGCCTGGTTTAGATCTTTTCTGGCCGGGAGATCCTTTCGTGTATCCACTCCCCCATTTCTATCTCGGGTACACCCGATTGAACAGGGTGTCCCCCAGGGCTGGGCACTTAGCCCCACTCTATTTAATCTGCATGTCCAGCCACTAGCTGATGTCGCCAGACAGTGGGACCTTACCATCGTCTCATATGCTGACGACACTTAGCTGGTGGTTGCTCTCACTGAGGCATCAGCTCCCAATGTCTCCAGATTTAGAAGTGGCCAACTGTTTTGGGTAAAGCTCCGGAACCCAAATTAGAAGTTAAAAACTTGGGTGTGTGTTTAGATTCTTCCTTTAATTTTTGCCATCAGACTAAAAAAGTGGCTGCCACCTATTTTGGCATTCTACGAGGCCTTAGACCAATTTTAAACTTTTTTGATTCTTCCACAAGACAGTTGATAGTCCAGGCCACGGTGCTTTCTCGGCTGGACTACGCCTGTTCCCTGCTTCTGGGAGCCAACCAAGCTGAGATTGCCCAGATGCAACGCATCCAGACTGCGGCTGCCAGAGCCTTAGTAGGCCTTCCCCGATTCTGCTCTATCTCCGATACCAATCGGAGACTTCACTGGCTCTCCATGGCTCAGCGTATTCAGTTCAAGACACTCTGTATTTCCTTCAAAATTTTAAAACGTGTCACTCCTACAATTTTGGTAACCTCCTGACTCAGTATGTCCCAACCCGCGCACTTCGCTCTGCTCGCCAGCATCTGGTCTTGGTACCCCGGATCAAGGGCTGCCGAGCAGGAGGACGCTCCTTCCGCTATTTGGCAGCTAAATTGTGGAACTCACTACCAGCACACATACGTGAACGGAAAAACCTTTTGGACTTTAAAAGTGATGTCAAAACCCACTTATTTCCCCGAAATTAAACATGTCTGCTCCTACGCTAGGTTTCTATCCTTGAAGTCAGTCGCTCTTCTGCCATGAAGCGCCGGTACGCCCCTTTGCTGGGGCAGCTGAGCGCTATATAAATCAGTGTAACATAACATAACATAACTTTGAGAGACTGCAGAAAGCCTGTGCATGGTATTTACATCCACTTAAAAATAGTTCATTTAACTTCAGTGACAAAGAATGTTCGAAGTATTCTTTTTTTGTATAGAGTTTTTATATTATTCTTAAATAGTAGTTATTTACTTTGTAATTCAGATGTCCAGTTAAATTATGAATTTCGGTCTAATTTTAAAAGGTGCTATTATAAAGTCTTTAAGTAACCTGGTACCACTGCAGTTGTCTGCAATTAGAGCGCTTTGCAAGATGGTGGTATATTCCCGTCCCCTTTGCAAAAAATGAAAATGTAGCAGTAAAACAGTATAACACTTTTACTGAAAGCATATAGGTGCCATTTTTAGGCAGTAACGTGTTTTCTTTTAGTGATTCCCTTTTATTTTTGAAAGGCATGCTTGCAATAAAAAATAGATATATGTGAAAAATGCTCCAGCCTGACAAGGTCAGACCTACTGGCTTTGTCAATAATCATTTGCATTGTATTGTATTGTCAAGCGGTACACAAAATTACAATTGAAAGAAAAATAAATAAAACTGGATTGAACAGTGAAATTTCGGTCATGATACCAAGGCACTGTTGAATACGTTGTCTGAATGCAAGTCAACTAAAGAATTTCTGTATAATTAATAAACTACTAGAAGGTTTGAACAGGATATGTCTAGCAGAAATGTCATCAGGACCAGAATATATGATGTGCTTATTAACTTTATTCTACAAACAAACACTGTATGACATAAACAATTGTGGCTGATCGTAAAATCATGGGAGGCACTGTTAAATAAAAAGTTACCTGAAATATCCACTACTTTTAGAGAGGTAGCTTTGGGAAACTTTTCTTTAAGAATTTGGGTTATTCGAGCTTCTCCATCTGGTTTAGGAGTTAGCGTTCTCCTGGCATCATACCAAACGTTAATCTATCAGTAAATCAAACATAAAACGTTACAGTTTGCAAACTCGGTATGTAATCATAGCCATTTCATGGTGGTGAAATAAATGTGGCAAAGTAACATTTGAGTTATTTCTAGCCTTTCAGCACCTGTACTAAGGAACACCCATTTGTTACTTCGGTGACAAGGGCAAATTCGAGCTTATTTCCACAATACAGCACAATTGACATTGGAAGCAAACGTTTAAGACTCGCAATTTGCAGGTCATAACTACTTTACACAAGGAAATAACTCCTCTAATAGTCCCAAGTGATATTTAGGCCCACATGCATCAAGCATTTTTGGAGTCGCAAACGGTGCGATTCCTTAAAATCGTCCGTTTGCGATTCCAAAAGTGCTTTTTGGGATGCATGAAGCAATTTTAGAATTCGTAACATTTTTGCGAGTTCTAAAATTGCGATTGCTTTTAAGAAGTCGCAGATGTGCGATTTCTTAAAAGCAATGCATCATTACTTTTAAAAGTGCAAAATCGCAATTAGGGTGTCAAATTTACCGAGTGTTTGAACCACTCGGTAAATTTGGAAAAAGTGTTTAAAATGCTGAAAATGTTTTTTTTTCAACATTCATGTTTCACACACACACATGTCCTTAGGACATGTGTGTGTGAAACATGATGCGAAAAATACATTTCAGGGGTGCATGGGGGGGTCCTTTGGACCCCCCCCTGCACCCATGAAATTTTCAAAGTGCCACTCGCAATTTGCTAATGCCTTCCCATTGACTCCTATGGGCCTTTTGGCCCATAGGAATCAATGGGAATTGCGAAAATTAACCTAAGAATTCGGTATTTATTTGGGATTCGGTAAAAATTGCGATTTTTACCGAATCACAAATGAATACCGAAAATAATGATGCATACCATTTTGCGCTTCTTAATTTGCGATTCCTTATTTTTCGCAAATTAAGAAGTGCAAAATGTCTCAATGATGCATGTGGGCCTTACTGATTTAGCCATCCTGCGCAAATGTAACCCCTTGCATCCTGGTTTTAATTAAACACCTTTTGTTAAAACACGTAAACATAAAAATACTTCGAGGTTTTATTTATCCAAATATAAAAGCAGGAATTCTACGAAACTACATGCAATGGACGGTCTAGTTAAGCAGTGTCATGTGAAACTCATAACCTATACAAGCCCTCTTCTACCATTCGCAACATCAATGCAGAACATATTGTGTCCTCTCCCAGGACAGATGCATCTCTACTCCCATACCATCATTTTGCGGCGACACTTACCCTGGCGCTCCTCAGAAGCCGAGCGACACAATTCATACTCTCCCTACAATACACCACGGTCTCAACCGTCCCGCAGTTCACAAACTCCCGGGACATAACATGAAGGGAAGTCGCTGCGTTACGACGTCAGTGTCCTCTGCCGTCTGAAGCAGGACGCCGCGCAGGCTTTTTACGTCACTGCTTTCTCAGCTGAGTGAGAATATTATTCCAACTCTTTTAGTGCACCGAACCGCGCCCCTCCAGTCAGGCGGCTCCACCCTATCTTGTCTCGGACCCTAGTGCTCATTTTGGTACGCTGCGGGTTAATAGGCAAAGACTGTGACTCGGCTCACAATTTAAGTAACCAGCCTAGTGAAGTCTGCCAATTGTTAAACCATGTTTGTTAAATTTACCTTACATATTGTGAACATTTTGCTTAATAATGAGATATTTCATACGAAGTGTGCTGAAAGAAAAAGCACTTTGGATACATTTTTTCTTGTCCAGCCGCTTTTTCTCCCTTTCTTTACTCAATTTCAACTTTTAAAGCATTCTTTTTTCAGCACTCTAAACTGTCGGGATTACCCTGTTAAGATAAATGTCAGTGTCCACCGTGATATACCAGAACTGCAGTCTGTAATGTTTACTTTTTAGCGCAGAGGATAGAAATTGTCAGCTTTATACAATGTTTCTAATGCTGTTTTCTTAATTTACAATGTAATGTAGCCATGGTTTATTTTCGTTAACATTTGCTATAGTTTTAGTATTTGCACATCTGCCTTAGTGTGACTTCTTAGCGTTTCATCCTGTTAAGGTGTGTGTTTCTACAAGTTTCCCTAGAGTCTTCTTAGAGTGGAGTCCAAGTCATCATCTGAAGATGTAATTTGGGTATTATGTTCTGGTCAATATCTAAGAAATAGGTTTGTCCTCCTTTATAAACAATCGTATGGATGTCCTTGGCACTACCTTTAAGGCAGTGATTGGTAAGATCAGGGTTTTAAGTGAGATGAAAAAACTGGGGGGGTCTCTCAAAGGGGTGTGGCCAATGTAATTAAGAGTGTGGCTTAAAAACACCTAAGCAAAAAATATGTGCATAGCATAGTGTGACACCCGACTTGTATTTTGCTGTTTCTGTCATTGCAACTAGTTATATGATACAACAAGTAACATCATACTTACATCAAGTCAGGACTATTGGCGTTGTCAATGGCTGTTTGTTGCATAAGTTAAATAAGCAGCAACTATGGCTTGTATAGAATATTGAAAAAGCTTCCACTTAAAGCCCTGGTGACACCATGAGGATGTTGTTGCTCCTGAGTTTCAAAAAGAGAAGGGAAATCCAGAGAGAGAATGACTCTTTAAAGGATTTCCCTTCCCCTACAACGCTCACCTGGCATGCCTTCATGCCGTAACTTCTGCACTAATGAGATGTGAGCAGTGTGAACACGTCCACACTAGTGGGAAGTGAGCAGCACACATCGATGTACCTGCTATCACTGCAGTCGGAAAAAACAGACCGTCTATGCCAGGGCACAAAACAGAGCCCGATAGAGATCCGTTTCGAGGCCTCCTTTAAAAAACTGCCAGTGCTCAGCTCTGGTGAGACCCGGCCGACTTAAAGCCCTGGCTATGATGCAAGAATTAAATTTTCCTGCGATATGGGGGACCCAGCACCTTGAGCAGATGGGTTACTCCTTCCACTCTGCTGTACAGGGCATGTACTCTTCTACTAATTGCCTGATAATAGGCACTGTGATATTTTTGTGATTTTTCATGTCTCATTAGCTCTATAAGTCCTTGTTGGACTGCAACTGTTGGTGTGGTTCAAGGTGAATACAGATTCACATTCCAGTCCCATCTGGAGGCTATCGTTGTGCTCTCTTTGAGATCTAGTGTATAGGGAGAGTCTAAAAGAGATTGGCCTGTTTTTCTAGTCCATGAAATGAGAGGCATTTAACATTACGATCTAAATATACCATAATTCCACACTACTAAATTAGAAAGGTTCTGCATAATGAAGTATCCCATTGCTCCAGCGTGGCTCCAGAAGTCATTTCTAATCAATACTCACCAGCTCCTCGAAACCTTAAACACACAAATCATGCACCAGTGGGGCCCATAACACTGCGCATTTACCCTGTTCACTTACTCTAGGCTTCAAGGCTCTGGTGAATCACACTGGAGAAACGCTGTTGCCTTTTGGTGGAGCGTCTAAACCTATTTATCTATTCATTATTTACACCTGCAGATTTAACATTTATCCATGGACTAAATTATTCAGACACACCACCATAGTGGCAATGGATCTGCTAGAATGAAAATTAGGCGTAGGAAGAATCAAAGACCTGCTTTTACTTCTTCATTTATCTAATTTTTATTCAAAACAAGCTTTATCATGTCTGACATTTATGCATTAGTAAATCTTTATTCGATAAAACTTAAACTTTATTTCAAAATGATCATTTTATTTGAGCTCAAGAAAGAAATGGCCCGCAGAACTTCCCATGGAAGAACACCCTCCGCCGTGACAAGTTCTGACCAAGTAACTACACCTGCGCTTCTGACAGCTTGGGAAAGACTGTCTTTTAGGCATAATGGCGTGCCAGGGAAGTCCCAGATGGGGGCCAGATCTGAATAGTATTTTATACCCCAACATCGCTTCAGTCTGCACCACAACGTCAAGGCAGATCTTAAAACCTTTAGACAAACTTTTTTGAAGAATCTTGGGGACCCGTATTTATACAGAAAACCCGGACCTCCCCCTTCTAGGTCTTGCATCACCTTTAATATCCGTCCCCAATGAGATTCGTCTGGAGCGGTTAAGAGGGTACGGATGTTTTTTAATTGGAAGGAAAAAGAATACCAGAGAACATCCGGCAGCGCCATTCCACCCTTTAACAAGCTCCTTTTTAGTTTTTTCCATGAGAACCGAGCGTTCTTGTTTGCCCAGATGAAGCTACCTATCTTCCCCTGAATATTCCCCAGAACGTTATTTTGAAAGGTTCTGGGGGCTAAGATTGGGGACTCTTTTTCCTGTTTTAAATACATTCAACTCCGCTCCTGGTATGATACAGAGAAAGATAATATAGGGGGAAATTGGGAAATAGAGGTAGCTCTCCAGTCTGTTGGTGTCAGGAAGAAAGAGGTAGCCCTCTGGTATAGTGAATTGCTGAATTCGGAAGTGACCACAGCCACGCCTCTAAACCAGGTATGGAGTGCATCTGTCTTTGAGGCCCCTGCCGCTGAGCTCTATGAAAGATCTCTTACATTTCTATATAGGTATGTTAAGTTGGCCTCACTGAAAAAGAACCACTATTTTGTATTAAATAGGTTGTATTTTACGCCAAAAAAAATAGCTACGTTTGTCTGTCCCCCCCCCCCCTTGTGTCCAAGGTGTGATTCAGCAGAAGCGGATGATATACACATGTTTTATGATTGCCCTGTGATTGGCCCCTTTTGGACAAAAGTGGGAGAGACACTTGATAGTGTTTTAAAAATAAATATTGGTTTGAATGGGGTGAGGGTAATGTTTGGGTTGGACTTGGGAACCACTAATGAGCTCAGTGAGGAACAGATTGCATTAGCTTTCACTCTAATTATTATCGCTCGTAGAGAAATCTGCATGTTATGGAAAGATCCAGCCCCCCCACTACATGATAAATGGCTACAGTCTGTTCTAAAAACTGCACGGCTAGAGTTGGGGGCTATATATAATAGAAATACCATAGTTTGGCTCCCACTTTGGGAATGGGCACTCGAGCTGAGGTTGGTATCCGACTCCGTGTTTGTCCAATGATTACACGGGGCCCCGGGATAAAGGGGTAGCCAGGACGGCTTCGGGTGCAGCAAGGACCCCGACCCTGGGCGCACAAGAGAGAAAAAAAAAGGGTTGTTGGTGTCTTTCTTTTGCAAGTACCAAAGGTGAGATGAGGACAAAAAAAAAAAAAGAAAGAAATGGCTTTATTTCAGAAGACAGTTAAAATTAGCAAAGAACAGATAGTTCCAAAGTCATTCTCTCCTAACATCCCTAACTAGCACCCTCATCTTATCCTTAAATCCTGCAAAGCAAACAAGTGAAATCATAAGTATCTTACATCCAGGAATCGGTCAGCAATCGGGCAGCATCTCCGATGGAAATGGAAAAAGCAACCCCAAATAGACAAATCCAGGGGTTTTTATACCTTAATTCCCTAACTTAATCTATCTAAAAAGTATCTAACATCTCTTATTCAGTTTTTCATTGGACAATTTCGGGGTGGGTGAGCATCATCTCACCATTACAGCATTAATTTCACGACGTGTCAGCGAAAAAAGAAAGGGACTAAGGTTCTGTAATTCTCGAGACTGACTCCATTTTATATTGTGCCACCATTTTGTGTTGCCCTCACGTAGGCCTGTGAAGGTAGCCTGGCGAACAAAGTGGCCTGGCCTTCTTAGTCCATGTATACATTAACTTGGTTTCTTTCTGACTCTGGAATGAACTGTAAGAAACTGACCTCTTCACCTGAAACTGACCTCGCAAAGCCAATTTCCCTGATCGATCTTTGTCTGAGATTGCCAATCAATGTTCAGGACATCGTTAACTTTTAGTTTCCTTGCATATGCCTTATCTTGTTCATCATCTGTTACTGTTTCGTTTTTATGTTTCTTCATTACATGGGTTATGCTTTCAATTATAGGTTTGTCCGGCTTTTGGAGATTGAATTTGGGACATTCCTAATGATTAACTTTTGGGTTGGGATACTGTACATGTAATCATGCCATGCCCTGCAGTGTCATCTAAATCAGATTAACCTTTGTGAACTATGTAATTATAATGTTTTGCTCATATCCTACTAAAACTGTGGAAAAGTCAGCCCATAACGCTCCTGATGCCCAGGCTGCTGGCGCAAGGCGCCTCTTAGTTCCCATCATAAATAATTACCAAATGAAGAGACGGGCACTGGAAGCAGGAAGACAAGGAAAAAGGTTTATTTCTCATGAGGAGAGCCTGTCATTTCGGACACTCGCATAGTGTCTTCGGGAGGTGCTCTAACAAGTTTCTCTGAGGCTTCGTCTTTTATACACAGGTTTGTGGCACACAGACATCCTTTATTACAATCAAGACATTGTAAAGTATGAAGATATTCCAACACGTGGCTACAGTAGGGGCCCTTATCCTCCATACAATAGGAGGGGGTTGTCGCGCAGCTGAGTGTTCTGCTGATTCCATTGGAATGTGTGCGCCTGATCGAATCTCAGGGGGTGGGGTGGTCATGATCAATAGTGGCTCCTTTCAAGAGAGACGAGTGCATACAGTAGTGGGCAATAAACTGTATCCTCAGGCTAAGGGATGACCAGCGGTCCATGTGGACAATTAGGTTCAGAGGAAGAGGTCATCAAAGGAGAGATATTCATGAAAGGAAGGGTCAGTGTGGAAAATTGAGCGTAGAGAAAAGGGTTTATCAGAAGAGGGGTATTCATGGAAGGAAAGGAGGTGTTGGTCAGGCGCGGGGTGTGATTCCTAGAGACAGAGTCATGCGGGAGGGGAGGGCTCATGACTTGTGCATGTGAGAGCGGGGGCGGTCAGGGTGCATGGGGGAAGCTTGCAGGGTCAGGGAAGTGTGCCGACGATCGATCGTGAACAAGGAGACCATGATACCTAAAATGGCTGTCGTGTACGTGTGTGCATGGGTCTATGCTAGCGGGATAACACAGTCAGTGTTTTAGCGATATCCGTTCTGCTTACAACAAGGGGTACTGTGAACACAAATGAACGCCGCTTATGTACATACACATTGCTATTTTCAACAGTCGCCGCTTTTTTACATAAGCAAGTTCAATTTCTACATAGTCGATGCGATAGGCAGAATGCAATACATGTTAATTTACATTTGTTGGTTTCTTCATACAAGCCTAGAGATCGGCATAATATTTAGTCGGAGTCAAGAAAAGAGGTTCCGAAACATTATAGAATCAAGTTCAGACTTTTTCTCAGATGACATCAACATACAGTAAAAAGTGCTATATGAGACTTTTGGACTTGAGTGACCGATGAAATATTTTTGAAAGCAATAAAAATTTAGGGAGGAATTCAGTTCGATGTAAGCAACTAGTCAAGGGGTGGGTAGAAAGTTCAGGAAGGGGGGGGTCTGAGTGAAAATGTCTTTTCAACGATGAGCCACCACTGGTAGACTCTGGTAGTCCGTTTTCTTTTCGTTGGCGCTTTTGAGCACCGGCGGTGGAGCTATAAGTCCAGCTCGGAATCATCCTTACGCGTTGCAGGCTGCGATCAGTCCTCTGCTGTTAGATCACAGTCCTGTTTCCTAACTGATCTCCTTAGGGGTGCCTTATGCTGGGCACCTGCATGTCTTTCTTCTTCCGTGGCAAAACCTAATTCTATAGTCAAAAACTTATGTGAAAGAGTTTGTTGAATAATCGAGGGAAGAGAGGGCGGAGTGGGGCCAGATCTTCGAACACACCAAGGGACCAAGGGAGCAAAGGACAAGGAGCAGGCAAGCCCATCAGTCGGACTCAAAAGGGGGCGGGGACTTCAGGCACGAGTGGGTCAGCAAGTCGAGGGCTTCAAGGCAGCCCTTCATTCCTTCATCTGCCGAGTTTGAGAGTTGTGCCTCGTCCCGCGTCCCGTTGCTCTGCGGCTCCACCTTTGGTTGCGGTCACATGTGCTTCATGATCTGTGGCCAGGCTGTGCGTCACATCCAGCTCCTCTCCTCCGGTGATTGTATCTTTGAATGGGTAGAAAACAAGTTTTAGAAAAACTGGCAGGAGAAGACATTTATACATCTCAATTCCGTCCCCAATCCTATGTAGGTGGGGGATAAGTTCATCGGTCACAGTCAGAAGTCGTCACTTATGGAGTCTGTAGAAGTGCATTGCTTATTGAATTCATAAACCTGTTTAGCGTTCATTCGCGACATATGATGAGAGAAGTTGGACTTTTATACACAGTGTATTACGTCAAATTCAAAATCGAGTCCTTATGTAGAGACTCGCCCTTCCCTTTAACCCAAGTATCGACAATCTTACATCTCCCTTCGGGGTCGGCTAACTCTTGTAAGTGGGGGCGTCATCGTCATGAAGAAGGGGGAGGGGGTGGATGTAAAACATGCTCTTCTTGGGGAGTGAACGTTAATCAAGGTCATCAATTTCGCTTTCGAGGGTAGATGACATGAAGCTGGGGTTAATCGGGGGGAAACGGGGGCGCTTTGGACAGGGAGCTGGGGTCGATCGGGAGAAGTGGGGTACTCTGGACATCTGCACTCAAGGGCAGAGGAGCGAAGCAATCTGTGCATTGGGAATTGCATTTTTAGCGAACCGAAAAACAGAAGGCCATTGACGTTATAGTCCCCCCATAGAAGGCCAGATTAGGGGACATCCGTCGTCTTACCCGTCCTTTCCTTCATTACCAACTCGGGTTCTATCGTGTTGCAGGAAAGGGGAGGTAGTAATATGGCGAGTCACAATCGTTTAGTTCCGGTCAATTTTTCCAAACACCTTTGTGTTCGAGGAGACCCAATTAGGTGTTGTGCCGGGGGGGGCACAACGTTATCATACAAGGAAGGAGGGAACGGGGGGGCTTTAGAGAGTGAGAGAGAGTGAGAGAGTGAGAGAGTGAGAGAGAGAGAGAGAGAGAGAGAGAGAGAGAGACTGCACTCTAAGTGGTTCATTCAGTACACGTACGACATGGAGAAAGAGAGAGAGAGAGAGAGAGAGAGAGAGAGAGAGAGAGAGAGAGAGAGAGAGAGAGAGAGAGAGAGAGAGACCGCACTCTAAGTGATCCATTCAGTACACGTACGACATGGAGAGAGAAAGAGAGAGAGAGTCGTGTACAATAATGGATCATTCAGTGCACGCACAACATAGAACAACAGGGGTTAAGTAATACGGAAACACAAGCGGATGGATGACGTAGATCCATACATCACGTACACACAAACTCAGACGGGGGAGACAGCACATGTATTATATACAAAAATCCAAGACAAAACATAAAACAGTTATTGGCCAAAATTATCTTTTTCTGTAGGCTGTGCATCCTTATCATCCTAAGCTCTTTTTACCTTTTTCTTCTCTTTTATTCGCCGGCTGCCTTTACTGGTGGCTTTGATTGTACACACTTACGCCGTTGGCAATTGGTCATGAACTGACCTGGTCGGGCTAATGCTCACGGTGGTATTTTCGAGTCATTTTAGCAGATGTGTTTCCAGGCTGAGACAACAGTTGGTGTCAATTGGAGAACAATGGGGCAGCTTTTAGTTACTTGTCTATGAGGATGCGAAAAGGAGGTAGTAGGTTTTTAAATATTGGCAATATTCCTAGTCCTCCCGGCGGAGGGTACTTGTGTAAACCTTACCTCGGAACATTCCTTAAACTTTCCCTAGTTAGTTAAGTGTGGAGTGCTTAATCATGTGTGCACATTATTTTTGGTTGTATTATTCGCGGTGCGTGGGCACCATAATCGAACGCCTTTTTCCCGTCTCTTCGTCCGTTAGATCACCATTTTCTTTTTTTTTTTTTGTATTTTTAATCGATGTTACAAAGTGACCTGCAGAAAGAGGGAAAAAGAAGGGGGCGGGGGCAGCATTTAAGAATACATCAGCGCGCATAAACCCGAAAAGGCTTTTACTTACTACATACTCGGTCTATCTCCCCGGAACGCAGTTCTTGCCAACTCGGCATTTAAGCCCAGATGAACCTTTTAGTGTGGGAGAGATGATTATCGGAAGCCGGTGGATAGCATAGGTCACCCAAGTGTGGTATTACAGATCGTATGTAGGGAGGCCAGATGGCACTCCTTCGGAGCGACTTAGGGGCAATTTAGCACAATTTTCCTGATACAGGTAGCATATAAAGTATAGACTGAATTCCAGGGTCTTTTAGCGGTTGCTTTAGGCTGTACAAAAATGTGCAAAGTACATACAACAAAAACCTGGACCATTCATATTTGCAGTATTTCTGCGTATTATACCCTTTAACCCTTATCTAATCGAGCTGAGTCATTTCACCTATATTTTAGTTATATCGAAAATAGTGATCATTCATTCGAAACTTATCAATTTACGCGGGACAACTATGTTTGCTTTTTCCAAAAATCTTTAATAAGAATGTCGGTGCACAAATACGGCCTACAACCCCGTGGGCCGGCCACGGAGCAGGCTGGGACTGTATATGTGGGGATACTTGTTAGTGGAAAACTTTAATGGAGTCGGCGGTCGTTTATTTCATAATAAAAAGTGCGACAATAGCAATAAAATCATGTCGAGACTTCAGTGTGAGCGAGTGTCATAAGTGTTGGGCTTCGAACTTTCAATAATCATGATACGCCAAACTTAACAACAATTCCTTGTCCGAATGTTCAATCAATACCCATCTGATGTCAATTTACTGTCTGAACACATAATCAGTACCCATCCAATATCAATTCATTGTCCGAACATATAACCAGTACCCATCCCATATCAATTCATTTCCCGAACTGACAGTACACATCCCGAATCAATTAATTGTCCGAACATATAATCAGTACACATCCTATATCAATCCATGTGGTTTAAAAACCTGCATACATATCTCATGACACCAGGGCTGAACAATCGGGGTACAACAAGGAGTTGAAAGTTTCGTTTGCATCGGCGCCATTTTGGGTGCAGTCAGGCAGATCCAGGCATAGTCTAAATCTCCACTAACTCGTGGTTGGCCCAGAGCTTCTTTTGGCAGTCCAAAAGTTCCGTTAAAGGGCAAAAGAAAGGATCGGTGGTCTGAACCATCAGTCAAAAGGGGAGGGAGGCAACAATCTTTTCTACCGGGTCATACTGTGTTTTCACCGGAACTGATCCGAACTGTAGTCTGCAGGATTCTAGTCATTTAAACTGAGGCTGGCGCCAGCATGGGAGCGCCGACGTCCTGCGGCTACATTTCCATCGTTCCGTGGGCAATCATGGCA
Organism: Lissotriton helveticus; assembly: GCF_964261635.1. Lineage (NCBI taxonomy): Eukaryota > Metazoa > Chordata > Amphibia > Caudata > Salamandridae > Lissotriton > Lissotriton helveticus. The sequence continues at coordinate 681,244,876 of NC_136072.1, read as the reverse complement.
GTCATTCCCCATTCGGGGGTATCTGCGGGAGTCGGGGACTCCCGCGGCTCCTCTAGAATCTTCAAGGACGAGGAGAACTTTTATGATGGTGGCATCCACAAGCAACCGGGCCATTCCTTCATGCTGGGCTCGCTCTTGCAAGGTCGACCGCCATTTTGAGAGTTCGGCAGCTACCGGCGATCGCGGGGTCAAATGAGCAGACGGGCTCCAACCTGCCGGGCGAGGTGTCGCAGCATCGCCACAGTGGATGAACCCTTTTCCGGGTGCGTGGAGCGTTGAGGGTGCAGCTGGGGAGCCTCCACCTGGGGAGGTGGCAGAGGCTCGTTCGCGCCGCCTCTCCCTCCCGGTGCACCCCACGGCGTCTCGCTTGACATTTGTTATGGCCGGACCAGGTGATGAGGACGGGGGGGGGTCGGAGGCATGTGCAAGACATCCCCCCCAGGGTTGTCGCAGCCATTATAGAAGAAAGAAAGAAGCGCCCAGTACGTTTTCGGGCCGGGCCTCCGGTTGATGGTGGCCGGACGCTCTTCGCCACGGCCCCAGGAACGGGTCCCTTGGTTCATCCTGGGGACAGACCTTGGCGCGTGGTGCCGACTTCGGGCTGTTAGCGTAGTGGCCTCTCCACCCCCCAGGCCTCCCATGGAAGCTGGTCCAGACTGTCTGAGAGAGGGGGGGGGGTCGAGGACATGGACATTCCCCCTTCCTGCAACTCTCCAGGGTTGTCGAAGCCGCCACCACGGCCGGATCCCGTCGGCCTCGGCCTCTCCTCAGGCCCACCCCATGTGATGATCTCCGGCCGACGGTTGGCAGCAGGACCCGCCCTACATGTGTTGAAGATCTCGTCTTCCGGCTGGGCGTAGCCGCAAACCTGTTGCACTTTTTGGGAGTTTCCAGAATGGGGGCGGATGTCTGCTGACTTGTATCTTTCCCAGGTTGCTGTTATTTGGGCGTGGCAGGCGGTGGGACAGACATGTTTGGAGCGGTGAGGGGCGATGAAGCCTCGTTGCCTCGTGGCCGTCGCAATGTCAAGCCTGGCTTCTCTTATCATTTTCAGGCTTCTTATTACGGGCTTATTTCTAACGTTTCTTGTTTCTAGGACAATAATAGGTTTTATCATTAAGTATTGTTGTCGTTTCCTTGTTTGTTATTTAATAAAAAGTTCATCAGTGGCCTACTGATTTCGTTTTCCTATTCCTTTCTTTCTAGGTTGTTTCATGCTAAAGTTTCTGTTAACAGGATACAGTGATCACTTCGTTATTATTGCATATGTCCTTTTCACTAGGGGTGCTCTCTGGTCGGGCCAGATGACCTACCTCTAGTAAATGGTCCGAGTGGAACTGGTTTATCAATCAGTGGGGAGTAGATAGGCATGACAGATTACAACGGGGGACAAAGGTCCGCATTAACTACCCTTCACTACTTGCAAAGACTAGACAGAGTATTTATTTTCTATGTTATTTGCAAACAGAGAATACCTCAGAAAAGAACAAATTCCAAACAGTCAATGTTCGGACAACCAATCAATCAATGCGGAACGAAATAGGCACGACGGGTTACAATGGGGGCAAAAGCCTGCGTTACCTACCCTTCACTATCTGCAAAGGGAGAGAGAATATTCCTATTCTTCCCCGTTTGTAGGCAGAGAAGATCCTTAAGAGAACCAACTTCGAACAATTCAATGTTCGATCAAACAATCAATCAATGGGGAGAAAAATAGGTATGACGGATTACAATGGGGACAAAAGTCTGCATTACCTATCCTTCACTATCTGCAAAGACTAAACAGAGTATGGCGACTCTGTGCTTGTTTGCAAATAGAGAATCTCTCAGAGACAATAAAGTGAGTAATACTAGTATTTTCAAACAATCAAACAATCAATTTCGCAATTTGTCGTGTGTCACGACCTTACCCGGACCGGACCATGTGGACAGTTCTTCGCCTTCCTTTTTCCAGCGCCCGATCGTTCTCTTTCTCCATGTTTTTACCGCAGCATTCCTGTGGGATTCCAGTCAGGACAATAGGTCACTTGAGAGAGGTCCGTTCGGAATCGGTGAAGTTCATTCAATCGGCAGCCGGACGAGGGCCCTCTCAAGGCAGGTATACTCCAATCATTTAGATGTTCACCTCATCGTCTGGACCTCTCTTACCGGACCTTATGTCGCTGATGGACCCCGCGTTGGGACGCCAATTGTGGAAAAGTCAGCCCATAACGCTCCTGATGCCCAGGCTGCTGGCGCAAGGCGCCTCTTAGTTCCCATCATAAATAATTACCAAATGAAGAGACGGGCACTGGAAGCAGGAAGACAAGGAAAAAGGTTTATTTCTCATGAGGAGAGCCTGTCATTTCGGACACTCGCATAGTGTCTTCGGGAGGTGCTCTAACAAGTTTCTCTGAGGCTTCGTCTTTTATACACAGGTTTGTGGCACACAGACATCCTTTATTACAATCAAGACATTGTAAAGTATGAAGATATTCCAACACGTGGCTACAGTAGGGGCCCTTATCCTCCATACAATAGGAGGGGGTTGTCGCGCAGCTGAGTGTTCTGCTGATTCCATTGGAATGTGTGCGCCTGATCGAATCTCAGGGGGTGGGGTGGTCATGATCAATAGTGGCTCCTTTCAAGAGAGACGAGTGCATACAGTAGTGGGCAATAAACTGTATCCTCAGGCTAAGGGATGACCAGCGGTCCATGTGGACAATTAGGTTCAGAGGAAGAGGTCATCAAAGGAGAGATATTCATGAAAGGAAGGGTCAGTGTGGAAAATTGAGCGTAGAGAAAAGGGTTTATCAGAAGAGGGGTATTCATGGAAGGAAAGGAGGTGTTGGTCAGGCGCGGGGTGTGATTCCTAGAGACAGAGTCATGAGGGAGGGGAGGGCTCATGACTTGTGCATGTGAGAGCGGGGGCGGTCAGGGTGCATGGGGGAAGCTTGCAGGGTCAGGGAAGTGTGCCGACGATCGATCGTGAACAAGGAGACCACGATACCTAAAATGGCTGTCGTGTACGTGTGTGCATGGGTCTATGCTAGCGGGATAACACAGTCAGTGTTTTAGCGATATCCGTTCTGCTTACAACAAGGGGTACTGTGAACACAAATGAACGCCGCTTATGTACATACACATTGCTATTTTCAACAAAACCCCAAAGGCTACTCACCTGCTGACCCTCCAGATTTTCCATTTGTTTAGGAATGTAATTGGTACAACTCCCTTACATGCCTGGGGCAGGATAAAGAGTATATAAGACGTGAAGTAAGACCATTCTAGCAGACTGCCTCATTCAGTTGCTAAGGCTTCTGTGTGACGTAGTCTCACCTTATTTAAGGTTAATAAAAATGTTCTTTTATATTTCAGCTTCATGCCCAAATTCTTTATTATTGGTTTGAATGGACTAAGCATCAGTGAGACCCCTAAGAAGGAGTTCAGATCTCTTCAAATGGCACGGCCAACGCGGGCCTCATCAGAGAAGTGGCTATCTGAGGGAGTGATCTTGTCAGAAGACAGAAATCAACTGAGGAGGACAGGACAGGACTCTACAAAGGAGGTACTCTGTGAACGGAGGTTCTGGGGATTCTTTGTCTCTGCAGCCCAGTATATTTCTGATCTTCCCAATTTTGATCCTCCACATGATGTCACTCCTGACTGAGAACCTTTTTGGCGTGAGTATTTTAAAAAAAAGACCGTTAGGTCATTTAGAACTTGGCAGTTAGAATTTGGACAACTTTTTGTTTGGTATAGCTTTGGAATTTTGGAATTTGTGTAGCCCAACTTTGGATTTGTATAGGTTTGTATATGCGAATTGCAATTCGTGTAGGCAGGTAATGAGGAGACTTTTCACTACTTTGTATAAGATTTGAACGGTGCAACGTACGGAGAGTACCTTAAGCACTATTTTGTTTATAATATTTGCATATTCTGCAGTATTTTTGGCATACCTGTTTTCAAGCTCACATCAGAGAATGGGTTGCTTTTTGGAAGGTACCATAGTGTGATGTGAAGTAAATTAGCCGGCTCCCCTAGAGGGAACACCTAAATAGGTTTAGGTATAAAAACATATTTCTTCCTTGGTGATTCTGTATCCCCAGGGAATTAAAATATGGACATAATACATACAAGGATCCTCTGTTCTGTGCAATTTTATGAATGGAGATATGCAGAGCGATTTTTGGTGTTCTGCCAGCCAAAGCTAGTGAATTGAGTGTATCTTGGCTTCATGGAAATAAAGGTCTGTGGGGCTGTTTTTGCAGTTTTTGGAACACTATTGAGAAGCGCTTCTTGTAAATATGACTTACACCTAGTATTTACAAATGGTTTGGTTTAAGTACAGTCTGTGGGCTGTCCTTTGTTTCTGTCTTGAGTATTGATCTGTGGGTTAAATGTGTGCTTAAATGTCGATGTGGTTTTCCCATTAGTGCAACTTCTGTAAGTAAATAGCGATGGCGCTATTTATGAAATAAAAGACTAAAAGCGCGCTGTATTGTGTGTCCTGAGTGTTTGACCCCTTTCTGTTTATGTCTGAAATGAGCTCAATATGTGTTTGTGGTTTTTTCTTGATGTTTTCAGTCTGTTATGCAAAATGTTAGTTAATTAATATTAATCAGAAATGAAATAAAAATCCAGAAATGAACCATGTGAAATGCTAAAATAGCTATAAGTTGCTATTTAATTTATAGAGTAAGCAATTATGTACATGTACAATGCTTTAAAGATAAAATTAAAATTCACATTCACTAGGAATAAAATACCCCTCAAAAACGAAATTGTGTGTTTTGCCAAAAAATAAACTTACAGCATTTTCCTCAGATACATTGTATTAGGTATTAACAGGCAAACACACGATCTGAATACATTGGATTTTGTTGTATTGCACACGCATTTTGAAACTTGAAATGTCTTAGTTTTAGTTTTAAATAGACAGCCACCGTGCCCCCATTTTCAACACTAAGAAACAGCTGTTGCTGCCGCTAAGCAAGCAACACGAAGCAATCACGAATAGACAGGAATGTTTACTCAGTCAGGACTTTCCCAGTTAAACACAGGTGAACCTTTGCATTTCAGAATAGTGTTTTAAAAAGGTTACAAAAATAAGGTTCATTATTTTGTATTACAGGAAAACATGTCAATTAAGGGTTTCCTTTCTTTAAGCATTTTTTGTAAGCACATTTTTGGTTCTAATATTAAAATAACTGTCCTTTTAAATAAAAGTGGCGCAAAAATTTGTCATGTTTCAAGTTAGGCTTATGTGCTTAGGCTTGTGAATGAATGCGTCTAAATATGATAGGCAAGGGATGCAGCTTGCTATTATATGTGGAAATATTAAAAATGGTTTTATTAAAAGAAAAATGACTAATTATGGAAAATTATTATTTTTTAAAAAGTAGTGCTTTTAAAATCGTTTTTTAATATTTATAAAGCTTAATACTCATACTATGACCTCCTAGCATTACAATTTAATTTAAGTTGTGTTAAACCGCAAAAATTAGAACATTTGCATATGGAATTTCACTTGGCGCAGGCGTAAAAAACTCATTTTTCTAAGGATTTACATGAGATATGTCTAATGTCCAATCTCTGCAATCTGTAAAGAACATTCTGAGGATGATTAATATGTAGCACTATTATAGGATATTTATTTTTAAGTGCCACAAAGTCGAATTTGGGTAAATAGACTATTTAAACAGCATTGTTTTTCATTTAGAGTAGCTTTTAAAGTGCCTTAGGCTTCAGTAAATGCATACATTTAGGTATGATACAAATTTGCAGGTTGTTCTCATTTGGGGTTGCTCTTAATGGCTCAGTGAGCCAATGTGCCCGGTGCAGAGGTTTGAGTTTAATATCAGGGTTGAAGGTTTTAACTCTAGCTGGACCTACTGAGACGTTCATCCATTTAAGGTTGATGAAATGAGTACCATTGCATAGGGTGGTAACAAACATTTGTTCTAAAGCTGGTCTGTTGTGTTCTGCGAAATATTCATAGTAGATGTTTTTGAGTTGACGCACTGAAGCTGGACGACCCGGGCCATCTCGTGGAGGAAGATGCGCCGGCGTCTGGAGCGGGAAGCTCGACCTGCCCACGAGATCCATCCTTGGGGAACATCATGCAGGCGATAGTAGCGTCGCGGGAAGCTCTTGAAAAGCGAATAGACACCATCGGATCGAACCTGACCTTATTGAAAGATGACCACAGGAAGCTGAAGGAGCGGGTGGCGACCTCGGAGGTAACCCTGAAAGATTTGCCTGGGGATGTGGCTACTCTGAGAGCATCATTGGCGGAGGTGGCTCAGAAGGTCCGGGTGCTGGAGCTCAGGGCCGAGGACAGTGAAGGGCGCTCCAGACGTAACAACCTCTGCCTCGTGGGGGTCCCAGAAAAAGTGGAGGGCCAAGATGCGGTCACCTACCTGGAGGGTTGGCTGCGGACTGAGGTGGCTCCAGAAGGACTTTCCCCGTTTTTTGCCCTGGAGCGGGCCCACAGAGTCCCGGCACGCCCTCCCAAGCCGGGAAGACCACCGCAGCCGATAGTGATGCGCCTCCTGCACTTCCGAGATAGAGATCACATCCTCCGGAGGGTCAGGGACCTGCCGGACCTGAGAATTGATAATAGCAGGGTCATGGTTTTCCCGGACTTCACCAGAGACGTACAAAGACAACGGGCCTCTTTCCTGGCGGTCAAGCGGAAGTTGAGGTCGCTGCAGCTGCCCTATGCTATGTTGTTCCCGGCTCGGCTGCGGGTCATCGCTGGAGGACGCTCCCACTTTTTCCTCACACCGCAGGAGGCTTGGAGCTGGTTAGATACCAGGGGGGAGTCGGGCGCAGACGCCCCTCCGGAAACCTCGCCTGGAAGGCACTCTACTTAGACGACGCCGACGCGGAGGACTGGTTCCCCGTCGGGATGGCAGCAGGAAAGAGCTAAGGCGGTGCTGGCAGTGGTGGCCATCAGCCAGGGAGACGCCAGCCCTTCCAGTAGCGTGTCGGAGCAGTCGAAGGTCAGTGCTACCAGTCCTGGCTCCAGTAGTGGGCACGATCTCTCGGAGACGGACCTGCCGGTGGTGACTCCCCAAACAGCGGACGGAATCCTTGGCTGATGTGGACGGCAAGACACTGGACACATTTGTAAGGTACTGGGTTGCGGGTTGAGGCTGCCTTCGAACGCTGTGCGGAGAGGTGTGGAGGCCTCCTGGGACTTATCACCGGGATGTGGGGGGGGGAAGAGCCAGGGGGCTTCTCCTGAATGTTCCGGGGGGGGGTGGGGCGGGGGTGGGGGGCTTTGGGCCTGTTCGGGTCGGCGTACTGGCCACTTTAGCCCTATTCTATTGAAGTACACTTTCACTACTTGAGTTTGGATGGGGTTTCCATGTTGGTTGTCTGTCCTGGGGTGTGGGAGTTGGGGAAGTTTATTTGATCAGGTTGGGGGAGGGATGGGGGTGGGACCCGGGCGTGCCAGGGGGGTCGATGAGAGAGTGGATGAAGCGCGATGGGCTCTACAATGGGACCGACCTAGGCTACAAATGTCTCACGTGGAATGTAAGAGGGATGCATACAATGCATAGGCGCCACAAGATCCACTCCTATTTAGTCAGAGGGGGCACTCACTTCACCTTCCTCCAGGAAACACATCTACTAGGTAAGGAGGGGAAGGCGCTACAACGGAGATGGAGGGGGCATGTCTACCACACTGGCTACTCCGCATATGCTAGGGGGGTGGCCATTTGGATACGGGCGGGTGTTCCTTTCCAGTGCACACAGCAATTAATTGACCCAGAGGGGAGGTATGTCATGGTGCGGGGCAAACTGGATGGGAGGGACCTTACCTTGGGTTGCCTGTACGCCCCGAACGTAGACCAGCCTGCATTTCTCTCCTTGCTGTCCAACAGGCTGACCCCGTTTTTGGTGGAGCCCTTGCTCCTTGGCGGGGACTTCAATAGCGTGTCTGACACTGCCCTGGACAGATCGCACCCCCCCTACCTAATGCACCAGCTGGAAAACTGGCACTTGCGCGCTCTGCCTGGCAACACCAATGGCACCTGGTCGACTCATGGAGGGCTAACCATCCGTCGGACAGAGACTATTCGTTTTTCTCCGCTCTCCATGAGCTACACGTTCGCATCGATGCCTTCCTGTGCTCCCAGGACGTGCATGCAGAGGTGTGCCGCAGTGAGTATCTCACGCGCACGATCTCTGATCATAACCCGCTACTTGTGCAGCTGCGCTGGTCGCAGTGCCGCCCGCGAATCCCTGCCTGGAAGCTGCGCCCGGAGGCGCTAGATGACCAGCTCTTCCGAACCACAATAGCCTCGAACATCGAGGCGTACTTTCAGGTCAATGCGGGCACCTCGGGCTCAGCCGTGATTGAATGGGACGCCTTCAAGTCGGTGGTGCGGGGACAATGCATTGCGACGGCGTCGGGAGTTAGGAGAACCTTGCTAGCAGACGTCACAAAGGGGGACGAGAAGCTGCGGGGGCTGGAGAGAGGGAGGCCTGAGCGACCGGACACGCATGAGGCACTACTTGAGGCGCGGGAAGTGGTGGCGGCGACAGTGGAGCGCCTCAGGTGCTTCGACTACAAGGCCTACCTCACACGCGCGCACTCGGAGCGCGATAAGTCGGGAGCTCTTTTGGCCTGGCTGGCCAATCCGGCTCGCCGGAGCTCGGTCATCCTTGAGCTCAGGGATCACTCGGGAGTGGCGCGGTTTGACCAAGGAGGGATTAATGAGATATTCTATGATTACTACACGGAGCTTTACCGCAGCAGGGTCCTGCCGTCGGTGGACGAATTCCAGAGCTTCATGGTGGGGCTAGACTTGCCGGAGCTGGGGGAGGAGGACGCGAAGCTGCTCGGGGGCAAAATTGAGGTGAGGGAGGTGAGAGTCGCCATCAAGGGTATGGCGAGGAACACGACACCGGGGTCTGACGGGCTCCCAACGGAATTTTATCTCACCTATGTCGACCTTCTGGCACCCAGGTTGACGTGGCTCTACAATGAGGCGAAGCGGCTGGGCAGCCTGCCGACGACCACTGGCGAAGCGCTCATAGTCCCCCTATTAAAACCAGCCGTGGGACAGGGCGCGTATCGCCCACTGTCCATGCTGGACTATAAGATTTTGAGTAAAATCTTGGTGACGCGTTTGCTCCCCCATATGCCCACGTTGATCCACGCGGACCAGTCAGGCTTCATCCCGGCCCGCAACACGGCACTTAACGTACGGCGGCTTCTGCATGTACTGGAGGCTGACACCTATGACGGCGATGAGGCGGTGGTGTTTGCAGTAGACATGGAGAAGGCCTTTGACAGCCTGGAATGGCCTTATCTCTTCCATGTCATGCGCACGCTGGGCCTGGGCGAGGGCTTCATGGATTGGACGGCGCTGCTCTACCGGAACGCGACGGCGAGGGTCAGAACTGGGAGAGTTATCTCTGAGATGTGTGCGGTGGGCAGGGGCACCCGCCAGGGATGTCCTCTTTCCCCCCTATTGTTCGCCATAGCCGTCGAACCCCTCGCGGCGCGTGCCCGGCTGGGTCGGGCATATCTGGGGCTGGATGTTTTTGGACAGGTACACCACATCGCATTATATGCAGATGACCTGCTGATGTTCCTAGCGGACTCGACTGACTCTCTGCGCGGAGCTAAGACCCTCCTACAATCTTTGAGCAGGGTGTCAGGCCTCCGAGTAAACTGGGCGAAGTCCTACCTGTTCCCGGCCCGCCCACGAAGAATATGTCCACAGTCCACGGAGGGGGTGACGTGGGAGGAGAGGAGTCTGCGCTACCTAGGGACCTCGATCTTCCATGATAAGGCGGATATCCTTGAGGGAAATATTGGATCGGCAATTAGGCACACTAAAGAGAACTTCGACTTTTGGAGCACGCTCCCATTGTCACTAATGGGGAGAGTGGCACTTCTTAAGATGGTGACCCTGCCGCGGCTGCTTTATTTCTTCAGGACCCTCCCGATCTGGGTCCCGGCGAGCTACTTCCGGCGGTTGAGGTCGATTGTAATCGGCTTTCTGTGGGGGGCGGGCAGACGCAGGGTAGCACACAGTACACTTCTCCGCCCTAGGGCGGAGGGTGGACTAGCGGTGCCAGACTACGAGTTATACTACCTAGCGGCACGGCTGCAATGGCTGACGCAATGGGTCGCGAGAGCCAGGAGAGGGGAGGACGGATCCGGGGAGCCGGTGGGCCCGGTTCAGGTGTTATCCCGGATTGTTCTGGGGCTCCCGATGAGAGATTTCCACCTCACTCAGGAATTTGTGACGGCCCGGAAATGCTGGAATAGATATCGCCGGAGGGGCCGTATTACGGTCCCATATGCACCTGAGATCCCGCTCAAGCTGTGCGGGGCACTACCGCATGGGGGCTCGTGGCACGGTCTAGAGGGTTGGGATCTGCAGGGGCTGACGTCCATATGGGACCTCTATGAGAACGGGGTACTGCTGCCTTTTGACCTTCTGAGAGACCGCTTTGAGCTGGCAGGAGGGGCTTCCTCCTTCATGCGGCACTAACGTCGGCGATCCGCAAGCACTGGAAGACGGGCATGACGGAGCCGCCACTGTCTCTGGGCTGCCAGTACGTGGTGATGATGGCGGGGACGGTCAAGGCAGTCACGTGCCTATATAGACGCATGGTCTCGGAGACTGTGCCCCACTGCTGACCCTGAAGGCGAGATGGGAGGCGGACCTGGCGACGGAGATCCCTGAGGAGGCGTGGACTGGCATAGTGGCACGGGCCCGAAACGGAACGCGCAACGCTAGGTTTCAGCTGGTGCACTTTTATGTCCTGCACAGGGCCTACCTGACCCCTGACAAATTACATAAATATTTCCCAGCCCATCCGGCGGCCTGCCCGCGATGCCCGGCGGACTTGGCTGATTTCCAGCACATGTTCTGGTCCTGCCCAGAGTTGGGTTCCTTTTGGCGGGAGGTAGTGGACAGCCTGAGGGAGGTTACGGAGAGGGACTTGCAATTCACCATGGCACACTGCATCCTACACTGGTTCCCACACACATCGAAGAACAAGATTACTAGCAAGTTCCTGGACCTGGGTCTACTCCTAGCGAAGCGGGCCATAACATCCCAATGGAAGGCGAACAGGGGCCCCACGGTGGAGAGGTGGAAGGCTGAGCTTCTCAAATGGGCCCGGTGTGAGGGAGAGCTCCGTATGCAGTCTGCGCTTAGGGCAGACAATGACGCGGCTCTGGAGAGGGCCAGGGCGTGGGAGGGGTTGGTCTTGGGCCTCACACTTTTGGACCTGGATGAGGAGGACGCCCCGGCGCGTAGCCCTGCTCCGGCAGAACAACCGCCTGGAGAGATGGTGACCTAGGCTCCCTCCCTTGTTCCCCTACTTCCTATGTGATGACTGCAAGTTGTTTGTTGATTGCTCCTGATGGTCTACTTCGGGTCTGGGTTTGTCGGGATGGATGTGGACTCGCACTGGTGGTACGCTGGCACGTCTGGGGGGTGGGGGCGGGGTTAGGGGTGGGGGGTAGATCTAGAGGAGGGGAGGGGGTTGGGAGGGGTTGGGAGAGATGAGCGGGAAGGGGGTTGTTGATCAGAAATGGAGAAGAGGAACTACTGATCCTACTGGACATTGCGCATGGGGGGGAATGAGAGGACCGAAAAGCAGCACTGCCATTTCCCGAATGATTGGTTGTCGCTGAGCCATGCTGTACTTCCCAGCACAAGACTTTATCTGCTGTTGCGCCGCTCGACCTCCGGGGTGTGAGCTAAATGGCTGTGTGGCGTATATAATGTAGATTCATAGATATAATGGTCAACAGAGGGAATGACACAAATGCTTTGATTGTACCACCTACTTTGCTGCAATAAAAAAATACTTACAAAAAAAATAGTAGATGTTTTTGAGTCTGGGAATAGGAGTGGATTGTGGCACCTAAAGGGAGTAATATATATGGTATGTGGTTTTGGATAGGGTTGGTTATTGCAGGTTAGAAAGAGTTGGGAAGGTTTTTTTTTCTTTGACAGCTTCAGAGTGATGAGCCACGGAGTGCGCGAGGCAGATTTTGACCTTAAGGTCTGTCAGGTGGGGGTTTGGAGTAAGTGAAAACAGATGTTCTGCTGAGGTGTTATTCTTAGCTCTTGGAGGACTGTGCTAGGCTTTCATGTATGTCGACATCTGCAGCCTATTAAATAAGGCCTTGTCTCCGAGAAGTGCATTTCTGAGCGGCCTCGCTCAAAGCAGGGCCTAAAAGGGGGTGATACATTTGTATTTCTGTTTTTGAAAAATTATGTCCATGTAAGTTGCTTTCATTTAACAGAACAAGAAATGTTGCATTAGTTTTAGAAGATGGTTGGTTACAGTTGATATTTTGTATGTTATGTGAAGTGTCAGCAGTATGTTGAAGCAAGATGTTGTTTTTGTATGACTCCTTGAAAAGAAATGTTCGTGTGTTTTTCACGTTTTTTGCATTTTGTCCTTCTATGAATTGTCCCTGTTGGTCCTGTGTGTCAGAAGCGACACAGTAAGTCATATTTGACAGCCGATCTCCACTAACTGGTGATCTCCTGTCAAAAGGAGGGTGTGTGAAGTAAAACAAAGTGTAATTTTAATTTTAAGCCTGACAAATTAAGCAGGCCCAAATATTGGGTTTTGGGCTGCATGAAGTGCTTGCGTCACCGCTCATTTACATGTGCTATTGTAATTTGTATATGCTTTTTGTGCTTGGTATACAGCACGTATATCTGATGGCTTGACATGTGTGTTTTTTATTTCATGTATGTTTTTGTTTTATGTTGCTGCTTTTTATACTATTACAAGTTCCCCTGTGTTGTGAAGGGATTTGCATGACGATGCGTATCGCTGCACAACAGTTGGGTGGATTTGCTCTGATACTAAATTTCACAGATGTGATATTTTCATGCTGTGAACAAGACAGACAACACTTCACCAGTGTATGTCAATTTGGCTATAATAGTATTGAAGAACAAGCATTGGCATAGCCAATAGGTCTCGCTTTTGGGACCTTATAAGTGGTTATGCAGCATAATTTCCTTGTTGCAACAACATAAAATGTCGCATGGCAAAACACTTAGATGGTCCCAAAAGCGAGCCCTATTGGCTATTTGCAATGCAATAAGTCTTGCATTTAGGCAACTTTAAGCTGTTGGCATAGTAAATGACAATGCCTTTTTATTTTATTGTAAATGAAAAAATTATTGAAAGTTATTGTCATTTACAATGCCATTATGTTCAACTTAAGTAAATGGGAGACCTATAGCATTGCAAATGATTGTTATTTATGATGTGTATCACCTAGTGGGATGCAATGATGGAAAATGCAAAATACAAATAGGATGGCATAATGTTTTTGTGCTGAGTGTTGTTGTGTTGGTGTTTATTAGTGTTTTTTGCTTTTGAAGTTGTGGTGGTGCTGAGTGGTGTTGTGGTGGTGATGAGTGTATATGTGTAGCTGCTAATTAAAATTTTGGTGTTTTTGAGTGATGATGGGGAAGTGCACATTGATGAAGCGTTGAGTGATGCTGGCATTGATTTTGTTGTTGATGTATTGGTGGTGAGTTGTGCTGTGGTGGTGTTGTGTGATGATGTGTTGATGCTGAGTGGTGCTGTTGTGATGCATATTGATATTGGTGTTGTGCTGAGTGGTGTTGTGGTGGTGCAGATTGATGCTGTTGTTATGTAGAGTGATGCATGTGTTGCGCTGAGTACTACAGGCGTTGTGCGACTGAATGTTGGAGATGTGTTGACTGATGCAGAGTATGGTGTGAGTGATGCAGTTGTCGCGCTGAATGATGCAGGTATTGTAGATAGAGTGATGTACTTATGTTTGCTGACTTATGCATTATTTTTGTAGAGTGTTGCAAGTGTTGCGTGTAGCGATGCAAGTGTTGTGCGTATTTTTGCGGCGTTGCGGTGAGTATTTTATGTGTTTTGCGATGAGTGTTGCATGTGTTGTGATGAATGATGTTGTTTTTACTCTTAGTGCAGCATGTGTTGTGCTGTTTGATGCTGTGGTGTTGTAGAGTTATGTTGTGGTGTAGCGTTTCTGATGTATAGTGATGCCAATAGGTCTCGCTTGTGGGACCTTATAAGTATTTAGTTTTGCAGCACAATATGATGAGTGGCGTTGCGTGTGTGAGTGGCGTTGCGTGTGTGAGTGGCGTTGCGTGTGTGAGTGGCGTTGCGTGTGTGAGTGGCGTTGTATGTGTGAGTGGCGTTGCGTGTGTGAGTGGCATTGCATGTGTGAGTGGCGTTGCGTGTGTGAGTGGCGTTGCATGTGTGAGTGGCGTTGTGTGTGTGAGTGGCGTTGCGTGTGTGATTGGCGTTGCGTGTGTGAGTGGCGTTGCGTGTGAGAGTGGCGTTGCGTGTGTGAGTGGCGTTGCGTGTGTGAGTGGCACTGCGTGTGTGAGTGGCGTTGCGTGTGTGGCGTTGCATGTGTGAGTGGTGTTGCGTGTGTGAGTGGCGTTGCGTGTGTGAGTGGCGTTGCGTGTGTGAGTGGCGTTGCGTGTGTGAGTGGCATTGCGTGTGTGAGTGGCGTTGCGTGGGTGAGTGGCGTTGCGTGCGTGAGTGGCGTTGCGTGTGTGAGTGGCATTGCGTGTGTGAGTGGCGTTGCGTGGGTGAGTGGCGTTGCGTGCATGAGTGGTGTTGCGTGTGTGAGTGGCGTTGCATGTGTGAGTGGCGTTGCGTGCGTGAGTGGCGTTGCGTGTGTGAGTGGCATTGCGTGTGTGAGTGGCGTTGCGTGGGTGAGTGGCGTTGCGTGCGTGAGTGGCGTTGCGTGTGTGAGTGGCGTTGCGTGTGTGAGTGGCATTGCATGTGTGAGTGGTGTTGCGTGTGTGTGGCATTGCGTGCGTGAGTGGCGTTGCGTGCGTGAGTGGCGTTGCGTGTGTGAGTGGCGTTGCGTGTGTGAGTGGCGTTGTGTGTGTGAGTGGCGTTGCGTCGATGAGTGGTGTTGCGTGGATGAGTGGTGTTGCGTGGATGAGTGGGGTTGCGTGTGTGAGTGGTGTTGTTTGGGTGAGTGGCGTTGCGTGGGTGAGTGTGGTGTTGCGTGGATGATAGCGGGCTTACGTATAAGTGTATAGTAGTGTTGCTATTTGTAGTGTGTGATGTGTATTTGTATCCGAATTGATGTTGTGTAATTTATCGTTGATAGTATGCAATAAATGTAATTTTTATGTTTTTAATTTTTTTATGTATGTTTTTGTTAATTTATTTTGTGTGTGGCGTGTGTGTTAGTGTAGTGTTGTGTTCCGTAATTAATTTGTTTAAATTATTTTTATTTTTTAATGGCGGACGCAATGCGTACCCTTGACGCTACTTACGTTTAGTAGGTCAGCAGTCTAGTTTTTTTTTTTTCTTTAGACTTCCGTGTTCTATATTTTATTGACATTTTTGTCAGCCAATCGTAGTGCTACGTTTTTGACGTAGTGTTGCGATTGGCGTGCGTCACCGGGGAATTTTCCAGAAGATCGAGAATGGTGGTGTGCGGATGGCGTGTTCTTGTTACTGTGCTGTTTTTGCGTTGTTTGACAGGTAAGAGTTTATTTGAATGTTTATGTCAAAAGTTTATTGAATGTACTATTGATAGTGTGTCTAAATTAATTAATGTATATTTATGTTTTTCTATAATTTCCTCAATGTTGTGTTCGCGACTCAATTTGTAATAGCGTATTCACTTAATGTTAAAGAAATTAAATGTTTGTAAACTTGATATATTATGTATATGTTTCTGACTACTGATATTTTATTAATATATTGTTTGTATACGAATTATTACGTACCTAATTTTTATTAACTCGGCGAATGGGTATGTAGTTTGAGTCTATGTATTTTTCGGATGTGAAATCTTGTAATATTTTGTTATTTTGTGTATAACATAGATGTATGTTCTTGCATTGTATGTACTGCATATTGTGACATGTATTTATTGCGAGTATGTAAATATTTTATTATGGTGATGGGATAATGAGAAAAACTAAATATTTTAGTGGATGACCAGTGTTTATACGAACATCTTGAAATGTTTATTGAATGTTTTTTTATGTTATTTTCGTGTGAATTGAAGTATGCGAATAGTGTTAGCCAACATATTTTGAAAGTGCACATGTGGATGTTCCTTTGAGTTTGCATTTTTCTTGTAGTTGTATGTTTTCTTTTTTCCCATTTATCCTGCTATTTTCTTGTGTTGTTTGTTTATGTAAGAATATCAATTTTTTCCGACTGTTACTTAAAGGTGATATTAATGAACATATTCATATTTATTTTTGTACATTTTTGCTACTGTAGTTGTTAGGTACTTTGTGAGTAAAAGATAATTTTGTGATGTAGTACATTTGATGTTGTGTGACTGTGAGTGTTTATCCTGTGTTTATTATTTGTTATTATGATATGTGTGTTGTTTTATTTTATTCAACTGTATCTTTTATTTGTAGATCGTATTAAAAACTGGCTTACGCTATGTATCCCCTTTATGTCAGTTACGTAATTGAATTTAGCGTTCTAGTTTTTTTAAATTTGTTTTGATGTAATGTTTATTGTGACGTAATTTCTAGCCAATCGCATCGCTACTTTGGATGACGTAGCGTTGCGTTTGACGTGCGTCAACGTGGAACTTTCCAGATTGGTGTGAATGTTATTCCGGGAAAGGCGTGTTCTTCTTCCGTTCTTGTTCCTGCGTCGTTTGACTGGTAAGCTGAAAAAAAATTTAGTTACTACATGAATATGAATGTATTATTTATTGTGTTTCTATTGTTATTAAATCTATCAATTTTTTAGATGTATTATTGACTATTTGCTATTCTGGCTTGTTTATTGGTTACCATATCTACTTATTATATAATATTTTACAGTTATTTACATATTGTGACATGTATTTATTGCGCGTATGTAAATATTGGATTATGGTAATGGCATAATGATAAAATGTAAATATTTTATTGGATGCAGTGTTTATATGAACATGTCGAACTGTTTATTGAATGTTTTTTATTCTTATTTTCGTGTGAAATGAAATATGCGAATAGTGTTAGGCAACATATTTTGAAAGTGCACATGTGGATGTTCCTTTGAGTTTGCAGTTCAGTTTTAGTTGTTAGTTTACTTTATTCCCATTTATCCTGATATGTCCTTGTGTTGTTTGTTTAGCTAAAATTTAAAATTGTGCGGAGTATTTATGAAATGTGATATTAATGAACGTATAAATCTATATTTTAGTTATTTTTTGATAGTGTACTTTTCATGTACTTTGTGAGTAAAATATTATTTTGTGATGTAACATATTTGATGTTGTGTGAGTGTGAGTGTTTATCCAGTGGTAAATATGATTTTTATGACATATGTGTTGTTAATGTTTTTAAACTGTAATTATTTTCAAATTTTACGTATTTCAAAATGGCGGACGCTATGTATTCCCTTTACGTCCGTTACGTAATAGAATTTAGCGTTCTAGTTTTCTATTTGTTTTTATGTAAATTTAAGTGTGACGTAATTTCTAGCCAATAGCATCGCTACTTTTAGTGACGTCGCGTTGCGTTTGACGTGCGTCAACGTGGAACTTTCCAGATTGGTGTGAATGTTATTCCGGGAAAGGCGTGTTCTTCTTCCGTTCTTGTTCCTGCGTCGTTTGACTGGTAAGCTGAAAAAAAATTACGTTACTACATGAATATGAATGTATTATTTATTGTGTTTCTATTGTTATTAAATCTATCAATTTTTTAGATGTATTATTGAGTTTTTGCTATTCTGCCTTGTGTATTGGTTACCATATGTACTTATTATATAATATTTTACAGTTATTTACATATTGTGACATGTATTTTTTACGCGTATGTAAATATTGAATTATGGTAATGGTATAATGATAAAATGTAAATATTTTATTGGATGCAGTGTTTATATGAACATGTCGAACTGTTTATTGAATGTTTTTTATTCTTATTTTCGTGTGAAATGAAATATGCGAATAGTGTTAGGCAACATATTTTGAAAGTGCACATGTGGATGTTCCTTTGAGTTTGCAGTTCGGTTTTAGTTGTTAGTTTACTTTATTTCCATTTATCCTGATATGTCCTTGTGTTGTTTGTTTAGCTAAAATTTAAAATTGTGCGGAGTATTTATGAAATGTGATATTAATGAATGTATAAATCTATATTTTAGTTACTTTTTGATAGTGTACTTTTCATGTACTTTGTGAGTAAAATATTATTTTGTGATGTAACATATTTGATGTTGTGTGAGTGTGAGTGTTTATCCTGTGGTAAATATGATTTTTTATGACATATGTGTTGTTAATGTTTATAAACTGTAATTATTTTCAAATTTTACGTATTTCAAAATGGCGGACACTATGTATTCCCTTTACGTCCGTTACGTCATAGAATTTAGCGTTCTAGTTTTTTATTTGTTTTTATGTAAATTTAAGTGTGACGTAATTTCTAGCCAATCGCATCGCTACTTTTTGTGACGTAGCGTTGCATTTGACGTGCGTCAACGTGGAACTTTCCAGATTGGTGTGAATGTGATTCCGGGAAAGGCGTGTTCTTCTTCCGTCCTTGTTCCTGCGTCGTTTGACTGGTAAGCTTAAAAAAAATATTAGTTACTACATGAATATGAATGTATTATTTATTGTGTTTCTATTGTTATTAAATCTATCAATTTTTTAGATGTATTATTGAGTTTTTGCTATTGTGCCTTGTTTATTGGTTACCCTATCTACTTTGTATATATTAATTTACATTTCTAAAGGATAGATGTGCTATGAATTGCAATGTATTTCATAGTAATATATAGCAATGTATTTTTTTGTATGTGTTGTCTATCCGAATTTTTCGACCGTTGTTATCTTAGTTGTATGTACTTTTAGAATATCTCTCGAAATACCATGTTTTCTAGAATTGCTATGTTTTCCTTATTTACTTATGCAGTATATCGTTATGTTTATTCCGTTTATTATGTAATGTACATATGTATGTGGATTATTTTCCTTCTCGTATGTGCGTGTTCCTGCAACATACCATTAAAAAACATGCTTAAATGCATTTTTATATTGATGTTGAATGTATTGTGTATTACTTAGTGTTTTCTTTTCTATCTGTACGTTTATATAATAATATTAATTATTTATGCATTTATTAATTGTTTCATTAGACGAAAGTGCAAATTGTATTTTTTTAATAGTTGTGCCACGTTTTTGACGTAAACGTTAGTTACGTATATCTTTTTGTGAATTTCTGACGAAAGTGCTAATCTTAATTCTTTTGGGGTAATATTTGAATGTAATACTTAACGGTCGGGTGACGTTTTTTACGTAAACCTCAGTGACGTATATCTTTGGCGAACTTATGCAGGTAAAAACAATTTTTGTGTGATGTAATGTATTTAATGCTTTAGTGTAGTTCTTTTGAAATATATTGTGACATTTGTATACTTATTGTTGACTTTTAGCAGTAATTGCAAGTTATATAATATTAGCGTGATCTTTCATCTTTATTTTTTTTCCGAAAGTGCGATTTTTAATACAATACCGGGAGTACTTTATTTTAATACTTCACGGGTGTGGCACGTGTTTAGTGTAAATGTCAGCTATCGATATGTTTTGTGTAATTCTTGCTGTAAGGCCAAATGATGGCTGTTGATATACTGTTTTTTGCTTGTTTTTGAATACGTTAATTTTATATAATAATTTTTTATTTACAGTTTTTGACTGTACCGTTCCTGTTTGACTCCGTCAAAGTGACTTACCGATTGTTTCTGTGAAATGTGAACGGTAAGCACGAAAAATATTTGTGGTAATTAAGTACAAAATGTTTGTGTTTCCGAAGTACTTCTGTGTCTCTTTTTTTATCTTTGGGTACTGATTGTGATCTTTCGTCACTTCAATGTGCTATTTTCGGCAACATACAGCTATTTTTCTGTTTAAATACTTTTTAACGTTTATGTTCTCTTTGTGTGTTGTTTGTCTGATCTCTACACTTCACTGAGTGAGCTGCTCCGATCGACAGGTAATTGCTTTATTTGATATTTTATTTAAAGAGTGGCTGTGAATGTTCACTTAAAAATGTATACATTTCCTTTTGTGTGAATTGAATGTAATTTTGAACATTGCAATAATTTCGTTGACACTTGGTTTGTGTCCGGCTCGTTTCTTCTTTGTGCCCTTTTTCATGCGATCACTGGCTCGTATTTAGGTCGTCTCTTCGGCATGCATTGACTCATGTTTGCGCGTGTCGTTCTGGTATGCGGGTCCTGTAGTGTTGTTTCGCCTGAGGTCGCACCCAGTAAAATGTTTATTTCGCACCTGGCTCTTCTTTGGATCGTTGTTGGCCCGTATCTGGCTTGTGTCGCCGCTATGCATTGCCGTGTTTGTTGTGATGTTTTATTTTTATTGTAAACCTTATTATGTATGCACTGTCTATGTTATATTTGTGTGTTGTTTCTCTGATCTCTACACTTCACTGACTGAGCAGCTCCGATCGACAGGTAATTGCCATTATTTTTTTATTTAAAGAGTGCCTTTGTGGATTTTCACTTAAAAATATATTCATTTTCTTTAGTGTGCATTGAATGTAAATAAGAAATTTGCAATTATTTCTTTCGCACTTGTGCTTGTGTCCGGCTCGTTTCTTCTTAGTGTCCTTTTTCATGCGATCACTGGCTCGTATTTAGGTCGTCTCTTCGGCATGCATTGACTCATGTGTGCGCGTGTCGTTCTGGTATGCGGGTCCTGTAGTGTTGTTTCGCCTGAGGTCGCACCCAGTAAATTGTTTATTTCGCACCTGGCTCTTCTTTGGATCGTTGTTGGCCCGTATCTGGCTTGTGTCGCCGCTATGCATTGCCGTGTTTGTTGTGATGTTTTATTTTAATTGTAAACCTTATTATGTATGCACTGTCTATGTTCTCTTTGTGTGTTGTTTCTTTGATCTCTACACTTCACTGACTGAGCTGCTCCGATCGACAGGTAATTGCCATTATTTTTTTATTTAAAGAGTGCCTTTGTGGATTTTCACTTAAAAATATATTCATTTTCTTTTGTGTGCATTGAATGTTAATAAGAAATTTGCAATTATTTCTTTCGCACTTGTGCTTGTGTCCGGCTCGTTTCTTCTTAGTGCTCTCTTTCATGCGATCACTGGCTCGTATTTAGGTAGTCTCTTCGGCATGCATTGACTCATGTTTGCGCGTGTCGTTCTGGTATGCGGGTCCTGTAGTGTTGTTTCGCGACCCAGTAAATTGTTTATTTCGCACCTGGCTCTTCTTTGGATCGTTGTTGGCCCGTATCTGGCTTGTGTCGTGGTATCCATTGGCTTAGTATGTATGCACTGCCTCTGTTCTTTTTTTGTGACGTTTGTCTGATTAGTAGACTTCACTGACTGAGCTGCTACGATCGACCTTTCAATGCAAATTGTTGAAATCTAATGAAAGAGTTCTTTTGTGATTTTTTAATGTAAATTGTATACAGTCCCTTTGTGTGATAATGTAATTATGGACTTGGCTCACACTTTGCTTGTGTCCGTGTCGCCATGCATTGACTCATGTTTGCTTGTGTCGTCCTGGGATGCGGGTCATGTAGTGTAGTATCGGCGGATTGGGAGTATGCCTTGTGAAAGCGTGCATTGATAGCTGTTGTTGTGTGTGCCTGGTGAAAGCTTACATGTTCTGTTTGTGTGACATTTGTCTGCTGAGTAATGCTGTTGTGGTGATGACTGGTGCTGTGACGGTGATGAGTGTTGCTGTGTCGTTGTAGAGTGATATTGTGTGGTGGTGTGGAGTGATGCTGGTGTGTTGCCGAGTAATGTGAAAGCGTGCACTTACGGCCGGTGGTGTGTATGCCTGTTGAAAGAGTGCAGTAATGGCTGTTGGTGTGTGTGTATGCCTAGTGAAAGTGTGCAATTATGGCTGTTGGTGTGTGCCTGGTGAAAGCGTGCATGTTCTGTTTGTGTGACGTTCGTCTGCTGAGTAATGCTGTTGTGGTGCTGAGTGGTGCTGGAGTGGTGATAGTGCTGCTGTGTCGTTGTAGAGTGATATTGTGTTGTTGCTGAATGATACTGTTGTGGTGGTGTGGAGTGATGCTGTTGTGTTGCCGAGTGATGTTCGTGTGGTGCTGAGTAATGCTGTTGTAGTGATGAGTGGTGCAGTGCTGCTGATGAGTGTTGCTGTGTTGGTGTTCACTGATTACCACCACAGCATAACTCAGCAGCACAATAGTAGCACTTCTCACAACAACTGCATCACTGAGCCCCACCAATGCAACACGCAGCGACACAACATTATCACTCAGCACCCCCACAGTACCAGTGAGCAACTACATATCATTACTCTGCACCACCACAGCCGTATGTAGCACAACAACAGTTTCATTTATGCACACTACTGCAGTACTCAGTAGCCAAAAAGCATGCTTTTATACCTGTAATTGTGTGTGTGTGTTATGTTAAAATATGTGGTGAAAGCGTGCACTTACGGCCGGTGGTGTGTATGCCTGTTGAAAGCGTGCAGTAATGGCTGTTGGTGTGTGTGTATGCCTAGTGAAAGCGTGCAATGATGGCTGTTGGTGTGTGTGCCTGGTGAAAGCGTACATGTTATGTTTGTGTGACGTTTGTCTGCTGAGTAATGCTGTTGTGGTGCTGAGTGGTGCTGGTGTGGTGATAGTGCTGCTGTGTCGTTGTAGAGTGATATTGTGTTGTTGCTGAATGATGCTGTTGTGGTGGTGTGGAGTGATGCTGTTGTGTTGCCGAGTGATGTTCGTGTGGTGCTGAGTAATGCTGTTGTAGTGATGAGTGGTGCAGTGCTGGTGATGAGTGTTGCTATGTTGGTGTTCACTGATTACCACCACAGCATAACTCAGCAGCACAATAGTAGCACTTCTCACAACAACTGCATCACTGAGCCCCACCAATGCAACACGCAGCGACACAACATTATCACTCAGCACCCCCACAGTACCAGTGAGCAACTACACATCATTACTCTGCACCACCACAGCCGTATGTAGCACAACAACAGTTTCATTTATGCACACTACTGCAGTACTCAGCAGCCAAAAAGCATGCTTTTATACCTGTAATTGTGTGTGTGTTATGTTAAAATATGTGGTGAAAGCGTGCACTTACGGCCGGTGGTGTGTATGCCTGTTGAAAGCGTGCAGTAATGGCTGTTGGTGTGTGTGTATGCCTAGTGAAAGCGTGCAATGATGGCTGTTGGTGTGTGTGCCTGGTGAAAGCGTACATGTTCTGTTTGTGTGACATTTGTCTGCTGAGTAATGCTGTTGTGGTGCTGAGTGGTGCTGGTGTGGTGACAGTGCTGCAGTGTCGTTGTAGAGTGATATTGTGTTGTTGCTGAATGATGCTGTTGTGGTGGTGTGGAGTGATGCTGTTGTGTTGCCGAGTGATGTTCGTGTGGTGCTGAGTAATGCTGTTGTAGTGATGAGTGGTGCAGTGCTGGTGATGAGTGTTGCTGTGTTGGTGTTCACTGATTACCACCACAGCATAACTCAGCAGCACAATAGTAGCACTTCTCACAACAACTGCATCACTGAGCCCCACCAATGCAACACGCAGCGACACAACATTATCACTCAGCAACCCCACAGTACCAGTGAGCAACTACACATCATTACTCTGCACCACCACAGCCGTATGTAGCACAACAACAGTTTCATTTATACACACTACTGCAGTACTCAGCAGCCAAAAACATGCTTTTATACCTGTAATTGTGTGTGTGTTATGTTAAAATATGTGGTGAAAGCGTGCACTTACGGCCGGTGGTGTGTATGCCTGTTGAAAGCGTGCAGTAATGGCTGTTGGTGTGTGTGTATGCCTAGTGAAAGCGTGCAATGATGGCTGTTGGTGTGTGTGCCTGGTGAAAGCGTACATGTTCTGTTTGTGTGACATTTGTCTGCTGAGTAATGCTGTTGTGGTGCTGAGTGGTGCTGGTGTGGTGATAGTGCTGCTGTGTCGTTGTAGAGTGATATTGTGTTGTTGCTGAATGATGCTGTTGTGGTGGTGTGGAGTGATGCTGTTGTGTTGCCGAGTGATGTTCGTGTGGTGCTGAGTAATGCTGTTGTAGTGATGAGTGGTGCTGTGCTGGTGATGAGTGGTGCTGTGTTGGTGTTAACTGATTACCACCACAGCATAACTCAGCACCCCAACAGTAGCACTTCTCACAACAACTGCATCACTGAGCCCCACCAAAGCAACACTCAGCGACACAACATTATCACTCAGCACCCCCACAGTACAATTGAGCAACTACACACCATCACTTTGCACCACCACAGCCGTATTTAGCACAACAACAGTCTCATTTATGCACACTACTGCAGTACTCATCAGCCAAAAAGCATGCTTTTATACCTGTAATTGTGTGTGTGTTATGTTAAAATATGTGGTGAAAGCGTGCACTTACGGCCGTTGGTGTGTATGCCTAGTGAAAGCGTGGAATATTGGCTGTTGCTGTGTGTGCCTCGTGAAAGCGTAGCTGCAACTGCTAATGTAATGTATCTTGTAGTGGTACATTTAATAAAAAAAATTAAAAAATATACCCACCCCCAACGAAAATGACCATGCAAGTGTCTATGTTCAAATTAGTATATTTATTTTTTTTAAACACAAAAGAATATTTATTTATTGAACTCTGTACAATTTTTTTTTTCTTATTGTTCAGTTTAAAATTAAATTTTCTTCAGACTTTTCTTTCACAATTTTAGTAATTTTGCCATTACAAAATATAACTTCACATATTTGAGGCAAATAGTGAATTAGGGCTTCACCAATGTCATCCACCTCTTCGTCCAACATAAACCACTGTATAAGTGTTTTATTTTCTACGTCCATTGATTGGTAAATATCGGTGTTGGTTATTTTAGTTGTTATAGTGCTCCAATCTCCGTTTGTGCTTTCCACTCCATATATTTCAACATCAATAGTTTCTTGTGGTGGCGTTGTTACCTGTTGTAGTAAAGAAATACATAGTTAAATTTTTTTCAACCGAAATGTTACAGTGTGTGTTAGAGAGAGTTTTGTAGAGAGAGTGTTGTAGAGAGAGAGTGTTGTAGAGAGAGAGTGTTGTAGAGAGAGAGTGTTGTAGAGAGAGAATGTTGTAGAGAGAAAGTGTTGTACAGAGAGAGTGTTGTACAGAGAGCGTGTTGTAGAGAGAGGGTGTTGTAGAGAGAGGGTGTTGTAGAGAGAGGCTGTTGTAGAGAGAGGCTGTTGTAGAGAGAGGATGTTGTAGAGAGAGTCTGTTGTAGAGAGAGGCTGTTGTAGAGAGAGGCTGTTGTAGAGAGAGGCTGTTGTAGAGAGAGGCTGTTGTAGAGAGAGGATGTTGTAGAGAGAGGCTGTTGTAGAGAGAGGCTGTTGTAGAGAGAGAGTGTTGTAGAGGGAGCGTGTTGTAGAGGGAGCGTGTTGTAGAGAGAGCGTGTTGTAGAGAGAGCGTGTTGTAGAGAGAGCGTGTTGTAGAGAGAGGCTGTTGTAGAGAGAGGCTGTTGTAGAGAGAGAGTGTTGTAGAGAGAGAGTATTGTAGAGAGAGAGTGTTGTAGAGAGAGAGTGTTGTAGAGAGAGCGTGTTGTAGAGAGAGCGTGTTGTAGAGAGAGGCTGTTGTAGAGAGAGGCTGTTGTAGAGAGAGGCTGTTGTAGAGAGAGGCTGTTGTAGAGAGAGGCTGTTGTAAAGAGATAATGTGTGGGAGAGAGTTAGTGTCTTGAATAGTTAAACAGTGTATACTTGAAAGAGAGAGTGTGTGTGTGTGGAAGTGATAGAGTAAGGAGTGCATGAGAGAGCGTGTGTTCCTTACTTTCAATTTGCTGTGCCTTGTCGTGTTCAATATTTTCTGTCCATTAAATTCATGTACTGTGACATGAGTCAACATCACATATTCTCCAATGTTTATTGAGAATAGAGTAGCTTCTCTCCATAATGTGACTTTGATGTCATCAGTGGAGTCTTTTAAGGTAATACTTTTAATGTCTGTATTTTGTCCATTGATGAGCACCTGTTTACTTTCCTCTTCCTAAAAAAAAATATTATTGTTTAAAATTCAAAATCACAGAAGTCAGACTTAATAATTGTTCAAGCATTGAAGACATAGTGATTAAGGTCTATTGCTATTTTCAAATTAACGGCGTTGTTCCCAACCATGTTAAAAAAATAAGAACTTTGATGTCTGAGTACAGCGCTCATCTTTAATAACCTAACAAATTAACATTTATAATAGCTGAGTATATTTAGCACACCTATTTCCACGCATTGTTAAATTTTAAGATTTGGCTGCTGTACAGATCATTTATAATTGATAGAAAGCCTCTGAAACATAACAGCATATCTAATGTGTTACAGAGACTATACACAGAACAGCACCCACTCAAAAATAAATAAGATCTAAGCACTAAATAGTGTACACACACACACACACAGACACCAGCACACTGACAAAGCAAACATAAATATTGGCAATGGCACTGACAATACCACACACACTAACTGACAACAGAAGCAGCGAGACACACAGCACAAAAGACCTCTACTTACTTCGGAAATGGTCCCACACACTGTCATAAGAGTTCTCACAGATGCACGCTTTATTTCTTTAATTGGCGAAGCGGATGGTGCAGGAGGTTGCAAAATGTTTTCAGCTTCTTGAATTAGGGATTGAGTTAGAGACATTGCCGGAAATTTTGTAACTTTGCTTTGCTTTGTTATCAAAATTGTTTTGTTTTTAATGATAAAATTGCGTATTAGTAGCCCACAGTTGTATTGTGTCTGCTGATATAAACTTTCTTGGTAACACGTTGCTTTAATTGTACCAGTTTTATCTGCTAGAGCCAAATGAAATAGAACTTTATTTTCTTGTTTGGCGTTCTTGTAATTAGTTTTACTTGAGCACTTGATCACATTAACTCTGATGGGTCTTTCATAAGGTTTGTTGTCATTGGAGGTAATGTTATTGATTTCTTCAATAGTCATCATCTGAAATAGAAATATATGTTATAAACAGTGTTAAATAGAAATCCATAGTGCTTTATGATCACTGTAATAGCATTCTAAAGTACCATAATTTTGAAGTATGTAATTGGTATATATATGATCTAAGATAGATTGGTAGTCTGTTGTGTAAGTGTCTATAAGTTGTATACATTGCAATTTTGTCTCAAAGAACCCAATTAGTTTGTGAGTTTGTGAATTGCTTTGAGAGACATCCACATTGAAATCTCCCATAATGATGAATTTTTGTTCTGGGTAAAAATTAGTGATAATGGTAATAAATTCCAAAAGATCAGTAATAATTTTCTGTGGTGGTTTGTAGACTATAACAATAAGGTAATCTGTCGAATTAATCTGTAATGTAACATGTAAAATGTCTATCCCTTGGTGTGTTTCATAAATAGGTAATATACAAAGATCTTTCTTGTAGTACAGTATCATCCCATGGTTTGTGTTGTATGTATTAAATTTATCAAATATAATATGATTATATTGTTCTACCTTAAAATCATTTCCAGTTGACTTCCTTGTCGTGTTGATTTCAGTTAAGCAAATAATGTCTGCTTGCATCATGTTACTATTGGCTATCATTGATGTGAAATGCTTCTGAAGTGATCGTATATTGTGTGTTATAATATTGAAATGTGCGGTGTATGTCTCTAATTGTGGTATAGTTATTTCAAGTTGCATTTCGGTCCTTAATCTTTCCATTTCCTCATGAACTTTTGGGTGTATTATAATTTTAGTTTCATCAAAATTTCGAACATATATGTTCTGTATACATTTAGCTCTGCTTATGGCAACATAATGTAAATGATGAATTTTGGATTTATTGAAGTGTATATAAAGTGGTTCTATAGTGTCCCCTTGTGTGCGATGTATAGTACGTGCTGATGCTTGTCGTAAAGGAAATTGTTTGCGTATAACAGTGATAAATTTCTTAGTGTATTGGAAATGTCTAGCTATAGCATGTATGGGTGTCCATGACTTTTCTATTTGGGCATGATATAAATGCTTATATTATTGCCTTGCTTTTTGACCCACAGTAATATTGTCAAATGATACCCAAACTATAAATGGTGTCTTGTTAATAATTTCAACAAATTGTACTATACCAGTTGCGCCATTAGTTAAACCATCATTTACATCCACATTGCAAGTTAAATCATAACGGAGCTGTAAAGCAATGTGTAATGTATGTGCAAGTCCCATAGTTTTCGTTGGATCCTTAGGCAATTGGTTAAGTATGGTTTTTTTTACATTTTCTGATACATCTGAACTCACAGTATCGTTAGCTACTGTAATATACACTGGATATTCCTTGCTATGTTTATCCAAAACAAGTCTGTTAATTTCATTTACTTCAACATTAGTAGACATAATATATGGGATTGTTTCTAATAGACTCTCATCAGGTTGCATTTCTCTTTGCTTAATTAGTAGAATATCTTCTTTAGTATGCTTTCCTTCTCTTAATCTGTTTAGTAGTTCTGCAAATTGGAGATCTTCTTTTTGACGCATAATCTTAGTTAATTCAAATAGTTTAAAATGTTCTTTCCATAAGTTCATACTTAAAGGACCATACAAATTATTAGAGTCCTGAAAAATGTATCTGTCACAAACAGGTTTCAATTGGTAAAAGTCACCAATAGCTATAATAGAAATTCCTCCAAATGGTTCATTTGAACATTTTATTTCTTGTAGTCTGTTATGTATAAAATTGAACATATTTAGACCCACCATAGAAATTTCATCTATAATAAGAACTTTAACATGCATCATTTGCATTTGCAGAGAAGTTCTATTTTCATGACTTAGTGGTTTATAATTTAAACTTTGTGAGACAGGTATTTTAAAAGTACTATGCAATGTTTGTCCATGAATAATATGTGCTGCTTTGCCTGTTGGAGCAGTAAGTAGGATATGTATATTATCTGGATTTTCACCTGCCTTTGTATTATAGTAGCGTAGTAATGTTTGATGTAGTGCAGTTATTAGAAAGCTTTTACCAACACCAGCCCCTCCAGTGCAAAAAGTATAGCATGGAGTACTTTCAGTTTTTAACAAATACAAGTGATGGTAAACAAAATTTAGTTGTTGACTAGTTAAGTTGTGCATTATATTTAGGTATTTATCATCAGGTAGAATGGAGTTAGTTAAGCTTTGTTCTTCAGTTATTGTTCTAATTCCTAAATCTAATGACACATCATATATATGATGATTTTCTTTATTGTTCCCTTCATCACATACATTGACTTTTGGTATTAATAGAGGTGATAGAGGAGGGGATATAAGATTTTCATTACACTCTTCATTCGTAATGTTCCTAACATCCCCGTGATTATGGTTATATATTTTAACTTGTGAATCAACAACATTTCTAACTTGTAGATATCTTTTGTAGTAAGTGTCATTGTTTACGATAATTGTATGTTCTTCTCTCCATGGATAGTGCAACATTAATAGTTCTCTATAATATTCTTCAGGCTCCTTGTCTTTGTTAAATCTGCAATAGCGTATAATTTTCCTCCGTTTCCGCTTCCTTAAACAATACTTGCTATTTATATTCGGCATTCCTACATCCTCTTCAGTACATTCTATTTCAATTTCTTCCTCATCTGAGCTGAAAAAGTTTCTTTCAGCAAGTAAATCTTCAGAATCATTTATTTCTCTGGTATACTTTTTTTGTATGGCAGAGTTAAAATTTGAAGCATAATCAGCTAAAGTACACATTTCTAATTTCTTGGGCCTCTTGCAGTACTTCGCAATAATATTTTCACATTGAATGTCAGTTGAATTTTCTGGCAACAAATTAATACATTCCATATCGCGCATTAAATAAGTTCTTTTTTCTGGACGGCTAGTATTAATAAAAACAAATGCCCGTGAACTTTTGCGTAATGGGATCTGAAGAATGAGATATGCTGCTTCTTGAGCACTTATTTCTGTGCAGTTGAGGAATTTGTTCGCTATGTGTTTAAGTTGGTCTTTGACATTACTATTGTTTTTCACTTCTTTAGCAGCTTGTGCAATAAGTTTGCTAATTCCTCTTTGCGATTTGCTGATATATGAAATAATATAGACCGCACAAGCATAAGCATCTAGTATAAACTGCAAGTCTATGTTTGCTCGCCAAGCTTTCAAAATTGTACTTTTGTAGTTATTAATAAAGCATTCATCTGGTGTTCTTTTAAAAAAAATGGTAGGCTTTTCTAAACTAGTTTGTATAGAAGTTATACATTCTTCATTATCCATCTTAATAACACCTAAAAAATCATCAAAAGAAAGTGTGCAAAAAGTTGCAGTATTCATTGCTTCATGGATACGTTTAAGATTATCTTTCCATTGCCTATCTGTCCCTTCAAGTGTCAATGGCTCTAATATGAGAGTATTTGACATAGGATATTTGGGGTATTGATATTTACATGTTCTTTTATCTTTTCTACGGCAATTTTTAGTGTGGCCATGCCTTTGTAAATTTATTAAAGGCTGTAAAATAGTGTCATCTGACTTATTACATTGAATATATTGCTCAATAAAAGCATTGACATCCTCCAATGGTGACACACCATAGACGGGTGCATTTTTTACCCATAGTAATGCATGTATATGTGGAGAACCTCTCTGTTGGAATTCGACTCTGTAAAAGTAGTCAACTATTTCACCAATTGGATTTGTCCCGTTCATCAAAACACAATTAAACAATTGCCTCACTTGATAGTCAAACTGTCTAGCACATGTAATAGGATCTTCTTGTATTAATCGACATTTTGTTTCCCAAGACATGTTATTGAATTCCTCTTCTGTGCATTCATTTAAGTTTTTAACTCTCAATAATATATTGATTAAATGGTGCCATTTTGTTTCAGCAGCAGATAAAGTTAAAAAAAATGTTGGGATTCCAAGTTGTCTTATCATCGCAAATAGATCTCGTTTACAACTTTCCCAATATGGAGGTGAACTCCGTATAGTTTTCAAAACTTTATAACCTTCATTAAATTGGAACACATTTTCTAGATTATATTTAATGTCTTTAGCAGTAATATTTTTACCATCTGTATATTTTTTCCGTATAGAAATATTAATTTTTCCTTGAATTTGCTTAATATGTAATTTTTTAAGTTTAAAGTAAACATTAGTCATATTTTTTGCTACTCTTCTATCATGA
This sequence comes from Lissotriton helveticus, assembly GCF_964261635.1. Lineage (NCBI taxonomy): Eukaryota > Metazoa > Chordata > Amphibia > Caudata > Salamandridae > Lissotriton > Lissotriton helveticus. The sequence goes on along the minus strand of NC_136072.1, from coordinate 681,213,766 downwards.
CTTCTTAATTCCCATTGACAAATTGTACTATAATGTACCGGTATATGTCTTTCTTTATTGTTTGGCCTTCGTTCCCCACAATAAATGGTAGGAAAAGCCAAAAATTCAGAATCTTTATCCTCATATAAACCTCTTGGTGTATTATATTCAGCTGGAGCTAAACTTAATACATTGACCCTATTACTGGTAATTGTTTCATTATTTAACATAGTATCTAAATTCCCTGCTTCCATGTTGTCAGATGTATCTGAAGAATAGCTTGTCTCAGAATTATCAGTTACATTGTAGATTTCTGGAGGTATATACTCCCATTCGGGGTTAATTGTCACACCATATTCATTAAACATGACACTATTGTTTGCTAGCCATGTAGCTGCCTTTTTAACGGTGTTTGGTCGAATATTTTCATAATGCGTGTGCGATTTATACATTAATTTTCTTTTTAATTTTACTGGGATGGTCATTGCATCATTCATTTGCCTTGGTAAAATGGTAACAGTTGTCATTACATCTGCAGGTACATTAACTACAGCACCTGATAATGATTTTTGAAATCCACGTGGTAAACTACGAATTTGTAAAAAAGGTATCCGAGGAGAAACTAATCTTTCTTCTAAATCGTATAATTCTAATTCAATTGGTACATTTGGAAATGCCATGCCATTTAGAACGGAACATGGTGGTATTTTATCTTTTCTGATGTAAGCATAGCAAGTCATACAAATTAAATTTGTTTTCTTGCTACTAATGTCACACCTTTTAAAAATTTCTGTTTCACAAACGGTGCGAGTATTTTTAATTTTTTGTTTATGCCACAACTGGTTGCAAATAGTACAAACATACTCTGGCCCATGCAAGATTTCAGGATGGAATTTATTAATAATTAAATGGATTTGTTTATTTGCTTTGCGTTTTTGTACCAGCGTTAACCTTACAGTTGGTCTGTTTTTTTCAACGCCTTTATTTCCAAAGGCTCCTAGTGCAACATTTGTATTTTTCTTTTTTTTCACACTAGGTTCTGAAGGGCTAAAGTTATCTAAGTTGATTTGATAGTTTTTATTTGTCCCCATATTAGAAGTACTTGTTCCTGGCAAATGACTTTCCTTACTAGTATAGCTATTAGTCCCCTTACTTTGCATCTGTAAAGCGTCTGAAGAAACAAAAGTATCTTTATTTGCTTTGCGTTTTTGTACAATAGGTAAACTTACAGTTGATTTTTTCCCTACAACACCTTCGTTGACAACATTGTCAAGTGTTCCTAGTGCAGCAGTAGTATTTTTCATTTTTTTCACACTATGTTCTGAAAGTCAAAAGTTGTCTGAGTTTATTTGAGACTGTTTATTTGTCCCAAAAATGGAAATACTTGTCTCTGCCAAAAGATTTTTCTTACTAGTATTGCTATTAGTCCCCTTACTTTGAAGAGCTAAAGCGTACGAAGAAACAGAACTCCCTTCTAAAATAGAATTGACAGTCACTTGAGTAGTATGTACAAAGATTTTAGTAACTGGAGTTAAATGACTATTTTTCATGTGCACTGTAAGTGCTCTTTGGAATGTTTTTTTCAAAATTCTTTTTATATCTATTGGTGTTAATTCAAATGGTATGCAACCCTGAGAGGGATTTCCAAATTTGTTTGCAAGATTTACAACATATTCCAAAAGTCCTTCAAAAGAATTTATTTCTAACGTTATACATGTTCCATTTGAATGAGGCATGCCTTCATTGTCCCTGCTATGTGAATCGAAAACATAGTATTTTTGCATATGTCTAAAAATTGAAATAACATATACACTCATACAAAGTAGTACCCCACAGTACTTTGAAACACCTAAATGTAATGCCGTGCTAATATCTGGATAGTTTTTATCAAAAGATTTAAGGACATTACCATAGTAAGGGTTGCGTAGCGTAAGTGAATAAAACATATTATTGTGCTCTATATAGTTAGGCAAATCATCTGGATGCATAAGTGTTTCTTTGTTAATAGAATGCATTTGTAGATATAAAGCATCTCCAAGGTCCATTATATAATTTAGATCGTTGGACTTCCATGTATTAACTGGTTTGGATACATTGTGCAAAATAGCAAACGTACTATTTGGTAAGCATTGCTTGCCATTTGATTTACTATTAAATCTTGTATTACCTTGATGGTAACTGGCTTTTAAGCATCTATGCATGTGTTTTTTCTCCCTATACTTTATTACTCTAAAGTCTATTCACTTAAGTAAGGCAAATAAATAACTCTTAATTTTTTTTATAAACAATAATATTAGTTACCTTGCTTTGTGGTTGATTGAACCTCACTAGATTGATCTGAAATGAGATTAACGTTAATTGTTAGAATATGCTTTAAATTAAGTAACACTTTAAATCCTAAAACAAAACTAGGGAATGCAATAGTAGTTTCGAAATGTTGGATACTTATGTCTCAGAGTGTGACAGAGGTCATGATAATATATTGCGTGTGTGTGTCTGTTTGTGGTTTTACAATCAACTTTGTATTGAGAAACTGTGTGATGTGTACAGTGTATGCTTGTTGCCCTGCATAATAAGTAGAGTGCGTGAAGTAGAGAGAGAATTAATTAAGTGAGAAATATCCAAACCATTTTGGCTAAAATGAGAGTAAGAGAAGCCTGAGAAGTATGAAGCGAAAGATTGTAAGCATGAAGTAAGTTGGCATTTTTTTTTAAAGCATTTTTCTACAGGCATCATTCAAAATAAATGGTGAGGGAGGATAGTGTGCGGGGAAGTGGGTGATATTTTGCATGCGAGAGAGATGATCAATGTGAAAGTCAATCTGCCAACTATTGTTTTATTATGAAATTGTCAGTATTAGCTGTGTGAATTAAAGGTCGGAACGAAGGGTGTGCTACTTAAGAACACGTTGAACTGAAGGAAGTCTATAGTCTGAAAGCCGGCTGTTATAAATCAATCTGTGCCCAGGCAAAAGTATTATTGACAACTTGCTAAGTGGTGTGAAGTGTATGTTTTAAATAAATGAGGGAAGAGCGTAGTCGAAAATATAGGCTGTCCATGTAATATACATATGTGCTTAAAATACCTGTTTGCCATGTTTGTAGTGTAAGTTTGCAGAAACTAATGTAAGCATTTCAAACTACCAATAGTCCAGCATGTAATCTATTGCGTAAAAGAACGTGTTGCTTCCCAAGAGAGTCTGTGGGTTGTTTGTTGTGCGTGTTGCAGTGCGGAACTAAAAGTACAGGGTGGGGTGGCCGAGCGTGTCCATGAATGAGAGACAAGCTATGGTGTGCGTCTTTCCGTGCGAGACACTTGTATTGTGGGTGGGGGGGGTGTGAGAGAGAGTGTGTGTGTGCTGCTTGTGTTTGTGCGTATTTCCGCGAGTGTAAGGCAGAAAGGTGCAGATGAATGAATGAGACAGAAGCTAAGGCAGGGAGGGTATGCTTGCAAGCTGCACGTCTAAATGTTGTCAAGGTATGCGTGTTCACATGCGTGAATGGAAAAGAGATTGAGTCTGTGGCCTGTTTGTGCATGTTGTGCGTGTTGGCGTGCGTGAAACGCGTTAATGAAATGTTGCAAAGTGGTGTGAACTGTATGTTAATAAAAAGGATGGAAGAGCGTAGTAGGAAAGATGAGCTGGGCATGCATGGTACAAATGGCCTTAAAAAGTCCGGTAATATTAGCCGTAAATGTACAAGATAAATAGTTAGTAAGATGTGGCGAAGTGGTGTGAGCTGCCTGTCCAAAATGATTGAGCAGCTTTTTAGGAAAGAAAGTGTATGACGATTAGGTGTTGAGATCTAGTGTACATGTTCTGTGATGTGTAGCACACAGCCAGCGAGAAGGAGTCTATAGTACCCAACACAAAAATTCATTCCTCCAAAAGCGTTTCCGGAATACAGTTAATTCGATGACAACATTAACATCCCCATGTACTTAACGAAAAAAATGTAAGCATTTCAAAATACCAATAGTCCAGCATGTAATCTATTGCGTAAAAGAACGTGTTGCTTCCCAGGAGAGTCTGTGGGTTGTTTGTTGTGCGTGTTGCAGTGCGGAACTAAAAGTAGAGGGTGGGGTGGCCGAACGTGTCCATGAATGAGAGACAAGCTATGGTGTGCGTGTTTCCGTGCGAGACACTTGAATTGTGGGTGGGGGGGGTGTGAGAGAGAGTGTGTGTGTGCTGCTTGTGTTTGTGCGTATTTCCGCGAGTGTAAGGCAGAAAGGTGCAGATGAATGAATGAGACAGAAGCTAAGGCAGGGAGGGTATGCTTGCAAGCTGCACGTCAAAATGTTGTCAAGGTATGCGTGTTCACGTGCGTGAATGGAAAAGAGATTGAGTCTGTGGCCTGTTTGTGCATGTTGTGCGTGTTGGCGTGCGTGAAACGCGTTAATGAAATGTTGCAAAGTGGTGTGAACTGTATGTTAATAAAAAGGATGGAAGAGCGTAGTAGGAAAGATGAGCTGGGCATGCATGTTACAAATGGGCTTAAAAAGTCCGGAAATATTAGCCGTAAATGTACAAGATAAATAGTTAGTAAGATGTGGCGAAGTGGTGTGAGCTGCCTGGCCAAAATGATTGAGCATCGATTTAGGAAAGAAAGTGTATGACGATTAGGTGTTGAGATCTAGTGTACGTGTTCTGTGATGTGTAGCACACAGCCAGCGAGAAGGAGTCTATAGTACATTTAAGCTCACGAGACCTTAAAAATGCTTTCCTCCAAAAGCGTTTCCGGAATACAGTTAATTCGATGACAACATTAACATCCCCATGTACTTAACGAAAAAAATGTAAGCATTTCAAAATACCAATAGTCCAGCATGTAATATATTGCGTAAAAGAACTTGTTGCTTTCCAAGAGAGTCTGTAGGCTGTTTGTTGTGCGTGTTGCAGTGCGGAACTAAAAGTAGAGGGTGGGGTGGCCGAACGTGTCCATGAATGAGAGACAAGCTATGGTGTGCGTGTTTCCGTGCGAGACACTTGAATTGTGGGTGGGGGGGTGTGAGAGAGAGTGTGTGTGTGCTGCTTGTGTTTGTGCGTATTTCCGCGAGTGTAAGGCAGAAAGGTGCAGATGAATGAATGAGACAGAAGCTAAGGCAGGGAGGGTATGCTTGCAAGCTGCATGTCTAAATGTTGTCAAGGTATGCGTGTTCACGTGCGTGAATGGAAAAGAGATTGAATCTGTGGCCTGTTTGTGCATGTTGTGCGTGTTGGCGTGCGTGAAACGCTTTAATGAAATGTTGCAAAGTGGTGTGAACTGTATGTTAATAAAAAGGAAGGAAGAGCGTAGTAGCAAAGATGAGCTGGGCATGCATGGTACAAATGGCCTTAAAAAGTCTGGTAATATTAGCCGTAAATGTACAAGATAAATTGTTAGTAAGATGTGGCGAAGTGGTGTGAGCTGCCTGTCCAAAATGAGTGCGCAGCTATTTAGGAAAGAAAGTGTATGACGATTAGGTGTTGAGATCTAGTGTACATGTTCTGTGATGTGTAGCACACAGCCAGCGAGAAAAAGTCTATAGTACCCAACACAAAAATACTTCCCTCCAAAAGCGTTTCCGGAATACAGTTAATTCTATGACAACATTAACATCCCCATGTACTTACCTAAAATTAATATTTTTTCCCACGATCACAACTGTGACAGAAGGACTTTAAAACAGTCTCTTGTATCTGTAATAGAAAAAGTGTAATTTATTAGCATGTATTACCTTAGTTGTTGATGCTAAGTCCAGTACGAGCGATAGAATTTGTTTGAAGTCAAGAAAACTATATTTTTTTACATTATTGCGGAGCTGTCAATGGAGTTATAGGAAGCATCAAAATGACGGGAAGAGAAAATAAGAGAGTAATAATGATAAAAAGTGACAGAAACACAGCATAAAATACATGTTAAGAGAGTGCAGTGAAAGGTCACGAAAAGTGTAGCAGAAAATAAATGTGTTTAGAAAGTGGAGAGATACAGTGGAGAATGTGTAGAAGTAGCAATGTTGAAGATGAGAGGAGAAAGAGATATACAAATGTAGAGACGAATAAGTCAGTATAAAATTAAAAGAAAATGCAAGTATTGTAGTAAAAAAAAAAAAACACAAATGCACTTACATGATCAAATGGAAGCGTAGTGTCTTTGAATATGTAGTCTTCGGAGCAAATACAGCGTCATTCCGTCGGGGACTGTAGTGTTTCAACAGACGAAAAAGGCTATGGCTCCCAATGACCCTTTCGTGATCTTAAATAGGCTGAAGTGTCAAATTTTGCCGGCAAGGTGTTTGGAAGTGCACAAAGGATGAAAGGGTAAATACCCTTCCCTTGCCCCCAGGAGATGTCTCCGACGAGAATGTGTCTAACTTCCAAGTGTGAAAATTTGAATGTGTATGTAGATGTCGTTTCGATAGTGGCGCCTGTACCGACTTCCCAGGCTACAAACTATCACGCATCAACGAACAAGCAACAACAGCAAGAAAAAAAATGACCATTTGTAACTTAAATTCATCAAATTGTAATATTACGAAGTAGCTTTGTTACAATAATTAATAAAGCAAATAAGGGTGAAAAAGCTACGTACGGCTACATGTAATGTAAAAATATATCACCCTTAAAGTCCTAATTTGGACGTTTTAAAAATACAAGTATAATAAAGGAGCACGTGCAACCCTCTAAGTTTAAAAGATATTGTTACTTTTGAATCTATCGATGAGTTCTGTGTGATACAAAACGATGTATAGTGTTAGTGTTTCTGCATGTGCTAAGCAAATACTGAAGGATGTTATTGTGTGTAGATGGTTATTTAAAAATGCATTAGTGATATGTTTAGAAGTTGTGTGCCCTGTGTGTTAGCAAAAAGAAGGAGCAGCGTAGTCAGAACGATAGGCTGTGCAGACCTGGGCTTATTATATGTACAAAGCATTGGCAGTTTGGTATCTAAATAGCAGGTAAAATCGTTCAAGAGGTGTGGCAAAGTGGTGTGAGCTGGCTGCGCAAAATGAGTGAGCGGCAGAGTAGGATCACGAGTTTGTACATGCATGTGACTAATGTGTGTAGAAAGAAGGTGTCGGTGTATTGTGATGTTTGTCAAAGTTTAGTATTTGTTGCAACTTATGTTTAATGTAGATACAACATAGTTTTAGAGATGTGGCGAAGTGGTGTGATGTGTGTGTGCCTTAGGGGGGAGCAGCGGAATAGGATAAAGATACTGTGTGCACTGAGAGTGATGGTTGTGTGGGCAGACAGAGGGCTGTGTGTAGTGTTGTATTGTGATGTATGTCAATGTTTTGTATTTGTTGCCCAAAATGTTAAATGTAGATGCAACATAGTTTTAGAGATGTGGCGAAGTGGTGTGATATGTGTGTCCCTTAGGAGGGAGCAGCGGAATAGGGTGAAGATACTGTGTGCACTGATAGTGATGGTTGTGTGCGCACAGTGAGCGTTGTGTGTAGTGTAAGTGAGGGATGTATGCAGTACAACTGAGGCCTTGGTGCTGTGTGACTGAGTGCTGTGTGCACTGTGAGTTTGGGCAGAGTGCACTGAGTTTGATAATTATGCACTGTGTGTGTACAATCAGATGAGTGAGGGCTGTGTGCACTGAGAGTGATGGTTGTGTGCGCAGACAGAGGGCTGTGTGTAGTGTTGTATTGTGATGTATGTCAAAGCATCGGAATAGGGTCAAGATAGTGTGTGCACTGATAGTGATAGTTGTGTGCTGACAGTTGAGGGGTGTGTGTAGTGTAAGTGAGGGCTGTATGCAGTGCAAGTGAGGCCTTAGTGCAGTGTGACTGAGTGCTGTATGCACTGTGAGTTAGGGCAGTGTGCACTGAGTTTGTGCATTATGCACTGTGTGTGTAAAGTCTGATACTGAGAGATGGTGTTCTGTGTAGATTGTTAGTAAATGCTTAAACAAAAAGCAGAGTGAGGGTTGTGTGCACTGAGTGAGGACTGTGTGCACTGAGTGAGGGCTGTGTGCACTGAGTGAGGGCTGTGTGCACTGAGTGAGGGCTGTGTGCACTGAGTGAGGGCTGTGTGCACTGAGAGTGATGGTTGTGTGCGCAGACCGAGGGCTCTGTGTAGTGTAAGTGAGGGCTGTATGGAATGCAAGTGAGGCCTTGGTGCAGTGTGACTGAGTGCTGTGTGCACTGTGAGTTAGGGCAGTGTGCACTGAGTGTGTGCATTATGCACTGTGTGTGTTGAATGGCGTAATGATAGTAAATTTTTTGTATGGTCATACTGAATGTGTTTTTTTTTAGAGAGTCTGTGGGCTGTTTGTGACCGTGTTTCCGTGCGAGAGACTGTGAGTGTGGATGGGGTGTGGGAGAGAGAGTCTGTGGGCTGCTTGTTTGTGTGCGTATTTCCGCGACTGAAAGATCCGAAACGTGCAGATGAATGAATGAGACAGAAGGTAAGGCAGGATGGTATGCTTGTAAGATGCACGTATAAATGTTCTGTACGTGTGCGTTTTTCCGTGTGTGAATGGAAAAGAGATAGTCTGTGGTCTTTTTGTGCGTGTTGTTCTTGTTACCGGGCGTGCACTGTGTGTGTACCGTATGAATATCAGTTAATTGCAGATCCGAAAGTTCATGAATCATTCATTTACGCCCTGTTCGGCAATGAGTTCCGTGGTGGCACAATATTTGCACGATTATAGTTGACCAAAATATATCCCAAAAATATGAAATGGTGTTTAAGCACCAATCACAACACCATTATCCAAATTCAAAATTGAATTGCGTAATAGTAGAACATTTGTGTAGGGTCATAGTGAATGTGGTATTGTAAACTTGTAACGTAAAATGTCTTTGCATTATCTAATCTGTGTAGTGTGTGAATGGCTTAAGCAGCCAGTTACGGATTTTGCAATTCCTTCTTTGGTGTGTAAGTTTTCACTTTCAAACTTGCGCAAAATAAAAAAAATAAAATACCATTATACGTGCATGTAATGTAATGTGTAAAAGAACGTGGTGCTTCCCACATTTTCTAAAGTTGCTTCCCTTGTTTTATGGTTTTCAGGGCGAAGGCGACTTTAGGTCTCTTTTGTTTACATTTGCATTTCCCCCGGATGGTCGACAACAGATTAGAATCTTTACGACTGTGATGAAAGCAATTCAGTCTCCTGGGGTGGTTAGGCCCCAGACGTTTTGCTCTCGGCTCCTCCCCACCTTACAGATGTGAAAAATAAGGCCGCCATGTCGTGCATAAATGTGAAAAGACTTTAGAAAATGTTCGTTGTTGGTGCGTATTTTTCTGAGTGAAAGGCAGAAAGGTCCAGTTTAATGAATGATAGAGAATCTAAGGCAGGGGGCAGAGTAGGATCATGAGTTTGTGCATGCATGTGACTAATGTGTGTAGAAATGTAGTGTCGGTGTATTGTGATGCGTATAAATATTTTGTATTTGTTGAAAAACATGCTTAATGTAGATGCAACATAGTTTTAGAAATGTGGCGAAGTGGTGTGATGTGTGTGTGCCTTTGGAGGGAGCAGCGGAATAGGATGAAGATACTGTGTGCACTGAGAGTGATGGTTGTGTGCGCAGACGGAGGGCTGTGTGTAGTGTAAGTGAGGGCTGTATACAGTGCAAGTGAGGCCTTGGTGCAGTGTGACTGAGTGCTGTGTGCACTGTGAGTGAGGGCTGTGTGCACTGAGAGTGATGGTTGTGTGCGCAGACAGAGGGCTGTGTGTAGTGTTGTATTGTGATGTATGTCCAAGTTTTGTATTTGTTGCCAAAAATGTTTAATGTAGATGCAACATAGTTTTAGAGATGTGGCTAAGTGGTGTGATATGTGTGTCCCTTAGGAGGGAGCAGCGGAATAGGGGCAAGATAATGTGTGCACTTATAGTGATGGTTGTGTGCGCAGGGTGAGGGCTGTGTGTAGTGCAAGTGAGGGATGTATGCAGTACAAGTGAGGCATTGGTGCAGTGTGACTGAGTGCTGTGTGCACTGTGAGTTATGGCAGTGTGCACTGAGTTTGTGAATTATGAACTGTGTGTCTACAATCAGATGAGTGAGGGCTGTGTGCACAGAGAGTGATGGTTGTGTGGGCAGACAGAGGGCTGTGTGTAGTGTTGTATTGTGATGTATGTCAATGTTTTGTATTTGTTGCCAAAAATGTTTAATGTAGATGCAACATAGTTTTAGAGATGTGGCAAAGTGGTGTAATATGTGTGTCCCTTAGGAGGGAGCATCGGAATAGGGTCAAGATAGTGTGTGCACTGATAGTGATGGTTGTGTGCGCACAGTGAGGGCTGTGTGTAGTGTAAGTGAGGGATGTATGCAGTACCACTGAGGCCTTGGTGCAGTGTGGCTGACTGCTGTATGCACTGTGAGTTAGGGCAGTGTGCATTGATTTTGTGCATTGTACAGTCAGATACTGAGGGATGGTGTTCTGTGTAGATTGTTAGTAAATGCATAAACAAATAGCAGAGTGAGGGCTGTGTGCACTCAGTGAGGCCTGTGTGCACTGAGAGTGATGGTTGTGTGCACAGACTGAGGGGTGTGTGTAGTGTAAGTGAGGGCTGTATGCAATGCAAGTGAGGCCTTGGTGCAGTGTGACTAAAAGCTGTGTGCACTGTCAGTTAGGTCAGTGTGCACTGAGTGTGTGCATTCTGCACTTTGTGTGTTGAATGTCGTAATATTTGCACGATTATAGTTGCCCAAAAAATGTCGAAAAAAAATGTGCCTTCATGTTTAAGCACCACTCCCAACACTATTATCCAAAATTAAAAGTGAATAGCATAATAGTAGAACTATTTTGTAGGGTCATACTGAATGTGGTATTGTAATTTTGTAACGTAAAATGTCTATGCAGTATCTATTTTGTGTAGTGTGTGAATGGCTTAAGCAGCCAGTTACGGATGTTGCTATGCGTGTTTGGTGTGTAAGTTTGCACTTTCAAACTGTCCAAAAGTAAAGAAAAAATTAAATACCATTGTACGTGCATGTAATCTAATGTGTAAAAAAACGTCGTGCTTGACACATAGTTTCGAAAGTTGCTTCCCTTGTTTTATAGTTTTCAGGGCGAAGGCGACGTTAGGTCTCTTTTGTTTACATTTGCATTTCCCAGCGGATGGTCGACAACAGATTAGAATCTTTACGACTGTGATGAAAGCAATTCAGTCTCCTGGGGTGGTTAGGCCCCAGACGGTTTGATCTCGGCCCCTCCCCACCTTACAGAGGGGAAAAAGAAGACAGCCATGTCGTGCATGATTGTGAGAGTCTAGAAAATGTTCGTTGTTTTGGTGCGTAGTAACCGCGAGGGAAAGGCAGAAAGGTCCAGATGAATGAATGATAGTGAATATAAGGCAGGGAACAGAGTAGGATCACGAGTTTGTGCATGCATGTGACTAATGTGTGTATAAATGTAGTGTCGGTGTATTGTGATGTTTGTAAAAGTTTTGTATTGTTGCAAACAATGCTTAATGTACATGCAACATAGAGGCCTTGGTGCAGTGTGACTGAGTGCTATGTGCACTGTGAGTGAGGGCTGTGTGCACAGACGGAGGGCTGTGTGTAGTGTAAGTGAGGGATGTATGCAGTACAAGTGAGGCCTTCGTGCAGTGTGACTGAGTGCTGTGTGCACTGTGAGTTTGGTCATATCTGCCTCCTAGGATTCCAATAATAACATGGAGTCTGCTTGATATGTAGCCAATGCACCACTAAGGATTGGATGTGCCCCAACAATAACACATACCTTATGGAGGCAGAAGGCACACTAAAGTGTTCTGGCTGAAGAATTTCTGTCACATAAAAGTCTACCATTCTGATGCGTGTTGCGATGCGTGAATGGAACAGAGAGATGTTTTGTACGCCTCAATGTTGTGAAGCTACTGGGCTGTTTGTGTGAAGCTACTGGGCTGTTTGTGCGTATTCGTGTGCGTGTTGCGTTGTGAAGCTACTGGGCTGTTTGTGCGTATTCGGGTGCGTGTTGCGATGCGTGAATGGAACAGAGAGATGTTTTGTACGCCTCACTGTTGTGAAGCTACTGGGCTGTTTGTGTGAAGCTACTGGGCTGTTTGTGCGTATTCGTGTGCGTGTTGCGATGCATGAATGGAACAGAGAGATGTTTTGTACGCCTCAATGTGTCAGGGTGTTACGGTTTAAAAAGCGGACGACTCGATGTTGTGAAGCTACTGGGCTGTTTCTGTGAAGCTACTGGGCTGTTTGTGCGTATTTGTGTGCGTGTTGCGATGCGTGAATGGAACAGAGAGATGTTTTGTACGCCTCAATGTGTACGTGTTTCAGCAAGTGAAAGACAGAGTGTTACGGTTTTAAAAAAAGTGCACAGCTCGATGTTGTGAAGCTACTGGGCTGTTTGTGCGTGTTGCAGTGCGTGAATGGAACAGAAAGATGTTTTGGTATACGTGTTTCAGCAAGTGAAAGACAGGGAGTTACGGTTTAAAAAAGTGGACGACTCGATGTTGTGAAGCTACTGGGCTGTTTCTGTGAAGCTACTGGGCTGTTTGTGCGTATTCGTGTGCGTGTTGCGATGCGTGAATGGAACAGAGAGATGTTTTGTACGCCTCAATGTGTACGTGTTTCAGCAAGTGAAAGACAGAGTGTTACGGTTTAAAAAAAAGTGCACGGCTCGATGTTGTGAAGCTACTGGGCTGTTTGTGCGTATTTGGGTGCGTGTTGCAGTGCGTGAATGGAACAGAAAGATGTTTTGGTATACGTGTTTCAGCAAGTGAAAGACAGGGTGTTACGGTTTAAAAAAGTGCACGACTCGATGTTGTGAAGCTACTGGGCTGTTTCTGTGAAGCTACTGGGCTGTTTGTGCGTATTCGTGTGCGTGTTGCGATGCGTGAATGGAACAGAGAAATGTTTTGTACGCCTCAATGTGTACGTGTTTCAGCAAGTGAAAGACAGAGTGTTACGGTTTAAAAAAAAGTGCACGGCTCGATGTTGTGAAGCTACTGGGCTGTTTGTGCGTATTTGGGTGCGTAATGCAATGCGTGAATGGAACAGAAAGATGTTTTGGTATACGTGTTTCAGCAAGTGAAAGACAGGGTGTTACGGTTTAAAAAATTGCACGACTCGATGTTGTGAAGCTACTGGGCTGTTTCTGTGAAGCTACTGGGCTGTTTGTGCGTATTCGTGTGCGTGTTGCGATGCGTGAATGGAACAGAGAGATGTTTTGTACGCCTCAATGTGTACGTGTTTCAGCAAGTGAAAGACAGAGTGTTACGGTTTAAAATAAAAAAAGTGCACGACTCGATGTTGTGAAGCTACAATGAAAGAAGCAAGAGGTACGCGCAGGGCAGAGAGATGGTGGGTGGAGGAAGCAGCTTCAATGAGGCGTGGACAAAGTGAAGAGCCAATGAAAAAAAGGAAAGGCACAGGGAAAAAAAAGTTTATGGCACTAAAGCGCGTGCCTGTGCCCACGTGAACTCGAAGAAAACGCCACTGGAAAAGCGGTAGTTTGAAGAGTATTTTGAGCACTTGAATTCTCCCCATTTCCCATTCCTGCGGAATGGTAAAGGCGAGACCTAAAAATAAAAGAGATATACAGGATCAAAGTGTGTCACCTGCAGTTAGTCACGTTACTGCCCCTTCCCTCAAGGAACAGGCAGCCCTAGATTTATGTTTCCTTGATTGGACCTAAGGATGAAATTATAGATCTGTGACTCTTGTACAAGGTGACCTAATTTCTATATTGCATTGGTCTGCGTCCTAAGTAGTGTATGGCTTTGTTCCTCAAAGGAAACCAGGTTTCATTTTTTCCTGAAGAAGGAACTGAAACATTAGCTGAGATTACCGTATAAGGTGTAGCGGCCAGCGGTAGAGTTAAAATTTGTGTACTATTTTGACTTTAATGTATCACCCATACTCTTGGTGTTGTGTCACAAACTTCACTATCACCTGAGTAATTTCTTGTTCTTCCTATAGATTTTTCTTTTGCCGCTTCTCCCCTTGATCGATGTCGCATTGTGCCTATTTATTGGGGATTTTAGCTGTGTCCTAGTCCCATTTCCCTTTTCCATATTCCATTTACCAGTCAGCCCATTTATTATTGTTGGTGTATTGTTCAGGTTCACACTTCCAGACTGCAGTAATGTACCAGGGACCCCCATATTATGCATAATTCCCTTTTGTATGACCAGACTGGTTTTCAAGAATTTTCTTCAGGCCTACTTTGATGTTTTACAGTCTGACTGTCAGGGTAGTGATGGACTGGTTAACTGACTTGATACTATAGTAAGACAAGTTTTCCACCTCAATAGGAGATACCTTACGTTGATGTGGAAGAGGTGTGGCGCCGCGGCCAGGGTGACTGACGCTGGAATCTGGGGACCACGGTTCGATCCCCGGCTCCGGCGGCAGGTCAGCCCAGCACCATGTGACTCTGGGCAATAGCTCGCTTAATCTTCCCGGCGGCCCCCCAGCGCCTAGAGACCCTTACGGGTGATTGTGTGCTTTACAAATGTGGACTTTACTTTACTTTACTTACTTACGTTTATTTTTTTAACATGAAAAATTCAATGCCTATTTTAATTTGGTTTTCAGTTCCCTTTTGTTCCTGCTGCTTTAATTTTTGGTGGGATCAGATGTGTTCTAATCATGGAAATACTAGGACTCTCTAGTTCTTGTCTTTTGTTCCCACATTTTGATCATTAGCCTGTATTGCATTATGCACCTAATACACCATTGTTAAAGGGAGGTATCTGTATGCCTCTGATAAGTTGTTTCATACGTTTTCCTTTTTGATATGTTCTAGATAAGAATTGTAGGAGCACATAGATGTAGTATTTCAAGAAATGTTTACCCATTATACAATACTATTGTGTGTGAAGACATACATGCAGATAGAATTCCCCTGTAGCTATCTACCCTTAGATGACAGAAGATAATACAAAGTACCCAATTGAAAAAGCCAGAAGCACTGTCTTGGCCTTTGTATCCTATAAGAGTAAAAGTGCATTCTAGAGTAATCCCATGGCGTATGGTCACTCCCTCAAAGATTGCAGGCCACCTGCTTGCAGTCACCTTGTTAAATACTAGGAATTGTTTTTCTTTACTTGGAAGAAAACTAACAACTGTGTCACATTTCCTACATCACTAGGTTCTGCGGGATCTTCCAGAGTCAAAGGAAGAATGATACCCTGCAGAACGGTGATCAAGACGAATCCTAACTCCCATCAATGATAGCTACAGATGAGAGGCGGACTTCTTGGCCCTACAGTCTCAACACCCAGAAAGTAACAAAGCTGGACAGCGATTGCCGGTGCTTCATCAACTGCATCTCCAGAGCATCGTGCTTGCTTCATTAGACGGCGGTGGACTCCAGAGAAGAAGGAGGCCTGTTCAACGCAGAACATGAGTTTCAGTGCAAAAGAGCGAAAGAGAAGGATCCCTGTTGTTTTGATGCTTCAGTTTTCTACCTGTCATGTGCTGGTAACCTCTCACAGTGTGCAGTCCCTTGAGCCCCTTGGCCTGAGTTTTGGCCACCCCCCTTTTCCTTTGCTCCAACGGAATGGCAGTGTGCCGGAGGATCTACGGTTGGCAAAAGGCACTACATTTGTGGTACCCATGAAACAGCGGCCCGAGCGTCCTCTGACACTGAATAGTGAGTGTTGGAGCCTGAAAGTGTTGCTGAGCGTGAAAGTCTGTTGCTCTTTCTCGATTAATAGTACTTGGGTCTGCACGATGTGATCTGCACCCATGACCACCGAAGAGCATGGTATCTGTAGTGCCTGCGGCAGAGGAAAGATATTGGTGCACTGCCTTGAGACATTGAGACTTTCGAGTGAGCTGTGGGTGTTTGCCAGGAGGGCACTCCAACTAAGCAGTACTATTTTCATGAAGAGGCCTGAATCGAGAGGCCCAATGCGGAAGAAGACAATGGAAGCAGATTTGATGGACGATAGAAGCCTGCCAGAGAGGCTTTTAACGGACTTTGGGCACAGTTGCACAAGCGGTTCCAGTGCAATTGTATAAAGTAAATGTTAATTAAGTTCTCATTTGACTGAATTGCCATGGAAGAGGAAGTGGCTCCGCATCTAGCATCCAAAAATGGTCCACCAGAAGTGAGTCTTTGTGCTACTATGTGTGTTCGGAGACCTGTCCCGAGAGAAGTAGAGAATAATAAGATGATGTTACAGCAACACCTTGACGACCTAATAAATATCGATATAGACCTAGATTCAGATTAACATGAGTCTTAGGTTATTGCCTACGTAATGGCAAAAGGAGGATCTGAGGTTCTGTAATTCTCGAGACTGACTCCATTTTATATTGTGCCACCATTTTGTGTTGCCCTCACGTAGGCCTGTGAAGGTAGCCTGGCGAACAAAGTGGCCTGGCCTTCTTAGTCCATGTATACATTAACTTGGTTTCTTTCTGACTCTGGAATGAACTGTAAAAAACTGACCTCTTCACCTGAAACTGACCTCGCAAAGCTAATTTCCATGATCGATCTTTGTCTGAGATTGCCAATCAATGTTCAGGACATTGTTAACTTTTAGTTTCCTTGCATATGCCTTATCTTGTTCATCATCTGTTACTGTTTCTTTTTTATGTTTCTTCATTACATGGGTTATGCTTTCAATTATAGGTTTGTCCGGCTTTTGGAGATTGAATTTGGGACATTCCTAATGATTAACTCTTGGGTTGGGATACTGTACATGTAATCATGCCATGCCCTGCAGTTTCATCTAAATCAGATTAACCTTTGTGACTATGTAATTATAATGTTTTGCTCATATCCTGCTAAAACCCCAAAGGCTACTCACCTGCTGACCCTCTAGATTTTCCATTTGTTTAGGAATGTAATTGGTACAACTCCCTTACATGCCTGGGGCAAGATAAAGAGTATATAAGACGTGAAGTAAGACCATTCTAGCAGACTGCCTCATTCAGTTGCTAAGGCTTCTGTGTGACGTAGTCTCACCTTATTTAAGGTTAATAAAAATGTTCTTTTATATTTCAGCTTCATGCCCAAATTCTTTATTATTGGCTTGAATGGACTAAGTATCAGGGAGACCCTGAGAAGGAGTTCAGATTTCTTCAGGCCTAGGCATTTCCTTCAGTGGCAACATCCATACATCTTCCCAGGCTCTGAGCACGACATCATCCCTGCTTGGCACCCATCCAAGGTTCCGGGCCGCATCAGCCTTGAACCTCCTCGAGCACAGGCAGTTCACTCTGACTTGCAGGTTTTGGCATGTCTGCGCAGTTTAGCTCTTGCTCACAGTTTTACTGAGCATCCATTTTCTGACAAGGCCTCAGAGGCCACTTTTGGAACTATTGCAAAAACAAACACAGATTTATGTTAAATTGTGAATTTAAACCCGTTCTGTTTACCTCCCACCTAACTAATGTTTCCCAGTTAGTTGTTACCTAGCAAATAAGCCACATAAATGCGTTTTATACTTACATTTTCGACCTCTCCACCATATAAACGAATACAATAAGCACATTTAAATTGCGTTTTGATTATTTTCCAAGCTGTGCATTAATTCACAACACAATGACAATACATATTAGCTGAGTTTATTTGCAACATGCAAGCAAAGTTAGTTCTCCCCATGTGTAAATAAAAAATAGTGTGTGTACTTTACTCTATGGTTGGTTAATTTCACAAACATGTAATCAGTACTTATTGCATTATGGGACATTATCTATACGAGGGATACACAAAATTTTGCGTTTGCCACCTCGCTCCATCACCATATTGATGGGAAAGTCAAGCTGCATAGGGAGAGGGTGAGGATCCATGGAGACATTAGTAAGGTAAAAAATGGCATGCCTGAATTAAGGACGAAGGCAAACATTCTATGAAGTTACAATTACAACCCTGCGAGGGTTGGAAGGCAGGGACAGTCTTGGCATCGTACTCAGTCAGAAAAAGGGATGTTGGCAGGGCCGGACTGGGAACAAAAACCGTCCCTGGCAAAGGGCTTGGCCGGCCCCCTCCTCCCTGGGGGATTGGAGGTGCCGCCGAGCTCTTTGCCAGGGCCGGTTTTCGCCCGATTTTGTTACAGGGCCGATGCTGCAAAAACGGCCCTGTAACAAAAACGGCCCCCAGCGGCCCCAAACAGGCCCCCCACCCATGCGGCCCACCGGGGGATTGCCCGGTGCCCACTACGGCCAGTCCGGCCCTGGATGTTGGATGATTGCTGCCATCAGGGGCCTGGAAAGGGCTCTGGCTACAGCTCAACCAGGGACTAATGCTACATTCTTTGACTATTAAAAGTAATTATACAGGAGACACTATTGCCATGAAAAGCAACAGGACCTGGACTTGTTGAGGGGTGTTTCCGGCCCCATTTGTCTGGGGAAGATAGAGCTAACTTGAATGAGCTTTGCCAAACCCAGGGAATATTGACAATTCATAATCTGAGTGGTGGAAGACCACTGGGATGGATGAGCTTCTCTCTGAGTTCCACATGGAATACCATTCTAACCAGCCCCTAGGCTACTGGCAATCTTTAAGGAAGTGTTAGAATATAACAAATTCTCTACAACGTTACTACAAGAATTTCTGCGCAGACCAGACAAAGCCGATTGAGAATGTTTTTCTGATAGACCATTGTCTAACATCAACATGGACCCCATGATACTGGCTAAGGTTCTCAAAGGAAGGCTTGGCCTGCTGATTAAAAGATTGTGCTGGTGCAGAAATTCTTTTAATTTAAATTAGTTCAGCCTGTTACTTACAAACGTAGTCTGCAACTCTGCGCCTTGTTCGTCTTCAGGTCGACTGGATCTTAGCCACCATTTTAGAAGAGAGCGTAAGGCAATAACATCTCAATAAGCATTATTTATGATGTTCAGTCAATATTTTAATTTGGTTATAAAACCTTTATTTAATCGATAAGGGCTTAGTATTTTATCTTTTGATCTCTTTATTCAAATTAGTAAATAAGATAAGTCAGTTTACAGCAAAATCAAGAAAAACCATGGTTATAGTCAGTGAAGAAAAATTACAGCGTGTTCCATAAAGGACTAGTAACTAAGTCCCTTCTCTACTCTAACAGATCCTAACCTACTTGAAACCATAAAGATTTCTTTTGGAAAATAGCGAGATTGTAAGGAGCATTTAATTAGATACGGATTGTGGTTAAACTTGTGAAAAGTAGTTCCAGAATCTCGTTTGAGTCTCTTCTCTTAGTATTAGTATCCGCAAACTGTCGCAGTAACAACTGTTCAAAATCAAGCTAGAGGGAACAGTCACAGCAGTAGCTGTAACCATCAAAGAAATAGACACCCACAAAGTGGTAGATGATAGAAATCACTGTCAGCTGTAGCTTACAGTGAAAAAGACCAATGATGCTAAGGAAAGTCTGGCCTCTCTGGTCTCCGCTCTGCTCTCGTTCTAGCATCTAATTTAGAACAGGAATATTATAAGCACAAAAAAGCATGTCACAATCCATTCAGGTGTTAGGTCATCTTAAACCAATGGAAAAGGATCATAAAATGGTCTTCTGCTTCTCTCTTCATTCCCACGGTAAACATACGAAGTCGATAAGGTGTTATCTACACATTGCCTACTTAGTTGCTAACATTCATGTTCATTAGTTTCACTCTTAGTTCCCATCAGAACCCTGCAGCCTAAACTAATAGCTATACAGAATTCCACTGCATGACAATAAACTGTTTTAGAGCAGAAACATTCTAGTTATATCTAACAGAATTAAGTCATGAGATTTCCGTTTGAAGGTAGGCACTATTGTTCTAAGATACTGCTTAACATTCATTATGATGAGTATGTGACAGCTAGAAAATAACTAAATAGGATGAGAGCCTGTAGCTTAGGAAGGAAAGAAATGCATTTCTATAGTCAGCACATTCTGCACAGATGACATGTTTAATTATGTCAAATGTGAATTATTTATTTAAAACAGCACTGTTCAGCATTTCCTTGAAGCATATATCTATTTAAGAAGACATTAACCGCATGCGTGCGGCCGTTTTTCCCGCTGTGTGCGGCGTTTTCGTACATACCGCGTTACATGACGAGCTCAGCTCGTCATCAGCACACGGTAGGTAACGCTGATGACGAGCTGAGCTCGTCATCAGCATGGAAGGGGTTAAAGGTAAAGAAATTTGTTAGAGAAAAGTAAATGAGGCCCAAGCAACTTATCAGTGTAATTATGATAGAAATGATTGCTTACTACAAAAATCATATTACACATTAATTTGCACTTTTGACAAAAATCCTGCAATTTAATCTTTATGCTTTCTCATGTGAATATTTTTGTTTAAATGATGGCACTTATTTGAAGCTAAAATGTTCCTGCTTCATTCATCCCTCCATCTTATTATCTTAACCAGCGCACAAGTTTGTTTCCCATGTGAGTTTGTATCAGATAGCATTCTAATCATCTGTTAAGCCCTGTCTTTTCCTTTTCAGACCTCTACTTTCAGTGATTACATGTAATCCTCATTCATTATTCACCTCAAACCTAAATCTTTCTCATATAACTTTCTGTGCTCTTTCCTGTCTTTTGTGTAAAATATATCTACAGCTCATAAATAAAGAGTAAAGAAACGGTGTTCTGTATTGAGATTATTGGCATATTGTTATGGTTTTAATTAACTAAACAATAAAATATTCTAATTCTGGGTAAAGAAATAATAAATTAATCCCTATTATTATTGACATTAGTATAGTCTTCAAAATCCCTTTCCCTGCTGTTGAAAACCAGTTTCCAATCATTTGCACTCCCTTCCCAAAATGTTCAAAAACACTTGGGGTCTATTACGATGGCGATTGTCCGCCCGCCACCTTAACGGTCAATGGGACCGACCGTAAGGTGCGGCGGTCCCGCTGTGCCTATCAGGATGAGACTGCCACCATGGCGGTTGCATCCTGTATATTTAACATTGTGGCAGGCGGTGTTGTATCCAGCGCCCACCACAATGTTAAACAGGCATGTTGTGCATTTGCACACACAACGTGACAGGCACCGTGCGGTGCCTGCCATGTTGTTTCATGCCAATGCAGGGTGTACCATAGGTACCCCCCATGTGCCCCCCCCACCTCCCCAACATCCTGGGGGCCCACAACAGGCCCCCAACTGCGTTCACCGCATGCCTTACCGCCATGGAAAGGCTGCTTCCTGCCTGCATTATAATATGGATGCGACACCACCACCATACTAGGCCCTATTTCCGCCCGGTCGCCTGTGTGACCGGCGGACGGTCTTTCCATCCGCCGGGCCCCCCTCGCCATCCTAATATGGCGGGGGGAATGGGTGGCGGGCGGGGAATAATGTCGGGCTGATTGCCACCACCATACGGGCAGTGGTGATCCACCCAACATTATAATAGACCCCTTGGTGTTTCCAGTTCGCTTAATTCAGGTTCTAAACCTGAAATTATCTTTACGAAATCCTTTGATTTTTTTATTTCCACAAGGTATGTATGTAGAGTAAAGGGTACATTTTAGCATTTTGCGGACTCCACCTTTCTCTGTGAGTGAGATGTCTAATGCAAGTTGGTCTTGGAGTACCATAGGCCTTATAGTGATTTACTCGGTGTTAATTATAAGCAAAGGTGCGGATGAGCTCGTTGCCATCTTGTCAACAACTGTAGTTAACTTTCTAATCTTTTCGCCATTTAAAATGAGATCTACAGGTGGAATAATTGCTCCAAATATGTCTCGTAGTGGACCTGTTGCAGTATCTGCATTTCGGTTTTGTCCATGTGATGGTGTCATTATTACTTCATCTAAGCTTTTCATGTGATACATCTTAGGAATTAGTCTACCTAAATAATAAACACCCTCCTAGTCAGTTGGCAAAAAGAAATAAGCATTTTGTCCACAAATATAATAAACTCCAGTAATCACGTTCTCTTTTCCCTGCAAAATTTGCCAAGTTCCACTGTTAGTACTAATCCCTACATGTCTAGTTCGCATTGGGTGTCCTTCTTCAGTAAACTCAAATGTTCCCTTTGTGCTGGTTTTCTAACATCAATTTAGTGAAGGCTGTCTTCTTTCTTAATTTATTCTCCACCTTTTACTAAGCGTGTTTGAAAACATCACTACTTTTATCTCTAGGCAGTGTTATGTTGGTGTACCTTTCCTCTAAAGCCATTATGTATATTTTCTTCATTGGTCACATTAAGCATGTTAGATTATTTTTTTAAGCTTGAAATCTATATAACTGTGTGGTAAGAAATAATACTGGGCTGTATCCATTTCTCTTTCTTGTTGGTGTACATTCATGCTTTCTCCTAAAGGCATTCTAGAGAGTATCAGATCATAGTAAGAATAAAAATATTCAAAATATCCTTTTCTATATACTTAGGAAAGTAGGAGGCTTCATGAAATGTCTTAAGACAAAGGCATGTGGTAGTATATTACTTCTTCTGAAACTGATGTTGGTAAATATGCACAAACATAGCACTCTTTGGCATCCATAGCATTAGTGTATTCTTGGACTAACTTAGAGTAAACGTTAGTAGAGAAATCATTTTTCCTATTGCTCACAAAGGAATATTTAAATTGATCTTCTAAGCTAGGGTATGTATGTGATTTAGTAGAAATATTAATTTTGTTTTCTGTCTCAGGTGTTACGTAAAATCCTATTAGTACTATAGAAATCATTATTATTGTTATTACAAAATTTGAACACATGATATAGTTACACTTATTTCTTCTTGAGACAGTTTTGCTCTTCTTGAGTTCAACAATTTCTCCTTTTTTTATTCGATATAAGTCTTTTTAAATGTTCGGTTACTAATTAGACAATCCTTAACCCTACTCCGTTATCTTCTAAAAGTTACCCCTACTTTTCTACTGCAGACTCTGAATTAGGTTGATCTTCTGAAAAAATAAAAGACTACAATTATAAAGATGTAACAGCACAATTCATTTCAGCAATGAGTTCTTTAATGTTTCTTATTTTTGCTCTTTAAATTCTTTCCCCCTCAGGTATTCAGATCATTCTCAAGTGGTCTCTAGCAGGCTAGGGTTCACTTTTCACAAGTCCTCTAAAGTGAAATTTAATGTGGTGTTCACATAGTATGACAATTCAGATGGTGAGTACCTGCGACAAGGCACCCTTGCTCTTTTGGATCTTCTCAGAGTTTGTTCTTTGTGATCTATACCACTTTCATCACTGGACTCACTTTCTTCAGATATTGCCTTTTGTATTTGTGCTAGTGATGAGCTTCTTCTCTGATTTCTGTGCTCACAGCTTTGTGCCATTCAGCTTGTTGATTTGCTTTTCTTAATCCAGGACTCTTTCCTTCACCTGGATTCTGTTTGTGCGGGCACAATTTCTGCACTACTTCTGTTCTGAGGATGGGTCTCTGCTTACTTTTTTATTAGAGACTTCAATTCCACTTTGTGTGATCTCAGATACTTGAATTTCTCGCTCAGCTGTTTGATCTTCACCTCTCTCTTCCGATTGCTGTGCTGTTCTTCAGGCAACAGTGCTGCTGTTCTAGGTGGTCTCTCAGGTATTGGTGCAGTCACCAATGTTCTTCGTTCAGTATAATAGACCATGACTGCTTCGCCTGGATTTCTTCTTGTTGAGTGAAGCAGGAATACAATTTGGGATACTTAACAGCAGTATTAGGCCTCAAAATTACCTGGAAGGGGCCTTTCCATCTGGGCTCTAAACAAGTCTTCTGAACAGGCTTTTTGATCACATCCCAGTCACCAGGGCTGAGGTCATGCCATCATTCTTGGTGTGGATCTTGAGTGATTGCTGAAACCTGATGAGAAATAGAATGTACCACATCTGCCAATCCTTTGCAGTAATCCAAGATAATATTATCAGTGGCATTCAAAAGAGCATTTGCAGGGTTAGCTGGTAATCTCATGGCCCTTCCCATGAGAATATCATGTGGGAACAGACCCTTCTTCCGGTCTGGAGTATTTTGAATGATCATTAACACCAAAGGTAATGTGTCTGGACATTACAGAGAAGTTGTACCACAAGCATTTGCTAATCTGGACTTTATAGTTCCGTTCAACTATTCCGGATGCTTCAGGTATGTAACTGTAATCTTTTCTCAATCTTTAATGCAGTGCAGCTCATTTTCAGAACTTCATTATTAAAATGAG
The DNA here is from genome assembly GCF_964261635.1 of Lissotriton helveticus. Classification (NCBI taxonomy): domain Eukaryota; kingdom Metazoa; phylum Chordata; class Amphibia; order Caudata; family Salamandridae; genus Lissotriton; species Lissotriton helveticus. The sequence continues at coordinate 681,189,777 of NC_136072.1, read as the reverse complement.
TTCCTCTATCTGACTCAATAGAAAATGGCATTCCGTACCTGGATATCAGTTCACATAATAACAACTTAGCTACCATGATTTCTCAGAGTTGGGTAGGCTTCCACTTATCTCTAGAAAATGCATACAGTGACCAGGATGCATCTCAGCCCGTTTTAAACTGGATTATGATAAAGTCCATCTGCATCCTGTTGAAGGGACCACCTTATTCCCCTATATGTTTCGGTGTAATGTCTGTTTTCTTCCCTGCACTATTTGCTGACATATGACACACGCATGACAAATTTCTTCAGGCAACATCCGAAATCTGGGATTGAACCAATTTTGCCTGAAACCCTTACCATACAATCCCTTCCTAAGTGTGTGTATCCATGGTAGTATCATGTCATTGGAAACAAAAAGCTAGTAGGTAACACTGGTCTCCCATCAGTAGACATCCAAATTCACACTAATATCATCAAAAATAATAAAAATATATTGATTTTCATTATATATATATATATATGTATATATATATATATATATATATAGTATACAATTGTACATTCAAAATATTGTATCATATAGCATCAAAATAATACAAAATAAATAATTTTAAATATTTAAAAATATACAGATTCATATAAAAACATATATATATATATATATATATATATATATATATATATATATATATATATATATATATATATATATATATATACATATATACATATATATAATGTTTATGTTACATACTGGCGGTCGCCAGTAGGTAGTTATAGTTAAGACCTAGTTACCATAGGAAAATCGCAACATCCTATTCTCAATAACATTGGCGCCGATTGACGAATCCTCGTGAAATTTTCAAAACTCGTGGCCTGCTCCTATCTTGAAAGTTTTGGGGTGATTCGGCAAGCGGGGCCAAGAAAAAAAGGGGTCCCAAAGCATGTTTTCCTAGTGCACTTTTCCATAGGAAACTTTAGCCGTGGTCCTGCCCGAACTGCTGAACGGAATTACATCAAATTTGGCAAAAAGGTAGCTCTTGATTTAGAAAGAACTTATTTTGTTAAATGGTGTAAATCCGTTCAGTAATTGCTGAGAAAATCAAAATTAAAAAAATATCTGCAGCACTTATTGGAGGTACCTGGTGGGATAGTTGGCCCCCAGGGACCCTCAGGATTGAATAGAAATTAATTCCCCAACTTAAAACACACCATAGGGCGTGTTTGCACACATATCACCTCAGGCCCCGCCCCCTTCCTTCACCAATGTGCAAACGCGCCCCCTGGCCAGTTGTAAGTTGGGGAATTAATTCCCCTTCAATACTGAGAGTCCTAGAGGGTCAACTAGCCCACCAGGTACCTCCAGTATGCGCCATGGACCTGCTTTGCCGAGAGGTGTTCAGAGGCCACGCCCGTTTTTACACCTCTCTGCAACACAGCTCTGGGGCGCTTACTGGAGGTACCTAGTGGGCAAGTTGGACCCTAGGGACCCTCAGGATTCAAGGGGACGTAATCTCCCAACTTAAAATGGCCACAGGGCGTGTTTACACAGTGGTGAAGGGAGGGAACGGGGCCTGAGGTAACGTGTGCAAACACCTCCTGTGGCGTGTTTTCAGTTGGGGAAATAATTCCCTTTCAATTCTGAGGGCCCCCGGGGGCCAACTAGCCCACCGGGTGCTTCCAGTAAGCGCCACTGCGCTGCGTTGCAAGAGAGATGGTCCAGGCCGTGCCCCTTTTTACACATCTCTGCAAAGCAGCTCTTTGGTGCTTACTGGAGGTACCTAGTGGGCTATTTGGACCCTAGGGACCTTCAGGATTGAAGGGGACTTATTCCCCAACTTAAAACGGCTACAGGGCGTGTTTACACAGTGGTGAAGGGAAGGGACGGGGCCTGAGGTGACGTGTGCAAACACGTCCTGTGGCGCGTTTTCAGTTGGGGAAATAATTCCCTTTCAATCCTGAGGACCCCTGGGGGCCAACTAGCCCACCAGGTGCTTCCAGTAAGGGCCATTGCGCTGCGTTGCAGAGAGGTGGTCTAGGCCGTGCCCCTTTTTACACCTCTCCGCAACGCAGCTCTGTTGTGCTCACTGGAGGTACCTAGTGGGCTAGTTGGACCCTCGGGACCCTCATGATTCAAGGGGACTTAATCTCCCAACTTAAATGGCCACAGGGTGCGTTTACACAGTGGTGAAGGGAGGGGACGGGGCCTGAGGTGACGTGTGCAAACACACACTGTGGCGCGTTTTAAGTTGGGGAATTAAGTCCCCTTTAATCCTGAGAGTCCCTGGGTCCAACTAGCCCACCATGTACCTCCAGTAAGCACCACAGAGCTGCGTTGCAGAGAGGTGGTCCGAGGCCATGCACCATTTTACACCTCTCTGCAATGCAGCTCTGTGGCACTTACTTGACATACCTGGTGGGTTAGTTGGCCCTCGGGGACCCTCAGGATTCAAGGGGACTTTATCCCCAACTCAAAATGCCCACAGGGCGTGTTTACACATGTGATCTAAGGCTCCCCCTCCCTTCACCAGTGTGCAAACGCACCCTGTGGCGCATTTTAAGAGGTAGTTTTAATCCCCCTGCCCTATTATGTACTAGGGGCCTACAGAGGTCATGCTAATCACAGGGGCAACCCGACGCATAGTGTTCCCTAGTGTATGTAGGTGTTTTCACTGTATTCTAAGTGTCTTTTAGCATAGCACTGGCTGTAGGCCTGGTTAGTCAGAGTCAGTTACCACCAGTACCCATCTGAAAAAGTTGAGGGTACAGGATGATTTTGCAACAAGGCCTCTTTCTGCTCCTCGGTTTGTTTTTTCTGCACGTCTTCCTTCTTCCTGCACTTTTTTTCGTCTTTGAGGACTTCTGTTGCTTCTTTGTGCATTTCTTTTTCTTCTTTCTGTGCGTTTTTTCTTCTTTCTTCTCATGTCCTACCTCTGTAGGCATAGTTAGAAACTGGTATTTAAAAAACCTTAGAAGAACCATAGGTTTCAGGCACGTTACAGTTAGAAATTAGCATTTAAAAACCTTTGAAATTCACTGAAAAAAACATAGATTCAGTGGCGTTATAGTTAGGAATTAGCATTTAAAAAACCTTTGAAATTCACTGAAAAAACCATAGGTTTCAGACACGTTATAGTTAGGAATTAGCATTTAAAAAACCTTGGAAATTCACTGAAAAAACCAAAGGGTTTCAGTGGCTTTATAGTTAGCTGGATATTTCACTCGAACAAAACCATAGAAATTCCCCCGTTAGAGTTAGTTCAGCTAACTATAACTTGCGCGCCCACAATGCACTGCTGATGACGTCACATATTACATCACTCATGACATGGTCAGTGACATCACTCATGACATCACTGTTGGCATCTCAAATGACATCACTGAAGAAATCACTGATGACATCATTTGTGTGATAGAGTGGTAGAGCTACTCTCAGCCTAATATAACCTCTGATACACACACTCAAAAATAGAAACTAACATTTTAAAAACAATGGACATACCAATATCACTTACAACACACCTATTCAGTTATTCAAAGATCTACACACACATCCACTCATTCATTAACAGTCCTATACAGTCACTCATACATGTACTCACTCATCATATGTACTCATACACCTATACATCCTGTTACACACCGACACTCATCCATAGAGTTACTCACGCACATAGTCACACATGCAAACAAAGTATCAAACATCCATTTACTTGCATATACAGTTATACATACCACACTTATTTCTACAGAAACTTACACATACTTACTCTCTATTGAGACAGTCATTCACTCACTAACACACCCATACACACACTCATCCACCCATACAGTCCTGCACACATGCTGTCTTCAACACATACAAACAGTGAGTGACTCATTCATGCATCTATGCACTACGTAATACCCCCGACCGAACCATACAGACACTCAGACACTCATACTGATACTCAAAAAAACAACTAATACCCTATATAGACACTCATGTAGCTACTCACCAACCCATACAGCCACTTATACACAATGTAAGAGACTGATACAGATGTTTACATATTTAAACATTATTCACTAACCCATATATTCACTAAGATATACTTAATCAGTCAGTTGTACAATCAATTTTACAAAAAAGAAATCATCCATTTAGACACTTATATACCTATTTTATTCTTCCATCGACCTTGAGATATACATATATAAAACATTTAATTTTCAGAAAAAAAGACATTCACTGGATGATGTCATCAGTGATGTCATCAGTGATGTCATTTGAGATGTCATCAGTGATGTCATGAGTGATGTCACTGACCATGTCATGAGTGATGTAATATGTGACATCATCAGCAGTGCATTGCGGGCAAGTTATAGTTAGCTAAACTAACTATAACGGGGGAATTTCTATGGTTTTGTATGAGTGAAATGTCTAGCTAAATATAACGCCACTGAAACATAAGGCTTTTTCAGTGAATATATATATATTACCTACTGGCGGTCGCCAGTAGGTATATATAGTTAGGATTTTTTCCCTATGGGTTTTTTGAAAATTCTATGTCTAATAACTTTGGCGTTTGTGGACGGAATTGGCTGAAATTTTCAGGAAAATGGCACATTTTGTTTCTGAGCAGCCCCTGAAAATTTGGGGGGGTTTCGTCAAGGGGGGGCCGAGAAAAAAGGGGGGTCCCAAAACGTGTTTTTAACATTGATTTTTCCATAGGGCGGTTAGCCTCACTTTTAGCCCGAACGGCTGAATAGATTTGCACGAAACTTGGCAAAATTGTAGGGACTGGTAGCCCGATGTGCCTTTTGTAGGTCTCAATATATGTGCTCCAGTGGATTTTGAGAAATTAACGTTTAAAAAAAGATATATATCTGTAGCAGCGGACCGGGAAGCGCTCTAGGACGCGTACTTTTCGCGCAACGGAGCTTTGTGAAGCGAAGCTGATTGGTTCTCTGGCGTCTGTCAACATTCCAAAAAGTCCGTAGCTGCCGCCATCTTGTCTCTCGGTAGGATCGAGAGGCAAGAGGAGGCCAAAACAAAGGGGCAAATAACCATAAGGGGGCATAGTAGATCCTCCCTGACCCCCTAGGTTTAATGTGGAGGCTTTAAAACGGCCCCGCGGGGCAAAAAAAAAAAATTTTTTTTTTGTTTTTTTGCGTGGGTAGCGCCCGGTCCGGGAACCGGGAAGCTTTCTGGGCAGCGTACTGCAATGAAAAATGAATGATAGACTTTTATTTTTTAAGGATTGTTTATTGTGTTTAATAATTTATTAAACTTTCTAACGCGGCGCGTCATATGACGCATTACGCGACAACGCAGGTCCAGAATATAGTGAAAATGTCTCCACCAACCAGCGGACGGCACACAACCCCTTTCAGCAGGCTAAATAGTTCTGTTAAATGACAACAGAAGGGACAGGCAACAAGAACCATCAGTCAAAGAGGGGAGGGCAAGTTCTTCTCTACCGGGTCACGTTGGAGCGCTACCGGAACTGATCGAATTGGTAGTCTACAGTGTTTCTGGATGTTTCAGACTGAAGCTGGCGTTAGCATGAGAGCACCACCATTTCGTAGCTCCGTCGTGGCCATTCCACGAGCAATCATGCTAGGCGCTCCCCACCAGAAGCCTGCGGGAGTCGGGGGCCCCCCAAGACTTTTGTAGAATCTTCAAGGATGAGGGGACGCTTTCGAGAATGGAGCCCAAGCTCTAGCAGACAAGCGTCCGAGTTCCAAGGTGTCGCAGGCCCATTTTAGTGGACCACGCCCAAATCTGAAGAGATGGCCGCCATTTTGAGAGTCCTGTGGCAGCCGCCTATCTAGCTGAATAGCGGAAGAGGCACAGTGTAGCAAAAGCGGGCTGAATGGCAAATGAAACGGAAAAGGGGTGCCCCACTACAGCGTGTCTTTAGGTGAAACGGATTGTGGGACAAGGTGAAGAATGGAAGAGTCACCAAAAGGAAAAAAGTTCCGCTTGACCCCGGGAGCCGGCCACCTATGTCGGGGGCGATCTCAGGCCACACCAGGGCAACACGACTTGGGGAGGGGGCCGGAGCCAAGCGCCCCCTCCGAGTCCGCGACATGACACCGTCCCTCGGGGGCCTCCGTCAAGCGGTTCAGGGTGGCACCGCATCACAACAGCCCCCACTTACTTTAAGAATAGTGAAGATGAAGCAATTGCAAATAGGCTTCAGACAATGTTACAAGCACTCCTCAAAACTTTGAACTTTCAGAGTGCATGAGTTGGGACAGCGAGGGGTGATTTGGTTTCTCGGATTTGGTTTCTCGGACTGTTTTTCTGGTCTCTCACCACTGGCATAGTTTAACGTTTTCTTGTTTCTAGGACATTAATAGGTTTTATCATTACGTTATGTTATCGTTTCTTTGTTTGTTGTTTAATAAAAGTTCATGTTCATCAGTGGCCTACTGATTTTCGTTTTCCTATTTTTTTCTTTCCAGGTTGTTTCATGGTAAAGTTTCTGTTAACAGGATACAGTGATCACTTCGTTATTATTGCATATGTCCTTTTCACTAGGGGTGCTCTCTGGTCGGGCCAGATGACGTATCTCTAGTAAATGGTCCGGGTGAAAAAGGTGCATCAATCAGTGGGGAGTAGATAGGCATGACAGATTACAACGGGGGAGAAAGGTCCGCATTACGTACCCTTTCACTACTTGCAAAGATTTTCCTACGTTTATATGCAAACAGGGAATACCTCCAAAAAGAACTAATTCCCAAACAGTCAATGTTCGGACAATCAATCAATCAATGAGGAATGAAATAGGTACGACGTGTTAAAGGCTTGCGTTACCTACCCTTCACTATCTGCAAAGGGAGAGAGAATATTCCTATTCTTCCTCGTTTGCAGGTAGAGAAGATCCTTAAGAGAATTAACTTCGAACAATTCAATGCTCGATTGAAACAATCAACAAGGGGTACTGTGAACACAAATGAACGCCGCTTATGTACATACGCATTGCTATTTTCAACAGGTTGTTCCTAATGTTTCTATTTTAGCGAGGTCAAAAAGAGATCCCATTAGTGGCCTACTGATTTTGCTCGATTCCTTTTGTTTTTTTACACGATTTTTCGCTATCTGCAAAGACTAAACAGAGTATTGCGACTCTGTGCTTGTTTGTAAATAGAGAATGAACCAAAGAGAACAATCAATCAAATGGAGAGAGAAGCAGGCACGACGTATTACAAAGGGGGCAAAGGGCTGCGTTAACTACCCTTCACTATCTGCAAAGAGAGAGTACTCCTAATAGAAATGAGGGGTGGGGGGCAGTATTCAAAGCAGATCAGTGTGCATAAACACGAAAATGTTTTTACTTACCACGTACTTGACATTCGACAGCTTATGATATTTGCTATTAAAAAACCATTGAAATTCACTGAAAAAACCATAGGTTATAGACTATATATAGTTAGGAATTAGCATTTACAAAACCTTGAAAATTCACTGAAAAAACCATAGGTTATACACCATATATAGTTAGGAATTAGCATTTAAAAAACCTTATTTTACTCACACAAAACCATTGAAATTCCATATATAGTTAGTTGCACTAACTATATATCGCGCACCCGCAATCCACTGCTGATCATGTCACATATTACATCATTCATGACATGGTCAGTGACATCACTGATGACATCACTGATGACATCTCAAATGACATCACTGATGACATCACTGATGACATCTCATTTGACATCATTCTTGTGCTAATACGATAAACCTCTTCAGACTCTAATATAACCTTAGATACACTCAGTGTAAACAGACACTCACACACTGCCACTCATCCATGGAGTTACTCACACACCCAGTCAGTCATGCAAAGAAACAATCTCACCTCCATTTCTTCAACTATACAGTTAAACACACCTTACTTATTGAAACATATACTAACACATATTTACTCTCTTATACAATCCCTGATACAAGTTGACAATGATCGATACAACCACTCACTCATTCAGTGGCTCTCATGCACAGTTATTTATATATGCCAACTCTCACATGTACTGTGTTTTACATATGTACTTACTATGACATGTAGCATTGAGATATCCATTCACTCATCAATACACTCATGCACACAGTCAACTGCCCATGTAGCTGTTTCCACATGCACTCTTGAACTCATACACCTAGTGAATAAACTGCTCACACATCTATGCATAGAGTCACACACCTTCCAGCCACCCCCACACAAACTCAATCTCCCATAGAAATACTTGGGCAACCAATTAATAACACATATAGCCTCTCGTATAGCTAATGATCAACACATGCAGCAGTTTACAGAACAACAGACATAATGATGCACAAATTAAGACAGTTTAGTCACTAACCCATGCATTCAGTGAGACACATTTAATCACTCACTCATACAGTCAGTCATGCACCTACTAAATCCTTCATCCAGACACTTATACATCCACTCAAGACATATTTTAACTTTACAGAAAAATACAGTCAATGGATGTTGTCATCAGTGATGTCATTTGAGATGTCATCAGTGATGTCATCAGTGATGTCACTGACCATGTCATGAATGATGTAATATGTGACATGATCAGCAGTGGATTGCGGGTGCGCGATATATAGTTAGTGCAACTAACTATATATGGAATTTCAATGGTTTTGTGTGAGTAAAATAAGGTTTTTTAAATGCTAATTCCTAACTATATATGGTGTATAACCTATGGTTTTTTCAGTGAATATATATATATATATATATATATATATATATATATGTATATATATATATAAAACCTAAAAACTATTTAAAAAGCACAAAACATTACACAAAATTACTAAAATATAAAAAACTATAAAATTAAAAAAATATTTTAAGATATTACTAAACTTACCTAAAAGACCTATATATAAACAAATACTATAAAAGTAAGCAAAAAAATTATTCTAATATATATTTTAACTTTTTTTAAAGTAAGTATTTAAAAAATAAAATAGAAAATACACTGTTCCCACTTTAATGTCTGAACAGTGGGGAATCATTGGAATTTAAAGTGTAACATTTCCTTCCCCCCCCCGCCCCCCAGCCTGTGCAACAGTAGAAAAAGCATTGGACTTCAGAGGGGTTACATTTACTATTCTCACCCCAATCTGTGCAACAGTAGGGAATGCGTTGGACTTCGAAGGGGTTAAATTTACTATTCCCACTCCAGTCTGTGCAACAGTAGAGAATGCATTGGACTTCACAGAGGTCAAATTTACTATTCCAACTCCAGTCTGAGCAACAGTAGGGAAAGCGTTGGAGTTTGGAAGGGTCACATTTACTATTCTCACTCCAGTCTGTGCAACAGTAGGGAATGCGTTGGACTTCGAAGGGGTTAAATTTACTATTCCCACTCCAGTCTGTGCAACAGTAGAGAATGCATTGGACTTCACAGAGGTCAAATTTACTATTCCAACTCCAGTCTGAGCAACAGTAGGGAAAGTGTTGGAGTTTGGAAGGGTCACATTTACTATTTTCATTCCAGTCTGTGCAACAGTACAGAGAGTATTTCACTACAAACACATAACATATTTTAATAAGCCTATTATTTAACCAGAAATGTACAGCCCCTAATATAAAAATGTTATATATAAAATAAAAAACACAATTAAACAATTTACACGTAAGTTAAACATTTTAGTAATTATGAATATTTGTTTTTAATTTATCATTCAATTAACTTCTCATACTATATTCCCACAAACCGAGCATCCCACACTTAAAATGTAAATAATTAAAGAAGTATAGCACAATTTACATATTTAATGATCAATACATATTTATCAATTGATCCAGCGCTGCTCCAAACCAAACCTCTAAACCATCACTATATATCCTAGGAGCTATCACACTTTACTCGTCGGTGGGGCCCATGACACGGCGAGTCATTAATTCATACAAATCACCCTGCTCCCAACATCAGTGAAGACTAGAGGAAGAGATGCTAGATTTTAGCGGAGTGTCTTATTTCATCTAATCAATCTAACATTTTATACACTATATACATCTGCAGATTATCGGATTTACCATGGTTTTACCTTTAAGAAACATTAAAACACCCCACCATTTGGTCAATGGATCAGTTAGTAAAAGTTAACAAATGGACAACAAGATCGGCTTCATTTTCCATTTATTTAATTTTTATTTAAAGACTTAATCCCCTAGCATGACCTTATTTTATTTAGACTTAATTCAATAATCATTAGACATTTTTAATTCACCTAAAGAAAAGAAGATTAAATTCAAACAGTTCACATTTATTAGCCTAATAGTTCAGGGAAAATAAGTCAAAAACATATTACCCAAGATCTCAGTAAATGGATATCAGAGTTAGCGTAGGATCGTTCCCAAAAACAGCCTCTCTATTCTTTCTTGATGTTCACCTCCCATCCTGACTCCGTTCCCATCAAAAGTTAAAGTCAAGAAAATGTCAAAGTCTTTGCACCATGGAAAAATTCAATCAGTCCGACAGCATGTCGTGGTGCGAAAATAAAATCAAAAACATGGCTCTCTCTTCACTTTCAAACGTCCTCTTTTATACCCTTTTTCCCTAACTATCTATGCAACTCTGTAAGATTTGTAATATATCTTTCAATGTTTTGACTTTTATCACGTATGTATGTACAACAATGTTGTGCCTTCAAAATTCCACAGACTCCTCCTTTTGCCAAAATTATATCAAGAGCAAGTCGATTTTGCATTATCATAGCTCTCATAGCCACCATTTCTGTAATTACCATTAAAAATCCCCCTGCAGTATCTGTTGACAACGATCTACTATCGTTGACAATTTCCGAATTCTGTTTGCGTCAAAAGATATATCCACTGCTGGTATCAATGCTCCATTAAACATCACCTATTATTTCTAATACATTTTCCTTTCTTCTACGACTTAAAGGTTTACTTATCTCATAAATTCCATTAGTTCCTCTATCTAAATGAAAAGATTTAGGAAAGACCGGGCCTATATAACAGGACCCATGCCAGTGATCAGGCAATCTATAATAAGCTTTGTTCCCACACAGAAAATAAATTGCAGTGAAAACTGGATCATTACCTCCTTTAAATCCCCAACCTCCTTTTATAATATTTGTATCTTCACATTGACTTGCTCCCACAAAATAATTATCATACATAGTGTTATCTCTTCGAATACATAATTTCCCTAATAATGGTGTATCTATATTTATAGCCATATTCACATTATGTCCTTCTATATTATCATCCTCAAATGTCCACATTGTAGATTTAGATTGCTTTGCTTTTTCCCTCCTTTTGTACTGATTCCTCCTTTCTTCTACCATATCCAAAAAGGCTTTCTCCTCAAATCTCATTTTACAAGTCCAATTATGTTTGAATGCATAGTCATGGGTCAGTTCTTGTGTACCAGTGACTACCAGTTTTATCTTTACTTTGTTCAGTGTCCACACTGGTATCAGTCCTTACCAAATCTCGACTTTCAGGTCGATCTTCAGAATTTGGTATTTCAATGACTTCACTTTCTCCTTCAGACGCAGAGCTTGCATCTGATATTTCCAGATGTCGACGGACAGGTCGAGCTTCAGTATCTGGATTTTTATCTGGTTCACCTTCAGAATCTGAGTCAGTTGTGCTTTCTGCTTCACCCTTTGGATTTTCAGGTTCAGGCATGCGGATGGTATGACTGGCGTGCACCCATCTCTTTACATTTGCACATTTAACTGCAGTCGTGCTAACCAGAATGACTTGTCTGGGCTTCTGCCAATGAGGAACTAAGCAGTTTCTTCTCCTGTGTACCTTTATCCGAACCCAATCTCCAGGGACTAGATCATGAGCTGGATGTTTTTCTTTCGCGTTTGCCTCAGTTCCCACCTGATGGAACACAAAAGTTACCACGTCAGACAGGTTTTTGCAGTAATCCAGTATGATATCATCATTAATAGTCAATAGTTTATCAGCTGGCACAAATGCTTGTCTCATCACTCTTCCCATCAGAATCTCATGTGGACTCAATCCTGTCTTTTTATCGGGTATGCTCCTCAGGGTCATCAGAACAAGTGGGAAAGCATCAGGCCATTTTGGTCCAGTGGCCAAACACATTTTTGCAATTCTGTTCTTTATGGTTCCATTCACTTGCTCAACTACCCCAGAAGCCTCTGGTCTGTAAGCACAATGTAATTTCAGACGAATGTCCAGTGCTTCACAAATCATTTGCATTAACTCGTTGTGAAAATGTGTTCCACAGTCAGTCTCAATTGTTACTGGGAAACCAAAACGCGGAATGATTTCTCTCAACAATAGTTTTGCAACAGTCACTCCATCATTCCTTTTGGTAGGGAAGGCCTCCACCTACCGGGAAAATAGGCAAATGATTACAAGTACATATTGAAGCCGATTACAGGGTGGCAACTCACACTTGTAGCAGCTACTGCTTTCAAACATCCTGGCAATGCTTTGGCAACTGCAACCAAAACAGCTGAGAAATATGCAATTGGCTTTCTCAGTTTTCCATGCCTTTGAATTAGAACTGATAATGCACATCCCTCTCGTTCAATGCAATACAGTTCAAACTCTTTCTCATGATCGGGCATTCCCAATGCTGGTGCTTCACACAGACTGGTTTTTAGTCTTTCAAAAGCCTCCATTTCTGTTTTATTCAGCACTATGGGATCTTTTACATCTGCTCTTGTCAGCCTCTGCAATGGTTTTGCTATCAGTGAAAATCCACTGATCCATTTTCGACAGTAACCTACCATTCCTAGGAACATTCTCACCTGTCTCTGAGTCTTAGGAGGTTGCATTCCCTGTATCATTCTGATTCTTTCTATGGTAACTTGTCTAACTCCTTGGGAAATCTTGTGACCTAAATATTATACTTCTTTCTGACAGAACTGTAACTTTGATGGTGACATCTTATGTCCTCCGTCTGCCAAATGGTTCAATAATACAATGGTATCTGAAACAAATGCATCCTTGGTTCTTGATGCCACTAACAAGTCATCAATATGCTGAACCAATACTAAATTTCCAGGCATGTTCAAACTCTCTAATGATTTCCTTAGCAGCTGATTAAAGATGGAGGGACTCTCAGTATACCCCTGAAGAATTCGGCACCATGCCAAAATACGGTCTCCAAACCGGAAAGCAAATATTGGCTGACTATCTGGGTGTAATGGAACTGTAAAGAATGCATTACATAAGTCAATGACTGTATATCATGTACATGTATAACAAGTCGCCACAACCCGATGCAAAAGGTGCGACAGAGAGGAGATGGACCGCCGCATACCGAGATAAGTACCAATCCCCCTCCCCAAATAATCCAATTTCCTACTCTAACTCTGCTTCCCAGCAGGTCCAATGTGCCCGGCGGCCCCTTGTTGAAGCCCGCATTACTGGACTAGGAGGTATGTTTTGTTAAAGCCAGGACACGCGTTATTAGCAACACGCGCTCACATTGTATCTAAGGTGAAAATTTTTTAACCACTGCATATACTAAATCAACTAGACCTTCCTAGCCTTCACCATCGTCTGCCTGTTCTCTCAAAAACCAAGGGCAGTATTAGGCTGTTTTATAGGACCGGGCCGATACCCTCATTACGAGGTTGTTGTACCCAAGCATGCACGAAGCCACACTCTTGCTGCAGCCATGGCACCTCTTTACGGCATTATCATTAAGCCACAACCAACACAAGAACGCACTCCATCACCCTTCACATGACGCCCCAACTATAGCGCATTTTAGTGAAAAAACAACCAATTTACCACTAACCATTTCACCACTTAATGAATGCCTTTAAGACAGAAGCGACTGTTATGCAATGAACAGGATGACAACACTAATCTGTAGAGCATCCAAGACTTTACCACCAGATTTACTTTAAATACACAATTGTGCTACATCGCTATGTGTATAGAAACACCCTCATTACTAACATAATAGCCACAGGGTGTGATGTTGTGTTATGTGAGATAACCTTGCACCGCTAGAGGTTAACTGGTAAGGATAAAGAATTGCCATTTTCCAGTTACTTATCTCTCACACCACCTTCCAGAGTTTTTAACCTAATCAACATTTGATCCATCATTGGACCATTTGGTAGCCACATAACATGACGTTCCAAATGGAATAATGTGTGTACATATGTACATACCCTTTCAGACACATATGTACATATACGTTTCTTTCTGCTTCTTTTATAGAACCAATTGCTCTCCAAACAAAATGGAACCCGAATTGTTCTAATATGTACCTGTGAATTACACAAGCTACTCTCACTTTCTTATGAGGTCCTGAAGAAAGCCCCAACGAGCTATCAGGCGTACATGGAGGGCTGAAACATGTTGACCTACTGCTTTGGACACTAGTACTGCGTTGGACAAGTAACTCGTCCACACACACACACCACACTGTTTTTACTACGACTTGATTCCTGACTGATTAAATGAACTGTCAATGACATACAAGCTTTTAAAATTCACCCCACTTGAGCACTTTCACCTATTCTTTGATCACTACTGAAATAACCAGTGGTTTTCCTCCTGTTGGAGGCAAGCATACTACAAAAAGAAGCCCGATGATGATGCTTACACTTTTTTAAACTTGGCGGAGAACCAAGATATACCACCCCACAACCTTGTTAAACGTGATTGAGAGCTTTTAATTACAAAGTTGCCAGCCCTGGTTGCTCAGGTCAAGTGATTCATTCCTCATTGATCTTGGATGTATACCATTCTGCATCATGTGGAATTTGGTACAGGATTACGGCTGGGTTTGTTTGGTACAACACGACAGCATGGGACAACAATTTTATTAATTCTTCCTAAATCCTGTACTATCCTAAATGTTCCATTAGGCTTTTTCAATCCCATTATAGGTGAGTTACAGGGACTGCTTATTATTTCTCTTAAAATTCCTTGTTCAATCATTTTGTTTATCACTGGAGTTATTCCTTTGATTATTTCTGCTGTCAATTGATATTGGGGAATATTTGGGTAACTCACTCCATCCTTTACGGAAACTTTCACAGGATCCACACCTTTCATTAGTTCAATATCCTCTCCTGTGAAATCCAACACTTTTTCTTTGACTGACTCTTTTAACTCACCAGGTATCTTTTCTCGGTCAAATACAGGAAACATACTATTTTGCTCTGAGTCTATCAGTGACATAGTCATTTTATACAATCTATCTTCATCTGGTGTTTGAAACTCAATGCCATTTGGTGGACAGTAAATGGCACAGTTCATTTTACACAGTATGTCCCTTCCAAGAAGGTTAACAGGACTACTGTCACGCACTACAAATCGATGCATATCTTTGAAATTTCCAATTTCCACTTCAACTGGTTCTGTCAAGGATGTTTTAATCTGTCTATTTGCTACACCTACTACTTGGATACTGTCTCCTGAGAGAGGAAGATTTTGAACTTCTACTGATCTAACAGTAGAATGGGTAGCACCTGTGTCCACTAGGAAAGTCACATTTACATCATTCACCTTTCCATTCACAAAAGGACCAGATTTATCTACCTCTAGAGTTGCGCCAAGTACGCACTCTTCTCCCTCTCTTAGGCACCGTCAGAAGCTATCATCGGACTCACTCCCATCTTCCTTCAGCCAATACTGTGAACTCACATTCACTCTAGGTGATCTTGTTACCTGTTCTCCGAAGAATCCTGTCTCTGTGCTGTATTTCTCTGGATTTACACTGTGTGGAAGTGGTGGTTGTGGCACCTGACTCTGTAGGGTAAGTACCTGCTGCTGTGGCGATGGCTGTTGAATTAACTCATTCTGCACCTGTGGATTCAATGATGTATTTTCGGGATTAACTCTTGGTCGCAACTTACACTCTTTCTTCCAATGCCCTAACCTGCCTCATTTGTGACATGGAAACTTTTTATTTGCCTCTTCCAAATTACTCATTCCTTTTCTTTTATTCAAATTTCCCTTCATTTTTACCTGACCTCCTTCTGGACTTTTATTCTGTAATTGAGCTACTTGATGTTCGGCCACTTTCACCTGTGCTCACATGGCTTTCTCTTTAAGTTTTCTTTGCTTAACCTCAATCTCATCACTGCAATATTTTGCATGCCTCAACAATACATCAAGGGAACATGATTGCCATCCCATCAAGTTATGCTTGATCATATCTCCTATCTCTGGTCTTAATACAAAGACATAACAATACACAAAATGGCTCATGTCCTTCTCACTTAATTCCTCATATCCACTGTATTGTTTAAACACTAGCAAATATCTTTCATAAAATGAATGTACTGATCCTTTAGGTTCTTGCAATGTCCTGTCAATCTTTACCCAATCTGTTTCTTTTGGAGGGATTTTATTCTTCAAGAATACTATTACCTGTTCATACTTCTGCATTACCTCAGGTCCAGGAGCACCTGTTCTAGGATCTCTTGTAAATTCGGCCTTTGGCCAATCCACTGTTATCTTGCATTCAGACCATAAATCTGCTGGTACTACTATGTCAAACAATCCGTCTGGATCTTCCCATAATAATTTTGAGACCTTTACAAATCAATCCACTTGTCGGTACCATTCCACTGGATGTATGACATTACAACGCATGCTTTTACTACGCATGCTGTTACAACGCAGTTTTTACAACGCATGCTGTTACAACGCATAGCGCTTTGGGGTGCTGGATAATGAATAGTTTAATTTACTATTCCAACTCCAGTCCCCATGGATAGTAGGGAAGGTGTTGGATAGTAAATTAAAACTATTCCCTATCCTAGAGCGCCCCCCAGTGCAATGCGTTGTAATGGTTTTCGTTGTAAAACCTGCGTTGTAAAAGCACTGCGTTGTAAAAGTTTTGTTGTAAAGGATGTTTCCCCATTCCACTGGTTTCTCTCGCAACCTAGGGAAATCATTTGTGAATGACAATATATGCTGTCTAGTCCGAGGAACATGCACATACCCTCCTCCTGGTATTTCTCTCATAGGAAATTAATTCACTACAGGCTCTTTTTTTCTAACTGGAAACGCTAATGATGTTTTATCATTGCTCTCTTCCCTTTTCTTTGTCCATTTATTCTTCCACCGTTCTACATCTCCCCATTTCCTCAACAACACAATTAATTATTTTATCTGGGTTAATCTTCCAGCAGTATTCATATTGTCAATATCCTTTTCAGTAAAATCTACTCTGTAAGGCTTTTGTAATAATTTAGTCTTTGCAAAGTCTATATTGAGTTCATTTGCAACCCTTCTAGTCGATCATGCAGGTTTTTTGCTCTCCATGTAATGCTTTTACACATGAACATTAATTCATCATCGTGGTATGCTTTTAACCTATCTGTTCCAATTGTTCCAATTATTAATTCTTCCATGTCAATTTTCAATCTGACCACATCTAACACTTTAGGTTCTTGATCCTTTACTTTCAATATTTTAAGCCAATCGCTTAATTCCTGTTCTGTTGGTCCTATAGGAGTTTGTGACAAATCGATTTTCTCTATACTTCTTTCGGGTGTTGCAGAATCTGATTCCGCACCCGTTGGAAATTCATATGGGAGACTTTGATTAAAGGTCAAGTCGGGCGGAGTCATCTGACTAGTACACCTAACCTTGGACAAATCTGGATAAACCTTTTCTCTTACTTTTTGTAAACTTTGATTCAAAGGTATAGTTAATGATGGTTCTTTTATTTTCTGGTTTTCAAATACTGGAATCACAGGACCTATTGTTACTGGGACAGTCACAGCTTCTATATTTTTAGTGAGTTCCTGTATCTTTTCAGTCAATTCAATAGTCGACCGCACATATTCGGACGTACTTGGGTTTCCTTCAAATCTCCTCTCTGCTCTATCCATGCTACCTCTAATTTCACAATTTTGTCTGGGAGTACCAGTAAGTCTGGTTTCCATTAATGGGGCATTAGAATCATATCTCACTTCCTCTCTCTCGGTACTGTTTTTAATTTCAGAAATTCGTCTTGGGGTACCAGTAAATCTGGTCTCCATTGGCAGAGCATTTGGAGTCACTGTTACAGAACTCGGTTGATATGGAGGGGGTCTTCTATTTAATATCTCTTCCAGTACTT
Organism: Lissotriton helveticus; assembly: GCF_964261635.1. NCBI lineage: Eukaryota > Metazoa > Chordata > Amphibia > Caudata > Salamandridae > Lissotriton > Lissotriton helveticus. Next base: position 681,171,724 of record NC_136072.1, on the reverse strand, counting down.
CATCCTCTGTCTCACAATCCCCATAACTCTTCCTTTCTGGTTCCACATTATTTCTTTTTTCCATACACTTCCGTCCTACTATTTCATCAACTGTCTTCACCTGATACATTCCATCACACATATCAGCGGTTCTCCATCTCCTCATTATACTCTGATTTGTCATTCCCCATAAACCTCACAATCTACCTCTAGGTCTTCTAAACTCCTCAAACCTTTCTTTCTCCAATTCATGCATCTCATCTTCCCACTCGACCAATGCCTCAAATTGAGTTGGTCTAGGTCTTGGTTCAAGCTTAGTCATCCTTTCTCTCAAATTTTGTAATACAGCAGTACTAAAAGAACCTACTTCTGGAAATGCTAGTATACCATCATTCTTAGTATATCTAGCCCCATTTTCTAACCATATACATGTATGATAGCCATATTTTGTCATCATGTACGATGCAGGCGTTTTAGGTGGACGAAGCAATGTTCCCTCTCTCGTCACTATTTCCTTATCCTTTTTGAACACATTCTTTAATTTCTCAAACCATGTAGGTTTTTCCTTTTCTTCTCCATAATAAAACTAAATTTTTCGGACGTTTTCCTGACTTTTAAACTATTGCGCACTCTTCCGCAAACTGCTTCTCTGCACAAACCAATCACAGTGCGGTTCACACGAACACACCAATCAGTACAAGATACGTTCCAATTACTCTCAACCAATGCTTGCACAGCCTTTGCTAGCGCACCAATCAGCGCTTACTCCGTTAAAGTCACGCGGACCAATCCCAGCGCGACCCTTTTGACGTCAGCCCTACTCCGGTTTGTGCAGCTTCGACTGACCTCTCCTTTACAAAAATTATCGGCACACTGTATTTACACCTTTATACAACTAAAATCAGTTAGTAACCCCATAAAACATCTCCATTCGTCTGTTTCACTAAAACCAAAGTGATAGTTTCCTCAAACTCACAAGTATTCTGTATTTCCAGTAGACAGCGCTTACCTCTTCTCTACCACAGAATTTTAGTTTTGCTGATAAAGTAGCACATCCCTCTATCTTACCCTACTCTCAAGCTCCGGTATCAACTCTGTTACTCTCTTAGGGCTAAGTTTTATGCAGAGTACATCTGACTCCTGTGCTTAGAGCCAAGATTTTACAGGTGTTCTTCACTATACATTCACCCCTTTTACACATGAAATGTCCCTAACTCGTAACATAGGGCGACGTTACCACCTTGAAACAGACTATGTGATGTGTGACTTACATGCCACACGTTCCTCTTCCTAGGCAGAGTAACCAGCTTCCTACTTCCCAGAAGCCTCAAATTTCTGACTACACATAACATAATACAGACTCAACATATACTGTTAGTCATAATTTCTGTACATCAAAACTCTATATACATTACCCTACTAATTCTATACATTATTTTATCCAAGTTAACCTATAGCAACCAGACTCCTGCAACCAAGAAAAACTGATACAGCGCTGCTCCAAACCAAACCTCCAAACGATCACTATATATCCTAGGAGCTATCACACTTTACTCTTGGTTGGGGCCCATGATACCGCAAGTCATTTATTCACACAAATCACCCTGCTCCCAAGATCAGTGAAGACTTGAGGAGGAGATGCTGGATTTTAGTGGAGTGTCTTATTTCATCTAATCAATCTAAAATGTTATACACTATATACATCTGCAGTTTATCGGATTTACCATGGTTTTACCTTTAAGAAACATTAAAACACCCCACCATTTGGTCAATGGATCAGCTAGTAAAAGTTAATTAATGGACAACAAGACCAGCTCAATTTTCCATTTATTTAATTTTTATTTAAAGACTTTATTTTTTCTTTCAAAAAACCTTTATTGAGAAACAAAATCATTGCAGACACAATACACCGTGCAATTCCGCAGCTCTCATCAGAAAAATACAGTTCAAGTCAGTCATTTAGTTACTGGTAAATTACATTTACATCAACTTGGTAAACCAGCAATGTTAAAATCACAGCTCCACTGTACCAAGGCCACATCCCCCCAAGGGGAACACACATGAAATAGCAACATCAGTGGGGATTCTAAAAAAAAAATGCGGGGGCACTAATGGGTAGGGAGAGGGCAGTCACTGACAAGCGCCGGGAGGCATCCTCCAACCAACTCTTGGCTTTAGGAGCAGGCCGCTGACCCCAACACATGGCCACCCTGTGTCTAGCAAGAACCAGCAGCATCGAGATTAGACGTCGAGAAGCATCAGGGCAAGATTTAACCAAACCGAGAAGGCACAGGTGTCGATCGGGGTGCACTGCAGCGCTGGTGATGTCAGAAATGGTGGAACATACTGCCCACCAGAACTTGGAGACCTTAGGGCAAAGCCACTCTAAATGGGCAAAGTCCGCGGCAGGAGCAGCGCAGCGCACACAATTATCTCCAGGGATTAGCCCGAGCCGGTGGACAACCTGTGCAAGTACATGAAATGGATCAGGCGGAGTCGGTAGTTCGGTGACAGCTTTTTCGTTTGATTACAGCAGTAGAGCCAGTCAGCCTCCGAAATAATAATATCGAGGTCCGCACTCTGAGGAAATGGGGGCGGACGCTAGGGAAAGAGCGTACATTATGGTGACTAACTTGTGTGGCAACTGGGAAGTGTAAATTAAGTCCAGAGCCGGAATGGTGGGCGGGGCCTCGGGAATGTGGGGTGCAGCTTACCGTAAGTGGCGCGTAACTGATAGAATAAAAGCGTGTCCTGCAGCCCCGAGGAGTCTGGGAGAGAGTAAAAGGAGTTCTCTCTGTATAGATCCGGCACTGTCCTCAAACCCAATCGCGTCGCATGTCGGGACATGCTGGAAGACTGAAGTGAGTGGAAATCTGGATGGTTTACAATTGGCATGGAGTTGGCCAAGAGCAGAGGGGCACCAGAAAGCCGACGCAGGCCAGACCAGGCCCAACATAGCGTCCAAACCGTGTCAACCTCCGCCCGAGGGCGCACCGCGGACACGAACAGAGCAGTGGACAGGGGCCAAGGAGAAGCCACATCGGTCTCAATTGCGACGTGGGACTGATAGGGGGTGGGGTGAATCCAAAAATGCAGGAAACTGGCCTGGGCACATAAGGCACAGATCCTGAAATCAGGCGCGCCCATCCCAACGGCAGACATGGGGAGAGTGAGGATATCGTAAGCCACCCTAGGTTGTTTACCCTCCCAAACAAGCGAGCTGCCTAGGGAGCACAGTTTGCGAAAGAAATGAGAAGTGAAGGGGATGGGGATGTTTAAGAAGAGATAAAGAAATTTAGGAAGGACCACCATTTTGGCTATTGCGATTCGGCCTGCCAGAGATAGCAGAAGTATGCTCCACTATGGTATCCTGGATTCAAGCCAGTCTACCGCCTGCCCGAAGTTTGACCTCCACAGTTCATCCAAATCCCTACTTAGCCAGATGCCCAAGTAACGCATGGGGCCGGAAGCCCACACAAACGGAAAATCAGGTGAGAATGGCACAGTGGCATCAGTCAAGGGGAATAGAACAGACTTGCTCCGGTTCACCTGGATGCCCGAAAGCCCGCCAAAATGTATGATTTCCCGGAACAAGGGGCTGAGGTTTTCCTGAGGATGGCGGACAAATAGGGTAACATCATCCGTGTACATTGAGACGAGTAAGGAGTGGGACGAGAATCCAATCCCCCTGTGGGTATGGTGCTGCCGAAGCCTGGCGGCCAGGGGTTCCATCGCGATGGAAAAAAGCATGGGCGATAACGGGCACCCAGGGCGTGTGCCACGGGCAATACTAATGGGGTCGGAAATCTGACCATTAATGCGGAGAAGTGTTAATGGATTGGTGTAGAGGAGTTTAACCTTACGCAAAAAGATGTCGCTGAAACCCATGCGCGGTAGGATGTAAAATAAGAAGGGCCACTCCAGCGTATCGAACGCCTTAGTAGCGTCGAGTAGGGCAGCCACTGCCGGCAGATTAGGATTAATTTGATGCAAGACTGAGAAGATGGTGCGGAGGTTATGTGAGGTTGCCCTGCCAGGAATTAAACCAGATTGATTGGGGAGGGCAATGGTGGGCATGAGTAGGAGAAGACTGGAGGCGATCAATTTAGCAAAGATTTTGTTATCTATGTTAATAAGGGAAAGGGGCGGTAGGAGTCGCTTCGGTCGGCGGGCTTGTCAGGTTTCAGAAGAAAGGTAATCATCGCCTCACGCAAAGAGCGCAGGAATAGATCGGTGTCAAAAGACTCATTGTACATGACCGCCAGGTGTGGTTGCAGGACGTCTGCAAATGTTTTATAGAACGAGGCTGGCAGGCCATCCAGGCCAGGGGCCTTGTCACCAGGTAGGCTATTGATGGCTGCCAGTATTTCATCTCTGGACAAAGGTTCATCAAGGAATTTTCTATGGTAGTCTGCGAGCCAGACGAGCGCAATAGATTCAAAGTATTGATCAAACTCCTCCCGTGGCAAAGGAGTGCTGGCAGAGTAGAGTTGTGAATAAAAATTGAGAAAACAGGATTGTATATCCTCCTGGGAGGTGGTCCTATCCGGACCGCCATCACTGAGGGCCGTTATATAGGAGGCAGCTCGTGGTGGGCGAAGAAGATTAGCAAGAGTACACCCCGGGCGGACCCCCTCCCCTAAGCGGCGCACCCAACCCTCTCTGCCCAGAAAAGACAGTTCACAGCCAGCTTCATCCGAGAATTCGGTATGCTTTTGGCATAGCAGCGCCAATGTCTCAGGGCTAGGGCGGCATCTAGATCCTTAATTTCCTCCTCAAGCTTGGCCAGGGAGGGGGGAATAGAGTGGAGGAGTCCCACCTGTTTCAAAATACATTCTCCCCAATTTACGGCCTTGAACCCTTCCCATAAGGTGGAAGCGGAATCAACATAACCTGTGTTTAAGTCGAAATAGTTGGTGATCGCAGTATGGATGTCTGCACAAAACGCAGAGTCCTGGAGGGCATTGGGCATTGGGAGGAAGGTGCCAAGTAAAGGCCCGTCGTGGGGAATGAGGAGGCCTGAGACGGATCTGGACTGGCGCATTATCGGAGAAGGTGCGAGCCATATGTGCTGCATCAGTGAGCCAGGACAGCGAGATATAAGATCTATCCTCTTAATTCCCACACAATGTATCAAGGTACTTTCTCCCTACTCACCAGAATTCCCTCAGTTAAACAGGTAAATGTGCACAGGTAGTTTCAAGGCAAAACAGGAACAAAAATAATAAATACTGTGCAGCACCACTCCCCAGTTCCTTTTGATGTCAGCACACTGCAAAGTACGTAGTCGTAATCGGCAGTCAGAACACGTGTCTCTTCACAGTCACAAAAACCAAAACAATCCGGAAGGGCTTCCCTCCGTAGACGATGCGAGTGTTGTTAAGGTTCACAACACAGGTTCAATATTTGCCCAACCAGTACTTCATGAGCAGTGATACTTTGTAAGTCTAAACGTAGCAACAGGGGTAAAGCAATAATCTCCAAACAATCGGTCTCAAAGTTCAAGTTCAAGTTAAAAATTTGTATAGCGCACTACTCACCCAGTGGGTCTCAAGGCGCTTGAGGTAGGGAGGGTACGTTACTTATCGAATATCCAAGTTTTTAGTTGTTTTCTGAAGGAGAGGTGGTTCAAAAAATCCCTGAAAGGAATTGCAAGAAACGCGTCTATGCTTTCAGTCGCGTTTTCTATTAATTCTTTTACACGCTCACAATGTGACTTAAACGCACTACAGCGCGTTTAAAGCACCGCGGCTTTTCTTTTTACTCAAGTTGATTTTGTGATAAGCGGAGGAGGCGAGCCCGCGCTCTCTCCGCCAAAAGTACCTGCAGGCTTCTTCCAAAACGAAATCCCTTTGGCTCTACAATGTCGAAAAGAGAATCAAGAAGCTGCTCCAATTCTTCCAGCTGAAATCCGGCGGGGAACACCATCCGCCATTCCTAGAACAACAGGTTGATTGACAAGCACCTGCCCAGTGGAAAGGAGGTGCTTTAGTAAGATCCGCCCAAGGTCTCCACGCACCCTGCCCCTTGGCATGCTGGTAACTGTAGTCTTTCTGACACTCATTCTCGTACCATAACGGTACAGTAAGCAACGGAGTTTGTGGGGACAGGTCGATTTCTGCTCTCGTCTCCACGAGATCGCTACAAAACCCCCTCTCGAGGACTGCCGACCCGGCGGTCGTCCAGGTCTACCCGGATGTAGTGCGTGGAACTGCTCCACCAACTCCGGACAATTCAGATTGCCCTCAGGTTCCCAAGTTCTCTCCTCAGGCCCATAGCCTTTCCATTCCACCAGATATTGAACCCTCCCTCTCACCATTCGAGAGTCCAGGATAGACTGAACCTCATATTCCACCTGTCCGTCCACCTCAACAGGAAGAGGCTTCTCAGACAGTCTCGTACTGGGAGGACAAGGCTGAAGCAGGGAAACATGAAAGACAGGATGGACAAACCATGAACTAGGAAGTGACAGTTTCATCGCTACAAGATTGATGACCTCAACTATACTGTATGGACCCATATATCTAGGTTTCAGTTTATTCACCCCCTTGAGATGGAGATTCTTTGTGGAGAGCCATACCTTATCCCCCACCTTATAGCTAGGTTCCTGAGTTCTTTTCCTGTCGGCAAAATGTGTCTGAGTGGACTGAGCATTAACTAAACTGTGTTTTGCGGCTATAAGCACTGCTCTAAGATGTGCATGATGTTCATGTATACTGGGTACAGGAGAACGAACAGGCCAATCAAATGGAAGAGTGTTGGGATGATAGCCATGGAGACAAAAAAAGGAGAACAACTCAGGGTAGTGTGCACAGCGTTGTTATAGGCAAATTCAGCCATCCATAACAACGTGGTCCAGTCCATATTATTCTGCAGAGTGAAACATCTGAGGTACTGTTACAACGTCTGGTTCAGAAGTTCCGTTTTGCCATCAGTTTGGGGATGGTATCTGGAAGAGAGTCGTGCATCAATGTTCAGTGTCTTACACAGAGCCTTCCAGAACCGAGACGTGAACTGAGTCCCTCTGTCGGTTTTCAGAACACAAGGGATACCATGAGCCCGCACAATATGCTGGAGAAACACCCTTGCCAGTTCCGCAGATGAGGGCAGGCCTGCCAACGGTACGAAATGACCCATCTTTGTCAGATGGTCCACAACCACCAAAATCACAGTCATTTCATCACAGGGTGGCATTTCAACTATGAAGTCCATTGATAGCGTATGCCAGAGTTGTGGAGGAATAGGCAAAGGTCTGAGGAGACCTACGGGTTTTGTATGGATGGCCTTTCCCTGAGCACAGACTGCACAGTTCCTAATGTAGTGTTGTACATCATCTCGGACTCGGGGCCACCAGAAGGAACGTTCCACAGTAGCAATGGTTTTGTACATTCCCATGTGCCCACCCAACGTGGAATCATGGGTCCAGGCTAACACTTGCTGACGCAATTCTTCAGTTGGAATAAATAAAGCAGTGCCATGATAGGCAAGATCATCTTTTTCTGCACGATGCTCTGAATCTTCCTGGACCCATTCCTGCAAGTTCATATCTGCAAGAGCGACCTTCACGTCCTCCAAGAAGTCCTGAGAAGACAGTAGGGCTACTGATGGGGTCTGATCCCCCACTTCCGTCAATATAAGAGGAGTTTCGACGTCATCAGGTTCCAGCTGTTCTTCTATTTCTCCTATGCGAGAAAGGGCATCCGCTTTCCAGTTTTGTGGCCCAGGTTTATACTTAATGATGAAGTCAAAATCAGAAAAGAACAACGTCCATTTTAATTGCCGGGGGGTGAGTGCCTTAGTGGTCTTCAAAAACAGTAAATTCCTGTGATCCGTATAAATCTCTACGGTATGCACCGCACCCAGGAGATAGTGACGCCATTCCTCACATGCTCTTTTTATAGCAAGAAGCTCTTGGTCTGAGATGGTATAATTAATCTCACAAGGTGTCAGTTTCTTCGAGAAGAAGGCAACAGGATGTATTTGTCCAGTCACTGGATGTCGTTGGGATAGCACACCTCCCACAGCATATTGAGATGCATCCGTTTCAAGTATAAAGGGCATTTGCGGATCAGGAGACGAAGGATCGCAGCCTGGGTGAACTGCCTTTTGAGGAACTGAAACGATGTAGCCGCCTCTTCACTCCAAACAAAGGGGGTATTCTTCCTCAAAAGACGGGAAATCGGATGAATGATTCTAGAGAAATCCTTGATAAATCGTCTATAGTAATTTGCGAAGCCAAGGAAGCTCTGCACCGATTTGACATTCTGAGGGGTGTTCCACTTTGTAATTGTTTCGACTTTGCTCATGTCCATTTGAAAGCCTTTTGCATTAATTACATAACCGAGGAAAGACACTTCCTGTGCATGGAACAGACATTTCTCAAGCTTTGCATAAAGCAAGTTGTGCTGTAATCTGCCAAGCACGGTTTTTACATGGGTTACGTGCTCTGAAAAGGTCGAAGAATAGACCAGAATGTCGTCTATATACATGACGCAAAAGGTTTTCAAACATCCTCGCAGCACTTCATCCATAAAAAACTGAAACGCAGCAGGGGCGTTACATAGCCAAAAGGGCATCACCCTATATTCAAACAGCCCGAATTTCGTTCGAAAGGCCGTTTTCCACTCATCCCCTTTTTGAACCCGGACCAAATGGTATGCTCCACGAAGGTCTAGTTTGGTAAAAAAACGGGCTCCCTTCAGCTGGTCCATGAGCACTGGTATCAAGGGGAGAGGATATCGATTCTTGATGGTCACGCTATTTATCGCCCTATAATCGATACAAGGTCTTAATTCGGCACAATCCTTCTTGGGAATGAAGAACATAGGGGATGAGGCTGGTGATGTTGAGTGTCTAATGAAGCCAGATGTAAGATTCTCCTCAATGTAGGTTTTCAGGTACTGTGTTTCTTTCTCGGTCAAGGCATAAACCTGACTGCACGGGATGTCTGCTCTGGGCACCAGTTCAATACAGCAGTCGTATACCCGATGTGGAGGCAGGTTGGTAGCCTTTTGTTTGTCGAACACAGAAAGATATTCATTGTACTCCTCAGGAAGGACGGTAGCACAACAATAATGTTCTTGAGTACATTCCATCGCCAGACAAACTGAAGGTGTTATGCCAGGGGTATTGGTAGCAGGACGATCTTGATTGCAATGCTCCTTACAATAATCAGATGACAGAGTGATGGTACGTGCTGCCCAACTGACAATAGGATCGTGAAGAATGAGCCGAAATGAGCCGAAATTGAGGAGCATCGATAAGATCGAACTGGATGTATTCCCGATGATTTTGACTGGTCTGCATTAACAAGGAACAGGTGTGATAAGCCACAGGACCGGAAGACAAAACGGTTCCGTCAACTGCCTTCACCAGCTCAGGCTTTTCCTTCTTTTCGCACACGATTCCAGTTTTCATGGCATATTCTTGATCGATGTAATTTCCGGTAGCCCCGGAATCAAGCAATGCATCGATATCCAAAGCGTCTTGAGAAGTGACCCACAAAGTGACTTTCAGATTCATATGTGCAACAGCTGGATGCAACGTATTGGCAAGTACAGGTGAGATCATAGGAAATGGAGAACCCAAGGCAGAGACCTCTTCCTGATTTGGGTTCTTTAGTTTTCCGCCGGTTTGTCGGACTGCATAAGTGCCTGTACACAAGGCACAAAAGGTCTTCCGGGTAATGCATTTCGTGCTTTACATTCCTTAATAAAATGTCCCCCTTTACCACAATACAGACATTGTTTCAGTCTTCGCCTTTTCTCTTTTTCCTCCTGTGAGAGGGGACCACGTATACCCCCTATTTGCATAGGTTCAGCTCCTTCCGATGTTTTTGGATGTTCCTCAATGGGGCCTTTAAATCTGGGATAAAAAGGACGACTGTCTCCTCTATTTCTGTCTCCTCTTCTTTCCAGGAGTCTATGCTCTAACTGAACTGTCAAATCGATAAGTTCTTCGCATGTAGGAGGGAGTCGAACGACTTGAGCCAGGACATCTTTCAATTCTCCTCTCACTCCTTGGTAGAACAATGAAATTCTTTTTTCAGGAGGCCAGTCTGTTTCGACTATAAGCCGATTAAAGGATGTAATATATGACAACAGATCCTGGGAACCTTGTCGTAATGTCATCAATTCCCTGTCAAGTGTCATCATATGCGATTTCCTATCGAATAGTTTCCGTAGTTCCAAACAAAACTGAGGGAAATTGTGCAACATAGGATCATTCTTTTCCATTAAAGGAATAGTCCAGCTCGCCGCATTGCCACCCATATATGACATCATAAATGCCCTCTTTGCAGGATCATCATGGAACACAACAGGTTTACATAAAAAATGTAATCTGCACTGATTCAAAAAAAGTCTCAAATTTTGTGGGGTCCCCATAGAATCGCTCAGGGGGTGCCAATGGAATCCCAGTATTTTGAATGACATGAACGGTGTGTGCTGGATCAGTAGGGGGAGGTATAGTAGGAGGATGTACAAAAAACCCACCCCCTTGAGCACCCGAAGATGGAGTTTGTGTAGGTGATACAGGAGGAGGCAGTGTAACTGGCTTGATATAAGAAACCCCTCCAGTTCCTCTCCTTGTAAGTCCTGCTACCTCCCTACGTAGAGTGCCTACTTCTTTATACAATGTTTGGTTTTCCATGCGTGATGATTGCACCTCGTGCTGCAATGCAGCCAAGCTTTCCACCACTGAGGCCAATACCACATTAACGTCCATCGTCTAGGCCAGGCGTATATACTTGGGCTTGTCAATCTGTCGAGATTGCCAGTAGCGCAAGAATAGAGAAACGCCACTAACCTTATTCTTGTGACTAGCAGAGACGTTGACGGAAGAAAGGCCTCCCTATTCCTCCTTGCACAACCCCCAACAGAAGAAGGCTATTCTCCTGTGTGGACCTGTACCCAGGGGAAAAAGGGAAGTGGACAAAATAATAAATTCTCTGTAGGGTCTGTGCTTCCCTCAAGGTCTGGTCAACGGAACTGCTCAATACCAGGATAGATGTCAACACTGCATTAAGGAATGACAAAGCAGGAGATATAAGATCTATCCTCTTAATTCCCACACAATGTATCAAGGTATTTTCTCCCTACTCACCAGAATTCCCTCAGTTAAACAGGTAAATGTGCACAGGTAGTTTTAAGGCAAAACAGGAACAAAAATAATAAATACTGTGCAGCACCACTCCCCAGTTCCTTTTGATGTCAGCACACTGCAAAGTACGTAGTCTTAATCGGCAGCCAGAACACGTGTCTCTTCACAGTCACAAAAACCAAAACAATCCGGAAGGGCTTCCCTACGTAGACGATGCGAGTGTTGTTAAGTTTCACAACACAGGTTCAATATTTGCCCAACCAGTACTTCATGAGCAGTGATACTTTGTAAGTCTAAACGTAGCAACAGGGGTAAAGCGATAATCTCCAAACAATCGGTCTCAAAAAATCCCTGAAAGGAATTGCAAGAAACGCGTCTATGCTTTCAGTCGCGTTTTCTATTAATTCCTTTACACGCTCACAATGCGACTTAAACGCACTACAGCGCGTTTAAAGCACCGCGGCTTTTCTTTTTACTCAAGTTGATTTCGTGATAAGCGGAGGAGGCGAGCCCGCGCTCTCTCCGCCAAAAGTACCTGCAGTCTTCTTCCAAAACGAAATCCCTTTGGCTCTACAATGTCGAAAAGAGAATCAAGCAGCTGCTCCAATTCTTCCAGCTGAAATCCGGCGGGGAACACCATCCGCCATTCCTAGAACAACAGGTTGGTTGACAAGCACCTGCCCAGTTGAAAGGAGGTGCTTTAGTAAGATCCGCCCAAGGTCTCCATGCACCCTGCCCCTTGGCATGCTGATAAGTGTAGTCTTTCTGACACTCATTCTCGTACCATAGCGGTACGGTAAACAACGGAGTTTGTGGGGACAGGTCGATTTCTGCTCTCGTCTCCACGAGATCGCTACAGGAGCCCTGCCGGACTCTCAACTTCGCCGGGTAGGCCAGGGAGTAACTGACTTCATGTTTCTGGAGAATGCCTTTGGCCGGCAGGAACTCCCTTCTGGCAGCCTGAACAGTAAGGGTGTAGTCCGTATAGAAGGAGAGAGTATTGCCCTGGTGCTGAATGGTGCCCTTTTCAAGTACAGCTCGGAGGTTGGCATCCTGATCGCGGAAATTCAGGATCTTCGCCACGATGGGTCAGGGAGGCAGACCAGGGCCAGGGCGCGGGCCCAGTGAGCGGAGGGCTCGTTCTACGATGAAAAACTGGGATAGAATGGCCCCGAAGAGTTCCCTGATGAGTTGCTCAATGAAGTCCTCCATTTGCGCAATGTTGGTTGACTCTGGAAGGCATATGATACGAAGATTGCTCCGATGGGAGCGGGCTTCTAAATCCTCATTTTTCTCCCTGATTACGGCCAGGATCTTGATCATCTGAAGCAACTTTTGCATGTCTTGGGTGGCCGCATCCTCAGCATCAGACACCCTGGATTCGACATGGAGCAGTCTGTTGTCATGAGAGTCCACACGGGCCTTCACTGAGTCGAGGAGCGCAGAGAGTTGGTCGAGCTGAGACGCTATGCCGGTGACAGTCGACTTCACTTCCAGCATAATTGCCTTGCGATCGTCGTCCCGGCTTGGGGGGGCGGGGTCCATCGCGCCAGCGGAATCGGCGCTGTCTGAAATCGCGCCGTCCTGGCATGAGGATCTTCTGAGTTTGAAGGCGATCTTGGGTTGCTTAGGGTTGGATTTCCCCATAACGATGGGCGCTCCAGACGGGCATAGACCGCGTGAAGGAGGAAAGGAGCAGTCCAGGCGAGAAGATCACTAGGAGCCAGCAGAACATGCCGTACAGCCTGGAGGAGAACCAGGCCAGGGTTCAGAGGCCAAATGGGCACAGCAAATCAGGAGTCGCGCCCTACACGAGCAGAGCAGGGGAGAGGCAGCGGCCAGAGATGTAGAATGGGAGCTGGCACAGAGTCTTTAACCCAGCCGCAGCAGAAGGTGGGCGAATCCCTATCCAAATTTCAAGGCGCGTTCAGCACGAAGATGAGGACGGGAGAGCAGCAGAGGTCAGTCACAGAGGGCTGCAAGGTATTTGGATGGCCTAGGGAGAAACAGCAAGGCAAAGTCACCTCAGGAAAGACACTGGCAGAGGTGCAAATGGGGTCCAAGAGAGCAGGCTTCAGCGTACAAGTCCCAGCAGCCACCGAGGTGCAGAGCTGGCACAGAGTCTTTAACCCTGCCGCCGCCCTCGGATGGCAGGCTAATCCTTATGCAAATGTCAAGGCGAGATCAGCGCGGAGATGAGGACGGGAATGCAGCAGAGGTCAGTCACAGAGGGCAGCAGGTACTTGGACGGCACAGCTAACCAGGGAGCAGAGGAGGAAGAAGGGGGACCACCCCATTGGCAGAGAAGCAGCAGTGCAAAACAAGCGTGGAGCACCAGGCTGGTGAGGAGGGGTCCTGACAGGAGGCCTGGGGAGAAATAGCAAGGCAAAGTCACCTCAGGAAAGACACTGGCAGAGGTGCAGATGGGGACCGGGAGAGCAGGCTTCAGCATACAAGTCCCAGCAGCCACCGAGGCACAACCAGGCCAGCCAACATTAGAGAAGCAGTAGGCTCAGGGAGGGGGGCCCCCTGTCCCAGGGCCGCTCACCAGGCCCAGCAAAGCCCACCAGAAGTGTTCGTAGAGGCCGGGGCAGCAGCAGGCCGGTGGTCTGATAAGTCCTACCCTGCCGCACTCCCAGCAACAGGCCGCCGAGCCGGAAAATGGGACGCCCAGGCTGGCCTCAACGCAGGACGGGCACAGCAAGCTGCACTTCACCAAATCCATGGAGGCGGGCACATAGCAGGGCCCCGCCAGGCAGGAGCAGTGCAGGACGGAGAAGGAAAGTGCCCCAAGGGGAAGAATGCCGACAAGGGGGACACGGGGGTCCACCTCTCACCCCACCAGGCCCAGGCACCGTGGCGCTCGCCCAGTCTGGCCTGCATCTATGTAGGCCAGTTTGAGGAGCACTGCATTTACCATCAGTCTAATCCCTTCCAGAGGAATCTCTGCCTCTGGAAGCGGTATATAGACAATGTGTTATGTATCTGGTCTGCTGGGGAGGAGGCTCTACTTGAGTTTCTTAACTGGTTAAATGGTCAAGATGCCAGTTTACGATTTACATAGACTTACAGTAGTCAGAAAGCGGTGTACCTCGACCTGGACATTACTGTGGAAAATAACACACTATTTACTGGTGTGCATCAGAAATTGACTGACAAGAACTCTCTCTTGCACTACCAGTCATACCACCCGAGGGCACTACGAGATAACCTTCTGGTAGGTCAGTTCTTGTGTTACCGCAGGAACTGCTCCACAACTACGTCATATCTTGAACAATCGAAAGGGTTATGTGAGAAATTCAAGCAGATGAGTTATCACCGCAAGATTGTTAATCAGGCTAGAAAAAAAGCGCTTAACACCCCTCGCAGTGCATTGCTGAAAAAAAATGTAAGGGCTAAGGATGACTGCCTGCCAGTTGTGATGACTTTTGATCCACTGGTGACTCAGATCCTGCAGTTGATACGGAAACATTGGGCCTTATTGTCCACGACTGATTTTAAAATGCCACCCCCGAGATTTGCTTTTAAAAGGTCAAGTAACCTCAAGGACAAATTGATACATTCTGGGGCTAAACCACGCCAGAAAGAAACCCCTATCCCTCCTGGGCATTAGCCATGTGGTACATGTTCAGTGTGTAATCTTACAAAGAAGACCCTTAGTATGGACTTGAGCTCTGGAAAAGTATGGCACTTGACTCAATTCAGTAACTGTAATACCATGAACGTCGTCTACAGGTTGACGTGTCAGTGTGGACTACACTATATAGGGCTCACTAGACAAAAAATCAAAGTTAGAGTGCAGGAACACTTGAGCACTATCAAAGCGGGGAAATTGTCCACCAAACTGGTACAACACTGTAATGAATACAAACACTTTTTAACATGGGTTGTGTTGGAAAAAGTGGTAGGGGACCCACACAGTATAGACAGGGTCTTGGCCACTAAAGAGGCACGTTGGATTTTTCAAGAAAAGTGTGATCAGATCGGTTTAAACGATTTTATTGAGTGGAATAAAATCAGAGGCTAAACATCATGTACCAGGCAGGTGGCCTATGCTTGAAACTCTCTGTTGGTGTCCGAGAGGGTGGTACCTTGATTTAACCAGTCTTTACAATTGTTTGTTAATTACTGTGATTTGGAGGAAATTCCAAAAACACTGTGAAAAAAGGAAGATTTATTGTAACTCTTTTATTGAGGGAGAATGGTTTTGTTTCCCCATTACAAAATGACGCCCAAGGTAGTTGATGGGTCATGAGATATGTTGACCATGTGATGATTTTATTACAGCATTGGTAAATTGGGAGCGACGGACGAGTAGAAGCGCTCTTGGTTATAAAAGGCGGTAAGGATGTGAGAGGAGAGATCATTACTAGAGATAAGCGGTTTCTAAGCTCTATGTACCGATGTGTAGCGGAAGTGTGCCTGGAGTTCCATATACACTTGGGTCGGGTCAGACCTAGTCTAAGATGGCCCCCACGGTGTGAGAGTAGTGAAGAGATATGTTGACTGCGCTGGGTGTGTTTTAAAATCCAAGCTCCTGTCCGCTGGGAGCGAGGGATGAGAGAATGCGCTTTGTTTTGAGAAGGCGGTAAGGCTGCCAGGGGTTGAAGTGAGTAACTGAGAGTATCGGGCTCATCAGTAATGTTGAAGACAGCCTTAAACTATAGGTGATGTTAAATTTACGGATTACAATTTTTTTTACTACGATACCTGTCCGTGGCGGCGAAGCTAAATAGATATCAAAATAATGAAGTAGGCACTGCCATGTTCGCAAAATGTTGTTGTTTGAATAATTTCATGTTTTTATTGTTTCCAGAACTTGTAGTACAGTAGAGTACACGCCCATAAGAGGGACTCCTGGTTGAAGTTATCCTCATTGTGACGAAGTGGAGAGCTGGTACGAGTGACTTTGGCTCCTACATGGGAATGATAGTGTGTGTATTGAGTAATGATGTATGTTTAATTCTAGAGAGGGAGAAACTTGGTTGAGTAACAAGGCTGTGTCTCTTTTTGCATTTGACAGTCACTGTACAGAACAACACCAGTGTCTATGATTGGTGATTGATGACCCTACTGCCCTGACGAAATCGCTTTAAAGCAGTGTTGGCAATGAAACAAGTCGGCCTAGTACGAAGTGGTCTGAATAAATGCAGCAGATTTAAAATTTGAATAGGTGCACAAGTGAATAATAAAGTTGGTAATTGTGCTACTTATTTCAAATTTATTCTCACGTGGTCTTGTTTTTGTGGTAGTTGTGATACACACATCACATTATTATTTTTCGCACTATCTTTTGGACACATCTTCATTATTTTAAGGCAAAATGGCTACCAATGATGAGATAAGTGGGCATAGTTGGTGATTACCAATCAGCAAGCTCTGTTGGTGGTGCGCACATGAGGTGCCATCTTGTCCTTTCACATTTTTTCTTAAGGTTCACACATAGATTGATGTAACCTTTTTTAATACATTATCAAGGGTACGTCCCTATATGTATAGGGGGTACAAAGGTATATTGACTGTCATATGTAAAAGATTTTTAAAGAAAATGTAGGCAGTAAAGTGGGAGGACACTAACTCTGGTGATAGTGAGGAGTGCTTATGGGAAAAAGAGTGATGGAACCCCCTCCTCCACTTATATAACTATCCTCAAGACGAGGAGCCTTTGATGAACAGGTCTTTGTATTTATATTGTATGTTGAGTGGAGGGCGACCTGTTTGTCCATTCCCTCTGCAGCTCCTATTTGATTGAGAAAAACAGTCCCGCAACAATAGTTACGACAGCTCCGGAATGAAAATCAGGCCTTGTGTCAAGTCCTCACTGCCAGTGGTACAGATGTGCCAGAGTTTTTTTTCCTGCAACCCCCTGTTTTGCTGGTGATCCGAATAAACAGAAGACATTCCTGGACTCTCTGAGTGTATTCTTCACCTTTCGTCCTAGACTGTTTCCCTCTAAACTGAAAAAACAGCATACAGAGAAGGGAAAGTAAGTTGGTTAATTTCCTTTCTTATGCCCCTTTTTTTCACTCACATGGGTATGCCACAACTCACCTGAATTGTGGCTTGAGATTTTGCCTGGGCTGGTGGCACCCACCAGTCCTCATAGCATGCGTCCTCATCTGCTTTGCTCACCTAGTCTTCTCCCTCAACTTTAGACTGATCGTCATCGGCCTGTCTTGGCATCCCGGAGTGTCGGTCTTCTTGCTAGTCATTATTCAAATAACAACAAAAGAGCAACGTGATCAGAGAGTCAGAGTAAATTCCCTCTCATAGAATGCCAGATAAGGAATCAATCATACAATTTGGAAAAGGGGATGACAACAAACCACTAGACCCAGTGAATAGCAACGCACAAAATAGTTGTAAAAAGAACCCTCACTCACCACCTAGTGGTGACATGCTTCATCACGGGGTTCCCACTGGAAGGACCGAATGTCCTCCCAGTGTGCTACTACGCCTGTTTACAGCGGAGCTGGTTCTTTTGTGTGTTGAGACAGTGACAACCAAAAAGTGTTAAATGTGTGCAAAATTTTAAAAATGTCAAGTTGTGACTATCAACTGTTTTATTAAGAGTCCAACTTGCATTGGTTAAAAACAAGTGAAAATGGGACTTTAAAGAAGGTTTTGTAATTGAAAACCTCTAGTCCTTTGGGAAGTCGGTCAACATGTTTCTGCTTGAGAGCCAAAAAATCGCTCAGCATTCGTCAGGACCTTACAGTGAATCTTCCGGCGGTATGCACACACTAAGGCGCACCCAACCGTGAAGATATTAGTGTGAAAAGAATTATTTTAAAAAATCTAAAGTTACTCACGGCTTTACCTGTGGGGGGCACACTCAGTATTTACTTGGGCCCATTCTATCATTTTAATACTTTCGGCATGTCATGGGCATACACGGCAGGGGTTTGCTTCACGCCGTGCAACTTTCAAGCCGGCGGCTCCCCGTGGACAACCTATCTGGATGCACTTCCGTGGCCCGAATGCGTCTTCTTGCTAGGCCTTCTCGTCACTGACTGTGGTCTCCTCTGTGTCCTCCACCCGACACTTGTCCCCATTGTGGCTTCCTTGCTACATTTCCCATGCCTCTACTCCTCTTCTTTCTGCTTTGTCCTCTCCTTCTTTCTCCTTTAGTCCACCTTCTTCCTGTTGACCAGACCCCTTCATTACTTTTCTTTGCTTCTTCCTCCTCTGCCCCCCTCTCTGGTGTATTTCTGTGTCCTGTTTTACTTTCCACTCTCCACTCTACTCTTCATCATTCTTGAGTCTCCTCCCCCTCCTAACTGTATTGTTTTCTCTCTCTCTGCTGAGTGGGTGTTTGTATCATGGGACTCTTCTCGTTCTCGTAAAGTAAGTGTTTTAGTGCTGCTTCCACCCACTCCTCACATTTCCTCTCCCTTATTTTCTTCCTAGGAAGAAATACTTCTTGCAGATGGAGAGATAATCTGCATTTGTCTATTCCTTTCCTATGATGTACTTTGAACCAAAAAGGTTGCAAGGACAGGAACCATCTTAGTATCCTGAATTATTACCTTTATTTTTAGCTATCCAATTCAGAGGGGCATGATCGGTGTATAAAATGAACTCTGTCTCTTCTAGATATTAATGGAGACTTTCTATGGGCCATTTTATTGCTAGGTCTTCCTTTTCTTGAATTACTTAGTTGCACTCTCCGGGAAACAATTCTTGGCTAAAAAAAACCTCTTGAAGTCTGAAGATGAGGTCTCCAGAGCAGGTTAGAGGGCTTGATGATGATGAATACCAGCATGAAACCAATGTTTGTGGAGAACGTTGCAGCCTGCACCAGGTCACCGAGCAGTAACAGCAGGCTGACGTGAGAAAGTATACAGGAACACCAAAAGGAAGGATATTAGCGAACTACTGGAACAATGGCAGGAATAAAATCACTAGGACTCAGCAAGAAGAGGGGTGCATGACAAATCAACTACTTGAAGCATTGCGACACAAGGAGTTGGAGAATTCTACCCCTTTTACAGACTAGATACAGGAAATTATGTAAGAGCTTAATTGTCAGGCCACTCCACCCAGAGCCGCGCTGGCCAGTGTTGCCAGATTGGACTAGATCACGAACAATTGGGCTATATTTTTCCCTGTTGTGCTGTAAAATGTTGGTTTGTGCTAGTTGCCAGATTATAAATATATATACAGTGCTCCAGCAAAGTAGTATGTTAAAGCGCTTTATTAGGCACATATTTACTTAGCAGCCGGCTGCAACATCAATTCCAATGCATTCACCGCCTGCTTGACGCTGTCCCTGCCCCATCTTCCTTAAAGTAGCTATATTGGGCTACTTTTTGGTTGGCTTTGGGCTAGAGAATGCTTAAAAAATCTGGCAACACTGGCGCTGGCTGCCCTCCTTGCAGACGCGCTGGCCGCCCCGCCCGCAGCAGAAAGCGCATGCCCTGCTGGCTGAGACAGGTCAGCCGGCGAAGGTGGCGCATGAGCCCTACAAAACGGAGAGGACTGTAGCAGGAACGTGCTTCGCGTTTCATCTCAGACCTCCCGCCAAGCCTCCCTCAGTTCCGCACTTGCCTGGATTCCTCATGACAGCATTGGAGAGTGTAAACTTCCCGGGCGTTCCTCTCCCAACGTCTTCCGCATTCATTGCCTTCCGGGTCACCGCTCCTCTTCCAGCATAGTTAGCCTGGATCTGTCTCCTTGCGAACAGCCTTCCCTAATGCTGTTCTTTCTGTACCTAAAAAGGGAAAATACACACAGAGAAGTTGTTTAAAGAATCAATGTTCTCGTTCTATGGCAGGATACAATGTATATAGTTTAGAGTCTATAAAGCTACTTATCTGATTTTGCATTTCTTCAGCAGTATGGATTCAGTCTCTGCTCTATTTTCATTGCTGCATCTTCTCTTATGCTGTAAAATAAGAGAAAATACATGTTATAATATGTTATAGTTTGGTTAACACTATCCTGACCCAGAACCTTTTTGTGCACCCTTTTCTTCTTTTTTTATCCTGGCTGGGAAAATACGTTTTTGATTTTTTTCCTGGTTCTTCAGGATGGTATTTATTTTACATGGGTCTAATGAATTCAGATGGTGGTCTCCATTAAGGTTGGTATGTTTCACACTTCCCATTTTTTAATGCTTACATTCTGCAGTCCTAATAATAATGTGCATAATATTTACCTTTTAGACACCCCTGTATCAGTTTCAAGTTCTAGTTATTCTTCCTTATCCTACCATAAGAATATTCCACAGGTACATTTAGCCATATACTCTCTAGAGTTCTCTTGTGGTCCTAGAATTATACTTACCTTTTTTGTTTATGCCCATTAGGAACACAGGCAACATCACCAGATGGACCAGTGGACTCTACTCCTTCTCCCTTTCCTTGTTTTGTTTCCCCCTCTTCCCCACCTTCTTCTTTTTTGCTTTGAAGTGGCTGGGCGAAGGAGGTGGGTGAGGGAAGTTGGGATTCAGCATCTGTTTCTTCCACTTCGCCCCTGCAGAAACCCCAGGTGAGAATCACATCAATTCCTCCATCTTCGTTTGGGTAAGTTTTCCTTATTGCCCAGGAAGATGGTGGCCATCTTGGATTGAGCATAATATAATCTTCCAAGAAAATCTTGCTGAGGAACTCTGGAAAGAAGATGTACCAGGCTGATGGAGATACTGCACAAGTCTCATACTAGGAACCTCTATAACAGCTGCTGTCTTCCTCGAGATCTGCACGACGAGATTGTGGCCCACTTCCATTTAGATCCAACTTAGTATGCTGTTACAGCACTGAGGCATAGAGAGGCCAGGCGGGGGGAATGGTGTGGGAAGGGAACTGCGGGAAGGAGATCCGAAAAGGAAAAATCAGTAAACACACATAAATCATCAATAAGCTTAAAAGCCTTCAAGATTTGCTTCTCTCTCCTATCTTAAATATCTCTTGGATATATTCTATGAGCTGCTATGATCCTTCTCATACAGAAACAGATATGATTTCTGTAATAACATCTTGCAGAAATATAAGAGACCCAAATGTTCTGCAATGATTACTTGCAGCATGGCGATACACGAGCACTACACATAGCAGGTGTATTCCAGCACCCTGTTCAATTGTCACAGGCACTGACATATGTAAGAATCTCGAGCCCGAGACACACACATACATCAAAACACTCTCCGAGTATACTGCTGTGTGGAGATTCAAGAGAGGGCGTGACCGTAAAGCAGAAATTAACGCGTTCCCCACCAGGGGGGTCTTACCTATCAGAGACCAGCCTGCTCTGACTACGGCTACCGGAGCGTAGCCGAAAAATGGAACTGCAGCAAGCCGAGGAACTTCTCTGCTCCAGACGAAGGACACACACCAGCGCGGGACTAAGGGCTGAACAATGCCTGAAGCACTGTCAGCAACAATGGGACTTTACATCAGAGATGGAATCTAAGATGCTCTCCAGAAATCCCCTGAGGCCGGCCGCCATCACTGGAACCTGAAGGAGGAAGAAACTCGGAGCTCCTACTCCGCCCAAGGTCGAAGAATAGTGAGCAGTACCCCAAAGGCGGAGCTGCTTATATAGATCCGGACCACACCCTAGATGACTGTCTTCAGCAGCAGGGAAAACCCCAGCAGGGAAACACCAGCAGCTGCAGAAGGAAAACAAAGTGAAGCAACACCCTAAACAAGGATTGCAACCTGTAACAGAATGGTTACATTAAAGCAGGACATTGTAACCACCAACGAGCGGAGTAGGATAGATGCCTTTTCCCACAGCATACCACTCCCTTACGGGGGCAGGGTTGGACCCACAAAACTGTGCATGCTGTGATAGGGGCGGGCCCTAGAACGCGTGCCGCTGGTGCACTGACGGTGATTCAGAAAAGGGGGTGGTGATGAACAGAGTGCCTGAATTAAGCAGACCACTCTTACCCAGTCCAAAGATCAGGGCTTGATCCATCACCGTTTTTTAGCTCACTGCACCATCCCAGCTCAGAACTTGGCTATATGCAAATTAGTCTGTTCCTGTCCCAGTGCATGATGGGAACAGGGCAAACCAAACTACCAAGCCAATTCTTATACTGGGAAGGAAACAAGCTTCCGGGGACCGGTTTCTGCCATTTCATGCGTCGTCGGCCCGGCTTGCTTGAATCCTGATGGTGCAATGAGCAAGAGACTCACATCTGAGTATACCCTTCCACGCTTATGGTGGACAAAATGATTCAGAAAAGGGGGTGGTGATGAACAGAGTGCCTGAATTAAGCAGACCACTCTTACCCAGTCCAAAGATCAGGGCTTGATCCATCACCGTTTTTTAGCTCACTGCACCATCCCAGCTCAGAACTTGGCTATATGCAAATTAGTCTGTTCCTGTCCCAGTGCATGATGGGAACAGGGCAAACCAAACTACCAAGCCAATTCTTATACTGGGAAGGAAACAAGCTTCCGGGGACCGGTTTCTGCCATTTCAGGCGTCGTCGGCCCGGCTTGCTTGAATCCTGATGGTGCAATGAGCAAGGGACTCACATCTGAGTATACCCTTCCACGCTTATGGTGGACAAAATGATTCAGAAAAGGGGGTGGTGATGAACAGAGTGCCTGAATTAAGCAGACCACTCTTACCCAGTCCAAAGATCAGGGCTTGATCCATCACCGTTTTTTAGCTCACTGCACCATCCCAGCTCAGAACTTGGCTATATGCAAATTAGTCTGTTCCTGTCCCAGTGCATGATGGGAACAGGGCAAACCAAACTACCAAGGCAATTCTTATACTGGGAAGGAAACAAGCTTCCGGGGACCGGTTTCTGCCATTTCAGGCGTCGTCGGCCCGGCTTGCTTGAATCCTGATGGTGCAATGAGCAAGGGACTCACATCTGAGTATACCCTTCCACGCTTATGGTGGACAAAATGATTCAGAAAAGGGGGTGGTGATGAACAGAGTGCCTGAATTAAGCAGACCACTCTTACCCAGTCCAAAGATCAGGGCTTGATCCATCACCGTTTTTTAGCTCACTGCACCATCCCAGCTCAGAACTTGGCTATATGCAAATTAGTCTGTTCCTGTCCCAGTGCATGATGGGAACAGGGCAAACCAAACTACCAAGCCAATTCTTATACTGGGAAGGAAACAAGCTTCTGGGGACCGGTTTCTGCCATTTCAGGCGTCGTCGGCCCGGCTTGCTTGAATCCTGATGGTGCAATGAGCAAGGGACTCACATCTGAGTATACCCTTCCACGCTTATGGTGGACAAAATGATTCAGAAAAGGGGGTGGTGATGAACAGAGTGCCTGAATTAAGTAGACCACTCTTACCCAGTCCAAAGATCAGGGCTTGATCCATCACCGTTTTATAGCTCACTGCACCATCCCAGCTCAGAACTTGGCTATATGCAAATTAGTCTGTTCCTGTCCCAGTGCATGATGGGAACAGGGCAAACCAAACTACCAAGCCAATTCTTATACTGGGAAGGAAACAAGCTTCCGGGGACCGGTTTCTGCCATTTCAGGCGTCGTCGGCCCGGCTTGCTTGAATCCTGATGGTGCAATGAGCAAGGGACTCACATCTGAGTATACCCTTCCACGCTTATGGTGGACAAAATGATTCAGAAAAGGGGGTGGTGATGAACAGAGTGCCTGAATTAAGCAGACCACTCTTACCCATCCAAAGATCAGGGCTTGATCCATCACCGTTTTTTAGCTCACTGCACCATCCCAGCTCAGAACTTGGCTATATGCAAATTAGTCTGTTCCTGTCCCAGTGCATGATGGGAACAGGGCAAACCAAACTACCAAGCCAATTCTTATACTGGGAAGGAAACAAGCTTCCGGGGACCGGTTTCTGCCATTTCAGGCGTCGTCGGCCCGGCTTGCTTGAATCCTGATGGTGCAATGAGCAAGGGACTCACATCTGAGTATACCCTTCCACGCTTATGGTGGACAAAATGATTCAGAAAAGGGGGTGGTGATGAAAAGAGTGCCTGAATTAAGCAGACCACTCTTACCCAGTCCAAAGATCAGGGCTTGATCCATCACCGTTTTTTAGCTCACTGCACCATCCCAGCTCAGAACTTGGCTATATGCAAATTAGTCTGTTCCTGTCCCAGTGCATGATGGGAACAGGGCAAACCAAACTACCAAGCCAATTCTTATACTGGGAAGGAAACAAGCTTCCGGGGACCGGTTTCTGCCATTTCAGGCGTCGTCGGCCCGGCTTGCTTGAATCCTGATGGTGCAATGAGCAAGGGACTCACATCTGAGTATACCCTTCCACGCTTATGGTGGACAAAATGATTCAGAAAAGGGGGTGGTGATGAACAGAGTGCCTGAATTAAGCAGACCACTCTTACCCAGTCCAAAGATCAGGGCTTGATCCATCACCGTTTTTTAGCTCACTGCACCATCCCAGCTCAGAACTTGGCTATATGCAAATTAGTCTGTTCCTGTCCCAGTGCATGATGGGAACAGGGCAAACCAAACTACCAAGCCAATTCTTATACTGGGAAGGAAACAAGCTTCTGGGGACCGGTTTCTGCCATTTCAGGCGTCGCCGGCCCGGCTTGCTTGAATCCTGATGGTGCAATGAGCAAGGGACTCACATCTGAGTATACCCTTCCACGCTTATGGTGGACAAAATGATTCAGAAAAGGGGGTGGTGATGAACAGAGTGCCTGAATTAAGCAGACCACTCTTACCCAGTCCAAAGATCAGGGCTTGATCCATCACCGTTTTATAGCTCACTGCACCATCCCAGCTCAGAACTTGGCTATATGCAAATTAGTCTGTTCCTGTCCCAGTGCATGATGGGAACAGGGCAAACCAAACTACCAAGCCAATTCTTATACTGGGAAGGAAACAAGCTTCCGGGGACCGTTTCTGCCATTTCAGGCGTCGTCGGCCCGGCTTGCTTGAATCCTGATGGTGCAATGAGCAAGGGACTCACATCTGAGTATACCCTTCCACGCTTATGGTGGACAAAATGATTCAGAAAAGGGGGTGGTGATGAACAGAGTGCCTGAATTAAGCAGACCACTCTTACCCAGTCCAAAGATCAGGGCTTGATCCATCACCGTTTTTTAGCTCACTGCTCCATCCCAGCTCAGAACTTGGCTATATTCAAATTAGTCTGTTCCTGTCCCAGTGCATGATGGGAACAGGGCAAACCAAACTACCAAGCCAATTCTTATACTGGGAAGGAAACAAGCTTCCGGGGACCGGTTTCTGCCATTTCAGGCGTCGTCGGCCCGGCTTGCTTGAATCCTGATGGTGCAATGAGCAAGGGACTCACATCTGAGTATACCCTTCCACGCTTATGGTGGACAAAATGATTCAGAAAAGGGGGTGGTGATGAACAGAGTGCCTGAATTAAGCAGACCACTCTTACCCATCCAAAGATCAGGGCTTGATCCATCACCGTTTTTTAGCTCACTGCACCATCCCAGCTCAGAACTTGGCTATATGCAAATTAGTCTGTTCCTGTCCCAGTGCATGATGGGAACAGGGCAAGCCAAACTACCAAGCCAATTCTTATACTGGGAAGGAAACAAGCTTCCGGGGACCGGTTTCTGCCATTTCAGGCGTCGTCGGCCCGGCTTGCTTGAATCCTGATGGTGCAATGAGCAAGGGACTCACATCTGAGTATACCCTTCCACGCTTATGGTGGACAAAATGATTCAGAAAAGGGGGTGGTGATGAACAGAGTGCCTGAATTAAGCAGACCACTCTTACCCAGTCCAAAGATCAGGGCTTGATACATCACCGTTTTTTAGCTCACTGCACCATCCCAGCTCAGAACTTGGCTATATGCAAATTAGTCTGTTCCTGTCCCAGTGCATGATGGGAACAGGGCAAACCAAACTACCAAGCCAATTCTTATACTGGGAAGGAAACAAGCTTCCGGGGACCGGTTTCTGCCATTTCAGGCGTCTTCGGCCCGGCTTGCTTGAATCCTGATGGTGCAATGAGCAAGGGACTCACATCTGAGTATACCCTTCCACGCTTATGGTGGACAAAATGATTCAGAAAAGGGGGTGGTGATGAACAGAGTGCCTGAATTAAGCAGACCACTCTTACCCAGTCCAAAGATCAGGGCTTGATCCATCACCGTTTTTAGCTCACTGCACCATCCCAGCTCAGAACTTGGCTATATGCAAATTAGTCTGTTCCTGTCCCAGTGCATGATGGGAACAGGACAAACCAAACTACCAAGCCAATTTTTATACTGGGAAGGAAACAAGCTTCCGGGGACGGGTTTCTGCCATTTCAGGCGTCGTCAGCCCGGCTTGCTTGAATCCTGATGGTGCAATGAGCAAGGGACTCACATCTGAGTATACCCTTCCACGCTTGTGGTGGACAAAATGATTCAGAAACCTCCCAAGGAGAGAAGCGTCAGGAACAAAGACAGGACTGGCCGGTTCCCCACAGATGGGTAAGTACAGCAGGGTAATGCGTCAACCCGCTGGTGCCACCCTGAATCTTCCTGTTCTTCCTGAAGGGGGAAATATACATATCCTGCCCACCTGAGTCTGAAGCCTCGGAGAATGGCAGGTGAGATAATGGCATAACAGTATTATCATTTCCTGTATTACCTTACATACCTCTCCTGGGATACCATCTATTCCAGCCACTTTCTCATTAGCCAATCTCTCTAACCTCAGCATAATTTCATTTTTTGTAATAGGGCTATTTAGTTCTTCAAGTTGTTGTTTTGATAACTCAAGCAGTATTTGTGTCTCAAACACCCCTCAACCATTGTTGAATTTGGAGTATGTTTTTCCAGATAAAGGGCTTTGGAAAAGTGTTTTAAAAGTCTTCAATGGGGGGACCTGAACTTGCCACTGACCTGGGAGGTCACTACCTGGGCTCCTGGACTACCGCAGCCCGAGCGCTGCCTGCTTGCTGACACCGGGCTCTCTGCCTCCCCGCTGCCTGCCCGCCGCCTCCCAACCACCGCGGCGAGGCTGCAGATCGGGGACTACATTCCCCAGCACCGCTTGCGCCTAGGAAGGCGCGCATCCTGTCCCGCCCCCGGAGGTGCGCTTAAGGCCAGCGCGAGCCCCGGGGGAGCGGGGGACCTGAACTTGCCACTGACCTGGGAGGTCACTACCTGGGCTCCTGGACTACCGCAGCCCGAGCGCTGCCTGCTTGCTGACACCGGGCTCTCTGCCTCCCCGATGCCTGCCCGCCGCCTCCCAACCACCGCGGCGAGGCTGCAGATCGGGGACTACATTCCCAAGCACCGCTTGCGCCTAGGAAGGCGCGCATCCAGTCCCGCCCCCGGAGGTGCGCTTAAGGCCAGCTCGAGCCCCCGCGTCGCGGGATCGCGCGCGGGTCGGCGCCCGGGGCTAAGCCCGGGCAAAGGGCGGGCCCAAGGAGGCCCAAGGAGGACGGGACGGGCCACACCACTGACATTTCCTTCTAAGAGGTACTGGGACTCCTCTTAACATTTTTACCGACCTACTTTGGCGATTCGCATCATAACATGTCTATCTGGGAGGAGCTGAACGCCCTGTGCGGAACTAAATATGTCCCGGACATACCACCCACTATAAGCATGGCCACCAATCCAGATGATGTAAACGCCACCCTGCAGAATTCACCTCTTCACTCTAATAAACACCAATCCCCAGCCAATGTACTTCCGGGGGGGCCCAACACTAAAAGGAAGCACGATGATGACATTGTAAACGAGAAGCAAGCCAAAATTCTAAAATTATGCTCCAGTCCCTCTCATCTTCACTCCAACCCAATCACAGTGCCGGGGGATATGGCGCATGGAAAAGTAGAAAACCGTCCATCACCCCTCCAACCAACTTTATTGGCACAGCTTGAGCATTTATTAACATCTCTCATATCACCACTGGTGGCCAAAATTAACGATCTGGGGGACAGGTTATCTAGTATTGAACTGATAATCAAAACGCATATTCCATCAAGTACCAAACCGGTATTATCAGACGCTCCTATTCCCCTCACTACCCCGGAAAAACCCAAGCTGAATTCCCGCAAGAACGCTCATTCGCAAACATTACCTTTTTCAACAGGCTTTAAACTGCCCATAAAGCACCCGTTAACAAACCATATTGAGGCTAAACCAGAACCCGAACCTGTTAGAATGCCACGAATTAACTTACCCCCTGAAGCCGCCCCTTATGTGACTGTTGTCTCTGGGATTCCACCACTAAATCATGGAAAACATGAAACACGTCAAGACCTGCTCAATAAGGTCATGTTCTGGTTACAGACCAATAGACCTCTGCCTCCTGACTTAGATGGGGGGATTCTAAGCGTTAGGAGGGTGGGGTGGTTGGGTGCAATGCCAAAAGACATCCCTGGGGACTTGGTTCTAGTCAAATATAAGCACAGAAAAATAGTCCCTTATTTACGATCCTGCAAGCAGAAAGAGGGGGATGGCCCAATTCGCATTTGGGATTTACACGACTTCTATCCGAGCATTCCACCTATTCATTTAACAAGAACAGCAGTAAAGAAGTATAACATTTGGGGCGGGGGACTCTGTGCATTTAATGCCCCTAGCAGCTTTCTAGCTCCTAACAGATTCGAACCTCTGTTTAAATACTGTACTTCCTGAGCACTACTCACAAGAGCCCACCCATAAGCATCCAAATCAATCAGAAAAACTGCTGACAGAGCCCTGCTTGGTGTCTTTCCCCAGATCCCTACTTTACTAAATAGTACTGAATGTACGATTCTTTCTTATTCTTATTTTTTATAGGTGCCCCACTTGACAGGGAATCGTTTTATATTGATTAGCTGATTCGTTTTATCAATTTAATCCTGTTTTTAACAATTGATATGTAATGAAATATGGATGTATTTTATTTGTGTTTTGCTGCTGCTTTTATGATTTTAAATCAAAAAATCGAATAAAGCTAATTCTGATTCTGATTCTGATTCTAAAGTCTTCAATCCATTTATACTCGTTTTGTAAGTGAGTCAGTTTGAATATTAACAACTGTATTATTTCTATTTAGATCTGCTCTTGATTCCATGTATGTGGGGCCTCACCTCTTTCTCCCTGTATGAAATTACAAACTTTGCTTACCGCACATTGTTTCTAGAGATTCTCTTCTATTCTAATTCTATAATCTAGCTGCAATTTCCTAAAGGATTTCTTTAAATCTACCAGAATTACTGGGCATTGGGTTGCTGGACATTTGTAGTTGCTGTTCATTTTAATTTTACTTTCTATCTATTGTTACTCCATTAATGGTATTCTAGCTTTCCCTATGGATATTTTTGTACTCATCCCTGTAAAACATGCCTTGTACGTGTCACAAATTATCTCTATAAAGGAGGTGCCCACAATAAAGTCAAAAAATGATTTGGGGCCATATGTATCAAGAACCTGATTTGCGATTCTCCAATAGGGATTTTTTAGAAATCGCTATTTGAGAATCGCAAATAGGGATGTATGCACAAAATTGCAATTTGTTTTGCGATTTCTTAGTATTCCTTAATTGCGAATCGCAATTAAGGAATACTTTCCCATTCATTTCTACGGGCCAGGAGGCCCATAGGAATGAATGAGAAGTTATTCTCAATTTGCGATTCGCAGTTTGAGAATCGCAAATTGAGAATAATTTCAAGGGTGCAGGGGTGTCCAAAGGACACCCTGGTACACCCCGGAAATTAGCATGGATGCACATGTGGCGCACATACATGCCCTAAGGGCATGTATGTGCTTCACATTGCACTTTGAAAAATGCAAAATAGTGAATTTTTCAAGGAATTCGCAAATTACCACCAACTTGAAGTTGGTGGTAGTTTGTGATTCCTTAAGGCCAATTTGCATTTTTTTAATGCTTCTTACATTGCATTTAAGGAATCACAAAATTTGCAATTCCTTATATGCAATCGCAAAATAAGGAATCGCAAATTTTGCGATTCCTTATTTTGGATGCAGATTTCTATCATACATACCATTTAGCACTAATGCGTTCGCAAACGCCGAAATTCTGCGAATTTCGGCGTTTGCGAACACATTAGTGCTTGATATATATGGCCCATGGATCTCTGTCTTCTCCTCAGTTATAGAGTGCTCAAGTAACAATTTGTGATCCATAGTCAAGCTTTTGAACAGGGAATTTTAATAAAGGTTCACTGCAGCATGATCCGAGGCATGGATTGAGGAAAGTGACATATTTACTACATATCCCAAGTGACATATCTACTACATATCCCACCAGAGCACTATCAACTAGTATTAGGTCTTATCTAGAATAATGGTCATATTCTTTACAATGCTACTTGTAAGCTCTTTGCTTCCCCCATGTACTCTCTTTACGCATACCCTAGTCCGAAGTTCAGTGTCAGGTTCAGGCTATATCTCCTCACAGCATCTGTATTGATTTATTATGCAATGTGGACCTGTCCAATTTATTATCCAGTGAAGTGTTTAAGTGTCCTACGATAACTATTGGATGCTGAAATTCTAACAGATGTGTTACTAAGTAATCAAAAACCAATTGTGCTGAGGGACATGGGGGTTGATGCTGCTCTCGTAGCTTTTCTGCATGATTTGCACACAGGGCTTTAAGCCTCTGTAAGATTTGCACCAAATGGAGAATTCCCTATGCACTTTCAATTAGGCAGGGGGGTCCGACGACAGGGCTGCATATTGGCTCCTATGCTTTTAATTCTTTATATTAACCGCTCGCAGTCGAGGCGTGAGGGCAGAGGTGTGACACAGTTTCCCTGGCATTGTGAGGAGACCTGAACAGCGCTTTGGGGGAGATTAACTACAGCCAGTGCAGAAGGCGGGACTGCGAGTCCCAGTGGTACGTGCGGCGCCCAACCGGCCGCACCTGGAGACTCTTCCCGCCCCGCCCCGCCTCCAGAGCCCTCTTCACGACTCGCGGCCCCCGCTTCGCGGGAGCCGCTCGCAGTCGAGGCGTGAGGGCAGAGGTGTGACACAGTTTCCCTGGCATTGTGAGGAGACCTGAACGGCGCTTTGGGGGAGATTAACTACGGCCAGTGCAGAAGGCGGGACTGCGAGTCCCAGTGGACAGTGCGGCGCCCAACCGGCCGCACCTGGAGACTCTTCCCGCCCCGCCTACTCTTATATAGTTCCTCCCTACATCGCGCACGCGGGACGTGCGCGGGTCGGCGCCGGGTGAAGCCCGGCGCAAGGGCGGGCCCGTTGTAGCCCGTTCGAGACCGGACCGGCCGACGCGATCCTTAAGATCGGAGTCTTTAGCACTTGCTGCAGTTCCACGTATAAAGAGGGCACGCCTGGGAGGGCGGTCCTTTAGATTTCTGGCCCCTCAGTTGTGGAATTCCCTACCCTTGTCCCTACGGTCTACATCCAATCTGC
This sequence comes from Lissotriton helveticus, assembly GCF_964261635.1. Classification (NCBI taxonomy): domain Eukaryota; kingdom Metazoa; phylum Chordata; class Amphibia; order Caudata; family Salamandridae; genus Lissotriton; species Lissotriton helveticus. The sequence continues at coordinate 681,140,350 of NC_136072.1, read as the reverse complement.
TGGCCTTTAGGAAGGGTCTCAAGACTTGGTTATTCTCTGATTAGAGCTCTATTATCTACATCCTATGTTTTAGCTTTTCTGTTGTTATGTTTTTCAGTCTCTTTTCTGGGTCTGGAGCACAAAAGCGCCGGGACACTCCTTTGGAGTAGCCGTTGCGCTATACAAGACCCATAAATAACATAACATAACATAACATAACCGGGCCACCCCTTTTGGTCCCCCTGTGACTGATCGTGAATGCTTGGACGGGAATAAGACAGTTTTGCATGAACATGGCAACAAGGGAGACCAGAAACAAAACACTGGGATTATCTACCAAGGCTTCAGGTACATTGGATGGTTTTTTCATTAAGCTCAATACAGCACTAAATAATAGCATGACATCCCCTGAAGATCAGTCTGTGGAAGGGTCTGACTTTTATCACCATGTCTAAATATGATTGCCAAAACTCCAGACACTGAGAGCGCCCCTCATTTTTCTCTTTTGGATAGTATAGACCAAACTATAGAATCTGTTCTACAGCAGCTGCGGACCCCTTCGAACCCACGTAGAGATTCCTGTTCTATACCATCTGAGGTCTATATTTCTCAAACACCCAACCCAGCCACCACCGTGGATGAGGGCAGTGACTTAAATGCAGCACATTTACGGGGACTTCATCCTGCTACCGTGATGGTTCCTGAAACGGCAAGCTTAATGCACCCTGTTGATGCGCAGATGAACGCATCGGCTGGTCCATTTATATTTGGTGAAGGGTCCGGTGGTGCAAGGGCACAGTCCATTGACTTTATTATTGATGCTGTTAAGAAACTTCTAGATACCCTGTTGGCCAGGCTTGATTATATTGACATTAGACTACAAGCTCTAGAAGTAACGACCGGGGGGATGGAGGATCAGCTAAGGACTCTGACAAGCGCCCAAGGTATAACCGTGATGAGCATGGGGTCTCTTTCCTCCCTTAGTGCTTCTAGTACTCCAATAGTGAAGAAGACCACGGCCCCCTCCAGTGACAGTGTATCTATGGTGACTACACCCAATTCCAATCCAACACCCCCACAAAGGCAACTCCCTCCCGTGCCTTTAGTGCGGAAGTCTAAGTTGCCTATTACAGTGCCCACCCAGAGGAAAGAAAAGACGCCCAATAGGGTGGACGATCCCCCGCGACGGGTAGCTAATAGTTCAAAGCGCCCATATATAGTTAACTTACCTCCAGAGGCGGCAGCTCACACCGTGACCTTGATTGGGGTCCCTGAGCTTCCCGACTCTGTACAGGAACCCTTTGATTCACTTAGAAACAAAGTCACCAGCTGGCTGAACATTCATAGGCCACTCCCACCTAACATGAGAGGGGAAATATTGATGGTCAGGAGGGTTCCCTGGGTAGGACATACTGTAAAGAAAATTGGGGGCGATTGTGTTTTGGTAAGTTTTAGGAACCCTACCATTGTTTCTCACATTTGCAATTGGCTGGGGAGCCTAGGAAATTCATCCATACAGCTGGTACCGCTGTCCTTTTTCTATCCAAGAAACAGCAACCCGCATCTGGGAGGGAATGACGGCTGGACTAGGGTGTGCTTTGCCATTGACGGTACAAGATATAGGCCCCGACGTCAGGAAACTATAATGCAGAGCAACTTTACCCATGCTAATAGGTATAGCTGCCTCGATCAGGTTGACTGACTTTCACGGGTTGAATCTCCTGGGGAGGGGGCGGTTGTCCACACAGATCGTACATATCTTGCCACCACGTCGGTTGGCACTGATGTACCAGGAATCCTTCCCCTGATCACGCCACCCCCAGATACAATAGATACCGAGCCTCGGGTGGGACTGACATCTGTGGAAGGGGCATTAGTCACCCATCAAGATCTGGGTCGAATGAGTGTCAAGGGAAATCTACCAAGCTCCGAGCTGTCATCCCTAGGAGGTCTAACATCTCAAGCCTCAACCGATCTGGGGTTTTCAGTGGAGCGAGTAACATCAGATAGGCCGACATCACTACCCACAGACAGCAGTGCTGAGAGGATAAGGAGTATGGAACCCAAGCCACCCCTAAGACCCATGAAAGTCCTTTCCTGGAATGTTGCTGGCATCGCCAACAAAATAGATTCCAATGAATGGTGTTCTCTAGTCGTCAAAAATGATATCTGTCTTTTCCAGGAGACTTGGGCTAGGGAAACGCTCTCCTGGGTAGGATACACAACCTTTTACATCCATGCTAGGTGGAATGGGAAAGAGAGGCCCTCTGGCGGACTCGCGATCTGGGTGGCTAGCCACATTGGCTGTAGAGCAGAGATAATACCAACTTTCTCGGAGGACATTCAATGCGTCCTTCTTAAATGGCCAAACGCCTTCAACTTGGCGATTGTCAATGTGTACTCGCGCCAAGTAAGCGTGTCGATGGAATCATCCACTTTGGATGATCTATCTTCATTTTTGGGGCTACTACCCGCCGACTGTAAGATACTGTTGGGCGGTGACCTCAACTGTCATTTTGAACCCTTGCAAGGTCTCAAGGAGGGCGCCCTAACTGCTGAAGATGATCACTGGGGGATTCCACCTTGTCAAACCCCCAATCCTAAATCTTGGTCGCCTTTAGCAGTCCAGATTATGTCTCTGACCCTGAATTTTGCTCTGAGGGCCTGTAATGGGCGTACTCCATCTGATACTCCCTCGTTGTGCACCTTTAATAGGAAGGGCCACGAATCGCACCTGGACTACATTTTTGTAGATACAAGCTTGTGGTCCAAGGTTCAGGACTTCAGGGTAATCAAAAGGTCAGATAGTGACCATAATGCCCTCTGCCTAGATATGGTACATCCTGCCCCCGAAGAATGGTTGGCAATTGTAGCTCAAAGTGATGAGACAGGGGACTTGGTTCTAACCAATAACAGACGCAGGGTGAGATGGGGGAAACTAGTAAGCTCAACTGAGTCTATTGCAAAAATGTATGAGCTGGTACTCCCAAAGTTTGTCGAAGTGGACGAACTAATCAGTAAACCCATAACCACTGACTTTAACCAGAAACTCGCCCAAATTAACGCAGACCTAGTGGGGAGATTAAGAGATGTCCTTTTCCCTGAGGTGGTGACCAAAAAGAAGAGGACAGTTACTTCAGCTTGGTACAATGGTACTTGTAAAAAGTTGAAAACCGAGCTGATTTCTATGATGAAGTCGGGTACCAGCAGGGACAATGTAGCCGTTGCGAGACTTAAATATAGGGAAGCAATTGCCCAGGCAAAATCTGAATGGGACTGGGAGAGATGGCAAGACCTATCTCTGACATTGGAAACCAGGGATCTAAGAAAATTTTGGGCCCTTGTCACCACAGGTACAGGTGAACCCAAAGCAGCAGTCGAGCCAAACATCGCCGCCTCTGTTTGGGAATCACACTTTAGTAAACTGTACCAAGATACCACTGAATTCGCCAATGAGGCAGTCCTTGCCACCCCACCTGAGCTTGTTGATAAACTAGATTTTACACTGGGGGAAGTACTGAATGCAATGGAGAGGCTGGCGCTGGGGAAGGCCCCTGGTCTCGACAAAATTCCAGGAGATTTGTTCCGATTCCACTCTGAGATTTGGGGCCTGTATTTTTTAATTATATTCAATTCTATCCTGGGAGGGATGGAGATCCTCTGTACTTGGCTGGGGGCAGAGATAGTACCGATTTTCAAAAAGGGCTCTCCTCTGCTCCCAGCCAACTACAGGCCGACCAGTCTCATAGACGTACCCCAAAAGCTTTTCGCTCGCCTTCTCCTGGATCATCTCCTTGATTGGATGGAGGACAACGCGATCCTCAGCCCCCTTCAGGTGGGCTTCAGAAAAAACACGTCCACCACGGATCATATTTTCCGCCTCGTTCTTCTCTACTGGAAAACAGTGGGGATCGAGGGGGGGAGTCTGTACATGGTGTTTGTGGATCTGAGGTCCGCCTTTGATTTGGTGCCCCGAAAAGAAGCTCTGGGTGGTTTTAAAGGACTTGGGTGTACCTCCACAACTGCTCCAGGCCATAATTAGGCTCCATGATGGCAATTTTGCCCAGGTTAGGTGCGGGAGGGATGGAGTGTTGTCCTTTAGGTTTTCGGTTCTCAGGGGGGTAAGACAGGGTTGCGTTCTTGCGCCGACCCTGTTTTGCCTCTTTGTTAACGGCGTCATATCCCATCTTGACAGTGTTAGGGACAACGATGCACCTAGGTTGGCAGGCAGGAGGGTTCCGGCTATTATGTTTGCCGATGATACCCTCCTGCTTTCCAAATCCCCGATGGGGATCCAACGAATACTAGATGGGTTTAGGGATTTCTGCAGGACTCATGGCCTGGAGATTAATGCAGAAAAAACCAAATTCATGGTGTTTAATCCCTCCACAACAACAAGGCCCAACCCAACCCTGGGATCCGAGAGGCTTGAAAGGGTCAGAACGTTTCAGTATCTGGGGGTAACTTTAAACGAAAATCTATCCTGGGGTCCACAGATAGCCAGATCCCGCTTAAACTTATCCCAGATGGCGGGAGCAATTCCGAAGGTAACGAACTCATCAACCTTTAAGCCTATCAGCCCAGCCTTAGAAATGTACAAAACACAGGCCAGACCTGCCTCCTCTTATGGTGGTGAGCTGTGGGGCCATAAGGCTGGGCCAGATCTTGTTAAGGTAGAAAACAACTTCCTTAGACACCTGTTGGCCCTTCCCCAAGGCACACCCTTGTTACCCTTGAGACTAGATCTAGGGCTCCCTTCAATAGGGGAGGAATTGGCATTAAAACCACTGAGTTTCTGCAACAGGCTTTGGTCTACTGGTGAACTTTCCCACTACAGGCAAGATCTTAGGCATGTTCTGAACCTTACCTATTCTGATAGAATCCCTTGGCTGGCTTATGTCAAGTGAGAATTCTATCGCCTGGGTCTGCCTGAGATGTGGGAGGATCCTGAAAGAAGCTCCCTTGGGATGGCTCGTAAAAGGCCTGTCACGATCTACAAGGACAAAAGACTAGCCTCGCTCGTGTGTGCATCCAGAGTTGGCCCCCTAACTGATCAATTTTTGGACACCAAAAATTCATTTCATTTTGAAGGTTTTATGGACATTATCTACCCTCTTAAGGCAAGGAAACTGTTTATCCAATAGAGGCTGGGTACCTTGCCCCTTAAACCTTTCACTAGCAAATGGTCGACGCTGAACGATAAAATCTGCCCTGGGTGTAGTGAGTATGAGGAGGACGAACCACATGTGTTATTTTTCTGCCCTGCCTACATGAGACCGAGAACATATTGGCTTTTACCATTATGTAGGAATTTGGGCATTAGAAACTACTTACACTCACTCAGAATCCTGAAGACAAGTACTCTGGATCACATAGTTTTTGCAGTTGCTAAATATCTAATGGCTATGTGGCAGATAAGGGGGAAAATGCTAAAGAGCTAATGTTACGCTATTTGTGCAATGAAATGTAAATGAATCATAGTTAATCTTTTATTCACGTCCAAGATTGTCAGGAAAATGACCACGATGTATGCTGCACCCCGCCCTGTTTTTACTGTATGTTTTATGTCTTTTAAATGTATAAATGAATCTTTTATGGTCTCAAATGGCCGAAATAAAGAATGTTTGGATTGGATTGCATATTAACCGGCTAGAGCAGTTTTCGTAGGTCATTATAAAGAAGTAGGGAATAGGCTGGTCCCAGCATTACTGTATGTGGACGATATGTCCTTTTGGCGCATGCAGCTAACGGTTTGCAGCTTTTATTAGATTGATTTTATGTAAAATTATTTACACTAAATTATATATCATGGCACTAGGCCCAAAAAATATCAAAACTAAAACACAGTTATTTAAGGATCATTATATTGGCAAAGCAGATACATTTTGCTACCTTGGTATTTTGTTGGACTGCAAAATTAATTGGGTGCCTCTGATGAGATCACGCATCCAATATTTCAACAGTGAAGCTCACAGAATTGATACTTTTTCTAGACGCTTAGGATATAGCCACATTAAGTCTATATTACACCTTTACAAAGTGAAATGTGTACCAACCGTGTCATTTGGGGTGGATATCTGGGGTATAAGCCTTGCCTTTCATACAGGTAGCAGAAAATATTTTTTTTAGGAGAATATTGCGGATCTTCTAGAGTGTACCCTCAGAGATTGTACATGATGAATTGGGTGCTGGCTTTATTGCGGACTACGTACAAATTTGCTCCATACTCTTGTGGTTTTCAGCATGGCTAAAAAGCAACCTAGAGTTTAGGAGGAAGATTTTAAATGACTGTTTGGGCCAGGTTCACTGTCATCATATACCAAAGATGAATTATATAAATACCACTTTGGGAAAATTGGGTAAATCTCAACTTCTTAGAGATCCAGGGTTGATCTCCAAATCAGATATTGTCTGGGCAAAGGGGACTTTTTGGCACATATGCAAGAGAAAAGGGCCACATGTTCATTGTCCAAAAGTCTGTGCACTCATTATGCTATGAGGAAATCTTTGATTAAAACAGAGTTGTATTTAACGTTTGATATGCCAGTTCTGCACAGAAGGCTTCTAACGTACTTTTGTTTGAACCTGTTTCCACAACTACTAATGGGGTAACATAACCCCTCAGATCATTCATCTTGCTCATATGACATGACTGTTGCACCACTGGCGGATGCCCCTGTACGGGGGTGGAGAGTCGGGGGAGGCATAAAAAGAAGAAATAAAATAAACTTACCTTCTTCGCCACTGCACTTGCCTCCTCCGTCCTTGCTCTCTGCCACTGGAAACACCCAGGCTCCCAGACTCTCCCAGCCAATCATGACGCTGCAGGAGCAGCATTGTGATTTATCCTAGTGGCCTGTTTGGCAGAGGTACGCCTATGAGCTGATAAGGTAACATGGGTTTGACACCCGATTATTTGTTTGTCAAATTAGGACTTTTTGACAAATGATGTTGTGTTCCAATGCTGGATATGACTATTGAGACCATCCTTTGTCTCCCCTTTTTAAGCTACCTGACTTAAAGACTGGAGCTTTCGAGAAAGTGCCTCTCCCTTCCTCCATTGTAGAATCACGAACCGAGGAATAGGCACGCCTATGATCTGATAAGGTAACATGGGTTTGACACCCGATTTTTTGTCAAATTACGACTTTTTGACAAATGATGCTGTGTTCCAATGCTGGATATGATTATTGAGACCATTCTTTGTCTCCCCCCTTTTAAGCTACCTGACTTAAAGACTGGAGCTCTCGAGAAATTGCGAATCACCCAATTTTCCAAGGTAAATTGTTCTTGGAATTAAAAATCCTTTCTACTGGTGAATCTTATGGTAATCCAGTACACTTACACAGGTATAATTAATTGCAGGTAAATCTTTTACCATGGTGCCTGTATGACATTTGGAAACCTCAACGAGATGTGGTAACAATGGAATCCACATAATAAGAAGTATTAATAGGAAGTTGGAATTCAGGACCACGTCCCTTTGCTTTTCATCCTATTGAAGGGTAAGAGTATACCTCACTCTGGCTACGGCCATGATAAGTTTTAAAACCTATCCACCAAAGTTAGTAATCCTTGATTTTATCTTTCTTAGGGTTATTATTATCCCTTGGTTGCCCACGTACATTCTCCAGTCCTGATGAAGACTCGCAATCCCAAGGTTCAAATCACCGGTTGGGCATAAGACGAGTCGAAACGTCGACACTACCACTCATTACCCTTGGACCAACCTAAGAATTGTATATAGTGCCAAATAATTTTCAGACACACGTCTAATTGGAAAAATCCTTTAAAGAGACTACAAATCAGTTGGCCAGGGTTCAAATATGATTGAGCTGAAAGTTTGTTATTGTTTTGTAAATAATGTGAATAGTTGTTTCTACACTTTCTAATTTTGTTTCCTTTCCGTTCACTTGCGTTCACACTTCTGAGCACTTCTTTTGCACTATCTTTTTTCTCGGGCAACCTCTATGTTTTTATTAGTTTTTGAAATTAAGTAACTGTGTATAATATGAACTAAAAAACCAAAAAATATTTGGATACATGATGAATGAGTTAATAAATCAAAAGTAATCTTTTGTTGGTGGTTTAGGTTTTTTTGTGTGGTACAAAAAGTTTTCTCCAGTACGATAGAGCAGATGGACTGTGGTTGCTCTATTTAAATTTGTTGAAATTATTGATTTAAGTCAACTTGTGTAATTAATAGGTCTAGGACCACTGTTGTTTTGATAATGTTTGGCCGCTCAGGCAGTACATGGGAGGCTGGGCTCCCATGTACTGCCCAGTGAAGAACATGCCAAGTGTGCATGATTGTGTGGCCGGCCCGAGAGGGCCGGCCAAGCTGCCATGCGCACTTAGGGAGGGAGTGCAAACCACTCCTGATCCCTCTGTAGTAGGAAAATACATTAGACGCTAAAGCAAGAATCTAAGGTGTGTGGACTGCTAAAAGGGGAAACAAAACAAATGTGAAGAACCAAGTGAAGCACTGTGTGAAATAAAGTGCCAGTGGGATTTCTCAGCAAACATGGAGAGTTGCCAGGCACTAAGCTTCTGCCCAAATCCCTTCTGATGCTGCCTCCGTGCATCAAAACCAAAAAGTGAAGCAATGAACTCAGAAAGTGGATGTTCTATAGCATTGTTATTCTGAAGAGCGAGAGTGCTAACTGCTCTTCTGATACATTCCATAATGCTGGACTCCATGAATGGCTATCATGTGTACATTAACGTGTGCCTCTTTTGACAGGTGTGTGAGCACAAATCTTAGGTAGCCTAGTAAGGGTACACCCAGTATGGTTCCCTAACCTTAAAACCTCACCTATGTGCACAACTAGATTTGAAGCCACAGCGAGGATTGAGAACTTAGTTCCCAGAATGAAAGGAAAGTTGTACAAATTAAGTGAAAGAGGTGGCAACATTGAAGAGTGGTGCCTGGCAACACAGAATACCTTCACATTTGAATGATGAAGCAAAATATGGGCAGACTATGTAGAACAAGGAAAGCCCTGAGCGTAGAAAATAAATCCCTGGTAAATTGCGTCATGCGCATAGAACTCTGCTCCAGAAGGAAGCAAATAAGAGTTGCAGACCTCCCTCTGGAAGTGCTCAGGCTCCTTCATCTAAATGTGCATGAGGACCCTCCTTACATGGACATGTGCTTTAGAAGTCAAACTGATTCACTAAAGCTGAAAGATGGAATCATGTTCACTCGGTGCTTGGGATATATGGACATCAAGAATAGTGAGAACATCTTAGCAGCATCAAAGGTAAAACAAGCATTTGTAATGCAATAGGTCTCGCATTAGGAAAATTTGAGCTATTGGTTTTGTAAATGACAAATGTTTTATTTATGTTTTGTTTTTGAAAATAGCTAAATTAATAGCTTTGTCATTTACAATGCCAATAGTTATAACTTTCATAAATGTGACACCTATAGCATTTGTAATGCAATATGTGTTGTATTTACGTGACTTACATGTATTGATATTAAAATAACAATGGCTTTTAATTTTTTTTAATAATTAATACTTAAATAAAAGTTATTGTAATTTATAATGGCAATAGCTTAAACTTTTGTAAATAACTTTTGTGAAGATTATGTTCAGTGTATTTTATTGTGACAAAAATCCAAGCACAGAAGTGAAATATTAACATCTTTTTGTTAGATTTCCAATAAAGCTTGAAACATTGAGAGAACATATTTGAACCAGTTGTTGTTGAATGGTTGCACAGATTGATGCTGTGGTGGCGCTGAGTGATGTTGTGATGGCGAACGAGTGATGCTGTGGCGTTCAGTGATGCTGTGGTAGCGCATAGTGATGTTGTGGTGCCCCTGAGTGATGCTGTGGCGGTGGTGAGTGATGCTGTATGCTATGCTATGTTTTGTTTTGCTATCCTATGTTTTGTTTTGCTATGCTATGTTTTGCTATCCTATGCTTTGATTTGTTATGCTATGCTATGCTGTGTTTTAATATGCTATGCTATGTTTTGCTATTCTATGCTATGTTTTGCTATGCTATGCTTTGTTATGCTATGCTATGTTTTGTTATGATATGCTATGTTTTGTTGTGTTTTATTATGCTGTGCTTTGTTTTGCTATGCTATGTTTTGTTATGCTATGCTATGTTTTGTTGTGTTTGGTATGCTATGCTATGTTTTGCTATGCTATTATATGTTTTGTTTTGCTATGCTGTTTTGTTGTGTTTTGTTAAGCTATGCTATGTTTTGTTGTGTTTTGCTATGTTTTGTTATGCTATGTGTTGTGTTTTGTTATGTTATGTTTTGTTATGTTATGTTTTGTTATGTTATGCTATGCTACGTTTAGTTTTGCTGTCCAATGCTTTGTTTTGTTATGCTATGTTTTGTTGTGTTTTGTTATGCTATGCTATGTTTTGTTGTGTTTTGCTATGCTATGCTTTGTTAGGCTATCCTATGTTTTGTTATGCTATACTTTGTTTTGTTGTGTTTTATTATGCTATGCTTTGTTTTGTTTTGCTATGTATTGTTATGCTACGTTTTGTTATGCTATGCTATGCTTTGTTGTGCTATGTTTTGTTATGCTATGCTATGCTAAGCTTTGTTTTGTTGTGCTATGCTATGTTGTGTTTTGTTATGCTATGCTATGTTTTGTTATATATGATATGTTTTGCTATGCTTTGCTATGCTATGTTTTATCATGTATGCTATGTTTTGTTGTGTTTTGTTATGCTATGCTATGTTTTGTTGTGTTTTGCTATGTTTTGTTATGCTATGTTTTGTTATGCTATGCTTTGTTTTATGTTATGCTATGTTTTGTTATCTTATGCTATGTTTTGTTCTGCTATGTTTTGTTGTGTTTTGTTATGCTATGCTATGTTTTGTAATACTATGCTATGTTTTGTTTTGCTATGCTTTGTTATGTTATACTATGCTTTAGTTTGTTATGCTATGTTTTGTTATGCTATGCTATGTTTTGTTGTGTTTTGTTATGCTATGCTATGCTTTGTTGTGTTTTGCTATGATATGTTTTGTTTTGTTATGCTATGTTTTGTTTTGCTATCCTATGCTTTGTTTTGTTATGCTATGCTATGCTGTGTTTTGTTATGTTATGTTTTGTTATGCCTTGCTGGTGAGGGTGAGTGAGGGTGAATGAGGGTGTGTGAGGGTGAGGGTGTGTGAGGGTGAGAGGGTTGTGAGGGTGAGGGGGTGTGAGGGTGAGGGTGTGAGGGAGGGTGTGTGAGGGTGTGTGAGGGGGTGTGAGGGTGTGATGGTGAGGGTGTGTGAGGGTGAGGGGGGTGAGGGTGTGTGAGGGTGAGGGGTGTGAAGGTGAGGGGGTGTGAGGGTGAGTGTGAATGAGGGTGGGTGAGAGGGTGTGAGGTTGAGTGAGGGTGTGTGAGGGTGAGAGGGTTGTGAGGGTGAGGGTGTGTGAGGGTGTGAGGGTGTGAGGGTGAGTGAGGGTGAGGGTGAGTGAGGGTGAGGGTGAGTGAGGGTGTGGGTGAGGGTGTGAGGGTGAGAGGGTTGTGAGGGTGAGTGAGGGTGAGTGAGTGAGGGTGTGTGAGGGTGAGTGAGGGTGAATGAGGGTGAGTGAGGATGTGTAAGGGTGGGAGGGTTGTGAGGGTGAGGGGGTGTGAGGGTGAGGGTGTGAGGGTGAGTGAGGGTTAGGGAGTGTGAGGGTGAGGGGGTGTGAGGGTTAGGGAGTGTGAGGGTGAGGGGGTGTGAGGGTGAGTGAGGGTGAGTGAGGGTGAGGGGGTGAGGGGGTGTGAGGGTGAGGTGGTCAGTCCCCACGACACCCGCGCAGCTCCACCTGACTACGCCTTGCGTTCCTGTGCCCTGCTGCTGAATCGTTCTGTGGGTGTTCGAGGCCCGTCTCCACCCGCAGGCTTCCAGCTGCGCCTCATCCCTTGGGCCTGAGGTTTGTTGCTGCCACCTGTTTTTGTGCCCCAGTATCCTTGTGTCCACCTGTATTGTTGCTGCCACCTGCTTGTTTAGTGCCCCAGTTCCGCTGTATTTGTGACGTTTTTTTGCCTCTGTGTTCTTTTTACCGCTCGCCTCTTGCCTTGCCTCAGGCTTGTTTCCCCTTCCTGCCCGTTTCCGCCATTGTGACCCTGCGTCCCCGCCCCCCGCCCCATTGGCTCCCTCCCCCCTCCCAGCTGCTCCTCCTTCCCACCTCCCCTTCTTATGGCGACCGCGGACGCGCAGCGGGTGCGCCGCTGGCGTGCCAAAGGCAAGTCCGTCTGAGCCCGTCCGCGCCTGGACCGCACCCAGCGTCAGAACCCCTGGACCCCGAAGCCTCCGCAACACCAGACTCCACTACGACCCTAGCACCCTCCACGCACTCAACCCCGGACGAGATCACACCTGCTACAGGGCCACCCCGAAACGAACCCAAGGACCCTTCACCTGCCGGAACTGCAGCTTCACCAGCATCCGGCCCGCCAAACCATGACCAGAGAACCCAACCACCTCCACTGCATCCTCCTCAACACCTGCTCCGCTCGCAAGCACGCCATCGAACTATGGGACCTCCTAGACTCAACCACCCCCGACGTCGCCTTCCTGACGGAGACCTGGCTGAACGCCACTTCAGCACCAGACATCGCTATAGTCATCCCAGAAGGCTACAAGATCACCCGCAAGGACCGCACCAACGGAGTGGGAGGAGGAATCGCCATCATCCAAAGGACACCCTCAGAGTCTTGACCAACACCGACGACACCCTCACCACTGCCGAGCACATGCACTTCCAGATCCACACCGACCCCAACACCACCCTCAGAGGAACACTCGTCTACAGACCACCCGGACCCCGAGCACAGTTCAGCGACTCGATCGCCGACCTCAGCAGCACCCATGCCCTCGCCTCCACGGACTACATCCTCCTCGGGGATTTGAACTTCCACCTCGAGAACAACAACGACGCCAACTCCACCGCCCTGATCGACAACCTCGCAAACCTCAGACTCAAACAGCTCGTAACGACACCCACCCACGCCGCTGGACACATGCTGGACCCCATCTTCACCGCAAGTCCCCATGTCTCCTTCAACCACACCACCGAACACCACTGGACAGACCACAGATGCGTACACTTCACCTTCAAGAAACCCACCACACACCACCGCACCCAACAGATGCCACGCCGATGCTGGGGCAAGGTCACGAGGACCAACTGACCGCCACCCTTGCCCTGGGACCACCCACCGACCCCACTGACCCCGACATCGCCGCCATCAACCTCAAACAGTGGATCAACGACTGCGCCGACACCCGCGCCCCTCTCAAGACCTCCACCACCAATCACACCAACAAGAAAGCCGCATGGTTCACCGAAGACCTCCGGACCTCCAAGCGCACCTGTCGAAAGCTGGAGAAGAGCTGGCTCTGCGACCAAACACCAGACAGCCACACAGCCCTCAAGAACGCCACCCGCAGACACCACCAACTCATCAGGACCGCCAAGAGGACCGCCTTCAAGAACCGCCTAGACAGCAACGCACCCAACAGCAACGAGCTCTTCAACATCGTGAAAGAACTCTCCAACCCCAGCTCCAACACCAACGACATTCCACCATCACAAGACCTGTGCGACTCACTGGCCACCTTTTTTCACCGCAAGATCGCCGACATCCACGACAGCTTCAACACCAGCGGCAGCCTTTGAAGTCTGATTGGGGGGAGCGGCAGCCTTTGAAGTCTGATGCCGAGGCACATACAAATGGTGGTGTGTGACGTGGCTGGCCTTGTGCACGCGCCTGTCTCACATGAACTGTGGCTAATCCGCAGATTTGGCTGACTTTTCGGACCGCTTACTAGAATCTTGCCAGCAATGCGCAAGCGCATTGGCTCAGCGAGACCTAAAAAGGATTCTGCAATTTAATCACCATAGATTGCATTCTTCATACGTTTTGTACCTGGAAACAAAGAAGCAAGAGACTCAATGAGCCAAAGAACATTTTAATTACAAGGAGAGTTCTTACTAGCCAGCTGTAACTGGCAAAAAGTTAGATCCCTCCAAAGGCCTTCATGCACAGCAGCAGGTTGGCCTTATGGGAGGTTGGGGCAAGGTCTGGATGAGGGCAGGCCCAAAGCCCAACTACCAAAGTGCCCATTTGAAGAGTGTGTGCAGCGGAGGGTTGGCAGTGCATTGTCGCCAACTCAATCGTGCACATGAAAAGGACAACACATTCTAGAGAGAAACATTCTTGCTACCTAGCTAACAGACAGTACCACCTTACTCTTAAGAGACTGATTACAGACTCAAAGGTAAGTAAGAAATAACCTGTGTTCAGTAGCCTAGCACTAGCATAGCAAGGGTGGCCTGGTCTCTGATGCAAGTAAAGAACTCACCCCCAGGTTCGGCAGTAAAAAACTGCCACTAATTGGGGTGAAATTGGTCTCTCAGAGCCTCAGTCCCCAGCGCCACTGCCCCTGCTGCATGCCCCTTTCGTTACTGCTATTGTTTTTGTTGTCAAGGTTAATGTGCAGTTACATAGCACAGTAGACAATCTGTTCCCATTGCTATGGCATCGCAAACCATTAACTTTGGCGGCTCCTGCATTTACCCAGATTAAAATAATCCTCAATTTGGAGCTTCCAATATACCTCTCTATTTATGGATCCATTTTGCTACCAAAAAGCTGAAGTGCTACCTTCAAACTGTCAGCCAGTGGTAGGTATTTAATTAAGCAGATGGACACAATCATGGGCAGACCATGTAAGGTAGCCTTGGTGCAAAAAGCAACATAGTTTTCTGCTCTGTGTTTGCTGGTTTTATAGTAGCAAATGTGCTCCTTGCGTTTGCACCACTCCTTAATATTTCGAATTTGAATATATTGCGTTGTCCAGTCTATCTTGCATATGGTCAAGCTTGTGCCCCGACAACGAAGTATCAATAATTCAAAAATAACAAAATATTACTTGCATACTAATAATGTTGTGTAATGAAGTTTTAACAAATTAAAGCCCTGGTCTATGAATAGCCATTATGAAAAAAATCTGAAGCAAAGTGTTTTTGCATAATTCATGCTGCTTTTGAAATACAGAACTGTGAAAACAGATTGTTTCAAACATAGAAGCTCATTATGATGGCGGGTGGACATCGGTCCACCCGCGATCATAACGGTGATGGGACCACCCGCCAGACGTGCGGCGGTACCACCAGCCCAATTAGGATGCGCCCGCCACAGTGGCGGGCGCGTCCTGGCTTTTTACCATTGCCGAGGGTGCTGCTGGCTGCAGCACCATCTGCAATGGTAAAAGAGCATGCACAGCATTTCCCTGCACCACGCGGGGCCTGCCACTTGGTTCATGGGACTGCAGGGGAGTACCATGGGTATCCCCTAGTGCATCCCCCCACCGCCCTCCACAGAGGGGGCCTGCAACGGGCCCCCAAAGCCAATCTCCGCCAGCCTTTCAAGGCCTCTACAACACCTACATCATAATATGGCGTACGGTGCCTGCTAGGTGCTGCCACAATATCAGTTACCCAGCTCTGCCCGGCAGGCAATCGTAACAATTGCCACCGACTTAAAAGCGGCGGACGGACTTTGCTTCCGCCGCAATACCCATGCCATCCTAATATGGCGGTAGGTAATTCCCCTTACGATGGCGGAACAATCGCCACCGTTGGCCCGGCGGTGGCGATTGTTCCGCCATCGTAATGAGCCCCATAGTTCCATCTTTCACTTTTTTGAAAACCATACTCCCTCCATTCTTTTTTATGCAAGCACATAAAAAAAAGCAAATTCATTTTGCTTCGTCTTTCCTCCAGGGCAAATATTTTACTTAACAAGGACCCTATTTGTTCGATTCTGTGTTATGCAAGCAGAAAAAAACAACTGGAAAAGCATTTGCTAGATTTTTTTTCTCCAAGTTTTAACTTGATATCAGCTATGTACATTATGGGCGGTAGGGTGCTAAACATTTCAATGTTAGATACAACTGAAAGGATTAATTTGATAAATATGTCTGTCCTCAGACAACCGCATTTGATTCCACATTCTGAACGACTTCATCCTTGAATGTGGGGGTGGGGGCATTCACTTACTCCTGTCATGTACTTTAGCATTTCAAAACATTGTTTGAGTTTATCTTGATTTTATAAACATGCATTGCTGACTTGGAAACCAGATATCTCTTCATTTATGTACACGAGTAGGACCTTGGGGAATATCTAGGATAATAATACGCAGAAACTCAAAATGCTTTCTCAGAATTACCAGTCTAAAAAAAGTCACTCAGGGAACATTTCACAGGAAATCTAAAGCTTCTTTTATGGCTCATTTAAAATCAGAAGTATGACATCACCCCAGACATGTCAAGAAATAACTCTGAAATGCAAGCCAGGGGAAAAACACATAACACCATTACACAACAGGCATTGGTACAGCCAAAGATTCTGGCCTTTGCTGCCTAGAATATTTCAACTGTTTATTCCAACATCATTCAATACAAGTAAACCATGAATGAAGCTTTAATTAAACAGACAAGAAAGTATTAGAAGCATTCACAAAAAACATGGTTTCCTATAACATATATTATTTACAGTATTTAGAAACAGTATGCTATGTAGGAAACAGTAACTTGTATTATGTGAATTAAGTATGTGGATCAAGTTTATATTACAACATTGACGCTATACAATCCACTCATTTCTCTAAGGGAAGCACACTGATTTTATACACTGTTGCAAGATTTTACTATCCATCCGCTTATAAGATTTACCAGGCAAGAGTTAAGTTGTATATTAGTATTAAAAATATTCATTTACAAAACAAAAAAAGAGCAAAGCAAAACTTTAAACTGCTTGGCAGTGCACCACTTTCACACTTATCTGTGAATCGTTTTTGCAAAAAAGCATGCTGTACCCAATTACACGGCTGCCCCCAGAAACAATATCTTACAGAATAACTTCCTATCCGACTTCCCCACAACAAAGGACGCACAAGAAAGTCCATGCTAAGGCACACTGTTGCTACTGAAACCAATCTTAGAAGCTTTTGCGTCACAAAATGCCACCAATGAATTAATTTGACAGTATAATTTTAAAAAATGTCTGTCGTGTGGACTGATCCAAGATAAGAATGCCCACACTGTATGTTTGCTTTTCTGTGGGCCACCCAGCATTTCGTTGACCCAAAGCCCTTTTCTGTATTTTATACATCTATTAATGTCATGTAACATTACGGTCCTCTTGCTATACAGATATGCCAGACCTAAAAAAAATGGGTTAGCGTTACGACTGTGGAATAGGAAGAACATTGCATAATTTTGCATAATTTCATAATTTGCTAGTTCGAGATTCTTCTTGTCCTCCCTCCGGGAGATCAGTTAGAACCATGGTTTCCTTTTTTCCCTTCTACCCTACATCCCTCCACAGGAGGAGCTGCAGCATGAAGAGTGTGTGTAAATAGAAGGCAAGATTGGAGCCATACCATCTAAAGCTGTAGGGCCTGCAGTTTAAAGAACTCCCACTCATGCTACCTACCATCAGTGAGGAAAAAGCATTTGCATAGCCAATAGGTCTCGCCTTTGGGACCTTACAAGTGGCAAGCCAGAGGTTTTGGCTTTGCCTCTGTTTTTAAGCTATGTTGTAGAGCAGTGTGGCTGTGTAGCATGTTGAAAAACTATAATAAAGAAGACTGGCCACATTATTTTGTAGGCACATGCATGGATAACCATGTGGAATGCTGCATACACCTTTTTTACTTTTGTGACCCAAAAAGGAATGCAATAGCTCTAGCATTTGCTTGAGTTAGAGCTATGATAATGTATTTTATCTATGTGTTATGGAGTGTATGTATGTGGTGTGTAGTGGGATTATGTTATTTGAACTGGAATTGTTAGTTGTGTAGTGGATTTGTGTAGTGGAATTATGTGGCATGGTATATAGTTGAAATATGTGAATAGTAATTATGTGATATACAGCGTATTGGAATTATGTGCAGTGGGACTGGATATGATGGTGTGTAATTATGAGGAATCATATTTTGCGATGTGGAATGGTATGTAGTGGAGTTTAATTATGGGGTGGGATGTATGTGGTGTTATGTAATTGTGTTGTTGAGCCCAAATATGTGTTTTGTTGGTGAATTATGTGGTGAGGAATGGAAATGGAGTTGAAATGTGTGGTGTGGACCTGTGTGACGTTGAGTGAAAGAGCAATGTGATAGAGAGATAAGGGAAAGAAGGGAAGAAAGGGGGAAGGAATTAAGAGAAGTAAGGATGGAACGATGAGAGGATGTGAGAACGGAAGGAAGAGAGGGAGGGTAGGACGGAGTGAGGGAGAGAAAGAGATTAAAAAGGGATAGGAGACAGAGCAAGAAGAAAAAAAGAAAGGACTTAGTGAAAGGCGGAAGGGCCAGATATGAGTACCTGGATAAAGTGAAGTTGAAATAAGGGTTGTGGAAATAAGGCTGGGTATAGGATTAAGGGGTGAAGAGAGGGATTAATAAGGGCAAGAAGGAAGAAAGGAGGTGATGAAGAAAGATAGAGAGGAAGATAGGCAGAAGTGGTAGTAAATAGGAAGGAAGGGTTTGAGGGAAGGAGGAATCGCGGAAGGGGGAAGAGATAGTTGAAGTAATGAAGAGTGGGAAAAGGAGGGAGTGTTAGGAATGAAGGAAGGTAAGGAAGGTAGGAAGGAAAGAAGTAAGGGGAATTAATAAGGCCAATAGGGAAGGGAGGAATGAGGGGATAAGGAGGAGAGAGAGAAAAAGGAAGGAAGAGTGGGTGGGTCTGAAGGAATTATATAGGGACGATGGGTGGATGAGATGTTGGAAGAGAGAGTAAAAGTAGGTATGAGGTTAGGGTGGGTTTGAGGGAAGGAGGCCAACAAATGAATGCCAGTCACATGATTGGTACTTATGTATTTGGGTTAGGCTGCTGACTGTAACAAGCATTGGAAATGCAATAGGTCTCGCATTAGGAAAGTTTGAGCTATTGGTCTTATATAAATTATTATAACTTTCGCAAATGTGACACCTATATCATTTGTAATGCAACATGTATTGTATTTACGTGACTTAGATGTATTGATATTACAAATAACAATGGCTTTTAATTTTTTTAAATAATTAATACTCAAATAATTTATTTAATTTGTAATGTCAATAGCTTTAAGTTTTGTAAATAACTTTTGTGAAGATTATGTTTAGTGTTTTTTATTGTGTCGAAAATTCAAGAACAGAAGTGAAAAATTAACATCTTTTTGTGATTTGTAATAAAGATTGTAAGCTTGAAAACTGCTTGAAACATTGAAAGAACATATTTGAACCAGTGATGCTGTGGTGGTGATATTGATTCTACAGAATAGATAGGAACACGGTTTGCCAGAAGTGGACTATTCTGTCACAATTAACATGTTTCTCAGGAGCTGCACGCAGATAACAGCAACCAGGCTCCTTTGCATCTGAGTGTCAATTAAGGCTGCTTTCTGCCAAGGCAGGAGGCTGGTTCAGGAGGTGATTGTGATAAGAATATCAAAGCGATGCTTTGATCAGCACGGAGCTGTTCGACAAGAGCACATTTCAAAAGCGCGGGAAGTTGGAATGGGAGTGACTGCTGTCGGCAATTTATCTGCTTGACTCTTTCCTGTGATACTCAAGGCGCAGCACAAACACTTCAAAGGTGGTGCGCGGCTGCAAGGGTCACTGCGCCATGCAGCCAGAAAGTGGGAACGCCAAGAAAATAGATGGAATGGCAATGAAGCGAATGGCAAAAGCTACGGTGTGACAGGTCACGCTGCCCTCAGAACCCCTAAAAAATAGCGTGAAGTGAATGTATAGAACACAACAAAAAGATGGATATTCTAAAAGGTACAGCTTAAGGCTGCTAACATTCTGGATTGATAGATTAAGGAGTGCCGGTGTAGATTAATTGAGAGGTTTCTTCTAACGCTCTAAATCTCGCGCTATTAATTGATAATGAAACAGTAACAAGTTAAATAAGGAGACACTGCCGGCCGTGAAACTGAAAGCACGGCCGGCCGTGAAAGCCTTCCGTGCACGCATACAGCAACAAACAGTTTTCTTTCACTAAGGCGGTGGCAACCAAAATACGATTTAGCTCATAACTGAAGGGTGAGAGAGAGTGTTGGAAGTTGAAGGATTCTAAGTACCAAGGCCAAACAAGGAAGAGGGAAAGAAAGGATGGAGGCTGAAGGCACGCTGAAGGGCGAGGGAGGCGAGGGAGGGAGGAGATTGAGAAATGCGATAAACGTGTGAAGCAGGGGGCGGGGGTAGCGGATACCTTTGAAGTGAAGCTAAGCTTCACTTCAAAGGCTTGTTGGCACAGCGCACGCTGGGGGGTGACTGTGGGAGGGGGGCTGGTGTCTGTGCACGCGCTTTTTATGGCAATGCACATGCGCATTGAGCGAGCTTTCACGGCCACTGCATGGAATCGCCCGATCTCGGTAAGCTCTGTTTAAGCCCCTTTATATCTCGCTCCGCTCAATGCGCATGCGCATTGATAGGTCGCGAGACCTAAACATTGTTAACTGAAGACAGCACAGAATGCGCAAACACCCTGACTGTACTGCCGACACCGGCTCGGAGGGTAAGAAACGCACTGTCTGCTGAAGGTCACACTGTGCGATACTGGGAGGGACATGCGCCGCGGCCCGGCTCCCCGGGCTGCACAGTGATGCCTCCTGACAGCTGGGAAGTGTTAGCGTGGTCTTCGCAGGTAGACCGCGATTCATGCGTGTGATGCGCCCCTTTACTCAACGCTTGGAGAGGCAAGGGCGTCTGGTGCTCTGGGGCTGAAGGCTCAGCCCATGGCCTTTAAAATAATCCACAGGAGCTGCCCTCTGTGTTCAGAATACTTTTTATTAAATTTAAGATGAGAATAGCATCCTTTCTCACGAGTGAGCAATGACTACTGGATGATGAGAACCTGGTTCTTCTGTTCTCCTCTCTTTAAAATTACCGGCTCCCTCCTGCCAGCCTCGAGGAAGTTTGTTTTTCTCTCCTTCACTAGTGTGTCATCTTTGGTTTTACTCTGTGCTTTGCGGGCAGAAGGATAATGTTATCGATTCTTATTCTCTTCGTTTCTTGCATAGAGTCGAGAATTTTAAATAATTGTGATTCAGGAGACCAGTTTCTGATGGCAATTTGCGTTTATGCAAAATGTTGACAGGTGTGTAGACTCCTGGAGACCTCAAAGTACCAATAGGTTTCTCAGGTTCTTTCCGCACTCCACTAGCTTCTGGTCAAAAACGGGTGGAGTTCAAATCTTTATGTATTGCCTTTAAGGTTCTTCACAATGACAGCCCAGAATCCCTTAGGCAGTACTTTCAGTGGTATGCCCCAAAAAGATCATTCGATCTTTTTCCTCAGCCGTCCTTGTGATACTAAAGGCCAGAAGAGCAACTTGGGGTGGCAGAAGTTTCATAGCTAGTACAGCTAAGCTGTAGAATTCCAAGCCGCTGGCGTTAAAGAAAGAATCTAACCTGCTTGCTTTTTGTAAAGCCGTAAAAACCTGGTTTTTTAACAAATGGGCTCTGCTGATCTGCTCTCTTGTTGTTCTGCTGTTGAGGTTTTTTCCTCCTTCCTCTATTTTTGCTGTTCCTTCCGAATCTCCGTGCCGAGACACGTTTGGGTATTAGAACGCTCTATAAATCTAAATTTAATTTCAATTTACAGCATCAAAATGTGGGACATTTAGCCAATGCTCTACGTTGGTATTTCCACTTTACCCACCTTCAGCACTCAGCAGATATAGCCTTTACATATTTGCCCTGATTATTTTATGATTCATAGTGGAATACTATAGTTTTCTACAGGTACACTAGGAAACCCCTATTTGAACAACGATTAAGTTCTACAACTGAAATTTTATATGAATCTCCTATAGGATTCTTGTTAGGAGTTCCTACAGGAAACTGGCTACATTCTGAACTCACAAGCAGTATGATACAAAGCCAAAAAGGTGCAGGCCCTGACAAAATAATATTGACTGCAAGTCTAAGAGCAGTGGATGGAGTACATCTGTTGTCAGGAAAACTGGGAACCAAAAACAGAAATAAGCCTGGGCATAAAGAACACAGCAGGCCACTGGGATCTCTCATGAACTGCCATCTGTAGGTGGTTTGAAATTATCCACTACCACGAGTATCGCGGTGGAGTTGCCACAGGCAATAATTAATTTGTCAAGTGTAATTTTAGTGCATTTAGCTTGCCACTATTATTGCATGATGTATCCTCACGCTTTTTATGTCCTGCTTGAAAAATTGCTGCACCACTAAATAAAAAGACATACAATTGGAGAAAAAAATACACTGGGAAGTAGGCCATGTATATTTCCTTGAATGTTTTACAGACTCTGACCCTAATTGTGCACTCAGTGGTATTTGGTTTAAAGTAAAAACAGCTTATAGGGCACCCTGTTCTGTCTGCCGTCTGAATGAATGAATGAATACAGTCTTATAACGTGCAACTTAACCCGGAAGGGCATCAAGGCCCCCAGAGGATGGTATAGTTTGTGGTATGAGCCGATGCCAGATCACAGATAAGCCTTTGCAAAGAGCCAGGTTTTTAATGATTTCCGGAAGAGCGTGGCAGATGGTTGCCCTTTTAATTCCGGAGGAAGAGTGTTCCACAGTATCGGGGCGAGAGAGGAGAAAGCCCTCCCTCCCCACCTAGCTCTGAAAACCCGGGAGACAGACAAAAGATTTTTGTTGGAGGAGCGAAGGGCTCTGCTAGGGGAATAGGGAACTAGCAGAGATCTTATGCCTTCAGAGCTTGCTCCATACAGGGCCCCATGAACAAGGCAGAGGATCTTAAAAGAGATCCTAGCCTGGATGGGTAGGCAGTGCAAGCTCTTCCTGGCTAATGTGGCAGAAGAAAGTCTAGGGCCATCCAAAACAAATCTGGCCGCCGCGTTCTGTACAATCTGCAGGCGCTGGATGAGCTTTTTGTTTATGCCGGAGTAGAGCGCGTTACAATAATCTAGTCTCGAAGAGACAAGGGCCACCACGATCTGCTTTCGAGCTTCTAGAGAAAGATAATGTGCTATCCTTCTCAGAATCCTGATGACACCACAGCAAGTGGAAACCGTCCTATTGACCTGATGGTCCAGAGAAAGCGTGGTGTCTATCATCACGCCCAAATTCCGGGCGGATTGAGAGGGCAAGGGGCACACTCCAAGGGATGGAGGCCACCAGTCGCTAGACCAAATCTCATGATTTCCTCCGAAGATCAAGACCTCGGTTTTCTCTCCATTCAATTTTAGTGAATTCAGAATCATCCACTGTGAAACTGCCTCCATGCAGTTCCTAAAATTAAGGGCGGAGGAACTCACTGAGTGGGAGAAGGAAACCATGATTTGTGTGTCGTCAGCGTATGACAACACCTCTAGCCCACAAGATCTTACTAACCTGGCAAGTGGGGCCACATAGATGTTAAAAAGTGTGGGGCTCAGAGCCGATCCCTGGGGGACCCCACACTGCACAGGTTTGGCGGGGGACAGAAACTCTCCCAGCTTGACCCTCTGTTCTCTCTGTTTGAGAAAGGAGGTCAGGAGGCCGAGCGCTGGGCCCTCCACCCCCATCTCCCTAAGGCGTGTTACCAGGACTTAGGGAGACAGGGTATCGAAGGCAGCGGTCAGGTCGAGCAGGACCAGAAGGGAGGTCTGGCCCCTGTCGACCTTCGAGCGGATGTTATTTGTGACCACCGTAAGGGCAGACTCAGTACTATGAGCCCTACGGAAGCCATGTTGAGAAGGATCCAACAGGCTAGAGGCATCTAAGTAGGCAGTCAGATGTTGGTTAAGATGAACCTCAAGCATTTTTGCTGGGGCAGGCAGCAAGGATATCGGACGGAAGTTCTTCAATATCTCAGGGTCCAGGGTGGGCTTTTTCAACAAAGGTTTAACCACCACCATATTCCAGGAGGAAAGTCTGCTTCTTGCACCTTTTCCAGACCCACCTGTGCTGTGGCCATCTGCGATTGCTACAGTGCCATTGCTTTACGTATAGGTAAATTCACAGGTCTTGGTATAGAAGTAGACAGCTGTGGCTATCGGTCCTGACAAGGCTGTTCATGGCAGCATCAGGTTCAAACTGGGCATAACCAAGGCAAGCCATCTGACTAGCACAGTTTTACTAGCTGATGGCTTAAAATAGGAATTTTCGAAATCATTCAACTGTGTGAGGGTTATTCTCCTCTTAACGCCAAACTTTGCTACCAACATCATGGGAATGCATTTCCCCAACGTTCCAGCTTCTGGAGCAGAATTTGCACCGTAATCATAAGGTATAAACATCTACTGGACAGACTCATCGCTGGAGGCCATCTAATACATCATGGTCCGAAGTCGACCTGAACAGCAAATACTTTGATAAAGGCCTCCAAATGTCCTTAGGTCGGGCTGTCCCAGGCTGCATCTCGGCATATATTTCCAATTGCTTGGTACAATATATAAAGTCCATAGAATATGCTTTTGAGGGCCTGGACCCAACCCTGTCCCCACTGTTTAGCAGGCTGCCTCTTGGTCCGCAATAGCGCAAATGCTATACATTTCCTGTGAGCTTTGGGTACGGATTTTACCCAAGCCCGCTATTTTGGGTTCTATCGTAAGTAAGAGAGATGCCAATCATTTCCGCGAGAGTGTCTCCTTCTTCCTGCCAGTCACGGTATATTTTAGGACATGCCCAGGCGTAGTGTAAAACCCCGACTCCAGAGCCCTGCGTTTTTGACAGTCCGAGCAGTCCAAAGACCTAATTTCCACAAGCTCAGAGGAGTATGATTTAGTCTATGGAGATAGGAAAAGTGGAGTAAACATAGTTTACTTTTGGGTGACAGAAAACCGGTTTGCGAGCAGCAGTACTCCTAATCCTTCTCAAACGCTGGAGTCTGTAATTTTGTGTTCAATCTGTGTCTTGCATTGGACATGCAGAGTGGGGCTTCCTTTTGTGGAGAGCTATAAAGGGACATTGTTTAATGTCCAGGAGCCATTGTAGATGTTGACAGCATCAATGATTTAAAAAGGAGGCTTCTGAAGAAAAGTAGGACTAAGCGCTTTACTGGTTACCTGGAGTCGGTAGTATATAAAATATATCCAATACTGTGTGAGGGACTTTACCTCTCATCTGACTTAAGTCTATAAAATCCCCATCCTTATAGAGAATTGCCCCATTGTGCAAGACCAGGATTCTAGAGGAACATTTCAGACATACATTTGATCTTCAGCTCCACGCTTTCAGGAACATTTCTCTCCATTGTTCATGGCAGAGGCAATACCCTGAAAGTCTGTCACTTAATCACTTTAACTTTTTCCTAGGATTCGAATGATATAAACGCCCTCTTTTATTCTGCAGAAGAGCACACTCATTATGGCAGCTATGCACGCCTACGGGAGGTCACTACTACAGCTAGCTCTTACGCTTAGACTTACTAACCTAAGCTATGGATGGGGATACCATGCCCCGATTGATCGTTTGTTCCCTAGAATAAAAACAGCAAGGCTAGAAATCTCTATTTTTCCTTCTGCTCAAATGTCCCAAAGGTGAGAAAACTAGAGATTGCCTCTGCTCTTGGGGACATTCCAATCCCCTTGTGGTCTTTTCACCAGTGCCCCTTCTCGGTTGCTGTTTGAAGCTCAACATGCAGTGCTAGCCTTTCTCCAATGCCCTAGGTCTCTGGCATTGCAATAAGACGAGTAGCCGGAGTGGCTGTCAATGGTGCCTAGCATATCTGAATGCTAGGCTGTAGCCATATGTGAAAACGACTCTGGTACTTGGTGCACATGCATCAGTGTGCTATGTTCACATCACCATTGGCTGATATTAGTATGGTGTAAGAAGCCTGTGCCTTTCCATTTTCTGAAAAGATTCAACTCAAAATGTTTAGCGTCTTCAGAAGCACATTCACCTTATGACTTTAACTACCAGTTCCCAAATTATACTTATCCCTTCTCTTCGTTTTGTTCCCTTTAAACCCCAGATCCAAATCTGAGTGGAACCCGAAGATACACACCTTGAATTCTTTGAGGGCCTCAACATCAAATAGGAGTTCATTTGTAGCAGCATGAACGTTATCAGACAGTATCATGACTTTAAAATCCGTTCTGGGAATGTAGCATGCAAGTCTGTGCTGAGAAAGGTCTCTCCCACGGTATGATGTGGTTATAGTTTTTTGCATTTTTCCTGTGGTTGGGTCCTACGCGTGAACTTTTAGTGCATGTGTGTGAAGCTGTCTGTGCTTGTGACGTCAGTTCAAAAAGTAAGATCCTGAGTCTTCAGTGTGAGTCTGCTCTTTACCAGAATTCTTTGAGGTAAGAGTTGCCATAGAAGCTGTAGGACATGCAAGGCTGTCTAGCCCAATCAGTTATCATGTAACACTCTCAGGCAGTGGTGGGCAGTAATTTAAGCTGGGAGGGGGTGGGAGTGGGTGGGTTGGAGGGGGTGGGTGGGTGGGAAGACCACAAACACCCACATACATACTCCCACCCATTTATTCACACGTGCGCACACAGTCCAATTCACAACACTCACTCACAAATTCATACATTTACACATTCATCAAACATTCGAATACATAAAACTTACCTGCCCTGCAGTTCGGAAGGAAACCATTGGAGGTCCCATGATGGTTAGGACTGCTGCCTCCTCTCCAAGGAAGACCTTGGGTCAGCCAATGAGAAGAGGCAAGCAGTCCTTCACCTGTCACAGAGTGGGATGGGGCCAGTGAGATTGCGGTCCCCACCCAGCTCTGTGATGAGGTCACTGACTGACACTTGGCCCCTTGGCACGTCAGGGCTTAACACTGAAGCACCCACGTCATTCAATCAGTGATGCTACCTCCTCCTCATGAGGGGTGGGCCTCGAGGCACTTTTGCCAAGCTCAGGAGGTCAGTCCCACAGGGCTGTCAAATCCTCCGCCTCAAAAAATTCAGCTGAGGCAGACAGGCGCCTGTGCATTTAGTGCTTTTCTAGCTCCTGGCTGCTTGACCTTAACAAGAAGAGTGTCTGTCAGACTGACCTTTGCTCAGCCTGACAGACCCTCTTCTTGTTGGGGTGGGTTGTGGCCCTTCTGCCTGTACTGACGGGCCGGGGATTGCTCATAGACTTTGAAAATCTCCAGTTTATAGGTGAGTTTTTCTCACGACACTCAAAATTGAGGTCTCATGCTCCCATATTCATGTGCCAAACTGATCGAGCCATTCTATTTCAGTGAAGAACCAGGTTGAGAGGCAGACTCTGTAATTAAATAATGACAGCTGAACTAAAAAATGGTGAGGTATATATGTTTAGTAGTAATATCCTTGGTTGAGCATACTATTAAGGTTGAAAAAACATGTTACATCTTCTTGTTCCAGTTAAGCCTCCATTGAAGAAATACATCTGCATTAAGAACTTGCTTGGAACTTCCTTGAGGCTTCAATTTTTAAATAAAATAATTACTATATTTTGAAATCAATCATAATTTAAGCTGCAGAATAATAATGTACTCCAACCCCAATATATGTATAAAAAACAATTTTTACATTAATTATTTCGTGTTTTTATAGGGAGGTACATATGAAATATTTATTTTCATGTATATTTCAAATGTATTAAATTTCATGTGCGGAGTTGGCAGATATCAAAAGATAAGCTCTTTTTTATTTAGTTACGTATATACTTTGTTTCCCAAAATAATCCGCAGCTGTTCCAAATTTTAAATACATATTTTAAACATATAGTTAAACACACATTCCTTGCATTTTAAACAATTATTCTTGTTTAGGTTAGATAAACCAAGACTTGGGGTCTTCTTCTCTAGCTCCCATCCCAAGGTGTGGTCTCCGAGAATGCATTTGGGTAATTCTTGTTCACAAGTTACAGTTTTAGAGCCTAGGGTGTAGCATTACATATAAGCCATATTATTCCTTCACTATCCATTAAGGGATTTGTGTTTTCACCATAGTCCATGCATTGACAACTCATAGCTTCAAATACTTCCTTTTTACCAGATGATGAATTCCATCCATCTAGCTAGCGCTGTAAAAGACTTCTCCCCTTGGCTTCTCCCACTCTGGTCTAAGATTATCAATAGCTCTCTTCAACAAGGATCCATCCCCAACGCCCTCAAAGTAGGCCAAGTCACACCGCTACTAAAAAAAACAACAGCAGACCCCACTGATCTAAACAACTACCGCCCTATTACAAACATTCCCACTCTCGCTAAACTGTTGGAAAAATGCGTTCAACTACAACTGACTAAACACATAGATAAGTTTGATCTCCTAAACGCTCATCAGTCAGGCTTCCGAGCAGGGCACAGCACCGAAACTGCCATGACTCACATAGTGGACGATGCCCTCCAAATCCTAGACCAAACCGATACCTGTCTCCTCATCCTTCTGGATCTCTCCTCAGCATTCGATACAGTTAAACATGAGAACTTACTCGAACTGTTAAACACAAGAATGGGCATATCAGGGACTGTGCTAAAGTGGTTCACCTCATTTCTACACAACCGGACACAAAGAATCAAAAGCAACAACCTGCTGTCATCTCCGGTTCCAGTATCGCTAGGCGTCCCTCAAGGATCCTCCCTCTCCCCAACACTGTTCAACCTAGTTATGGAACCTCTCACCACGTTGCTACAGGCTTCTAATGTGCACTTTCACATGTATGCCGACGACACCCAACTTTATCTTAAAATACAATCTCCCAAGGACATCATGCTGCTGAACACCACGATCAGTAACACCCAATCCTGGCTTGCAGAGAATCACCTCAAACTCAATGCTCTGAAGACCGAGTTTCTCCTGATCTCACCTCCCGCTAAAATATCAACGGCTCAAACATGGCTTAAGCAATTAACGGCTCTAAATGTACAGCCCATCGTAGTAGACTCTGCAAAATCTTTAGGCATAACACTTGACACCAATCTCAACATGCAGCAGCACATCAGCAAGGCAACCAAAGGAGCGAACTTCCAAATCAATACCCTGAGAAAACTTAAACCATTCCTTCCTGCCAAAGACTTCCAAACTGCAGTACAATCTATAGTCATCCCGCACATAGAATACGGTTGCACCGCCCTCTGCGGGCTCCCCCTAACTACGACGGCACCCCTAAGAGCGTCCCTTAACGCCGCAGCGAGACTCGTCACAGGCTCAAAAAAACACTCACATATCTCCCCGGACTTTAAATCACTGAACTGGCTACCTTTTGAAGCCAGAATCCAACTGAAAATCGCATGCATGACACACAAGGCTGTGCATCTGAATTCACCCGCCTACCTCACTCAAAAGTTGACAATTTCGGGTGGCTCCCGAACTACTAGGAGCACAAGCAATCTGTTGCTGAAACCCCGAAGATTTCGGAAGGAAAAAACGTATAAACGCTCCTTTTCAGGAATGGCGCCCAGGATCTGGAACTCACTCCCTCCTGAAACAAGGCTCATCACCTCCAACACTATCTTTAAGAAGGAAGTTAAAGCGATCCTCATGGCAAAATACACATGACCTATTTCTACGTATCACTCATGAATCTGCGCTGTAAGTCCTGCCCGTCCATGGCCTATTGTACCCTGTATTAACGAATTACGTATTGTATACGCTCACTCCTTGTATTTTGTTATAATGTTGGATGCACCTGGTTGATTATGTTTACTGTTATATTGTTGACGCACCTGGTTGACTTTGCACACTTTACCCTCTCCTCCTCAACGATCCTTACTTCCCTTCTACTCGCACCTGTGGGTCTTTACATCCTGCACACACCCACCTCAACTAGGCCCACCTTTAAACTCTAGATACTCTAAAGACGCTTAAGCAAGTATATGCTCCTTGCTATTGCACTTTATGCTATTGACACAACTGTTTGTCTATACTCAGTGTACCTACATTACCACACCTATGACCTACCTCATGTCCTTTGACCTACCTATGTAACTAGCACCTTGTACCTAACTACCTCATATATTACTTTGTATATTCGCTTCCTTACTTTGTATTTTTACTTTGTATATTCTACTTTGTATTTTTTACTTGTAAAGCGCTCTGATATCTGCAAAGATCTTGTTCGCGCTGTATAAAACTCTCAAAATAAAAAATAAATAAAATCATAAAGAAGGTGCCACAAGAGTTCCCTGTTTCCCTTAAAAGTAGTTCACCAATATTCCTAATATACAAATATGAAAGCTAATATTCTCTTATAGATTTGGGTGTTATGGCGAGTCCTTAGACACCTTATTTTATGGGGAATTGGTGAAACAAACTAGTATGTTTACCAAGAGGATTTAGTAGGCTGCTTCGAGGTATCCAGAGGTCTATGTGGCTAAGCTAGGTCTGTCTACAGAGATTTAGAATAGTGTAAGAATTACTTGAATATGGAATTGGACGACATGCCATATAGACTTTAAGAACATGTTTCAAAAATACATGGTAATGCGTATTTACTCTGTACGTTTGCTAAAAAAACACAAAATAACTATTAAAACGATTTGTTATTTTTATACATATTTTGGTATTGGAGTACATTTTTGTTGCAATGTTTGAATTAAGAGGGATTACTGTATATTGTAATTATTGTATTTATAAATTGAAGCCCTGAGGAGCAAGGTTCTTCAACCTCAAAAATAGGATATGCACATAGTGTGAGAGGCATACGGGTGCTTTCTCCTAGTATTTGGTTTTCTACGTATGACAATTAGGGTCGTTGGGTGGCCAGACACTGGAAGGTTATGCACCTGAAATGTGATGATATGGATTCACACAAATGCAATGTAAATTCACCACTGCCACCTTTTGTTCTGGGTCCTAATTACAGAGGAACTATCAGGATTGCGTTGCACATCACTGGAAAAGCAGAGTCACAATGTTGACACACTGCTTATGAGTATGACCGAATTAATGATGGAGCAAATGGCGTAGATATTAGCCCAAAGGGTTAGTGAATGCTTGCTTAGGTTTCAAGGGTGAGACCATGTCTAGTCTCATTTCACTGTTGTAAAAGGTTGAACCTACTTTCGGGATGTGAAGAAAAATCTTAATTTGAAGGTCAGTCTAGATGGGGCATTGTACAGTACCCTGTGGGGTACCCTTTATTCATGTAATACATGCTGGTTTAGGGACACTCACTGGTGGGAACAGTAAATGTGGCATTTTAGGAAGCTTCTATCTCTCCTGGGATTTAAGATTTCTCGGTAATGACGCCAAAAACATCCTGTGATTCTGGGCAAATCACTTAATCTCCCCGTGCCTAACAAAAATGAATGTGTGACCTCATGTAATGTAACTGGTGCTATGTAAAGCGCTCTGATACTCGATTCGGGTCAAGTTGGCGCTATATAAAAACTAAAACAAAACAAGCATTTGCAATGCAATAGGTCTCGCATTAGGAATGTTTGAGCTATTGGTATTGTAAATGACAAATTTTTTATTTATTTGTTGGTTTGGAAAATAGTGAATTGAATAGCTTTGTCATTTACAATGCCAATAGTTTTAACTTTAGATGTATTGGTATTACAAATAAAAATGGCTTTTATTCTTTTAATAATTAATACTTAAAAGTTATTGTAATTTATAATGGCAATAGCTTTTGTAAATAACTTTTGTGAAGATTATGTTCATTGTATTTTATCGTGATGAAAATCCAAGAACAGAAGTGAACTATTAACATATTTTTGTGACATTTGTAATGAAGCTTGAAACATTGAGAGAACATATTTGAACCAGATGTTGAATGGTTGCAAAGATTGATGCTGTGGTGGCGCGGAGGGATGTTGTGGTGGCGACAAGTGATGCTGTGGCGTTCAGTGATGCTGTGGTAGCGCATAGTGATGTTGTGGTACCCCTGAGTGATGCTCTGGTGGTGCTGAGTGATGCTGTGGTGATGCGATAGATAGATAGATAGAGGGAGGGCGATAGGTAGAGTGAGGGCGATAGATAGAGTGAGGGCGATAGATAGATAGAGTGAGGGTGATAGATAGATAGATAGAGTGAGGGCGATAGATAGATAGAGGGAGGGCGATAGGTAGAGTGAGGGCGATAGATAAAGTGAGGGCGATAGATAGATAGAGTGAGTGCGATAGATAGATAGAGTGAGGGCGATAGATAGATAGAGGGTGGGCGATAGGTAGAGTGAGGGCGATAGATAGATAGAGTGAGGGCGATAGATAGATAGAATGAGGGCGATAGATAGATAGAGTGAGGGTGATAGAGAGATAGACAGATAGAAGGGTGATAGATAGATAGACAGATAAAGTGTCTCCTCTTGTGGGAGGCGCCTAAAGTGGAGCAAAGTCGCCATCAATGCTGACAAACTTTCTACTATAGAAGAGGTCCTCATAGCCTCACAAGCAGAGATCAATGCTATTGATTTAGCCACGGTGTAGTGTAGCTCCTATTTTCCCAATAGGCTCTGCGCATTGGAATAGTACCTACAGCAGTAAAGGCCTAGGCCAGACGTTAACTAGGTCTACTACTGTCGATACTAGACTTAATTTTTGGGTTTGCCAGCTAAGCTCAGAGTTCGCTAGAAACTTTCTCGAATGTTCAAGGAAGGAATTAACTCCCCTGATTAGACAAGAAGGGATTTAGTTTCTGACAACCATAGAACATGACAACTTTGCTCTCCCCTAATCAAGAGTCAATCTCAAGAGTCGTGTGAGCACAAGGCAATTATTTTACTCAGTCAGTACGTGCATTCTTAGTCTCATCAGAATGTAGAGAAAAGGAAGAGACGGGCGTGTTCAATAAAAGATGTTATTTATTGATCAGTCTCTTTTCTCGTACAAGAGAAATGGATCGATATTATTGCAATACTTATAGTTAAGTAAAGTGCATACATTAGAAGCAATAGTATAAAATAATACTGTAAAAACATTGATATGGTTTCTGAGCCATATGATGTTTAAATGATTAAAATATATTTACATACACATATACATTTGACTAAACGTACTCAACTGGTGTTTCTAAATACGCCTACCCCGTGTACCTGACCTAAGTCTAATGCGTGGGCGGGAATAGAAAGTTACAGTTTAAGTTAAGTTTGTTTTTGCCAAGTGAATAACTAAAGAATTCTCTAGGAGGGGTTATTCAGTTCTGTACCTGGAAGTTAGGATGAAATGAGGAATGGTATCTCTTTCTCTGCTCTCGATATTCCAGGCTGCCTGCGAGGGCTGCCCAGAAGCGCCGGTGCTGGGTCTCTCGGTTTGAGATAGCAGCGCGTCTCTCAGCGCGTCAGGAAGGCGGGGCTGCTGCCTGCGGGGTCTGCTTCTGCTCTCGGCTTCGGCAAGTATGGCTGCTCCGTCTTGTCACCACGCGTGTGTTTGCATAGGGCAAGGTCGGCAATATTTATACCTTAAAGGTGCCGAGATTGACGTAAGGATGGACATAGGTACGTCAATAAAGATGTCATACGACTTGCTCGTTAGCACATTCTTTACTAAAGTTCTCTGTGAAATCAAAACAATGGCCGCACGGATTATCCAGGTTGTCATAGGTTTGATTTGTTATGAGAACGTCGTATGCCTTATCAGGGGCTGGAGGAATGTCGCTTGTCTAATTAGATCTCAAGCGTTATGACCTAATCAGATAACACGTTCCTGTGCCGTAGTGTGACTGCGTCAGATAACGGTATCTGCATCATGGGGGTTTTCTTGCCTCATGGGCTGACTGTTAGTTAACTTGATAGTTAGTTTAACCAGAATAGGGTCAGGAATAGGGGGACTGATTCAGAACCTATAGAAATACACGACACCCACTCCACGCTAACTATGGTCATATCTACTAATCTATGCATAGTATAACATAGTACAACATACTATAGAGTATAGTGTATACCTTACCACCCCAAAATACATAAATGCATTTCGAAATTTTCAAATATACTGAAAAATTGCAGTCATATATATTGTATGCACTTAAGCTATGAATTAAATGCAAAAGTAAACACGCATTTTATGCATTATTGCTTGTTGGTATATGAGAAATACACATGAAATGGCTCTTAATATGGCTATACAGAAAAAAAGTCGAAACCATTTCATCACATAAAATATATTGTGAACATACCAGCGGGCAGCTAAAGTCTATATAAAGTCTATAAAGTATCTAAAAAAAATAGAAATCTTAGTTCTCTAGGAATAGTTTCTTACTTTAAGCAGAAGATCAGTGTCCCGGGAAAAAATATATAGAAAAATATTTTAGGGGCTTGCTGAAAAAAGTTGCTGTCCGTGAACTGGATTATAATTGTTCATGTGACTTTATTGTTAAAGTTGAAGGCCGAATTCAGGGAACGCCGTGTGCGAGTTTACTCAAAAGTCTCTATTTCTGTTCCGGAGAGAACATCATATCATTCAGGCTTTCGAAAAAACTGTCAACAGCTTCATGGGAAAGTTCCTCTAAGTCGGAAATAGGGGTAACCATGCATTCATGCGCATGATTGTCTCCATTGACATTCTGATTTGCATTGCTGACAGAAGGTCGTACCTGTTCGATGCTGCTTTCATCTTGAACTTCACTACTCTTCAATCGCAGTGGTGAAGATTCCAGGAATGCCGTCATCAGAATTGGCAGCCTTTGGGGGCAGCACAGTGCGTGAACCTTGGTAGGAACCAACAGTGTATCTGCATCCACCGGCGCATCCGATTGTAGCGTCAGACAGGTGTCTAACACGCATTCTTCTCCGCATAGCAGACACCTTAGTACAGGTAAAACACACCTTTGCCACATTGGTCGAAATGATAGAAACCAAGTCATGTTCAGGTCTCTAAGCCGGGAGAGTCCCAGGATTTTTGATATCCGGTCCCGGTATCCAATGGCTAGGATCGTTTCTTCCATTGTCGTCAGAGTTTGGTCTGTGACATGGGTTGCCATAACGAAAAATAAGGACTAGGAATAGGATTCCTGCAATTAGTCCCAGGATCAGGGGAAGTCCGCCAAAAATCGAATGGACGAAATCTGGAAAAATACCCAGTATGGCTTTGAATGGTGTTAATGCCATCGAAAATACTGTCTTAAATACCTTTGAGACCCCAGTGGTATCAGAAATATTTAAGATTTCGCTCAGGATTTCCGCGAAATGTACGGGGGAATTGGTTGATAATAATGTATGTATCTCTGCAGTCGTCCTTGCGACTTGTAGATCATACGTTTCTTTTGATGACGTGAGCCTTGTAGGCGTCTGAAGAAGCACTGTTTTCATTCTGCTTAAAGTGTCTATTCGAATAGAAGTAATTTTCAAACTGGGCCATGCCCTCGCCTCCCTGTCTGGAAAGGAGCTGGGGAACAAAGAACGTCCACAGCACTTGACCTTCGCTGTTGTAGTTACTAGATAAGGAGTCCCGGGCATAAGACTGCAACATCTGCGGTCTACAATAAGAATGTAACTCCCATTATAGAGTCTTTGAAAGAATGGTTCTATTTCAGTTGCAGGTGCGCCTTGCTGGTGACATGAAAGGTTGTATGAATTCCCTTCACAGGCTCCGTGCAAACTAATACCGTTACATAGAAGCGTGCCGCTTAGTGACATAGCACAATTGTTGCCACTAAGAAACACTTTCTGTCCTTTATTACTGACACATGCATGTGAATAGGGCAGGTTCCATGTTGTTTTAAGGTACCCCTTTCCCAATTTCTCGTACATGCCAGCCTGTATATATTTTTGGCAGTATTGAAACCTGAAGGTTGAGATTGGAATATTTATGATTCCGTGGATTATCCATTCACTGACAGGTCGTTCTGACATTGTCATTGGTAATCTTTCTAGTTTTTCAATGCTCAAGATTGTATAATCAGCACCCTTCTGCGCCATACCGATTTGTCTATCAGTAAGGTTAAAGATTTGGAATAGTGACGTTGTGTTGATTAAACGCCAAGGCACGTAGCCTGAACGCAGATTTTGTAACGTCCAGCCAAGCTGTACAATAGAACGCAATTGTGACTGACCATGTTGTAATAACAGTAAGTCTTGCGATAATATATCGATTGCTGAAGACACAATGCTGTCCAATGAAAAAATTCTGGAGGACAGAGTCATTAACCCATTGTCCACTACAGAAAGTGATTTTTCCAAATTAATACGGTCAATTTCCCGTATTCTTTCTGCTGTCTCAATTTGAGTAACCTTCCAGGCCTCATTGTATGCTGCATATACAGAGGCTGCTATGAAACGCTTTTGACGCTGTTTGCGTGGTCCCATTATGAAATCACGCAAGTCAGCACCATCAGTAAGTAAAGTTAGGTGTTGCTTAATTTCAGGCAGTGTGGAAGTTTGTAGCCATTGAAGGCATAATTTGCCCACACTGTAGGTTGTTATTATCCCTGGGTGATGTCTTTGGGGATATCTAGGGTCTGGCCTGGTCATTTTGAAACCCTGTGTTTTATTCAGGAATCTATCTTGACAGTTATTTGTATCTGTGGGCCAGATCAACCATTGTTTCCAATCAGGATGTGTTCTGTTTTGGTTAAGTATATGGTTTATGTCTATTTCTTCATCTGTATCAGAGTTATTGCTAAACATTGTTGGCTTTGGAATAGACAGGTTATTTAAATCTTTGATTTTGGCTAAGCCAAGACAGGTGGTTTGTTGAACAGTGTCATTTAAAAATATCATTTGTTCTGGGATCATGCAGGCTCTAAACAAAGCTTCTATACCCTGTACTTGCCATTCTTTTGTACCCCAAACACTTTTCAAATCAACATTTTTGTCCCAATAATTAAATCCAAAAGTATTCATTTGTTCAAAGAATAAGTCAGAATAAATCAATTTTGTGTTGGTTATCATGGTTTTGGTCCCTGTCTTGTTTGACAATTTAAAATAAAATGTTTCCGCATTACTTGTGTTAAAACCTGAAAAATATGAATATTTGCCATACACGGTTCTTGAGCTCCCTTTTGGAGGTGTAGCACAATGTTCCCATTGATTAAAATTTAAAACATTTCTAGGTTGTGCAGATTTATGCAAGAAATGGTTACCATAATGGTTATAGCAGTACATGCTGTCATAATTTGTAGAACCCTGCAAATAATCATGTTTTGTACATTTAGCAGACATTACTAAGTCAGACATCATATTGTTAATACTTTCAAAGTCCCAATCATCAGCAAATGAGTTTGGTTTTGCAAAGTCACTCAAAGAGATCTTAATTTGGTGTGGATATTTCAGGATCTCGACCGGACCATAAATTTCATAGTCAGTGTTGTCCCAGGCTACCCCACCAGGTATTGGAATTGCTGTAAAATTGGCTGAAGAAAGTTCTGAAGAAAGTTCTCGTTTCTCGACGTGTGAAGATGTGTGTGGTTTGAGGACCAAGTTGATGTTCTGACTTGCTGTGTCCATTTTAGCATATTTTCCCTCAATGAAGCGTCCCAAGGTAAATACCATGATGAGCCAAAGTATGAGGATAAATGCACCAAAACCCACCCAAAATTCAATCCATGGAGAAATCAGATATGTTTCTTTTAGTTGTTTCAAAAGTTCCTTTGCTTTGTCTTTAAAGGATTTTGGTGATGGCTGTGTCTTTTGTTCACTGAAGCCGTCAGAGGAATCATCGAAGTTGATGAAGTAACCAGATGCAGTTCTATCAATTGTTCCAATTGGTTCAGGATTTTTGTTTCTTGCATTTTCACTTGGTACTTCTGTATAGATTGGTGTGTCTCTGCTAAATGTCTTTATTTGGGTTTTCAGAGGTCTTAGTTCTATTGCATTGTTGCATAGTCCTTGTTGTTCTTCTGTTGGCGTTTCGAATGTGATGAGCCTCTTTGATAGGACCTCTGTACTGGTAGCAAACCTTGGTGTTCTGCTACTTATTGGGAGTCCACTTGGCCTACAGTTGGTTATCGGCCACATGTTGTGGTTTTACCAGGTCGATGGATACAACTCGGTTCTCCTTTTTTCCAGCAAGTGGCGGTAGTACAACTGATCTTGTCCCGTTGACAGACAATACAGGAACTGCTTTTCTGTAAGAAGGCCCAAATTCCTTCTTTACCGCGATCTTCTCCCTGACTAGATCCCCGACTTTTGGAATCCAGACAGGTCTTGCTGGGACAGGTGGTGAATCTTCAGTGGTCGTTGGCTGTTGTTTCAACTGTATGTTGCTCAGGTCTTTTCTTGTTTTGTTTAAGTCCTGCAAAATAGCCAAACGGTCTTTGACATCAAAGCTTTTTTCTGTTACCACTGAAGTCTAACTATCAAGGTCAGAGATCAACATCCTAGTTCCGAATAATAATTCGTACGGACTGAATCCCTTCAGAGAATTTCTTGGCAAGTTATTTAGACTACGTTGGACACTTATTAGATGTTTGACCCACCCAGCTCCCGAACCTAATACCTTTGCCGTTATAGATTGCTTTATGTCACGGTTTTTTCTTTCAACAATTCCGTTCCCCTCAGGGTGAAATGGACAAGAGTACCGCAATTGCACGCCCATGCTGACCATGGCCTCCTTATAAGCCCGAGAGCTAAAAGCAGGACCATTGTCCGAATGCAGAATGCCAATTGCGTATGTGCCGATAAAGACCCGCAAATCTTTTATAACAGTTCTGGCGTCAGCCGTTCGCTGGGGCCACATCCATATGAATCTCGTGCATGAGTCCACTGCGACCAAGATATATTTATAGTTACCGTCCCTTTGTAAGGGACCGCAGTGGTCTAGATAAACACAGGCTAATGGTTTATCCGAGATTAGAAGGGGCGTCTGTGCTGGACGTCTCACAGTTGATACTTTCATTTTTTGACATATTTCACATGCTAGAACATAGTTCCTTGTTTGTCTTCTCATTTGCGGCCACCAGTATCTCTGTTTTAATAATGATACTGTGGCTGAGACGCCAGCATGGGTAGAAGCAAGCCCTTCGTGTGCCGCTATTATTAGTCCTAATCTGTGTTCCATGTTTGGAATTGCCCTATCCCCCACTCCAGGGATTTGAGCAAAAGGAACATTGTTTTCATCTGTTATGTATGAGTACTTTAATGGAAAGCCTTTAGGGAGTGGTTCTATCGAATCCTTTTCAGAAGCGCTGACAGCTTGTAATATTTCGCTGTCTATTTTTGTTTTTGACCGGGTGATGGCAGCTACGGAAGCCGTTTGCACAGCTGCCTTCGCGGCCTCATCAGCCAATGAATTCCCTGCAACGTGAACGCCATCACGTTGATGACTCAGTGTATGTATCACGTGAGTCTTTGGTAGTTCTTTTTGTAAAAGAGCTACTTGTTCCCATAGCATTTTATGCTTGATTGTGCCTCCTTTCGCATCCTTGAAACCATTTTGAAGCCAGATCTGCAAGTATTCATTATAAGATTGAACGCAATAATACGAATCGCACACTATGAGTGTGGGGAATTCTCGATCGGTATTTTCAAGCGCCATCTTGAATGCTAGTAATTCAGCTCGCTGAGCTGTGCAATCTCCTAGAGATTGGGTCTTAGTTAGGGTTGGTTTAAATTTCCCTTCGTGCCAACGACCTTTAACAATCGCGCACGCAGCACTGTAAGC
Organism: Lissotriton helveticus; assembly: GCF_964261635.1. Taxonomy (NCBI): domain Eukaryota; kingdom Metazoa; phylum Chordata; class Amphibia; order Caudata; family Salamandridae; genus Lissotriton; species Lissotriton helveticus. The sequence continues at coordinate 681,100,964 of NC_136072.1, read as the reverse complement.
TTGTTTACCCCCTACTGCGGGTTGTGCTGATCCGTCTGTATATATTATACAGCCGTATTGGTCTAGAGGCAGAATTTCGGTTGGCAGAGGACATTCGAATTCATATTGTAGAAATTCTTGTGTTTTTAAGTAAGGATCAAATTCGTACACCACGTCTGTTGCAGCAAGAGAGTTAGCCCATTGTATCCATCTCGGATGGAGTGCTTTCGCATTTGGAATGCTTGCCTTTGTTACCGCCTCTAAGGCTGGTATTGGTGTCACGATTATTATTCGTTTACCTTGTGCCAGGGCTCGTTCTTTTGCTATAGCTGTCTGTGTTGCTGTAAGAATTTTTTCCGTTGGGCTAAATTTCATTTCAGCCTTAGTGTACAAGTGCGATTTAAATGCAATTGGTACCTTATCTCCCTCATTAGAGGTTAGGTATGTGAATCCGCATCTCCCTGGGATGACTCGGATCACAAGGTTGCGTGTATTATCACGGGTTTCTAATTTTGTTTTAATTAGCATGTCTGTTTGTAAGGATCTCAAAATTTCTGTGTGTGCTTGAGTCCAACTGGATCTTTTAAAGTCTGGTTTAATTAGATCATAAAGGGGTTTGACCCTTTCTGCGTAATTTGCAATATATGTTCTTCCGAAATTTAGGAAGCCTAGAATTGACTGTAGGTTTTTTAGTGTTTTAGGAGCTTGGATTACGGCACATTTCTCTAGGAAATTGTCTGCCAGGCTTTTGCCTTCACTTGATAACTCATATCCTAAGAATAGGACCGTCAGATGGGCAATTCTGGACTTTTTGAAGTTGAATTTGTAACCCTCTGCAGCGAAACCAAGTATTATGGTGTTCACTCTTTTCAAGTGAGTCTCCAAGTCATCATCTGTTAAGTAAATGTCATCGACATAAGATAATGCTTCATCATCATATAGTTGTAGTAATTCTGTTACTCTTGCTGAGAATACCCCCGGGCTGTTCTTGTACCCCTGGGCTAACCGACAGAATTGTTTTTGAGTGCCATTTACTGAGAATGCAGTTAAATATCTGCTCTCTGGTGCTATGTTTTGACAAAAGAATCCGTTGGAGATGTCCAAGGTTGTTTTGTATTTTTTGCGCACTATGTTATTCATTAGTGCAGCACTGTGTGAGTTTTGCACTGCAAAAGTTTTGCAACATGTGTTAAGGTGTCGGTAATCCAAAACTAGACGGTACGAATTGTCTGGTTTGGAGACCGGAAACAAAGGATTGTTCATTTGTGAGGTGCAAGTTTCAATCACCCCCTGGTATTCTAGCTGATCTAGTATTTCATTTACTTGTTTTTTAGCTTCTTGCTTAATTGGGTACTGCCTTTGTGCAGTAGGTTGTGATTTTAACTGGATTTTGTGAGGAGGAGAATCCTCATCCCATCCTACATGATTTTTATATAAAGCAGGTGCTAAGGCCACTGCCCACTTTCTAGCAAGTGTATATTTTTTATGAATCGGTATTTGATTCGAGAAGGCAGGCATAATTACTTCTTCGCCATGAGGGCACTCCCTGACAAACTCTGGTGGCCAGTCTTTTTCAGCTAGAAGTATGTCATAACCCTTTGAGAGGTTATCCCAAAATAGTCCCCTTATTTTCCTAGTCTTATCTCCCTCTATACGTAATGTTATCTCGTATATTTTGTGGGGCTTGCTAACTCTGGTATCTGCAGTTTCCACTTGAAGATATTCATTCGTGTCCACTGTCTCCAGATGATTCATCAGGACTTTGCGAGCTATGCTCACCTCTGCTGCGCTGTCTAGCATTGTCTGAGCCCATTCTCCGTTTTTCAGTTGTGTCCTCAGTATTCTCGGCATTGTTAACTACCTTGATACTGGCTACCTTCTTTTTGGGAAATTGTAATTTCTTTTTCAGTTGAGCAGGTTCTTTGTCTTTGGACTTGGCGTGCTCTTCTGATCGTCCTCTTCTTTCCGATTTCTGCGAGGAAGTCTGAAAAGATTGAGAGGGACGTGTATCAATGTCTTGATATCTATCAGGTTTTTTAATATTATCCCTATTTCTAAGGTTATATCTATTCCCAGAGGGTTCACTCTGAGGTGACCTTTGTCTCGGGTTTGGAGATTTCTCTCTTCGCCTAGGAGACCTTCCTCTGGACTGGAATTTCTTTTCTTTAGGATTGGATTGTTTGTTTCCATCTCAGTTCTTTTTTGGTGAATTATTATTATTAAAAAATATTTTTTCTGGACTTGTAGTCAGTTGCGGTTTTACTGGTATTCCACCTAGACTATCTCTGCCTAGTTCTTCATAGGATTTTTCTATGATTCTGGCAATTTCAGCTGGTTGGTCTGCTATATCTGTCTCTTTTAACCTCTGGCGGATCGCCACGTTTGCTGCTTCACCCTTTATGTTGGCTAGTAATATAGCCGAGACCTGCTTGAAGTCTTTTAGTAATTTCATACCAAGAGTTAAAGCAGGTTCTGGACCGTATTCATCTTGAATTTGTTTTAGCACATCTGGTATTACCGAAATGGATGGAACACCGTGCGTTTTTGTGTAGATGGAAGCAAAGACTGTACCCCAAGTGTCACAGTCCTCAATGTGTGGTGCGATTCCCATTGGGAGACATATAGTCAGAATTCTGTGTTTTTCTAATGGGGTGGTGTCAGGAAACACCGCCTCTATTTGGGTAATTTTCTGTGCCAACCAGAATGGTATCTGTTCCCGTTTAGCTGGAACTTTACCTAGGCAGGATTGGATGTTCTGTGGTGTAATTTTATTTGTGTTCCCCTGGTGAGGGGTCAGCTGTGGAAGTTTAATCGCTGGCTGAATTGTTGAAGTCCGCATTACATACTGAACTAATTGTCTGTGAATTTTTAGTAGTTGTTTTAGCTGTATTAACAGCTCTGCTGCAGGCATTCTTTCGATGTCTGGATATGGTGTGTATCCGGCTAGGACCGGCCACGTTGCTCCTGGTCTTCCTAAAGGACCGAGCCTTGTAATGTGAATATTATGTTTTAGGGCGCCATCAAATAAGAGCAAATGCTCTTGGAATTTGAGTGGTACTTCCACTTCCTCGAAAGGAGTGTACTCATTAGGAGGTTCCTCTACTTTGTAATAGTGGAAGTACTTTGTTATAGTATTAGCTGCTGGAAAATGTATCCATGTATAGTATACCTCTGTCTGCCGATATTCGTGTGCCTCGATTACGAATATGACTGTGCCACCTCTAGGTGTCAGTCCATTTTCTATAAGTTTTAAGGTTATAGATCTCCTTTTGGCGACCGGAATGAGTATTATATCCGCGTCTGCTGCTTGCATGGTAGCATCAGCATCTGCTATTTCAGTAGCTAATCTAGTAACCTCTCGTTCTTCATCGCTGTCCATTTTGCTGACAGGATGGTATTATGTTTATTTGCAGATCAGGTTTCTTTATGGAAACAGAGATTAGATGCACAATATTTTGGAACTGTTTTATCCTTCAACGTTGACTAGACCAAGAACCATACATAGGAGTTCCCTCCTGCGAGGTTTTGGAGGATATTATAACCTTTCACCCACTCCAGACGTCTTTGGAGTATATGGGAAAAGGGGTCTGAGTGAGAAAGCACGACTGAGTTACTCTAAATGTCTTACGTTAGTTTTATCGCCCTTTCCAAACGCGTTGGGCGCCTTGTAGTGTAGCTCCTATTTTCCCAATAGGCTCTGCGCATTGGAATAGTACCTACAGCAGTAAAGGCCTAGGCCAGACGTTAACTAGGTCTACTACTGTCGATACTAGACTTAATTTTTGGGTTTGCCAGCTAAGCTCAGAGTTCGCTAGAAACTTTCTCGAATGTTCAAGGAAGGAATTAACTCCCCTGATTAGACAAGAAGGGATTTAGTTTCTGACAACCATAGAACATGACAACTTTGCTCTCCCCTAATCAAGAGTCAATCTCAAGAGTCGTGTGAGCACAAGGCAATTATTTTACTCAGTCAGTACGTGCATTCTTAGTCTCATCAGAATGTAGAGAAAAGGAAGAGACGGGCGTGTTCAATAAAAGATGTTATTTATTGATCAGTCTCTTTTCTCGTACAAGAGAAATGGATCGATATTATTGCAATACTTATAGTTAAGTAAAGTGCATACATTAGAAGCAATAGTATAAAATAATACTGTAAAAACATTGATATGGTTTCTGAGCCATATGATGTTTAAATGATTAAAATATATTTACATACACATATACATTTGACTAAACGTACTCAACTGGTGTTTCTAAATACGCCTACCCCGTGTACCTGACCTAAGTCTAATGCGTGGGCGGGAATAGAAAGTTACAGTTTAAGTTAAGTTTGTTTTTGCCAAGTGAATAACTAAAGAATTCTCTAGGAGGGGTTATTCAGTTCTGTACCTGGAAGTTAGGATGAAATGAGGAATGGTATCTCTTTCTCTGCTCTCGATATTCCAGGCTGCCTGCGAGGGCTGCCCAGAAGCGCCGGTGCTGGGTCTCTCGGTTTGAGATAGCAGCGCGTCTCTCAGCGCGTCAGGAAGGCGGGGCTGCTGCCTGCGGGGTCTGCTTCTGCTCTCGGCTTCGGCAAGTATGGCTGCTCCGTCTTGTCACCACGCGTGTGTTTGCATAGGGCAAGGTCGGCAATATTTATACCTTAAAGGTGCCGAGATTGACGTAAGGATGGACATAGGTAAGACAATAAAGATGTCATACGACTTGCTCGTTAGCACATTCTTTACTAAAGTTCTCTGTGAAATCAAAACAATGGCCGCACGGATTATCCAGGTTGTCATAGGTTTGATTTGTTATGAGAACGTCGTATGCCTTATCAGGGGCTGGAGGAATGTCGCTTGTCTAATTAGATCTCAAGCGTTATGACCTAATCAGATAACACGTTCCTGTGCCGTAGTGTGACTGCGTCAGATAACGGTATCTGCATCATGGGGGTTTTCTTGCCTCATGGGCTGACTGTTAGTTAACTTGATAGTTAGTTTAACCAGAATAGGGTCAGGAATAGGGGGACTGATTCAGAACCTATAGAAATACACGACAACGGTAGCTGATAGGGCCACACTCATTTTCGAGGATGCTGTCAAGGCTATAGGAGAAGTCTTCTGGGTAAAGAACACCAAGGGAAAGAATATGCCCCAGAACAAACCCAATGGGACCCACGATTGGTACACTGCAGTATGCAGGAAAGCCAAGACTAGATTAATTGAGGCCGTCAAGGGCAAGTCCCAAACCCTTATACAGATAGCTAGGAAAGCACACAAGAAAACACTGGGGCTAGCAAAAAAGGAGTGGGAAGAGGCCTACTGGTCTACTCTCAAAGAAGCCAGCACTAAGAAAGACTCTAAATGGTTTTGGGATACTATAAGAGCCCGCAACAGGCCTGACAGCGACCTGATAACTTGCAGTATCCCAAGTCAAGCGTGGGTCCAACACTTCTCAAAGCTATATACCCGCCAAGTTGACCTTATTACTCCTACTGCTTCTTGTGATCCTGATGGAGGGCTGGAGGCTCCACCGTTGTCCACCCTAACCTGGGTCATCCAGCCTAATGACTTTGACTTTTCAATTAAGGAAGTGGACTATGCAATAAGCACCATCATTCCCCAAAAGGCGGCTGGCCTGGATGGCATCCCCGGTGACCTTTTGAAATTTGACATCACGAAATTTGGGAAACTGATCCACTCCCTGCTTGCTGCCATCTGTAGGGGTGCTCCCATACCCTCCTCATGGAAAGGGGCTGAGGTGGTCCCTATTTATAAAAAAAGGCCCTAGAGATGACCCATCTAATTATAGGCCTATCAGCCTGTTAGATATTAGCCAAAAAGTAGTGGGTAAAGTCTTGTTGGTCAGAATCTTAAACTGGATTGAGGAAAACAAAATCCTATCTGACTATCAGGGGGGCTTTAGAGTGGGCACCGGGACAGTTGAACAAGCTTTTAGGCTCATGATGGTGTATTGGAAGGTTGTGGTCATAGGCAAGGGCAGTCTTTATCTCGCGTTCATCGACTTAAAGACTGCCTTTGACCTTGTACCCATGGAGACCCTTTGGACCGTACTGGCTGATATGGGGTTCCCTCACTACTTGTTATCCCTACTCGTGAGGCTGCATCAAGAGACCTTTGCCCAGGTTAGGTGGGGCCCTGGGGGGGAAAAAACAAGTAGTATCCCGGTCGAGAGAGGTGTCCGCCAGGGATGTGTTTTAGCTCCCACCTTGTTTTCCCTCTATATTAACGGGGTGGTTGAGCATCTCCGGAAACATCCCTCAGACGAACCATCCCTGGCTGGTGAACGCATACCAACCCTCCTCTTCGCGGATGATACCCTTTTAATTTCCAAAACCCCCACAGGTCTCCAAAGGCTCCTTGACAACTTCCAATCCTTTTGCACCAAACGTGGCCTGGTAATCAACACCAGCAAGACCAAATACCTTGTGCTGAACCCTCCCAAAAAACAGGCCCGTCCTCCGATCTTGAATGCTGAACTCTTGGAGAGGGTTGAAGTGTTCGACTACCTTGGGATACGCCTCTCTCACAAAATGGATTGGACCCCCCACCTGGACAAAATGTTGCTATCACACAAAAGGATTACAGGGGCTCTCCTGAAAGAACAACGCTCCTGTACTATAAGACCAATAGCCACTGTTCTTGAGATCTATTCGGCCAAAGGGGTTAGCTCTGCCCTTTATGGGGCGGAACTTTGGGGATCATCTGTTACTGACGCCTTGCCTACATCAGAGAGGAAATTCTGTAGAGCGATCATGTCCCTCCCGCAAGGCACCCCCACAGTTCCTCTAATGTTGGATCTAGGTTGCCGCCCTATTGATGACCTTGCCAAATTTCGTCCACTACTGCTATGGGCACGCCTGTGGCGTGTGGAGGAACTCAGCAGATATGCGCAAGGCCTAGCAGAAATCATGTCACTACCAGGGTGGCACAAAATAAAATGGCTTAGAGACATGAAGCAGCTCCTAGTAAATCTGGGCTTGCATGAAGCATGGGCAAATAGAACTTCACCCCCGAAGCTTGCTCTTAAGAAACTCTACTGGGATTGGGTCCTATTTCAGAGGAATACCAGTACCGCTATGGGCAGACTCACGGAGGACTTCCTGAAGTTTAAAGACCAACCTAAACAGGAAGTGTATCTTGACATCATTGAAAAACCCTTTGATAGGGCCTTGTATTTTAAATTCAGAACAGGCACTCTCCCCCTTTACTCTTTTACTTCACGCTGGAAATCTCGTGCACAAATTACAGAGCTTTGCCCCGCATGCCTAGACAAACCAGAGTCACTGGCTCACTTTATGTTTGAGTGCAGTGAATACGGGAAACCTAGGAGGATCTGGCTAAAAAACTTATGTCGGCAGCTGGGCACTAGGAGCCACGCGGCCGCAATCAGGATACTAATGTCTGATAGCCGGGTATCCTATGTTTGTGCTATAGCCAAATTTTTATCATGGGCTTGGTCCATTCGAGCTAAAAGGCTAAAATTGTCTGTCTAATTCTATTTTTAACTTACTGACTGCTCGAACTTTTATATTCACTATTTTTTAATTGGAAAAATCAAAACATCAAAAATGGTCTAATAAATGTCATTATTGTTTGTTTACACTTCCCAACCCACTGTCTTGTTTTGATAAACCTTTAATGAGCTTATTTTTCTATCGAATGCTCATGCTTCCTCTTAAATTTTAAATTGTTTTTAATTCCTTTAGTTGTTGCATTGTGATCCTCTGTTCTGCTTTTATGATAATGTTTTATCGAAATAAAGCCTTTTTGACTTGACAGATAAAGTGTATTTATGTTGCATTGAGTGGTATTTGGAGTGTATGTTGCATTGAGTGCAGTGTAATTATGTAGCGTGTAATTATGTGGCACTGAGTGGTAATATGGGGAGTGTGTGTTGCATTCAGTAGAGTGTAATTATGTGGTGTGTAATTATGTGGCACTGAATGGTATTTGGAGTGTATGTTGCATATAACTATGTGATTAAGGAACAGTGAGCAACCCAACATACCCTTGAGGGCTTGGGTGAGTAAGCAGAAAGGTATAGGTGCCTTCAAGGGGATTTGTTTAACAAAATATAATTAAACGTGATTCAACTAACTCTTTAGGACAGGTCAATGGTCCTTATTCTTGAAAGGACCATTGACTTGTCCTAAAGAGTTAGTTGAATCACGTTTAATTATATTTTCTTAAACAAATCCCCTTGAAGGCACCTATACCTTTCTGCATATAACTATGTGGCACTGAGTGGTATTTGGAGTGTATGTTGCATTGAGTGCATTGTAATTATGTGGCGTGTAATTATGTGGCACTGAGTGGTATTTGGAGTGTATGTTGCATTGAGTGCTGTGTAATTATGTGGCACTGAGTGGTATTTGGAGTGTATGTTGCATTGAGTGCAGTGTAATTATGTGGTGTGTAATTATGTGGCATTGAGCGGTATTTGGAATGTATGTTGCATTGATTGCAGTGTAATTATGTGACACTGAGTGGTATTTGGAGTGTATGTGGCATTGAGTGCAGTGTAATTATGTGGCGTGTAATTATGTGGCACTGAGTGGTATTTGGAGTGTATGTTGCATTGAGTGCTGTGTAATTATGTGGCACTGAGTGTTATGTGGAGTGTATGTTGCATTGAGTGCAGTGTAATTATGTGGCGTGTAATTATGTGGCACTGAGTGGTATTTGGAGTGTATGTTGCGTTGAGCGCAGTGTAATTCTGAAGCATATAATTATGTGGCACTGAGTGGTAATGTGTGGAGTGTGTGTTGCATTCAGTAGAGTGTAATTATGTGGTGTTTAATTATGTGGCACTGAGTGGTAATATGGGGAGTGTGTGTTGCATTCAGTAGAGTGTAATTATGTGGTGTGTAATTATGTGGCACTGAATGGTATTTGGAGTGTATGTTGCATATAACTATGTGATTAAGGAACAGTGAGCAACCCAACATACCCTTGAGGGCTTGGGTGAGTAAGCAGAAAGGTATAGGTGCCTTCAAGGGGATTTGTTTAACAAAATATAATTAAACGTGATTCAACTAACTCTTTAGGACAGGTCAATGGTCCTTATTCTTGAAAGGACCATTGACTTGTCCTAAAGAGTTAGTTGAATCACGTTTAATTATATTTTCTTAAACAAATCCCCTTGAAGGCACCTATACCTTTCTGCATATAACTATGTGGCACTGAGTGGTATTTGGAGTGTATGTTGCATTGAGTGCATTGTAATTATTTGGCGTGTAATTATGTGGCACTGAGTGGTATTTGGAGTGTATGTTGCGTTGAGCGCAGTGTAATTATGAAGCATATAATTATGTGGCACTGAGTGGTATTGTGTGGAGTGTGTGTTGCATTCAGTAGAGTGTAATTATGTGGTGTTTAATTATGTGGCTCTGAGTGGAATTTGGAGTGTATGTTGCATTGAGTGCAGTGTAATTATGTAGCATATAATTATGTGGCACTGAGTGGTATTGTGTGGAGTGTGTGTTGCATTCAGTAGAGTGTAATTATGAGGCGTGTAATTATGTGGTACTGAGTGGTATTTGGAGTGTATGTTACATTGAGTGCAGTGTAATTATGTGGCGCGTAACTATGTGGCACTGAGTGTTATTTGAAGTGTATATTGCATTGAGTGCAGTGTAATTATGTGGCGTGTAATTATGTGGCACTGAGTGGAATTTGGAGTGTATGTTGCATTGAGTGCAGTGTAATTATGTAGCATATAATTATGTGGCACTGAGTAGTATTGTGTGTAGTGTGTGTTGTATTCAGTAGAGTGTAATTATGTGGCGTGTAATTATGTGGTACTGAGTGGTATTTGGAGTGTATGTTGCGGTGAGCGCAGTGTAATTATGAAGCATATAATGATGTGGCACTGAGTGGTATTGTGTGGTGAGTGTATGTTGTATTCAGTAGAGTGTAATTGTGTGGCGTGTAATTATGTGGCACTGAGTGGTATTTTTTGGAGTGTATGTTGCATGAGTGCAGTGTAATTATGCAGCATATAATTATGTAGCACTGAGTGGTATTGTGTGGAGTGTCTGTTGCATTCAGTAGAGTGCAATTATGTGGTGTGTAATTATGGGGCACTGAGTGGTATTTGGAGTGTATGTTGCATTGTGTGCAGTGTAATTATGTTGCATATAACTATGTGGCACTGAGGGGTATTTGGGGTGTATGTTGCATTGAGTGCTGTGTAAATATGTGGCGTGTAATTAGGTGGTACTGAGTGGTATTTAGAAAGTATGTTGCATTGAGTGCAGTGTAATTATGTGGCGTGTAATTATGTGGCACTGAGTGGTATTTGCAATGTATGTTGCATTGAGTGCAGTGTAATTATGTGGAGTGAAATTATGTGGCACTGTCGCGTCCCACGGAGGAGGGCAGTCTCGAACACTGCCTTGAGACATGTTCTGTGTACTGTACAAACTACATCTCCCATGATTCCAGGTACGCGTGCGACGCCTCTGGCTGATGACGTCACACGCGGAAATCAACAAGACAGAGCGGGGACGGAGAAACCTCGCCGTTGATTCTGTTACGGAGCGAAGACACGGTAGGATTGTATTCCCACGTATCCAGCGTATCCTTTCTGGTGTTCTTCCTTGTTTTGGCTTCTTTGCGTGTGATCGGTCCGAGCCTTCTGAATTTGGTCACGGAGCTCGGTTGAGCTCGGGGAGTCCTCGGCTGAGGCTCAAGTTACTTGTCTCCACTGAGGCTTAAAGCAGAGACTGTTTTTCCTTTCTAGCGGGTGTCGTGCACTCCCGCTGTGAGTGCTTACACTACTAGGTGGTGGTTACTGCCTGGATTCTATGCAAGACTTGGTTCATGCGCATATTGATCTTTGTTCTAATTCCTTGAGACTGTTTCACAAAATGCCCATTCAGTAGGGGGCCTTGACATTTGGATTCTGTTGTTGAGAGACACATCTCTTTGTTATCTGTTTTGCGAAACCTTGAAGCAAGGGTTTCTCACCGTCTGGATTACGGTGTCCTGCGAAATCAGCAGTCCACTCATGTAGGGCTATGTACTATTTTGGAGCCAGTATTCTGGTGAAGGTAACCAGAAGTATACTGCTGATAACGGAAGAATAACTACTGTTTTCTATGTTTTTTTTGTGACATTACAACAGGGGGTTTATGAGCTTCGCCTGGCTGGCTAATTACCATTTGCCCTCTGTTGAAGCCTTAACAGCTAGATCATTTGGTACGTGTATATCCTACAACTGTTTATTAAGTGAATGTACTTTGGGTTCAAGGTTATAACTTCCAGGTCCTTGTATTATAGATCTGAGATACGTTCTACACTTCTGATTGCCAGGCAAAGCCACTTCTTCCCTCTTTCCAGGTAATGGGACATTCATAGAATGATATAATTGTTTGTTCCTTGTTTGCCTTGCTTGCTTGTATTCAGTTTAGGTCTGTGCTTGACTCATAAGTGCCTTGTTCTCATTTCAGCTTCCTCTCCCCGCTGCTCCCTTCCTACCCTTCCTTATATCCCTCGCTTGACCACTTCTGTGAGTCTGTTCTCAATCAGACCCAGGGGCTGTCGAGAGGTGGAACCCTTATTGCATCGCTCGATCCTGAGGACATTGGGACCTGACAGGCACTGAGTGGTATTTGAAGTGTATGTTGCATTGAGTGCAGTGTAATTATGTGGCGTGCAATTATGTGGCACTGAGTGGTATTTGGAGTGTATATTCCATTGCAGAGTGTGTGAGGGTGCTGAGTGTGAGGGAATGGTGGCATGCTGCGCTTTAGATGAATATGTTTAAAAGTAAAGTGTGCCATACTGCGATTGCTACAATAGTTAATTGTGGATGTGTTAACAATTGATATGTGCACTGATGGCTGGTGGTGTGTGTGCCTGTAGAAATGGTGCACTGATGGCTGGTGGTGTGTGTGCCTGGTGAAAGCGTGCACTGACGGCTGGTGGTGTGTGTGGGCCTGGCCGGCTGGTGGTGTGTGTGCCTGGTGGAAGCGTGCACTGATGGCTGGTGGTGTGTGTGCCTGGTGAAAGCGTGCACTGACGGCTGGTGGTGTGTGCCTGGTGAAAGCGTGCACTGATGGCTGGCGGTGTGTGTGTGTGTGTGTGCCTGGTGAAAGCATGCACTGACGGCTGGTGGTGTGTGCCTGGTGTAAGCGTGCCCTGACGACTGATGGTGTCTGTGCCCGGTGAAAGTGTGCACTGACGGCCGGTGGTGTGTATGCCTGGTGAAAACGTGCACTGATGGCTGGTGGTGTGTGTGTGCCTTTTGAAAGCATGCACTGATGGCTGGTGCTGTGTGTGCCTGGTGGAAGCATGCACTGATGGCTGGTGGTGTGTGCCTGGTGAAAGCGCGCACTGACGGCTGGTGGTGTGTGTGCCTGCTTAAAGCGTGCACTGACATCTGGTGGTCTGTGCCTGGAGGAATCGTGCACTGACGGCTGGTGGTGTGTGTGGGCCTGGCCGGCTGGTGGTGTGTGTGCCTGGTGGAAGTGTGCACTGATGGCTGGTGGTGTGTGTGCCTGGTGAAAGTGTGCACTGACGGCTGGTGGTGTTTGTGCCCGGTGAAAGCGTGCACTGATGGCTGGTGGTGTGTGTGTGTGCCTGGTGAAAGCGTGCACTAACGGCCGGTGGTGTGTATGCCTGGTGAAAGCGTGCACTGATGGCCGGCGGTGTGTGTGTGTGCCTGGTGAAAGCGTGCACTCACGGCTGGTGGTGTGTGCCTGGTGAAAGCGTGCACTGATGACTGATGGTGTCTGTGCCTGGTGAGAGTGTGCACTGACGGCCAGTGGTGTGTATGCTTGGTGAAAGCGTGCACTGATGACGGGTGGTGTGTGTGTGTGCCTGGTGAAAGCGTGCACTGACGGCCGGTGGTTTGTATGCCTGGTGAAAGCGTGCACTGATGGCTGGTGGTGTGTGTGTGTGTGCCTGGTGAAAGCGTGCACTGACTGCTGGTGGTGTGTGCCTGGTGGAAGCGTGCACTGAGGACTGATGGTGTCTGTGCCCGGTGAAAGTGTGCACTGATGGCCGGTGGTGTGTGTGCCTGGTGAAAGCGTGCACTGATGGCTGGTGGTGTGTGTGTGCCTGTTGAAAGCATGCAATGATGGCTGGTGGTGTGTGTGTGCCTGGCCGGCTGGTGGTGTGTGTGCCTGGTGGAAGCGTGCACTGATGGCTGGTAGTGTGTGTCTCTGGTGAAAGCGTGCACTGACAGCTGGTGGTGTGTGCCTGGTGAAAGTGTGCACTGACGGCTAGTGGTGTGTGTGCCTGGTGAAAGCGTGCACTGCCGTTTGGTGGTGTGTGTGCCTGGTGGAAGCGTGTACTGACGGCTGGTGGTGTTTGTGCCCAGTGAAAGCGTACACTGATGACTGATGGTGTCTGTGCCTGTTGAGAGTTTGCACTGATGGCCGGTGGTGTGTATGCCTGGTGAAAGCGTGCACTGATGGCTGGTGGTGTGTGTGTGTGCATGGTGAACGCGTGCACTGACGACCGATGGTGTGTATGCCTGGTGAAAGCGTGCACTGATGGCTGGTGGTATGTGTGTGCCTGGCCGGCTGGTGGTGTGTGTGCCTTGTGGAAGCGTGCACTGATGGCTGGTAGTGTGTGTCTCTGGTGAAAGCGTGCACTGACAGCTGGTGGTGTGTGCCTGGTGAAAGTGTGCACTGACGGCTAGTGGTGTGTGTGCCTGGTGAAAGCGTGCACCGCCGTTTGGTGGTGTGTGTGCCTGGTGGAAGCGTGTACTGATGGCTGGTGGTGTTTGTGCCCAGTGAAAGCGTACACTGATGACTGATGGTGTCTGTGCCTGTTGAGAGTTTGCACTGACGGCCGGTGGTGTGTATGCCTGGTGAAAGCGTGCACTGGTGGTGTGTGTGTGTGCATGGTGAACACGTGCACTGACGACCGGTGGTGTGTATGCCTGGTGAAAGCGTGCACTGATGGCTGGTGGTGTGTGTGTGTGCCTGGTGAAAGCGTGCACTGACGGCCAGTGGTGTGTATGCCTAGTGAATGCGTGCACTGATGACTGACGGTGTCTGTGCCTGGTGAGAGTGTGCACTGACAGCCGGTGGTGTGTATGCCTGGTGAAATCGTGCACTGATGGCTGGTGGTGTGTGTGTGTGTGTGCCAGGTAAAAGCGTGCACTGACGGGTGGTGGTGTGTATGCCTGGTGAAAGCGTGCACTGATGGCTTTTGGTGTGTGTGTGTGTGTGTGCCAGGTGAAAGCGTGCACTGATGGCTGGTGGTGTGCGTGTGTGTAGCTGGTGAAAGGGTGCACTGATGGCTGGTGGTGTGTGGGTATGCCTGGTGAAAGCGTGCACTGATGTCTGGTGGTGTGTGTATGTGCCTGGTGAAAGCGTGCACTGATGGCTGGTGGTGTGTGTGCGCCTCTGATGGCCGGTGGTGTGTATGCCTGGTGAATGCGTGCACTGATGGCTGATGGTGTCTGTGCCTGGTGAGAGTGTGCACTGACGGCCGGTGGTGTGTATGCCTGGTGAATGCGTGCACTGATGGCTGGTGGTGTGTGTGTGTGTGTGTGTGTGTGTGTGTGTGTGTGTGCCTGGTGAAAGCGTGCACTGATGGCTGGTGGTGTGTGTGTGTGCCTGGTGAAAGGTAGAAGGAAGCGCTATGAACTGTGTGTGAAATCCAAGAAAGAGTTCAGAATGCAAAGGCAGAGGGCAGCTTGGGTTACAAGCTGCCTTTGAAGAAAATCAGGCAGCACTGGGCAACCATGCCAGCATTCCAAGGAGCAGACGGTCGTTCACGTTAGAAGTGTGATGCCCTGAGGACATATGGCACTGTGAGGAGCCTGGGAGACACACGTAGACGCTAAGTGCCTGAGGAGATAAGGAGCGGAAGGAATTCCTTTAATAGGATGGATACATGGCATGTGCTAAAATCCAGGAAAAATCGCTATTTACCATTGTAAGAAGATACAAGTTGTGAAAACGTAAAAGTAACATACTGAATTATATATGAAACCTTCCCAGAAATACAAGCCAGTAAGACTGGGAATGCGCTTGCTATATAACAAGCCCTCGCAAAAGCAGATGTTTTTCACATTTCAACAGTACGTGCGGAAATTATTTCAAGTTACAAAAGAACAAACATATTCGGTTTATGTAAAGTGCTCGCTCAATACACGATGTCCTGTATACTCGGCGAAGCTTGGACCGGGACAAAAAAAGGACAATGCAGGAACACATGATGTTATAACCTAGTTGATGTTTACATTGGCCTAACTGACTGAGTAATTTACTGTCATGTCCACTGGAATTAGGCCATTTATAGATTTACCCTGTTTGCCACATAATCTCCCATCTGATGGATATCTTGGAAATGTCATAAATAATGTTGTGTCTTGGTTAAAAAAAACGGATCAAAGGTGATTTTTGAAAACTTCCACAAAGTTGTACCTCGCACTGGCATATACTTGAAATGTTAACTATTCATCAACTTTCAGGTGCTGATTGCGGTATTCAGGCATTACAACTGGTACTAATGAAGAGAAACATTTTCCCAGGTAGTTAATGTATTAACAAGACAAAATAGCAGTGCCACAGGATATGCCAGATTATGCCGCATAATTTTTCTTTTTTTAAACACACAATTTATTCAACCCTGGCACATAAATAGGTTTCCCAATATTGCGGCTACGCTCCAGTGGCCCTTTGAAGGTGATAGCAACAAGGCACCTACAAATGCACGAAATTCATTTAACATGTTTTCACACTGGATTATTCTATAAATGCTATGTAACTAAACTGAAGATTTACTCCAGTCCATCCCTGTTAAGTAGCGGCAGAATATACATGTTTTATGAAATGCCTAATAATCTCCACTGTTTCGTCTGCAAACACTGCTTTCGAGCAGCCAAATGAGCTCCTCGCTTCTGTTAAAGCTAGTTCAAGATGGATGCCACATTCATTTAGTGCCCACAAATAAAGTCGAATTGTTTAATACCTAAAGCAATTTACCTCAATTTAATATACAAAATATTAGCAGGACAAGTAATTAGCCTACAGAATAAGTTCAGGTGCAACAACAATAGTTCGACATCACCAATCCAGTGTCAGTGCAGATGCGCACATTTCATTCATTTTATCTCTGGACTGGAGGCGCGTCTTGACTGCCAGGAAGGTCTGTTAGTTAAATGACTGTAAAGGCGATCAGGTGAGGGCAGACAGTGCAGTTTGAAAAAGCAGCTCAGTAGAACTCTATCCTTGGGCTAGAAGCAGAGGAATAGAAACAGAGTAACACTCAACTCTGCAGAGAAGCGACCAACAGAAGAACCCATGAATGGCGGGAGCTCTCATTTACCCTGGCATAGGGCTGGCTGGAGGTGCGTGGGAGCAGTGTGTGGGATTAGGAGAGCAATCATTTATCTGTATTCGAAATAAAAATCTAGTTTGAGATTAAATGAAAGAGCAAATGATCTACGACCAGAAACTCAGGAAATACAAAATGCTAATGCTTGCTGTTGGTATCCCGCGTCGGAATCGTCCACGGCCCAGCCCACTAAGCCTACGTGTGGAGGGCAAAGAGTTAGACAAAGCTGCACTTAATTAACAAACGAATGTGCATACGACCTATGAGTGGAAACTCAGGAAGTTGTAAAAGTGTATTAGGAAGGAAAAGGCATGAACGTGCATTAACATAAGCCCGAGGCATACAAGTTCAAGTTCAATCTTTATTATGTTTTGGAACTCCGTGGAGGTCCACATAAGAAAAAGAACAAAATACAAAATACCATTCATAATATAAAAAAGACAAATTATAGCACTTACTGCAATACAAAGTGTCACATTAATACGCATATCATTCATCAAAAAAATCTAAAAAACATTTGAAAAAATTAAAAATGCAGAAACAAAATCTCTCATTTGGAGGGTTATATAGGGCGAACATAAAAGAATTAGCATTTACAATACCCATTTGCAAACATATTTGTCTTAACCATTTGCAGCGATAAGGGCGCAGCACTGGGCATATAAAAAGTACATGCGCTCGATCTTGAATAGATTGATGACAAAAATTGCAATTAGCAGAGACTCCATACCATTTAAATAAAAGATTGTTTAGAGGTAACAAGTCCTGTCTCAATAAAAACCAAAATCTCCGAATATCATGTGGTAAGTTCCAAGTAGCGTAAGGTTGCACAAATTTTCTTGCGAATGAATCAGTGAGAAGATTAATACCCTTCTTAACAAGAATTGAAGTACTGTCTAGTCTAAAGCTAAGATCCCAAGTGGCCTCTTTCAAGACAGACTTTAGCTGGGGTGCGGATAAAGAAAAGAGAGAATTCTCTTCCAGCTGCAAGAGCGATACAGCCTTTCTAAAGTTATTAACAATTAAGGAGTGTTCTCTTAAACTTCCTAATAGTTCCGTCTTTAAGAGGAACCTCATAGTCCCCTCTTCTCCTCTGGCTATGCTTGCGACCCAACGTACTACAGCTGCCAGGCCCTGGACCCAACTGCTGCGCAACCCAAACTCAAGTCTGCAAGCGGCCACAGAGCAGGCAGAACTAATAGAGGCTACGCTTCTTAGCAATTTTCCCTCCACCTTATTTAGAAAATCCCAATGCTTAATGTCAATTAGTTCTAATCCATATAGAAGGGTAGAAGGAACTTTTGCCCTAAAGACCTCCAGTAAATATGAGAAATGCCTTCTTCCCATTGCCGAGTACAATGCACTTAAGCTTCTGCCTTGGGATAAAGCCTTCCGGGCATTGTTATCAGTGTGGGGTTTAGCACTTAAATTGTCACAGATTAATTTTCCTAAGAAGACATAAGTCTTTACTACCTCAAGTTTGTCATCTCCCACCGACCAGGTAAAGTTCGTAAATTTTTGCTTTTTCCGGCCTGAGATGCACATAATTTTGCTCTTAGATGCATTCATTTTTAAAAAATGGGAATCTGCATACTGATGTAGAGCTAGGAGGCGTTTGGCGAGGCCTTTAGGCATAAGATCCATTATTATGATATCATCCGCGTATAACATACATGAAATGTGCTTTCCGCCCAAGGAAGAGAGTGAAGCAGGTAAGTCTGCAATATATAAAGAAAAAAGTAACGGGGCAAGGAGACAGCCCTGCTTAAGGCCATTACATGAAGGGATGATCTCGGAAAGGCCCCTATCTCCTCCTTGCAAGACCTGACACCACGTGTCTGTATGTAACACCTGGATCATGTCCAACAATTGAGGGGGCATTCCCAAAGCGGAGAGCTTTCTCCACAGCAACGGGCGATCAACCTTGTCGAAGGCTGTGGAGAAATCTATGAACGCCACGTAGACTCTTCCGCCGCGTACCCTTATATATTTATCTGTAATAGTCTGAAGAGCGGAAAGATTATCCAGAGTTCCATGGCCTTTACGGAAGCCTACTTGTTCTAGTGGTAAGATTTGTTTTAGTACCACCCAATCGTTGATTAGAGATAAAAGGCATTTAGAAAAAACCTTCCTAATTGCGTCCAAGAGGGCTATTTGACGATAGTTAATGGGTGAATTTCTATCGCCCTTTTTAAACATGGGGACCAGAATACTCCCCTTCCAAGATGGTGGAATGGTTTTTTTGATGTAGCAAAACCTGAAGAGAGGAAATAAAATTTTACTCCAGGTCGCAGGATCTTGTTTCAAAACTGAAATCGGGAGTTCATCAGGTCCCATAGCTCCTGATGGGCGCATCTCCCTAATAGCCGATTCTATGGATAATTCTGAGGGGCATTCAATTGTGGAGTTACTATCTTCCCCAATTCCCCTAAGGTCCACTTGCAGATCATTCTTAGCGTACAGACTTAAAATGAAGTTGACCCAGGTTTGTTCTGGAATAGGGATTGGAAAAGGGCGCACTCTTGAGCCGCACCCCTGCCCAATAAGAGTCCAGAATTGCCTAGCGTTCCCTTGAACAGCGGCTTGCCGCAAATCAATCCATAACAAGTCCTCTTTTTCCTTTTTCATTTTTTTCTTTATCCTGCTTCTCCTTCTTTTGAGGAGAGATATTTTCTGAGATCTTTCTACTGCTGTACTTATGTATTGTTCCCTCACCAATTTATTTATCTCCTTATTAAGGGAAGCAACTGCTTTAGGGAGGGATTTTTTTTTCTTAATTAAATTCGATTTTTTTACAGCCGAGATGATCTCCTTCATAAAAGCCTCAAAGGAAGACTGTTCTACCCCCTGCCAATTGTTTAAATTGGATAAGGTTTTCACAAGGATAGGTTCCAGGCCCTTCATAGCTTTATAATCCCAGAAACATCTCCCTGTTTTTTGAAAGGAGACCACATCCCTATCAAGCACCTAGGTGTCTGAGTTAGGGGGATCTACTAGGAGAGTTAACATAATAACATTATGGTCACTAAGGGTAGTTTCTGTAACGACCAAATCCCTTAAAAGAGAAAAAGTAGGGTGGTCAACAATTATGTAATCCAAAATAGATTTACTATTGGGGGAACTATGTGTGTAGTTTGAGGGAATGTCGGATGGCAGCCTACCATTCACTATAATACCCTCCGCACTATATAATTCCTCCAACAGAATTTTACCCCGTTTATTTGTTTTTATATTGTCTGGGAAGAGGGCTTGGGGAATCAACATAACCTCCTCTTTTACTTTATTCCTAAAAAGCTCCAAACTGTAGTTCGAAACTTTACAATTTAAGTCACCTACTAACAGAAAATTAGAGAGGGGGGCTATTTCTTTAATTTGCCTAATAAAGAGAAAAACTTGTTTCAGCAAGTTATTAAAAGAATCACCTGGCGGAATATAGGAATTTATTATCACTAAGGGGTATCTCTCTCCTGTTTTATCTAGATTGCAGAGAGTCACTGCCTGGAAAAGGTTACTGGGGTCTATATGGTGGGAAAAATTCCATTTTATTTTATTGGACAACAAGCAGGCAATTCCCCCTTTAGCATGACCTCTTTTAGAGGGGGTTGCTGCCACCTCTAATACATAATAATCTTTCCCTACAATCAATTTATCAATACACCAAGTTTCCTGGATGCAGATTATATTGGCATTCAAAGAAAAAAGATACAATAATTTTTCAGGATTGTTATTGATGCCAGCTGCATTCCAGGAGATAACAGAAAAGACACTGCTAAAGGTGAGAAAAATTTTTGGGTTGTCTGTCACCTTGGATGACAAAGCACCAGGTAACCAGTTCCATTGCTGATCATTCTCAGTTATACCCCTATTTATTGTTAATGGGGGGGGGGGGGAAACATGAGTAACTATCCTTTTAGCCCGAGGCATACCAAAACTAAATACAATAGTGCCAGGAAGGAACGTAAATTAATTTTTCTTTGATGTGCAAGCGAGTGAGCAAATGGTGGGGGCCAGTGGGAGAGGTGAGGGGGGAGTCACGGGGAGATTAGCAAGTGGCCGTGAAGTGCAGGCGGGGGCGGGGAGCAGAGCCTTTGAAGAGCCAGTCAGTGAAAGGCTGATAGGCAGAATAGGCAGAAGCTCGTGCACGAGGCGTGCACTTTCGAAAATCCGGATCGTAAAAGTCAGCTTTGTGGATTGACGGCATTAGGTCTCTCTCTTCGCAAGACCTAACAAGCATTGGAAATGCAATAGGTCTCGCAGCATTAGAGTTAGTGCTTTTAGAATTGTTTATGGTTTTTTTTTTTAAATCTTTAGCATTTTTGTTTCCTGTAGGCAATGCTAAAGAATTACAAAGAAAAAAAGCCATAAACAAATCTAAAAGCTGTAACTCAAATGCTCCGAGACCTATTGCACTGTGTGAGGGTGAGGGGTTGAGGGTGAGTGAGGGTGAGGGTGAGTGAGGGTGAGTGAGAGTGAGGGTGAGTGAGGGTGAGGGTGGGTGAGGGTGAGTGAGGGTGAGTGAGTGAGGGTGAGTGAGGGGTTGAGGGTGAGTGAGAGTGAGGGTGAGTGAGGGTGAGTGAGAGTGAGGGTGAGTGAGGGTGAGTGAGGGTGAGGGTGAGTGAGGGTGAGTGTGAGTTAGGGTGAGGGGTTGAGGGTGGGTGAGGGTGAGGGGTTGAGGGTGAGTGAGGGTGAGTGAGGGCCCGTCTATCCACCCAGCGACCTATCTATCCAGGAATCTGGTTATGCATACCTATTTAAGCGAGATATATGTGGAGAAATAAAACTCACATCTCCTGTACAGAGTGGTCTCGATAGATGCATGTAAACATCAAAGCCTGGAGAGAGGCGCAAGCATTTTAATATATAGCACTAAACAGCTGGGGCATGTCTCCGTGCACATTTCTCTTGTCTGATAGCAACAGATATGCTCTGCCTGGAGAGCTGGAACAAACTTCTGCGTGTTGTAAATTTACAAACAACGTCTGGTATTGCTGTACCTCTTAAATCGGAATTATATTCGGTGCTTTTATTTGGTTTTCTGGCAGGGGATCTTTCCAAAAGCCTCTCTTGAGCCATCTGTATGTATTACCACTGATAGCTCCCGCTCTATTAGAAAAAAATAAGATTAAGCGAGATCTGGAACAGACCCCACCCGATGAGCCCTCTCTTGCAACTTTCCGGTCCAACGTCAATAGCGCCAGAAAGATATTCGGCCCCCCAAAAAAGTCGGCGATTTTAGTTATAGAATTAAGTATATTTTCCAATATATCGTTCCAATAGGTCGATACCATTCAGCTTAATTTATAATTTTAAGTAAATGGCCTGAACGAATACCGATAAAAATGTACGGTTCGATGACTGAGATTAAATTTGTTACCGCAAATTTGGAACTATGAATTTGTATTACCTGCAAAGATCCGAAATCATATATCACGCTTCGATCGTCCATTATAGTCTATAAAACCAGAATATTAAGAAGCCCGGGAAAATGGAGCAGCAATATATCCTGAAAACTCAATAGATATTAAAACAAGCACAGAAGACTATTCGTTTTTCTTTCAAATGTTATGATTGTGAAATATAATTTCGAGCTGTGTAGCCTTACCTGCTATTGTGAATTAAATTAGATCTCACTAATTATTGCAGGATTCCAACGGGACGCTCTACAGGCAAGCAAGCCGGGCTCGTGCAAGTTATTTGATATCAATCACTCATCGTTTGTGTGTTTGGCACTTTGCAGTCCTGTCTGCGTCCCACTGGGGCATATCATTTTAATTAACAAAAAATCGTACTGTGTAAAGAGGGGACTTTCGGTGAATCTACTCGAAGAGCTCATTGTGCGCAGGTAAGTAGGTGCATGTTGCATTTATGATCCGGTTTTCGGGGAGAGGGTGAAAAGGAGCTGCAGTGTATATTTAACGTGGAATTAAGCTGATGTGATCTCGGGTTGAGGAGGGAAGCCCGGAGTGTTTCTTGAGAGTTTCTTGGGGCTTCTGGGCGCAGGGTATGTAATCGGATGCACGTTTTCTGTTACCAGTTGATGAGATTCGTGTGTTTAAATACAAATTATAATCGGTGAAGTTCGCGGACCCAGAGTGACGCACCCAGGGTCCCAGCTCGTGGATAAATAAGATTAATAATCTCGTCAGGTGTCGCCCGCGCTCTTCCTTCCCGCCGTGCGTGTGTGCGCCCTTCCATCTTCAACCAACCCTGGAAGAGCCGATCAGAAGGGTTCGGTTCGAAGCCGGGGGTGGCACGGTTAGTGCCAGGTACCTACGAAGGGCACACGGAGAGGGCTTTTCCTCTGCCCCTTCTCGAAACAAGCTCTCGGCATTGCGTGGCGGGAGGGGGCGGGGGGAACGTCGAGTCGGAACAAAAAACAAGTGAAAGCGGGATGTAAGTAGGGGGGAGGAGAAGTCTGGGCAGGCAGGATGACTCAGGGGAGGGGGCGGAGCGGGGCAGAGCGGCATGTGGGTGTGAAGAAGCCGGGCCTTTGAAGTGAAGCTAAGCTTCACTTCAAAGGTGTCGGAGGAATGCGGGCGGCTGTGCACGCGCTTTTAAGCTCAATGCACATGCGCATTGAGCTTAAAAGTCACGGGCACTGCAAGGAATCGCCACGATTCCTTGCAAGTTAGATAAAGAGTCGATGAGCCCCTATAGTCTCGCTTGCTCGATGCGCATGCGCATCGACAGGCGAGACCTAAAAAGGAGAATGTTATATGAAATAACTGACAAAATTGTTCAGGAGTACTGACCATACCCATGGTTTGTCAGATGATGGTGAGAATGTTTGTTGTCTGCATGCTGTTTTTTAGACGTGGTGGAGTTGATTGGTTAACAGGGTGCAATTGTTGGGGATGTTTGATATATTGGTGAATGTTTTGGCTCTATGTTTGGTTCAGCCTGCACAAGCGAGGGCATGTTTATATATGTATACAGGGGGAAGTTGACCAGAGTGTGGTATATAAATAAATAATACCGGATCTAGGTTTTACTGGACATAGCAATAACAGATAGCTCAATAAATAAGAGTCAAGATTCGAGGTAGTAGGAGTTTGCAGGTTTAATACAGCATAAAGGACAGGAACAGGACAACCTGCACGGGAACAGGATGGCAGCGCTGCCGGGGGCAGGATCAGAATCGGCGTAACATTTAATAACAGTGCACAAATATATATACTAAAACAGTTACATTACAATGAATTACAGTAGGCGGAGCAGTGGGTGTGGTCAATAGCAGTCGCGAAAGATAAGGGTGAAAATGGGTGTAACAGGGGCGTATACATGGCTGAGATTGCATCCCAGTCTTCCTTTTTAGTGGCTAATAATCTTGGCAAAACTTGTATTAACAATTCTGGTAATTCTTTACATTTCTCTCCTAGACCGGTACCTGGTACTCGTATCTTATCTTCAGCTTCGAGAACTGCCCAATCGATCTTTTTCTCTCCCACCTCCCAATCTTTTTCCTTGAGTTTTTCATATACCCCTGCGGGCAACAGGACTTTTAGCATTTTAATAATATCTGGATACGTGTATTCTCCCATACGGAGCATGTCTTTTAATTCTCGGTGGAACCCTGCTGGATCTTTGTCATGACAGGGAATTAATTTCTTCATCTCTAAGAGTTCCATCTTTGTAATCGGAGTGTAAACAAACACTCGTTGCATTTCACCATCTGTTGTCCTGACTGGGTGTACTTCTCGTAACGGATTCTGTCTATCTATGTAAAAGGGTTTACTTTCTGGGGGTGAGACATGAACAAAATGCGGGTTCAGAAACGTTCTATATTTGTGGCGCTGTTCTAGAATGACACTAATTAAATCGGTACCTAAACCTTTCCATCTATACTGGAGTAACTCGTTCAGGACATCGTATAACGGACCTGGATCAGAATGTTGACCCTCATACAGAGTAATGAGGTGCTGGATCATATACATACCCACCAGTCGTTGCTCGGCTGGGGGCAATTTCAGAAACATTTGTGCCACTATTTCGTCTGGAAAAGTGGTAGAATCAGTAATCCATCGGACTGCTGATCGGACTAGTTCTTGTTCATGCATAGTACTTAACTCACTATAACCGATTCGTGATTTCAGAATGTGATCGGTAGCTTGAAATACTTGTTCTAGAGAACCTTGTTCTGGTGCTGGATGATGTAAAACTGACTTGTGTTCTAGGCGCAAATGGCGATCTGGAAATCTAGATTTTCCTACATACGCTATTCTAGTGGGATTCTCGTCGTCTACCTCTTCGGTAGAGTCATTTTCTTTCTCGCTTACTTGTGCTGCTTTACGTTGTTCGTGTAACTTTATTATTTCTTTACGGATTTTCTTGTACATACTCTCTATACTACTGATAGTCTTGTGTTTACCCTCGGCTATATTATCACTCCACCTTGTCAGGATTTTCATTTCGGCCTGATCTTTAGTCGGGGAATCTTGTTCTCTTATTAGACAATTAATCAGAAACTTTAATATCATGAGCTGGATCTCAGCTTTCCTTTGAGACATGGCTTCACCAATACTTTCTGGATCATCCCCTGTACGGATGAAACAATATATTCTGTCTAGATCTCCTTTCATATCTGGTAGGGTGTCTAAATACCCGGTCACCCGTCTTACACGGATGGAATATATTACTGTACTATCATCACCGGCAACTGGATCATAGCGGCATTCAGTAAGAGCTCGTCGGATTTCTGCAACGGACTTAAATTTGGGCGTACGCTGTAACGCACATTCATGTAACTCGGCCAACGTTCTACGTTGGTGCGGTGGCGGGGTACCAGGAGGACCTCCTCCTGCGGCCCCTAAACTGGAATCGTCGACTGATACTCTTCGTACTAGCGCGGCGGGAAATTGTAATGTAGGCTGGACCGGGGGTACCGTAGCGGGTACTCCGGTGACTGGAGGAGCAGGATTTACATTATTTACAGGAGCTGGCGGAACAGGATTTGCATATTCTGGGACTGTGTCGTCCAAATAGGACGAGATGAAAATATCAGCTGCGGTCGGTTTGTGACGTAGCTTAGTCGGAACTAGTGGTGGCGGAAAATTACTGGATGCCTCCGGGGTCGCTTTTGGCAAGCCCTCGGCAAGAAGAGGATACATACCCTTAATAAGGGCATGCCTCTGTCTGTCTGACTGTTCTGTTTTAACTCGTTCACCTATCTCGATTAGTTCCCTTTCTTGGGCTCGTTCTAAGGATTCTCTACTTAGTTCTGACTTTCTGATTTCTTTTTCGGTTCTTTTATGAGATTCTTTGCGCCATAACTCGATGGCATCTTTCTGTGACTGTCTGGCTTTCTTTTTCCATAATGCTTCTTCTACTCTCATGATGCACTCGGCATCCCATGTGCCTGATACAGGCCATCTATACTTTTCCTCTAACTGTTTGGTATACTCTACCCATAAATCTAGATATAATATGGCACTTATGCCATGCTTCTGATACATAAAATGACCTGGACTGTCCCTAGGCGGGACAGGAACTGCTTCTTCTAACAGACCTTTTCTAGTTCTTAACTGACGTAGTCTGGAAAATAACGGCATGACTGAACTGTTAATCTAGACACAATACAATACACAATGAACACGATAATTACTCCACCTTCATACCACGACATTAAAATACATGAAGAACATTTAAAATAACAGTTCGGACAGAATACTACCTGGAATACTGAAAACAGAATACATGAATTTTCTCGAGAACAGAACTGACTAGAACAGAAACTAGATGCACTGCTGAAACAGTACGAAACTTACCGGTCTCATAAAGAGACACGTCAGGACCCGCATCCACCGAAGTGGACACTTCGTTTTGGGTCTGTGTACCACCAACCCACGGACCAGAGTCAATTAGATTGACCCTGTCTAGATACTACCCCAGCAATGGTACTCACCGGGCAGCAAGAACGGAAGGCCTCGGACTGGACTGGACTGCTTCGACGCCGAACGGACGAACTTCGGACTTCTGTTACGGGTGGGCCTCCGGATACCTCGGACCTTGGACTCTCGGCTTGGGCTCTGGTCGGGACTCGCCGCGTTCCTCCACCGCCTCGTCTGGATGCTGGACCGCCACCTCCGTCTCCTCCGTGGGCCTGAGGGATACTTGAAGCAGAAATATCTGCACGTGCACGGTATGGTTCCGTCACGGCTGCAGAGGGTCAGGGGGCCGGCGTGGCTTCACCGGCGCGTGGGGAAAGGGCAAGTCCCTATTGGGGCGCCATTATGTGGTATATAAATAAATAATACCGGATCTAGGTTTTACTGGACATAGCAATAACAGATAGCTCAATAAATAAGAGTCAAGATTCGAGGTAGTAGGAGTTTGCAGGTTTAATACAGCATAAAGGACAGGAACAGGACAACCTGCACGGGAACAGGATGGCAGCGCTGCCGGGGGCAGGATCAGAATCGGCGTAACATTTAATAACAGTGCACAAATATATATACTAAAACAGTTACATTACAATGAATTACAGTAGGCGGAGCAGTGGGTGTGGTCAATAGCAGTCGCGAAAGATAAGGGTGAAAATGGGTGTAACAGGGGCGTATACATAGACATGTGATGCGAACGTAACAGAATATGTCATAAATGGGGCGGAAACATGGAGGGGGCTACCTAAGGAGCCGGGACCTCTAACCTAATGGTGCGCGCAAACTGACAATGACGTGTTACTAGGAGAAGCTGGGGGCTATGAACTCTGTGCTAGGAGTAGAGACTGAAGTCTGGAGAGTCAGGGCGACATGTACCTAAACAGTATCTAGTATCTGATGTTTAGAGAACATGTTGATAGAATCCAAAAGTTATCGGGGTAAAGGCTAACGGACTCTAAGACTGGAGCATGCATTATTCTACATGTAGTGCGTGATGAAGAATACTAAATGACCATTAAATGCAGTATTTCTCTTACAGGGAGACGTAAAGGCTAGACTGTGACGGAAACTATTGATGCGATTCAGTAGCTTAGGAATGCAGAGAAGGAGGGCTGGACTGATAACTAGAATCATAACATACTCTTGACAGACTCATAGGCAGAGCCAGGCTGAGCCGGGCACTGTGAGGCAGGAAGTAAGTGAAGGGTCGAGGATACAGGTGGGGGCTGTATCGCTCCTCAGCGAGGACTCAGAAGACAGGAGCTGAATCTGGTGTCCGGGCCCTTTTGAGGCCTAGAAACGGGGACTTTACAATGAAATAACGTGCACACTGAGAAACGTGGCAACGTAACTTTACATAGGCCTAATACTCGTAGCTTTCACGAGAACTGGAAACTGGCATACTAGTGATGGACACAACTGTAATTGTGTCTTTAATCGACCATGGGGGATACATATGCATATTTAATCATGCACACATAACATAAGATGGAGGACACGTAGGGACACAGAACATGGCAAAATTTACTTTTCCACATTCCCTCCTTGTCACTACGTTTCCATCAGGAAACATCAATATTCATGATACCATCTATCATTTCATACAGTATCATTTGCTCGTCTCGAATTTTCTTGGAACGGGATTTAGAACGGGACTTAGGACTAGGAATACAAGAGGTAGCACAAATGCCGCAAATCGCAGGGCCACATTGTATACAGAGGCAGCAACTGAATATGATCGCTACTGCAATACCCAGAAATGACAATACTTTCCATCCCCAGGCGGAAATTATATTCCAGAACCAACCGGACCATGTCCAGGTGCCTGGATCTTGGTGTAACATATGGGCAATTTTATGGAGTCTGGTAATAGCTGAATAAACAGACGGCGCGTTATTAGGTATGAAAATGCAGCAACTAGATCCGATGACTCTACATGCCCCGCCCCTATCGGCCAGTATGACGTCAAGGACGAGACGATTCTGGAGCACGACAATTCTCATAAAGGATTGCTCTTCGGTTAAGTTACCTAGAGCAGAAGTAGTCTCAATCACTACTGCTTCAAGTGTTCTGGTTAATCTACGTATCAGTTTACTATTTACAACAGTACCTAAGTAGGGGAAGACACCTTTATTGATATCTATGTATTGTTCTAGAGCAGTTTCAGTATAATCGACAATCGGGAAATTTCTCTTGTGTCTAGTATGTACTAGGTGGGAATTCCTATGATAGTCAGGTGGGGCTAGGAAAACTGGTGGCAGTAGGAAGGCAATGTAACATGTACCATCCCAATCAAGGGGCAGACGAACATATGCGGTCTGACCACAAACAAAATAAGAATGACGTGAAGCTTTGAAAATAGATTTCCCACTGTCACTATACTTGACAATAGTAGTACAATCACTATGGCCTACATGTACGGAACCATTATTTCGGACACATAATTCACCTTTGACTGGTAGTACTGAAATAGCAGGTAAGTCTGGAGTAGAATCAGACTGAACATTCAGGACCATAAAATTCGAAGAATAATTACCTAGATTATAAACTTCATTTTCTAGATCTAACCCTGTTCTGTGGGGAAGACCTTGCTTGTCTGGGAAACATGTACTGTTAAGAAAAGACATATCTGTTGAGGATGACGTTAACGTGGACCATGCTCCACACGAACCTTTATGTGAAAATGGATAAGGAAAGAGTGGCAGAACTCCCTTCGGTGTCTGGAAAGGGGGGAGTCGACCACACACCCAACAATTAGTGGCATTGCTGGTCTGGTGTGAATAATGTAACATGCGGATAAAAGAATTATTACGCATAGCAAGACGATAAGAAAGTTCATGAGGAGGCAGATCACTAAACGTGTGCTCTACTGTAACATTAGCAGACTTATTTACATGAGAAACTGAAAAACACAAATAAAATGCATAACTGGTGCAGGAAATCATAATGCTGAAATATAGCGGAAAACATAAAATAATAGTGCAACTTCTAGAGTTCTCACTAACTCTCTCTCTATGGGGGTCTATTATATACATGTCAGAAACCGGTCTAACCGTTTCACCTAGGGGAGGACTTAGACAATCAAATTGGCTGACTTATTTTACTAGACCTTAGTTTAAGCTTATACTCCTGCTGCGGAGTTTTCTCTAACAGGGAAGGGTTCGTAGCAATGTCTTTTGCGGGACAGTCCTTAAGAATAGTACTTTGGCAGTCTTTAGAATCCTCGGAAATGTTCTTTGAAACAGGCTTTAGTCCAAAAAATCTTTTCACATGTGACAGGTGGACCCAGCCCTTCCTGCCTTCCAGCTTGACGGCAGTACGGGTGGCCAGGAGGACCTGTCGGGGTTCCTTCCAGCGAGGCTCCAGCGGACTTGAACGATCAAAGTTCCTGACCAGAACCATGGATCCGGGAACGATTTCATGCGGTGCCACCTCGGTATTGTCTGGAAATGCGGCAGCAACCTGTGAACGACAAGAGTTGAAGGCAGACATCAAGGAAGCTAGGTAATCTGTCAGCATTATACTTGAAACATCGGTAATACTTCGAGGTCTAGGTGTACCCCACATGTTAGGGGGGCGGCCGAATACGACCTCATAAGGGGACAGACCTGATCTGGAATGTGCGACCATGCGCATATAAAACAAAGCAACTGGCAGAGCTACTAGCCAGTCCACACCTTTCTCTTTACATACTTTTGCAATTCGGATTTTCAGGGTCTGATTATGTCTCTCTACGAGACCGGCTGCTTCTGGATGGCGTACACAATGGAACTTCCACTGGTACCCTAACAACAGGGAGATATGTTTCATGAGCTCAGATGAGAATGGCTGGCCGTTGTC
Organism: Lissotriton helveticus; assembly: GCF_964261635.1. Lineage (NCBI taxonomy): Eukaryota > Metazoa > Chordata > Amphibia > Caudata > Salamandridae > Lissotriton > Lissotriton helveticus. The sequence continues at coordinate 681,070,960 of NC_136072.1, read as the reverse complement.
AGAATATACGACTCGTGGGAGTCCGTAACGGGGGAAGAATTCACGAACCAACTGCTTGGCAGTGGTCGCGGCTGTGTAATCTGGTACTGGATATGCTTCTGTCCACCTGGACAAAGCGCATACAACTACAAGGACATACTTGAAACCTCGACATCGCTCCATCTGAATATAATCCATCTGGAGGACTTCAAAAGGGTGGTCAGGAGGCTGGAATCCACCTTGTTCCACCAGAACACTTTTACCTGGATTAAACTGACAACATATCATACAGGTACGGACTTTCTGCTTGGCTGCAGCTCGTAAATGCTTGTTGAACCAAATGTTCTGGATACTATCTAACATAGCTTTTTCTCCTAAATGTGCTGGACTATGTGCGGTATTGATAATGACTTGAACCATAGAATCGGGGAGAAACCATGTGGCTTTACCCTTCGTTACCCATCCCTGATCTGTCTGGACCCCTCCTTGTTCGGACCATTTCTTGATTTCCTCGGGAGTAGCATGTAACTGGATATCTATGACATCTTGAGTAGGGTCCTTAACTGTCATACAAGTAGTCGGATCTGGAGTATGTGTCTGTGTCGGATTAACTGGAATGTCTGGAGTCTGTGCTGTAAGCTTGGCTGTGCGATCTGCTAGATCATTACCTTGAGAAATAATGTCAGTAACTTTCGTATGTGCCTTGCACTTCATGATAGCAATAGATGTCGGTAAGTGTATGGCATCTAACAGAGCCTGAATAAGGAGACCATGCTGAATCTTGGTTCCATGAGAAGTCATGAAACCTCTCTCCTGCCAGAGCACTCCGAAGTCGTGTACAACTCCGAATGCGTAGCGTGAATCTGTGTAAACATTAACTTTCAGGTTCTTAGCGTGTATGCAGGCTTGTGTCAGAGCAACTAGCTCTGCTGCTTGAGCAGACAGGGTGTCAATACGGTGTGTTTCTATAACTTCAGTGTCAGTAGTCACTGCATACGCGGCTACTAGTTCTCCTGTACTTGTTCTCATACATGAACCATCCACATAAAGTGTCAGGTCGGGATCTGGTAATGGAATATCTGTCAGATCTTGTCTTGGCTTAGTCATAATGTTAACTACTTCCACACAGTCGTGTGTGGCAGGATTTGAATTAACTGACGGTAACAGTGTTGCAGGATTTAGAACGTTGCAGCGTCTGATTTCTATGTGTGGCTGGAACAGTGTCAATTCATAACCTGTTAAACGTGCAATTTCCAAGTGCTGAGTCTGTGTTCGGTTTAAAAGAACTTCCACGGAGTGTGGTACTTGTACTGTCAAGGAATGTCCTAATACTATGGAATCACTTTGTCTGATAGCTAGTGCTGTGGCTGCAACTGACTTGAGGCACGCAGGCAGAGCCTGGGCTACAGGATCTAATGTGCTCGAAAAATAAGCACAGGGCTTGTATTGTCCTGCTTGATCTTGTGTGAGAACAGATAATGCTGTACCTTCCCGTTCTGTGACGAAAAGTGTAAAAGGCTTACTGTAGTTCGGTGTTGCTAGAACTGGAGCTTGGCATAGAGCTTTCTTTAACTCAATAAAACTAAGTGTATGTTCAGATGTCCAAGGGAGGACAGTCGATACGGCTGCCTCCTGTGTCGTTAACTGTATCAGTGGTTTAGCTAGAAATGCATACTGAGGAATCCATTGTCTGCAGTAAGAAGTGAGGCCGATAAAAGCACGTACCTCCTTCTGGGTCTTGGGCTGAGGAAGACTCGCTATTAGCTGGATACGGTCAGGTGTCAACTGCCTACCCCTCTTGGACAGTAAGTGGCCTAAATAGATCACTTGCTGGACACAGAATTGAAGCTTAGAAGGGGACACCTTGTGCCCCATCTCGGCAAGGAAATACAAGACTGTAAGGGATGCTCGCTCGCAAGCACGTTCAGAACGGGCTGTGATCAGTAGATCATCGACATACTGGAGCAGGGCAGTGTCAGTTGGCATGTGAATGTTGTCTAGTTGTCTCTTAAGTGCTTGACTGTAAATACTAGGACTTTCTGTGAAACCTTGAGGAGCTCGTGTGAACATATAGCTCCTTCCATTTAAACAAAATCCGAAAAGGAACTGGCTGTCTGGATGAATGGGGACACTGAAAAACGCGTTCTTGAGGTCTATGACTGTAAAAAATGAGGCTTCAGAATCAATGGCTGTCAATAGGGAAGAGATATCTGGGACAACTGGGTACTGGGGAATGATACATTTATTGAGTTCTCGTAGGTCAATCACTAATCGATATACTGGGGGTGCATTTGGATCAGTACGTTTCATGACTGGAATGATCGGAGAATTACATACATTGGAGTCAGTTTCTACAACTACTCCTTGAGCCATGAGCTCGTCAATAATTTTGGATAAGGCTGCTACAGCCTCAGGTGGCAATCTGTACTGTCTGATTCGTGGCAACACTACACCTGGCTTGAGAGTCACACGATGGGGTGTGATTTGCATATAGCCAACATCAGTTGGACCTTGCGCCCATAGATGCTGCGGAACATTGGACAATCTTGGATCAAAATCTCGTAATACATAGTGACCCTTGAAGTCACGTAGGAACAGTCGTATTCCCTCTGGGGAACAGCAAATAACTGCACCTAATTCTTTCAGTGTTTTAATGCCTAACAGATTTTCTGGACATGACTTCGTAAGTAACAGATCAGTAGTGCGGGACAATGGACCTACTTCTAGAGTAACTGGCTGAGATATCTCGTTTACAATAGGCTTTCCTGAAAATCCAAGGGAAACATTTCTAGAGCCTGAGAGCGGAGCCCCTGGAACTTCGGCGTGACTAATGGTGGTCCTACTTGCCCCTGTATCAATCAGAAACTTTCTGTCCTTCCCTAATACTTGACTATGAACATAGGGACCCTCTTGATCTACAGGAATCTCGATGAGAGGCAAGCCTACCTCCCTCTCTAGGCTGTTTCATGAATATGGCTGATACTCTGGATACTCAGACTGCGCATACTGGTACATCTGCTGTGTAACATGCCGTGTTGCAGCAATAGGCTGCGGTGCTGGAACTGTCTGTTGTGCATTCTGTGGCTGAGAAGTCTGTGAAACTTGTTCTTGTCTAGGCGGACGTGGTCTTTCTTTAGTTTTACCAGTAGCTATATTGTGTTTCAGAACTGCACACTCGTTTATGAAATGACCTGGCTGTTTACAATAATTGCATGTCCCTTTAACGGGAGCTGTAGGATGACTGGCTTGATTCGGACCCCTCTTCTGACTGTCTTGTGGAACAGATTGTGCAACTAGTACTTTCATTTTCGTGTCTTTCATACGTTTTCTTTCATGATCTTGCTCTTCTCTGATTCTATTCTGGTGGTACTGAAGCATCTGTAACATCTGGGACGGGGTATTAGCTTGCCATGTACTTTCGACTTTCAAAACTCGATTCTTAACTTGTGGACTTGAATTCTCGACTAATTTAGTAACAAAAAGATGAGGGTATGACTCGCTACTTGTCTTGAGGCCATTGTTGATACTAAAGCATTTCTCAAATCTAGAATAAAAATCACTAGTGTCTTCATCTTGTTTCTGTTTACAGGCTGAGATTGCATCCCAGTCTTCCTTTTTAGTGGCTAATAATCTTGGCAAAACTTGTATTAACAATTCTGGTAATTCTTTACATTTCTCTCCTAGACCGGTACCTGGTACTCGTATCTTATCTTCAGCTTCGAGAACTGCCCAATCGATCTTTTTCTCTCCCACCTCCCAATCTTTTTCCTTGAGTTTTTCATATACCCCTGCGGGCAACAGGACTTTTAGCATTTTAATAATATCTGGATACGTGTATTCTCCCATACGGAGCATGTCTTTTAATTCTCGGTGGAACCCTGCTGGATCTTTGTCATGACAGGGAATTAATTTCTTCATCTCTAAGAGTTCCATCTTTGTAATCGGAGTGTAAACAAACACTCGTTGCATTTCACCATCTGTTGTCCTGACTGGGTGTACTTCTCGTAACGGATTCTGTCTATCTATGTAAAAGGGTTTACTTTCTGGGGGTGAGACATGAACAAAATGCGGGTTCAGAAACGTTCTATATTTGTGGCGCTGTTCTAGAATGACACTAATTAAATCGGTACCTAAACCTTTCCATCTATACTGGAGTAACTCGTTCAGGACATCGTATAACGGACCTGGATCAGAATGTTGACCCTCATACAGAGTAATGAGGTGCTGGATCATATACATACCCACCAGTCGTTGCTCGGCTGGGGGCAATTTCAGAAACATTTGTGCCACTATTTCGTCTGGAAAAGTGGTAGAATCAGTAATCCATCGGACTGCTGATCGGACTAGTTCTTGTTCATGCATAGTACTTAACTCACTATAACCGATTCGTGATTTCAGAATGTGATCGGTAGCTTGAAATACTTGTTCTAGAGAACCTTGTTCTGGTGCTGGATGATGTAAAACTGACTTGTGTTCTAGGCGCAAATGGCGATCTGGAAATCTAGATTTTCCTACATACGCTATTCTAGTGGGATTCTCGTCGTCTACCTCTTCGGTAGAGTCATTTTCTTTCTCGCTTACTTGTGCTGCTTTACGTTGTTCGTGTAACTTTATTATTTCTTTACGGATTTTCTTGTACATACTCTCTATACTACTGATAGTCTTGTGTTTACCCTCGGCTATATTATCACTCCACCTTGTCAGGATTTTCATTTCGGCCTGATCTTTAGTCGGGGAATCTTGTTCTCTTATTAGACAATTAATCAGAAACTTTAATATCATGAGCTGGATCTCAGCTTTCCTTTGAGACATGGCTTCACCAATACTTTCTGGATCATCCCCTGTACGGATGAAACAATATATTCTGTCTAGATCTCCTTTCATATCTGGTAGGGTGTCTAAATACCCGGTCACCCGTCTTACACGGATGGAATATATTACTGTACTATCATCACCGGCAACTGGATCATAGCGGCATTCAGTAAGAGCTCGTCGGATTTCTGCAACGGACTTAAATTTGGGCGTACGCTGTAACGCACATTCATGTAACTCGGCCAACGTTCTACGTTGGTGCGGTGGCGGGGTACCAGGAGGACCTCCTCCTGCGGCCCCTAAACTGGAATCGTCGACTGATACTCTTCGTACTAGCGCGGCGGGAAATTGTAATGTAGGCTGGACCGGGGGTACCGTAGCGGGTACTCCGGTGACTGGAGGAGCAGGATTTACATTATTTACAGGAGCTGGCGGAACAGGATTTGCATATTCTGGGACTGTGTCGTCCAAATAGGACGAGATGAAAATATCAGCTGCGGTCGGTTTGTGACGTAGCTTAGTCGGAACTAGTGGTGGCGGAAAATTACTGGATGCCTCCGGGGTCGCTTTTGGCAAGCCCTCGGCAAGAAGAGGATACATACCCTTAATAAGGGCATGCCTCTGTCTGTCTGACTGTTCTGTTTTAACTCGTTCACCTATCTCGATTAGTTCCCTTTCTTGGGCTCGTTCTAAGGATTCTCTACTTAGTTCTGACTTTCTGATTTCTTTTTCGGTTCTTTTATGAGATTCTTTGCGCCATAACTCGATGGCATCTTTCTGTGACTGTCTGGCTTTCTTTTTCCATAATGCTTCTTCTACTCTCATGATGCACTCGGCATCCCATGTGCCTGATACAGGCCATCTATACTTTTCCTCTAACTGTTTGGTATACTCTACCCATAAATCTAGATATAATATGGCACTTATGCCATGCTTCTGATACATAAAATGACCTGGACTGTCCCTAGGCGGGACAGGAACTGCTTCTTCTAACAGACCTTTTCTAGTTCTTAACTGACGTAGTCTGGAAAATAACGGCATGACTGAACTGTTAATCTAGACACAATACAATACACAATGAACACGATAATTACTCCACCTTCATACCACGACATTAAAATACATGAAGAACATTTAAAATAACAGTTCGGACAGAATACTACCTGGAATACTGAAAACAGAATACATGAATTTTCTCGAGAACAGAACTGACTAGAACAGAAACTAGATGCACTGCTGAAACAGTACGAAACTTACCGGTCTCATAAAGAGACACGTCAGGACCCGCATCCACCGAAGTGGACACTTCGTTTTGGGTCTGTGTACCACCAACCCACGGACCAGAGTCAATTAGATTGACCCTGTCTAGATACTACCCCAGCAATGGTACTCACCGGGCAGCAAGAACGGAAGGCCTCGGACTGGACTGGACTGCTTCGACGCCGAACGGACGAACTTCGGACTTCTGTTACGGGTGGGCCTCCGGATACCTCGGACCTTGGACTCTCGGCTTGGGCTCTGGTCGGGACTCGCCGCGTTCCTCCACCGCCTCGTCTGGATGCTGGACCGCCACCTCCGTCTCCTCCGTGGGCCTGAGGGATACTTGAAGCAGAAATATCTGCACGTGCACGGTATGGTTCCGTCACGGCTGCAGAGGGTCAGGGGGCCGGCGTGGCTTCACCGGCGCGTGGGGAAAGGGCAAGTCCCTATTCGGGCGCCATTATGTGGTATATAAATAAATAATACCGGATCTAGGTTTTACTGGACATAGCAATAACAGATAGCTCAATAAATAAGAGTCAAGATTCGAGGTAGTAGGAGTTTGCAGGTTTAATACAGCATAAAGGACAGGAACAGGACAACCTGCACGGGAACAGGATGGCAGCGCTGCCGGGGGCAGGATCAGAATCGGCGTAACATTTAATAACAGTGCACAAATATATATACTAAAACAGTTACATTACAATGAATTACAGTAGGCGGAGCAGTGGGTGTGGTCAATAGCAGTCGCGAAAGATAAGGGTGAAAATGGGTGTAACAGGGGCGTATACATAGACATGTGATGCGAACGTAACAGAATATGTCATAAATGGGGCGGAAACATGGAGGGGGCTACCTAAGGAGCCGGGACCTCTAACCTAATGGTGCGCGCAAACTGACAATGACGTGTTACTAGGAGAAGCTGGGGGCTATGAACTCTGTGCTAGGAGTAGAGACTGAAGTCTGGAGAGTCAGGGCGACATGTACCTAAACAGTATCTAGTATCTGATGTTTAGAGAACATGTTGATAGAATCCAAAAGTTATCGGGGTAAAGGCTAACGGACTCTAAGACTGGAGCATGCATTATTCTACATGTAGTGCGTGATGAAGAATACTAAATGACCATTAAATGCAGTATTTCTCTTACAGGGAGACGTAAAGGCTAGACTGTGACGGAAACTATTGATGCGATTCAGTAGCTTAGGAATGCAGAGAAGGAGGGCTGGACTGATAACTAGAATCATAACATACTCTTGACAGACTCATAGGCAGAGCCAGGCTGAGCCGGGCACTGTGAGGCAGGAAGTAAGTGAAGGGTCGAGGATACAGGTGGGGGCTGTATCGCTCCTCAGCGAGGACTCAGAAGACAGGAGCTGAATCTGGTGTCCGGGCCCTTTTGAGGCCTAGAAACGGGGACTTTACAATGAAATAACGTGCACACTGAGAAACGTGGCAACGTAACTTTACATAGGCCTAATACTCGTAGCTTTCACGAGAACTGGAAACTGGCATACTAGTGATGGACACAACTGTAATTGTGTCTTTAATCGACCATGGGGGATACATATGCATATTTAATCATGCACACATAACATAAGATGGAGGACACGTAGGGACACAGAACATGGCAAAATTTACTTTTCCACAAGAGGCTATGTGAGCACTATCTATGAGCAGCAGTTACATTTTTACACAAGGACACAGTGCTGCTTTTACTTACAGCGTCCACGGCCCCACCAAATGTGCCCACTGCTCAGCCAAACTCTTACACACATTCCAGAAATTTACAGAAACAGAACCGGAGGTGGAGCCCTCTTGTACACCTCTCCTAAAATGTGGGTGGAATGGCCTCACACTTCACTTCAGAGCACTGCATGTATTTTTTGTAATTAGCAAAATTGCATTGCTCAATAACATAGGCTGTGTAATTACTTCTTGGCAGAAACCTTATCGAGCATTACTAGGATAAGTTGTAGCTTTCTCGCACCTTTTAACTGAACTCACATAAGAGCAGCTCCTCTAACACATCCCGCTGGTGTGGTGCTGAAAGTTAAACGTTTCAATAACTTTCTCCTCTGTAGGACAGAGGGGAGTGGGGTACTTGGAGCACATTAGGAGGGTCCAGAGCCCATGCTCCTATGGGTAGATCAAAGAATCAAAAAAGGGGGCTTCTGTTCCTAAGAGAGGAGAATAAGTGTTACTCACAGGTGTGTCTGGACTTATATTATGAGGACAGTCAACATGACAGGTCTAATGTTGCCCTCACGCATCCCCAAAGGGATGTCATGGTTCATCATAGGTGGTGCGCCTCGTTGGGCCAACGCTGCAATGCCCTACGGGTCCCCCGAAGGATCACTTTGGCGGAGATCTTTTTAAGAGATGTCGTATGATGCGTGCAAGTGAGGTGATTAGTGTGGTGGAGTAGTACAATGTGGTGGTGGGTTAAAACTGATACAGGAGGTCACAAACTATCTTTTAATAATTAGACCACCCTGTCAGAGATAAAAACCTATAAAAGGCTGATGCTACCCTGGAGGTTTGAAGGAACCCTGGTAGTCAGTGTATGGCAACTATGTGGGGAGAATATCCCTTAGTAGTAAGGTGGAGGCCTCACGTTGGTCTGTCACTCAATGATTCGTCAACATGTTTCGCGCCTATCAAATTGGTCTGAAGGATCTGTGGTGCTTCGTCAGGACATTTGCATCTATAATGAAAAACTACCCCACACAATAATCGTGCCCCTAAAGTGCAACCTACTGTCTGTGTGGTTAAAGGTCCAACCTGTAAAAGAAAGAGATACAAAGAGAAAGAAAGGGAGAGGTTACTTTGTCCCTGATATCACAGTATTTTTTGCTGCCAAAGGATATCAAAGGCTGAGAAAGGGGAAATGTCTGGTAGCACGGCCAGGCAGTACACATGAAAGAGTTAAAATGATAAAGATTGACACCAACAGACACCAAAGCAGGACACCAAATCCGTGCTGTTGCAGTGAAGTCCAAAAGAACATTGTAACTGCAACGCAGGTCGATTAAAAGCATGGTAGTGATGTATCTAAGGCAATACCAACATGTGCCAAACATAAATGGTAAATAACCCAATGCGGATGTGTTAGCATTCATTGTGGTTGATCGAGATTTTGTTGCTCGATATTGTCAGCTTTGAGTATGTGTGCCAGTTTGTGCTACAAAATGGTATGTGCTTGTGAGCTCAAACTATGCATTGTACAGCAGTAATGAAGGCAGATGGACTGAATAAACACAGAAGCGGACATATCAAGTGGTGGTTGTGCTCATGCTTGCATTCGAACGTGCTTACATTAGAAAGTGCTCAAAATGCCTGTTGCCCATTAGAGGCTTATGACTAAGCACCTGATGCAATGATACGTTTGTGACTATTTGCCTATGTTATAACTATGCGTGAAAAAGTCCTGTCAACGATAAAAGGTAATTATTCAAGTCAGTGTAGCTGGAGACCACACACTGTATTCAAACTTACCCTCAAGGAGAGCGCCGATACCGTGTTCATATAGCTGGCACCATGCTTCTCACCTTAATGTGTGTGTAAGTAGACATGGACATGTCATCTCCAGAGTACCTTACTTTTAGCGCCTCTGCCTTAAATTAAAAATGCAAAGAAAAATGCGTTGGCAAGTTTCAGAATGTTTTTCATCAATACCTGCACCTATGCAGTTTGCAGAATTCGGAGTAGATATGTTAGTGTGTTATTTCTATCCATTAACTTACCAACTTGCACAGCAGCTCTTTAACCACGGAAATTCTTAAAAACATAATATCCATGATGGTATGTTACCTCTTAGCCGAACAGAGCAGTGGTGGGCAGGGTTGCTGGGATGAAGTAATTTGAGGACAGGAAATATCAAGGACGCCGACCACAGGGAAAGGAAAAAAAAGCATTTACAAAGCAATAGGTCTCGCATTTACGCCAGTTTGAGCTATTGACATTGCAAATAATAATGCCTTTTATATTTGTTTTTGTTTTAAAAACATAGATAAAAGGCATTCTTATTTACAATGCAAATATCAGAAACTCTCGTAACTGCGAGACCTATTGCATTGCAAATGCTTGTTTCTTTATCCCAGAGTTACCGTGTTCAGGGTCGGGTGAGGATACGGCAACACCAAAGACTCTCCAAGGGGTGACAGAATGCACGCGCATCAACTCAGTACCAGCGATAGGCTGAGAAGAAGACTGTCTGACCTGTAATATGTTACTAAATGAAGCCAACTCTGTAATCAAATAACAGGACTCTCTAGGGATTGACTTGGACGTCACTTTACATCATGATCTTATGTGAACTATGTGTATTTTTGGAAGCTGCAAATGATAGCAAACCGGGATCTCTGATGCCTGCGTTGGGCATAGGGGAAATAGATATATTATTTACTTGGATGAGGAGGACAATGACTAATGAGCTGCACTGATAGGACAGGGATTTTACTAATGCTGAAAAAACGGGAAATGGTAACTGGTTTAAAACCAGTGCATGACCACTCACACCACCCCTCCAAGATTACTGCTTCTTCTGACTAATGGCGATGTTTTTCAGCTTAGGAGCTGGCTGTGCCATCCCACCCGTCACTGCTTATAAGGCAGCAAGATCCCTAACGTCTGCTGTTGTCGAGTGCCACAGCCCTCCTGCACACGCTTCTATGGACAGGAGAGTGCTGCAAATCTTGGGTGCCCGCTATGCCATCCCACCCATCACGAGAAACATTTCCATTACAATGCCAATAGCTTTAACTCTAAAAACATGCTAAACCTGTTGCATTGCAAATGCTTGTTCTTATCAAACAAGTTGGCACAATGTTTCATTAAGGCTCTAGAAAATGCAACAATGATCTGTGGAGTGGACACCTCACATCCTCATCTATCGTGTAAGCAAACCAATACAAGCCCTTGGCTTGGCTCTCCCTGTGAACTTGCCTGCTCGCCCACCTCTTAGGCTTTAATTGTTTTAACCTAAAGACGTTTTATTTTGCCGTGCTGTTACCACAATGTTGCCTCAGCACAAGCAGGCGCTGGCCAAAGCAACACAGCACGCATTTGTGCTACTGTTGCAAACTGGAGCGTCTGTGATTACATTACTGCGCATCTCACAACAGTGCACCCATTCAGCCCCGGGCAGGACACTGCGAGGTCTCAGTCCCCTCGGAAACAGCCCAGCCGCTTAATGGCTGCTCCGGTAGGTGAGCTTTGACATCATAGAGAGGCATTGTAAAAACAGGCGTGGGTTTGGGGCGGGCCAAGGGGCGAGGTGCGCGGCCTGGTGTGCCAGGAAAGGGCCAGTGGGCCAGCCTCCGGCGAGGAAACAAACATTGTGCTAAAAAAGTTCACTGGTACGTGTCTAAATGAACACACGCGGTAAGTGATTCTAGGATGCATTAGTCGTTGCATAAATCATATATTAAAATCTGGCACATAAATGGTGCGAGTCACAAATGGAATTCTAAACTGATGTTTTTTTCATTAGGGATCAATATATTCCACAGCGCAGTTACTTATTGTCTTTGGCCTCGGTAACATAACAAACAAGCAAGCGAGTGGTGCGCTCACGCGCCACAGCGAGACATCTGTTATGCATTATCGCGCACACATCTGTGCACGATAATTCAAAACAGATGTGGCCCATGCAGGTAACCGCAAGCAATAGGCCGTGGGCGAAGCAAAGGCGGGACATGCACCCGCCTTTGGCCAATTGCTTCCTGTCTTTCTCAGAAAGACGCACGCAAAGGCGAATATCCTCTGAACGAAAACAAACCACATGCACAAGTGTGTGGTGAGCTTTCCAAAGCCATGTTACTGTTTACATAAAGTCTTGCCAGAGCAGCGCATGTGCCCTGCTACAGGCTCGACCTAAAAATGACAATATCGAGAAACACAATCTCGATCAACTACAAAGAATGCTAACACATCCGCATTGGGTTATTTACCATTTATGTTTGGCACATGTTGGTATTGCCTTAGATACATCACTACCATGCATTTAATCAACCTACATTACAGTGACAATGTTCTTTGGTGACATCATTGCTACAGCACGGATTTGGTGTCCTACTTTGTGTCTGTTGATGTCAATCTTTATCATTTTAACTCTTTCATGTGTACTGCCTGGTCATACTTCCAGACAGTTCCCTCTTTCCTCCGCCTTTGATATCCTTTGGCAGCACAAACTGCTGTGATATCAGGGACACAGTAACCTCTCCCTTTCTTTCTTTTTGTATCTCTTTCTTTTACAGGTTGGACCTTGAAAGACACAGACAGTAGGTTACACTTTAGGGGCACCATTATTGTGTGGGTTTGTTTTTCATTATAGATGGTAATGTCCTGACGAAGCGACACGAATGCTTCAGACCAATTTCATAGGCGCGAAACATGTTGACGAATCATTGAGTGAGACACCAACGTGAGGCCTCCACCCCACGACGATAGGGTATTCACCCCACATAGTCGCCATACACTGACTACCAGGGTTCCTTTCAAATCCCAAGGGTAGCATCGGTCTTTTATAGGTATTTTTATCTCTGACAGGGAGGACTACTTATTAAAAGATATTTTGTGACCTCCCCTATCAATTTGAACAAAGAACCATGTTTTACTACTCCAGCACACTAGTCACCTCACTTGCACACATCATACAGCATCTCTTAAAAAGATCTCCGCTAAAGTGACCCTTCGGGGGACCCATAGGGCATTGCAGCGCCTGCCCATTGAGGAGCATCACCCTATGATGAAGCATGACATCCCCTTGGGGATGTGTGAGGACAACATGAGACAGTCATGTTGATTGTCTTGATGATAAAAGTCAAGACACACCTGTGAGCAACACTTGTTCTCCTCTCTTAGGAGCAGAAGCCCCCTTTTTTGATTTGCTGAAGGTTAAACACAAGAAAGACACTCTCCCTTTCACTTACTTACCTTTGAACTAGCCTAGAAGTCAGCTGTTTGTCGCTGCTAGTATCCGTTCCAGGTACTGCAGATAGACTACATTCATATGGAAAGATGCAATAACTTGAAGTATGTCCTTGTGGTTGTTTGTGCCTTTTCCAGATGGATAGAGGCCTACCCCCTAAACGATAATACTGCCTTGTCTACAGCCGAGGTTTTGCTCAAAGAATTTTATCCCAGATATGGCTTGCCGAGGATGGTATGGAGTGATAATGGAAGTGAATTTGTGGTTCAGATTATGAAGAAAGTATGTGCCGGTCTGGGTATTAAACAGAAATTTCATGCTACAAATCACCCCCAGTCAGCAGGCCTGGTCGAGTGCTATAATGGCACTCTGAAGCTGAAGTTGGCCAAGGTGCAAGCAAGCTCTAGTCTTACATGGCCCGATGCATTACCATTGGCACTTTTGTCCACGCGGACGACAGTACATTCTCGCGTGGGACTTAGCCCATACGAGATTGTTTTTGGACGTCCGGCGAATGTCTGGTGTGTGCCGAGGCCCAAGAAGTACAGTGATATCGAGTACCCTATGTTGGTTAACTACTTACATGATTTGACTGCTAAATTGCGTGTTCTTCACCAACAGGTCCATGACACTTTGCCTTCACTTTCTGTAGACGCAGGCCACACGATCCAACCTGGCGACTGGATTCTAACCTGGAATTTTCAGAGGTCAAAGAACTTGGAACCAAGATGGACCGGTCCATACCAAGTCCTGTTATCAACTCGGACTGCTATTAAGGTGTTCGGCAAGAAAAACTGGGTACATGGTACCCATTGCAAGAAGATACCTTTGCCCTTACCGTACGATAAGTGGGTCCGGGAAGGTGTTTGTCGATTCCGAGAGTGAAAGGGTTCCAAGATTTGTACCTTTTAGCGATGCACATCTGGAATGGACTCAGTCATAACGTGCGGATAATGAAGTCTTGCAAGAAGCTGTGCCGCCGTGTTTGAGACTTGATACTACGCATCCAGAGACACTCTTTCAGGATCAAACTGTGCCTGGTAAAGAACGATACAACTTAAGGTCCAAAAAGGACAAATAAAATTTGAATTTTTTGTGAATTACACTCTTTCAGACAAGAGACTATTTTTCTTTTTCTTTTTTGAGCCACCATCCGGGTTCAGCTGCAGGGTCGCGGTATAAGACTTAAGGGGTGGCCCGCGTATTGACGAAAGGTCTGCGGTTCTAGGGACGTCTAGGACGCCTGGACGCACACTTGAGTGAAGAAGGAAAATTGCAGAGAGCTGCACGTTAGAGGATGGAGTCTGTTGTAACTGAAAGAGATGTTGAGAGAATAGATCTTAAGACAAGATTTTGCACATTGATATGTAGCAAATGTTTTATAATATTGTGCTTTTTGATGTTTTTAAGTATCACATTAGCTTGTGTGGGTTGGATTGTCTATGTTACACAACAGACCTCTGCACCCACCTCCCAACCTATGCTTTCTTTCACTACTGTTTCTTTGCATCAGTTTTATACGTTGCCTGAACATGAGCAAACAAGGAGATCAAAATGTGTCAACAACTCGTTCATATAGTTGTTGCATCAGCATCAGTTAGTAGTAAATACCACTATTTGTTGGGTTTGTGGTCTTATGCCTCATACGACAGATAAAGGTATGCCATATTTGGTTTTACCTTTTTCTTTTAATGGGTCTGTGTGGGCTTTTCAGACCATGAAACAAACATTGTGCTAAAAAAGTTCACTGGTACGTGTCTAAATGAACACACGCCATAAGTGATTCTAGGATGCATTAGTCGTTGCATAAATCATATATTAGGATCTGGCACATAAATGGTGCGAGTCACAAATGGAATTCTAAACTGATGTTTTTTTCATTAGGGATCAATATATTCCACAGCGCAGTTACTTATTGTCTTTGGCCTCGGTAACATAACAAACAAGCAAGCGAGTGGTGCGCCCACGCGCCACAGCGAGACATCTCTTATGCATTATCGCGCACACATCTGTGCACGATAATTCAAAACAGATGTGGCCCATGCAGGTAACCGCAAGCAATAGGCCGTGGGCGGAGCAAAGGCGGGACATGCACCCGCCTTTGGCCAATTGCTTCCTGTCTTTCTCAGAAAGACGCACGCAAAGGCGAATAGCCTCTGAACGAAAACAAACCACATGCACAAGTGTGTGGTGAACTTTCCAAAGCCATGTTACTGTTTACATAAAGTCTTGCCAGAGCAGCGCATGTGCCCTGCTACAGGCTCGACCTAAAAATGACAATATCGAGAAACACAATCTCGATCAACTACAAATAATGCTAACACATCCGCATTGGGTTATTTACCATTTATGTTTGGCACATGTTGGTATTGCCTTAGATACATCACTACCATGCGTTTAATTAACCTACATTACAGTGACAATGTTCTTTGGTGACATCATTGCTACAGCACGGATTTGGTGTCCTACTTTGTGTCTGTTGATGTCAATCTTTATCATTTTAACTCTTTCATGTGTACTGCCTGGTCATACTTCCACACAGTTCCCTCTTTCCTCCGCCTTTGATATCCTTTAGCAGCACAAAATGCTGTGATATCAGGGACACAGTAACCTCTCCCTTTCTTTCTTTTTGTATCTCTTTCTTTTACAGGTTGGACCTTGAAAGACACAGACAGTAGGTTACACTTTAGGGGCACCATTATTGTGTGGGTTTGTTTTTCATTATAGATGGTAATGTCCTGACGAAGCGACACGAATGCTTCAGACCAATTTCATAGGCGCGAAACATGTTGACGAATCATTGAGTGAGACACCAACGTGAGGCCTCCACCCCACGACGATAGGGTATTCACCCCACATAGTCGCCATACACTGACTACCAGGGTTCCTTTCAAATCCCAAGGGTAGCATCGGTCTTTCATAGGTATTTTTATCTCTGACAGGGAGGACTACTTATTAAAAGATATTTGTGACCTCCCCTATCAATTTGAACAAAGAACCATGTTTTACTACTCCAGCACACTAGTCACCTCACTTGCACACATCATACAGCATCTCTTAAAAAGATCTCCGCTAAAGTGACCCTTCGGGGGACCCATAGGGCATTGCAGCGCCTGCCCATTGAGGAGCATCACCCTATGATGAAGCATGACATCCCCTTGGGGATGTGTGAGGACAACATGAGACAGTCATGTTGATTGTCTTGATGATAAAAGTCAAGACACACCTGTGAGCAACACTTGTTCTCCTCTCTTAGGAGCAGAAGCCCCCTTTTTTGATTTGCTGAAGGTTAAACACAAGAAAGACACTCTCCCTTTCACTTACTTACCTTTGAACTAGCCTAGAAGTCAGCTGTTTGTCGCTGCTAGTATCCGTTGGAGGTGCTGCAGATAGACTACATTCATATGGAAAGATGCAATAACTTGAAGTATGTCCTTGTGGTTGTTTGTGCCTTTTCCAGATGGATAGAGGCCTACCCCCTAAACGATAATACTGCCTTGTCTACAGCCAAGGTTTTGCTCAAAGAATTTTATCCCAGATATGGCTTGCCGAGGATGGTATGGAGTGATAATGGAAGTGAATTTGTGGTTCAGATTATGAAGAAAGTATGTGCGGGTCTGGGTATTAAACAGAAATTTCATGCTACAAATCACCCCAGTCAGCAGGCCTGGTCGAGTGCTATAATGGCACTCTGAAGCTGAAGTTGGCCAAGGTGCAAGCAAGCTCTAGTCTTACATGGCCCGATGCATTACCATTGGCACTTTTGTCCACGAGGACGACAGTACATTCTCGCGTGGGACTTAGCCCATACGAGATTGTTTTTGGACGTCCGGCGAATGTCTGGGGTGTGCCGAGGCCCAAGAAGTACAGTGATATCGAGTACCCTATGTTGGTTAACTACTTTCATGATTTGACTGCTAAATTGCGTGTTCTTCACCAACAGGTCCATGACACTTTGCCTTCAGTTTCTGTAGACGCAGGCCACACGATCCAACCTGGCGACTGGATTCTAACCTGGAATTTTCAGAGGTCAAAGAACTTGGAACCAAGATGGACCGGTCCATACCAAGTCCTGTTATCAACTCGGACTGCTATTAAGGTGTTCGGCAAGAAAAACTGGGTACATGGTACCCATTACAAGAAGATACCTTTGCCCTTACCGTACGATAAGTGGGTCCGGGAAGGTGTTGCCGATTCCGAGAGTGAAAGGGTTCCAAGATTTGTACCTTTTAGCGATGCACATCTGGAATGGACTCAGTCATAACGTGCGGATAATGAAGTCTTGCAAGAAGCTGTGCCGCCGTGTTTGAGACTTGATACTACGCATCCAGAGACACTCTTTCAGGATCAAACTGTGCCTGGTAAAGAACGATACAACTTAAGGTCTAAAAAGGACAAATAAAATTTGAATTTTTTGTGAATTACACTCTTTCAGACAAGAGACTATTTTTCTTTTTCTTTTTTGAGCCACCATCCGGGTTCAGCTGCAGGGTCGCGGTATAAGACTTAAGGGGTGGCCCGCGTATTGACGAAAGGTCTGCGGTTCTAGGGACGTCTAGGACGCCTGGACGCACACTTGAGTGAAGAAGGAAAATTGCAGCGAGCAGCACGTTAGAGGATGGAGTCTGTTGTAACTGAAAGAGATGTTGAGAGAATAGATCTTAAGACAAGATTTTGCACATTGATATGTAGCAAATGTTTTATAATATTGTGCTTTTTGATGTTTTTAAGTATCACATTAGCTTGTGTGGGTTGGATTGTCTATGTTACACAACAGACCTCTGCACCCACCTCCCAACCTATGCTTTCTTTCACTACTGTTTCTTTGCATCAGTTTTATACGTTGCCTGAACATGAGCAAACAGGGAGATCAAAATGTGTCAACAACTCGTTCATACAGTTGTTGCATCAGCATCAGTTAGTAGTAAATACCACTAATTGTTGGGTTTGTTGTCTTATGCCTCATACGACAGATAAAGGTATGCCTTTTAATGGGTCTGTGTGGGCTTTTCAGACCATGTTTATCTATGCAAATGAGGTACGCCCCTTACGTTCCCTTAAAGATAACTCCAGCAATAATGCCTTGATAAGGGGAATAGTAGCTATGATCCGAGATATTGAAACATATAATGCTATCCCTAAGGATGAGGTGCAGGCTTATGTTGGTTGGAACGTGACTGGATATAGTACCAGCTTGACAGAGAAGGAGGGACGAAAAAACTCTCCCCCTATTTGGATTGTACCCCACCGAGGCCATTTTTGTCTGCAAGGTACTGGTTGGAATCCGAAAGCTCAGCTAGGTAAGAGTGTGTGTGCTCAAACCTATGTCTATTCATCCCGGACTTCTCCACCGTTTGTGCCAGCTAAAGGCACATATTTTTTTTGTCATGACAGAGCCTACATATGGTTGCCAACTGATTTTTCAGGCACATGTTATGTGGCGTTTTTGCTTCCCCCTACATACACTACTGCTTCAGACTATCATAGAACGAGATATGGTAGAGGTGTCTTCAATCAGGAAGATACTGCAGCACATGAAGTAGGAGATTTCTTCAAGGGCTTCCTGCCCTTTTGGGGTCCTATGATCAATAGTAGGCATATTCGACAGCTCGTCCGCGTTGTTGAAGCTACTATTAATGAGACAGCAGGTGCTCTTAGTAATGTTACAGCTGAGCTTCAAGCGGACTGCCTTATGACTTTGCAGAATCGTATGGTATTAGACATCATACTTGCAGATCGAGGAGGAGTATGTAAATTGATTGGATCTAGTTGCTGTGTTTACATACCAGATAATGCCCCTACAGTATACCAAGCCATCGCTAGCTTACATAAGATCTCTGAGTCTATCCATGTAGACGAAGGAGACTGGTCATTGACAGGATGGTTTTGGGGACTGCTGTCTAAGTGGGGATGGAAGATTCTGACATTCCTTGGTATGGTTTTAGCCATCCTTTTCTCTTGTTGTCTTTGCATCCAGTGTGGTCCCGCCATTTGTAGTCTTTGTGCTACTATGTGTGTTCGGAGATCTGTCCCGAGAGAAGTAGAGAATAATAAAATGATGCTACAGCAACACTTTGATGACCTAATGGATATTGATATAGACCTAGATTCATATTAATATGAGTCTTAGGTTATTGCCTACGTAATGGCAAAAGGAGGGACTGAGGTTCTGTAATTCTCGAGTCTGACTCCATTTTGTTCTGTGCCACCATTTTGTGTTGCCCTCACGTAGGCCTGTAAAGGTAACCTGGCGAACGAAGTGGCCTGGCCTTCTAAGTTCATGTATACATTAACTGGGTTTCTTTTTGACTCTGAAATGAACTGTAAGAAACTGACCTCTTCACCTGAAACTGACCTCGCAAAGCCAATTTCCCTGATCGATCTTTATCTGAGATTGCCAATCAATGTTCAGGACATCGTTAACTTTTTAGTTTCCTTGCACGTGCTTTATCTTGTTCAGCATCTGTTACTGTTTCCTTTTTTTTGTTTCTTCATTACATGGGTTATGCTTTCAATTATAGGTTTGTCCGGCTTGTGGAGATTGAATTTGGGACATTCCTAATAATTAACGTTTGGGTTGGGAAACTGTAAATTGAGTTTTTGCTATGTGATTCTTTGTTTGAAAATGTATCTTATTGGCTAGAATTTTGTGCAGTGGGTGTACATTTATAATGTGAATATTGGGTATAAAAGGAGACGTCTCGCCTTAGTAAAATGAGCAGTCTCCTGAGAATTTACACCGTGATGTATTTCTAGGATCACTGTTACTAGCTGCAGCTAATAAACTTGGTCTCTGACACCATCCAGAAGTATTCCGTGTCTTTGAATACCAAGACAGGTGAACTCGAAGATCTTAGGCGTGTCCCTGACACCGGTGGGTTAAACCCCGGTTCTTCACACCCTCATAGGAAGGAATTGCCTGTGGAACAAAGGATTTATGGCTGCATGTGTTACTGTGGGCAGGCAGATACTGGAAGAGGGGCGTGGCAAAGCAAAACCGGGCTGCAACATGGCTGCGAGGCACAGTTTTGTGAATTGGCCATACCCTGCCTGGATTGTCACCCACATTCTGGTTGCCTGCCCAACTTGATTTTCCCTTGCACAATTGAGCAAAATATCAACAAATTGTGGGAGATCTAGCCCAATCTGTCAACCCTGCTGCTAAGTGGGCATGCGGCGTGCAGGAGGAGGCGAGATGGGGTGGGTGTGGAAGCCTTGGAGCAGAATGTGCGGGCTGGGGGAGAGGGGAACACAGGGAGAGGGGAGGAGACATGTGTGGAGGGAGCTTGAGCTTTCCTGTGGTCGGTTGTTTGAAGCGGTTTTGGGGATCAAAACAAACTGCGGACGGGGTGAGCCGCTGGGGAGAGATTGTGTGTTGGCAGAGCACGAGGTGCATCATGGGTGAGAGGGGCAGCACCCGTCTCTTCATGAATTCTGTGCCCAAACAGGCAGACAGTAAATCCAAACACGAGCGCTAGTGTTCCATCCAAAGACACATGTTAAAAAAGAGTGCACTCCAGGTATCAAATGACATGAAGCGAAATGACCCATGTAAATGGGCCGATCGCCATGGGCGTAAGAAACATACCCAAAGAAGGGACAAATGAAAACATTCACCACACAATTAAAAGTGGTGGGCGTGACCAAACTTCTCATACCGAATACAGCATGCCATGCGGAGCAGCGCATGCGCGCTGACTCTAGGCTTGACCTAAACAGCACTTGCAGGTTTCTAAAACAGTTTCTGCAACTCAGCGTTGAGAATGAAAAGAGGTTATTTTCTAAAGAAGGTACTTTTGACTTAGAACGTTTAAACAACTCAAAAAGGAAGCTGAAGGATCCTACAAATAAGATAGGTAACAAACAATGGCCGGCTTTCCTGAATTGATATGTGGAAGCAAATAAAATGAAAGTATAAATTACAAATAGATGGGATCATACAGGCACATGGGAGACTCCAATACCAAGTTAGTCACTTGAGGGACAGGGTTAGGCTTGTGCTCCTCCTGCCCTGCTCTTCCATACCTATTTTCCAAATGTGCTACTAAGTAATCTGAATCGGAAGAAAAAAAGTAGGATATATTGGCCATACTTTTTCCCATGCCTGCCAGTGAAGGGTGAGAAAGCTCCAGACAGAGTGCCTGCTGTCCAGCCAGTTCCAGAGGTTGAGGGGATAGCATGCATACGAGTGTGGCTGGTGACTGGTGCAGCGAGACCAGCAACTAATAGAGCAGCTGGCAGTGAAGTGTTAGAGGACAGTACGTGGAATGGCAACCTGATCAACACCCCCACACACCCGATCTATGCCCCATGTCTGATTGTTCCATGCTTGACCCAAAACAACTGAGCTAGCAGTCTAACTATTACCCTGGGTAGTCTCAGAGGCAGTCCATGCAGACTAGCTAGAGCCTCGACATTGACTGAACAGGAGGAACAACATACACTATTCTCTAACAACTCGGATGAAGATGATCCCCGGGAAGGGTCCCTTAATGCTCTCTGTGTGCTGAGAGAATACCTGGGTGCAGGGAGATAGAATGACCACATCTGTCCTGTGTTCCCCTGCAGACTTGGTTAATATTAAGAAACTGTTTTCCAATATCCGGTAAAACCCTTTGAGATTTTGTGAACCGTGTTTAAATGTTATAGGGCCTATTGGATAGATGTGAATCAATTGTTGAGGTGAGATATTGACTATGGAGAAAGAAAATTGCCCATGGCAGGCATCTACAGAAGCCTTTGCCACAATGGGTTGTTGGGTGGTGTGATGGAAGTGTGCCGGTCAAGACAGACTGGACAAAGATTTAAAAGAACAGGCAGAATAAAGGGGAGTCCCCTGCAGATCACTTGGACAGGTCAAAGGACTTTCTTTGGCGGTATGGTGTTGCCCTACATGTCAAACTGTCTTAGGAGACAGTGGTTGCAGTCTTTGTGCAGGAATTGTTGCTGAAATTAGGAAAACCTGGGAACTATCTGCATTGGGTGGCAAAAGAAGTGTGTAGCGGAGTTGGTCGCCAATCATTTTGTAGCAGTGCAGGAGAGAAGGAAGAATTCAAATTAGTCTAGATTGAGGTATTTGCATATGCAGTCTTTTCACAGACTGTCAAAGGGAGGGGAATGGAAGCAATGACCAGAATGGGTGATTAGGGCGGTCATGGAGGGGGTAAAGTGCTGGGACAAAGTAAGGGAAGAGCATACAGAGCCCAGCAGAGCGGTTCATGTTTTAATTGTAGTCAGTTGGGACAATGGAAACATGATTGACCAAATTTAACACAGAACACCAGCCCAAGACTTTCCATCTACCCTATGAATACCATGATTCCTGATTATCAAAATAGGCTATGTGTGCACAGTATGCTTAATGGAAACTCACCTCATGTCTTATTGATACTAGTGCCAACCGGTCAGCTTTCAAAACTTCAGAATTTCATTCCTTTTTTCTGGCTTGCCATTGATGCAAATGGCATATCCAATTCTAAGGTTCCTCATCACATCAATCATGTTTCTATTGCTTTAGGATATATAACAGATAGCATGCCTTTTTGTTGTCCACCAGCAAATTTTCTGGTCTGAGACTTTGGGACAGTGGGTTGCGCACGCTGGGGAGTGTACTTACACGTACCCAAAGTTAATGAAGAGAAAGTATTGACGTGGATTGTGAATCTAAGGATTGTGAATCTAAGGGTTGGGAAAAGCAATGAAAATTGTCTGACACCAATATTTCAGAGGAATTGCTAAAACAAATGCCTACTTCTTTATTGTCTAAATGTGCAAATTATGTTGGTTGTATGATCTCTGTTGACCCTATTCAAATTAGGATTAATTCTATGAAAAAGCTACCTCACATCCCACAGTATTCTCTATATCCTGATGCGGCAACTAGAATTCGACCTGTCATTGCATTGGTAATTAAAGAAGAAGTTGTATTGCCCACTGTAAGTGTTTGCAACACCTTGATTTTCCCAGTCAAGAAAGATTCTTATCACTGTGAACAGTTTCAAAGATTTAATCTTTTCTCTGCCCTTCAAGAAGGATCTTGACATTCTAATCTTCCCCAAAGCGTCTAGTTTTGTTCAGTATGTTAATGATTTGTTACATGCTTCCACCACTCTGGACCAATTTAAGGCTGATTTGAAGGATTTTCTCACTGAGGTAGCAAGAAAAGGCATAAGGATAAATTACAGTTCTGTCTCCCTCATGTTCGATATGTAGGTCACAATGTCTCCGCCGAAGTGCGCCACCTCTGCATAGACTGGATTGAAGCCATTCCTAAGATACCCTGCCTAGTCACTGTCTCTCAGGTGTGTACCAGCACAGGGATAGCAGATTTTGTCCAGAATTGACTTTGAGATATGCAACCATGATAAAGTCCCTGCAGATATTACATTAAGAAAGAGATCACAGAGCCCTTGCAGCGGACTGAGGAAGCTTAGCGAGCATTTGTGCAAGTAAGGCAAGTATTAGTCTCTGCCTCTGCCCTGGGATTGCCTGATTGTTCAGAACCATTCACGCTATACTGTCATGAACAGGATGGTTGTGCTCTTAGAGTGCTGATACAAGACTATGGTGACAACAACAATAAACAGTGCCTCCTATTCTTCCGTTCTTGATTCTGTGCCCACCCTCATCCCTTGTTTTGTTCGGTGGCTGCAACTCCCATTCTCGTAGAAACTTCCCAAAACATTGTTCTGGGTTCTACTCTGACAGCTGCTGTTCGCTGTTCCAGGGCTGCCCCACTGCTGATAACAAAAAAACTCAACATTTATTCTCTGCACGGTTGTCCGGATATGACATTCAGTTACTTTCTGCCTCTCACTCTGCATTTATTCATTGCCCAGTTATGAACCCCACTTCTCAATTTCCCACTGTACAGGAGGAAGAACCTCGTAATTGCTTGCTACCAAACATTTGATTAAACCAATAATTGATTTGTCTGATGCCCCTATACTCAATTGTGAGTTTTTCTACTATGCAGATAGATTGTGTCTCAGAAATGATGTTGGAAATCATCTTTCTGAACATGCTGTATGTACATTAAATTAAGTGGTAGAAAGCTAACATTTTCCTCGAGTCCGGTCTGCTGAAGTAGTTGAGCTTGTTGGTATCACACATTCATGTATTCTGGCCTCACAGAAAGTTGTCTCTGTATTTACTAATTCCAAGTATACTTGTGGAGTGGCCCATGATATAGCTTTCGGGATGCAAAGAGGTTTTCCTTACTTCTGCAGTAACCCGTAGAAAAATTAATTGTATGTGAAGAATGTGTTGAATACTGTCATGCAGGCATGTAACATTGCTATTGTAGAATATGCTGCCCACTAATTCTCACAAGATTAAAAATCCTGAGGCAATGCATTTGGCAATGAAATGGGTAAGAAAGCTGCCCTGCTCCCAATTGTAAAATCGATATGTGTATAGTGTGAACTGATTAATTTCCTGTACCTTCGATTAAACACTTGTCTCTGTTAGGAGAGCCTGCATCTGTGCATGAAAAACAGCCATGGATCAAGCAGGATTGCAAAAAGGGACCCTGACGGAGTGTGGCCTCACAAATCAAAAGGAGTGGCAGCCAGAAATGCCTCTTCCGTACCTTGGAAGGTTGTAGCATAGCCATGCTCATGTTGGGAGGCACAGAATGATTCACGCCACTGCAACCCACCGGTTTGCATCCTCCTTTCCCTCATTCATCCCTCAAGTTTGTCACTCTTGTGCCACGTGCCAAGCCAATAATATTGGAGAGGGAATTAAGGTCACTCCCGCTGTCCACTAACTTCATTGTGGCCACGTTGTCCACCTACAAATTGACTTTATTCAGATGTAAATGTAAATGTAAATCCAGTATTTGTAAAAGCGCACAGCTACCCGGAGACATCCCGGTGCTGGGGGCTGTTGGGAAGATTAAGCGAGCTATTGCCCAGAGTCACATGGTGCTGGGCAGACCCCTGCCGCCGGAGCCGGGGATCAAACCATGAGCCCCAGCGTCCAGTGTCAGTTGCCTTACTGATGTTTTTAATTGTATACATGTTCTCCTGCTGGATTGAGGCATACCTGTGTTCCCATGCAGAATCAACTATGGTGGTCAAAAAGCTACTTTAAGAGTTCATACCAAGATTTGGCTTTCTGGTGATCATGGATCACACTTTGTTTCCTTTGTTGCGAAGGAAATATGTAAATCCCTATGGATAAAACAGTACTTTCATTGTGCATTTACCCCAAATCATCGGGCAAAGTGGAGTGTTACAACACGAACAGTATGTTCAAGAACAAACAGGCCAAGATCTGCATCCCGACACATCATGGCCTATTGGAGCACCCCTGGCACTCGTCAATCGGAGCCATGCTTTCTCTGGGGATGAAACTAACCCACTAAGAGGTGGTCATTAAGCATGGGCGGATCTAGCGGATCTCGCGTACGCGAACTTGCGGATTTACGGATTCGCAATCCGCGAAGATCCGCGTACTTTTCGGCTCGCAACGGCCGCGACTATGTTGTTTCAACGTCTGGTTTATCATCACAGGTTCACAGCACCCTCTGTTTCACCACTGCCACCCTCTGGGACACCCATGCCACCCTCTGGTACATCCTCACTGCCACCCATTAGGTTTATTTATCACTGTAGATTATGGTGGTTGAAAAAAGCAAGCACACCTGCCCTTCTTCAACTGCCATCAATTAATTTGTGTTTCATTAATGTGTCAGTTATTTAGAAAGTTCCAGTCTGGCTGGCACCTGCTTCCTTCCTTATCTGTAATTTGCTTTTTGTTGCAGTGAAATTTTTTTTTCACAGGACCTTTATGGTCTACTTGTAGCTATTCTATGAGCCTGCTGTTTGGGTCATAGCAGGGTCATAGAATAGTTGCAAACTTTGGAGGGGCCCATCAGGAAGCACTACCTTGAATGTTACTAATGTTAAGTTTGAACTTTTGCACCTGCTCATTGCTTTCAGTTTAGCTAAAATCGTTTTTTTCTGCAATTTCGCGCGTTTTTTGGGGCGCGAATCCGTGCGAGATCGGTTTCGGAAGCCGCGAATACGTGCGAATACAAAATTGTTTTTTTTGCGACGTGTATGTTCGCGTGATCTTGCGCGTGTTCGCGAGGCGCTTCTAGCTATACGTTTGCCAAGTTACCCTATCGGTCGTACACGGGCGCGGCCATCTTGTTGGCGTGACGTAATTCCGTTTCCGCCCGCTATGTGTAATCTCGCAAAGTGTGCTGCTCGCTAGTACAATTTCGCGCGTACTCGCAAGGAAAATCTTGCGCGAACTTACCCACGCGGTCGTGAACGGGCGCGGCCATCTTGTTTCTCATTCATTGCTATGGTTCTGGGCATGCTTTCTCTATCCTCTCTCAATCCTTGCCATCCTTTGCTTGTTTGAAGTTTTTTTGATCTAATTTTACTTATTATCTATCCCTCTATTTTTCTAGCTCTATATTTTTGTGTTTTCTGCAGCTTTTAGTTACTTTTAAACTACTTTTTTAAACTCTTTTCTTTTCTTCTTCACTATTCTATTTCTTGTTTATCATTTAACTCTATTTCTGCCCAGACCATGGTAAAGGGAGCCGGGAAGCACCCTGAGAAGGGGAAGGGTCCCGCACCCCGTGCCCGGCTCCCGTGCGGGCGTTTAAGGGGGGAGCAAGTGGTCCCGAGGGAGATCTTCAGCGCGGAGGAAGTGGCGGCACTGATCTTCCATGTCCAGCGCCGCCTCCCCAAGACGATCCTGGGAGGCGGCAAGATCGCGACCGGCTATGGCATCCGGGAGCGTCGCAAGCGGTGGGAGAAGGTGTGCCGGGCCATGTACAAGATCTCTGGGGTCCGGCGCACATATAACCAGGCCACCCACCGCTGGACCGATGTCATGGACCGGGAGCGGGACTTGCTGGACGCGCTCGGCGTAGAGGTCCCCGGGCTTGGTGAGTAGTAGTAGCTATTCATCACTACTCTGTTTTATCCGGCTCTGTCATTTGCAAATCTTTGTTCTTTACCAAGAGCAATAATGCTGCCGATTACATTGAGGTAAATTATATTTCAAAATCTTCTATGCATTTCAGGTGCACTGCTCTCCTTCTCAGTAGGCTTGCTTGCTACTATGCTTCTTTGTTTTGTATGTTGTGTTCAGAAGCATTTCATTGGCCTGAGAAATTATGTATGAGTGTAGTGTAAAGAAAAGAACTGCGTAATGCTAGACAGTAAGGGTCATATTTTCAATTACCGGCGCATCCCTGCAAAGTAGCAGGGATGCGGCAGTAATTGTGTGCCATGCCACCACCACCCATTGGCCCAAAACGTCACAGAAGCCTTACGCATCTGTGCCGTAAAGGCAGCGCATTGCTGGAGTTGCGTGCCAACGATGGCGCAGCTCCAGCAATGCTCTGGGGTACCCTATCTCCCCAATGCTGCATCAAGCCGTACGTCGGCTTCAAGCGCGCAGGGTTTGAGTCATGCATCATTGTCCTAAAAGTGACTGATTGACATCTTGTAGATTTCCCTCAGCCACTTTTAGGATTCGTTCCTGCGCAGGTACGCCCTCCCTTGCGCCGGAACGCCCCCTGATGGCGCAGGGCTTTACAACGTGATGCATCGCCCATATGTGTTTTTTTAATATATACGCCGCACCAACACCATGGCGAGTCTTTTGTTCTGCCGCTGCGTCAGAAAAGGCACGCAACAATGGAGGAAAATGAGCCGCAACTTCCGCAAGGGACTTCTATCAGCCCCAACAGACTGAAGTCCAGTCCTTCCTTTAGACACATGGCTATAAGAAGAAATAGTGGCGGTGGTGGCGGGTGGATTGATAGTTTGAGTATTCACTGATCTGCAAGCAGGATGGACTTTGTCTGTCACGTGTTGCGCACTGCTGCCTGCAGTGCCAGGCCTAGGCAAACCTCTTTAGTAGTCTGTTTATTGAGTTACATAGGAACTTTCTAAGTCAACGTTCCGCAAATCAGGCAATACGAATAACGTAGTATACCACATGAGATAGATCCCGTGGAATAGTTGTCTATCTATTTCCTATTTTTCCAAAATATGTTGTTATTGTTCTTTTGAAATGTTTGATTTGGTTGAAAAATCTCATCCATGTTTTCTGGTTTTTCTTTCTTTCATGTTGTACATCAGCTCCCCCCAAGGGCAAGAGGACACAGGAGGAGGGTGCTGAGGATGCAGGCCAGGATCGGGCAGGCGAGGGCTCCTTTGCTGGCCCCAGTAAGTTTACATTTTAATAAACAGTACCTATTTTTTCCTAGCGTTCCTCATTCGATTTTTTCTAAATGGTCTTTGATCTTTTTGTAGACTGGATATAAATTCTTATCCTGCCTCGAATATGACTCCCTGTGGTATTACTAGACTATTCTTATTAGTCTGTCTGTGTAGCTAACTAAGATTGGACATTTGGCAATTCCATTGGACTCCCATTATATTCAGCAATACCTCTATGCACTGTCTCCTTACTGACTAGATAGTGTGGCAGAGTCATTCAGCTCCCGAAGTCACCGATTATAGATCCCCAATGATCTCTAGATTATCGTACGCAGGACAAGAGAGTAGTACGGAGTCACAGCACAGTCAAGAAGTGTCAGAGGCACTCATGCTTGCAAAAATTCCAAAACCTTTAGCTCATCCACTCTAGTCTAGAGGAACAAAAACCACAGAGTCTATTTAAGTTTAAAAGCTTTATTAAAAGTAAACACATTTATTAAAATCTACTTTGTCATAAAACTATTTAACTGAAAACGGAAAAGTGGTTAGTGCTGACGATTAATTGGACACATTTCTTGTGGTCGAGCCGAGCTCTCACCTGGTTTGAACTTGATCCTGGTCGTGTTCTTAGGACTCAGGAGTCAAGCTTCTGTCTGTTAGGAGAAAAAGTGGTGCGTGTTAAAAATCAAAAGCAAGCATTCATCAGTTGTGCATAAAAGTGCAGCAAGACAACAGCCTTCCCTGGAAAATGGGACATTTTTACTATGGAGTAGACAGTCACAAATTATTACATTGTATTCTGTTTTTTTAACATTTCTCCTAGACCAAATATTATATAGTAGTGAGTGGTGTATTCTAACATTCTTAAATGTACTTTGAAGGTGTAACATCTGGTGACGGGGCCAGCGCGGAGGTGGCTGTGTTGGACCAGGACTCGGAGGCCTCTGGGGAGGAGGCGGTACAAGAGCCGGCGGACGTTCCTGTGGGGGATCAAACGGTGGTGGCGGAAACAGGTAAGCTATATATTCCTTACTTATTGAGATTGAAGACTGCATAGTGTGCTTTCTGCACGGGTGTATTACAATTACAAATCAACCAGGTAGTAGCCTCCTCGAAATGTACTTCGACTTAGCTGTGAAGTTTTTGGTGAGAAGAATCCCAATAAGTTCTTAGACGAACGTGATGGATGGGATGAACGAAAAGCGAAAGAAGGGTGTAAGTAAGTGGGACGCGAACTTGTATGATGGCTGGCAAAGAAGAACGATATGTGTTTGCTTGGCCCCCGAGGTGGCTGGGAAGGAAAGAATATGGTATGGTGCATGGCTGGGTCAATGATGAAGCAAGGATGGGTGGAAGGACAGCAGCCTGGGTGGGTGAAACAGAAACTGTATGTGTGCGTATACTTTGACTGAATGGATGCCTGGAGCATGGTATTCTCTGACTCTTAGATAGCACATGTGTATCTAGAGAGAGTAGATGGTCGCCAGGTGAAGTAAGTGTTACCTTGAAGAGCATGTACCACCGCACCCGCACGTCCGTTCCAGTGCAGGGAAGGCAAGGAAAAGAAATTGTAAATGTGTCCAATACTACCATGAATAGTAGCAGTACTTTGTATTGCGTTTGCATTCACAGCATATATCTGGTTATTACGGTGGACACTCCGTACCTCTCTTAATAACTTTAGTTTACTCGTAATACGTCATTCATGTGTGGGTGTATCACTGTTCACTCAATATTAAGCAAAGCACCTAAAGTCATCTCATCTGTCATTAAATACGTCCCATGTGAAGTGATAGATAATCAAATTAGTTAGCTTCTTCATTTTCCTTTTCTAGTACTCATTTGCACTGTAGGGTGAAAGGTAAATTAATTAAGCAGTAGCCCTTGTAACAGAGTATTCTCAGTGCCACCCGTAATAGAAAAGTAATAGCTTCACCACCTGCATGTACTGGACCGGTACAGTAACGCAAGTCTGTCTCACTCATCATGGTGTGCAACTTTTTTTCTCGGGTGCAAGTTCACTGTGCTGTCCATGTCATTCTGCCGGCTTGCATAAGATAACGTACCCATTTCCCTAAACAAGAGAGAAGAAGAAGAATAAGACTGGTGTACTGTCATAGTCGACAGTAATGGAAGTCCATAGTGGTCGTAGAATTAGTTCATTAAACTACCACTACTGTTAGAGCAAGGATGCAGAAGTGGGAGGTTACATAGATACTGTCCTCAATAGTTATGTACTGTGCTTTCAATTTGCTACTTGTACTCTGTGACCCAACTTTCGGCTCAATCACTTTGTGTTATTAATAAGGAGCATTGGTTACAGACTATGTCTTTCTTTCTTCATATAATTGCTCCTTCCAAATCAACAACAAGGAGGGAGCAGGCTAGATTGGCCCGGCAACGGAGGCTGGAGGCCACAGTCGCCGAATATCGGCGGCTGGTGGCCCAGGAGGAGGAGGAGGAAACGCAGTCGAGCGGGGGTGCAACAACGACATCCTCGACTGTGACCACTGCATCCTCCTCCGTGACTAAGCCAGCGGGACCGAGCCGGGCTAAGAAAGACGACCGCCACCGCCAAGCAACCGAAATACCAGCTGCCCCCCACAGGAGCTGCAAGGACCGCCAACGCCGCCTACGAGTCCGCATGTCCAACCTGGAGCAGGAGGTCCTGAGGTATAAGAACTTGGCTAAGGGCCTCCGCTCCGAGCTTGCCACCCTCCGCAAGGAGTATGATGCCCATGCCGCATCATGCACCAGCACCAGCACCCTCCAGTAGTGGAGTGTCCCTTGCCCTTTTTTTATAGACTTTTGGGGGGTGGGATTTGGGAGTTGGGATCGTTTTGGGACGTTTCAGAGACAATCGTTGGGGTTAGGGTGGGTGAGGGAGATTATTTTGTTAGGGCTAAATAAATATATTTTTCAACTTTATCTGACCATACCTCTTTTTTACTGCTTTTCAGTCTGGTGGGTGGGGGGCGGGGGTGTAACAGTAACTTTGTTTTCCTGAACAGTCGTAGGACTTTAGTAGTACAACCGTCAATCTCTTGTCTACTCCGAAATAATACTCCATTATACTACCTCCCACCAAAAGCTTATCTTACCTGTAATTTGTGTTAGAAATTAGGGCTAGGCCCAGGGCTGGCTCCAGGTGAAATGGGGATTAACGTTGTCAATCCTGGGCGGGTGACATTTCCTCATTGCGGTGGTACTAGTGGTGTGACACAGTGGCAGTTGCATGCCTATGGAAAAAAAGAAAACTAAACCTTGTTTGTCCTCCTTACTGTAGCATTACAACGGTTACGGTACGATCGAGAAAATAGCAGGTGACAGTACACTAGAACAGTGCCATAATGTAGCCTAACAAATGGTAAAGTATTTGCTTGCAAGTATAACTAGTACTTGCGTTGAATTTATTTGACATTGGCTACTACTACTAGAAGATATAGTACTGAAGCTGAGTAAGTCTAGAAGATATCCTCGTATTCCTTCACCAGCCTGTTGCTGCTATGACCTTATCCTCCCCAGCAAGTGTGTGGAATTATTGATGTCATTTTAGTCAGACATCAAGCAAAACAACACAGCCCGGGGGAAGAGGGTTAGGGTTTGTAAAATGGATGGGAATGGGGGTTTCTTTTTGGGTAGGTTTTGTTGAGAGAAGAAAAAAAAAGCAGAGCATGGACAAACAATAATTGAAGATACAGACAATCTTTGGTTACAAACTAAAGGTAAGCACATGCAGTCACACTCATAGAATAAAAGACAACAATGGATACTGTATCTGTATTGCGTATGTTGTTGGAGTTGTCCTGTTGAATTTGGTAAGTAATAAGCATGCAGCAAACAATTCCTCTTATTGGCGGCACTCCTCCATTCCAGCTGACGCTTCGTCCATCAATGTGGTGACCACTGACAGAAGACACCCTGTCCACTGCCTGCCTGGCGGATGTTGACTGAAACCCGGCCTGTAATTATTGAACGGAAAACAGGAAGTGCTATTACAATACCACTGATAAATAAATAAAAGGTATGTACGCTGTGTGGTGCAAAAAGTCACACTTTGATTTCCCTAATAGACAGTACAATATTTTTGAAATTGCGTGCTCTGTCTGAGTCACCTTTTTAAGGATCAATAAGTATGGCCAAAATATTATAGCGTATCTTTCCCCTCAAGGTAGGTGTACTACTGTGTTTTAGAACAAAATTTGACCTTGAAAAAAAGGCTGTTCCTTATGGATTTTGTCCAAAACACTTCTATCCGGTATTAGACCTTCCCTGGAATGCCCCAGGCAAGACCCGCCAACCCACCCGCAAAAAACCACCCGACAACACCCCCAAACAGCGAAAAAGCTAAATCTCATACTTACAATATCTCTCGGCCTTCTGTCCAAATGCGGCGCTGTTCAGCTAGGTCATCATCATCAATCATCATAACTCCTGTTTTCCACCACGGATTTCCTGAAAAGCAAATGCAATCAAGATTAGACTGTCGCAGCAGTGCTTCGACAGAGACCCCGGCCGCAACCCACCCACGAACAGCAGGAAGCCCCCCAAAACGCTACATTGAGCAAGATGTCAGAAGAAATAGCAAAAAAAAGGCTGTTCCTTATGGATTTTGTCCAAAACACTTCTATCCGGTATTAGACCTTCCCAGGAATGCCCCAGGCAAGACCCGCCGGCGCCAACCCACCCGCAAAAAACCACCCGACAACACCCCCAAACAGCAAAAAAGCTAAATCTCATACTTACAATATCTCTCGGCCTTCTGTCCAAATGCGGCGCTGTTCAGCTAGGTCATCATCATCAATCATCATAACTCCTGTTTTCCACCACGGATTTCCTGAAAAGCAAATGCAATCAAGATTAGACTGTCGCAGCAGTGCTTCGACAGAGACCCCGGCCGCAACCCACCCACGAACAGCAGGAAGCCCCCCAAAACGCTACATTGAGCAAGATGTCAGAAGAAATAGCAAAAAAAAGGCTGTTCCTTATGGATTTTGTCCAAAACACTTCTATCCGGTATTAGACCTTCCCAGGAATGCCCCAGGCAAGACCCGCCGGCGCCAACCCACCCGCAAAAAACCACCCGACAACACCCCCAAACAGCGAAAAAGCTAAATCTCATACTTACAATATCTCTCGGCCTTCGGTCCAAATGCGGCGCTGTTCAGCTAGGTCATCATCATCAATCATCATAACTCCTGTTTTCCACCACGGATTTCCTGAAAAGCAAATGCAATCAAGATTAGACTGTCGCAGCAGTGCTTCGACAGACACCAAAAATTACCCACAAACCCCCGGAACCCCGCCAAAGAGCACCTCAAAGGCAAGCAAGTCAGCAAAAACGGCAAGAAATTTCCACCTCATATTTGGTCCAAAACACTTTTGTCCATTATTAGAGCTTCACAGCAATGGGCCCAAATCCGTCAACTCACCCGCAAAGAAGTACAACACCCCCACAAGTGCTGAGTCTTTCTTCATTGGGCGTAATCCAGCACTCTGCTTGGAGGGAAATCGCAGTCTGGAGGAGGAGGATAGAGGAGCATGTTCTTCGGAACTTGTGAACCTGAGGAATGTAGACTGCGGCACCTTCAAAGCAATAAGCAAACAAGTGAAGACAGTTCTGATGATGGTCTTGTTTTTGGGATTAGGTGATTAAAGTTTGAATTTAATTAACTGTGCAAAACAAAGAAAGAGAGACACAAAGGACACAGGAATAAAAGTGAATAAGGACGAAAAAGAAAGTTCTTGATTGATTGTCTCATTTTCAGGGCTCGGTGTCAGGGAATAAGAACAAGATTTCGTCATCATACTCTGCGAATTCAGGCTGGATGAGGTCAGTGCCACCGAACAGAGAAAAAATCCCCTCATCTACGTTGCCGTCCTCCTCGTCTTCATGCGGCGTGCTTTCTCGTACTTTGTAATCTGGTGGTATGAGGTGCTGATTCATCTTGATCATTGTCAGCCGCTCCACATTTTTGGGCGAGAGGCGGCTCCGTTTGGGAGTTACAATGCCACCAGCAGCACTGAAAACACGTTCAGAAGACACACTTGCGAGTGGGCAAGACAAATAGTTTATAGCCAGGTTGTAGAGCTGTGGCCACAATTGTTTTTTGCCATGCCAATACTGCAATGGCTCCTCATTAAGAAAGACCACTGTTGAGTCATTCATATAGTCCTGCACCATCGACTCAAGGTCATCAACGGTTCCTCCACTTTGCTTACTTTTTGCTGTGGCTGTGACATTTTTTCGAGAACCATACCCAAGCAAACTTAGCCAATCCTCTACAACAGCCACTGTTTTTGTTGTGTGTGGTGCAGATGATCCAGTTGCCGGTGTCTTTAACGGCTGAGAGGTCACTTGTGCCCCAGCCACAGGTGCAGAAGTGGATTCTTGTGACTGGGGATGGCCTGCTGATGCTGATGCTGATGTACTGGCTTCTCCTTCAATAACCTGCCGTTCTTTTTCAAACCTCTTGGCTGACAAGGCTAACCAATGTTTGTACTTTTGAACATCTGCATCATCAAAAGGAAAGAATGCTTCGCCTGCCAGCGCCTTTTTGTAGCGTGGATCCAAAATAGTAGCACAAATGTAATGCTGATCTGACTTGATCTTTTGAAGACGTTCATCACCACGTAGGCGCTCTAATAATTTCTCTGACAAAATGAAATGTTTTTTTTTTTCTTCATCTTCTTTTTCAAACTCAGAAGACACCGCCATCAGTTGGTGCTCCAGCATGCACAACAATGGGATAGCTTTTCCCAAATTACAGTCCTCCTGGCTGACTGCACGCGTGAAGAACTCAAAAGGACGAAGCATGTCTGTCAGGCTTTTAACTATGTCCCATTGCGCCGCACTCATCCGCAGGTCCTCCTTCTGAGATGTACCCTCTGTGAAGAAATATTGATCGAGTACCGTATACTGCTCATACAGACGCTCAAGCATGTAGAAGGTTGAGTTCCAACGTGTTGCCACCTCCTGGATGAGTGCTTTCACTGGCATTCTACGTTGAAGTAGCAGTCTCCGCAGATGCTTCCGGGCCTTAAAAGAATGGCTGAAATGGTTGCACATTTTGCGGCAGGTGGCCATTACCGCGAACGCTGCACTGTCTCTATCACTCAAGAATTTTTGAACTACCAGGTTGATACAGTGCGCCAAACATGGCACTCTGAAATAGCCACCCTCCGACATGGCCTTAACTACATTGGAGCCATTATCCGTGGAAACATAACCAATCTTGCGTTTTAGGGGGGATAGCATTGTCAAGACCTTTTTGTTAAACTCTTGCAAAAGGTTTTCTGCTGTGTGACTTTTCTCCAAGCCAAACATGGCTAGTGTTGCATGTTTCCGAGCAGCTTTGAAAACTTTGTCCGGGTCAACACCTGCGTTTAGCTATGCTTTAACACCTGAAAAAGAGACCCAGTGTGCAGTGATGCACATGTAATCATGGCCTGGGCCACTGGTCCACATGTCTGTTGTCAGATGTATTGTGTGAACAGCACTCTTCTGCAAAGCTGCCCCAATCGCCTGCAGCACATCTTCATGTAGTGCTGGAACCGCAACTCTGGCAAAATAGAACCGGCTCGGAACTTTCCATTTAGGGCAGAGCGTTGCCACTAATTCAAGAAAACCTACCGCTTCTACAAAAGAAAAAGGTAGAAGGTCCACAGCTAGCATTTTAGCCAGCTTAGTGTTATACAGACGCGTCAGTGGGTGGTTGCGTTCATATGGCACGTCTGAAGTAAGCATTGTTCTAATGTTGGCCTGGACCAAGCATTTACGGGCTGATAATGACTTCGTTGACCCAATTTTGCTCGCTGGTGAACTTTTGTGCGTTGGTGTCTCACTCGCTCCAACACTCTTAGTGTGCCTCACATTGGGTGTGCTGCTGACAGGGGTACTGGGTGTAAGGGACGTGTTTGACACGTCTTCTTCCTGCTCGTCATCATCAGATGAAACATCAACGTTTCCTTGATTTTGGCCTTTCTTGATCGCATCTAGGTGCGCAAACCATTTGACAGCGTGCTTTCTCTCAAGATGACCACTCTGGCCGCCGGTACCATAGTTGGTACCTGACTTACCACGACTAACTGCAAGCTTACAAAGGGTACAAATGGCAAACTTTGGATTTTTGGGACAAACAGTAAAGAAGTCCCAAACTGGGGACTTGAAGTGTCTGTGGGACCTGGAGGAGGCGGCGATACTGGTGGTGGTGGTCATGAAGCTAATGCCAGATGAAGTGGAGGATCTGGATTGCCCAACATTTGTACGTTTTGCACTTTCACCGCCACTAATTAAGGTCGAGGTTGACGGAGGTCTCTTCTTGCCAGAAAGAAATATGGAAGCGGGACGAGTTGGTGTACTACTTAACTCCAATGATTGTGGTGTTTCCACTGCCTCCTCATCGACAACATCATCATCATCATCATCACGCGCAGCAGCTCTTCGGGCTAGGGTCAAAATGTCTGTTTGCTGCATGCCCGCTGGGGCTGCAGTGACCTTTATGATGACTGGGTCGTCGTTGGCAGAGTCTTCATCAGCAGCAGTATCCGCCACTTCTTGTTGAGCCTCATCACACTCCATAACTCTGAGACTTTGGACGAGCTTCCTTTTATGCTTAACTACCTTTGTTGGATCATGGTGTGCCTCACTCTCAGACGGCTGTGGTGCTGGTTCCCAAGTTTGATCCGTATCATCAGAAGGAGGTGTGCTTGAAGAGGATGTAGACACCACCCTTGATCTCTTCCTTGCTAGGGGTGTGGAAGACAATGAAGGATCATCAGGAGGAGTGGCTTCCTCAAATGATACCTCGCCTTGATTGTCGATTTCCTGATGTGCCCCTACTTCGGGAGGAACAACTATTGTGGGCACTTGTGACCCTCCATGCACCTCTGCTTGCGCATCTCCTTGCGCTGCCTCTCCTTCCACATGTACTTGGGCTTGTACTTGCACATGTGATTGTTGTTGCGGCTGTGGTTGTTCAACACTCGTCAGATGAGCTACAACAACCTGTGTTGATTGAGGGACATTGCTGCTGCTTTCTTGCGATGAGCCAACATCACTGGTCGATGGTGATTGAAGAACTATACTGGCTGCCTCTGCAGCACTCAAGGGCTTGGACTTAAGTTGGCGTGGTGGTGGTGGTGGCACTGAGCCCAATGGAGCGGGGGTGCTGCTGCCAGCTTGGTCCCCAGCAGATCCCGCTGCTGCTGCTGCAGGCATACTTTTTTTTTTACTCCCAAAAAAAGGGGCGGGCGGCACACCAGTCTCCTTGGTAACTTGCTTCTTCTGCTCCTTACTGGCACCTTTCTTGCTAGAGGAGCTACGGGTTACTTTTTTTGGGGCCATCCTCTTCAGAGCAGGTCAGCAGGCAGCAGTTGCACGAGTTGCAGAGGGTTCTGTGTCCAGACGTGACGTCGCGTGACGTTATGCTGCACACACCGCTGCAGGACTTCTTCCTGGCACTGGTGGTTCTCTTGAGTCTTCTTGTGCACCTAAAAGCAATGGAAGACAGAGGAACATCAGTTCAGTTATACACCCCAAAAAATCGACAAAACACAGAAAAATGAGCACAATCCCATGCCATCCTTGATGTTTACATTGAAGACACCCCACAGAAAGACTACGGACATGCAAGTATGCAACACTCACTACCCCTGGGCATAATGGATGAAAAGTAGGCAAAATAAGTGCAGGCCTCAGACACTGCCTGTCCTCAAAATGGCCCCCTTACACCCCAAGCACATGTTGCCTGTACCAGCCAGCACTCAAGATGGCCACCACCACCACCCACATGGCCAGTCCACATCAACAGTACACCCCCAAAAAACAGAAAAACAGCCAGAAATCACCACAATCCAATGCCATCCATGATGTTTACATCAAAGAGAGTGAGACCACACCACAGGCACACTCAGTCCATGCACCACCACCACCCCTGGGCAAGCAAAAGGCCACACCAGCAGCCCCCCAAAAACGACAAAAAACAATAAAATAAGCACAATCCCAGCCCATCCATGGCCTCAATTATGTTTAAATTCAAGAAGACACCCCACAGAAAGACTAGGCCCATGCAACACTCACCACCCCTGGGCAAAGGGCCACACCAGCAGGCCCAAAAAAACGACAAAAAACAATAAAATCTGCACAATCCCAGCCCATCCATGGCCTCAATGGTGTTTAAATTCAAGAAGACACCCCTCAGAAACACTAGGCCCATGCAACACTCACTACCCCTGGGCATAAGGGATGAAAAGTAGGCAAAATAAGTGCAGGCCTCAGACACTGCCTCTCCTCAAAATGGCCCCCTTACACCCCAAGCACATGTTGCCTGTACCAGCCAGCACTCAAGATGGCCACCACCACCCACATGGCCAGTCCACATCAACAGTACACCCCCAAAAAACAGAAAAACAGCCAGAAATCACCACAATCCAATGCCATCCATGATGTTTACATCAAAGAGAGTGAGACCACACCACAGGCACACTCAGTCCATGCACCACCACCACCCCTGGGCAAGCAAAAGGCCACACCAGCAGCCCCCCAAAAACGACAAAAAACAATAAAATAAGCACAATCCCAGCCCATCCATGGCCTCAATTATGTTTAAATTCAAGAAGACACCCCACAGAAAGACTAGGCCCATGCAACACTCACCATCCCTGGGCAAAGGGCCACACCAGCAGGCCCAAAAAAACGACAAAAAACAATAAAATCTGCACAATCCCAGCCCATCCATGGCCTCAATGGTGTTTAAATTCAAGAAGACACCCCTCAGAAACACTAGGCCCATGCAACACTCACTACCCCTGGGCATAAGGGATGAAAAGTAGGCAAAATAAGTGCAGGCCTCAGACACTGCCTCTCCTCAAAATGGCCCCCTTACACCCCAAGCACATGTTGCCTGTACCAGCCAGCACTCAAGATGGCCACCACCACCACCCACATGGCCAGTCCACATCAACAGTACACCCCCAAAAAACAGAAAAACAGCCAGAAATCACCACAATCCAATGCCATCCATGATGTTTACATCAAAGAGAGTGAGACCACACCACAGGCACACTCAGTCCATGCACCACCACCACCCCTGGGCAAGCAAAAGGCCACACCAGCAGCCCCCCAAAAACGACAAAAAACAATAAAATAAGCACAATCCCAGCCCATCCATGGCCTCAATTATGTTTAAATTCAAGAAGACACCCCACAGAAAGACTAGGCCCATGCAACACTCACCACCCCTGGGCAAAGGGCCACACCAGCAGGCCCAAAAAAACGACAAAAAACAATAAAATCTGCACAATCCCAGCCCATCCATGGCCTCAATGGTGTTTAAATTCAACAAAACAGTTGTATCATGCACCCATAACCAACCCTGGTCCTACTGGATACTGTGGCTACCCACAATATAATTTATTTAATTTTCTGAAAAAGTTCAAAAATTGTACTTGCAGCAACTGTAATGCCCCAAACAAACTTACTTGTGAAAGTTGATTTCTAATCCAAAAGTGATCCAAAGACAGTCAAAAAGGCCTCAAATCCAAATATCCAGCAGCACCCACAAAAAGTAATCCTTCCAGCTCCAGATCCAAATGAAAGTGACCAGGAGATGGACAAAGCACTGGGAGGAGCCTGCTGGACAGGAACAGGAAGTTGGAGACTGTGGGGCACTTCCTTACTCCCCCCCCCAAAATGGACTCCTTGCAAAAAAAAAGGCCATGCAAATGTCAACCTGAGGAGTGATTCTGATAAAAATCATAATTTTCTGAAGGTTTATCCTGTTTGCTGGTGATTTTCTTGTGCGAAATTGCAAAATCTCTATTTCGCAAGTGCGAGATTGTTCCTTTCCGCCGCAACTACGTGTTCGCAATTGCGAACTCTCGCGAGGTGTGCTGTGCAAGGTGGCAAGCCGTGAGTACGTATTCGCGGGCGACAAACTCCCGCGGGAACACGCAGCAAGATCTAAAATGGCGCGTCACTCGCAAAGAAAAACAACTCGGCAAACGCTAAAATGACGGAAAGTGAACGCCGTGCACCACGCCGCGCGCCGCAACCAAGCAAAAAATCCGCCGCGAGCGGATTCACGGATTTTCGACAAATTCGCGAGCGTTCGCGGATTGCGAATTTGCCGAAAATCCGAAAAATCCGCGAGCGGAGCGGATTTTACGCCCATGCTTAGTGGTCATGGGCCATCCCATGTTACCTCCCTCAAACTCCCCCCTCTTGCATTCCCCTCTTTCACCTGCTGCTTTTGAATTGCCTCTGATTGATGATGTAGTTCTACAGTACTGCAGTCAATTGATTCACTGTCTCTGTAGTTTCCATTCCCAGTTCCGTGCAGCCCTGCTGGGGTACCTGACCGAAACCAGACTTAACCTCTGACCTGGTGGCTGGGTTCATATTTGACGTCTGCCCCGAGCCGCACCCCCAGTGGAATGATCTCTCCAAGTCGCTGCTCTCTACTAACACTGTTGTGAATGGTCCTGGGATTCCTGCCTGGATTTATTTGATGCACTTCAGGAGGACGACTGATCCCTCCAACTCCTGCTTCTCTGTACCTGTCTTCCCTCTAGCTGCTACTCTATTTTCCACTCTTGCCCCAAACCGCTCAAGCAGGGCATTCCAAGGCTACTTGGAGGTGCTCGAGCATCTGTGTCTTCGCAGCCTCAA
This sequence comes from Lissotriton helveticus, assembly GCF_964261635.1. Classification (NCBI taxonomy): domain Eukaryota; kingdom Metazoa; phylum Chordata; class Amphibia; order Caudata; family Salamandridae; genus Lissotriton; species Lissotriton helveticus. The sequence continues at coordinate 681,030,110 of NC_136072.1, read as the reverse complement.
CCTCCTCTGGATGCAACTCCTGCTTATCACTGTTGCCAACTCCATCCAAGGTAGTTGGCAGGGTTCTTGTACCGTATCCTGTAGTGGGTATGATCAGCTATATTTAAAGCAGCCCTTCTTGTAGGGTCCCTGGTGAGATACTTCTTTGAAACAAAGAGTCTTGGCACCTCAAAGCAAATTGCACCTTCTGTGTTACCTACTCAAGGAACCAGAGCTCTGTGTACATTAAGAATGCCTATTTGCACCTCCTGGAAAAATAGTGGAAAGACATTGACCTTTCCTCCTGCTGGATCTGCACTAATTTGTTCACCAACACCTGCAGAGGCATTCCAAGAGCCCCTATCCCTTTTGGTGAAGGAGGAGCGTGTCTTCACTTAATATTTCATAGACACATCCCTGATGAGTACAATTATGTTCATACCCTGATACCCATGGACAATACTAACCTCCATTTCCCCAAAAAGATCATCTGGCCTTCTGCCATCCTTCTTGCTGGCACTGCTTGTGGCATTGCATGTGAGTCCCATAGCAGCAGCATCATCGCTGGATACAGTGAGTGAGACATCACCGTCCCACCCATACCTGGTCAGAGGAAGGTTCCAAACTCTAGCTATGCTCAGGAGTTTTGAATAATCACAGTCAACCTAATGAATAGTACATAATTTACTTTGTCTGGGGAAATGAACCTATGTCTGGCTGCCCAGAAATTGTTTGGAACCTGTTACATTGCCAAAGTTGTCCCTGCTCTACGTCACACTTCCAGTTGACTTCCTCACAGAGTTATCTCACAAACTGCCTGCTTCATTGTCATTGTCATCTTGTTCCTGATGTATGGAAGTGGACTAACCATTCATGAAGTTCAACCAATCATTGTTGCTTTGGAAGCGGTCACGTTTTCTACCAACCTAATGTTGGAACAGTTAGAAGGCCCAGAGATCTGTCACATTTCATAGTGGAATCTGTCTGGATTTTGCCCTAGCTGCCAAGGACAGGGTGTGTGCCACAGCCAATAAAGAACGTTGCTCATTCATTCCTGCTGCACCCTTCAGCATTCACAAACAGATAGCTCACATAAGAGATAGTGTAAAAGAATTACGTAGAATTGACAATATGTTTGAGTTTAAAAGAGATAACATGTTGTCCGGGTTGAAGGGCATTTTTGGAGGATGGGGAATGAAGATTTTCGAAATGATGCTGACTGTTTTCATTCTTCTAGTTCTTATTTACATATTCATATGAATCTGTGTGCTCTTGATCGTCTCACCACTAATAAAGGCTCTGCCCTTTCTTTCCCACTGTCTGTCCCTGAAGACTATGTTAGCACTGATAGTAATTCTGACCGTAGATCTGGCTTCGATGTTACACCTTTTTGGTGTGAAAGAGAGCGGTTGTGGAATGGCCCATTCTGTTTTCTCGCTTCTGACGTCTCCCACCCCACTCTTGTGCTAGGCACAGGCAAGAAAGGACTCACTGATGACTAATACAGTCTGGAGTTCTGCGTTACTAACTGCTTCCCCCACGTTATTGACTCTACTTGATCTCTAGGCTTCACTCTGGACAAACATCTTAATATGCAAAATCATATCAGTGCAGGAGCCAACCACCAAATTAACATTCTAAGAAAAATCGAACCCTTTCTGCCCCCTTTTGGATTTTTAACTAGTAGTTCAATCTCTGGTCATCTCCTGATTACATTACGGGAGCCTACCTAAAGCACAGCTGGCCCTGTTAAAGGCCACATTGAACTCAGCGGCCAGACTCATAACAGGTTCTAGGAGAACAGACCACATTACTCTAGTCTTAAAAAATTGGCACCCATTTGAAAGCAGAATCCAATTAAAGATTGCATGCACAACGCACAAAGCCCTCCATCACAACACTCCTGCACACTTTGCAAATAAACACGAGTTATCTGGGGGCCTGTGCTCTTTAGGAAGCACAGACTCCCTTTTACTTTAAACTCAGAAGCTCAAAAAAGAGAAAACTTACAACCGCTCCTTCTCCGGCCTTGCCTCAAGAATTTGGAACACTCTACCTCTGGAAATCATAACAAACCCCTCAGCTGCCTACTTCAAAAAAGAAACTAAAAAGCTCTTGATGCTTAGATTCCTTCTTCCGGAGCGATGAACCTTCTTCAGCCTGGCTAGCGTTGGGTGGACATCCACTGGCTCTTAGAACTATTAAACTCAATGATGCATTGTATATATGTAACTCCAGGGTTATTCCTTCTCCGATTGTCATTTTTGTTTTTCTCCTTTTCCAATATTGTATGACTGATTGCTATTTGTACAGCACTCTGATACCTGAATCGGGTCATGTTGTCGCTATATAAAACTTCAAAAATAAACAAAATAAATATTATCTCTTGTCAAGGTCCTTTACACTCTTCTCATGAAAAAGCTATGCTCTTGCTAATCCGAATTTCATTTAGGTTTGATGTGTTCTCATTCAAAGAAATGTATGAAGAACACCTATAAATATTCATACAAATTGGGAAAGAGTTAGCATTAGATGCTCACTGCAATAGAGAGGACATGCTGTTGCTTTGCATCGTGACATTGCTTTTTTGCTTGATTTTCTGAATAGACCTGTGCAGACTTTAATAGGCGTGTGAGTATTTTCACCTTATTTCTGACACTAGGATCCATTGAAGGGTGGTGAGTTACTTTCCCTAGGGTTAGGGTTACCTCTCACTCTATGTTGGGAGGGCACCATGTTTCATGTCCTGGGCTTTAATTTCATGACAACATAATGCATTTTTGGAATTGCCGTCCTTGTTTGCTTCCATTGAAACAAAAAGATTAATGTACATGGTAACACTTATTTATCACAGAAAAAGCCCAGAACTGGAAACATAGTTTCCCTCTGACAAAGACTGAGATGGCACCTTACTTTAAGTGCAGTGAGATGTGTTTATGTCCTTGTACAATGTGTGGTGAAACTGTATCCCTATAATGCAGTGCAGTGAGTTACTTACTTCATATAGGATTTACTGCAGTGTGGGGGTGTTAACTGCATTAGGATGTGGTGGGTTGTGGTGTGTTGGGGTGTGTTGGGGTGTGTTATGGTGCAGCACTTAGTGGTGTAGTGGACCTGTGTCCCTGAGAAATAATGCAATGCTTTGTACGCAGTAGGTTAGTGTTCTTGGGATGAATAGTGGTCGATCAGAGCCTGTACATAGCTGTGCAGTTCTATAATGCAGTGCATTCTGGTGAGGGTGTGTACCTAGGGGGAAGTGCAAAGGTTTAATGTTTTCAGATTGAAGGCTAGTATGTTGTATTAGTGTTGCTTGATGCAGAGTGGTGGTATTGTGCAGCTACGATGTAGCCCCTACCAGGGACCTCAGGTTTCATCATACTGGGATGACAAGATTGTCATCACACAAACATCTCAAGATTACAAATGCTTTTTGTATGCTAGGATTTCAAGAGCAAGACAGCCCTCATCTATGAAAGGCACCTTAAGCGTTGAAGAGGACATCTATGCAAGGTGACAATCCAAAAAGTCTTGCTCTATTGGGACATATCCTACAATTTAACATGTTCATCTAGTCCTAAAGTCCTTTCTCGCTTGATCCAGTACAAGTCATTTTAACTTATAGGGACACCAGACCTACAATGTATCAAATACAAGTCAAGGAAGGGTAGAGATTGAGGCCCCTTTCCAAAGAGGCACAGTCCTTAATGCAATGGTCTTGTAGCATGGCCGTTCGTGTCATTATCGACATTGTTAAGTTAGCATGAGTTCTGATGCCATGATGCTGCTTTTGCGCACGTTACTAGATGACTTTATTTTGCAAGAATCTGTTTGTGCATTTCACATGAGAACTGTCTACTTTCTGCATTCTCTGCCTGTTCCTGGAGTTTAGTCTGAACACGCTGGGTAAGGTCGATAAACAATGCCCCTTGTTATTCTGTTCTGGTCAGTCCCTAGCACTTAGACAAAACACGCTAACACAGCTGCGTTTGCTGAAGACTCATGTTTTAATATTAAAGGAAGGCATGTTGGTTTAACAGACACTTGCAGAGGAACCTTTCCAAGGAGCAGAGCAATGTTGTTCCTATGATGTAGAAATACCATCTAGGCACTAAGTTATGGGGTCTGCTGACAAAGCCCAGAGTTCTTCCTTTAGATAATAAAACTTCTTCTTACCAAGGGGAGGGTGGTTAGTAAGCATGGGCGTAAAGTCCGTTCCGCTCACGGAATTTGCGGATTTTCGGCAAATTCGCAATCCGCGAACTCTCGCGAATTTGCCGAAAATTCGCAAATTCGCACGAAGCGGATTTTTTTGCTCGGTCGCGCTTGACAAATACAATATTGCGGCGCGCGGCGTTCACTTACCGTCATTCAGCGTTTGAAGAGTTGTTTTTCTCCATGTTTGCGTGTGCTGCGCCATTTTGGATCTTGCTGCGAGATCCCGCGGTAGTTTGTCGACCGCGATTACGTCATCGCGGCTTGCCACCTTGCACAGCGAGAGTTTGTCAACGTGAGTACGTCATAAAGGCCCGTGATCACGCATCGCGGGAGTAAACACTTGCGAACACGTAGATGCGGCGGGCAGCGACAATCTCGCGTTTGCGAAATTGCAAAATTTGCAATTCTGCACAAGAAATCCCGAGCAGGCAGCATAAACCTTCTGAAAATTATGATTTTTATCAGAATAACTCCTCAGGTTGACATTTGCCTGCACTTTTTTTTGCAAGGAGTCCATTTTGGGGGTGGGTGGGAGGAAGGAAGTGCCCCACAGTCTCCAACTTCCTGTTCCTGTCCAGCAGGCTCCTCCCAGTGCTTTGTTCATGTCCTGGTCACTTTGATTTGGATCTTGACCTGGAAGGATTACTTTTTGTGGATGCTGCTGGATATTTGGATTTGAGGCCTTTTTGACTTTCTTTGGATCACTTTTGGATTAGAAATTTCACAAGTAAGTTGATGTTGTTTGTTTGGGGCATTACAGTTGCTGCAACTACAATTTTGCAACTTTTTCAGAACATTAAATAAAATATATTGTGGGTAGCCACAGTATCCAGTAGAACCAGGGTTAGTTATGGGTGATCGTTGTAGACTTTGGTAACAGCGACCATAATGCCATCACTATGTTGACCTCTATCTGGGGGCCACCGCCCTGTGTTCAGCGCATGATAGTAGAAGATGTAATCCACTGCAGGCAAAATGGTATTCGTATCAAATGGTGTGGGGATAATTCAGAGAAGCTGTTGCATAAAATCGTGGAAGTGATATTTAAATGTCTGGATTATGATGCTACCGCCCGGTGCATTATTGCTGATTTTGAGGAACTGGGTACTATAATAAAAAGGTCCCTTACCATCACCAAGGGCATATCTAAGAGGGCTACGGTAGGTTGGTTTGACAGTGCTTGCACTAAATCTCTTCAAGAACTCAAGCGGGCACTGTCAAAACAACCTAGAGACAGGGAGGTTATTACACACCTTAGGTGGACCTACAAAAAGCAACTTATTTGTAGGAAAAAAGAGTTAAGGGAGCAAACCTGGGATAACCTGACAAAGCAGCAGCCCTGCGTGACAGTAAGCTTTTTTGGAGCACGGTGAATAGTCCCTTCCTCCTTAAGGAAGATTTCCCTACATTTACAGCCCAAGTTAGCGAAGAAAACTGGGTACAATATTTTACAGGAATCTTTGACCCGGTTAGGGAGGCCCTTGACATCTCTTTTGCCACCTCTACTAATCCTAAACTATCCTTGGGGATTACCGTTCAAGAAGTTGAAATTGCCATCAGTAAGAGCAAAGGTGGGAAGGCACCGGGACCGGATGGGGTCCCGGTTGACCTGTATAAAACCAACCAGGCACTTTGGAGTCCACTCTTGACCAAGGTGTTTAATGCATCCGTTAGTGATAGTACACCATCCACATGGTGTGAATCTATAATCCTGCCGATTTACAAGAATGGAGATAGAGGAGAGGCTAAGAACTACCGCTACTACTAGGCTCCTCCCAGTGCTTTGTGCATGTCCTGGTCACTTTGATTTGGATCTTGACCTGGAAGGATTACTTTTTGTGGATGCTGCTGGATATTTGGATTTGAGGCCTTTTTTACTTTCTTTGGATCACTTCTGGATTAGAAATTTCACAAGTAAGTTGATGTTGTTTGTTTGGGGCATTACAGTTGCTGCAACTACAATTTTGGAACTTTTTCAGAACATTAAATAAAATATATTGTGGGTAGCCACAGTATCCAGTAGAACCAGGGTTAGTTATGGGTGACCGTTGTAGACTTTGGTAACAGCGACCATAATGCCATCACTATGTTGACCTCTATCTGGGGGCCACCGCCCTGTGATCAGCGCATGATAGTAGAAGATGTAATCCCCTGCAGGCAAAATGGTATTCGTATCAAATGGTGTGGGGATAATTCAGAGAAGCTGTTGCATAAAATCGTGGAAGTGATATTTAAATGTCTGGATTATGATGCTACCGCCCGGTGCATTATTGCTGATTTTGAGGAACTGGGTACTATAATAAAAAGGTCCCTTACCATCACCAAGGGCATATCTAAGAGGGCTACGGTAGGTTGGTTTGACAGTGCTTGCACTAAATCTCTTCAAGAACTCAAGCGGGCACTGTCAAAACAACCTAGAGACAGGGAGGTTAATACACACCTTAGGTGGACCTACAAAAAGCAACTTATTTGTAGGAAAAAAGAGTTAAGGGAGCAAACCTGGGATAACCTGACAAAGCAGCAGCCCTGCGTGACAGTAAGCTTTTTTGGAGCACGGTGAATAGTCCCTTCCTCCTTAAGGAAGATTTCCCTACATTTACAGCCCAAGTTAGCGAAGAAAACTGGGTACAATATTTTACAGGAATCTTTGACCCGGTTAGGGAGGCCCTTGACATCTCTTTTGCCACCTCTACTAATCCTAAGCTATCCTTGGGGATTACCGTTCAAGAAGTTGAAATTGCCATCAGTAAGAGCAAAGGTGGGAAGGCACCGGGACCGGATGGGGTCCCGGTTGACCTGTATAAAACCAACCAGGCACTTTGGAGTCCACTCTTGACCCAGGTGTTTAATGCATCCGTTAGTGATAGTACACCACCCACATGGTGTGAATCTATAATCCTGCCGATTTACAAGAAGGGAGATAGAGGAGAGGCTAAGAACTACCCCCCTATCTCCCTTCTGGATTCCTCACTGAAAATCATGAGCAGGGTTTTTGTTGGACAGGCCACATGAAGGGCCGCTCTCCCCCGGCCCAACCAGGCCCGAACCAGCCACGCAAGTACCACACACCACCATTGCCCTTCCACCGTCCCCGCAGGGACCCCTACACTCGAACCTGTTGACCGCGTAGGCCGACCCACTACCGGCCTGCGCGCCCATACTGGGCGCCATCTTGGACACTCCACCACGAGGCCGCCTGGGCCCCGATCGACCTCAACCCTGGGCCTGGCCAGGCCTCAGACATTCCGGCACCAACATCCACCCAGGAGGTGAGCGGGCTACTTGGTCAGTCAATGGGAGCAGGAGGTGTCGATGGCTCTCCCCCACCAAGTGCCGCTCGCCCATCGCCTCCCCGGGCGCTGGCTCCACCCCCCTGCTGGGTGTCTGAACCCCCTCATCCCGGACCTCCCGACCTCCAAGTGCGAGGGTCCGGACATCAAAGCACACCAGCCCTATAACTGGGGCAGCTCCAGAGCAGGAAGGGAGTTGTATCTTGGAGTCGAGAGACGCAAAGAAGAACTCATCCTTGACGGACTACTGGCGCTGCCGTAGCTCTGTCTTGTGCACCCTCGTCTTGCCTGCTGGCGCTGCCGCGGCTTTGGGAACCACCCTATCCTTCATCATCGTCGGGACCTGCTGGCGTGGCCGCGGACCGTTTGTAACCACCACCTTCATCGGGACCTGCTGGCTCTGCCGCGGACCGTCGTCTTCCTTCGTCCATCTCGGGACCTGCTGGCTCCGCCGCGGCCCGTTCATCTACACCACCGAGCTCGAGGATTGAGAGCTATTTTCCACCTTTTTGGTACCAAGACTGTCCCGCTACCCTTTTCCCAAACAGAGACCAGAATAGAGGGGACCCCTGAGTCCAGACCTCCTTGTACCATTCTACCGTACTTGAAGAATTGTCTATAAAGTATCGTTGAACTTTATCAGTGTGTGGTGTCCGTCTGTGGGGGGGAAGTTACTTGTCTGTACGATTCACTGGAGACGGCTCTCCCCGGAGACCTCTCCCCGTATCCTCGGCCGACCCTCCCGGTCCGTCTAACATTGGTGGCAGCGGTGGGATGGGCCCTCAAGAAGCTCCGGCCCTACCTCTTTGGCACACCCTTTCGAGTACAGACCGACCACCGACCCCTGCAGTGGCTGATGCAGAGGCGGGGGGAAAACCCGAAGTTACTACGCTGGTCCATCTCCCTACAAGGGATGGACTTCACAGTTGAGCATCGGCCTGGGCCCGATCACGCCAACGCAGATGGCCTGTCCCGGTTCTTCCGCCTCGACGAGAAGAGTCCCCAAGAGAATGGGTAACTCTCCCCGCCTTCAGCTGGGGGGGACGCATGTTGGACAGGCCACATGAAGGGCCGCTCTCCCCCGGCCCAACCAGGCCCGAACCAGCCACGCAAGTACCACACACCACCATTGCCCTTCCACCGTCCCCGCAGGGACCCCTACACTCGAACCTGTTGACCGCGTAGGCCGACCCACTACCGGCCTGTGCGCCCATACTGGGCGCCATCTTGGACACTCCACCACGAGGCCGCCTGGGCCCCGATCGACCTCAACCCTGGGCCTGGCCAGGCCTCAGACATTCCGGCACCAACATCCACCCAGGAGGTGAGCGGGCTACTTGGTCAGTCAATGGGAGCAGGAGGTGTCGATGGCTCTCCCCCACCAAGTGCCGCTCGCCCATCGCCTCCCCGGGCGCTGGCTCCACCCCCCTGCTGGGTGTCTGAACCCCCTCATCCCGGACCTCCCGACCTCCAAGTGCGAGGGTCCGGACATCAAAGCACACCAGCCCTATAACTGGGGCAGCTCCAGAGCAGGAAGGGAGTTGTATCTTGGAGTCGAGAGACGCAAAGAAGAACTCATCCTTGACGGACTACTGGCGCTGCCGTAGCTCTGTCTTGTGCACCCTCGTCTTGCCTGCTGGCGCTGCCGCGGCTTTGGGAACCACCCTATCCTTCATCATCGTCGGGACCTGCTGGCGTGGCCGCGGACCGTTTGTAACCACCACCTTCATCGGGACCTGCTGGCTCTGCCGCGGACCGTCGTCTTCCTTCGTCCATCTCGGGACCTGCTGGCTCCGCCGCGGCCCGTTCATCTACACCACCGAGCTCGAGGATTGAGAGCTATTTTCCACCTTTTTGGTACCAAGACTGTCCCGCTACCCTTTTCCCAAACAGAGACCAGAATAGAGGGGACCCCTGAGTCCAGACCTCCTTGTACCATTCTACCGTACTTGAAGAATTGTCTATAAAGTATCGTTGAACTTTATCAGTGTGTGGTGTCCGTCTGTGGGGGGGAAGTTACTTGTCTGTACGATTCACTGGAGACGGCTCTCCCCGGAGACCTCTCCCCGTATCCTCGGCCGACCCTCCCGGTCCGTCTAACAGTTTTACTAGCGCGATTGGAGGAATGGGCTGAGGACAATAAAATTCTTGGGGCTTCTCAATTTGGCTTCCGTAAGGGCCTTGGGACAATTGAGCAGTGCATCAACCTTGATCTCATTATAGGGAAATATACTAAAGCGAAACAGGGCTCTGTATTCCTCTGTTTCGCTGACCTCTCAAGTGCATTTGACTTGGTGGACTATACTTTGTTATGGTCCACTTTACTCGAAATGGGAGCCCCAACAGCAATAATCTATTTCCTGGCCAGACTTTACAACAAGCTTTCAGCCCAGATTCGCTTTGGCCAGGCAGGGGAATGCACCAATAAGATCAGGGTCAAATCTGGCATAAGGCAAGGCTGCGTGTTGGCCCTGTTACTTTTCTCTCTTTTTATAAACTCTATGGAGTCCGAACTTAAAAGCGTTCAAGCTGATTCTCCGCAGATTGACGGCCACCCAGTCCCGGTACTGCTATATGCCGATGATACGGTCCTTCACTCGAGAACCCCAAATGGTCTCCAAAATCTTATGAATTACTTTTATGATTTTATCCAGGGGAGAAAATTAAAAATTAATAATTCTAAGACCTTCATTATGGCCTGTGGGAAAAAGATGAAACAACCTAAACCATTTAAATTTAAAGAACACAGAATAGAGGTTGTGGATAATTTTTGTTATCTTGGTGTAACTTTTAATAGTAGTGGGTCATGGGCATCCGAGATTTTAAATGTGAAGGCCAAGATGGGCAAAAGCTCCTCGGGAGTATTTCATTTTGCCTCAAAGCTGGGCAGTCGCCGCATCCCAGATATGTTAAATATCTACAAGCATAGATGCGCTTCCATTGCCCTATATGGTTCAGGTGTATGGGGCTACTGTAACCATGGGGATCTGCAAGTTACAGAGAATCAGTTCCTCAAAAGACTCCTCTGCCTCCCCTCTTCGGCATCCACCGAATTGATTCATAACGAGGTTGGATTAGACTATCTGACAGATCTAACGGGCTTGAGACCGCTTATGGTCTGGAGGTCAATTTGGGCAAAGAACGAAACTGAATTTACCAGGCAAATTATCCTAGACTGCCTTGGGTTGGATAATGTTCGCAAGATCCCCTGGTTAAAATACGCTCTCACGTCCTATAAAGAAACTTTTAACCTGGACATTCTTGATGACCCTTTAAGTGCCGTTAATATACCCAAACAGGAGGTTAAAAATGTTTACTTGGGAACTAAATCTAATCAGCGTAGAGTCCAATGTAGCCATTTTACAACCCATGTTTTTTACCATTCTAACAAGGAGGTTGGCAAGGACATGCCCATGTACTTAAAAGAAATCACCAAACAATCCCATCAGTTTGTTCTCACCAGGTTGAGACTAGGTATTGTCCATAACTTGGTGGCATTCCCTCGGATGAAAATATATAGTTCAAGCCCTTGCCCGTGTGACGGTACCACCAAGCAAAGCACATTGCACTTTATGCTAATCTGCCCATTATACTTGCACATCCGACTATGTTATCTTAAACTTGTTTTTAAGAAATACTATGTGTCCACTACTGCCCATGCCATGAATTTACTATTTGCACTTGACACTTTGGATATTTGCTTCTCTACCGCTACTTTTATTCTAAAAGCTGTGTCTCATAGGAAAAGTCTGTTTTTTTAATCTGACCTATTTGTAAAAATTCTCTTGTATGATCGAATATTTGTCTTTAATCGAGTTGTTCCATTTATTATGACCTATGTTTTTTTTTGCTTTGCATTTTAACTTGTACATTTTTATTGCTGTATGCTTTTATGATTGTTTACAAATAATCGAATAAAGCTTTGAAATTTGAATTTGGGTGCATGATGCAACGGTTTTGTTGAATTTCAACATCATTTAGGGCATTGATGGCATTGGATTGTGGTGATTTTTGTGTGTTTTTCGATTTTGTGGCTGTTGTTGGGGCCTTTTGCCCAGGGGTACTCAGTGGTGCATGGACTGAGTCTTTCTGTGGGGTCTCTTTAATGTAAACATCATGGAGGGCATGGATGGCATTGGATTGTGGTGATTTTTGTGTGTTTTTCGATTTTTTGGCTGTTGTTGGGGCCTTTTGCCCAGGGGTACTCAGTGGTGCATGGGCCTAGTCTTTCTGTGGGGTGTCTTGAATGTAAGCATCATGGAGGGCATGGATGGCATTGGATTGTGGTGATTTTTGTGTGTTTTTCGATTTTTTGGGGTGTTGATGGGGCATGGCCATGTGGGTGGGGGCCATTTTGAGGACTGGTACAGGCAGGGCCTGGCCATGTGGTGGGGGTCAAGGGGCCATTTTGAATCCAGGCAGTGTGCTTTGTGCCATAGGCCTGCATCCAATGTGCCTTGCTTTCATCCATTATGCCCAGGGGTACTCAGTGGTGCATGGGCCTAGTCTTTCTGTGGGGTCTCTTTAATGTAAACATCATTGAGGGCATGGATGGCATTGGATTGTGGTGATTTTTATGTGTGTTTCGATTTTTTGGCTGTTGTTTGGGCCTTTTGCCCAGGGGTACTCAGTGGTGAATGGGCCTAGTCTTTCTGTGGGGTGTCTTGAATGTAAATATCATTGAGGGCATGGATGGCATTGGATTGTGGTGATTTTTGTGTGTTTTTTTGATTTTTGGCGTGTTGATGGGGCATGGCCATGTGGGTGGGGGCTATTTTGAGGACTGGTCCAGGCAGGGCCTGGCCATGTGGTGGGGTCAGGGGGCCATTTTGAATCCAGGCAGTGTGCTTTGTGCCATAGGCCTGCATCCAATGTGCCTTGCTTTCATCCATTATGCCCAGGGGTACTCAGTGGTGCATGGGCCTAGTCTTTCTGTGGGGTCTCTAAAATGTAACCATCATTGAGGGCATGGATGGCATTGGATTGTGGTGATTTTTATGTGTGTTTCGATTTTTTGGCTGTTGTTGTGGCCTTTTGCCCAGGGGTACTCAGTGGTGCATGGGCCTAGTCTTTCTGTGGGGTGTCTTGAATGTAAACGTCATTGAGGGCATGGATGGCATTGGATTGTGGTGATTTTTGTGTGTTTTTCGATTTTTTGGGGTGTTGATGGGGCATGGCCATGTGGGTGGGGGCCATTTTGAGGCCTGGTCCAGGCAGGGCCTCGCCATGTGGGTGGGGGTCTAGGGGCCATTTTGAAGCCAGGCAGTGTGCTTTGTTGTGTCATAGGCCTGCACCCAGTCTGCCATGCTTTCATCCATTATGCCCAGGGGTACTCTGTCAGTGGTGCATTTTATTGGTCTTTCCATTTTGGGGGGTGGGTATAATAAAAATGCTTACTTGCAAACTATTAAATGCAGCGCTACATATGCAACATTTATTTAACTGATGTTCCTCTGGCTTCGTTTGCTTTTAGGTGCAGAAAGACGAATCATCAGCCTCATCGTTCCTCATCAGTGCCAGGAAGAAGTCCTGCTGCGGTGTGTGCAGCACAACGTCACATGTGGCCACAGACAACTCTGCAACTTGTGCAACTGCGGCCTGCTGTTCTGACATCTGAAGAAGATGGCCCCCAAAAAAGTTGCCCGTAGCCCCTCTAGCAAGAAAGTTGCCAGTAAGGAGCAGAAGAAGCAAGTGGCGCCACTTACCAAGGAGACTGGTGTGCCGACCGCCACATTTTTTGGGGAAAAAAAGTACGCCTGCAGCAGCAGCGGGGTCTGCTGGGGACCAAGCTGGGAGCAGCACCTCCGCTCCATTGGGCTCAGTGCCACCACCACCACGCCAACTTAGGTCCAAGCCCTTGAGTGCTGCAGAGGCAGCCAGTATAGTTGTTCAATCACCATCGACCAGTGATGTTGGCTCATCGCAAGAAAGTAGCAGCATCCCTCAATCAACACAGGTTGTTGTAACTCATCTGACGAGTGTTCAACAACCACAGCCACAACAACAACCACATGTGCAAGTACATGTGGAAGGAGAGGCGGTGCAAGGAGAGGCGCAAGCAGAGGTGCATGGAGCGGCACAAGTGCCCACAATATTTGTTCCTCCCGAAGTAGGGGCACATCAGAAAATCGACATTCAAGCCGAGGTATCATATGAGGAAGCCACTCCTCCTGATGATTCATTGTCTTCCAGATCCCCAGCAAGGAAAAGATCAAAGATGGTGTCTACATCTTCTTCAAACCCCCTTCCTTCTGATGATATGGATGAAAATTGGGAACCACCAGGCCTGTCTGAGAGTGAGGCACACCATGATATGACAAAGGTAGCTAAGCGTAAAAGGAAGGTCCCCGAAAGTCTCATAGTTATGGAGTGTGATGATGACGCTGAACAAGACGTGGCGTTTACTCCTGCTGATGAAGACTCTCACGACGACGACGCAGTCTTCATAGTCGTCACTCCAGCCTCAGCGGGCATGCAGCAAACAGACATTTTTACCCTATCCCGAAATGCTGCTGAGCGTGATGTTGGCGACGTGTCAATGGAACCACCACCAATGCAGTTGACTAGTATACCACCACCTACAGCTTCCATATTTTCTCGCCAGAAGGGACCTCCATCCACCTCGACCTCCATTTCCTCAATTAGTGGTGCTGTAAGTGCACAACGTACTAAATTTCGGCAACACACATCCTCCACTTCATCTGGCATTAGCATTCCCAGTATCGCCTCCTCCGCCCCCCACAGACATTTGAAATCCGCAGTTTGGGACTTCTTTAGTGTTAGCCCAACAAGGGAAAACATAGCCATTTGTACCATTTGTAAGGTTCGAGTTAGTCGTGGTAAGCTTGGTACCAACTATGGTACCGGAGGCCAGAGAGGTCATCTTGAAAGACAGCACACTGTCAAATGGCATGCGCACCTAAGGGAGATCAAGGCAGCCCGAATTGCAAGTCAACAAATTGTATCCGTTGATGTTTCATCTGATGATGACGAGGAGGAAGAAGCATCAAACATTTCTTCAGTTACACCCAGTACCCCTGTCAGCAGCACACCCCCTGCAAGATATATGAGCCACACTAAGAGTGTGGGTGAGAGTGAGACACCAATGCGAAAAAGTTCATCATCATCACTGAGCGTAACTGGGTCGAAAAAGTCATCATCATCCCGTAAAATGGTCCAGCCCACCATTAGAAGCATGTTGTTTTCAGATGCGCCATTTGAACGCAACCACCCAATGGCGCGTCTGTATAACACTAAGCTGGATAAAATGCTAGCGCTGGACCTTCTCCCTTTTTCTTTTGTGGAAGGGGTGGGTTTTCTTGAAATGGTGGCAACGCTCTGCCCTAAATGGAAGGTTCCTAGCCGGTTCTATTTTGCCAGAGTTGCGGTTCCAGCACTACATGAAGATGTGCTGGAGGTGATGGGGGCAGCTTTGCAGAAGAGTGCTGTTCACACTATACATCTGACAACAGACATGTGGACCAGTTGCCAATCCACTGATTACATGTGCATCACTGCACACTGGGTCTCTTTTTCAGGGGTTAAAGCAAAGCTAAACGCAGGTGTTGACACGGACAAAGTTTATAAAGCTGCTCGGAAACATGCAACAGTAGCCATGTTTGACATGGAGAAAACTCATACAGGAGAAAACATTTTGCATGAGTTTAACACAAAGGTCTTTCAATGGCTGTCCCCAAGAAAACGCATGATTGGTTATGTTTCCACGGATAATGGCGCCAATGTAGTTAAGGCCATGGATATGGGTAACTATTTCAGAGTGCCGTGTTTGGCGCACTGTATAAACCTGGTTGTTAAAAAATTCTTGCATGAAGAAAGTCCAGTCTACGAGTTACTGACCACCTGCCGAAGAATGTGCACACATTTCAACCATTCTTTTAAGGCCCGGAAGCAGCTGAGGTGCCTGCAACATGAACGTAAAGTGCCAGTGAAAGCACTCATCCAGGAGGCGGTAACACGTTGGAACTCAACCTTCTACATGCTTGAGCGTCTGTATGAGCAGTATGCGGTAGTCGATCAGTATTTCTTTAAACTGGGTACACCTATGATAGACCTGAGGATACAGGTGGAGCAATGGGAGCTAGTTAAAAGCCTGACAGACATGCTTCGTCCTTTTGAGGTCTTCACGCGTGCAGTCAGCAGGGAGGACTGTAATTTGGGAAAAGCTATCCCATTGTTGCGCATGCTAGAGGACAAACTGAAGGCGGTGTCTTCTACGTTTCAAAAAGATGGAAAGCAAGAAGCATTTGAGTTGGCAGAGAAGTTATTACAGCGCCTACTTCGCGATGAACGTCTTAAAAAGATCCAGACAGAACAGCATTACATTTCTGCTACCCTTCTGGATCCACGGTACAAAAAGGCAGTGGCAGGCAGAGTATTCTTTCCTTTTGATGACGCAGATGTTACAAAGTACAAACATTGTCTAGCTGTGTCAGCCACTCGGTTTGAAAGAGAACGGCAGGAAATTGAAGGAAAAGGCAGTACATCAGCATCAGCAGGCCATCCAGAGTCAAAAAAATCCACTTCTGCATCTGTGGCTGTGGCAGAAGTGAGTGATTTTCCCTCTCAGCCGTTAACGACACCAGCAACCGTATCCTCTGCACCAGACACAACAGTAATATTGTGTGAAGAAGAGGATTGGCTAACTCAGCTTGGGTTTGCTTCTCAAAAGGTCCCAGAAAAAAGTAAGCAAAGTGGAGGAACCCTGGAGAACCCTGGAGAACCTTGAGTCGATGGTGCAGGCCTATCTGAATGACCTATCTGAATGACTCAACAGAGGTCTATGTTCATCATGACCCATTGGCGTGACATGCTCCTCTATCCTCCTCCTCCAGACTCCTATTTCCCTCAAAGCAGATGGCTGGATTACGCCCAAAGAAGAAAGACTCTGCACTTGTGGGGGTGTTCTACTTCTTTGCGGGTGAGTTGACGGGTCTGGGGCATTGCTGTGAAGGTCTAATACCGGATAAAAGTGGTTTGGAGAAAATCGGAGGTGAAAAAGTATATTGCGTTTTTGTTCACTTGCCTGTCTTTGGGGTGCTGTTTGGGGGGCTTCCAGGTTTTTGGGGGTGGGTTTTGGGGTCTTGGAGCACTGCTGCCACAGTCTAATGTTGATTGCATTTGTTTTACAGGAAATCCATGGTGGAAAAGGAGAGTTGGGGCCTAGCCGCAGAGCGCATTTGGACTGCATTCCAGGTAGGCCCAAAGTTTCCTAAGTGTGCCTTTTCCCGGTTTCGCTTTTCGGCTTTTTGGGGGGGTGAAACTTGTTTTTGCCCGGGTTCACGGGTCTGGGGGCCTTGCTTGGAAGGTGTAATACCGGCTAAAAGTGGTTTGGAGAAAATCGGAGCAGAAAAAGCTTTTGCGCTTTTAATCACTTGCCAGTCTTTGGGGTGCTGTTTGGGGGGCTTTTAGGTTGTTGGGGGTGGGTTTTGGGGTCTGTGAGCACTGCTGGCACATTCTAATGTTGATTGCATTTGTTTTACAGGAAATCCATGGTGGAAAAGGGGAGTTGGGGCCTAGCTGCAGAGCGCATTTGGACTGAATTCCAGGTAGGCCCAAAGTTTCCTAAGTGTGCCTTTTCCCGGTTTTGCTTTTCAGCTTTTTGGGGGGGTGAAACTTGTTTTTGCCCGGGTTCGCGGGTCTGGGGGCCTTGCTTGGAAGGGGTAATACCGCCTAAAAGTGGTTTGGAGAAAATCGGAGCAGAAAAAGGTTTTGCGCTTTTGATCACTTGCCTGTCTTTGGGGTGCTGTTTGGGGGGCTTTTAGGTTGTTGGGGGTGGGTTTTGGGGTCTATGAGCACTGCTGGCACATTCTAATGTCGATTGCATTTGTTTTACAGGAAATCCATGGTGGAAAAGGGGAGTTGGGGCCTAGCTGCAGAGCGCATTTGGACTGAATTCCAGGTAGGCCCAAAGTTTTCTAAGTGTGGCTTTTCCAGGGTTTTGCCTTTTGGCTTGTTGGGGGTGTTAAACTTGTTTTCGCCCGGGTTGACAGTTCTGGGGCCATTGCTGGGAAGGTCTAATACCCGAAAGAAAGTGTTTTGGAGACAATCCCTGGGGGAAAAGTTTTTGCATTTTCTGAGATTTCGCTCACTCTACCGTTTTCGGGGGACTGTTTGTGGGGGTTCCTGGTGTTTATGGGGGGGTTTGCGAGTCTTGGAGCAATGCTGGGTATGGATACTTTTGCTTGCTTTCAAGTGGTTTGAATACAATCCATGGTGGGTAAGGGGGGATTTGGGCCTACTTTACTTTCAAAGTACGTTTTGTCACCATTTTCTACTAGGCCTCTGACAGGTAGCAGTATCGCACATTTTTTGAGAACTGATTGGGGGTCTTCTACATTTTTGCGACTGGGTTTAGTAAGGGTCTGGGAGCACTGCTGGGAAGGTCTAATTTTGTTCTAAAACACAGTTTACAGTACACCTAGCTTGAGAAGAAAAATCCGCTAAATTAATTCGCCCATACTTATTTATCCTTCAAAAGGAGACTCAGACAGAGTACGCACTTTCAAAAATATTGTACTGTCTATTAGGAAAGTCAAAGTGTGACTTTTTGCACTACACAGCGTACATACCTTATATTTATTTGTCAGTGGTGTTCTAATATCACTTCCTGTTTTTCCATCAATAATTACAGGCCGGGTTTCAGCCTGTGCAATGGGAATAAAAGGATGAAGTCAAGCTTCACATTAGCGAGCCGCAATTCAGCATCCGCCAGGCAGGCAGTGGACAGGGTGTCTTCTGGTCACCAACATTGATGGACGGAGCGTCAGATGGAATGGAGGAGTCCCGCTAATAAGAGGAATGGTTGGATGCATGCAACTTCCCAAATTCAACAGGACAACTACAACAACATACAGATACAGTATCCGTTCTTTTCTAATGATCTTTTAAGTAATGTTATTGCTATGAACTTCTATGAGTGTGACTCTGAATTTCTTTGATCTCTGCTTCTAAATTCATCCCTACAGCCATTGTATAGGTTTTACTTCTGCTATTTTTCAAACCTAATTTAATGTACGAAGTGTTTCTCTGAGTGCAGAGATAGGCAAGTGAAAACGCATAATTACTGCAGCCCTGTACTGTCGCATTCTTTCATTCACGGTTGTCTAAAATACTACTTACTTTTCAGTAACCATGCATGCAGTAGTGCATGCACTTCCTTTATGTCACTTAAAAGATTTATGGATAGCTTTGTACCCAAAGATTTGTTTATCTTCAATTATTGTTTGTCCATGCTGTGCTTTTTTTTTCTTCTCTCAACAAAACTTTCCCAAAAACCCCCATTCCCATCCATTTTCCAAACCCTAACCCTCTTTCCACGGGCTGTGTGGTTTTGATTGATGTGTGACTAAATGACAGCAATAATTCCACACACTTGCTGGGGAGGATAAGGTCATAGCAACAGGCTGGTGAAGGAATCCGAGGATATATTCTTACTCAGCTTGACACAGACCCATGACTATTGGCAAATGAAAGCAGATTTTCATGTGCGCCATCAACTTGATTGCTCATCAAGAACATCCTCCTCCTAGGCGTGGCAAATGATTACGCTGCTGTGTCCTTCACCTTCAGTACTATTTCTTGTAGTAGTAGCCAATGTCAAAGAAATTCAATGCAAGTAGTAGTTATACTTTCAATACTTTACCATTTGTTAGGCTACATTGTGGCACTGTTCTAGTGTACTGTCACCTGCTATATTCTCTATCGTACCGTTCTAATGCTACGGTAAGGACAAACAAGGTTTCATTTTCTTTTTTTCAGATGCTGCAACTGCCACTGTGTAACACCACTAGTACCACCGCAATGATGACATTTCATCCGCCCAGGATTGCCAACCTTAATCGCCATTTTCTGTGCTGCCAGCCCTGTGCCTAGCACTATTTCCAAACACAAATTACAGGTAAGATAAGCGTTTGGGGGGAGGTAGTATAATGGAGTATTAGGAGAGACGAGAGACTGACGGTCCTAGGACTATTGAATTCACTTACTCTGTGAGAGGCACTTAGTTTTGAAAACATTTGGGCAATTACTTACACAACTTGAATCAAGATACCACTTAAGTTTCAGGAAAACAAACTTACTGTTAAACCCCCACCCACCAGCCTCAAAAGCAGGAAAAAACACGTATGCTAAAATAAAGTTTAAAGTATATTTATATCCCTAATATAAATAATCTCCCGCAAGACCCAACCCACCCCCCCTCCCGAACCCCAACGAATGTCTGTGAAAACTAAGTCCAAAAAAGTAGAAAACCCAACTCCCAATTCCCACCCCCCAGAAGTCTTTAAAAAAGGGGCAAGGGACAGTCTCCTCCTACTGCTGGCTGCTGTTGACTTTTCGGGCCAGGTCGGCATGCTCCTTGCGGAGGGTCTCGAGCAGGGTTTTGGTGTTGAGCAGCTCCTGCTCGAGGTAGGACACCCTGAGTGAAAGGCGGAGCAACCTTTTTTTGGTACTGCTGTGCGGGGCAGCTGCATTTTTTGCTGCTCGGCGGTGGCGGGTTGCTGCGGTACCCCGGCTCCGTACCGCTGGAGACCTGCTGCACTGACTGGCTGACCCAGGGAGCGCGGAGGAGGATGCAGCTGTACCGGTCGATGTTGTGGTCGACTGCGTGTCCCCCTCCTCCTGGGCCACCAGCCGCCGATATTCGGCAACAGTCGCCTCCAGCCTCCGTTGCCGGGCCCTTTTAGTCAGCTCCTTCCGTGTTGGTTTGGAAGGAGCATCTATATGAAGAAAGAAAGACATAGTCTGTAACCAATGCTCTTTAAGAATAACACAAAATGATTCATCAGAAAGTTGTGTCACAGTAGAACTAGCAACTTGCAAGCGCAGTACATAACTATTGTGGCCAGTATCTATCTAACCTCCCACTTCTTCATCCTTGCTCTAACATTAGTGGGAGTTTAAGGAATCAATTCTACGAGCACTATGGACTCACTCCATTAGAGTCGACTATGACAGTACACAAGTCTTATTCTTCTTCTTCTCTCTTGTTTAGCAAAATTGGTACGTTAACTTCTGCAAGCCGGCATAATGCAAGCGCAGTCAACTTGCACCCGAGAAAAACAGACGCCCGCCATGATGAGTGAGACTGACTTGCGTTACTGTACCGGTCCAGTACATGCAGGTGGTGATGCTCTTACTTTTCTATTACGGGTGGCACTGAGAATACTCTGTTACAAGGGCTACTGCTTAATTAATTTAACTTTCCCCCTACAGTGCCAATGAACTAGAAAAGGAAAATGAAGAAGATAAATAATCTGATTATCTATCACTGCACATGGTATGTATTTGCTTACATATGGGATGACTTTAGGTGGGTGATTTGCTTTTTATTGAGTGAACAGTGATACATCCACACATGAATGACCGAGTTCTACTAAACTTATCAGAGGTAGTGAGTGGCCATCGTAATACCTGGATATATGCTGTGCTTGCAATACAAACTACTGCTACTATTCATGGTAGTATTCGGACAAAATTAAAACTTTTTTCCTTGCCTTTCCTACACTAGAACGGACGTGCGGGTGCGGTGTTACATGCTCTTCAAAGTAACACTTAGTTCATCCAGTGACCGTCTACTCTCTCTAGATACACATATGCTATCTAAGAGTCAGATAGTACCATGGTCCAGGCATCCATCCATTCAAACTATATGTCAATCATTCTTCTTCATGTCTCTCATCTGGACAAACCTTACATTTTCTCACGGGAAAACAACCTTTTCATTTTATTTGGGAAACCGCAAGCCATACATCCGTGCTTGACTTGCATTTGAATTTCAACCAAAGGATATATTGCGCACACATACAGTTTCTGTTTCACCCACCAAGGCTGTTCTCCTTCCATCCATCCTTGCTTCATCCTTCACCCAGCCATGCATCATATTCCTTCCCAGCCACCTCGGGCACCAATCAAACACGTATCATTCTTCTTTGTCAGTCATCATTACTTTTAACTTGCTCGTCCTTCCACACTTACTTACACCCTTCTTTCGCTTTTCGTTCATTCCATCCATCAAGTTCATCTCAGATCTGATTTGGATTCTCAAAAAAAAATTCACCGCTGAGTTGAAGTACATTTAGAGGAGGCTACTACCTGGTGGATAAAAACGTTGTTCTAAATTTGAAAGTCTTCTTAACAGTATAGTAACTTAACTGTACAACATATATACTACACCCGTGCAGAGAGCACACTCTGCAGTCTGCAATCTCAATAAGTAAGGAATATAAGAGCTTACCACTGCCCGCCACTACCATGGCAACCCTCACAGCAGTTTCCTCTGGCACTTGCACCGCCTCCTCCCCAGAAGTGTCCTCCTCCACCTCCGCGCTGGCCCCGGCACCAGATGCTCCACCTACAAAGTACATTTAAGAAAGTTAGATGTCATAGACATACACCACTCACTAGTATTTTGTCTAGGAATGAAGAAATGTGAATACAAAAACCAATCTAATAATTTGTGACTGTCTACTCTAAAGTAAAAATGTCCCTTTTTCCAGGGAAGGGTGTTGTCTTGCTGCACTTTTTGGCACAACTGATGAATGCTTGCTTTTTAACACGCACCATTTTTCTCATAACAGACAGAAGCTTCACTTCTAAGACCAAGAGCAAGATCAGATCATCATCACTAGGGCGGAGTGACCAACGATTCAGCACCAAAAAGAAAAATTAAAGTTCAAACCAGGTGAGGGCTCGGCTCGCCCACAATAAATGTGTGAAATAAATCAATAAGCACTTTTCCATTTTTAATCAACAGTTTATGTTTTATGACAAACTTGATTTTAATAAATGTTTTTACTTTTAATAAAGCTTTAAAACTTAAATAGACTCAGTGGTTTTTGGTCAAGAGTGACTGAGCAAAAGGTTTTGCAATTTGCAAGCATGAGTCCGTGCCTCTGACACTTCTGGATTCTGACTCCATACTCTTGTCCTGCGTTGCATAATCATCATTGGGGATCAATCATCGAGGAATTCGGGAGCTAAATGGCTCTGCCACACTATCTAGTCAGTAAGGAGATTGGGGGTTCTTCAAAGTCTGTTATCACTGAGGTATGTGGAAAGTCTACCTGCGCCTAATATAATTGATAAACAATGCACTATGTAGTGTCCATAGTTCTGTTTGTGCAGATTTGTCCCAGCAACAGTAGTAGTATGGATTGTCCTCCTATCCAAACCAAAAGTAAAATAGTATCTTATTCTTTCTTGGTGGTCATTCGCATTTTATAGTTGGGAATTGTCAAAGCATAAACATTTTGAAGACTTGAAAAGACATTATGGACCATCCCAGAGGACTGCACTCAGTTCATAGAGCTATTGATGACTAGAATGGGAGTTTCGTTTGACACCTTTTGCCAACTGTGCAATCTTAGTTAGCTACAAAGACAGACTAATAAGAATAATCTAGTAATACCACAGGGAGTGATAGTAGAGGCAGGATAAGAATTTAGATACAGAAGAGCAAAGACGATTTAGAAAAAATCGAATGAGGAACGCTAGGAAAAAATAGGTACTCTATATTAAAATGAAAACTTACTGGGGCCAGCAAAGGAGCCCTCGCCTGACCGATCCTGGCCTTCTACAGCAGCAGCAGCAACCACCTCCTCCTCTGTCCTCTTGCCCCTGGGGGGAGCTGATGTACAACATGAAAGAAAGAAAGACCCGAAATCATGGATGATTGTTGTCAACCAAATCAAACATTTCAAAAGGACAATAACAAAATATTTTGGCGAAATAGCAAATAGACAACTATTCCACGGGATATATTGACCTATCTCATGTGGTCTACTACGATATTAGTGTTGCTTGATTTGCGGACCGTCGACTTGGAAAGTTATGTAACTCACTAAACAAAGTACTAAAAAGGTTCGCCTAGGACTGGCAGGCAGCAGTCCGCAGCACGCGAAGTGACATACAAACTCCATCGTGATTGCAGATCAGTGACAACACTAAAAAGTTTCCTACTACATTAACCAGTCATTAAAATACTCAAACTATCAATCCACCACCACTATTTCTTCTTATTGCCAGGTGTACAAAGGAAGGACTTGAGTCTGCAGGGGCAGATTTACAAGCCCCTTGCGGCTCTTTTGCTCCGTTGTTGCGTGACTTTTGTGACGCAGCGGCAGAACAAAAGAGGCGCCATGGTGCGGCGTATATTAACAACGTGACGCATATGGGAGATGCATCACGTTATAAAGCCTTGCGCCATCAGGGGGCATTCCGACGCAAGGGAGAGCGTTCCTGCGCAGGAACGCATCCTAAAAGTGGCTGAGGGAAATCTACAAGATTTCAATAAGTCACTTTTAGGACAATGATGCGTCACTTAAACCCTGCGCCTGCTTGAAGCAGACGTACGGCTTGACGCAGCATTGGGGAGATAGGGCACCCCAGAGCATTGCTGGAGCTGCGCCATCGTTGCGACGCAACTCCAGCAATGCGCCGCCTTTACGGCACAGATGCGTAACGCTTCGGGGACGTTTTGGGCCCATGGTGCACCGCATTGTAAATACGGAGCACCATGGGTGGTGGTGGCGTGGCGCACAATTACTGGCGCATCCCTGCTACTTTGCAGGGATACGCTTGTAATTGCAAATCTGCCCCTTAGTGTCTAGCATTACGCAGTTCTGTAAACTACACTCATACATAATTTCTCAGGCCAATGAAATGAACACAAAATCGAAAACAAATAAGCATAGTAGCAACGCTACTGAGAAGGAGAGCAGTGCACCTGAAATGCACAGAAGATTTTGAAATATAATTTACCTACAATGTAATCGGCAGCATTATTGCTCTTGATAAAAAACAAAAATTTGCAATATAATAACACACAGAGCAGGAGAAAACAGAGTAGTGATGAAATAGCTACTACTACTCACCAAGCCTGGGGATCTCGACGCCGAGCAGGTTGAGCAAGTCGTGTTCCCGGTCCAGGAGATCCGTCCAACGGTGGGTGGCCTGGTTGTAGGTGCGCCGGACCCGAGAGTGTTGATACATGGCCAGGCACACCTTCTCCCACCGCTTCCGGCGCTCCCGGAGCCCGTAGCCGCTTGCAATCTTGCCGCCTGCCGCGATGGTCCTGGGGAGGCGGCGCTGTACAAAGTACACCAGTGCGGCCACCTCCTCCGCGCTAAAGATCTCCCGTGGCATCACTAGCTCCCCCCTCAAACGCCCGCACGGGAGCCGGGCACGGGGTGCGGGACCCTTCCCCTTCGCGGGCTGCTTCCCGGCTCCCTTTACCATGGTCTGGGCAGAAAGGAAGGTAAATAAGAAATAAGAAATAGAATAGGGAAGAAGAAAAGAAAAGAGTTAAAAAAGTAGTTTAAAATTAACCAAAAGTAGCAGAAAACACAAAAATATAGAGCTAGAAAAATAGAGGGATAGATAATAAGTAAAATAGATTAAAAAAAACTTCAAACAAGCAAAGGATGGCAGAGATTGAGAGAGGATACAGAAAGGATGCCCAGAACCATAGCAAAGAATGAAAAACAAGATGGCCGCGCCCGTTCACGACCGCGTGGGTAAGTTCGCGCGAGATTTCCCCCGCGATCACACGCGAACTTGTACTAGCGAGCCGCACACTTTGCGAGATTACACATAGCGCCCGGAAACGGAAATACGTCACGCAAACAAGATGGCCACGCCCATGTACGACCGCTAGGGTAACTTTGCTTCGTTGCGCTACAAGCGGCTCGCGAAAACGCAAAAAACCACGGGAACTAACACGCCGCAAAAAACAAATCGCATATTCGCACAAATTCGCAGCTTCCGAATTCGATCTCGCGCAAATTCGCGCCCCGCGAATCGCGCGAAATTGCAGAAAAACGATTTTTGCAAAACTGAAAGCACTCAGCAGGTGCAAAAGTTCAAGCTCATCATTAGTAACCATTCCCTGTAGTGCTTCCTGAGGGGCCCCTCCAGAGTTCAGTTGCCTACTTGCAACTATTCTATAACCCTGCTCTGACCCTCACAGCAGGCTCAGAGGATAGCTACAAGTATACCACAAAGGTCCTGTTAAAAAAAATTACACTGCAACAGAAAGCAATTACAGATACCGAAGCAGGTCCCAGACTGGAAGTTCAAATTCAGTGACACATTAATCAGCCCCTAATTCATTCATGTCAGTTGAGGCAGGGCAGGTGTGCTGACGAATTTTGCAAAACTGAAAGCACTTAGCAGGTGCAAAAGTTCAAGCTCATCATTAATCAGGAAGCACTTACAGCTAAGGAAGCAGGTGCCAGCTCAAATTCAGTGACACATTAATCAGCCCCAAATTGATTCATGTCAGTTGAGGCAGGGCAGGTGTGCTTTTCCCCCCATAATCTACAGTGATGAACCAGAGGGTGGCAGTGATGAACCAGAGGTGGCATGGGTGAACCAGAGGGTGGCAGTGGTGAAACAGAGGGTGGCAGTGGTGAAACAGAGGGTGCTGTGATGAACCAGATGTAGAAACAACATGGTCGTGACCGTTGCAACCCGACAAGTAAGTTCGCGTTTGCGAACTGGTAAAAACCCTCGCAAACTGGCAGAAACCCTTGCGAACACAAAAACAAAATCTGCAAATTTGCGAAAGTTCGTGAATTTTACAGATTGCGAATACGCAAATACTCAAATTCACGAATTGCGAATTCGCAAAATTCGCCCATACTTAGTGGTTAGGCCTTATACCCTTTTATCCACTGTCTGTATACAATGACATCCCACTTTATAATCTATGGACTTGTTGCAATGCTAACTGTCTTTATGCATTTTGCTGCTGGTAGTGGCTCGTATACTGCATTATACAGCACTATATTTAAAATAAACATTTTGAACTATAACTGTGACTCTATCAATTCTTAATGAGGACAGGTATGAGTGAGTGAGCGAAAGGCTATGTATTGCTACAGTGATTCCTGAGAGAGTCGGAGTGTTGTGTTCTGGGTTGTCTAATCATTTGTAGCTTCGTGATTATGTAGGAGAACTAATGAGACACTATAGCTAGTCGGTCCTGGGATTTTGGGTACTGAGGAGGTAGGAAGGCTTATCCCCTATACGATGAGGTCCTGTTTTTCTACGCATAGTTCTGTGTATGTGCAGAATCCCTGCAACATGGCGCCACCAACGTTTGGTCTGGTACTTATCTGCGAGACTCTTGAGTAGTGCTTGTGCTTGTCCACTGTCCCCTCAACTCTGTTTTGGGAGACAGCTGTTACGGTGTCTCCCTCCTATAATATGTTACTATAGGTTTTTCACGCTTGAATTTTAAGAGGTCTTTTTCTTCCTCATACCCATTATTGTGCTGCCACACATAGGTTGTTGTTTTCTTCTGTTGATTATGGCAGTTGCCATTGTAGGTCCTAACCGTGCTTCAGTTACCACACATTTGGCGGTGCTAATATAATCTTTGGTGTGGAAGCGTATGCTGCATATCGCTTCGAGGTATTCTACTCTAGGGTCACCTTTCCGGCAGTAGAAGGAAATTGTAATTTCTTTCATGAATATACTGCCATATACTGAATTATCGGCCTTATCGATCTCTTGAAGTTCCGTTAACGGCTTGGCAACACACCATATGGTTTAATGGTACCCTTCCACACCCTATCATAGCGGTCCTTTTAGGCCCCTTATCAATTGACGGGGCCACATTGCCCGTTTTGGGTGGGTATACCCTGCATCCAGATTATCTTAATGTTTCAGTAGCAGAGCTACGCATATTACATACTTTGTTAATACGTGTACATAGAGCGGTTATACAGCTCAAGTTGCGCAACATACAGGTGGGACCACCTGGACTTGCTGCACAACCACCGGGACCCGGTGGTGTTATCAATCCTGTCATGATAAATTCCGTTAATGGCAAATGTCTGCAAAATAATGACGAGCTTCCATATTGGCTTGCTGAGAAATTTGGGCAACTCAAAGCTATTTTTCCTAATACCACACCAGTGGAGAAACACAGGATTCTGACCATGAGCTTACCTAAAGGCCTTGTTCTCGAGTTAGCTGATTGTAAAACTTGGGGTAGAATGTTTGCAGCTGTATATTCGATGTGTTTTGGCACCCCCTCAATGACCGTTCTCCCTTCCGTGATTAAACATGTTCAAGATGAACATGGGGCTGAAGAGGCCCTGGAGTTGGCAATGAGACGGGTGGGAGTGTTTGACATTGTTTGCTATATGATCCTTGCTAATGTGAAGGGTGAAGCTGTAAGCTCACAAGTGCCACAACACTTGGAGGCTGTTGCTGATGCAGGCAAGCAGCGCGCATTACCAAAGATTATTGATAAAGCTTATAAAACATGAGGACACAATACTCTGGGAATTAAGCTTTTTACTCAAACTCAAAAACAAACATAACAAAAAGCCAAGACAGATAAGGATGGGCACCCGTTCTTTACTAAAATGAACTGGAGAAATAAAAAGCAGGAGCAACGACAATAGAAGCAAGGTTTGCGTGCTGGTTCACTGACACCTGATTCTTCTGAGCGTACTTATGATTTGCGCGACCACGTGAAAATTAAGACTCCTGGTAGATTCCAAGTCCCTGCTCAGCGCTCTCCTCGTTCATTACAGGACACATGGGACTATCAAGTCGGTGGAGGGGAGCGCCAGGATCGCGGCCAAAGCACGACCACTCAACAGGGATAGGATCAACCACGACAGTTTGACGTAAAAACCAAACAAGAAGGACTGCCTCGTTTTCGACCCCCCCTTATCGAAAGAAGACGCTTGCCACTTTAACTGCGAAGTATTCCTCAGACTGGGAGAACGCTACTCTTAGACTGGACATGGGCAGTGATTCTGCTCAACAGCGCAGCAGAGGTTACCATAGAGCAGGAGCACTGCTTACCTGTCTGGAGGCGGGAGCAACTGATACATTTATTACAGTAAAAACAGGAGATGCCCGAGTTGCCACCCCCCCGGATAAACTTCATGAAATTGTCTTACAAATTGAAGGTGATCTACAGCGTATGACTACAGCAGTTTCCTGGGAAAATCTCACTTCCTCGTTTGACGTCTTATTGGCAGAGGCAGATTGCCCTCCCCCATTTGTTTTGTCCGCTTCTAGAGGGGAGGACGTGATACTTCCGAGTTTTTTGCATCACGTCCCTGAAGAAGCTAAACAGGCTTACGCATCGGAGTGGGCATTAGCCCTGGCTCCGGCGGTGTACCGTAATCAAGTGGGCTGGGATAAAGATTTGCTGGCACATGAGATTCCATTACAGTCTATGCTGCAGCCACAAGCGTAATATCCAATCAGACGTGAGGCTAAAGCTCCTGTTTGTGACATTCTGACTTAATTGGAATATCAAGGAGTAATTGAACCCTGTGTATCGCCGATAAATAATCCTCTTTTACCGGTATCGAAGCCGGACGGTTCACATCGCATTGTATTGGATTATCGAAATTTGAATAGTCTTTGTCCTACGTTTGCGGTACAGAACACTCAGTGCTCTGCGCTAGTGAAGAGCATTGTTCGTAAAAAATACAAAACAACACTGGATATAGCCAGTGGTTTCTATAGTCACAACTGGGCTCCTGAGAGCCGTGACTGGACCGCACTGACTGCCATTGGATATCCAAAAAAGTTTACATGTTTGCCTATGGGGTATAAGAACAGCCCTGGGCTTTTGCTGCATGTGTTGTGCCTCTGTTACACAGCATAGACCCAGATGCGTTCTCATACGTATATGATATTTATCTAACTAACAATGAACTGATACCGCATCTTGTCTGAGTCGACCAAATTATTCTGTTGTTCGCCAACTATTGATACAAATGTAATTTTGCCAAATCACACATTGCTTGCTTTGCGGTGCTCTTTTTAGGCTACGAGCTCAATAATGAAGGAAGGGGGTTAGACCCCCACTTTCTGGAGGAATGTGCAAAGTTGCAAACTCCATCTACGCTAAAGAAGCTTCAGTCTTTGCTGGGATTTTATAGTTTTGGGAAGACATACATCCCAGATTATGCCCAGCGTATCAAACCGCTCTATGCCTTGATACATCCTAAATTTTCTTCTGTCTACTGGCCTCCGGAACATACCTCTATTCTACAGTCATTGCATTCAGATTTGCTAATGACTACTTATTTGCTGACGTGATCATTCAACTAACCTGGTCATACGTATTGAACCGGGGACGGTGGATTTCACTTACTTAACGTTCAACAAATGTGTCACAGTACCTATAGCATACAAGTCACATTTGTACACAGCAGCAAAGGTGTGATTTTCGAAAGTTGAAAAGATTTTGGCTGCTGTCCAAATGGAGATTCTGAAAGAACGCTCACTGGCGCAGGGGAAACACATTCTAATGGTTTCGCCTATCCCTGCTTTAGAAGCTTGTGCCTAAGGTGAGTGTACCAAACTCTAAAGCTTTACAGCCCTGTTGGATACAATTGGCTACTTATTTGACACCGGCTGATGTCACCTTTATCTTTGGTCCTGCTCTTCAGACACAGGAGTTTTTACATTAGGGGCATGTTCATCTTACTCTGTTGTCATTGCTTCCGTTGGATCTATACAGATGTATCATTTATACCGACGGCTCGGCTCAACCGGCCATCGGGTGCGAACATACTTAATCGGCAGCTTGAGCTATTGTGGCTGGCTCAATTGTAAATGATTAATATAACTCTTTCAGTGTGCATACACAGGCCCTTGGGGACTGTACTGCGCAATTGGAGCTGCGTGCTCTTGTTCTAGCTCTCGAGTTTGCAGATCCTACTGTGACTACTCTCATTGTGTGCAATTCTTACTACTATGTCCAGTCTTTTATTGACAACTTATGCTTTTGGTCTCAGAATGATTATTGCGATTCTAAAGGCAGCACAATAAAGCATAAAACGCTTTGGGCTCAAGTGGCGAACTTAAGGAATGTCTGCCATTCACACATGTTATACATACTCTTGGCCATCAGCGTGTGGGGACACATGCTGTTGGTAATTTTTTGGCTGACGAGGCAGCCAAATCTGCAGTAGCGATGTGTTCCGTTGCAGCAGTTACAAGGTCCATGACTAAGATAGATAACGAAAGGCTGGCGGCTATAGCTGCTACGGAGAATGTCACTGCTTACCCGCAGGGCTTCCTTTCAAAGTATTCTTAACAATTATCACCCAAACAAGTTCCTTATGCTACAATTCCGTCAGTTGGGGATCGGCTGATTCTCAACATGGACTGCAGACTTCCTTTGATCATTGCTGCACATAAAGGCTTGGCTTCTGCACATGACGGAGTGTCTATTTTACAGCAACGTTATTGGTGGTGTGGTTTATATAAACAAACCTGTAATTATGTACTTTCTTGTGACACTTGTCAACAGAACAAACCGTTTACGGTTTCACGACCACCTCAAACACAGCTATGTATATATCTAATCAGCCATTTGGCTGTGCATATCTTGATCACTGCGGTCTATTGACTTCTGATACTGCATATAAATATATTTTTGTTGCAGTTGATTCATGCACTAGATTCCTATGGGTTTGGCCACAACACCATGCTGACACTTGAAATATCATTAGAGATTAGCGTGTCTTTGTCGGGGTGTTTGCCTGTGGCACCTTCCATTCGGCCCTATGTCCAGAGTTTACCTCTAAGGCGTACAAGGACGCGATGAATTATTTGGGGCTGCTGGTGCACTTTTCGTCTCCATACAGGCCTGAGGGCAATTCAATAGTGGAACGAATGAACCATGACTTAAAGCAATCTTTGACAGCTAGAGTCTTAGGTACTGGCTGGAACTGGCTGGCCCATTTGTATGGAGTTCAACGTGCACTCAATAATCTCCCAAGAAGATCTCTGGGTGGGCGGACCCCATACAAAACGCTCGTGACCTTGATGATCCAGACGTTGTGGCGGCTGCCGCAACCTTTGACGTAGATAACCATTCTACTGTGTTACAGGACCTACAAAATACCCATGACAGCTTTGCTACAGAACAAATACCCTCTTCTGATGAATCGGCAATCCTGATACCGGTTGCCGGCTGGCTTCCCAAAATTGGAGATCTGGTGCGAGAAAAGCTGGAGAACAAAAAAGAATTTGGTCCCTCTTACCGTGCACCGGCCCCAGTTCTTGGATTCAAGGGTACTCGTACTGTGATACTACCAGCTGTGCCTGGTCACAAAGAAAACAGATACACATCAATTGACAATGTCAAACTACACCATCTGGACGATTCTGAATAGTGTGACTCCTAGGGGTCGATTCCGATTCGGGAAAAAGCGCTGCGAATAGCGGTTCGGAGCGTTTTTCCCCGTACGAGTCGTACCCGTAGGCGTCCCCGTACGAATCAGCAAGTACGATCACAATCTAAAGCGTCACTCCGTACGGCTCGTAAAAAACGCTGTACGAATCGAAAGTCCATACGAATTGCAGTCGGCTGACGCTCGACGCAACGTCCGAACGTAAAAAGAGCGCGTCTCCCGAACCAGGAAGTACGATCCGTGTAGAACACACTCCGTACGGCTCTTTGTCTACGAGAGCTCTAAACTACCGTAAAACCACACTCCGGCACGAACCGCACCCCGGTACGCGACAAGCAGGACATGAACGCCATCATCCGTCTCATCCCTATCATGTACAGCCACCACCTCGTACTTAGAAACCGATGACGGCGCAGAAGGTGAGTACAACGAAATCCAACATACCTGTACGTGTTGCCACACGCGCACATCTCCATTGCACGACTGTCATCTCTGGGTACGTTGGTCCACACACTCCCGCACTTCACCAGTGTAATACGTGCAGCATGTACGCCATCCAGCTGGGGTACGGTACGTCAACGACCTCGGGGTACGGTACGTCACCGCACAACACCAGTGCAATACGGAGGCGTGCCGCACCTACGTCATCGAAGTACGTCACCGCACCTCACCAGTGTAATACGTGCAGCATGTACGCCATCCAGCTGGGGTACGGTACGTCAACGACCTCGGGGTACGGTACGTCACCGCACAACACCAGTGCAATACGGAGGCGTGCCGCACCTACGTCATCGAAGTACATCACCGCACCTCACCAGTGTAATACGTGCAGCATGTACGCCATCCAGCTGGGGTACGGTACGTCAACGACCTCGGGGTACGGTACGTCACCGCACAACACCAGTGCAATACGGAGGCGTGCCGCACCTACGTCATCGAAGTACGTCACCGCACCACACCAGTGTAATACGTGCAGCATGTACGCCATTCAGCTGGGGTACGGTACGTCAACGACCTCGGGGTACGGTACGGCACCGCACAACACCAGTGCCCAGCATCAGAGAGTGTGTGTGGCTAAGACCCCCACCAGTGCCCACCAGTGCCCAGCATCAAAGTGTGTGTGTGGCTGAGACCCCCACCAGTGCCCACCAGTGCCCAGCATCAGAGTGTGTGTGTGGCTGAGACCCCCACCAGTGCCCACCAGTGCCCAGCATCAGAGTGTGTGTGTGGCTAAGACCCCCACCAGTGCCCACCAGTGCCCAGCATCAGAGTGTGTGTGTGGCTAAGGCCCCCACCAGTGCCCACCAGTGCCCAGCATCAGAGTGTGTGTGTGGCTAAGACCCCCACCAGTGCCCACCAGTGCCCAGCATCAGAGTGTGTGTGTGGCTAAGGCCCCCACCAGTGCCCACCAGTGCCCAGCATCAGAGTGTGTGTGGCTAAGACCCCCACCAGTGCCCACCAGTGCCCAGCATCAGAGTGTGTGTGTGGCTAAGACCCCCACCAGTGCCCACCAGTGCCCAGCATCAGAGTGTGTGTGTGGCTAAGACCCCCACCAGTGCCCACCAGTGCCCACCAGTGCCCAGCATCAGAGTGTGTGTGTGGCTAAGACCCCCACCAGTGCCCAGCATCAGAGTGTGTGTGTGGCTAAGACCCCCACCAGTGCCCACCAGTGCCCAGCATCAGAGTGTGTGTGTGGCTAAGACCCCCACCAGTGCCCACCAGTGTCCAGCATCAGAGTGTCTTTGTGGCTAAGACCCCCACCAGTGCCCACCAGTGCCCAGCATCAGAGTGTGTGTGTGGCTAAGACCCCCACCAGTGCCCAGCATCAGAGTGTGTGTGTGGCTAAGACCCCCACCAGTGCCCACCAGTGCCCAGCATCAGAGTGTGTGTGTGGCTAAGACCCCCAGCAGTGCCCACCAGTGCCCACCAGTGCCCAGCATCAGAGTGTGTGTGTGGCTAAGACCCCCACCAGTGCCCACCAGTGCCCAGCATCAGAGGGTGTGTGTGGCTAAGACCCCCACCAGTGTCCAGCATCAGAGTGTGTGTGTGGCTAAGACCCCCACCAGTGCCCACCAGTGCCCAGCATCAGAGTGTGTGTGTGGCTAAGACCCCCACCAGTGCCCACCAGTGCCCAGCATCAGAGTGTGTGTGTGGCTAAGACCCCCACCAGTGCCTACCAGTGCCCAGCATCAGAGTGTGTGTTTGGCTAAGACCCCCACCAGTGCCCACCAGTGCCTACCAGTGCCCAGCATCAGAGTGTGTGTGTGGCTAGGACCCCCACCAGTGCCCAGCATCAGAGTGTGTGTGTGGCTGAGACCCCCACCAGTGCCCACCAGTGCCCAGCATCAGAGTGTGTGTGTGGCTAAGACCCCCACCAGTGCCCACCAGTGCCCACCAGTGCCCAGCATCAGAGTGTGTGTGTGGCTAAGACCCCCACCAGTGCCCACCAGTGCCCAGCATCAGAGTGTGTGTGTGGCTAAGACCCCTACCAGTGCCCACCAGTGCCCAGCATCAGAGTGTGTGTGTGGCTAAGACCCCCACCAGTGCCCACCAGTGCCCAGCATCAGAGTGTGTGTGTGGCTAAGACCCCCACCAGTGCCCACCAGTGCCCAGCATCAGAGTGTGTGCGTGGCTAAGACCCCCACCAGTGCCCACCAGTGCCCACCAGTGCCCAGCATCAGAGTGTGAGTGTGTGGCTAAGACCCCCACCAGTGCCCACCAGTGCCCAGCATCAGAGTGTGTGTGTGGCTTAGACCCCCACCAGTGCCCACCAGTGCCCAGCATCAGAGTGTGTGTGTGGCTAAGACCCCCACCAGTGCCCACCAGTGCCCAGCATCAGAGTGTGTGTGTGTGGCTAAGACCCCCACCAGTGCCCACTAGTGCCCACCAGTGCCCAGCATCAGAGTGTGTGTGTGGCTGAGACCCCCACCAGTGCCCAACAGTGCCCACCCGTGCCCAGCATCAGAGTGTGTGTGTGGCTAAGACCCCCACCAGTGCCCACCAGTGCCCAGCATCAGAGTGTGTGTGTGGCTAAGACCCCCACCAGTGCCCACCAGTGCCCACCAGTGCCCAGCATCAGAGTGTGTGTGTGGCTAAGACCCCCACCAGTGCCCACCAGTGCCCAGCATCAGAGTGTGTGTGTGGCTAAGACCCCCACCAGTGCCCACCAGTGCCCACCAGTGCCAAGCATCAGAGCGTGTGTGTGGCTAAGACCCCCACCAGTGCCCACCAGTGCCCACCAGTGCCCACCAGTGCCCAGCATCAGGGTGTGTGTGTGGCTAAGAACCCCACCAGTGCCCACCAGTGCCCACCAGTGCCCAGCATCAGAGTGTGTGTGTGGCTGAGACCCCCACCAGTGCCCACCAGTGCCCAGCATCAGAGTGTGTGTGTGGCTAAGACCCCCACCAGTGCCCACCAGTGTCCAGCATCAGAGTGTGTGTGTGGCTAAGACCCCCACCAGTGCCCACCAGTGTCCAGCATCAGAGTGTGTGTGTGGCTAAGACCCCCACCAGTGCCCAGCATCAGAGTGTGTGTGTGGCTGAGACCCCCACCAGTGCCCACCAGTGCCCAGCATCAGAGTGTGTGTGTGTGGTTAAGACCCCCACCAGTGCCCACCAGTGCCCAGCATCAGAGTGTGTGTGTGGCTAAGACCCCCACCAGTGCCCACCAATGCCCACCAGTGCCCAGCATCAGAGTGTGTGTGTGGCTGAGACCCCCACCAGTGCCCACCAGTGCCCAGCATCAGAGTGTGTGTGTGGCTAAGACCCCCACCAGTGCCCACCAGTGCCCAGCATCAGAGTGTGTGTGTGGCTAAGACCCCCACCAGTGCCCACCAGTGTCCAGCATCAGAGTGTCTTTGTGGCTAAGACCCCCACCAGTGCCCACCAGTGCCCAGCATCAGAGTGTGTGTGTGGCTAAGACCCCCACCAGTGCCCACCAGTGCCCACCAGTGCCAAGCATCAGAGCGTGTGTGTGGCTACGACCCCCACCAGTGCCCACCAGTGCCCACCAGTGCCCAGCATCAGGGTGTGTGTGTGGCTAAGAACCCAACCAGTGCCCACCAGTGCCCACCAGTGCCCAGCATCAGAGTGTGTGTGTGGCTGAGACCCCCACCAGTGCCCACCAGTGCCCAGCATCAGAGTGTGTGTGTGGCTAAGACCCCCACCAGTGCCCACCAGTGCCCAGCATCAGAGTGTGTGTGTGGCTAAGACCCCCACCAGTGCCCACCAGTGCCCAGCATCAGAGTGTGTGTGTGGCTAAGACCCCCACCAGTGCCCACCAGTGTCCAGCATCAGAGTGTCTTTGTGGCTAAGACCCCCACCAGTGCCCACCAGTGCCCAGCATCAGAGTGTGTGTGTGGCTGAGACCCCCACCAGTGCCCACCAGTGCCCAGCATAAGAGTGTGTGTGTGGTTAAGACCCCCACCAGTGCCCACCAGTGCCCAGCATCAGAGTGTGTGTGTGGCTAAGACCCCCACCAGTGCCCACCAGTGCCCACCAGTGCCCAGCATCGGAGTGTGTGTGTGGCTGAGACCCCCACCAGTGCCCACCAGTGCCCAGCATCAGAGTGTGTGTGTGGCTAACACCCCCACCAGTGCCCACCAGTGCCCAGCATCAGAGTGTGTGTGTGGCTAAGACCCCCACCAGTGCCCAGCATCAGAGTGTGTGTGTGGCTAAGACCCCCATCAGTGCCCACCAGTGCCCAGCATCAGAGGGTGTGTGTGGCTAAGACCCCCACCAGTGCCCACCAGTGCCCAGCATCAGAGTGTGTGTGTGGCTAAGACCCCCACCACTGCCCAGCATCAGAGTGTGTGTGTGGCTAAGACCCCCACCAGTGCCCACCAGTGCCCACCAGTGCCCAGCATCAGAGTGTGTGTGTGGCTAAGACCCCCACCAGTGCCCACCAGTGCCCAGCATCAGAGTGTGTGTTTGGCTAAGACCCCCACCAGTGCCCACCAGTGCCCAGCATCAGAGTGTGTGTGTGGCTAAGACCCCCACCAGTGCCCAGCATCAGAGTGTGTGTGTGGCTAAGACCCCCACCAGTGCCCACCAGTGCCCAGCATCAGAGTGTGTGTGTGGCTAAGACCCCCACCAGTGCCCAGCATCAGAGTGTGTGTGTGGCTGAGACCCCCACCAGTGCCCACTAGTGCCCAGCATCAGAGTGTATGTGTGTGGCTAAGACCCCCACCAGTGCCCACCAGTGCCCACCAGTGCCCAGCATCAGAGTGTGTGTGTGGCTAAGACCCCTACCAGTGCCCACCAGTGCCCAGCATCAGAGTGTGTGTGTGGCTAAGACCCCCACCAGTGCCCACCAGTGCCCAGCATCAGAGTGTGTGTGTGGCTAAGACCCCCACCAGTGCCCACCAGTGCCCAGCATCAGAGTGTGTGTGTGGCTAAGACCCCCACCAGTGCCCAGCATCAGAGTGTGTGTGCGGCTGAGACCCCCACCAGTGCCCACTAGTGCCCAGCATCAGAGTGTGTGTGTGTGGCTAAGACCCCCACCAGTGCCCACCAGTGCCCACCAGTGCCCAGCATCAGAGTGTGTGTGTGGCTAAGACCCCTACCAGTGCCCACCAGTGCCCAGCATCAGAGTGTGTGTGTGGCTAAGACCCCCACCAGTGCCCACCAGTGCCCAGCATCAGAGTGTGTGTGTGGCTAAGACCCCCACCAGTGCCCACCAGTGCCCACCAGTGCCCACCAGTGCCAGCATCAGAGTGTGTGTGTGTGGCTAAGACCCCCACCAGTGCCCACCAGTGCCCAGCATCAGAGTGTGTGTGTGGCTAAGACCCCCACCAGTGCCCACCAGTGCCCACCAGTGCCCAGCATCAGAGTGTGTGTGTGGCTAAGACCCCCACCAGTGCCCAGCATCAGAGTGTGTGTGTGGCTAAGACCCCCACCAGTGCCCACCAGTGCCCAGCATCAGAGTGTGTGTGTGGCTGAGACCCCCACCAGTGCCCACAGTGCCCAGCATCAGAGTGTGTGTGTGGCTAAGACCCCCACCAGTGCCCACCAGTGCCCACCAGTGCCCAGCATCAGAGTGTGTGTGTGGCTAAGACCCCCACCAGTGTCCACCAGTGCCCAGCAGTGCCCAGCATCAGAGTGTGTGTGTGGCTAAGACCCCCACCAGTGCCCACCAGTGCCCAGCATCAGGGTGTGTGTGTGGCTAAGACCCCCACCAGTGCCCACCAGTGCCCACCAGTGTCCAGCATCAGAGTGTGTGTGTGGCTAAGACCCCCACCAGTGCCCACCAGTGCCCACCAGTGCCCAGCATCAGAGTGTGTGTGTGGCTAAGACCCCCACCAGTGCCCACCAGTGCCCACCAGTGCCCAGCATCAGAGTGTGTGTGTGGCTAAGACCCCCACCAGTGCCCACCAGTGCCCAGCATCAGAGTGTGTGTGTGGCTGAGACCCCCACCAGTGCCCACCAGGGCCCACCAGTGCCCAGCATCAGAGTGTGTGTGTGGCTAAGACCCCCACCAGTGCCCACCAGTGCCCAGCATCAGAGTGTGTGTGTGGCTAAGACCCCCACCAGTGCCCAGCATCAGAGTGTGTGTGTGGCTGAGACCCCCACCAGTGCCCAGCATCAGAGTGTGTGTGTGTGGCTAAGACCCACACCAGTGCCCAGCATCAGAGTGTGTGTGTGGCTGAGACCCCCACCAGTGCCCACTAGTGCCCAGCATCAGAGTGTATGTGTGTGGCTAAGACCCCCACCAGTGCCCACCAGTGCCCACCAGTGCCCAGCATCAGAGTGTGTGTGTGGCTAAGACCCCTACCAGTGCCCACCAGTGCCCAGCATCAGAGTGTGTGTGTGGCTAAGACCCCCACCAGTGCCCACCAGTGCCCAGCATCAGAGTCTGTGTGTGGCTAAGACCCCCACCAGTGCCCACCAGTGCCCAGCATCAGAGTGTGTGTGTGGCTAAGACCCCCACCAGTGCCCAGCATCAGAGTGTGTGTGCGGCTGAGACCCCCACCAGTGCCCACTAGTGCCCAGCATCAGAGTGTGTGTGTGTGGCTAAGACCCCCACCAGTGCCCACCAGTGCCCACCAGTGCCCAGCGTCTGAGTGTGTGTGTGGCTAAGACCCCTACCAGTGCCCACCAGTGCCCAGCATCAGAGTGTGTGTGTGGCTAAGACCCCCACCAGTGCCCACCAGTGCCCAGCATCAGAGTGTGTGTGTGGCTAAGACCCCCACCAGTGCCCACCAGTGCCCACCAGTGCCAGCATCAGAGTGTGTGTGTGTGGCTAAGACCCCCACCAGTGCCCACCAGTGCCCAGCATCAGAGTGTGTGTGTGGCTAAGACCCCCACCAGTGCCCACCAGTGCCCACCAGTGCCCAGCATCAGAGTGTGTGTGTGGCTAAGACCCCCACCAGTGCCCACCAGTGCCCAGCATCAGAGTGTGTGTGTGGCTAAGACCCCCACCAGTGCCCACCAGTGCCCAGCATCAGAGTGTGTGTGTGGCTAAGACCCCCACCAGTGCCCACCAGTGCCCAGCATCAGAGTGTGTGTGTGGCTAAGACCCCCACCAGTGCCCAGCATCAGAGTGTGTGTGTGGCTGAGACCCCCACCAGTGCCCAGCATCAGAGTGTGTGTGTGTGGCTAAGACCCCCACCAGTGCCCAGCATCAGAGTGTGTGTGTGGCTGAGACCCCCACCAGTGCCCACTAGTGCCCAGCATCAGAGTGTATGTGTGTGGCTAAGACCCCCACCAGTGCCCACCAGTGCCCACCAGTGCCCAGCATCAGAGTGTGTGTGTGGCTAAGACCCCTACCAGTGCCCACCAGTGCCCAGCATCAGAGTGTGTGTGTGGCTAAGACCCCCACCAGTGCCCACCAGTGCCCAGCATCAGAGTCTGTGTGTGGCTAAGACCCCCACCAGTGCCCACCAGTGCCCAGCATCAGAGTGTGTGTGTGGCTAAGACCCCTACCAGTGCCCAGCATCAGAGTGTGTGTGCGGCTGAGACCCCCACCAGTGCCCACTAGTGCCCAGCATCAGAGTGTGTGTGTGTGGCTAAGACCCCCACCAGTGCCCACCAGTGCCCACCAGTGCCCAGCGTCAGAGTGTGTGTGTGGCTAAGACCCCTACCAGTGCCCACCAGTGCCCAGCATCAGAGTGTGTGTGTGGCTAAGACCCCCACCAGTGCCCACCAGTGCCCAGCATCAGAGTGTGTGTGTGGCTAAGACCCCCACCAGTGCCCACCAGTGCCCACCAGTGCCAGCATCAGAGTGTGTGTGTGTGGCTAAGACCCCCACCAGTGCCCACCAGTGCCCAGCATCAGAGTGTGTGTGTGGCTAAGACCCCCACCAGTGCCCACCAGTGCCCACCAGTGCCCAGCATCAGAGTGTGTGTGTGGCTAAGACCCCCACCAGTGCCCACCAGTGCCCAGCATCAGAGTGTGTGTGTGGCTAAGACCCCCACCAGTGCCCACCAGTGCCCAGCATCAGAGTGTGTGTGTGGCTGAGACCCCCACCAGTGCCCACAGTGCCCAGCATCAGAGTGTGTGTGTGACTAAGACCCCCACCAGTGCCCACCAGTGCCCACCAATGCCCAGCATCAGAGTGTGTGTGTGGCTAAGACCCCCACCAGTGCCCACCAGTGCCCAGCAGTGCCCAGCATCAGAGTGTGTGTGTGGCTAAGACCCCCACCAGTGCCCACCAGTGCCCAGCATCAGGGTGTGTGTGTGGCTAAGACCCCCACCAGTGCCCACCAGTGTCCAGCATCAGAGTGTGTGTGTGGCTAAGACCCCCACCAGTGCCCACCAGTGCCCACCAGTGCCCAGCATCAGAGTGTGTGTGTGGCTAAGACCCCCACCAGTGCCCACCAGTGCCCACCAGTGCCCAGCATCAGAGTGTGTGTGTGGCTAAGACCCCCACCAGTGCCCACCAGTGCCCAGCATCAGAGTGTGTGTGTGGCTGAGACCCCCACCAGTGCCCACCAGGGCCCACCAGTGCCCAGCATCAGAGTGTGTGTGTGGCTAAGACCCCCACCAGTGCCCACCAGTGCCCAGCATCAGAGTGTGTGTGTGGCTAAGACCCCCACCAGTGCCCAGCATCAGAGTGTGTGTGTGGCTGAGACCCCCACCAGTGCCCACCAGTGCCCAGCATCAGAGTGTGTGTGTGGCTAAGACCCCCACCAGTGCCCACCAGTAGAGTGTGTGTGTGGCTAAGACCCCCACCAATGCCCACCAGTGCCCAGCATCAGAGTGTGTGTGTGGCTAAGACCCCCACCAGTGCCCACCAGTGCCCAGCATCAGAGTGTGTGGCTAAGACCCCCACCAGTGCCCACCAGTGCCCAGCATCAGAGTGTGTGTGTGGCTAAGACCCCCACCAGTGCCCACCAGTGCCCAGCATCAGAGTGTGTGTGTGGCTAAGACCCCCACCAGTGCCCACCAGTGCCCAGCATCAGAGTGTGTGTGTGGCTAAGACCCCCACCAGTGCCCAGCATCAGAGTGTGTGTGTAGCTAAGACCCCCACCAGTGCCCACCAGTGCCCAGCATCAGAGTGTGTGGCTAAGACCCCCACCAGTGCCCAGCATCAGAGTGTGTGTGTGGCTAAGACCCCCACCAGTGCCCACCAGTGCCCACCAGTGCCCAGCATCAGAGTGTGTGTGTGTGGCTAAGACCCCCACCAGTGCCCACCAGTGCCCAGCATCAAAGTGTGTGTGTGGCTAAGACCCCCACCAGTGCCCACCAGTGCCCAGCATCAGAGTGTGTGTGTGGCTAAGACCCCCACCAGTGCCCACCAGTGCCCACCAGTGCCCAGCATCAGAGTGTGTGTGTGGCTGAGACCCCCACCAGTGCCCACCAGTGCCCAGCATCAGAGTATGTGTGTGGCTAAGACCCCCACCAGTGCCCACCAGTGCCCAGAATTAGAGTGTGTGTGTGGCTAAGACCCCCACCAGTGCCCACCAGTGCCCAGCATCAGAGTGTGTGTGTGGCTAAGACCCCCACCAGTGCCCACCAGTGCCCACCAGTGCCCAGCATCAGAGTGTGTGTGTGGCTAAGACCCCCACCAGTGCCCACCAGTGCCCAGCATCAGAGTGTGTGTGTGGCTAAGACCCCCACCAGTGCCCACCAGTGCCCACCAGTGCCCAGCATCAGAGTGTGTGTGTGGCTAAGACCCCCACCAGTGCCCACCAGTGCCCAGCATCAGAGTGTGTGTGTGGCTAAGACCCCCACCAGTGCCCACCAGTGCCCAGCATCAGAGTGTGTGTGTGGCTAAGACCCCCACCAGTGCCCACCAGTGCCCAGCATCAGAGTGTGTGTGTGGCTAAGACCCCCACCAGTGCCCACCAGTGTCCAGCATCAGAGTGTGTGTGTGGCTAAGACCCCCACCAGTGCCCACCAGTGTCCAGCATCAGAGTGTGTGTGTGGCTAAGACCCCCACCAGTGCCCAGCATCAGAGTGTGTGTGTGGCTGAGACCCCCACCAGTGCCCACCAGTGCCCAGCATCAGAGTGTGTGTGTGTGGTTAAGACCCCCACCAGTGCCCACCAGTGCCCAGCATCAGAGTGTGTGTGTGGCTAAGACCCCCACCAGTGCCCACCAATGCCCACCAGTGCCCAGCATCAGAGTGTGTGTGTGGCTGAGACCCCCACCAGTGCCCACCAGTGCCCAGCATCAGAGTGTGTGTGTATAACACCCCCCCACTGCCCACCAGTGGCCAGCCATTACAACAAAAACCTACCATTCTTAACCACATTACCACCAGGAGATTGACACATGTCAACATACCTATATTTTAACATCACACCACCTCCCAGGCACACAGCAGTCACAGACATTTTCACACAAACTAAAGTTCAGAAAAGGAAAATAATAGCTTTATTCAGCTGGTTCCAAATATAAAAGCAAATAAGAGTCCTCGCTCATTAAAGGCCAATGGCCAGTCCAAAGATGTCTCTGCAACAGTCTGTGCCTCCATGGGTGTGCACACACCCAAACTTGCCTGCACATGGCGTTTAATCCGCTGTGGGAACTATGGGGGCACCATCTGTGGAATCCTCCGGCACCGCATGGACAGGAGAGGGAAGGACAGGTGGAGTGGGTGCAGGTGTAGTGGATTCATCCACACTGGTTGGGGCATCACCAAAAGTAGATTCAAAAACCTGGCTGTACACCGCAGCCAGTGCAGAAAAACTACCACCTGAACCCGGGGACACATTGGGGGTGGAGGTACAGGGCTGTGAGTCAGTTCTACTGGGTGTGTGGATGCGTGTGTGAGGTGTCTCCCCTCTCCCTGGGTGTGTGCCTACTTCCCCTTGAGAATGGGTGCGTGGAGCTTTGAGCTTCTTATGCTGTGTGTGTGAGCTGGGTGTGTCTGACCTGTGGCGTGTGCGAGTATGCTGTGTAGGTATGTGAGAGGCAGAGGTGGATGGGTCTGAAGGATGGGGGGGGGACAGATGCTGCTGGGTGTACAGAGCTGCCGTCAGTGTTGACTCCATGGCAGCCACACTCCGACGTAGATCAGACATGGCCGATGACATGCCCTCCATGAACGACACCACCTGTGTAAGCAGTTGTGTATGTCCATGGAGGACAGTCAGCATGGATGTCTGACCTACTGCAATCTGCCGGAGTAGGTCCACAGTCTCAGCACTGAGGGCAGCAGGGGACACAGGGGCAGGGGCTGCGGTGCCGGGAACAAAGGAGACACGGGGTCTAACACAGACCCTAGGGACACTAACGACTGGGAGGGTGGAGATGGTACTGGAGGAGGGGAGGGCAGCAAAAGAAGAAGATGTGACCATTGCTGCATATTCCCCCTCCTCCTGAGAGTCTGACTCGGAGTTGTCGGCATGGTAAGATGTGTCAGTCACATGTCGTCCGGCCTGCAGACTCTCCTCACCCTCCGTGCCACTGCCTCCCTCTGACTCCTCATAGCATGTGGTACTGTCGCTGGGTCCCTCTGCCTGGTCCGCGCCTGTGTCTCCTTCAGATTCAGATGCTGCTGCTGTGGGCAAGGAGAACAACAAAAACATATCAGTCACCTGTACACATCAGACATATAAGCTACAATACATGTTGCCTCATTTCTAAACATTAAAACAAGACAAATGCCTGCACCCTTCTTATTTAGTGTAATGTAATTATTCAAATATAGACCATACCATTACTTAATCTCGGTTGATCTGGTACCTTGATTTGTACCATTCACTTTTTATTTTTGAAAGAATTTCATACGTGTTTTTGTGCAGAAAAAAGCAGATACACTAACACATCTAACTTACTATACACATATATATATACATTTCATGCACAACGAAAAAATGTTCACAATTTACACTGCATCACATCCTAACAACATACTAACAACAATTTAAATACAATACAAATATTATTTTTTCAAATTAATTTCATGATTTATCATCAGACCACGTCAAATGTCCAGGGACGTTGGAAAGTTATTCTCAAAGTCCTAGTGTATTTTTAATATACTGTGTGTTCACATTGGTATGCCGAGGCGTTTCGAGTTGGGGCCACCAGGGTTCCCA
This sequence comes from Lissotriton helveticus, assembly GCF_964261635.1. Classification (NCBI taxonomy): domain Eukaryota; kingdom Metazoa; phylum Chordata; class Amphibia; order Caudata; family Salamandridae; genus Lissotriton; species Lissotriton helveticus. The sequence continues at coordinate 680,985,937 of NC_136072.1, read as the reverse complement.
AACTCTCATCAGGGCCTTATGATTAATCTGTGTAGGAAGTGAAAAAAGACAAATGAAATCACTATTCAATCAAGAAAGTCATTGGCCTCGTACAGCTCTTATGCCGTACCTCAAAGATTGCCTAATTGTACCTGTGATATGATTCACAATGAAAGCGGTGTCGAAGGGTCCCTGGACATTTGACGTGGTCTGATGATAAATCATGAAATTAATTTGAATAAATAATATTTAAAAGTGAATGGTACAAATCAAGGTACCAGATCAACCGAGATTAAGTAATGGTATGGTCTATATTTGAATAATTACATTACACTAAATAAGAAGGGTGCAGGCATTTGTCTTGTTTTATTGATTTATGAAAGGTCCAGCCCGCCCCTGTGCCGCTTAAGGACCCAACTCCTCTGGGTTTCATTTCTAAACATGGCATGCATTATGAGTCACATGACACAGAACTCTGCACAATGCAAAGTCTAGTTGTGGCCAATTGTGAGAGACACAACGCTCAATGTATAGTAGGATACAAGCAACAGGCAAGGAAAACACTAGTATGAGAGACACAATGATGATCCACTGCCTGACAACAGGATAGCTGATTATGCATTCCAGCTCATTTTCCCACCCTGCCACCCAAACCCAGACCTGGACATGTTTGAATTGCTTACACCTTGTGCCACATGGGAAAAGTCCTGCCTGAACTGAAATCTGATGCCATCCTGGGACATGAATCAAGTGTTACATCACCTCACACTGGCATCACAGCTGTTGACACCCAAAGCCACATTGTGTGGCTGACCATCATTATTAGTTAGAAACAACAATCTAAGTATTTGGTGAATATGCACACACGCACTGCCCAGTGTGACTATGCATGAGCCCAAAATATTGCACATGTACATTGTGCACCTGTATCCAACACATGACAAATCGAAAGAGTACCATGGACAAAGGCCACTGAGGCTGACTCGTGCAGAAAACACATGTTGACACTCAGGATACGTGCCAAAGTATTAAGAATGGCAGACACAGTGCACATGTGGTGCTACATGTAATGTACCAACAGGTGTCACAGACCCACCTCCAACATGATGATGTGCAAAGGAAGATGCATACTGAGACATTGCACCATAGGAGTACATGTGAAAAACAAACATCAGCCAAAGCGCAGGGCAAATGTGGAGTACGGCTAAAAGTTTAAAGAAGCAGCTGCAGAAACTGGGACATTCTAATGCCAATGCATGGAGTGCCTGTCTGACCACACCACTCAAACTATGGGAGTGTTACCATGCCTTGGAGCACTGCAGGGAGCATGTGACACACATGACAACAAACAGACATGTACCTACCCCCTACTTGCTGCTGTCCCTCCTGCAACTGCCTATGGAGGTCTGGGAACACCACTTCCAGGACCCGGAGCATGTGGGGGGTGAGGTGGCGGGTGCCGCCATGCCGGCGTGGAGCTTCCAGATGCAGCTGGACTCTGGCGATGCGGCGGGTCCAGCACCGGATGTCCTGCCACCTCTTCTTGATGTTTCTGAGCCTCCTGCGAGGCCCCCCCCTCACTCCTGACAGCCCTGGCGATGTCCAGCCAGATTTCACCCTTCTCATAGGTAGATACCTGTCACAAATGTAAAGTAAAAGAGCATCAGTACACCTGGTCCATGTCCAAAAGACACACATATGTGCACAAAATACTTGATGACAACCGGGCATGGTAGCCTTCACACATTTGCATCATTGTCCAGGAGTATGTGACCTGTGAGCAAACACTGCTGCAGTACATGCCATTGAAAGGCTACAGATGACATGACGTGCGCTAAACACTCTTAGAGCATGGCACTCACAGAGCAATGTATGCTACATCTGGATGCACTGCAGCCCGTGACACGCTGTCACACACCCCACTACAAGAAATAACCCTCTTGACACAACACTGTACACCCTGGCATTCACTCCCAACAACATTGCATCTAAACACCATACATACACAGTGGCCATTATGTCACACACACAACAGGTGCACACTCCAAGGTATTGCACACATCACTCACCTGATCCCCTGGTCTCCCATACAGCTTGCTGTAGTTTGGCAGGAGGGCATCCAGCAGGGCCTTGTTCTCAGCATCAGTGAATGCAGGTGCCCTCTCCATGCTCAGCAAATCAGGGTCCAGAGGATTCAGAGACAGCAGCTGTGGTTACCACACCAATGTTGTACAGGCAAGTGCCCTCCCACAGCCACATGCTGCCTTATATCTGTGCTGCAGAGGGTCTGTGAGTCCAAGGAGTAGTGTGTGATAGGCCACCATAGTTAGCATCCTATGTTCCATCCAATCACATCACACATAAGGCCATGACACACATATGCATGGTTTGAAAACTGAGCCTGAGCTGAACAACAACATTTGCAACATTGTATACTTTTGCCCAACTGAATTTCCTACAACACCTGTAGGAGGCTCAAAAAACTCTGTATCCATGACAACCTGTTTGCATTTTGATCAGTACACTGTTCCCCTAGATGTTGGCTATGTATTTATTCAAATTCCCACACAAGTACGGTGACATTGCCGTTGCGTATGCAACCCATCCAATGGTGTTACGAGGCGTACACACGCACGTACCATTGGTGTACGCTTGACTCGCGTATGGCTGAAATGCAATAGGGAAACGAGGCGTGCACACGCACGTACCATTGGGGTACGCTTGGCTCGCGTATGGCTGAAATGCAATAGGGAAACGAGGCGTACACACGCACGTACCATTGGGGTACGCTTGGCTCGCGTATGGCTGAAATGCAATAGGGAAACGAGGCGTACACACGCACGTACCATTGGGGTACGCTTGGCTCGCGTATGGCTGAAATGCAATAGGGAAACAAGGCGTACACACGCACGTACCATTGGGGTACGCTTGGCTCGCGTATGGCTGAAATGCAATAGAGAAACGAGGCGTACGCACGTACCATTGGGGTACGCTTGGCTCGCGTATGGCTGAAATGCAATAGGGAAACGAGGCCTACACACTCACGTACCATTGGGGTACGCTTGGCTCGCGTATGGCTGAAATGCAATAGGGAAACGAGGCGTACACACGCATGTACCATTGGGGTACGCTTGGCTCGCGTATGGCTGAAATGCAATAGGGAAACAAGGCGTACACACGCACGTACCATTGGGGTACGCTTGGCTCGCGTATGGCTGAAATGCAATAGGGAAACGAGGCCTACACACGCACGTACCATTGGGGTACGCTTGGCTCGCGTATGGCTGAAATGCAATAGGGAAACGAGGCCTACACAAGCACGTACCATTGGGATACAGTGCGTCAGACATGCTCAAGTGTACGATTGTGTAGGCTGCGTCCCTGTCCTACCCCATGTCACCATTGGGAGAGTGAGTCCAGGAAATCACATAGCAGGGATGTAGTCTACACTCATGTCTAGGATGTGGATGCATACATCAGCATGGCATCCATACATCAGCATGCCCAAGGTGTGGCAGACATAGAAGAAGCACAGGGACTGTGACTTTGTGACTCAGTTGATGTGTGAAGAGCTGGCGAGACATGTCATCAACCATATTTCACATGTGCATCACATGCATTCAACACTTCACACCGGAGTAAAGTCTGCAACATATTGTGATGCACATCAACACTGGAATGCCACACCATTCAGTACAGGGAACTGGCACATGATGACAGCAACATGCCCACTGTCACAGAGGTCTAATAGCCGCTCAGCATGACCCTGTGTGACCACGTCATGTGTGTGCCATGTGCGACATTGTGCATGATGTTAGCATATGACATTTACAGGTCAGTATCATATTACTCACCTTTGAATATCCCCAAGAGTCATCCTGGATATGGCAATTACCGCTCAGCACTACACTTGTGTGTCGGTAGGCATGGCCTGCGGCCCAGCATGTGTTGTTGGCGTTGTGTGTGCCGTGATGACGTTGTCTGAGTACTCAGACGTCACCTCTGCGTGCGCACGTCAGGAACTTTATTTCACAACACAAGCGCTGGTCCTGTATGAGTGTAAGCTTAGTCATTTTTCAAGCAAAGTCATAGTACGTTCACTTCAGACCATTTCACTTGGATTGTCTGACTCCGGACGGTGCCAGTATGGATGTCCGTTTCTAAGCCTGTTAGGAATGCCAACGACTCATGTTGGTGACTGACCCTCACCGTTGGTGTCTCCACTGTTTTCACGTCAAGCACAACAACAAGAGCTGCTCCAACTGCTGGTAACACACCTATGAATCCAGGTGTGATTGGACCCACAAGCCGCTCAGACTCCAGCAGTTGGCCCTGCACCACTATAGCTCATGTTCTGGACGTAGGACGAGTGCCTGGGCGTGGGTGTTGAGACATCAGAGCCCCTGAATTACACATCAGTCCTCCAGGGCTGAGTCGTCACGTATCCCAAATGAGTCAAAGATATGTCATCGCACTTCCAAATCCCCACAATGCACGTGCAATGCTGCATGTGATCCGGGTGACACCGGCCATGCGGCTCGGTCAGATTAGCTGCCGTCGTAGCGTGCACCACGACCTCCGGGCCCTGCCCTGCATGTGAAGCAGGAGGAATCAGTGCACTTCCTCATGTCCATGATGTCCCTCAACCCAACAACGGCCTCCGCGTCGGCTCCTGGCCCAGCGGACCCGTCTGGGGGCACGAGCGCATCTGGTGAATTGCCCCTGACGCCATCACTCGCTTTGTCCCTGACGCAGGTGGCGCATACGTCCCGGAACCGCTGGGACAGACAGGATGTGAATGGTCACCCTGGTCCTCGCTGGTTCACCTCACAACCTCACTGGCAACAGTCCCCCAGGTGTCAGCCTTGGTGCCGTTCTTGGGTGGTGCTGTCCCCAATACCACACACTGTACGGCTCCAGCATGGAGACTATGCGGCTGAACACCGCTATTAATGCTGCATGGGGAGTAAAACTTCAATGAGCCTGCCACAGCTCATTACAATGGGTGTTAATGGTTATTTGTAGGGTCATGAAGACCCAGTGGCACGTGAGTGTCAGTCCCAAGACGACAGGACAGGTGGACTGGGGGATGCGAGTGGTCTGGACACCTAGCCTGACACTGGTGATGTCTCTACTCCAAACGTGTTTGTGGATGAGTGGGCAACGTACAGTGTAGTGTTTACATGGGTGGCCGGAGCCTTGCCCCTTCATCTCCCCGTTGCCGCCGTGAGGACCAACCTCCTCACTTAGGTCCTTCAACTCCACTCAAGCTCCGCTGTGCCTCTGCAGGCCTATCTTCAGGAATGTACTGTATCTATATTGGCCAGCATGTACAGGCACGCTGCATGTTTGGCTGTAGATAGGCACGTTGTCAGACGCCCACTCCCCTCCCCGGACTAACCATGTTCCCTGTCCTCCCACCCCACCCCAGAGAGCATGGGCATCCAGGCCCCCAAATCACAGACCACATTCCCGTTAGCTCCGCTGTAGAGGGCATCCAAGAGGTATGAGCACTACGGAAACATGTCTTCATCCTCCCTGAGTCTGGGAGTGGGCTCTTCCTACATCACATGCCTCTTTGTCTGGTACCCACACTCTCTGTGGGACATGGTTGTGTAACTGCTGGCAGAGTGTGCGTTGTAGGTACGGGCAATACTTGGCCATGCCCTTGTAGGATGCCAATCACCCACACTGTCTTTTTTCCGATGTGGCCTGGATAGCCCCGACTCACTGGGCAGATTGATGGCATCCAGGGAGGCATATTTGTCAAAAGCTTGTCATGTATTCAAAGTCGGGATTATGCGAATAACTACTGTTCCTTACTGATATCTTGTTACAAAACGTAAGTAACTCGTCCATACAGTTCAGTACATGTGCTGTAGGAGCATCTATGTTGTGTCCTTGGCGTGATGACATGGTTTGTAATGTACACACACCATGCCCCGTGTGTTAATTACCCACTCATATGTGTGATGGCAGCACATACCATTTGTCACAAATCTAAGATTTATGATGTATGATGATGGTCATGTAATAGTTAGGGAATGTAAACACCGCAACATTACTAAGTCAGAACTGTGCAAATGATGGCACATGTGGTGTGTGTGTGTGTATTGCTGTCAGCTGTCTGGATGTGCAGACAAGCTGCTACTCACATTCACATGACGTGTGTCACTGACATGATATATTGTCATGCCCACTAAGACCTTTCCATCAGATCATTTGTATGCATGTCATATCCATTCCACACACCACAGGTCTTTCACTTTTCACGGAGGAGTGGCTGGGAGCTGGCACATGTTACATTAGTGTGTATCCCACGCCACACTCCAAATTGTCTAGATTATTTGAAGCAGTGTTGCTTGTGCCATGTACATTGTTATTGTCTTAGTCAGACCGTTGAAGACATTTTCTATAAATTGTGTATTGCAGGGCACCCCCTCTGGAAAGGCCGTTGCCTGACTTGGAAGCCATGAGGGAGCGCAATTGCATCCGTCGTTATCGCTTCAACCGACAGATGATCAAGGACCTGACGGACAGGCTGGAGGCTCACCTACAACCACGCCACAGGTATCCAACTGCGCTGACACCCAAGGTAAAGGTGATGGCAGCCCTCCATTTCTTTGCCACAGGTACGTTCCAATTCACCATAGCTGATGTGGGAGGGATGTCTCAGACTATGTTTAGCCGGGTATTGGGTGATGTATTGGCAGCTTTGTTGCTGCACCTTGATGAATTCATTACATTCCCTACTCCAGAAGAGTTGACAGATGTCAAGGGGGAATTCTATGCCCTGGGCCGCATGCCACATGTAATTGGTGCAATTGATGGTACACATGTTACTCTAGTGCCACCACAGGCTCAGGAGCAAGCTTATCGCAACAGGAAACACTACCACTCGATAAATGCCCTGGTGGTGTGTCTTGCCAACATGATTATCTCACATGTTTGTACACGTTTTCCAGGATCGTGCCACGATGCTTTCATCATGAGGCGTAGCAGGGTACCACAGATGATGCTGCAGCTGCACAACCACCGGGCATGTCTTGTTGGTGAGTATACCCTGTCAGCTATGTATGTCAGTATGTCACAACTTCATGATCTGCATCATATTACACACTCATTTCCATGATGTCAATTTGCAGGAGACGCTGGATATCCAAACATGCCGTGGTTAATGACTCCACTACGCAACCCCAGGACAGCTGCAGACCAGCGGTACAACAATGCTCATGGGAAGACCAGGCGGGTGATCAAGCGAACTTTTGGACTCCTGAAGAGCCGGTTCAGGTGCCTGGACAAGACAGGCGGAGCCCTCCAATACAGCCCACGCAAGGTGTGTGACATCTTCACCGTGTGCTGCATGCTACACAACATGGCAGTGGAGAAGGCCGTGCCACTCTACCTTGATCCTGATGAGCTGGAACATCCGCCCGTTGAGGATGAAGGCCTTGCCCAGGATGCCAGCGACGAGGAGGGTGAAGATGATATCCGGAGTCACCTCATCCGCAACTTCTTTTCATGATGGTGAGTCATAGCAGCTGTAATCTGAAACATCTACAATAGAGTTGCATTGGTAGCATGCTGTGTATGCAACAGACTGTATGCAAGCTCACTTGGATGTTTGTTGTGCAGTGTCACACAGGTGCAGATGTAATACAACACACATACGTGCTATGTGTGCATTTTGAATGTACAGGTGTACTACAACATCTGGATAATAAACAGGACATTGTCAAAATGACATGAAACAGAACTTGACCCCTTGTGTGCCACTCTCACCCACAGCTCGCCCTGCCTGTTGTCCGTTGGGGTCATCGTGGTCATCCTGCTATTGCTCATCATGATTGCAACGTCTGCCAAATCAACGGAGCATGCATGGACATGTGGAGAAGTCAATTTGGGTAAGGACTCATATGAGGCTGTTTAGCGTTGGTATGTTTTGAAACGTGTGGTACCATGGATACATGCAACTACAAAATGTTACTTATTACATGTATGCCCACTCCCATGACAGGATAGTCACCCCATCTGACTGTCATCTGTTGTAGTTAGAGACTCTGGTGAAATCATCTATGTGTGTAGACATTGACACTGCTACATTGCATATACCATGGCTTTACATTGTGTCAGAGGTCACAACCACAGACTCTGTGGGGGATTGCTGCCTCACTGTGTGCATTAGAATGTGACTGTATCCTCTCCTCCAGCTTGTGGGCCAGTTCCGTTTGATTACCATCAAACCATGTGGTGTAGGTGTGGCACAGTCTATGTTCCACATGTTCAGATAACTGTCCTGTCATTCTGTTTACATGGATGCATTGCCCCTTGTTGCAGTGTATCATGTCACTGTCCTGTCGTTACCGCAGTGCAGCTCGAAAATACAGCTACACCAGCCTTCACAGTGAGTAGCAGTTCTGTTTTGATTCACATGATGCCATTAATGTTTAGCATGGGAAATGACAATGTTTGGGTGATGCATATGTGATTTATTGTGTAGCACCAGTGGAGTGCGGTCATTCCCATGAATCTCTAGTCCCGTGCAGCATTACTGGGCAATGCTAGGGTCTCATTATGTGGCTTGGATCAACATCACTTGCACTTTAAATCTTTTAAACCTGCATATCATGTTTAGCATAGTAATGCACACTTGACAGATCAAAAGACTGGCTACTGAGTGCCTTCATTGCATGTAGATCATTAGCTTCGTCATCATATGTGATACTTACAGCTGTTGTGGGTCAAGTCAAGTTGGGGTACATGGCCCTTATGGGTACCCATAATCACATGCAGACATTACAGTTAGCGTAAGTAGCATGGCCATATGTTTCCATGAGTTTGTAAGGTCAACCTCATCTGAGCCAGTGAATGATTTGTAACAACATAGATCTAATTGCATGGTAGCTCACTTGAGAGCGTAACACATGACTGGAATGGATGACAGACTGTCCTAGGTTTTATGTGTCTGTGTCATAGCATCGGATCTCATGTGATACCATGATTACTCATCTAAAATTGGCTACAGTCAGTAAACTTCACAGGTGTGACTGGTACAGTGTAGCTAATGATGTTTTTGTAGTGTCAGTGACATGAGAATGTACTCCTAATGGTTATTTACCTCTGTTTCAGGTCTCCCTCCCAGCAGTTCCCATCCTCTCCTTCCCTCGCCTGATCACCCTTTTGTGTCTGTCGTTTGTACTCAGACCAAGGGGCTATTTGGAGGTGGAACCCTTTGAGCATCACACCACTCTGATGAAGTAAGGTACGGCCAGTCCTTGACAGGCTTGTAGCCAATAGTACTGCTGCATTACAGGTGACATCATTAATAGTGTTATTTGGAGTTCTTGCCAATGCTCATGTATGTTTGATAATGCTCTATGGGCTCACAATGTAAATAATCATGTTGTGCATGACGTCTGACTTCTAAAGATAAATGTGCCGCCTTGATGTCAACACACATGTCCTTCTAATGTGCATGTATACTATTTAGCATGAAGTTATCTTATGCTTGTTATGTTTTTACCTGTAAAGTGACCACACACATGGTGTGGGGGAGGCTAGAATACTATGTTGTGTGTGAGGTAGATGGCTTTGTAGTTGCTGTTTGGCTTTGAACACACTAGCTGTAGTGTACACCTGCTGACGCTGTGTGTCTTGTGTCCCACTTGTCCGTAAGGGCCCTGATCCAGTGGCTGTGATCTTTGGTGATTACTGTTCCATTTTATTTGCTGTGACCCTGAGTGAGGCTGACACTCCTGCCTTCACATACACATGTCACTTTGTGGCTTGCAAATGCCCTTGTGGTATGTGCTTGTTTTGCAAGTTGCCACATCCCTCCTGCCAGCATGTCTTCACTCATTGCTGCTGCTGCATATACAGCCACCATGGCGCGCACATTATCCAGGGACACAGAGACCTACAGGATGACCCTCCTTCCATCCATTTATAGAGCATGCTCCTGCCACCATACACACAGACTACCCCAGACATTCACCCTCCTGCTATCACAATGCTTCTAACTCAGCCATTGCAGCTGCTATGCCTGTGTGTGCAACACATACTGGCACGACTATGGCAGATTCACATTACATTGGGTCTATGTACCACCAGGTCATGTGCCGTGTACAGCACACACACCTTCCATAGGCACAATATTGTACAGTGTTACCTTGTCAATGCCACAGCAGCAAAAGCATAGCTGTCACTGTCAGTCAAGTAGCCACAGGGGAGACAAACCATGACCACTTCTCTTGGGTGTGGTGTGATTTCCCCATTCTGGTATAGGTATTTGTCAGATGTGGGTAGTTGTTCTGTATGTGTTGCTCCCATTACAGTAGTATAGTACTTGTAGCTACATAGGGGTAGGTCACCTATTCAGGTGTGCTTGTGTAGAGTGCTACAGCCCATTGCCCACAGTCTGTCCTGCCAACCTTGTCCTGTGCGCCATTCATCACATCCACAGTACTGCATCATGCAGACGATAGTTCACATACCTGAGGACACAGTTGTAGGTACTCCCTACGTGGCCAACTACTTTTGTCACACTGATCTGTACACCTCAAAGTGACTCTCCTGGGCCTGCCTGTGATAGCAGTTTTGGGGTCCAAACGCCCCTCCAGCATTTACTATCCCACACAGGTGTGTCTTTCCATCCATGTATCTAGTTGTTAGGATTTTCCCCCCAATGTGTGTCCACACTCAGATTCTGACCCAAGTGTGTGGTTGGCTGCTGTTTGTCGGATACCCTTGCATTTCATACATTTGCACACACATATCAATTTATGCTGTGGTTCAAAGATAACTCACCACATGCGTATGAGGATTAGTATATTTATTGGGAGATCTTGTGCAGGGAACGTGAATAAGTGCTGTACAGAAAGGGGTGGAATCCAAAGTTCACTGCCGGAGATGAGATGCTGTTGGACCCGGCCTCATGGCGTGGTCCTACCCCTCCCGCATGGCGGGCCCAGGACGACATCGGCCCTCCACCCAGCATCGGGCAGCCCTTTTGCCCGACACTGCACGCCCCAACATTGCTGGTCCGGCCACCATCCCGGACCCCCACTACCGACCTAGCTCCATCGTGGGCCCCTCACGACCTAAGCACGAGGCCGCCCCCGACTCCATCTTGGGCCCACCACATCACGACCACGTGGCCTCGGCCCCGGCCCAGGCCCCAGCGAAGCACAGACATCGAGGCACCAGGATCCACCCAGGTGGTCGAGTGGCCACTCGACAGATCCCGGAGAAAAGGGTGTTTCGATGGGCCTCCAGCTGTCCCCGGACGCCTGGTTTCGATCGCCCTCCGGCCTCCCTGGGCACTGGCTCCACCCCCCTGCTGGGTGTCTGGACACCATCATCCCGGCCCCTCTGACCCCCAGGCGCGAGGGTCCGGACATCAAAGGACTCCAGTCCTATATCTGCGCCAGCCCTGGATTAGGACGTCAGTTGTATCCTGGACTGGAAGCCCTGCTGACGCTGTCACGGCCGACACCAGAAGAACTCCTTGCCTGTAACCTGAAGAGACCCTGAGAGCCTGCTGGCGCTGCCGCAGCCCACCTTTGCTGCACCATCTTGAGAGCCTGCTGGCGCTGCCGCGGCTGAACCATCTTGAGAGCCTGCTGGCGCTGCCGCGGCTGAACCATCTTGAGAGCCTGCTGGCGCTGCCGCGGCCGAACCATCTTGAGAGCCTGCTGGCGCTGCCGCGGCTGAACCATCTTGGGAGCCTGCTGGCGCTGCCGCGGCTGAACCATCTTGAGAGCCTGCTGGCGCTGCCGCGGCCTCCTCTCCGTTAAGACCACCTGTCGAGTCCTGCTGGCGCTGCCGCGGCTCGACCTCTCGGAACTCCCGGCTCGAGGATTGAGAGCTGTGCGCAGGGTATCCCTTCCTGTATCCCTACCGAGACTGTCCCGCTACCCTATCCCTTTTACGAGACTCTACAGATCCCTCGATCTGCCTGTATATACCGCTGAGACCCAGCAACCTTTATTCTTGATAAAGCCTAAGAACTTAACCTCTTGTGTGGTGTCCGTTTGAAGTGTTGTGGTTACCCTGCTGTATGATCCTAGGAGAGGACCCTCACCCAGGAGGCCTCTCGATAACGCTCGGCTACTTCTCGACGGAGGGGTGGACCTAGGGGTGGTCAGTCAGACATCTTCTGCCTCCCCCGGGGTCGCCTTTCTAACATTGGTGGCAAGCGACGGGATCCGAGCCGACGCAGATCGTACAGAGAGTGATTCACTCACTACCGAGAAAAACACACCACGACCATGACTACGCAAGAGACAAGACCGACTACGGAATTCCAGAAAGAGAAAATGGAAGATTACAGTCACAAAGTATTAAAACAATTCTGCAATCGCTACCACTGGGCTAAGCACCAAGGAAGACTTTAAATCAGCCCTACAAGCATGGGTGGACACCGATGACACACCACCCCGGAATGAAGACAACCCGGGCCCGAGCGGACGCCCGGACACCGACACGACCCCAGCGGGGGAGAGACCTGCCAATCCAGGCACGAGCCCCCACGAAGACGCCCGAGAGCGAGAGAGGAACCGGCTCCACGAGTTGGAGCTCACCCGACTCCGGTTGGATATAGAACTACAGCTGGAGGAAAGGAAAATCGCACTTGAGCAATGACGGCTAGAAGGAGACCTGGAAGAGAAGAGAAGACAAAGAGACCTCGATGAAAAGAGACTCATGCTCGAGCATGAGCGCGGCCTAAAAGAACTGGAACTCAAAGCCAAAACGAATGATGACAACGCCTCCAGGGGCAAGACCTCGCCCCCGCCCTTGGACACAAAGGTGCACATACCCAAGGATGTCGTCAAGGAATATTACAAGAACGACGACATCCAACAGTGGTTCAAAGCCTACGAGGTCGCCATGACCGCCCATCGAGTACCCCTCAAGGACTGGGGCACCGGCCTGTGGGGGAAGTTCGTCAATGAGGGGAGAGACGCCCTGCTAGAGCTCCCCGACGCCGAGATGACCTCGTACGAGCACATGAAAACCGCTCTCCTCACTCGCTATGGACTCACCCCCGAGATGTACCGGCAGCGATTCCGAGACTGTAAAAAAATACCCGGTACCACTTGGGTGGAATACGTGAACTTTTGCAGCAGAGCCTTCGAGGGGTGGATCAAAGGCAGCAAGGTCACCACTTACCAGCAGTTGGTCGACCTCATTATATGGGAACATTTGTCCAACAACTGCTTCATCGAACTCCGGCAGCACCTCCTCGACAGCAAACTAACTGAGCCCCGAAAACTCGCTGTCGAGGCGGATAGATGGGTGAGCACCCGAGTCCCCCGGAGTCCGATGGGAGACTACGGCCGGGGATCCCCGGGGATCCACCGACCACGGGGCGGCGGAGGAGGCCCGAGCAGGGGACGAGACACCCCCACGGGGTCCTCCCCTACCTCCACTTCACCAGCCCTGGGCCGAAGGGGGGTTCCCCTAGCCCGACCCGGGCCCCGCCCGAATGTGACGTGCCACAGATGCCAGCGACAGGGTCACTACGCGAATGACCCCCTCTGCCTGATGAACCAGCGACCCGGCACCACCGGTCCTCCCAACCGCCAGATCGCGGCCGTCGCCCTGGGGGAAGAAAGAGGCGAGGACGACGACAACGACCACGAACAGGCCGAGTGGGAGCCCGCCGCCATGATCTTGGCATGCCTGGGTGATCGAGACATGGTCCCCCGAGACAAAATTCCAGGCAACACCCAGAAATATCGCCAATGGGTCACCATCAACGGCCGCCGGGCCGAAGCCCTCCGAGACACTGGAGCCAGCGTAACGGCGGTCCGACGCCACTTGGTGACCCCAGAGCAAGTTCTCCCCAATATCATGTGCCCGGTGCGGACGGCGGACAACTCCGAGAGTTTGTGCCAGATGGCCCGCATCCCCTTCGAATGGGGAGGGGTGTCGGGCATACTGAAGGTGACCGTCCGGGACGATGGCCCCGTGGACTGCCTCCTCGGGAACGACCTGGAAAGTTCCCCCATGGCCAGCGTCGAGCAGAGAGAGCATCTGGGGATGCTAGGCCTTCCAGAGTGGGTCTGTGCGACCACCCGCTCCATGTCCGCCCGAGCCTTCGCCCCACCGGAGGATGCTCCGACCGAGGAACCAGAGTGGCCTGCACCGCCACCGCCCGCCGTCCCCGAGGACGCCGACCTTGAACCTGGTCCCCAGGGGCCCAACCATGAAGACCTCACCGAGCTCAACCACCTTCCAGAACTAGCTCAATGGCGCCAAGAAGGTGGCCCCACCCGCGAACAATTCCGGCAGGAACAGAAAGCCTGTCCCTCCCTCGAGGGAATCCGACAGCAGGCTGCCACTCAAGCCGCTGGAGGCCCCTCGGGGTCCCACTGGGTCTATTGGGACCACGACCTTCTCTACAGCGAGCAGAAAGTTGCCGAACTAGGGGCCAGCCGAGTACTGGTCGTTCCCCTCCGTTTCAGAGACGTCCTCTTGAACTTGGCACACGACGTGCCCCTCGCCGGGCACCAGGGGCAGGATAAAACTTACAGCCGCCTGGTGACCCATTTCTACTGGCAAAGATGCACAACGATGTGCACAACCACTGCCGATCCTGTCCGATGTGTCAAGCCAGCGGGAAGAGCGGGGGAAAAGTCAAGGCCCCACTCCAGCCCTTTCCTGTGGTCACCACCCTCTTCGAGAGAGTGGGGATCGACATTGTGGGGCCCTTGGACCCCCGCACCTCTCAAGGGCACCGCTTCATCCTCGTTCTGGTGGACCATGCCACCCGCTATCCTGAGGCCATCCCCCTCCGGACCATCACGGCCCCAGTAGTAGACCGAGCGCTGATGGGGATCTTCTCCAGAGTCGGCTTCCCCCGGGAAGTCGTGAGTGATCGGGGTACAAACTTTATCTCCAAGCATATGCGATCCCTGTGGCAACAGTGCGGGGTCACATATAAGTTCACCACCCCGTATCAACCCCAAGGAAATGGACTTGTAGAACGGTTTAACCGAACACTGAAGGGAATGATCAAAGGCTTAGACGAGCCCCTACGACGCAGATGGGACGTCCTGCTGCCCTGCCTCCTGTTTGCGTATCGAGAGGTACCCCAGAAGTCCCTGGGGTTCAGCCCCTTCGAACTATTGTATGGCACCCGGTCCTAGGCCCTCTCAGCCTGGTTAAAGAAGGATGGGAGACGGCTGTCCGAGGTGCCCCACCAGATGTCTACCAGTACCTCCTGACACTCCGCAACCAGACTCGGAAGTTCCGGGAACTTGCCGAGGCCAACCTCGAGGCCAGTCAGGAGGAGATGAAACGCTGGTATGACCAGAACGCCTCATCCATCGAATTCGAGCCAGGCCAGCAAGTCTGGGTCATGTCCCCAGTTGAACCTTGCGCCCTCCAGGAGAAATGGACAGGGCCCTTCAAAGTGGTGGAGCGCACGAGCCCCGTCACTTACCTGGTGGATCTGGAATCCCCCCGGAACCCCCTCCGGGTTCTGCACGCTAACCGGCTCAAGCCACACTTCGCCCGCACGGAACTGAGTCTGCTGCTAGCAACCGATGACGGAGCTGAAGACGACTCCGAACCCGTACCAGATCTCATGAGTATCACCGAGAAAGACGGCTCCGTCGAAGGGGTCACGCTCTCCTCTACCCTGACCCCAGAACAGCACCAAGACTGCCGGGAGCTGCTGGGGCAATTTGCGGACCTGTTTTCCCTCACCCCTGGAATCACCCGGTGGTGTGTCCACGATGTGGACACCGGAGACAACCCGCCTGTAAGACACCGAGCTTTCCGAGTGCCCGACCGAGTTCGGGCCTGCATTCAATCCGAAGTGGCCAAGATGCTAGCTCTGGGGGTAGTCGAACCCTCCGACAGTCCCTGGGCCAGTCCGGTTGTCCTTGTCCCCAAAACCACCGTCCCTGGCACACCCCCGGAGCTCCGGTTCTGTGTTGACTACTGGGGGCTGAATGCAGTCACCCGGACCGACGCCCATCCCGTCCCCTGGGCGGATGAACTGATCGATCGCCTGGGGGCCGCTAAATATCTCAGCATCTTCGACCTCACGGCGGGGTATTGGCAGATCGGCCTCACCCCTGGAGCACAAGAGCGATCGGCCTTCTCGACCCCTGATGGCCACTACCACTTCAAAGTGATGCCCTTCGGCATGAAAAACGCCCCGGCCACCTTCCAGAGACTCGTGAACCGGGTACTGGCCGGACTCGAAGAATTCAGTGCCGCCTATCTCGACGACATTGCGGTGTACAGCCGCCACTGGGGTGAGCACCTGACCCACCTCCGGGAGGTCCTGTCGGCCCTCCGACAGGCCGGACTAACAATAAAGGCCAGCAAGTGCCAGATCGGCCAAGGGTCCGTGACGTATCTGGGACACCAAGTGGGGAGCGGCCTGGTGGCTCCCCTCCAGCCAAAGATTGACGCCATCCAGGCCTTGGAGCCCCCCGTCACCCAGACCGCCGTCCGAGCCTTCTTGGGGCTCACTGGATACTATCGGCGCTTCATAAAAAACTATGGAAGCATTGTGGGGCCCCTCACAGAACTGACCTCCAAGAGGCTACCCCAAAAGGTGCGCTGGACCCCAGAGTGCCAAACAGCCTTCGAGGCTCTAAAGACTGCCATTTGCACCGCCCCTGTGCTCCAGGCCCCCGACTACAACCGAGAGTTTGTGGTCCTAACCGACGCCTCGGAACACGGCATTGGGGCGGTCCTCTCACAAGTGAACCCTGAGGGAATCGACCTTCCCGTTGCCTTCATCAGCCAGCGGCTGCTGGCCAGAGAACAGCTCTGGAGCACCCTCGAGAGGGAAGCCTTCGCCGTCGTGTGGGCACTAAAGAAGCTCCGACCCTACCTCTTCGGCACCCACTTCCGGGTCCAGACCGACCACCGACCCCTGTGGTGGTTGATGCAGATGCGGGGAGAAAACCCGAAACTGTTGCGATGGTCCATCTCCCTGCAAGGGATGGACTTCACTGTGGAGCAACGACCACGCCAATGCTGACGGCCTGTCCCGATTCTTCCGCCTCGGCGAGGAGAATCCCCAAGAAGATGGGTTACTCTCCCCTGCCTTCAGCTGGGGGGGACGCGTGTTGGACCCGGCCTAATGGCGTGGTCCTACCCCTCCCGCATGGCGGGCCCAGGACGACATCGGCCCTCCACCCAGCATCGGGCAGCCCTTTTGCCCGACACTGCACGCCCCAACATTGCTGGTCCAGCCACCATCCCGGACCCCCACTACCGACCTGGCTCCATCGTGGGCCCCTCACGACCTAAGCACGAGGCCGCGCCCGACTCCATCTTGGGCCCACCACGTCACGACCACGTGGCCTCGGCCCCGGCCCAGGCCCCAGCGAAGCCCAGACATCGAGGCACCAGGATCCACCCAGGTGGTTGAGTGGCCACTCGACAGATCCCGGAGAAAAGGGTGTTTCGATGGGCCTCCAGCTGTCCCCGGACGCCTGGTTTCGATCGCCCTCAGGCCTCCCTGGGCGCTGGCTCCACCCCCCTGCTGGGTGTCTGAACACCATCATCCCGGCCCCTCTGACCCCCAGGCGCGAGGGTCCGGACATCAAAGGACTCCAGTCCTATATCTGGGCTTGCCCTGGATTAGGACGTCAGTTGTATCCTGGACTGGAAGCCCTGCTGACGCTGTCACGGCCGACACCAGAAGAACTCCTTGCCTGTAACCTGAAGAGACCCTGAGAGCCTGCTGGCGCTGCCGCGGCCCACCTTTGCTGCACCATCTTGAGAGCCTGGTGGCGCTGCCGCGGCTGAACCATCTTGAGAGCCTGCTGGCGCTGCCGCGGCTGAACCATCTTGAGAGCCTGCTGGCGCTGCCGCGGCCGAACCATCTTGAGAGCCTGCTGGCGCTGCCGCGGCTGAACCATCTTGGGAGCCTGCTGGAGCTGCCGCGGCTGAACCATCTTGAGAGCCTGCTGGCGCTGCCGCGGCTGAACCATCTTGAGAGCCTGCTGGCGCTGCCGCGGCCTCCTCTCCGTTAAGACCACCTGTCGAGTCCTGCAGGCGCTGCCGCGGCTCAACCTCTCGGAACCCCCGGCTCGAGGATTGAGAGCTGTGCGCAGGGTATCCCTTCCTGTATCCCTACCGAGACTGTCCCGCTACCCTATCCCTTTTACGAGACTCTACAGATCCCTCGATCTGCCTGTATATACCGCTGAGACCCAGCAACCTTTATTCTTGATAAAGCCTAAGAACTTAACCTCTTGTGTGGTGTCCGTTTGTAGTGTTGTGGTTACCCTGCTGTACGATCCTAGGAGAGGACCCTCACCCAGGAGGCCTCTCGATAACGCTCGGCTACTTCTCGACGGAGGGGTGGACCTAGGGGTGGTCAGTCAGACATCTTCTGCCTCCCCCGGGGTCGCCTTTCTAACAGATGCCTTACAGTTTCAGTCAACAGAGTCCAGGCCACAGTGCTTGGCATCATTGGACAGACTGTGACTAGCATGTCCATGTGGGAGAGTCTCATAGGGGATGCTGTTGCACCCAGGGGCAATATGCCAGGTCCAGTGTCCTGGGAGATGTGCATGGCCCACTGCCCCTCAACGTCTTAGCCATGGACGACCCACCTTCCTTGGGGGACCCTCAGGTGCAGGCCTGGACGATGCATGGGATGCTACATCAGAGAGTACCACCTCCTCCTCCTCCCTCCCTGCGGCTGGTGTCACACTTTGCCGTGATGTTGCTGGCCTTGTGACACAGGGAGGGTGCTGCATGTTGGCAGCTATCTGACGTAGCGATTGGCTCATTTCCCGATGCACCGTCAAGAGCTGAGCCAGACTTGCCTCCACCCGTCCATAATGTAGGTCTTGCCTGGCTATTTGCTCTGCCTGCTGTTCTTTCACCTGGTTGAGGGCCCCTGCAAGCTGGCCTATCTCCCTGGTGTCCCGCCGGTATGCCTCCAGGATGTTAGCGAGTTCAGGCATACCGGGTGCTGCAGCTGACTGGCCAGAATCTCGCCTCCGCCTTCCGCCACTCCCACCACCCTGACCCACACGAACACGGCCTGCGCTTGTGGGCACATCCAATCGACGGGCCCCCCCGAGTGCTGCCAGGGTGGAGGTCGTCTGCAACCTCAGGGGCACCCGACAAAGGGTGTCCCTCATTTTCAGACTGGCTCTCTTGTGGATCATGGGCAGGGTGTGACCTGTCTGCTGGGATGTGGTGGGAATGGGTCCGGTGGTTGGCTGAGATGTAGCTGGTATAGTTGCTGCAGGCGTTTGGGATCCAGAGGAGCCAGGTTGGTTGGGGTGATCCACAGTGCGTTGAGTGGCATCGCTGTCGGTGGGGTCTGGGTCCTGCTGAGCCTGGGACTGGGATCCTTCTCCCCCCTGGTTGGGGGGGGCACACGTTCCCCTGTGTGTGGGAGAGACAGACACTGTTAAGGCACTATCAAGTGACATCTTGTTTAGTTATCCATTATGAGCATCACAGTTCCACAAGCTTTACATTGTTGACATTGCTCTGTTGTGTATGTAGTGGTAGTAATTTGACATGTACTCTGGGGTATTTTCATTATTCCATTCTCTTGACAATGACTGACACAGCCATTGCTGTGTTTTGTATTGGCGGCACAACACATGTAAGGCATTGGTCATGTTCAGGCAACATCCAGGATACGGTGTAAATCCTTATGTCTGCGTCAAGCATGCACAGAGTTTAGATACAGCATGTTGATGTTAGAGACAGAGCATCATTAATTTGCATGACATCTACTACTTTGGATGTCTTTTGCTGTACCGTGATGGCCAAACAATGCCAACACCCCTGGACCTGTACACACACTTATAGATCATGGATTTAGAACATGGCACTTCTGTAAGACGCATTACCTTGTCAATACCCATGTCCATGTTGGTACTTCAGTGCATCCACAACGTTCATGAGATGGGGCACGTGCATTGTTTGAGCGCCACAATGGCTTGAGCATCTGCAATGTGCATGTATGAGTAGTATGCGTTTTCATATGAGTGAGTGTTTTGTTGTGGTACATGACAATTGGGACAGTGTTGCACTCCAAAGCCTGTCCTCAGGGGATGAGTTTCTGTAAGGCGGGTGTAGGATAGGCCATGGTAGTAGTTTGTGTGTGATTTGCAAGCGTCCATCGTTCATGATTTGGCTGCCCCCTGATGTTGCATGCTGGCATATTGGTGGTTTTGT
Source organism: Lissotriton helveticus (assembly GCF_964261635.1). NCBI lineage: Eukaryota > Metazoa > Chordata > Amphibia > Caudata > Salamandridae > Lissotriton > Lissotriton helveticus. Next base: position 680,965,774 of record NC_136072.1, on the reverse strand, counting down.
CTTCATGCACAGGGTGTGTGACCTTGTCCTGGTGTTTGTGTTTGCTGTGATCACAGGAGGGACTTGTGCTGCCTACACCTGTGGCCATTGTGTAATACAGAGGTTTCCGATATGTGTGTCCTGACACAGTACAGTGTTGGCTGGAAATGGTGTGTGTGTTGCAGGCACTTAGTGGATGACTGCTGGTAATTAGGAGACATCCCTACACATTCTGCTCTATGGTGTTTGTAAGGCCTGTGCAGTGCTTGGGTGCAACTGTGTGTGTGCCCAGGGAGATGCGGTGAGGTGACAGTGGGAGGGAGGGCGACAGAGGGAGAGGGCGACAGAGGGACAGGGCGACAGTGGGGAGTGTGACAGTGGGAGGGAGGGCGACAGTGGGAGAGTGTGACAGTGGGAGGGAGGGCGACAGTGGGAAAGTGTGACAGTGGGAGGGAGGGCGACAGTGGGAGAGTGTGACAGTGGGAGGGAGGGCGACAGTGGGAGAGTGTGATAGTGGGAGGGAGGGCGACAGTGGGAGAGTGTGACAGAGGGAGAGGGCGACAGTGGGAGAGGGCGACAGGGGGAGAGGGCGACAGTGGGAGGGAGGGCGACAGAGGGAGAGGGCGACAGTGGGAGAGGGCGACAGTGGGAGAGGGCGACAGTGGGAGAGGGAGACAGTGGGAGGGAGGGCGACAGTGGGAGAGTGTGACAGAGGGAGAGGGCGACAGTGGGAGAGGGCGACAGAGGGAGAGGGCGACAGTGGGAGACTGTGACAGTGGGAGGGAGGGCGACAGTGGGAGAGTGTGACAGTGGGAGGGAGGGCGACAGTGGGAGAGGGCGACAGTGGGAGAGGGCGACAGTGGGAGAGGGAGACAGTGGGAGGGAGGGCGACAGTGGGAGAGTGTGACAGTGGGAGGGAGGGCGACAGTGGGAGAGTGTGACAGTGGGAGGGAGGGCGATAGTGGGAGAGGGCGACAGTGGGAGAGGGCGACAGTGGGAGAGGGAGACAGTGGAGGGAGGGCGACAGTGGGAGAGTGTGACAGAGGGAGAGGGCGACAGTGGGAGAGGGCGACAGAGGGAGAGGGCGACAGTGGGAGAGTGTGACAGTGGGAGGGAGGGCGCCAGTGGGAGAGTGTGACAGTGGGAGGGAGGGCGACAGTGGGAGAGTATGACAGTCGGAGGGAGGGCGACAGTGGGAGAGTGTGACAGTGGGAGGGAGGGCGACAGTGGGAGAGTGTGACAGAGGGAGAGGGCGACAGTGGGAGAGGGCGACAGAGGGAGAGGGTGACAGAGGGAGAGGGCGACAGTGGGAGAGGGTGACAGTGGGAGAGGGCGACAGAGGGAGAGGGCGACAGTGGGAGAGGGAGACAGAGGGAGAGGGCGACAGTGGGAGAGGGCGACAGTGGGAGAGGGCGACAGAGGGAGAGGGCGACAGAGCGAGAGGGCGACAGAGGGAGAGGGCGACAGAGGGAGAGGGCGACAGAGGGAGAGGGCGACAGAGGGAGAGGGCGACAGTGGGAGGGAGGGCGACAGTGGGAGAGTGTGACAGTGGGAGGGAGGGCGACAGTGGGAGAGTGTGACAGTGGGAGGGAGGGCGACAGTGGGAGAGTGTGACAGTGGGAGGGAGGGCGACAGTGGGAGGGAGGGCGACAGTGGGAGAGTGTGACAGTGGGAGGGAGGGCGACAGTGGGAGAGTGTGACAGTGGGAGGGAGGAGGACAGTGGGAGAGTGTGGCAGAGGGAGAGGGCGACAGTGGGAGAGGGCGACAGAGGGAGAGGGCGACAGAGGGAGAGGGCGACAGTGGGAGAGGGCAACAGTGGGAGGGGGAGACAGGGTTGGAGGCAGGTTGTTTGTGCTTGTTCACTTGCTACACTGCCTTACTGTGTCACAAAATATTGTATCTCTGGAAGGTGTGTCCACAACCTGATATTGTTTACAAGCTGTGGTCTACTTTCTTGTGTGATATTTCCCTATCCCTGTACATTGGGCATGGTGCCTGGGTGAGGCCCTGGGGCATATGGGATGTGAGCAGCCTCCTACCCTCCACCTTCCACCCTTTGTGGGTCCCACTTGCAACAAACCACTTTTAGTTGTGTCCTGCTAGGACTCATGGCCACCCACCCCATGCTGCTGGGCACTGTTGTAAGTCCACCCATGTAACATGTATTTTTTGTACACTCACCAGACTCAACGGCTCCTTCTATTCCATGTACTCCCACCGGTGGCAGCAGGGCCATGACTTTCTCCTCCCAGGGCTGGTATACAGGAGGTCTGCGGGGACCACCACCTCCAGTGTGGTGTGCAGAGGCGTAGTCCTGGTCCATTTTCTTCTTGACCATCCTCCGCAGATCATACCACCTGGCCTGGCATTCCCCCTTGGTGCGCCGGATGGGTGCAACAGCATTGACCCGGTCTACGATCCTCTCCCACAGGCGTGTTTTTTCTGCCATGCTGGTCTGTCTGACCAATGCGCCAAACAGCTGTGGCTCGACTCTGATGACTTCATCTGTAAGTATCTCCATCTCCGGGTTAGTGAACTTTGGATTCTTGGGTGTGGTCATGGTGTGGGGTGTATGTGATTGAGGGGGTGATGGTGTGTATGGATGAGGGTGCGTGGTTGTGATTGTGAAGGGGGTGGTGTGGGTGTAGATGTGATAGGGTGTATGTGTGAAGGTATGTGGCTGCAATAGTTGGTGTGCTCTCTGTTTCTTTGCAAGAATGGGTATGTTGCAAAGGATGACGGGTTGTATGTGTGGAGCCTTTTATTGGTCAAATAGTGGGTGTGGCTTAATTTGAATTGGTTGTGTGTGTGTTATGTGGGGTGGGTGTTAGTGTTGACCTCTGTTTGGCTGTGACCAGGACATTGATTCTCTATGGTCTGTACACAGGAGACATGTTCAGTGTTGTTGTGCCACTTCTTTGCAAAGTCCTTGTGCTGGTTTGGGTGTTGGCGTTATGTGTGCGTGTCTAACTTGGGCGTGCGATTGACTGGTACGGGCCGTTGGCGGGTGGGGGTGTTCGCGTAGGCTTGTTGGGGGTGAGTGCGTGTCGTACTTTTGCGTGCGATTGACTGGTACGAGCCGTTGGCGGGTGGGGGTGTTCGCGTGGGCTTGTTGGGGGTGTGCGTGTCGTACTTGTGCGTGCGAGTGACTGGTACGGGCCGTTGGCGGGTGGGGGTGTTCGCGTGGGGGGGTGTGCGTGTCGTACTTGTGCGTGCGATTGACTGGTACGGGCCGTTGGCGGGTGGGAGTGTTCGCGTAGGCTTGTTGGGGGTGTGTGCGTGTCGTACTTGTGGGTGCGATTGACTGGTACGAGCCATTGGCGGGTGGGGGTGTTCGCGTGGGCTTGTTTGGGGGGGGTGCGTGTCATACTTGTGCGTGCGATTGACTGGTACGGGCCGTTGGCGGGTGGGGGTGTTCACGTAGGGGGGTGTGCGTGTCGTACTTGTGCGTGCGATTGACTGGTATGAGCCGTTGGCGGGTGGGGGTGTTCGCGTGGGCTTGTTGGGGGGGGTGCGTGTCGTACTTGTGCGTGCGATTGACTGGTACGGGCCGTTGGCAGGTGGGGGTGTTCGCGTGGGGGTGTGTGCGTGTCGTACTTGTGCGTGCAATTGACTGGTACGGGCCATTGGCGGGTGGGGTGGGGGTGTTCGCGTAGGCTTGTTGGGGTGTGTGCGTGTCGTACTTGTGCGTGCTATTGACTGGTACGAGCCGTTGGCGGGTGGGGGTGTTCGCGTGGGCTTGTTGGGGGGGTGCGTGTTGTACTTGTGCGTGCGATTGACTGGTACGGGCCGTTGGCGGGTGGGGGTGTTCGCGTAGGGGGGTGTGCGTGTCATACTTGTGCGTGCGATTGACTGGTACGAGCCGTTGGCGGGTGGGGGTGTTCACGTGGGCTTGTTGGGGGGGTGCGTGTCATACTTGTGCGTGCGATTGACTGGTACGAGCCGTTGGCGGGTGGGGGTGTTCGCGTAGTGGGTGTGTGCGTGTCGTACTTGTGCGTGCGAGTGACTGGTATGGGCCGTTGGCGGGTGGGGGTGTTCGCGTAGGGGGGGTGTGCGTGTCGTACTTGTGCGTGCGATTGACTGGTACGAGCCGTTGGCGGGTGGGGGTGTTCGCGTGGGCTTGTTGGGGGGTGTGCGTGTCGTACTTGTGCATGCGAGTGACTGGTACGGGCCATTGGCTGGTGGGGGTGTTCGCGTGGGGGGGTGTGCGTGTCGTATTTGTGCGTGCGATTGACTGGTACGGGCCGTTGGCGGGTGGGGGTATTCGCGTAGGGGGGTGTGCGTGTCGTACTTGTGCGTGCGAGTGACTGGTACGGGCCGTTGGCGGGTGGGGGTGTTCGCGTGGGGGTGTGTGCGTGTCGTACTTGTGCGTGCGATTGACTGGTACGGGCCGTTGGCGGGTGGGGGTGTTCGCGTAGGCTTGTTGGGGGTGTGTGCGTGTCGTACTTGTGCGTGAGCGAGGGGTACGCGTGGGGTATGTGTTGACGCTGCTAAATGTGAGCCGCATACAGCCGTACGAATCATTATTCAAGTGCGATAACTTTGTTCCGTACGATTCGCTGTCAGGCTTCTCGTACAGGATCGTACTTGTGTGTTTGTACGGGCTGGTTACGAATCGTACGGTAGGATTCCCGATGCATGTTCGTACGGATCATCGACTGTGATTTGGACGGTTCGGTGATAATCGTACGGGAACGGATCGTAATTCGCAGGTCGGACGTAAAGTTCCCATTCGTACGGATTCGGATACGGATGCGAGTCGTACGGCAGAATATTTTACCGGATCGGAATCGAGGCCCTAGTGTTTCATGCAACGCTATTTCTTTGAATCTGAGGCCTTCAGCCTCTTCGACTAATGCCTGTGTCGTGGGGGTGAGATGGAGACTACCATTGACCTTTCATCTATTATGACTTCGTCTGCTTCTGAGGCAAACGTCGAGTATGCTTATCCTGCTGATGAGTCCCTCATTGAAGTACTGAACAGTCCTTTACATCTTCATGCTGAGCCTGCAGTGTCACCGTTGTTAAACGTGGGAGATAGTGGTTATTTTGGGGACCACACGAGCTTCTCTTATGACTTTTCCTCCTCATCCTTCTCTGTGACGCATCCATCAACAAAAACAAGCATTTTCATCTCTTGGTTCAAAAGACCTACCTGGTCACACCCTGGATCTACATCTGGTAGGTGCTTATCGTGGTTTTCCTCTTCATGTCGATTGGATTTGTGACAGTGTTCTTTTGCTCATCAATGGTCATTATTTGGCAGAACGCTCTGCTGTTAAGTTGGTCGATAGAATTTTGGCTCCCCATACATCATCCCATATAATGAAACGTGATCAAACTCTTGTGAACATTTCGGCCTTCACTGTTGCTGCTGGCATCATTTGGTACAGAGTTGCATTTGAAAATTTTTATTGGTTTCAATAAATTAACATCAATAACATTTGCGGTATACAGTCAAAATATCGAGTTTTTAATATCGATTAGCATTAATATCGATAAGAAATATAGAATGGACACAATATCGACTGGACTGAATATAGACTACAAAAATATCGAATAGGATAGCATTAATATCGAATCAAAAAATATAGAATGGACAGAATATCGAATGGACAGAATATAGACTACAAAAATATAGAATGGACAGAATATAGACTACAAAAATATCGAAATTGAGGTAAGTAAGTTAATATCAATTTTTAAAGTGTTTTTTATGTTAGTATATGTTTGAAAAGTGTATATTTATTTTATTATTTATATTAATTAATTATTTTTATGGTGTTTAATTTTTGCGTATATAATTGTGTAGCAGGTTGTGGGTTTATAGGGGAATAGGGTGGGAAGTAATTTAATTATAATTAATTAAATGTGTTAATTTATTTATTGGTATGTATTTTGAATTAATTGTTAATTAATTATTAATTGGTAATTAATTAAAATATAATTGGTAACTAATTTTAATTAATAGATTAATTGATGAATATGTTCATTTTAGTAATTTATTTTCTGTAGCAGGTTGTGCGTTTATAGGGGAATAGGTTGGGAAGTAATTTAATTATAATTAATTAAATATGTTAATTTATTTATTTGTATTTATTTTGAATTAATTGTTAATTAATTATTAATTGGTAATTAATTAAAATATAATTGGTAATTCATTTTAATTAATAGATTAATTGATAATTATGTTAATTTTATTAATTTATTTTATGTAGTGGGTTGTGGGTTTATAGGGGAATAGGGTGGGGAGTAATTTAATTGTAAGTAATTCTATTTTCAAATTCTTTTTTTTTAATCTAATTTTTAATTCTTTTTTAATTGTTCATTAATTTATTGTTAATTGGTAAATCATTTGTATTAGTAGGTAATTAATTTTAATAATTAATTTGTATTTGTATTTTTAATTGATTAATTCATATATTATATAAAAGTGTTAATTATTTCAATTAATTTGTAATTGGTATTAATATTTATTTTATTTTTATTTATATATGAAGTATTTACTTTCCCTACTGTTGTAGTGGGAATAGTCATGTTTACCCTCCTGCTATCCAACGCTTTCCCTACTGTGGCACTCACTGGAGTTGGAATAGTAATTTTTACCCCTACGCTATCCAACGCTTTCCCTACTGTTGCACTCTCTGGATTTGGAATAGTAATTTTTACCCATGCGCTATCCAACGCTTTCCCTACTGTTCCACTCTCTGGAGTGGGAATAGTAATTTTTACCCCTACGCTATCCAACGCTTTCCCTACTGTTGCACTCTCTGGAGTGGGAATAGTAATTTTTAACCCGACGCTATCCAACGCTTTCCCTACTGTTGCACTCTTTGGAATGGGAATAGTAATTTTTACCCCTACGCTATCCAGCGCTTTCTCTACTGTTGCACTCTCTGGAGTTGGAATAGTAATTTTTACCCCTACGCTATCCAACGCTTTCCCTACTGTTGCACTCTCTGGAGTGGGAATAGTAATTTTTACCCGTACGCTATCCAACGCTTGCACTAGTATTGCACTCACTGGAGTGGTAATAGTAAATTTTACCCTTTCCACTATCCTACGGTAAAAATTTTGTACATTTTTTATTAATATTACGTATATATATATATATATATATATATATATATATATATATATATATATGTATTAACAAATCAATTTGTATGGTTTTTTTTACTTACATGAATTATTTATTAATTTTAAGGTTATTTAAGTATTTTAAGCATGTTTAAGTTAATTATATTTATTATTTCATTAATTTTTTATTAATTTAAAGCATTTTTAAAAATTCGATATTTCGACTAACTATATTTTTTACATCAATATTTTTGATTCGATATTTTTTTACTTACCTGTTTGGAGATAGGAGGTCTATATTTTGGTATTCTATATTTTTACCTCGATATTTTGGTAGGTCGATATTTTGGCATTCTATATTATGTCAGTGATCCAACATCTGCATGACAATTCAATCTGGCATTGGCATTTAAAATAGCAATATTTGAATGGCATAGGTGGGGGTATAGGGAAACACTCATTTAGGAACCATTAAAGTTCACTTTGTTGGCTGGCTTGCCGCTTCACTCTGCAGCACTGCACAGCTGTAAACAGTCAAATTATATCAGGAGTACCAAAGATAGAATCAAACATTGTTCCTCAAAACCATTTCTACAGTGGTTACATGCATTTGCAAAATGAATTTAAGCTTGAACAAGAGGAACACAAGCGAAAAAAAGGAAAAAAGAGGAAAGAAATGAAGAATAAAGAAGAAAACAAGAACCCAGCTCTTCGTGGAATTGCCATCGTGAGTGCGTCTGTCAGTCTGATGTAGCAATGGATAGTATATGTATGGTTGCAGGGGTGTGGTAGGCCGTGCACTAATGAGTGTGTCAAGGGTGAGGGGGTTGCTGGTGTGGGGGGCAAGACAAATTGAAAAGCGACGGGATGCGACAGGATGAGGGGCAGGCAGAGTGAGCAAATCTAAGAGGGAGGGGAATTCGCAAAGAGTTTAGTCTTGGTCACAGACAAATATTCCTGCCATTGTGTAGGGGTTTGTCGAGGGGGTGCTGACGCCCGGGTCGCCGTCTCTTGCTGATTTATGCACTCCGAAACCAGTGCCCTACGGAGAGCAAGCATCCATGCATTGACATTAGGGCCCATATGGAAGTCCTCAAGAAACCATACGTGTTTCATGTTTCCTTAGGAGATGTGGTGACACAGGACATACATTTGGATGATTGGGATGTACATGCAGTCCATTCATTGTTTTCTGATTTAAAGTATTATGCTGTTTTTGATGCCGAAGATTTGTATTTAAATTGTATTTAAATTCCGCCAATTATGCTGATTTATTCTGTTATCAACATTATGGGCATCATTTCTTGCACAAAACAAATACGTTAAGACCTGTATTTAATTACACACAGTGGGAACATTGTCCAACCCCCTTACGGGGGAGTTCAAAAACACTTAGCGATAAGTTCACCTATTTCACTGATTACAATACGTCCAACTCGGAGTCCTATTACTTTAAATTGAAATATAATTCTCAATCTAAATTTATTCTGACGCACACTAAATTAATATATTCAAGTTCATTTAAAACTGATTTGGCTTCACAGGGTTATGAGAACTGGAAAAATACCATTGATTTGAAATCGATTTGGGGCACTAAAGTATGTCAGGTCCACGGAACCGAGAGTTCACGTCGTGCATGTCTAATTCCGGCTCAAATATTATTTCTAAATGATAGAGTGCACTAAACTACTTGTTTTGGCTTGGCTACTGTAAAAAAATGGAACATTCTATCCATTCCATCGTTAGCTGAGTATGATAATTGGCGCACTCATACCAATTATACAATTGATATGCTACAAGTTTTTTTTCGAAATGACAGTTTCAATATCTCTGATGTTGACCCGTCTGGGTGGTAGTTGTGGCATGCCAATTCTAATGCTTGTCAACTGCGTTTTTATAATGCAACGACCAGCTTCACACAGTCTAGACCGGATCCCGTTACCCCCATTCACATTCAGTCACCACATATGCAGTGGGAAAATTGTGTCAACAGTGGTTGGAACACTCCACTCTCTCGTCCTTGAAACAACATCTGTCACTCTTATCGAGTGACATCAATTTGGCTAATTTTATCTTAGGTCCTAAAACCCCTAGATCAAAAAAAATCATCTATGCAGCTTACAATGAAGTATGTAAACGTTCACAGATGGAAGCAGCGTTACGTCTTCGCCAAATTGACAAAGCTAATTTGGAGAAAGTCCTTGCAGTACTCGACAACAGCATAAATACATCGTCTTCTCGTATTTATACTTTAGATAATTGTCCTTGCCAGGCTAGGAGCTCTATAGTTCCCCTCCCTCTCCACTCTCTCGTATAAGAATGGGAAGTCCACAAATAGTCGGTATGCAGGAGTATCTTTTATTATTTTAGATACTTTATCTTTTGTTTTAAAGGATGGGGTATCCTTTGTCTCAGCCGTGCCGTAACTGACAGAGTCTTTCCTTAAAATAGTCCCCAGAGATAAAACATCTCTCAGTGGGCTTCTCTTGGATGGGGAGGGGGAAGATGAGAGTCCTCTGCAGCTTCCTTTTTTCTGACTTCGGTTTCTCTCCTCTCCACATGAGTGTGTCGGTAGAAGGAACTCCAAAACCACAAAGCAAGCAAAAAAAAAGAGAACAAAAGAAAACAAAAGGGGTCAGACACTCTGTCCTGGTGGTAATACGAAAAAGGGGAAGTACCACCATCACCTACACCCTACTCTCGTGCTATGCCTGGGTAAAAAGGAGGGGTTGACGAAGTGTTTTATTGTGAGGCGGCTCGTGCATCCGCCCACCAGCCCCAAAATGAAAAGGATCCCAGCACTTGTCTGCGCCTGTGGCCCTCCGGGGCTAGAGGAAGGGAAGTCATGGCCTCCGCTTCACTTGGTGGAGTGCCAGACTCGGTGGTGGTGCTCCTTGAGCTGCTCTCCGGGACGCGGTCGTCTCCCTTCTTCGGCTCCAGGTTCTGTGGTGGCGGCAGGTTCTCGGCTCCTCTGTGCAGGACGTGAATCTCCTCCTCAGCTGCGGGTGAGTCGCTGTCTCTCCCACTGCACACACTCGCGACTGGCATTCCCAGCATAATAAGGCCCTCCTCTGCTCCGCCCCTCATTCCAGTAGGCACCTGTTGGGAAGGTAGAACAACAGGACTGTCGACCTTCCTTCCTGTTGGTGTTTCCACGGCCACCAGGTTGGAAAGGTCGGCTTGCTCTGTGACAGGGGTGGACCCACCACAATAACATTGTTTCATCTGTTATTGATAGTGTTATATCATGGTCAAAATCAATTACGATCGGTGATGCAGTTTACATGGATGTTGCAAAACGAATTTAAGCTTGAACAAGAGGAACACAAGCGAAAAAAAGGAAAAAAGAGGAAAGAAATGAAGAATAAAGAAGAAAACAAGAACCCAGCTCTTCGTGGAATTGCCATCGTGAGTGCGTCTGTCAGTCTGATGTAGCAATGGATAGTATATGTATGGTTGCAGGGGTGTGGTAGGCCGTGCACTAATGAGTGTGTCAAGGGTGAGGGGGTTGCTGGTGTGGGGGGCAAGACAAATTGAAAAGCGACGGGATGCGACAGGATGAGGGGCAGGCAGAGTGAGCAAATCTAAGAGGGAGGGGAATTCGCAAAGAGTTTAGTCTTGGTCACAGACAAATATTCCTGCCATTGTGTAGGGGTTTGTCGAGGGGGTGCTGACGCCCGGGTCGCCGTCTCTTGCTGATTTATGCACTCCGAAACCAGTGCCCTACGGAGAGCAAGCATCCATGCATTGACATTAGGGCCCATATGGAAGTCCTCAAGAAACCATACGTGCTTCATGTTTCCTTAGGAGATGTGGTGACACAACACATACATTTGGATGATTGGGATGTACATGCAGTCCATTCATTGTTTTCTGATTTAAAGTATTATGCTGTTTTTGATGCCGAAGATTTGTATTTAAATTGTATTTAAATTCCGCCAATTATGCTGATTTATTCTGTTATCAACATTATGGGCATCATTTCTTGCACAAAACAAATACGTTAAGACCTGTATTTAATTACACACAGTGGGAACATTGTCCAACCCCCTTACGGGGGAGTTCAAAAACACTTAGCGATAAGTTCACCTATTTCACTGATTACAATACGTCCAACCCGGAGTCCTATTACTTTAAATTGAAATATTATTCTCAATCTAAATTTATTCTGACGCACACTAAATTAATATATTCAAGTTCATTTAGAACTGATTTGGCTTCACAGGGTTATGAGAACTGGAAAAATACCATTGATTTGAAATCGATTTGGGGCACTAAAGTATGTCAGGTCCACGGAACCGAGAGTTCACGTCGTGCATGTCTAATTCCGGCTCAAATATTATTTCTAAATGATAGAGTGCACTAAACTGCTTGTTTTGGCTTGGCTACTGTAAAAAAATGGAACATTCTATCCATTCCATCGTTAGCTGAGTATGATAATTGGCGCACTCATACCAATTATACAATTGATATGCTACAAGTTTTTTTTCGAAATGACAGTTTCAATATCTCTGATGTTGACCCGTCTGGGTGGTAGTTGTGGCATGCCAATTCTAATGCTTGTCAACTGCGTTTTTATAATGCAACAACCAGCTTCACATAGTCTAGACCGGATCCCCGTTACCCCCATTCACATTTAGTCACCACATATGCAGTGGGAAAATTGTGTCAACAGTGGTTGGAACACTCCACTCTCTCGTCCTTGAAACAACATCTGTCACTCTTATCGAGCGACATCAATTTGGCTAATTTTATCTTAGGTCCTAAAACCCCTAGATCAAAAAAAATCATCTATGCAGCTTACAATGAAGTATGTAAACGTTCACAGATGGAAGCAGCGTTACGTCTTCGCCAAATTGACAAAGCTAATTTGGAGAAAGTCCTTGCAGTACTCGACAACAGCATAAATACATCGTCTTCTCGTATTTATACTTTAGATAATTGTCCTTGCCAGGCTAGGAATTCTATAGTTCCCCTCCCTCTCCTCTCTCTCGTATAAGAATGGGAAGTCCACAAATAGTCGGTATGCAGGAGTATCTTTTAATATTTTAGATACTTTATCTTTTGTTTTAAAGGATGGGGTATCCTATGTCTCAGCCGTGCCGTAACTGACAGAGTCTTTCCTTGAAATAGTCCCCAGAGATAAAACATCTCTCAGTGGGCTTCTCTTGGATGGGGAGGGGGAAGATGAGAGTCCTCTGCAGCTTCCTTTTTTCTGACTTCGGTTTCTCTCCTCTCCACATGAGTGTGTCGGTAGAAGGAACTCCAAAACCACAAAGCAAGCAAAAAAAAGAGAACAAAAGAAAACAAAAGGGGTCAGACACTCTGTCCTGGTGGTAATACGAAAAAGGGGAAGTACCACCATCACCTACACCCTACTCTCGTGCTATGCCTGGGTAAAAAGGAGGGGTTGACGAAGTGTTTTATTGTGAGGCGGCTCGTGCATCCGCCCACCAGCCCCAAAATGAAAAGGATCCCAGCACTTGTCTGCGCCTGTGGCCCTCCGGGGCTAGAGGAAGGGAAGTCATGGCCTCCGCTTCACTTGGTGGAGTGCCAGACTCGGTGGTGGTGCTCCTTGAGCTGCTCTCCGGGACGCGGTTGTCTCCCTTCTTCGGCTCCAGGTTCTGTGGTGGCGGCAGGTTCTCGGCTCCTCTGTGCAGGACGTGAATCTCCTCCTCAGCTGCGGGTGAGTCGCTGTCTCTCCCACTGCACACACTCGCGACTGGCAATCCCAGCATAATAAGGCCCTCCTCTGCTCCGCCCCTCATTCCAGTAGGCACCTGTTGGGAAGGTTCTACAACTGGACTGTCAAAATCAATTACGATCAGTGATGCAGTTTGCATGGACGTTGCAGACACTCAAAATGGGAAAAGTACCATAGGATTATTTGAATGCTTCGCATTGTTTTTACTTTTCAATTTATCTTATAAACAGAAAGTCATCAACATGAAAGACACTACATACACGCTGTTACACATTGAACAATTGAAGCATTCACCATTTTCGGTGACCGAGACTGATTCAGCGGTATGGTTAATTCACAAGTTATCTATCTGCCATGTTCGCTGTTTCAATTTAAATCTTGCATGAAACATCTCCCAATTGGCCGCTTTGAGGCCCTAGGTAGTGCATTTCTTCATGAATTATGGTCCGTGCCTCTCACCTACAGATGTCAACGGGAGGGTACAGAGGTTTTCCTGATAGGGGAGGACTGCGATTCCATGGTAGGACATTCCCTAGTATGCAAACACGTTAAGTTGCACGGCACTTGTAATGTGTCCGCGCCTAATCTCGGCAATAATTTCCCCTCTCATGTTGCTTTCTGACAACAGTTATCTTATTTTGAATAACCACGCATGCTGTGGCTTATGGGCAGGAATCCTGTACATTGTAACAATTTCACAATGTGTTACTTGTTGTAGCAATGTGCTTTTTCGACCCTGCACGGGAATGTAGATAGTTCCATTTGGCCTTCCATTCCGACTAACAGATTTCAATAAGTTAAGCAGACTCAAAGCGCTTTTGTTTCAACAAAAACAACTACGTCCTGGCCAAGGGGAGTTTGTAGTATGGCCATTCGGGTCATTGTCGACATTGCTACGTTAGCATGAGCTCTGATGCCATGATGCTGCTTTTGCGCACGTTAGTACATGACTTTATTTTGCAAGACTCCTTTGTGCCTTTCACATGAAAATCTGCGTTCTCTGCCTGTTGAGTTTAGTCTGAAAATGCTGTGCAAGGTCAATAAACAATGCCCCTGGTTATTCTGTTCTGGGCAGTCCCTAGCACCTAGACAAAACACGGTATCACAGCTGCGTTTGCTGAAGACTCATGTTTTGATATTACGGGAAGGCATGTTGGTTTATCAGACACTTGGAGAGGGACCCTTCCAGGGAGAAGAGCTATGCTGTTCCTATGATGTAGAAATACCATCTAGGCACTAAGGTATGGGGTCTGCTGACAAAGCCCAGAGATCTTCCTTTCTATGACAAAACTTCTTATTACCAAGGGGAGGGTGGTTAGGCCATATAGCCCTTTATCCACTGTCTATATACAATGACATCGCCCTTTATAATCTATGAACTTGTTGCAATGCTAACTATCTTATGTTTATGAATTTTGCTGCTGGTAGTGGCTCGTATACTGCATTATAGAGCACTATCGTTAAAATAAATATTTTCAACTAGAACAGAGACTGTCAATTCTTATTGTGGACAGGTACGAGTGAGTGAGTGAAAGTCTATGTCTTGCTACTGTGATTTCTGAGAGACTCAGGAGTGTTGTGTTCTGGTTGTCTAATCATTTGTAGCTTCAAAATTATGTAGGAGAACGAATGAGACACTGTAGCTAGTCGGTCCTGGGATTTTGGGTACTGAGGCGATAGGTTGGCTTATCCCCTATATGCTGAGTTCCTGTTTCCTGCGCATAGTTCTGTGTATGTGCAGAATCCCTGCAACAGGCTCTGAAAAAATTATTGTCCGTTATGGTGATTTATCTTCGAAGGGAAGAAAACACCATGGCACACACTCTTAGAAGAGTGCTCTGGAACATACATGGACGCTCTTTAAATGCAAATTCTGCAAATACTTTCACCTTTCTGAGGTGTTCTACAACTCGACTTTTTCACCACAGCAGAAAATGCATGATGCCAAGATTTTGCATCCTGGTTACAAAATAGACACCTTTGTAAAATATGCTAGTATGTGGAATTACTGTATGCCTGACTTCCAACTCCCTGCTCAACACTGTAACAAAATAATGGAAGAATCAAGGCATCCACATTCACAGGATCTTGACAGTCCCATTTAACCCAGTCCATGGTGGTGCCTTGTCTCCCACAGTTATCAGAATGATGTATTGAGGGTTGGCCTCCAGACTGGTGTGGCATTCAGAATGCAAGACAACGTGAAATACCACAACTGAACATCATTGAGCTTGGCTGTCTGGTATCTGAGGTCCTCCACTATGGCCATTTAGTTCTGTTGCTAGACTGTGCAGATCATGGAGGAAGCAAAAAGGCCACCGGTGAGACTGTGTATGTACTCACATGAAAGGGAGTCTGTATCTGGTGTACTCAGAAAGCCCCATACCCACCGAAGTGGCAAGTAGAATCTGTTCAACACGGTTTGCTTCAAGTTATCTTGTGTAACATTCTGGTGGCTGCAGACAAATATACCCCTGGTTGTGGATCTAAAGAGGGGACTCCATACACTCCTTAAGATGCCACTTTTTACTTACATATATGAATGTACCACAAGATGTTCTCCCCATGGTTAAGGAAACAGCAGTGACACCGAAAGAGCTGTAATGAGAATTTTTTGTTTTAAATAAATGCAATATGACGTCCATATGGTATGTGAGCCTCTTGTATTGGTAATTTCCTCTCTCCCCCTCTCCAACCATCAATAATCAACCAGACTTCAAAAGTGAACTAGCTAATGCAGATCTGCTGATGGTCTGTATTGCCAGCAGCAAGTATTGAGAACTGATGAGCAATCCCTTTTGTGAATGATACAAAACAGACACTGGTTCAGGAGAGCAGTTTCAATCAAAGGTAAACATCAAGGATGGCTTGACTGGATCAGGAGTAAACGAGTCAAAAGGAGCTAGGGAAGGGGAGGGGTACAAAGCGGGTAGGAAATAAATACACACAAACACGGTTCCATGTGCTGAAGGGGGATGGGAGCACACTGCTTCACCTCCAAGCACAGTTCGCCCCTTAGCATCCTGGTAAATGAAGTTCAGTTTAAATGCTTACTTGAATTTTTTGTAGAAGTGTTTCACCAAAGTTTATTTTAGTTTTAAAAGCACCTGCTACCACATTCCTTGCCTCCAGCAATTTCCAGGCAAAAATAAAAGTGTCAGGATAACTCCAGTGAATAAGGTTCTTCCTGGAGAGAGGTCGGAGTTTTGTCTAGTTGAGGTTTTGGCTGATCATAAAATAGCACAGAGGGGGAAATATGCCTGCTGCAAAGAACATGTACCATGCAGATCACAAAGTGCATATAATCTAAATATGTCAGTGGGTTACTGCTTTTCTAAGAGACATCCTTTTGGTACTTGCAGTTTACGTTAGAAGACTAACATAGAACAGTGAATTATTAACTGTCATCAAAGAACTGCGTGTACACTACAAAGTATAGATTAGAGCATAGATTAATGTTGCAAAAAGGGTTCATTTGAGTAGAAATCAATTCTTATTATTAAAGAGAACCCTCAACCATGGTGCTCTGTTTTCAATTCTGAGTTTGTGCTGCTCCAGACCAGGCACTTTTAAACTATACTACTTATCAAAATGTATTTATTTATTAGAAAGTTTTATAAAGCGCGAACAAGATCCTAGCGGATATCAGAGCGATATACAAATATTAAGTGTTACATATACTAGCGATAATGTTAGATCCACACAGATGTACAAAGAATATAGGGGAGAGGGGTTGGCCTAACGGCTAAGGCGCTCGACCTCGGACCTGGGGATCTGGGTTCGAGTCTCGGTAACGACGCCAAAACCCCCCTGTGATTCTGGGCAAATCACTTAATCTCCCCGTGCCTAAAAAAAAAAAAAAAAAATTTTATGTAACTGGTGCTATGTAAAGCGCTCTGATAACTGATTCGGTTCGGTTCTAGTTCGCACTATATAAAACTCTGCAAAAAAAAAAAAGAAAGACAATATAGTTATATTTCGCATTAATAAGTGTCTTGTGGTTAAGGGCTTAGCTGCCTTTCACCACCTTGAGTCAACAGAACATACTCATGTGTATTGAGCCATGAGGATGGATTTAACATCATGTTTAAAAGCAGTAGTGGAAGGGTTAAGTCTGATTTCTGGGGGTAAGGCATTCCAAATTCTGGGTGCCATCCCAGAGAAGGATCTTTTATAGGTTTTTTTCTTATGGAATTTTGTGGTTTCAGTAGTAATTTTTCAGCATTTCTTGAGGATCTGGTCCCACCAGAGATAGTCAGTTTCTCTGCCAGGTAGCTGGGGGTCTTTTGATGTAAAGCTCTGTGCATCATGCACGCAATTTTCATCTGAATTCTCGCATCTAGGGGTAGCCAGTTCAGGGATTGAAGGTCCGGGGTGATGTGGGAGCTACCTTTATATTCCAGTTATGAGTCTTGCTGCCACGTTGATTGAAGCTCTAAGGGGTGCAGTTGATGCTTTGGGCAGGCCACAAAGGGTGACACAGCCATATTCCACTCTGGGTATAACCAAAGCTTGTACTGCCTGCTTAAAGTCATTGTGTGGTAGGAAGGGTTTTAATTTCCTCAATGTGTTTATCTGAAGGTTGGCTCCCTTTGTAGCATTGCTAATATGTTTTTGCATGTTGAGGTTACTGTCTAAAGTTATTCCAAGTGACTTCGCTGAGTCCACAATGGTCGGTTGTACGTTTAACGCCGTGATATGTTTGATCCAATCTTGCATTTTCGGGATTTGAGCCAGCGGGGCTATTAGAAGAAATTCAGTCTTTAGGGCATCCAGTTTAAGATGATTTTCTGCCAGCCAAGTTTGGGTGTTCCTAAGAACTGTGTTAAGTAGTTTGATGTCCTCTAGGGAGTGTATCTTGAGATATAGCTGTGTATCATCTGCATACATGTGGTATTGCACGTTAGAGGTTTGTAGAATTTCAGTTAGAGGTTCCAGGAAGACATTGAACAGTGTTGGAGATAGTGCTGATCCTTGCGGTACCCCCAGGGTCACTGGGACGGGTTTGGACAGGGTGTTCTTAATTTTGAATTGTTGTGTCCGGTTTTGGAGAAATGAGTGAACCAGCTTAACACTGCCCCAGATAAGCCCATTCTGTGTTTCAGGAGGTCTAAGAGGTTCTCGTGTTTAACCGTATCAAAGGCTGAAGATAGGTCAAGTAAGATGAGCAGACAGGATCCATTTTGGTCAAGTATTTGCAGCGCATCGTCAATGATGTGTGTCATGGCTGATTCTGTGCTGTGACCAGCACGGAACCCTGATTGGTGTTTGTTGAGTAGGTCAAAATGATCAATATGTTTCGTTAGCTGTAGATATACACATTTTTCCAGCAGCTTGGCCAGGGTAGGGATATTGGAGATTGGGCGATAGTTGTTTAAGTCCGAGGGGTCTGCTGTGGGATTTTTTAGAATAGGTGAGACCTGGCCTACTTTGAGGATGTCTGGGATGCATCCTTGTTGAAGGGAACTATTTATGATCTTAGACCAGAGAGGTAGAAGCAGTGGAGTAAGGTCTTTGACTGTGTTTGCTGGAAGCGGGTCAGCGGAGTGGTTGGATGGGTTCAATGCGCTGAGAATTTTGCCTAAAGCATCTTCAGAGTAGGAGGAAAATGATGACCAGCTTGCATTATTTTTAGGAATAGGCTTTGATGTGGGTTGGCCTGGCGTGGTACTTGGAGCAGGGGAGGTAAGAGTATCCGGTCTCGCGTATAAGGTTAGGTCCTTTAGGAGGTTTTTCTTGATGGTGTCGGTCTTCAGGGAGAAGAAGGTGGAAAATTCTTCACAGTTTGGCTGTGAGCATTCAACATCTTGCGGTCGATGAGGTGCTTCCTTAGATTGGGTTTTGATCAGTTCAAAGAGTTTTTTGGGACGATTTCTTGCCTGATCAATTTGGAGGCTGAAATAGTCGGCTTTGGTGCGCTTGATCTTGCGGAAATATGCGTTTCTCTTTGACCTGAGAATCAGAAGGTGGTTGGTAGATGGTGTTGACCTCCAGGTCCGTTCTGCAGTTCTGAGAGAGCGCCTATCCTCGTTGAGTATACCGTTATACCAGGGTTTAGAGTCTTTCAAGGAGACTCTTTTTAGTTGCAGAGGTGCTACCTCGTCTATTATTGATGTCATGGTCGAAAGGTAGTGGTTGGTGAGCTCGTGTACTGTGGAGGATCCTACGGGAGGCAGCAATAGGTTGGCACAGGAGGACGGTAGGGTATTGGACTTAAGTTTTTTAGGTCTCTTTTCCACACTTTTGCTCTTGTGGGTTGGGTAGAACTTATTTTCACCTTTTCCTTAATGGTGAAAGTGATGATGTGATGGTCTGACCAGTCGCAGGGTAGGATCGACTCTAGCTGAATGGAGCCTGTTTTAGAGATTATTAGGTCCAGGATCGATCCTTTGTCGTGTGTTGGGATGTTGCAGAATTGCGTTAGGTCTAGATCCGCCAGGAAATTCTTAAGACTATTCACTGCTGTATCATTAGGATCATTCCAATGGAGGTTGAAGTCTCCGAGGAATATTTGGGTATTTTGTCGACCCATGTATGATGACACCATGTCCATGAAGTGTTCGGTGAAGGTGAGGTTCTCACCTGGTGTGTAATAAATGATATGCAGAGAGCAGGCTGGTGTACCTTTGCTGGTGATGTTAAGGCACACGTATTCACAAGAGTGGATTAAAGGGGAGATGGCTCTGCTTACCGAGACATTGCTACGGTGTATGCAGGCTATGCCGCCCCCGGACTTGTTGGTTCTAGCTCTGTCTAGTCTGATGATGTTGTAGTGGGGAGGAACTAAGATGTCAATGATTGGTGTGGAGGATTCTTTTAACCAAGTTTCAGTAAGCATTATCAAGTCTGGCTCATGTGTGAGGATGAGATCAGCTATGTCCGCTGCGTGTCTAGCAGCCGATCTGCAATTTAGGAGAATACATTTGAGTGTGGGTGTGCTGGTGGTAGACGAGGGTTCCTGCGTGATAAGGATTCTTCTAAGGTTGTTCTTTGTGATGCCTCTGGTATTTGGTTTAGTGGTCCTATGGGGATTTAGGGGAATAGTAGGAATTAGTGATGCAGCGGGTGTGTTAGGCTTCAATGGGGCGGGAGTTGGTGATACTGGAGGTGTGTTAGGCTTCATGGGAGTGGGATCGTATGAGCTCATCAGGGAGAGTAAATCACTTTCTGAGAGCAGGTTGGTACTTCTGATTGGTCGAGATGAGTTGTTGGAGGAGAGGACTGAGGACCAGCTGGGGCAGTAGGGATTCGTGTTGGTGGTAATTTGTCTTCTGTGTTGGCAGATTTTGGGATGTCTAGTTGTTCTGTCATCCCACGGTTGTTTCGCTAAACGATTATTGAGAGCTTGGAGTTCTTCTTTGATTTGGTTCAGTGAAAATATAATCTCATCGAGTCTGGGGTTATGTGCAGGTGGGCAAATGGTGTGCGGATGTGTTATGGGTGAGGGTTTGGATACGGATTTGGATGTCTGCAATGGGGACTGGCCTGGTGTAGAGATTGTGGAATGTATGAGTGTGGGTGAGAGGAGTGCTGAGGATGGGAGTGTGTATGTTAGGTGGGTTGTGAGGGTGGTTGTATTGGTGGCTATAGATGGGGTCTGGTCTGGTGTGTGACTAGTTGTGTGTGTGAGTGTGGGTGGGAGGGATGCTGCTGGTAAGAGTGTGTGTGATGGGTGGGGTGTGGGGGAGGCTGTGAGTGGTGAGTACGTCTGTGTTGAGGGTATTGATGCAGGCGCTGGGGACTGGCTTGATGTGTGGTATGGTGCTAAAGTGTGCGGGGAAGGTAAGGGTGTTTGCGGGTGAGGAGGAGGTGTTGTAGGTGTGAGTGCGTGTGTTGGGTGGTCTGTGTGAGTGAGTGTGGATGGGAGGGATGCTGCTGATAAGAGTGTGTGTGATGGGTGGGCAGTGGGGGTGGCTATGGGTGGTGAGTGTGTCTGTGTTGAGGGAGTAGACGCTGGGGACTGGCTTGGTGTATGGTATGAGGTTAAAATGTGTGGGGAAGGTGAGGTTGTTTGTGGGTAAGGTAGAGGTGTTGTAGGTGTGAGTCCTTGTCCTCTGGCTTATGTAACATTTGCCATACGCTGATTTACACTCTCCTCTGAAACTTCCACCTTATATAGGGCAGAATTACGTGCTTGAAGTGCAAAGTGCAAAATCGTCCTTATCCCATCACATTAAATCGCACCCTAATGTATCAATATCAAAGCTCTTTTGTCAATTTGTTGAGTTCATTTTGGGTTCCTCTGGAAAAAGGAGATACAGGTAGTCATACCATGAAACCTTTTACAGAATCTTTGTTTAATATGTAGTGCTTGCTACCGTAGTTCTGCCAAGCCATTTTTTGCAGCTTTTTAAATAATAAATGTTACTGCTATGTAACTTGGGCCGTCAATTAGAGGGGCACTGTAGGTGGTAATAAAAACATGCTAAATGTGCAGATTGTAATTTTCCAAGCATTCACCACAATTTTTGTATTTCGAGAAAAATATCATTACTGATTTAAAAGTGTTAATTCCATATCTCTACGAAAGACATCCACACCTATTAGCACCATTAAAACGATAGGTCTATGGGCACACATGTAAATGCACATTTGATGATAAATTTGTGGTAATATCACAATTTCATAATTAAGAAAGTAGCTCCTTTTTTATGGTGCTTATTATCTCCTAACGTCTAGTGCAACCGGGGTCACCGCTCAGGTGCTGACTTCAGGGGGCAGTGTTTGCAAGTTTATTTTAGTTTTAAAAGCACCTGCTACCACATTCCTTGCCTCCAGCAATTTCCAGGCAAAAATAAAAGTGTCAGGATAACTCCAGTGAATAATGTTCTTCCTGGAGAGAGGTCGGAGTTTTGTCTAGTTTAGGTTTTGGCTGATCATAAAATAGCACAGAGGGGGAAATATGCCTGCTGCAAACAACGTGTACCATGCAGATCACAAAGTGCATATAATGTAAATATGTCAGTGGGTTACTGCTTTTCTAAGAGACATCCTTTTTTGGTGCTTGCAGTTTATGTTAGAAGCCTAACATAGAACAGTGAATTATTAACTGTAATCAAAGAACTGAGTGTACACTACAAAGTATAGATTAGAGCATAGATTAATGTTGAAAAAAGAGTTCATTTGAGTAGAAATCAATTCTTATTATTAAAGAGAACCCTCAACCATGGTGTTCTGTTTTCAATTCTGAGTTTGTGCTTCTCCAGACCAAGCACGTTTAAACTATACTACTTATCAAAATGGATAACATGTCACTCCTACACCTTGTTGTCCTCTGGCTTATGTAACATTTCCCATACGCTGATTTATACACGTATGATTGATTGCCTCTGTGTAATGTGCGTGTGATGCAAAATGCTCTGTCACCCTACACTGGTATGAGAGGTGATATATAACTAATTAAATATATCTGAAAGAGAGTGGCTATGGAGACTTGAGGGGCAGTGGTAAAAGGTGCTGGTGAGGGAATCCATGGTGGAGGTGGTCACCACCTCTAGCATGAATGGGGGGTGCCAACAAACATTGTTGCACCATGCGCCACCAGCGCTAAAGCCGGCCCTGCGTCTAAGAACTCATCAACAAAACAAGCTGTAGGCTCTTTATGTCATCCAAAGCGTATTTACAGAACTATTGGCCTGATGTACTCAACACTTTTTCTTTTACAAACCCTGCTGCAAATAGAAAACGTTTTTTTTAAAGACGCACAGGCTCCTTTAAGGAACATAAGCGGTTTTCCGTTTGCAGTCTAAACACAGGCATGGTGGTCTGCTGTTCCTTGCAGGCCACAATCCCTCTGTTTTTAGCCAATCACAATGGGTCATAAATAGTGAACTGCCCATAATATATTCATTAATGTTTATTCAGACAGTCATTCTGTGACCCTCTGCGATTGGAGATTTTGCAGCATGACCTATAAGCACATAGTTCACATTGCAAAATCAGAGACTTGTCGCAAGAAGTAAGTTTGTGACCACTTTTTGCGTGATGCCTCAGTATATCAGATCCTTGAAGTACTTACACTTGTCCCTGCAGTCTTCTCACAAACCAACTACAGAGTCCATCTCTGCATGGGAGCTGCTGTTTCCACAAAGGGCATTATGTTCATACAATGCATTCGGTAAAAGTGGTTGCAATTTGTGCATCAACTTTTACCAACTGCAATGCTATTTTGTGAACTGACCAGTAGCAGCCGGCATGGCTTGCGGGTGGGAGGTGCGCGTTAGGGTCCGCATGGAGGGGATTTGCGGAGGTGTCGCAGGGGGTTTCGCTGGGGGGAATTCAGAGGGAAAAAAGCAGGCTGCCAGGTTCCCTTACCTCAGCCAATCACAATGCTGCAGTGCAGTGTTGTGATTGTCGGGACACCGCCCAGCCAAGGGCTAATGGGGTGGCCATGTTCTCCATGCAGGCTGCGATGCATCTTGCATGGAGAAGGGCAGAGTGCGCAAGACTGGTTTGGTTGGCTCAAGAGGGCCGACCAAACAGTATTTGCACACTCTGGAGTAGGCAAACCAGTCCTCCCCTGCCATTCTCAAAGAGCAGAGCAGCCCCGCCCACCTGCCCACCAGCATCGCCTGCAATGCGCAAAGCTAACATAAAACGGCAATAACTTAAATATATTACCATTTTATTTGTTGTCTTTCTCGCACTGCGTGAAAGAAGTGGGGCGACGCTCCTCCGCCGTAGTGGAGGAGCCGCCCCTGAAACTGACATATATTCATACATTTTGGTTTGGATAAATCATAAATTGCGACCCACTACAAAACACTGTCATTACAGGAAAGGTGGCCTACTGGGAATAGCAGACCACCATGTGTATGTCTGCTTTTAAATAAAGCTATTTACTTTTTAAATGCAGTCTGGTTTCCTTAAAGGAAAGCAGAGTGTGTTTAAAAAAACAATTTTAAAACTTTTTTACGACTTAGCAGTAGTCCAGGGACCACTGTCTACTCCTAAAAAATGTTTTTACAACACTGACAAAGAAGAAGAGGTCTTTAAGAGACCCTACCACTTTGTACGTCGGTTACCACCTCCCTTGAGGTGGTTGTAACCTATCAATGAAACATAATTGTGGTTGCAAACCATTGATAGGTACCATAAGAAATCACAAATTGGAAGGAACGCCCAAAACATGCCCATTTCAATTTACGATTATTTATGTAGTGGCAAACCTATTTTGTGATTCGGTAATGGATCATAATTTAGGTTTTGAAAATACCCAGATGTTATTTTGCAGTTGCAAATGCTCTGTCTTTGCAACCACAAAATAGCTTTGAACATAAGGCCCAAAGTGCCTTTTGGTGTGGGTAATCTGTCCTAAAGGAGTCAGAAATAGACATATTGCGGTAAACACATCTTATTTAATATTTTTAGTGGCAAAAATAACGAAAACCACTGATGCTTAATTTCTCTTTTTCAAAATGACTAACAGGGAAGAACTTTTCTCTAGCTTTACCAGGGGTGTTCAGGCCAATATGGCATCAGGCTGTGACCTTCAGTTGATCTGACAGGTCATTGTGCGGGCTGTTTGTTTGCTGTTTTTGGGCCTCTTTTATGGTCTTATGTGCCTCATTTTATTGTTGACTTCCCTGATATTAAAACAAACATTGTCTGCAGCATCCTCAAAATCATGCAGTCTACCATGACTTGCAAAACACTTGTACAGCGTGCCTTTACAAGTTCAAAACTGCTGCATCTTGCAAACATAGGAACATTTTAACTATCTGATTTGGTAATGTGGGCCACTTATATTTTGGTGCCCCGTACAATTTTCTGTCCCAGTCTGACCAAGAATTTTACTAAACATTTCTCTATCAACTTCACACAAGGATTTGCAAGGTTATTTTTATACAGAATGTTGAGACACTGCTGTAACTGTGTCATCATATTCTTTCCTTCAAATATCAAAATATCCTTGTTTATATTTCCCTGCTCCTTTACTTTTCCCTAGTGACACATTTCGACTCTTGAATTGTAACAGTGTTGTAGCATTTAACTGAGTCCATATAACTTTCCCCTCTATTTTATTTCCCTTAACTTACTTATTCAGTCTCTGACTACCTGTCACACACAATTGGTCCTCTGATGGATCTTGTTCTGTGGTGCAAGGGACCAGATATTTGGAGAATGAGCAATTATCGACTGAGGACGAGGAATAAGATAAATGCTCATTTCAAATGTAATTTCACATGATTTAGCAAACACAAAGGACCAGTTGAAAATAATAGAAACCGAAATGATTTACCCACAAAGAAATGAATAAGTCAGAATCAGAAGAATTTAGTTTCAATGCTTAGTTCAAATCAAATAAAAATCAGCCTTATTCGGTATGTTAAAAACAGACCATAAAAGCATTCTATTTATGATATAGTTTACATAGTTAAAAAATAATAAAGAAAAACAGTACATTCCAAACAAAATGATTTGTATACATGTGTTCAATTTTAGTTAATGGTTCAAAATGTTAAGTCTGTCAAGTTTTGTAATTTATAAAAATGTTCTAAAAACCATACGGGATAACATATTTCATTATTTTTGTGCAAGGGTGAGAAAATCTTTGCAATAATGTGCAAAGAAAATTCCTTAGCCTGATCATCTTATATATCAAGTAAGCTCCTAAAGTGCATACAGTACAAATTAAATATGTCAATATCATAAAAATCAGATTCAGGCTTTATTTAGTACATATTATCAATATGCATCGCCATAATCAGTCACATGGTCACTCATAGGCTAATACCTCTAAACAGGAGAGATCCTTGGGTCTCCTAATAGACATCTGGATGAAACTAATAACAGCATTCATAGTGTTAACATTCTCCACGGTACAGATGAAGTTAAAAGCTTTTCTATGATGATAACATTTGTTTGCTAAAAAGAGTGGTTTCATTACGGTTTTTCTAATATCTCTATAAAAGTTACAAAATAATACACAGTGCAATCCGGACCGGAGGGAGAAACAGTAGGTGCCTAAAAACAGGAGGTAACCGGAGCACAAAGTTGCGAGGATACCGATACCCCTCCGACTCCATGGGGCCCAGTTAGGTCTCAAAAGAAAGAACCACGTGTTTTTGGGAACAAAATACGTAGGTATAAATGCATGCACTTAATAGAGTTTGCTGCAGTTTATAACTTTTTACGAATATCTCATTGATAGAGTAAGGAGTGGCGAACACAGGGCTGGTCCCTGTGTAGTCCCGAAGAAGTGCTTGGGGTATGCACGAAACATGTCGACTTAGGAGTGGATAGGAACATCTGGACACATTAAGTTTAGGATAGCCTATCTCCCTACCCCGTTTTTAATACTACCACCTAGAGGCCAGAATAAAGTTTATTAGGAACCTACTGGGCAGGTAACTTTTAATTTCATCACATAGTCCACTCCCCACAAATACACATGCACCACACATAGTCCATTTAAGTGCTCC
Organism: Lissotriton helveticus; assembly: GCF_964261635.1. Lineage (NCBI taxonomy): Eukaryota > Metazoa > Chordata > Amphibia > Caudata > Salamandridae > Lissotriton > Lissotriton helveticus. The sequence continues at coordinate 680,939,586 of NC_136072.1, read as the reverse complement.
TACGTAACTTCGCAAGTCGTAGCACGCCCCAGCCCGTAGAGGACTGGGATGGCCCCAATGATGAAGCATGTCACCGTGGGGCAACCCCGGTGAGTGAGGGGACACCTAAAAAAAGGAACAATTTTTCCTTTGTTATACACTAGACACTACTTCCAACAGCCAACCACATTGAGCAGTGGCTGTCCTTTCCTCTAGCTAGGCTCTCAGGTATCTGGAAACAGAAACCTTTTTTCTGACTGGGGAGACTTCCCATCACAAGGGCAATTCTGGAGTTTATGAGACCACTCTCCCATTTTTGGGAATGCAATTATATAATGTAGGGTGCCAAACCTGAGCCTCGTTAGAAAAATCCTTTGCTGCTTGTTTCTTATCGTTATGAGATATGGTTGAGTACCCATAAACAATGGATACTCACGATAGGTAATCACACTTTGCATTCTACCAATTGCCATCTCTCTCTCCATATCTTTTGTGGTGATATACCTAGACTTCAACTCATTTTTGCTATACTCTTGTATAAGCGAGGGATCTTTTCGATCTAAGTGTATCTTACAGCCAATTAGGAGTGAGTAAATATATTCTAGCCAGGGGATTTTCCTACAATTTTCTAGGGCCAGGCAGTCCATAATTATATTTTTGGTAAACATAGTCTCTTCTTTAGACCATATCCCATACCATAGGGCGATTCCTGCCAGGTCTATAAGGGTTACTTATGTATGGGACATTTAATTCGCTGTGCACCATATAATTGGCTGTTGAAATAGGGACTGCCAACAATCTTTTTAGAAACTTGTTCGCAGGGTTTGTAAGGCATCGGCATTGAACCTTCCTCATATAGCTGCCCCATAACATGCGGAGGTAATCGATTCGCTCCTATATAGAGTAAGGATTTCCCTTACTGGTTTATTTCCTATCTTAGTGGCAAATCTAAAAATACCCTCCATTGTACGTCGGAATCTTAAGTTAGTTGCCTCGATGTGTCCACCCCAGGTACCATTCTTATTGAATGTTAGGCCCAAGTAAGTAAAGCTTGAGACTCTACAAATGTTAACGCCTCCCACATGGTGCTGTTTAATCTTTGCTCTATTTTTCCCACAAGTCATGACAAATGTTTTTGTGAGGTTCAGCTGTAAATCTTTCCCTGTCATGAAATGGGTAACATTTTCTAAGAGACGTTGCAATCCATTTGCTGTCCTTGAAATTAGGACAGCATCGTCCGCATATAAAAGCACTGGGGTTGGGCGGTTGCCTACTCTTGGGACATCTATCTCTAGATTGTGTAAAAAGATATCGACTTTATTTATGTACAATGAAAATAAAAGGTGGGCCAAAACACATCCCTGACGTATGCCTCTTGTTACTCTAAAATCTCAGGTACATTCCACCTTTATACCAAATCTAACTCTTGATGTTAAAAATGTGTATATTTGTGAGAGGTATGTTACTATATCAGTGGGTGCACCTAGATCAATGAATGTTTCCCAGAGTTTGGCATGGTTTACCATGCCAAACGCACTGGTGAGGTCCACAAAACACAAATGTAGAACCGCTTCTTTAGCTAAGGTGTATTTTTCCAAAAATAAATCCAGGATAACACATTGCTCTAATGTCCCAATACCCCTTCTAAAGCCATATTGGGCCTCACTTAAAATGGTATTTTCAGAGACCCAGCTTTCTAATCTTCCTTGCAAAACCCTTCCCATCAATTTTGAGGTAGAGTCAAGAAGGGATATAGGACGGTAACATCTAGCCTTCGTTCTCTCCCCTTTTTTAAAAATGGGGACTATTATGTTTTCCACCCAGGACGCTGGCAACGTTCCCCCTAATGTGATGTTAAAAACATTTAATAATATTGGCGACCAGAAATCAATGTGGTATTTAAAAACATCAATAGGAACCACATCGGGTCCTTAAGGCTTTACCATTTGCTCTATTTTTTAGAGCTGCTTTAATCTCTTCCAGGTTTAATGCAGGTAGTCTAACGGGTTCAACACTAATAAAATGACTCTTTGTCCCTATATTTGTTGGGAGAAAACTAGGATTAAAGATATTTTCGAAGTGCGCTATCCATTCTTCCGGCAGAACTAAAACATCTATTTTTGCTGCTGAACTATCTTTAAAAATGGAATGGCCTATGGTTTTCCAAAAAAGGGTCGTATCGCTTGTTTCTGCAGCCTGGACTAACTTGTCCCAGGCTTCCTAGCGAATCTCTATTTTTCTTAAGATCACAGTTTCTTTATAAGATTTCCTTAGCATTTTTATTCTTGCACTGTCCCTAGGCCTCTTTTTTAGTGTAATTTTTAGTTCCCTATTTAGGCTACTGCATTCCTTATTGAACCATCTGGGGTTATGATTAGGAGTTTTCTTCTTTTGCTTCTGTTTTAGATCGGCTTCTACTTTGCTGGTAATATTACAAAAAGCACTAATAATATCTGTATTACTAGAAGTACCCACTTTACAGATGTCTATATCTCTCTGTTTGTTAGCTACGAGATTTTCCATAAAGGTAGTTGGGTTGACACCTGACCATTTTATTGATACTCCATTGCTTCCTTGTAACTCGATATTTAAGTCTGCTGCCCTCCCCTTTTTTGCTGTAAGATGGTGAGTCTCAAGGTCAAACACAGTGGATGGTGGTCACTGAGTAAATTTATTTTATAATATTATAATTTTATAATATTTGAATAATTTCTAACTAATTTCCTACTGCGCTCAGACAGAATAAAATTCTCAATTGCTGAGGAGGAGCGGGCCCCTACATATGTTTGGGGCATTGCTTCTCCTGCTGTATCGTTCACTTCTAATACCACTAGATTATATTTGTGGATTAACACATTTATTGCTTCCCCATAGGTATCATGGGGAAAATGAGGGATTTCTTCACCAATATAATCAAAATAACCACATTGTCCTCCTACAGTAATAGGACATATTTCACTATTAAAATCACCCGCCCAAATTATTGTGTAATCCCCCCACCCCTTTTAAAAAAACATCCAAATCCTCGTCTAAAGACTCAATTATTGTAAATCTTGTTTTATCAAACACATTATTATAAAAGTTTATGACTATAAATGACTCTTTCCCCACAAATGGAGAGTTGAATAAACTGATAAAATTGTGACTTGGTGTATGTTTTAATTAATTTTAGAGGTGATAATACTGCGATTGCAATAGCAAGGCCTCCTTTTGCACGCCCCATTCTTGAAGGGATGGCCTGAGTGCATACTGTTTGGAAACCATTTATGTGAAAAGTCTCTGTATGCCAAGTTTCCTGTAATAACACAAAAGTACATTCCTTAATCATTTTTATCCATTCCTCGTCCTTTAATTTAATTTTAATCCCAGCCACATTCCAGGACTTGATAGATACAAGATCATTTAAGTGTCCGCCAGTTTTTACCACTCCTATATCATAGACTTCCTTCACTTCCTGCTTTCGTGACCCTCCTCCCACAGTGCAGTTGCTAACAGAATCATCTTCTACGCGACGGGGTACACCAGTGAGGTTTATTTTCTTTCAATCTATATCACATAATTTCTTAAAAGGGTATACCTATTTTGTAAGAGGATATTCAACTGTGGGTCGCGCTTGTTATGAATATCCGTTCTGAGGTGATCTTTGGGATATCTTGGCATATATAAGTGACCTAGTGGAACAACACTAATACAGTCTGCCGAGTTTGAATAGCCATCTACAAGGTTGCATGAAAAAAAAAGAGAGTTAGGGCCAGATGTAGGTAGGCAAATACCGGTCGGTAACGGCCGAAAATCGTTAAAATCGTCCGTTACCGACCGGTATTTGGAAAATGAGATGTAGGTGTTAAAAATGTACCGAATCGGCAAATATGAATCGGTAAAATACCGAATCGGTATTTACCAAGTCCATATTTTCCGAATCGGTATTTACCGATTCCTTATTTACCGAATCGGTAAATAAGAAGTCGTAAAAATGCCCATCGAGATGTAGGAAAGGCCAAAAATACCGAATTTAATGAAATTCGGTATTTAAGAGTCGGTATTTACCATGGACTGAAAGCAGGTGGTAACCAGGTGCAGGCTATAAAAAAGGGCCCAAAATGCAACAGTGTTGCAAGAATGGCGGCATTCTATGTGATTGCGAGGCGGCAAAGGCTACAGGCTGCAGGTGAGAGGGTATGGAGAAGGGAGGAGCGGGTGTACAGGCAGAGGATCACCCTGTTCCAATTGACTGAGCCTGAGATACTTCAGAGGTACAGGCTACACCCCAGAACCATCATGGACGTAATTAGGGACCTCCACCCATACCTGGATCACCCAACACCCAGGGCCCACGCCATCCCACCCCATGTGCAGGTGCTCTGTAGCATACAGGTCCCAGGATGCTTGTTTCCGGTCCATGAAAGACATGGCTTGGCAGTTCGGGCTGGACTGTTCCCATGAGTCACAGGGTCAGATTGATGTGCATATTGCATATGGCCATGTCTGAAATGGGGTGGCTGAGTGGGCTAAAGAATGGTGATGGATTAAACCCAGATCAGTTGACTGGGGGTGAGTGTTTGATTTGCTCAAACACTCCGTCCATCATCCCCCTTTGTATTGCTCTGTAGCATACACCTGCTTGCCTCTGGGAGCTACCAGAGTGTGATTGCTGCAGTAGGTGGTGTGTCCCAGAGCAGTCTGTCCCGCTTTTTCAGGGAGTTCCTGGATGCCATGACGCAGAGAATGGAACATTACATCCGGTTCCCTGACACACCTGCGGAACTCGCTAAAACAAAAACTGACTTCTATGGACTGGCACACTTCCCGCATGTGATAGGCTGCATAGATGGCACCCACATTCCACTATGCCCACCTGCAGCCACTGAACACATCTACAGAAATCGTAAGTCAAAGCACTCCATCAATGTGCAGGTGATATGCAATGGTGGCAACATCATCACAGACATAGTGGTCAAATTTCCTGGGAGCACGCACAACTCCTACATTTTCCAGAACAGCGGAATATACACACGGCTTGTTGCTGAAGATTTTGGAAATGGATATCTGCTAGGTAAATAAGTGTAACACACCCTGAAATGAATGGCAGATGTATGTGTCATGTGTATGTAACTCATGGACCTCTCCTTCCCTCCTAGGCGATAGTGCATATGCCCTGCGTTCCTTTGTGCTCACACCGTACCCCAACCCAACTAACAGAGGCGAAAGGCGTTACAATGTGGCACACAGGTCAACTCGCAATGTAGTGGAGCGAACATTTGGACTCCTCAAGAGCAGGTTCCGCTGCCTCCACAAGAGTGGAGGTGCACGACAGTACACCCCCATCCTGTGTTGCAAGATAATAGTAACCTGTGCCATGTTGCACAATCTTGCCACCAAAGAAGGCACAGAGGTGGAGGTGACACATCACAAGGACATTGATGATGACCAAGAACATGCAGACCCCCAAGCAACAGGACCAGCAGCAACAGATGGAAGATTGAGACGGACAGAAATTACACGTCGATATTTCTAGGTAATGTATGACACATAGACAGGTATAGTGTTTGACGAGTGTAGTTTAATATTCACTAAATCATCATTACATAGAAAAAGCCATTGCCCATCAATGTCCATGTCCATGACTGCTTGTGCTCAGTTGCCGTCACTGTGTGCAGTCCTGTGGATCTGCGGCATTGTTCAGTGCTTACGCCCACGCACTACATTGCGGGATTGATGTGCCTGGGTTTCAATATCTCGGCTGGGGCCTGACTCAGCATGGCTGCGCCTGATGCTCCTGCGCACCTCTGGTACAGGTGTGCTGGAGCCACTCCTGCTGGTTGACCCCTCTGTCTCCTCCACACCCATGTCACCAGCAATGCCTGTGTTAGTGGTTAGCATCTGCTCCATCGCAGAGGTCACTCTTCACATGCCCCGTGTCAAGTCTGTGCAGCAGTGCACAATTGCATCCTGCATTGATATTGAGCATCGGCAAAGTAGTGACGTAGCTGTAGCAAATCTGTTCATTGCCTTTGACTGCTGCCGCATATACTGCCGCTCCCTGCGACGCTGTAGTTGATCCCTGTCCAACTTATCAGACAGTACACCCATGTATGTAGAGATGTCTGTTATCCCCTTTGAAATTGCCTCCAAACTACATGCTATGTGGCCTATTCCCTTGTCCATGTTTGTCATTTTATTGTTCATGCAGCGCACCTGCCTATGAACGGCCAACAGTGCCTTGGCCTGCATGCGCTGTACTTTGACCATTGTGGCCTCCAGGCCACAGAATACGCTCCCACCTTCTTGCCCATCGCCACCCTCACGTGCCCTCCTGCCTAGGACACTGGTGCGCGCAGAGCCTGCTGGGATCTGTAGTCTAGCCTTGTCAGCCACAGGTGCAATTGTTTGATGTACAACATCCTCATCCTCCGAATCAGAGGTTTGCAGGATCCTCTGAGGGGGCACATCAGGCCTACTTGCCCTTCCCTGCATGGACAACCTGGACGTCGCTTTGGGTGTAAGCGGTGTGCTTACCAATTCAGGAGATCCAAACAACAGAGGTGACTTACAATTTCTTCTACAGCCACCTGAAGTTCTGCTGGGCTGAACTTTATCTTTCTTTTGCGCTCCCCACCATCCTTTTGCCCTTCCTGTGACTTCATTCTGTTGCACTGCTTGGCTCTGGATGCTCAGCTCCTCTCACCTCAGCTCAATTGTTTGTTCAGTTGGTGTGCACCTGCATGGGTGTGGCCACTCCCAGGTGCTGGGGAGGGGTGCTTCATTCTGATTGGTTGGATTCTCTGGGCCTTGGTTGTGGGGTGTGTAGGGTGTCCCTGATTGGTTGGCAGGCTCACATGTCGATTTTCATATTTTCCGATTAGGTATTTACCGATTCAGTAAATTCCAAATCGGTAAATTCCGATTCGGTAAAATCCATTCATTCCTATGGGCCAGTAGGCCCATAGGAATAAACGGGTTTTACCGAATCAGAATTTACCGATTTGGAATTTACCGAATCGGTAAATACCGAAATCAGATACCGAGTGATTCTGATTCGGTAAGTTTTACCGATTTCTTACCTACATACCATTTTCTGATTCTGAAATACCGATTCGGTATGAGACGGTATTTAAGAATCGGAAAATGAAAATTACCTACATCTGGCCCTAAATCTCTTACTATAGCCATACTCCGAAAAGTTACCACCACATAATCACCATGACATGTTTTTCTTGAGGTCCCCACCCAATTTACTCTTCTCAGCATTATTATATTGCTATAAAGTATGTTAACACTAAAATCAGTCCTTGCCGAGATCCAGTGCACAGCTTGGTTTTTCAAAATTTCATATGTTTCGCCTTTATTTGCTGTTAATTTTGGGACATTTTTCAAAATATTGAGATATGGTGTCACCTGTGGAGGTAGAGGTAATGAGTCCACACGATTTTCGGTTACAAACTGGTGCCTGGATTCATTTTTTAGATCGTTTACTTGTGCTGTGCTCTGCAAGTTGGTGTTACTATCTTTATTTACCATCTTACCATACCCAGGTGTTGAATTTTACTGAGACCTCGTATGGTCTATGGCACACCCCAAATTTAAGTGGGTTTTATCTGCTGGAATAATAGTCTTAGGACCTTCCTTTAGTATCTCGGTAGGAATTTTTGCTATAGGTTCTTTCCTTAGTGTTTTAGTGGTAACATTTCTAAGACTAAGTCTGTTAGATATGTAATGTCTTTTTGAATTAATTTGATTTTGGACATTAACCGACGTTCAACACTGTCTATTTTGCCATGCAATTTTTTGAAGAGGGTTTCCAAATTTTGTTTTTATTGGGATATAAGCATCCGGAATGCTACCCTCCTGGGTCTTTTTCTTCCTGGCATTTTTTGCTCCTTTTTTGGTTATTGGTTTTGGTTTGGTTTTTGTTTCCAAATGTACTGGGGGTGTAACTGTTAGTTTGAGGGTTTGTTTCTGCTTTTAGCCAGTGGAGAGACCAGGCCTATGGTATCAGGTGATTCAGAGATTTCCAAAGACGTTGTTAAAACACAGGAATTAGCAACTGTGTTTGTTTCGCCTTCACGGGGCCTAGCTGTTACACACCCACTACCAGAACCATTTTCCGCAATAGATGATACGGCGGGGGATGTTATAGAGGGTTTGGCTGTCCCTCCCTCTAATAGGGAGTCTTTTATGACGGCGTCCAGGGTGTTTTTTGTAGCCGCCAGTTCTTTCTCAACCTGAGTGATTTCATTATTTATCAGGTATCTCGTAATTGGCACACTTTTAGTTTGTTTTCTTCCAATGGTTGATAATTTCCTTTTCCCCATGTTGCTGCAAATAACAAGGTTACTTAAGCCCAGGGAATAATGGTGACAGATCTAATACCAGCTCCTTACCTACTCGATCATAGGGCCAAGAGGGGCTGCCCAGCCTTATCCTACCGCTGACAGGCACGTAAGGGCGCGCCCTTGGCCCGGGCTTAGCCCGGCGGCTCCCGCGCTGCAGGAGCCCTTGCAGAGCTATCAGCGCAGGCGGGCACGATGAGCTGATGCGGCTCCTGCCGCGGTAGCCCCTGGTGCCTGTGGTCCGGTTTCAGCGTGCAGGGCAGGTCAGGACAGAATCACAGACTCCCGCGCTGCGGGACCCCTTGCGGAGCTATAAGCGCCAGCAGGCGCGGTGAGATGACGCGGCTCCTGCAGCAGTAGCCCCTGGTGCCTGTGGTCCGGTTTCAGCGTGCAGGGCAGGTCAGGACAGAATCATGGACTCCCGGGCTGCGGGAGCCCTTGCGGAGCTATAAGCGCCGGCGGGCGCGGTGAGATGATGCAGCTCCTGCCGCTGTAGCCCCTGCTGCCTGTGGTCCGGTTTCAGCGTGCAGGGCAGGTCAGGACAGAATCATAGTTCAGAGATAAAGAACCTCAAATAGCATACGACCCTAGAATTCAAATTAGAAATATATTTAATTAATTCTCAAAGGTTAAAGGATGACAATGGACTCATACAGCACATGTGTCGTTAAGAAATTAAGTGAAGCCTCATACCAACCCTCAAGGAAATTCAGTAAATTCCAAGTGACCAGTTTCAGTTTGTTAAGATAGCAAGCTGTCCTAGTCAGTTGGAACACCTGCACACCGGCAAAAGAATACAAATCTGGAAGAATTAAATAATTCCATTTACATAGCTTCCTTGCACCATTGTAAGCATAGTTGTATAGACAATGAGGTATTTCAAAGAGTAAGTGAAAAAGTGCTATGACTTGTCGATATTCAATTCTCAAGCATCCATTCTAGTATATAACAGATTTTGTAGCAAAAGCTGATGAGCTGTAATGAGGATGTCAAAGGAAACATTTGAACGTTAGATTACAAGTGGCAGATATGCTAAATGTTCCCACAGACTTCAAACTGTTCAGTTCATGAGTTCACATTTGGGGGAGAGAGCAAGATTTTAGGCCTACATAATATACAAATGGGGAACACCATCCCCTGCCCTGAAGCCAATTTGGCACCAGAGCAGGCATAAAATTTGATAATAAGAAGGTGTGTCACATTTATAGGCAATTGCAAACACAACAGTGATGGACAGAATGTGGATCAATGTCACACATTCACCCCAGTCCAAAGATCTGGGCCCAAATCCATCGTTTTTCCACTCCACACCACCCTGGGTTAGACAATGGCGATATGCAAATCAGCGCTGACCCTGTGCCCCATGGAAACAGTCCAGTCCGAACTACAAAAGCCATGTCCTTCCCAGAACGGAAACAAGCATCCGAGGACCGGCCCGGTTTCGAGGTAACACCTCTCATCAGCCCGGCTAGCTTGATTCCAGTGGTGTGGAGTGCCTGGGACTCACGTCGGAGCATCCCCAGTACACTTAGAGCGGTAATTGCAAACACAACAGTGATGGACAGAATGTGGATCAATGTCACACATTCACCCCAGTCCAAAGATCTGGGCCCAAATCCATCGTTTTTCCACTCCACACCACCCTGGGTTAGACAATGGCGATATGCAAATCAGCGCTGACCCTGTGCCCCATGGAAACAGTCCAGTCCGAACTACAAAAGCCATGTCCTTCCCAGAACGGAAACAAGCATCCGAGGACCGGCCCAGTTTCGAGGTAACACAAGGTATAGGCAAGGCACACCCCGAAGGTGGGCCACCTGAACTGGACAGTCGAAGAAGGGTTTCACTATATTGATTTTGGTGAACCTGGGAACTCTGGGTCAAGATTATGCCCACTCCTCACAGAAGTGGTCATGTAGGGGTGTAGATATCCCAAGGGTAGGTAACCAATTGGCCACTCGCCTTCTCTCTCCATAATGCTGCTACATTCAGAATTTAGGGTTCCCCTTACACCAGAGCTTTAGATTTGTCTACCTGGGAACAGAAGAAGGACAAAGAAGAGCTGGCACCTCAACAACTACAAAGACCCAACTTGTGCAAAAGCTGTGCATCCTCCCAAGCCCTTGGAGGACTGTCCAGTGCTTCAACAAGCATTTACGATCTCCCTTGGGGTGGAAGAACCATGTCCCTGCATCTGCAGGCAACGACTGCACTTGTCCGGTACTTTGTTTTGCTGGCCATCAGACCCACTGAGGGAGCATCTCACCAGGAGGAGGTCACAATTGGTTCATGATGTCAGCCCTGTCTCTCTAGTGAGTTTCTAGAGGATAAACCCTCCTGGGGCCACCTTGCATCAATATCCTAAGTACCAGAGCATATGTTGCAACCAAGACTTGTTGAGTGTCCAGTATGGACACCACCACCACCAAAACCAACCTGCCCACCACGGGACATCAGGACCAATGAGGCTCCCACAGTGAGTAGCCCTACTGTGTGTTTTCTTACCCTGTGCAGGTCATAACAGAACTGTGTGAGCCTCCAATTCATGTGGCCAGCAGGTCAAACACCTCTGCACCGAGCCCCACAGGCCGGTTTCACAAAAACTGACTGTGTCCTCTTGCGCCAGAGACCCTCACAAGCCAAGCCCCCCTTTGGGTTCTGCCAGACTTCTCCCCACATGCAGCCTTTTTGTTATAGATACTTTGGACTAAATTGTGTAGCGCTCAAGGCTTCCACTGGGACCATCTCCTCTGCACCCAGAAAACACAGGGCAGGTAAACCCAAACTGCTGGTGGCATTTTTGGCCTTGGCCTCTAAGCACCTTAAGTCCGAAAGGGCACCTTCTGCCACCGCTCGCAAGTATATGTATGCAGTATATATCTTTTCTTCCATAGGATAATATTAAGTGTTTTAGGTTCATAACTCGAAAAACTTGAGCATTTTACTGTTTCTTTGTAAAATTCATAATGCCGAAAGTACTTACCTGATTCTGATGATTGTGGTTTCTAAAAATATTTATGAATCTGTATTCGGTTTATAAATTGGTCTCGGATTTCTTCTTGAGTGTATGTACCATTTATTAATTCTGTGTGTGCAACAAATGCTTACTACTCCACTGTGATAAGCCTACGTTGCTTGACCACACTACGACAAATAGAGAACTTGGGGTTATTAAAGTAAGACCTGTAAACCAAGAAGGGTTGTGGACTTTTTGCATGGTGTGCCCCAGCATTGGCACACTACATAAAAAGCCAGTTCCCTACAAGCCCAGCTCCATGAAGCTTTAACCAGTGTGTTGGGGCTTAGCATAATCGGGTGGATTACATACAGTAGAATGTTACATAGAAAAGAAAGTTTATTGGTGGTATTAATGGATGCCTATGTCACCATACAAGGAATTGTGCCCTGCTGATTAGTGTGGAAGCACACCCAGCTCCCACAAGGTCTTTACTTATTTTTGTGAGTTAGTAAACCAACACAGCCCTTGTCCATGCTGTGCCTATGTATCATGTAAAGTTGCTGACCATTTTTTCACTATAAAGAGGTGAATAGCATTGAAACTGTTGTGGTAATGCAGGGAACAAGGGGTGCAAGGTGCAAGATGGCATGCACAGTGGAAGATAGGGGGCACACAGTGCAAGGATTAGGTGAGATGTAGGGTCCAAAGAGGAGGAACATGGTGCAAGGGGGGGGGGGGGCAGAGGGTGTAGGCAGCGGCTTCAAGTGGGGAACAAAGGGTGTAATATGAGTTTATGCCAGACTGTACAGTGCAAGTCAGAGTACATGATGAAGGGCTGAGCACAGGCTGAAACCAGTTAGTGCAATATGTAAAGAGGATTGCAGGATTCAGAGTGCAAGCAAGAAAAATTGGGAGCCTCTTGCATCTTATGAGTCTTGGTGAGGGCAGGAAGGCAAGACGTTGATACCTACCACAAATAGTTGTATGTGGGAAGAGCCCTTTTACATGTACCACTTTTCATGGTGGCAACAGTTCCCCCAAAAACTGTCCCTTTTGTGAGCTTTTCAGTGAGCTTCTCAGAGAGGGCATAGCTGTTTCTGTTGGGCCTTGTTATCATTCTCTTCTGAGAAGTTACACACGACAATACAGATGCTTTCCTATTTGAGCCATGAGGCTGTAGCAAATAATAATCCCCATAGATGCTTTTGGGCTAATAAGGCCTTTTCCTTCTACAATAGTTACAGATTATGGTAATGCACAAAGTCTGTGATGGTAGCTTTTTTGTCTGAGAGGTAATGCTTTCTGTTTTGGTGAAAGAAGCCATAGGACACAGTCTGGGAGTAAGTACTGGTTCTTTGCCCTGGTTATTGACTTAAATAATAGTGTCTGACAAGAGTTATTATCCAGATAAAAAGAATCTTTGATTAGAACAGGCACAGTTCTCGAGTTCTAAAGCACAGCGCCCAACAAGTGCGATATACTACCAATGTTTTATGAAGCACATGAGTGTTTGTGTCTTACCCTTTAGCCAAATCTTGTGTTCCTCCCTTTTTAAGGGCTCCCTTTTTACGTCCAGCAATATTCATTTACATTCTTCTCACACACAAATACAGTGTCAGCATCCCCTCCATCCTTTTCTACCTGCTGCCACGTACGTGCCTTATGACATGACTTGGCCCATCCCAACGGTGGTGGCAGCAGGAAGAGAATCTGTGCACAGCTCTATATGGCGACTATATTTCTGGGTGGTGTTCTGGTTACCCTAGGAGTCTTCTCCTCTGCCCAGCTCTTCTGCTTGATTTTGCTTTCCAGCTATGCTCACCACCTCATCCCCATCCAATTCTGCTCCACTCAATGCCTCCTCACCACCGCACTTTCCTCCGTCACTCTCTACTACTCCATTTCATTCTCCTTCTCCAATCACCATCTACTCTCCATCTCACTCCTCTGCTCCACAATAACCTGCATCTTCCAGTTTCCTTTCTTTGGTCTTGCTGTCACTAGCATTCCAGTGTTGGCTCATTCTTGTAACAACAATCAACAGGCAGTAATTGCTCCTGGTTGAACAGACAAAATTTAGACACATGTTATCCCTACTCCATTTCGAAGCAAGATACACCCTACAACTTGTCAAATTCAGATACTTTCTTTCTGGACCTCCAAATGAACTGGTGGGAAGCATTTGAATGTGGTAGATATCTGAAGCATTTACGAAGAAGGTTAGGGAATGAAATCAATTGTTAAAAAGTGACTTTGACACATATACCCAACTAGTGTTTATAACAACTATCAAGGTGCGGATAATTTATTTTAAGTGTAAAAGCTTTATTCGAATAATAAGTAATACAAAAAAACAGTAATACAAACTACAGCATACAAGATAAAAAAACATATCAAAAGAGTGGCTAATATAAAGAAGAAGAGAAAGCTATTGTTTACATTTTAAGGAAATAAGGGGAAGGAGGAGAAAAGAAGGTAAAGAAGGAGGAGAGGAAGGTAAACTTTCCAAAACTGATAAAATGAGAAACTGCATCTTACAACGGAATAAGAGAGATTATGCTAATCAAGCGAATATATATAAGAAGTCAAAAAACAGTAAAAGGAACAAATGGAACAAACAAAATAGACATTCAAGGAGGTTTGAAATTTTCAGCATTTAAACGAGAATTATCTGTTAACACTAAATGATTAAATAAGTAGTAAGAGGTAATCAAAAGAGATCTATATTGACCAATGGTTTACAGGAGGAGGCAAAACCAATATCAAGTCGGTGCAGATGACAAAGACTGTTCCACCAGTGCAGGATAGAGAGTTTTGTGAGTGTTTTCCAATTGAGAGTGATGTTTTGGAAAGCTAAAGCAACCATGAGGTCGAAGAGACAATGTTTGTGAGAAAGAAGATTTAAGGATTCAGAGAGACTTCCAGAGAAAAGAAGAAGAACGGAATGGAACTATCAAAAAGGCGGGAAATATAGGACCAAACTTTCTCCCAGAAAGTAGAAACCGAGGGGCAAAGGAAGAGAAGGTGAAGAAGGTCATCATTGGAAGAGCCACAGGTCCAACAGTTTGTTTTAGTGGAATGAGAACATTTTGGCATAGAGGTGGGAGTAAGATAAAGTCTATGATAGAGAAAGAACATAGATTGAGTAAGAGAAGCAAAGAAACAAATTTTGATAGAACGGGACCAAAGTTTGTCCCAGAAAAGGATAGACCATTCACATCCCATGTCAGATTCCTGTGAAAGTTCCAATTTAGTTTTAATACATTCTGGATTAGGTGCTGAGAAGTATTTATATAACAGAAGCTTTAGACAGCAAGAGGAGAATCTTGAGAAGGGAATTAGGAACAGCTGGAAGAGGTGATGAGGGGAGAGAATAGAAAGTATCAAGAATGACCGTCATTAGAGTAGTGAATTTCTGTAGGAAGGAACGGGGACAATTAAATGTGGTCTGAAATTGGGGAAAGAGGCAAGGAGATAGACCATCAAAAAGGTCTTTGACCCAGATTATGCCCTCGATCTCTAGGAACTCCAAAAGAGGGTTCTGCCATTAATAGTAATAAGGGAATTATGCCAAATCGGAGAATCTAAAAAGGATTCTCTAGAGATAGGTTTGGGATGTCTCAAAGGTTTCAATAGGGAACAGGTGTGTTTAAACGAGGGGAGGGAGGTAAGAGGAGTTTTGGCAGAAAAGGCAAAAATGTATTTTAAAGTTAAAGGTAATGCTAATATATGCTCAATAGAGAGCCAAAGGGGAGTGAAGGAGGAAAGTTCAGAGAGGAGCCATTTCGAGGCCTGGCAAAGACAAAATGATTAATGATACAGGCGAAAATTAGGGAAGTTTACACCTCCATTAAATTTTGTCCTCCGAAGAGAAGAGAGATAAATCCTGACTATTGTATTTTGCCAAAGAAATTTAGAAAGACGAGAATCAATTTGTTTAAAATAACAGGTGGGAATGTGGATAGAAAGCATAGAAATAGTGTGAATCAAAATAGGAGTAATCATCATCTTAATTGAGTCCAACCGACCCCACCATGAAAGAAAGAGAGGATTCCAAGAGGAAAGTAATTTGTCAATCCGAGACAGGATCGCAGTCATATTTAATTTAATAAAAGAGGCAATAGAGTTGGAGAACCATATACCTAAATACTTGATTTTAGATCTATTCCATGCTAAACCAGTGGAGGAAAAGGAATGTGGAAAACACAATTTAGTGAGAGGGAGAATTTCTGTTTTATCAGAATTGATTTTTATATCCGGAGACAAGGGAAAAGGAAGTGAATTCATGTAATAAAGGGGGAATGGAGATTTAGGGATCAGAAATGGAGAGTAATCTGCGCGAGTAGAGAGTTTTAAATGTTGGTCACCATATGAAAAAACAGAAATGGAATCATTATTACGGATTGAGGATAAGAATGGTTCAAGAGCAAGGACAAAAAGAAGAGAAGAGAGAGGGCAGCCTTGTGAACTCCGAGTTGAAGATGGAAGTAGGACGAAATACAATCGTTAACCAGTACCGAAGCTCTGGGGGCAGAATATAATAAAGATATAAGAGAAGTAAATTTGGTACCAAAACCATGCCACTTCAGAGATGCAAATAAAAAGGACCAATCTACTCTATCAAATGCTTTTTCAGCATCAACAGAAATGGCTGCTAAGGATGTGGAGAGGGAAGGAACTTTGTTTAAGACATTAAGAAAGAGACAAGAATTATTAGTGGTCAACCTGCCTCTGACAAAACCACATTGCTCCTTACCAACAAAATGAGGTACAAGAGGATCTAAACGTAAAGCAAGTGTCTTTGCAAAAAGTTTATAATCAACCTTAACCAAGGAAATCGGTCTATAGTTTTTGCAAAACATAGGATCTAGTTCCTCTTTATGGATAAGGCAAATTTTATTTTCTTGAAAAGTACCTTCTGTTTTAACAGAGAGAAAGAAAGAATGAAAAAGATTTAAGAGTTTAGGAAGAAGTAAGTTAGAAAAATGCAAATAAAATTACACTGAAAAACCATCCGGGCCAGGAGTTTTCACTTTCTTTAAAGCAGTTAAAGCAGAGGATAGTTCATTAAGGGATAGGTCAACCTCAAGATAGGTCAAGATCAAGATGAGAACTGGATGGGGATGGTAAATTATCAAGATAGGACTAGATGAGGTAACTGGAGGGAGGGGACTCCGGGGTGTAAAGATCCTTATAGCATAGTTTACATTCTTTAAGAATATCTTGATTTTTATGAAGGAGAGAACCATCCAAAGAATAAATAGAGTCAATCAGCGTACAGTCTTTACGGGATTTAAGATAATCTGCTACAAGTTTTCCAACTTTATTACGACCTCCGTAATAACGAGCACTACTAAGGAGAAGTATGGAAGACACGTTATCAGTCGAAGTTTTATTGAATGCTAATTTAGCATGAATCAGAGCTGACAGGACCGAGTAAGCTGATGAAGTATAGAATTTGTGCTCTAAAGCTTTAATGTGGGCCAGGGTAGCTTTATGGTGTTGAAAAAACCTTTCTTTTTTTTATAGACAAAGTCTATAATGAAACCCCTTGCAATGGCTTTAAAGGAATCCCAAATTATGTAGGGGGAGGAACTAGGATTTTTATTTAGGTCAAAAAATGTATTAGCAAAGGTGATGAAAGAGGAAGAGAAAAGTGGGTCAAGAAGAAGAGAATTGTTGAAAGGCCAACGGAAGGACCTGGAATGTGGTGGAAGTAAGTCAAGGTCAGTTATAATTGGGGCATGATCAGGCATAACAATAGGTTCAATAGAGGAGGATAACAAGTTTTGAGATAAAGATTGAGAGAGAAAAATATAATCAAAACGAGAAAGGCGAATTGTGAGGGGGAGAGTAGAAAGAAAAGTCAAGAGAATCGGTATGAGCGAGTCTCCAACAGTCAACGAGATGAGTTTGGGAAATAGTGTCTAGAAAATGTTTATGAGATGTGTGAGTGGTGAAGCGCGTCTGAGATTGGCGATCTAGAAAAGGATCAACAACTTGATTGCAATCACCTCCTAGAATAAAGTAATCATCTCTAAATTGAATATATTTTTGTGTAATCAGAGGCCAAAAAGAACAATCAGGATGATTGGGACCATAAACATTAAAAACAATCAAAGAAATATTAATAATTAACAACGTAGCTAACAACCATCAAACTTCTTTATCAATTTCTTGCAATATAATTTTAAAATTCAATTTCTTATGGCATAGAATTATAACACCATTTTTCTTATTAGAAGTGGGAGAGAATAAAACTGATCCCACCCAACCGCTATTCAATTTTAACCCCTTCCATGCGTCGGACGGCCGGCGGCCGTCTGACGTCACGGTGGGCGTGTGCGGAGGACGGCCAGGGGCCGTCCGAACCACGCCCACGCCATAAATCCCCCGCACCGCGGCGGAATTTTCACCGCGGTCAAGGGGTTAATGCCTCAATTTCTGTAAGGTGGGACACTTGTAGAAGGACCAAGTCAGGGTTATAAGAGGCAAGATGTGATAGTATTTTTTGTCTCTTAATAGGGCTAATCAAACCTTTCACATTCCAAGAAATAACTCTGAATGTAAAACCATCAAACATACATAAAGAACAATAACACAAATAAAACATGCAATATTAACAAAGATGCACTGAAAACTACAATCAAACTTACAAACCATAGATAAGTACAACATTAGAGAAAGGGAGGGAAAGGGGAGGAAGGAGGAAGAATGCAGAAAAGGACTGAAAAAGGAGAAGACTAAAAAAAGAGGTAATTAGAGAAGACAGCACATGACAACCACTAATTGCATTATAGGAATGTAAATTGAGAGAATAAAGGGATTCAAGACTGTGATATGTACCTTCTAAGGGAAGACAAAAGAGAAATGCGGGGAGTGGTGACACAAAGGAGACCGCACAACCAACCGGGGAGGGAGCATCATAGCGGGGAACTTATTCGATAAACAGGAAACAGAAAAAGAACTATGTTAGAAAATAAGATAATTACCTAAAAAAGTAGAAGAAGAGGAAAAAAAAGAAGAGATAAAAACAAAATGATACAATACAATGATACAATACAGATATGAACAATAACCTGCAAAGATAAAAGCATTAAGTAAAACTAAGTGAATTAAATCTGAAGCAGAGAAGAAGAAAGTCAAGGTATGGAGGACGTAGTAGAGAGAGAACCAGAGATATCCACAGACAATGCGGAGTGTGAATGAATGAACTTCCTCAACTCTCCCGGTTACTCAAAAGTGGAAGTTTTGTTTTTGTAAGTAACCTTGAATAGACACGGGTGAAAAAGTCCATATCGAGCTCCAAGTGTGCGCAAAGATGGTCGAAGATCCAGAAATTATTTCTGCTGTTTAGCTGTTGCTGAGGAAACATCTTGAGAAAGAAATAACTTAGCGCCTGACCAGACAAGCTGTTTTTTGTGTTTAGCTGCATTTAAAACCAGTAGCAAGTCTGTAAATTTACAAAATAGAAAAATCACACCTCATGGCTTGTAAGAAGCAGCTGATGTAGACCGACGAGGGCCCAACCTGAGGGCTCTCTGAAAATTCAGATTTGTAGATGCAGGGAGGTCTAGAAGCTTTATGAGAAAATTGTTGAAGAAGGGAACTGGATCATCACCTTCTAAATTCTCTGGAAGACCATATAAGCGTAGATTATTGCGCCTATTCCTATTTTCAAGGTCCTTCGCCGATTTCTTCAACCAAAGGACCTCCCTCTCAAGGGCAACTAACTTTGTGGAGACATTTTGAAGTTCATCAACTTGCTGTTCCACTGTGGAGAGTCTATAGAAGCCCATTTAGTGTCCATAGTCTGTAGTTTGAAGTTTGAAGTTTTGTATTGCTTTAGCACAGTTACTTAAAACCATTGCTATAAAAGTCAACATTATCACATTTATCGTATTAACCCCTTCGATGCTGATGACGGAGCGGTTCCGTCATCAGCATCGGTTGGGCTGTGCTGATGACGGAACCGCTCCGTCATCAGTACATCCCTGGGGGAGAGCGCTGGCGCTCCCCCCCCCTGTGCGGCGATCTTTTTTTTTTTTGCAGGGGTGGCAGCGGAAGACTTTCCGCTGCCACCCCCTGGCCCCCCCACGCTTCCTGGTGACGTCAGCGCGCACAGCGCGCGCCGACGTCATCAGGAAGCGCTGGACGCGCTGGAAGCCATTTGCTTCCAGCGCGTCCAGGAACAAGGTTGGTGTTTGCTGCTGCGGTGGGGCGGGGGGGGCGTTTTTCGGTGCCTTGAGGCATCGGGGGGGAGGAAACTGTGTATCCTCTCCCCTGATGTCCCAATGCACGGCATTCCTGGTGCACGATCGCGCACAGCGTCGCGATCGTGCACCAGGAATGCCCCACTAGACACCAGGGATTCATTTTGGGGCATATTTTACTGTGCAGGAAGCGACCCCTTGGGCAAGGGTCGCTTCCTTAGGGGGCCACATAATTTTTTAGACTTTTCTGCCCCCCCTGGGGCAGATCGGCCGTTTTGTTTGGCCGATCTGCACCCAGGGGGGGCAGAAAAGCCCACTGGACACCAGGGATTGCTTGTGTTTTTTTTTTTTGTGTAAAGGAAGCGACCCCTTGGGCAAGGGTCGCTTCCTTAGGGGGCCTAATAATGTTTTAGACTTTTCTGCCCCCCCTGGGGCAGATCGGCCGTTTTGTTTGGCCGATCTGCACCCAGGGGGGGCAGGAAAGCCCACTAGACACCAGGGATTGTTTGTTATTTATAAAGGAAGCGACCCCTTGGGCAAGGGTCGCTTCCTTAGGGGGTCAAATAATGTTTTAGAATTTTCTGCCCCCCCGGGGCAGATCGGCCGTTTTGTTTGGCCGATCTGCACCCAGGGGGGGCAGAAAAGCCCACTAGACACCAGGGATTGTTTGTTATTTATAAAGGAAGCGACCCCTTGGGCAAGGGTCGCTTCCTTAGGGGGATAAAATATTTTTCAGACTTTTCTGCCCCCCCCTGGGGCAGATCGGCCGTTTTTTCAGCCGATCTGCACCCAGGGGGAGCAGAAAAGCCCACTAGTCACCAGGGATTTGTTTTTTATTTGAAAAGGAAGCGACCCCTTGGGGAAGGGTCACTTCCTAGTGGCCCTAATTTTTTTTAGACTTTTCTGGGGGGGAATAGAAAAGCCCACTAGACTCCAGGGTTATTTTTTTTATAGGGAGCGACCCCTTGGCCAAGGGTTGCTTCCTTGGGCCCATTTGTTTCAGTATGTTCTGCTGTGTCTTTATTTGGCCTCTCTGCCTTCCGTAGGGTTGCTTCCAGGGGGCCCACGTTTATAATGATTTATAATCTTCCCCCCTTGGGGACAGACACCCCATTTGTGACATACCCTGTGACATAGCCTGTTGTAATGTGTGTTGTTTTTGTTTCTTCTAATGTGTATTGTTTTTTTTTCTCTTTAGATTGTTGCAGTGTGCGGTTCTGTTACTGGTGGTTCTGTTGTTCTGCTGTTTCTGTAGTTGCATGTGTTTGGTAAGAGACCTTTTTTTTGTTCAATTGTAATGTAATTGTTTATTTTGCAAAGTGTGTAGTAATACGAGTATGTGTTGTTGCTGTTTGTTGTGATTGTAAAACATGTTTTGCATTTGTTTTTGATGTGTCCTTCTGTAGATGTAAGGTTTTTTTTTCTTCTTTCTAGTGGGATATCGTTGCCTATTTGCTGTGTCTTTGCAGAGTAGGTGCTGGTGAGTGTAGTTGTGTCTTGTAAGTGAATTGTATATTTTTTCTAAATCTATTTTTGGGTGAAAAAGTCTTTCATTTTTATCTTACTTTGCGCAGTGTTGGGGTTGTTGAGTTGTTTGTGCAGACTCCTTTATTTGTAAGGATAATGGCTAGCCGCCGGATTACTGCTCAGCAAGTTGTTGGAATGCTTTTTGATTCTTCCTCTGACCATGGTCCAGAGTCTGACTCTGATTCTGAGCCAGAGGTGGGAGGTGAAGATTCAGGTAGTGAGTTTTCTCTACACATGGCTTCATCTGATGATGAAGACACTTTGAGTGCTGATGAAGCTACTTTTGGTGTGGATGATGTGCCTGTGGTTGGGGAGGACATTGCTGTGTTTACGGTTTTGGAGGACATGGTTGTGCCTGTGGTTGCGGAGGACAGTGATGTGCCAATTGTGCGGCAAGAGACATCTGGGCTGCAGCCTGGGGCTGCTAGACTTCCAGTTGGTGTTGTGAGACAAGAGTTAGCTGGGCGGCGGCCTGCGGCTGCAAGACTTGACGATGAAAGTTCTGACCTCTGGGTTGCACCAGGCATGGTGCAGCCGGCATTGCCTGAATTTACTGGTGTTCCAGGGTGTAGGGTGAACACTGAAAACTTTTTACCTATTGATTTTTTCAAGTTGTTTATGGATGATGTGTTTTTGGCAGAGATTGTAGAGCAGACTAATTTGTATGCTGAAAATGTTTTGAGGGTGAACAGTGCCAGCCTTAAGCCCCACGCTAGAGCTACCCGGTGGACCCCCACCAATTTGGAGGAGATGAAAAAGTTTTTGGGGTTTAACTCTTTTGATGGGCTTGCTTAGGAAACCATCAATGGCTTCATATTGGTCTACTAGTCCCTTGATGGCAACAGCTATACTTCCGGCAGTCATGACTCGTGATAGGTATTTGCTTCTGCTGCAGATGATGCATTTTGTTGACAATAGTCTTGCTTTGCCACGAGATCACCCTGATTGTGACCGTCTTTTCAAGATTCGGCCTGTCATTGATCATTTGGTTGATCGATTTTCTGAGATCTTTTATCCTGGGAAAGAAATTGCAGTGGATGAGTCTTTGCTGTTGTTCAAGGGCCGCTTGGTATTTCGGCAATACATTCCTAGTAAGAGGGCACGCTATGGAATCAAACTGTATATGCTGTGTGACAGTGAGACTGGATATGTCTCTAATTTCAGGGTGTACACTGGTAAGGAATCCAGGATTAACCCCCCTGGTTGTCCGTCGACTTTTGGAGTGACTGAGAAAATTGTGTGGGAACTTGGTCGTGGATTTTTTAACAAAGGCCATCATTTGTATGTCGATAACTTCTACACTGGTGTGCGGTTGTTCAGGGAATTGGCCAAAGTGGACACTGTTGCTTGTGGCACAATCCGCTCAAACCGTAAAGGTTTCCCAAAAGAACTTGTTTGTCGAAAGCTTGCTCGGGGACAGTGCAGTGCTTTGCGTTGTGAGGAGCTTCTAGCTGTGAAGTTTACAGACAGGAGAGATGTCTACATGTTGACTACAATACATGATGAAAGCACTGAACCGCGGAATGTTTGGGGTCAGGTTGCAGAAGTGCGCAAACCTGTGTGCATACTGGACTACAATAAGTACATGGGTGGTGTTGACAGAGTTGATCAGAGGTTGGAACCGTATGCTGCTCTTCGTAAGGCTTACATTTGGTACAAGAAGTTGGCTATCCATCTTTTCCACTTGGCAACCTTTAATGCTTTTATTGTGTTCCAGAAATCTTGTCCCCAGTCAAAGTTGACTTTTGTAAAGTTTCAGGAGTCTGTAATAGGCAGCCTTGTTTTAGTGGAACAGGCAAGTGTTCCTAGAGTTGGAGTGGTGGAGGATGTTGCCAGATTGAAAGATCGCCACTTTCCTGATACAATTCCTCCTACAACCTCAAAAGACTTTCCCAGTCGGAGATGTAGAGTCTGTTGGCGAAGAGGTTTGCGGAAGGAGGTTCGCATGTACTGCCCCGACTGCCCTTCAAACCCCGGGCTGTGTGTACCTGCTTGTTTTAGATTGTACCACACGCAAAATAATTTTTGGGAGTATCAATGAGTGGTAAAGTGAACTGGTTGGTCTTTATTCTGTAATAGTTATTGTTCAGTTTCAAAGTTTGTATTTGTGTAGTCTTTTTAGATTTAGTTGTCGAGTTAGTAGATTTGTATCAATTTGCAATTTGTTGTTGTTTCTCTTTTATTTAAAAAAAAAACTAAAGTATGATGTTGGTTTGCGTGTAGTGTCCATTGTCTGACTGTGTGCATGGTTTGGCGCTTGACTGCCGGTGTCTGTGGACTGGTGCTTGTCTGGCGGTGTCTGCGGACTGGTGCTTGACTGGCGGTGTGCGTGGTCTGGTGTTTGGTTGGCGGTGTGCGTGCTCTTGCGCTTGCCTGGTGTTGTGTTTGGATTTGTCTTTGGCTGGTGGTGTTCGTGGAGTGGTGCTTGACTGGTGGTGTGTGTGGAGGGGCGCTTGGCTGGTGGTGTGCATGGAGTGGTACTTGGCTGTCTGTGCACGGAGTGGTGCTTGGCTGGCGGTGTGTGTGGAGTGGTGCTTGGCTGGCGGTGTGTGTGGAGTGGCGCTTGGCTGGACGGTGTGCGTGGAGTGGTACTTGGCTGTCTGTGCACGGAGTGGTGCTTGGCTGGCGGTGTGTGTGGAGTGGTGCTTGGCTGGCGGTGTGTGTGGAGTGGCGCTTGGCTGGACGGTGTGCGTGGAGTGGTACTTGGCTGTCTGTGCACGGAGTGGTGCTTGGCTGGTGTTGTGTTTGTGGAGTGGCGCTTGGCTGGTGGTGTGTGTGGAGGGGCGCTTGGCTGGTGGTGTGCATGGAGTGGTACTTGGCTGTCTGTGCACGGAGTGGTGCTTGGCTGGCGGTGTGTGTGGAGTGGTGCTTGGCTGGCGGTGTGTGTGGAGTGGCGCTTGGCTGGACGGTGTGCGTGGAGTGGTACTTGGCTGTCTGTGCACGGAGTGGTGCTTGGCTGGCGGTGTGTGTGGAGTGGTGCTTGGCTGGCGGTGTGTGTGGAGTGGCGCTTGGCTGGACGGTGTGCGTGGAGTGGTACTTGGCTGTCTGTGCACGGAGTGGTGCTTGGCTAGTGTTGTGTTTGTGGAGTGGCGCTTGGCTGGTGGTGTGTGTGGAGGGGCGCTTGGCTGGTGGTGTGCATGGAGTGGTACTTGGCTGTCTGTGCACGGAGTGGTGCTTGGCTGGCGGTGTGTGTGGAGTGGCGCTTGGCTGGTGGTGTGCGTGGAGTGATGCTTGGCTGGTGGTGTGTGTGGAGTGGTACTTGGCTGTCGGTGTGCGCTGAGTGGTGTTTGGCTGGCGGTGTGCATGGTCTGGTGCTTGGATGGTGGTGTGGGTGGACTGGCGCTCGGCAGGCGGTGTGTGAGTAGTTACTTTCTGTTGGTCACTACACACACTGCTAGTTGAGTGACACTCCACACAGTCCATCATTTTGTGTAGTTGCAGTGTCCGAAATGTGGGCGTGTGAAAGTGATGGGCCCTTGAATGGCGCTGTTTGCTGGTGTGAGTGTTGGAATGTGATGGGTCCGCGGCTGGCGGTGTGAATGTTTTGTATGTGTCACGCGTACGAAAGGTGTATGAATGGCCTGTAAAGAGGTTGGTGCCTTGACGTGGCTTTACAGCTCACGAGCTGAGAGTCAGTGGTTCAGTTTATCATACTTTCAATTATACACAGTGTATTTCATTTTTGTGAAATTACTTGCGTATACAATTGTATGTACTGAATCATCACTCACCCTCGTGCCAAATCCAACCAGTATGTGTGTGTGCTTGCGGATTAGATGGGTGTGCAGTAATAATTGTTTTTTTTCTCTTTCTGCAGTAGGGTGTACCTTGCCCCTTATTGTGATTGTTGTTATGTGTTGCTTTTCCATTCGGATGGTGTCAATGGTCTGGTTTGTATCAGGTATGAAAGGTGCGTGAATGGCCTGTAAAACGGTTGGTGCCTTGTCGTGGCTTTACAGCTCACGAGTTGCGAGTCACTGGTTCAGTTTTTATGCATTTATTTATTGACAGAGCATTTCATTTTTTTGAAATATCTTGTTAATAAAATTTTATGTACTGAACCATCACTCGCCCTCATGCCAAATCCAACCTGTATGTGTGTGTCTTTGAGGAATAGATAGCCGTGCTTGAATGTTTGACTTTTGAGTAACTCTGTTAAGGTGTGGTATCCTTTTACTCGGGAGAACAAGGGGAACGCAGGGTGGTAGGACTTTTTTGCCGGCACGGCGATCCCACGCCAAAATGTTTGGAAAAGTGCTATTTTTACCTATTTTTAAGGTTTGCAAGGAGTTCTGGGTAGGAAAACATTGGGGGACCCACAAATGCCATACCTCCCTGGACTCTCCCGGGTGTCTAGTTTTCAGAACTGTTTGGTTTTGCTACTTTCCAAAAAATACCACCCAGCCCCGGGCCAAAAACTCAGGTGCCCCCCCCCCCAAAATCAAAGTTATATTGCTTCAGGGTATTTTATATTCACCACCGTTAGATTTGGACCTTTTCCTGTTGCAGCCACTATGGCTACCCACGCAAGTGAGGTACCGTTTTTATCGGGAGACCTGGGGGAACGCTGGGTGGGAGGTAATTTGTGTGAGACCAGTGATGCCACGCTTTCCCAGACTACAACGTGTGAAAAAATTGACTTTTTTCTGCTAAAATTGAGGTTTGCAAGGGATTCTGGGTAAAGGAACGTTAGAGGATCCACGCAAGCCATACCTCCTTGGAAGCCCCCGGGTGTCTACTTTTCAGAAATGTGTGGGTTTGGTAGGTTTCCATAGATGGCTGTCTCGCACGGGGCCAGAAACCCAGGTAACCGCTCTTGCAAAAGCTGGTGAATTTAACAATGGTGAAAATGTTAAGTCCTTCTTAATGTATGTTTCATTAAAGATACAACATCATTCTTAAATATGCTCAATCAAGTTGAATTAGATCCTGAGGCGACTTATCTGTTGTGCACCATAGACGTGGTGGCGTTGTACACTTCTATCCCACATAAAGATGGTATTGAGGCTCTAGAGTGGAGTTTGCTAAACAGTGATTTAGAGGAACATCAACAAATCTTGATTTTACAATTGATGCAATTCGCACTATACCATAGTTATTTTGAGTGGAATGGTCAATTTTTCAGCCAATCGAATGGAACCTCGATGGGTTTTGGGGGAGCACCCTCCTATGCAAATATTTTCATGCAAAAATTCGAGAAGGATTACATTCTGAGCAAACAAACGTGGACAGAGGGCTTGATTTTATTCAAGCGTTTCATTGATGATATCTTTTTGATATGGCATGGGACCAAAGAATCTCTTGAGTCTAACATTTTGGAACTCAACACCTGTAATGAGAGGATTAAGTTTACTCACACTATCTCCAATGAAACCATCTCATTTTTGGATGTCCAAATCACTTTGAAAAGCAATATCATCAGCACTCAAGTTTTTCACAAACCTACAGATAAAAATGCAAGTCTATTATTTACGAGTTTTCATCCAGATTTCCTAAAAAAACATTTACCGACTTCCCAGTACATTAGACTGAAAAGAATTAATTCTGATGAACAAGCATCAAAGATCGAAATACAGAAACAGACAGAGAAGTACAAGTTGAGAGGATACCCCACAGAAATTCTAGAAAAAGCATCAACCAAAGTGGAGAAAATGAAGAGAAGTGATTTATTGGTCACCAAGAGCAAACAACAACAACGGAAAACTATTTGTGTGTTAAAATTTTCTTCGGACTCTCGCAAAATTCAAAAAATATTGAATAAACATTGGCATTTGATACAAACTGAACCAGATCTAAACATGCTATTTGACAAGAAAATCACGTTTGCTTTCCAAAGGTCTAGAAACCTGAAAGAAGTGTTGAACAGTCCGACGAAACCTAAAATGATTTGGAAGGGCATGTCGAAATGTTTGAACTGCATTCATTGCAATAATGTTATGACAGGGAGTACCATTAATCATCCAACAAAAGGTTACCCGATGAACTTGCATCACTCGAGCACATGTGACACAGCCAATTGTATATATCTCATTAAATGTCCATGTGGTAAAATTTACATTGGACAAACAGAACGAAAGATTAAGGTTCGCATTACAGAGCACAAAAGTAACATCAGATTGAGTAATGTAAAGTCTGTGTTGGCAAGACATTGGAAAGAAATGGGTCACCAAATCTCCCAATTAAAATTCATGGTGATCGAGAGAATCCTGCAACGCCCTGACATGGATCCCATGAAGCAGAGATTAAGGGCAGAATTCTATTGGATAAAAAAGTTGAACTCAACCCAGCCCACCGGGCTTAATGATCGAATTGAACACGCATGTTTTCTATGAACTATAGCATTGACTTTTGATATTTTCTGATTCCCTGAATTTATGATTTTGCAATCGTTTTGTTTTATTTAAGAGCAATCTGTTTAGTAGTTGTTTTACAACAACACACAAGGTGTTAAAGTTATGACATTCAAACTGCATTATTTT
Source organism: Lissotriton helveticus (assembly GCF_964261635.1). Classification (NCBI taxonomy): domain Eukaryota; kingdom Metazoa; phylum Chordata; class Amphibia; order Caudata; family Salamandridae; genus Lissotriton; species Lissotriton helveticus. Next base: position 680,912,099 of record NC_136072.1, on the reverse strand, counting down.
TTGAAAAAACGGAGTAGGTTTCTCACGTGATCAGCGGCACTGTGCCGTCATTGGCTGCGGGCCCGATCACGTGATTTGATACCTAGCGACTCAGACTTCCGTTTACACAGACGGATTTTGAATCTCAGGCGGGAAGACGCCATCGCGTCCTGTTGCTCGTAAGTGAGAGAACCAGGCTTCTGGTAGCGTTTGAGGTTAATGCGCAATAGAGCAGCGAGACGATTTCTTAGAAGTCGCGTTTAAAGCTAAATGCGTAATGTTTGAATGACATTGTGATATAATGCCATGTATTTTGCGAGTGACTAATTTGGTCCTGTTTGCGCTTAATTTTCAGACCCCTGACGAAGGGTCATTTGTGTTATGGACCCGAAATGCATTGGGTGAATGGAAGTTTCCATGAAAATCTGATAATGATGATATAAACATTGGATTATGTTTATTTTGGATTTTGACTCATGAATACATAATCATCGTCATAAATTTGAATCACGCAAATAAATTTGATGAACTTGAAGAAATTGGAGTAGAAACTAGTTTTCTTTGTCAATGAGTGCTCAGCCCAGAGGATAGTGTGTTCTACCCTCAATATTCTTTGATATTTGAAGGCACGTGTAGACTACGTGCGACGACTTTGAGCACCACCCTAAAACAAATCTGATACCACTCAGAAACGTGAGTGCACCGGGATAACATTGTGTTTTGAAAATGTTAAGTCCACCAGCTTTTGCAAGAGGAAATTGAGGTGCGACCATGCTGCGTTTTGCGCTGTTTCATGTCGCAGCCACTATGCCTACCCACGCAAGTGAGGTACCATGCTTTTTGGGAGACCTGGGGGCACGCTGGGTGGGTGGAAATTTGTTGATCCACACAGATTCCAGAACTTTCCACCACAGAAATGTGAGGAAAATGTGTTTTTTTGGTCAAATTTTTATGTTTGCAAGGGATTCTGGGTAACAAAACCTGGGGGTAGGCAGACGAGTCACCCCATCCTGACTTGCCCTGGGTGTCTAGTTTTCAAAAATGTATAGGTTTGCTAGGTTTCCCTAGGTGCTGGCAGAGCTACGGCGCAAAAACAAAAGGTAGTCTTTTTGTCCGAATCGTGCTAAATTTCACTGGGAAATTGAGGTGCGACCATGCTGCGTTTTGCGCTGTTTCATGTCGCAGCCACTATGCCTACCCACGCAAGTGAGGTACCATTTTTTTCGGGAGACCTGGAGGCACGCTGGGTGGGTGGAAATTTGTTGATCCACGCAGATTCCAGAACTTTCCACCACAGAAATGTGAGGAAAATGTGTTTTTTTGGTCAAATTTTTATGTTTGCAAGGGATTCTGGGTAACAAAACCTGGGGGTAGGCAGACGAGTCACCCCATACTGAATTGCCCTGGGTGTCTAGTTTTCAAAAATGTATAGGTTTGCTAGGTTTCCCTAGGTGCTGGCAGAGCTACGGCGCAAAAACAAAAGGTAGTCTTTTTGTCCGAATCGTGCTAAATTTCACTGGGAAATTGAGGTGCGACCATGCTGCGTTTTGCGCTGTTTCATGTCGCAGCCACTATGCCTACCCACGCAGGTGAGGTACAATTTTTTTTGGGAGACCTGGGGGCACGCTGGGTGGGTGGAAATGTGTTGATCCACGCAGATTCCAGAACTTTCCACCACAGAAATGTGAGGAAAATGTGTTTTTTTGGTCAAATTTTTATGTTTGCAAGGGATTCTGGGTAACAAAACCTGGGGGTAGGCAGACGAGTCACCCCATCCTGAATTGCCATGGGTGTCTAGTTTTCAAAAATGTATAGGTTTGCTAGGTTTCCCTAGGTGCTGGCAGAGCTACGGCGCAAAATCAAAAGGTAGTCTTTTTGTCCGAATCGTGCTAAATTTCACTGGGAAATTGAGGTGCGACCATGCTGCGTTTTGCGCTGTTTCATGTCGCAGCCACTATGCCTACCCATGCAAGTGAGGTACCATTTTTTTCGGGAGACCTGGGGGCACGCTGGGTGGGTGGAAATTTGTTGATCCACGCTGATTCCAGAACTTTCCACCACAGAAATGTGAGGAAAATTTGTTTTTTTGGTCAAATTTTTATGTTTGCAAGGGATTCTGGGTAACAAAACCTGGGGGTAGGCAGACGTGTCACCCCATCCTGAATTGCCCTGGGTGTCTAGTTTTCAAAAATGTATAGGTTTGCTAGGTTTCTCTAGGTGCTGGCAGAGCTACGGCGCAAAATCAAAAGTTAGTCTTTTTATCCGAATCGTGCTAAATTTCACTGGGAAATTGAGGTGCAACCATGCTGCGTTTTGCGCTGTTTCATGTCGCAGCCACTATGCCTACCCACGCAAGTGAGGTACCATTTTTTTTGGGAGACCTGGGGGCACGCTGGGTGGGCGGAAATTTGTTGATCCACGCAGATTCCAGAACTTTCCACTACAGAAATGTGAGGAAAATGTGTTTTTTTGGTCAAATTTTTATGTTTGCAAGGGATTCTGGGTAACAAAACCTGGGGGTAGGCAGACGAGTCACCCCATCCTGAATTTCCCTGGGTGTCTAGTTTTCTAAAATGTATAGGGTTGCTAGATTTCCCTAGGTGCTGGCAGAGCTACGGCGCAAAAACAAAAGTTAGTCTTTTTGTCCGATTCGTGCTAAATTTCACTGGGAAATTGAGGTGCGACCATGCTGCGTTGTGCGCGGTTTCATGTCGCAGCCACTATGCCTACTCACGCAAGTGAGGTACCATTTTTTTTGGGAGACCTGGGGGCACGCTGGGTGGGTGGAAATTCGTTGATCCACGCAGATTCCAGAACTTTCCACCACAGAAATGTGAGGAAAATGTGTTTTTTTGGTCAAATTGTTATGTTTGCAAGGGATTCTGGGTAACAAAACCTGGGGGTAGGCAGACGAGTCACCCCATCCTGAATTGCCCTGGGTGTCTAGTTTTCAAAAATGTATAGGTTTGCTAGGTTTCCCTAGGTGCTGGCTGAGCTACGGCTCAAAAACAAAAGGTAGTCTCTTTGTCCAAAGAACGTAAAATTTCACTGGGAAATTGAGGTGCGACCACGTTGCATTTTGTGCCGTTTCCTGTCGTAGGCACAAGGCCGACCCACACAAGTGAGGTACTGTTGTTATCGGGAGACCTGGGGGAACGCTGGGTGGGTGGAAATTTGTTGATCCACGCAGATTCCAGAACTTTCCACCACAGAAATGTGAGGAAAATGTGTTTATTTTGTCAAAATCTTAGCTTTGCAAGGGATTCTGGGTAACAAAACCTGGTGGTAGGCAGTCGAGTCACCCCATCCTGAATTCCCCTGGGTGTCTACTTTTCAAAAATGTATAGGTTTGCTAGGTTTCCCTAGGTGCCGGCAGAGCTAGGGTGCAAAAACTACAGGAAGGCACTTTGCCGAAAAAGGGTCAATTTGTAACTGCAAAATTTAGGTGTGACCACGTTGCATTTTGCGCCGTTTCCTGTCGCAGGCACAAGGCCGACCCACACAAGTGAGGTACCGTTTTTATCGGGACACTTGGGGTAATTCAGATTTGTAAATCAACTGTTATTACCAATTGAGTTTTCATGCATTTCTCCCTTTCAATGAAAGACATTGTGTAAAAAAAAAATCTTTATGAAAAATGACCAATAATTCTCATGCTAGTATGAGTATTCCCAACTTTGAAAATGTGCAATTATATACTGTTTCTGAACTCTATATTTTGTACCCAATTCAGAAATACATAGGTGTCTTTCATACAGATTATTCCATGTATACATTTTCCAAGACAAAGTGCACTATACCCAGTAAATGAAAAAATACCATTGCAAGTTGCTGCTCAGTTTTTGGATCTGGGTTCGTCGGGTTCTTGGTGAAACTACAAGTCCTATATATCCCCACAACCAGGAAGGTCTAACGAATGTAACAGTATATTGCTTTCCAAGAGCTGTCAAAATTAGAAAAAGTTATAGGTGAAAACGTTGAGACAAAAGGCTGTTTTTTTCAACAAAATTTCAAATATTCTAATATCTAACCGTTAGTTTCTATAATGAAACCTTCATGGATTTAGACAAATGACCCCTTTCGGAAATTCAGAATTTTTTCTACTTTTCGAAAATATAAAGCTTTCCAGGATAAATTATTGCTTTCAAACTCATTTCTACCATTAACTGGAAAGAGGTGGAAAGCTCTAAAAATAGCAAAAATAGGCTATGTCCCAGAAAAATGCCAAAACTGAGTGAAAAATTTCGGTTCTCTGACAAAAGACTGGCATTCCCTGAAAGCTGAGAAAATGGAGATTTCAGCCCCACAAACCCTTTTGTGATACCATTTTCAGGGAAAAACCCAGAGGCTTTCATTTGCAGCCCGTTTTTCCCATATTTCTGAAAAAAACAAAAAAATCACTATATTTTGGTTAATTTCTGGGACCCCTCCAAGGGAATCCACAAACCCTGGGCGCCTTTAGAATCCCCATGATGTTGGAAGAAAAGGACGCTAATTTGGCGCGGATACCTTATGTGGTCAAAAAGTTACAAGGGCCTAAGCGCGCACTACTCCAAAACGCCAAAAAAAGGCTTAGCACAGGAGGGGAAAAGGCCTAGCAGCGAAGGGGTTAAAAAGACAGAGCTGAAAAACAACTCTCCATGCTTAATGACCATTACACTTATAAAGGAAACAGTATGTAGTTGCCAAGATAAACATATTACTGTACTAAGCCCAAAATAAAAGATAGATTAAGACAGAGGATACTAAACCGGGGGACAAAAAAAGTCTGTAATGAGTTTTTGAGGGGGAAGGGGTGGGAACACAGGAACCAAGGAAGGTAAAAAAAGATTGTCCAAAAGTCTCACAAATTTTCCAGACCTTGCAAGTACTTCAGTGTCTGTGGACGTAAAACACAGGGCCGAGGCCTCCCAGCATGTCCTAATGCCCCATTTTAAATACAAAGGTTTTAAAAGAGACCTTCTAGGGGCTGCCAGGGCGGGGCAGCAGCACAGGAGATGCAGCCATGATTCGGAGTGAAAGTTACACAATCTGCAGGCCCCCCCTCACTTGTTGGGGCCCATCTGTTAAAGGCCGTCCAACGCAGGCCTAGAAGTCGCATAAACATTATGTTCTTCCGTGCCGCTGCATTTAAAATTTCCTGGAGATAAGATTGCGATTTCCCGGGAAGATACGAGGAGTTCAAGGGGAGCAAAGTGGTAGATGTTTTTACAGCCTGAAGGTCCATACGATGGGAGATTAGTTTGACCTGCTTATTGATAAGTTTTTTCCAGACTGAGTATGGAATGGTGTCTGAAAGGAGAGATATGTTGTCAATCTCTAGCACTGTTATGGCCTTTACAATCTGAGTGTTCCAAGGGTTACCAGGACTAGAAAGAGTTTCTTTCAGCTGGGATTTTAAGGTATTGTCTCCGGCTTTTAATGTCCTTATAAAATATTTCAGGGTGTCTGCCTCACAATAGATTGATTGTCTTTGTAGGCCCAGCTTCAAACATAGTCTTGCCCGCTGGATGAAACTTGGGAGATGGAAGATTTTTTTAAAGGTTGAAATTTGAGCGAGATCGAGACTAACAGAGCATGCGCCATAGTCTGTAAGCAGGAGTTGGTCTCTTTAATAAAAGGGCGCAAAGTGCCGGAAGGGATCGCTTTTTCCCTGTCGGAGAACGCCTTCAAGTATCATATACGTTCACACCTCATGATCAGGAGGTGATACCCTCTGGCACCCAAAGCATCAAGAAAAGAAAGTACAACTGCTATAATCTTTAATACAAGAGAGTGCAATCATAATACTTATTTGTGTACTTCCAAAGAATTCTCTGATCAAATACCTATGGCACCCACTCACTAACAAAATGTCATATGACAAGATTGCAAACTCTACAGGAAACAGAGCAGAAGTGTTTGTTTTCACATTGGAAGAATCTCAGCGAATTTATTCTTTAACCCAAGAACCTGAATGTACCGCTTCAAGCACGGGATCAATACAATCCATCATTAAACAACTTTTATTCAATCAATCAATCAATCAATTTGTATAGCGCGCTAGTCACCCGGAGGGTCTCAAGGCGCTTGGGGGGGGGGTCCGCTACTGCTCGAACAGCCAGGTCTTGAGTTGCTTCCTGAAGGAGAGGTGGTCTTGGGTCAGACGGAGGTGGATTGGGAGGGAGTTCCAAGTCTTGGCTGCCAGGTAGGAGAAGGATCTTCCTCCCATGGTGGCTTTTCGGATGCGTGGAACGGCGGCGAGGGCGTGGCTGGTAGATCGTAGCTGGCGAGTGGGAGTGTAGAAGGTCAGGCGGTTGTTGAGGTATCTGGGTCCCAGGTCGTGGAGGGCCTTGTGTGCGTGGGTGAGGAGTCGGAACGTGATTCTCTTGCTGACAGGGAGCCAGTGCAGGTCTCTCAGGTGTCCGGAGATGTGGCTGTGTTGGGGGATGTCCAGGATGAGTCATACGGAGGCGTTCTGGACGCGTTGGAGTCTTTTCTGAAGTTTGGCTGTGGTTCCGGTGTAGAGGGTGTTTCCGTAGTCCAGTCGACTGGTGACGAGTGCCTGGGTGACCGTCTTCCTGGTTTCGGTGGGGATCCATCGGAAGATCTTTCGGAGCATGCGTAGGATGTTGAAACATGATGATGACACGGCGTTGACTTGTCTGGTCATCGAGAGGGAGGAGTCCAGGATGAAGCCCAAGTTGCGTGCGTGGTCCGTTGGCTTGGGTGCGTTGCCCAGGGCAGGGGGCCACCAGGACTTGTCCCAGGCGGAGGGGGACGGTCCGAGGATGAGGACTTCTGTCTTGTCCGAGTTCAGCTTCAGTCGGCTGTTCATCATCCACTCAGCTACGTCTTTCATCCCTTCGTGTAGGTTGGTTCTGGCGGTGGCTGGGTCGTTTGTGAGGGAGAGGATCAGCTGGGTGTCGTCGGCATAGGAGATGATGTTGAGGTTGTGTTGGCGTGCGATGGCTGCGAGGGGGCTCATGTAGACGTTGAAGAGGGTGGGGCTGAGTGATGATCCTTGTGGTACGCCGCAGATGATTTCGGTGGCCTCGGATCTGAATGGGGGGAGGCGGACTCTCTGGGTTCTTCCGGTGAAGAACGAGATGATCCACTCTAGTGCCTTGTCTTGGATTCCGACGTTGCTGAGGCGTTCCACTAGGGTGCGGTGGCAGACAGTATTGAACGCTGCAGAGAGGTCCAGGAGGATGAGGGCCGCTGTTTCCCCGTTGTCGAGCAGGGCTCGGATGTCGTCAGTGGCTGCGATGAGGGCGGTCTGAGTGCTGTGGTTGGCTCGGAAGCCGGACTGCGAGTGGTCGAGGGATCCGTTCGTCTCGAGGAAGGCGGCAAGCTGTCTGTTGACGGTCTTCTCGATGACTTTGGCAGGAAAAGGGAGGAGCGAGATGGGGCGGTAGTTCTTGAGGTCGGTGGGGTCTGCTGATGGTTTCTTCAGGAGGGCGCTGAGTTCGGCATGTTTCCAGCTCTCCGGGAAGGTGGCGGTGTTGAAGGAGCAGTTGATGATGTCCCGGAGTTGGGGTGCGATGATGGAGTCAGCCTTGTTGAAGACGTGGTGAGGGCATGGGTCGGTTGGTGATCCGGAGTGGATGATGTTCATCGTGTGGATGGTGTCTTCGGTGCTGACCGGGGTCCAGGCGTGGAGGGTGGTGGTGGGGGGCGTCGGTTCGGTGGTTGGGTGCGTGGTCTGTGCTTCGACACTGTTGTGTATGTTGGCGATCTTGCTGTGGAAGAACGAGGCGAGTGAGTCGCAGAGGTCTTGCGAGGGAGTGATGTCATTGTTTCCGGCGCTGGGGTTGGAGAGCTCTTTGACGATGCTGAAGAGTTCCTTGCAGTTGTGTGCGTTGTTGTCTAGTCGTTCCTTGAATGCTGTCTTCTTGGTGGTGTGGATCAGCTGGTGGTGTTTGCGGGAGGCATGCTTGAGGGCGGCCATGTTGTCTGTGGTCGGGTCTTTGCTCCAGGCTTTCTCGAGGGTACGGCAGTTTTTCTTGGAGATCCTGAGGTCGTCGTTGAACCAGGAGGCTTTCTTCCTGCCGGGCCTGCTGGGATGAGTTTTCAGAGGTGCGAGGTCGTCAGCGCAGTTGGTGATCCACTGTGCGAGTTTGTTGGCAGCTTGGTTGGGGTCCGTTGGGCTGGCGGGAGGGTTCTGGCTCTGTGAAGTGGTGAGCTGTTCTGTGGTGATCTTGTTCCAGCTTCTGCGGGGAGCCTGTTGCGGGAGGTGGTGAGTCGTGGTTCTTCTGAAGCTGAAGTGGGCGCAGCTGTGGTCTGTCCAATGGAGTCCGGTGGCGTGGCTGAAGGAGAGGTACTTGCTAGAGGAGAAGACTGGGTCAAGCGTGTGTCCGGCGTAGTGGGTGGGGGTGTTCACCAGTTGCTTGAGTCCGAGGTTGGCTAGGTTGTCCAGCAGGGTGGTGGTGTTGTTGTCGTTGTTGTTCTACAGGTGGAAGTTGAGGTCCCCTAGGAGGATGTAGTCAGAGGAGGCGAGGGCGTGCGGACTGATGAAGTCTGCGATGTCTTCGCTGAATTGTGTGCGAGGTCCTGGGGGTCTGTAGATGAGGGTGCCTCTGAGTGTAGTCTTGGGGTCGGTGTGTATCTGGAAGTGAAGATGTTTGGCGGCTGTGAGGGTGTCGTCGGAGTTGGTCGTGATGCGGATGGTGTTCTTGTGGACGATGGCGATGCCTCCTCCTGTCTGGTTAATTAACAACAAGGGGTGGTGATGGACAGAGTCTCTGAATTAAGCAGAAAACTCTCACCCAGTCAAGAGATCAGGGCTAGATCCAACACCGTTTTTTAGCTCACTGCATCATCCCAGTTTCAGAACCTGGCTGTATGCAAATTAGTCTGTTCCTGTCCCAGTGCATGATGGGAACAGGGCAAACCAAACTACAAAGCCAATTCTTACACTGGAAAGGAAACAAGCTACCGGGGACCAGTTTCTGGCATTTCAGCCTCTTCGGCCCGGCTTGCTTGAATCCTGATGGTGCAGTGAGCAAGGGACTCATGTCTGAGCATACCCTTCCACGCTTAGGGTGGACAAAATAATTAACAACAAGGGGTGGTGATGGACAGAGTCTCTGAATTAAGCAGAAAACTCTCACCCAGTCAAGAGATCAGGGCTAGATCCAACACCGTTTTTTAGCTCACTGCATCATCCCAGTTTCAGAACCTGGCTGTATGCAAATTAGTCTGTTCCTGTCCCAGTGCATGATGGGAACAGGGCAAACCAAACTACAAAGCCAATTCTTACACTGGAAAGGAAACAAGCTACCGGGGACCGGTTTCTGGCATTTCAGCCTCTTCGGCCCGGCTTGCTTGAATCCTGATGGTGCAGTGAGCAAGGGACTCATGTCTGAGCATACCCTTCCACGCTTAGGGTGGACAAAATAATTAACAACAAGGGGTGGTGATGGACAGAGTCTCTGAATTAAGCAGAAAACTCTCACCCAGTCAAGAGATCAGGGCTAGATCCAACACCGTTTTTTAGCTCACTGCATCATCCCAGTTTCAGAACCTGGCTGTATGCAAATTAGTCTGTTCCTGTCCCAGTGCATGATGGGAACAGGGCAAACCAAACTACAAAGCCAATTCTTACACTGGAAAGGAAACAAGCTACCGGGGACCGGTTTCTGGCATTTCAGCCTCTTCGGCCCGGCTTGCTTGAATCCTGATGGTGCAGTGAGCAAGGGACTCATGTCTGAGCATACCCTTCCACGCTTAGGGTGGACAAAATAATTAACAACAAGGGGTGGTGATGGACAGAGTCTCTGAATTAAGCAGAAAACTCTCACCCAGTCAAGAGATCAGGGCTAGATCCAACACCGTTTTTTAGCTCACTGCATCATCCCAGTTTCAGAACCTGGCTGTATGCAAATTAGTCTGTTCCTGTCCCAGTGCATGATGGGAACAGGGCAAACCAAACTACAAAGCCAATTCTTACACTGGAAAGGAAACAAGCTACCGGGGACCGGTTTCTGGCATTTCAGCCTCTTCGGCCCGGCTTGCTTGAATCCTCCTGTCTGGTTGACGTGGTCCCTCCGGGTGATCTTGTATCCGTCCGGGATGGCGATGGCGATGTCTGGCGTTGAGGAGGCGTTCATCCAAGTTTCCGTGAGGAAGGCGACGTCTGGAGATGTGGTGTCAAGCAGGTTCCAGAGTTCCACGGTGTGTCTGTGGACGGAGCAGGCGTTCAGCAGGATGCACTTCAGGTAGTTGCTGCTGGTGCTCGGCTTGGCGGGTGCGGTACAGCTCCGGATGCAGGAGAATTTGCAGGATTGGCAGGCGAAGGGTCCGTGGGTGCGTCTTGGGGTGGCTCGGTAGCAGCCGGCGATCCTGCCGGTGTTGAGTGCGTTGAGTGTGGCGGCGTCGTAAGTGCGGCGGGTGGGCTGGCCTCTGCGGGGGCCAGGGGTTCTGGCGCTGAGCGCGGTCCAGGCGCGGACGGGCGCAGACGGGCTTGCCTTTGGCGCGCCTTCGGCGCACAATCGGCGCGCCCGCTGCGCTCCCGCGCGGCGACCTCCATAATGGCCAAGTGGGAGGGAGCAGCAGCTGGGAGGCGGGAGCGGGGTGGCCAATGGCCGGGTTACAAAGAAAAAAGGGGGCGGGCCGCAGGGGAGCAGCGGCGGGGAGCGGGGACGGGGAAAAAGCGGCGGGAAGGACACTGGGACGGCGAGAATACAAGGGCGCAGTAAGGCACAACAAAATACAATATCAGGGGCACAGGCACAGTAAGGCACAACAAAATACAAAATCGGGGCACAGACAGGCAAAAGAGCTGGCAGAACGGCAATCCAGGCACACAGCTGTGCGAGGCAGCAGCGGGGGGGTCAAGGGTCCCGGCAGTCACGGAGGGAGCTGCACGGTGTGTGGAGCGACCGGCCCTGCAGGCAGGGGCAAAGGTCACCTTATTCACAGCCAAAAGAGAAATCACAGATAACAGAATGCACAGATAGGTACATATACCACATTCCCATAGTCACTTCATAGAAGAAAAAAAATTCACTTGGGCACTGTGAACATTGTAATAAACCGTCACACAGGTCTTGGATTAAATATTAAAATGAGTGGTATTTCTTTGTATTAGGCAGTACTCCCTCATGAAAGGCAAGGCCTGAAATGTATTGGGAACCCTGTAAACAATGTGAAGCTTAATGGTTATTAGCAAAGATAATGTGAAATCAACATTATAAAGGCAAATAATCCAAATCGATTAAAAGAAATGAGAAAAATAAAAACCTACTAGAATCAGTAATTTGTTGAAAGATTTATCATTTTTAACGCAATCTAAGAGTGACGGAAGGGTTTGCTTTTTCCCTGTCGGAGAACACCGTCCATTATCATATACGTCCACACCTCATGATCAGGAGGTAATACCCTCTGGCACCCAAACCATCAAGGAAAGAAAGTACAACTACTCTAATCTTCAATACAAGAGAGTGTGATCGTAATACTTATTCGTGACCCGCAAGGTAGTCATAAGTACTGGAGGCTGGGTCAGACTGGGACAGAAAACAGACTCGGCACTAAAATAAGTGTTCTCAGTAGCGAATTAGGTAGCTAAAAAAGTAGCCAACCTTTGCAAATCGGGCACGACTACACATGTAAAGAAACACTGCAAGGTATGGCCAGGGCCAATTGAATTATGTGGCAGGGAAGGGCCAAATTATGTAGCAGAGTTCAGTAAATTATGTAGTAAACAAAAAGCTAATCATGCAGCATAATGCAGCACATCTTGTAATAGTATTATTTCATTATTGTGTCCATTTTACACTTTTTAACACTGTTGGGCATTGGTTGCACCTCATTAGTACCAGTTTGATATCCAAATACAGCAATATGAAACAGAACACTGACCAGTCAACTTTTGCAAAGGGCTTTTCACTGCGCTGCAACACGTGTCACTGCGTTTTTAGTAACTTTTGAACCGTTTGAGCTACAAATTTTGTTTCCATTCAAATCTGCAGTAAATAAATATGCAGCAGATGATGGATTACGTGCCAAATGCAAAATTATTCGAAAGACACAGCAGCTGTACAATCTCATAATTCCACTGGCCCTGATATGGCAGACCACATGCGTGCGCACTTGCTACAAGCAATGTTTGTGATAATTTCAGGGAAATCAACAGTAAAAAGCAGGCCACCAGCCCATTAAACAGGCCTACCAACAACCAAAAAGAAAGAGCCAAACACTGACCTGTTGGACCAGCTCTTCTGGCACGGCCAGATTGCCCTACAGACCAGTCGAACTCTGCCAACACACCACCTCAGAAAGCACTAAAAGAGTGCTTTCTTAACTATTAAACTGCAGGCCATTAACACCCAGTCAGTTGTACTTGTTTGGTCTGAAAGCGATTTATTTCCCAAAAAGGAGTATATGATCAAACATTTTATCTATTTGATAAATTTTAAATGCATTCTTGGGGGCCTGTTGCTGCACTAAGGCAGTGGTCTTCAAACTTTTTAATGCAGCCGCCCCCAGTGAAAACATAAAATTCATTGGACCAGGCTCTTCACAATCCTATTAAGTTGACTACATTTAAATATATCTCGACTTATTTAAACACAAATCGTGTTTAAGCATTGCAGGTAAATTCTGTTACAGTTTTCAAAATGAAACCAAATACATGATTGCCAAACATACCGTTCTAGTCAGGCAGGCCTTACTAATGTGTAAAAGTATTCACAGTGTGACTGTTAGAAACGGGAGTGGGCTTTTGAAGAATATTTGGAGTCCCTTCCTTTTTGACACATACTCCCAGCGAGGGTATCATTGACAAAAGATGTTAATGATGGCCCATTAAAGAGCTACTACTATTGCTCATTTTTAGGTCTCGCCTGTCGATGCGCATGCGCATCGAGCTTGCGAGACTATTGGGGCTTAAACAGTCTTTAACCAACTTGCAAGGAATCGTGGCGATTCCTTGCAGTGCCCGTGAAATTCAAGCTTAATGCGCATGTGCATTGAGCTTAAAAGCGCGTGCACATGCCCCCAGCCGCCTGCTTGCATGTATTTTCCCTCAGCCGCACTCCTCCCACACCCCCGCTCTGCCCCCTCCCCTGCCTGCCGTGTCGCGTTTCTTCAGTTCCCTTAGCCGCACTCCAGGCCCCTGCTGCTTTCACACCCTCATGCCGCTCTCCCCGCTCCGCCCCCTCCCCTGCCCGCCGTGTCACATTTCTCCTCCACCCTCCCCACAGCAATGCCCTCCGTCTTGTTTTACCCGTTTCTTCTTTTCTCTATCTGTCCCGCGTCCCTTTCTCTCTTTGCCTCGCAGCGTCTTTTTTTTGCTTCTGATGCCCGTATGTTTCTTTACAGTATCTCAAGCATGCCAAAAGTTCTTTTGATTTAAACATAAAAAACGACCATGTCTAGAACTTAAAGAGCAAGAGATTAGTGCCTTTCGTTTTTAAACTCTGATTTCCTCAAACAAACATGAGCCCGCGTCCCTTTCTCTCTTTGCCTCGCAGCGTCTTTTTTTTGCTTCTGATGCCCGTATTTTTGTGCAGGCAACCGAGGGGTTCATTCATGGCTGGCCGGTGGCCGGCCGTACTTTCAGTTTCCTGCTTCTCCAGCTCCTTCCTCTCTGCTGGAAACAGACAAAAGGCGCCAGTGGTGCACAACATAGACGGAGCCATCCGGCTTAATGATTGCTTTGGAATTCCATGTGTTAACAGTAAACAGACCAGAGGCGCCAGGAGAGCACAAGCCACACAGAGTTGAACCCCCACCTCCCCCTCTCGCCTTAGTCAAACGAGGTGTTTGTAACCAAGGCTGCGTCTTCTTTGGTGCGTTTATAATGTACATGGGATGTTTGGGTTCATGCTGGGGAGCGCTGCAGCCATTGACTCTCCCCCAGCCCTACCCTCCTTTGGCTTCTATAACGCACTGTTGTAGTACTGTTAAGGTGGGCTAAAATACAGGCACTTTCTTCTAAACTAAACATATGTTTGTCGTAATCTCTTTGTTTTAAAGTGCAAACAATGTTTTAAAATGCTGCCGCTGTTAGTTACACGAGGTGTTTGTAACCGAGGACGCTTCTCCACATGATCGCCTGCCTCTCGCACACATGTGAGTGCGTTTCAACTATGTTTTATTAGTACCGTGCTGTGTGTTGGCTTTTTCATATGTTGTCATGGGTCTATATTTTTATAATAATGGCAGCGCTTTAGGCAACGCCACCTGCAGATAATTACCTGGACGTCTGCTGAGGCAATCAGCAGCGCTGCTCTCGAAGAATAACACGGGGGTACATAGCAGTGCCACGCGACCGGTCCGGCGCGCTCTCCTCCCTGCTACCGGGGGCCAAGACAGGCAGGGATATCCTTAAATTGCACAGCCAACGAAACTCCAGGGCAAATGTGGTAAGGGGATAAACAAGGGCACGGCGAAAACATGGCATCAGTCACCGCATGCAAAACTCGATTGCTGTTTAATTTCCTACCCCACCACCATACACGCATACAACCACTCACACATACAACCACTCACACATACAACCACTCACACATACAACCACTCACACATACAACCACTCACACATACAACCACCCACACATACAACCACCCACACATACAACCACCCACACAACCACCCACACAACAACCACTCACACATACAACCACTCAAACAACTACACACACAACCGCACACACAAACACACACATCTGTCGCACACACATCTCACACACGCAACGCCACTCACACACGCAACGCCACTCACACACGCAACGCCACTCACACACGCAACGCCACTCACACACACAACGCCACTCACACACGCAACGCCACTCACACACGCAACGCCACTCACACACGCAACGCCACTCACACACGCAACGCCACTCACACACGCCACTCATCCACGCAACGCCACTCATCCACGCAACGCCACTCATCCATGCAACGCCACTCATCCACGCAACGCCACTCATCCACGCAACGCCACTCATCCACGCAACGCCACTCATCCACGCAACGCCACTCATCCATTTGAAAAACGAAAAATGTCAAACTCTTCTATTGCGAGACCTATTGCATTTTCAATGCTTGTTATTCTATGGAGAATGACAACATTCCCAACAGTCTCTGCTAAGTGGGGAGCCTGCCCCAAACCTGAAAAACAACAGCCTACATCTGGCCTCAGGAATATGGCCTTGGGCACCGGCGAATAACCCACCTTCTGAATCCGACCCTGACTGAAGGCAGGTTAACAGGTCAAAAGCAGGGAATCATATGAAGCGTTTTAACGCTCCAATGGCCCTGAGAACAGCGGAAGTGCACAGTACATTTTTGTCCCCTGTGTCCCCCGACTCATGTCCTCCGTGTCCCCTCCACTCCAAAATCTGGGGGGGATATATTCCCGCATCCCCCGCACTTCCTGTGCCCATGCCGAGGTGAAATGCCAGATACGGCATAGGAGAGGCATGCTTGGACTGCAGAGATACAGGAAGAGCACCAAACTAGACTACAACAAACCAAACCCAAAGCAACCAGAAGGGAAAAACAACAAGCACAAACATAAATGAAGGGGTTACCACGAGGTCTGCATCCCTCAACCAAAAGAACTGAGTCAAACTCAAGATGTGTCACAACTTGGTGATAATGTGTCTATAACTTACAGAATTATGCATTGACTGTACCACAACGGAATGTACTATGGAAGGGTTTGGGTTTTGTCCAACTTGTCCACCTGACTTTGCCCAAATACAAGTAGTCTCTATCATGAATCTACATTCAGGCGATTCTTTACTTATTTTTTGCTATTTACGACTTTTTCAATACACCTTCATCTGTAATCATAACTGTTCTACCACTGCTGTGATAGTACCCAATTCACGATGCATGTATTTTTGGATATGAATTCTAACTGTATCTCTTATGCATTTTAAAAAAAATTTGCAGGGCCTGGAAGAAGTCACTTGTGTGACGAAACACATGTAGGCTGTGCTTTACGATGTCAGCTACTCCCTTTTGTTTAGGATTTCTACTTGGGTAATAAAGGGACTTGGATTCAACATATTGAAATTCGTTCTTATTGGATCACCTAACTGCGTTTTGGACTTTAATTTTTTAAACCGTGGATTGGATTACCTACTGAGTGCTATTATATCTTTCTGTATGCAGGGTGCAAACATTTCCAAAGGAAGAGAGTCTGCTGATACCTAAATATCACAGAGCCCCAAAGTTACCACTATCCTGACTTGTCATTCAAGAGGAAGCCTTCGGGAGCTCATAAGGTCTAAATTCTGATCTAGTGATGATGCTGAATGGTAAGATGCTACCAAGTCGTGGCTGATGAAGCTATTTTAAGAGCAAACCCTGCTACATCAGTCGTAGGTGCATCCAAACTTTGGTTATGTTTGCCAATATGGCATGCAACATAGTAAATTCCAGGTTGCTCAGGTGAAATTGTGTCATAAGCTTTGCAATCTATTGAACAGCAGACCTGGTGTCCGGGTTGCAGAAGCAAGATGAATTTCAACAAACCCCATTACCTTCGGCACTACCATCCATGATGCACATGGTATATGAAGGAGAAATACTGGTGAGTGGGATTTAGGGAAGCGAGTACCTTAGAAAGGATTTTTTTGTAGAAAATAAGCCAAAACGTCATGGTGTTGATGATGCTCTGTTCCTAATAATGAGAGAGATACAAACTGTGGATTTGGCTTCCCATTAAATGCCTGTACAGTTATTCACGAACATTCTCTCACTGCCCAGGAATGTAGACACTAAACCATGTGATATTTCACTTTGCAAGGCCTAATGGATGTCCCAAGCCCCTATCCATTCTACCTCCACTGAAGCTACAGATGATAAGAACCACAACCAAGGAGGGGAAAAGGGAATGGGATGAGAGATACTGGAAAGACATCAAGATTCATCAGGCCTTGACATGCATAGCACAGTAAGCATGAATGTGGCATGTATAGACAAGGTTTTTGGTGAATGTTGCTGCACTGTCAACAGTCACTTCTGATACTGTTCTAAAGTGCTGTTTGTGCATTCTGCTTAGTTTGGGATGAATAACGGTAGCCTGTTTTGTTTTTGCCACTCTTTCTTACTGGGATTCACTCTGAAGATTCCATGCTACCTGGTAAATATAAAAAGTAGACAGGGGAAGTGCTTTTGTATGCCCACAAGTGTTGTTCTTCATTTGTTTCCATGTCCAATAATGTTCTTTTGAGATGAAGCTGCAGTAGGAGCCCATGTGAGGACACAGATGAAAGATGCTATCGATCACGAGCCTGAACAGCAGCCAACTGCAAACCAGGAAACTTTAAAAGCATGTAGGATTTGGTTGATTGGGCACTGCTTATATGGGTAAGCCATGGGCAATATTGCACCATCGTGAGAGACCCACAAATCTCACAGGGATAATTATGTTCACACAAGATCTCATGGGATTTAGGAATCTTGTTTATGAGTCAAGAATGTTTCTGCGAGATCTCGCTTGACTTGCGAAAGTTGTGAAAAGTGCGATGACTTTTCTCCATCAAATATGGGCCCTGTAGCTCCTGTGAGGTGAACTAGTCATTCGCCTACACTCTGCCACACAGGTATGACCCGCACCATAGCCCAACCCACGTGCCATAAGCTTTGAGGGGTGCAGAAATCCACAATTCATTGGCCTTGTGATCACTCTAAGCATTCTATTCATTCATGACAATCCTACAACAATACAAGGAAACACAGTGAGCTGAAGTGTTGGATATTACACAAGGTAGGCACCTCCACAACTTAATAGAACATGACACAAAGCGTTGCTTGATGTTCTCTTCAATGAACTCAACAAAAGGAGTGCATCTTTTTCTGTCTTCATTAAATAAACATCAAACAAACAAAATGCCTTCTTACCAAACAGTCACAGGTCTCACACCATCTGAAGTGCATCAGTGTATGCCTTGTCAATAACTGAAATGCCATCAATGCATCCACATGTGACAGGTGTACTTCTCAGAAATGTACATCCTGTGCTTTCTATCCCTAAATATTCCATATTGAAATGTCGGCCACCAACTTAAGTTTTCTATTGACGTTATGAGCTCTTCAGACGAGAGGTTCCAGGGGTATTCTGGATGTATTTTCTGTTTCACATGCTTGAGTTCCCATTAAAGACTGAGTGTAGAAAGAGGAAGGTGACTGTGTGTGTAGTTTACATACTGTGAAAAGCAAAAATGGCCAAGGAGGTTTTGTACTCACATACCTGACATCTTACTCACACTAGACTTTGTGGTTGTCTAGCCATCCTTTGTGATCTCCTGCAACACTATATTGTAAGATTGTAAGGTATTCTGAGGCTTTGCCATGCCTGGCGCTGCCAATCAAGGAGACTTTACAGCCGTCCCAAAGGTGAAATCACATGGAATTCTGTCAGGAAGTCTATTGGCACCTTGTGTTATACATGACACCACTGTGGTTTGTAGGTAAAAAAAATACACACCTGCATTTACAACTTTTTATCAGCTGCCACAAACTGTAAGACATGCTGTGTCCTTGACATGAACACAGTCATCAACCATGTTCGAGTATTGTCTGAATGTTAGCAGAGTTGAGTTCTCTGCAGTGGGAAATTGGCTCAAATGTAATCGTGCACTATCACAATAGTTATGATGTAAGTCTCCTGTGCGGACAATATAACAGTTATGTCAGAAGAGATTAAATAAGGAGCATTTTGGCACAATGCAACTGCACCGGGTACCTTTGACTTTACTGCCTGATTCTCTGTCATCCATTGGCCTGGAAACTTCTTCGCTCATTGAGGAGAAGGTAGGTGTTAAACTGGACTACACATGACAACCCCAGGTGCCAGAAGTAAGGGAGATATTTCTTCATGGGGACTGTGGTGGAGCACAGCCCATCGCTGGATATGGTGATTCTGACGGACAGTGTATACCTGTTAAACTAAATTGAGGTAAAGTCTAACTGCTTTTATTATTTGCTGCATACCTTGCTTTGCATGCATTGTTTTGTACTGTCTGATGTTTTAAAGTGCACAGAAGGTGCTTTTGGGTAGGAGATGACAGGATATTGGATTGGTTGGGTAAGTAGGAATGGTAGGAGTCCTATAACAGTCAGTGTGCATGCAATTCATGCTGTCGGATGAGCAGACTCTGGAATTAGTACAGGAAAGTGGAAGATAGGCAGGAGCACCAGGTCCAGAAACAAAGACCTTTGAAGGATGAATGTGCTTGAAAAAGAGATTCTTGGTCCAGTCCCACTAGCTCCTTTGCCAGCTCCTCCGGGCGCACAACTGAAGAAAGGCTGAACACAAGGGGATCTTTGGGTGTGAGTGTACAATACATTTCCTTCATCCATCAAGGACATCAATTACAAACAAGCATTGAAAATGCAATAGGTCTCGCCCACGTTTAAGTTAAAGCAATTCTGTTTGTAATTAGGTGGCTTTTTAGCTTTGCTTTTATTAGTGTACATGACATGCATATTTATGCATATATGTATATGTATGCATGCATTCATATTTGTATTTATATAGATATGCAGATGTATATATATATATATGTATGTATGTATATATTACCTACTGGCGGTCGCCAGTAGGTAGTTATAGTTAGGATTGGCTACCATAGGAAATCCGCAACATTCTATTGGGAATAACTCTGGCGCCGGTTGAGGAATTTGTGTGTAATTTTCCAAAATTTTGGCCAGCTCCGCTCCGCTCTTTCCCTGGAAGTTTCGGGGGGATTCGTGAAGTGGGGGCTGAGAAAAAAGGGGGGTCCCAAAACGTGTTTTCCCCATGTTAATTTCTATAGGACGGTCTGACAAGTCTACAGCCCGAACCGCTGAACGGAATTACGCCAAACTTGGCAAAATTGTAGGGACTGGTACGCAGATGTGCCTTTGCTATATTTGGTGAAAATTGCTCCAGTGTTTTTTTTTTTAAATTAACTTCAAAAACACATATATATCTATAGGCGCGCTCCGAGCGCTCACAGGTGCGTACAGGGGAGCGCACCCGGCGTGCTACGGGAGTGCGCGAGCGGAAAGCTGATTGGCTGTCGGGTGTCTGTCAACATTCTAAACAGTCCGGAGAGTCCGTCATCTTGTGTCTCGGTAGAATCGAGACACAATAGGTGAAAAATAAAGGGGGAAATAATTAAAAGGGGGCAGAGTAGACACCCCCTGACCCCCTAGGTTTTCTGAGGGGGGCCTAGAAGGACCCTGAAGGGCAAAAAAACGTTTTTTTTTGTTTTTTTTCGTGGGGTAAGCGCTGGGTGCGTTCCCAGGCGCGCGCTCCGGTACGCGCACCCTGAGCGCACCACAGGGAAAAACAGTGTAAAAAATTATAGTAAAAAAATAATTTAGAGTGCTTAGAGGTAGGGTAGCTCTGAAAAGAGCTGTTGTGTTATGTGGGTGTTTTTTTGTACCTACAAGTAGGTACCAATGCAGAGTCTTATATTCAAGAGGAAAAGTCTATTCCCCTCATCTGTAAAATGCACACCATCTCTCCTATAGATGTCTTGCATGTTGTAGCGCAAGTTGTTGTGGTAAATGGAACCCATACCATAGTCTCTGAGGAAAGCAGAAACAGATTTATTTACATGTTTCCTTGCTTTTTCAAACTGTGGACCAAATTGGTTGGACCAGTTCCATTTTTGCCTTTGGCATATATTAGAAAAAACCAAGGCAATTGCCCAAAGATGTCCTTTAAAAGCATTTCCAGACCTACCCCAGTCAAAGTGCCCAAGTCATTGCCACCACAGTGCACAATTATACGGTCAGGGTGTGGTAAATGCATAAAGGATTTTACCAATGGTATCAATTGGTGACTCCTCAATCCTCTCTGTCCAATCCATACAATGTCCACATTTGGTAAATCAAGGTTGTAAATACCTCTGTTAGCTGTGTATTTTTGACTCCAGTGGACATAGCTATGACCCACAAACCAGACTTTTTGCATGTAGAAGGTAGATGTGCTTCTAGTCAGATGAGTTGTGGAAATGAAATGGCAGTTTGATTATGAAAAAAGTGCTTGGGAATCAGTGCAGTTGAAAAACCAGAAATGATTGGTGCTTTCTTAAAAATCTCCACTGAAAATTAGGCTGCATGCTTTTTTTTTGTAAGACGTCATTTAAATGGTTAAGAGAAAGTCATTTAAAGAAACATTGCATTTCATTAGCTAGTAGATTGAGAGGTCAAACAACCTTGACGTATTTTTTCGCAACATAGTATGATGAACTTGTGAACTGTGTGCTTGCTTAAGAGGGAGTTACCATGGTTACTTGCTGAATGAGCACTGGGGGGATGAGTGAATGTTATGTGAGTTTCAAAGTCTTGAAATGTACAACCAATTATTCTTTTCTTCCTCTCTCTTCCCATGCTTTGCTCTTTCACTGTTTTCCCTTCCCTTACTGTCCTTACTCCACTTCACTAATACCTTCTCTTACTCCCTCTGTCCTCTTACTTCTACACTCCTCTTACCTCATTCTCTCTCTGTTAGCCTCATTCTCTCTGACCCCTTAGTCTGTCACTCCTCTTCTATCACACTTACTTCCTATAACACAGCCACACTCCCTCACTTATGTTTCTTTCCTCTCTCACTCAGGGCCTCATTTATGAGAAATGACGCATTGCTGTGTGAAAGCAGCGATGCATCACTTCTCAGTGCGCTCTCCTTGCGACATTCCTGATGCGTCATATTTAATGTATGACGCATTATGTCGCAAAGAGTTACAGATACGTCAGTATTTCTGACGTATCTGTAAGCGCAAAAGTGATGCATTGCTGGAGTGTGTCACAAAAGTGACGCAACTCCAACAATGCATCCTTTCATATGGGGCCAGCCCCATGTGAAAGGGCCTGCATCCGTCTTACGCCTGCTGTGAGGTAGGCGCAAGATTTTGACGCAACGGTGTCCTAAAAGTGACGCAGTGAAATCTCATAGATTTCACTGCGTCACTTCTACGACCCTTCCTTGCGTCAATACGCCCCCTTTGCATACTTTACACCTGGCGCAGGTATAATGTGGCGCAGGGGTTTACAAAGTGACGCATCTACCTAGATGCATCACTTTGTAAATATGACTCAACAAGGTGCATTTTTTACACCACTGGTGCGTCATAAAAAGTGACGCACCGGCGGCGTAAAAGTGACGCATGGCCTCATAAATGAGGCCTTCAGTCTTCTACTCTCACTTTTTCTTTCACTTTCTCTGTCTCTTCACTCCCTTACTCACCTTGTCTCACACTCACTTGCCTATATCCAGTCTGTATCGCCACTCTCGCAAGGAGTTACAGATACGTCAGTTTTGCTGACGTATCTGTAAGCGCAAAAGTGATGCATTGCTGGAGTGTGTCACAAAAGTGACGCAACTCCAGCAATGCATCCTTTCACATGGGGCCAGCCCCATGTGAAAGGGCCTGCGTCAGTCTTACGCCTGCTGTGAGGCAGGCGCAAGATTTTGACGCAACGGCGTCCTAAAAGTGATGCAGTGAAATCTCATAGATTTCACTGCGTCACTTCTACGACCCTTCCTTGCGTCAATACGCCCCCTTTGCATACATTACACCTGGCGCAGGTATAATGTGGTGCAGGGGTTTACAAAGTGACGCATCTACCTAGATGTGTCACTTTGTAAATATGACTCAACAAGGTGCATTTTTTACACCACTGGTGCGTCACAAAAAATGACGCACCGGCGGCGTAAAAGTGACGTATGGCCTCATAAATGAGGCCTTCAGTCTTCTACTCTCACTTTTTCTTTCACTTTCTCTGTCTCTTCACTCCCTTACTCACCTTGTCTCACACTCACTTGTCTTTATCCAGTCTCTATCTCCACTCTCGCAAGGAGTTACAGATACGTCAGTATTTCTGACGTATCTGTAAGCGCAAAAGTGATGCATTGCTGGAGTGTGTCACAAAAGTGATGCAACTCCAGCAATGCATCCTTTCACATGGGGCCAGCCCCATGTGAAAGGGCCTGTGTCAGTCTTACGCCTGCTGTGAGGCAGGCGCAAGATTTTGACGCAATGGCGTCCTAAAAGTGATGCAGTGAAATCTCATCGATTTCACTGCGTCACTTCTACGACCCTTCCTTGCGTCAATACACCCCCTTTGCATACTTTACACCTGGCGCAGGTATAATGTGGCGCAGGGGTTTACAAAGTGACGCATCTACCTAGATGCGTCACTTTGTAAATATGACTCAACAGGTGCATTTTTTACACTACTGGTGTGTCACAAAAAGTGACGTACCGGCGGCGTAAAAGTGACGCATGGCCTCATAAATGAGGCCCTCAGTCTTTTACTCTCACTTTTTCTTTCGCTTTCTCTGTCTCTTCACTCCCTTACTCACCTTGTCTCACACTCACTTGTCTTTATCCAGTCTGTATCTCCACTCTTTCCTAAACATCACTGCTCTTTTCTTACCCTTCCATACCCCCGTTCCTTTACTACATTTTCTTCACTTATCCTCATTCCCCATGTTGACTCTCCTTCTCCTCACTCACCTTTCCCACACTCACCTTCTTTCAGTCCCCCTACTTCACTTCCCTTCCCCTCTTGTCCCTTTCTTTGCTTTCTCACTCATTTTCCTCTCCTCTCTCACTGCACTCCACTTCAGTTACTCTTTTTCATTTTTTTTAAGAATAGAGCTCTTTTTTGAGAATTGGAGGTAGTTCTGAAAATAACTTTTTTTCTTCTTTTTTCTTTTTTTCAACAAAAACAAAAACAGGGAATGGCAAACTGCTCAACAGGAGCAAAAACAAAAACTCAAAATTAGGGCTGGGGATGGCAGCGGTGGTTCTCTAATGCTCGAGCAATGTTCAAAATACTTTGTTCCCCGTAACAAATTAGGGCATCACAATGTTTGCATTTGATGGATGCCTCATTAAAAATAGGTTGAATATTTGGGATCAGCTGCTCTGGTCGCCCCCTCACCGATACAGTTGCTCCTCCAGTTGAAGTAGAGGCACCATCCCTTGGAGCCTCTCGTGCCAGAGCCCTGACACTTTCCCGGGCATAGTTCTGTGGGTGCCTCCTCTGGACGTGCCGAATCATGGTGGAATTTCCAAATTAATATTTTCTGTTAGGGTCACCCCGTGACAGGACAGTGTGACAAATTCGGCACTCCACCTTTGGAGCATTTACTTTTTTTTATCATCTGGAATGGAAAAAAACTTCCATATGAAGTGTTCTTTTACCCTGGGCTGGGGAGCCTCTTCTTAAATGAACCCATCTGAGTCCTCACTGCTACTGGAGGGTCTAGCAGTGTCATGTATTCCTATAGGTTCTGAATCGATCCCCCTATTCCTGACCCTATTCTGGTTAAACTAACTATCAAGTTAACTAACAGTCAGCCCATGAGGCAAGAAAAGCCCCCATGATGCAGATACCGTTATCTGACGCAGTCACACTATGGCACAGGAACGTGTTATCTGATTAGGTCATAACGCTTGAGATCTAATTAGACAAGCGACATTCCTCCAGCCCCTGATAAGGCATACGACGTTCTCATAACAAATCAAACCTATGACAACCTGGAAAATCCGTGCGGCCATTGTTTTGATTTCACAGAGAACTTTAGTAAAGAATGTGCTAACGAGCAAGTCGTATGACATCTTTATTGACGTATCTATGTCCATCTTTACGTCAATCTCGGCACCTTTAAGGTATAAATATTGCCGATCTTGCCCTATGCAAACACACGCGTGGTGACAAGACGGAGCAGCCATACTTGCCGAAGCCGAGAGCAGAAGCAGACCCCGCTGGCGCAGCCCCGCCTTCCTGACGCGCTGAGAGACGCGCTGCTATCTCAAGCCGAGAGACCCAGCACCGGCGTTTCTGGGCAGCCCTCGCAGGCAGCCTGGAATATCGAGAGCAGAGAAAGAGATACCATTCCTCATTCATCCTAAATTCCAGGTACAGAACTGAATAACCCCTCACAGAGAATTCTTTAGTTATTCACTTGGCAAAAACAAACTTAACTTAAACTGTAACTTTCTATTCCCGCCCACGCATTAGACTTAGGTCAGGTACACGGGGTAGGCGTATTTAGAAACACCAGTTGAGTACGTTTAGTCAAATGTATATGTGTATGTAAATATATTTTAATCATTTTAAACATCATATGGCTCAGAAACCATATCAATGTTTTTACAGTATTATTTTATACTATTGCTTTTAATGTATGCACTTTACTTAACTATAAGTATTGCAATAATATCGATCCATTTCTCTTGTACGAGAAAAGAGACTGATCAATAAATAACATCTTTTATTGAACACGCCCGTCTCTTCCTTTTCTCTACATTCTGATGAGACTAAGAATGCACGTACTGACTGAGTAAAATAATTGCCTTGTGCTCACACGACTCTCGAGATTGACTCTTGATTAGGGGAGAGCAAAGTTGTCATGTTCTATGGTTGTCAGAAACTAAATCCCTTCTTGTCTAATCAGGGAAGTTAATTCCTCCTTGAACATTCGAGAAAGTTTCTAGCGAACTCTGAGCTACGCTGGCGAACCCAAAAATTAAGTCTAGTATCGACAGTAGTAGACCTAGTTAACGTCTGGTCTAGGCCTTTACTGCTGTAGCTATTATTCCAATGAGCAGAGCCTATTGGGAAAATAGGAGCTACACTACATGGCGCCCAACGCGTTTGGAAAGGGCGATAAAACTAACGTAAGACATTTAGAGTAACTCAGTCGTGCTTTCTCACTCAGACCCCTTTTTTCCATTATACTCCAAAGACGTCTGGAGTGGGTGAAAGGTAATATCCTCCAAAACCTCGCAGGAGGGAACTCCTATGTATGGTTCTTGGTATAGTCAACGTTGAAGGATAAAAACATTCCCAAAATATTGTGCATCTAATCTCTGTTTCCATAAAGAAACCTGATCTGCAAACAAACATAATACCATCCTGTCTGTAAAATGGCAGAGAGTGATGATGAAAGAGAGGCAGTTAGATTAGCAACTGAACTCGCAGATGCTGATGCTACCATGCAAGCAGCAGACCCGAATATAACACTCATTCCGGTCATTAAAAGGAGATCTATAACCTTAAAACTTATAGAAAATGGACTGACACCTAGAGGTGGCACAGTCATATTCGTAATCGAGGCACACGAATATCGGCAGACAGAGGTATACTATTCATGGATACATTTTCCAGCAGCAAATGCTGTAACAAAGTACTTCCACTATTACAAAGTAGAGGAACCTCCTGAAACGTACACTCCTTTCGAGGAGGTGGAAGTACCACTCAACTTCCAAGAGCATTTGCTCTTATTTGATGGCGCCCTAAAACATAACAATCACATTACAAGGCTCGGTCCTTTAGGAAGACCAGGAGCAACGTGGCCGGTCTTAGCCGGATACACACCACATCCAGACATCGAAAGAATGCCTGCAGCAGAGCTGTTAATACAGCTAAAACAACTACTAAAAATTCATAGACAATTAGTTCAGTATGTAATGCGGACTTCAACAATTCAGCCAGTGATTAAACTTCCACAGCTGACCCCTCACCAGGGGAACACAAATAAAATTACACCACAGAACATCCAATCCTGCCTAGGTAAAGTTCCAGCTAAACAGGAACAGATACCATTCTGGTTGGCACAGAAAATTACCCAAATAGAGGCGGTGTTTCCTGACACCACCCCATTAGAAAAACACAGGATTCTGACTATATGTCTCCCAATGGGAATCGCACCACACATAGAGGACTGTGACACTTGGGGTACAGTCTTTGCTTCCATCTACACAAAAACGCACGGTGTTCCATCCATTTCGGTAATACCAGATGTGCTAAAACAAATTCAAGATGAATACGGTCCAGAACCTGCTTTAACTCTTGGTATGAAATTACTAAAAGACTTCAAGCAGGTCTCGGCTATATTATTAGCCAACATAAAAGGTGAGGCAGCAAACGTGGCGATCCGCCAGAGGTTAAAAGAGACAGATATAGCAGACCAACCAGCTGAAATTGCCAGAATCATAGAAAAATCCTATGAAGAACTAGGCAGAGATAGTCTAGGTGGAATACCAGTAAAACCGCAACTGACTACAAGTCCAGAAAAAATATTTTTTAATAATAATTCACCAAAAAAGAACTGGGATGGAAACAAACAATCCAATCCTAAAGAAAAGAAATTCCAGTCCCGAGGGAGGTCTCCCAGGCGAAGAGAGAAATCTCCAAACCAAAGACAGAGGTCACCGCAGAGTGACCCCTCTGGGAATAGATATAACCTTAGAAATAGGGATAATATTAAAAAACCTGATAGATATCAAGACATTGATACACGTCCCTCTCAATCTTTTCAGACTTCCTCGCAGAAATCGGAAAGAAGAGGACGATCAGAAGAGCACGCCAAGTCCAAAGACAAGGAACCTGCTCAGCTAAAAAAGAAATTACAATTTCCAAAAAAGAAGGTAGCCAGTATCAAGGTAGTTAAAAATGCCGAGAATACTGAGGACACAACTGAAAAACGGAGAGTGGGCTCAGACAATGCTAGACAGCGCAGCAGAGGTGAGCATAGCTCGCAAAGTCCTTATGAATCATCTGGAGACAGTGGACACGAATGAATACCTTCAAGTGGAAACTGCAGACACCAGAGTTAGCAAGCCCCACAAGATATACGAGATAACATTACATATAGAGGGAGATAAGACTAGGAAAATAAGGGGACTATTTTGGGATAACCTCTCAAAGGGTTATGACATCCTTCTAGCTGAAAAAGACTGGCCACCAGAGTTTGTCAGGGAGTGCCCTCATGGCGAAGAAGTAATTATGCCTGCCTTCTCGAATCAAATCCCGATTCATAAAAAATACACACTTGCTAGAAAGTGGGCAGTGGCCTTAGCACCTGCTTTATATAAAAATCATGTAGGATGGGATGAGGACTCCCCTCCTCACAAAATCCAGTTAAAATCACAACCTACTGCACAAAGGCAGTACCCAATTAAGCAAGAAGCTAAAAAACAAGTAAATGAAATACTAGATCAACTAGAATACCAGGGGGTGATTGAAACTTGCACCTCACAAATGAACAATCCTTTGTTTCCGGTCTCCAAACCAGACAATTCATATCGTCTAGTTTTGGATTACCGACACCTTAACACATGTTGCAAAACTTTTGCAGTGCAAAACTCACACAGTGCTGCACTAATGAATAACATAGTGCGCAAAAAATACAAAACAACCTTGGACATCTCCAATGGATTCTTTTGTCAAAACATAGCACCAGAGAGCAGATATTTAACTGCATTCTCAGTAAATGGCACTCAAAAACAATTCTGTCGGTTAGCCCAGGGGTACAAGAACAGCCCGGGGGTATTCTCAGCGAGAGTAACAGAATTACTACAACTATATGATGATGAAGCATTATCTTATGTCGATGACATTTACTTAACAGATGATGACTTGGAGACTCACTTGAAAAGGGTGAACACCATAATACTTGGGTTCGCTGCAGAGGGTTACAAATTCAACTTTAAAAAGTCCAGAATTGCCCATCTGACGGTCCTATTCTTAGGATATGAGTTATCAAGTGAAGGCAAAAGCCTGGCTGACAATTTCCTAGAGAAATGTGCCGTAATCCAAGCTCCTAAAACACTAAAAAACCTACAGTCGATTCTAGGTTTCCTAAATTTCGGAAGAACATACATTGCAAATTACGCAGAAAGGGTCAAACCCCTTTATGATCTAATTAAACCAGACTTTAAAAGATCCAGTTGGACTCAAACACACACAGAAATTTTGAGATCCTTACAAACAGACATGCTAATTAAAACAAAATTAGAAACACGTGATAACACACGCAATCTTGTGATTCGAGTCATCCCAGGGAGATGCGGATTCACATACCTGACTTCTAATGAAGGAAAAAAGGTACCAATTGCATTCAAATCACACTTGTACACAGAAGCTGAACAGAAATTCAGTAATACAGAAAAAATCATTCGTGCAGTTCAAACCGCAATAGCTAGAGAAAAAGACATAGCTGACGGTAGACACATCACAGTCAGAACAGCAGAATCAGCCTTTGAGGCACTAACACCTTGTAATTTACCAACAACAACATTGAATCCGGAATGGATACAATGGGTGAATTCAATCACAACGGACAAAGTATACTACTACTTTGATCCAGAACTAGAAGAATTAAAAAATCTAAAATATGAAAAGACGTATCCTCTGCCAATCGACATTCTGCCTCTACGACATTACGCCTGTGTAATCTATACAGACGGACATGCTCAACCCTCCGTTTGGGGAGAACATGCATACAACCCCACATGTGAGATTACAAAAGAAGTGTGGCGCGGAGGTAAACTAAGACCTCTATTAACAAAATCACACTCAGTAGAAACAAATTCAGAACTACAAACTGAAATAATAGCTTTGAAAATGGCGCTAGATAATGCGGATCGCGAATTCCCGACACTTATAGTGTCAGATTCATATTACTGCGTCAAAGCATATAACAAGGATTTGCAGACATGGATTCAGAACGGTTACAAAGATGACACAGATGCACCAATAAAGCAGAGACTGCTCTGGGAACAAGTAGCTCTTTTGAAAAAAGAACTACCAAAGACTCACGTGACTCACTCACTGAGTCATCAGCGTGATGGCGTTCACGTTGTAGGGAATTCATTGGCTGAAACAGCCGCAGCGGCAGCCACTAAACCGGCTCCCGTAGATCGAAAAAAGCGTACATTAAAATACATTGATGGTGAAACAATGCTGGCGGTGAAAACGTCATCAAAAGGCGACTGCTCAGTGTACCGATCAACTATCCACTCAATTATACATACATAATCGATGCAAACTCCGTCCCTTTTGCTCGAATCCCTGGAGTGGGGGATAGAGTAATTCCAAACATGGACAGGAGAAACTTGTTAATCGCAGACGCACACATGGGCGAGGGTCTCAGACACCTTAAATTAAAAGATTCTCTGGAAGAATTACAATCACGGTACTGGTGGCCAGGCATGAGCCTGCATTACACCATGTTTGTAAAAAACTGCCCAAACTGCAACAGAGATCGCAGTGGGGAGAGAAACAGTTTAATACCTCGTCGTATCAAGGCAGATAATATTACCTGCATAAAGAATGGCTTGCGATTAACATATACAGGCTAGTTTCCACTTATAATGTAGATCACCAGCACTCGGCTGACGTCCGGACTATTATACAAGATTTGCGAGTCTAAATGGCATATACGCTAAGAGCATGTTACGTTCGACCATTGTTTTCACTCTGGCACACCAGCCTGGGGGGAAACATGGCCAAATGAGCACAGCCCAGCGGGAATCTTCTCACTTCCTTCCTGAGGGTACTGGATGGTGTAAAGAAAAAACCAAGGCAAAAAGCAATCTATAATGGAAAGGATATTAGGTTCGGGAGCTGGGTGGGTCAAACATCTAATAAGTGTCCAACGTAGTCTAAATAACTTGCCAAGAAATTCTCTGAAGGGATTCAGTCCGTACGAATTATTATTTGGAACTAGGATGTTGATCTCTGACCTTGATAGTCAGACTTCAGTGGTGAAAGAAAAAACCTTTGATGTCAAAGACCGTTTGGCTATTTTGCAGGACTTAAACAAAACAAGAAAAGACCTGAGCAACATACAGTTGAAACAACAGCCAACGACCACTGAAGAATCACCACCTGTCCCAGCAAGACCTGTCTGGATTCCAAAAGTCGGGGATCTAGTCAGGGAAAAGATCGCGGTAAAGAAGGAATTTGGGCCTTCCTACAGAAAAGCAGTTCCTGTCTTGTCTGTCAACGGGACAAGATCAGTTGTACTACCGCCACTTGCTGGTAAAAAGGAGAACCGAGTTGTATCCATCGACCTGGTAAAACCACAACATGTGGCCAATAACAAACAGTAGGCCAAGTGGACTCCCAATAAGTAGCAGAACACCAAGGTTTGCTACCAGCACAGAGGTCCTAACAAAAAGGCTCATCACATTCGAAACGCCTAAAAAAGAACAAGAAGGACTATGCAACAATGCAATAGAACTCAGACCTCTGAAAACCCAAATAAAGACATTTAGCAGAGACACACCAATCTATACTGAAGTACCAAGTGAAAATGCAAAAAACAGAAATCATGAACCAATTGGAACAATTGACAGAACTGCATCCGGTTACTTCATCAACTTCGATGATTCCTCTGACGGCTTCCGTGAATCAAAGACACAGCCATCATCAAAATCCTTTAAAGACAAAGCGAAGGAACTTTTGAAACAACTGAAAGAAACATATCTGGTTTCTCCATGGATTGAATTTTGGGTGGGTTTTGGTGCATTTATCCTCATACTTTGGCTCATCATGGTATTTACTTTGGGACGCTTCATTGAGGGAAAATATGCTAAAATGGACACAGCAAGTCAGAACATCAACTTGGTCCTCAAACCACACACATCTTCACACGTCGAGAAAAGAGAACTTTCTTCAGCCAACTTCACAGCCAATCCTATACCTGGTGGGGTAGCCTGGGACAACACTGACTATGAAATTTATGGTCCGGTCGAGATCCTGAAATATCCACACCAAATCAAGATCTCCTTGAGTGACTTTGCAAAACCAAACTCATTTGCTGATGATTGGGACTTCGAAAGTATTAACAACATGATGTCTGACTTAGTAATGTCTGCTAAATTTACAAAACATGATTATTTGCAAGGTTCTACAAATTATGATAGTATGTATTGCTATAACCATTATGGTAACCATTTTTTACATAAATCTGCACAACCTAGAAATGTTTTAAGTTATAATCAATGGGAACATTGTGCTACACCTCCAAAAGGAAGCTCTAGAACCGTATATGACAAATATTCATATTTTTCAGGTTTTAACATAAGTAATGCTGAAACATTTTATTTTAAATTGTCAAACAAGACAGGGACCAAAACCATGATAACCAACACAAAATTGATATATTCAGATTCATTCTTTGAAAAAATGAATACATTTGGATTTCATTATTGGGACAAAAATGTTGATTTGA
Source organism: Lissotriton helveticus (assembly GCF_964261635.1). Lineage (NCBI taxonomy): Eukaryota > Metazoa > Chordata > Amphibia > Caudata > Salamandridae > Lissotriton > Lissotriton helveticus. The sequence continues at coordinate 680,880,147 of NC_136072.1, read as the reverse complement.
AAAGTGTTTGGGGTACAAAAGAATGGCAAGTACAGGGTATAGAAGCTTTGTTTAGAGCCTGCATGATCCCAGAACAAATGATATTTTTAAATGACACTGTTCAACAAACCACCTGTCTTGGCTTAGCCAAAATCAAAGATTTAATTAAACCGTCTATTCCAAAGCCAACAATGTTTAGCAATAGCTCTGATACAGATGAAGAGATAGACGTAAACCATATACTAAACCGAAACAGAACACATCCTGATTGGAAACAATGGTTGATCTGGCCCACAGATACAAATAACTGTCAAGATAGATTCCTGAATAAAACACAGGGTTTCAAAATGACCAGGCCAGACCCTAGATATCCCCAAAGACATCACCCAGGGATAATAACAACCTACAGTGTGGGCAAATTATGCCTTCAATGGCTACAAACTTCCACACTGCCTGAAATTAAGCAACACCTAACTTTACTTACTGATGGTGCTGACTTGCGTGATTTCATAATGGGACCACGCAAACAGCGTCAAAAGCGTTTCATAGCAGCCTCTGTATATGCAGCATACAATGAGGCCTGGAAGGTTACTCAAATTGAAACAGCAGAAAGAATACGGGAAATTGACCGTATTAATTTGGGAAAATCACTATCTGTAGTGGACAATGGGTTAATGACTCTGTCCTCCAGAATTTTTTCATTGGACAGCATTGTGTCTTCAGCAATCGATATATTATCGCAAGACTTACTGTTATTACAACATGGTCAGTCACAATTGCGTTCCATTGTACAGCTTGGCTGGACGTTACAAAATCTGCGTTCAGGCTACGTGCCTTGGCGTTTAATCAACACAACGTCACTATTCCAAATCTTTAACCTTACTGATAGACAAATCGGTATGGCGCAGAAGGGTGCTGATTATACAATCTTGAGCATTGAAAAACTAGAAAGATTACCAATGACAATGTCAGAACGACCTGTCAGTGAATGGATAATCCACGGAATCATAAATATTCCAATCTCAACCTTCAGGTTTCAATACTGCCAAAAATATATACAGGCTGGCATGTACGAGAAATTGGGAAAGGGGTACCTTAAAACAACTTGGAACCTGCCCTATTCACATGCATGTGTCAGTAATAAAGGACAGAAAGTGTTTCTTAGTGGCAACAATTGTGCTATGTCACTAAGCGGCACGCTTCTGTGTAACGGTATTAGTTTGCACGGAGCCTGTGAAGGGAATTCGTACAACCTTTCATGTCACCAGCAAGGCGCACCTGCAACTGAAATAAAACCATTCTTTCAAAGACTCTATAATGGGAGTTACATTCTTATTGTAGACCGCAGATGTTGTAGTCTTATGCCCGGGACTCCTTATCTAGTCACTACGACGGCGAAGGTCAAGTGCTGTGGACGTTCTTTATTCCCCAGCTCCTTTCCAGACAGGGAGGTAAGGGCATGGCCCAGTTTGAAAATTACTTCTATTCGAATAGATACTTTAAGCAGAATGAAAACAGTGCTTCTTCAGACGCCTACAAGGCTCACGTCATCAAAAGAAACGTATGATCTACAAGTCGCAAGGACGACTGCAGAGATACATACATTATTATCAACTAATTCCCCCGTACATTTCGCGGAAATCCTGAGCGAAATCTTAAATATTTCTGATACCACTGGGGTCTCAAAGGTATTTAAGACAGTATTTTCGATGGCATTAACACCATTCAAAGCCATACTGGGTATTTTTCCAGATTTCGTCCATTCGATTTTTGGCGGACTTCCCCTGATCCTGGGACTAATTGCAGGAATCCTATTCTTAGTCCTTATTTTTCGTTATGGCAACCCATGTCACAGATCAAACTCTCGCGACAATGGAAGATACAATCCTAGCCATTGGATACCGGGACCGGATATCAAAAATCCTGGGACTCTCCCGGCTTAGAGACCTAAACATGACCTGGTTTCTATCATTTCGACCAATGTGGCAAAGGTGTGTTTTACCTGTACTAAGGTGTCTGCTATGCGGAGAAGAATGCGTGTTAGACACCTGTCTGACGCTACAATCGGATGCGCCAGTGGATGCAGATACACTGTTGGTTCCTACCAAGGTTCACGCTTTGTGCTGCCCTCAAAGGCTGCCAATCCTGATGACGGCATTCCTGGAATCTTCACCACTGCGATTGAAGAGTAGTGAAGTTCAAGATGAAAGCAGCATCGAACAGGTACGACCTTCTGTCAGCAATGCGAATCAGAATGTCAATGCAGATAATCATGCGCACGAATGCATGGTTACCCCTATTTCCGACTTAGTGGAACTTTCCCATGAAGCTGTTGACAGTTTTTTCGAAAGCCTGAATGATATGATGTTCTCTCCAGAACAGAAATAGAGACTTTAGAGCAAGCTCGCACACGGCGTTCCCTGAATTCGGCCTTCAACTTTAAAAATAAAGTCACATGAACAATTCTTCCCACCAGTTCACGGACAACAATTTTTTTTAGCAGCCCCAAATTATTTTTCACAAATTTTTCGGGACACTTATCTTCTGCTTAAAGTAAGAAAATATTCCTAGAGAACTAAGATTTCTATTTTTAGATACTTTATAAACTTTAGTTGCCCGCTGGGATGTTCACAAATATTTTATTATGTGATGAGATGGTCTCGAACTTTCTTTCTGTATAGCCATATTAAGAGCCATTTCATGTGTATTTCTCATATACCAAATAAGCAATAATGTCTACAAATGCGTAGCATAGCTTAAGTGCATACAATATATATGACTGCAATTTTTCAGTATATTTGAAAATTTCAAAATGCATTTATGTATTTTGGGGTGGTAAGGTATACACTGTTCTCTATAGTATGTTGTACTATGGTATACTATGCATAGATTAGTAAATATGACCATAGTTAGCGTGGAGTGGGTGTCATGTATTCCTATAGGTTCTGAATCGATCCCCCTATTCCTGACCCTATTCTGGTTAAACTAACTATCAAGTTAACTAACAGTCAGCCCATGAGGCAAGAAAAGCCCCCATGATGCAGATACCGTTATCTGACGCAGTCACACTACGGCACAGGAACGTGTTATCTGATTAGGTCATAACGCTTGAGATCTAATTAGACAAGCGACATTCCTCCAGCCCCTGATAAGGCATACGACGTTCTCATAACAAATCAAACCTATGACAACCTGGAAAATCCGTGCGGCCATTGTTTTGATTTCACAGAGAACTTTAGTAAAGAATGTGCTAACGAGCAAGTCGTATGACATCTTTATTGACGTATCTATGTCCATCTTTACGTCAATCTCGGCACCTTTAAGGTATAAATATTGCCGATCTTGCCCTATGCAAACACACGCGTGGTGACAAGACGGAGCAGCCATACTTGCCGAAGCCGAGAGCAGAAGCAGACCCCGCTGGCGCAGCCCCGCCTTCCTGACGCGCTGAGAGACGCGCTGCTATCTCAAGCCGAGAGACCCAGCACCGGCGTTTCTGGGCAGCCCTCGCAGGCAGCCTGGAATATCGAGAGCAGAGAAAGAGATACCATTCCTCATTCATCCTAAATTCCAGGTACAGAACTGAATAACCCCTCACAGAGAATTCTTTAGTTATTCACTTGGCAAAAACAAACTTAACTTAAACTGTAACTTTCTATTCCCGCCCACGCATTAGACTTAGGTCAGGTACACGGGGTAGGCGTATTTAGAAACACCAGTTGAGTACGTTTAGTCAAATGTATATGTGTATGTAAATATATTTTAATCATTTTAAACATCATATGGCTCAGAAACCATATCAATGTTTTTACAGTATTATTTTATACTATTGCTTTTAATGTATGCACTTTACTTAACTATAAGTATTGCAATAATATCGATCCATTTCTCTTGTATGAGAAAAGAGACTGATCAATAAATAACATCTTTTATTGAACACGCCCGTCTCTTCCTTTTCTCTACATTCTGATGAGACTAAGAATGCACGTACTGACTGAGTAAAATAATTGCCTTGTGCTCACACGACTCTCGAGATTGACTCTTGATTAGGGGAGAGCAAAGTTGTCATGTTCTATGGTTGTCAGAAACTAAATCCCTTCTTGTCTAATCAGGGAAGTTAATTCCTCCTTGAACATTCGAGAAAGTTTCTAGCGAACTCTGAGCTACGCTGGCAAACCCAAAAATTAAGTCTAGTATCGACAGTAGTAGACCTAGTTAACGTCTGGTCTAGGCCTTTACTGCTGTAGGTATTATTCCAATGCGCAGAGCCTATTGGGAAAATAGGAGCTACACTACAGCAGCAGCCATGATAATCCAAAAGAGATTAAGCAGGAAAAAGACAGGTCTTGCAGTCACAAAAGTGAAAGAAGAAGTGAAGGAAATGGGTGGGGATTTCATTCTTTGGAAAAAATTTTTTAGCAATCAATGAAAAGAGTTATTTTAAGGTCACATGACTTGACGCGCTTACGCTGCGCGCACTGCAGCGCTTCCGGGGGCGCTTACGCGGCGCGAACGTAGGCGCTTCCGAGGGCGCTTACGCGGCGCGCCTTAGTGACGTTTTGGTAGCTTTACAGAAATGCAAAATCATTTTCATTCGGAAAATCAAAAATACTACTTTTACAAGTATGGTACTGAATGTCTTGCATTATTATTTAGTTTTCATACATATTTTTTTTTACGAACGCAGAATTAGCGCTCTCGCTGCGCTCTCGGGAGAGCTTACCGGTGCGCGCACCCTGAGCGCTCCAAGACAAAATGATACGGGTAAGCTCACCGGTGCGAGCACCCTGAGTGTACCAGGAAAAAATGTAAAAAAAAAAAATATACATTGAACAAATAATTTTTTGTTTTTAAAAAAAATATAATTATTGTAAAAAACAGCTAATAAAAAAACCCAAAAAAAACGTAGGTTACAAAGTCGATATACAAAGGAATTAGCTTTTAAAAAACTATGAAATTCACTGAAAAAACCATAGGTTTCACAAACGTTATAGTTAGGAATTAGCATTTAAAAAACCTTTGAAATTCACTGAAAAAACCATAGCTTTAACACTCATTATAGTTAGGAATTAGCATTTAAAAAACCTTTGAAATTCACTGAAAAAAACATAGGTTTAACACTCGTTATAGTTAGGAATTAGCATTTAAAAGACCTTTGAAATTCATTGAAGGGTCTGGGAGGCAAGATGGCGGCGGCTTGTTAGACGCTGTGAGGCAGCTCCCAAGCCAGCACTTCGAAAGAAGCAGTATAGAGAAGGAGTATCGAAAAATGCCTCGCTAATAATAAGTAACAATTGAAAGTGAGGCACTTACCCTATCTCTTGCTGCAGTTGAGGCTGTTAATGCCCAAATGGCGAACCTGGCGTGATGTCCGAGATCAGAGCTGAGGATCAGCTGGACCCGAGTGCATTACAGCAGCGTTTCTCGTTCTGCACTTCCTTGATCGGTGTGCCTGTTCTGCGGTTCATAGCCCGCCTGCAGAGCAGTGGAGGAGCTGAGCGAGCTACACAAGTGAGACGGGACGGGCCCCCGGAGTTAAAACAGCCGGCTCGGCTCACGGTCACAGCTCCACCTCTACTGAGTCTCTCCTGCATCTCCTGCGGTATGGCGCCGAAAAACGCCGCTGCTGTAGCCGCTGCTGCAGCCAAGACGAGGGCAGCAAAGCAGGCTCTTCTTCGGGACAGGGAGCTAACTACTAAACGAGGCAGTACACGTCTGGAGGGCAGCAGTGACCTTACCGACCTCGATGCGGGAGCAGGAGCTGGTAAATCGGCAAAAGCTTCGAGACAACAGCCGAGCACACCTATTGCTGGTCCTTCTGTGATTGATTTGCTCCGGAAAACTCCCGCTTCAATGTCTGCTCCGGTCCTGATCCTGGCTCCTACACCACAAAACCCAGCAGTTCTGCCGATAACCGAGGCTATCCTGAGAGTCAACTCAAGGTCTACAGTGGCATCTAGTGGGCGAAGAGAAAACGGCATAACCAAGGAAAAAGAGAATAGGAATATTAGCGTAAATATTCCATTAACTACAGGAGAGGATTCCTCAGTGAAATGTATGGAGCCTACAGTCGTGGTGGCAGGAATATTAGATCCTACGGCTGGGGCGGATTCAGATGCAGAAATACAAGGTATGGAAAATCTTTCCTTGTGTGAAACTCCTGATTTTTCTACTGTTACGTTAACTTCTTTAACTTCAGTGACACAGATCAGTCCAGCAGGCGTATCAGCATCAGCGCCAGTAACAGAAACAGGACTAGAAACTACACCAACAGCCCATCAAGCCCCAAAGACTGTAGTTGTGCAGGAAATACTGCAAAATCAATCATCAAGCAATGCACTAGAGAGTGATCTCGGGACATCAGATTTTAGAGATATCACAAAAAATCTGGGCGACTTGCTGGAGGTCACTGATGGCAAGGAGAGGAGTGACAGAGATGCGATAACTTCCGACCCTACCGACACTGATAGGGATCCATCAGATTTTTATTCATTATCGGAAGGGATAGAAGATGCAAGATGGTCAGATGACTCTGAACTGGAAATCGAAACGAACACTGGCTCCGAGACGGAAAGTGACCAAGAGACGAGAACGGTAGAATCCAGGGAAAATAAAAGGACTATTATACGGAAGAAAAGGGCCCAGGGGCTGACGTGGGATTACTCCCCTTCGATCGCATTGGGGTCTCAAGAACATGCCACCGGCCCTCGTCCAACTCAACGGAGCTCTACACACCAACAGGATGCCACACTCTCCACGGTAATGGATACAGTCCTCCAGGCTATCGCCTCACATCGAGAAGAGACATCAAGGGATGGACGCAAAGCACAATTAGCGCTACATAAGGTTCAGGGTGTAGTGCGTAAATTGTCAAGATCTGTTAATACCTTCAACACCAGAATGACAGAGATGGAAGAACGAATAGTCATTAACGAGGCGGAGGCCACAGCCACAGCCACACAGGAAAAAGTAGAATTTCATGAAGCAGAATTAAGCGATGTCAGATGGAAGCTCGAGGACATGGAAAATCGCCTACGGCGTAACAACCTGCGCGTCCTTGGAATACCAGAAAATATTGAAGGTTCCGATATCCGAGCCTTCATCATCCAACTCTTTAAAGACACCCTTCCAGAACTCTCTTCATGGAATTGGGAGCTTGAAGTGCAACGAGTGCATAGAACTCCAATCACTTTGAAACCCACTGGAAAGCAGGGGGGTTATCCACGAGCAGTCCTTGTATTTTTTGGAAACTTTCTTCTCCGGCAAGCCATCTCAGAAAAAGCCAGGCCAGAAGCATGCAGGACCAGGGACTCCATTTCCTATTTTGTAAGACCTGATTTCTGCCACACGACGGTGGAAAGGAGGTGGCGTTTGCGGCAACTTATTAAACCCTTTATGGAGAAGAAAGCACAAGTCTACTTAAATAATCCAGCCAAACTGAAAGTGATATACAATGGCCAGACTAAATTTTTTACTTCTGAAATCAAAGCGAAAGAATTTTTAGATAGTCTCACTTAATGATTCACTAGTGATAAAACTAGAATAGATGGCCTTTTTTTAGTAGCCATTGGATGAGAAAACAGAGAATTCGGGTGCGGGATTTCAGTTAGTCTAGATGAATATAGAGAGCGTATTGGACAGTACTGAAACTCCATATGGATATACTAGAATAATTCGCCTCTATATGTCTCTCTATATTTTCCTAAAATTTTTTCTTTTTTTTCTTTTTTTTCTTCCATTCCCATCCTTCCTTCTTTTTCTTTTTTTTTTCTTCTTCTTTTCTGTGTTCATTTTTAGTCTGGGCCTGGCTTGGGAGTGTCTCTCCATCACCAAAGACTCTCATAGAGTCTAATTGCCTCACATTGCGGGTGGGGGAGGGTGGTGGGTGGGTTGCAGGGGTTTGGAGGGAGTGGGAGGAGGAGGGGGAGGGTAAAAGGGGGGGAGAAAAAACTGTAAAAATGAGTGCGATCTGTAGTATAAGAAACCTCAAAGAAGTTTTGGCGATTCTAATTTCTTTAAATAACTGGAGTACTTTACCATGTATTTTGGTTAACCTAAACAGGGAGAGGAATGTCAATTTGTATAATGAACTTAAAGTAGGATGGTGGTGGTACAGGTACAAAATATATTATAGAGATGGTACTGGTTTAATTGGAAACAAATTTGAATGGGGAGAGTAAAATTGCAATGTTGGAATATAGCAGGTCTTAATGATGGGAGAAAAAGGGCCCAACTCTTTCAACTGTTACGTCAAGACCCTGTAGACATCCTCTGTATTCAGGAGACCCACATAGCTGGCTGTGATAAAAATTTGTTACAAATTCCTGGGTTTAATTTGTTATCAGCAACAACACAAACGTCTAAAACACGGGGGGTCGCCATCCTAGCAAGACCCGGAATGGGGAGTCCTAGACGCCAACTTGTCGACAAGCATGGCAGGTGGGCTGTGGTTCAATTAGAATCAGATATAACCATTTGCTCACTTTATGGTTCTAATTTGGATGACCCACAACTCTTTATTGAACTAGAACTGGAATTGGCCTCCTGGGTCGGCCCACTAATTCTGTGTGGGGATTTTAATGTAAATATCGAAAAATTAGTAGCTAATCGACTCCCACAGAATTATAGTGGCCGTAAACCCAAAGTTTATAAGGCAGTATCCCATCTGATGGACAGTCACGACTTATTTGACGTTTGGGATATGTTGAAGCATAATGCAAATGCCTTTACCTATTATTCTTATCCCCACAACAAGTATGTTCGGTTAGACTACATTATGACATCATTACACAAGACAGCCTTAATAAACATAATTAAATCCCCCAAAACCATCTCTGACCACAACGCACTAACACTAACTTTTGAACTGGATAGTTTTAACAGACCTAATATCCAATGGTCATTTGACCGAAAGCTTCTTACTAACCCAGACTATATTAATCATATTACACTATACGCTCAATCTTTCTTCGATAATAACCAATACAGTGCACCCAGATTCAGTGTATGGGACTGTTTTAAGGCAGTAATCAGGGGAGAGACGATAGCGTTTGTAGCAAACCAAAAGAAAACTCAAGATAGTATTAATAAACAACTAAACGTAGAACTCACCAATTTGGAAATAGTGCATGCCAAACAAATCCAGCAAGGAATATCAACCGCCGATACACTACAAAAATTACTGATCCTTAAAACAGAAATTAATAGCTCGCTAACTCAAAAGCAGAAGAAATATATCAAGCGAACAGAGCTAGAATCTATGAAGCAGGGGAAAAAGTAGGGAAGCAATTAGCTCTCAAAACTAGACAAAAGCAAACATATAATAGGATAAAGAATATCGAATATGAGGGTCAACAACATACCTCCCCTCAAGATATTGTAGAAGTGTTTCGAAAATACTATCAAAAACTATATCAAAATGAGAATGAACACCTATCTACAAGAGATATGAAAATCTTTCTTAGAGAGTGGTTACCGGAACCAGGGATGTCTAGAATACTCGATCGAGTTGATAGAGAAGAACTGGAGAAAGAAATCACAATGGAAGAACTAGAAAATGCACTATCAGATCTAGCTAATGGGAAGGTGGCTGGGCCCGACAAGATCCCATTAGAACTATATAAATTGTTGGGTAAACAGATACTACCCTACTTATTGGATCTGTTTCTAGGGGTACAACATCACTCAGCTACACCAGAGTCATGGAAGCACACCAATATAGCGATATTTCCTAAAAAAGGAAAACCACCTTCCCTCTTCATATAGACCCATATCGCTCATAAACTCTGACTCAAAGCTTTACTCGAAGGTACTTGCAAACCGTCTAAGGGGGGTCATCGAACATCTCGTATCCCCATGGCAACACTGCTTTATCCCAGGGAGGGGAACGACTGATCATACTCGCAGAGTCATTGCATTATTTGACATCATATCATGGGTGCCACGGGGGGAGAGATGTCGATGGTCCTACTCGACGCCGAAAAGGCATTTGATCGAGTGTCTTGGCGGTTTTTATGGGAAATTATTAAATTTAACAACTTTGGCCCTGGCTTTATTAAAACCCTGAAAGCTCTCTTTATCAACCCTAGGGCCAAATTATCTATTGAGGGTTTTGAGTCAAAGTTTGTAGAGGTACAAAGAGGTACTAGGCAGGGATGTCCCTGTTCCCCGATATTATTTGCCCTAGTAATTAATCCTTTAATTTTAAAGCTTCTTAACTCCCCTCAAATTCAACCAGTTAAGGTGGGTCCGTATTCTACTAAAATATTGGCATACGCCGACGATATTGCTGTGCTCACAACCAAACCAGTAGACGCAGTAGCTGAAATAGAGCAAATAACTCAAAATTTCGGACTCCACTCTGGCTATTCACTCAACAGAGATAAAACCATGGTTTTATGTACAAGCAACATCATATACGACAGTCCCTATAAAGTTAAAAACGCAATATATCTGGGTGTAAATATCTCTCCTGAGATAATAGAAATTAACCGGCTTAATTATGATCCTCTGATCAATTCAATAAAAACAGATTTGAAGAGGGTAGATAACTTGCACCTTTCAATAATAGGGAGAGCAAATTATATTAAAATGAGTATATTTCCTAGAATACTCTATCTATTCCGGGCTATTCCATTGATGGCTGAAGGTACCACTGTTAAAATTTTTGACTCAACCATATCTAAATTTATTTGGAATTATGGTAAAATAAGGAGAGCATTACCAGCTTTAACTCTTCCCCTACATAGAGGCGGCCTAGGTATCCCGAATTTGACATTCTATCTCTGGGCGACACTACTCCAACAAATGGGCCTGCTCTTCAAAGTGAAACCTTCCAACTTACCCATCATAGATTCTTATATCCCCTCTATTTTCAAACTTGGACTAGGAGATAAATGCCGAGGGCTATTATTGAAACAGCTCGAAGCATCATATTATAAAAAGACCAAGTTCAAGGTAATCGAAGATGCATGGAAAGTCTGGAAACTTGCCTCCAAACAACTAGGCATACCGAAAATAACAAGGTATACCTCTCTCTGGCACAGCAAGATCATATCATCATCTCTAATAGACACTGTCTCCAGGAGATGGGAGAATTCAGGCATATATACACTTGGTCACTTTTTCGGGCAGAATGTTGCTCCATCTTTTGAGGGACTACAACAAAGATCTGATATACCAACCAACTACAGATTATTTAAAATATTTTCAAGTATATACCAACATTTGTAACTTTAAATCTACTATTAATTTAGATAGTTTTTATTTTTTTTCTATTATAGGGAAACGAGCTACTAGAATAGGTACTCTATATGATTTATTTTTCCAATCTTTTAATGATGATTTAGATAGTGTTGAGAGATCCTGGGCACAAAAACTTGGCAACCCAGATGTAGATATTAATTATTCTATAACTCTTTACACAACATTATTTTTAGCACCTAACCTTAAAGCGCAATACTTTAAAACTATCTACAACCTTTATTTTACTCCGGCTAAACTCTTCACCTGGGGTATGCGAGTAGACGACTGCTGCCCCAGATGTAGACAGGGACAAGCAAATTTAATCCACATGTTTGCCGAATGTCCGAAATTAGATAACCTACAAACAATGATTGGAGGATTTTGGACTCAAGTTTTCGGGCGGAATCTCAGATCCTCCGCTACTCTATATCTTCTAGGTCACGACGAATCCTTAGGTTACAGCTTAGAGGAACAGAGGATTGTCTTTTTGGGTACTGCCGTCTTTCGTATTATTCTTGCGGCATGCTGGAAAGATCCCAATGTACCCACCTTTCAGATGTGGCTTTGTCGATTTCTTGCCACTTATAAGCAGGAGATAGCTATATATCGCACAAGGGGTAGGAAAACTAGAGCCCGGGGCACCCAGATCTGGGCCCCAATTTCTAATTGGTACTCCAATGTAAGATCCCCCCCTCTGATATGAGAAGGGCCGACATGGGCTGACATGGTAAAGACGAGGCAAACTGTGTAAATTATAATTGTCCTTCTCCCTCATTTTCTTCTATTTTTTTTTCCGTATGTATCTTGTTCTTAATAATTTTTCGGATGTATTATTGCTTTATTAAGAATGTATTCCCTTTTGTAAAGAAAATGTTTTTTTTGAATACTACAGATCATGCTCAATAAAAAAAAAAAAAAAAATGAAATTCATTGAAAAAACTATAGGTTTCACACCAGTTATAGTTAGCTGGACATTTTCCTCATACAAAACTATTGAAATTCCCACGTTATAGTTAGTTGGGCTCACTATAACTCACGCGCCCGCAATCCACTGCTGATGATGTCACATATTACATCATTCATGACATGGTCAGTGACATCACTGATGACATCACTGATGACATCTCAAATGACATCACTGATGACATCACTGATGACATCACTGATGACATCATCCATGTGATAATACGATGCACCTCCTTACACTCTAATCTAACCTTTGATACACCCAGTGTTAAATACAAACTACCATTCCTGAAATTATTGACACACCAATACCAGTAACTACATACGCACTCTCTGATTTCTAGGTCTACACACACATCCACTCATTCACCCATACAATCACTCATACATACAGCCACTCATCAATAGAACACTATCATATCCACTTATACACCTATACAGACACTCACACGCTGACACTCATCCACAGAGTTACTCACACACCTAGTCAGTTATGCAAATAATCAATCACACTCCCATTTTCTTAACTACACAGTTATACTCACTAAACCTTACTTAATCAAACATATACTAACACATAATTACTCTCTTTTACAATCACTGATACAAGTACACATTGATCCATACAGTCACTTACGCAATCACAGGCTCTCATGTATTGTCAATTATATATGCCAACTCTCACATGCACTGTGTTTTACATATGTACTTACTTGGACATGGAGCACTGAGCTAGCCATTCACTCACCAACACACCCATGCACACAGTCAACCACCCATACAGCTCTTTCCAAATGCACTCTTGAACCCATATACCAAGTGAATCAACTGCTCACACATCTATGCACAGAGTCACACACCTCCCAACCACCCACACACACACTCACCCTCACATACAAATATTTGGACAACCAATCAATAACCCATATAACCACTCATATAGCTACTGATCAACACATGCAGCAGCTTACACAACAACAGACATACTGATGCAGACATTCAGACAGTTTACTACCTAACCAATGCAGTCAGTAGGACACATTTAATCACTCACTCATACAGTCAGTCAGTCACGCACCTACTAAATCCTTCATCCAGACACTCATACATACACTCATTCTTCAATATATAAAACATATTTTAACTTTTCAGAAACACACATTCACTGGATGATGTCATCAGTGATGTCATTTGAGATGTCATCAGTGATGTCATTTGAGATGTCATCAGTGATGTCATTAGTGATGTCACTGACCATGTCATGAATGATGTAATATGTGACATCATCAGCAGTGGATTGCGGGCGCACGAGTTATAGTGAGTCCAACTAACTATAACGTGGGAATTTCAATGGTTTTGTATGAGTAAAATGTCCAGCTAACTATAACTGGTGTGAAACCTATGGTTTTTTTCAATGAATTTCAAAGGTTTTTTAAATGCTAATTCCTAACTATAACGAGTGTTAAACCTATGGTGTTTTCAGTGAATATATATGTATATATGTACACATACATATATAAATGCATATATATATATATGTACACATACATATATAAATGCATATATATATATTACCTACTGGCGGTCGCCAGTAGGTATATATAGTTAGGATTTTTTCTCTATGGGTTTTTTGAAAATTCTATGTCTAATAACTTTGCCGTTTGTGGACGGAATTGGCTGAAATTTTCAGGAAAATGGCACATTTTGTTTCTGAGCAGCCTTTGAAAATTTGGGGGGGGTTCGTCAAGGGGGGGCCGAGAAAAAAGGGGGGTCCCAAAACGCGTTTTTCCCATGTTAATTTCCATAGGGCGGTTGGCCTCACTTTTAGCCCGAACGGCTGAATGGATTTGCACGAAACTTGGCAAAATTGTAGGGACTGGTAGCCCGATGTGCCTTTTGTAGGTCTCAATATATGTGCTCCAGTGGATTTTGAGAAATTAACGTTTAAAAAAAGATATATATCTGTAAGCGCGGACCAGGCAGCGGTCTGGTTCGCGGACTTTTCGCGCAACGGAGCTTTGTGAAGCGAAGCTGATTGGTTCTCCGGCGTCTGTCAACATTCCAAACAGTCCGTAGCGGCCGCCATCTTGTCTCTCGGTAGGATCGAGAGACAAGAGGAGGCGAAAGCGAAGGGGCAAATGACCATAAGGGGGGATAGTAGATCCTCGCTGACCCCCTAGGTTTGATGTGGAGGTTTTAAAAGGGCCCCGCGGGGCAAAAAAAAAAATAATAATAATAATCGAACGGCTGAATGGATTTGCACGAAACTTGGCAAAATTGTAGGGACTGGTAGCCCGATGTGCCTTTGCTAGGTCTCAATATATGTGCTCCAGTGGATTTTGAGAAATTAACGTTCAAAAAAAGATATATATCTGTAACAGCGCTCCGCTTCGCGTACTTTTCGCGTTACGGAGGTTTGCGAAGCTGATTGGTTTTTCGGCGTCTGTAAACATTCCAAACAGTCCGTAGCGGCCGCCATCTTGTCTCTCGGTAGGATCGAGAGACAAGAGGAGGCCAAAGTGAAGGGGCAAATGACCATAAGGGGGCATAGTAGATCGTCCCTGACCCCCTAGGTTTGATGTGGAGGCTTTGAAAGGTTCTCGCAGGGCAAAAAAATATATACCGTTTTTTTAGTTTTTTTGCGTGGAGTGCGCTCGGTTCGCGAACCGGGAAGCGTTCTGGGGAGCGTACTTTCTTGAAAATTAGTGAAAAAAGTTAGAGTACAATAATAATTGTGAGTGATCAGATGTAGGGTAGCTCTGAGAAGAGCTTTTGGGTTTATGGTACATTTAGGTACTTATAAGTAGGTACCAATGCACATTCTTAAATTCAGAGTGAAAACTCTGTTGCCCTCATCTGAGAAGTGAACTCCATCTCCTCTGTAGATATCTTGCATGTAGTAACGCAAGTTATTGTTGTACAGGGAGCCCATTCCATGGTCTCTCATGTAAGCTGAAACACATTTGTTTACATGCTTCCTCGATTTCTCAATTTGTGGACAAAATTGGTTCGACCACCTCCATTTCTGTCTTTGGCATATATTTGAATATACCAAGGCAGTCTGAGGAAAAAGTGCCATCAATTGCTCAAAGGTGTCCTTTAAAAGCATTTCCAGACCTACCCCAGTCAAAGTGCCCAAATCATTACCTCCACAGTGCACAATTAACAGGTCAGGTTTTGGCAAATGCATAAAGGTTTTCACCAATGGTATCAATTGGTGACATTTTAATCCTCTGTGGCCAAACCACTTAATTTCCACATCTTGTAAATTGAGGTTAGGTAAATTCCTGTTTTCAGCGTACCTTTGAGCCCAATAGATGTAGCTATGTCCAACAATCCAGACAGAAAACATGGCGAGAGAAGGTTCTCCTGCAGTCAGATGAAGTGTGGCAATGAAATGGCAGTTGAAAAAATGAGAGTGTAAAATGAAAAAAACTGAGGAGTTTCTGTGTTAATGAAGCAGTAAGAGTGATTGGTGGATTTTGATTGCTGAAAACAGAAAGTTAGTGTGCATGGATGAGTTCGTTGAAAGATGTATTTTGAGTGGCGAAGAAAAAATCATTAAATGAAAGAATGCTTTGGATATGCAGGTGCACTGAGAGTTCAGAGTTCAATTGCAACATTGTTGTGTGAGAGGTCTTGCAAGAGGTGGTTGCTATGCAGAAAAAGCAGAGAGGGGGCAGAGGGGGGAAGGGTTTTGCTTTGAAAAAAAGTGAGGGAAGAGTTTTGATTGGGTGACATGAGAGATCTGTGTGAGGAATTACAGCATTTCTGTGCTTTTGATAGCTGCAGACTCTGGAGTGCATACCTTTTGCTCTGCTGAAGACAAATTGGTGTGTTTCTGAGACTGTTTTGAAACTCAAAGTATTTGCTAAGGTGAGAAAAAATTTCTTTAATTTAGATAGAAAATAGTGTGCTTTAAGGAGAAAATTATGAAGAAAGTTGTGTTTTTCAAATGTTGCTTTGTCTCAAGTGTTTCACAAATAGATTTTGTTTCTTTGAGAAATTGTAATTGGAGAAAATGTGAAGTATTAGTACTGACAGGGTTTTTATGTGCATAGGAGCTGTGGAGTGTTTTCAAATTATGACTTGTAAATCGTTTTTGAGAAAAAGCAATGGTTTTAATATTGATGAGAAGGACATAATGGTGTCTGCTTCTTTATAAGGTAATTGAGAGTCTCTGATGTTATTTTTCCCATTTCAATGTAAGAAGTTTGTCTGTGGAGCAAATTGCTTGTAAATATGCTCCCACCTGTGCATGGCAAATTTAGATTTTGAATGTTTCCGTTACATAGGCATGTTAAAGGTGACTGAAACATGCTGCAAAGGCAATCAAAAAAGGCTTATATGTGTCTTAAGGACATTTTAAGTCATTTCCCCATGTGCAGTGTTTTCAAATTATGAGTTGAAAATCGTTTTTGAGGTAAAGGAATGTTTTCAAAATTTATGTGCGCCATATGACCCCAAATTTTTTTTTCAGGGGTGCAGCAGGGTGTTCTTGAGATACCCCTGCACCGTCGGAAAAATTCGTAATTTGCGATGAGGTAATTGCTAATCGCAAATTGCACCTTCATTCCTATGGGCCTCCTGCTGCATGGAAATGAATGGGTAATCTTGCTGAAATGCAAAGTCGAATCTGTATTTAAAAGGGTCTGCACCTCTGTACGGGTGTTCGCTATGTGAAGCACGAAAGTTTCACGGGCCGAACTCAAGGCCACCTCTCTCTGAGACAAAAGAGCTCTTATTCTTGCCATGCTGTTGAAATGTGCTCCCAAGGTTGGTATTTGTGGCCAGATTGAAAACTCCCTATGTTCATGTGTGGGAGGAAATAGAACATTTCTGCAGCAAATAACCCGTTCATTTACTGTTACGATAAAATGAATACTTTTAATTAACCCAGAACAATCTTCATTATTGAGCATCAAATAACTACCATTTTCCAAGAACTTGAACGTGGGGATGATAGCAGGAACTGGCGTGCCTTGCAACACGCAAGCCATATTTGGTCGGTGTTTGTTGCATGAACCGTGTAACTGTCTGTGCCTACACATTAGTGAATGATCTGGCGTCTCAGTGCATTCCTCTCCATTCAGATAAAGTTCTTGATCATCTTTGAAAATCTGTATGTGTATGGAAGCGACCAGACTTGATGAAGAAAACCACTACCTAAAGGTTAATAACGACCTATTGGTATATATTTCATACAATTTGAAAACTTATATAAAGCAAAAGGCAGCGTTATTAAACCGTGGATAAGGCACGTTGCCAAAGCAGTCAACCTTTTGGATTTATACTGGAAATGTTAAAGGAAGAATTACGGAGTAGGGCCTGTAAATCTTTAATAGACAACGAGTAAAATTACTCCAACCATCGTATTCCTCTAACTCCGGGATAGTAGGGGTGTTTAATTTTTTAGAAGTAGCCAATCCAAAGCATTTGGTCTGGGAAATTGTTTCATTCACAAACAACATATGTTTTGGGATGAGACATGCACGGTGGAAAGCCTCAGTGCCTTGTACCTGCCAGGTTCGTGAACCCCAAACTGATGTAGATCCTGGATATTTTTACTCTGTATTACGTTAGCATGGTCTCATTACTGGTTTAAACGCCATTTTTCCTTTTTTGTAACTTCTGCACACGACACTTAGTTGTTGCTTTAGCTTTCAGCCTACCTGCGTCAAGATCTATGCCTGCTTCAAGCAGGCGCAGGGTTTTGATGTAGCTTTGTCCTATCTGATTGTAAATGCGGCACACCGTGGGTGGCAGAGCAGCGGTGCACGTTAACTGGTGCATCCCTGGGGATGTGCTAGTTAATATAAATCTGCCCCTTTACATTTAATTATGTGCAGGGGACACAGAGTAGGTGAGGTTTATCCAAGGTTAAGAAGAGATGAGTCCTGTTCAGTGAAAAATTGGAGATAGGCTTCAGTATATTATATACTTAAGTAGTGTGTTAAGTTTTTGATGACTGTTATTAATTTACTGTTGGGTAATAGTGGTTAATAACATTTTTTATTATATTTTACCACAGATTCAACTGCAGATTATTTCAAGATTTTAGGATGCCTAGCAAAGAAAGAGTAAGAAAGGCTGGAAAACGTCAAAGACAGCAGGAGCATGGAATATTGCAGCAGTCCTCTAACAAAAAGATTTGTCAAGTCACCAAGAAAGCACCGGGTAAGAGTCGAAAAACAGTCATAAGAAATATGTGTAGTAAAAAAAATATTACTACAGAAAATGTTTCACTCCAGAAAAGGAGAATGAATTCAAATGGTAAGGAAAGGCCAATGAGAAATGTTACTGCTAGAGTAAGAGATAACTCTATGCATGAAAGTAGAAGGAAACAACAGTTTAGGGATATTCGTAAACGAATGTTCCGCAACAGGATAATTGGGAATTTGTTAAAAAATATTAAGAAAGGTCAGCAGAAAGTGGTTTTTTATAAGAGAAAAAAAATAGTTGAGAAAGTTATTGATCAGGCATTTGAAATTAAACGTAAGTTATTTATTTTGACAATCAATAGAATTAGGAAGCTAAACAAGGTAATTTATGATTTCAAAAGAAATAGTAGATGGAAGAGAATAGTTAATCGTAGTAATTTTTGTGAAGTTTTTTCTGGAGAATGGATGCATAGTTCAAGCTCTGAGGCATTTTTTAATGAGGAGAGTTATTTCCAGGATAATGATTTGGTGCATGCAGTTGACACCAGTGGTCGAGCTTATGAAGTGAAAGATGGTTGTCCAGTTGAAAAAGAAAAACTTGTGAGAACAGAGATAGAAGAGGTGTTAGGTAATGAGGTTTTAGGGAGACGTCCTAAGGGTCCTGTGTACACCTGGAAGTGTAGTAGTATTTGCAGTGTACGACAGGATTCCATCAATTTGCTTTGTGATTTTATACGGTCATTTAGTAAGAAAAGTTTGAAGCAGAAAATGAAGTTGTTGCAAGAATTAGATCCTTGCAGAGTGAGAGAAGTGATAGGTTTGCATGGTCATTCACTGGCTTGTCTTTCCAGGAGAGTATGCCAGAGTGTTTTTCATCATTTCAGGATGCTAGCAGTGCATCATAATAAAGTGAGGAAATTAGTTAGAATGTTGTATTATGCTAAGAGTCCAGCAATTATGCTAAAACAATTATGCGCTGCTCTTTTGCATGGTTCTGAAATAGATGTGAAGAATATATGTGAAGAAATTGAGTTTTGTTACTTTGGAAGTAAAGAGGAGAATGTTGAAATTGACCAAGAAGAAGAGAGTAATGTGGAAGATAGTGTACAGGTTTCCAGTACAGATAATTTCCAGAGGGAAATTGCGACGTTTGAGGTGAAATCAAGTGAGAGGCCAAATTTCACTTGTGTGTGTTGTCGACGCACTTATTATAAGAATCAGACTAAGTTAGTGGATTTATATGGAAAAAGTGAAAGGGAAAATAATAGTGAATGGAAGGATTTTACAACATACTTGATGGTAGAAAATTGTTTTGATTTTGGATTGGATCAACGTGTGTGTACTTATTGTTGTAACAAATTAAATCAAAACCAGATGCCTGCTAGAGCAGTTCATAATAATCTGGAATTGGTTGAAATTCCTTCTGAATTGAAGGATTTAAATACTTATGAATCTATTTTGATTCAAAGTATCCATCCCTTTCAGGCTATTGTAAGAATGGAGCCAAAGACAGGGAAATTGCCTCCATCAGATTTACAGAGAGGATTAAAGGGAAGAGTTGTTTATTTGCCTCTAGATTTGAAGAAAAACATTAACACAATTGGAGTAGAAAAAGTGGAAGAGGAACCTCTGGTTATCTTAGTTAATGGGGTTCCGACAAAGAATAAGAAAATATGGCAAGATTTAGTAGATGTTAGGAAAGTCAAAAGGGCAACATTGTATTTGAAAAAATATAATAAATACTATAAAAATGTATATGTTGCAGAAGAGGAAGTAAGTGAGGAAGAGGATAGCGATTTGTGTGCTGGTCAAATTGAGAAAGTAGAACCCTGTACTAGTGAAGAAATATATGAACATTATAGTGTTCATCCTTTGCATTCCAAGGAAGTCATGGGGAATGCTATTGAGTTGTTTCAAATGAAACAAGCGAAAGGGAGTCCCATTAGTGTTTGGGAGGAAAGTTTGGAAGCTCGGTGTTTCCCACAGCTTTTTCCAACAGGTCAGGGAGGAAGATATGATGAGCGACCTCATCAAATTCCTGCTTCTGAATACCGGACTTTGCGATTGTATGCAGGAGATCCTAGGTTTCGACAATGCATTCCTTATTTGTTTCATCTCCTGTTTGAAAGCGATCTGTCTGGACTGTCATATGCAGTGAACCACATCTTGAAAAGTGGTATACACATGCAAAACATCTCGGCAAGTGACTTTATGGATAAAGTCAATGTCCAAGACAGTATTTTGGATTCTCACCTGATTAATCTCATGGCGTGTCAGCGTGGTACTAATGAGTACTGGTACCGTCGTCATGGTGATTTAAAATGTATGCTGAGGAACTTAGGAACTCCCACATGGTTCCTCACTTTGAGCTGTGCTGAGTATGGCTGGGAAGACTTACTTGAATTTCTACGAGAGGCAAATGCTAACGTAGAAAACATCGAATTCAAGACACCCGGAGAACTGTGCTCTTTGGATCCAGTCAATGTATGTAGGTACTTCAATCATAGATTTGAAGGTATGATGTCTTTCATCATGAATAAGAAGAATCCACCTCTTGGAGAGGTGTTGGATTTCTTCTGGAGGAAGGAGTACCAAGCAAGAGGTGCTCCTCATATACATATGTTGCTGTGGATCAAGGATGCACCTAAATTTGGAACGGATGCAGACGACTCAGTGATGAGTTTCATAGAACAGTATTCTACGTGTGCTGTTCCAAACGCAAAGGAGAAAAAAAGCCTAAGAGAAAAAGTTCTACGTTTCCAAAGCCATCGATGTGGAAAGTACTGTCGTCGTAAATTCCGGAACAAAGACAAGTTCTACACCAAATGTTGTTTCGGCTTTCCACGATCGGTGATTTCTAAAGGAAGAGTGAACAGTTTGATGTCTTCGCTGCGACATAATGTGATGAAGAAATCACCTAAAAACACATACAATTTGAAGAGGAACGAAGAGTCTAAGTACATCAACGACTACAACCCGGTGATTTTGTCCATGTGGAATGCTAACATGGATATACAGTTTGTGGCTGATAACTGTATGGCTGTGGCTAGGTATGTGACATCTTACATCGCCAAAAAAGAGAAGACAGAATTGAAGGATATGTGGGAGGACATTTCCCATGAAAAGAGCCTCAGCAAGAAGTTGTACAGTTTCAGTCTGAAGATGTTGTCGCATCGAGAAATCGGAGCTTACGAATGTTCTGACCGGTTGTCTTCAGCAAGTCTCTATGCCAAGTCCAGGAGTATCGTTTGGGCGAGTGTTGGTCTTGCTGCAACGCGTAATCGAGTTCTGAAACCTGTGCGGGAAATTGAGTATTTGGCGGAAAAGGAGCCAAACAGTACCGACATTTTGAAGAGCAACATGTTGGATACATATTATCCAAATCGAAGCAGTCACCTCGAGAATGTTTGTCTGTATGAGGTTCTGCAAAATTACATATTCAAGAGGAACATCAAAGAAGATACTGAGAAAGGAGTGTATGCTGTAATAGGAAGTGAGGGATGTCTGGTCAAGCAAAGAAAATGCCACTTGATAAACCATCGAAAATTGAGTGGCGAATCTCCTGAAAAAAAGGAGTTTTTCTATTTAGCACTTTTGCAACTTTTTAAGCCTTGGCGTGCAGAAGAGGAACTGCTTGGAGATTTCCTCTGTTACAAAGACTCTTTCAATGCTGCCAAGGAGACCATAGAATGTCCTGCTTTTTCCAAATATGTAGAAATGTTGAATGTGGAAATTGAGCAGGAAGCAACGATTGCAGCCGAGATTGCCAGAGACAGTTCTCAGGACAGTCAGAGTTCTGCTTCATTGAGTCAGGATCCACTAGGAGGACCTCTTATCGAAAATGAAGCTGCCACTGCTATGAATGAAGTGGAAAGAGCCATGGCACATGCTCAGGAGGATGCGGTTAACTTAGAAGAGTTGGAAAGACAACTCAACGTTGAGCAGAGGAAAATATATGACGAACTTACCAAGCAAATTGATCATGGATTAAGTCATGATAAGAAAGAGTGCTCATGTACGTCGTTGAAGCCTGTCCGATTGTACGTGAGTGGAGAAGCGGGAACTGGAAAAAGTTTCCTTATTAAAGCAATTTCATGTTATTTGCAGGAAAGGACAGAGTCATCGCTGTCTTGTGTTGTCACCGCTCCAACTGGACTGGCAGCACATAACATTAAAGGGATTACTTTACATCGTTTACTGATGCTGCCAGTGGAGCATGACAACAAATTAGAATATCACAAGCTATCTGGAGATGCTTGTTTTGAAGTTTCAAGAGTCTTGAGGAAAATGAAACTTCTTATCATTGACGAAGTAAGCATGGTTTCCAATGTCATGCTTGCCTTTGTGCATTTGAGAATGCAAGAAGTTCTCAAAACAGAGTATGATGTGTTATTTGGTGGCAAACACATCATTGTTTTTGGAGATCTTCTGCAGCTGACACCAGTGAAAGGGCAACCTGTGTTCAAAATGCTCACGCATGAAGATACCAGGAAGTGCTTAGGGAGTATTGGCAACGTCAATATATGGTTAAACTTCAATTATGCTGAACTGCATGAAAATATGCGTCAGGCAAAGGATGAAGTTTACAAGACTATTCTACAAGATGTTAGAATTGGAAAAGTGACCGAGCATGGGAAAGAAGCTTTACATGCACGATTACTGACAAATTTATATCCAGACGAAGATGTTGTGCCTGAGAATATTTTTCAGAAAGTTACTGAGAAAAAATCTGGAATATGTTTGATGCCAACTCTTGCAGAATGTGCCAAATTCAACAACAAAATGTTGCATTTAGAAAAGCAAGAGATTGTGAAATTGGAAGCTATTGACAGAGTAGAGCATATGGGATCAACAATTATTTTGTCTGAGAATCTGAAAACAAAATTGGATTCATTAGAGAAGAGTATATCTAAAACTGCGGGTTTTGAAAAGACTCTGAATGTGTGCTTGAACTGCCGTATAATTTTAAGAAGGAATTTACATGTTGAAAGAGGTCTGGTAAATGGATCAATGGGTAATGTTGTTGATTTTGTGAAATACAGAAATAGAGATGGAATTGAATTTTTAAAAATTAAATTTGATGGCATTGAGGAAGTACAGCTAATTGCTCGTTGTTCTGCTAGATTTTTGCTTGTAAAAGACTTATATGTTCGTCGTAAGCAGTTTCCTGTTTGCTTGGCATATGCGGTGACAATCCATAAATCGCAAGGTTTAAGTGTAGACTGTGCATTGGTGAATATTGGCAGTTCTGTGTTCAAGGAGGGTATGGCATATGTGGCATTGTCACGAGTTAGGACTTTATCGGGATTGTACTTGATTGAGTGTGATGTCACAAACATTTGTGCGGATCTAGATTGTGTTAAGGAATACAATAGGTTGAGAAGAGAGTATGCGCCACATTTGCCTCAGTATCCTTTGTTTGAGAAACGTGTGGTAGGCCGGAAACGAAGAAATGTGACCAATACTGGGGAGGTTGTAGCAAAAAGACGAAAAGTTGATGAACCTGAAATTATAAGCAGAAACAAAAAGGATTCTGTTGAAGATGTTGTTGGTTTTCAATTTGAAAACAGTTCTGGTGTCAACTGCTATGCTAATGTAGTGGTTAATGTTGTCTTTTCTCTAGAAACTTTAAAAGAACAGATTGTGGTCAATTCGGATCAAAGATTTTGCAGTTTGTTAAATTCTGTGTTAGAGAAATGTAGCACTGATAGAACAAACATAGAAAGTGTGTCTGAAATTCGAAATCTGTTAGACAGATGTTCAGGCCAAACACAATTCTCTCAAAATAGTCAGCAAGATTGTCAGGAGTTTTTAATGTATATGCTTGATGTATTGCATGATGAAGGTGTAGATGTAGATCACCTGTTTGGGCTTTCTTATCAATGGCAGCATGACTGCGAGAACTGTAGGGTATCAGCTACTACTAGTGTAGACTCAGAAAGATTTATATATTTAACTTTGCCAGACAGTAAATCAGTCTCTTTTAATAAGCTAGTAAAAGCAGCTGATCACAACATGGAGTGTAGCCAATGTAAATCTGAAATGATGTCCACTTTATTTATACGAACATATGGCCAGTATGTCATTTTAATGTTCCAACGATGTAGGCCTGATGGAACAAAATTGACAACTTTAATTAAAAATTTTGTGGCTTCACAGTTGTCAATATCAGGAAGGACTTTTGTAACTGTAGCAATTATATATCATGATGGTCCTTCAATAACATCAGGACATTATACAGCTTATTTAAAGTGTAGAAATGGCTGGTCATTCTGCAATGATTCTGTTTTAATTTTCAAAAAATAATTGCCATATGACCTTAAAAACTCTTACCTGGTGTTTTTAAAACCAAAATTTTAGGGAAAGAATCTCGGGATGTGCTCTGAGGAATTTCAAGAAGTTCTCATGGCTCCTACACTATTTGGCCTTGAGGATAAGTGTAGTACAGAGACATAACTTTTTACCATAACACTGGACGTTATTGAGAAATACGTGCACTTTGAATGAGTTCAGAAAAACTATTTCTTTTTATAAGCTAATTGAAGCAGCGAATCAAAACATGGAGTAGAGGGAATGTAAGTCTGCAATGCTGTCTACTGTTTTACATTGCTTTGTGATTAAAAGTGATGTAGAGAATTAAATAATTGTACTAGTCATAAAGGTAGTGTAAGTCTGCTTCATAGTAAGCAGTATCAGTGTGATAGGAAATGTAGAACATGATTGAGCAAGAAGGGGAAGATATTACTAGTCCAGGATTGTGTAAATGATCTTCAACATTTTAATTCTGAAAGTTGCGGAAATGCGAAAAGACGGGATTGGCTTACAAGAAATCCAAGAGTTATACATGGCTCTGACACGATTTGGCCTTGTGGAATCGTGTGGTAGAGAGCGAGAAGTCATTTATTGTATGTAACATGTTTTTGAAAACGATGGAGGTTTTCTTTCAGAAAGTGGCGGGTTGAAAGTAATAACAGCACAACAGAGTGTAAGCTGTTCATAGGACATCCTTGGCCGTCATGGAAAGTAAGTTAACTTTAAGGAGTTCTGAATTCTGATTTGTAATGTATGGGTTTTTTAAACACAATCATTTTGATTGTGTTTTTTTTTCCCCGCTGTTATATGATGAATACCTTCAAGTCACTGTTTTAGTGAAATTTGATACATTCTGAGAACAGCAAAAATAAACCATTTAACATGTATAATTAATTCTGTTCTGTTTGCATTTATGATGTACATGTAGAACTGTGTAGGAGGCATGGAGAAGGTGAGGCTTCTGTCAGTGTCAAAGTTGTTGCATACAGTGCTCATATTCTACGTAGTCTTTTATATTTCATTACTTTCACTGTTTCTGACAGATCTAAAAAAATTTTTTTTAAAAGAACAGTAAGTATAAGGGAAGGAAACAGACAGTTATGTTAAAAGAAACACAGCTATAGGGAATAAACTAGGGATACTGTTACCCGCAATCCTCTGCTGATGATGTCACTGAGCATGTCATGAATGATGTAATATGTGACATCATCAGCAGTGGATTACGGGTAATAGTATCTCTAGTTTACTCCCCTATAGCTGTCTTTCTTTTAACATAACTGTCTGTTTCCTTCCCTTATACTTACTGTTCTTTTTTATAAAAAAAATTTTTTGGTTCGCTTCCGGTTCGCGTACCGGGGAGCGAACTGGGAAGCGAACTAAGAGAAATAGAGGTTGGCACAGTTGCAAATATTGTACCAATTTTTTTATAACGGGGAGGTAGTTCTGAAAAGAACTTTTTTTTAAATTGTTTTTGTTGTTTTATATTTTTTTTATTATTTTTCTGAACATTTTTTTACTTTTTTTGAATTTTTCTGAACAGTTTTATATTTTTTTTGTTTTTTTTTCGGAGGGGGCAACGAAAACGATTCATTGTAAAGGGCTCAACAGGAGGAAGAAAACAAAAAAAAGAATTTATTGTTTGGGGAGTTTCGGACAAACATGAGCATGATTGTTAATAGCTCTGTTGATCAGAGTGATGCTACTTTCTGCGTAGCAAATGATTCCACTGCAATGTACGCAGACTTGTTTTACTTCACGAAATCTCGTTTGTATATTTGGCACCATCTCCCTGCCCTCTGGTCCCGTTACTTCCGGTACAACAGATCTTCTGGCCATAATAGGGAGATTATCTAGGTCGTCCTGTTCCTCTTCTTCCTCTTCTTGCTGAATTATAACTTTAGCAGGTGGTCCACTCTTCCTTGGATGTGGTGGAGGTGGTGGGGAAGCACCAGCTGAAGCTAGTAAAGAAGCCATTGCTCACTGGTAACAAAGGGTCTTTCTCTCACAATGATGAAAGTTAGAGTGAGGAAAGAAGGAGGGATTTTCACCATTTGGGAAAAAAAATAGTTCTCAACCAATGAAAAGTGTTCATTTTAGATCATATGACCTAGTCTTACATCATTAGGAAACCGAAAGTGAAATGAACCAATGAAAAGTGTTATTACCAAGTCACATGACCTGCTGTGTTTACGTTACGCGCTTTGCAGGGCCTCCCGGTTTGCTTCCAGAAACCTGTGCTTTGCGACTCGGTAAGCGTACGAGTTCGCTAACGTAGCACGTCATATGACGTATCACGCGACAACGCGAAACGTCATGCGGACGGGAGGCGTCACGATGTTGTTTTCTAACGCGGCAGTTGCGGTAAAGAAACGTTTACCGGCTCGCGGTCTATTTCGCGGCATCAAGGTCAGCTAACGGGAAGCTTCCCGATTCGCGAAGCGGGAACGAAGAAAAAAAAATATTTAAAAAAAAAAATTATTCATAAACATATAAAATATATTTTTGGATTTAAAGAAGAATACATTTTACAGCTACAGATATTAGCTGTTAAAAAACCAATGAAATTCACAGAAAAAACCATAGGTTATAGACCATATATAGTTAGGAATTAGCATTTACAAAACCTTGAAAATTCACTGAAAAAACCATAGGTTATAGACCATATATAGTTAGGAATTAGCATTTAAAAAACCTTATTTTACTCACACAAAACCATTGAAATTCCATATATAGTTAGTTGCACTAACTATATATCGCGCACCCGTAATCCACTGCTGATGATGTCACATATTACATCATTCATGACATGGTCAGTGACATCACTGATGACATCACTGATGACATCTCAAATGACATCACTGATGATATCTCATTTGACATCAATGGTCACATCAATGATGATATCATTAATGTGACAATACAATGCATCTCCTCACACTTTAATATAACCTCTGTTACACCCAGTGTTAAATACAGAGTATAATTTTTGAAACCATTGACACACCAATACTAGTTACTACATACCCACTCACTGATTCCTACGTCTACACACACATTCACTCATTCACCCATACAATCATTCATACATACAATCACTCATCTTTACAACACTATCATATGCACTCATACACCTATACAGACACTCACACTCTGCCACTCATCCATGGAGTTACTCACACACCTAGTCAGTCCTGTAAAGAATCAATCACAGTTCCATTTTCTAATCTACACAGTTAAACATAGAGTACCTTACATTTTAAAACATATACTAACACATACTTACTCTCTTATAGAATCACTGATACAAGTACACATTGATCTGCACAGAGTCACACACCTCCCAGCCAGTCATACACACACTCAGTCTCCCATACAAATACTTGTGCAACCAATCAATAACCCATATAGCTACTTATATAGCTACTGATCAACACATGCAGCAGCTTGCACAACAACAGACATGCTGATGCACACTTTCAGACAGTTTAGTCACTAACCCGTGCATTTAGTAAGACGCATTTAATCACTCACTCATACAGTCAATCACGCACCTACTAAAACCTTCATTCAGACACTTATACATCCACTCATTCTTCAATATGTAAAACATATTTAAACTTTACAGAAACACATAATCACTGGATGTTGTCATCAGTGATGTCATTTGAGATGTCATCAGTGATGTCATCAGTGATGTCACTGACCATGTCATGAATGATGTAATATGTGACATCATCAGCAGTGGATTACGGGTGCGCGATATATAGTTAGTGCAACTAACTATATATGGAATTTCAATGGTTTTGTGTGAGTAAAATAAGGTTTTTAAATGCTAATTCCTAACTATATATGGTCTATAACCTATGGTTTTTTCAGTGAATATATATATTACCTACTGGCGGTCGCCAGTAGGTATATATAGTTAGGATTTTTTCTCTATGGGATTTTTGAAAATTCTATGTCTAATAACTTTGGCGTTCGTGGACGGAATTGGCTGAAATTTTCAGGAAAATGGCACATTTTGTTTCTGAGCAGCCCTTGAAAATTTGGGGGGGGGTTCGTCAAGGGGGGGCCGAGAAAAAAGGGGGGTCCCAAAACGTGTTTTTAACATTGAGTTTTCCATAGGGCGGTTGGCCTCACTTTTAGCCCGAACGGCTGAATGGATTTGCACGAAACTTGGCAAAATTGTAGGGACTGGTAGCCCGATGTGCCTTTTGTAGGTCTCAATATATGTGCTACAGTGGATTTTGAGAAATTAACGTTTAAAAAAAGATATATATCTGTAACAGCGGACCGGGCAGCGCTCCAGTACGCATACTTTTCGCGCAACGGAGCTTTGTGAAGCGAAGCTGATTGGTTCTCCGGCGTCTGTAAACATTCCAAACAGTCCGTAGCGGCCGCCATCTTGTCTCTCGGTAGGATCGAGAGAGAAGAGGAGGCCAAAGCGAAGGGGCAAATGACCATAAGGGGGCATAGTAGATCCTCGCTGACCCCCTAGGTTTGATGTGGAGGTTTTAAAAGGGCCCCGCGGGGCAAAAAAAAATAATAATAATAATAATCGAACGGCTGAATGGATTTGCACGAAACTTGGTAAAATATTAGGGACTGGTAGCCCGATGTGCCTTTGCTAGGTCTCAATATATGT
Source organism: Lissotriton helveticus (assembly GCF_964261635.1). Taxonomy (NCBI): domain Eukaryota; kingdom Metazoa; phylum Chordata; class Amphibia; order Caudata; family Salamandridae; genus Lissotriton; species Lissotriton helveticus. Next base: position 680,850,840 of record NC_136072.1, on the reverse strand, counting down.
GCTCCAGTGGATTTTGAGAAATTAACGTTCAAAAAAAGATATATATCTGTAACAGCGCTCCGCTTCGCGTAACGGAGGTTTGCGAAGCTGATTGGTCATTCTGTCACTGGGCTATAGTTGGGCTACATCTGGCTGATATTTGGGCTACATTTGTTTTTTTTGTCTCTGGCGGCCATCTTTGGGCTACATTGGGCTTCATTGGGCTACATTTGGGCTCCAACATATATATAGGCCAATGTAGCCCAATATATATTTTTCAAAGTTAATTTTCGTAAAAACCACTGGAGCATATATCTTGAGACATAGCAAAGGCACATCGGGCTACCAGTCCCTACAATTTTGCCAAGTTTCGTGGAAATCCATTCAGCCGTTCGAGCTAAAAGTGAGTCCAACCGCCCTATGGAAATGAAGGAAATGAATGGGTAATTTGTAATTAACAAATAGCTCATCGCAAACTAGGAATGGTAAAGAATCGCTATTTATTCCTTAAAGTTCGCTATTTAGGAAATGCAAAAAACTTTGATGATACATATGGCGGTTCATCTCTAACAAGATAAGAAGCATAGGGATAGATTTATGATGACTGGCGCATCACCAGGGATGTGTTAGTCATTCTGTGCCGCTGTTCCGTCACCTATGGTGTGCTGCATTTACAATGCGGCGCATCATGGGGCAAAAACAGCACAGATGCGTGATGTTTCTGTGCCGTAAAGGTGGCGCATTGCTGGAGTTGTATCGCAAGTGTGATGAAGCTCCAGCAAGGGTCGGGGGTGCCCCTGTCGCAGGGTTTCTGTTCTCACACAGAACTGTGGACAGAGGATTGGAACCTCGGCGAATTAGGGTGTCCCAAAACTCACCTTAGTAATCAAAAACCCCTTAGCAAGCTAGGTACAGTGTCACATTGGATATAACAAACTCTCAATGTTTAGACAATCCAGAATATGAACTTATAGTACCTCAGGATACGTGGAACTCATGAACAGTCGGTCGTTATATATTTCTTAGAAACCAGAACATGGAGTTAAGAAGAACACATGTGTATTTGAAATGTTTATTTACTAATGCCGTCTTCTCAGGCGTAGTATCTTAGATAATACAAGTACACATATTATCAGTAGCAAAATTACCAGCATAGTTACTAGTACATAAAAAGCGAATGGTGACAGTATGTTAACATGCTGTAAATGAATAAGAGTTAGCAACACTTATAAGCAGCCGCGGGCCGTGGAGGGAGTTACGGTGGGGCAGGGAGGCGGGGAGGGGGAGGGGCAGGGTGGAGAGGGCTCCACCCTGCCCCTCCCCCTCCCCGCCTCCCTGCCCCACCGTAACTCCCTCCACGGCCCGCGGCTGCTTATCTCACCCTCCCTAATACACATATTATATTATTTGCTAAGAAGGTCTCTTTGTGTTGGTTTAGGGCGTGCCCATACTTTAGTGTCTTAGATTTGAAGGAATCACATCAGCATACACCAGCTCTCTCTTCATGTGAACCGCATCAACTGTTGTGTATGTGTGTTCGGCAAAGCAATATAAAACCCGCCTCATGCCCAGAATTGGCAGAAGTTGCACTTATGTTATGAGTATGAAGTCGTAGAGATCAGACCTCATAACAATTCTGTATCGTGTTGTTCTTGAAACTTCAGCACTCGCTGTACAGATATAGTTTAACAAGCAAAGCAGATAGTAGAGCAATAACATATTATTCTCATGTAAACCACGATGAACTACTAGGTTGAAAGCTAAAGCAACAACTAAGTGTCGTGTGCAGAAGTTGCAAAAAAGGAAAAATGGCGTTTAAACCGGTAATGAGCCCATGCTAACTTAACACGGTGTAAAGATATCCAGGACCTAGATGACACCTCCCCATGATCCGGAAACGAACTGAATAAGATAATAGAAGTGCCATCTCATGAGAGCAGATTGCAAGTTTATATGTGGACGGTCCGCAAGGTAAAGCATTAAAAACTAGGAAAATTTAATGCTAAAGAAAAATAAAACAGCCAAGTACTTTATCGAGTCTTAAGCCAATAGGCAAGCTAAATAATAAAAACTTGACAAATAAGTCAATGAATTGTCAATGAAATGCTACTACTCAGCATATCAAACATGAAAAAGGTCTATGACATAACTGTGTATGCAAAATAAGCTGCAACAGCCTCCAATAGGAAGTCACCGTCTTCATCCGAAAAGAGTTCAGCCATTCAATTTAAAAGCGGAAAAGAACATACGTGCTCTCCCAGCACCGGATCCTCTATCGCCATCAGAGGACAGCTCGGTGGGTTTTCAAGAAAGCTCTGTTCCAAGAAAGACTGTGTTGCCGCCAGTAAATTCCAGGGACCAATTAGTCCATGCATCAATGCCACAGCCATAATCCTTTCGCCAGGACAAACCAACTCGTGAGTAATGATAGGAGTCATCAGCTGATTAAAGTCGACGTCAGGAGAAACCGGTCCGCAGAGACACAAATCAATGGCCCAATCGAAATCACAGGTCAGGCAGTGAAATACAGGCCGGACACAGGTGAAGTAGGAGAATCGAAAAGATAATCCATATGCCGTGCTTAATATCGCCAACGGTATTGTGCCATAATATTCTAGCATGCGATTGCGGAACAGTGTCAGCAGCTGCAGGGCGGGAGCTTGCACAGGAGGGACATCCATATTTAAAAATGTAAAAAAGCACAAGAGTGTCCGCTGGTAATGCAAGTAAAAATGGGAATCCACGAAGCAGAGTGGAAAAAATAGAATGAAAGAAAGCAGGGATGACTCCAAAGATTTTCTCAAATGAAGTCACAAGACCACTGGTAACAACTTTAAAAAAGTGCGCCAGGGCCTTTGTGGAGGACGCGTTAAAGATAGTCCGAACCATCTTGCTGAAATGGAAAGGCAAATCTGTATTGAAAAGGGTCTGCACCTCTGTACGGGTGTTCGCTATGTGAAGCACGAAAGTTTCACGGGCCGAACTCAAGGCCACCTCTCTCTGAGACAAAAGAGCTCTTATTCTTGCCATGCCGTTGAAATCTGCTCCCAAGGTTGGTATTTGTGGCGAGATTGAAAACTCCCTATGTTCATGTGTGGGAGGAAATAGAACATTTCTGCAGCAAATAACCCGTTCACTTACTGTTACGATAAAAGGAATACTTTTAATTAACCCAGAACAATCTTCATTATTGAGCATCAAATAACTACCATTTTCCAACAACTTGAACGTGGGGATGAGAGCAGGAACTGGCGTGCCTTGCAACACGCAAGCCATATTTGGTCGGTGTTTGTTGCATGAACCGTGTAACTGTATGTGCCTACACATTAGTGAATGATGTGGCGTCTCAGTGCATTCCTCTCCATTCAGATAAACTTCTTGATCATCTTTGAAACATCTGTATGTGTATGGAAGCGACCAGACCTCATGAAGAAAAGCACTACCTAAAGGTTCATAACGACCTATTGGTATATATTTCATACAATTTGAAAACGTATATAAAGCAAAAGGCAGCGTTATTAAACCGTGGATAAGGCACGTTGCCAAAAAACCCGCAATCCTCTGCTGATGATGTCACTGAGCATGTCATGAATGATGTAATATGTGACATCATCAGCAGTGGATTACGGGTAATAGTATCTCTAGTTTACTCCCTTATAGCTGTCTTTCTTTTAACATAAGTGTCTGTTTCCTTCCCTTATACTTACTGTTCTTTTTAAAAAAAAAAAAATGTTGGTTCACTTCCGGTTCGCGTACCGGCGAGCGAACTGGGAAGCGAACTACGAGAAATAGAGGTTGGCACAGTTCCAAATATTGTACCAATTTTTTAATAACGGGGAGGTAGTTCTGAAAAGAACTTTTTTTTTTTTATTGTTTTTGTTGTTTTATATTTTTTTTATTATTTTTCTGAACATTTTTTTACTTTTTTTGAATTTTTCTGAACAGTTTTATATTTTTTGGGGTTTTTCTTGGAGGGGGCAATGAAAACGATTCATTATAAAGGGCTCAACAAGAGCAACAAAACAAAAAAAAAGTATTTATTATTTTGGGCGTTTCGTACAAACTTGCATATGATAGTCAATAGCTCTGTTGATCAGAGTGATGCTTCTTTCTCCGTAGCAAATGAATCCATTGCAATGTACGCAGACGTGTTTTACTTCACCAAATCTCATTTGTATATTTGGCACCGTCTCCCTGCCCTCTGGTCCCGTTACTTCTGGTACAACAGATCTTCTGGCCATAATAGGGAGATTATCTAGGTCGTTCCGAAACTGTGCAGCACTGTAGTTGTTAGGATGCCACCTAGTCATATGGCGATGCATTGTGTAGTTTCCGAAACTGTATTTTTTCTCGGTCCCTCTGGACAGTCTATCTTGACATATAAGGCAAGTTACGTATCTTGCATTTACTTTTTTCTGACCTTTGGGAATTTTAAAAAATTGCCAAATGAAGTTTTCTTTCCGGTGAGACGTCCTGGGCTCCTCAGGCAAAAACTGCCTCTCTTCGTGCTCGTCGTCCTGTTCCTCTTCTTCCTCTTCTTGTTGAATTATAACTTGAGCAGGTGGTCCACTCTTCCTTGGATGTGGTGGAGGTGGTGGGGAAGCACCAGCTGAAGCTACTAAAGAAGCCATTGCTCACTGGTAACAAAGGGTCTTTCTCTCACAATGATGAAAGTTAGAGTGAGGAAAGAAGGAGGGATTTTCATCATTTGGGAAAAACAAGAGTTCTCAACCAATGAAAAGTGTTCATTTTAGATTATATGACCTAGTCTTACATCATTAGGAAACCAAAAGTGAAATGAACCAATGAAAAGTGTTATTACCAAGTCACATGACCTGCTGTGTTTACGTTAAGCGCTTTGCAGGGCCTCCCGGTTTGCTTCCAGAAACCTGCGCTTTGCGACTCGCTTCGCGTACCAGTTCGCTAACGTAGCACGTCATATGACGTATCACGCGACAACGTGAAACGTCATGCGGACGGGAGGCGTCACGATGTTGTTTTCTAACGCGGCAGTTGCGGTAAAGAAACGTTTACCGGCTCGCGGTCTATTTCGCGGCATCAAGGTCAGCTAACGGGAAGCTTCCCGATTCGCGAAGCGGGAATGAAGAAAAAAAAATATTTTAAAAAAAAATTATTCATAAACATATAAAATATATTTTTGGATTTAAAGAAGAATACATTTTACAGCTACAGATATTAGCTGTTAAAAAACCAATGAAATTCACTGAAAAAACCATAGGTTATAGACCATATATAGTTAGGAATTAGCATTTACAAAACCTTGAAAATTCACTGAAAAAACCATAGGTTATAAACCATATATAGTTAGGAATTAGCATTTACAAAACCTTATTTTACTCACACAAAACCATTGAAATTCCATATATAGTTAGTTGCACTAACTATATATCGCGCACCCGCAATCCACTGCTGATGATGTCACATATTACATCATTCATGACATGGTCAGTGACATCACTGATGACATCACTGATGACATCTCAAATGACATCACTGATGACATCACTGATGACATCACTGATGACAACATCCAGTGACTGTATGTTTCTGTAAAGTTAAAATGTGTCTTACATATTGAAGAATGAGTGGAAGTATAAGTGTCTGGACAAAGGATTTAGTAGGTGCATGACTAAATGTATGAGTGAGTGATTAAATGTGTCTCACTGAGTGCATGGGTTAGTGACTAAACTGTCTTAATTTGTGCATCATTATGTCTGTTGTTCTGTAAACTGCTGCATGTGTTGATCAGTAGCTATATGATTAACTATATGGGTTACTGATTGATTGTCCAAGTATTTGTATGGGAGACTGAGTGTGTGTGTGGCTGGCTGGGAGGTGTGTGACTCTGTGCAGATCAATGTGTACTTGTATCAATGATTGTATAAGAAGGTAAGTATGTGTTAGTATATGTTTGAAAATGTAAGGTGCTCTATGTTTAACTGTATAGACAAGAAAATGGAAGTGTCATTGATTCTTTACAGGACTGACTAGGTGTGTGAGTAACTCCATGGATGAGTGGCAGACTGTGAGTGTCTGTATAGGTGTATGAGTGCATATGATAGTGTTGTAAAGATGAGTGATTGTATGTATGAATGATTGTATGGGTGAATGAGTGAATGTGTGTGTAGACATAGGAATCAGTGAGTGCGTATGTAGTAACTAGTATTGGTGTGTCAATGGTTTCAAAAATTATACTCTGTATTTAACACTGGGTGAAACAGAGGTTATATTAAAATGTGAGGAGATGCATTGTATTGTCACATGAATGATATCATCAGTGATATGGTCATTGATGTCAAATGAGATGTCATCAGTGATGTCATCAGTGATGTCATTTGAGATGTCATCAGTGATGTCATCAGTGATGTCACTGACCATGTCATGAATGATGTAATATGTGACATCATCAGCAGTGGATTGCGGGTGCGCGATATATAGTTAGTGCAACTAACTATATATGGAATTTCAATGGTTTTGTGTGAGTAATATAAGGTTTTGTAAATGCTAATTCCTAACTATATATGGTTTATAACCTATGGTTTTTTCAGTGAATTTTCAAGGTTTTGTAAATGCTAATTCCTAACTATATATGGTCTATAACCTATGGTTTTTTCAGTGAATATATATATATATATATATATATATATATATGTGTGTGTGTGTGTGTGCATATGAGTGTGTGTAGAGAGAGGTAGAGAGGTAGAGAAAGGTGTAGAGGTAGAGAGGTAGAGAGAGAGGTAAAAAGTGGAGAGTGAGTAGTAGAGAGTGAGTAGTAGAGATTAGTAGAGAAAGTGAGTAGTAGAGAGTAGTAGAGAGGGTAGCAGAAGGTAGAGAGTAGTAGAGAGTGAGTAGAGCATGAGAAGTATAGTAGAGAGTGAGAAGTAGAGTGAGTAGTAGAGAGTAGTAGTGAGTTAGTAGTAGAGAGTGAGTAGTAGAGAGTAGTAGAGCGTGAGTAGAAAGTAGTAGAGAGTGAGTAGTAGAGTGAGTAGTAGAGAGTGAGTAGTAGAGAGTAGTAGAGAGTGAGTAGAGAGTAGTAGAGAAACAGGTTGAATAATGTTAGGCGCTATGTATACACTAAAAAAAAGGCATAATTCATTTTATCTGCAAATACCTAGGAATAGCTGAGTTTGCGGTCTCTTCACTCATGTAAATCTTTTTGCATTTTAAAGTGACATGCCACTCACACACAAAGACAGAAACACACATAGTACTTACTGTTTTCAGTGATGACGTTTTCAGTGCAGTGATGAAGATGAAGATGAGGCAGAAACATCTGTAAATCCACAAATTCATGCATCGCACAATGCGGGCTGGGGGGGGGTCGTTTTGCAATGTAATTCATAATCACATAACGAAACAATCTTAAGGACAAACTGAGTAAACACAGTAAAAAAACACTATCCACTATAATTTGCACTGAAAAGAAGCATTTTCTATGACCGTCAGCCGTACAGCACAGAGCCCCCATGCCCTGCAGCTATTCATCAAGAGATTTCAGTCTAGGAGCAAAGAGCAGGCAGGGGCGCCCCCTATAATCTTCAACAGTTATTTGAAAAATCACTGAGTCCTGCCATAAGCTACTTAAGCAGTGTCACTTTACATATGAGATTGTGACAGCCTAGGAGTGGCATCTCTCAAAGATGCTCAACCATCACAGATGTGTTCTGCCCTGTTTGGAGTTCTTTGCTTTGATGTAGTTGACATGCTTGGAAGGATAGTAAAGAGACTTGATGGACATCATTAATACAGCAAGTGTAGCCTTACTTTAGCAAACATACCCATGCGCCTTGAAAAAAAAAGAAGATAAAAAAATCAAGATTTATTTGTGTCAGTGATATAGCTAGCTGTGTGTGCCGCTATCATGTGTACGCAGCTTGATCTCTGCTAGCTGCATGTGATGACACCTTTGTCAAGCTCTATGTGGAAGGACTGTGGTGACTGGGAGCTCATGGTGTTCGGTGCTCGCCAACAGACAAATAAAGAAAGTGCTGAGCCTTCAAAAGATAGAGGTAGTTTAAAAGGGTGACATTTTACAAAATATTTCAGGAGCGAGGGACAGAAGCAGCGAGGGACAGAAAATAGGCGATGTGCAAACGGGGACTGCCTTTACTGGCGGTGAGAAAAAAAAAGTCCCCAGTGTATCATGCCGCCAGTAAAGCATCCAATCCCCGCGTGCACATCTTTTGTCTTGTTTGTCTCCTCGCGTGCACGCTGGAATCGTAACTAATCCAAAAGGTCAACAGCATGGCAGAGCAGCGCAGCTTTTCGCCAGGCTGAGACCTAAAAAAGTAGTGTTTGAAAAGCAAGCAGTGGAAGAATAGAAGCCAGAAAAATCAGGCTACAGTCACAAGCATTATTGCTTATGGCCGAGGGTAAATTTGCCATACAAACTGCTACATAGTGTGGTGCTTACTGATCCCAGTTATTGTTATGATCAAAAGCCCCATTTATGAATTCGTGAAGCATAGTATTCTATTTCACAGGTATTTGGCCCACCTTTTATAAAGGGGCCTTAACTCTTGCCACGTCCCCCTTAGAGACCACTCACCATTGTCATCCCACTCAAAGCAGTGAATATAACAAATATATTTAAAACGTTGACACTTATCAGCTGCGATATGGTGGGCTGTTAAAGTCCTATTTTACTACACTTTGTCCTGCATTCAAAACACGAAAAATGTATATACGTACCACTAGGCAGCCTGTAACCAAGAAGCCACAAAGGGACACACATCTTACACTACATTGGACAGACTGAGATTTCAGTTACAGGAAGCTGCCAAGCGACTTTCTTGACCAAATTTACAGAGAAGATGGGAGAAGCAATTGAAAGTCCGGATGATATGCACTTCTTGCCATTTGTGAAGATAAAACGTAATCACCAAAATGCATATGTCAACGTATACGATGGACATACTGGCCGCTGCTTGATGATTTCAACTATACTTAAAATACCGAACATCTCAATGAACAGCACTATAATCACCAGAAAACCTGCTACAACGGTGAGAACAATAATTGTTTCCCAAGAATTTTAAGCTTAGTGCTTCCAAGCTGCGAACAATTGCCTTTTTGTCTTATAAAAGTATAACCCTGCTACTATCATGTTTTACAAACATGAACTTGAAATCGGGTTCGCCCTTGGACCCATGCCCGGCTAAAATTCTGGCGAAATTGGCTGAGGTGATTAATCCATTGGCTAACCCACTATTGAATCTCTCGCTGAGCCAGGGAGTGGTTCCGCAGGCTTGGAAGCAGGCAATGGTCATCCCGCTGCTCAAGAAGCCTGGTCTGGACCCTAAGGCCCCTGTTAACTACCGGCCTATCTCTCTGCTGCCGGCTCTCACGAAAATTGTTGAAAAGCACGTGCAGACGGTGCTTTCCAATTTTCTAGAGTCGAATGAGATTCTGCACGCCACCCAGTCGGGCTTCCGTCCCAATCTCAGCACGGAGACTGCGCTCCTCGAGGTCTCCGAAACTATCAAGGGGATTTTGGATACCGGGGGCAAAGCCATGCTGGTGATGCTGGATTTGTCGGCGGCTTTCGACACCGTCCCCCATGACGGTCTTCTCACAAGACTCTATGAGATAGGACTACGGGGGACGGTGTTCAGCTGGTTTTCCTCCTTTCTAGCTGGCCGCCGGCAAACGGTCTGGGCCTCGCCAGATTCCGCCGTGATGCCACCTCTGGGAGTCGGGGTCCCTCAGGGCTCTACCTTGAGCCCGACCCTCTTTAATATCTTCATGACCCCTTTGGCGGCGTTGGCGGAGTCCTTTGGGGCCCGGATCGTATCCTACGCAGATGACACCCAGCTCCTCTTCTCGTGTAAGAGAGGAGGAGACTTTGAGGGGGAGAGTATCCGGGATTGCCTTGGGGCTGTGTTTCAATGGTTCCAACTGAACAGCCTCAAGTGCAATTCCGATAAGTCCGAGGTACTCTTCTTTGGGTGTGACACGGAGCCAGACTGGCAGGCTTGGTGGCCTACCAACATGTTCCCCCCAACGTGTTCATCCCAAATGGCTAAGAACTTGGGTGTTAAGATGGACAAGGGGTTGACCATGAAGTCCCAGATCCTGGGGGTGTCGGGCATGTGCTTCGGCCTCCTCCGGATGCTTCGGAGGTTCCTTCCCCTATTATAGGAGGAGCACAGGAAGCTGACTGTGCAGGCCCTGATAGGCTCTAGGTTGGATTATTCCAACGTTCTATACCTGGGCCTGCCAGGGTACCTGTTACAGCGGCTCCAAGTTGTGCAGAATGCTGCGGCGAGAGCGATCTATGGATTGAACAGACGCGCCAGTGCTGCGGGCTTGCTCCAGACCTTGCACTGGCTCCCAATCCGCAAGCGGATCGCCTTTAAGGCTTTGACCCTGACATACCAGGCCCTCCACGCGACGGGAGCAAAGTACCTCCAAAGGAGACTTGCCTTCTACCGACCGGCTCGTTCTCTGAGGTCAGAATCTTTATTTTTGGCGACTGTTCCGCGAGTGAAGAGAGCGCGCTTGGGAGGTCGCTCCTTTGGACTATTGGCGCCACAATTGTGGAACTCTCTGCCTCTTAGTCTTCGGGGAGCCACTAGCCTACTAGCTTTTAGAAAGGACCTCAAAACCTGGTTGTTTACCCAGTAGGTCTTTTTTAGTTTGTTGTTTTCTTTTTGTCTATGACACTTTTTCTCTTAATGTGTTATGTTAGTTTACTGCAGCCTACCTCAAATAAAAGCGCTGGACACTCTTTTTGAGTAGCCGTGCGCTCTATAAAAACCATTTTAACATAACATAACATAACATAACATAACAAATAACCGAATCTACCGGGTCTCCCAGAAATAGATGCATAAACGAGATGTCTGTTTGGTAGTACCTCACCTGACTCTGACTTCTCTGGAACGTCCTGCCCACACCTGGAAGCCGGTAACTTCCAACCGGGCACAAACAATGCAGCATCATAAACATAACCGCTGACTGTCAGCAGCCGTTACGTTGTTTCTACTACTGTGCTAATCCTTTGGATTTCTTGTTGAAAAAAAAAGAAAATAACACACCAATGCAAAAAAACACCCATGGTGGTGTTTGACTGAGATGGCTGCAAAACACTCCCAGCAGAGATAAACCGAATACCAACTAAGCAAATGTTCGGGACTCATAAAAGTTGGGGACCCGGGGGTACTTACAAATGGTGGAAGGGGTACTGGTAGAAAATGAGACAGAAATATTCTCTTAATGATCAAGAAGACTTCCCTTTCCGTCCGTCTAAACCACGCCTACTCTCGTACATTTGTGTGAATATGGAGATCAAGTGTGTAGAGTATAACTACCTAAGTCAAGATCTTTTTTTGCCGTATTTTGTAGTACGAGGGAACACATCTGTATGAAGAATCTAGCCAGATCCGAGACGGCCCCAGTAAAATGTGTTGAGTGTGTCCCGGACTCGTTTAAGACTTGCGTGTTCTTAGCGTGCTTTGGGTACAGAGTAGCAACCTACAGGCACCGTAACATCTGCGGCGCAGTGGGGCCCCTGTGGCTTGTGTGCATAAGAATGTCTGTGAGATAATGGAATTTTCAGTTTACTCCTCTGCCTATAACATGGCTAAAAGCATATTGCAAATTGCCCTGTCACAGCAGGCAGGCTCTCTCGGCTCAGAGGCAGCCCACTGCAAGTTTTCTTTCCCAGTTTGCACCCCCACGCAGTTTAATAATATCCATTTACCGGCCTTGGGATTGATCTGGTGTAGCGTCTGTGCAGGGGACACCTTCCCGTGGTTGGGCATTAACGGGGGCTAGGAACCACAGCACGCGGCGGGGGCCACCGGCTTTTGTAGGAGAGGGGGTGCCCCTGTGGGCTGCAGCATCGGAGGAGCAGAGAGGGTGGGGGCTCCAGTGCCGGGACAAGCCCTCCATCCCCCCACCAAGGGTGGGGGTAGGCGAGGGACAGGCAACCAGCCACGAGACCTGCCCCCCCTAAAATATGGAGTACATTATACGGCAATTCATGGAAAACAATCGCTTTAATAAAACATTTCAAGATTGTTTCTGAGTGTTTGAAGAATGGCGTGTTTAGTATAGAACACTTCCTACAGAACGAACATAAACAACAGATGCCACCGAGAACAGTTTAAGGACAGCTTCTGGTGAAGACCGCAGAAAATTAAAGGCTATTTCAAGGGTCAAGGGCAAGTTTATTTTACAGTGATGATCCTGGATTTTTAAGTATTGCAGTTCTGTGTCTTCAAAGCAAGTGAGGTCCGGTGTACTTGCAGAAAGAGTCCGAGAGGCAGCAACGAGGCACATAAAACAAATAATGCTTGCGGGAAGCCTCACACCATGACGTATCATTTTCTCTTTGTCTGCCATCCCGCTTGGACGGCCTCGGCCTGACTTCCTTCAGCTGCAAAAGGTTTATTATCTGTAAGGGGCCATCTGTTTCACCCCCATAAAGATAACAAAGCTTTTGCAGCAGAAGGAAGTCAGGGAAGTCTGTCCAAGTGGGACGGACGAAAAAGAGAAAACTGTACGTCACCACAAGCTCTTTCCCAATGGCTGGCCAACGTTTAGCATAAACGGTGACGCCGGCCAATGGGAAAGAGGGGCGGGGCTTAAAGCTCGCTAGGGAAAGCTCCTCAGATCGTAAGATCTCGCCAACGAGACTGCGCATGTGCGCAGTCTTACGCTAGGCTTCGACCTAAAAAATAACTGAGTGACCCTTCCCGCCTCCCTCCAAGGGATGAGCAATTGGCAAAAGGCCTGCAGACCCTTTCTTGTTTACCATATATGAATGAAGGGACAATGATGTTGGCAGAGAAATCTAAATGTAGTGAACTCCCACTGAAAGGGTCTTGTGCCCATGCAATATCCCACCAGTATGGTAAAGTCACGCGCGAATTTATGAAATAGTGGGTGGGATTCACTGTTGAGGATGGGAAGAAATCCTTTGCTTAACATGGTACTTTCAACGTAGATCAGTAAGGGGATGTACAAAAGAAGTTGAGAGACCCTAAAAATAAGATACTGGCTAAATAATTGGCAGGATTTTTACATTGGCATAAGGAAGCCAAAACCACAAACGTGATTCCCAATTCTGTGGTATGAAACAGACTCAGGAGAGACTGGAATACCAAGTAGGCCACCTTACGGACAGAGGCAGGGCTGTGCTCTTACTTATCCACCTTCCCTCTACTTAGTCGACGGATCACTGAACCACAAGAAAAAGAGTAAGAGTAGGAAAGCAGTAACACAAGGGAAGAGGATTTGCTTGATGTTGTCAACATGTTTGCCCATGAAACCAGGAGTGTACCCACAGATGCATGTGGAAATATGGCAGTGCCAGTGCACCCACTGGCAGATGGAACACAGTGAAGTAATACACATATGAGATGCAAAATGCAAGCAACTGACAGGAGAATGATAGACGGAAGCACACAAGTAGCTAGACATAACGCAGGCTCCACCACTGTAGAGCCTTCTAGACCAAGAGTCCTTTCATCCAGTTGGATGCAGAGGCCATCGTGAAGGCAGTCCCACCTTTATCTGAGAATGTTTAAGGAGGACCACAGAGTGACTGGCTAAGAATAGGGTTCAGAGGGAAGATGCCACCTCTTCTAGAGCTCATCTAGTGATGTAGACAGGCCCCCACCAGTGTAAGGATTCAAGAGCAGTTTCCGCAGGAGTGCCAGGAACCGAAGTCTAGCCCAACCCGTCCTCCCTACACCTATTGCGTCTATCAAACTCTAGAACGCAATGGTGATATGGAGGGAAAGGAGGGAACAAAACAAGGAAAAAGGGGAAGACACTGGACTTCTTGGATGGTGGAAGCTGGCGCTAAAAGGAATGGTTAATTAGTACAACAACAGTCAACAAGCATTCATTATTTTATCTACATAGACCATCTATTACCTGGTTCATACAAGGTGTGCCTGGGATTTTATGGGTCAATCAGCCTTTCTAAACCCTCAATGTGTCTAGGTACCACGGAATGTCTGTTTGTGAAATAAAGCATGTATCTACGGGTATTGTAATCATCAATTTGGGAGAGGTGTGGCGCCGCGGCCAGGGCGACTGACGCTGGAATCTGGGGACCACGGTTCGATCCCCAGCTCCGGCGGCAGGTTAGCCCAGCACCATGTGACTCTGGGCAATAGCTCGCTTAATCTTCCCGATGGCCCCCCAGCGCCTAGAGACCCTTACGGGTGATTGTGCGCTTTACAAATGTGGACTTTAATGCATAATGATAGAGATTGGCTCCTGTCATACCCCTGTAGAAACAAGGGGCTGAACTGCGTGGCAGAATAGTAGAATTTATAAGGTCACAGTTATAGCGTGTCTGAAAGAGCGGTAAGCACATACATGAGAACCGACAGAATCTTTACTGAAGAGAAGCTAAATGATAATAGTGCGCTATAAGCGCATTACCAGGTCTTCTTTCCCCTGCACTGTGACAAATGCCAGCATCCAGGAAATCCAGCAAACACAATATGGTAAAGGAACAAAAAAAAGGGGAAAATGAGCCGCCAGGCAGACCACAACTCCCACAATCCACCAGTAGGCACCAAAACCCACACTCCGCAAGGCCGGACGTTCAACAGGACCGTGGTCCGGTCAAAAGATGGATCCGCAAGAGTCCAGATGAGGTGCCCCCTCAAGGAATCGGAGAGAAGACAGCCGGCACTGGGGGAGACAATAAGGGAAACCAAAAGAAAGGGCAAAAAACTCGGACTCTTCCGCAAAGAGAAACAGGCGGAACACCGAGAGAAAGCCTCTGACAGCAAGACTCAGGGAAGCAATACAGCGCTGAATAGATGGCTAAGCAACAAGGAACGAAGCAGAACAACGCTAAGATGTGGATCCTGAATCGAGGTCCACTTCTGGAAACAAAGTGAAAGAGACGAAGATTGGCGTGGCGGAAGTGACGCGCCGCAAGGCAGCGAGAAACTAGAGCGTGAAGCTCAGAGTAGCGGGGAGGTCAGGCTTTAGTTTCCTGCCCGATCCCCTCGTACAAGCGCAGTGTCGTGCGGCCATCTTGGATTGGCCTTGCGTTGTCTGTGTGCTCTCCAAATAGCTGGCAGGCGTGACACCAGTTCCTGATGCCCTCCCTCAATTAAGGGATTACCCAACCCCAGGGTGCAGAATCACTGTCCATGTTCCTTGGGCACCTTCTGATTTAATGAGCTTTAAGAAACAGTTCCCCAACATTAGAGAAACCCCTACCCACGTCTGTGAAGAATTGCAAAGTGTTTTTGAAGTGGCTAGAGCACACTGGTCAATTGAAGCATTTTCTGGTATCTTATACGGTGATAGATTGGTTTGCAGACATGTCGGGATGGGCAAGGCAGGAGCCCAGGAATGACAGGATCACATACTGCAAGGGATGCATTGTTGCATCCCTTGTATTCAGGGGTGATGTGTATCCAGTAAAAACTGATTGGACTAAAATCTCAAATTGGAAGCAGAATAAAGGTGATTAACCAGAAAATTATCTAAATAGGCATAAGTATATGTTTGAAAGATATTCGAGTCTTGCCTATCTGACAGAAATGACTCAGGGAGCTGTAGGTGCTGCTTTTGTGCGGGTATTCTTATCGAATGTGTGAAACTAGTTAATGATTATTTCTATTACATTGCAAACAAAAAACTGTCTGAACTGGTGACTGTCAGAAAAAATGATGTCACGTCTGAAGAATGAAAGAATGAAAACGTTAATTCTTGCATCTAAACTGATGTCTTTGAAAATTCCAAACATGCAACAAAGTGTAAAGGAAAGAGGACGGGGAGCCCCTAAAAGAGGGAAACAAAAGAGAGGGCAGGGTTGATGGGGGAGTGGGAAGAGAAACAGGAGAGGTAGAGGAGAAGCCTCGAGTGTGGGAGGGTCATGTTTTGCCTGCTGGCAGTTGGGACGCTGGAAAAGAAATTGTGCTAATGCTGCCTCAAATGTGTCTTGTCTTGTTGAGGCACCCATATTTAACCAAGTTACAAAGGACCCTTATCCTGAATAATTGGTATAGCCCGAGAGATACCAACTGTGCCTTAAATACCCTGATTCCCGTAGACCAAAAAGATCCCGTTGTTGACTGTATGATACATGGTAAACACGCAGCCCATCTTATTGATGCAAGCGCTAGATGCTCTGCCTGAAACTTCTGAACTCCCTTTATTACCTCTCTCAGGCTGGTCCACAATGCAGTAGCTATTTCTGACCCTGTCTCTACCTCTTTGTTCAATCACAGTTTACCATGCTTTCCTACAGTGCCCTATCTCAACATCAAATCTAGTAGGTCAGTATCTTCTATGCAAACTCAGCTGCACTGTATTTTGTAGATCTGATGGAGTCTACTTCAATATACCTTATAACAGGGACAATCAAGTCTTTGCTTTGTTATGTGAAACAAATTATCAGCTTGTTTCTGATAGCCGTGAAGAATTAAATGTGTGGTGAGTGACTGTGCTTTGTGGCTATATAATAATACCTTGTGCATCCAAATGAAAGACAATGGATACATCCTAATAGCTCATAGAAAGTTAGTGAGACTAAAATACTCTTGATGGCTGGTCTAAGATGTGTTTGACAATGTCTCTTTATCAATTGCTGAAGTCCTCTGGGAAAATGATGCCAGTGGCTGAAACAGGCTGAAACCAAACCATATATATATATATATATATATATATATATATATATATATATATATATATATATTATAAACTGTTTTAAAAAACACAAGGTCTTGGCTTATGCCAGAACTATGTATATATTATATGTTTTGACAAACTACAGGTCTTGGCTTATGGCAGGCCTAAAAAGAAAGTTATGGGCGTTTCGTGAGCTATGTCATGGTCACGGGCTACAAAGGTCCAGAAATAAAAGGCAATACTTAGCACAAGAATAGCTAAGAACCAGACTCTCCCACATTCTCTGACACCTCAAAACATGCCACTGTCATGCCCCTCCGCAAGAAATTATCTGCTGACCCAGTCACCCTTTCCAACTACAGACCTATCTCCCTCCTACCATAACCAACAAAGGTCTAATGAAACTAATCAAATGACAACTGACCAACCTCTTCACCAACCACTAGCTCCTCAAAGCCACACAGTCCAACTTCAGGCCCAACTACAGTACAGAAAAAGCACTCATTGCAACCATAAATAGCATCTGCATGATCCTTGGCAAAGGAGACATGGCAGACCTCATTCTCCTGAACCTCTCTGCAGCATTTGACGTTGTCTCACAATCCATTCTCATCATCACCTACACAAGATTGGCATCCAAGAACCCGCACTCCGCTTGATCGGCTCCTTCTTAACGGATAGAATACAAGCTGTCAGACTGGTATCTTACTTCATGGAAGCTGGCAAACTCATTTGCAGAGTGCTTCAAGGTTCATCTCTCAGCCGCACCCTCTTCAACACATACATGATCCCTCTGGCGAAAGTTACCCATGCACATGACATCAACAACCTCTCCTATGCCGATGAAACGCAACTCATACTCTTTCTCTTGTACAAGCTCCCCAACACAAGAAACAAATTCACCACCTGCATGAGCGAAGTCACTAACTGGATGAAAGCCAACTGTCTCAAGCTCAACACCGACAAGACAGTAGTAGTGACCTTCAGCAACAACAATTCATCCAGGAACTCCAACTGGTGGCCGGCTCAACTCAGCGGGTATACGATACGGCTTCTGCTTCACCGGTTTTCCTGGTTGTGTTTCAATTTTATGTTCAGCTCGGGACGTCTTTCTGGGGAGATCTGAGAAGATGTCTGAAAAGGGAAGAAGAGTGTGCTGTAGTTCTTTCTTCATATCTTCTGTAAGATCTTCAATGACTATGCGGTTCTCTAGCATCGAGTTGTGACTGGATGAGGTGGGTAGCAAAAAATGTGCTGCCTTGGGAGGAGGTCCAAGCCACTACTTTAGCAGATTTATGCAATAACATTGCACTTTGGAGGGCGTGATCTGTATCCTATACGTTGTGTTGCCCAGAGTCTCTGTCACTCGATAAGGGCCCATCCACTCACTTTGGAATTTGGGAGTGGAGGAGGGGAGAAGAACCAACGCCCAGTCCCCAACGGATAATCTTGTTAACCTCTTCCCTCGGTCGTAATACTTCTTTTGTTTAGTCCTGCTTTTCTCTAGGTTGGAGTAGACGAGGTCTCTCAATTTCCCGAGCTTCGACCTCAGTTGCTGTGTATACTCCAATAGGGACGTCTGGCCTTGCTCCTCTTCTGTCTCCCATACATCTTTGGTCATCTCAAGCAATGACCTGGGCTGTCGTCCGGACAGCATTTCAAATGCTGAACAACCTAGGCTGCTTTGTACTTGTGATCGAAGAACATATAGAGCCAGAGGTAGGAGTCGGTCCCAGTCACGTCCCTCGACTGTGAGCATTTTCTTTAGAGTGGTCTTCAAGGATTGGGGCAGCCGGAGGTTGGTGCATATTCTTCTTTTGGCAAATCTTGCATGTTTGACAGTAAGTCTGGATGTCCCTATAGATGCCCGGCCAGAAGAAGTGTTGCAACACACTTTCAGAAGTTTTTTCCTTTCCGGCGTGTAAGGTGTGCATGGGCAAAGAACAGAATCTGCTCTCGAAAGGGCGTTGGAACTAGCAGTTGGGTGGGCCCCTCTTTTTTCCCTTCACAATATACTAGGTCATTTTTAATAAGGAAATGGGGATAAGTGCTGACCTGACTGCTCTGGTTAACATGAGCGGACTCCCATTCATTAAACAAAATGGTGTCATTGGCTTGTGCGAAGCGGAAACTACGGTCTATTAGCCAGAGATCCGGTGATACAAAGGCCAGTAAAGGGTTCCCCAGTTCTCCCTTCTGTCTTCCTATTCTATTCTGGAAGAGGGAGAGAAAATCAGGATTGTCAACCCCTAGAATGATATCTTCGGGCAGGGAATCGACCACTCCCACTTTAACCATACAGGGATCCCCGTCTATGGGTACCATAGTTATTAGGGCCAGGGGATAAGGTTTCATGTCTCCGTGCACGCAACGGATGTGAACCAGGGTATCAGGGACATACTGGGCAGGGAGGATAAGACTTTTCTGCACCACTGACTGCTTACACCCGGAGTCTGAAAGGGCTTTTACCATTCTTTCCATTCACCCTTACATGTACATAGAAGGATGTTCCCATCTCTGCAGAATTCAGTACTGCTTTTGGGAGGTACCCCACTTCCATCGGCTCTTCTGCTGGTTTTTTCCTGGGGCACAGGTGGGCAATGTGGCCCAGTCACCACACTCGAAACATTGTGGTCCTCGAAATGTTGGTGTCTCCATTCTGATACTCTTCGCCTTCGGTGTGTGCATCAGGGGTTTTAACTTCTTCTCAGGTTTAGCAGGCAGAGTCGATTTGTGAGATTTTTCTATGTCCCAGCCCATAGTCCGAGGTTGGGTTCAGGCGTAGTTCGCGGCCATTTCTATGGCCTGTTCGGCTGAGAGGTTGGAGTGCTGTTTTAGCCACCTCTGAGTACCGTACAGGAGTGCCTCCATGAATTGTTCTAGATAGACTTTCGACATAATTTCTTCCTTGGTACTGGTGGTTGGTTTTAGCCACTTGTCAGCAGCCATCTTGAGGCGGAAAAACAGCATTTTGGGGTTCTCTCCAGGCACACCTCACTCCTTCCTGAACCTTACTCTGTAGGCTTCAGCATCGAGCCCAAGATGATCCAGAATCACCTCTTTGATCCCATGGTTTGGAGTGTCTCCCATAGGGTTGGCGACTTGGTAGGCAAACTGAGCTTCGCCGGTCAGCAATGGGGCTAAAAAGAAGGGCCATTTGTCTTCGGGCCAACCACATGCTCTGGCGGCCCTTTCAAAATTTAGCAAAAAAGCGTCCGGGTCTTCTCCTGGGATGTATTTTTGGAGAGCTATCCCTGAAGGGTTGGGAACATGAGCTCGCCTCTCCACGGGTATTGGGGTGCCAGGGTCGTGTGTCCCTTTTTTCTGGCCCTCCAGATGGGCAGTGATAGTGTTCTGGAACATTTTGCGGTCTGCCTGGGCTGACCACATCTGTCTCTCGACAGCCCACTCAAGCTTCTCTTGTCCTTTAATTATGTGCTGAATAAGGGCGTCCATCTTGGGTTGGCAGGCGGACTGGGATGTTAATCCCACTTCTGACACCAGTTGTGGCGGGGTATCAGTAACTGAGCGTAGACCAGGTCGTTTCAAGTACGGTTTTATTTTGCCAAACATTCTCTTTTGTCGATTGGTCAGTCTTTCTTTAGCAAAGGTGGCGGAATCCATTTTGATTCTGGGTGTAGGGGCCACTCTGTGAGAAAGCTGTATTGCTCTGGAGGATCCAGTCAGGCCATCCCCTTCATTCGAATGTCCCGTGGCAGTAGCGGCAACCCGGAGCGACCAACAGAAAATAAAGAAAATTTATCAGGACACTCGTCCTACTACAATGCTTATACACCAGGGTCCGGCGGTGAGGGAGACACCACTCTTTAGTGCGCAGAGTGTAGTCACACATGAATGGCGAGAATCATTGTTCTAGTGCTCGCGGGTGGGGAAGGGGGGTTATGTTCAAGGATTTAGGCAAGTGGCGGAAGTTTTTAATGTTAGACGTTCGGGTGCTCTCTTCTCCCTACCCAGCCCGCTACTTTGCCCCGTACCTGTTCCAGCCCCGCTCCTCCCCTGGGCACGTGGCACGGCAACTCGTGGGGTCGTTGGCCTCCCGGCTTTGATGGGATGGTCACGGGGCCCAGCCTTCGCTCTCCCTCTTCTTCATCCTCCTCAGTCTGGTCTCTCAGTCTTGTTCTCCACACTGTTTCTTCCTCCTCTCCGGTAACTCTGTACGCCGTCTTCCTGGAGTTCCCTGCATTTGACGAACCAGGTGTGATGACGCCATCTGGGGGTGGAGTCTCGTCCTGTAGGAATCCCCAGTTAAAGGCGCCATCTACATGGTCCTCGTCAGCGCTTAATAAAGTTTGTGATTGTGGGAGCCATTCCTCCTGCTGAAAGGGGACAAGAGGAGGAAAAAGCAGTACAGCAGTCCACCAGTCTCTAATTGTCTTTACCTCCTCACTGGATTGCCCCACCCTGTCACACAGTCCTAGGATGCTTGCTTCCAGTCCAGGGAGGACCTGGCCTGGCAGTTCGGGCTGGACTGTTCCCACTGGGCGCAGGGTCAAGCCTGATTTGCATATGGCTGGGTCCAAACTGGAATGGCATGGTGAGCAAAAAAACAAAGGATTTAGGCCCAGATCTCTGTACTGGGGTGATTGTATGACATTGTTCTGCATTCTGTCCATCAATTGTTCTTTTTGCATTTGTCACCCCGAGTGGGTTGGTATGCCCAGACGTGGGTCCCGTGCTCTCCATGCCACTGGAGTCAAGCTATCCTGGCTGATGAGGACTGAAAGCCGAAAACCAGTCCTAGGATGCTTCTTTCCAGTCCAGGGAGGACCTGGCCTGGCACTTTGGGCTGGACTGTTCCCATTGGGTGCAGGGTCAAGACTTATTTGCATATGGCTGGGTCCAAACTGGAATGACATGGTGAGCAAACAAAACGATGGATATAGCCCCAGAACTCTGTACTGGGCTGAATGTATGACATTGTTCTGCATTCTGTCCATCAATTGTTCTTTTTGCATATGTGGGTTTCAGCAAATCTAGCAGTTAATGATGTGTAGCTGTCATCGTTGTAAAAGTGTTAGTACCAGAACTGTACTGTGTGCTCTAAATGCTATAACTGTGTGCTTCTCAGGGCTGTGTTTGTAAGGCTTCCAGTTCTGTAGGTGTGTGCTGCTCTCATTCTTCTTGCACATGTGGCTTGCCATGCTGCTGCTCGGCGTGCATACAGATCTCTCATATTTCCCAGGTCCATGTGTGTATAGCCCACCCTGGACAAGCTGTGCTTTGCATTCTGGAATTACAAGTCCTATTTAACACATTGTAAAATTGGAACTAGAAGTTCCAAAATACAAAGTGACAGCCCTGAACTGGATGAGCTTCTGAAACATGAAAGCTGCGTACCTCTCATTTAGTGTTGTCCAGGGGTATAGCTATCAAAAGTGCAGCAGGTGCAGTGGCACCCGAGCCCTGGGATGTAATGTGGTCCTCTGCATCCCAGTTACAGCTTTGTTTTGTTTTTACTCTGAAAGCATGGAGTGGGGGCATTTTACTTAATTGCATTAGGATTTATGGCAACCTTACTGATGCCCTCACCCTCGGTATAGTTTTGTCAGCATATTTGGTTCTCTGTTCTAAATCTTGGCTTAGGACTTATTTATATCTCACTGTGAGGAAACGGTGCTGGATGAGGATGAGGACTCACCCTTTTCCTCTGCATTCTGTCTGAATTCCAACGAGGGACACAAAGAGTTAACGAAAACCCCTCCCTTCTCTCTACAGGAAACCGAGGAGAAGGACGGGAAACCCAATGAATGGGGAAGAAGGAACCAACTGGATAAGGCGGGACAACCGAATTTAAGGAAGTGGACACTGGAAGGAGAGGCGTGCAGCAGAACGAAGAACCCGGAAGACGCCACAGAGCTCGAGCCGACGAATCAGCGGGTGGAGAAGGAGCCCCGGGTCGACCCGAAGGACAAGGAAACCACGGCCGGAATCGAGGCTAACGGGGAGGACGCGTAGAGCTGGTTCGAGGACTGGTGGACGCCCCTGGAGGATGCTGAGAGGCTGCTGCAACTCTGGAGAGTTGCGGTGAGTGGTCATACAGGGAAGGGAGGGGAGGAAGGGAGCACCGGGGCAGAAAATAACTCGGGCACAGCCCTTTTCCAGTCCTACACTGATGCCCGCATGTTCGTATCATCCCCACACTGACTCCCGCATCCTCGTGTCACCCAAAATAATCCATTTTCCTGCATTCCCTCCTGCCTGAAATCCGTTTTCCCCTAGGTAGAGTAAGCGAGGGGACCCGTACGGCTGTAGTGAAAAGGGGAGGACTTCCCGTAACTCAGCCACCCTTGCACTCTCGAAAAGGAAGCCTAAAGCAGGCGATATTCCCCCAGTAGAAGGAGTATTCAAGCATAAGTTTGTTTTCTAGTTTTTCTTTATTTTGGTTTGTGTCTTGGTGCACTTCGGGTGTGGTGACGGTAAACACTGTTAGAGACCGTACAGTCAACTGACCACTCTTTCCTTCTCTTTGAGCCTTCCGGGATGGCTGACACCAGACTTGGGCGGACGAAGAAGAGAGCAACAACTGGACAATCTGCCCCAGATCACAGCCACCTGACCATCTGTGCTGCTGAAATACCACAACCACCGGACCATCTGTGTTGTTGACACCTGAAATCCATAAACCACCTTGTAAATTCTTTAATAAAATCTCACCATTCAACGAACACTCCGGCCTCCTAGTTTCCATTTCTGCCCGTCCCACCAACAAGTGGTGTCAGAAGTGGGATCAATGGAATTGGAGGCCGCACTGCAGAGAATGGCGGACAATCAAGAGAAGCTAGGGCGGGTTATGGAGAGATTCCTGGCGGTAGCTGAAGAGGACAGGAAAAAGCTCCATCAGACCTTAACACAACAAAGTCAAAGCCAAGAGATTGTAATAGGGAAGCTGGCTGATACTCTGGGCCAACAACGGGGACATACCACCCTACCATCCGTGGTACTACAAAAATATGTGGATGGAGAAGATACAGACTTTTTTTTCAAATTTCGAGCGTATGGCCAGAGCAGCGGGATGGGCTAGGGAAAAATGGGGCCACTACCTCGGACCCCTCCTTTCAGGAAATATGCAAGCCGCGTATCAAGCAGCCAATCCGCTTGGTCTCAACCCCTATGAGGAAATAAAGAAGACCATCTTGGAGAGACTATAGATAGATGAAGAGACATACCGTATGCGTCTACGGCAACTTAAGGAAGGGCCCCAAGAAACGCCCAGAGCCTTATCCTTTAGGGTAAAAGATATGGCAGGACGCTGGCTTAAACCGTTAAGTTCAACCAAGGAAGAAATCATGGAGAAGATATATTTAGAACAATATTTAGCCTCCTTGCATGCACCGATACAGAAATGGGTGCGACAACATACCAAGCTTAACATGGAAAGTGCGGTAGAGATAGCTAGCGCCTTTAGCAGTGCTTTTGAATTACAAAAAGGAGAAACACATGGGAAACCCTCAGGAAGCACCACCACCAAAGGCAGCAGACCCCTGTCCTTAGAAAACCTGAGACGGTTACCTTAGTACCAGGGCCCCTACCAACCCCCTTACGACCCACCCCAGCAGGACCCCAATGTTTTAACTGTGGAGGGTTTGGACATATAGCCAGAATTTTCCCTCTAAAGGAAGAGCCCATCGAGGTTGGATTAGCCCGGTCCTTCTACTGCACCAAGGAGGGACAACACCTTCCCTTCCATAAAGTAGTGAAGGTAAATGGTGAGGACCGGGCCGTCCTAATTGATACGGGATGCTTACACAGTGTTATGAGTCCTCAATCCTTACCTGGGGGTAATCCGCAGACCAGGGGTATGGTAAACATCCAATGTGTTCATGGCAGTAGCAGACAGTACCCTACAACCGATGTACAAGTGCAACATGAGCCAACAACCCAACCCGTTCCCTTATGTGTAGGGCTCATCCCTAAATTACCCGAACCATTTATATTAGGAAGGGACTATCCTTACATAGAACAGCTTTTGTATAATGGAACAGAGGAGTGGAGGAGGACAGCCTCATTTCACCACAGACCAGGATCTCAACTCTTTCCCCAGGAGGCAAAGAAAGAGTAATAAACAAAAGAAGCAAGAGAAAAGAATCTAGACCCAAGTAGCCTTGACCCAACCAAAAGAAGAATCTGTGTGGCAGTATGATCCAGGGTTTCACGCTGCACATAGGGAAGTCCACACCCTAAAGCAAGCTTGGAATCAAGCTAAGGAAGAGGTAGACCCTGACCAAGTAGTTCCTAGTTTCTTTATATAAAGGTGTTAACTGTATAGAAAGGGAGGAAGGGACCACAATCCCCAGTTGCTTGTGCCCCAAAAATATATAGAGAAAGTTATTTTCCTATCCCATAATCACCTGCTTGGGGGGCATTTTGGCAGAAAGAAAACATAGAAGGAAATCCTCGAGAAATGTTATTAGTCTGGAATCTATCACCAGATCCGCCGGTACTATAGGGAATGTTCTCTCTGTCAGAAGAATAGCCGAAGTCTTCCCCCAAAAGCTCCCCTTCGGCCTTTGCCCATAATTGAGGAACCCTTTTCCCAGGTGGCAATGGACATCATTGGCCCCCTTCTTCCCTCTAGAAGTGGCTGCAGATATGTGTTGGTTTTAGTCGATTATGCCACCCGATTTCCCAAAGCGGTAGCCCTGAGACAACCCAACGCAACCCAGATAGCAAATGCCATGGTGTCTATCTTCTCTAGGGTAGGATTTCCGCGAGAAATCATAACCGATCAAGGTACTACTTTTTTTCTAATTTAATGAAACAAGTCTGTCAACAAATAAAAACATCTGCCTACCATCCCCAGACAGACGGACTGGTAGAAAGATATAACGCTACGCTTAAAATCACCTTAAAAAAACTACTTGATCTAGAAACCAGAAAATGGGAGGACATGCTACCATTGGCTCTATTTGCCATCCAATGTAAACAACAAAATAGTACGGGGTACTCCCCCTTTGAGTTGTTATATGGGAGACCCCCACGTACCCTGTTGGAAATGGCAAAGGAAGAATGAGAAGAAGAGCCGGGAGGCAAGCCCTTATCCGAATATGTATTGAACCTTAAAACTCATTTGCAAGAATTGTGTAGCATAGTCCGGTCCCATTTAGAACAAGCCCAGACATCCCAAAAGACTCAGTATGACAAAAGAGCATGGATACGTACCTTTGATATTGGTGATTATGTTCTGCTGATGTTGGCTACTTCTGATCACAAAATGCTAGGTCAGTGGCAGGGACCTTTCCGAGTGGTAGAGAAAGTAACCCCGGTAACCTATTGTTTGGAGTTAGATCCAAAAAGACCCACTCATACCCAAATATATCACCTTAATTTGTTTTAGAAAAATGGGAAGGGCCCATTCCTACTTTGGTTGGACTGATAGATCACAATGAACCTTTGTATAGTAAAAGTATTGACCCTGAACTCCCAGCCCCTCAGAGAGACAAATTGTATGCCCGTCTGCAACCTCTACAGGAGGCGTTTTCCCTTATGCCTGGGAAAACGAACGTCATAGAACATGAGATTATTACCATCCCCGGGAAGAAGGTGAAACTACGACCCTATCGTATCCCAGAGGCTAGGTGAGAAGCAGTAAAAAAGGAGGTCGAACAAATGCTCCACATGGGAATCATAGAACCATATTCTAGCGAGTGGAACTCTCCGATTGTTCTAGTGCCAAAACCTGATGGGTCTATCAGGTTTTGTACAGACTTCAGAGAGGTGAGTAAAATCTCCCAGTTGAACTCATATCCTTTACCGAGAATCGACGAGATGATAGAGAGAATTGGAAAGGCCTGTTATATAAGCACTCTCAACCTCTGTAAAGGATATTGGCAAGTATCCGTGCGTAAACAAGATAGAGATAAAACTGCCTTTTCTACTCCTGAAGGCTTGTTCCACTTTACTGTCCTACCCTTCGGGTTACACGGGGCCCCTGCTATATCAATGACATTGTCATACACAGCGACACCTGGGAACAACATCTACAACATTTGGAAACAGTAGTCCAAACACTGGGGGAAAGTGATTTTACAATAAATCCCTGCAAAAGCAAATTGGCCGCAAAGTCCGTTAAATATCTAGGATATTTGTTGGGAGAAGGCCTGTTCAAACCTCAGGAGGAAAAGTAGAAGCTATCACTGCCATCCCCTTCCCAAAAAACAAGAGGGATTTAAGAGCCTTCTTGGGTGTCCTCGGTTACTACTGACGGTTCATCCCTAACTTCTCCCAGATAGCTAACCCTTTAACAAATCTCCTCAAGAAAGAAGTTAAGACAGAAAAGGAACTGAACCATCCTTCCCCGGAAGCGCTACATGCTTTCACACAGTTAAAGCAGGCCATAACAATAAAACCTGTTCTTCTTAGTCCAGATTACAACAAGCCATTTATATTACAAACAGACGCCTCTGAAAACAGACAAGGGGCAGTACTATCACAGAGTGATTCCCACGGGCAAGAAAGACTGGTCCTATATATTAGTCGAAAGCTGTTTCCGCTGGAAAAGAAATATGCAGTTGTAGAAAAAGAGGCACTGACTATCAAATGGGCAGTAGAATCACTCTGTTATTATCTAAAGGGAAGGGAGTTCATCCTATTCACAGATCATGCTCCATTAGAATGGATGGCGAAGAATGAAGGGCATAATGATAGGGTCTTAAGATGGTTTCTAGCCCTGCAGCCCTATCGCTTAATCACCTTGCACCGGAAAGGAAAGGACCATGCTAATGCTGACTTTATCTCAAGATATCCCCTTGAGTCAACATATCTCCTTGAGTTATTTCTTGCTGGCAAGAAAGTTAGGGAAGGGGGATGTGAGGAAACGGTGCCGGACGAGTACGTGGACTCACCCTTTGCCTCTGCATTCTGTCCGAATACCAACGAGGGACACAAAGAGTTAACGAAAACCCCTCCCTCCTCTCTACAGGAAACCGAGGAGAAGGACGGGAAACCCAACGAATGGGGAAGAAGGAACCAACCGGATGAGGCGGGACAACTGATTTTAAGGAAGTGGACGCTGGAAGGAGAAGCGCGCAGCAGAAGGAGGAACCCGGAAGACGCCACGGAGTTCGAGCCGACGGATCAGCGGGTGGAGAAGGAGCCCCGGGTGGAGCCGAAGGACGAGGAAACCACGACCGGAATCGAGGCTAACGGGGAGGATGCGGAGAGCTGGTCCGAGGACTGACAATAGTTTATTTGAGTGATTAATAAAAATCAATACAAAAGATAGCAATTAGAATAAGTAAAAACAGGCATTATAAAAATAAAAAAATGTTTAAAATTTAGTAAAACAATGTGTATTTTGAAAGCGTATACTAAATGAAAGCTTCCCCCGGGTAAAAAGTCACTTTATGGCATGGTTGTCTTATCCATTAGTGCTGTTCTCGCAGAATAAATGAATTTGGCAAAGTTGGCCATGTGCTTCACCGTGTCCAACAAGTATAAATGAAAAACTGCCTCTTTTACCGTCCGTACACCTAATTGAAGAAGAATGGGCCTTAGATTAATTCTACGGGCTGTTAGCAGTGCAGGACAGCATAAGAGAATGTGCGCTAGAGTTTCACGTTTGTAATGACAGAGGCGACATTCCATGATAGCTGTGCCAACTTTGACAGCGGGATACAACTGTTTTAAGGGGAGCACATGCAGTCTTGCAGCCAGGATCCTTTGTAGGGCTAGCCTACCCAACGACTGTACAAGATGTGGTTTGTAGCCATTTAAAATATGGGGAGAGCTTTGAGACTCATGGAAGCCTTTGACCGTCAATGCTTCAATGTCCAGTTTTCTTGAGCAAGTTCTTACTTGCTTTTTCATGATTGATTTGATGGCAGTGTATTTTATTATATTAGGGTCCCAATTTTCTATTGCTAAACTCAGATGCTCTTTGGCTAGGGTTAGGCTGGCTGACCATGGGTTACCTGCCTTTGTAAATATTTTGTTTATTACTTGCTTCATCGAGTTTTCCGGAGCTGTAGTCATTAGGTAATAATATTTTGCCATGTTTGCTAGTTCTTCCAAGGATTGCCGGCTGAGTTTGAATTCTAAGCGAATTAAAGTGTTCCTTGTGCATGATGGAAGACAAAATAGCTTTTTATAAGCTGCGCAGTTGATCTTTTCGAGATCTTGACCCAATTTGCCGGGGAAAGCCTATATAGCGTAATTGAGGGAGGGTAATGGTTTTTCTTTCAGGACTCGTTGAATGGCCACGGTGCTTGGACTTTCCAAGGTCGCATTAAGTTTGCAGATGGCGTACGTTACCATTTTGGCTTTCTGCAGGAGCTTAGTTCGATGGACCTGTGGCCGACCAGTTTCGCTGAGCCATACTCCAAGATAGTTATATGCTTGTGTGCTAGATAACGTAAGTGGTCCCAGTCTCCATTTTATTTGCTTCTTTTTTGGGAAGCGGCCGAAAATATGTATTTTAGATTTTGCTGGATTTGCAACCAGTTTATTTGTGGCGTTGTAAGCTGCTAGTGCTGTTAAACCTTTCTGAAGACCAACTTTAGTGTGGTCCAAAAGGACTAGGTCATCTGCATACTGGATTAATTGGAGTCTGGTTCCCTCAATCCTAGGCGTCGCCAGGTTAGCTCCCTGCAGTGCCTTGCCCAGGTCCGCTGTATATAAGTTGAAAAGAAGCGGGGCAAGAACACAGCCCTGCTTTAAGCCCTGGTCTGTGCCGATTTTTTCCGTGGCTGAGTCACATGAGAGTTTGACTCTTACCCATGCTGAGTATACAGTGATCTGATGGCTTGTAGAAGGTTCGGACAAATGTTCCAACTCGCCAATTTGCTCCATAAGATGTTCCGGTCAATGCCATCAAATGCAGCTGTATAATTTATAAAGCAGGCGAAAAGAGGCTGGGCGCTTTGAATCATTGTTTGTTGTATAAGATACGAAAGGGCTATAATGTTGTCTATAGTTGAGCCTCCCGGACGGAACCCTGTTTGGTAAAAGGGGAGCAAATTCTCCTTGATGACCCAATGTGCTAATTCCATGAGGAGAGAACTCGCGTATGCCTTGCCCTCCACGTCGAATAAGGCGATCATACGATAGTTCTTAGGATCTGTGCTTACTCCTTTTTAGGTCGAGCGACCTATCTCAATGCGCATGTGCGCATTGAGAGCGGGAGCTCGATCTATTGCGGCTTAAACAGAGCTTACCGAGATCAGGCGATTCCCAGGCGATTTCTTCCAGTGCACGTGAAAGCGCGTGCACAATGCCACCAGCCGCTTGCCTGGCATTACCACATCAAAGGCAAGGCGTCCTCGTCTCAGGCCCCTGCTGCTTCACACCCTCATGCCGCTCTCCCCGCTCCGCCCCCTCCCCTGCCCGCCGTGTCCACTTCACTTTGACGGCCGCAGGCCGTCTCTCGTGTTTCTCGTTGTCTTTAATTGGTCATCTATTGTAAAGCAGACCCTCTTTCCAATAGCATTGGTCCTTTGTAATGCATGCGTTTTCGTGTTAGACTTTGCTTTTATTTTCGTTGGCAGGGCATTTCTCGGACTTTGGCATATCTCAGACTTTGTAATTTTTAATGCCCTTTGTAATGCGTGCATTTTCGTGTTACACTTTGCTTTTATTTTCCATAGCAGGGCATTTGTCGGACTTTGTAATTTTTTATGCGCTTTTGAATGCGGGCATTTTCGTGTTAGACTTTGCTTTTATTTTTGATAGCAGGGCATTTCTCGGACTTTGTAATTTTTAATGCGCATTGCAATGCGTGCATTTTAGTGTTAGACTTTGCTTTTATTTTCCATAGCAGGGCATTTCTCAGACTTTATAATATTTTATGCGCTTTCGAATGCAGGCGTTTTCGTGTTAGACTTTGCTTTTATTTTCGATAGCAGAACGGCATTTCTTGCACTTTGTAATTTTTAACGCGCTTTGTAATGCGTGCGTTTTCGTGTTAGACTTTGGTTTTGTTTTCGAAAGCAGGGCATTTCTCGGACTTTATACTTTTTAATGCGCTTTCTAATGCGTGCGTTTTTGGTGTCAGCACTAGGGCAGGGTGAAAGTTCGAAGTGAGGATACAGAGGAGTACCGTTGAACTTGAAAGGCCAGCACTGTACTTTTATAATAATAGTTAGCATCTGCGGCCAGGACTGCTCCGTGTAATCATCCTTCACGAGTCAGTGAGTAATGTGCTTTGAATACGACGGCAGCGCTATCTTTTAGTTAAAAATATACATTGCAATTGTATTTACCAGACAGGCTCTCGCTGCTACTCATTGCGCAATATAGTATTCACTACTAAATTTTATATCACACACGAGTCAGCGCATTACATTTTTACTAGGGACGGCGCAGCTCTCTCTCTGTTCTCGGCACTAGGGTCCGGTGCGAGGAGGAAATGGAAAAACAGGAAAACATAGGAGTACCGTCATTCTTGAAAGGCCAGCACTGTACTTTTATAACAATAGTTAGCATCTGCGGGCAGGACTGCTCCGTGTAATCATCCTTCATGAGTCAGTGACTAATGTGCTTTGAATACGACGGCAGCGCTATCTTTTAGAGTTACATACAGCCTGTGCCAATAGCATGCTTTACAGGTAAAAATATACATTGCGATTGTAGCAACTAGTAATATTTATCGTCAAACACAAGTCAGTATGTTACGGTTTTACTGAGGGCGCACATTTACTTTGCTCTTAGCACTGGTGCCCTACTGCCAACTGCAACTTATTTACAGGCCTCTCATTTCCCTATTTGTATTACTGCACACAATATACCTCAAGTATTGTGCAAACGTTAATAAAGCAGCCTAATCCCTTAACAAACAGCAATTATTCGCACACGTATAGTGATGTTAGCGTTATTGAGCTTGCGAGCCTATTGCGGCTTAAACAACCTTTAACTAAGAAGCAAGGAATCCTGGCGATTCCTTGCAGTGCCCGTGACTTTTAAGCTCAATGCGCATGTGCATTGAGCTTAAAAGCGCGTGCACATCAGTTCCCTCAGCCGCAATCGCCGTCTGTTCCCTCAGCCGCATTCCTCCGACACCTTTTGAAGTGAAGCTTAGCTTCACTTCAAAGGCCCCGGCTTCTTCACACCCACATGCCGCTCTCCCCGCTCCGCCCCCTCCCCTGCCCGCCATGTGCATTTCTCCTACACCCCCTCCCCACAGCAATGCCCTCCGTCTGTTTTACAATTTGAAGAGGTGCCTCCTCACATTTCACTTCACTGCCTTCCAACCTCATGGTTGAAACTTTAGTCACCATCTCCTGTTTGTCGTACCCCAAGCAGCGGTGCACGCACTACCAATCCTTCTGTTATTCCACATCTCGCAGCTTACATTCCTTCTCTCTTTCTATTCCTCTCCACGTTTCTGCCTCTTTCACTTTCTCTTCCAACTCTCTCCCTCCCTCTCCATTTACTTACACAAATCTCGCATATACCCCAAGCAGCTGTGCCCGCACTACCAATCCTTCTGTTATGCCACATCTCGCAGCTTAGATTCATTCCCTCTTTCTTTTCTTTTCCTATCAACGTTTCTGCCTCTTTCACTCTCTCTTCCAACTCTCTCCCCCTCTACATTTACTTACACAAATCTCGCAGATACCCCGAGCAGCTGTGCCCGCACTACCAATCCTTCTGTTATGCCACATCTCGCAGCTTAGATTCCTTCGCTCTTTCTTTTACTCTCCACGTTTTTGCCTCTTTCACTCTCTCTTCCAACTCTCTCCCCCTCTCCATTTACTTACACAAATCTCGCATATACCCCAAGCAGCTGTGCCCGCACTACCAATCCTTCTGTTATGCCACATCTCGCAGCTTAGATTCCTTCGCTCTTTCTTTTAACTCTCCACGTTTCTGCCTGTTTCACTCTCTCTTCCAACTCTCACCCCCCTCTCCATTTACTTACACAAATCTCGCAGATACCCCAAGCAGCGGTGCACGCACTACCAATCCTTCTGTTATGCCACATCTCGCAGCTTAGATTCCTTCCCTCTTTCTTTTAACTCTCCACGTTTCTGCCTGTTTCACTCTCTCTTCCAACTCTCACCCCCCTCTCCATTTACTTACACAAATCTCGCAGATACCCCAAGCAGCGGTGCACGCACTACCAATCCTTCTGTTATGCCACATCTCGCAGCTTAGATTCATTCCCTCTTTCTTTTCTTTTCCTATCAACGTTTCTGCCTCTTTCACTCTCTCTTCCAACTCTCTCCCCCCTCTCCATTTACTTACACAAATCTCGCATATACCCCAAGCAGCTGTGCCCGCACTACCAATCCTTCTGTTATGCCACATCTCGCAGCTTAGATTCCTTCGCTCTTTCTTTTAACTCTCCACGTTTCTGCCTGTTTCACTCTCTCTTCCAACTCTCACCCCCCTCTCCATTTACTTACACAAATCTCGCAGATACCCCAAGCAGCGGTGCACGCACTACCAATCCTTCTGTTATGCCACATCTCGCAGCTTAGATTCATTCCCTCTTTCTTTTAACTCTCCACGTTTCTGCCTGTTTCACTCTCTCTTCCAACTCTCACCCCCCTCTCCATTTACTTACACAAATCTCGCAGATACCCCAAGCAGCGGTGCACGCACTACCAATCCTTCTGTTATGCCACATCTCGCAATCTTCCATCACACACGGAGCTAGGAACAGCACAGGCAACGGCAATGCAAGCTTCACTCAAACACGGAGCAGGTACAGCACAGGCAACAGCAGTGCAAGCTTCCCTTACACATGGAACAGGTACAAAACCGACAGCAGCAGTGCAATCTTCCCTCACACATAGATCAGGTACAGCACAGGCGGCAGCAGTGCAAGCTTCCCTCACACACAGAGCAGGTACAGCACAGGCAGCAGCAGTGCAAGCTTCCCTCACACATAGATCAGGTACAGCACAGGCGGCAGCAGTGCAAGCTTCCCTTACACATGGAACAGGTACAGCACCGACAGCAGCAGTGCAAGCTTCCATCACACACGGAGCAGGTATAGCACAGGCAACGGCAATGCAAGCTTCACTCAAACACGGAGCAGGTACAGCACAGGCAACAGCAGTGCAAGCTTCCCTTACACATGGAACAGGTACAGCACCGACAGCAGCAGTGCAAGCTTCCCTCACACATAGATCAGGTACAGCACAGGCGGCAGCAGTGCAAGCTTCCATCACACACAATGCATGTGCACATTGAGAGCGGGAGCTCGATCTATTGCGGCTTAAACAGAGCTTACCGAGATCGGGCGATTCCCAGGCGATTTCTTCCAGTGCACGTGAAAGTGCGTGCACAATGCCACCAGCCGCTTGCCTGGCATTACCACATCAAAGGCAAGGCGTCCTCGTCTCAGGCCCCTGCTGCTTCACACCCTCATGCCGCTCTCCCCGCTCCGCCCCCTCCCCTGCCCGCCGTGTCCACTTCACTTTGACGGCCGCAGGCCGTCTCTCGTGTTTCTCGTTGTCTTTAATTGGTCATCTATTGTAAAGCAGACCCTCTTTCCAATAGCATTGGTCCTTTGTAATGCATGCGTTTTCGTGTTAGACTTTGCTTTTATTTTCGTTGGCAGGGCATTTCTCGGACTTTGGCATATCTCAGACTCTGTAATTTTTAATGCCCTTTGTAATGCGTGCATTTTCGTGTTACACTTTGCTTTTATTTTCCATAGCAGGGCATTTGTCGGACTTTGTAATTTTTTATGCGCTTTTGAATGCGGGCATTTTCGTGTTAGACTTTGCTTTTATTTTTGATAGCAGGGCATTTCTCGGACTTTGTAATTTTTAATGCGCATTGCAATGCGTGCATTTTAGTGTTAGACTTTGCTTTTATTTTCCATAGCAGGGCATTTCTCAGACTTTATAATATTTTATGCGCTTTCGAATGCAGGCGTTTTCGTGTTAGACTTTGCTTTTATTTTCGATAGCAGAACGGCATTTCTTGCACTTTGTAATTTTTAACGCGCTTTGTAATGCGTGCGTTTTCGTGTTAGACTTTGGTTTTGTTTTCGAAAGCAGGGCATTTCTCGGACTTTATACTTTTTAATGCGCTTTCTAATGCGTGCGTTTTTGGTGTCAGCACTAGGGCAGGGTGAAAGTTCGAAGTGAGGATACAGAGGAGTACCGTTGAACTTGAAAGGCCAGCACTGTACTTTTATAATAATAGTTAGCATCTGCGGCCAGGACTGCTCCGTGTAATCATCCTTCACGAGTCAGTGAGTAATGTGCTTTGAATACGACGGCAGCGCTATCTTTTAGTTAAAAATATACATTGCGATTGTATTTACCAGACAGGCTCTCGCTGCTACTCATTGCGCAATATAGTATTCACTACTAAATTTTATATCACACACGAGTCAGCGCATTACATTTTTACTAGGGACGGCGCAGCTCTCTCTCTGTTCTCGGCACTAGGGTCGGGTGCGAGGAGGAAATGGAAAAACAAGAAAACATAGGAGGACCGTCATTCTTGAAAGGCCAGCACTGTACTTTTATAACAATAGTTAGCATCTGCGGGCAGGACTGCTCCGTGTAATCATCCTTCATGAGTCAGTGACTAATGTGCTTTGAATACGACGGCAGCGCTATCTTTTAGAGTTACATACAGCCTGTGCCAATAGCATGCTTTACAGGTAAAAATATACATTGCGATTGTAGCAACTAGTAATATTTATCGTCAAACACAAGTCAGTATGTTACGGTTTTACTGAGGGCGCACATTTACTTTGCTCTTAGCACTGGTGCCCTACTGCCAACTGCAACTTATTTACAGGCCTCATTTCCCTATTTGTATTACTGCACACAATATACCTCAAGTATTGTGCAAACGTTAATAAAGCAGCCTAATCCCTTAACAAACAGCAATTATTCACACACGTATAGTGATGTTAGCGTTATTAATGTGTTATATTGCTTTTCAGTCAAATGTTTCATGTTTAGAAAGTACCACGTGAAAACTATACTTCTTATCGTATGCTTCCTACGCACACTAAAACAACTTTTTTGTTGTACTTCTTATCGTGTGCTTCCTATGCACACTAAAACAACTTTTTGGTTGTAGTGTTGCCTGTTAGTGGAAGTCTACTCTGTCTCAGTGTTATGTTAGGGCATCACTATGGTTTCACGTTTGCTTATTAATAGCCGCAGACAACAAGTTTGGTGGTCTCCTTTTAAGTGTATGCTTTTATCCTGCAAACGCAGATATTATCTAAAGTTGCGTCTTAGCTTGGTGTTAAAGCCGCACCCCCGTCATTCACAGTTCTTCCTCACATTGCAGCGTTGACTGGGGCAGAGTCAGATCTTGGCAGACACATACCCCTCGTACAATCCATAATGTGCCCTTAAAAACACAGCCAGCCTTGAC
The DNA here is from genome assembly GCF_964261635.1 of Lissotriton helveticus. NCBI lineage: Eukaryota > Metazoa > Chordata > Amphibia > Caudata > Salamandridae > Lissotriton > Lissotriton helveticus. The sequence continues at coordinate 680,814,912 of NC_136072.1, read as the reverse complement.
CGGGGCAGACTGACAATTAAACAAATCAAAAGCTTTTTCGGCATCTGAGATACAAATGTGAGCTGGAATATGTTTGGTGTTAAGAAAATCTAGAGCTTCAACTAAATGTGTGTTAGTAGACAACCATATTCCTGCTATAAAACCGTTTTGGTCCTGATCTATCAACAAACCCACTACCTGGCTCAATGTATTTGCCAACATTGTTACTATTTTATAATCAGAAATTAGCAAACTGATTGGTCTGTAAGAGTTTACATTTTCCTAGTGTTTGTTCTTTTGGAGGAAGCTTACAAAAATCACAGTATTAACAAGCATTGGCATAGCAGATAGGTCTCGCGTTTGGGACCTTATAAGTCTTTAGCCATGCAACAGTTGATGCTGTTGCAGAAAGGATACTGTGGTGCATAACTGAATACTTATAAGGCCCCAAAGGCGAGACCTATTGGCTATGCCAATGCTTGTTTGTAGATAGGATGTAACGGGGATCCCCTCCAGGAGTCTGGGACATCCATAAGGAGTCTGCACTCCGCGTACAGCTGACCCACGTTTTCGGTCCAAAAGTCTATGTCCTCTCTAAAGAGAGAGCCTGGTAACCCGTTCAGTCCCGGTGCCCCGTTGGGACGTATTTTTTTCAGGATTGTTCTTAGTATTTTTCTTTCAGCAGGTGTGATATTCACAAGGCGGGCCGTTAATTCAGTTGGTTTATCAATTAGATGTTTATCGGGAGATGTTCTTAAGTTTGGGTTTTGCTCTGAGTCATTAGTATAGAGAGTTTTTACGTGGGCTACCCAAGTTCTTGCATCGAGTGGATTCTCTCTGTTACACTGCCCATTGCTGAGCTTGTTTATATATTGCCAAAATTCTTGTGTCTTACTAGAGGCAAGCAGTTCCAAGATGTTCAGCCATTTTTGTTCGGTTGCTTCACGTTTCACCTGCCAAACCACTTTTGCGTGTGACTTGGTCACCTCTTTTAGCTCATTTTTTGCAGTTATCGATCTAGTTGCCCGATAGGCTCTGCGTTTGGAATTAAAAGTTTTTGAAGATTTTTTTATTTTTGGCTGGAATCCCAGCTTGTATTTAGAGTTATCATAAACTCTTTGATGGTTATTCTCACGAAGTTGGTAGGCCAAATCATAAGCAAGAACGCCCCATTTCTCAATTCTTCCATGGTCATTACAACCGATCTGCCAGCCTTTCCAAGACGATTTCCAAGCAGCAAACTTGTGGGTCGGGAGTAGACCCCATTTGATTCTTTTGAGGAGCGTATGTTGTTCGTCTCCATTTGTGGCTCCAATGTGATGAAGGGTATGTCTTGATTTCGCACTCAAGGAAAGTTCTAATATGAGAGCGGCATGGTCGCTATCAGACCTAGGTTGAACAGTATAACTTAACATGTGGGTTTGTAGGCGTTCACTTAGTATCATGTAGTCTACTGTTGTCTGGTTGTTAAAGGTAGGCAGTATCGATGCTGTTACGTTGTTTTTTATGGTAATATGATGTGTTGTTGCCAATTTGTAGGCTCGCATTAGGGCGTTGAATCTTTTAGTGCTCGAATGTGGTTACTTTCATCAGTTAAGTGCCCTATATCGTGCAAATGTAAATCGCCCAATATAATTGAGTCCATACCTGCATGTCGTAGCAGTAAGGCTTCGATCTCTTTTAATAGGTCAATCAGTTTGTCTTTTGAGTTAATAAGGAGAATTGAAATCGGGCCCTTAGTCGTTGTAAGGCCTTTCAAAATTCCAGCTAATAGCATTCCTGAAGTGTTCTGTAATATTGTGAAGTTTACTTTTAATGCATGCTTAATATAAGTTGAGATGCCACCCGACGGTCTCCCAAAGATGTTAACCTTTTTTGCAGGTATAAAATATTCAGCATAGTTCCATAATGGTGTGGAGGAAGTGGCCCATGTTTCCTGTACACAAATTATGTCCACTCCTACCATAAGTGCTACTGCGAGGACTGGTGGACACCCCTGGAGGATGCTGACAAGCCACCGCAACTCTGGAGAGTTGCGGCAGACGCAGTGAGTGGTCATACAGGAAAGGGAGGGGAGGAAGGTAGCAGAAAATAACTCGGGCACAACCTTTTTCCAGTCCTACACTGACGCCCACATGTTCGTATCATCCCCGCACTGACTCCCGCATCCTTGTGTCACCCAAAATAATCCATAGTCCTGCATTACCTACCGCCTCAAATCCGCTTTCCCCTAGGTAGAGTAAGCGAGGGGACCCGTACGGCTGAAAAGGCGTGTACTTCCCATAACTCAGCCACCCATGCACTCTCGAAAAGGAAGCCTAAAGCAGGTGATATTCCCCCGGTAGAAGGAAGATTCAAGCATAAGTTTGTTTTCTAGTTTTTCTTTATTTGGGTTTGTGTCCTGGTGCACTTCGGGTGTGGTGATGGTAAACACTGTTAGAGACCGTACAGTCCACTGACCGCTCTTTCCTTCTCTTTGAGCCTTCCGGGACGGCTGACACCAGACTTGGGTGGATGAAGAAGAGAGCGACGACTGGACAATATACCCCAGATCACAGCCACCTGACCATCTGTGCTGCTGAAATACCACAACCACCGGACCATCTGTGTTGTTGACACCTGAATCCATAAACCACCTTGTAAATTCTTAAAATAAAATCTCACCATTCAACCAACACTCCGGCCTCCTAGTTTCCATTTCCGCCCGTCCCTCCGACACTCACTTGCCCACTCTGACTAAATATTTCTGTAATTGTCGAACCCTATCCTCCCACTCCCCACTTTTGTCACATTGCACCAATTATCCTATTTATGTAAATATATCCTTTTGCAATGTCAATGTCTTTATAACAGTGATGGAAATGGAAACAATTAACTTCAGGAACCCATAAATTGGGGGTGAAGGTGTGGCAGAGGAAAGCGGGTGGAGTAACGAAGGGCATAGCTTGGAAAACAGAGTTGGTTGTTCAGTTTTACTTTTTTTATCTGCTGCAAGGAATTCGGCAGGAAGAACATATTTGACAGTAAATCTATTCTATATTACTCAACTGGTCACAAAGCGGCTGCGTTTTAAAATATCTTATGGGGTTAAGACACCTGCTGCAGAGATCATTGTGACCAGCAATTTTTAGGGGATTATAATAGCATTAAGATAGCTGTAGTAGTTAATACAATTCTGTGAGAGTTCTGTGTTATGTTCAATCACAGATTTTACTCATAATGTAGCATAAAGGGTTAACATGCCAACTGCAAAGCACATTGTGTAACATGCAGATCATAGATTTGTATTTTATTTAGATAGGTAAGTGGGCTACTGCTTTTGATGTTGAGTTCAATTTGTTAGTACAGACAACCACAGTCACTGTTTTACTTCTTTATCCTGACTTTGTACATCTCCTGAGCAATCACTCTTATCATATAATGTTTACAAGTATGGCTGAAAAGTGATTCCTACACCTATAACCCTCCTTATATTATGCAACATTGCCTGTACATTGATTTTAACACTTGTGTGATTTATCGTGCATTTGTGTGCGATGTTCAGCTCTCAGACACCCTACACTGGAATGTGTAGCACTATAAAAGAATTTTAAATAAAAAATAGTAGGTGTCATTCACATCAAAATTTGTGTAATTACCCACACAGACAGATAAATCTTGCATTCTTACAATACAAGCACATCTATTACATAGTGAGTTGAACAAAGTTAAAAATCTGCCTCCAGTAGTTTCTCTTAAGTACTTGTGAAGTGATAACAAGCTGGGTGACAGTTTCCTTCCATTGCATCTGTGTCTCTGTGTTAGGCTCCTGGTGGCTCCTATTCAGGATGATACTTGAACATAAGTAGGGTGGATGGTCCTTAAAATCAGGGCCTTGGTTTGGGCACAGTTGGATGTTAAAATAGGAAATCCCCCCTTGCTGCTTGCAGGTTGCTACAGAATGTACAGTTTATCAAAAGGAGATAGGACACTTGTGACCACTTATTCCCAGAGATTTGAAAAAGCCCTCATAAACGCTGCGTATCTCGAGAAGCGGTATATCTTATTCTCCGCCCCATGCGAGCGTTATGGCAACAGTCATAGGGCTTATTCAGTCAGTGTCTTGCCAGCCTCACCCGAGGCGATCTCTGGTTTTTTTGTGGCAGTATCCAGAGAAAAGCGAGTTACCCCACTGAAGCTGAGTGATAGATAAAAAAGTGTGCAGGTGATTGTAGGTTTTATTCAGTTCACTTGACCACTTATTAAAAATTATTAGGTATGCTCTGGGGATAGTTAGGAATCCTTAGCATATGTCATTTGGACAAAAAAATAACGTCGACATGTTTCTGCTCTATTGGCCCGAGGGTCTAAGAGCTTTCGTCAGGACAGATAAACAGGAAAACACACAGTGAGTAAAAGATAATGTCACAATTTTGACATAAAGGGTATCTATTATTTAGTAGTCTTACCCTTGAAGGTTTTCAAATACCTAGGGATTTGAGAGAAAAGATGAAAAAAAGAGATACATCAATACCAAAGTGAGAAACAAATGGTATGTAAACCACCTCGTTCGGCAATTTTTTTGCCGATTTTTTTGCCGATTTTTCAAAAAATCCTTTAAATAATAAATTCCCTTTTCTAAGTTGTGGTAATTTTAGATAAGTCATGCTAATCACCCACAAATCATTTTTTGTCAAACTAAAGGGAGTAATCTGCATTTTTATGTCTCTGAAAGTACCTCGTTTGTTACACAACAACTGTCCGCTTTCTTTCTCCATGATTGAACATGGTGAAAACGCCATCGAAAGCGTGCTCCTAGCGTCCAGGAGGCAGAGCCAGCACAAGACGCGGAATACGCTTCGACAGCGGGTGAGTGTTTCCACCTCCACCGCCGTGTATTAGTTACCGGCACACAGCTTAATCACAACCCCGTTTTTGATGTTTCTACAGCCTGAACTCTCCTGCTGAAATGCGGTTGATTTCTTTTTAAGGTAAGACCTCTTCACGAGGTACAATGCCAACATATGTATAAGAGCGACTTTGCATTCCCACCGCCCTTTTCTATCGAAGCGCTCTAAGTAAACTAATCGTGTTATAAAGCCAAAATTCACAATTGTGCACTGCTGTGATATCGCCGTTTCTTCCCCTTTTTAACTCACCATAATGTCACTTTTGTTGTGTGTTTCTTATAATTGCACAAATGTTTGTAGAAATTATGCAAAATGCATATCGACACAATGCATGTTATAAAGACCACTTTTCTAATATGAAATTGTCAAATGGCCATAAGTTACCCCCATTTTTTCATCTTTTCTCTCAAATCCCTAGGTATTTGAAAACCTTCAAGGGTAAGACTACTAAATAATAGATACCCTTTATGTCAAAATTGTGACATTATCTTTTACTCACTGTGTGTTTTCCTGTTTATCTGTCCTGACGAAAGCTCTTAGACCCTCGGGCCAATAGAGCAGAAACATGTCGACGTTATTTTTTTGTCCAAATGACATATGCTAAGGATTCCTAACTATCCCCAGAGCATACCTAATAATTTTTAATAAGTGGTCAAGTGAACTGAATAAAACCTACAATCACCTGCACACTTTTTTATCTATCACTCAGCTTCAGTGGGGTAACTCGCTTTTCTCTGGATACTGCCACAAAAAAACCAGAGATCGCCTCGGGTGAGGCTGGCAAGACACTGACTGAATAAGCCCTATGACTGTTGCCATAACGCTCGCGTGGGGCGGAGAATAAGATATACCGCTTCTCGAGATACGCAGCGTTTATGAGGGCTTTTTCAAATCTCTGGGAATAAGTGGTCACAAGTGTCCTATCTCCTTTTGATAAACTGTACCTTGTTTCGGGGAACCGATAGGACAACCATTCCTCCTCCCTCCTATTGATAACTAAGTACATTAAGCAGCGTGCAGCTGCGGGAACTTTGTCTCTGACATTCGTCTAAAACAGACATTTCTTCAAGAAATCCAACATGGAAGATATGAATGGTTTGAGTTTCACGGGGAATGATATCAGCGAGATTCTAGCAGCACAATCCTTAATTCAAAATACGGATCTAGTTCAAGTACTGGCACAGACCGATGATTGGGACAGTCTTACAGCAAAAAAACAGGAACAAATAAGGGTCGCAATCCACGGAATCATCATGACAGAGTACCTACGCGCAAAAATAGCGCCACGTGGTCTCTGGATCACCAATGCACCAAGAATTTTTCTTCATGACCTAGCCTTTAGACGTGACTGGTCGGCAATCTCTTGGAAATGCACCCTTGACTACCTGGTGCTAATAGTTAAAACTGCCAAAAGACTATCAGATGCCCTATTAACAGAGATACAAGCCATTGAAGCGGAACTAAAGAAGGGCATACAACCAGCGATCTATAAAAAACGACTAGAGGATCTAAACAAAGAAATAACAGACAGTGAAGACTTTTTGATGCAAAACAAACTACAAAAACTAAGCAAAGATATAAAAAAGTTTAGTCATGAAAAAATGCATCCTTATACAAAAACTGATTATAAGATGAATGACTCAAAAACAGATAAAGATTCCGATGCTTGGGACTCATCCGGAGGGTCTGATACAGGGTCCGAGGACTCAGGCCGTAAACAAGGCCGAGGAAACTTTCGATCCAGACCACAAAGAAGAGGTAATAGATGGCCAAGACAAAACTTCATGGGCCCACCAATGCCATTCTTTCAGCCCTACATGCAACCATATACCGGATGGATGGATCCGTACAATCAAGGATCCCAGCAAATGCAGAACTACATGGGCATACCACCGCAGGGGATTAACAATCAAAATCAGGATCCTTTTTTATTGAGGGGCCAGAACCAAAGAGGGAGAAGAAGAAACATATCATGGCAAGACCAACAGCCGAATGTTCAAACCAGGAGCATGACATCATCCAAACCAGGAACCAGCAAAATGAGTCACTCATAGTTAATTTAAGCTCAGTGATTCTATCGAAGGAACAAGAAAACGTCCTAAACAAAGGACTTGGTTACGTCCCTACTCCCAACCTTGACCTCTTCAGATTAAAATGTGAACTATCTGAATTCTGTCGCTCACTCAAATTGAAAGCATACTTTTCTGAGTCGGTACCAATCACCGGTCTTGGAGACACTAACCTCCGCAAGAAGTCTAATTTCACACCACCTACCAACATGGTACCAGTAGAAATACTAACCTTTGAACAGGCCATCCTAACAGGAATTGATGAGATGGAAAATAATGTTAAGAGACCGTATCAAAATCTGACCCGATTGGAAAGAAAAGCTTTAGAAGAACTCCAAGCAAATGCGGACATAGTCATCAAACCCGCAGATAAGGGTGGAGGAGTGGTCATCCTTGGAAAAGAAGAGTATCGGACACAATGCCTGACACTACTTGCGGACGAAAAGTTCTACACAAAAATCAATACTGATCCAACACCCAGACTAAAAACAACAATAGCTATGATGGTCTATGAAGCAGAAACAAATGGATGGGTAAGCAAAAAAGAAGCAGATTTTCTAATTACTGAGAATCCAAAAATTCCATACTTCTACTCACTACCGAAAATCCATAAAAACAGAGTTCCACCGCCGGGCCGCCCAATAGTTTCGGGTATCGGATCAGCCTTAGAACCTCTCTCCAAATTTGCAGATCAATTTCTCCAACCATTGGTTAAAAAAACCCCCACCTATCTACAAGATACCAGAGATCTGCTAAATCAACTTAAAGACCGATCCTTTGATTCCACCACGATGCTCCTAGTAGGACTGGACGTCGAGTCCTTATATACAAGCCTACCCCAAAAAGAAACACTAGACATGCTGGAAGACGTTCTATTCACTGAGAATTGGGACTTCAGGACACCTAGACACTTTGTCCTAGAGTGTTGCCGGATGGCACTCACTGAAAATTACTTTGAATTTGAGGATCAGTTATTCCTGCAGAGCCACGGAACCTCAATGGGAAGTGCCTTTGCCCCTTCGGTGGCAGGGCTCTACGTGAGCAATTTCGAAACCAACCATGTATTGACACAAACCAATCCTTACGTTTCCAGTATACTCTACTGGAAACGTTACATTGATGACGTCCTCCTAATATGGCATAACAACCAAGATCTACAAATATTTGTGAATTGGCTGAATACTCGTGATCCATGGCTTCGATTCACATATACGGCTGATAAAGAAAGCATTGACTTTCTAGACTTGACTATATACTCGAAAGAGCTGAAAATAGAAACCAAATCATTCAGGAAACCAACAGCCAAGAACAGTTTATTGTCATATAAGAGTTACCATCCTCAACCGTTAAGGGACAATTTACCATATAGCCAATTTTTACGGTTGAAAAGGAACTGCAGTCAAAAAATGGACTACCTGGTACAATCAAAAGAACTCAGCGTGAGACTGCTTCAAAGGGAGTACAAGACATCGACCATAGCAAAATGCAGAAAAAGAGCAATGAATCAACCTAGAGATAATCTCTTAACAACTTTTGAAAAAAGTGAAACTGTGGCTCTCATGACATGCGTAACCACCTTTTGCCCAGCTTCATACCAGGTGAATAAACTCATCCACAAAAACTGGCATATTGTCAATACTGGAAAATTCAAATGGCCAAAGCCACGTATGGCAAACAAACGCACAAAGAATTTACGGGATATGTTGGTACACACGCGCCCAAGAAAACCAATAATGGCAAAAACCACAATAAATGCCCACATGGTCCCAGTAACAGGACACTACCCATGCGGTTCCTGTGTGGCCTGCAAATCTACTACCAGTACAAAAACCTTACAATTGTCCCCTACACTCAAATGGACACAGAAACAACACAGTAACTGCAATTCATCCCATGTGATCTATATGGTCACTTGCCCTTGCAATAAAAAATATATTGGGATGACTTGCAGGAAGGTGAAACTACGCATAGGGGAACATAAAAGTAACATTCGCCTCAAAAAGAATACAACCAAACTTTGCTCCCACTTCATTGAACAAAATCACAGCATTGAAGACTTGAGATGGACGGTAATAGAAAAGATATCGGAAGCAACACCCAACGCAGAAAAAACACTATATGAGAAAGAACAACGTTGGGTGGACCGTCTTAAAACCAATAAGTTTGGTTTGAATGACGAAATTTCATGGCATCACTTTGCACGCTGAACCTATAAGCACAACAGAAGTCCTGCAAAATATGAGCCCTAAGAATTAATTGCATGCCCCACACATGAAAGAGATACATCAATACCAAAGTGAGAAACAAATGGTATGTAAACCACCTCGTTCGGCAATTTTTTTGCCGATTTTTTTGCCGATTTTTCAAAAAATCCTTTAAATAATAAATTCCCTTTTCTAAGTTGTGGTAATTTTAGATAAGTCATGCTAATCACCCACAAATCATTTTTTGTCAAACTAAAGGGAGTAATCTGCATTTTTATGTCTCTGAAAGTACCTCGTTTGTTACACAACAACTGTCCGCTTTCTTTCTCCATGATTGAACATGGTGAAAACGCCATCGAAAGCGTGCTCCTAGCGTCCAGGAGGCAGAGCCAGCACAAGACGCGGAATACGCTTCGACAGCGGGTGAGTGTTTCCACCTCCACCGCCGTGTATTAGTTACCGGCACACAGCTTAATCACAACCCCGTTTTTGATGTTTCTACAGCCTGAACTCTCCTGCTGAAATGCGGTTGATTTCTTTTTAAGGTAAGACCTCTTCACGAGGTACAATGCCAACATATGTATAAGAGCGACTTTGCATTCCCACCGCCCTTTTCTATCGAAGCGCTCTAAGTAAACTAATCGTGTTATAAAGCCAAAATTCACAATTGTGCACTGCTGTGATATCGCCGTTTCTTCCCCTTTTTAACTCACCATAATGTCACTTTTGTTGTGTGTTTCTTATAATTGCACAAATGTTTGTAGAAATTATGCAAAATGCATATCGACACAATGCATGTTATAAAGACCACTTTTCTAATATGAAATTGTCAAATGGCCATAAGTTACCCCCATTTTTTCATCTTTTCTCTCAAATCCCTAGGTATTTGAAAACCTTCAAGGGTAAGACTACTAAATAATAGATACCCTTTATGTCAAAATTGTGACATTATCTTTTACTCACTGTGTGTTTTCCTGTTTATCTGTCCTGACGAAAGCTCTTAGACCCTCGGGCCAATAGAGCAGAAACATGTCGACGTTATTTTTTTGTCCAAATGACATATGCTAAGGATTCCTAACTATCCCCAGAGCATACCTAATAATTTTTAATAAGTGGTCAAGTGAACTGAATAAAACCTACAATCACCTGCACACTTTTTTATCTATCACTCAGCTTCAGTGGGGTAACTCGCTTTTCTCTGGATACTGCCACAAAAAAACCAGAGATCGCCTCGGGTGAGGCTGGCAAGACACTGACTGAATAAGCCCTATGACTGTTGCCATAACGCTCGCGTGGGGCGGAGAATAAGATATACCGCTTCTCGAGATACGCAGCGTTTATGAGGGCTTTTTCAAATCTCTGGGAATAAGTGGTCACAAGTGTCCTATCTCCTTTTGATAAACTGTACCTTGTTTCGGGGAACCGATAGGACAACCATTCCTCCTCCCTCCTATTGATAACTAAGTGCTACAGAATGTAGACAGCATGCAGGCGCTGCTGAATTTTGAAATTCTCTTTTTTGCGATGGCTGTTTAGGATGATACATCCCAAAAGGCTTTTTCCAATTCGCAAACGGGCCGATTCTGAGAATCTGCCAGTTTGCAAACGGGGAAAAAGGCTTGCTACATATGGCCCTAAGTCAACAACCCTTTGCGTTGTATACATTTTCTGTTTAAACACTCATCTTCAATGCTTCATAAATAAAATAATAAAAAAATAAAACGCTCTGATGAACCGACGGGTCCAATTAACGCTATACAAACCACCAAACAAATAACGACGTGACGACTCGTGTTACTATGCGGTTCTCGGGGTGTAACGTGGTTTCTCGTGCTGTGTTGCTTGCTTCCAGTGCTGAGCCATCCGTGCCGCGGATGTGCCACTGGTGCCGCAGCTCAGTGCTCGCACTGATATGCCTTACGACCTCTGACCCATGGCTACAGCTGGTCTCTGTTCTGGTCCTCCGCCAGCCGAGGGGACTGCACGAGCCGCAGAAGGAGTGAGTGTGTCCCGCATGAAGGGGCAGGGACACCGGCCGGTCCGAGCCGCTCCCACCCCTCCTCAGCTGCTCGCAGGCCCCGCCCCTCACCCCTCCTCAGCTGCTCGCAGGCCCCGCCCCTCACCCCTCCTCAGCTGCTCACAGGCCCCGCCCCCGCCCCTCTCAGCCCCGACTCCAGTCCGGGTCTTCGGATCCGCTCGCACTTCCCTTTTGTTTGCCTCACATCTGTCCTTCCCTGCCCTCCTTCCCCCACGGTCTGAAGCAGACAGAGCCGCATTGTTTGCCCCCCGGAGCCCGATGAAGTGCCGTCCTCCCGCGGCGCGGGGCCGACTCTGCCGCCGGCCGGAGCCATGCCGCCGCCATTTCCTGGAAGTCTGGTGCCGCGGGGGTCAGAGGTAAGAGGAGGCGGCGAGCCGGCACTGCTGGGGACACCCCCACCCTCCCCCCCGCACACGCAGGGTTCCGGCGGCTTTGCCCCCCTCATGGCACTTCAACCCCTGCCTCGACTCCAGCGCATCTTTAGCTTTCACCTCTGTCGGTGGATCGCGAGCCCCCGCATCCACCGGCGGATTGCCTACTAATCAGATTGTCCCAGCTGTGTGCTGGCGAATGCCCACCAGAGGGCCTGCGATCCTACACCCATCCCTAAGTTTTGTCCTTTCGATCCTACACCCATCCCCGAGTTCTGTCCTGCCGATCCTACACTACCCTACACCCATCGCTGAGTTGTGTCCTGCCGATCCTACACCCATCCCCGAGTTATGCCCTGCCGATCCTACACCCATCCCCGAGTTATGCCCTGCCGATCCTACACCCATCGCTGAGTTCTTTCGATCCTACACCACCCTACACCCATCGCTGAGTGCTGTCCTTTCGATCCTACACCAATCGCTGAGTTCTGTCCTGCCGATCCTACACCCATCGCTGAGTTCTGTCCTTTCGATCCTACACCACCCTACACCCATCGCTGAGTTCTGTCCTGCCGATCGTTCTGTCCTTTCGATCCCACACCAATCGCTGAGTTCTGTCCTGCCGATCCTACACCCATCGCTGAGTTCTGTCCTGCCGATCCTACACCACCCTACACCCATCGCTGAGTTCTGTCCTTTCGATCCTACACCACCCTACACCCATCGCTGAGATCTGTCCTTTCGATCCTACACCATCCTACACCCAGCGCTGAGATCTGTCCTACCGATCCTACACCACCCTACACCCATCGCCGAGTTCTGTCCTGCCGATCCTACAACCCATCGCCGAGTTCTGTCCTGCCGATCCTACAACCCATCGCCGAGTTCTGTTCACTAACGAGCCATCGTGAAGTTCTATCACAGAGCCACACTGCACTAGTGAGAACTGCCTCGCTGCACTGCTCAACCACCTGAGTTGACAAAGCACGTTCTAGACCGACTGACTCACCCAGAGCCCCAAGCATCCAGTGCCACATCGGTGGAGCATTTCTGAAGTACCGGGCCCAGCTGCACGGTGAGCCCCAGATAACATGAAGCGTCCACCGCTCAAAGTAGAGCCGTGCTTCACTAGTGCATACCCGCGTGAGACAGGTGACACTTTACTAGTGATCACTGTAGTGAGCCACCCGGCCACTACAAACATCAGACAACATGGTACCCCGTTACACCGATCGACCACCAGCCGAGGCACAGTAACGCTGCATAGCGCACCAGCAATTACCATAGGGTGCTGCGCTACCGAGCCCCGGCTGACATGGGCGCCCGCAACACTACTTTGCCCCCGATAAACGCGCATTTTCAGCATTACTGAGCTTTTATGTGTCAGCGAACCCCGATGTCTTACTGAGCCCTCAGTTAACATCGAGGCATACCAGCTACTACTGTTACCCCCTTCAGCTCCAGCAAATAAAAAAATAAAACAGTGAAACATCAGCTTGCTTCTATTGCCAACAAGCGTAGTGTGTAACCCCCTCAGCTGCTTTCGAGTATTATACATTAACTCGAGCACCGCCCCCTGGCCCTGCCGTAATAGCCAGGTTCGTGTTTTTGCGTCGAGGAGGCATTTTCTGGTGTGACGGCTTGCACAACAGATGTGGTGAATCCGTGCCGCTCGTTGCCATTTAAATGCCATGCATGCGCTGTATGCCCGCGCACACCGGGGTGAACCCACACCAGGCTCGTCCTGCTGCTGCAGGTATACGGAAGCCATTCTGCTTGTGACTCTTCGTGGCAGCAGGCCGCTCTGTGGGGTTTGACCCAACCCCCTGATAAAACCGACTGACCTGCTTTGTATTGAAAAAACAAAAATAAATGTAGTAGGCTGGCGTGTGTGGCAGAGGCCTTTATAGTGTACCGAGCTTTCTTGTGCTGTCTGAGGGCTGGCTCTGTAAAGTAGCAGGTTGCTATGTGCAGGTGTGAGATGCCCCGTGCCATAGCAGTTTGGTCGGTGCTGTGTGTCAGCTTGTGCTGTATGTTTGTGAGAGAGAGAGACCCTTTTGCAGTCAGGCTGACCGTCCCGTGTGGGTGTTCCTGTAAAATCCTGCGTGAAAAACCCAGCCGACCGAACGTGTGCTTTGTGAGGGTCCTGGCCCGTGTTGTGTAAGGAGAGGGGCCCGGGCTGCAGTGGGCTCTCTGACGGCACAGACTCCTCTCCGTGGTTTACCACTTCCCGTCAGGCCGCCTCCTCCCGTGTGCAGTGTGTCACGCACACTCCTGCTTTGTGAAGTGCTGAATGGGGCGGGTTGGGCTCCCTTTACGCATCTCTGACGAGCCCTTCGGAAGATTCGGTTTCCATGTTTCGAGTGGAACTCGCCCACCCCTCCCCCAGGAGCGGCCTGTGACCGGTTAGGGACCCCTTCCGAAATAGCTGTCCCCGAGGGACCGCACTATTTCCACTTTTAGTGTAACTGACGTAGGGGATTTCCCTTCTACTGCTGGCCATTTTTCAAGGATCGAAAGCGCACACCGGCTTCTATTAGTAAGTTTCCATCTGTACTCGTGTTATAATGTCCGTTAATACAGTACGGGGAACTCGCTGCCTTCTTGTGACATGACGAAGGCGTACCAACCCATACCTACATGTAAGGTGACACAGGCGCCTGTATCGTGTTACCCTGTACTGACTAACCAGAGGCTGGCCATGGCACACCTCGCATTCTTTAATGGGACACGTGGTTACTGCATCAGGTGGTACCATCTCTTCCCGGGCATGGGTTTACTGACTGCCAGACACGGAACTGAGGGTAAGGTTAATCCCCAAACTGCCAGTAATGGTGCTCAGTGACATAGCCACCGGCGGCCAGCCACCTGCATTAATCCCCTTGCTAGTTGTAGTTGTGCGTTACGAACATAAGATTGCCACACCAGTGTTGCTGGAGCAAGGTGGCCGCCCCCCCTCCCCCACCCGCCAAAACACCATAGAACAGTCGACCTTTGTGCGGAAAGGGTAGGGCCCCTTGCTCCCAAGCACGTGTGCGGCTGGGGTGGATTCCTTCCTCTTTGTCGCGTGTTTATTTTGGAATCCCATCAGCTGATGTGCTGCTGGAGATTTGGGATTTACTAGTATTGTCACCAAAAGCCCCTTTCTGGCCTGCCATTGGCATGCTTATTCCCGGTTACTGATTTTATGCTGCTGACACACTCTTTAATCTTGCTTAGACAGGTGTTACAATGTTTATTTGAATGGGGGTCAAAATGGTCACATGCTTGTTGTTACAGTTGCAGCGGAATTAGCTACAAGTAGCAGTATTCGCTTGTGGCTAAAAATACATACACCGACAAGTTATGGGAATTTAATGCCAAACCGAATTCAGCATTCTCTGCCTGTTTGTTCCTGGGTTTCTCCTGTCCCCAGTCTGAAGCAGCGGAGGCTCACCACCCCGCCCCACACCTATACATACTGAAGCGCGGTTGACGTGTATGACACCAGGAATAGGGAGGCCTCCCGCTTCCACTCGTTTAGCAGTACGGGAGTGTCCGGGGCGGGGTTCATCTCCTACCCCGCTTGTTAGAAGAGGTGTCACCCACCCGCCTTTCATGCCATCGCCCCTTGGCTTGCTCCGCGCGTGTGACTTTTATCCCGCCTAAAATCACGTCTTCCTCCCTTGCCTGTCTGTCATGACGGGTCGGGGATTCCCTCTCGCCCTCCCACCTGCCTGGCCGCCGCATCCGTCCCCCCGGGGCACAGTCGGGTAATCCCTGCGCCAAATTAGCATGTCTGTAGACCTGGCCGTGCTCCCAGCGTCTCCTCCGCCTCCAGTGTTTGCTCACAACACGAAATGAAGCCAGGGTTGTGCCTACCCTGCTGCTGGTTAGTATCAGTGGGTTTAAAGAGCAGTGCGTGGCGCAGGCCCCAAAACTGGTCACAAATCCAAACAATTTCCGAGATTTCACAAGAAGACACAACCGCCCATAATCAGGGACGGCACATGTTGCACAAAGTCTCTACCTCAGCTTTTCATCGGTTCTTGCGCCTTCAAACCCTCCCCACTGCAGTAACCTATCTGCAAAAGGGCCAGTGTGTCTTGTTGTTTATGGCAAAATGCATTTTTTTTCCCTCACGTATGTACAGTCATTAAGCAATACACCACCCAGCATCTGGAACCGTATCCCTGTATCATTGGGGGTCGCCTCTATCCACCCTTGTTCATATTAGGAAAGAACACCTCTTAAACTCACACTGGACAGTGACATAGTAAACTGCCCACCTCACACTGGACAGTGACATAGTAAACTGCCCACATCTCCTCTCACAAGCCAGCCCCCATCTCGATTTATTCTTATAAAATCTGCCTTCGACCCTATCCAGCACAGTGCTGCCTTTCCACTAATTTCTACATATACAGATACCACGTTTGCTCTGCTTTCCTATGGACTATGTCACTCCTCTTAAATTGGTTCGCTCTTCAATATATGTAGCCAGCATTCTGGAATATTATTGTGTGCAACACATTTTTTTAATGCTCCCTAATGTGCCTTTTGTTAGTCCTGTGTAGCTTTTGCAAGGTATACTATTTTGGTTCTTTTGTGCGGCTCGTTATCTTTACTAGGCAACCTTTGTAACACTGTACATAATGAAGTTTCAGGTGGCCTCTTAATGCCCTCAGATGGAGATTACAGACCTGCTCAGTTCAGAACCGACAAAAACTCTGGGTGACGAAATGGTTTATAAATGTGATACAATTAAACTTGGGTTTCTTAAGTATGTGCATACGTTATTACAGACAGAAATGTACAGATAGATTTTGAAAGAGGAGAGTTGGAAATAAATCACAATTGAAATATTCATCATTATTGGAAGCCGATTTCCCCAAACAGATTTCTGAATGCTGACTCGACTTAAAAGCAATCTAAATGAGCCTTGGCACACCCAGTGGTTCTTAGCTCAATGGCGTACACATGCAGCATTGTGGCATTAGGGTGTAGCACACACAGGAGGGAGCCTGCAAGAGCAGACCGAGAGGGCTTATCCTTGTAATGTAGTCTCAAGCAGTTCGATGCAAGCTTTCGAGTGAAAGTGGTAGGATGTGCCAAAATAGCATTGGAAGAGAGAAATACTCTACTGCTAGGCTGTGATATAATGTGATCGACACAGTCTCAATCCAATAGCAGAAAGAGATTGGTTGAAGAAAGCTAGCGGTTGCCTGAAGTGGACCCAAGCCCACCATGTGTACATTGTTAGCAAGAGGGTTATTTGACAGCTGTGGTATCGCAAAAATCCCGACCAATCTCATTGCTTCCATTTCCAGGTAAGCTACTAGAAGACTGTGTTGCTCAAGAGCTGTGCAGATACTTTGTGTACGCTACTTTCCTCCATCCAGCTCAAGCTAATGTTGGGCCTTTCCACAGTGTAGTCTTTGATTACAGCGGTCATGGACAAACTAAGATGGTAAGGGGATCACAGGAAAAATGTGGCATTGGTTCTATTAGAGCTGTTTGCCTCTTTTTACAATCAATCCCAGGGTTTTGATCGAGCCGGCAATGGAGGCAGGGGTTCAGGGCAGACCTCTAGATTGGATTGAGTCCTTCCTAATGAATCACATGCAGTCTATAAAATTAGGATCATTCTCAGCTAAATCGATTGTCTTAGAGAGTGGAGTTCCCCAGGGCTCATCTCTATCGCTTCATTTATTCAATCTGTATATAAAACCTCTAAAAGGGGGCCTGGCAGCATCTGGCTGCAGGGTGTATAATTATGCAGATGACTCCCAATTGCTATTTCACATGAATAACACTCCCTCATCTTATGAAAAGTTTCAGAACTCCATGAGGTCTATTGCCAGTTGGATAGCAATTAGTTGTTTTAAGTTGAATGTTGACAAGACTGACAAGTCTTGTTGCATAATAGACCAAATATTTGGAGTAAGTTCTTGGCCAAGTGATCTTGGCTCTACACCAATTCTTTCAGCCTCTGCAAAGAGCCTTGGGGTTGTGATAGATGGAATCACATTAAGGTTTCAATTAGTAGTTCGGCGGCCCAGGGGACCGTTGAACCTGTGGTGGCGGACTGTGGACTGCCAGACTGATGGTCCTCCCGTCGTATTACAAGTATGGCGGTTGGACCACTCCTGCAACCAGAATCCATCATCCCTTGGTGGTGGAGCATCGGTCTGAGGACTTAATAAGCTTGCGGTGCCACAGCGGCACTGCCTAGCATATTATGAGTTTCCTCACTGCCCACCTATTCATGGCGATGAGCCTGCCATGAACAGGGTGGCAGTGAGGAAACTAAGGGGGCCCTACAGGCCCCCCTATTACCTCTGTGCACGAGGGTCATGCAGGGAGGCATATGTTGCGCCCTCGTTCCTGCACGGACATTACTGTGTGTGCAGGAACGGGCTGCGACACTCCTATGGCAGTGCCTTTCTAATGTTCTCCTATGAGCTTTAGAAAGGCACTGCTGCGTGACCGAGGCCGCAGGACCGCCCGCCAAGGTTACAACTCACAATTGGGTGGACTGAGTACAGGGTTGGCAGTCTTGAGTGTGACGGCCCGCTCCAAGACCACCAGACTTGTAATCAGCCTTAAATCACCAGGTAGGGTCCACAGTATCTAAACGCTCCTTTCAACTAAAAACCTTGAGAAAAAACATTCCTCTGTTATGTATTGAGACAAGGAAATTAATTGTGACCTCAGTAATTATTTAGAGACGTGATTACTGAAATTCTGTCTATGCAGGACTCCCTAATACTGTCCTGCACATACTTCAGGCCATCCATACTGTCCTGCACATACTTCAGGTCATCCAAAGCGAGGGCGCAATGTTTGTTTATTTATTTTTTCTCTTTTCTCAACACACACGTTATACCGTACTAAGAAAACTACACTGGCTTCTCATAAATAAGCATATTTATTTTAGGTTGTGTTCCATGGTGTTCAAAAGCTTGAGTGAGACTGCTCCCCATTTTTTTTGTGGAGAGAATCAAGAAATACATACCTTGCCGTACCCAGCGATCTAAAGAGGCAAACTATCTTGTTGTCCCAAAATGTCGTAAACTGAGAGCCGGGGCCATAGTTTCTCTGGGGTGGCTCTCACCACCTGGAATCAATCAATCAAGTCATTCTTGTTGTGAGCGGCTTGTAACACAAGATAGTATCTGGGCGCTTGCTGCAGGTCTTCGTCGTAGAGACAGGTCTTTAGCCCCTTCCTGATGTTGATCAGTGAGGCTGAAGTGCGGAGGTTGAGTGGAGGGTGTTCCATGCTTTGGTGGCAAAATGGAAGAAGGAGCGTCCTCTAGGCGCGGCAGTGGTGTTTGTGACAGATTTGGCCGTGGTGTGCTGAGCTGAGATTCCAGGGGTGGGGGGTAGGTTGGTGGAAGTGCAGGCGGTGGTTCATATAGGCGGGTCCTTGATCATGTAGGGCTTGGTTGGCGTGGGTCAGGAGCTTGAAATGGCATCTCTTCTGGACAGGGAGCCAGTGGAGGTTTTTCGGGTGCTGGGTGATGTGAGTTCTCCTGAGTTTTCAGTCTGAGGCTGCATTCTGGCTCGTCTGGAGTCTTTGCATGAGTTTGGTGGTGGTACCTGCATAGTGCATTCGGCTGGTGATTAGGGCCTGCGTTACCATCTTCATGGTGCTGCTGGGGCGCCACTTGAATATTTTGCTGAGCTTGTGGAAGCAGAGTGAGGAGACAGTGTTGACTTGACCCTTCATGGAGAGTTCGCTGTTGAGGAAGGTGCCGAGGATGTGGACATGGTCTTTTAGCGTAAGGAAGGGTCAGAGTTCCAATGGTCACCATGAGTCATTCCAGAAGGGGTGTGGTTGGCGAAGATCAGAACTTCAGTCTTATCCATGTTGAGCTTCAGGCAGTTGTCCATCATCCAGGCTGACCTGCTTTTCATACAGTTGTGGAAGTTGGTCCTGGTCAAGGTAGTGTCAACTGAGAGTGAAAGGACGAGCTGAGTTTTGTTGGCTTAGATGTTGTTGTGTGATCTGATAATGCGTGTAAGTGGTGTCATGTAGACGTTGAAGAGGGTTGGTCTGAGGAATGAGCTTTGGGGGACACCGCAGATGATGGGAGAGAGGATGCCATCCATCTGAGCGCAACATCTGTGATATCAATCTGGCATAGGCAGTCTGTGAGCCCTTTTCCGAGGACATTTGGCAAGAGATGAATTTTGGATCTTTCCACAAACAGCTGAAAACCTGGTTATTTAAACAGGCAGACTACAAGAAATATGGGTTTATGTTCCCTGTGGACGTGGCTTCTGTATAAGTGCTAAGAAACCAAAGGTGAATGTGCACTCTGTAAATAGTAATAACATAACACAGTGGTTCTTAATCTTTTGACTTATGTGGACCCCGCTGAATCATTATTGAAAGCATGTGACCCCTGACTTAAGCAATTTCAATGGTGTGACCCATACACTCAAATACAAAATCTAATTTACATGAAACAAATACTCAAATATTGAAATATTTTGTTTAATTCAAATATACAAAAAGCTTAATATCTTTCAATGTTGCTTCTTTAATTGTGTGTACTTTTTAATTTGAATGTATTAGTAAGCCTTGCGGACCCCCAGGTGTCCTTGCACCACAGGTTAGGAACCCCTGACATAACCTATAAAGATTAGTGGGTTTCAGGATATTGCTTCCTAAGAACATGGTAATGGAGAAACAACAGTTTGTCAAGTTGAGGTACGGCATGCCAAGGGGATCCTGCATGGAATATAACACAAATTATGGTAACGTCTTATAAAGAACAAAAGTGTAGGCATACTGTTGTGTCTGACCAATCTGGACTTGGATGACCAATTGAGAAGAAATGTCTTGAGGATACTAGGATTATGGAAGTACCAGGGAGATGGAGCAGACCTTTAAGGGCCTTCTGAATATGACAGTGATTTTTCATTTTCAAATGTAGTGTTGGGGAGTTCCACAGGAAGAAGCCCTGGACATGAAAATTTGCTCCAACTCTAAGTCTGTTGTATCTAACCAGCTGTCAGCAAACGTAATAGGCAGTCATGAGGCTTGTGACCGATAGTTGAGTGACTTAGTTTAATGAAGTAGTTCAGTTATCCACTATCAAGCATCTAATGTCAAGACATAGAGTTTGAAGAGGTTTGTGGCTTCTTTTTCTGAGGACAATGGAGAGATTACAGAGCAGTTGTGGTTCAGGCGTGCTGCTTAGTTTTGAACATTGGCATTTTTAGAAAGAGGCGTTAAGGAGGCCAGTGCTTAGGCTTTTGTAGTAATTCATTCAGGATATAACCATTCAGAGAATCAGAGAGATTGTCTGAAAGAAGGAGCCCCTTTAAGCAGGCAGAGTACCCTGCTGTTTAGGATCATGCATTTAATTTGAAGGATAAATGAATATCCCTTTTTAGAGTACTCCCAAGTTGTGTGCTCCGTCTACTGTGATCGGAGAAGAACTTTATTTCAGAGGCCACGATAAAGGGAAGGGTCTGGTGTTGACCGGGTCAAGAAGTAGTATTTCAGTTTGTTTCACCATTGAGGCATTAATAATTTATTCTAAAGTGAAAGACAGACACAGGAAAAGCAGTAAGACAAGGTTTGGGGGTGCTAGGTTCATCATCAGATTTGAGGTGGAACTGTGTGTCATCCACACACTTGTGATAACGATTTTTGATTTCTAGATGTCGAAGGGCTTTGAGGTAAATGAAGTGTTGGTGACAAGGTAGAGCACTGAGGCGTTTGATAGTTGGCTGTTGTGGATGAATGGGTCTAAACTGATGTGGCAGGAGCGTTTTATTTACTTGAAGGATGCCAACCATGTAAAAATAGTTCATTGGTTGTTGGTTGAAGTGAACACTACGAAGGGGTGTGCCTGATCGCGGGAATTGATTAGCACTTCACTGATATTTAGAAGAATAGCCATTGTGCACTGATGGGGTCTAAAGCCCGATTGAAAGTCACTCAGTGACCACTTTTTAAGTGTCTTGGAACATAAGATAGGCCAGAGATGGACCTTTAGTTGGAAAGGCTCAACTGTCTGGATCCATGTTTTTCTTTTTTTTTTTAGGGCAGGTGCAATGGTTGCGCGTTTGAAGCTCTGAGGGATTACTTCGGTGGTGTTTGAAGAATTGACTAGCTGGAGTTGAGACCCAGGTTGGTGCCTTTGGCAATGCAGATATCCCAAGGAAGTGAATGAGCATACTACTAAATGTGCGTTTCAGAGATGGATGCTACCTCACAGGGAGGTGGTGCACAATCAGGTGTAGGAGTGTGAAAAACAGAGAACGTGTCTTGTGAAGTAGAGAGGGAATACAAGCTCTTAAAATGTTGATTATGTTGACAAAGTCAAAGTCAAAATTTATTATGATTTGGCTCTCATTGAGGGCCACATAAAAAGATACACACATATTAACACAATATTATACATACAAAACATCATACGACATAGAAAATAGCCACAAGAATTATCTGCACGAGAGGCAATTATCAACATCTCCCGGAAATTCATTAATAAATATCTAAAAACGCTTTAAAATAGTTAAAAATTCTGGAACAGAACATTTCGCTTGGGGGGCAATAAAGTGCATGGAAAAACATTTTTACATTCACAATTCCCAATTGTAAACAAATTGGTTTTATCCATTTTTGGCGCATGGGACCCAATACCGGGCAAATAAGCAAAACATGATTAAAATCCTGAACAGCATTTTTACAAAAACTGCACAGAGGCGAAACCCCATACCATTTGGCTAACAATGAATTCAGTGGAAGCAAATTATGGCGTAGAAGGTACCAGAATCTACGGACGCCATGTGGAATATTCCAAATTAAATATTGTTGGGCTACTTTGGGAGTATATGTCGTAACCAGTGCTTCCCTTTCTTTTTGCTTCGGTTGGGCAAGTATATCTGACTTGATACAGAGTTCCCAGGACATACTTTTTAACTTCAACTTTAACTCTAATGGAGAAAGTAAGAATAATGTGCTTTCATCCAGTTCAAGCAGCGATACCGCTTTTCTAAAATTTCTTACCAGCAGCGAGAACTCATTAAAGTTGCCTAATAGTTCTTTTTTTATAATTTCCCGTAAGGTTCCCGGTTTACCTCTGGCCAGACAAGCTACCCATCTCACAAGGGCTACCAACCCCTGTGCCCAACAACTTCGAAGTCCGAATTCCAGCCTGCATGAGGATGTAGAGCAGGCTGAGTTAAATGACAATATTTTTCTTAGTATCTTTCCTTCCATTTTTTGCATGAAACCCCATTGTTTCAACTCCACTAGTTCCATTCCATAAAGGAGAGTTGCAGGAATTTTCATTCGGAATACCTCCAAGCATATGGAGAAATGTCTCTTCCCAGTAGCTTTATACAAGGAACATAATCCCATACCATGGGTCATCGCTTTTCTGGAATTATGTTCGATGTGAGACTTCTCACTAAGGTTAGCAGATATTATTTTGCCTAAAAACGTGTAGGTTTTTACCACCTCAAGTTTTTCTCCGCTAATTGTCCAATTATAGCTACTAGACCTGCTTTTCTTCTTACCGAAGATGCACATAACTTTACTTTTGGAACTATTAATTTTCATATAATGTACATCTGCGAATTGATTCAATGCATGAAGACGATTAGAAAGACCTTTCGGAGTCAGATCTAAGACAAGTATATCGTCCGCATACATTAAAATTGATATAGCTGACCCTCCAATTTTCGGGGCTAACCCCTCACAAACTGAAACAGTCCTAGGGAGATCAGCCGTATATAAAGAAAACAATATGGGTGCCAATATACAGCCTTGTTTTAATCCGTTCAGGGAGGGGATAGAATTAGAAAGACCCCTCTCACCTCCTTGTAACACCTTACACCATGTGCACGAGTGTAAGGACTTAACTAAGTCTAATAGGTATCCCGGCATACCCATAGCCGCCAATTTTCTCCACAGCGTTGGACGATCCACTTTGTCAAACGCTGTGGAGAAATCAATGAATGCAGCGTATACGCCACCACCTCGGACACGTGCATATTTATCCATTATTACCTGTAGCAATGTTAAATTATCTAAAGTTCCATGATCTTTACGAAATCCTGTCTGTTCCATGGGTAAAATATTGTGTTGATTTATCCATTTCATTATTAATAATAATATCAGTTTAGCAAAAATTTTCCCTATTGAGTCTAATAGAGCTATTAGACGATAATTAGAGGGGTTGTCCCGATCACCTTTTTTAAAAATTGGGATTAGGATACTTCCCCGCCAAGAGTCGGGGACTGTTCGTAATTTAAAACATGCCAGAAATACTGGAAGAAGAATCTTGCTCCAAGTCATAACATCTTGTTTAATTATAGACATGGGCAATTCATCAGGCCCCATAGCCCCGGAAGAGCGCATGCTCTTTATTACGGTTGCTATGGATTGCTCAGTGGGGAGTTCCATTATACAGTCACTATTTAGCCCTGGCAGCCGAGGGTCCGCCCCTGCGCCATTAGACGCGTATAGGGTGGACACGAATACGGTCCAGACATCTTCCGTAATAACTATCGGAGTAGGCGTTGTTATAGAGCCACATCCTTGTCTTATTATGGACCAGAAATCTCTAGAGTTATTACAAATTGAAGCCTCTCTTAACTTGATCCATAAATTATCTTCTTTTTCTTTTTTTAATTTATATCTCAATCTTACCCTCCTTCTTTTTAATAAAGCTAACTGAGATTCAATTTCCCCCGATCTATTGAGGTATTGCTTCCTCACAAGTTTATTTATTTCTTTATTTAACCTTAATAGAGGACTAGGAGAAAAATGTTTCTTTTTTGGTTTTCCTGAAATCTTAGCCACCGCGGTGACTTTTTTTATAAGGTTTTCAAGAAAGAGGAATTCCCTACCTTGCCAGTAGTCCAACTCCAATAATAATTGGCTAAGGATAATTAGTACATCCTTACTAGTAATTTTTCCCCAATAGCATCTATTTGTGTTGCACTTGATTGAAAAATCTCTATTCTTTAAAGACCAGAGGCTCGTTGCAGGGGGTGATAATGAGACTGTTATATTGATAATTTTATGATCACTCAAAGGGGAGTGAGAGATCACCAAATCTTTAAGAAAAAAGAACATATCAAAATCCGTTATTACATAATCCAAAATAGATTCACCCCTAAAAGATCCATGTGTATAATTTGCAGGAGTATCAGAAGGCATCCTGCCATTTATAATAATTCCCTCCAAGGAGCAAAGTTCCCCGAGAAGAATCTTGCCTCTTTTGTTAGTTTTAATATGGGCAGGCAGGACTGCTTCAGGTATATTATATGCTTCTTCCTTATCTTTATTTCTAAACATGGCCAGAGAAGTGTTAGACACTTTACAATTTAAGTCCCCCACCAGCAGTAAATATGGCGGGTGATCCACCTCTATTAGTTGTTTAACATGGGAAAACATACGTTTTAAAACTTTCGTGTAATTATCTTCTGGAGGAATATAGGCATTTAATATTATAAGCGAGGACCGTTGACTAACAGAGTCCATATTGGATATGGTTATGGATTGGAATAGATTACTCTCGTCCTTATGATGGGAAAATTGCCATTGTAGTGCGTTTGATAACAAACAGGCAATTCCTCCCTTAGCATGGCCTTTTTTTGATGATGTTGCAGGAGCCTCTAAGACAAAGTAATCTTTCCCTCCATAAGGGAGAGTTTTACACCATGTTTCTTGGATACATATCACATCTGCTTTCAGAGAAGAAAGAAAATCAAATTTCTCAGGGCAATTCGACAAACCGGCGGCATTCCAAGAAACAATTTTTAAACAAGTGTTAAAGATGCGAAAAAGGTCGTGGGTTTCTCGAGGTTGTATTTGATAAGACTCCTGGTAACCAGTTCCACATCAAATTGTCTTCATTTAGAGGAACGTCTGTACTAACAGGTAATGGAAGCACCTGTGAAACCATTCGTTTGCCTTTGGAGACCCAAATTTTTAGGTCTTTATTGCACATAGAAAAATCATCATGAACAGAAGCCAACTTTGTGTTTCTTTCACTAGATGAAAGGCACGAATTATTATTCACAAAAGGTAGCACGTCAATTCCTCTACATTGAAATGCTTCCGCCTGGTGAAGAACTAAATTAGTTATTATTTTTGAGTAAAACTTTACCCTTGTACGTTGCCCATTTATAGATTTTATTGGGAGAACTAAATCAATATCATTTGTTAAAACTAACTTTAGACTTTCTATCTCTTTAAAGCAGTTTAATAACCAGGCTCTATTCATTTTTAAATCTGAATCAAATAATGGGAGAAAATCTAATGACAAAGTATCCACATTTAAAATTGGGCTTTTTGCTGAATGAGGGATTGAGTTCCTGACAACCTCTGTCTGTGGCCGAAATATAGGAGCAGACGGATTAAATACTCTTGTTACTATCGGCGTATGTACAGTGTTTTCGGAACTTATTGGCAGAGGAACAGAGACATTTTCTAATGGACATGGGACTTCCTCCTTCAAAGATACTTCAAGCGGGGTACTCCCATATACAGCTTTTTTGCTACCTCCCACTTCCACCATACCGGGGATATCTAGGGCTGGATTATAACCACTGTCTATAAGAACAGGCCTTTCAGATGTTATATTTTTTTGAAAAATAATTTGCCTAGGTCTTTTCTTTTTATATTTACGTATCAGTTTCCTATTTTTCCCTCTTGATTTTACTTTAGGAGCGCCAATAGTCCCCAAAGGGCCTTCAGGCTCCTTTTTATCTTGTACAAAAATAGGAAAAAGTTCATGACCCTCCGTTTGCATCTCAACAACCACATTTTCATCCTGTTCAGCCAACACAGAATCATTTATCTGTGGCAAGGAAGATGGGGAAGAAAGATTTGGGGGCCTATGAATATCCGCCTCTATAGACAATCCTATGGGGGCAGTTCCCCCCACCTCTGCAGTGTTATCAACAACTTTTTGGACAACAGAAACAGAATTAGTAGGTATAATAAGAGGATTAATCATATTTTCAGCATTTTTTACATTTTGTGCCAGCAATACCTGCAATATCTCAGTAACCGAAGACAAAATACAATCAGAATTTACAGCAAATTTACCCATTAAAAGTAATATGGAAGACAAAATCTGCTCAAGGGCTATGAGAGACTCAGAAATAGGTTTATCATTTTTTGGATAACTGGATGATGTAAAAGCACAAATCCCCGATAAATTAAGTTCCGGAGATTGTACACCACTCTGCGAGGAAAGGTTGTCTGTGGATTTAACGGAGGGAGTGCTGCTATAAAGTAGCAATCCTGATGGTGTTTCTCCAGTGGGGGTTTTATTAGGCACCAGATGAAACAAAGATGGCTTATCCACATATCGTCCGCAGAGGTCAAAATCAATGCTGGTGGCTATTGAAACATCAGCCTTATCCTTTTCCAAGTTATCATTTCCCAAGAGAATACTACGTCCCATTGTTTGTGCTGGAATTAGCAAAGGTTCAACGCCAGACACATGTACTGGGCATGTAGGAATATTTACTTCGCTTGACTGACTCAGTGTCCTTTTTGTTTCCAGCATAGGATCAAACTGACAAGCTCCCTCCATATTAGGACAACGTTCCGATTGAGGTAACAAATCAGTATCAGTTTTCTTGGGAGCGTCAAGGGATTTATTCAAGCTTTTTTCCCAGATTTGAGACAGTTGCAACTGGCCTTTCATAGTATCACATTGAACATGCTTTTTCCTCAATTGAGTTGAACCGGGTATTGTACCGGGTTTCTCCATTACAACTTTCCCAGATCGGAGTGTTTTTGCCTCCATAATTCAGACAAGACTGGTCCTACAACTAAATTCCCCACTAATGAAGGTAATACACAATGAATAATAATATGACCTATTAGTAAAAAGAATTAAAAAAAACCAGGGGGGTGAACACAAGAGTCAAACCTGCAGATAAAATAGTCTGTGGCTACAGTTCTATCGGCGTATTTGCATGCCTATAAGATATAATAACTCAGGCAGCATGCAAAAACAATAAAAAGAAAAATATTCAAAAATACCAGGGCCCGCCCCGGCCTACCTCGGCCACTGAGGGCCACAGAGGGCCCGCCCTTTGCCCGGGCTTAGCCCGGCGTCGCCCGCGCGCGTCCCGCGATGCGCGTGCCTGCTCCTCAATTATCCCCAGGTGAGGGGGGCGTGTCAGGGCGGTGCTCCAGGGCCAAGAGGTTTGTGGTTCCTGGAGTCCTGTTGTAATCACAGTCCGCCGACCAGGGATGCGAGTGTTTCCCGCGCAGCGGGAAACGCGAGCTGTGATAGCGTGGTCACAAAATTGAAGTCAGAGCACAGCTCAGTAGCGCTTCCAGACAGAAAGCACTAAGAAACCTTTTCCACGGACAAAGGCTCTGCCAGCACACACAGCAAAACGAAGGACGCACAGCAGCGATTTCAGCAGCATTCACCAACAGTCCAGCGTGCCTGCTCCTCAATTATCCCCAGGTGAGGGGGGCGTGTCAGGGCGGTGCTCCAGGGCCAAGAGGTTTGTGGTTCCTGGAGTCCTGTTGTAATCACAGTCCGCCGACCAGGGATGCGAGTGTTTCCCGCGCAGCGGGAAACGCGAGCTGTGATAGCGTGGTCACAAAATTGAAGTCAGAGCACAGCTCAGTAGCGCTTCCAGACAGAAAGCACTAAGAAACCTTTTCCACGGACAAAGGCTCTGCCAGCACACACAGCAAAACGAAGGACGCACAGCAGCGATTTCAGCAGCATTCACCAACAGTCCAGCGTGCCTGCTCCTCAATTATCCCCAGGTGAGGGGGGCGTGTCAGGGCGGTGCTCCAGGGCCAAGAGGTTTGTGGTTCCTGGAGTCCTGTTGTAATCACAGTCCGCCGACCAGGGATGCGAGTGTTTCCCGCGCAGCGGGAAACGCGAGCTGTGATAGCGTGGTCACAAAATTGAAGTCAGAGCACAGCTCAGTAGCGCTTCCAGACAGAAAGCACTAAGAAACCTTTTCCACGGACAAAGGCTCTGCCAGCACACACAGCAAAACGAAGGACGCACAGCAGCGATTTCAGCAGCATTCACCAACAGTCCAGCGTGCCTGCTCCTCAATTATCCCCAGGTGAGGGGGGCGTGTCAGGGCGGTGCTCCAGGGCCAAGAGGTTTGTGGTTCCTGGAGTCCTGTTGTAATCACAGTCCGCCGACCAGGGATGCGAGTGTTTCCCGCGCAGCGGGAAACGCGAGCTGTGATAGCGTGGTCACAAAATTGAAGTCAGAGCACAGCTCAGTAGCGCTTCCAGACAGAAAGCACTAAGAAACCTTTTCCACGGACAAAGGCTCTGCCAGCACACACAGCAAAACGAAGGACGCACAGCAGCGATTTCAGCAGCATTCACCAACAGTCCAGCGTGCCTGCTCCTCAATTATCCCCAGGTGAGGGGGGCGTGTCAGGGCGGTGCTCCAGGGCCAAGAGGTTTGTGGTTCCTGGAGTCCTGTTGTAATCACAGTCCGCCGACCAGGGATGCGAGTGTTTCCCGCGCAGCGGGAAACGCGAGCTGTGATAGCGTGGTCACAAAATTGAAGTCAGAGCACAGCTCAGTAGCGCTTCCAGACAGAAAGCACTAAGAAACCTTTTCCACGGACAAAGGCTCTGCCAGCACACACAGCAAAACGAAGGACGCACAGCAGCGATTTCAGCAGCATTCACCAACAGTCCAGCGTGCCTGCTCCTCAATTATCCCCAGGTGAGGGGGGCGTGTCAGGGCGGTGCTCCAGGGCCAAGAGGTTTGTGGTTCCTGGAGTCCTGTTGTAATCACAGTCCGCCGACCAGGGATGCGAGTGTTTCCCGCGCAGCGGGAAACGCGAGCTGTGATAGCGTGGTCACAAAATTGAAGTCAGAGCACAGCTCAGTAGCGCTTCCAGACAGAAAGCACTAAGAAACCTTTTCCACGGACAAAGGCTCTGCCAGCACACACAGCAAAACGAAGGACGCACAGCAGCGATTTCAGCAGCATTCACCAACAGTCCAGCGTGCCTGCTCCTCAATTATCCCCAGGTGAGGGGGGCGTGTCAGGGCGGTGCTCCAGGGCCAAGAGGTTTGTGGTTCCTGGAGTCCTGTTGTAATCACAGTCCGCCGACCAGGGATGCGAGTGTTTCCCGCGCAGCGGGAAACGCGAGCTGTGATAGCGTGGTCACAAAATTGAAGTCAGAGCACAGCTCAGTAGCGCTTCCAGACAGAAAGCACTAAGAAACCTTTTCCACGGACAAAGGCTCTGCCAGCACACACAGCAAAACGAAGGACGCACAGCAGCGATTTCAGCAGCATTCACCAACAGTCCAGCGTGCCTGCTCCTCAATTATCCCCAGGTGAGGGGGGCGTGTCAGGGCGGTGCTCCAGGGCCAAGAGGTTTGTGGTTCCTGGAGTCCTGTTGTAATCACAGTCCGCCGACCAGGGATGCGAGTGTTTCCCGCGCAGCGGGAAACGCGAGCTGTGATAGCGTGGTCACAAAATTGAAGTCAGAGCACAGCTCAGTAGCGCTTCCAGACAGAAAGCACTAAGAAACCTTTTCCACGGACAAAGGCTCTGCCAGCACACACAGCAAAACGAAGGACGCACAGCAGCGATTTCAGCAGCATTCACCAACAGTCCAGCGTGCCTGCTCCTCAATTATCCCCAGGTGAGGGGGGCGTGTCAGGGCGGTGCTCCAGGGCCAAGAGGTTTGTGGTTCCTGGAGTCCTGTTGTAATCACAGTCCGCCGACCAGGGATGCGAGTGTTTCCCGCGCAGCGGGAAACGCGAGCTGTGATAGCGTGGTCACAAAATTGAAGTCAGAGCACAGCTCAGTAGCGCTTCCAGACAGAAAGCACTAAGAAACCTTTTCCACGGACAAAGGCTCTGCCAGCACACACAGCAAAACGAAGGACGCACAGCAGCGATTTCAGCAGCATTCACCAACAGTCCAGCGTGCCTGCTCCTCAATTATCCCCAGGTGAGGGGGGCGTGTCAGGGCGGTGCTCCAGGGCCAAGAGGTTTGTGGTTCCTGGAGTCCTGTTGTAATCACAGTCCGCCGACCAGGGATGCGAGTGTTTCCCGCGCAGCGGGAAACGCGAGCTGTGATAGCGTGGTCACAAAATTGAAGTCAGAGCACAGCTCAGTAGCGCTTCCAGACAGAAAGCACTAAGAAACCTTTTCCACGGACAAAGGCTCTGCCAGCACACACAGCAAAACGAAGGACGCACAGCAGCGATTTCAGCGATTTATGTTGACATAAAACAAATGTTTCCATTCATACAGGGTACTATGCAGATTTACAAAACCCTGCATATTGCCTACCAAATGGGCAGTGGCAGAAAATAAACCTTTTCTATGTGTCGTCGTTTTGTCTGCTAACAGTAGTTTGTTCCCCGATTGATTGCTAACACCACTAATTCAGTGAGTTTACAAAGGGCTCAGGGAGGTAGTACAAAAAATCAGTAAATTATTTTTACGTCTCAGCCAGTCTATCCTTAACGTGGCCAGTAAGAGGAGTTACACTTCTGTCGGTTTTCTGAGCTAAGTCCCTCTTGGAAAGCCTGGATGGTACAAACCTATCGTGCAGTACGAAAGTGTCAAAACAAATGTTCTAGTGAGATGGGGCAAGACCTAATGGGGAATTCTGGGTTTTGCACTAGTAAAAACCGCAACAGGGTGCAGGGTGTTCCGCGCACACCTCATTTCCCTATAGGAGCTTGTGTTATCAGCCTGTTGTTGGGCAGAACACAAGCTCCCATAGGAAACCATGCAAATCCGACCGAACAGTGTTCAGTTATATCGTAATCGGGTGGGTGGAACTGCCGACTGCGAGTCGGTCGGTCCCAATTCCGAGTTGCTGTCGGGCAGGAATTTTACGCCCGACATCGTAATCGGCCCCTAAGTGTTTAAAGACCATTCAACATCTGTGTGTGTGTGTGTGTGTGTGTAGCATCAAAGTGCAGTCAACTGGTTTTTACATTAGACCTGAAATCTGTAGGTTGGAAACTATCCCTGAAAAATGTTTTTTGTTTGCGATAACCACAAACCACTTCTGTTTTCTTTGGTTATTTGCTCTTGGCACATTTAATACCAACATTGTATACAGTCTAAACGTGCTGGTTGGTCATTTAATATCACAGGAGCTCAGTTTAAGAATTTCTTTTTCTGTTAACTTTTTTTCTGTTGGTTCATTCGAGTCATATTCCACTACTGATTACAATTTATTTGATATATTTAGTAAAATAAGAGGGAAAAAACCTCTAAACCTTCAGAATAGAGCCCCTACAGGCAGAGGAAACTCCTTATGTCTCTTACCTTTTAGTGGCCCCTCTTAACACCACAAGACATTGGGATCTTGTTGCTACTCTAAGAACACTTTCTGTTCCTTTCCAGTGGTAGAGAAGGAAGGCAGGTGCACTGGAACCCTTATCCTAAGCTATCACAGCTTGAGGCACATGGCAGAGACAAGTGTCTCCAGAAAACTAGATGCAGAGCAGCTGCCCGAGATCCCTCACCCAGACAAGACGGTTCGGACTGAGACAAATTAGTATCATCTCCTAGGAAGCAAACTTTGTAGTAGGACATCTACCAAGGTTATCTGCTAAGTCAGCACCTCCCAGTACAACGCGTCACACTCCACAGTCAGCATCTAAGCATTCTCTTAACATTTTGTTATTTAACCTAACTAGACATAAACACACACCTTACACGTCTAGGAAGAATATATTCCTTCCTTGTGAATGCAGTCGGAATGACAAGATGTAAAATTGACTAGCAAAGTGATCATCAGATAAGCCTAGCCTGCACACAACTCTAGGACCGTGCATACCATCAGTATAATTTCAGGGCTGAAGGCCTCGTGATTTCTGTAAGAATTTGACTCAAGTTGCAGAAACAAAGTCTTAAAACTTGCATATTGGAGTACCCAAATACAAAGAAGAGATGAAATCATGTGAACTCATTCATGCCTCAGATCAACAACAAAGTAACGTGGAACCCCTGACTCAAAATTAAAATTCCATAATATTACGTGTCCCCAGTGTCCTGCGAACATAATCGCGAAGCTGGGGACTATTTTTTTTAATGAGACCCGGCTAAAAAAATCCATTTGACCAAATGCATGGAAGCGTCTAGGGTGCCGCATTCAGTACTTATTTTTTTTTTTTTTTACAATGTAAAAGAAAAAAAAGCTAAAATACAGTGGCAGTAGAGGCTGAGAATCAGCAGATGGTGAAGAATAGACAAGTTCTGTCATACATACTTAATGTTTATGTTCCGTTTGTACTGGTGATTGAGACCTTGGTGTTGCATCTAAGGTTATGTCTCCGGAGGTTTGTTTCCTAGACTTAACTCGCTGAGCAAACCGCACTCATCCTGTGCCTCGAATCCCTTAATAATAAATGTAAAGCACATGAAAGCGTTGTCTGCCTCTAAATATGTGACTGGTGCAGCACCTTAATCCCTGCATTAATATTTTACTTACCTAGTGTCATGTTACATTGAACTGCAGTGTCAAAATTGTTGTTTTCAATTTGCTGTGAATAAAGCCCTTCTTTGGGGGAAGCATGGCTGATAGGCGTGGGTGTAGGAGGGACAACTGCTCTCGGAAATACACTTGTGTTTTCTGGAGCAAGCATCCCAACAGGGATACAATTAAATTGGTTCATATGATCGCTTGTAGGGAGCTGGCCTTTTTATGTTGCCATTCATTGGCTGCTTTGCTTCTGTGACAGATGCTACTTTTCTACGGTGGCTTCTGTTGGTGGCTCTTGTCTAAACACACCTTAATGCCTTAAAAACCATATAAAACAATTGTATTTTTGAAAGTCTGACTTTTGAGTGAACCTTTCTAAAAGCTCTTTTTTCAGGGCAAAGGCAGTAGTACTCCATGGTTTCCTATACACGGCAGACACTGATGTTTCCTGTTTGGTGCTGTAAATATTGGCTTTCTTCTCATTTAGGGGCCTATTCCGATATCTGATGGACCTGAGTCGGTCCGACATCGGTCAGGAGATGTAACCGACTGACCTGCCGTGGACGGTTACGGCCCTGCAAGTACGATGTGACCGAACCCTGTCTGGTCGCACTTGTATACTTCACAATAGGAGCATGCATTCCAAGCGGAATGCATGCCTCCATTGTGAAATGCAGGGGTGCAGTTCATCCCTGCACCCTGTGGCCGACACCCCAAGCTGCCTGCCACCGGGTGCAGGGATCCGCGGAGGAGCACCATAGGTGCCCCCAGGCTGCCATTCGGTGGCTTCACACCCATGGGGGCCTTGCTGGGGGCTCCCAGAGACAGTTTCCGACTGCCTTTTCGTGCCGGACACACAGGCATGAAAAGGCAGTGAAAAACTGCCATCATACTCCCTCGGTCGTAAAGAGGCGACCGGGGGAGTACTGAAGGATTTCCGGATGGCAGACGGGCTCTCCGAGCCCGTCGTAAGCCATCTGGAAATCCGAGTCAGATTCAATTCCGACCTAGCCCATCGGAATGGCTCGGTCGGAAAGGAATCTGCCGACACGTTCCGAATTGGTCGGAAGGGCTCTGAACATGATTCGGAGCCAAAGTGTAGACAGTTGGGTCAGGATAGTGCTGTGCGGACAATGAAAGGGATTCAATAACAGGTCATTGCTGAGGGTCTTGGTGGGCAGGAGTGAGGCTGAGTGCACCACAAAATCAGGATAGCACAAGAAGGGCTGCAAGCAGGAGCTGTGTGAAGCATGAAGGGGAAGTCTTAAAGACCATATAAAAATTCAAGTTGGAAGGCTAATAAAGGAGTTACTCCCAATCTCACCAATTTTGTCCTTATTCCAAGTGACTATGTTTTGGCTTGTCATCCAAGAAGATGGCCCTATCAACTCGATCTGCTTTTGGTATAGTGTGTCCAAGTTACCTTGTATCATTAAGCCATGTAGTATTTTCCCAAGCAAGATGGCATTTAATGGGCAGCCTTCCCGTAAAACATGCACAATTTTCAAAGTGGAGCAGGTCCGTCGTATATTGAGATCCTCTTACCTGATACAGGCGCGAATTGTTTGTACCCTCCTATCTGGAACCCTTGAAAGGTTTTGCTTTTTTTGTAATTTATTTTTTTCAGCCACTGTAGTCATCTTTGTGGATTCTAATTCATTGCCCTGAACATATTTCCAATTACTTCCATAAAAAATGCACACATTGAATTAGTTTTCTTTTCTTTTTTAGGTAATCTTTCTTTGGCTGGTCCTGCTAGCGCCCTAGCCATGCTGAGTAAAAGATGGCTTTTGGACCAGCGCTGCGTTTTAACAGAGCTTCAGACCAAATGGGAGGACGAGGAAAGACATCTCATCCATAATGTTTGACATAATGGAAGTTGCTTGGTTTCTTGGGACAAGAGAGTCCGAAGAAAGGAAGAAAAACGCCAAGTGGAGAGAGATACTAAATTGTGAAACCAGATGAGGAGTGTGTGTGATGCATACTCCTACACATGAAAGATATGCGTAAATTTACCAGTTAGACCACATTTTTAATTCATTTTTACTCTAAATATATTTTTAAATGGCACAAGAGCCCCAATTGAAACACTAAAGTGGCCATTGCTAACTTTCTTCTGACATTGAGTTTAATTCTATTCAGCGTTTTCCTTGGATAGCTTTTTCTCACAAGTGCACCCTTTGCTGACACGATCATGGAAACCATCCAATTGCCAATGCATATTAATGAAACCGCACAGGAACTGTATGACATTTGTGGAGACAAAAACATGCTGGAAGGCTTTGTAGATACATTGGTGATGGAAGAAAAGGGTGATGCTCGTAAAAGTAAAGAGGCGGCGGGGCAGATCCGCAAAAAAAGGAAGCGCTGTGGAGTGTGTACCCCTTGCATGAGGAAAGAAGCCTGCGGATCATGCTACAATTGTATTAATCGAAGAACTAGTCACCAAATCTGCAAATTACGAAAATGCGAAAGGCTCAAAAAGAAATCTGGATCCCTTAATGAGTCGGAGGTAAGAATGTTTATAGATTAGACTATTTTCAAACTGCAATTCTTCTTTACAATTCTTACGTTTCTCAAAGTGCAAAAAAGAAATGATTACGTTTTTTTTTATCTTCTATATAGTTTGGACTAATGTTGGAAAATAATATTTGTTAATGTATGAGCTGATCGCTTGTATCTCAAGTGTTGGAGAACACAGCGTTTCCTGGAAATCATAGATTCAATTTAAGGAAAAACTAAATGCAATAGTACAACAATGTCAAACGCACACAACATGCACCAGTTAATCGATTTAGTTTCGTAATCAGTCAAAACAAGTATAAGATCCGTCTCCAATGTTCAAACCCCTTTGGGTGTTTATTCATCCAGTATGAGTCTTTGTTTTACTGGTTTTGTTGTAAAACAAAGACTCATACTGGATGAATAAACACCCAAGAGGTTATGAACATTGGAGTCGGATCTTATACTTGTTTTGACTGATTACGAAACTAAATCGATTAACTGGTGCATGTTGTGTGCGTTTGACATTGTTGTAATGTATACAGAAGGTTGAGAACCTCTCTCCTTCCTTTCTCTGAGACAAGGGTTAGCGCAGATCAAACAGCACCAACCACTGATATTCCACGAATTACCCCCCTACCACTACCTGTAGAGCGCCATTGTATTTCTGAACTGCTCTATAACCCTTCGCTGAACTTTTGTAAATGCAATAGTAGGCTTCATTTCTGCAAATTCTTGCACAGTATCCCTTTCTTAACATCATTCGTTCTGCCAACGGGGTGATCTTTGCGTGATTGATGCCAGTGGTGTAATGAAACTTGAG
Organism: Lissotriton helveticus; assembly: GCF_964261635.1. NCBI lineage: Eukaryota > Metazoa > Chordata > Amphibia > Caudata > Salamandridae > Lissotriton > Lissotriton helveticus. Next base: position 680,778,605 of record NC_136072.1, on the reverse strand, counting down.
GGGGGTCCCCCTTCAAAGTACATAGAGGCCCCCCCCCCACGCTCTGGAACTAGTCAGGAGCACTCGGCGCAGCCTGTGCACAGTGCCAGAGGGGGCCACCTGGAGCTCAGTGCTTCCTCGCACCATGGGGGCTATTGTTACACCACTGATTGATGCCCATCACATGGGTTCTATGTTACAGTTTTGACTCGCATAAATTCACATAGTTTATTTTTTGGGGATCACTGATTTCCAATAGCTTTTTTGTTGTCCTAGTGGGTGCCTCTACATTTATTTTGACTTTAACATGTAGTTATTCTTATCCTTTTACTATTTGTTACTATTTAGTATTACATCTAATGTTTGTGTATTAATCCTATCAACCCATTAAGAAAGAAAACCTTTTTCATAAAACATATTGTGTTTTATAATGTGGGGAAGTCGCTTACCATATATAATATAAGATGGATAGAAATATTGACCTAATTCGAATACTCCACTTAGGTACTTGCATGCCCAACATTTTGATATAAAAAAATTTGAAAAACAGGACATTTTAGATCTGAAATAATTATAGTGCAAAATTATGAACATTAACTTTTTCGGGGTGGACAATAGCAGGTTGCCTTAAGTGAAGTGGATTGCATTTTTGCCAAGCGAGTCAGTCCTGTAGGGGTTTATCCTGATTTATAATTTCTTGTTCACTATTGGGTGCCCCATGCACATAAAGTAGGGAGTCATGCCCCTGAGTATAAAGGGTCAGTGCCTCAAAGTAATGGGATGGGTGGGGGTTGTAGCCAATCTATATGAAGTTTGAGAACGAAGGGAGAGGAGAGGGAGTGAAGTGACCTGGTCTTACTGGAGGTAAGAACGAGAATGGTATTGAAATAGTCTGTGTATAGCATGTAGTTAGCTCCGTATTAGTCGTTATTGAAGTGTGCTGTTAGGGTAGTGTTGAAGAGATTTATTGTGAACTCTTGGAGTATTGTTACGTCAATGAGTTAAAAGTTCTGTACAGCATCTTGTGATGTTGTGTTAAATTGTATGCTCTTGTGTTCCCTGGCTATCTATTTACTCCTTCAGATTTGTGCAAAATGTCAATGCAGGTCTACCCTTTTCTTAACTGTTGCTATGTAAAGTTTTTTTGTTTCTTTGTAAGAAGGTTATGTGTGTTTCACACTGTTTGGGCGTTGTATCTTTTCTCAGATATGCCATAATCTTCACATTTGATTTAATTTAATAATTGTATGACCTATCCGTAAAAGGTGTATATGGCCTTTCTATGTGAGCCAATTAATGTATAGCCTATGGAAAGAGGAACTGACGTTCTTGTATAAACTTGTGCTTTCTTGTTGGGGGAGAGTAAAACTGTGGGAGTTGGGGAGATGCAGGATTTGGGCCAGCTTCTTTTGCCTTTGCCTACTGTAAGAAACCCGCTGCATATCCTTCCACTAGGCTAGGGGATCCCTTCAGAGAGGGTGGACTGTGGTGTTGAGGAGGTTGGTCCTCTCTTTTGCAGCCCTAATTATGCTCTCCGAAATGACCTCGCAGTATTTGGTATTCGTGGAAATCCCTTGATTCAAAACGTATTTGTGTGATCAGATATCAGATAGCAGGCTAAGTGTTCTGCTGTTTTCTTTTTTCCAAAACTTTTTGTCAAATGTCGTGGTTCCACAAACGGATCTTGTTGGTAGAGAAATCTGCAGTGTGAAATGTATTTGTGTTAATGAACTGGGATAGTGGAACTGTCTTCACCGTCTAGCTGAGTGTTATTTGTGTGGGCTTCTTGAATAATGCTAATGTTGATTTCATAGCTCAACTTTTCCTTTAACATTAGTGTTATGTGCCTGGTCCAATACTGGGATTTTCCCCATTTAAAGTAGGGCGTGAAATCCACAGTTGTGATGCGGGCCATTAATGCTTAGTACTATGAAGCTAAGCCTGTAAATTCCCCGGATGTACTTTGTAATGTGAATGGCTGGAAGTGGCAGGTTCAACTTGAGCTACACGTCTGAGCAAGAAGCTTCTAACCGTGAGCAAGGATAATTGTAACAAATACGAGAACTAACATTTGATTGATATTAACAAATGGTTCTAGCTGTGCAATGCTTGTACTTCAGTGCAAAACTTTTTTTTCTTATATAATTGGCACATAATGTTTTTAAACAAAGTATTAAAAGTGGGACAGTAAAAAAAAACAAAAAACCTTGCCTATGCAGAAACCTAACCAAGTTAGGGCCCCTACGTAGACTCCAGGGTGGCTGTACATGGAAGTATAGACATTGTGTTGGTGTATACCTGCCACTGGCTCTCTCAGCACATGGCTGTCCGACTCGTTTAGTGTGAGATCCATTATTAGAGAGCTGTGATGGTGTCCTGCATCGCCAGCCCTTAGCGGCGGCGACAGTGTTGCTGCTTACGGGAACCAAAACCTGAAGAGCAGAGTTGCGTATGCAGAGCAGAATGGGAGCTGCAAGGAATTTAGTGTGGATAGATGGGTCAGAGAAGGAGAAGAGAGCAGGCCACATGAGGCGTAAGGGAGTACCCATTACATTTTGGAACTGTGTGGGCTGTTCGTTGTGATTGTAGATAAGGGATCCACATGATGGGAAACCAAACCAGGAAGGAATACCCCAAGGGAGCTTACAGGTGAGCGCAGTCAGCCGCCCTTGCTTCCAAAGAGGCACCTGAGGATGCTTCTGGCGGAGGGATTGTTGAGCCCACCCAATGGCAGTGGTTGAAGCAGAGGGAGTATGTACTGTCAAATAAAGGGGCCCAAACTGCAAGACCTCCACTCCAGCTTCACTTCCTGGATGCAGTGACGCACGTACAGCCAGTGTGGTTATCGGCACCGAGGTATGCCTCGGATGCACCTCATATGCCAAGCACAACTCTTAGTTTCATACTGCATTTACTTTCCTTGTGCAGGAGTGCTTCTGTATCCAGCCTCGCTGCTTGTGCTACTCCCCGGAGAGCCCTTCTGCAGGGTTCACCTTTTGTGGCTTGAAATGGTCTCCTTTTCCTCTTGATGTCCTAGAGACAGACGCTGATAGCAAATTGGCAGAATGCCATCACTTATATTGCCTGACAACACCTGCAACAAATCGCAGAAAGGGAATAGGCCGAAGCTTCTCTAGGATATTTATTATCACTATTATTATGTATGTGTTAAAGTTTGTAGTTAGAGTGGCTGATAGAAGATAAAGCTGTTAGGGCTAGACATAAAATAATGGCATTTCGGTATAGGATGGAAGGTTATACTTGCTAAAGAAGCTTCTTGCATTATTGCATTTTTTTTCTTCAAGTGAAGTATTAGCACAATGAGGTCAAATGCAACATGGATGTAAAAGATAAGTATGTGTCCTTGCACACATTTTATTAAGCATATGCCTACTCAATTTTCCTAAGTGATTTATCTTAGTCATGCTTCCCAACCTCTCCAAAGTGAGTGATTCATGTTAACACATTCGATACAGATGATCTGGCCATTTTTAGGTCAAATATACGTATATCCGATTACAAAGATGGTCAATCGTACGCTTTGGGAATATTGTGATGAGAGTAAATTCATTGAGGTGGGCAGGCACTAAACAGTAAATACGAAGGTGGTCTTAATCCTAAAATGACAATATTTAGAAGAGAGACACGTTTTAAAGCCACTTTCTGAACCTGATCAAATCATTTTAGATTCACAAAGACTTTTGGAAGATAATTCCCCACAGGCAATTGTATTTGTTTGGAATTTATAAAGCCCAAATGTTGGCTTAAAAAAATTAACTGGCTCAAATAGTAGATAAATGTGCTAGGATATTATCTAGTTTATTAATTGGGCAGGACCTATGAAAATGGGTTGTAATAATACAATAAAAGTGAATAATGTGCTACTCGGATTTAATGCAGTATATAGTAGTTTCTTGGTTTCCCTGATGGGTTGCCCCATTAGTTTTGTATATCTTTCCAATAAGTAATAGCTATTGAAACATGAGGTTTTTCTTTTATTTGAGGATAAAAGATTAAAGAGTACAATGCAGCTATCCTAAAGTACCATAATGCGGGAACTCAAGCTAATGCTTAGATTGCAGTTAGCAAATGAACTAGCAGAGAGCAGCTTTAAAGAAGTTTGTTGATATATTTAAAGTGATGAATATATCCATTGATGGTGAATGTAGGGAGGTAATTCTGACAATCCAAGTGGGACAGAGCTCTTTAAAAAATCATGGACCTCATTTGATTTAAAAAATATCAAATTGATGGTAGTAATATTACTCCCGAGTTGTGAGATGATGTCTGCTTTTGCAATCTTGCCTTAGGGTACTGGTGCAACATCTGCCCTATGTTAAGAGGGAAAGCTCACTATAAAGTTAGTATGCATTAAGATTGAGCCTGATGTTAGTCCATATTTACTTTTGGTACCTGCGTCTGATGCAAGATCTTGTCTTTTGAAGTGTTGATTAGGATTCCAGTGTTTAAGAAATTGTGAACATGGAAGAGCAAGACAGTGAGAAGTTACCTTTGTGAATGAAATATGGAATTTACAAATCTAAATGTTAATCATAATTCATCTGTCCATTGCTTTTTAATGCAGTTGTATGTATAGCTCAATGATGAAGGGATATAAAGGTTTACGCTGGTCAGGAAGTATAATATGAAATGTAAAGTCCTAGGGTGGTGATAACGGTGTAACATTTTTTAAAATACTAGATAGTTCTAAAGAAAGAAGTGTACTCCTCTTTACATGTTTTATTTTTTGCAATTGTGATGTTTCGTGAACTATAAAACTAATTTTCTCTTTACATATATTTGAGGAGGTCTACGTTTGTGTTGTGAGAACCCCTGCTTACCTCCATAGGATGAAACTAAAAGCCCACTTTTCAAGTTTAGAGAATTTATATTTTCCACACCTTTCTTTTGTTCCATGGTGTAGAGCTGTTGACCCCTACTTTTCAAGCACATGCTGATGTTGCAGGTTATTACATTTGTGTGACTTAAATAGAGTTATAGTGGGTAGCCATTCTCTTTCAGCCTGGAGTAGGTGTGACCTAACATTCATATTCTGGTACTCCAGGCTTGCAGTGGCTCCTAACTACAGCCCTGTGCATGTCCATGCACTTAAGTGGAAAAGACCATTTCACCCAGACCGTTAATGCTGTACGTATGTGGTTTTCTTCTTTTTTTTTTCTCCTCATATCCCCATCCAGCTGCCGGTGCCAAGACCATCCTTCTAATGTGTGCGGCATGTGCAAAAAGTGGATCCTTCTTTTGCTTCTCTCTCATGAGTGGCAGTGACCCCTTTTCCAAACCCAGAGAAAGAGGTGTAATCATCGGACCACTACATTGCTTTGTGCCACATTAGGAAATGTTTCCATCTTATTTCAGCCGGAGGGGTCTTTCAATCAACATCTACTCTACTAATATAGCTGGTAGAGCACAGCCCTTCTAACACAGTGGGAGGGTTAGGAGTAATTGCATTTCTCACAACTCTTCCTTCTTGCAGGTAACATCAAGAAAAAGACTGACATCTGCTCCTTATTTAAGCAATGGTACAAAACTGGGCCCACCTCAAATAAGATCAAATGAGGACTTACCTTAATCTCATGCCCCATGATTTTATGACTGCTCTTACTTGCATCCTTGCAAAATAAGGTTAGTGCTGGACAATCTTCAAACGTGCTTATCGTCCGCCTCTTCCCCCCGCACTTTTTGCGTTCTGGAGGCTCTTACATGACCGTAGCACATTTAATCGGGGATCAGTAGACTTTATGAAGGTTAAACTGATTATTCTTTTTGAGTGGTGCAGGTTTCACAATATAGTATAATAAATGAATGGGTATTCGCCATATGAACTGTTTATCCAGCTCTGGAAATTATTTTTCCCAATATTCATGTGCAGGTCTCATTTTCTTATCTGCTACAGCGACGATTGGCCAATACCAATACGCTGTCTCTTTCTTGAGTTGGTTTTTGGTTCCTCTCCATTCGACGAAGTCTTCCCAGAGCAGGACACTTACTTCCGTTAGTGCCTGAGATGTCCTATCAAGAGTCAAGTTGTAGGTACTTTAGTTTTGCGACTCCATCCTTCTCCAAGTCAGAAAACTCCTGCCATAAAACTAACTAGTCCCCCCTCCTAAGATCTTCCCAGGTACAACACTTCTCATTTCAGAGGGGCAGACTAAGTTTATCCATAAGCCACTCCTGAGTCACCAGAGTGTCCTTATCGGTGCCGGGTCTGCATAATAATGAATCACAAGAGCTTTTCTGTAGTACATCCATACCCATAATAATACAGCCAACAAAACCTTCAGCCTTACCAGCTTCAAGAATCTTGCGGTCCCGAATTTGAACAAAAATTTGCTTGGAAAATATGCATCAGCATAGCACTATACAATTGACCTATCCTAGAATCATCCAGCTCCCCTGTTAAGAGGCGAAAGTTATCCCATTGAAAAGCATAACAGTGCGGCTAGAAATCCAGAAGAGCTAGGCACCCTTGCTTCAGCCCCATCCAAAGTTTTTCCGAGGAGAATCTAGGTCCCTTGGAAGCCCAAATCAGTTTACTTTCCCATTAAGATTGTGCAGGTGCTTTTTGTGAAACTGTAACAGGATAGCATTGAAAAGGAAGGTCAGCGTGATCTTCTTCTTCTGTTTAGACGTGGCCCAAAGAAAGAAATTAGGGATGAACTGGTACATGTACCTCGACCATCCACCTTAAATGATGCTATTGAAACTTTTAATTTTGTTTAAAGGATAGGAAAAAGAGGTGAAATAAACCACGAAATTATTCATTCTCTGCAACTAGACCATTGCCTTCCTTGTAAACTGAAACGCAAAGACCTACAGTAACCCCAGAAGAACCTATGCAAAATGGTTTTGCGCAAGGTCCTTCGACAGAAAAGGAAAAACGAAGACGTCGTAGACAGGGTTTTTGCTTAGATTGTGACGATTAAGGTAATTTGATCACTGTCCTCCAGTACGTCCATCCAAGCCGCCTGGAAACGCCCAAGTCCATCTCTATAGAGGAAGGAGAGATTGGATGTACGGAATCTTCGTCAAATATTCAGTTTGTCCCTGCAAAGGGGGACACAGTTATTCATGTTCCCTATCACCCTGCAGTGGGATTCTGGAAGATCGCTGTCAACTCCTAATCCCCCTTGTACGTGGACGACACACAACTTTATTTGAAATTGTCATCCCCGGGTTAACATCATCTCACTCAACACTACCCTTCAGGCCACACAAAATTGGTTAACTGAGAACCATCTACTACTCAACACTTCCAAAACTGAATTCCTTCTCATCTCTCCCCCAAACCACATCCCCAAGCTAGACCTTTGGCTGAATCACCTCATGGCCTTCAACTGCACCCCCTCATCATTGACTCAGCCAAATCTCTCAGAATCACCATGGACAAGCACCTGAATATAAAAAAATCATATCGTCAATGTGTGTAAGGGAGCTAACCATCTGATGAGGACCCTGAGAAGCATCAAACCATTCCTGCCACAAAAGGATTTCAAGCAGGTGGTCCAAGCACTGCCCCAAAGATATGGGACTCTCCTCCACCGTAAGTACGCAGAATCTCCTCAACGACTTCTTTCAAACTGGAAGCCAAAAGATTTCTAATTGACAAACTTCTACCCTAATCTGGGTTAGGTCCATTGGCTCGAAATCATTGATCCGATAACCACTGTTCCATCATGTGATGCTGATCTTCTTTACCACATTGTGTGCCCCCTTCGTAGCCCGCTATATACCTGCTTTTTGTGTCGCTCTCCCTTGTATCATTTGTCTGTAAATCATGCGATTATTCATGTTGTGTATTCTTACTTGATGTAGATATTGGGTTTTTGACCTTCCTTCCACCCTTTTGTAAAGCGCTCTGATATCCTCCGGGTTCTTGTTCGCGCTATATAAACCTTTATAAATAAATAAAACTATGGCCCTGCTAGATTGCTTCACCCCGTGCAATTTTGTTGTAGCTACATGGGCGTCTGCTTGTCAGATTCCCACACAGTCTAAGTACAGGAGAGAAGTTTTCCAAACGATTGATGATACCCCTTTGGTTTTTGGTCCTGTTTCGGAGTGTTCGGCAATACTTCATATGACGATCTACAATAATCATGAGCATATCAGTTTTCATCCGATTACATTTGATAGTCTTTCTAGAACTTCTGTGGCGGTGTTTAAATAATCTATATCTCAACCGAGCAACTCCTACTATCTCCTTGAGTTCAGTCGACAGCAACCAGTGCTGTTTGAAGGCTCAGCAAGAACCAGTCAGTTTGGATGTGGTATGTCAACAGATGTAGACTCCATTGGTGGATACTTTGGCAGTTGTTCCTGAACTCTAGAATTTTTTAGATGTCTTCTCACCTACAGTGAAGGAGTTACCTCCCCCCTGCCCCCCCCCCCCACTAGGTTCATGTGACTGTGCATGCAACTTGAAACCTATATGTGAAATACTTTTTAGTCTGGTATACTCCCTATCTAATTCTGAGAAGGATGTGCTATGGCAGCATTTCAAGGAGAACTTGGAAAGCGGTCTCATAGTTCCCTCTGGTTCACCTGCAGGAGCTCCCTTATTCTTCATTTCTGAGAAGATGAAAGATCTCAGACCTTGTATCGATTTTTTTTTTTTTTTTTTTTTTTTTTTCTTCTCCTCCTCCCCAGGAAGTTGATTAGATAACAATTGAGGATCCGTACCCTCTTCTACCTATTAGGGACATCTTGGAAGTTGTTTGAGAAGTAGGTATATTTACCAAGTGAGATCCTAATGGACTGTACCATCTTCTACGAATAAAAGAGGGCGATGAGTGGAAGACATCTTTCGTTCCCCATTTGGTCACTATGAGTATAGAGTTCGGTCTCTGCAGTGCTCCTTCAGTCTTCCAAAGATTAATGGATAGCATTTTCGCAGACCTGCTCTATCAATATATCATCATACATCTTGATGATATCCTGATCTTTTCTAAGAATTTATCTAACCATCGTCAACATGTTTCTGAGGTGTTACACAGATTATGGAGGACTCATTTAACTTTCAAAACACAAAACTGCCCATTTGAGAAAGCAGAAGTTGAGCACTTGTGATTCAACTAAATGTCACGGGTGTCAGTAAGATCCTAGTTCGGTCACTGCAGTTCTTGATTGGCCAGCTCTACAGACTGTCAAGGAAACCCAACATGTTTTGGGTTATGCCAATTTTTATTTGCGGTTTATAAAGAATTTCTCTACCTACTCGTCTGAAATCTCCTGCTTCCTCAAGAAGAAGAATATGGGCCACGGTTTCCAATGGGATCCTCGTGCTGAGATGTCCTTTCCATTTCTAAAGATGGCCATTACCTGTACACCCATCCTTCGACATCCTGACCCTTTGTGGTAGAAGCTGACTCATTGGAAAATGCTCTGGGGTGGTTCTTTTACTGAGACTAGATAATGACTCTCAGGAACACCCTGTGTTCTATTACTCTTGTTCTCTCACATCTGCTGAGCGAAACTTTTTAGTGTTAGACAGCGAATCATTGGCCTTGAAGGAGGCATGCGCTAAATGGAGATATCTATTATTAGGAGCCAGGTATTCTTTTGAAATAAGAACAGACCATCGTAACCTTAAATCTTTAAAAAACATTCAATGTCGCAATGGTCGACAGACTTTGGTAGGCTCATGTCTTTTCTTAGTTTGACTCTATCCCGACGATTCCCTGAGGAGACCATGATTTCTCAACAAACCATTCTATCTCCTGGCTGAGTGCTTCTGAGTATAACCTCATTCGTTGAGAAAGTGCAGATACAGCAACAAAGAGCACTGCTACCAGAAGTGGAGAAATACCCTTTCATCAGCTAGGATTGATGCTATTTCTAAGATTATTGTCTTTCGTACCTACCAGAGATTTTCAAAAGACTGTCCGCCAATTATGTCATGATACCAATTTTGCTGGTCATAGAGGATTTAAAATGCCTCGAAATTGCTCTCTGTGTCTTTGGTGGCCAGCCATAGTGTAGGACACCAAGAGTTATGTGTCCTGTTGTCAGACTTGTTCCCAAGTACAAGTATCACACCAAAGACTATTGGTTTACTACAACCCTTACCTGTGGCCACTGGTCCTTGGCTTTCTACTGGGATAGATTTAATTGTGGACTTACCTATCTCAGAGGGCAGAACTACAATAATGGTTGTGGTGGACTCCTTTTCAAAGATGGCACATTTGTCAGCCATAACAAAGTTACCCAGTGCCAAGGAAGCAGACAAATATTTTCTTTGTGATGTTAACAGATTACATGGATGTCCCGAGAAAATACCCTCCGACCGAGGCCCACAGTTTAAATCTCATCTCTTTTTTGGAAAGATTTTTGCTTAGTATTGGGTATATCTGGAGCTTTGACTTCAGGTTTTCATCCACAAACCAATGGACTCACTGAGAGCACCAACCAAACTTTAGAACAATACTTGAGATGTTTTTGAAGTGCCACTACTGACAATTGGGTTCCCTTCTTCCTTTTGCATAGTTTTTCTTGGATAATAGTGTTCATAGTGCCACCAAGGTCACTCCCGCTTTCTGTTTGCAAGGGTTTTAACCCAGATCGTGTCCTCCAGTAACAAGAGTACCTAGCATCCTCTCCTGCATTCTGTGGGGTTTTTGTCTACAAGATAAAACAAGTGGCGAAGAACTTACAATTAGCCAGGGATAGAATGAAAGCATATTCTGTTAAACATAGTCTTCCTGAACTGGATTATCAGGTTGGATATCAGGTATGGTTGTCCTCCCAGTTTTCGCCGTCTAAGGGTGGGAATCCTAAGTTTAGCCCCCTCTTTTTGCGTCCCTTTTCTGTCGCCCACAAGATTAATTCTGTCGCTGTGTGCTTGCTCCTTCTTGATTCTTGTAAAGTTCTTCCTACTTTTCATGTTGCTCAACTGAAACCTTATGTTTTTGACAGATTCTCTGGTACCGCCTTGATCCGTCATGGTTGACTTATTGGAGAGCACCACCTTCAATAAGGAAGATTCCCTCACTCCATTTACACTCCAACCAGTCATCTCCTTTCCAGGAACAGCTACCCTCCTTGTGTGTTAGTCAAATAACAGTACACAATAATAAAATAAAAGCAAAGCCTTTTTAATTTTAATTTTCTTTTTTCCAAAGTGGTTAGTAATCAAGATTACTCTGTAGCAGATTTGTTAAAGAAACTCAAATGAGTGAACTTCACCTAGGTAGAATTGTCACTGATTATGCACCCAAATGGATTGTGTTTTTTTTTTTTTAATCTTGTGAAACTTTACGCTGTAAATCTTTATAACGAGAGGAACCTCCTTCTTTGGTAACTGGAATGAAGGTGAACTAAATCTTGCATTGTTGTATGTTGTTTTATACAAAATATGAAAAAAGTAGCTGTATTACAATTATACACATGTAAAAAACCATTTTCTATTACAATTTCTGGTCAGTGTATTTGGTTAACCACCTCTCTATTTGGCTTCTGTGAGAAAAGGTTTTTCGTACTCTCCTGGAATATTTTAAAATTCCGAGCTGATAGATTAGCATGGTTACTTGAAAATATAGGTATTGTTTTATGGCACTTGTTCAAAAGATCCTTTTCCATTGGACAGTTTGTCATGGCCTGATCTAATTGGCCTATGTAAGTTCTTTCCTGAGTTTTAGAAGCTATGTATTAGACTTGATGTATTTCTTAAAACATGAAAATGTAAGTAAAAACATGTAAACTGTGATTGATTTTTTTTTAAAGAGGCAAGCCTTGAATTTCTAACTTGCTATATATATATTCCACATTCTCTTTCAGGGCCCTTCCTTTTTAATAACAACCAATTTGCAATTTTGTAATTCATATAACTGCACGTGAATCTTGATGGAATAGTTCAAGTTTACCCTATGTTGACTACATTGATATGTAATGGTTCATAGGAGTGACCAATAGCCGTGTCTATTCCATGAAAATAATAAATTGGCTTAAAAACCTAATATTTGCATTTTTTTGTTATTTTGCCAAGATAAATCAATTTTTCAGTCTGTTTATTGGTTTTGTGGGTTGTTTATATAGATTTCAGAGCCCAAACACTTTGTATATACCAGCTCTACACATAGTACACAAGTTCCAGAATGACCAAAGGTGAATTGTTTTTCTGTAAGGCCTTTTGTGGTTTGTTGCAATTATTTATTCTATAATTGGAAGATAAGAGTAGCTGCAAAATGCTGTCAGACCGCGTACCCCCAGCGATGCTGTGTAAGTTGCTCACATGCAGTCAGTCTGGCTCTGCTTTAGGGAATATGGGACAAAGACCATGTGTCTCTTTGTTACTAACTGAAAACTGTTATTTATAAAATAAGGTATTGTATGGTTGCCTAATGCATCTTAATAATAATAAAAACTCATTTATAAGGCGCACAAATCATCCCCAAGGGGATCTCTCGGCACCCGAGAAGAGAAGCAACTGGAAGAGGAGTAAGGACGTCACTCTTTAGAACAGCCAGGTCTTAAGCAGCTGTACAAAGTTTGTGCAGGCACGAATAGCTTCAGGAAGCTCATTCCAATGTGTGGGGGCCTGGTAGGAGAAAGCACGTCCTCCCATTTTAACTTTCCTTATTCTCTTCCTACAAAGCAAGTTGAGGTTGCTAGATCTAAGTTGTCTCCCTGGTTGGTAACGCTCGATCTTATTAGTCCGATATGCCGGACCCAGCCTGTGAAGGGACTTAAAGACCATGCAAAGCAACTTAAAGATAGCACGCTTCTTTACGGGGAGCCAATGTAAGAGGCGCAAGAGGGGGAGGGAGGGGGTTCGTGCTGTTCTATCCAGAGCCAGGTGAGCTGTACCTCCTGCAACTTAGATAGCAAATCTTCCCTGATACCTACCAGTAAAGTGTTGCCATAATCAAGGTGTCTCATAAGGAGCGCCTGAATCAGGGTCTTTCTAGCAGTCAAAGGAATCCAGGGGAAGATTTTTCTGAGTGACCACATGGTCCCATAACAGGTGCCTGCGAGAGTTTTTACCTGATCTTCCATGAGAGTTCATCTATTTTGACCCATAGGTTCTTAGCCCAGCCCCTAGTAAACAGGAGCTTCTCCTAATTCTATCAGCCACCAATCTGCACTTCACAATTTATCTGCCTTGCCAAACAGCAATATCTCCGTTTTAGAGGAGTTTATCTGCAGAAAATGTTCCCTCATCCACCTAGCAATGGTCATCATACAATTGATAAACTTGGCCTTAGTTTCTGCAGGGTTTTTCTCAATGTGTGCTATCAACTGCGTGTCATCAGCATAGGAGATGGTTTCAAACCCATGCTGTCTGATGATGGAGGCCAGGGGAGCGACATAAAGATTGAACAACATGGGGCTCAATATAGAGCCCTGTGGGACCCCCTTGTCCACAGCAGTTGTAGGTGACACATACAAGTCCAGCTAAACACATTGTGTTCTGTCTAACAAGTAACTCTGAATCCAGTCAAATGCCAGACCTCTGACACCAATCTCTCTGACACCAATCTCTCTGAACAGGATACTATGAGAAATGGTGTTAAAGGCTGCCAACAAATCAAGCAGCACCAACATGACTGGAGAATCTCTGTCTAATGACATCCTAAGCGTGTCCGTGACCTCTAAGAGGGTGGCCTCGGTGCTATAAGAGGCCCGAAAGCCGGATTAGGATGAGTCCAAGATTTTGTTCTGTTCCAAATAGCTGGGGAGGTGTCTGTTAATTATTGTCTCCATAATCTTGGAGCAACACTGGAGGAGAGATATTGGCCTACAGTTCTGTAAGTCCATAGGATCTGCTGAAGCCTTTTTCAGCAGAGGTTTAAGAAGTGCGCTCTTCCATTTACGTGGGAAAGTCGCAGTCGCTAATGAGATGTTACATATCTCTGCAAGTGAGTCCGCAAGAACCGAGGATAGTTCAGACATGACCGCTGGTGGTGCTGGGTCTAAGATAGATCCAGATTTCACCTTGGCTAAAAGGGCTCCTACCTGTACACTAGTAATGGTAGGAAAACATTCTAAAATTGGGGGGCAAAGATTTTCCTGACGGGGGACTCCCTCATGGGCAGTCTCTTCCGGCCCAAAAGAGTGATAAATTGTATCAATTTTATTGGTGAAGTGTGTCGCTAAGTTGTTACATATTCCTGAATTGTTGGCGGAAGTGGATTATTTGCCCTGGGATTGGCGAATTCCTTCAGGATAGCAAAAAGCTCACGCGAGGAGTCCTTCGCTCCTATAATACGAGCGCCTAAATAGGTTCTCCTAGCTATATTGCACCTGTTTAAGTAAATTCTATGAGCCTCTCTCTAGCTCCTTTCATCTTGTTCAGACTTGGACTTTCTCCATTTCCTTTCTTTTATCCTACACACGGCCTTCTCCCCTCTAAGTATATCAGAATACCAAGGTGCTGGGGCTGTCCTGGTCTGAATATTAACCAGCTTCAGCAGTGCGGCGAGATCAAGAGCCTCTGTGATAGAGGCCTCAAAGGATTCTAAGGCCCGGTCACAGTCATTACAGTTCCTAAGGGTAGGAGGAATATAGACCCTGCTAAAGGCCGGGCCTGTAACTTTCTTCCAGCCTCTACGAAGTTCTTTGCGCGGTTGTGAAATTCTGCTAAGATTTAAGTGGGACCAGGAAAAGCTCAAACTCGCATGATCTGTCCAGCCGACCCTCCGTGGAGGTTCGACTGTTAGTTCTGAGATGTTAAAAAAGTGGTATCCAGAACATGGCCCCCCAAATGTGTCGGACTGTTTACTTTGGAGGAGAGGTCAAAGGATTCCATAGCTGCCATCAAGCAGGTGGTATCTGCATTAGCAGATGCCTCCAGGTGACGATTGAAGTCCCCTACAAGTAAAAACGTGTCAGTTAACACCATGAAAGGAGCCAGCCTCTCAGATAATGCTGTACATAAGTCCTCCTGGAGGGTGGTACACTAAAGCTGCCATCCATTCGGACTTAAGTCCTTGCTGTAGATTGAAAATCAATAACTCTAAGTTTGGGTTGGATGCGGAATCGAGGATCTTAATATGAAAAGGAAGACGCGTAGCAATTGCCTACCCTCCACCCCTCTTTCCCAGTCTATCTAGACGTACCACCGAGTAGTCTTCTGGGAATGCTATTGCCAGTGCTGGTGTTGCGTAATATTTCAGCCACGTTTCGCTGAAAAGGCAAATATCCGGCTTTAAATCCTCAAGAATATCCCAAATTTCAGCCACATGTTTTAGAATAGATCTGAAGTTCAGATAGAGCCCCTGAAAGGGTGCTAATGACTCTCCTACAGACTGCGTCAGTTCTCCAGAGGACTCTCTACCCCCTACATGGTTCCCCTTAGGGGCACTATAAGAAATGCCAGACTAAGTTCCATGCGCATTGATGACCAACTGTAGTAAGGGCAGCTCCAATCTGGGAAGTTTTTGCCTAATTGAGGGGCACATCTCCCACCAGGACAGGGTGTCGCAAATCCCCATTGCCGCAGGCTCTCACTCGAATAACATATCCTGAGCAGAGGACCGGCCTGCTTATGCACATGCAGCATTTCCTGGCGTGGACAGTCTTGCGCAGCAGCAAGCGTGGTTGTATTTATGCCCCCAAGTGCATGGAGAGACTAGAGCGCTGACCGTTCCTAATGGCGGCCGGCACTTCCAGCTCGTGCAAAAATACGAGCCCTCTCCCCACAAACAATCAGCTGTCTGATTGCGGAGAACCGGAGGGCAACAGAAAGGCTGCCATAAAAGTAGGTATGTTGTACAAATGCCCCCAGCGACCCCACAGTGCAGAACACTATCAGTAAAATAATGCTAAAAACATTCAATTTCAAATTCAATTTTAAAAGCGGTCAATTAACAACTGCACTACTCCGAATGCAGATGGCTGCTTTTTGATTAATTTCTTTACTTTACGTAATACCAAACATTTTTGTGTTGTCCCCATCACTTCAGAATTCTCTTGGTGGGTTATTTATGATATCCAAGTGTTTCAAAAACATGCCATTTCTATTTTACTGTCGCATGCTTTCACTTTTATATTCTTTGTTAGTCATTATTGTAGCATTTCCTATTTTCCACAAAGGCTTAACTGATGCTAGAAATAAAAAGGAATCATTTTGAAACTGTAAACTTGTTTAGATTACATTGGGAAGTAGTATTACCTTATTTATATGTTTTATCTTTCTTGAAAAGTTATTATTCTAAAATGCCATCATTAGGATTGCCTGTCCTTGAAAGTGGTATAAGCGGTTTCCTGATATCAGTTCTGTCCAAGGACCCCCATACCACGTGTTTCACCATTGCAAATCTTTGTAGTCTACTTTTGGACAACCAGAAGTAAATGCATTGATTTAAATTGGAATTAGCTATTTTACTGTTAAAGGTATTTCAACCATTTCTCTGATAGGTGGATATCTAGTTTTTCAGTGAAGTTATCTACTCATATAATTAATACCGAGTATGCTTACTGCACCTTGGGTTGGACCTCCAGTAACCTGTCATTCCACTTTGAGAAATTATGTACATTTTGTTAATGTTATGCTTACTAGGTGCAGGTTATAATGCTTGTACGGCATAAAGCATTGTATATAGACCAATAGACAGCAAGGAACTGAATAGTTAACACAAGTTTGTAGCTGACTGTTCTGAATCGGTTTTATCCATTAGGTGAAAGACCAGCTATGTAAAACTTTAAGTAAGAGCTGTGTAAAGTTTTATATATATATATATATATATATATATATATATATATATATATATATATTCCAGCTCCGAAGTACCCAACGCACAAAGGAGCACCGGACCTCAGCTGCACACAAGGAGCCTTGAATGGTACGCACGCCTCCAGCACAACGATATCCTTTAACTGTTCCAACTGCCCTGGATGCCTGACGTGTTTCGAAGTGTCCCCACTTCTCTTCAGAGGCTTTGGCAGTTATGAAGGAGCGCATGAGGCACCACACCCCTTCTTGCTTAGATGCACGCCCTGGATGGGACTTATGGGACTTGTAGTGCCTCACGTTGCGCTAATGTTCAGTTGGTAACTTTTCAAGCCCACAGATGGGCCTCGTTGCGTGGAATTCGTGCAAAATCCATACGCTGCTGTCCCATGTTCTCGGCCCGTAGTCAAGACCGCATGGCCCCCGGTTCTTTCAGGGTGGTGCTCCTTCCGCGACATGGGTCGCCGCGTAAATATTCCAGCTCCGAAGTACCCAACGTACAAAGGAGCACCCGGACCTCAGCTGCACACAAGGAGCCTTGAATGGTACGCACGCCTCCAGCACAACGATATCCTTTAACTGTTCAAACTGCCCTGGATGCCTGACGCGTTTTTGAAGTGTCCCCACTTCTCTTCAGAGGCTTTGGCAGTTATGAAGGAGCGCTTGAGGCACCACACCCCTTCTTGCTTAGATGCATGCCCTGGATGGGACTTATGGGACTTGTAGAGCCTCACGTTCAGCTAATGTTCGGTTGGTAACTTTTCAAGCCCACAGATGGGCCTCGTTGCGTGGAATTTGTGCAAAATCCATACGCTGCTGCATTCTTGGCTCCTTGTGTGCAGCTGAGGTCCGGGTGCTCCTTTGTACGTTGGGTACTTCGGAGCTGGAATGGCTGGAGGCGTGGCCGCCGGGGGAAGAGGCACCAGCTGTGCTGGAATGGGGAATGCTGGGCCTCGCAGTCCCCCGGTAGGCTCCTTACGCTTTGCTGCTGGTCAGTCTTTCTCCACCTGGGCGGTATCGCGCTGGGAGCGATGTCACTGTCTGCCGACTGCAGACCCGCTCACACCAGCGGACACGGCCTCAGGGAGCAGGGAAAATGCGGGCGTTCTAAGGCAAGGCAATCCTCTCCGTAGGCAGAAGCTCCGTTAATGACAATCTGTACAAACAACTCAGAGGAGTGGCAATGGGGGCATGTTTCTCCCCCAGCTACGCGGGGCTCCACGTGGGCTGGTGGGAGGAACATGTCCTCAGGGTTTTGTTTGCTACATCCTGTTCAGAGAATATTCTCAAATATTGGAGATATATTGATGATGTTTTCATCATATGGAAGGGAACAATACAAGAGGCGGAGATTTTTGTCAGGGACATCAATGACAATCAATTAAATTTAAGATTTACAGCTAACATGAGCAGAACAGAGGCAGATTTCCTTGATGTGCATGTGGCAATTGTTAACAACCAGATAACCACCAGTATTTTTAGAAAGGCCACATCAGGAAATACAATCCTTCATGCTAGGAGTTTCCATCCAAAACACACGGTAGCTAGTATACCTTACGGTGAATTCTTGCGAATTCATCGTACATGCAGTGTAATATCACTTAGAGATCTCCAACAGGAAGAGGCCAAATCAAGACTCATAGCCAGGGGCTATTCACCCCAATTGTTGGACAGTGCTATGAAAAAGGCTAATGCACTGAACCGCCTGACCCTTCTAAATCCAAACAGAAAAGACAATGTTACCAAACAAGATGATCCAAACAACAATCAAATCAGACTTATCACTGGTTTCAGTAGGCAGGCGAAACAAATAAGTCAAATAGTTAGACGCGAATGGCCTATCATCATGTCTGATTTGGTATTAAAAGAGATCATGCCCAAAACCCCCACCATCACCTTCAGGCGCGCATTTTCAATGCGCAATGAGTTGGTCACCAGCAGCCCAGAAACTAAAAAAGGAAAAAATTGGTTGTCTCCTAAACATGGTTTCTTTAAATGCAGTTCATGCAGGGCATGCACCTTTGGGGTGAACACTACATCTTATATCACCCCTGTCCCCCTCAGATCCCATTTCACATGTCGTACAGAAAATGCAGTGTATGTACTACAATGCTCTTGCAATCTTTTGAATGTGGGGAGTACCAAACATCCAGCCCATGTTAGAATTTTGCAACACATAAGGGCAATTGTCAACACAGATATAACATACCCCGTGGCTAGACATTTTGCGACCACCCACAACAAGGATTTAACAAATCTTCAATATTTTGTGATTGATGCTGTCGAGCAGAGCAAGAGGGGAGGGGACACGGACAGGAAACTTCGCCAACTTGAGTCTAAATACATCATGAAGCTCAACAGCAAGACTCCAGGGGGTCTTAACATGGGGGAAGATCTCCGCAATTTTCTTTAAATTTCACCATTAAGACTATAGGGACTCCAAGCTAGGGGACCATATCCAATAATGCCTTGATTCGCTCTATCCTAATTAACCGCAATATCTGTGCACGTATCTCGACTCTCCAAGGGCACTTTAAGAATTTTAGGTAATCACAATATGACCCACATTACAACCTCTTTTGTATATGGGCCTTTTAATCTTAATGAAATCCTATTCGCCAATCACTATATGCACTTTATTCTTATGTCATGATGTATGGCAAAAGATAACCTCTTTTTTGCAAGCCTCTCGAATTAAATTTGTTTTCCGCTATAACGTTTATATAATTTACATATGCAATATACAGCAAGCCAACTCCCCAGTCATGCATACGTCATGCATATCATGTTAACATCTCATGAGCCCATTCAGCATTTGAGCATTGTATATCGTATCATCCTCAATTTACAGGCGTCTTTGAATGTATTGGCGAATTTCCAAATATTGTAACATTTCATGTCTTTTGAAGACCCTTTTTATATATATTTCATACATATTGTTTGCTTTCGAAATCTTGCATTTAATGCTGAGTACCTATGGTCGTATTTGTACATAGTATATGTTTACAGCGGTTCAATGAAATCAGCACGTTCGCATTTTGAAGGAAATGACATGCATTATGCAGTGATGTTTTCTTGTCATTTTTCAATGTGCTGATATTGAATAAGATGATATCTGAGCATTTTTGTATGGAATGAACTCGTATATGTATATATTCCAGGGGCACAATAGACATAACCATGCCGACGT
The DNA here is from genome assembly GCF_964261635.1 of Lissotriton helveticus. Taxonomy (NCBI): domain Eukaryota; kingdom Metazoa; phylum Chordata; class Amphibia; order Caudata; family Salamandridae; genus Lissotriton; species Lissotriton helveticus. The sequence continues at coordinate 680,758,749 of NC_136072.1, read as the reverse complement.
ATAATGGAAATTTATGCCATAGAATTTTATTTTAGTCATACACTCTCGTGTTATGTTACAGTTTAGGAAAACACAACGAATGATTTGGGGCACGGTGTGTTTAAATATGCACTGTCTTTTTTCAACAAAATGTATGTCAATTGTCGAAGGTATGTACATTTGAAAGGTATATGGTTGACGACATGTAGCCATTAACACAATGCGGGGATTGGATAAATTACACCGTTCCAAAATGGCGGATCCATTTCCGATAACTTTTGTGATCTAAAATGTCATGATCCTTCAACTATGTTTATGACTGTAAGGGAAAGTTGGCGCGCTTTTTGCTGTAACCATTTGCATTTAAAACAGCGGAACGTGTAAAACAAATTGTCAGTGAGCAAGGGCACAGCCGGTGCCCGAAACGCGTTTGACTAGGCTTTGCATCCTGCATGCACTAATAAAAGATATTCACTTTTGAATCCAGTCTGGCTGTGGCGTCATTTGGTGTCCCCGTTTCGTGTCTGCACGGAAAGTGCATTGAGGGACAGGTTGGAGTTCATATATATATATGTATGTATGTATGTATGTATGTATGTTTTTTTTACTTCTGAAAACCAATTTAGATCACAACACTCCACCCCTCCCCCAATTACTATGTTGTCTTTTGAGTCCATGTTCTGGTTGTAAGTCATCGAATTATTGCGCAACATTTTCAGCCGTTTAACTCATTCTATCTGGATGGGGGTTGTGACGAGTAGTTGAACTGGTGTGTCCTAAAGCTTTTAAATATTGATGGCACCTTAAGTCTTGTTTGCATTGCAACGTGTTTGAGGTGACGGTGTCTGGATTGGCGAAGAAGGGACTCAAGCTTATGTCTAGGACGACAAAGAGGCAAACTCTTTTGGTAGTCCTTTTCCTTTTACATAGATGCGCAGCACCTGATTGCCTATCGCCTTAGAGCCAGTGGATTTATTTATTTTGACTAAGTTGATGGCTTTTTACTGGATATCATCCCAGCAAAAAAATAAATCTTGCTTCTGTTTTGATGTGGCTGTCTGCTTCTGTTTTTTTATTTTCATGGTTCTAGATCACTTGTCAGCGGAGGAGAGTTAACAACTCAAAAAGACACCCAACAAATTTACTTTCTCTTCATGTACCTTGAGACTGTGAAACAACCTCCCTTTGCACTGCGGACGTGTCTCTTTTTTTGCAATTTAAGAAAGGTCTCAAAACCCATATCACATTCCTCCAACATCTTAAATTGTATCTATTCCCCCTCCGCTGTGCTACCCAACCGTTATGCTGCCTTTATGGATCTCTTGTTTATTTGCACTGATTTTATGTCCAGCATCAATGTAATAAAATACCTGTGTATCTTTGTATGTTCTCATTTTGGTTATGCATTTGTTGCAGAGTACAGCGCTTTGTTGCAGTCTGGGGTTAGGTTTGCTCAATATAAAAAATAAAAGTCCTAATTAAAATGAGGAATGGAATGATCTGCTACAGCAAGCTAGGGTAGTGATTGGCAAAGGGGCACTTGTGAGTGCTACTACAACTAATTAGGACATGTTTCGCTGAGTCTGTCACGCATGTGGTGAGGATTACGCCCCGGCTTTTGAATCTATGACTCTGGATCATTCCTTGTTTGAAACCGTGTATGAGGTTTAGACTTCAGGACCTTGGGTTAATGAAGTTTGAGAATGCTTCAGAACATTCGTGGCTTTGTTTTTGTTAACAATGGTTCAGGGCGAGTTATGGATTTGCCTTTTCAAGTGACTGGCAACAAACTCTGTTACGTAGGAGGTGCACCGTTCGATAATTTTCATCAGCAGATGTTTGTAGGCACTGATAAGGACATTGTAGTGTTGGGAAAACCTTCGGGACACCACTGTCTAGCAATTCAGGAACTTCTTTCTGTAAGAAGGTCTTATGCCTGACGTGGGGGTCATTTACTACTGCATTTTCTTATGACCACTTTACAGAGGAAGCTTTTGGAAGTTGGTCCTGTATCTAAGGGAAACGGAGCTTCGTTTTTTGCTGTGAATGGCTAGGAATTCAGGATACCGTAACGGGACTGTCCCTTGATTATCTGATAGCAACCATTAAAAATATCTCAAAGGTGAAAAAAGAAGAGTCCCTTATCTATTCCGTGGAGTGCTCTACAGCTCCCGCCCGGCCATGTTTACCCTGCATCTGCTTTTATAAAAGGATAGGCTATTGCTGAAAAGATACAGCAAAGTCAGAAGGATTCCTTCTTTTTAAGGAATGATGAAAAGTCTCCATTCACAGAATCAACCATGTGCAGGCACCAGTTACTTAAAGAAGGCCAAAAGGATAACTTATTGGAACAATGTGTTTTGAGCGGGTGGATGGAAATAATCCTTCTGAAGATGTTAATGCAACTGTCTGAAGGTTTTATGCCAGTACCGTTGGTTTATGGGATCAACTAAATGATTTTGGTGGGATGGAGTGAAGTTGGAAGCTATGCGTATAGAAGTAGTGCGGAATGAACACGAGCTGGTCATTCCAGGACCAACTGCTGACTATATCGGTTACTGGCACATTTCCAAGCAGTTTGTTATTCGTTATCAGCAGTCCTGAAACTGATGTCAGAGAAGACATAATTTGCCTCAGGTATTGACTAGTCTAGAGGAGATATTTTGTGGGTCGGTACTTGCCTGTAATCCTATACAATGCAGTAGGAAAGTGGATTAGAGCGAGGCTAAGGAAGGCACTGCTCCAAGAATGTCTTTATTTTTCTATCCCACTACTTTTCTGTTCGATCTGCAGTGGCATCTTTGTCCTTCATTTAATCCTAAAGAGCCATTTGCCCGTTTTAAATGAGACCATGGATGGGCTGTTCAACTGAAGAAAGACTTTGCTGCTGCTCTAACCTCATGACATGTTCTGCCTTTCAGCAGGTCTGAGGGGGATTTGCCCTAGTAATGATTATACCAAATCGGTTATTCTATTTTATACGTAATCATGGAACTGTACCAAGGGTTTAACCTTATTATTAGGGTTAGCCTGATTGCTTCCTGAAAAACTCACCTGCTTAGCATAGAACCAACAAACACAAACCTCTCAAACGCTTTCACTTGGGTCTCCTACACTCCGTAATATCTTTTTATGATCTCGTAACTAAACAGTCTAGTGTATCGCTAGATATTCTGGTTATAGCAAATGTGTGAAATTTTTAATGTGCAAGCATATTTTTGTGAAAATCCTGATAATTGGCTTTTTACGTAGTGTCTCGTTCGTTCATGCATCGTTTCTCCCTCCCCGGCACTACCTGTTAGGGAATAATATTTTCTCCCTTGTGTCTGCATGTCACAGGGAATGGATATGTTATATTCTTGCGGGTTTGTTTATGATTGCTATATTTTCCTTGCGACTGAAATGGATGGATGACTGACAGTACTGTAAGAAGTACCAGAATAGTTGACCTAGCGTAGAAAAAAAGCATATGTTTTATGGTTGCGCCTAAACTGTTTCCTGCAGTTCTGTTCAGACAGAGAAAAGCTTTTTTGATTAAATGGGGACCATTTTGAAAATGTCAAAAGTTCATGACCGTAGAATATTATCGTAGTTCTTGCTAGAAATATGCATAGGTTCGGAGGGAAAAAAAGGCAATTTAGTAGAGGCCCAACTATAGTCGGGGCCATCGTAATTATGCGACTCTGACTTTTACTCATAAATAGGGACTTGCAACATAATCTAGCTTCAACTGCATAATCCACAGGCTTTAACAAAAAAAAAGTGTTTAGCTCAAATAGATCAAAAGTTTCTAAAATCCCAGTGACGCCTATTGCTGGGCTTTGGAAGGCTCTATGCAAGGGTTGGCTGGTCTCCCTCCTTTCAGTTGCTTATTAATTTATTGATGTTAAACTCGTACTAATGAGGTGAAACCTTTGCCCAGATAATGTTAATGTGGGTTGTTATTGCTTCATACTTGTCATTTTATCACAAGGTCTTGCCACATAATTTAGTCAACCATGTCACAGGAATGCTGGTCCTCCCCTCACGCATAGTTTCAGGGGCCCTGGTTATAATCGCTACATTGAATGATCCTAACCACATCACTTAAAGCTCTTCGTTCCTCTGTCAGCTCAGCTGCTCATGTTACGAAAGCTCAGAAACTGGGCAAAATTTGGTTGTGAGAGATAAACGAGTAATTTTACAATTTGTTCTATTTCATCACATATTCCTAGTTCGAAATGTAAAGAAAATTAGCTGTTAAACTATGCATGGAGGTTTATTGCGCTCATTCACATGGGGAGGATTACCAGTAAGTGACATTACACTTCCTGCTTCCTAGCTCGGGAAATCTGCCAATTCTGCCATTTAAACTGCGGCACGCGCACGGCTGCTCCTCTGGGTGCAGTTTCTGCTCCACTCCGCGCTTTACTGCAGACTTGAACAAATTGTTCACTGAAAAGCTTCATACTGTTTGCTGTGGTGATGGAAGACCTGAAAGGATTAGAAAGATAGCACGCCCCGCCCCCAGCCTTCACAATTGCCTGAGAGGGATGGGCAAAGCATGTCATGTCCGCAGTGTGTGTGTGTGTTGCCGTGTGTGTCTTGGGGGAGGGGTATGAAAGGCAGCTCACTGCTCTGATAATGACTCTCGCCTGACAGAGGAAAGAATGCACCGGCTGTAATTGCAGCACAGAGCTCTGAGCAGGAAAAGGCAAGATGGCTGCCTGCTAACCTGTGCTACGGGGCTGAGGGAAAATACATGGTACATAATATCACAAACATGCCGCGTTCGGACGTGACCGGTTCCTGAATTTGCGAGACACTCGACTGGTGCAGAAAGAGGGATACAGCTGTCAGTCTAGTAGTGGCACTGGGAAAGGGTTTGGTGTAGGAGAGTCGGAAAATGGTCTGGAAATATCAGCATCAGCATGTGGGGGGTGCTGTGTCGTGCTACATTTCCCCCATTGTGATACTGGCGTCAAAGGTATTATTGTCAGACAGGACCAAAAAAAACACCCTGCCTGGCGGTAGTGAGTGATGCAACCCAGATGAAATAACCTCACAATTACACGACCTGTGTGCTGAAACCAACGCCCAACTTAATCATTAAATTGTTTTCGTTAGATAAAATAATTAGCAGAGGGTGATAATTGTTCAACGCACCGTGATGCTCACAGCTGATTGCGGGCTCGTCCCGCTATAAAGGAGTGTTAAGGCTCATACCACGATGAATGGACGTGTTCTGGAGAGCGTTCCTGGTGGCGTCTTGTTTTATGAATGAATGCGGGTGCCATCATGGTGTTAGGCGGGCTCTTGATTGTAATACATTAACGTTGTGAACGTCTGCCTATACTTTTGCTGGAATTAATACAGTTATGCTAAATCATTTTCTGGAAATGTTAGTCTCCGCGGGATGCCCATTCATATCCCATTAATTCAGACCATCACAGTATGAAGCTGAATTTTGTTACACGTGAGGAAAAAGTATAGTGCCTTGCAAAATCTAACCGTTTTATTCACACATTGACCAATCAAAACGTCTTGCCTTTGTGCATTTTGGGGTGTGCCTGGCTGTGTTTGTGTAAGAATGACAGAGATAGATATTTGCTAAGAATTCATACAACGTATTGTAGGGCACGCAAGCGTTTGTAACCCCAATAGAATAGGAAGGTGTCTCCTTATAACAGATTGGTTATATTATTATCAATCTACTAGGCATGGGAATCACCCAGATGGTAGCTTGGTAGTAGGGAAAATATGGCAAACTTTTAATAACACTTGGAACGGTTTCCAAATATATTTTAATCATTTGAAGTTGAAGACGTAGTTGGGTCTGTGATGTAACAGGCGAAGCAATGGGCTTGATGGCTCCTCTTGATGTCTGTGTTTGTTTCTGTTGTGGTGCAGCTTACCAGCAAAAGTAGAATAATAATTTCTTTATTCGGTTTTTAGCATTGAAAAACCATAAAAGCAACAATAAAAAAAAAACACAACACAGTACATTGATAAAATTCACTCAATATTAAAGATTTTTCCTATGCCTGATGATGCATTTTAAAAAGTTTAGTACATGGTAGCAGGTGCGCTCAGAGTCTAACAACTGTAGGGATAGCATAGCCGGGCGATATTGTCTGAAACCCCAAGGCTTTAGCAGTGGGAATAACCAAATTTTTCTGTGGGGCTGAAAGTGTTTGCAGAACAGTATCGTGTGCATACACGTCTGCGGAGAGGTATCGTCACACGGACAACAAGTCAGATTTGAGTCCCAAGTGTTCTTTTCTGGGAAGGCCACTAGTCTGTGGAAAAGATTGAGTCTGAATCTAGTCAGGAGCATCTTATCATATGTGCTGATTTCCAGTGTGAGATAGGGCTGAATTTGTAGAGTGAGCTGTACCATATTTGCATGTTGAACAGATTGTTTGGTTGAAAGCAGAGTAATTCTAAGTGTCTCTAGATGATTCATAGCTTTCTGCTTCAGCTCTTTCTTGGTTATCTCAGTTAGAGATGCTGGAGTGAGGTAGTATTTTTCCAAGCCCATGTCTGTAAAGAAACGCCTGACATAAGTGAGCCAAGCGCTGACACTGACCAATCAAAACGTTTTTCCTGTGTGCATTTTGGTGTGTGCATAGCTGTGTTTGTGTAAGAATGACCAACATAGGTATTTGCTAAGAATTCATATAACTTATTGTAGGGCACGCAAGCGTTTGTAACCCCAATAGAATAGGAAGGTGTCTCCATATAACAGATTGGTTATATTATTATCAATCTACTAGGCATGGCAACCACCCAGATGGTAGCTTGGTAGTAGGGAAAATATGGCAAACTTCTAATAACACTTGGAACGGTTTCCAAATATATTTTAATCATTTGAAGTTGAAGACGTAGTTGGGTCTGTGATGTAACAGGCGAAGCAATGGGCTTGATGGCTCCTCTTGATGTCTGTGTTTGTTTCTGTTGTGGTGCAGCTTACCAGCAAAAGTAGAAACTTAAGGTGTAATTATGATTAACCTTCGCACCAGGCATTCATATCATATCCATATCATTTTATAGACTCGAAAAACAGTTTAGTGTTGAGGAAAATAACAGCTTTTTCAAGGCATGAGCCTTAAATTCTTAGGTCAGTCCAAATGAAGGAGTTGGTTCTGGTGACAAACTAAAGCAAAAAAAGGTGCTACATAATGTGCATTGTCATGTTGATGCATGCACTCTTTGGGCAAAAAGTTAAAGATCATACAAGAAAGGTCTGTACTGCTACATTCATGAATAAGTGTAACGAGAAAAATCTCGGGTCCTCTACTGTGACGCAGAGTGATTTTGATTTCTTTATTATGAAAGAATGTCCGTGGTAATGAAAGAGCCAGGCTTGAGGTTTCTCTTTCTAAGAAGCTGTGTCTCAACCACTTGGAGATAAAACATCCCAGTCAGGTACAATCTGATTTTGAATCTTTGTATAGCGAGACTGGGAAACAATCTCGGCATTCACTTACTGTTACACACACCTCTATTATTTTGGAAACCTAAACTGCATTAGAGCTATTGAATGATGTTCCGAGAAAATACACAGGTTTGCTCACCTGTAACTGTTTGGAGTTATGCTTTTGTCTTGTAAAGCATAGATGTGGTATCCTTAAGCGTCATGTTCACCCATAGTACAGTTTGAATACTTTGTTTGATGCATATTGTTCTGTCTACTGCTCATGAATAACCCCTTTAAATAATTCAGAGACATTCAAATATGTTAACTATATCACGTTGATACCTGCTGTTAATTTTATTTTCTGTAGGTAGGTTTGACAGAATTTCTATTCTATTTCCAATTCATTAATTTGAACAGTGAATGGCTGCTAATTTAACCTTCTCTGTGATAACCGTATGAACAAGGATAGGGAAACCAATTTGTGACGGAAAGATCAGAATGTATCCGCCTCCACCAGTCCAAGGTGGCTGCTGGCGAGCTGATAATATAGAGAAGATCAAGGGAGGAGAGGGGAAGCGTAGGAGAGGTGCAGCTGGTGGGCGCAACCTGGTAAAACTGCACTAGCCGTTTCTAATACGAGTTGTAGAGAAGACCAGGGTGCTTCGTAAAGAGGACGAGCAGAGAGACGAGGTGAAACCAGAGCAGTCACTGCACAGAGAGAGCTCCGGATCGAGAAGAGGTGAGGCTATAACAGCAGGAGCAGACCTGGCTAGCAAAGACCCCAAGGAGATGGATCAGGGCAGGATCCAGGTGATCCAGAGGAGGATTGAGACTGAGACGGTAGAGGTGGACGTAAATGAGTTTACACTTCGAGAACACAGCTACCTGAGTGAGAAAGGAGTGGAGTTCCCTGACGTCCCTGTCCACGGTTAAGACTGTGACTACAGGCCAGTAGTGCATACATTTATGTTTAACTAGCACAACTGGTAGCCCTCGAAATGGCAAGGGTGTGCACGTTTCTAACAGGCACTTGTTTGGCACTGAGAGTTGATGTGGTGGTGGACAACCCTAAAACAACGAACGAGTTAATCCAGAGCCTGATACAGGGGTATTTTTTGTGCTTACCATTCTGGGTCATTCTTCGTGATCAGCGTTACCAGAAGGCCAAAGAGTCCATCTTCACAGTCCTATTTTTTTTTTCCTTCAAGAAACGAATCTAAGAAATATATAAGAAATATATAAGACTGAATTCTTGATGTAAAGAGGCTTTCTCTAACAATATTTCCCTTACCAAGCTTATTTTGTTGGTGTCTAGATTTCTGCATTCCGGTAAATGATTAACAGGCTGCTCACAAAGCAAAACAATGTATGTTGTTTCATAAACAGTAGGGTAGGTGGGGGCAGTTCTGAAGACGTGAGAACAGATATGTTAGGACAGGTGGCAAATAAAGTGCTGCATTCAGAAAGTGTCAATGGCAGAGATGTTTTGAGAGTTCCAGAAAATGTGTTTCCACCTCGTTTGAAAAATGGTTAACCGTCACTTTCATAAAGCAAAGAGCATGCCAAAGCCTACTAAAAATGTTCATCATAAGTTAACACACATCCACCACGCGTACTTACATCAGATATAACTCTGTTGATACACTAATTTAGCACTACTTGAAATACACTGCGGAAAATAAATAGAACTTGACCAAGAACAGAAGCGAGAACGTGAAAAGTAAAAGAAGGCTTTGTGCTGTATTCCCAAACTTTTGCCAAAAGAGCATTTCACTAGTAGTTGCAACCTGAAATCCAATTAGAAGCCACAATTGAAATTTAAAAAAAAGATATCCTGCATCTTTAGTGCACTCTTGAGTATTGCTTAGACTCTGATTCTCCAAATTAATAAGCCTTTTTGATTTAAGATAATCTAAACTTAGACTGCACAGCTGCTTCTTCTAATTGTTTTGATCGTGGTTTTTTTTTCTCTCAAATTTTACCGCTTCACTGGCTTGGTGACCACCTTCATTTGGGCCTCAAGGGTGTCTGACATGGTGTGCAATGCATGTATGCCCAGGGATTTTTTTTCTCTAATACATCAGCGAAGATCTTAACTATTGTGTGCACTGTTTGCAGTATCAGTACAGAAAAGTTTGGAGACCCCTGATCTATTCGGTTAAGAGGATTTATTTGCATAATGTCACTCATGTTTATTCTTATTAATTGGAATTTCTTCTTTATTTTGCATTGCCGTGTGTTCATAATTAACAGCGTTGCACTTTATCTTTGAGCACTGTTTTGTTTATTACAGTGGTTGAGTGCAAAGAGCTTGTAGGAAAAATTGGTTCCGAGTTAGCAAATGCACTTGAAATGGGGACTTGTTTTGTTGCTAGGCAGCAGCCAAGATCACATTGGCTCTCACAGAGCCATGGTAGTTAAAAAAGCTAACCACTTTTTGAAATTCTGAACTCCCTTCTTTTCTCTGGTATAGGTCTCAAATATGCTGCTGATGTCCTAAACAAAAGCAATGGAGGGGATGAAAGGTACTATAAGACATTATTACCTTGGTGTCTTCATGTTAGTTGACATCTGGGGCTTATTTTACCAGGACAAAATTGGTATTTTAATAAAGTTTTGTGCTCCTGGCTGGTGTGGCGATGACGCTGCAAATGCAGTATAATACAAAGATCTCTTCATTTCAAAATAGTAACTGATTGCTGCATCCTGGTCCCAAGATGGTGATTCCAGTAGTCAAAGCAAAATTCTGTAAGTACTGGTGTTGGGGAAACCAGAAAAACTCCCAATTAACCTGTATTTTCTAGGCTTACAAGAGCTCTCTGGGATGACCATTGCTGAATTTATTGACTCATAGGCATGTGCATGCTATTATTTTATTTCTTTCTTATATTATTGAAAAATATTCATATTTTTGCTATAGAAATTTCTTTTTTCATGTAATTATACAAAATTATAAAGTTAAAAACATATTTATGACACCACAAATTAGCCATAGATACATATATTCAATTCTTCAACATGGTTACACATCAAGTATGTGTCTTGTGCAAATAAAACAACTTGACAATTGTACAGATGCAGTGAAACATATATCCATCATTACATGGTCTGCCCTCTATAGCCAACCACACATAACCGTTCTCACCTCCTACACAGCAACACACTATCACACTCTCATCTAATACATGACCTTCCCAACTGCAATTACATACACTGCTGGTACTAACAGAAAATACTTCAGGAGAATATACGTTATTGAGATAAAAAAAAAAACAGGTCAACGCACGTTTCGGTGTAATTTCTAATTTGTGTCCACCTTGCTAAAGACCACCCCTTTATTAGTTTTGAGGTAAGCGGAGGGGGTATCGTCATAGCCCCTGCGGCTCACTTTAAAGTGGCCTCTAGTGGCTCATGAATGTTCTAAGTGTGAAGCCAAATATGTCTACCCCGAGGTCAAGAGTTTAATGTCAGTATTTCTGTGGCAAATTCGTCCAAAAAGTAGCGCAGGTGTTAAAAAAGACTGACCGGTAAAATACTTAGACTTTTGCTACCGGTATTCATGCCGTCAATAAATGATACCCAAATCACTAAATGCACAGACTGCAGTGTGCTTGCTGGGTAGGGCTGTTTTAATACAGGAGCCTGTCGGCATATAGTGTCAAACCTTGATCCAGCCGCATCCTGTGGTGGGCGTATGTCGCAGGGAAAGTTCTGGGGTTAGGGCAGCTCTTTATAACCATGTGAGCAGTAAAGTAAGCTTATTTCTCCCAGAGCTTGTTTCTTTGCCTCACATAAACATTAGCAAGTGTGGCTTTGCTGAAGCAGATAAGTTTCTATTTTGTCCACTTGCTACTGATCTTTAAACAGGGGACCAACCGGGAGTTGAAGAGGAGAAGCAAGTATCTTGACCAGCCTCCATGAAGATTGATGTCCGCAGGGAAAGCTGTGCCACTGGCAAAGGAGTAACACTTTGAGGTGAAGTAGGCCCAGAAACTTGCAGGATAGTCAGTGTCTGTGGAATCTTTCATTCCTCATTCCTACAGCAGTGCTCTGCAGCTTTGGACATCTCAAGCCGCAGGCTAGAATTTATTTCCAGGGTCCCACTGATGATATGTTAGCCATTCCGCTCGGACTTGAGTGAGGTTTTATTATGTTATTTAAAAAACTCCTGTTAATTTGTTGGGCAAAGTGCTATAACTCAAAAGAAACGTTTGGCCATCCGCCACAGATGAGATCAATCACTTGACACTGCAGAATGCCTCACCTGCACAAATCACAACATCCCATCCTTAGTATAATTTTATAATTCATTATTTTTACGCAAACCTAGATACATTTAAGAACAAATCCTGGACTACAGTTGCCTTTTTGGGGTGACATTTATAAATGGTCAATAGCACCCTAAAACACAGAAAAATATTGTGGACTGATCGACCCTAATCCTAATGGAATCAAGTATTTTTGTATAGCTCTACACTTTGGATTGAAACGAATGGAGGTGTTCTGAAATAATACAATTAAAGAAAATGAGGCACAGTGGCTTTCCCTGTGTCATAGACTCTTATTTAATACAGATGCTTTATTTTGAGACCACGTCTCCATGTCATTGAGTTTGTAATTCCATGACAAGAGCCTCTAGTTCAACTGGAAGGGAACATGTTTTTTAAATACTTGTATTTCATGAGATTAATGAGTGCTCTGTGCTGAATAAAACAGGCTTGAATACCACTCCATGAAAATCCACCAGGCAATAAATAAGAAATATTTCTAAAAACAAGATTGTGGTATAGAGTCATGCAATCACAAAAGGTGCAAGATCACAAAAGAAATATTAATGCAGAAAACTACATCGTTAAAATGCGTCTTTTATGTTGTCCATTGAACAAAATTAAAGGAGTGGTAAGGCGAGCACTCTATATGCTAATAATGCTGGCATCCCTCACTTGCCAAATTAATGTTTCAGATTAAGCTCTGCACCTCAGTAAAGACATGAAATAGATAGAAGTAGCTTGAAACTTGCTCTCAATGGGACAGATGTCGGCGGCAGTGTGCTAGACCTAATTTCATTTTCAAATAATTTCAGAGAGTTGTGAAAAACACACATTTCAGAATTTGTTGCTTCCATATTGTGTTACAGCAGCTTGCCTTATTTTAGAATAATGCTGCTTGTTTTTGGCAAAGGCAGAGACAGGGCAGGGATCCAGCTCATGGCTAGCTCGACATTCATGAGTGGCCCAGAAGCGAGCCAGACACCATGTGCCCGCAGTGTTTGCAACCTGCCACAGATTCAGGCGTTTGGTACTGAACGGGTTCACCTATTCAATTCCTAGATAGCCATTTGCAAATAGTGATGGTTGGCATTTGTAACTTTGTGTCAGTTTGTTGGATTTGTATTCAATTCTAAAGAACTCCACACAGTTACGTTCATAAACTCCACATCTTCAAGTTATTATGAAATAATCTTGGTCCTCAACTCAAACTAATGACACCAATTGAAAAACGATTTCCCTTCTTATTTGACGACCTGTCTTACGCCAATACATTTGCTATCTGACTTCTGGTTTCACCAGCTCAAGTCTCCCGAAAGAACTTGCACCAAACTTAGCAACACTTTCTTTATATTTGTTATTAATTCCAAGGCCACTAACAGCAGGGCCGGACTGGGAACCAAAACCGGCCCTGGCAAAGTGCTCTGCTGTCTCCCCCCCCCCCAGGGGGTTGGGGGTGCCGCCGAGGTCTTTGCCAGGGCCGGTTTTCGGCCGATTTTGTTACAGGGCCGATTATGCTGCAAAAACGACCCTGTAACAAAAACGCCCCCCAGCGGCCCAAAACTGGCCCCCACCCGTGCGGCGCACCGGGGGATTGCCCGGTGCCTGCTACGGCCAGTCCGGCCCTGTCTAACAGCCATGTTAACTGACTCCTGGTTTTATAATGTATGATTCTCGCACGGTCAGCCAGCGCATAGGACCTTCCCCATAGGAAGAGTAGCAGGATGCCCAGAGTGAGCATGGGCTACTGAGACCTTCCTAGTTCCCGCTAAAAGCTATATTGCGAATCTCAGCTCACCTGGTTGTGTGTGTTTGCGAGTATAACCTTGACATTTTTCCCATCCTTTACATCCTTTTATTGTTTGCCGACAGAAGTGTTTACTTTTGGTGAATGTTTGAGGCATGGCTTATAAAGCCTTTCATTTATTACTGTCACTGTGTATCTATCGGAGTATGATATTCTGTCCACAAATCCTCCCATGCTCAGTAAGTGCACTGCCAGATTTTAAAAAGAGCAAACCCGCCCTCAGTTGCTCACACCGGGTTGCTGCTTCTAGTGGGAGCTTCATTACTATGAAGGCAGACTTATCCCTGATACGTCTTATTCAGGAACACTTTTGAAAGCATGCCTATTATGATTGATTTTTTATTTAAATTAATTTGGTTGACCTTGTTTTTTGTTTTTGTGTAGCTTTTTTTTTCTTATTCTGTTGACTATACTATTGAAGTGGACTATGTTGAAATGCCTTTCTTGGGTTTGTGGCTATGAACATACCAAGTAAATGTAAGCACCGGCTTCTGAGATTATTTTTTGTTTCAAATGTGAAGTTATTTTGGAGTGGAGTTGGATGATATAATGAAGGTGGCATTGGAAGCCTGTCAACTTGCCGTGATATCTTGTGGCATGTACAAACCTTTTTCATCTCTGGGCAAAAGAATCTGTAGAAATTTGTATGCCCAGATTTTTGCTGCATAGAAAGATTGAATACTGAAAAGGTGGGTCATAGACATTGTGAAATAAAGGTTTGTGATGTATTTTCATTAACTCCTTCAAGTTTCATTGTTAAGGACTGCTCTCTTAAATATTGTGCTATAACAAATCCCACTCCAATAGAAGATAATCGGGCTGTACTTGATAATGGAACTACTTTAACGATTCTGGAGTCCTAAAAAGGGATCTGATCATATTCCGCTACTTCCCTTCTACTAAATCAATATATAGAATATTTCCTCATCATGACAGGTAGCTGGTGAACTCCTTAACCGCATGCGTGCGGGCGGAATTCCGCTCGTACGCTGAGATGTTTCAAAGCGCACTTTACGTGACGAGCTGGGCTCGTCATCAGCGTAGCAGGAGGCTACCTCATGACGAGCCCAGCTCGTCATCAGCGTCGAAGGGGTTAATAAACTCATGCTCCTTAATTATGAACACCTCATTCTACGGATCCTGTGCATTTGAAGTTTCTATGATTTTCCATATTGAGCAGCTCTTTTCAGTTCAAAGAGCTTCAGTTCACCCTTGCTTGAGATCTTAAGTCTTGCTGCCAGGTACATGCCAAGGGAGGTGGGTCTTCATTTGCACCTGGCAGATTGGCTAATGTTTGCTTTATCTGAGCAACAATCTAATCAGGGCCTCAATCTTGTGTGTAGGACACGTCCCAGAACTTGACTCCTTTTCAAATCCACAAAGTCACTCTGGTCACAGTCTTCTGATGAGGGTTCTGCCAACTTGTGAAGTTTTTCTCTTGCAAACTTCCCTTAATATTCACAAACTCCATGCTTCCTATCCAGAAGTCCTCCTGTATTCCACATAAAAATATGGACTCTAGAAATTTGCACATACCTACATTCCAAGCTATGTATTTGATCAGCTGTGTCTTGTGATAATGTGAATGGGAGGGGCCTGGATTTTAGTCACCTAGTCAATGCAAGTGATTTTTGATTTTGTAATTTGTAGAGGGATCGAGTTCCAGATTGTGGCCCTCTAGGTAGAGACTGAAGTTCTGCCAGTTTAGACATTTTTACTTCTCGCCAACCAAACCGCACAGAATATCTAACAAAAAGGACTATTGTCCACTTACAGTGAACTTTGATCGCATCCATTGGTTACCCTTGATTTGCCTTTATTATCACTCTCATTTGCTTTCTTCTTATTCGTCCGCTTGTATGGACTTTACTTCCTCTTCTTGTGTTTGACCATCTCCTAGAGTATGGATGCATTACGAGTGCCTTCCATTGTTTACTTTTGAACTGATTTTTTTGTTTTTGTTTAAGCACTCCACAAGAGTGCATGCGATTTTCTGGGGAAACATCCTAAACAACGAAGGTTTAGTTACGACTTACCTGAACAACGAGGTCCAAACAACGAAAAATCCTGAACAACGAAGTTGCTAACAACAATGTCCTGAACCACGACTTTTCTTAACGAACAGAAACGAGCTAAGAGTGTGTGCACTGACACAGCCTGGAGCCCACAGTCATTAAATGTACACAGTGATGAAAAAAACATTAATCCCCGCCCCCCGGACATGCTGCTAAGGCAAGTCACTCTTTTCCGCAACCCACGCATTTGGGAAACTAGGAAACGGCAGACTGAAAAGGCCTGAGATTTGTTGTGGCATCATTAGTTGAAATCAAAGGTTATTCGTTCCTTGGCTTCTCCGCAGTCAGCGTTTTAAAACAGGTGCAGTTTATTGTTTTTTTATTTATTGTCTGATGTCAATTATTGCCAAATATTATTATAATTAGTATTATTATAATATTGTAATATTATAAAATATTATTGTTACATTAATTGTAATGGTTCGCCAGAGAGGGTGAGTGTGGCAGCGCAGTGCCCGCTGGTGTCGCCCTCTGTTGTGCTGGATTATGAACGTGCCAGCATTCGTTCTGGGGGCGGTATCGGAAGGCGAGGGCGGAAATTCTAACTGACATGGACCTCTGGCGGGGGAGGAAGGAGGTACTATCAATCACAACCAGAACCACACACCCTGCTTACCACAGAAACAGATGACCCTGCAGCAGCGGAGGACACAAGCAGGGACCCCCGGGTCAGAATTTTCGGGAAGTGCAGTTATATCAAGGGGAGAATACGCCATTTAGGTGGGTTTGGAGTATCCCACAGTAGTGACCCACTCGAACAAAAGCAGGAGCGGAGACAAAATGCACCTCACGGAAAGGGCTGCAGATAGCGCAAAAAGCATGAGGCGCCTTTAAGAGGAGGACAAAGTAGAATTTAGCAGAAGCATAGCCAAAGTAGTGTGAGGGTATTTTTAGGGAGGGTGTAATAAGTTTTTAAGGGGTGGGGGATCGGGGTATTAGGTGTAAAGCATTGTTTTGAAACACGCATTCATTTACCAAGAAAAAACGTGGTAAATAATGCGAGGGAAAAAAAGTCGTGGTTAAGACAAGGTAGTGGTTGCGACCTCGTTGTTCAGTAAGTCGTGGTTGTGGAACTCGTTGTTCTAAGATACAATCGATTTTCTGCTGTCTCCCTTGTGTTCTGCTCTTCCGCTGCCTGCTGTGTGCTAGGTTGCTTTCTCCAACTGTGTGCTTCAACACTGCCCACTTTGTTGTGCTTATCCCTTCTTTTTTGCTTTCTTGCCCATGTACTTCCAAGCCCCAGCAGCTCCACATTTCTCTCTGATCTGTGTACTAATTTCTTCCCTGTGCACCATTTTCCTCTCTTTCCTGTGTTGGTTTAGCCTCTTTATTCCATATTACATTCCCCGCCCCACCCCCCCTCTTCCCGGCACCCTCCTTGTTGCTTCACAACACCTGTGCCTTCTCTGTTGCTTCACCCACTGAGCCCCCAAAAAAGAAAAAAATGCTTTCGGGCAACTTCTTATTTTTTATTTACTGATTAAATGGTGATCGGTAAATAGAAAGGGAACGGGAAGAAAGCACGTTCCCCATTTTGTAGGCTTGTGCATGCGTGCTACGTGTGGTAAGATGCGTTAGTACACTTCTTAACAAAAAAAACTTTTTAGCCATGGTGCCCAGCATTGGGGCTGCTGTACAGCATCACTAAAAACTATTAGCAAAGCCAATAGGTCCCAAAGTTGAGGCTTGTTGAAGGGTGAGATGGTCAAAATAGGAGAGGACCTGGAATGTAGCAGTCATGTAAGGCAATTGGTATGAAATTTCTGTTGAAGGAAGTTCCAGGTCCTGGAAATGCGATGCAGATTACTTAGAAAGTCATGCTTCTGTTTACAGGCAGCCAGTGCTGGAATACAATGCTTGTTGTGGTGTGAGCCTGCATCGGTAGCCATCTGCAGCTCCATTCAGAATTTTCTGTAATTTAAAAAAAATAATAATAAACACGCGCTTCACTGTAGTCCTGGTGTCTCCAACCAGCTGTGAGCTGCCAGTAGCTCACAGAGCCTTTCAGACGAGCTTGCAGTCAGTGCTGGAGTCAGATTTGTGGCTCTGGTTCGGGCATAGGGTGAAAAACTGAAGCATTGAGATATTGAACTTTTTTTATTTTTTATTTTTTTAATATTTTTATTGGTATTTAGAGGTTGCAAATTACATATACTGACAGACGTTTTGAGTAATATTCGCCGCTGTTTTAAACAAAAAAAAAGACATACAAACATAGAACATAAACCATCTAGTGGAGACGGTTCGTTTGACAGAAATAAAACCAATTCAAATTGAGGGTTGGGGTTTTGTTTGACCTCAGCGCTTCTACCGGGGCTATGGGTTTGTTTGGTTTTGGAGCCCTCCTGATATGTTGTTGGTCAACTGGGGTCAGTGGCCCTGAGGAGGTATCCTCTGTTGGAGGTAGAGGTGTGACTATGGTGGTTTGAAGGTGTCCATGTGCTTGTCCAGTTTGGACCACATCGAAGTAAAAAGTCCTTGTCAACTCGATATTGAAGCCTGAGAACAAGATGAGCATTCTTAATGCTTTGAAATGGGAGAAATGTAAAATAAAATGCTACCTTAAAGATTAAGTTAATTAAAATGAAAAGTTATCTTCCATTTGAAAGTGTGGCATTTACAAACAGTAAGCCTTTTGTTCCCTGTGGCCTGTAAATACTGTGCTATATTTAGAAGTGAGATTTTTAACATTGATTTCAAGGGGAGAAATTTATGGAGAAGATTTTTTTTTTCACCAAAATATAAATCCCATTATATCCTATAGGATTTGTATTTCAGAGGACGGGATATCCATAATTGTTGTGATGGAGTAACCCGTCCACCAAGATCCAAATCAGGCCCCAAGTCTTAATGCTTTTCTCCTCTGTCAATTAAGCCAATGCTTTTCTCCTCTGTCAATTAAGGCAATTACGTCTTAAATTTTTATGAAGCATGTTTCTCCAATTTAAGTTCCTTCCATTTAAACAAACAGTTGTATTTTTCGGTTTATAAATATGGCACTGTCTCTACAGGCCACAGGGAGCAAGATGCGTGCTGTTTGTAAATGTGACACTTATAACTGGGAGAAAATGTTAATGAGTTTCACGGAATCCAAATAAAGATAACTCTTCAGTTTAATTTTCTTCTATTTCAAAGCTTCGCCATTACACACAGCAGGCTTCTTGCACCCAGTAGCTGATAGACACTGCCATGTTTATAACTGTGTTGCTCGGGTATGAATTTACGTTAATAAATGAAAACAAGAGGCATTTGGCAAACCAGTTGCTTTAATTTAACGCCGCAGCCGGAAGAATATCGTCAGAGTAGCGTCTGAAGAAATGCTCTCATTTTACAGAGGTTTTGGCTGACCATTTATATAGTTCATGAGGTACGATAAACCGTTCTAGCATTCTTTGCCTGGTCATAAACAACAAGTACAACCATCTGATAAGGGAGACATAGGTGGCTCTCTCCAGCGGGGATAGCTAGTGCAGGCAAGAGTGTATGTGTTCTGATGTCTGGCGTGGGGTGCGTGTGATCACCAAGTGTGGTGTGCATGCTGTGTCCTGATTTACTTAGTGCTCCTATCTAAATTTGGCATCTATCTTTGTGGTATTTTAGGAAGGCGTGCCATTGGTCAAACATGTTTTATTGGGGCCCATTTCCTCAGACCTGTTTTGAGGTACAACTGTATCTGTGGGATCGATCAGGGTTTTCTCTGGGTGCGCGTTTATCTTTGGGCAAAGTGTTTTACCAACTGTGACCTGTCAATTGGTAGGTTTGGGTCGCCGGGCTTGTATGACCACATCTCTGATTTGGCATTGATGGGAAGGTCACCTTGGGTGAATCTGACAGCAAGGATATGAGTTCAGTAAATTGTGTACAATTGATATAAATTTTACCAACTTTCTCAGTATTGTGCGTACATGTGTCATAGCGTACATTGATATTGTCTTTACTGATGATAACCTTGTTATGCGTGCATAGATTATGGTATACATTGACATTGTTTCTACTAGTATCAAAATTGTTATGCTAGCACATTTTATGATGTACATCGACACTGTGTGTATTTGTATTGCTGTGGTCGGGCTTGCTTATATCATGATGTGTAATGACATTGTATTCACGGATATTAACAACTGAAAAGTGCAGTCTTTATTTCAAGTGGGGAAAAATTTAAAGTGCAGAAAAATGTTCCTTATTATGAAATTTTGTTTAGAACACTTTTCTGCACTTTAAATTTCTCCCATTTAAAAAAAAGAAAATGGTTGTATGTTTGTGTTATACATATAACTTTGCGCCACAACGGATACGGAGACGCGAGGATGATAGACGCCCGACCGAACTTGGGAGGTGACACGAGAACAGATACGCTTTCACATTACTACTACTACTTAATATGGATGACCACAAGTCTAGAATCAGTAGACACAATAGAATACCTTATGCGATTTTGGCAAGATACGCAGCCCTGAAGAAGTCGTAGGGTGACATAACCTGAAGACGAAACTCGTGCTGGCTGGTGTGAGCCTGATGTACATACCTAAATAAAGTGAAGATTTGGTGACAAGATGATGATGATGATTTGACTATTATTACTTTACTCTTTTTGGGACCCTAACGGTGTATGTGCACAGGGCACAGGTTATCATGTATTTATTGTTTTCAAATACTTTTTTGAATTTGAGATTATAATTTTTCCTTTATCTACTTAAGTGTGAACCATGAGACTACTATGTAATCAATATATAAGGTTAAGCTTTGCTGGCTGGACAACCCTGTGTGTTCCACTCCACTGCAAACAAAAAAACATTAATAAGAAACATTGTTATTTGCAACGTCAATAGCTCTAACTTTCACTCACGCGAGACCGATTGCATTTCAAATGCTTCTTTTATTGAGTTTCGCGGACAGTGAAGAGTTGCCTATCAGTTCATTACTAGAAAGTTTCATAGGATCAAGGCAAAGTTCTTTTTAGAATTATATTTTATGTAAGCATTATAGCTTTGCCCAGGATTACAGTAACACAATTAAGGAGTATGGTCTTGAATAAACGTGCTGTTCTTGTGGAAGCTGATTATCTGGGGGCATTTGATGAACTTTTCAGAAATTAAGGGGTTGACGAGTAGTAGTTTCAACCTTGACTGGTTTGTTGCGTTTAAGCTGGGAATCTGAAGGTTAGATTTTCCTCTTTTTGTTTTAAACTCTGGGTACATTTGCATGTGTCTGACTTATTATTTTTGGTATATTTTATAACCGCACAAATGCTTTAACAAATAATGATTTCAAAGTATGCCATTGGTAAAGAGACTCAGTGTAACAAATGTGAAACGTGACCATAACATTTTGGTACTTAGTCTTGGTATGAAAGATTTTTAAAAGTATAATGACATTGTCTTCTAACTTATTGTATTAAACACAGCTCATTAGCTCAACATCATAGTGCATGTTTATAGTAGTGGATATGTAATTGATAGTTTTTGTTGTCTAATTTGTCCCACTTAATTGTAATATTGTAAGAAAGATCCTAGATCATTCAGTCTAATCCCTTTCTGACTGTATAAAAAACTCTATAGAGTGGCTAAGTTTAAGATTTCAATAACCAAATTATTTATAGAGAAATGGTCAGCCAAAAAGTCACAATGTTTCTGGGAGTGGGTCGCTTTTAAGCCCCTGCTTTCACAGTTTTGCAATTCATTATTTTATGAAATCCCTTTTGGGTATCTGCATTCATAGACGTTGCACTAGTAGTGCTGCAATATTATTGACTTCTCAACTGCAGCTTTGTAGATTTTGGAATGGCACTTTACTACAAATTTGTTTTCTTTATTTTAAGATTTCTTCTAGTTCCTTTTTATATTTCTTTCTTTTAATTTTACTGGTTTCGTTTTGGGAATCAGACAGCAGAGTAGTTTTTTGAGGCGTTTAGTAGGTGCGATGCATTGGAATGGGAGGAGGTTGTCTTGGACAACAGTTAAATGAAAGTAGGACTGTTGAACTCTTATTGTTGGTCTGATGATTGAAGAAATTGCTAGCTGGGAACAAAAGGCGAATATGTCAAGGTTCTTTTTCCCTGGCCTAACATGTAATAGGTGGGGTTGTAATGCCACTGGTTTTCTGTGCAGAAGGAGTGGAGACCTTGAATAGGATGACCTGATGCAGGATCTCCTCTTTGTGATTTTGTTAAATAACTGTCTCTAATCGTTTGTGTTCTGCATTTAGGTGATGAGCTACCAAAAGTGTTTGTGCTAATCCTTTGTGCCTCAAGGTACTACCAAAGGCAAAAGATATGACGATTTAAGAGGTGCTTTCTACAGCCCATACTTTCGAAGTTCACCTGTTAATTATTCGTGGGTCATTCCAGTCTGCCAGTCCTGAACTCTCACTCACAACTTTTTTTGAATATTATTCTTTGCCTCATTCTATGTAGATCAAAACAAGTGTTTTTCAGCATTTGGATTCTATGGGGATGCGGCATTTGCCGTGCAGCATTCACATAGCACTTATTAATTGGCTTATGTGAATTATTGGTGAACAGTTTTCATTTGATTTTCATCTAAGGATCGTTGACATCTGTCATGCGAGCCTTTTATTTTAATTTACACCCACCATGCTGGTACAATGGACCTCTTTCAAGACTGTCCGGGAAGTCTGGGTGGCTGTGAGAATTATGACAAATATATGCTTCGTACTTAATTCATACATCTGAAACCCTGTAACCAGCTGGGCAGCACCCTTCTGTCATGGTATTTACCTCCTAGTTATTTTAACTCCACATCCTGCTAATCATCGTGCTTAAAAGCTTGGCACAGTAGTGGGCATTTAGACGTTCATGCTGCTGTAGGGCTAGCAAAGCTCCTTTGCTCAGTTTGGTCCATTTCACAAAGTCTACCTCTTCCTAATCAATGCCCAGCCTATACAGCTGAGTTCCTTCTCTATTATCCCTATGCAAAATACCTTATAATGACTGGTAGCATTTGTGAAAGTGTGGGCTAATGGGTATACAATATGATTTCTGTTTCTTGACGGTAAGCTTGAATTATCTGGTGACCCTTTGTGGCCTTCTCCCCACAGCTGGATCGTGGAGCTCACCATTTGCATCCCATGACTAAATTGTAACAATTCCCTGCTTTCCCTAATCCTGCCCCTTGGGATTTCTTGTCCAGGCTGAAACTATTTGAATGTAGAGATTAGGTGTAGATGATCTGGATTCACTTTCTCTTTTAACTCTGCCGTCTCTTGAAGTTGAGTGTCAGAGTTACTTATGGTCTGTGTGGGTCTACTTTCCTTGGTGTAGAGGCTTGGGTTGCATCACAGATCATCTTTTTCCTCGTCATGTTTACCTCCATCTGCCACCTTGGTGTTTATGTATCTTATCCCAGCTTATCCAGGATCTGGATGAGAGCAAATTTGTTTTGGTGTGTAATCTGAACACATGACAGAAGAACGGTTACTTGGCTTGAGCCAGTGTTTTCCGCATTTTCTCTTTAAGATCTCCAGATAATAATATTCAGCAGTCTGTCATATGAAGTACAAAACAGAGAAAATCATTTTACTAGTTATAATGTACCAGTTGTTCCTCTTTTCATTTTCGGGTCAGTTTAATAGTTGGTTGATTCATTCTTTTAAAGCCAATAGTGTGGCTTAACTGGCTGGGGCGGTCGATCTCAAATCTGGGGCACTTGCATAGAGTCTCGACAATGATGCTCAACATACTGTGATTCTGGGCAAATCCCTTAATCTCCCTGTGCCTAACTAAAATGAATGTGTCCTTGTGTAACGTAACTGGTGCTCATGTAAAGTGCTCTGATACCTGATACCTTCGGGTCAAGTTTGCGCTATATAAAACGCTGGAAAAAAAATTGGGACTATTTTTATGTGAGCTTTTCTGCCTACCCTGGTAGTGATTAGTCCAGTGCTACGAAGGATAATTCCCTGTGATGTTCTTTCTGTTAACAAAGTTTAAGTAGGTTTGTGGTACAATGAAAAGCTGTCGCATTTCGAAACTTCCTGGCATACACTAAAGCTGCGGTTGAGCATCCTTAGTAAGACGTGACCAGGGTGCAAAGTAGGTATTGGAAGAAACCGTTTCCAGACTCCAGCCACGCCAGAGTGTCCCAGCTGTAACATGGAAAAGTAAAGCACTGCTTAGAGGATTCTCACCATTGCATTGGGTGAAGTCTGATAAATTTCTCCTTAACTGTCGTGTCTGTCTTGTCTCTCTTCTTTGAGTACCCTTCACTGGTTTGGCAGTGATCTTTGGATCTGCGGAGTATGAGAAATGGGAGGGGATAGCTAAAGAGAACATAATAGCGGGGGAGTGAAGTGGGGGAAAAAGGAAGGTAGACTGAGGAGAGGTGAAGTGAGGAGAGATATTGGATAAAGAGAGTATTATGAACCAGCCAGAAATACTAATACAGAGAGGTAGAAAAAGTAAGAGGTGAGTAAAGAGGGATAGGTAAGCTTTTACAGGGAGATAGATGGAGCCAAAGGGAGGTGAGTTGGGTGCATGAAGGTGTGAGTCAAATAGGTAACGTAGAAAGAGGTGAGTTGGAGAGGGGTGGAGAGACGAAAGTAGTAAGGTAGATAAGCGAGGGATAGAAATGCAAGTCTGGTAATGAAGGAGTGGTGATGGTTAGGTAAGAAATTAGGTTGTTACCGCGCAAGTGAAGGAGGATGAGGTAGAAAGTTAGTGAGGGAGAGTTTGAGGAATGTATTAAGTGATGAGGTAGAAATTAGTGTTTAAGAAGGTATAGAGTGTTGAAATTGAGTATCTAATGATAAATGAAAGAGGTAGGTAAAGTGAGGTAGTGGAAAAGGGGTAAAGCAATGAAGGAGATAAAGGAAACATTGATAGCAGTGGTGGAGACGTGAGGCAGCAAATGAATGGTGAGGGTAAGTTTGTAGATGGGTGTTGGGGAAGGAGAGATGTGAAGCAGAGATACATTAGGTAGATGTGAAATAGAGTATAGTAGAGTTGAAGTATGGTTAGTGAGAGTGGTAAGGGTAAAGACAAATGAAACTGGTGAAAGTACATGGTGGAGCAATACAGGGAGATGAGACCAAATAGAGCAGCTAGCTGCAGAGAGGGTGAGGTAGACCTGGCTCAAGTAAAAAGAGGTGACCGTAGATGAGATGAAGAGGTAAGCATGGAAAGTGGTGAAGATTTAAGGTTCTGAGAAGCTGTTGGATATGTCTGTAGAGGTTTATGGAAAAAGGTGAAGTAAACAGATTGTGATGGTTAGAGAGCAGATAGAAGTCTAAACATAGGCGGTAGACGAAAGGGAATTAAGGAGGAAGAATTGGGCAGAAAGGCAGGTGAGACATAGGTAGACTGTGACATAGAGAGAGGACAGTGGTATCTAGAGAAATGAGGGAAGCGAGGTGACCGTGGTAGCTTGAGAAATGAGAGGGGGGACAGGGATTTAGTAACTGATGAGGTGGGGAGAAATGAGCTGCAACAATAAGGTAGAGAGTAATGGAGTAGAGAAAAGTTAGATGGAGAGGTACAGATGCGAGGTAGACAGGAAGGGGAGTTAAATTGAGTAAATAGATGTTATGATAAGGTGAGCTGGACAGGGAGAGATGATGGAGTGAGAGGTAGTGGGATAGAGAATGGGGCAATTAAGGAGTGATGGGATAGTGATAGAGAAAGACAGATTCAGACGTGCAGGTAGCAGAGGTTTAGAGGTTAACACAGACCATGGGATGAGAGACACTGGTCTGATAACTACTTGAGCGAGCCTTGGAAGGTGGGGCCTTGGGCAATTGCCTATTTAGCTCCTGACAGAAAACTGCTCTAAGAAAAGTTATTTTCAAGAAAAAGGAAAGAAAGCGGAGTACCTCCTATTTTTTTATTTTTTATTTTTAAATGCCTTTTTAGGAAATGCGATTGCTGTGTTATGCATTTATCCTCTGACTCCTGTTACCATGCCTCCTGGCGTGTGCAGGTTTTTTTTCTCCATGTGCTTTACTGCCACTGAAGAGAGAGACTCTAGTCTTGTTTTAAAACTGAAAACTGCTTATAACGTATGTCTGGTATGCTACAAGATTGATGTGCACATCATAATGTTCTAGTACATAAATGCGTGATGTGTGTACAATGGAGCAATTGTTTAAAAAATGTGGAATATTTTTGGAAAGAAATTGTAAACTAGTTGCTTGCCTTCTATACACACTGCAAATATCCGCGACCAGTTTATAATTTAACAATTCTTGTGATCGCGCATTTTGCTTCCAGTGCATGTGGCACTGCAAGTGTGGTATGATGTGTTCAAGGCTGGCGGTGAACCCGTTCACCTGCTTGAGAGCGCGGCTGAGACTATGCGCTGAAACAAACGGCACAATCCTGCTGCGGCTTTCTAGGAACTCTCGGCGCTTGCTTGAGGCAGGGTTTGTGTTTGCAGTTCTGTCGAGTGTGGAGCGGGTCAGTTCAGGCAGCTTTCAGGCTGAGCCCGCGACCACGGCGACTGCAGCGGGCCAAAAATACACCCTTGGCAACCTCTGTTGACACGTCTCCAGGCGGGCGGGCGTCCAGTTGGCGTCGGTAACGAACCGCCGGTTTGTGGAGCTTTAAAAGCGAAACAAATCATTTCTTTAGAAAGAAAAACCGACGGGGACATTTAATGGGGCTCGTTCAGTTTGGGCTGAACGAGAATTCTTGCTGAAGACATAACTGCCTTAAAAGGGGAACGTTCTGCGTTCCGAGTGGCCGGTGGGGCTGGGGCAGTCCATAGGGGGCTTACGGGGGGCCATTCTCAAGCCCCGCCACGGACCCTCTCGAGCTTCCAGCGTGCTGTGAAGCCCTCAGTGGGACAGGCATCGCCCCCCATTATAATGTAAAAGCCGAGCCCCTCGTCTGGAGGTGCTCCTCTCAATTTCAGTCCGCATTAATTTGGATTTAAAGGGAGCAGACCCCTCTTTTCCAGGCTGCCTTTATTCATGCCCTTTCAGCATTTGGAAAAGCACCGTGCGTTAAGTACGTGCACCGTGTGACGGGTGTAATGGCCCCACAGCTGTTCAGACGGCGAGGGGAGGGGAGGTGTGTGTGTCATCTGAATAATTTACCAGCCTGCAGCTTCCTGCTTTCTACTCGGTAGTTATAGTATCGTTCAATAAGGCACTCCACTTATTTGTCTTTATTTTTCTTTTTTCCCCCTTTCGTGTCGTCGTAAAAACCTTCCAGGAAGAGCCCGCAAATGTAAGTTTTCGTTCTCTGGCCTTTTCCAATAATGTTCAGTCTTTGTGAGAACGGTATTTCTTTGTTCGACTTTTAAGAAGCCGGGTTTCCCGGAAAAAATGCATGGTGGATTTCTGCTGACACGCTCATTCTTTTGTTTTTAGCAATTTGCAGGCTTCTTTTGTGCTTTTCTAAAAGTATCTCTTATGTATTCAGTTTGTGCACTGTTTTGCCAACAATGTAACTGGTTTTGCTCAGTTTGTTGGGGTTTGAGTACAAGAGAGCGCAGTGCACTTTGTCAGAAACCACCGTGAACTCCCTAGTCAGTTTCAAATGTACTTTTTAAGTCAGCGGGATTTTACCGGCTAAATTGAGAATCTTTAGTTTACAGAGTGTATTCTGAAATACTTTCTTTATAGTCAACATTCGCTCCCACGTACGTTGTTTAAATGTTTGATAGCTGATGTCCGACCCCAGATATACAATTGAAAGAAAGCATGTGTGTAAAACAATAGCCTTTCATTTAGGTTTTTGTTCTGTGTTACAGTTAGAGCATATTTCAAGGTTCGTTAAGTAACATTTAACAACTTTTGAAATTAGTCAGTTTTCCTTGTAGCCTCTAAAGCAAATCGGTTTTAGATGTTTGTTAGAACATTTGCCTGGTTTGGTTTGTGGCCATTTGACAAGAAATATTGCGAGTTAGAATTTAATTCAACCCCGGACCTTTAGTTTGATGCTCTGGAAATGAAGACCCAGAGGTACGTGTCAAATAAATAACTTGATTTAATTTCTCACACATTATTAGTATAGATTCGATCTAATTAACTTTTCTAACCGAGGGATGTTTCTGGCCTACTGTATCCGATACAGGTTTGCTTTTTAGGTCTGGATTTTGACCTTTCAGCTGTCGGAGACAATGAGTGGGCGTGGAGTTTGCCCTTTCAACTATTGGCGTTCTTAGATCAGCTTCCTGCAGCCACTGGCTTGAGACCTGGTCAGTCACGCCTTGGGTCAGCCCATTGGAATATCAATCTCTCATGTGATGGTCTTGGCTGTTTTGTTGTTTGCTTGCATGTCCACTCCAATGATTGCATTGCTCTGCTTGAGGGGCTACTTATAATTGTAGCGGTCTCTGCACCTTCTGCTCTCAGGGGCTTGCCTAAAGTGCAAATGCTGCCTATCATGGCTCAATAAACCAAGAACTGTTGGTTTTCCTGTTGATTGATCTTCTAACGTGTCACAATTGATGTGATTGTTGAAGTTCTTTCTTGATGAACAATGAAACTTAACATTTGTCAGGCAGCTATCTCAACGAGACTCCCGACCACTCTTGAAATCTGAGTATTAACCAGTTCATTGGTTACAATTCCAAATAGCTAAGTTGTCCTTTTCATCCTCAGAGTTTGATAAATTCAGTACCAGTTACAAACGAGCATTGGCATAACCAGTAGGTCTCTCCTTTGGGACCTTTAGAAGTATTTAGCCATGAAGCACATTATCCCCCACTCACATGCCCACAAACTCAAACACATAGCATGCTGGGACCAGTAGGGCCAATCTTATAAGAGAAAAAGAAAACTGACACGGCCTACCCTTGTTGGCTACAAATAACAGAACTGGAAGAAGCACAGCATCAGACATGGGTCTGCTTAACATCTAAGCAGTCTGCAGAAAAAAAACTGTCAACAACTGCAGACACTATTTGCCCTGTTGGTGCTAGTGTGGTACAGTGAGGGAAAATATGTTCTACAGGTGGTTAAATAGCAGTGTCAGTAGATCAAGGTTCTCTGGCTAACCCAGGCTGTCATTTCCCTAAGAAGGTAGCATTCTAAGGCCTAGCTGGTTTGCAGCCTAGTCCTTACATGTATTGAGCACAGTTTCCCACTACCCTGGAAAACATATCGTGCACAACCTCAAAAAACAGCGCACAACCTCAAAAAACAGCGTGGGTCAATGAGGCACTGGGTCAAGGCTGATTTGCATATGGCCATGTCTGAACTGGGGTGATGTGGTGAGCTAAAAAACGATGGATTTAGGCCCAGATCTCTGTAATGGGGTGAAAGTATGACATTGTTCTGCATTCTGTCCATCAACTGTTGTTTTTGCATTTGTCACCCCGAGTGGGACAGGTATGCTCAGACGTGAGTCCCGTGCTCTCCACGCCACTGGAGTCAAGCTATCCTGGCTGAAGGCGACTGATAGCCAGAAACCGGTACTAGGATGCTTGATTCTGGTCCAGGGAAGACGTGGCTTGGCAGATCAGGCTGGACTTCCCATGAGGCACAGGGTCAAGGCTGATTTGCATATGGCCATGTCTGAACTGGGGTGGTGTGGTGAGCAAAAAAACAATGGATTTAGGCCCAGATCTCTGTACTGGGGTGAATGTATGACATTGTTCTGCATTCTGTCCATCAACTGTTTTGGAGCCTCAAAAGACAGCGTAGGTCAATCTGATGTTTACACATGGCACTAGTGCATGCGCGTTAATGTGAAAATATTTAGCATCTACGGGGTGGGATGGTGATTAGGATTGCAGGGCTGCTCCTCTCCGTGAAGAAGCAAGTCTCCCTCATGGGAGCTGGTATCCAGTCACTCATTAATTGGCAGTAGTTTCCTTCTCAGATTTCCACCATTGGCTCATCCGGGCAGAAACTGATTGCTGTACAAGTATGCACCGTGTGTAGCACTTGCACTCAAAAAAAAACCAGTCGCCTGTAGATGGTGGACTACTGTGTCCTTTGTATATTTTTGTGTGGTTTTCATTGTTCAGTGAGATGCTGTCTACTACCTGACCATCTTTTTTGTTTTTAGGGTTTTTTCCATGTGTGCCATACTGAAACTGAGTACTTACATATCCCAACAGATCTATCTGTGAGTAGATCTTCCACTCCGGAGTTTTGCATTGCATTCTGGGATTTGTTGTCCCGTTTTTTTCCCCATTAAACTCAAGGATACAAGTCTCAAAATACATAGATAAGTTGTGAAATGGATGAGCTAAGCATGTTGGGCCTGGAAAACCTCAGAGCTAAGTGCAAAATGTATATGGGCTGTTAAAAAAAGGTATTCTGTGACTTTTGTAGTTTGTGACCCAAAATTTGGCTACCTGAATGATTAAAATGAGGTGTGTGGTGGTTTTTTTCTTTTTCCGGACCAGCTGGGAGCCTGATGGGAGGAGAATATTTATTGTGGAATACAATGTAAAGATGGGGTTTAAATGGGTAGACAGTTTGGGGAAAGGGAGGGGATGCAGTGTGTAGATGGGAGGCAATGGGTGGAATGGAAGACCGCAGCGTACATTCCTTTTGCAAGAAAACTGCAGCAGGAGACTCATGACCCTGTCGTGCCACACCAACTCCTTTTCTAGTGTAGTACTTTGGGTAGAAGGGGCAAATGGGGAATGCTTTACTCCTTTTGGTTAATATTGCAACTTCTTACAATACGTCCAACCATTCCAGTTGTAAGCAGTGATTTCTGGGTTTCTAGCCATCAAGACGGGTAAGAGTAGGACACCTGTTCCACTGCACATTTTCATTCCGGCAAGTCCCCAAGTGCGATCATTGGCAGGGCGAACTTAGCCATTCAACAACAATAACAACAACATCCTGGACCCTTCCCAATCCAGTTTCCACAGCAACCACAGCACCGAGACCGCCCTCATCGCCGCCACCGACGACATCAGGATCCTGATGGACAAAGGAGAAACAGCCGCCCTCATCCTCCTGGACCTATCGGCAGCCTTCGACACGGACTTCCACCGCACCCTATCAGCACGCCTCCATGACGCCGGAATCCAAGAGAAGGCCCTGGCCTGGACCACATCCTTCCTCTCCGGCAGAACCCAGAGCGTCTGCCTCCCACCCTTCCGCTCAAAAACCACCGAGATCATCTGCGTCGTCCCACAGGGATCCTCCCTCAGCCTGACGCTGTTCAATATCTACACGACACCTCTCGCCCACGTCGCACAACAACATAACCTCAACATCATCTCCTACGCTGACAACACCCAGCTGATCATATCCCTCACCGAAGACCGCCAAAGCCAACGTCCACAGAGGAATGAAGGCCGTCGCCGACTGGATGAAGGACAGCAGACTGAAGCTGAACTCAGACAAGACGGAGGTCCTCATCCTCGGACCCACCCCATCAGCCTGGGACGACTCCTGGTGGCCCACATCGCTAGGCACAGCCCAGAAACCCACCGACCACGCACGCAACCTGGGGTTCATCCTCGACTCCGCCCTCTCCATGACCAAGCAAGTCAACGCCGTCTCCGCGTCCTGCTTCAATACCCTCCGAATGCTCCGCAGGATCTTCAAATGGATCCCTTCCGACGCGAGAAAAACCATCACCCAGGCCCTCATCACCAGCAGACTCGACTACGGGAACGCCCTCTACTCAGGAACAACAACCAAGCTCCTGAGACGACTACAACGAATCCACAACGCCTCGGCACGACTGATCCTCAACGTCCCCTGACGCAGCCACATCACACCCCACCTGAGAGGCATACACTGGCTCCCCGTCAACAAGAGGATCACCTTCAAACTCCTCATCCACGCACACAAAGCACTACACAACACCGGACCAACATATCTCAATGACCGACTCCGCTTCCACACCCCCACCCGCAGCCTCTGCTCTGCCAACCTCGCCACAGTCCCTCGCATCTGGAAAACCACCACCGGCGGCAGATCCTTCTCCTACCTCGCACCTAGACCTGGAATGCTCTCCCTACCAGCCTACGACAAACCCAGGACCTGCTGGCCTTCAGAAGACTTCTCAAGACCTGGCTCTTCGATCAGTAGCAACCCCCCCAGCGCCTTGAGACCCTCACTGGTATGTAGCGCGCTTTAGAAATGCATTGATTGATTGATTCTTCAAATTGATAACATCCTATCCATTAAGTAGGGCAAATATGTTTTTTGCACCACAACAAAACAGTAACAGCTGTTAAGCAGCATTATTACTAACAACCACCCTTTAGGTATTAGACAAAAAGCAGCATTTTATTCTGTCAACCCCTCTCCCCCCCCCCAAAAAAAAATCAAAGATTGCATTGTGAAATGGCTGTTGGAACCAGTACAACTTCAATTTTATTCGCTTAGCAGCAACCTTTCCGAATGATCATTGTGCTGGAATTAAAGATAAATAACCCTATATTTGAAGGACACCTAAAACCCAGTAGGTAAAGCAGCGAGTAACTTGGGGGTATTTTTCTTTCCAGAGGGACTCTAAATTTCGCTGATCTTAGCCATCAGGACATTTGGGGGAAATCACATTTTTGAAGAAACTTGATAGCTGCAGTAGTTTTACCATTTCTCCTAAGAATCGACCGTATGCCTTCGATTTATTGGATGTGAAGGGTCTGTCCATATGCAACCAACCTGTCCGCATTTGATCCCCCTTCATCCACCTCCGGTAGAGGCACAGATAATGGTGAAAAGAGCACCGGTGGCTCTTGCACCAGAGAGGGACCTTGGAGTGCGGTTTTCAGTGAGCAGAGCATCCCCGTTGAAGCAGCTCAAATCAGAGCACAACAGCTAGTGTGTTTCCGCTGCAGCTGAGGAGGAAATTAAACTGGGCACTGGACAGAGTTAAAGGCGAAGAGGAGCATGAGGATTGCTTAAGGGGCAGGCCCGACCATTCAGAGGAGTAAACGAATCGCAAGGACACACTGACGTTCTAACGTAAAGTGAGCCTGGGAAATAAAATACAAACACTTATAAGAAGTGCTCATTCAAATGTAAAAAAAACAAACTTCCAAAGGCATGAGATACAATGGCACAATTGGAATAGGACAGGCCCTGCGGCGATACTACATGGGGGTTAACACTTGTGAAAAAGGTGGCCCAAACATGAAACATGAACCACTTAGAAGCAACATTTTTTAAAGGACTCTAACATAATGCAATCAAAAGCAGTGGGCGGGCTGTAAGCCCACAGAGTGAATACAAAATGTCTTAAAGACCGTGCAGGCAGGCTGCTTAAACTCGATCTTAAAAGCAGCTCATACATAATTCAATAAGTGACTGACTAGTTGCTAGTAAATTTGTTTAGCAGGATCTGTCTTTTTGCCTATATATGTTAAACATCAGTATATGTGGGATATAAATGTTATAGTATTGTATTGCAACTTTTATATGGTGCTTACTACTCTTAGGTGGGGCGCTGAATCGCTTGCGTACATGGGTAGCACACTATAACACGTAGGGTGTGTGGTTGAAAGGATGTTGTCTTTGTTTTGATCTTCTGTGGGAAATGTTTACATGTCATGTGTGATGGCCACCGAGGTGCGGTTATCGTGTTACGGGATGGAGCGCATAGCTGTGTGTTGAATGATTGTGCGACTGACAGGCATGCCGTTTTATGGTTTTCAGTATGCTGGTATCTTTGAACAACTCTTCAGTCCTCTTTATAGTATTTCATATGATATAGTCTGCTCAGCTGATTACTCCACTGGGTTGTCCAATCTGACATTTTGTGTATAGTTGTGGTTCTCAGCTGGCATGTTTGGAGGGTGAGAGAAGCGAAGAGATCTGTTGGAATGGACATTTTTATTATCTCATAGCTGAATGTCTTTGTAAGATGTAAAGAAGTGGTCTGATAGTATTTGGGACCTGCAGTGGTGGACTATATTAAAGTCCTCTAAATTGTCAACCAATGTGTGACCGATCTCTTCCGTTATTCAATGTATGTTCATTTGGTGATTATGTTTTTTTAGGTCTACAGTGGTGGTGATGAACAACCCTCTTATCCGATATTTCCTAAATGAATTTAAAAGGTATAATTTATTGCTGACCACTGTGTATTATGGTTTTAGTTTATTGTGGGCCATAGCTGTCATATATGCAAGTATATAACTATGTAATGTCATGGTGAACTGTAGGTTAGCACTTCATAACTTACCAGCATATTGCAAGCAGTTTGTTGGCTGAGTTGTTTGCAATTCGTGGATTATAAGCGGAGGACTGCTGTTGAGGCTGGAACTGGCTTCTGTTGATATGGAATGGTTTACAGATCATTACATTTAATTGTGAGTCACTAATTTGAATTGAAAAATAATACATGTTAATGGGAGAGCCTTTTTGTCATCGTGTGGTTTCAGTGTTCCTTGAAGTGAGCTATGAAGAGATGCGCCCTGATCCCATACTCTTTCTTTATGAAATGAACAACACAACGGTGACCATAGGAAAGGATGTCATGCACTATCTTAGATTTTCATAAATTAGCCTCCAGTTTGAGGGGCATTAAGTCTACCTAGAGGTGCTTTACAATGTAAACCCTGCTCAGAATACCCTGCTTGTACCCAGATCTTGTTGTCAGAAGTGCAGCCATCTGATTTAGCTTACAAACCTACATATCAAGAGCTGATTGTGAAAGGGTGCCAGTATATCCCTTTGATGCCTCATATGACCCGGTAGACCATCTCCAGTCAGTGTCTTCACAATGAGGCTCACCAACTCTTAATTCCATGCATGAACTGGAGTCCTATAAAAACCTGTTTTATTTGTTGTCAAACATACCTGTTGAGAGGCAATCTTATGTTTTTTTTTTATCTAAAGGAGAACTGCACATGTATAGTAAAGGAAGACAGTTCAAAATCTAAAGTTGCGCCTCCCCTGATTCCAGGTCCTTATTCCAATTCTGAGAAGTCACTCCACCCCCTGTGCACCTCAGCATGAAACATCCAAATGGAAAGAGGGGTTTACCAAGTGGTGAAGATGTGTAATGCCGTTCCAGTTGAAGCATTCCTAGTCCTCCCTGAATCCCTGTTTCTACTTCCTCATTCACTGATCATTAATGAACAGCTTAGACAGCAACTAGATGGAAACGGGGACCCAGGGTGGACAAATTATAACTGCTGGTTGCCACCTGTTCTAGCTACATTGTTCTTCATGCTGCAGTGGTTCTGTTTAAGTATGGTGGTTATGTAAGGAAGAGCCAACTCTTGAGTAGTATTTTGGAGATAAGGTAGTTATCAATGTATCTTATGTTTGGGGGTAAACAGATTTTTTCTTGTATGGTGGGATTTTGAAGCGAGGTGCCAAAGTAGAGCAGAGATTCCTTTGTTGAATGTATTTGGTGATTTTATTCCTGATGAAAAGCGGCCCTGTTCCATGTATCACTTTATGGATGATGCAAAGCAGTTTGAATGTGGATCTTCTGGCAACCGGTTACTAATGTAGGTCTTCAAGGCAAGTGCAATGTGGGTTTGTGGCTTTATATGTAAGAATAGTTTAGCAGCAGAGGTCTGAATCTGTTGTATGCGTTTCACTGTTGTTACAGACGATCTGTGATAGAGGCTATTGACTTGATCGAGTTTTGACAGAGCAAGAGAAAGTAGCCTGGACCTTGTTTGGAAAACCCAGGTGGGGGAAAATGTGTTGCAGAGTTTTGATAATACAATGAAGCTGGATCTTGCTAGTTTGTCCACTTGGGCATTCATTGATAGCTTGGAGTCCATGGTCATTTTGAGGTTTCTTATTTCTGTAGATATTTTAGGCGGTGTTTCCAGATAGTCGGGCCAGAAGGCGAGTGGATTATCATTTTTCCAATATCCGCTTGTGAGTCTTTCCATTTTAGAAGCATTCAGTTTGAGATGGCTCCATGTCATCCACTGATCACGGCTCTGAAGCAACTGAACATTTGTGAGTTTCCAAAATCTTTGGGTCTTTCCAGTTTAAAGATTATTTGTGTCTCATCTGCATAGTTATAGCATGTGAGGTGAAATTGATTGATCAGTGATGGTAATGATTTCATGTAGATGTTGAAAAGCATGGATGAGATAATAGAGCCTTGAGGGACCCCTGCTTTTGTGAAGTACAATTTGGATGAGAAGCAGGGGGTATGGGTGACATTAGTATTGTTTTAAAGGTAGGATGTGATCCAGTTGCGAGCAATCCCCTGTATGCCAACTTCCTAGAGCCTTTGTATTTGAGTGTCATGGTCAACCATATCAAAGGTGGCTGAGAGGTCCAAGAGAAGTAGTGCAGCTACCCTGTTTCAGTTAACTGTGTTCTTATAGACATCTGCATGGAAATGGATTTAGTAGCAAATGGTGGTAGATGAGCATTGGCATTTGATTGTCCTTTCCTGAGATCCAGTGACCCTCCCTGGCTTGTGCTGGTGAATCTCCACCAAACAAGCTAGAATTTTTCCATATAGGCAAGCAGTAAATATGACTAGTATATAGTTATAAAAATTAAAAAAAGACCAATTCTGAGTAACAAATAATTTTATTTACTGTCTGGCTTATATTTGGGGAGTGCAAAAAATATATTTTAAAAAAAATTGTTGTTAAGAAGGTAATGAGCTTGTTACAAAACGAAAATGAAATTTGCATGCAAGTTTGACTGTATACACAGAAAGTTGTGTTTCAGGACAAAATGTGTATGTTTATGGTTTAAATCTTTTATTATTTTCATCAACATAGAAAAAACAAAGAGACCACAGTCGCCATTTGGAAAATGTGTATGTTTAATAGACATATGAGTTGAAGTATTTGCTGAATTTGATATCCTTATTGTTGATTTTTCCCGGGTGCAAGATGGCACATCATTCTGATGGTGTTGGAGTAGAGGTTTGTACAGCTGGATCTTAAAGTGACTCCTGTATGCCAGCACTTTGGCTTATTGAATTGCTTAGGCTTGTATGGAGTCTAAGGGGCATATGTATGAAAATCCCTCATTGCGATTCTCAAAAGGCGATTTTTTAGAAATCGTTATTTGAGAATTGCAAATAGGGATGTATGTAAAAATTCTCAATTTTTGTGTGATTTCTTAATATTCCTTAATTGCGATTAGCAAATTGCGAATTCGCAATTAAGGAGTACTTTCCCATTCATTTCCATGGGTCAGGAGGCCCATAGGAATGGATGGGAAGTTATTCTCGATTTGCGATTCGCAATTTGAGAATCGCAAATTGAGAATAATTTCAAGGGTGCAAGGGTGTCATAAGGACACCCTGATGCACCCCTGAAATTTACATGTGTGCGCATATGGAGCACATACATGCCCTAAGGGCATGTATGTGCGCCAAATGGCACCTTCACAAATGGCAAAAGTGCATTTGTGAAAGAAATCGCAAATTACCACCAACTTCAAGTTGGTGGTAATTTGCGATTTCTTAATGAGAAATCGCACAACTTGGGTGCTTCATACATAGCATTTAAGGAATCTAAATGCTGATGCAAAATTAAGGAATCTCAACTTTTGCGATTCCTTGATTTTGCGATGCAATTTCAATCATATATCGCATTTTCCGAATTTTTAGTCGCATACGGTGCTTTTTTGCGAATCACAGCGTTTGCGACTAAAAAAACGGACGATACATATGCCCCTAAATGCTGCCATCTGGCTACGTCAGGTCACTCGGACACTAAGTACAGAGAAAAGTGGAATCTAGACCGTCACACTGAGCATCCTGAATCAAGGGGTATACCGTGGCGATACTGATCTCCCCAGTGGCTTCTGAATTCTCGAGGTGATCCTACTGACTGAGGTACCTCTGTATCCAAATTCCTTGACATGAAGTGTGGACAGTACTCCAGTGCTGCAAGGAACTTAGATGTGGCTGTAGCCTGTTCGGATTCCGTCCTTAGGTTCCAATTGGTCTCCTCTCTCCCAGTGCTGCAACTGTCCCCTGCTGCTCTGAGCTCCTCTGCATTACTCCTATATAATACAGGTGTAATCTTTTCGAGGGACTTGTTTTTGTTGTTTTTTTAACCAGTATTTTCTAGGCTGATGGATCATGCAGCTTCTAGAGTTAAGTATGAATGAATGAATGACCGAAATAATGCATAACTGAACGTGTGTATGCATATACAGTACTGAGCAATTGTGGAAGAAGCTATCCTGCCTTTGTGTAAGTTAATGCATACTTCTTTATAGGGCCTCAAATACACTGAAATACGCGCACTAACAATTAAACTGCCCTGACCTACTTACCAACTTTGTCTGAGGTCCCAAAGTTATGAATACTAGGATCCACATGGACTGACCACTAGCTGTCATATTTTTAGGTTTCGTCTACAGTGTGCATGTGCTGTCAGCGAAAGGTAATGTAAACTTAAAATAAAGCTTAAAACCGGCTTGGGGCCCACCCTTTACTTACTAATACAATTGGTAGGCTTCCACTTCACTCTGGTTTCTTGCTTCTTATTGGCCACACTTCCTGCCAGTTGCTCACCTCCTCATGGCGTCTTCTTCGGGCTTCTGTCCATGAAATGGCCAAGTAACGCTTCCTGTTTACGGCAAGAGTCCTTCCGCAGGCCACATACTGCCCCTGGAATTCTCCGACCCCCCCCCATTTTTGGCCATGCATACTGTACGATATCGGCTTGTGCTTCTGTGTAATATATCTTTAAAAAAATGACAAACGAAACCTCTCGGCTTTGCCAATGCTTGTTTAAACGGAAGTCTCATTTGCCAATTGCAGTTTGCTAAAATACTGCAGCCTTGTGCCTGATGACCCAAAGAGATCACCTCAAAAAGACAGTGTAACCTGGGCCTCTGCATCGGACACTTAATCTGCCTGTACTCAAACCCAAGGTTCATGTTGAGGTTCTTTTTGGAACTTAAACCATGCACGCCCAGTTACTGCTTCTCTGAAATTGTTGTTTCAACATTCAGATGGTAAAAGGTGCCTTTTAAATGACTACCGTAAAAAGTATCTGTAGCAGTACATATTTTCCTTTAAAAAAAGAAAAAAGTCGCGTAATTTACCACAATGACACAATCTTGCACGGCCATACATAAAAAAATCGAAATGTAACACATCTCAAAAATATTTCCTCAACATACTAATCCGCGAAGAGCAAGAAGTACAGTTCTTTATCTTTTGTTTGTCCTAGGCTTTTGCATTGCTGTTTGCATTGCTTCATCACGTGGGATTGTTTTGTACTTGCTGTTCTGTGTGAGGTATGATGTACCGCCGCAGGAATGGAAATTAATCTCCTTAAATTATTGGTCATGCATTCTTCAGTAGATCTCTACTTCTAAAAGCAGAGCGAAGATGTTTCAGTACAGTACTCAAATATTTTCATGTTTTATTTCCTACAAAATGGTCCTGCTTGAATAGATATGAGACCTATGTTGTGTGGTGATTTACTTAAAAACAGGCTATTTCTGCAGCCGCTGACTGCAGCTCTGTTATCACATTGGAAAAAATATCCAGTCACAGAATAAGTATGACCAGCATTTAAGCAACGTTTTCCCTTCTTTAATTTTGATTTCTGCTACTATTTTAGAACTAATCGAGTGGTTTATTGGTTAGTCTTTGATGGCTTTTTTGATACTATCAAATACATGTCTACATTTGGAAGTGGGATAGGAGGATATTTTCAAAAGTAATTTGGGGGAATTAATTTTCTCCATTAGCTTGCATTGAAGTGAGGGTAATTTCAGGCGAGAGATCGAAATAATAAAGCCATTTTCGGCTGAATTAGGTGTGTTGGCTGGTCTGATATCACTATTGTGTGCTTCGCCTGTAGAGTGGATGTAACCTATAAGCCACGTCGGCTCTTGGAACCTGCTGGATCCCTTGTTTACTGATCTTGTAGCTCTGCTCTCTGGGCTTGTACCATCTGATTTATCTGAATGATAAGTCTTCTGTCAGCTTCAAGTAGAACATCTACTTGGCAGGAAAGGGACGTGAAAATTATTGTGTAGTCTACTTGCCACAGTGAGAGTGAAATATGTGGTCCAACTTAAAAGGAACAGGATGAAAAATAAAAGTGGAAGGTGGGAACTGAAGCAACACCATATATAGTTTTGAAACCAGATATGAGGCCATGTCAAATGGAATATCCAGATTGTTGTAACTGCCTGCTTAACCTGTAGCGTGTTAGTCTTTTTATTTA
Organism: Lissotriton helveticus; assembly: GCF_964261635.1. Taxonomy (NCBI): domain Eukaryota; kingdom Metazoa; phylum Chordata; class Amphibia; order Caudata; family Salamandridae; genus Lissotriton; species Lissotriton helveticus. The sequence continues at coordinate 680,719,201 of NC_136072.1, read as the reverse complement.
GTAATGTTGTCCTAGGAAAAAATATATTATGCTCTGTTTTTTTCAGTAATTTGTTGGGGAGGCAGGGTTCACACCCTTGGCAGCACGTCTAATCCCAAACAGCCTTGGCTAAGGCCAGACTCGCTTGGCATGCCATGAAGGTATCGTAACAGTTGGAGTGCTCGTTATGGAACCGCATATAAACGTATGTCCTTTGTAGATTTTGTTGTTGTGGTTTCTAAAATTATTATGTAAAATGCACTTTGTTGCTACATTTCATCAGAGGCGAAGTCGCCCTCATTACTCTTATCACCACCTTCCCTGTGCCCCAGTAGGGGTTGAGACTTGCTCAGTTAACTTGTTTGGTACATCTTGGTGCACACATTTATTTTACTTGAACAGCCCAGAGACATCAGAAGCTGAGAGGGGACCCTATTAAACAGTGCAGTGTAGGGGGTCAGGTGCTATCCTAGCCTGAGGCTTCTGGAGTAGGCTTCAGGAGTTTTACACCTACCCCTGAGCTGCTTAGATGTCTGCACTTGTAACGCTATAGGGGTCACCAGTGAACGGGGTGACAATTAGTTTAATGTACTTTACAGTATGTGCAGTGTTCATGAGTTATGAAGTGATGTACCTGAATATTAATAGCTGGTATCCTTGGGCTTCATGAGAATGAATTTTGTATTGCCTAGGTACAAGTTTAGTTCATCACTAATATAATTCATTTGCACAAGTTGAGCACCCCTGTAGCAGTCTTCACGAAAAGGCCAATGTTCTAATGACCATGCAGTCTAAAGTCACTCGCTACCATTTGCAGGTTTACTCTTACAACGTGTTGCTGAGCTGCTTAAAAGGTGTTCAATTTCGTTATGTGCACAATACAAAGTTGGGTGGGATAACTCATAAGTTAGTAGTGGTTGTGTCTTATGGCGAAGGATTGAATTCATTTTGTGTGACTCCCTACAGATATGGGTGTGTACTTTTTTTGGAGGTGGGCTGTAAAACACACACTTGCCCTTACAGATAGAAGCTATTTCTAATTCCTACCTTCAGCCCATGGGTAAGTGGTTCCATCATTGCATTCGTTAAACAGGAGCTGTATGACTGTTGGAGGGGCAAGTCTATTTTGGACAGCTCTATACAAAAAATAGAATCTCCTTATTGGTGCTAAGAGTTTAAGATCAGTAGCTTGTGGCGGATGAAGTGTTGAATGTGACGGCTTGATGTATCTCTTGCGACTTGAAAACAATGAGATTGAGAAAGAATGTGATAGAGAATAAATATGTGTCATGTGATGTAACTGGGGTATATGGATCTTATTAGAATATGGGTTGGTGAGTCTAGTATTAAAGGGAAGTCATCTGAGGATGTACAAAACAAGATCATAAGGAGAATTTATTTAAACTAAGATCTCTTCTCTTAAGATGAGGTTTAAGCCATGGCAAAACCTATGTAAAATGATCCCAGGAAGTTGTAACTATTAAGAATTGTTTGGGAATGTGTAACTGTGCTATTTTGGGCTATGTTTTTCATTGTCAACTTGTATTCCCACTCTTTGGTTTGAGGATAGTCTAGATGATAAAATCTTATTTGCCATAGAGTGAGGGCAGTGAAAGAGGTGATGACCTGGTTAAGGCATGGAACATGTGTTGCAGTGGTGTATGTATGAAACCAACTTGGACACATTATAAAGGTTAATGAAAGTGTATTGTTCTTCTGTGGAACAGCATTGGCACTTATGGTGAAATTAAAGATTGTAAGTGCTGTATATGCATAAGAAAATGTAAAGTGTAAGATAAAAAGGATATGCTATTTGGTTCTCTAGTTTTGGTTCTGAAAAACAAGTTATATTGTAGTTGGGTCAATTGAATAATTTCATAACGAGTTTTAATAGTTATTGTAGGCAGATGGTTTTTTTGAAAACCGGTTTCACCATGAATAGTTTAGGTGTTTTTATGCTTAACAGTGTTGCTTTTGCTTAATTTTTTTTCCTGATCCTGAAGGTCTTCCAATTGGCAAAACGTAGACTAACTGCCCCTCCCGTGAAAATTGAGACTCAATGCATGTAAAACACCTTTTCTCTCACAGTTTAACTGTCCGCTTTGAGCATTGTCAGGCCACACCCCACATACAGACAGATGCCTTTAACTTAGTAAATCCACTGTGATTGAGGGAAGGCATTTACATTGAGCGCAAAAATTAAGATGGACAGCACGAGCAGCTCCATATTTTAAAGGGTTGTATCCTATCCGTTTAGTTTTCTCTTAGCATCTATTTAGGATTTCAAAACACACAAAAGGTGATGGGAGGAATGCTTGCAATTTGTCTAACCTCTGGCAATCGCCGAGGTAGCATCCTAACCCATCGTTCTTTTCTCACCATGCCACCTCAGTTTGGACCCAAACATATGCAAATCAGTTTTGACCCTGCTCCTCATGGGAACAGACTAGCCCAAACTTCCATGCCGGGTCCTCCCTCAACTGGAACACAAGCGCCCCAGGAACATTTAGGTATTCTTCAATTGACAAATCAATCTTTGTAAAGCGCAAACGAGATTTTTACAGAAAATGCGTTTTTAGGTACGCTGGACAGTCCGGGACTAGCATTGTAGGCTCTGGCAATCTGCAGCAGTTTATTTCAGAACCCATGTGGGATAATGAATGGAGGCAAACGTTTAGTTTCAAAGGCACATGATATTCTTGATTCTTCAATAATTTTCACCTTTTCTTGCGAGATCTTTGAAGAGACTGGGATATTCCATTAAGTCACTGGAAGTTCTGTACCTCTGAAGTATAATTATTTCTAACTAAACTGACTGATTTCTGTGACCGCGACCTCTCTTGATAGCAAGAGGCTGCAACACTCAGAGTTTCTCCAAATGAGAGTTGGGGTATTTCCCTCAAGCCTTGCAGTGGTTCCACTGAGAACTGGTGGAAGGAAATGATTTGGAACTAAAGATTGCATGAAGCCACCAGCCCTGTACTACAACTAGTGGCAACTCTGAGGGCATATTTTACCTTGCAGTGCTAGGACGTGTGTGGATGTTGTAGAACCACGCACACACACACATTTTGGACAAGTTGTGACAGGCATATTCTGCTTATGGAGATCATAGAAAGTTTGCTTTTAGCGGTGACACTCCATCCTCTGTTTATAAGCTATAATTTTGTAACTTCAAACAGTTGCACCATATATAATTATCTTTTTGCGTTATTTGTTATTTGCTTTTCTTCACTCCACTTGACATACTTCAGTGCAGGGCATCTCGCAGCCCCAGTTCACAGTAAAAATAAAAAAAGAGTTCTCGCAATAAAGTTGTCACAGCAGAGTGGGGGTCACCAGGTGGCAAGATGCGCAGGGGCCATAGAGTTGCTAGTGAAGGAGCATGTCGTGCGTGAGGGTCACGTTCAGGTCTGAGGGGCTGGCTCAATCCATCAAGTTGTTGAAGGGCAGTGATTAGGCTCGCAGCAGGAGACTTTTGAGCGTTGACAGCGCTAACGAGGTTCACTCTGATGATTTCATCTGGTCCAATGCTGTTACCGGTGAGAGACAAGGAGCTCCTCGACAGGGGCCGCTCGAGGTCGCTGCGCAGTTATTGAAAAGCCACAAGCTGGTTTTCCTCTACAGGGACGGAGACAAAAACTGGAAAATTGACAAAAGGCCGGCATGCCTTGCAAGCCCACGAAAACGTAGATCCTTCTGGAGTTCATGCAGCTTACTAATAACAAAAGCATGCTCCAAAAAGCACACATGTTGGATCTCATGACAGACTCTATTACTCTGAAAACATTCCTCTTTAGCAGAGGAGGGATGATAAATGCTTAAGCATTTGAATCTCACTCATCCAGCGTTGGTTTAAGCATGCATTGCAGAAGTCTAAGGCCTGCATTGCAGAAGTCAGTGAATTTAAGAAGGTTCTGTATCATGGTGCAAAGGTTTATGGGCTCTCCAATCTCTGCCTCCAGCGCACAGGCATTGTGCCTTAACCTTTGGGAGTTTACCTGCTTTTTACACCAAGATGACTCCTCCTGAGGAACAGGCATGTGCTGATAATCAATCCATCAGGGTACTTGTAAAGCGCACTGCTCACCCATGAGGGTCTCAAGGCGCTGAGGGGAGGGGGGTGCCGCTACTGCTCAAAGAGCCAGGTCTTGAGGAGTCTTCTGAAGGCGAGTAGGTCTTGGGTCTGCCGTAGGTGGGTAGGGAGGGTGTTCCAGGTCTTGGCGGCGAGGTAGGAGAAGGATCTGCCGCCGGAGGTCATTCGTTGGATGCGGGGACAGCAGCGAGGGCGAGGCTGGCGGAGCGGAGCTGGCAGGTGGGGGTGTAGAAGCTGAGTCTGCTGTTCAGGTAGGCTGGTACAGCGTTGTGGAGTGCTTTGTGTGCGTGGGTGAGGAGCTTGAAGGTGACAGGGAGCCCGTGTAGGTCTCTCAGGTAGGGGGTGATGTGGCTGCGGCGGGGGATGTTGACTATCAGTCGGGCGGAGGTGTTTTGGATGCGTTGTAGGTGTTTGGCTGGGATTCCTGCGTAGAGTGCGTTGCCGTAGTCCAGTCTGCTGCTGACGAGGGCCTGTGTCACCGTTCTTCTTGTCTCGGTCGGGATCCACTTGTAGATCCTGCGGAGGGTGTTGTAGCAGGAGGAGGTGACGGCGTTGACCTGCTTAGACATGGAGAGGGAAGAGTCGAGGATGAATCTTCGGTTGCGTGCATGGGCGGTGGGTGTCGGTGCTGTTCCCAGTGTGGTCGGCCACCAGGAGTCGTCCCAGGCTGAGGGGGTGGGTCCGAGGATGAGGACCTCCATCTTGTCCGAGTTCAGTTTCAGACGGCTGCTCCTCATCCAGTCGGCGACAGCCTTCATTCCCTCGTGGAGGTTGGTTTTGGCGGTGTGTGGGTCCTTGGTGAGGGAGAGGATGAGCTGGGTGTCGTCGGCGTAGGAGATGATGTTGAGGTCGTGATGGCGGGCCACTTGTGCGAGGGGGGCCATGTAGACGTTGAACTGACCTATGATACATCTGCTGGGGGTCAGTGAGGAGGCTACAGATGCGGTGAGAACCTATTTTCCTACTTTTGTGGCAGGAATATATTGGAAGATATGCCTGGAGGTACTTGCATGTCCAAACACTCCCTCAAAAACAGGTTTTCTCCGAGTAATTGACCTACTCATGTTTATTTTTTTATTATGTTTTAACAATTAAGAATGCAGCACTTTTTCAATCTTGATTTCCCTTTTAAACATCAGAGAATAATTTTAGGCACGATTTTGTTTTAAATTATTTACCCTCACTCCACCCCAAAGTTGAATATTGGCCTTTATTATTATTATTAAGTTTACCTGGATTTATTTTATTTCCAGAAATTTGTGAGTACCTCTTCCTATGTAAGTGGCAATTCTACTAAAGGATGTGTTGGTTTTTTTCTTACATTTCTTGAACTGACCCTAACAGTAGATCATATCGTCACGGAAAACCTCTAGTTTTCAACAAGAGGCAGACTTGGAGATATAACGCTGATATTTTAGTTGCTGTAAATTACTTTTGATTTTGGTATCTGGGATTTGTGTAGCATGCATCCGTCATTAGTGTGTCGCGGAGGCACTACACTTATTTCTCGTGATTACAGGTGGACATACCTATATGTGAAGATTTGGGTGAGGTGTGTGAACATTTTGTTAGGCTGGTGTAATCTCCTGTAATCCCTAAAGTTTGTGTTATGAATAGTGACAACTTCCATGCATTTTGCATAATTTAGTGTGAATTTTGCCTGTGGGAGAGTGGTTTGAGTGGCACATGTTTGATCAACTGACCTTTTTAATCGAACAAGACATTTACTACTGTCTGCCTGTATTTCTTGACTTTTTGTTTGTGACATGTGCACTCGCTTAGAAAATGTACTTCGGATAACTGCAAAATGTATTTTACATAAATTGTGTGGCAATGGTGTATTTTTTGCACACCTTTAATCCTGGCATGTGGTCTAGCTAAATTGTGGAAGAATTGCTGCTGCTGGCATGCATGCCTAAAATCCTCGGATATGTGAGGTATGGATCACAATTCGGACTGCCTTGTTTAAAGATACTTGAATTGGTGTGCTCTTGGCTGGATAGAATGCTATCCTGGTCTTCTCTACAGGTTTCAGAGATTGATGGATATGGTCTTGTGGATTGATGAAGAACTGTCTCAGGGTTTGAAACTTGAAGAATCCTGTTTTTATATACTTCCAGAAACAGAGGTGGGTTTGAAGTTTTTTTCTCGGACGGGTATGGAGTTCTAAAGATTTTTGGCATCTATGCACAATGAGCGATTTGTTTGGGTTTTGTAGAAACGTGGCACTTTAAGTTCTAGGTGGGTCGGACCCTCTCTGCAGGTTGCATGTGAAATGTTAGTTGCAGGAATATAAATACATCCATACAGTGCTTAGAGTTTAATGCGTAGTACTTTGAACACAATGAAAGAAGCACAGGAAAAAAAGCTACGTCAAGGCGCCTGTTGTAATTTAATTCCTAGATTTCAAGAGTAGGATTAGCCTGTAGCTGAGGTTTGTACCTGCTGCAATATATTTAAGGTGGGCCAGCACTAATGAGGCTGTGGCTTAAACATTTTGGGAAAAGCCTAGTTTGGGGGTGGAATAATATCCGTTTTGGTATTCTGAGCACATTTGTTGAGTATTTCACTACCGCATCTAGGATGACTCCTAGGCTATTATGCTTTGTTAATTCTCAAGTCTTGATCTGGGATAGGTCCCACCTGCTTTCCTCTAATCTTCCCCATCGCCAAGAGGGAGTGTAATGGCCAACTAGGGATTTGACCGACACCTCTCTGCACGGTCAGGGACTAACTCCCCGGGCCCCAGCCTGGTTCAGCGCCTCACCTCATTTCTGTTATGATTTGCGTATCCTTCACTGCAGCCCACTCCTTCACCACAGTGTGTGACTCCTGACTGATATCCCCTGAGTAGTCTCTCCCAGCAGTGGCATGAGGGCCCAACGGTCTTCCCTTCTCTCTCACCTCCCTGACATCATGTAAGAGCAGCACTGAAATCCGGCCACAACCAGCTCATCAGGCGTTTCCCACTTTGGAAAAGTCAGCGTTTCTACTGGCTCTGCCAGTACCCTCCCATAGGTACGGGATCATGCCACTGGCAGCTCCAATCCCCTCCTCGTTCTGTGGCCTTCTCCATTGCCTAGGCCCACCTGGCAGCGCACAGGGCAACATTGGCCTGCCCTGCGCCGCGATCAGTCTCCTGCCCTCCGAGATCCCCGGCCCGCACCAACTTCTGCCTCGCCTTGGGCACTTCTGCAGTGACCTCTGACACGGAGGCCATGGCCGCAATCAGTCCCCCTGTCTTCCAGCCTCTGGGTGCTCTGGCAGGCCCCTTCAAAGGCTCCGATCCTCATGGCGCCTGGAAGCACGGCGTCCTATGCCACCAAGACTGCTCTCCGTTGTCTGCTCCGCAGTTCCTGTCTTCGCTGGTGGATTACGCCGCACTCGCTGCTTATCCTGGGACTCTCATCTCTCTCCGGTTGCCGCCAGACTGCGGGCAGCCATCTTGCGTAAGCACCGCCGGCATTTGCACTTTTAAATCACCCCTCCTCCGTTGTCACCTAGTCCTCCGGTTAGGCAAATTAGGCTCCGGGGTCACCTCCGGCATGTCCGGCCCCCACCATTGTGCCCCCAGGACACGGCCATCACTGCTAGAAACAGGATAAATGGGTCGACGGGCGCGGAGCTTTCCGCTCACATGTCCGCCATCATCAGCCTTCAAGCTACACCCCGAGAGAAATGTTGTGTTTTTTGTGTTTTTTTCCCATTTTAGACCTGCAATACTTTGAACTGCAGTGTTGAATTTTATTGCAAGATAGTTGCTCCATGTCCCTGGAAGGTGTTAGGAATTTTAGTTCCTGCATGAAATTCTAGCTGCTTTATACTGGTTGCTGAAAAAACCTATGCGCATCTGGTACTAAGGAGCAGTGGCGTTATGATGCTAGTGTATTTGTGTTGAATGGATTGATTTATAGAGGAGAGTGCATATTTACGTTGTTGCATGCTTTCTTGGTGCCGGAGGGAAAAGGGGTTATAGCTAAATGTCTTATTTAGTATTTACTTCAGTAGCACGGGGAGAATCTTGCTCGGTTTTCCTACTGGTACATTGGTTTGTCCAGCGCCCTGTATTCTGTATTTGTAAGAAATGAAGTCATTTATTTTTTATTAGTGAAATTTGTTGCATAGGGGATTCTGCACAAGCAGAATCCCCTATGCGCTATGTGCTGTGTTAATCATTCACCTTAAATGTTTTTAAACGTTTTTTGTGAATGTCGTGCCAAACCTCCGCTGATGATTCCTGTTGATGGGGAAATAAGGGAGGCTTGGTATGATAGGCCTACACTGTGTTTTTGGGGAGCAGAGGTGTAAAGTTGCCAATCTTTTATAGGTCTCGCCTATTGACCTCTTTAGATGTCTCACCTCTCTATTTGCCTACCCCCCCCCCAAAAAAAAATCAAAAGGAAAATACTACGCATGTACACACATAGTTCCAGCTCTCTTAATATATTGGCGGTCTTGCGCTGAGCGTGATCGCATCTTTTCTTGATAGCATGTGCCCACTGGCATTCCTATGGAGCCGTGGTTGGCTCTCAAAGTTGGCCATATGATAAATAATTCTAGAAGATTAAATCCTTGTTTCCTTGTATCAATTTTATTTCTTATGGGAAAGGATGTTTAAAGCCTAGGGAGTAATATGGGACTGAAACTACATTTTTTGTCACGGTTGACAGTCTAGTAGGGTTTCTGTGAGTCTGTGTGTACTGTGTTTTGTGTTTTCATATTTGCCCATGGAAAGATTTTATTTTCTACCCAGTTAGCCAAAACATGGGCTTCTTTAAAAGGAATGATCGGTTCCCCAGAGGCACGAAACTCATCATAGAACACAGTACTGGCAATGGGCAATCTCTCTCCCATGTAGGTTATAGTTGTGTTTGATATACAGGAGCACTTTTTATCATGGCAAACTTTGAATTATCCTAAGAGGGTGTAGCCGGCATCATGAGTCCGCAAAACTATATATAACTTAATAAAACAATAGAAGGAGCTTTTATGTATTAGCATACCATATACAAAATGGCCGAGTTTTAAGGGTTATATGACATAACTAGTTTGTCATTGATGTAAATCAGTGATAAATATGTATTTCACACAGAACTGTACATGACAAACCTTAGAAACAAAAAACCTCTCTACTTCAAGTAATCTGACCTGAGCCATGTTGTCAAAGATACCTTAGAAGTGTTTGGGTTTTATCCAGTTAATGTGTATGGTACCTCCAATAATTACAGAGTTGATACATCACAGTGGATTTTAATACTGGGTTAAACTCTTCCAGAGTGATAGTTAAGTCATTCCTAGGTCTGGCACAGACATCATTTGCTGTCTGAAATTATATGTAATAATACACAGAGCTGCACATTTTCACCCCCCCCCCCTCATATGTTGCAAGTCATTTACATTTTGGATCAACTGATGTTGTCTTTTATAGTGCTGAACAACTCGATCCTATAACTCCTATAGAACAGATTGAGTCGAGATTTAAGTTTGAAGGAAGTTCTTGATGAATTACGGGCATGAATAAAACCATTATCCCCCCATGAATGGCAGCAATCTTTAAACATCTCCATGAACTTAAGATGAACAATTGTTGTTGAACACAAACACTAGTTTCAGTGGCGATATATTGGGTTTCTCTTATGGATTGAATATGGAGAGCCTTTACTTAGAGAGGTAAAAGAAAATTAAAACTTAAATATTATATCAAACCTAAAAAAAAAATGGTACCTTACATTAAATTGCATACGTACTGCTATTTTACAAGAGAAGAGTACTGAGTAAATTAGGTTATCAAGAAAAGTTTTTGAAACTCCACATTCAACAGAAACAATTATTCTCCTATTTTGTCATGTTGTGAGATGCATGACTTTCTTCTTAAGACTACACATCTTAGGGCGTGTTTATGTTTCCAACCTGTGAAATATTGTAAATAAATGTTTCACAATGCAACATAAATAAATATAACATTTATTTAACCATCTAGCTACAAATCGTGCATATGCTTTTTTCTGTGTAATATTTTTGAGTATCGCATCATACAGCATCTTGTAACAAGCGTAATAAATTGGCACAATCTATGTAGATACATTTGTCCCACTTTCCTCATATAAAAGCTTTCATCCCTTAGACATAGAAATAATACAAAAATGAAAGGTAAACTCCAAACCAACATTACGTACAGTTCGATCACATAGCCCCAGTTAGCATCCTCCTGCGTCGCATGATGGTCATTTTCCAATTGACCCCAGTGTCCTATCCATTCCATGTAGTTCCCACCCAACTGTGCTTCCATACATATCATTTTCACAGCGTCATCAAGAGTGCTTGTCAGTCCACTGGCCTACACGTCTTGTGCGCCCCTTTTCTGTATACTTGCACCCCCTGCCACTTCATCTCCATCCTCTTACACGCTCAGAGACCTATTTCCCATGAGACCTGACCAATCTACCAGATCATCCTCCAGTCTTTCATCCCTAGGGGCCTATTTCATATGTTAATTTTTTAGGTCTCACGCCTAGCGGTGCACTGCGCAGCACAAGACATTTTGTAAGAGAAAAACAGGGTATGTAAGCTGACTTAGGAATCGCACACGCTCGTGCATTTCCTTTATAGCTCCCCCATTGGCCTTTGTTTGCGTCTTATTCTAAAAGACTGCACGCAATTGGTCCCAGGCGGGAGCATTGCTCCTCCCATGGCCTTTTGGTGTCTGTTACGCGATTGGTGCACGTAATAGACACCAATAGGCCATGGCTCGCAGTGGCGCGCGCCCGCGCACGTTTGAACGTTGTTTTTCCTGTCGACTTGCACAGTTGTCTTCAGATACACAGCAATGCCGGACGGTAAGGGCAGGGATTTCTGCTAGGGAAGCTTGCTCTTCTGCTGAAGGTGTTTTTGTTGTCCACAGGGAAGTTTGCATTGCTATAGATGGTGTGTTTGTCTATAGATATATGTACATGTCAGGGAGGTTGCCCTGCCGCTACCCTGCTCTAACTGTTGGTGTGGGTGTTTTTATTGTGTATGAACAGGGAAGCGTACTCTGCAGTAACCATCGTGTGCATATGTGTGTGAGGAAACGTTTCACTAATGCTAGCTCATATATTCTGTATGTGGAAAACGTGCCCCCCCCCCTCTTCCTATGACCTGCTCTATTCACTTGGAATGCATAACGTAGGTGTTTTCTGTCCTGGGTTTTCACCGTGGGTTCACTACAGCACTCGTTTAGTTTCCTTCCTGCGAGTAAAGGCTGATTGCAGTTCTGGCCCTGCTGAGAACTATTGCTGTGTCTGTGCTGTGTTTTTTGAGTGACCCATTTTTACAGTGCCGCATTCCACGTGTTTTGTGACTGATGAACAACTGCGGTGCTCGGTGTATTGACTGAACCCAAGCCAACAGCCCGGGAGGATGTGGTGCAAAAAGTGGACAGCGAGGACTCGGATGCCAGGAGTCCTAAGGTAGTCATGCAGACTAACGGGTGGGAATGTCAATGCTGCACTCTGCACAACACCCCTGTTGCACACTCCTGCTCGGCCTGTGGTGGGCCTTGTAAGCTCTCGCTGCCCAAGATACACCGAGGCACTGGTGGTCCCTGAAGTGATAGCCCCTGTTGGATTTCAGATAGTGGCGGCTGGGCACAGCCCACTGCCCCCACAGATAGTAGTGACCCCAATGGTAGCATTGCCACTTCCATGGAACTTGAAGTCCCAAAGCAACCTTCCTTAGCCCACTTCTCTCCTGGTCTGCAGAACAACCCTGTACCACGTAGCCGCTGGGACGTGCCTCCTTTGATGCAACCGTTGGCACCTGATGTTTCCCAGCCCACACTGCAGGCTCCCTGTGGGCAGAAGAGCCTGAACCGTCCCATTCCAGCCCCACGATTCCAGGAACTGAGTGCCAGCAAGCGTCTCTGTGTCCTTGAGGAGGAGATAGAGGCCTCTCCTTCACACTGGACTTGTGGCACATGCTCTTTGCTGAACTCTTCGGATGAAACCAAATGCAAGATCTGCGGAGTTCATTGAGGCATTGATCTCATTGACTTGACTGGAGACACCGTGCGGTTTACCCCTTGCAGTCCCTCCAGGCCAGACTTCTCAAACTGGTCATGCTCCAAGTGCACTCTACGGAACCCCACCAGCACCCATAAGTGCATGGCCTGCCACTGTTCCAAGCTGCAGGGCTTCCAGGAGCAAATTGTTCCTAGTGAGCCCAAAGCAGTTGCCCAGAGTGCAGCCAGGATTGAGGAGGGACTGCAACTGAACCGCCATGCGGCACCAAAGCCATGTCTCGCAGGCCAGCGCAATGTTTTCCCGTCCCAGAGCAACCTGGCCAGTGGTCCTGCCCAGCCTGTATGCTTCTCAACGGCCTGAAGTCCAAGCACTGTGCAGAGTGCCACACACCACAGCAGTATGTGATGCAGGGCAAAAGACTCAAGCCTCTCAAGAGGAGGGAGAGCATGCATGTGGAGAAGCGCCGGCAGACAGATGAAGGCGAGGCCAAGGCTTTGCGGGAGAACATTGTCAGCTTGTGTCGAGAGGGGAGTGCAGAACCATGGCATAGTCTTTACTTGCAGTGAGGTAACTTGTGTGGGAAGTTGATGTGGGGTAGCTTCTTGGCATGCAGAGGAGATGAATCTTTAAGCCTGTAAGTCTTTGGTTAGTACCTCAGAGTGAATGGAAACCTCTACTCGTGTTTCAAGTGGAGATTATAGATGGAGAGTCTTTGGGTTTTAGGTCCTGGGAGGTCTTGCTGCATCCTACTGTTTAGAGTTAGTGTCACAGAGCTGGGAGCCCTTCAGTCATGTGGGGGTCATCGCCTGCCAATCAGGTTGTTCAGTTAGATCATCTCTGGGGCCCCTCTCTCTGCATTGAAAAGAGTCACATAGGCAGTGTGGAGAACACTTGCTAAATCAGAGCCACCTAAAAAAACATGGCTTTCAACTAAAGTTCACACTTATATTACTGTAGAGCTCAGTAGTGACCAAAGCATTTTTCTTTGAGTAAGTTAATCTTGATGTATTTAATGGTGCCTTTGCGATATGTTTATTTATAATGTCTTTCAGACGAGTTGGCTCCACTCCTGTTCACAAGCACTAATGCAACATGCAGTTCATTTGCCCTTCAGTGCTTTCTAATGGGGGGGGGGGGAGATCTTGTGTGGCCTGTGGTTGTGACTGTCTTTGCAGACTCTTTTCCCAACTCAACAATCAACACTGATCCTACCACGTCACTTCCACCTTCCAGTGCGTCACTTGCCTTTAATGTAAAATGTTTCGAATGAGGGTGCGCCCTATGCTGTGAAGAGTTAAACGAGGACCAAGAGATCCGTATTCACTGGATTCTCAAGTTCTAAACCTTAGTTTCGTCAGTTTTTCTTGAGGTAATTCCACTTTAAGTCACCCTTTTTCGAAAGTGTATCAACCCTGACATGTCCATTTTTATCATTTCTAGTTTTGCTTTGACTAATTATCAAGCCTTCAGTGGCCTCGTTGAAGCCCCTAGTTGCCACTGATGTGGCTACTCATGGATTTGAGAACCCCTCGCTCGGTGTGTCCGCATGGACAATCTGTGAATCCCTGCCAGCCTATGAAAGGTCGTAAGTAAAATTGCGGGGTGATACTAATGGCAGAAGGACCAAGCTTGGGCAGGTAGAAGTGTATCTGAGATTCTACCACAGTAGTGTACACCATACTCTTGCTTTGTTTTATTTGTGATGGATGCTCTTATTCCTCTTCTCTTTGTGTGAGTATGTTGATCTTGTGCTTCTTTGGGCTTGGGGCATTTAGCTCTTGTCTCCTCTTAGTCACTGTGCTCTTTGTCATTTATTGAGCACGCAGCGTCCACTGGTATGGCCTACAAGTACTGCTGCATTTTCCAAGGATTGGGTCCAAGCAGGGCATTTATATTTTTATTTGTATAGCCTTGCCATTGACTGCTTTACGTGAAACAAGTGGTTACTGTAGCGCATTCTCAGTGAACTTACATTACATCTGGAAAGTCTGAGATGTTCATCTTTAAGGTAGATCTAAACAAGGTGTGCATGTTTGCCTACAGTGTTAGGCTACTGTTACCAGGAACCAAAGAGTTGGATTGTGTATGCAAATACCAGAGATGTGCTCCGATTGTGCCCTGCTGACCTTTACATGGCCTCTCTGGCTCCCAAAAAAACAAGCATTTGCAATGCAATAGGTCTCGCATTACGGAAAGTTTGAGCTATTGGCTTTGCATTATTGTTTGCAACAGCAATAGCTCAAACTTTCAGTAATGCGAGACCTATTGCATTGCAAATCCTTGTTTAAATGAATGTTTATGGAAACATTACAGGAGCTTTATCCAGTAAGATGTCTTGCACACATTTTTTACTGTAAACAAATTTGTTGCTGACAGGCTGGATCATCAGTTTAGGTTGTTAATAGGTAGCTGAAATCTTAACTCAGCTGCTGAATAAAGAAGCTGAGCACGAGACCAATGCAACACATGGAACTGTTCAACATCTTGACAGATGATATAGCTGTTGTTCCTTAGAAATGTGGCCTGTGTGTCGAACAAATAAGTGATGTGTTATGAACGCGCCTGTGGTGCTATTATAGATTTACACAATACAGTTGGTTGCAGGGGTATATATTTTTAAGTAGCCTTTTCTTATCGTTATTGCTTTGAATCCACATGGCTTTAGGTACTCCTGAATTTGACATTTCCCCAGACATACAATGAAGAGGTTGAAATTGCTCAAAATCCTTTTAGAATTCCTAAAGTAGAAACATTTATGAGAAAGTGATGCCGAGATCTTTCATAATGTCTGTGTTAGGGAACACACAGAAAGGTCTAGTAGAAGTATAGTTACCTGTTCAAGTTTATACTTGAGGAAAAATGGTTTGCATAGTGTTATAGGGTACCAGCCAATTGAACAGCATTGGTTGTTGGGAATAAATATAGGTGAGGGAGATGACGTGTTGCATGTTGGACCTTCAAGGCAGACCTACATCGAGAAATATAAAAATGGAAATGGGTATTTTACAGACTCGCCGGTGGACCCAAGGGCAAAGTGGTATGGAAGAAGGAAAAGTTGATAGGTGATATGTTAAGTCATTTGGTGAGCAACCTGTGTGATTTATGGCCTCTCTCATGAGGAGAAAATTGATGTTCTGCATATTATTAAAGAGCAAGTATACATGAAGTGAAGGAGGTTCACCAGACTCAAAGAGCAATAACCGAGCAATGTGGCGGGTGGTTTGACAGAAGCAAGAAAGTTTAGACCTTCTGCATGCAGTATGTGAGTTTGAGTGTATCTGGTTACTGTTGGTAAGCAGTAGATTAGAGATTAATAAATACTTTGTAGAGGACAGCAAGTAAACTTAGTGTTGGTAACTGGAGATCAAATTATGCCTAATGAGATATAACACATTAATGTGGTGGTGATGGCTTTCTCAACTGACATAAGCAACTACTGGGGCAAACCAATCTGGAGAAAGCCGCATTTGTGCATTATACTTTTGATAAGTCTTTTGATAATGGTCAGAGGAGATAGAAAAGGAGGAATGATTGTAATCTTCTTGTAAGTAGTAAGAAAATCTAAAAGATGAAACATTCGTTCAGGGGTGGAGGAAGTTGAGTTAAATTATTTATAGAGCACTGAAGTGGGCTCAGGACTAAGCCTTGAGAAACCGTTCCAATTGGAGAAGTGAATGGGTGATTTAAGGAGGATGAAGAAACACAAAACAAGTGTTTTTGACCGAATCTGTGACTGGGATGGTGGCAGGAGAAGATATGAGATAGCTGGTAGACTGTGCCGAAATAAGTTGAAGGGGTTGAATACAGAACAGTAGGGCTTGAAGTTGGACATGCAAGTGTAATTTCCTTAGAACTGTAGGCCCAAATATCTCTGGTTGAGAAAAGAATTGCTATAAAGGTGTAAAGAACAGTACAGTTAAAACAATCTATTGGTCATTTCAATTGAAAATGTGTTGTCTGTAATGGCAGTGTGCTACCACATCATACATACTCTACTTTACCCCACTCCACTCTGCTCTGCACCACTTCACTCAACTCTGCACTACTTTCCTCCACACTATACCAATCCACTCTATGCTATTCAACACTGTACCATTCCTCTCCTCTCTGCACCTCTCTGCTCTGTGCCTCTCCGCTCCTCTCTGCACCATTACGCTCTAATCTACTCTCCACTACTGCCATCCACACCTCTGCACTGTACCCTGTACCGCTCCATTCTACAGCGCACCACTCCACTCTTCTCTGAAGCAATCTACTCTGTCACTCCTCTCCAATCTATGCTGCGTTACTCTCCTCTGCGCCACTCTACTCTAGCCCAGTGCACTATATTCTGCCCACTGCACTCTGCCAGTGAACTTAACGCAATGCACTCTACACCACTTTACTCAAAACCAATGCACTCTATGCCGGTCTACTCTGCACCACTGTGTTCGATGCCACAGCTCTCTATGCCACTCTTTGCCACGGCAGTCTGCACCATTCTACTGCACTCTATGCCACTACACTCTGCCTCTTTACTCCCGCCAGTGCACTCCACGCCACTACTCTACTACACTCCACTCTACCCTGCACCACTCCACACCTCGCCACTTCACTCTACTCTTAACCAATCTAATTTGCACCACTGAATTCTGCTCCACTGCACTCAGCACAATACTGCTCTACACCACTGCATTCTATGTCACTCTACTCTTACCCGCGGCACTCTCCATCAATGCACTCTACACCACTTTACTCAAAACCAATGCACTCTCCGTCACTGTGCTCTATGCCTCTCTACACCATTGTACTCTGCGCCACTGTGTTCTACTCTGCACTACTATAGTCTATGCCATTTCTTTTTGCGCCGTGCTACTCTGCGCCGTGCCACTCTGCACCGTGCCAATCTGAAACAATCTACGCCATACACTCTATGCCTCTTCACTTCCACACTGTGCCACTGCACTCTACACTATTCCATGTCACTACACTCTACGCCAATGGGCTCTAAACCACTTTACTCAAAACCATTGCACTCTATGCCAATCTACTCCTTACTTCACTCTAGGTCACTTCACTCCAGGCCACTGTACTCCATGACTCCAATCTACAACACTCCAAGACACTCCACTATGACGCTCTACTCCAATAAACTCTTCCCCACTCTGACACTCGATTTGTTTATTTGCAAAGTTTTATAGAGAGCTAGCTAGACCCGGAGGTATCCGAGCGCTTTACATGAGGATCAGCGAGTTACAGGTTACATAATTACATAAATTACAGGAGCCAAGTATAGACATATGAGAAAAACCTGAGATTAAAAATAATATGAGTTGGTAGCGTGTAACATAGCCAAGACACACGTCTTATGGGGAATGAAAGGTAAAGGGGGAATGGTAAACATGGTTAAGGAATGCGGATAGGCAGACCGGCAAGGGGGAAAAGTATTTCAGGGGGAACAAAGCAGTCAAAGTGCAAGAAAGACAAAATCGACCTGAGTATCGGTGAAAGTATATGAAGGGAGGGCTGTGGGAGACCATGGAGAAGGGGGGGGGGTGGACTAAAATAAAAAGATAAATCAGGCAGATAAGGAGCAGCCCAGTAGCAAAGAGGATAGGTCGAAGCTGCCATGATGGAGGACCCAACAGGAGCCCAAAAGGGCAGGATATACAAAATGAAACAAAAAACAATAAAGGTAGCTGACTACACGGTTCAACACAGGGCTGGAGAAGGGGAGGCAGCCAAAGAATCACGGAGGGAGGAGGCGGGGAGGGAAGGAAACACAGCAGAGAGATGAGGAAAACAATGTCCGGCTGAGTAGGTGACGGCCAAGGGGATGAACGAGAGCCAAACTCCTCTATTGCTCTATAGGTCAGCTCCAACGGGCATCGGCCAAGGGTTGCTCAGGCTCCTCGGTAAGTACAGATAGTTATGGTTTCCGACCAGGGGGCACTGTCAAAGTTCCATCGAAAGCACCAGTCCCGATGTTACTCGGAAGCGCCGTCCGCCTCGTCCTCCAGCTCGCCCCCCAGGTTAAGAGTGGTGAGAGGAGAGGTGGAAGGGACAGTTTCAAAGCCTGCAGATGCATCATGGGAGGCCGCCATATTGTTAATAGCATTTGCGTGCAGCACCCGAGTTTGTAATTTGGGATTACTACAGCTCCCAGGAGATTCGCGTAGGCGCTGTATGTGCGATGGTCTCCTGTGGTATAGCCGAGTTGGCGCTCCACGAGTGGTCTCACTTCTAGGGATCGTTGGCGTCCTCCATATTAGAGACGGGCAACAGTAAGGCGATGATGCGCCAGTTGTGTTGTATTAAGGCGCTTCACTCTGTTATTGATAGCCATTGGTTAGTGATCGTGCTTGTATAGTGCTTTAGAGAGAGAATTACGTTGCTCCTTTTTTTAGTGGCCTCGCTATGAAAGATCGATTTATTTTTTTTTTTTTATTTTTTTTTTTTAGCATCCGCCATTTTAGGGTCAGGCAGTTAGTCGGGCAATGACTCGTCGTTTGAGTTATATAAAGAATTGTTTGAATGTGGCCCGCAAATTCAGTCTTTAGGCCCCAGACTCACACCGGGAAGCACCGGTGTTGCTGGTGCTGCTGGTGCTGCCGCCTCACCCCTGTTACTCACGAGAGGGCCAGTGCTGAACGGGCTCCAGCCGCAGGGGGACTGGCCCCCTGCAGGCCCCAAGACAGCACGACTGGAAGCTGCACCCCCGGGCTAGAGAGGATGGGACGAGGATCAATCACCGCCTCCCAGTGTCTCTCTGCTGGTTCATTCGTTGCGTGGATCTCCGCCTCTGTGCTGTGCCGACAGACTGCCGGATTGTAGTCCCGTTGTAACTCAGCCCCGGCTCTTACACACTTGAGAAGATGTGAGGTGGCCATGCCTGGACCAGTGGGCTTGGTGGCTTCTCCAGGTGCTCGGCTGCGCTGTTCCCTAGCAGGTTAGGCTTCACCCAGTCCCGGGACACGTAGCCAAAGCTCAGGAGCACGGGTTGGTGGCTGGGCACCTCCTAGGGCGGGAGAATTTCTCACCTAGAGGCTTGTTGCAGAATTTGTGAATTAGTGGATCAGAGGACCAGAAGACAAGGCCGCTAAGTGGTCTTGAATTAAGGTTCTCTCAGGCGTGGCAATACAATACTTGCCGTTTCTCCCATCTGTTGTAGGGTTATTGTCCTGGGGTATCGGTAGATTTTGCATTCAGTGTTAGTAGCGTAGCGGGTTAAAGTACCTACTGCGTGAAACTGCGGAAATCTGGGTGCAACGTCTAGATTACAGGTTGAAATCACGAAGGGGTTATTTCATTGCTTCATCCTTTCCTTATAACCTTAATTAAAAGCACACTACAATACAGAGCAACAGTGTTGTGGAACTTAATACAGTATACACGAAAGTGTGTATTAAAATCAGCATTTGAAGACTGTTACTAGGTCCAGCATCTTTCAAGTTGAATATCCATCCGTGCCGTTGAGTCCAAGTCGAATATCACACGCCTTCGTCCGGTGTCTGGTGTCACTGGATCCCTCTTTCCAAACACCTCTCACCCATACTGGCACCTTAAACCTGCTTGGAAATGTCCCTCTCCCGCTTCCGAGTTGTCACTTTCTCCGAGCGCTGCTGAGGGCGCACATGAAGGCCGAGCCCACAGCCTCGAGCCATCCTCGAACCCTGGACACCACCACTCTACTTCACTCTACGCCAGTGCTCCACTCTGCGATGCTCTACACAACTCCCTTTACACCACTCAGGGCCACGTTACTCCACTCTATTCTACGACACACTATTCTGCTTCACTACTCCTCTCTACGCCGCTCCACTTTACTACACAGTGCCAATCAGTTCCACTCTACTCTACTACACTACACCACTCTATTCTATGACCATGTACTCCGCTCCATGCCACTCTAGTCTACACACCCTCTACGCCTCTCCACAACACTCTTTGCCGCTTTACGCCGCTACGCTTTATGGCACTAACTTTTAGCCATGCCGAACAGGAGCCACGCTGGTGTACAACATGGCTAAACCTATTAGCAAAACCAATAGCTCTTTCATAGGCGATACATATTGTCTTTGCCATTGCTTGTTTTACGATATAAGGTCATCCATTGAATCCGTGTCATATTAAAGGAACTGTGCAGAAGTAGATACGTTTTATCTTAAAATGATCCCCTCTGTACGTTACATAATTTGTGGTTCCTATGATATACTGTGGGCTGCATGATTGAGAGAATTCACTTATAGTTTATACTGTGCATTCTTGACTATTCCTCTATAGCTTACCTTCATGTGAATAATCCCCCAAATAGTGCCACCTTCTAATAGGTTATGATTTTCTAAGTTGTACTTTAGTAGTCTGCCTCCTAGTTAAAAAGCATTGCGGACATTGTAGTTATCATATCAGGGTAGGTGGAGAGCAGTTGCAATCAAGCGTTCCTTAGGTTAAGATGCATCACAGTACAAAGAATAATGCTTGTCCCTACTGGTTGCCATTTGTGTTATGCTTGAGAATTTTATTTTCCTTGGTCACAGTGTTTTTCAATTAAATGTTGCTTATCAGAAGTAGAAATTCAAAAACAAAATGTCAGTACTTGTTAAGCTAGAAATCTAAAACACTGAATTAGAAAATTTGTAGGATTCAGATACCTTTCTAGAAGTTGCATTGTTTCCTCTGGCATTTATGCTCTTCTTGAAATATTTCTCATATAAGAATACCAAAAACGATTTGGTCTCAATTAATTTGTTCCTACTTTGTATTTTGGGGTCCTCCCTTCTTTGTATTTTGGGGACCTCCCTTATAAATAATAAAAAGGCCACTGCTCAGGGGAATCACTTGATATTTCTACATTTTTGTTTCAATGTAACCACAATTTTTCATAATTTAATTTCTAAAATATTTCTTTCCATTACATTTTAGACTTGTCTTGAGAGCAGCCTGGGTGATGGACTCAAAACTGACCGTCTGGAAGGAGGAAGGGTTAATCATGTTGAACGAAGGTTGAAAACAGACGTTCCTCCAAACTTTATAAACGGGTCCTGCGAGGAAATGGGAAGCAAAATGATCATGGAGGCAAAAGAATGGATAAACGGCCATTCAATGGATCAGAATGCAAATGAAAAGCTTAACTGGGGGGCTGCCATGCCTGTATTGAGTCAAGCAGTAGTTCCTAACAATGCCAATCTTGAGGATGCTAGAAACTTGGTTGCGTTCTCTGCAGTAGCTGAAGCCATGTCATCTTATGCCATGCCAGTATCTTTACCCCAATCACAACTGTCCATGCATTTGTATGAGAAGTTCAACTATGAAATGGGTAGAGATAGTGCTGGTGTTCCACCACTTTCAGTCTCAAATAAGTTGGCAACTGCTGAGGAGCTAAACTCATTCAAAACTGCTCTGACCCTGGCGAAACATGGCGTGAAACCCCCAAACTGCAATTGCGAAGGTCCAGAATGCCCAGACTATCTTGAATGGCTGGAGAAGAAAATACAGTCTGCCATCCGCGAAGAGCCAAATCCATCTCATCCGCTCAATCAGGTACATAATGTGCCTCCAGGGAAAGCAGACCTTCTAGATCATGTACCAGCTATAGAGAACATTCTTTCACAGTGCTCTTCAAATCCCCTTCCCTTCTCTCAAAGTGCACTGAGCATTGCAAAGGAGAAAAACATCAGTCTTCAGACAGCCATTGCAATTGAAGCACTTACTCAGTTGTCATCTGCTCTTCCACAACAGTCGGGGGAAGTTCCTTCTCCCCACAATGGCCGTTTACAAACCTTCTCATTGCCTTCACAGCATCATATGGTACACCCAAACCCTTCCGACAGCGCCAAATCTCATGTTTTACCCATGTGCAATAATGACATGTTTGTCAACGACCTCACTCAACCATACATTGAAAAGAAGTTGATGCAGATGTCACATGCTCAAATGCTAGCCTCGTGGGAACAAGTGAAGAAAACTGATCAAGAACTGTCGCACTACATCCCTGATCACAACCTCTTAAATCCACCTAGCTTGTTCAATGACCCTACACCAATCAAAAAGGAATTTTCTACAGATTGGGGTGCAGACGTCAAAGCTAAGAACAATTTGTGGGATCTAAATTCTGAGCAGTGTCCTTCAGATGGTGACCCAATGAGTGGTTTAAAACAGCTCTTAGGCGATGCAAATGATTTTATCAAGTCCGAATTTAAGAGACCGGACGTTTTTAATAGTAAATTAAAAACCATTAAACCCAAGCTTGAGCCCCAAGCCCCAAATTTGAACAATGGTTCTAACAATATCTATAAGTTGACAGCTGACCAGCAGTTGTCTCAGCTTTTACAAGAAAATACTTTTCATAAAGAGGGGCCAGTTCTACATCAGCAGAACATGCACCATAAAAGGCATCTTTTTCAGGATGAGAACCTACCCCTACCCAATTTACCGGAGCAGCAAAACTGGTGGATTCCCAAGTCTGAAAATACACTCCAAAACCACACTGAAAAGTCTGCAAAAGAGGGGAAAAAAAGACCACAGTCACCTCCGCTAGGCCAGGTTGAATTAAAGGCCAAACAGCATAAGAAAGCAGTAATTCAGATTAAGAAAGCAAAACAGAAAGATACTAATTCTGAATGTTTACCCATGATCCAAATACAAGAGGAAGGGTTTGATAAATCCCAAAGTACAGAGAATCATTCAAATGAAATTCAAACAGATCAGCATCTTTCTGAAATTGGCATTAAACAGCTTCTCCCCTCTCCATCACAGCTCAGTTCACAGTCTCTGTTGCAAAAACAGCTTGAAAGTAGCGATGTTTCAGGCACCCAAGAAATGTGCACTCCAAGGCCGTCTAATGCGGAAGAAACTCAAACCCAAGGTGACACCAATGTTTCAAACTACACCTCTTGCTTGTTGACTTCTCAGTTGAGCAGCAGTTCTAAACCAGATGAAATGATGACCAAACAGGTAAATGTGGACTCGCTGCCAATTCAAAATGAAATGAACTCCGTGGATGCCAAATTTCAAGAGTTAATAAGAGAGTTTGAAGCAGAATTTGGAGAGGACTTTTCTTTAGTGAATTCCACACTCCCATCACAAAGCACTGAAGGACTCGGGACAAAGGTGACCTCGTATACCTCTTCTCTTCCCCTCACTCCAAAACCAACCAACACTTCTCCTTTATTTACCCAAGCAACCTCTTTTGCAAATTCCACTTCATCCTCTGATTGTGTATATACAACGGTTTCCACATCTCAAGCAATTTCTCAGCATTTGTTTTCAGCTAAATCTCCAAAGCAGGTTAAAATTGAATCCTCTGGTGCTTTGACGGTGCTGTCTACCACTTGCTTCTACCCTGATGAAAGTCAAGATGCAGATCCTTTTCTTGATTCTACGCCCACAAAAAATGAACCCTTCATCCCATCTTTGAGTGGATTTTTGGAATCCCCGTTAAAATATCTGGATTCTCCAATTAAAAGCTTATTTGACACTCCATCTAAGACGGCTCAAGCAGAATTTCCAACCTGTGACTGCGTAGGTAAGTTAAATTTTTCTTTTATTTGGGAAAATATCTGTGTTAAAGTCACGGTCCATCTGCAGCATTGTTTGTTGGACTTCAAAGGTCAACTTGTAAACAAATTTCAGAGCTCCCGCCAACAGGTTTGAGGTTGATTTAGTGAAAGTTGATACTTTTACATCTGAAGTCTTATATGGCTTGGCCAACAATTGGTAAGAACACAGTTAAAGTAGGCTAGTCTATTAATTTGTGTTCCTTTTTATTATTACTGCTGTATGACTGTGCAGTCTTCCACTGAAAACCAATCAAGGTTCTAAGAACAGTTTGATTAAAACTGGACTTCGGCATTGTCCTGACTAATGTGATTTACTTGTGACTATTCCATGCAGGCTTTTTTTTTAACCACCTTAGTTTTATCAATAAAATGGCAGGAGGTTAAAAGGCAAATCACACTAATTGTATTGTCAATTGGTTAGCACTTAAATACTCCTTTAGTGGCTTAAAATGCTGTCTGTGTTTTCAAGTAGGTATTGCATTTGTATCATTTATATAGAACTTAATACCCCCTGATGAGGTTGTGAAATGCTCCTTTTTAGGTCTCACCTACACAGCGCGTATGCGCTGCGTAGGAGAGCCTTTAGCCGTCGCTCTGCTCATTTTCAAGCACACACTCGTGCTTGTGGCGGCACCCACCTTGCGGGAGTGAGCAGCGGCGTGCCACAAGCACGAGGACAGTGGTTGAAAAGTGAGAACTGCGCGCGCACGCACCACTCCCGAAAACAGCTGCTGCTTGTTAATTACTGCAGCGCGCACGGCGCACACCACTCGCGTGTTTAGCTGCTGCTTGTTTTTCTTGCGCATGCCCGCCCGTTCAAATGTGTGGTCTTACTGATTCAGTGTAAGAGGGTTTGTTGAACCTAGTTACCCAGTTGCATGTCTGCTGCTCTAGCCGCTAGACCACATAATCTCCCAGTATAAATAGCGATCACAAAAGTGATATTGGTAGATTTTTTGAAAGCTGAAACACTCCACAAAATGCAAACACGTATTGTTTTCACCTGACATTGTTGGATTACATCCAAATTGTCCATTCTGTGCATTCTGCTGTTTGCTTTCCTTCCACCCTTCCTCATGTTGCAATGTACTCCCCCCCCCCCCCCCTAAAGTAAATGCATCTGAGGTAATTTGAACCCTTCCAAGCCAGCGTTACTCACCGTAGCATTCAAGCTCTCCGAAGGACTCTATAATGTGACCGGACCGTCTTTCAATATACCCTTGCGCTCCCTCTCTGTGCGCGCGCGCCCAGTCTGGGTAGATGAGAGACTGCTCTGACCGGCACGGACCGTCGCCTCACTGAAGGTGGTGATGACGTTGTGACCGAGAACCTCCAGGGGAGCAGTTCAACGGCCGCCATTGTCATGTGCTGGATCGAAGGATGCCTTTAAAATTGTTTCATTTCAGAATTTGCAAACAACACCCGCGTTTTCTACGGCTACGTCGTTAATCACTTTCTAATATCTATCACTCCTATAGTTTCTATTACAATTATGAAGTATGTTGTGACAATTGCTTCAAATCAAACAAACAAAACTGCATCTCCTAGAAGGCACTGTTGTCAAATGAAAGGCCTGGTTAGAAAAAATAGTGAGCTAATGACATGTTGATATGTTTTGAGCAAAGCTTGTACCCTCCCTCGCCTCGAGGCAAGGTCAAGACGTAGTTGCTCAGGGCACAGGGAATCATCTACATTGGTCCTTGGTTGAGGTGGCAGTGCACTAAGTCTGTGTCCACTTCGTCAATTGTTTTAGAAGCATACCTAGTTAGGGGTCAGATGTGTTGTACAGCACACCCAGCCCGGGATTTCTTAACCAACAACCCTGTATTGTGGGAGTTGAACCTCATCAATTTCAGTGCTGTGGCATAATTAGTGCAGGAGGTACAATGGCACAGGGGTCAAGGGGTCGTAGGTGGTGCCCTCCACTCCAATTATGAATGTTTTTGCTACCCATCTGGTTGGCACTGTGGCTCACTGCACCTACTTGTGTTGGGGCCCATGATATCCTTGCTACACGACTGTTAAATCTGCATTATTAGTATAGGAGTAAATTGTTCAGCATGCAATATGGTTCCTTACAAAACACAGAACTGGCTGCAGTGTCACATATACGATGCAAGCACGTGGTTCATATGTTGGAGAAATGGATAGCACTAGTTTGTGAGAAAGCAATTACAGTCTCTAAGAGAGGAGTTTGAGGGCGGTCAGAGTTTGAGAAAAAGCATTCTCATATTAAGCATTACTTGGTCACTGTGTCTCAATCTTTAAATGGGTTGATATTGAAACAGTTCCATTTCATGTCTTCTGAAGAACGATAGGTGGCTGAGCTCTGCCTGAAACGTTGTAACTAAGGAAACAGGCATTGGCATAGCCAATAGGTCTCGCCTTTAGGACCATAAGTGTTTAGTTATCCAGCACAATATCCATGGTGCACCAACATCAACTGTTGTATGGCTAAACACTTATAAGGTCCCAAAGGCGAGACCTATTGGCTATGTCAATGCTTGTTTGCCATGGTTTCAGAAGTGCCCTTAAAGTGCATTCTTGCAAAAGGCATTGGTTGTAGTTTGACGTACAAGGAAACCCTTGGGTGATGTATGTGAACTTTGAAGGTATGATATAATCATGGTTTGTCGAAACTTCACAATGCATGAGTTAGTGTGGCTAGTGTGAGAATAGATGTAGACATGCATGGAGTGCTTACCATCTATAGTGGGACTATCTTACATTGAAACAGCCATTCATGAGCATCACTGGCTCCACAGGGAATGCACCACAATAAAGTCCACCTTATAACCGGAATGAACTCTCATTGTGCACTATCCCCTTGGTGCCAATAGAAGGCCTCACACTCTAGAGGCACTGTAAAAAGCCACTAAGGGAGCACTCTATTGAAAGTACCCATAACCGACTTCAGCCAGCCCACTGGGGGCACGGTCAAGCCACCACGAACACTTACTGCAGTCCACCCTCTGTGGAAATGTACCTTTTTAGGGGTACACTGATGCAGGGTCACCCTTTTGTCCATGGGTTCAAAAACCAACAAAGTAGAGATCAGCACTGGAGTAGGAATAAATAACATGTTTATTAATCACTCATAAGTGGGACCACATCCACACAGCACTCTCAAGTGCTGCCTGAGGTAGTACACTGGCTTCACAAACCAGTGGCCTCTTTATACAGGTTTTGTGCAGTGTAAGCATGTGAACAGAAATAGGGAGAACAAGCTTTAGGAAGAATTATCAGCAAACAAGGACAGATGAAAACTACATGGTCAGCAAAGTGGGAGGGGGAACAGAAATGCTTATGGCAGCAATAGATGATTGACAGTTCGCATATGTACTGGCAGCTACAACTCTCAGCACGTACATTGCTTTTAGCTGAGTCAGGAAGTCAACTATAGGTAGCACAAGCAGAGTGAAAAGACGAAAGAATTACGAAGGAAACTTAAATGGATACCACAGCCAAAATGGCTGTAGCTTATGCCAAGTAAAATATTACACGTTTTCCACACCTCATGTAAATGGACAAATCCAACTAAGAAATTGAATCTATTATATGGTCTTCAGGTCTGAGTTGCATGGAGCAAATGCCATGTTGCATCATAGTATGACGAGATTTGTTGTTGCTCTTCTCTTTAACAGTGATACTTTGTTTATTGTTTGTATTTTACGGTGTAGAACAGGACAAGCTCTACATCGGATAAAGGGGTCTAGTAATTGTATCTCTTTATTTGCTTCATCTTTGAAGAGTATTACATAAACCTGTATCTGTCTTCTCTGTTAGCAAATATACACCCACAGACAATAGTTTGCCTACTGAGTAATTGTTTAATTCTCTCAGGAATTCATTCTTCATTATTATTTTTCCTCCTTTCATAAGACCAATGACAGGGGAGCTGACAGGTGCCCTTTTTGTACAACACAATGAAAACAGTTCCGAAACAAATGTTTGCAGCAACTTCTGTGTCTGGATTTGTATGCAGACAAACCTGTTTGCTCCCTCTACTTAAATCCTCCTCTCTATGCGGGATGATTTACCCTACTTTCTTTCTTATGCATCTCACTGCCTTTTCACTTCCTTGTTACTTTTGTCCAACATGCAAACCTCTGCCCCTCCCCACCACCCTCCCACCGGGTACTAGATTGTCCCATCCAAGCTTAAAGGCGTGTGATGTTTTTTCCTTTGGTCCAAGTTTGATCTGTATTTTTACTGACCGGCATATCCATGGCAACTTTTCATGATGACCTATTCTGGCCAGAGGCTCTGCAACCATTAATGTATTCTGAGTCATCATTGCGGTCTATCACAGATCTTGCCTTTTGGAACCCTCCTCACCGGATAATGAACAACATTCTGAATTGTTAATGGCAATGAAAAAAACTGATATACTGTGCACTCCCCACCAACATCGCCTATCTTTTGCAGTTGCAATAAATTCCAAAAAGCTTGCACAAGAATGAATTGGACGCAATTAAACTAGATCTTTTTGGCATGCTGTTGGCATATACAAGATGTAAGAGTGCTTTGGCGGAAGAGGGCATGGTCATTGAACACTGGTACTTGGACCTGGATATTGTTGAGTGTTAGAATTTATTCAGGGAGCCTTTTTGAAAAACTGTTCTTTCTTAACCCCACACACAACCCCAACACACACAACCCCAACACACACAACCCCAACACACACAACCCCAACACACACAACCCCAACACACACAACCCCAACACACACAACCCCAACACACACAACCCCAACACACACACACACACACACACACACACACACACCCACACACCACCACACACACCACCACACACACCACCACACACACCACCACACACACCACCACACACACACCACCACACACACACCACCACACACACACCACCACACACACACCACCACACACACACCACCACACACACACACCACCACACACACCACCACACACACCACCACACACACACCACCACACACACACCACCACACACACACCACCACACACACACCACCACACACACACCACCACACACACACACAACCACACACACACAACCACACACATCTATCTATCACCCTCACTCTGTCCATCTATCGCCCTCACTCTATCTCTCTGTCTATCTATCGCACTCACTCTATCTTTCTATCGCACTCACTCTTTCTATCGCACTCACTCGGTCTATCGATCTATCGATCGTCCTCACTCTGTCTATCGATCTAGACATCGACCTCACTATTGCCCTCACTCTATCTGTCTATCTATCGCCCTCACTCTATCTATCGCCCTCACTCTATCTATCGCCCTCACTCTATCTATCGCCCTCACTCTATCTATCGCCCTCACTCTATCTATCGCCCTCACTCTATCTATCGCCCTCACTCTGTACAATACAGAGCAACAGTGTTGTGGAACTTAATACAGTATACACGAAAGTGTGTATTAAAATCAGCATTTGAAGACTGTTACTAGGTCCAGCATCTTTCAAGTCGAATATCCATCCGTGCCGTTGAGTCCAGTGTTGCTGTGCCGGCGCTGCTTTGAAGCTTCCTCCCCTGCCTCTGGGTCACGCACACGCCTTCGTCCGGTGTCTGGTGTCACTGGATCCCTCTTTCCAAACACCTCTCACCCATACTGGCACCTTAAACCTGCTTGGAAATGTCCCTCTCCTGCTTCCGAGTTGTCACTTTCTCTGAGCGCTGCTGAGGGCGCACATGAAGGCCGAGCCCACAGCCTCCCCAGAGCCTCGAGCCATGCTCGAACCCTGGACACCACCACTCTACTTCACTCTACGCCAGTGCTCCACTTTGCGATGCTCTACACAACTCCCTTTACACCACTCAAGGCCATGTTACTCCACTCTATTCTACGACACACTATTCTGCTTCACTATTCCTCTCTACGCCACTCCACTTTACTACACAGTGCCAATCAGTTCCACTCTACTCTACTACACTACACCACTATCGATCTATCTATCAACCTCACTCTGTCTATCGATCTATACATCGACCTCACTCTATCTATCTATCGCCCTCTATCTATCTAACGCCCTCTAGCTATCTATCGCCCTCACTCTATCTGTCTATCTATCACCCTCACTCTATCTGTCTATCGCCCTCACTCTATCTGTCTATCGCCCTCACTCTATCTGTCGCCCTCACTCTATCTGTCTATCGCCCTCACTCTATCTCTCTGTCTATCTATCGCCCTCACTCTATCTCTCTGTCTATCTATCGCCCTCACTCTATCTCTGTCTATCTATCGCCCTCACTCTATCTCTCTGTCTATCTATCGCCCTCACTCTATCTATTGGTCTATCACCCTCACTTTATCTGTCTATCGCCCTCACTCTGTCTATCTATCGCCCTCACTCTATCTATTGGTCTATCACCCTCACTTTATCTGTCTATCGCCCTCACTTTATCTGTCTATCGCCCTCACTCTATCTGTCTATCGCCCTCACTCTATCTGTCTATCGCCCTCACTCTATCTGTCTATCGCCCTCACTCTATCTGTCTATCGCCCTCACTCTATCTGTCTATCGCCCTCACTCTATCTGTCTATCGCCCTCACTCTATCTGTCTATCGCCCTCACTTTATCTGTCTATCGCCCTCACTTTATCTGTCTATCGCCCTCACTTTATCTGTCTATCGCCCTCACTCTATCTGTCTATCGCCCTCACTCTATCTGTCTATCGCCCTCACTCTATCTGTCTATCGCCCTCACTCTATCTGTCTATCGCCCTCACTCTATCTGTCTATCGCCCTCACTCTATCTGTCTATCGCCCTCACTCTATCTGTCTATCGCCCTCACTCTATCTGTCTATCGCCCTCACTCTATCTGTCTATCGCCCTCACTCTATCTGTCTATGTATCGCCCTCACTCTATTTATCTATGTATCGCCCTCACTCTATTTATCTATCTATCGCCCTCACTCTATTTATCTATCTATCGCCCTCACTCTATTTATCTATCTATCGCCCTCACTCTATTTATCTATCTATCGCCCTCACTCTATTTATCTATCTATCGCCCTCATTCTATTTATCTATCTATCGCCCTCACTCTATTTATCTATCTATCGCCCTCACTCTATTTATCTATCTATCGCCCTCACTCTATTTATCTATCTATCGCCCTCACTCTATTTATCTATCTATCGCCCTCACTCTATTCATCTATCTATCGCCCTCACTCTATTCATCTATCTATCGCCCTCACTCTATTCATCTATCTATCGCCCTCACTCTATCTATCTATCGCACCACCACAGCATCACTCAGGGGCACCGCAGCATCACTCAGGGGCACCACAACATCACTATGCGCTACCACAGCATCACTGAACGCCACAGCATCACTTGTCGCCACCACAACATCACTCAGTGCCACCACAGCATCAGTCTGTGCAACCATTCAACAACAACTAGTTCAAATATGTTCTCTCAATGTTTCAAGCTTTATTACAAATTTCACAAAAAGATGTTAATATTTCACTTCTGTTCTTGGATTTTCATCACAATAAAAAACACTGAACATAATCTTCACAAAAGTTATTTACAAAAGTTTAAGCTATTGCCATTATAAATTACAATAACTTTTATTTAAGTATTAATTATTTAAAAAAATTAAAAGGCATTGTTATTTGTAATATCTATACATCTAAGTCACGTAAATACAACACATATTGCATTACAAATGCTATAGGTGTCACATTTGCAAAAGTTAAAAGTATTGGCATTGTAAATGACAAAGCTATTAATTTCGCTATTTTCAAAACCAACACATAAATAAAAAAAATTGTCATTTACAAGACCAATAGCTCAAACTTTCCTAATGCGAGACCTATTGCATTGCAAATGCTTGTTAAATTTTCTTGTGCTTTATTGAAAATATAATTCCTAATCGTGTGACTCTTATTTGTTCATTCATGCTGGAGTGATACAGATACATAACCAGAAAATGTATATTCACAAATTCTTATCTAGCAAATTGAATACATTTTCAGTCTCCAGGAATAAGCTATTATTTTATTTCATGAGTAACCTTTGTCCTTCTATTTGCTAAAGTCCAGGATAACATTTGTGAACATTGAATGCCAGTGCTTTAATCAGCAGAACTGGATTTTGACTAGATGTTATAAAAGTGTATGGGATTACAATGATAATCAGTATTGCACGTTTGTTTTGAGGCTACTTGGTTGAAGTATTCAATTTCATCATCAAAACCTTACCTACCAACATGGTAAAATCAGCACAGTCTAGAAGAACAGGAGGTGTGAGATTGACATTAGCTCTTTTACACCATATGTATGAATTCAAACAAAAGCAGGGTGCCCAACTTAACCAGGTACCCTTGTTCTGACTTAAATTGGTGCAAGAATTAAATTACAAGGGAAGACAATCTTGATGAAATGACTGTAGAGAATAAAGTCTGTGGCTTCATCAGTCTACACAAAGGTAGGGAACTTAATTGGAACTGGTCCGAGTGCTGTACTTGTGGAATACACAAACCACATCTGCATACTTGGGGCAAGAATGGGATAGAAACCACCAGTCAGCGTGATTATTATTTCTCATTAAGTAGTATGTGGGGTCCAACAACAATGGAGACTGAGAAACATACTTACTTCCCTTTGGGTTGCGGGCACTGACTTCAAACTCCCCTTTCCAGGGAAACTTAAAGTACTGAAGTCTACCAGCACTGCCTGGAGGGAATGAGCTGACTGGGCTGATAAGGAGGGATGGTGGAGATACTCTTCTGTGATGGAGAGACTGCTTTCAAATGGTGGACTACAAAGAGCAAAGGCAGAAAGAAATTAAGGGCATCCCAATGAGGCCTTAAGATTCCTGAGCCTCTGTGGCCTATCAAAAAAACAAGAGGGTTTTCTCAGAAGAAATGGAGGCACTAATACTGACACAAAGCTTAAAAACAAATCTTTTGGTAGTCTTTTCAAAAGAAGCAGACAGATCTTTGTAAGTTTGGCACTATACCCATATCAGAATCAACGTTGGGAGCTACTGATGTCTTTTTTAATCACTGCTATGACCTGGGATGGTCTTGTTTGCTTTTTGTGGGTGGTGGGTTGGTGTTTGGGATCAAGGAAGATCGCTAAGAGAAAATGTATCTGATCCTGATTTGAGTGATTGGAGCATGTCCACTTACCTCTGCTCTCTCCGCCCAATCTTCACCAACCAGAGGTGCGCATCTGTGCACAAGATGCAGAGGCCAAAGAAAGCATCAACCAGACTTAGGCAGACACTGAATGGTCTGTCCTGGTGGGCTGTGGGGAAACACCACTGGGAGCAGCACGGCCACTGGCACAGCATACAGATGTGGCACCAACCCACTGAGGGGCTAAATGAAAGGTACAGTGCAAGTGTGGGGCAGAACTTTGACTCTGGGCAATTCACCCCCGACAAGGAACTAAGCCATAATTACTCTGGTGATAAATTGGGATTCCAGAGTGGAGTCCTGATATCCTTACCCACTGCTTTTACCTAAGACTGCTCTGTATTCTATATTGCAGTAGCTAGCTTTATGATACTTTTACCAATGGGAAGAGCCTAAGACCACAATGTCTGATCCCTGGTTTAGTGGCTATTTTCTTGATAACTGTGTGGCCTGTGGTTGCCCTCTGACCTTTTATGTATAGTATTGTGTTGTGTGCTCTAAAGTTAAGTGATTTTTGTTTGATGTAGATTACTGGCTCAACAATGGTTTACTGAAAGTTATTATATGTCACACTAAGTTTTGAGTTTCTATTCCACAACCTGTGGAAAATAAAATCGATAACGTGAACATTGCCGGCGCCATCTTGCTCGACACATAACCTCTGCGAGCGTGTAAGCGGCAACCATTTTAGATACCACGGCCATTTCATACACCACTGGTCACCTGTGTTTCACCCCGGCCTTGTAATCATCCCCCAACGCTGCGACCAAGCCTGAACAGATGCACTGGGGTCATAAAACCTTATCCTTCCGACAATGCCCCGGTGCTACTTCCCGCCCTCAAGCTTGTTCGACCCTTTCATCCACCCTGCGCAGCGAGGAGTCCTGATAACATCCTTCCTTGCACCTGCCCTCTCACTCTGACCCCAGGCACTAATCGACCCTTGTGGGCCTGGTTTATTACCCACACCTGGCAGGACTTGTATTTACCAACCAAAGGGCTGATCTAATCAATGGCGCGAACCCTTAGATCTGACTGATCCCACACATTCTTAGATCCTGTCGGAATGTCCAGCTGCGCGATAACATCAATCTGTTACATCTGGGTGCGGGTCAATCATCATTGGGCTTGTGTGGGAATGTTCTGGGGGCAGGAATTCCAGGGATGTTTTACATGTAATAAAGTGTACGAAATGGGTATAAATGTCCGGGCCACAGAGATGCAGACAGAACACTTCCCTCTGACATCCCAGTGTCTGCAGTTGACGTGGTTCTCTTCTCGAGAAATAAAACCTATTTCTTGCCTTCCAATTTCCAGCGCCTGCCTCGTTATTTTGATAGATTACAATTGAATTAAAGGTGTCTTTACGCCGAACAGCATCGGTGTCCTCGAAAGGGGGCAGTTTTTCCACAACCCCCTTCCATAGTAAGCCTTGGACTGCTCGGCTTCACTAACATGGAGACCAAGTACCAAAGGGCTGCACTTGGTACCCAGAACTGAGTTCAGTAGTAAAGTCAAGTCCCAGAAAATCAGTACTGTACGTGGTCTGAGACAGTTGGTTCAATGAAGGTCTATGTATACAATTTAGTGGACAAGAACCTAAATTACCCCAGCATTTAGGCCGG
The DNA here is from genome assembly GCF_964261635.1 of Lissotriton helveticus. Taxonomy (NCBI): domain Eukaryota; kingdom Metazoa; phylum Chordata; class Amphibia; order Caudata; family Salamandridae; genus Lissotriton; species Lissotriton helveticus. The sequence goes on along the minus strand of NC_136072.1, from coordinate 680,684,787 downwards.
TCCTAGCGTCCAAATTAGAGCCCAAATGGGTATGGGTTGTCAACAAGCTGCTATCCATTCTCTTGTCTGATTTACTTAGTGGACACACGTGTCTATATAATGGCCATTGATTCGATCTCTGACCATTTACATGGCACAGGGCTCCTTTTTTTCTCTACATATTTCAACACTGTTATCTGTACCTGCTCTGACTGTTAATGTGTCTGTGCTTCCTGCTTTCGTTCCAGCACCCTTTCCTGGTGCCAGTGCCACTGTAAACAATGGCCGAATTGTATCTTTGTCTGGTTGTTGCATCCCTGGTAGGGTTTTACAACCAGAGAGCTATTCCTGCCAAGTAGCTCCTAATAAAGCTGTGTGTGAGAAGGAGAGGCAGTTAGACTGAGACCTAGATTGTACCCCTGAGCTAGAGCTCTTACACCTTTCTAAAAAGTACTGGCAAAACATGCCAGATATTGTTTGATGCACTAGTCTCCCTGTCTGGCATTGAGCGATTTATCCTCGTGTCTGCCTTTGTTTCATCATCAAAATCTTTTCACTTTTTGGTGCCTCTGGTCCTCAAGATAGCATATGAAATCTTGTTCCCAACTATTTATCTTCAGATTTCTAGATAACACCTTCCTAATGTATTTCTATGGTACTATACCGCATTATACTATGAACATCAGAGAGGTGGGCTGCTACATGAGCAGCAACGAGAGCTGTTCCTCGAGGAGTTAAAACTCGCAGTCTTGACAATAAAGGTTGCAGACAGTCTTCTATTATCGCAATATTGGAACCAGAAATGCAGGTGGTAATAAAACAGTAGCCGATCTTCAAAACTTCTAAGGAAGATGGTTTTTGATTAAAATTATACAACACCTTTTCATCTTTACTTGTCAAACACCTATCTATTTAATTCCATAGTGGAACAGATCCCGGAAGGGTGTGTGGATTAATTTTTTGAAATCTGGAAAACTACCTACGGAACTTACAACTTAAAGCCTCAATTTGGACAATAAGATTTCAACTAAAATCTTGTAATACTTGTGGAAATATAATTGGCCCATACCTCATCTTGGGTGACAAATGGGTTTATATCTGTCAGGAATTTGTGCCAAACTCATTTTTATGTTTGAATTTGATATGGTTAATGCTGATTCAATCCCGGCAGGAATCATTTTACTCAATGCTGAAGAGGCTTTTAACCTTGTGAGTTGAGTCTTTTATTTCGTATACTGGAGAAATTCCAGTTCCTATACTCTCCCTATTCTCCTAAAGAGAATTGTTTTTTTCAAAAACATCCCACTTTAATGAAAAACAACTTTGAACTTCCTAGTTCCTACGCATATGGAAAGAACCTTTGCTGTCTAATCTAGGTCAGATAGAATTAATTAAAATTTCAGTGTTACCATTATTTTTATTCTCTTGACTTTCTCTCCTGTAGACTAGTCTCCACTTTTTTCCAAGAAATTAAAAAGTGCTCTCTTCCTATTTATGTGGAATGAGAAATGCCCCAGAGTGAAAATACTTTTTGCAACTAAGCAACGAAGAAGTTGGACTGGGCCTTTCAGACTTTCCTTTATATTACCTGGCATCTTTAGTGTTAGTTATACTGCTTTTTCATGACCACCTCCCACTTTGATAATTCATCATTGATAAAAATGCTTAAAATATACGAAATACATACCAATCCTTATGTTATTAAATGTTCCAAGGCTCTAAAACAGTTAGGCATAGGTCCATAAATTATATTTAAAATAAGAACAAAATAAATAAATACAATATCCATCAGGTACATGCTGAGGCCCTTTGGTTTAGCTACAGCTCTTTATCACCGAGCCTGACCAATGGGACTATCAGGAAATAGGTACAATTGCGTATGAATAAATGAATTAATTTTTATGACGTTCCCAGATTAAAGAACTTTCAAGGTCTTTGTCCAAATTTGGTTGGGAATCCACCTTCTGTATGCACACATAAATGCAGTTTTACATGATTTATCCAGAGAAATTATCTTTACTTATATGCTTGTTAAAAAGTTATTTCAGAGGATAGATCAAAGTGTTCACCAAGCTTCTGGTATAAGATGCTCCCAAATGCAAATATCTTAATGGGCGAGATGAGGTCCTAATGGGAAAGGCGCACCAGCTTACAATTGGATAACTCTCAGTAGGGAAAGCTATCTTAAGTTTGCCTATTGATTCTCTGTGTCAGTCCTTAAGTACACATTACATGTTTTTGTGGGGGTTAAGGATGTGCGGTCATTCTATGACGGCTTCACAGATAACATTGGATGATATGGAATCTGTCATTTCACTATTGGCCAGGTGGTCACTCCAGTTGATAGCATGGTCACCACAAGTTGGAAATAGGTCCCAACATTCATAATAGGATCAATGGGATTACTGTAAAGGTAACTTAAGTGTATTTTTCATCACTCTGATGCTAGAAAAATTGGTTTAGTATCTCTTTATCTGCTATTAGTGCAGCTATATGAACTGTAAAATTAGCTTTTTTACTAAGATTGTTCTTCACCTGGTGAACCCACACATGTAGACAAACTAAGCAACCACAAGTCTTACTTGTGGAGTACAGTTTTTATCAATATGTATTTCTAACCCGGTATTTTGAATTGATATGGCTACATCAAACCTTCAACGGGGTTAACTATGGTAACATGTTATATCTTCGTTCCTGCATTTAAAGTATGAGTTTGTCCCAACGAGGTGGTATCTTGCTTCATTGAGCTATAAAGCAAATGTAGCTTAGAAGGTTTGTGAAAGTTTTTTGTTTTTTTAGATAAATGGAACTGGAGCAGACATTAAAGTAGAGTACAACATGTATGTTAAGACTTGCCTTAACCACGCTTGCCACTCAAAGTATGAATATATGAATGATTTGTCTGACTGTGCTGCAGTATTGAGATGAAACCTGGTCAAAACTTAACTTAAAAACTCTCTTAAACTGCTTTAACTCCAAAAGTAAAGTACGATGGCTAATGCAGGAAGTGTGCACGTTTAATTCCTGTAATTTAGGTTTTAGTTATGAAACTGATTACAGCAATACATTTAACTTCTGCACTTGAACATAGTAAGAGCCAGTGGGTTGTGAGTTATCGGAACACAGAGATGGCTGGGGTGGGTGGTCCGTGTCTGTATTCTTGGTTGCTCTGTCTGGTGTTTTCTTCCTGGTGTTGAACTGATCATTAAGTCAAGTTGGCAGGGCAGCAGAGAAGTGTGCCAAGCTCTTCGTGTGGGATGCAGGTCGAAACCTTCATTATTTTCGTGTGGGATGCAGGTCGAAACCTTCCATTATTATTTTAACATCCGCTTCTGAATTCATTTGACAGAAAAGCTGCAGCAAAGTTACTAGAAAGCAGCCTCAATTCCCTGGGGCTTTGAGGGCTGCTGGCATTGTGCATTTCCCGGAGAGGAAAGACAGACTCACTTATTTCTTTGCACATTTATAGGTGTGGGTTAAAGACTTGTGTAGAACCTCCTCCTCTGGCCTGTTACAAGATTTTTAAACCACCACATGTGCCATCTTGACTTCCTGAGTGTAGTTTGCAAATGCATTTTTGAAAATTGTGTTGCCTCCGGAGGAGTTACATATTTTTCTGCTTCTGTCTGACCTAGGTTGGTGTATTGTCAGTTTGTGATTTGAGGTGCATTTCAGTGAAGGATGCTTTATACCACTTTTCTGTTTCGTTTCCTCCCCCACCACCCCCCAATGCTGAGCCCTTTTTAGATCGAGCCTAGGCACCACAAGGTCTTGCTCTTGAGACCTGCTGTATTCACTCTTTTGGCTTATAGCCTGCCTCCAACTTTTGATTGGCTTTTGTCAGTGTCCCTTAAAAAAATGTTGATTCTCAGTGTGATAATGGTTTCTGCTTGTCCCACCTTTTTCTCAATAGTTAACTCCCAAGGAATATCACAGCAGGATTTGTCCTCTTCCACTTGTGCCATTGTATTTCATGTCTTTGGAACTTCTTTTTATACATTCAAACCGAGCACTTCCCACTTAGCACGTCACCCAATTCACGGCTGCTGCATGTCCATGTAATCAAACACTTCACTTAAGTGGTTGTTTTGGTACATGTTTCACGGATGCTGCGCTCTGCACAATTTTCTTTTATCTTAATTTATGCACAGGCTTATGCTTTTTGGGGTAAACCATGCTCTGCCCGATGGTCTTTTAATTTGATTTTTTTTATGGCCGAGCACTTAGAGTGGCATCAGATTCATTTTTATTATTTACATTGACCAATTTTCAGAAGTGCCCGCTTTCCATGCAGCACCTTTAATTTGCAGCCATGTGATCTGTCCGGAGCTGCCCTGAGTGGGGATGATTTTTCGGTGAGTGCCCTTGCTGCCTGTGTTCACTTTAACATTGCTTGTTTTAGTGGTTGGTAGCATGGAGTTGGTATCATCATGGGGTGCATTTTATTTGGATAGGTGGGGTTCGCTAGGCTGTAATTATACAACTTACTTCCGGAAGTGATAGGGCCCAGCACATGCAGGCACAGGCCCACCTGAAAGCAACAGACACAAACCTTGATGTTAAACTATCGTGGTATGTAAGATTTACAGTAAATGGGTCTCAGTGTTCATTCAAGAACTTTTGACTTGGGTGAACGGTGTGACATTTTGGAAAGCTTAAACTACCCCGCTCTTCTCAGGTTTCTAAAGTCCTATTACGCCAAGGGATGTGACCAGATAAAGGGCTACTTTAGTTACAGCCCTCGCAACGAGGCTGCCTTTCAACATGTCTGCCTTATTAGTGTACTGGAATAGACAAGCCTTTTGCGTTTGCACAGCTGCCATGCCTGCCTTCTGCTGCATCTGCCACATCCCCACCCTCCGTTAGCCCCCCTCTCTGGGACCTCCTCATCCTGCCTCTTGCTCAGCTGCTGCTTCAGCACCTAGGCTCCCTAACCCAGGCACACAGCACTCGACGCCCCAGACATTGTGCAGATAGAGCAAGTGCTGGTTCTTGAGCAGCAGCACAAACTGAAATTCCAAGTTAAGAAGGGAGGGCCGTGCTGTGGAATGCCTGAGCCAGCCCCGGGATGGCAGTTATCATCATAAAGCCCCGGTCCGGTCTTGTATACCGCCTGGTGAACCTCCTGCGACTACACTGATGTGCCACTCTGTAGTGCTCCCATCCCTGAACCCATGCCACTACACGCTTGCTTTATCAATATCAACACCGTTATTTCATGGGTGTGAGAGCGTGCATTGGCGTGCGTTTAATATTATGTAACCCCAGAGGACGTTCCACTGCATGACCTGGTTGCTACGTGTGTAGGGTTAATTATGGCTTGAAATTAATTAAATGCCTGTGGCAGGGCCCCCAATATAGCTGTCCCAGCACTCCTGTTAAAGGTTTGGGACAGCCCAGTTGCACCACAATGAGGTTTTGAGGAGCAGCCTCCAGAGTGGTCCGTCCCTTTGCCACTCTGATGCTCCACAGCATATCATCAGTGATTAATTTCGAAGCCGTGGTCGAACAGTACCCATATGGCTGGCTTAAAATCATATGTTCTGTGTGCTTCTGCTCACACCCTTGTAAGAATTTAAATGTACTCCTGTAAATCACTGCTAGTATCCCTTCCATTCTCCTCTCAGCTCACTTGAAAGCAGTTCCTTTCCACAAATCGCTGAACTTCCATCATATAGGCTTGTTTATAACGGCATGCACCCCTTAATATACTCCCAAGTGTTGTTGTATCCCCAAAACCATATGTATGCACCCAGTGAAGATGTTCTGCTGCTTAGTGTAACCCACTTCTAAGAAGTGGTCAAAATTTACTATTGTTAGGGTTTCTACCTACATGCATTTTGTAGTGAAAAGTGTAACAACCTTCGGTGAATACCGAAAACTAAACCTTTCTAACAACAAAATACACGTCTGAATTTAGTTTGGGGTTCTATATGTAGATTGCTGAAAGTTTTGCCAAAGAACCGTATTGGTGAAATGAAAAAAAGTAAATATAAAACCAGGTTTCCATTTGTAAGTTTTTGGACTGAATGTGATATGAAAATATTTAGGTTTGTAACAGTATATTAATTTCATAGCACAGCAGATGTATGCCCACAGCCATAAACTTATTACTTTTGGGTTTTTGGCTGGGGTTGTGCGCGGGGGTATTCCACCTACTAAAGTAAACTATATATGGTTGGACTCTGCAAGGGAGCATGGAGTTCTACTCCCAGACATAAAAAAAATATATATACTAAATGACAGAAAAAAAATAATCATGCAATGCGTATTTAGGCATTGCATGTTTGTTTTTAGATAACTAATTTTTATTTAATTTTCACACTGAGAATACACCACTCAGATGACACAAAAGGGTACATGTTGAGTATACTGCAAGGCAGATGCATACAAGAAGACCATTTTACTGAACTAGCAGCCATGTAGGAGACCAGTTCACAAAGGCTGAAAATACAGTTCTGTCCTAGGCTCAGTCACATTGGCCCATCGCCTTCCCCCATATGCGTTTGTGATTCGAGGGACCTCCCCAGGCTTTTTGAATGGGCTTCTCCTGCTGTGCACACCATTTCACTCCCTGCCACCACCTCGACACAGTGTGGGGGGGGGCTTTGATTGTTCCATTGGGCTGCTATATTGTGTTTCGCCATCATGGCGGCTATCCCCAAAAAATGCTTGATCTACTCTCGACCCACCAAAACTCGCCATATCCCCTAGCAGAAGAATTAATGGGGAGAGTTGCACTTCCCAGCCTAAAACATCTGAAAGACCCCTGGTCACAGCCATCTAGAGCCTTTGGTTCGCTGAACATAACCCACACCATGTGGTAAAAATCAGTGGGGGTGCTGGAGCAGCGGACCTGGGAGTAGACCTGCTCAGTGAAATCTGGTTGGGGTGCGATAGGTACAGTAGAAATAATAAGTTATGATCAGGCGGAGCCGGGAGGAGATAGGTATGATGAAAGGCGCTATTATGGCATCCTGCCATTCTTCATCGTCAAGGCGGCCTGACCAACTCTCCCAGCGCGTTCTAAGGTGATCCAAAGTACCAGGAGCATTGATGATAAGGGTGCTGAGGAACTGTTAGATGCTGCCCCTGCCCAGCGCACCCATGAGGACTTTGGCTTCCAGGGGGCTGAATTCAGGGAGAGAGGCAAGCGATACTTGAACATGTAATGCATGGTGCAATTGTAAGTATTTAAAGTATTGAGAAGAGGTGAGTGGATTAGGACAGGATTGTGAGTGGATCCCGGACTATATGTCACCCGATTGAGATATGCCGATGAGGTTCCATTTCCCAAAACCTGTCAGTGCGGTTACTTCCCTTAACCACGTGCAATGCCACAATGGGGTCTGGGGCATGAGTTTGTTATCCCTCTTAACGTGCTGAAGTGCGGCCCTCTAAGCCAAAAAGACCTACTGCATTACATCCGGGATAGCAGCAGAGACCTTAGATCTGTGTACCCTATCCATAATCTTAGGAAATTCCAGGGATGCCAATTACAGCAGATCAGCAGGATCGGATAGCCTCCCATTAAACCAGTCATTGATCACCAAAAGGTGGTATGCAAGGTAATACAAGTAGAGATTGGTCAACCCCAGACCAAGCTTGTGGAGCATGTTTCAATGAGGGAGGGCTGGCTGAGGCCAAGAATTCTGCCATAGGAACGACTAAGCCAGCCTATCCATATTGCAAAACCACTGGCTAGGTAAGAATATCAGGAAGTTCTCAAAAACATCATATGTAACAGCAGGGACTGCCATTTGTGTAGGTCCTCTTTAGCTTTCCTCACCATGGGACCGAGGTTGAGAGACCAGGCGAGTTCAGGGTGGAGAGCCACCCATATTCCAAGAAATCTGAAGCTAAGGCGGCATATGGGCATGTTATCGTGCCAGCCAATACAATCTCAAGTCAGGCAGAGGGCACTAAGCCCAATTTGGCCGTGTTAACGTGTGGGCCAGAAGCATCCCAAAAATGCTGAAGGAGCTGCAAGCATTGTGGACCACTTAGGGTCTGCTACGAAAAGGATATTTACAGCAAGGGGTGGTGAGGGACAGAGTCTCTGAATTAAGCAGAATACCCTCACCCAGTCAAAAGATCAGGGCTAGATCCAACACCGTTTTTTAGCTCATTGCACCATCCCAGTTTCAGAACCTGGCTGTATGCAAATTAGTCCGTTCCTGTCCCAGTGCATGATGGGAACAGGGCAAACCAAACTACAAAAGCCAATTCTTACACTGGGAAGGAAACAAGCTTCCGGGGACCGGTTTCTGGCATTACAGCCGTCTTCGGCCGGCTTGCTTGAATCCTGATGGTGCAATGAGCAAGGGACTCATGTCTGAGTATACCCTTCCACGCTTAGGGTGGACAAAAATATTTACAACAAGGGGTGGTGAGGGACAGAGTCTCTGAATTAAGCAGAATACTCTCACCCAGTCAAAAGATCAGGCTTAGATCCAACACCGTTTTTTAGCTCATTGCACCATCCCAGTTTCAGAAACTGGCTGTATGCAAATTAGTCTGTTCCTGTCCCAGTGCATGATGGGAACAGGGCAAACCAAACTACAAAAGCCAATTCTTACACTGGGAAGGAAACAAGCTTCCGGGGACCGGTTTCTGGCATTACAGCCGTCTTCGGCCCGGCTTGCTTGAATCCTGATGGTGCAATGAGCAAGGGACTCATGTCTGAGTATACCCTTCCACGCTTAGGGTGGACAAAAATATTTACAACAAGGGGTGGTGAGGGACAGAGTCTCTGAATTAAGCAGAATACTCTCACCCAGTCAAAAGATCAGGGCTAGATCCAACACCGTTTTTAGCTCATTGCACCATCCCAGTTTCAGAACCTGGCTGTATGCAAATTAGTCTGTTCCTGTCCCAGTGCATGATGGGAACAGGGCAAACCAAACTACAAAAGCCAATTCTTACACTGGGAAGGAAACAAGCTTCCGGGGACCGGTTTCTGGCATTACAGCCGTCTTCGGCCCGGCTTGCTTGAATCCTGATGCTGCAATGAGCAAGGGACTCATGTCTGAGTATACCCTTCCACGCTTAGGGTGGACAAAAATATTTACAACAAGGGGTGGTGAGGGACAGAGTCTCTGAATTAAGCAGGATACTCTCACCCAGTCAAAAGATCAGGGCTAGATCCAACACCGTTTTTTAGCTCATTGCACCATCCCAGTTTCAGAACCTGGCTGTATGCAAATTAGTCTGTTCCTGTCCCAGTGCATGATGGGAACAGGGCAAACCAAACTACAAAAGCCAATTCTTACACTGGGAAGGAAACAAGCTTCCGGGGACCGGTTTCTGGCATTACAGCCGTCTTCGGCCCGGCTTGCTTGAATCCTGATGGTGCAATGAGCAAGGGACTCATGTCTGAGCAAGCCGGGCCGAAGACGCCTGAAATGGCAGAAACCGGTCCCCGGAAGCTTGTTTCCTTCCCAGTGTAAGAATTGGCTTTTGTAGTCTGGTCTGCCCTGTTCCCATGATGCACTGGGCCAGGGACAGACTAATTTGCATACAGCCAGGTTCTGAAACTGGGATGGTGCAATGAGCTAAAAAACGGTGTTGGATCTAGCCCTGATCTCTTGACAGGGTGAGAGTACTCTGCTTAATTCAGAGACTCTGTCCATCACCACCCCTTGTTGTAAATAACGAAAAGGAGGATGTCACATGCGTAAATCGCAATTCTGTCCTCGTAGCCCCCCCTCCTACCAATATCTCTGTAGCTGAGCATCGCTGCCTATGATCTACGTGATCACCGGAGCAAAAAGAAGGGGCGACAGGGGACAGCCTTGTCTGGTCCCACCCAGAATAGCACAGGTGCCAGAGAGCACACCATTGATCTGGACTTGCACCGTGGGGTTAGAATAAAGTACGCGGAGAAGGAAGCGGAAACTGGTGCCAAAGCCAGCTTCACCAACCTGGGTTCGAGGTAGGCCAGTCTACTGTGTGAAAGGCTTTCTCGAAGTTGAAAAGGAGCAATGTGGGAGCCGAGGACTATGAGCTAGAACAATGTGAAAACATCAAAGGCAGTGCCGCGTGCTTCTGGCCTGCATAATGCTGCACTGATCAGGATGCACAAGATGGTGGAGGGCCTGTTCGAGTCTGGTAGCCAGAATGGCTGCATAAATCTTGACCTCACCGTTAATGAGTGAGATAGGACAGTATTCGGAACTGGATGATGATGGAGGCTGTGTCTTCATAAGAACCACAATAGTGGCTGTGTCTACCTCAAGTAGGAAGGCACCAGCCTTACCCACCTCTTTGTACAGAGCAAGGAGTCAGGGTGTCGGGGTATCCCTAAACCTGGCGTAGTATTCTGTGGGAAACCTGTCGGTGCCAGGAATCTTCCCAGAAGCCAAAACCGAAATGGCTGCTCTTATTTCTGTAACTGATAAAGGTTGATCTAGCATTTGATGGTACCCGACTCCCACGCCACAGCTGTAGTTGACGTTGGATCATCAGGTAGAATCAAGGCCAAGCCAAAGGGAGGCCCGCAGGCGCAGTGAACTGCTGCATGGAGCCGGGTGGGCTTCAAGGGCCCATGCAGCAGCTCACGCTAGTCACAGGGTGAGGACGCAACGGGGTGCAGGGTTGAAGAGTCTGGAAGTGCCAGACTGCGGTCCGTCACATTGCACAGCACTCACCAGGACTCAGGGCTCAGCAGTCCGCCTTTTGTGCTGGCCGCAATGTTGATGGAGAGCGAGGTCACTGCAATGCGGCCAGCAAATGGGGCCCTGGGACGGTCCGGCAATCAGGATCATATCAAGCAGTATGTGCTGTGAGGAGTAATCCCGTCTGAAGGCTCGTGAATGGCAGTGGATGATGGAGGGGTGGGTCCGGAGCATTCTTCGGGTGCGACCGCAATCTTGATGTTCCAAGCCTTGCCCCCGGACGTTGCATGCTAATATTATCATTCCACCTATGGGAATATAGAAAAATTTAAATATTTAAGGCCGAGTTTGAATGGAACAATGCTCAAAATTGGATACATTTTTTTACTTCGAGCAGTTAATCTCCTGAAAGGATTTTCTGTGAAAGTTGTGGCAAATTATACATTTTAAGGTATTCTAGATGAGTACCTGTTTCAAAACTTGATGGGAAATTAGTGCAAATTTAGTTATGGGCATCTCCCCATGGAAAATTTAGGAATGGCTTCAAAATATTTTAATACACATTAGCCCAGTAACTTTGGTGAAGCCTGGCTAAAAGTGAAACGCCATTTTAAAAAGAGACTGTGTCAATTCAAAATTGATTTTTGGGTACGTTAATGGCAAATGTTCTTCTTTAATTTTACTTTTGGAAGGATAGTTGGTCAAAGCAGGACCAACGATCCTGTCAACATACATTTACCCAGGTTTTGAAGTCTGCCTCTAAAGAGATGTATGGAAAATGGCGCAACTATAAGCACATTTTATCAGGAACATCAAACAAAACCGATTCAGCCAGGCTCCATCACAGTGGGGAGGGAGCTGCCTGTAGAACTGGTTTGAAGTGACCAGATAGGAGGTTGCTCATTTCCCTAGCCACACGTCTGGCATTCTCACACAGGTTCTCCACAAGAGAAGGATTTTGAATTAGGCATAGGGTGTCACTGTTGAACTGTTTGCTGTAGGCCCCAAAGGAAATGCTGCAAAATTGAATAGGGTTACTCGTGGGAACAATTACCCAATTGGTTAAAAAGGAGCCAGAATCACACAAACTGCTGCATGGCATCATCAGTAGCACGCTTGGATCACTACTGGACCAGTAGAAGATCAGAAGAGTACTGAACCTGCTGTCTGGTACCTGAGAAGAGCCCTGAAGAATGGAACCTGTTCTTCCTCTTTTTCCCAGGACAAAGAAGTGGACACCAAGGGTCAGACCCTCGCTACAGGGACACAACAAGCTACAAGATGCCTTTCCTGCAACTCCTAGCTGACCAGTCCAGCTGGGACCGCCCTGGACTTTGCTGTTAGCCTGTGCTGGAGCTAGTATTAACCCATAGGTGATGGTCCTGATGTTCTGGAACCCTGGGCTGTGACAAAGTGTACTCCTAACATTCTGAGAAACTTGGGACTTAAACACTTTTGGTTCCAAAGACATTCAGGTTCCCCCACTACCGTTCAGAGCTTTTCTGCAGCACCGAGTCAAATTCAGCGTTTCCTTGTGGAGAAGGTATCCGGCCTTGTGGGGCCCTCTTCCGCTACAGCCTTGCTCGGTTAAAGGTGTCAGAGCCCCAGCTAAAAGTATCGAGCCTTCGAAGATCCTTCCTTGGGCATGAAATGCAAATTTTGCCCACTCTCCGCTTTCCCACCAAAGGTCAACAGCTTGACTGGGAACTCCTCTAACAGTTATCCGACCTCTTAGAGTTCTCCTCTGCCATAACCTGCTGCCTTACTGTAGATTTTGGAGTAGATTTCAGAGACTGGTAAAACTTCAGATTCGGTCAAAACTGTTTTCTATAACTGAAACATGCTCCATCGCGGTCAGCCTCAAATTGTGCCTAGGAGCTGATTTTCTGCGATTAGTTGACCCGGGTTGCATTTAAATGCTTTTTGGTGCTCTTCTTTTTATTTTAAATTTATATTTGTATCTTTGGTTCTCCTTATTGGATTTTTGTCGTTTTGGCGTCTATTTTTCCAAACTGGTATGACATTTCTCATGTTGTCTTCTAACTTTATTAATGTTTTGTTTTGGTCTGCTTAAATAAGGATATTTGATGCAAAAATAAATGTTTTCTTAGATCATTTTCACAGAATAACTTCTGTAGGAGCATTCATAAGCTAAATAATAATTGGTGGATGTTAACTCTATCTATTTTTTCGTTTTCTTATTTTACGAACTTTGTGATGTTTACAAAGATTGAGACGATTAAAAGAAAACTAACAAGATTTGTGAAGAAAATCCTGTGCAGCTTCTCGCACCCTTAGTAATTGAGGCACTTTCCCTAAAGTTTTGCAGTATATATACCTATGTATACTAAGATGTTCTGAAAAGGTTTCGATGTTCCAATAAAAACATTTCTGAATCCCCACTAGGTTAAGACAGAGTGTGGTGGTGCAAACACGGGTGCAACTTGTGCTGAAATCTAGGACTGCACAGTTTATATAGGAGTCAATAAATATGCAGTAGTTCATTTACACTTTCTTCATGATTTGTAGCTCAATTATAATTTATATAGATATAAGTTGAACTTCTTAATCCAGCTCCAAGTATAAACTCTATTGGGAATAACCGCTGGTAACCTTGGGGCTAATTTTAGGAATATATAGGCTCAAGGATCTTTAGTCTGATCAGCCCCAAAAGATAGCCACACATTGTTTTTTCAGAATATTTTGGTGCTCAGTGACCTACAATTGGAGGTAAAAAATAAAGAGAATTATTTTATACAATATATCATTTTTATCAGGAGGAGACTGATTCAATATTACATTAACATGGTAAATGGGAAAGAAACCAAAGGCACAAAAGTAGTTCCTATGTGAGAGGAAATGTGAACATATTGGAGTCCAATTCCCGACCTCCCCCTTATTATTCTATTATGGAACTGATGGAACAGACAACATTTATGACTAACATATTGTGTCTATTATTTGATTTATTTATTTTGTACTTCCATATAGTTCATCTTTGAGAAATGATGTCACTTTGTATAAAGAACCAAAAGGAGATTTCAAATGTTGCGCACTAAGACGAGGGTCCAAGCAGTTCTGAGGTACTGAAAATTAATACCTGTGACGGCATATTTTCAGTGCTTCGAATGGGGTAAATGTTGAGTTGAATGAATTGCCACCTTTAGTGGTTGCTAGTTCATGACTTTTCTTCAGGGGAAATGTTAGATCTTTCCTGTATCAAGTGCAGGTTTTACTACATAAAATCCAGCAGGCGGGTTATTTTGATTTATTGACCTTGAATGATGGGGGGGCAGAGCTTGCCTGGCTCCAAGATGGCTAAGTTTTAGCGTAGCTCCGCCGTAACCAGCCCATTATCCTACATTATCCTTGCCAGGAACAGGTGCCCTCACTGCCAATTTGCAACTACCAGCCCGAAAATTACAGCGGATTCGACTGGTTCTATTGCTGTTTCCCTTGTTCCCTGGGACACCGAACTGTAAAGGAGGACTGTATAGGGCCTGTCTGCCGCCTGGCTGGCCTACTTTTTTAGAGTTTTATATAGCGCGAACTAGACCCAAACCGAATCAGGTATCAGAGCACTTTACATAGCACCAGTTACGTTACATGAGGACACACTTTCATTTTAGGCATGGGGAGATTAAGTGATTTGCCCAGAATCACAGGAGGTTTATGGCGTCGTTACCGAGACTCGAACCCAGATCCCCAGGTCCGAGGTCGAGCGCCTTAGCCGTTAGGCCAACCCCTCTCCCTCTACCTTGTTGCTTGATGGCGCGTGAAGCCTCAGCCACATATCTGGGTCGCTGAGCCCTGAATTGGGGGCTTCCCCCATCCTGAGCATCGCGCCTGAACTCTGTGGGCCTACCCGCTCGATGACCTCCTGAGGTGAGGTGACCTGGCATCAGGCTGAGCGGGCCGCCTGGGCTGGTGTGCGGTTCCGAGCTCAGGGCGGCTGCGGCACCGTAGGTGCTAGGGTGGCTGACCGTGCTGCCCCTTCTGATAGTGTCTCCTGGAGCGGGGCACTCCCTCAGTGATCATCGTGGAGCCCCTCTGGTGACATTTGACGGAGTCTGCGCCTGATTGGGAGGTGGGGCCCTGTCCGAAGGCCGAGTTGCGGCTTCGCCTTGTGCTCTGAGCCTAGACTGGCCAGCTGATTGGATCAGGTCGTGGCTTGGGACCATTTGCGGTACTGTACCAATAGCAGCTGTGGGGGTCCTGTGGTGCTGCTGCTCAGTGCTCAGACCTGCGGGCGCTTGGGGGGGCCGAACGGGCGCTGGGGTCCTGGCTGTCACTAAAGTGCATCGGTCCTCCACTGAAGATGGCAGCGTGGGACACGGTGGGTGCGTTTGCGGCGTTGGCCCTTCTTCCCCCTCCTGTGCTCCACATGTTGCTATAGACATAGTGCTTAGTGGTACGTGGCAACGGTGGGACTGAGCAGCATCCGCCGCATAGAAGGCCTGTAGTGTAGTTCCTATCTTCCCAATAGGCTCTGCGCATTGGAATAATACCTACAGCAGTAAAGGCCTAGGCCAGACGTTAACTAGGTCTACTACTGTCGATACTAGACTTAAAGTTTTGGGTTTGCCAGCTTAGCTCAGAGTTCACTAGAAACTTTCTCGAATGTTCAAGGAGGACTTAACTTCCCTGATTAGACAAGAAGGGATTTAGTTTCTGACAACCATAGAACATGACAACTTTGCTCTCCCCTAATCAAGAGTCAATCTCGAGAGTCGTGTGAACAAAAGGCAGATTATTTTACTCAGTCAGTACGTGCATTCTTAGTCTCATCAGAATGTAGAGAAAAGGAAGAGACGGGCGTGTTCAATAAAAAGGTGTTATTTATTGATCAGTCTCTTTTCTCATACAAGAGAAATGGATCGATATTATTGCAATACTTATAGTTAAGTAAAGTGCATACATTATAAGCAATAGTATAAAATAATACTGTAAAAACATTGATATGGTTTCTAAGCCATAAGATGTTTAAAATGAATAAAATATATTACATACACATATACATTTGACTAAACGTACTCAACTGGTGTTTCTAGATACGCCTACCCCGTGTACCTGACCTAAGTCTAATACGAGGGCGGGAATAACTAAAGAATTCTCTGTGAGGGGTTATTCAGTTCTGTACCTGGAAGTTAGGATGAATGAGGAATGGTATCTCTCTCTCTCTGGTCTCGATATTCCAGGCTGCCTGCGAGGGCTACCCGGAAACGCCGGTGCTGGATTCTCGGCAGGAGAAAGCAGCGCGTCTCTCAGCGCGTCAGGAAGGCGGGGCTGCTGCCAGCGGGGTCTGCTCTGCTCTTGGCTTCGGCAAGTATGGCTGCTCCGTCTCGTCACCACGCGTGTGTTTGCATATGGCAAGATCGGTAATATTTATACCTTTAAGGTGCCGAGATTGACGTAAGGATGGACATAGATACGTCAATAAAGATGTCATACGATTTGCTCGTTAGCACATTCTTTTACTAAAGTTCTCGGTGAAATCAAAACAATGGCCGCAGGGTTTTGCCCAGGTTGTCATAGGTTTGATTTGTTATGAGAACTCCGTATGCCTTATCAGGGGCTGGAGGAATATCGCTTGTCTAATTAGATCGCAAGCGTTATGACCTAATCAGATAACACGTTCCTGTGCCGTAGTGTGACTGCGTCAGATAACGGTATCTGCATCATGGGGGTTTTCTGCCTCATGGGCTGACTGCTAGTTAACTTGTTGGTTTGTTTAACTAGAATAGGGTCAGGAATAGGGGGATCGATTCAGGACCTATAGGAATACATGACACCCACTCCACGCTAACTATGGACATATTTACTAATCTAGGCATAGTATAACATAGTACAACATACTATAGAGTAGTGTGTATACCTTACCACCCCAAAATACATAAATGCATTTTGAAATTTTCAAATATACTGAAAAATTGCAGACATATATATTGTATGCACTCAAGCTGTAGAATAATGCCAAAGTAATCGCATTTGTATACATTATTGCTCGTTTGGTATATGAGAATTACACATGAAATGGTTTCCTAAATACAGAAAAAAGTTCGAGACCATTCCATCACAGAATAAAATATTTATGAACATGCCAGCGGGCAGCTAATGTCTATAAGCTATCTAAAATTTAGAAACCTTAGTTCTCTAAGAATAGTTCTTAATTTAAGCAGAAGATAGTGTCCCGAAAAATATGCAAAAATATTTTGGGGCTGCTGAAAAATTGCTGTCCGTGAACTGGAGCGAAATTGTTCATGTGACTTTATTTTTAAAGTTGAAGGTCGAATTCAGGGAACGCCGTGTGCGGGCTTGTTCAAAAGTCTCTATTTCTGTTCGGGTGAGAACATCATATCATTTAGGCTTTCGAAAAAACTGTCAACAGCTTCCTGGGAAAGTTCCACTAACTCGGAAATAGGTGTAATCATGCATTCTTGCGCATGATTGTCTCCATTGACATTCTGATTCGCATTGCAGACAGAAGGTCGTACCTGTTCGATGCTGCTTTCATCTTGAACTTCACTACCCATCAATCGTAGTGGTGAAGCTTCCACGAATGCCGTCATCAGGATTGGTAGCCTTTGAGGGCAGCACAAAGCATGAACCTTGATCGGGCTCAACAATGTTTCTGCATCCATCGGCGCATCCGATTGTAGCGTCAGACAGGTGTCTAACACGCATTCTTCTCCGCATAGCAGACACCTCAATACAGGTAAAACACATCTTTGCCACATTGGTCGAAATGATAGAAACCAAGTAATGTTCAGGTCTCTAAGCCGGGAGAGTCCCAGGATTTTTGATATCCGGTCCCGGTATCCAATGGCTAGGATTGTTTCTTCCCTTGTCGCAAGAGTTTTGTCTGTGACATGGGTTGCCATAACGAAATATAAGGACTAAGAATAGGATTCCTGCAATTAGTCCCAAGATCAGGGGAAGTCCGCCAAAAATTGAATGGACGAAATCTGGAAAAATACCCAGTATGGCTTTGAATGGTGTTAATGCCATCGAAAATACTGTCTTAAATACCTTTGAGACCCCATTGGTATCAGAAATATTTAAGATTTCATTCAGGATTTCCGCGAAATGTACGGGGGAATTAGTTGATAATAATGTATGTATCTCTGCAGTCGTCCTTGCGACTTGTAGATCATACGTTTCTTTTGATGACGAGAGCCTGGTAGGCGTCTGAAGAAGGACTGTTTTCATTCTGCTTAAAGTATCTATTCGAATAGAAGTAATTTTCAAATCGGGCCATGCCCTTGCCTCCCTGTCTGGGAAGGAGCTGGGGAACAACGAGCGTCCACAGCACTTGACCTTCGCAGTCGTAGTTACTAGATAAGGAGTCCCGGGCATAAGACTACAACATCTGCGGTCTACAATAAGAATGTAACTCCCATTATAGAGTCTTTGAAAGAATGGTTCTATTTCTGTTGCAGGTGCGCCTTGCTGGTGACATGAAAGGTTGTATGAATTCCCTTCACAGGCTCCATGCAAACTAATTCCGTTACACAGAAGTGTGCCACTTAGTGACATCGCACAATTGTTGCCACTAAGAAACACTTTCTGTCCTTTATTACTGACACATGCATGTGAATAGGGCAGGTTCCATGTTGTTTTAAGGTACCCCTTTCCCAATTTCTCGTACATGCCAGCCTGTATATATTTTTGGCAGTATTGAAACCTGAAGGTTGAGATTGGAATATTTATTATCCCATGTATTATCCATTCACTGACAGGTCGTTCTGACATTGTCATTGGTAATCTTTCTAGTTTTTCAATGCTCAAGATTGTATAATCAGCACCCTTTTGTGCCATACCGATTTCTCTATCAGTAAGGTTAAAGATTTGGAATAGTGACGTTGTGTTGATTAAACGCCAAGGCACATAGCCTGAATGCAGATTTTGTAACGTCCAGCCAAGCTGTACAATAGAACGCAATTGTGACTGACCGTGTTGTAATAACAGTAAGTCTTGCGATAATATATCGATTGCTGACGACACAATGCTGTCCAAAGAAAAATTCTGGAGGACAGAGTCATTAACCCATTGTCCACTACAGAAAGTGATTTTTCCAAATTAATACGGTCAATTTCCCGTATTCTCTCTGCTGTTTCAATTTGAGTAACCTTCCAGGCCTCATTGTATGCTGCATATACAGAGGCTGCTATGAAACGCTTTTGACGCTGTTTGCGTGGTCCCATAGTGAAATCACGCAAGTCAGCACCATCAGTAAGTAAAGTTAGGTGTTGCTTAATTTCTGCCAGTGTGGAGGTCTGTAGCCATTGAAGGCATAATTTGCCCACACTGTAGGTGGTTATTATCCCTGGGTGATGTCTTTGAGGATATCTAGGGTCTGGCCTGGTCATTTTGAACCCCTGTGTTTTGTTCAGGAATCTGTCTTGACAGTTATTAGTATCTGTGGGCCAGATCAACCACTGTTTCCAATCAGGATGTGTTCTGTTTTGGTTTAATATATGGTTTACGTCTATCTCTTCATCTGTATCAGAGTTATTGCTAAACATTGTTGGCTTTGGAATAGACGGTTTATTTAAATCTTTGATTTTGGCTAGGCCAAGACAGGTGGTTTGTTGAACAGTGTCATTTAAAAATATCATTTGTTCTGGGATCATGCAGGCTCTAAACAAAGCTTCTATACCCTGTACTTGCCATTCTTTTGTACCCCAAACACTTTTCAATTCAACATTTTTGTCCCAATAATCAAATCCAAAGGTATTCATTTTTTCAAAGAATGAGTCTGAATATAACAATTTTGTGTTGGTTATCATGGTTTTTGTTCCTGTCTTGTTCGACAATTTAAAATAAAATGCTTCAGCATTACTTGTGTTAAAACCTGAAAAATATGAATATTTGTCGTAAACGGTTCTTGAGATCCCTTTTGGAGGTGTTGCACAATGTTCCCATTGATTATAATTTAAAACATTTCTAGGTTGTGCAGATCTATGTAAAAAATGGTTACCATAGTGGTTATAACAGTACATACTATCATAATTTGTAGAACCCTGCAAATAATCATGTTTGGTAAATTTAGCAGACATTACTAAGTCAGACATCATATTATTAATGCTTTCGAAGTCCCAATCATCAGCAAATGAGCTTGGTTTTACAAAGTCACTCAATGAGATCTTAATTTGGTGTGGATATTTCAGGATCTCGACCGGACCATAAATTTCATAGTCAGTGTTGTCCCAGGCTACCCCACCCGGTATAGGATTGGCTGTGAAGTTGGCTGAAGAAAGTTCTCTTTTCTCGACGTGTGAAGATGTGTGTGGTTTGAGGATCAAGTTGATTTTCTGACTTGCTGTGTCCATTTTAGCATATTTTCCCTCAATGAAGCGTCCCAAAGTAAGTACCATGATGAGCCAAAGTATGAGGATAAATGCACCAAAACCCACCCAAAATTCAATCCATGGAGAAATCAGATATGTTTCTTTTAGTTGTTTCAAAAGTTCCTTAGCTTTGTCTTTAAAGGATTTTGATGATGGCTGTGTCTTTGATTCACTGAAACCTTCAGAGGAATCATCGAAGTTCATGAAGTAGCCGGATGCAGTTCTGTCAATTGTTCCAATTGGTTCAGGATTTCTGTTTCTTGCATTTTCATTTGGTACTTCATTGTAGATTGGTGTGTCTCTGCTAAATGGTTTTATTTGGGTTTTCAGAGGTCTGAGTTCTATTGCATTGCTGCATAGTCCTTGTTGTTCTTCTGTAGGCGTTTCGAATGTGATGAGCCTCTTCGTTAGGACCTCTGTACTCGTAGCAAACCTTGGTGTTCTGCTACTTATTGGGAGTCCACTTGGCCTACTGTTTGTTATCGGCCACATGTTGTGGTTTTACCAGGTCGATTGATACAACTCGGTTCTCCTTTTTTCCAGCAAGTGGCGGTAGTACAACTGATCTTGTCCCGTTGACAGACAAGACAGGAACTGCTTTTCTGTAAGAAGGCCCAAATTCCTTCTTTACCGCGATCTTTTCCCTGACTAGATCCCCGACTTTTGGAATCCAGACAGGTCTTGCTGGGACAGGTGGTGGTTCTTCAGTGGTCGTTGGCTGTTGTTTCAACTTTATGTTGCTCAGGTCTTTTCTTGTTTTGTTTAAGTCCTGCAAAATAGCCAAACGGTCTTTGATATCAAAGCTTTTTTCTTTCACCACTGAAGTCTGACTATCAATGTCAGAGATCATCATCCTAGTTCCAAATAATAATTCGTACGCACTGAATCCCTTCAGAGAATTTCTTGGCAAGTTATTGAGACTACGTTGGACACTTATTAGATGTTTGACCCACCCAGCTCCCGAACCTAATACCTTCGCCGTTATAGATTGCTTTATGTCACGGTTTTTTCTTTCAACAATTCCGTTCCCCTCAGGGTGAAATGGACAAGAGTACCGCAATTGCACGCCCATGCTGACCATGGCCTCCTTATAAGC
Source organism: Lissotriton helveticus (assembly GCF_964261635.1). Classification (NCBI taxonomy): domain Eukaryota; kingdom Metazoa; phylum Chordata; class Amphibia; order Caudata; family Salamandridae; genus Lissotriton; species Lissotriton helveticus. The sequence continues at coordinate 680,663,746 of NC_136072.1, read as the reverse complement.
CCGAGAGCTAAAAGCAGGACCATTGTCCGAATGCAGCATGCCAATTGCGTATGTGCCGATAAAGACTCGCAAATCTTTTATAACAGTTCTGGCGTCAGCCGTTCGCTGGGGCCACATCCATATGAATCTCGTGCATGAATCCACTGCGACCAAGATATATTTATAGTTACCATCCCTTTGTAAGGGACCGCAGTGGTCTAGATAAACACATGCTAATGGTTTATCCGAGATTAGAAGGGGCGTCTGAGCTGGACGTCTCACCGTTGATACTTTCATTCTTTGACATATTTCACATTCTAGAACATAGTTCCTTGTTTGTCTTCTCATTTGTGGCCACCAGTATCTCTGTTTTAATAATGATACTGTGGCTGAGACGCCAGCATGTATAGAAGCAAGCCCTTCGTGTGCCGCTATTATTAGTCCTAACCTATGTTCCATGTTTGGAATTGCCCTATCCCCCACTCCAGGGATTCGAGCAAAAGGAACATTGTTTGCATCAGTTATGTATGAGTATTTTACTGGAAAGCCTTTAGGGAGTGGTTCTATCGAATCCTTTTCTGAAGCGCTGACAGCTTGTAATATTTCGCTGTCTATTTTTGTTTTTGACCGGGTGATGGCGGCTACGGAAGCCGTTTGCACAGCTGCCTTTGCGGCCTCATCAGCCAATGAATTCCCTGCAACGTGAACGCCATCACGTTGATGACTCAGTGTATGTATCACGTGAGTCTTTGGTAGTTCTTTTTGTAAAAGAACTACTTGTTCCCAGAGCATTTTATGCTTGATTGTGCCACCTTTCGCATCCTTGAAACCATTCTGAAGCCAGATCTGCAAGTATTCATTGTAAGATTGAACGCAATAATACGAATCGCACACTATGAGTGTGGGGAATTCTCGATCGGTATTTTCAAGCGCCATCTTGAACGCCAGTAGTTCAGCTCGCTGAGCTGTACAATCTCCTAAAGATTGTGTTTTAGTGATTGCTGGTTTAAATTTTCCTTCGTGCCAGCGACCTTTAACGATCGCGCACGCAGCACTGTAAGCTTGCTTACCCCCCACTGCGGGTTGTGCTGATCCGTCTGTATATGTTATACAGCCGTAGTGGTCTAGAGGCAGAATTTCGGTCGGCGGAGGACATTCAAATTCATATTGGAGAAATTCTTGTGTTTTTAAGTAAGGATCAAATTCGTACGCCACGTCTGTTGCAGCAAGAGAATTAGCCCATTGTATCCATCTCGGATGGAGTGCTTTAGCATTTGGAATGCTTGCCTTTGTTACCGCCTCTAAGGCTGGTATTGGTGTCACGATTATTATTCGTTTACCTTGTGCCAGGGCTCGTTCTTTTGCTATAGCTGTCTGTGTTGCCGTAAGAATTTTTTCCGTTGGGCTAAATTTCATTTCAGCCTTAGTGTACAAGTGTGATTTGAATGCAATTGGTACCTTTTCTCCCTCATTAGAGGTCAGGTATGTGAATCCGCATCTCCCTGGGATGACTCGAATCACAAGATTGCGTGTGTTATCACGTGTTTCTAATTTTGTTTTAATTAGCATGTCTGTTTGTAGGGATCTCAAAATTTCTGTGTGTATTTGAGTCCAATTGGATCTTTTAAAATCTGGTTTAATTAGATCATAAAGGGGTTTGACCCTTTCTGCGTAATTTGCAATGTATGTTCTTCCGAAATTTAGGAAGCCTAGAATCGACTGTACGTTTTTTAGTGTTCTAGGTGCTTGGAGTACGGCACATTTCTTTAGGAAATTGTCAGCCAGGCTTTTGCCTTCACTTGATAACTCATATCCTAAGAATAGGACTGTCAGATGGGCAATTCTGGATTTTTTAAAGTTGAATTTGTAACCCTCTGCAGCGAACCCAAGTATTATGGTGTTCACTCTTTTCAAGTGAGTCTCCAAGTCATCATCTGTTAAGTAGATGTCATCGACATAAGATAATGCTTCATCATCATATAGATGAAGTAATTCTGTTACTCTCGCTGAGAATACCCCCGGGCTGTTCTTGTACCCCTGGGCTAACCGACAGAATAGTTTTTGAGTGCCATTTACTGAGAATGCAGTTAAATATCTGCTCTCTGGTGCTATGTTTTGACAAAAGAATCCATTGGAGATGTCTAAGGTTGTTTTGTATTTTTTGCGCACTATGTTATTCATTAGTGCAGCACTGTGTGAGTTTTGCACTGCAAAAGTTTTGCAACATGTGTTAAGGTGTCGGTAATCCAAAACTAGACGATATGAATTGTCTGGTTTGGAGACCGGAAACAAAGGGTTGTTCATTTGTGAGGTGCAAGTTTCAATCACCCCCTATTCTAGCTGATCTAGTATTTCATTTACCTGTTTTTTAGCTTCTTGCTTAATTGGGTACTGCCGTTGTGCAGTAGGTTGTGATTTTAACTGGATTTTGTGAGGAGGGTAGTCCTCATCCCATCCTACATGATTTTTATATAAAGCAGGTGCTAAAGCCACTGCCCACTTTCTGGCAAGTGTGTATTTTTTATGAATTGGAATTTGATTTGAGAAGGCAGGCATTATTACTTCTTCGCCATGAGGGCACTCCCTGACAAACTCTGGTGGCCAGTCTTTTTCAGCTAGAAGGATGTCATAACCCTTGGAGAGGTTATCCCAAAATAGTCCCCTTATTTTCCTAGTCTTATCTCCCTCTATACGTAATGTTATCTCGTATATCTTGTGAGGTTTGCTAACCCTGGTGTCTGCAGTTTCCACTTGAAGATATTCATTCGTGTCCACTGTCTCCAGATGATTCATAAGGACTTTGCGAGCTATGCTCACTTCCGCTGCGCTGTCTAGCATTGTCTGAGCCCACTCTCCGTTTTTCAGTTGTGTCCTCAGTATTCTCGGCATTGTTAACTACCTTGATACTGGCTACCTTCTGTTTTGGAAATTGTAATTTCTTTTTTAGTTGAGCAGGTTCCTTGTCTTTGGACTTGGCGTGCTCTTCTCTTTGTTCTGATCGTCCTCTTCTTTCCGATTTCTGCGAGGAAGTCTGAAAAGACTGAGAGGGACGCGTATCAATGTCTTGATATCTATCAGGTTTTTTTTATATTATCCCTATTTCTAAGGTTATATCTTTTCCCAGAGGGGTCACTCTGGGGTGACCTGTGTCTTTGGTTCGGAGATTTCTCTCTTCGCCTAGGAGACCTTCCTCTGGACTGGAATTTCTTTTCTTTAGGATTGGATTGTTTGTTTCCATCCCAGTTCTTTTTTGGTGAATTATTATGAAAAAATATTTTTTCTGGACTTTCAGTCAGTTGTGGTTTTACTGGTATTCCACCTAAACTATCTCTACCTAGTTCCTCATAGGAATTTTCTATGATTCTGGCAATTTCAGCTGGTTGGTCTGCTATATCTGTCTCTTTTAACCTCTGGCGGATCGCCACGTTTGCTGCTTCACCTTTTATGTTGGCTAATAGTATAGCCGAGACCTGCTTGAAGTCTTTTAGTAATTTCATACCAAGAGTTAAAGCAGGTTCAGGACCATATTCATCTTGAATTTGTTTTAGCACATCTGGTATTACCGAAATGGATGGAACACCGTGCGTTTTTGTGTAGATGGAAGCAAAGACTGTACCCCAAGTGTCACAGTCCTCAATGTGTGGTGCGATTCCCATTGGAAGACAGTCAGAATCCTGTGTTTTTCTAGCGGGGTGGTGTCAGGAAACACCGCCTCTATTTGGGTGATTTTTTGCGCTAGCCAGAATGGTATTTGTTCCTGTTTAGCCGGTACTTTACCTAGGCAGGACTGGATGTTCTGTGGTGTAATTTTATTTGTATTCCCCTGGTGAGGGGTCAGCTGTGGAAGTTTAATCGCTGGCTGAATTGTTGAAGTCCGCATCACATACTGTACTAATTGTCTATGAATTTTTATTAATTGTTTTAGCTGTGTTAACAGCTCTGCTACAGACATCCCATTGATGTCTGGGTGTGGTGTGTATCTGGCTAGGACCGGCCACGTTGCTCCTGGTCTTCCTAAAGGACCGAGCCTGGTGATGTGATTATTATGTTTTAGGGCGCCATCAAATAAGAGCAAATGCTCTTGGAATTTGAGTGGTACTTCCACCTCCTCGAAAGGAGTGTACTCATTAGGAGGTTCCTCTATCTTGTAATAGTGGAATTACTTTGTTACAGCATTTGCTGCTGGAAAATGTATCCATGAATAGTATACCTCTGTCTGCCGATATTCGTGTGCCTCAATTACGAATATGACTGTGCCACCTCTAGGTGTCAGTCCATTTTCTATAAGTTTTAAAGTTATAGATTTCCTTTTAATGACCGGGATGAGTATTATATCCGGGTCTGCGTCTTGCATGGTAGCATCAGCTGCCGCGAGTTCAGTTACTAATCGAACTGCCTCTCTTTCTTCATCACTGTCTACCATTTTACCGACAGGATGGTTATTTCTTTTGTTTGCAGATCAGGTTTCTTAAGGAAACAAAGATTAGATGCACAATGTTTTGGAACTGTTTATCCTTCAACGTTGACTAAACCAAGAACCATACATAGGAGTTCCCTCCTGCGAGGTCTGGCGGATATAACCTTTCACCCACTCCAGACGTCTTTGGAGTATTTGGGAAAAGGGGTCTGAGTGAGAAAGCACGACTGAGTTACTCTAAATGTCTTACGTTAGTTTTATCGCCCTTTCCAAACGCGTTGGGCGCCGTGTAGTTCCTATCTTCCCAATAGGCTCTGCGCATTGGAATAATACCTACAGCAGTAAAGGCCTAGGCCAGACGTTAACTAGGTCTACTACTGTCGATACTAGACTTAAAGTTTTGGGTTTGCCAGCTTAGCTCAGAGTTCACTAGAAACTTTCTCTAATGTTCAAGGAGGACTTAACTTCCCTGATTAGACAAGAAGGGATTTAGTTTCTGACAACCATAGAACATGACAACTTTGCTCTCCCCTAATCAAGAGTCAATCTCGAGAGTCGTGTGAACAAAAGGCAGATTATTTTACTCAGTCAGTACGTGCATTCTTAGTCTCATCAGAATGTAGAGAAAAGGAAGAGACGGGCGTGTTCAATAAAAAGGTGTTATTTATTGATCAGTCTCTTTTCTCATACAAGAGAAATGGATCGATATTATTGCAATACTTATAGTTAAGTAAAGTGCATACATTATAAGCAATAGTATAAAATAATACTGTAAAAACATTGATATGGTTTCTAAGCCATAAGATGTTTAAAATGAATAAAATATATTACATACACATATACATTTGACTAAACGTACTCAACTGGTGTTTCTAGATACGCCTACCCCGTGTACCTGACCTAAGTCTAATACGAGGGCGGGAATAGATAGTTACAGTTTGTTAAGTTTGTCTTTGCCAAGTGAATAACTAAAGAATTCTCTGTGAGGGGTTATTCAGTTCTGTACCTGGAAGTTAGGATGAATGAGGAATGGTATCTCTCTCTCTGGTCTCGATATTCCAGGCTGCCTGCGAGGGCTACCCGGAAACGCCGGTGCTGGATTCTCGGCAGGAGAAAGCAGCGCGTCTCTCAGCGCGTCAGGAAGGCGGGGCTGCTGCCAGCGGGGTCTGCTCTGCTCTTGGCTTCGGCAAGTATGGCTGCTCCGTCTCGTCACCACGCGTGTGTTTGCATATGGCAAGATCGGTAATATTTATACCTTTAAGGTGCCGAGATTGACGTAAGGATGGACATAGATACGTCAATAAAGATGTCATACGATTTGCTCGTTAGCACATTCTTTTACTAAAGTTCTCGGTGAAATCAAAACAATGGCCGCAGGGTTTTGCCCAGGTTGTCATAGGTTTGATTTGTTATGAGAACTCCGTATGCCTTATCAGGGGCTGGAGGAATATCGCTTGTCTAATTAGATCGCAAGCGTTATGACCTAATCAGATAACACGTTCCTGTGCCGTAGTGTGACTGCGTCAGATAACGGTATCTGCATCATGGGGGTTTTCTGCCTCATGGGCTGACTGCTAGTTAACTTGTTGGTTTGTTTAACTAGAATAGGGTCAGGAATAGGGGGATCGATTCAGGACCTATAGGAATACATGACAGGCCAAAGAGCGATCTGCACGCACAGAAGTTCTCACTATTGCACCTGCCGCGTGGGATGACCCGTTCCTCGCCTGCCTGCTGAGCCATGGAGCCTCGGGTGCTGCGCATCCGGTAGTTTGACCGTGTTGATTCAGACACACAAGGGAGTCCTCTCTATTGCACTGGTGCTGTGGCCATTCTTGATGCTGCGCTTTGCTTGGGTATTACGTCCAGTGGCCCGAAGTGCTAGTGGCGATGCTGCAAAGTGGTTAAGTCTGATAAATCTCAATCAAAGCTTCCATTTGAGCCCAGGAAGTCTCAAAGGCAGCAGGGCCACAATAAAAATCCTTCAGAGTCGGGCTCCGAGGCCGGCGACACTGCCGCTGACCTTGATATTGAGCAACTTCTCGCTACTGTGCAACACAGTCTTAACAAGATAGACTGTAAGATAGATGCCCTTTTATTCAGAATGCACAGGAAGTTAGAAAGATTAGACAAGCATGCGGGCAGGCTTGACTGCGTTGAACAGCGTGTATCAGAATTTGAAGACCGTCTTAATACCGCTACCAGAACTCAGACAGCCATTGAGGAGCAGCTCCAGATGGTTCAGGCCAGGGCAGGAGAGTTGGAGGCCCGCTCCCGGCGGAACAGCCTACGCATTGTTGAGATTGTGGAGTCTACTAACATTCCCAACATGGAGCTATTTGTAGACCGTCTCCTCACTACGCTGTAGCGGTGGATTGTTTCTCTGTGATGTTAATGGTGGAGAGAGTGCACCGGTCACTCGTGCCCAGACCGGTCCCGGGGGCGCAGCGGAGGCCCATAATAGTGAGACTTCTTAATTAAAGGGCCTGTGATAGCGCACTCAGAAAATCTAGAAACCTGCGAGAGCTGCAGTACGAGGGGATGGCGGTGTCCCTGTACCCAGACTTTATGCATTAGGTCTAGGAAGCGCCCAGATTGTTTGCGATGGCCAAGAGGAAACTACGCGAGCGGCAATTAGAGCACAACATGCTGTATCCTGCTAACCTACGGGTCATGGCTAATGGCAAAGCACATATCTTCACTGACCCCTCCCAAGTGCTTCAATTCCTCAAGCAGAGGAACACAGCTGGCAACCGAAATGTCACCGGGCCTGGCAGTGAAGACAAGACTCTTTAGTTGGCAGGACTCTTAATGGTGGTTCTAAGATTAGGGAATGGGTGTCTGCTCTGGTCTAGGGCAGACATTGAGAGCGTGTGTTTTACAGATGGCTGACCCACGATATCGATGAGGAACCGCAAGTTACGTACTAACAACTTAGATAATGACACTAGTCTGGTGTAGGATTCACACAGTGAGATGGCGAAACCCGGGGTCACTGATCACTGGAGAGTAGAATTGCTTGCATTTGGCTTCCGTCTGGGGGGGAGGGGGTTGGGTCCTGTTCTCTCCTTCAGCCCTAAGGACTCCACGGCACACGGGTTGGGCGAGTGCGAGCTGCTGGACTTCCTCGATGAGGACACAATATATATTGCATGTTACAGACTAATAATATTGCCGATTGGCACACTATACGGTTTGGGGCCGGGTGACATCTGCCCCACAGTGGGGAGTGTTTATTTAGGCCACTAAGGATTTATTGGTCTAGGGCTTATTGTGTTCCAGAGGTTGGTCTAGGGTGGGCTTGGGAGGGTGTTTTGTTTATGCAAGGTTGGGGTTTGCATAGAATGGGCACCGAGGGAGGGGGGGGGCGCGAGACACACATCGGAATACTAGAAGACTTCAGTGTGCACGCGTGGCTGTTGTGGGTAACCATGTGGAATATATTGCCAAAAGGGCTATCAAATGCAATGTTGCTTGTTCTGTTCTGTTATGTTAAAAAAAATTGTTACCGCGCAAGGACACCAATTGGTTTCATGGCGCTCGGAGACAAAGTGGAGGAACAAAGCAATCAGGAGTGAGCGAAGAGTTAATCATAAGCTAGCTGAAAAAGATAAGTTTTGAGAGATTTACGGAAATTGGTGTAGTCAAAAGAAAGCCGGATTGAAAGAGGAAGAGAATTCCAGGTAGATGGAGCCAGAAAAGAAAAACAAGAGCCACCATGTTTTTTACGTTTGAACCTGGGGGTGATTAGGAGGTTATGTGCAGAAGACCTAAGATGCCTCGAGGGAATGTAGCGTTTTAGGCTAAGAGAAATAAAGGCAGGGGCAAGAGCAAAAAGGGATTTGAAAACAATACAACCCATTTTGAACAAACAGCGGGAAGCGACCGGAAGCCAATGCAGGCTTTCCAGCAGGGGCATAACATGTTGATATTTAGGCTGCTGGAAAACCAATCTGGCCGCCTGGTTTTGTACCAGCTGGAGCCGATGGAGGTGATATGCCGGAATCCCTACATACAAGCAGTTCGCATAGTCAATGCGCGAGGTGATGAGGGCCATAATAACAAGTTTGAGAGCCTCTGTGGATAAAAACCTACAGATTTTGCCAATTCTGCGTAGATGGTAGAAGCAGGCCGAGGTAACAGAGTTGATTTGAGGTCTCATCGATAGATCACTTGAAATGATGACACCAAGGCTCTTCACGGACTTGACTGGGCAAGGAGGGGGGCCGAGAGCTTGGGGCCAAAAGTTAGAGCTCCAACGATTTGAAGACCCTCCTAATAGGACCAGCTCAGTCTTGCTGGGATTGAGCTTCAGCTGACTGAAGTTCATCCACTCAGAGATGGTGAGCATAGTGGATTGGAAGTTAGAGCAAGAAGAAGAAGAGGAGTCAATAGGAAAGATAAGCTGTAGGTCGTCTGCGTAATTAAAAATGGTGACAGGGGTGTGACGAAGAGAAGCTAAGAGGGGTTGCATATAAAGATTAAACAAGAGGGGCGATAGAGCAGAACCCTGGGGAACACCGCAAGAAAGTGAAGAATGGGGGGCACAGAAGGTAGAAAGCTGAACTGATTGAGAGCGTTGATGGAGGAAGGACCCAATCCAAGTTAAGGCCAGGCCCTGGATGCCCGCATTTCCGACACGGTCGATCAAGATAGCATGATCGACCGTGTCGAAAGCGTCCGACAGGTCTAATAGTACCAACGCCTGGGCAAGGTTCTTGTCAGCCCCCTGTCTCAGCGCATCCATCACGACCACAATGACCGCTTCCGTAGAGTGGGCCGGTCTAAAACCGGCCTGCTGGTCATCCAGGAAGTGAGATTTTTCAATGAAGGCGCTCAGACAACGGGTGACATGAGTCTCCAACACCTTCCCCAGATAGGGGAGGAGAGAGATTGGTCGATAATTGCCCAGAACAGTTGGGTCCGAACCTGGTTTTTTAAGAATGGGAATTACAACAGCTTTTTTGAAAGCATCGGGGACAGAACCTGTAGCAAGAGAATAGTTAAGAAGGTCTAATGGGGGACCTGGACAGGCCAAGAAGGCATCCTTCAGAATTTGAGGGGGGCAACAATCATTGGGAGAGCCGGAGCTTACTACATGTAATAGAGAAATAAATTCAGACTGAGAGATAGGAGGAAATTCGTGCAGGCGGCAAGGATTCGTGGGGGGAAGAACACAGACATTAGGTGAAGTGGGGGAAGGAATATTGTTTTTAATAGTTGTGATTTTGTCAATAAAAAATAAATTGAGGGAGTCACAAAGGGCCTGTGAGGGTTGGGGCTGGACAGTAACACGATCAGGAAAGGAGAGTTCGGCTACAATGGAAAAAATGTCTTTGGTTTTTGAGGCTGAACCAAGGATTTTCTGGGAATAATAGGAAGATTTTGCCAAGAGAATAGACTTCTTGTACAGTTTTAATAGGTCCATGTAAGTGGTTCTTAGTAAAGGGTTATAATTTCGTCTCCACCGACTCTCAGCTTGCCTAAGGGCTAGTTTGTCCAGTTTGAGTTGGTCAGTAAACCAGCGCTGAGCGTCATGTGGGCGTTTGGTTCTGATAGTTTTCACAGGGGCAACCGCATCACTGGCTTGTGTTAACCATTGATCAAGAATAGCAGTGTGTATGTTGATATCGGTGGTGACGCTAGGGAGTGTGGTAGACAGGATGTAGTGAAAGTGCGAAGTATCAGCCTGCTTCCAATTTCGTGCCAAGAAATTGGACACTGGTGGAGGACGGGTGGACGGGGAAGATTTTAATGAAAAGGAGATAAAAAAATGGTCAGACCAGGTGCAAGGATAGACTGAAGGGGGGGTGATGTCCAGGTTTGCCGTCCATACCTGGTCGAGTGTATGGCCTTTATTATGCTTTCACCCCCATCGACCATGGGTAGCACGGTACATCTCCTAACATGGATTATCAGGGGGCTTAATGACCATAGGAACATCAGGAAGGTCACTGCATACATGAAATGGCATAAAATAGATGTTGCACTGCTGCAGGAGTCCACACAACAGCTATTTGACGCATAAGATGTTTCAGGGGAAGGTTACTGCAGCTGGATTCACATTGCATGCCAGAGGGTTCCTAACCTGGGTGAACCCGATATCTGGGACTAAGGCAGGTTTGTTATCGTGAGGAGCCAGAAAGAAGGTCTGGTCGTCACAGTTGTTAACGTATACAGGCCTAAATATGACGACCCACAATTCTATAACCGCTTGGGGAGCAGCCTGCTCCACTACAGGGGCTCCTAAATAGTAATAGGCAGAGATTTAAATTGTATTTTGTAATAAGAGCCGCTCAAAGGGCCCACTGCATTGCTGGTCAGCGGCAGCTGGCGTTATTTTAGATCTTATGGAGGGTCTGGAATTGGGGACATCTGGAGGCACCTTCAAAGGCCTTATTGGCCATATCACAAAATGCCATCTGCACCCACGCACTCTCTCCGACCACTCCCCGCTGCAACTTGAGTTACACTGCCCAATAAGGCAGGCGCCTGCTTTCCTTTGGAGACTTCTGCTTTATTCCCTTCTCGATCCTGTGTGCTTGACAGAAATCACTACTGATATAGAGACATACTTCGAGGCTAATATGGGGTCAACCGATAGCTTTTCCACCATCTGGGAGGACTTTGACGTGTATGTCCGGGGTATGGTTATTGCCAAGCATTAGGGGGTGCTCCGATCACTAAGGAATCATCTGACCAAACTACAGCAGGATATTTCATTGCTAGAAAAAAACGTTTCAGGAGACCAGGGACGTCAGTCTATTGGGCGACATCAAAGCCGCGCTAGGCGAGTATCAGGACACAGCTGATAGGGAGGTTAAACACCTGGGCAGGTATGCCACGGCCAGTGTTTATGGAGAGGGAGCTTGTCCAGCGACCACGTTAGCAGCATTGATGCGCCCCTAGCGTGAAGTGGACGCCATTTCCGAAGTACTTGACACGGGTTGCCAGCCATTGCACTGCAGTCGAGACATAGCTAATTGGTTTCACAGTTATACATATCGCAGTCCCCCCCTCACTGAATGTTGATGCTGTACATGATTCTCTTGAAAACATTCAAATTAGCTGTTTATCGAATGCCCCTAGAGAGTATCTCATGTACCCGCTTACACTTTACACCAGGTGAGGTTAAGGCGGCTATTCAGTCCATCCGACCCAGCAGTGCTCCTGGCTTGGACAGGCTTACTGTCTCCTTCTATAAAACCTTTCAAGACATGTTGGTCCCCCATCTTAAGACTCTGTATGAACATACGGCCCAATCATGCACTATGTCTCCCTCCATGAGGGAAGCGCTAATCAAAATGCTGCTGAAAGCTGGGAAGCCGTACAAAAGGGGGTGGTGATGGACGGAGCATCTGAACCAATCAAACACTCACACCCAGTCAAAAGATCTGGGTTTAATCCATCACCGTTCTTTAGCCCACTCTGCCACCCCAGTTCGGACATGGCCATATGCAAATCAGTCTGACCCTGTGCCTCATGGGAACAGTCCAGCCCGAACTGCCAATATGGCCATGTCTGAGCGTTTTTTTTATCCAGTTATGAGCCTAGCTGCAGCATTGATAGAGGCTCTTAGTGGTGCGGTTGTTGCTAGTGGGAGAACGCAGAGGGAGGCACTTCCATAGTCAATCTGAGGGATAACTAGCGCTTGGACTGCAGTTCTAAAGTCGTCGGCTGGGAGGAAGGGTTTCAGCTTTCTCAAGGTATTGATTTGGAAATTAGCTCCCTTGGTTGCATTGCTGATATGTCGTTGCATATTGTGATTGGAGTCAAGGGTGATACCTAAGGATTTTGCTGAGTCTACTTTGATAGGTTGGATGTTGAATGCAGTGAGGTGTTTCAACCAATCCTGGACGATGGGGATTTTGGAGGGGGGTGCTATTAGGAGGAATTCTGTTTTCAGAGCATTAAGTTTGAGATGGCTCTCTGCCAACCATGTCTGTGTGTCCTTAAATGTTGAGTTGAGAAGTTTGAGGTCATCAGGGATTGTAGTTTGAGGTAGAGTTGGGTATCATCTGCATACATGTGGAATTGCACATTAGAGGCATGAAGCAGTGCGGTGAGTGGCTCCATGACTAGGTTGAACAGGGTTGGTGAAAGGGAGGATCCTTGCGGTACACCAAGTGTTACTGGAGTAGGTGTGGAGATTGTGTTATTAATTTTGAATGTCTGAGTCCGGTTATGTATGTATATATGTATATGTGTGTGTATATATATATATTTTATATATATATATATATATATATATATAATCTATATCCAACATCATCCCCATTCACAACGAGGAGAGACAATGTCGATCTTCAACGCGTTTCGCCTGTACCAGCAGGCTTGTTCATGAATAAAGTTTTCACATTACAAAAGCATCATTTTTAAACTTAGTGCATGTGACCTAGGTCACATGAGACTACATAGCGATGAAGCTAAACAACAGACTCGTAATTTTTAACGGTCTACAGTTCTTCGTACATCCGCAAACTTAAGTACATTTGTTATTGCAAATCAATTTGATCGTAAGTTCATTAGACCATTCTATTAACCAAACGAAAATTATATTCTTGGTAAACAATTACACAAGCACGGAAACGGAAAATAATACACCTCTTAATGCATTGTGCTAATTGCCTAGAACAAGAGAATTTCATATATCTGTTGTACGTTTCGGTTTTTAACTAACCATAAAACATACAATCCAGCCCTAGTGGGCAAAAGATAATGCATTGTAACTATTTCTTCCATAATGTACGTTGGAATAAAGCCCAAGTGGGCAATGACACACTAGCTCATCACTTGTGCAGTTTATCCAAAAAATCAAAAAGATACAAAAAGAAATTAATTGTGGGGGTGCGCAAACAACTTAAGAAAAACGTAAAAGAAAGGGAAAATATACAGCAATCTATTTTCAGGTCTAAACTAATTCCTGAATAATTCATAATCAATTTGGACAATACACATACACTCTAATCTTATAGAGGAGTATATAAATCTTCGATATTCAGACCAACAGGGCTTTTGGAATTCAGTTTCACAATATACCAAGATTCTAACTTCCGTAGTTTCTTCACTCTATCCCCATCTCTGATATTTGGTGGAATAGCATCAATTTCAAAGTAAACCAAACTTTGAACATCCTTGTTATGAAATTGTTCGAAGTGGTGTGCTACCGGGTAGGTCCTGTCCCCATTTTTAATTGATTTAAGGAGTTGTAGAATGCGTTTGTGCACAGGTAGAATAGTGCTGCCGACATATTGTAATTTACATGCACACCTCAAAACATAAACCACATACTCTGTTTTGCAATTATACTGTCCCTTGATTTTCTTTACTCTCTTGGTCAGACCTGGATTGTAAGTCGAGGCATTTCTTACCATGTGCAAACGCTTTACATTTTGTACATTTAAAAAAAACATATTTGCGTGTTAACCAAGAACTACTACTAACTGTGTTTTTGTTCTTGGTAATCGTGTTGCTGACTAGCATCTGCTTGAAAGATTTAGCCCTTCGAAAAGTTATCAAAGGTCTTTTAGGCACCTAAGTTCCTAGTATCGGATCATTTTTAATCACATGCCAGTGTGTTGTCATGATTTTTCGGACTGGGCCGTGTAGTTTATTATAATCTGTAATTAGTCTACACTCATTCTTGGTGTTTTTGTTTTTATTTAACCTTGAAGAGGACTTCTTCCCTCGTTTGCTTCTTTACTTTCTCTATGGATGCCCTTAGCACTTGTCAGTATATCCTCTCTGCCTGAATCGATTTTTCAATTTCATCATTTCATTATCTTGAACTTCTGGTTCACTACAGTTACATAGAACCCTTACGCATTCTCCATATGGAATACTATTCACCAGATTGGCTGGGTGGAAACTCTCTGCATGAAGCAGTCTGTTGCCAGCCATCTATAGAGCTTTGTGTGCAATTTACAATCCTTGGCATAGATGGTTAAATCTAGAAAATGTATAAACGTGTCTCTCACTGTACAGGTGAATCTAAGATTAAGACTGCTCACCTGTAATTTAGATATAAAAGCATTAAGAGATGTTGTAGTGCCTTTCCACACAATAAATAGGTCATCTATATAACAACTCCTGTGTAGAATATTGTTGTTCCATTCATCTTGGTACTGCTTCCAGACCACCTGCTACTCCCACCAGCCCATATGGAAATTAGCATAGCTGGGGGCGAAGCAGGTGCCCATCGCAGTACCACAAGTTTGATGAAATAATTCATCATTGAAGATAAGAAAATTATTTCTCAGGCAGGTGGAGACCATAGATAGGAGCATCTGGGTATGGGACCATAACTTAATTGGTCTGCTACCCGAAAAGTGTCTAACAGCATTAAGTCCGTCGTCCTGTTTAATGCGCTGATATAACGTTGTGACGTCAACTGTCACTAGCAGTTAATCTTTCTCCCAGGGCAGATCGTAAATCACTTTAGGAAAATCACCCGTGCCCTGTATAAAGGTAGTTTAACCAAAGGATTTAGGAAGGAATCAACAAACTTTGAGGTATTTTCCAAACCACTTCCAATGGCCGAGATAATTGGATGGTCAGGCGGATTATCGATTTCCTTATGCAATTTTGGCAATAGATAACAAGCATTTGCAATGCAATAGGTCTCACATTAAGAAAGCTCTTGGTATTGTAAATGACAATTTTTTTATTTGTTTTGTTTTTGAAAATAACTAAATTAATAGCTTTGTCACTTACAGTGCCAATAGTTATAACTTTCGCAAATGTGACACCTATAGCATTTGTAATGCAATATGTGTTGTATATACGTGACTTACATGTATTGATATTACAAATAACAATGGCATTTATTTATTTTTAAATAATTACTACTTAAATCAAAGTTATTGTAATTTATAATGGCAATAGCTTCAACTTTTGTAAATAACTTTTGTGAAGATTATGTTCAGTGTATTTTATTTTGACGAAAATCCAAGAACAGAAGTGAAATATTAACATCTTTTTGTTACATTTGTAATAAAGCTTGAAGCATTGAGAGAACATATTTGAACCAGTTGTTGATGAATGGTTGCACAGATTGATGCTGTGGTGGCGCTGAGTGATGTTGTGATGGCGAACGAGTGAAGCTGTGGTGGCGAACGAGTGAAGCTGTGGTGGTGCTGAGGGATGCTGTATGCTATGCTATGTTTTGTTTTGCTATCCTATGTTTTGTTTTGTTATGCTATGCTATGTTTTGCTATCCTATGCTTTGATTTGTTATGCTTTGTTATGCCATGCTATGTTTTGTTATGCCATGCTATGTTTTGTTATGCCATGCTATGTTTTGTTATGCCATGCTATGTTTTGCTATGCTTTGTTATGCTATGTTTTGTCATGCTATGTTTTGTTGTGTTTTATTATGCTATGCTTTGTTATGCTATGTTTTGTTATGCTATGTTGTGTTGTGTTTTATTATGCTATGCTTTGTTTTGGTATGCTATGTTTTGTTATGCTTTGCTATGTTTTGTGTTGTTTGGTATGCTATGTTTTGCTATGCTATTATATGTTTTGTTTTGCTATGTTTTGTTGTGTTTTGTTACGCAATGCTATGTTTTGTGGTGTTTTGCTATGTTTTGTTTTGTTATGCTATGCTATGTTTTGTTGTATTTTATAATGATATGCTATGTTTTGTTGTGTTTTGCTATGCTATGTTTTGTAATGCTATGCTATGTTTTGTTGTCTTTTCTTATGCTATGCTTTGTTTTGCTATGTTTTGTTATGTTATGATTTGTTATGCTATGCTAAGCTTTGTTTTGCTATGCTATGTTGTGTTTTGTTATGCTATCTTTTGTTGTGTTTTGTTATGCTATGTTTTGCTATGCTTTGCTATCTTTCGTTAAGTATGCTCGGTTTTGTTGTGTTTTGCTATGTTGTGTTTTGCTATGTTGTGTTTTGCTATGTTGTGTTTTGCTATGTTGTTATGCTATGTTGTTATGCTATGTTGTTATGCTATGTTGTTATGCTATGTTGTTATGCTATGTTGTTATGCTATGTTGTTATGCTATGTTGTTATGCTATGTTATATGCTATGTTGTGTTATGCTATGTTGTGTTATGCTATGTTGTGTTATGCTATGTTGTGTTATGCTATGTTGTGTTATGCTATGTTGTGTTATGCTATGTTGTGTTATGCTATGTTGTGTTATGCTATGTTGTGTTATGCTATGTTGTGTTATGCTATGTTGTGTTATGCTATGTTGTGTTATGCTGCGTTGTGTTATGCTGTGTTACGCTATGTTGTGTTACGCTGTGCTTTGTTACACTGTGCTTTGTTACACTGTGCTTTGTTACACTGTGCTTTGTTACGCTGTGCGGGGGTGTGAGGGGGTGAGGGGGTTGTGAGGGGTGAGGGGGTTGTGAGGGTGAGGAGGTTGTGAGGGTGAGGGGGTTGTGAGGGTGAGGGGGTTGTGAGGATGAATGGTGTGGGGGTGAGGGGGAGTGAGGGTTGGGGGGTGAGGTTGAGGGTGTGTGAGGAGGGTGAGGGTGTGTGAGGGTATGGGGTTGTGAGGGGGTGGAGGGTGTGAGGCTGAGGGTGACTGACAGGGGTGAGGGTGGTGAGGGTGGCGGGGTGAGGGGGTGTGAGGGTGAGAGGGTGTGTGATGGTGAGGGGGTGTGAAGGTGAGGGGGTGTTAGGGTGTGGGGGGTGTGAGTGTGAGAGGGTGTGTGAGGGTGAGAGGGTGGGTGAGGGTGGGGTGGTGTGAGGCTGAGGGGGTGTGTGAGGGTGAGGGGGTGTGTGGTGAGGGGGTGTGTGATGAGGGGGTGAGAGGGGGTGTGTGAGGGTGTGAGGGGGTGTGAGGGTGAGGGGGAGATGAGGCGGGTTAGGAGGGGAGGGTGAGGGAGGGGATGTGAGGGTGAGGGGATGTGAGGGTGAGAGTGTGAGGGTGAGAGGCTGGGTGAGGGTGAGAGGTTGGGTGAGGGTGAGAGGGTGGGTGACGGTGGGGTGGTGTGAGGCTGTGAGGATGAGGGTGGGTGAGGGTTGTGAGGGCGTGTGAGGCTGTTTGAGGGTGAGGGTTTGTGAGGGTTTGTGAGGGTGAGGAGGTGTGAGGGTGTGTGGGAGTCCAAAGTAAATGGTGGCAGGGCAGACCTCATAAGACAGAGAGAAACACAAATGTTAAGAGCAGAGTGCTCAAAGGGGTTGTGAGAAAGTGGAAATGGGATTAAAGGAGAAGGGATGAAAAGTTAAGTAGGAAAGAGGCCATAAAGGAGACACAAAGGAGTGGATTGTGTGGCGGAAACCGGGAAAAGCAGAAAATAATGAAGATGGATCCGAGAGGGTGCAAGTAGGGTCACATGCGGGAGAAGGAAGACTCGTTAGGAGAGTGTGAGGAGGGTGATGCGGGGGAGTGGCTTCCTTTGTAGTCTGATTGGGGGGAGCGGGGGAGCCGCTTTGTTAGAAAGGCGATCCCAGGGGAGGCAGAAGATGTCTGACTGACCCCCCCCGAGACCCACCTCTCCTTCTGGAGTTGGCCAAGCGCCGTCGAGAGGCCTCCTTGGCGAGGCTCCTCTCCTAGAATCGTAACAGCCGAGTAATCACACCACTACAAAGGGACACCACACAAGAGGGTAGATTCTTCGAGTCTTTATCAGCAATAAAGGTAGGTTCTCTCAGCAATATGTAGAAACGGATCGAGAGATCCTTAATGTCTCGGTAACTGTGTGAAGGGGGTAGCTGGACAGTGTTAGTACCAGCCTGGCACAGGGATACCCTACGCACAGCTCTCAATCCTCGAGCTGGGGGGTTCCGCAAGGTCGAGCCGCGATGTCGTCAGCAGGGCTCCGAAGATGGTTCAGCGTGGTCGGGCCGCGACAGCGTCAGCAGGGCTCCGAGGATGGTTCAGCGAGGTCGGGCCGCGACAGCGTCAGCAGGGCTCCGAGGATGGTTCAGCGAGGTCGGGCCGCGACAGCGTCAGCAGGGCTCCGAGGATGGTTCAGCGAGGTCGGGCCGCGACAGAGTCAGCAGGGCTCCGATGTTCCGTGAGGATCTTCTTCTCAGCAAGTAGGGGGGCCGTGACCAGGTCAGCAGGGCTCCGAGGTTCCAGGGTTCAAAGTAGCGAGTTCTTCTCAGGGTCAGCCGCGATTCAATCAGCAGGGCTCTCGACTCCAGGATACAACTGCTGACCCATTCCAGAGCTGCCCCAGGTATAGGTCTGGAGTCCTTTGATGTCCGGACCCTCGCGCCTGGGGGTCAGAGGGGCCGGGATGAGAGGGTCCAGACACCCAGCAGGGGGGTGGAGCCAGCACCCAGGGAGGCCGGAGGGCGATCGAAACCAGGCGTCCGGGGACGGCTGGAGGGTCATCAAACCTCCCCTCCTCCTTGATCCGTCAAGTGGCCGCTTTACCACATGGTCGGATCTTGGTGCCTCGATGTCGGGGCTTCGCTGGGGCCGCGGCCGAGGTCGGGCCGAGGCCACGTGGTCCGGACGCGGAGGGCCCAAGATGGAGTCGGGGCCTGAGATGGCGGCCCGGGGTAGGGGCCGGACCAGCAGAGTGGGGCGAGTAGGGGTCGCCGTGTTCCTGAGGGGGAGAGCCGGGGGTCGCCAGGAGTGGCGGCTCTCGTTGAAGGTTGGAGAGGGTAGCTTCAGGGGGGAGGACAGGGGACGATGCCGTCCAGGGCCCGCCATGCGGGAGGAGTGGGACCACGCCACGAGGCCGGGTCCAACACACGTCCCCCCCCAGCTGAAGGCAGGGAGAGTCACCCATCTTCTTGGGGGTTCTCCTCGCCGAGGCGGAAGAAGTGGGACAGGCCGTCGGCGTTGGCGTGGTCGTTGCCGGGGCGATGTTCCACAGTGAAGTCCATCCCTTGTAGGGAGATGGACCATCGCAGCAACTTTGGGTTCTCTCCTCGCATCTGCATCAACCACCGCAAAGGCCGGTGGTCAGTTTGCACCCGGAAGTGGGTGCCGAAAAGATAGGGTCGGAGTTTTTTGAGGGCCCACACCACGGCGAAGGCCTCTCATTCAATGGTGCTCCAGCGTTGCTCTCGGGCCAGCAGACGTCGGCTGATGAAGGCCACAGGTTGATCAACTCCTTCGGGGTTGGTTTGGGAAAGGACCGCCCTGACACCGTGCTCCGACGCATCGGTTTGGACTACGAATTCCCGGCTGTAGTCGGGGGCTTGGAGCACGGGGGCGGTACACATCGCTATCTTCAGAGTCTCAAAGGCGGCCTGACACTCGGGTGTCCAGTGCACCTTCAGTGGCTGCTTCTTGGAAGTGAGTTCAGTGAGGGGGCCCACAATGCTCCCATAATTCTTCACGAAGCGCCGGTAATACCCAGTGAGCCCTAGGAAGGCTCTGACTGCTGTCTGGGTGACCGGGGGCTCCCAGGCCATGATGGCGTCGATCTTGGGTTGAAGGGGAGCCACATGGCCGCTCCCCACTTGGTGTCCCAGATAGGTCACGGACCCTTGGCCGATCTGGCATTTGCTTGCTTTTATGGTCAGTCCGGCCCATCTGAGGGCCGTCAGGACCTCCCAGAGGTGCTTGAGGTGCTCGGCCCAGTGGAGGCGGTACACCGCAATATCGTCCAGATATGCGGCGCTGAACTCTTCTAGCCCTGCCAGCACCTTATTCACCAGCCTCTAGAAGGTTGCGGGGGCGTTTTTCATCCCGAAGGGCATCACCCTGAAGTGGTAATGGCCATCGGGGGTTGAGAACGCGGAGCGCTCTTGGGCTGCCAGTAGCCGGAGGTTAGGTCGAATGTGCTCAGGTAGCAGGCCGCCCCCAGGTGGTCGATCAGTTCATCGGCCCGGGGAATGGGGCGGGCATCGGTCCGGGTGACGGCAATCAGCCCCCGGTAGTCTACACAAAATCGCAGTTCGGGAGTGGCGCCAGGGGCGGCGGCTTTTGGGACCAGGACGACGGGACTGGCCCATGGACTGTCAGAGGGTTCGACCACCCCCAGGGCTAGCATCTTGGAGACCTCCGATTGAATGCAGGTCCGAACTCGGTCGGGAACTCTGTAGGCCCGGTGTCGCACAGGCGGGCTGTCCCCGGTGTCGACATCGTGGACGCACCACTGGGTGACTCCGGGGGTGAGAGAAAACAAGTCTGTGAATTGACCCAACAGCTTTTGGCAGTCCTGGTGCTGTTCTGGGGTCAGGGCGGAGGAGAGGGTGACCCCCTCTACGGAGCCGTCTTTCTCGGAGGTGCTCAGGAGGTCCGGTAGGGGCTCGGAGTCGTCTTTGGCCCCGCCATCAGTAGCCATCAGCAGGCTAAGTTCCGTTTGGACAAAGTGAGGCTTGAGCCTGTTGGTGTGGAGGACCTGGAGGGGGTTCCTGGGGGACTCCATGTCCACCATGTAGGTGACAGGGCTCTTGCGCTCCACCACTTTGAAGGGCCCAGTCCACTTGTCCTGGAGGCCACAGGGTTCGACCGGGGACATGACCCAGACCTGTTGGGCTGGCTCGAACTCAATGGAAGAGGCGTTCTGGTCTTACCAGCATTTCATCTCCTCTTGGCTGGCCTCGAGGTTGGCCTTGGAAAGTTCCCGGAACTTCCGAGTCTGGTTTCGGAGGGTCAGGAGGTACCGGTAGACGTCGGGGGGAGCGTCTCGGACTGCAACCTCCCAGCCCTCTTTGACCAGGCTGAGGGGACCCCGGACGGGGTGTCCGTACAAGAGTTCGAAGGGGCTGAACCCCAGGGATTTCTGAGGGACCTCCCGATAGGCGAAGAGGAGGCAGGGCTGCAACACGTCCCATTGGCGTCGCAAGGGCTCTTCCAGGCCCATGATCATCCCCTTGAGGGTTCGATTGAAAAGTTCCACCAGTCCATTCCCTTGGGGGTGGTAGGGGGTCGTAAACTTGTACGTGACCCCGCACTGTTGCCACAGGGACTTCATGTATCGGGAAATTAAGTTCGTACCCCGGTCACTGACGACTTCTCGGGGAAGCCCACCCGGGAGAAGATCCCCATCAGCGCCCGGCCCACCACGGGGGCCGTCACGGTCCGGAGAGGGATGGCTTCGGGATAGCGGGTGGCATGGTCCACCAGGACGAGAATAAAACGGTGACCTTGAGAGGTTCAGGGCTCCAGAGGCCCCACAATGTCGAGCCCCACCCGCTCGAATGGGGTGTTGACGACTGGGAAGGGTTGAAGGGGGGCCTTGTGCTTCCCTCCGCTCTTACCGCTGGCTTGGCAGGTTGGGCAAGTCCGGCAAGTCAGGCAGTGATTGTTCACATCATTTCTCATTTTTGGCCAGTAGAAATGGGTCACCAGGCGGCTGTAGGTTTTGTCCTGCCCCAGGTGCCGGGCGAGGGGCACATCATGTGCCAGGTTCAGGAGGAAGTCTCTGAATCGGAGGGGGACCACCAGCACCCGGCTGGCCCCCAGTTCGGCAATCTTCTGTTCGCTGTAGAGGAGATCGTTGTCCCAATAGACCCAGTGGGACCCCGATGGGTCTCCGGCGGCTTGAGCGGCGGCTTGCTGTCGGGTTCCCTCGAGGGAGGGACACGCTTTCTGTTCTTGATGGAACTGCTCTCGTGTGGGGCCACCTTCTTGGCGCCATTGGGCTAGTTCTGGGAGGTCGCTGAGCTCGGCAATCTCTTCACGGGTGGGCCCCAGTGGGCCGGGCTCAGGGTCGGCGTCTTCGGGGGCGGAGGGCGGCGGAGGCGCGGGCCACTCCGGTTCTTCCGTTGGGGTAGATTCAGTCGGGGCGGTGGCCCGGGCGGCCATGGATCGGGTGGTCGCACAGACCCACTCGGGAAGGCCTAGCATCCCCAGATGCTCTCTCCGCTCGACGTGGGCCCAGGGGGAACTTTCTAAGTCATTCCCGAGGAGGCAGTCCACGGGGGCATCGTCCTGGACGGTCACTTTCAGCATGCCCGACACCCCCCCCCCACTCGAAGGGGATTCGTGCCATCTGGCACAGGCTCTCTGAATTGTCCGCCGACCATACTGGGCACAGCACATTGGGCAGGATCTGGTCGGGGATCACCAAGTGGCAACGGACGGCCGTCACGCTGACTCCGGTGTCGTGGAGAGCTTCGGCCCGGCGCCCATTAATGGTGACCCGCTGGCGGTACTTCTGAGTGTTGCCCGGGATCGGGGCCCGGGGGAGCATGTCTCTTTAGCCTAGACATACCAGGGACATGGCGGCGGGCTCCCACTCGGTCTGGTCTTCGTCATAGTTCTCTTCTTCGCCCCTTTCGTCTCCCAGGGCGGCTGCAGCGATCTGGCAGTTTGGAGGACCGGTGGTGCCGGGTCGTTGGTTCATCGGGCAGTGGGGGTCACTGGCATAGTGACCGGGCCGCTGGCATTTGTAGCAGGTAGCGTTCGAGCGGGTCCCCGGCCATGCTGGGGGGGCCCCTCTTCTGGCCAGGGATGGCGAAGTGTGGGTCGGGGGCGGCCCCCGGGGTGGACTCCGGGGCGGCACCACGGGGGAGTCTCGGTTCCTGTTCTGGCCTCCTCCGCTGCCTCGCTGTCGGGGGGGCCCCTGGGGGTTTCGGCCGTAGTCTCCCATCGAGTTCCGGGGGACCCTGGTGCTCACCCATCGATCGGCCTCGACGGCGAGTTTACATGGCTCGGTCAGCTTGCTGTCGAGGAGATGCTGTCTGAGTTCGACAAAACAGTTTTTGGAGAGGTGCTCCCATACAATGAGGTTGAACAGCTGCTCGTAGGTGGTGACCTGGCTGCCTTTGATCCACCCCTCTAGGGCTCTGCTATAGAAGTTCACGTACTCCACCCATGTAGTACCGGGGATTTTCTTACAGTCTCGGAATCGCTGCCGGTACATCTCGGGGGTGAGTCCATAGCGAGAAAGTAGGGCGTCTTTCATATGTTCGTAAGAGGTCATCTCGGCATCTGGGAGCTCTAGCAGGGTGTCTCTCCCTTCGCTGACGAACTTCCCCCACAAGCCGGCACCCCAGTCTTTTTGGGGTATTCGATGAGAGGCCATGGCTACCTCGTAGGCCTTAAACCATTGTTGGATGTCGTCGTTTTTATAGTATTCTTGGACGACATCTTTGGGGATGTGGACCTTCGTGTCCGCAGGAGGAGGTGGGCTTCGGTTCCCGGAGGCGCTGGCCTCCCCATGTTTGGCCTTGATCTCAAGCTCTTTTAAGCCACGCTCGTGCTCAAACGTGAGCTTCTTCTCCTCTAAGTCCCTCTGCCTTCGTTTCTCCTCCAGGTCTCCTTGCAGCCGTAGTTGCTCAAGGGCTATCTTTTTCTCGGCCAGCTGTAGTTCTCCGTCCAAACGGAGTCGGGCGAGCTCCAATTCGTGGAGCCGGCTCCTTTATCGCTCTCGGGCGTCTTCGTGGGAGAGGCCCGTGTCTACGTTGGCATTTCTTTCCTCCGCTGGGGTTGCGAGGGTTTCCGGGTGCATGTCTGGGACCGTGTCATCTTCGATCTGGGGTAGCGTCGCTCTTGCCTCCAGCCATGTTTGTAGGGCCTGCTGGAAATCATCGTCCTTGGTGCTTAGTCCAGTGGTAGCGATGCCCAGGTCCTTGCAGAATTGTTTCAATTCTTTGTGGGTATATTCTTCCAACCGTTCCTTCTGGAACTCCGCGGTCGGTCTGGTTTCTTTGGTACTCATGGTTGTGGTGTGTTTCTGTCAGTAGTGGGTGAGTTACTCTCTGTACGATTTGCATCGGCTCGGATCGCACCGCCTGCCACCAATGTTAGAAAGGCGATCCCAAGGGAGGCAGAAGATGTCTGACTGACCCCCCCCCCGACCCCCCCCCCCCGAGACCCACCTCTCCTTCTGGAGTTGGCCGAGCGCCGTAGAGAGGCCTCCTTGGCGAGGCTCCTCTCCTAGAATCGTAACAGCCGAGCAATCACACCACTACAAAGGGACACGACACAAGAGGGTAGATTCTTAGAGTCTTTATCAGCAATAAAGGTAGGTTCTCTCAGCAATATGTACAAACGGATCGAGGGATCCTTAATGTCTCGGTAACTGTGGGAAGGGGGTAGCGGGACAGTCTTAGTACCAGCCTGGCACAGGGATACTCTACGCACAGCTCTCAATCCTCGAGCTGGGGGGTTCCGCAAGGTCGAGCCGCAACGTCATCAGCAGGGCTCCGAAGATGGTTCAGCGTGGTCGGGCCGTGACAGCGTCGGCAGGGCTCCGAGGATGGTTCAGCGTGGTCGGGCCGCAACAGCGTCAGCAGGGCTCCGAGGATGGTTCAGCGAGCTCGGGCCGCGACAGCGTCAGCAGGGCTCCGAGGATGGTTCAGCGAGGTCGGGCCGCGACAGAGTCAGCAGGGCTCCGATGTTCCGTGAGGATCTTCTTCTCAGCAAGTAGGGGGGCCGCGACCAGGTCAGCAGGGCTCCGAGGTTCCAGGGTTCAAAGTAGCGAGTTCTTCTCAGGGTCAGCCGCGATTCAATCAGCAGGGCTCTCGACTCCAGGATACAACTGCTGACCCATTCCAGAGCTGCCCCAGATATAGGTCTGGAGTCCTTTGATGTCCGGACCCTCGCGCCTGGGGGTCAGAGGGGCCGGGATGAGAGGGTCCAGACACCCAGCAGGGGGGTGGAGCCAGCGCCCAGGGAGGCCGGAGGGCGATCGAAACCAGGCGTCCGGGGACGGCTGGAGGGCCATCGAAACTCCTCTCCTCCTTGATCCGTCAAGTGGCCGCTTTACCACCTGGTCGGATCTTGGTGCCTCGATGTCGTGGCTTTGCTGGGGCCGCGGCCGAGGTCGGGCCGAGGCCACGTGGTCCGGACGTGGAGGGCCCAAGATGGAGTCGGGGCCTGAGATGGCGGCCCGGGGTAGGGGCCGGACCAGCAGAGTGGGGCGAGTAGTGGTCGCCGTGTTCCTGAGGGGGAGAGACGGGGGTCACCAGGAGTGGCGGCTCTCGTTGAAGGTTGGTGAGGGTAGCTTCAGGGGGGAGGACAGGGGTCGATGCCGTCCAGGGCCCGCAATACGGGAGGAGTGGAACCACGCCACGAGGCCGGGTCCAACACGCTTCCTTTGAAGTCTGATGCCGAGGCATGGTGTGGGAAGTGGCTGGCGATGTGCACGCGCCTGCCTCGGATAAATTGTACTAAATCCACAGTTTGGGGAGACTTTTCGGAAGCCTTACTATAAATCTCGCCCCCCATCCCTACGGGATGGCATAGGCTCGACATAAAACAGGCGCAACTGGATTGGTCATTTTCAGAAACTTGTACTCGTCCATTGTAAGCATCCCTTGCCCATACTAATCACACAACTCTGAATTATACAATTGGTGGCTCTGTGTCATGGTGTCTGATGTTATTCTGGTGTAGCAATGTTTGTTATTTAACTGTTTGTAAGCCTCATACAGATCCGTATCATTGACCTGCAAAGCTCCAGGTAAATCATCCCCTGTTCCAGAGATCGATGTGACAGTGTTAGATCCCTGGTTGATCGCAAAATGTTTCTTCAGTTTCGAAAATCTTGTGTTCTTAAAGATGTCTAATGAACTTACGTTCAAATTGATTTGCAATAACAAATATACTTACGTTTGCTGAAGTAAGAAGAACTGTAGACCGTTAAAAACTACGAGTCTGTTTAGCTTCATCGCTATGTAGTCTCACGTGACCTTCGTCACATGCACTAAGTTTAAAAATGGTGCTTTTGTAATGTGAAAACTTTATTCATGAACAAGCCTGCTGGTACAGGCGAAACGCGTTGAAGATCGACATTTAAAGCTAAATAACATCACCACACGGCGTTGTCTCTCCTCCTTGTGAATGGGGCTGATGTTGGATATTTTACCGTGTCTGGCTTGGGTGACCGGTAATGACGACGCGCCCTCTGGTTTGGTGGTGGCAGCGGTATCGCAAGCAAAGGAGGGAAAATATATTTATTACAGTTCGCCACGTCTCCATCATAGAAACCACGCATCACACTCTAGCTTTATCATGAAAATTCCTTTAATCCTTCTTCCGAGAAATCGTGAACGCGTGTATTAGCGATTTTCTCGGAAGAAGGATTAAAGGAATTTTCATGATGGAGCTGGGGTGCGCAGTGTGGTTTCTATGATGGAGATGTGGTGAACTGTAATATTATTTGCGGTGATGTCTATGCGAACTGCGCACCCATACTGTTGAGAGCGAGGGAACCGGGCGGTTCTGTATGTGTGTGTGTGTATATGTGTGTATATATGTGTGTGTATGTGTATATATATATATATATATATATATATATATATATATATTTATATTCTAACACATGTTTTCGCTTCAACCCGAGCCTCATGCGATGGCGGGCCGTGGCGGGTTAGCGTAACCCAATAAATCCAACATCTGTCATCACCTTCCCAAAGACGGCAATGCACGGAACCCAATTGCTTAGAACTGATTTATTTCGTTAGAGTGAGCATTTGCCGAAATCAGTTCTAAGCAATTGGGTGCCGTGGATTGTCGTCTTTGGGAAGGTGATGGCAGCTAAAGAAACGTGAAAAACACACAAAGGGGGCAGGGTAGAAACACCCTGACTCCCTAGGCCTGCTGAGGGGTCCCACAAAGACCCCAAGGCCAAAATAGTTGTTTTTTTAAATCGCGGGATACGTGTGGGTACGCGTACCCTGTGGGGGAAAAAAAAAACCAGTGCGCTTTTTTTTCAAATTAGCCCCCGGGGGAACCAAATCTCAGGGGGCATAAAAAAAAAGTGTGGGGGGGACCCAATCCCCCCGGGGCAAAGTAATTATAATAGCGGGGAGGCACACGGCCCCCCCAAAACCCCGGGGACCGCTACCCCCCGGGGCTTCGATATGAATGATGGGGGGCCTCTAAGGCACCCTAAGCCCCGGGGACCGCCACCCCCGGGGCTTTATTACGAAATATGCGGGGGGCTCACGGCCCCCGGCAGCCCCGGGGCATGTCACCCCCCCCCGGGCTTTGTTTTAAATCAATTTTTAAAAAAACCTGTGTGGGGGGGGCTCAAGCCCCCCACAAGCCCCGGGGACCGCCACCTCCCCGGGGCACTAATGTTTTAAAATAGGGGGGTCCGTGACAGACCCTCCAGTCCCGGGGACCGCCACCCCCTGGGGCTTTACAAATGATGGGACTGGGGCAGCGCGGCCCCCCTCCTGGTGCCCTTCATTGGCCCTGGGGACCGCCACCCCCCAGGGCCGGCTCTTGCAGTGTCCCAGGGTGCCTACCCCCGGGACACTGCTGTTAGCTATGGTAGGGTGGGAGCCTCGCGGCTCCCGCCCTACCATAGCAAACTGCTTTGGTTTTTGAAAGAGAGAGCAGGAAACCTGCTCTCTCTTTCAAAACCCAAAGCGGATTGCTTTTCTCCATGGGTAGCAGCATGTTAGCCCCCCACCCCAAAAAATAAAATAATTTTTTTTTTTAAATGTTGGCCGGCCCCGGGGGATGGGGTCCTCGGGGCAGAGTATGGCCTTGGGAGGGGGGCAAAGCGGCCCCCTTCCCGATTTATTATTATTATTTTTTTAAATTAAACTTGAGGGCAGGCCGTGGGGGATGGGGTCCCCAGGGCCCAAAAAAAAAAAGAAAAAGAAGGGGGTCTACACAGTCCCCCTTCTTAAAAGTAAAGAAAAAAACAGGATCGGGGGGCACGTTTGCAGAGGGGGAACTAATTCCCCTTGCATACTTGGGAGTTCGGTTAGACCAAGCTCTTTCTTTTAAAGAGCATGTTGGTCAGACATTAGGTGTTTACTTTCATACCCTGGGCTTACTTCGACGAGTCTTTCCTTTACTCCCAGACTCTGTCCGAAAGACCTTGGTCCAGGCACTCATACTAAGTCGCTTAGACTATTGCAATGGTCTGCTGCTCTCTGTTAATGAAGCATCAATGAGCAAATTACAAGTGTTGCAAAATACGGCCGCCCGTCTGGTCTTGAGCATGCCATCTTCATGTGCTTCCCGACCTCTCCTTCTAAAATTACATTGGCTCCCAATACGCCAACGAATAAAGTTTAAGATATGCTGTATTGTTCACAAGGCACTACACAATCTTGGTCCCAGCTATCTATCCAAAAAGTTTATTTCCTACCACCCGTTGAGAGCCCTGCGTTCCAGTACCAAATCTTTGTTGATAGTTCCCAGAATTAGGAAAGAAAGTCAGGGAGGCAAGTCTCTTTCATACCTCGGCCCCAGGTATTGGAATGACCTCCCTCTTTCATTAAGAGAATGTTCAAATCATCTTATTTTTAGAAAATTGCTTAAAACCACTCTTTTTTGTTAGGTCTCGTGACCTTAAATGCGCATTGAGGAAGGAGAATTCAAGTGCTGAAAATGCTCATGAAACCACCAGCTTTTTGCTGGCGTTTTCATGGCGTTTTCATGCAGTTCATGTGAACCACGTGTTCAAACATGAACGCGCATCAGCCTCCCTCCATTTGCCGCACAGCACATCAAAGGGCTTCGCCCAGCGTGCGCTCTGCGGCTTCTCGGCTTCTCCTCCCCTAACTTCCTTGCATTTCTCCTCCCCCTCCCCAGCCAGCTTCCCCCAGGCCGTGTTCCCTCATCCCTCGCACCCCCTCCTCCTTCAGCTTATCACATTCTTCAAACTAAAAATGCGTCCCCGCTTGTAGCATGCAGGGGCCTAAAGTGATTGCATTAACCAAACTAGTTTTCCTACCCAATTTTTTTTCCCGACAGATAAAGGTAAGTTGCATTTATATTTTCCATTTAAGGTATGTGCGTTGTATTGTGTATGTCTGTACGTAAACATCTACCAAAATCCCCCAGGATCAGAGTTCACTTACTTTTATTTATGCACTTTGACTGCTGCCCAGATCAGTGATGAGTGCTTGGCAAAGAATAAATAGTAATAATAAAATACATTTTCATGCAGATTTTAATAATGCTAATCAGTAAGTGGCCACATCAAAGGCTCTGTGCCACTTTCACCCACACAGCAACACTTACAGACACGCAACGCCACTCACACCCACGCAACACCACACTCACCCACGCAACACCACACTCACCCACGCAACACCACACTCACCCACGCAACGCCACTAACACACGCAACGCCACTAACACACGCAACGCCACTCACACATGCAACGCCACTCACACATGCAACGCCACTCACACACGCAACGCCACTCACACACGCAACGCCACTCACACACGCCACGCACACACGCAACGCCACGCACACACGCAACGCCACGCACACACGCAACGCCACGCACACACGCAACGCCACGC
The DNA here is from genome assembly GCF_964261635.1 of Lissotriton helveticus. NCBI lineage: Eukaryota > Metazoa > Chordata > Amphibia > Caudata > Salamandridae > Lissotriton > Lissotriton helveticus. The sequence goes on along the minus strand of NC_136072.1, from coordinate 680,634,242 downwards.
ACACACGCAACGCCACGCACACACGCAACGCCACGCACACACGCAACGCCACGCACACACGCAACGCCACGCACACACGCAACGCCACTCACACACGCAACGCCACTCACACACGCAACGCCACTCACCCACGCAACGCCACTCACCCACGCAACGCCACTCACCCACGCAACACCACTCACCCACGCACAATGCCAATAGCTCAAACTCTCACAACTGCGAGACCTATTGCATTGAAAATGCTTGTTTCTAAAGAATTCAATAGTTCTCCCTAGAATAATATGCACCCACCTAAGCGCAGAGATACTCTTTGAGTCGATTCAGGCGCTATACAAACCCAATACAATACAATACTGGGGGTCCCTGGGGGGCAACTAGCCTACCAGGAACCTCAAGTATGCGCCAGGGGGCTGCATTGCAGAGCGGTGTAAAAAGGGGCGTGGCCTCAGAACACCTCTATGCAACGCAGCCCCCAGGGACCCCTAGTATGCAAGGGGAATTAGTTCCCCCTCTGCAAATGCGCCAAGGGGCTTCGTTGCAGAGAGATGTAAAAAGGCGCGTGGCCTCATTACACCTCTCTGCAACGCAGCCCTCTGGCGCAAATTGGAGGTTCCTGGTGGGCTAGTTGGCCCCCAGGGACCACCAGTATGCAAGGGGGATTAGTTCCCCCTCTGCAAACGCGCCAGGGGGCTGCATTGCAGAGAGGTGTAATGAGGCCACGCCCCTTTTTACACCTCTCTGCAATGCAGCCCCCTGGCGCATACTGGAGGTTCCTGGTGGGCTAGTTAGCCCCCATGGACCCCCAGTATGCAAGGGGACTTAATCTCCCAACTTAGAACGCGCTACTGGGCGTGTTTGCACAGTGGTGAAGGTAGGGGGCGGGGCTTGAGGTGATATGTGTGCAAACATGCCCTGTGGTGCGTTTTAAGTTGGGGAATTAATTCCTCCTCAATCCAGAGGTCCCCTAGGGGCCAACTAGTCCATCAGGTACCTCCAGTAAACACCACGGAGCTGCGTTGCAGAGTGTTGGAAAAAGGGGGCGTGCCCTCTGAACACCTCTCTGCAATGCAGCTCCCTGGCGCATACAGGAGGTACATGGTGGGCTAGTTGGCTCACAGGGGACCGCAGGATTGAAGAGGAATTAATTCCCTAACCTAAAACGCGCCACAGATTGTGTTGGCACACGTCACCTCAGGCCCTGCCCTCTTCCTTCACTATTGAACTAATTATTCCTCTAAAATCAACCGAACTACGAATTCCGATTTACTCATCTGTTATCAGGAGATACCTCTGTGCTGCATCTTTCAGCCCACTACTGATCATGAAATGTAATTCTAACCATACTTATAGTAACTTGAATTTCCTTGCATAGGCTAACATTGACTGGTTTCACTTGGAAATTAATTTAAGTGTGGAGTTTTGGAACTTTAAAAATTCCTCTAAAATCAGCCGAACTACGAATTCCGATTTACTCACCTGTTATCAGGAGATACCTCAGTGCTGCACCTTTCAGCTAACTACTGTTCCTGTAAAGTACATTTAACTGTACCTACCAGTAACTTGAATTTCCTTCCATAGGATATCATTGCCTGCTTTGTAAAATATATATAAATAAAAAAAATACAAAATAAAAAATATATATTACAATTTCAATATTTTTAAAATCATTTTTTTCCAATTTCTATTAAAAATATGTAATGTATTTAAAAATATAAAATATCTCAAAATGAATACTTTAAAACAATGTAGTAAATTAGTATAAAAAATAGATAACAATTAATACATTTAAAAATTATCATTTACAAAACCTTTGAAATTCACAGAAAAAATGATAGGTTTCAGCCAGGTTATAGTTAGGAATTAGCATTTAAAAAACCTTAGAAATTCACTGAAGAAAACCATAGGTTTCAGCCACGTTATAGTTAGGAATTAGCATTTAAAAAACCTTAGAAATTCACTGAAAAATCTATAGGTTTCACACATGTTACAGTTAGCTGGACATTTCATTCGTACAAAACCATTGAAATTCCCCCGTTATAGTTAGTTCAGCTTACTATAACTCGCGCGCCCGCAATGCACTGCTGATGACGTCACATATTACATCACTCATGACATCACTCATGACATCACTCATGACATCACTCATGACATCCCTCATGACATCCCTCATGACATCCCTCATGACATCCCTCATGACATCCCTCATGACATCCCTCATGACATCCCTCATGACATCCCTCATGACATCCCTCATGACATCCCTCATGACATCACTCATGACATCACTCATGACATCACTCATGACATCACTCATGACATCACTCATGACATCACTCATGACATCACTCATGACATCACTCATGACATCACTCGACATAACTGATGACATAACTGATGACATCATCCAGTGAATGTGTGTCTTTCTGAAAAATAAATGTTTTATATATGTGTATCTAAAGGTCGGAAGAATAAATGGGTAAATAAGTGTCTAAATGGATGGTTTTTTTGTAAAATGGATTGTATAACTGACTTATTAAGTGTATCTTAGTGAATACATGTATTAACGAGTAATGTTTACATATTTAAATATCTGTATCAGTGTCTCACTTTGTGTATAAGTGGCTGCATGGGTTGGTGAGTAGCTACATGGGTGTTTATATGGGTTATTAGTTTTTTTTTTGAGTATCTGTATGAGTGTCTGTATGGTTTGGTGGGGGATATTACTTGGCGTATAGATGCATGAGTGAGTGACTCACTGTATGTTTTTTGAAGACGGCATGTGTGCAGGACTGTATGAGTGGATGAGTGTGTGTATGGGTGTGTTAATGAGTGAATGACGGTCTCAATAGTGTCTTTATGAGTAAGTACATATGTTTTAAACTAGTATATGTGAGTATTGATGTATATAAGTGAGTATATGTGAGAGTGAGAGATTGGAAGAGTTCCTGTATAAATAAGCATGTGTTTCTATAAGTGATTGTTTAAGAGAGTAAGTATGTGTACGTTTCTGTAGAAGTAAGTGTAGTGGTGTGTGTATAGCTGTATATGCAAGTAAATGGATGTTTGATACTTTATTTGCATGTGTGAGTATGTGTGTGAGTAACTATGGATGAGTATCGGTGTGTAACAGGATGTATAGGTGTATGAGTACATATGATGACTGAGTACATGTATGAGTTACTATATAGAACTGTTGGTGAATAAGTGGATGTGAATGTAGATTTTGGAATTACTGAATAGGTTGTTGTAACTGGTATTGGTATCTCCATTGCTTTGAAATTTTTAGTTTCTATTTTTGAATGTGTGTATCAAAGGTTATATTACGCTGAGAGGAGGTCTGCCACCCTTTCACAAGGATGATGTCATCAGTGATGTCATTTGAGATGTCATCAGTGATGTCATGAGTGATGTCACTGACCATGTCATGAGTGATGTAATATGTGACGTCATTAGCAGTGCATTGCGGGCGCGCGAGTTATAGTTAGCTGAACTAACTATAACAGGGGAATTTCAATGGTTTGTATGAGTGAACTGTCCAGCTAACTATAACATGTGTGAAACCTATGGTTTTTTTCATTGAATTTCTAAGGTTTTTTAAATGCTAATTCCTAACTACAACGTGGCTGAAACCTATGTTTTTCAGTGAATATATATATATATATATATATATATATATATATATATATATATATATATATATATATATATATATATATATATATATATTTATTTATATATATATATTTATATTCCAACAAACCTTTCCAGACCGGAAAGACTGAGCCGCACACATCGCGGTGACAAGAAGTTCTTTGTTTTATTTCAAATGCACTCCAAACAAGTCCTAATGCATTTCGGCCTTAACTTCGGTCTTTTTCAAAGGAGGAAGAGCATTTCAACACCTTGCGGTCTGCACTCACAGGAACCAAAATGATTGCCGTACTTTGTTTTCACAGTAATTTAACCCTTAGGTGGGCTCCGCAATAACTTTCAGTGCGAGGCCTTATGGTACCTGTAGTCAGCCATATTTTTTTACCCTCCATATAGAAATATATATATATATATATATATATATTACCTACTGGCAGTCGCCAGTAGGTAGTTATAGTTAGGACCTAGTTTCCATAGGAAATCCGCAACATTCTATTGGGAATAACTTTGGCGCCGGTTGATGAATCTTCGTGAATTTCTCAAAGAAGATGGCCTGCTCCACTCTGCTCCTTCCCTGAAAGTTTTGGGGAGATTTGTCAAGTGGGGGCTGAGAAAAAAGGGGGGTCCCAGAACGTGTTTTCCCCATGTTATTTTCCATAGGACGATTAGACACGGCTACAGCCCGGACCGCTGATCGGAATTACACCAAATTTGGGAAAATGGTAGGGTCTGGTACGCAGATCGCCCTTTTGGTTAAATGGTGTAAATTCCTCCAGTAGTTCCTGAGAAAATCAAATGTGAAAAAATTTATATATCTGGGTGGAGCCAAACCACACATCTCATCGTGAGATCTGATTGGCTGTCAGCACTTCATCCAAGAAGTGTTGGCAGCCATCTTGGGACCAATATACACAATAGCACTTCCCTAAAAAGCAATGCAGTTAATAGAAGGTTTTAGGACTTTAGTTACATTATAAATCATTTTTTGATGGTACCATACTCATTTTAGGAATTGTGGTGTGTTCTAAGGTGATTTTACCATGTGAAAAAGCCTTCTGCTGGGATATCATGAATCATGTTTGAAAGAAAACTATTATCTCATTCTTTTCCCACAGTGGTTTGGAAGGGAATCTATAAGCTAAACTGAAAGCATATTTTCTGTAAATTCACATTATCTTTCTCAGTCATGTGAGAATGAAGTCTGACATTCTCAGTAAAACATGTACATCCAACAAGGACAGACTGTCAATTGATTCCTTTGTGTTCTACTGCAGCTTCCCGGAGTGTTCTAAAGAACAACTAGAGCTCTAACAGTCCTACTTATTACAAAGGTTTGGTCACCTGAAGCCATCTTCATTGGAATAAAGTGGTAACTCTTAAAACATTTAATTTTAAAAGGAACAAAATGAGGGTGTATATTTTGCCATAGGAAGTATAATTAGTGCTGCAGAAAGAAAAATTAGGGCACATTTTGAGTGACTTCTCAAATCCTCTTATATTTCATTAAACAATTCTGACATGCAGTCTCCCAAGATGGCCACCAGAGACAAAAGAGCCAGAATGTAGCCCAAATGCCACCCAGATGTAGCCCAAGTATAGCCCAATGACAGAATGTCCCAGAGTGTTCTAAAGAACATCTAGAGCGCTAGCAGTCTTACTTATGACCAAAGTATGGCACACCAGAAGCCATCTTGATTGGAATGAAGTGGTAAGTCTGATAACATTTAATTTAAAAAGGAACAAAATGGGGAGGTACATTTTGCCATAGAAAGTATGATTAGTGCTTCAGAAAGAAAAATGAGGGCACATTGTGAGTGAATTCTCAAATCCTCTTCTATTTCATTAAAAAATTCTGACATGCAGACTGTAACATGCACTTTCAATACCAGCAGCAGACTTCCCTGGTGAGCAGTAGCTTTACTACAGTGATCTAATAAGCAACTAGCGTGCTAACATTCTGAATTTATGGCAAATGTGTGTCACATCTGAATGCCTTCTTGATGGAATCAAAGTAGAAAACTGAAAGTATTTCCTACTGAGGAGACTGTAGTAAATGAGGAAATAAGGAAACTTCATAACAAATAAGTCTCCTAAGATGGCATTCAGAGACAAAGGAGCCCAAATGTAGCACAAATATCCCCCAGATGTAGCCCAGGTATAGCCCAATGACAGAATGTCCCAGAGTGTTCTAAAGAACAACTAGAGCGCTAACAGTCTTACTTATGACAAAAGTATGGCACACCTGAAGTCATCTTGATTGGAATAAAGTGGTAACACTTGAAACATTTAATTTGCAAAGGAACAAAAGGAGGGGGTTCATTTTGCCATAGAAATTATGATTAGTGCTGAAGAAAGAAAAATTAGGGCACATTTTGACTTCTTAAATCTTATATTTCATTAATAAAATTCTGACATGCAGACTGAAACATGCACTTTGAATACCAGCAGCAGACTTCCCTGGTGAGCAGCAGCTTTACTACAGTGATCTAATGAGCAACTAGAGTGCTAACATTCAGAATTTATGGCAAATGTGTGACACATCTGAATGCCTTCTTGATGGAACCAAAGTAAACAAGCATTGAAAATGCAATAGATCTCGCCCTCGTTTAAGTTAAAGCCATTCTGTTTGTAATGAGGTGGCTTTTTAGCTTTGCATTTATTAGTGTTTTTCAAACTTTCATGTAAATAACATGCATATGTATGCAAATATGTATATGTATGCATGCATTTTTATTTGTATTTATATAGATATGCAGATTATATATGTTTATGTATATATGTGTACATATATATATATATATATATGTATATATATGTATATATATGTATATATATATGTGCATATGTGTGTAGGTAGAGGTGCAGAGGTAGAGGTGTAGAGGTGTAGAGGTGCAGAGGTAGAGGTGCAGAGGTGCAGAGGTAGAGGTAGAGGTGCAGAGGTAGAGGTGTGTAGAGAGCGCAGCAGAGAGAGCAGCAGAGAGAGAGAGAGAGCAGCAGCGAGAGAGGCAGCAGCGAGAGAGAGAGCAGCAGAGAGAGAGAGCAGCAGAGGGAGAGAGAGCAGCAGAGCGAGAGAGAAGCGGAGAGAGAGAAGCGGAGAGAGCAGCAGCAGAGAGAGAGAGAGAGCAGCAGAGAGAGAGAGAGGGCAGCAGAGAGAGAGAAAGAGAGAGCAGCAGAGAGAGAGAGAGCAGCAGAGAGAGAGCAGCAGAGAGAGAGAGAGCAGCAGAGAGAGAGAGAGAGAGAGAGAGCAGCAGAGAGAGAGAGCAGCAGAGAGAGAGCAGCAGAGAGCAGCAGAGGGAGAGAGAGCAGCAGAGCGAGAGAGAAGCGGAGAGAGAAGCGGAGAGAGAAGCGGAGAGAGAGAAGCGGAGAGAGAGAAGCGGAGAGAGAGAAGCGGAGAGAGAGAAGCGGAGAGAGAGAAGCGGAGAGAGAGAAGCGGAGAGAGAGAAGCAGAGAGAGAGAAGCAGAGAGAGAGAAGCAGAGAGAGAGAAGCAGAGAGAGAGAAGCAGAGAGAGAGAAGCAGAGAGAGAGAAGCAGAGAGAGAGAAGCAGAGAGAGAGAAGCAGAGAGAGAGTAGCAGAGAGAGAGTAGCAGAGAGAGAGTAGCAGAGAGTAGTGGAGAATATTCCAAAGTTTGGCACAGCACCACTTGCACAACAAGTCCAATCAAATCATATCACTTAGAGTCCTTATTGAAGCGCTGAATCTTGGTGTATATTCAAATGCTTTTATTTTACTTAAGTTTATGTACCACAGCCAGCCGACGCGTTTCGTTCTGTACAACAGAACTTCTTCAGGGCATTCTTATTTCCTTCAAGTTATGTCGGTATCCTGTTGTCATATAACTAGATATTTCTTCCAAATGTTAGACGAATCGTAAGTACATTCTTATTCAAAGTGACTAGGTATCAATTTTACCCACACATTTAGGGCAGACTTGAGTAATTTATAGCATCCTCAAAGTCAGTCTTTAAAAAATTCCAAATTATAGGACATGATAATCCAAATGTTTCTCAAGAAAAGTCATTTTCAATCTTTCGGAATATCGGCGTTTGGGCAGATATGACCCACGGACACGGTTTATGACTTTTCTTGAGAAACATTTGGATTTGGATTATCATGTCCTATACTTTGGAATTTTTGAAAGACTGACTTTGAGGATGCCATAAATTACTCAAGTCCATGGATGCTGCTGGGAATGCCCCCAGCAACACCCATTGCACGCCCCTTTAACGCAGGACACTGCGTTAAAGGGGCTGATATTTATCAGGCAGGATTACGCCACAAAAAGTGGCTTAGTCTTGCCTGATAAATATCACTCAGTCTTCTGCGCCACCGGAACGTCACAAAAAATGACGTTCTAGAGGCTCAAGGGGCTCATAAATAAGGCCCCATAGGTTTCACACTCGTTATAGTTAGGAATTAGCATTTAAAAAACCTTTGAAATTCACTGAAAAAACCATAGGTTTCACACCAGTTATAGTTAGCTGGACATTTTACTCATACAAAACCATTGAAATTCCCCCGATATAGTTAGTTGTACTCACTATAACTTGCGCGCCCGCAATCCACTGCTGATGATGTCACATATTACATCATTCATGACATGGTCAGTGACATCACTGATGACATCCCTGATAACATCATCCATGTGACAATGAAATACACCTCATCCCGTCGTCGCCCGGAGGAGGCTGGGCTGGGCCAGGACTTTTTGGCTTTTATTTTCAGTAAGACTTTTCACAAATGTTTATGTGGGGTAATCCGGGGTAATCAGTGTTTTTAAGTAAACTAGCTAACTAGACAAGGATAGCGATCTGCCCCTTTTGCCTTCGATCTAAGCTGGGTATATTGAGTGCGAAGAATCCTCTCGGGTCTATACGCAGCTAGTATGGGAAAAAGAGAACTGCATGTTTCAGCGCAGGGCCCGAAAACAAAAAAGGTACCTGACTCAAGTACTTCTCTAATGAAATACCTGACTGGGGCGGTTGGAGCGCTAGAAAAGCAAATGCATAACGTTGAAGAGGCCCTGAATAAAGAGTCGCTGAGTTTGTCTTCAAATAGGACTACTAGGTCTCCCTGCGATGTTCAGGGATCGGGTGGGGCAACATCTAAGGGCTCCCTGGTGTAACCTACTGGCTTTAACGCCCCCAACGGATGCGTCCAATCAGGGTCGGACGAAATATCCGATATTCATCACGAGGGCGTAGAACTACCCTCCCCTAAACGACCCTGTAATCAAAAGGAAAATGAGATTCAAGTTGAATTGCCACCTCTGGTTCACGGGGTCTCTATTACAGGCGACCCAGGAAAATCTAACTCTGTCCTAAACCCACGAAAGGATCGCTCAACCTCAACTAAGATTAAGGAACGAATACCCTGTCCTATCAGAAAACCTAAGCCCCAAAATAAAGGCCAAGAGCCAATTGGCATGCCAGAGCTATCCGATATGGTAACCCAGTTAACCACCTTAGTTAAAGAATCGAATAATACTCTGGTAACCCGACTAGACAAAATTGAACATGATTTAGCAATAATTATTAAGTCTACCAGAGTAACTACAGGGGATAATTATAGACAGTCTTTACACACTAATAGTAGTATAAATAGACCTAAGAATGCTACAAAGGTCCAATGTGATCCACTACAAAGTGCTCCATCCCTTTTAACTCCTACAATTACGATTCTTAGCAGCCTGCAGAGAAGGGGGGATGAGGCGACTGAAACCACAACATCTATTTTTCAACCTGACAATGCACTCAAGCAGAGTAAAAACACATCTCTTGCCTGAGAATGTTCTTCTAATAGTGTAAACCTAAATCTTCCCCCTGCTGCAGTCCCTTACACAATAATTCTGGCAAACGTCCCACCACTTCTTGGGAGCACAAATGAATCTTGGGTTACTTTAAAGAACAAAATAATCCACTACCTAGTTGCCAAGACAGGGCTAACAAGAGAGATGTTCCAGCTATTTAAAATGGTTAGACGAGTATCATGGGTAGGCCCCCATATTAACATTTTTAAGGGGGATTGTGTTGTTTTATCATTAGGCTCACCTGCATTGGTCCATGAGATATTGACAAGATTAAATTCTAATGAATTCATGGTTGATGGCATAAAGGTTTTCCCCTGGTTTTTTTTACAACCCGATAGGACAGCAGAAAAACATCGACCAAGTGAGATCTTCCCGTCTGAACAATGATTGGAGCTATAATCTGGAAGTATCAAATAGGTATCGCCCATTATATTCCTTAGAGGAGGATTATTGACTCGAGGATAATAGGGGCAATCAATCTAGTGCAATAGTCCAGTTTTCTATATTAGAGAACCTGTTGTTCATCACAGGGGAATCGCTGGGAGGTAATACTCCAGAAGGGAGGGAAATGGAATTGCTACCTGTCTTGCCATGCAGTCTTGTACATTTGAATGCCTGCAAGGACATCGACACATCAGAGAGTCTACTGATTGATAATATGGAGAATGAAGCTTACAGTATTGAGCTAGGTGAACAAACACTCAGTGTTGATTCCACTATAACAAAGGTGTTAGGTCCTGCTGTTACAAACACACAAGAAGGGTCACTTTTTAACCCGATAGTAGAGCAGCAGGTACTGGAACCCCCAAAAAAGCTAACACACGAGCAGGTAAGAGTAATATTTTGGAATGTTTCAGGGCTCCGATCTAAGGTCTCCAATAGGGAATGGACTGATTTTATTAGGAATTCTGAAATCCTGTGTCTCCAGGAAACGTGGTTATTGGCTGAACTGCACATAGATGGTTATAAAACATTACACATTCCAGCACAATATTCTTCTCACAGTAGGAATAAAGGGGGGATTTGCGTATATATCTCTAACTTGTTAAAGGTTAGGAAGTTCATAGTATTCAGAACCTGTACCTACGACCAAATAGTAAACATTCACTTTTCTAAAAAAGTTGTTGTAGCAGTTATTAACTTCTACAACAACATAGGCAAGGGCAATGTAAACAGTGTTTTAAGGAATCTCAATGAGGATTTGTGTGAGTTATGTACACTGGCAGGGTTGGATGTTATTATTATTTGGGGGGGATTTTAACACAGGAATTTGTGTGCAGTCGCTCTATAGGCCAGGGGAAAATGTATCAGAGGACAATACTCTTACGCACCACTTCGTTCATGCTGATGGCGGGGAAACATGCAACGAGATCCTGGTTTCTCATGATCTCTGTTTTGCAAACAAGCTGTGCTTACCCCCCGTTGAATTTGGTCCAACTTTTATTTGGAGAGGAGCTAGCTCTATTATAGATTTTATTATAGTTCCAAATCGTTACGCCTCCTGGTTTAACAAGTTTATTATCCACCCTAATGGGTTGAGTGACCATTTGCCGCTGAGTGTTGAAATTAGTCTCCCTCGTAATAGTGGCATCTTGGTGGTTGAGAGCTTGGCCTGGACACAAGACCCTGTATTGGATAGGCAAAATGGATATTCAATGAGGTGGGGCGAGAAAAACTCAGAGGCCCTGAATACAAAAATCATGTCCAGGGCAAAAGATAATATCCTAGAGTGTCTTAGTGAAGAGATCGCCCCCAAGGATATTCTTATTGCGCACTCACAGATAGTGCTGGTGATTCAAGAGATGCTGAATCTCCTGGGCAGAAATGTAGTACAGAATAAGAACGTCTGTGTTAGAACCGGCTATTTCTGGTAGGCTAAGGCTGACGCCAAAGCCAGGCAGAAACCACCATTCTAGTCAGGGCAAGGAAGTCACACGCCAAGATAACCCCTGCTCACCCTCTAGGTAGCTTGGCACGAGCAGTCTAGGCTAAACTCGGAGGCGATGTGTAAAGCATTTGCACCAGCGCACAACAGCGACAACATACTAGGCACACCACAAAAGAGACTCCACACAAGGTTATATTAAAATAACTTTTGTATTGTCAAAACATATCAGATAGAAATCACACATGTACATTGTGCCAACTGGCACGGCAATATTCACAAGGGATTATTTACAAGACAGGGCCACATGGGCCACTGTCTGAATCAACACTTTGCAGATATAGAAATACTTGTCAGTAATTAGAATAAAAGTATATAAACTTCACTGTAACACAAAGTAACAGTTATAGATCACATCCAGTAACTACTGGGAACAGGTAAGTACCACCTACGCAACCCTAAACCCCTTAGGAGACTGTCACGCAGGGGACCAGGACCTCACTAGGACCACCTGTACTAAAAAGAACAACCCCCTAAGTATCACACAGCATTTAGGGGTCTAAGAAAGAACACATTACCCATGATGTATGAAACACATTCAGAGGAGTAGTAAAGGAAAACCACCTAAGTAGCACACAGCGTTTTAGGGGTCTAAGAAAGGACACATTACCCATGATGCATAAATATACATTCAGAGGAGTAGTAAAGAAAAACACATAATGCATAAACCTACACATTCAGCGGTGTTCAGAATAAAGCACATGATGCAATAAAATTACATTCAGAGGTACCAGAATAATACCGTAGCACAATAGTCACATGATGTCTAAAAACATTCAGAGGTGCAGGAATAAGACATGATGCGAGAAATCACATTCAGAGGTGCAAGAACCATACAATTGCGCAAAACCTACATAAGCCACCACCTGTGGCAGTCCCTAGGCCAACTGGCCTCGTTGGGGCTAGAACGCCCTGAGTCTCAATGTCAGGGGCCTAAACGATGCAGGGGCCCACTACTTGCTGGGCCCCTGGGAACACTCACAAGGGCCTAAACGTTGCAGCTGGCACTAAGTTCTGCGCAGCTGGGAAGGCCTGGCACCACTGTGCCCTCGCTGTCCCACACAGGGACTCTCTCCTGAAGTTGCGCCTAAACGGTGCAGCTGCCCACTAATTGCTGGGCAGCTGGAGAATCATCAACACTGCGCCAGGGCCCTCACTGGCCCTAGAACGAACTGCGCAAAAGGTTGGAGCCACACAGGCTCTGAAACAGCTGGGGGCGTTGGAGCCATCTGGCTCTAGGAATACACCCGCCCCCAAGTCCTCAGTGGACCTTTCAAACACCTGGCCAGAGCAGATCCACACAGGCTCCGAACAAACATGCCCCCTGAGCCTAGCAGGCTCTTAAAACCACTGTGGGGTCGTTGGAGCCAAACAGGCTCTTAAACAAAATAGGGCCCCTCTGAGCTTCTCTGGGCTCACGCACGTTGGGCCGACCCACTGCCAACTGGGGCCGCCCTGGATGCACCAAAGTCCATTATGCCCCTACGAGCCTCGGGGCTCACCCAACAAGATGAGGCCCCTTGAGCCTCTCTGGGCTCGCAAAACGCTGGGGTGAACCACTGCCAACTGGGGCCGCCCTTGAAGCCCTCGTGGCTTCACACTGGCAACAGGCGCGAGCTCGCGCCACTGGGGGTGGGCGGACACCGTCACCGTGCCCCGGCGCCACTCCCCTCTTCTGCCCCACCCTGCCCAGACTCACCGGCAGCCCATCGCGGACGGGGCGACAGCCGGTCTCTGCTCCCTCGAGGCTCTCTCTCCATGCGGGGAGCCTCGCGCCGGCCTTCTCTCTTCCTCGCCGGGGCTCCCTCCGCACCCGGGAGCCCCGAGCAGCCGACCACGAGTCTTCTCCTCTCTGCAGGGCTCCCTCGGCACACGGGAGCCCTGCCAACCGGCCGCCACGTCTCCCTGGGGCTCCCTCAGCCGAGAGGAGCCCCGTCCACCGCCGCCATCTCCCGCGCCTTCCTTTCTTCCTCCCGCCGACTGCGGGGGGGGGGGGCGGGACTTCCGGCCGGCCGCGACACGATTGGCCGGCCGGTCAGTCACTTCCGGGTCGCCGCGGGCAGCGCGGCGGCCCGATCCTTAGGCAGGCAGGCGGGGGCTGATTCCTTCTTCGGGCCAGATGCCGGGTGGGCACCGGCCATGGGAACTAAAGCGCTTCCAAGCGCTAAGAAAAATGAGTAGAGCGCTACCAGCGCTATAATCGAAAATAAAGCGCTCCTAAGCGCTATTGTCCCATCGAAGCGCTCACAGGCGCTAAAGAGGAGAACCACAGCGCTCCCAGCGCTAGAAGGGCAATAAAGCGCTCTCTCAGCGCTAGATGCAAATGAAGCGCTCCCTCAGTGCTTCAGGGACAAGTCCAGCAAAGTCCTCCAGGGGATACAGCAAGGTCCCTCCAGAGCAAAGTCCCCCATCCTTCCAGGACAGGCAGAGGGGTCCCCCCAGAAGTCCTCCAGGCGCCCAGGGGCTGGGCAGCGCCCGCCCCGGGTAGATTCAAGTCAGCCACCGAACAAGACAAGAACAAGAACAAATTGGAAGGGAACACAGCCCCTTCTTATACACAGAAAAGGCTTTGAAGTCTTTTGAAGTCTTTGTGTAAGCGGTGACAGTGGGCCATCAGGAGGGAGAGGCAGCAGGGTGGGCTGACAGGCACAGCCTGGTACCACCAGAGCTCTTCCCTCCCATCCGTGACACCAGATGGGGGCCTTTCATCTACGGCTGACTCAGACCCCCTCCTCCAGGGCCCTGCAGACCCCGTCCTACTCACCAGACAGTCCATCTACCAGCAGGCCCAGGCACATCAGCCAATCACGTGCCAGCAGACTCACTACACAATTATGCCAACTTCTAAAAGTGGCGCTTCTAGACTAGACACAGCCATGCCGCATATACCATTCTGCAGCATTCCTTCTCACGAGTTCACACATATCAAACTCGACCCTGCACTCCCCATGCATCAGGAATCTACCATGGGCATACATATTCCCCATTCATTCCTATGGGAGGGCAGGTCACTCACCATCCATACACAGAGAGCACACGCACTTTACACTGTACCACAGTGAAAAAGTGCGCAGAGGCCTAAAATCACCAATACAGGTTCCAAAAACAGGCTAGGAAAAAGCAAAAAGTCACGGGGTGAACCTGCCCAAAGGACCGGGTCCAACAGTCTGGTTCGATGCAATCTGTACCAGGACTTATTCTGCTCTAAAGGCTGCCCTCCATAAGACAGTCAGAGACTATGACAAAATCAGGGGGCTTAGGAAGGCGTACAATATTGCGAGGAGGAATAGAAAGAAGGAAATTAAAGAGCAGGCATGGCAGAATCTTTATGAGGCGTCCATTATGAGGGATTGTTCACATTTCTGGCAGGCAGTGAAGGCGGCATTTTTCGTAAATGGGGAATCTGCCAGAATGGAGATCGCTATCAGCGAGAATACATGGGTCGATTTCTTTTCCAAAGTCTATGGGATAGAAGATAATGATTCAGTTACCCCGGTAGATCAGTCAACAGTGGAATGTGTTCCTCCTTTGTTTCCAATAGATATACACGTTACCCACGGCGAAGTACTTATGGCAATTAACGAGAGCAAGGGGAGAAAAGCTCCCGGTCCTGATGGGACTCCGATAGACCTCTACAAGTTTACAAAGGACGTTTGGTCACCACTGTTAACTGAAGTGCTAAACGCCTGCTGTGCGGAGGGATTCATAAAAACTTGGTCGCAGTCCGTCGTCATACCAATTTTCAAGAAAGGGGATAGGGAAAACCCCGCTTGCTATCGATCTATATCCCTCTTGGATTCATTAATGAAAGTTGCGGGTAGAGTGAGTCGTAATAGATTGCAACAATGAGCGGAGGATAATAGTATCCTAAGCCCCGTCCAATATGGATTCAGGGAAGGTAGGGGTACGGTGGAACAAGTTTTACATTTTATATTAATTCTGGGGAAGTATATTCATGCCAAAGAGGGGAAATTATTTGCAGTTTTCGCTGATCTAACCGCAGCCTTTGATTCAGTTGTTCACTCTAGGTTATTGCAGATTTTGGAAAGCCTCCAGGTTGATCCACCTTTGGTGCAATTCCTGAGGCAGCTTTATGCAGGAGCTTCTGCAAGGGTAAGGTATGGCCTAAAAGGAGAAAGCACTAAGCCGTTCCGCGTGGAGAAGGGTGTTAGAAAAGGATGTGTACTTGCCCATTCCTATTCTCTATTTATACCAGCGCTTTAGAGGAGGAATTTGTGGCTTGTGCGAGAGACCCCCCAAAAATCAGTAACAAACAGATTGTGTCCCTTCTCTACGCGGACGACGCCATGCTGATGTCTAGAACTCAACTGGGCCTACAAAAAGCCCTCTTTACCTATATTGACTTTATGGGGAATAGGGGCTTGCAGCTTAACGTGAAGAAAACCTTTGTTATGTCCTGCGGTAAGGGGAGAAATAATCAATGCAACCTAGTTGTGGACAAAGGGAAAATCGAACAGACAAAAAGGTTTTCTTATTTGGGCATTTTGCTAGAAGATATGGGATCTGGGAGATCAGCAATTGAGAATATGTCCCTTCTGTTTAAAAGATCAACTGTATCAGTGATGTTATTTTCCCAGAAAATGGGCAAAAGGCCCCCTAGGATCCTGCTAAAAATCTATCAAGCAAAATGCCTAAGTATAGCGATGTACGGGGCAGGTATCTGCGGACTTTATGATGTCTCCCCAATCCAGGTCATAGAAAATGCTTTTAAAAGATTCTTGTTAGCTGTCTCACAAAGTACATCGGTTTTTAACTGCCACAGTGAATTAGGGATTTCACACATTGCCGATCTGATTAAAATGCAGCCCATGCTACTTTGGCACAGAATATGGACATCGCCACACCTAGCACTAAACAGAGAGATTTTAACTGATTGTATGGGTCTAGAACAGGCAGGAAAAATCCCATGGTTAAGTTATATAAGAAAATTATCTAATGATCTAGGGAGAACAGACTTTTATACTGACCCTAGTGTTATGAGCACTATGTCTAGAAAAGAGCTAAAGAGAATCTGCTTAAACCATCTGAAGTCTTTACGAATTGGGTTTGAAATCAATAAGAGCACTGTCCAGCGGCATCAAATGACCCTGATCTGTGACACTATTCAACCATACCTAGTAGTGTGTCTTGGTGGTTATGACCGATACGTCCTGACTAGGTTCAGGTTCGATAATTTTCATCGCCTAGTATCCTTTCCTACCACCAATGATTGGTCCAGACAGCTCTGTCTATGCCAATGTGACAATCTTTCCATTCAGACTACAATGCATGTGACTCTCTTCTGTAAATTCTATACGAACGAACGTGCTAAATGGATTATGACTCTTTTTTTAAAAAGGAGCATGGAGGCAATGTCGCCCAGTCTTTTTATTATTACAGTTACTGGAAAATGTTTATGTAATTGCTATTATGACTGGTTTTCTGAAAAGTGCAATAAGAAAAAGGAAAAGTTTAACTTTTTAAAAGAAATAATTTTAACCAAATATATGTACTCTGAGGATAGCTGACAGATGTATTTTATCTTGTAAATGAAATTAAATGAATTGTATTTTTTATGATATTTGTGGCTTTTATGGTTTTTATGATATTTAAAAATCAAATAAAGCATTTTCAGACTCCGACAATGAACCCATTCAGTCGTAGAATAATATGACAAGTATATCAATTTCTGAAAAATCCCGGAAGGCCTGTTGAGTGGACTCTGCGAGGCTGAACTTTTTACTATAATGTGGATCCGCAGCAGTGGATCTTCTTCCACCTGATGTTTTTAAAGCCAGGTGGATACGTTTGTAGGCCTTAATGCTGGCATTAGGCACAGTATAAATGTATCTTTCATTTTTTTTTTTTGTTAAACCTTCAGTTTGGTTCATTACTCAAACGCTTCCTAGATTTGGGTACACTAAAGAAAATGGAAGAGAGTTGAGCAAAATGCAAAGTCTTTTTTTTTTCTTTCAACTATGCCAACTATGCACCAGTCCTTCTGCAAAGCCTTTTGTGTTAAGTTTTAATAAATGGAAATGAACTTGTGAATTTTTAATTAACGTTTTTGTATATTTGTAGTTTTTACTTCAAAACAGCCATAGTAGACAGTGTTTGTATTAAGATGCCACAAAAAAGTTAATAAAATGCAGCAATTTTGGGAGATAGTGGCGCATGTGGCCGTCTGATGCCAATCTTTCATTAAAGCTTTCTTAATGAAAAGCTTAAGGCCATAGTTTCCTATCTGCTCCATTGTTTCACCACCAAATTCTTCTTAGTTTCTGTTCACTTGACGAAGATTGAGCAGGCAAGCAAATGTTGTTCTACTCTTACTTCATTTCCACAAGTTTAAGTCCCTTTTAACTCTCCAGCTCCAGTCACACTTACATATCAAGCTACAGTGGATGCGATGCAGGTGACTTATGCAATGAAACACACCAGTCCTTCACTGCATACTGAAATTGAAGATAAGATGGACTAGTGGACGTTGTAGCCTATACTTCTCACAGCAACCACTGGCAACGGCGGGACATATACCAAGTGTTTTGTCTGATAATCCAGCACTTACCATGGACTTTTCTTAACAAATGGCAGAGCAGGTCTCTTATTTGACTGTATGTGATTGGTTTGGATAGTGGTAACTACCATAACCTACGCTAGTCATTTACTTGGTAGATATTGGAAAAATATCTATTTAGTATTGTGTAAAGAGAGCAGGCCACCCGCTACACAGGAATTAAATAAATCCTCTTTCAAGATAGTTGAATGAAGCACAACTGTATCAGATCTTCAAAAGCATTCAAATGTTTCAGTCTGGTTTTATTCATCATCCAGTTACAGCAATGCAATACAAATACTCTTCAAGGTTAGCTACCCAGAGTAGTCTCCAGAAAAGAAGTGCGATGTAAATAGGTCAGTGGATTCAAATGTCACCTTTTTGGGTTCATGACATATCTTGGGCATTATCAATGCAGAAAACGAAGTAAATAATTGTATTGTGTATTTCTCATACAATATGTTTGGGTTGTTAGAAACTGATTGTGCGTCCACGGGACTGGGGTTTGCTCACTCTATACATTTCCCAAGCACTTTTAAATATTTATTTCTATTTAAAACATTATTATGTATACTCTAGTGTTAATGCTTGTCAGTAAAAAATGCAATTTATTGAAGTCATAGTCAACTATGTAATATACATTCATACATAAATAATACATACATTTAATCAAACAAATGAAACAGGACAGATTATATACATATGCATAAACATAGAAAAAACTATTTTTTTTTTATAGCAGTTACAAATCTTTCCAGTGCATACATGAAATCCAATCAAATAAAACATTCTTAGCTTGAAATTGTTTTCTAATTTCGTATTTGATAAAAATATTTTACATTTTCCGTCTAGCCACTCCAAAGTGTACTGTCCCTCTAGTGGTTAGAAATAGAAAAGCATAAGGGTTTCAAAATGGCATTAAGACCTTTTTAATGTGAAGTGCTTGTAAACTTTAAATTCGGTAAAATTGATAACCTATTTGAGTGTGTATGTATATTTTCTGTAACATAAACAGGTAAAGATCAAGAAAATCAAAATGCCTTGCAATTCTTAGAGATGTACAGTTATGTTAGGCATGCCACACTGGTACGAACATTTTATGGTCTGTTAAAAAACTGGACTACGTAAACCGACCCAATTTTAGATAGATTGGTCACGATTTGAAATTAGAATCTGATCCACTGATGTTTGTTTTTTTTTGTTTTTTTTTTAGCAAAATCTTTTACAAAAAATTGGTCAGATAACCACCTCAATATCTTAATTGCCTGTTGCCAGCTAATCATCCTTGATGGGGCGTGATGACGTTTTTGCTGTTTAATCTATTGCATTAACCAGTTTAAGAGCATGAACGTGTTTGCTAGTCAGTGTGACTTATTGGTGCATTGAAGTATCGTGGGCATTTTGTGGTTTAAATCGTTTTATGCTGGGTCCTACATGGGTGATATCAGGCTTTTGTGGGGGTGAGGTCATGCATCTTGTCAAAGAGATAGGATTGCTTTTTTTGACAGAAATTTTGTAGGTTGTGTTGAATCAATTCCCTCTCTTGTATGAGGGGCACATTCATATCCTGTGTTGCACAGATGGCCCTTGTCTCATGGAATACCTGGTCCAGTTTCTGGTCAAAGTTACAGAGTAGATCGAAAACTCAAAGGAGCAAGCTAGTGACCAATTTTCACTTTATTATGCTTTGTAACTCATGGAGTGGGTAACTTCCAAGGATCGTAGAAAGGCTGTTTCAATTTGAGGGTCACTGGATTGCTGGCTAGCTTTGAGTCTTAAAAAAGATACAAGTGGAAGAAGAGGGCTGTATTATCACTGGGCAGAGAAAATGATTCATTTGTTAAAAGGAGCCTGGCAGTGTGAGGTCCTCACCTACAGGACGTGGCATTCTTCATCATAGGGCTTACCCTCACCTTCGCTGATGTCAGTCAAGGTGTGCTACAAACCAGCATGTGGTGGAAGTTTTCAGAATATATGTTCAGTATCCTAATGGAAGAATATTACTTCCAGTGCCATAGAGGAAAACACCTAAAACAGTCTTAAGATCTACCAAACTCCCCAGTGTTGTTATTGGTTAGCTTGGGTAGGTTAAAGCTTATGCCAGTGGGCATTCCCGGCAAGTGTATAAGCATTGTTATTGTCCTACCATCTGATTGGGTCAACGGGTTTCAGCTGTTTTTTAGAAAAATCCCATTGCGACTATGGCTTTCGTTAGGATCTTGGGTTGTCTCGGGCTATACATTTTTGTTAATCCGATATAAAACCATTAGTTATTTGTGATGCTTTGTGGTTCTCTCAAGACCGTGGATTAAGTTAAAATATCGTAAAACACCATATTTTTTAGGTCTCGCGACCTATCGATGCGCGCATGCGCATCGAGCGGAGCGAGAATTCAAGCGGCGAAAACATCATGAAACCACCAGCTTTTTGCTGGCGTTTTCATGGCGTTTTCATGCAGTTCATTTGAACCACGTGTTCAAACCTGAACGCGCATCCGCCTCCCTCCATTTGCCGCAGAGCACATCAAAGGGCTTCGCCCAGCGTGCGCTCTGCGGCTTCTCGGCTTCTCCTCCCCTAATCAGTCATTTTCGCCGCTCCCCTGCCCGCCGTGTCGCATTTCTCCTCCCCCCTCCCCTTCTCTGCCTTCTGCCTTCCTTTCCCGGCGCACGCATTTTTTTTTTTTTACTCCCCCCTCCCCTTCTCTGCCTTCTGCCTTCCTTTCCCGGCGCACGCACGCATTTTTTTTTTTTTTTTTACAAGCCAAGCCTGCGGTAAACGGAGGTTTTTTTTTTGCTGAGTTTTATATAGTGCGAACTAGACTAGGGTATCAGAGCGCTTTACATATTTTCCTTCTTTGCTTTCCTTTCTTTAGAGTCCCCTCCTTGCAGCTCTGGAGCAGTTTAGGGTTAAACATCATCCAAGCAAGCAGTGTGACGTAGCATCATGTTCCCTCTTTCCCTCACTCCAATTCCCTAAAGTATTCCCCCCCCATGCCCTGTCATTCCCTCTTCAATTGTGTTGCAGCGCTTTAAACGTCTTAAACGCAATAAGCACTATACAAGCCAATACATTACATAAAGTGACATCCTCCCCTCGCCACTTCTGTGTACCTTTCCCCTTCAGATGCAGCGCTTTGACTCTATCTGCCTTGGCGGTAAACTGAGGTTTTTTTTTTGCCGCGTTTTATATAGCGCGAACTAGACCCGAACGGAATCAGGTATCAGAGCGCTTTACATATTTTCCTTCTTTGCTTTCCTTTCTTTAGAGTCCCCTCCTTACAGCTCTGGAGCAGTTTAGGGTTAAACATCATCCAAGCAAGCAGTGTGACGTAGCATCATGTTCCCTCTTTCCCTCACTCCAATTCCCTAAAGTATTCCCCCCCATGCCCTGTCATTCCCTCTTCAATTGTGTTGCAGCGCTTTAAACGTCTTAAACGCAATAAGCACTATACAAGCCAATACATTACATAAAGTGACATCCTCCCCTCGCCACTTCTGTGTACCTTTCCCCTTCAGATGCAGCGCTTTGACCCTATCTGCATGTGGCATAAGCACTATCTATGCAAACTGCTGACATATTACATCGGGTTTTCCTGTTCCCTCTCTCTAATTCCTTTTCTCCTTCCACTTGTTTCTCCTCACCTTTACTGCTTCCTTAAAGTACTAAGTTGCACTATAAATGTAGGGCAACTTTACTGTCGTATAATAAGCAACCAACGTGACATAACTTCCAGGTTCCTTTCTTCTCTCTCTCCGGCTCCCTCCTGTGTCCATTCCTTCCCTTGCTTGCCCCCGCTCTGCGCATGCGCCAGCTGTTTGCAAGCGTTTATTAACAAAAGGAAAACATAGTCTGGGAATCACAGAGGCGGGTAACAGGGGGTCCTCAAGCATTGGCATTGCCAATAGGTCTCGCTTGTGGGACCTTATAAGTATTTAGTTTTGCAGCACAATATCCGATTATGCAACAAGGATATTGTGCTGCAAAACTAAATACTTATAAGGTCCCACAAATGCGAGACCTATTGGCAATGCCAATGCTTGTTTTTTTTTTAGGAGACTGGCATGATTTAAATGATCGCTGCTTCTAAAAGTCACTTGGCCATGTAATTAAAACCCGACCAGTCTCCTAAAGACTTTAGTTCATTCGTCATTAGTCTTTATTGAGACTGATAGGTTGCCCAAAGGATTTGCACTGTTTCTAAAACTTTTTTTGTTACATTTTTTGGGATTGGGTGTCTTGTGGTGACCAGAGTTATTTTTAGGTTACAGACCCACAGGGTCTCCTGTACGGGTAATTACTTCATCAAAGGTGATACATTGCTGCTACTTGGTTCTCTCGCTCTCGCTCTCTCTCTCTTGCTCTCTCTCTCTTGCTCTCTCTCTCTTGCTCTCTCTCTCTCTCTCTCGCTCTCTCTCTCTCGCTCTCTCTCTCTCGCTCTCTCTCGCTCTCTCTCTCGCGCTCTCTCTCTCTCGCGCTCTCTCTCTCGCGCTCTCTCTCTCGCGCTCTCTCTCTCGCGCTCTCTCTCTCGCGCTCTCTCTCTCGCGCTCTCTCTCTCGCGCTCTCTCTCGCGCGCTCTCTCTCTCGCGCTCTCTCTCTCGCGCTCTCTCTCTCGCGCTCTCTCTCTCTCTCTCGCGCTCTCTCTCTCTCTCGCGCTCTCTCTCTCTCTCGCGCTCTCTCTCGCGCTCTCTCGCGCTCTCTCTCTCGCGCTCTCTCTCTCTCGCTCTGTCGCGCTCTCTCTTGCGCTCTGTCGCTCTCTCTCTCTCTCTCTCTCGCACTCTCTCACTCGCTCTCTCTCTCTATGTTCCATCTGCTCTATGACTTTGATGCTTGCCAGATTGTTGGTAATGTGACTAGCTGGAGAGCTGGTGACAGTTTAGGCTTGCTAGATGGCTGGTGATTCTGGATTTCTGGATGGCTAGCAGCAGTGTGCTTTCTGGATGGCTTGTGACAGTGTGGTTTACTGGTGACAATATAGTTTACTGGTGACAATATGGTTCACTGGTGACAGTGACTTGCTATATGACTGGTGAGACTTCCCGGATGGCTGGTGACACTGCTGTGCAGGATGGCTAGCAATAGTGTGGCTCTGCTAGAGAGAGCGCTGCAGAAGAGTGACTTGTGGTGGAACAGGATGTCCAAGTGGCTGACAGAGGGGTTGTTGACAATATCGCTCGTTGAGTGATGGCACCATAAATGATATAGTGTTTTATGTGCTTTAACCCCTATGTGACTTCGATGCATGTTGACGTCTATCCATATAAGGACAACAAATATGTCATACTTTTATAGGGCCATTGTACTCCGCAGTCTGGTTGAACTGCTGCAGTGGTTGAAATCAGGGCTCTAAGAGCTGAGCAGTGATATTAAATGATTTCCTAAAGCTTTTTTCAAACATGGATTTTCGTAACTGTTGATTTTAAAGTCATGCTGTTCCAGAAAGTGGGGCAATCGGTGGAGAAGCATTCCCATCCTGAGAGTTTAGTAAGAGGTGGGGTCCTTAAGAGGACAAACATTTGGAGGTAGGATCATGGATAAACGTGCTGGTCTAAAGAAAATTAGAAATGCTTGCATACATAAAGGTACACAAATCCGTCAATATATATGAAGGTTTGCTTAATCTACAGCTGAGAATGACAACAAAATAATAAAATAAAATGCTGTTTTTGTTTTGAATAGATCAAATTGTTGAAAAAGATGAAGGACCATACTACACTCACCTGGGGTCTGGACCAACTGTGGCCTCAATCAGGGAACTTATGGAAGGCCGGTAAGTAAGAGTCTGTTCTATTAACAGTTTGTATGAGCCTAAACAATATTGGATAAGTGTTGAATAATCATCTTCTGGTGGGTGGGTGGTTCTGGTCTATCTGTTGGGTACTTTTTAGTGTTCTACCACAGGGACACTCCGTTGGAGTAACCAGGCACTCTATAAGCTGTATAATAACAATAATAATAATAATCTTCTGTTTTTTACTCTAGGATTGGCACTACTGCTATCCACTTCCTCATGATTTTTTTCAAATATTAACTAGCAAATGGAGCAAACTCTCTGGTAGAGGTCTAACCTTATTTAAATTTTCATAGGATGTTTGGCCCAGCTTCAACAGTGTCCTCTACACCTTACCCATTCATAGGACATAAATTATTGAACACTCTATAAAAATCACAATTTGTTCAACTCAAATGTCTGTCTACCAGAGCTGTTAAGCATAGAATTAGAACAGAGCTATCCACTCTCAATTTAAAAATTTCAAAAGCCTTTTACTATAGAAAAACCGTCATTTGAGGTGAGCAGATTTAGAGCGTTGGGGGTTTTGTAGAGTACTCTGTTAATAGGAGCTGCTGTCCACCTACAAGTTGGGAACTACCCAGTGTTCCCTACTTCCATTTTTGTATGATCTATTCAGCACACTAAGCCTGAAAAGACATTGCTTTGACTTATACTGTGTGTTCCCTTGTATCTGGACACAGCTATGCCTCACTCACTAGCTCTAATAAGAGTGAAACAGGTGCCAGGAACTGCTTTTATTCAGTTAAATTGGCTTGAATTGTATATTACCAATCCAAAGCTGCAAGATTGTGCATGAAATGTAAAAGGCTTTTGTAATTTTTAATTTAGGCGTGGATGGCAAAAGCTAATCATATACCTTAAGACTTTGCTGCAAAAGTCTTTTCCACTTTTCTAGCACATTGTGGATGGCACTTCGCTAATCCTGTGCTTAAAAACTCTAACAGCAAAACAGGCATTTGAAGTATGCAGATTTAGAGTGTCGGTGGTGTTGCAGAGTGCCACATATTAAGGGGCAGTTCTTCACTTTAAACTTGAAAACCACCCAGGGTTCCTTATGTTCTTCTTTTCTTTTGGCAGCACACTAAGCCTGAAAGTGCTTTGTTTTGAGATATATATCGCATGCTGTTATATTCAATTGAAATTGTCATTAAATGAATGTTTACATTTTTGATTCAAACTAAATGCAGCTTTTAAACTTAAATGAAAAATAAAAATGATTAAATAGTTTTATTGTAATTTACCAAATTAAATATAAAAATAGTGTGAGAATTAAAAAATTATTTTAAGGGATGTAAATGTGATGCATTTCTGAATACGTTTTAAAAAAAAATACTGGTAAGTTATCATTCTGTAACATTTATTTTTTAATTCTAGGTGCAAAATAAATATTGAAGTACATGTTTACTTTATATTATAATATTGTAAATATTTTTTAAAACAGTTACTCAAATTGATTCCTTTCCCTTTAATTTACGATAGGGAGATCTCTGCCTTCATGCGAAAGTTACTAGTATTAACTTTACAATTAGAAATCCTCTTCTAGTTGGCTCCAACTCTATTTTAAGGGGATGGAGACATGACATTCTGCACCTTCAAGTAAATATACACACTGAAATGTTTAATAGCAAACACATGTAAAGTTGCTACTAGGTATAGTAAGTAACTTTACACATGACTAAATCCACATGTGCACATTTTTGCCGGTTTGACATTAGTTTGTGGTGGCGCTTAGGCTGTCATACACCTGTCATACACCTGTCATACATGGTGATGGACTGAAAGGCATTGTGAGAAAGTGAGGTTTGTTCCGCTTAGTCTTGCACACATCTCTTGGACAAAGTACAACACCTCATTATAGATGGGTGCATTAAAATCGAGTGTCTGCAAAACAACAAGATCACGCTGACTGGCCAGCATTCAGCAGATTTAACAAGCATTGAACTGGTGTCCTAACTGTTATGCTGCAGAATTTTCCCTTTCTTGTTGTGCTTTCTAAATGCATCTCCCTCTCATTACACAGTAAGACAGACAGTTAAGCTTCACATTTGGTTGTAAGAGCACACCATTTTGTTTACGACCTAATTTCATGCTTTTATTTGACAGTTCACCTGATGTCACTGTACCGGCAGTGCTGGGATATCCCCTCTCCTGGATTTAAAGGCAGTTTCAGTAGCGTTGTGATCCTGCACGCTTTAGAAGATGAACAAGGACATTGTAGTCTCTAATAGTAGTATTGTACTAACAATGATATGATCACTGAGGGGAAGGAGACCCCAACATTAAGCATTGTCATGGATCTGCAGCTGCTAACCTCCATGCTCCTGCTTTTCACCTCCCATCTTTACAGGAGCTGTGGGAGAAACGCACTCCACAGCGCCTCTACTCGTCCACCTGCTCTGACATTAAAGGCCTATCAGTAGCTGGCATTCATTTTTCCTTAAGTTTTTAATATCTCCGATCCCTTTTTTGAATCATGAAATGTCGTGCCATATTTGTACTCATCTCCACATAATGTACACCCTTGAAATTGTCTTGGAATAATTGTTGGCTGAAGTTATGCTGTGGTAGAAAACAAAGAACTGATGGGTGGAATGCTTGAATTAATCTCAACCACAGGTACTTGCTCATTGCTCATTGCCCAATTACAGTACACCATTTTTTCCCACTAAGACACTTTAGACAGAAACTAGCCGTATGCAAGTCAGCCTTGATCCTGCTCCAATAGGAACAGCGCAGTCTGAAATGCCAAACCAGTTCCATTCCAGAGGGGACCATAAGCATCCCCAGGCTGGTCTCCTATTGCAATAAGGGTGTTGCACTGAAGGAAACAAAAAGGTTAAGGAAGAATGCTTGAATTAATATTGGCCACTCCTAGCCTCATCCCAGTCCATTTTTTTTCCACACCGTTTTCTGCTGTGAGGTTATACTACATCATAGACTAAACATAATCAATATGATATTCAAAGAACTGTTTATTTTTTGTTTTAGTTTTACCTGAAGCCCTGAAGTATGGTGGTCTAGAGAGAATCTTCTATTTTTCTCTTTCTTTCTTTAATGTTTTCCTGATAAGCTTGGTGTATTTTCTTAGGGGTTGTACTGTGGTGAAACATTTGTGTAGTCTGTTTAAAGATACCATGATACCAAGCCTGTCAAGCTTTGTTGTGCTTGTATGTTGATATCCCCTCCTGCTGCTTTAGCCTAAGGAAAATCTCTTCTCTTCTCCCCCCCTTTCTTCCTCCTCCTCCACTTGTTCTTTACTTCTTGTAATCATTCTCACAGGCTTTTAACCTTGATGGTGCAGAATCAGGTTTTTATCCTTCTGAGCTGAATGAAGTATCCATGATTAACTTGGTTTAATTATAGTTATCAGTGCAGTAATATTGCAGTGTGCACAATACAAATCCCCACTTTACTCAAAGCCTTTCGTGATGCATTTTAAAATGTAATCAGCAGTTCGAAGAACAACAGTAATTTTTTGACAGCAGTTGTACCCTCTTGGAAGTGACCAAGCTGGCCATGAATGCTGCTTTGTGTATCCTGATCTGACCTGCAGAGAGTAAACTATTTGCATCCACCAGAGGGAGCAGTATCAGTGGCAATTGTTCTCAAGTAGGCTGCTAGACCTTCCACTTGTGCTGAATAATTGGTCTTCTCACCTGGCAGCTAACTCTAATCTCAAAGCCTTGGAGGAGACTGGTCTGAGTCCTAGTACATCACCACTGTTTGGTAAGAGAAGAGCTTTGGCGCGTGAGGGTGCAGAGTTAAAGCCGCATACTATGCCCTTGTCAGGTCACCAGCAATTACGTGCATCTTCTCTGGACCGCATCAGACAATAGTTACTGTTTGTAGGGAGGGTTGCCTGGCAGCAGCTGTGCAAGCACACCTCCACCATCAGCATCGTCTCCCTGCTGGCATGGACAGCCACAATACCACTTCTGTTCCCTTCCACAGACTTAATTTCAGCCCTTAAGCCCCACTAGCATGAGTAGCTGTTTCCTGCCTTTCTGTAAAAGCAATATTTACTCTGTGCTTCTAGATTGCAGCGCCATGCCCAGTTCACTTGCTAAATTCAACAGTTTGGTTCCCTGCATTACAAGCTCTTTCAAAGTTGCTACTACTTCAGAGCACACTACTTTTTTAGCTGCATCTTAAAACTTATTCATAACTCTTCACTTTTTATTCCAACACATGTTGGTATACAACTCCGGCTCAGAAGTTGATGATAAGACCTATGTATTGCCCTCTGGTTTCTCTCATGCTTTAAAAAAAATCTACAGGGCTCCAAGAAAGCAGTAAACCTAGTTCCAAGGCTCCACTATTGTAGCTGCACATTAGCTAATTTTATGGTGGTGCAGACTATCCTACAATTTGTATGTTCGATTCGAATCACTATTGTGTACTGATAGCGTGACTTCTGATAGAGGCACGCCATTTGACATCTTTCCTAGTATATAATTATTTAGTGCAAGTGGTTACCCAAAGAAATCTTCTTTCCTCCTTTCTATGCTCTCTCAGACCATTCACTAGCAGCAATATGTTAAGAAGACTTTGTAAATAAATTCACCAGACTAATAAGAGTGCCAGCATGAGTGGTGTGTCGGCTGGTTAATTTCACAAATAGAATGCTCTCAAGTAATACAAATAATCGCTAGGTGGCAACATGTTTCAGCGAGTTAAGCACTCATTGTTGACACCTGGTGTGTTCATATCCCAGCAGATAAACTAACCTTGTCATGCTTCCGAGGTTGATAGTTTACCATTGAATTAGGTGATAGTAAAATCTTTTATTTCTAGTGCGTAGCAAAAACTATGGTGACGTGCCATAAAACTAGAACTGAAATTGAAATCTCTACAAAAAAAATTATACTGTTAATTAAGACAGAAATGTTTTGTAGAAAAAAATGCTTCTTGTGCATGTGCCTGAGAAATGTTTTCATTGATACCCAGGAGTGAATCCAGATTTTGTTTGTATTTCTTTATTGCTTTAAGTTATGGATTCATGACTAGGGATGTGTGAAATTTCTAGCTTTTTTAACAACTATTTTGCAAGTGTTTTGAAATGCTGCGACTTTCACTTGACCGGTACTACATTAGAAAATTGAACATGCAGATGTAACTGGTCATAAAGTCTTGAGAAATGCAAGCTGGAGCTTGGTTTGAGGAGAGATTGTCTCCTCTAGGATATTTTCTGTGCAAACTAGTCTAAGGTGAAATTCACAGAATTTAGCAAAAAATGTCATAATGCTAAGGTAGTATTGACAATGGTAGTATGTTGAGAAATAAAAGCAGGGGCTAGAGAATGTAAAACCCTAAATGTGCAAATATCATCCAGGGAACCTAATTTCATAAAACATCGCTTTTCAAAAATCAGGGGAAGAGTTTTCATAGTAAAGACTTAGATTGGCGAGTAAGTAATCTCTTCCTGATGGCTAGGTATAGAGATGTGCAAGTCCAGGATTCTGTAGAGAATTTAATATTTTTTAATGTAAAAACAAGCAAAGGTATCACACAATGGGATGGAGTATTATTCTTTTTAGTACTGTCCATCCTGACACATTTAAATACAACTGGGAATAAGGCTTTTGACCTGTTTGCCACCTGGATGAGGGAATTCCCCAAAACATATTTATTAGGAATGGTAACGCATTGTTTGCATTCTTACTTTTTGGCGGAAGGCCTAATGGAGATCCTCATAGTATGAATGATTCCAAAGTAGTTTGGTCTGTTGTACCTTCATTTTTTTCTATCTTTAGGTCCAGGGTAAACCGTGGACTCCTTCCTTTGTTTGAAATTTTCTTATTTTTAGATAGAGGAAGAAAAAATAATTCTAACATTTGTAAAAGATATGTTAACATTTTGATAGAGGTTGTCTGGACCAAGTCAACGGTCTGCAGTCCAGCGACTGCTGAATACTTCGCAGGCCTGTTTGGCTTCAAGCTTACTCCAGGCTCGTGAGGTGTGATTTGTTTAAACCAGTGAGGCATACTCCGATTTTGAATGACTTGGTAATAAATTATTCAATCATTATTAATTGGGGGCTGTGCAGGTAAGAAAATAATTGTCTTTACTGAATGCTAATCCGGGGTGGGGGGGGGGTGAAGTAGATTGTATGCCTTGCAGTGTGTGCATGCCCTCCTGTAAAAGACCATACACTGACAAAGCATCTAATATATATTGACCTAATCTACTGCCAAGATCGTGGATTCAGATACTAAAGTCACCCTGCACAGTGGGCCAGGCCCCTATATTGATGAAAGCCCCCAAGGTCCACCACACTATCTAATAAAAAAGCCTCTAGGAGCAGAGAATACACCATATACCAAGGTAAAATAAAAGAGGCTTTAGGAGATAGAGAACAGCATGAAGCCAATATCTCGTTCAACTCTCCAAAAGATTCTACCTTAATATTGAACTGATAGTGGCAGCACCCCTACCCTTCTTGTGTCTTATGTTACAAACAAGAAACGGGTATACTTCTGGAATAGCTGATGTAATATCTAGCCAAGGCCTTGTACAGCCATGTTTCAATAAGTATAAAAATAAATAAGGTCAAAGACGGTTTGAGATCGAAGAGAAGATGTTTCATTGGCATTTAGTGAGGGAACCAACATTGATCAATTCGGCAATTCATAGATAACTTGGAACACTTGGTGGTGGCATGATTTAATGTAAGAGTGTTAGTTATGGATATTTGGGATAATTCTCCTACCAGATTACTCTTCAGAGGTAAAGTGAACTCCTGTGTGCCCGAAAAAGTGGCTACAGGAGGCATAGTAGAGGGAAGCAAAGCATAGCTTAAATTTAACAGAAATTCTGAATCGTAACAAATTGGGCAGTGTTTCCAGCTGTTCCCCGCGGTCCCCTGTAGGTTTACTCCCAGGTTTGACTTTTTGTGAATTCATAAAGAATTCCAAGGATAGACCTGAATATCTGAGATAAATATATATTTCTGCTAGTTAATATTTCACTAGTGGGGGGAAAGCCCTTTTCCTACATCCTCGTGGGGAAAGCCCTTTTCCTACATCCTCGTGAAATTCGGTGGTGTTCTCTTCTATTTCCCACCTTCAAAAAATATTTGTTAATGCCATCCACAACAGTTGAGAGTTAAACTGTGAAGTTGTGGCTCTTAACTGTGTTTCGGAGAACCACTGTCTTTTATTTCACCATTCCCTACCCTTGGCCATAGAAAATCCACCTCCATCAGTGCACAATGAGATTACAAAGTTCCTTAAACCTAAATCCTACTAATAAAGCAGTAGAATTTGTTAATGTAAATTCATTTTATTTTTTGCACTCCAGAGTGCCACTTAAGTTGCAAAAAGTCTTCTGGCCTCTAGTCTTCACTTAAACCCTTGAACCATTTAATATATTGTTTCTCTTCTCTAGATGTTCTGTGTGTCAATTTGTATATTGTGAAGACTGAAACAGAATATTGCATTGTAAATGTAGCTTTTCCATTACTCTATACAGCAAATGTTTTACTATTTCGTTCCTGTCTGTTGCACTTATTTTACTGAAGCGTTTGCTTTTTTTGCTGTGAAATGAAATGCTTCTTTATTTCTAAACTTTCTATTTTTATATACCAATACTATTCTGAGACTTGTATTTACAAAACTATGCCTCCCACCACTTATCGTTTTTCAAAAGGCTACCTCACACCCGGGTCGGACTGGGACAGAACATAGACCTGGGTCCCAAGATCAAAGTGGCCGCCATTAGTGAATTAGAAAGCTATAAAATGGCCCATGTGTGCAAATTAAGACATTTTTGAAAATTGTAAAGATATGCTGTGTAAGTGTTTTGCAAGGTATGGGAGTAAGACTGCTTACATTTGTGCTTCCTGCAGGCAATGTGTGTGCTAATGTCGGGGAAATCAACAGTATAACCGGCCGGCACCATAAAACAACGACACAACTGGCCCACACAATGATCTGCCAGGCCGCTCATCGGCACTGCCTGTTTGCCCTATGGGCCAGTACGACCCTGCCTCATATCTATGGGTGCTGGTGCCTGTCAGAATTTATCTTGTAGGCTTCTCGATCATTCTTTCCTTCCCTGGTAGAGATCAAGTCAATTTCACGCTTCTGAGGAGACTGGCCTGTTCTCACTGAGAGGACATGTCCTGCTATGCTCAAAAGACTGCTTTGGCTGCTAACAGTTTAATGTCTTTTTCTGGCTACCACTACCACACAGTTGGCCAGTCTCCTGGAAGCTAGCCTTTCCTGATAATAATGTTCATATTGGCCTGACATGTGTCTGCTCCCACCTTCCTGGATAGGAAGAAAATGGCAAACATTTGAATTGCAAAGCTTGGCGTCCTCCTTCGTCTATCAGCCTCTGCTTGCAGTACCATTCAGTGCAGCCTGTTTATTTTGATTTGAAGTGGATCACCTAATGTACCTCCTTTGGGTCGAAATAACATATTGACACTCTGACCGAGGGCCTTTTCTTGTTTTTTTGAAGCAGTGAAAATATTCCTTACCCTTTGGGGAAAATGTATCAATGATCAAATTGAATCAGAAATTTCGAGAAACATTGCTACCACTTTAAGCTTCGTGGAGCTTCATGAATGTGTACCCTAGCTAATGATGGCTTCCCGTCAACTAGACACAACAGGGTCATGCTATGGTTTCTTAAGGTTCGGCTGCTCTCAATAGCATGAACCATTGATGGCAGCTTTACCACTGCTAGTCATGGATGTCAGTTCACCAAAATACCATAGGGTAGAGGAAGTAACAGTACACACCCCTTGACCTTTACTATGACTGCAAACACACATCCACACTCTCTCTCGCAGATGAACACACTCACCTGCAAGCATACATACAAAATACATTTACACACGTGTTTGACTTGCCTTGGCTGCCGGATAGTCATATTCCAGCAAATTATACTCCATTTTGTATTACACTAGTAGTGAATAATGTTACTCACTATTTGTGTTGTAAACAAATTGACAGAAAAACAGGAAAATGAGCTCCAACCAAGCTAGCCCTGTGTTGCAAGCAATGATTTTTGCACCTCTGATGCTAGGGTTTGCAAAAGCAGTGCCAGGAGTCACAAGCGGCAAGCCGGGGGAAGTCCATGGTTCTTGGTCATTTCTAACTAACAACAACAAAATGTCTCGACATCGAGCTGCATTGTCAAAGGCCAGATTTAATATGCTTGTGGTTCCCTTGCTGTTCATAATATAAGGATTTTAGAAGCATTATATTCATGAAAATATGTAAATAAATGTATATTGCAATGTACTTTACCAGAAATAGTTCATGCAAGATCGGAAGTTCAGCATTAAAAGGTGCTTCAGGCGAGCCTTGTGGTGATTGATGTACATGCGTGCTGTCACACCAAATAGCAAATACTGAATTGTTGGTTTTGGGGCATAAAGCCACTTTTCAATGTAAATCTGTAATTTTCACTTGCTGTGTATAATCGTGCTAAATAATGATTAGCCCGGCAACTAAAATCATTGTGAATTATTTGTTTTTACATGTCTCCAAAGTATGTGTTGCAAGACCTTTTCTGTGAGTTTGGGTGCAACCCCACAATATCCCTTGATTCAGCATCATATTTGAATGTCTTAATTCCCCATTGCGGAAGACCTCATGCATACACGCACTTAGACCATGTGCAGCAATGGGAATCCTCCATTTGTCTGCTCTGGGATAAGGTTTTTAATATAGTAGCGTGCAATAGGACTTCCTGTTGGGTTTCCTCTATTTGCAATTTGAGAGTAATGTCTCTAAGTTTAATCATTCTCTTTCTCCCATATACATATGCTGGTGAAAAAGTTGTCGAGATGGAAGGAACTCTTGGATCATAGTGATTGTCTTTGGCTGTCATGCTGCGTAGCTCTAGTTTAACCTATGGCATTGCTTCGCCTTTTGCTTGAAAAAGCAGAGATCAACCCAAGTCAACAATGGACGTGATGGAGGTAGCATAAGTGTTTAGAATGCTTACAACAAAGGGAACTGTGTGGCATTAATGGGGAAAGTTTGACCTCCTTTATTTCAGTAAATGCTGTACGAGATTGGTTAAATTTACTAAAATCTTGACCTGAATGAGTTTGTGAAGGTTTACCTTTCAGTTCCATGTGCAGATAACTCTGTGCCCTGTGGAAAAGAAAAATAGTATGTGATCCATTTATGGGGAAAAAGTGTAATCAAATGCACAGTATGAAAAATAACTTTGGATTATTTGATTTACTAAAGTGCATAAAATATAACAAAGTCTTTACTTTCAAACTATGTGCTTGTTAAAACCTTTCACAAGTCTGCCTGCTGATCTAAAATTAGAAAAATGTTACACCCCTTGGCTCAGCCATAAGCAATTAGCATGATATATTGATGGATCAGAAGGCATTATTGAATCTAGGGGAATCTGTACATCGGTAAATGTTAACTGTATATTGACAGAACTACCAGCCTTGTACTTATCTTAGTGGCCACAAAAGCCTGGCAGGACAAAGCTAAAATGCTAACAACTGAGAACGCCAGTAAAACGAATGCATTTAATAGCTTGGAGCACTGAACTAAATTAAGCAATATGCTGTCATTGTCATCTCTCATTTGCTGATCACATAGTGATAGAATTGCTGAGCATGCAGTGAAAGAAATGCCGAACATGCAGTAAAAGAAATGCCATCCTGCGAGTCACTCTTTGGCTCCTTAAAAGGGCTTTTATATTCCTGCTCCTATTATTAAACCACAAAATAATGAAGAGACACATTCCGGCAGCAGCACGCCTATTAGGAGAATTTGAACGTTCTCGCTAGCATCACATGGTTGGAAGTTGTTCTAAATGTCAGGAAATCTTGATCAGTCCTGAAGGCTAAAGACACTTTAGATGCAATGAAATTTCTTTCCATCAAGAGAAATGTGTGACAGCTATTAAAAGGTTGCCAAACATCAATCCAAAAAGTTAACTAGTTGAAGGACAAGTGTAATGGGTGTGATATTACTCGTTTCTCTTTGTTGCTTATTTTGTTTGTGTTCTCAGTACAAAAACTTTGTGTGGATTGTTAGTGGGCTCAACAGCCAATGTAATATGCTTGATCTGTAAAGTAGGGTAGTCATTTGGTTAAATTTGTGTTTAGTCTCTCACCAGTCTTTCCCACATTGTGGCACCATTGACATAGACTTTCTTCACATAGTCGGAGTGTATTCATGAATAACCGAGTTTTGGAAGAAAGTGATATTAGACATTCGAACAATGGCATTTAATTACCCACTAACGCAATAAGAAATAAAACAAGATCATATCAGAATCGCAGCTTTGGGTACAGCATTATCCATGGGAAGTATAGCACTCCACTAGGTGCGGCCAGAGGACCTGACACATGACATGGAAGAAAGACTTATAGAATGGGCCATTGCAGACGAACAACACATAAAACGCTCCAGGTGAGATGAAAAACTGACTGAAGATTTAGCTGTATGTGCTGAAATGCTCACCACACTAACCCACCTCACCCGCTCCCTTCATAGCCGACCTCCTTGATCTGCATGCAGCTACATTATAATGAGGTTGAATGTGCAGTATGCCCTCAGTATGAAATGGAAATAATTGAAGAGTTTGGTTACAGTCCACTGAAGATGTGTTGATAAGCAAAAAATTGAAAATGTGTATGTAAACCTAATTATTAGAGACGTAATTGCATTGACAAATAGAAAATATTGTTTTGAAAAAACCAATAAAGTTTATTATATTAAAAACGTTGTGGTTTAGCCTCACTTATTTGCCATTATTTAATATAAAGACTCTTTCAAGTAATCCTGATGGTCTGAATCAACCTGCGAATTTGAGTATAGATCGTGGTGATTTAAAAAACAAAATTCTTTTGAGACTGTGGTTCTAGTGAAATAGGAAATAACTGGTGTATTAAAGCTGGACATAAAGCAGTCATTACTAAAACGAAACTGGGGCAGTTGCGTTTCTAGCAGGTCAGGTGAAATAGTGATCTAACAAAGAACCCATGTCACCCAGTGAAATGGCGACTTGATAAACCGCAATCAAAAGTTTCTGGATGGATTGCTGGCAGTTCAAGTGACTGGTTCCAGAGCTCGGAAAGTGTCTTCTACCGGCCTGTGAGGTGCAGCCAAACTACTTCATATTTCAGAAACTGGCAAAAACTGAGCAGCTGAGGCAATCGTGACTCAGAAATATGACCCCCGTACATAGCTGTAAGTAACACCTGGTGATGTGAGTCTTGTTGTGGATGATTTCCAACTGTTCCCAATAATAATCCGAAATTCTCCACTGCTAACACCTCTACTTTGAATATTGAAACAACGTCCTATAAACATAATGTCATCCATTATTTTCATAGTAACCTTGATATTAAAGTATTCTCACATTTTAGCTACCCTAGTAGATCTTGCATCCCTTTAGTATGTTACATCATCAATGGAGTAATAAGTTGTTCAGGTGTGGAATGGTGGCACATAGGAGTTCTTTTTATAGTTGACCTTAACCTCAAATTTAATCGTTCACTTATTTGACCTACAATCTCTCTGCTAGTGCCCCTCATAAGGGATTTTACTGTAAAAGAGGGGTCTTTTCAAGGCATTCTTGCTATCTTTCTAAAGGGGTGGAGTCCCTTTTAACCATGAATTTGTTTTTCTGTAGTGCCACTATGCAAACTTGCTTCTTGAGATTGAATACAGTGGAACCTGGTGGGCAGATTGTTGTGTCCAGTTTTCTGCTTCCCATGTCAATGTACTTGTGATGTGTTGTCACAATTTATTTAAGGAGCCACCTACATTCTGAAGAGGATAAGGAATAAAACGTTACTATGCACCAGAGTCATGTTAGGTATCATTAGAGATGATCATTCATGATTTATTCAATACTAAAAAATAATGTATTCTACAGTGCAACAAATCAGCACGGGGATATGACCAAATAGTTCTCTTTATACAGATATTCTGTTAGCCATATGTATTTAAATGCAGTCAAAACAAGTGAAATGAATTCTCTGTGTCATTTGATACCTAATAGGACATTGTCACTAGAAGAACGGGCTGGGCATGAGTTATCGGTGCTGCAGTTGGGTTGTGTAATGCTTGTGACTTATATTTGGATGCCACTTTATATCCACTAGTTTTACGATACCTCAAATGTGCGGATGTGAGACAAAGTACAAAGACACGGGTCAAACACATCTATTACTGCTGCTTTTGCCATGGCCTTAATTGTTCTTTCATGCTAATGAGCGTGTATTCAGTTCAGTCAGGGATTCAGCAAACATTCTTTTGAGGTAGTGTCCCCAACAGTGGTATAGCTTGGGACATTACCCATCTTTATATTTGAAGGAGCTGCAGCGTTATCTAAACCCCAGGTTTTCGGTGAGTATTAAGGACATCTATACACCTGAAAAACAGTTTGGTCACTCACCTCACATGAACCTTGGTGAAATAACTATTTAGTCCTGGAGACCTCTTTCTTTATCCTGTAGATCTCCCACCATACTGGCAAATGTACAGTCCATGAAAACAATCCAAAGGGTAGAAGATTGTGAAACAAACCTTGATGCTATTACTGCATCAACCTTCATTGTGTATCCACACAAACACCACTATTGTCATGGAATGTTGGTGGTGGTGATTGTTCTTGGAAGCCCAGCACCTGAAGTGGATTTGACCTTGTGTGTGTGAAATTGATGTTCATATTGGGGAAGTTGTGCAAATACATTGGTTACTTGGCTCTTGCATTTGGATACCACATTTCCAGGAATTATTTGACTGTAAGGCAGTGTTTTCCACTAAGTCTGCAGATGTTCTTAGAAAAGGAAGCACTGTGCAAAGTTATCAGTTATTTCATTTCATTGAGACTCCTGAAAACATGGCCGGTTATGGTTTCATGTACAACACAAACTATAATATGAACAGCAATGTTTACAGATAAGTCTAAAAGAATGGGAAAAAAACTTCTTCCGAGTAATTTATCTAGAAAAAAACATATTACATATAATACTTCATAGTCAAAAGGTCAAATAGGGGGCCTAAATTTACCTGAATATTGTTTACGACTGTGACTTTTAACTAGATTGATTATATAGTTAACGTACATATGTTGTTGTTAACTTCTGTTTTATATCCTTCCAATAAGGTACGGAGAAAAGGGGAAAGCCATCAGAATCGAAAAGGTTATTTATACAGGGAAAGAAGGAAAAAGTTCTCATGGCTGCCCGATAGCTAAATGGGTAAGTGTTTACTTGGTGGTAATTAAGCAAAAATTATTCTATGTTTAATTTCATTTTTGGTATAGTAGTTCAAAAAGACCTATTTTTAATGGATGGTTACAAACGTATATTTCTATTGGTTTGTTTCTTCTACCCTTAATTTACAGATTTATTAATATAATGTTAGATTCCCTGCTCTTAAGCACTGGCATACAAAGCAGTTGCCCAGATTGGGCTGTTCATTAAAACTTATTCATTTCCAGAGTTTGTTTTAAATTTCCATTACTTTGATACTTGCACACAAGCAGTGTTTCTATTTTGTTGTGCCTGTCTTTGTGACCTCTTTTTTAAATTGTCTGTATGTATAGATGTAGACAATTTAAATCTCTTGTAATTCTAAATGCAATTTTCTTTACTTAATGGATAAATGCAAGACTCCTTGTACCACTCCTATAATGGCAGGTCTCAAGATATATTCAGGGGAGCTTATAGCTAACTTTAGTCACCCTTGTAACGGGCTCTGGCTCCTTAACTTCAACGGGAGCATGAAACCCCTCATAGGGATGAAATCTATCCCCATCTGGATTTAGCTTGTGCATGTCATGTTGTTGAACACTTTTGACATCCGTTTCTCTCCCTTGATGATTAAACTCTTCTAGATTCACTGAATGCCATATATATTCGCCTTTTGGCTCCTCTGTCTCCGGTTCTCTGCATTGTCAATAGCTTGAAAATACTTATAACATAGACAAGCCTGTTCAGTTTCTTTCTGTTGAGTAAAGTCAGTTTTATGTTCTTTTTGACTCTGATTTTGGTATGTCTTTGGCCATTGCTTTTCCGCGCTTTCCTACCTGAATACTTGTGGAGTAGATCTCCATGTTGAGTATCTCAGAAGCACCCTCTCTCTGGTCTGCTATTGCGCCATCTGCACACACTGAGATTCAATACTTGACCTTTAAATGACATGTCCTCAGCCTTTCTTATAAACTCTGTCCTTGATTTGTTAGCACTCCAAGTCATTAATTTCTCACTGCCCCTGCTGTGCTGCAAGCAGCTCTCGTACATTACCCTTAGGTTTCCATTGTCCTAGGTTTTTTCCTGTTCTCTATATGATAATGGGTTTATACTTTCTGTGTAGTCCTCTTTCAATGGCTTGACCGTTCACTTAATCGACAATTTCCCTCAAACAAGCATAGCAGAATAGGTTGGTCTTCAAATCCATGGCATCCTGTAACCAAGCAAAGTCTATAGTAAAGAAAAGCTGTATTGTGTATGAATGGTCTGCATGAGGTGATCCTTAAGTGTGTGTTAAAATAGTATTATGGGACAAATGTATTTGTATTTTCCTGCTCCTGATAATTATTAACTCTATCTTC
This sequence comes from Lissotriton helveticus, assembly GCF_964261635.1. Taxonomy (NCBI): domain Eukaryota; kingdom Metazoa; phylum Chordata; class Amphibia; order Caudata; family Salamandridae; genus Lissotriton; species Lissotriton helveticus. The sequence goes on along the minus strand of NC_136072.1, from coordinate 680,594,934 downwards.
ATCCAACTAAATGAATACAATTCTTCTGCATCTGCCATGGGAAACTAAGTTAAGTTGTTCTGATTTAATGAAAGGTGACACAACTTAATAGGTGTGAAATACAAGCATTCCTGCATGTGTGCTAAGAGTTGTGCTCCCGGTTGTTTCATGAAGCATCTAGGTATGGGTGGATAAGTGGTGTGCCTTTACTTGCACATTCCTATTATGTAGATCAGCAGAAAGCGCTTAATTTAATCAGGATAGCGTTTGTAAGTGGTCCATCTGCAAAATGTAAGGCCATGTCAAAATCAAGAATTTCACTGTGATCCTTGCATTTATGAAAGGCTGATAACAAATTATGTGTACGGGATTGCCTGGTAATCCAGTCGAGCCTTCTTCAAGAGTAAAGCGTTAAGCTGCAGCACACCTCTCTTAGCGAGTATGCCTTTGAAATGACATGTTAATAGGTGACTATTTTTCCTCTATTTGTTTTGGTTCCAATTCCTGTATAGATTTCCATGTTTGTGCAGAGTTCTGGATTGATCAAACTGCTTTTACAAACTTCAGAAAAAAATCTTTACATGTCCCTTGCTACTGCATACTTGATTGCACTTGCTACTACTTACACGCATTTGAATCAGTGAGAATTTCCCATGCCGACAAATAAGGTACTTGACTGTAACTGTGAAATTGTGCTGGGTATTGTTCACAGCTTTGGATGCACCATGGCAAACCTCTCCTAATGTGTAAGATGTTTGAAGATGAGCTCTTTAACATATCCAGGCTGAACAAAAAGGCTGAAGACTGCATTTAAGCCAGCACTATCTGCTAATTATTGGGTTATATTTTGATTTAAAATTGCTGCTCCTCATTAATCAACAAGGTGGCAGAACAAAAAAGCAAGGATAAAATCTGCAAAAGCAATGTTACATGAATGGTGTGCCCTAGAGGCTTCTTGTTCTAGTTCCGGTTTCATTTTTGTTGTGAAAGACCTTCAAGCTGTTTTCATACTCCACACTCTTCCACTGTTTCTCAGGAAACTGACCGTCAACCATGTGGGAAATTCTCAAGTCCTTGTGGGTGGGTATACATTCTGCTTTGATAGGTTTGTTGGGTGTTTCAAGACTCTGGGTTATTATACAGACAAAGCATGTTGTATTGGAGATGCAAGAGGGGAAATTCTAGATCAGAATATGTATTGCAACGTGGCATGCAGGCTACTAGACATGAAATAAACCCTATGCCTAACCTAATCCATTCTCTAACCCTATCCGTATCCATTATCCTAACCCTAACTTACCCTGATCCAACTTTACCTTTTCTCTAACCTTTACCCAGTCGGTAAGCCCTAACCCAGCCTGTCAAACTATTTTACTGCTAACCGTATACATAAGCCCAGCGCTGTTCCTTAGTTACCCTAACCTAACCCTTTACCTATTCCTAAACCTAATGCACACCCATTTTTAATGTTTTAAAGGGGTTTTTTCACATTGTAAATCTTTTTACCTTGTTTACTTCAAACTTTTGGTTATTTTTACTTTTACTTTTTCTAACTTTTGTCGGCAAAATTTTGCATTTGTCACATTTTATTTTGAAATTTAGAAATACAGAATTCACATTTTATTGTATGACAATTTAGCTTATAACAATAGCTCATTCTTAATTTAAGAACTGAAGTATGTTAGTGTGAAATGTCTGTTTTTTTGAGTTAATTGGTTTATAGAAATTTTCAAGGCAAACTCTGGTAGCTTACTTTTTCACAAAGATGGGGAAGGTTTTAGACTAAAACCTAAGCAAAGTTTCGCTTCATCCTATGAATGGATGGACGTGCTTGCAAACACCAGGGAACCGTTTTTCTTGCTGTCGACTGGTATCCAGATAACATCATGAAAGTTGCTCAGCCACCAAGTACTTTGCAATTTTGCTGACCTGCAGTTTTGCTTGTTTTGGTTACTCATTTAAAGAACACACTAACTTGAAGATATGGTCAGAATAATGCTTATGATGTTTACTTGCCCCTATATATTGAATGTTGTGTCGTTACTGTTAAGCTAATGGAATCACACAAATCTACCTGAAGTCTTGCTGCAATGTCAGCAAACATTGTGCATGATTAATGAATAAAAATTTATTGGAAATGGTATGTCTTTTGTTTTTCACAAATATCTTTGTCCATAAAATCCAGAATAAAAGCTGCATCTTTAACCTGGAATGCCTCTGTTTTTAGGTAATAAGAAGACAAAATGAGGATGAAAAGCTTTTGTGCCTTGTACGACATCGTGCTGGGCATCATTGTGACAATGCGGTGATTATCATACTCATCATGGCGTGGGAGGGTATTCCACGAGCTTTAGGTGACTCACTGTATGCCGAACTCACAGAAACTATCACAAAGTTTGGAAATCCTACTAGTCGAAGATGTGGATTAAACGATGAGTAAGTGTATTTTTGTCACTTGTAATTTGACACCTGGTCTACACTTGTATCAGTGTGATTTCCTAATTCATTAAACATCATTTAAGTCTGTGTTGCTAATTGTTCAAAAACATATGAGCATGATTAGTTAAATGGGACTACTATATTTTTCCATGTGAATCCAGTGGATTTTGTAAACTAGTAACAATTATGATTGCTTGTAGCATGCTGCAACACTTTCTTACACACAAACAATACATGTGATTTCTATGACTGTTGATGTTTGCGTATGATCTCCTTGAGAATGGAACACATCTTAACGCCTTGTCTGTTTGTTGTGCTCTGATGGGTGTGATGTGACTGGTTCTATCTAAATAGAGCATTTTTACTATTTCGCTCACTGAGACCTAGCCCGATTAACTACCATTTGACCCACTTGTTTTTAGAAATGTGACTTTTTCTGAAAATGTATGTTCCAGGTTAATGCTGTTTCCCCAACTCTGCATACATCTTTCAATTCTGATGCCCCTGAGGCATCAGTTTGCTGAAATCCATGTAGTAGTAATGCTCCACTTGAGCTTAAGCAGTGCCATTTATGTGTCTTCTTGTGTGCTGCCCATTGCGGTTCAGAGCTTTGTAGCTTGTTACACTTTTAGCTTTAAATCATCACTCAAACCTTGAAGGCAGTCTTTTGGCTTCCCGCCAAGTAGAGTTCCAACTTTAAAGGTTTGTTCTTTGTATATAAAACAGCCATGGCCAGTCCATTGGGACTGAGGGGCCACTCTCAAACCCACCCACCCCACCTATTGCCCCTCACGAGCAGTGTCTGTCAGGCTGAGCAAAGGCCGGCCTGACAGACACTGTTCATTTTCATGTCAGGCAGCCAGGAGCTACACATGCACTAAATGTGCAGGCTCCTGGCTGCCTGAGCTGAACCTTGCTGGGCTGAGGAAGTCACAGCTCCTGTGGGCGTGACCACGTCAGCTCAGCACAGGTCTCTGAGGCCCTACCCGCAGTGATATGGGGTAGCATCACTGATTGCCTTGTACCTGGGTGCTTCCATTTTAAGCCATGAAGCACCCAGGTTTGAGTGTCAATCAGTGACACTTTGTCACAGAGTTGGGTGGGGGTCAGTAGTCTCACTGACCCCCATCTAACCATGATGACGTTGGGAATGCTGCCTTCCCAGGTCAGCCAATAAGGGAAGGCAGCAGTCCCAAGCATCCTGGGACCTCGGGGCCAGAGCTGCAGGTAAGCATGTGTGTGTTTTTTGTTTTCTTTGTTTTTATTAATGTTTGGTAGATGCGTGAATGTATGAATGTTTGGTAATGAGTGTTGGGAATCGATGCGTGTGTGTGTGTGTGTGTGTGTGTGTGTGTGCATCTTTGAATGCGTGTCTGTGAGTGTGCGTGTGTGTCCCATCTGCCGCCATCCCTCCTAAACTTAATTGTGAGCTTCCAGATAACTCGCTGGACTCCTCAGTCTTCTTTCAGCCATTCTAATACCTTTAGTTATTTTTCCTATATTAACTTGTTTTACCTCTTGTCAAATATGAAAGGTTTCTTGCAGCACTGAGAGTATGGACTATAATTTTAGCATTTCGGGGTTCTGTACATTGAAGTCTCACTATTTTTGACAATGTGATTTTCTTCGGGGCAAAACTCTGTGACGTGACCGGAGAATGGCACAGGTGCCCAATAAAATAAATATATATATATATATATATCTATATATATATATATATATATATCTCAGAGGTCTGCGGGCCCGTGATATCTCGCCACTCCAGTGTGTAGTCAAGGTTTGTAGGAGAACATACTCCTGCACAGTAGTCGGACCCAGGGAGCCTACAATTGCCAGGATGCCACACTGTTGACTCGAACAGTTGGGAATGGGAAGAGCAGTGCGCACAAGGCCAATTTGAAACTTTGAAAATTAAAGCAAGAACTAAAGAGAAGGGACTTGCCGGGGCATTCACCAACGCTTGCAATGAATGATGGACCTTGCAGTCCGGAAATGTTTTCAACTGAACCAAAGGATGGTATTTAAACACTGAAGAAACATTTGCACTGTTGCCTGAAAAACGATTAAGAAAGGTTGCCAAGTACCCGGAGGTTTGTGACATTTACAACAATTTGCTTTGAACCCGATCTGCAAGTCCTTCTTCACTCTCTAATTAATTAAATGTACTTAAGCCTTACTCACCTGCTCTCCCGAGATGCATATGATTAAGACCTGTTGAGGTCGAAACCAGTAATGCTGTTTCCTGCTGAATTAAAGAGGTTCCCATGATAAACCGACTGGTGGGCTTGATATATATATATATATATATATATATATATTACCTACTGGCGGTCGCCAGTAGGTATATATAGTTAGGATTTTTTCTCTATGGGATTTTTGAAAATTCTATGTCTAATAACTTTGGCGTTTGTGGACGGAATTGGCTGAAATTTTCAGGAAAATGGTACATTGTTTTTCTGAGCAGCCCTTGAAAATTTGGGGGGGGGTTCGTCAAGGGGGGGCCGAGAAAAAAGGGGGGTCCCAAAACGTGTTTTTAACATTGAGTTTTCCATAGGGCGGTTGGCCTCACTTTTAGCCCGAACGGCTGAATGGATTTGCACAAAACTTGGCAAAATTGTAGGGACTGGTAGCCCGATGTGCCTTTTGTAGGTCTCAATATATGTGCTTCAGTGGATTTTGAGAAATTAACGTTCAAAAAAAGATATATATCTGTAACAGCGGACCGGGCAGCGCTCCAGTTCGCGTACTTTTCGCGCAACGGAGCTTTGTGAAGCGAAGCTGATTGGTTCTCCGGCGTCTGTAAACATTCCAAACAGTCCGTAGCGGCCGCCATCTTGTCTCTCGGTAGGATCGAGAGACAAGAGGAGGCCAAAGCGAAGGGGCAAATGACCATAAGGGGGCATAGTAGATCCTCGCTGACCCCCTAGGTTTGATGTGGAGGTTTTAAAAGGGCCCCGCGGGGCAAAAAAAAATAATAATAATAATAATCGAACGGCTGAATGGATTTGCACGAAACTTGGTAAAATATTAGGGACTGGTAGCCCGATGTGCCTTTGCTAGGTCTCAATATATGTGGTCCAGTGGATTTTGAGAAATTAACGTTCAAAAAAAGATATATATCTGTAACAGCGCTCCGCTTCGCGTAACGGAGGTTTGCGAAGCTGATTGGTTCTCCGGCGTCTGTAAACATTGCAAACAGTCCGTAGCGGCCGCCATCTTGTCTCTCGGTAGGATCGAGAGACAAGAGGAGGCCAAAGCGAAGGGGCAAATGACCATAAGGGGGCATAGTAGATCCTCCTTGACCTCTTAGGTTTGATGTGGAGGTTTTAAAAGGGCCCCGCGAGGCAAAAAAAAATAAATAATAATAATCGAACGGCTGAATGGATTTGCACGAAACTTGGCAAAATTGTAGGGACTGGTAGTCCGATGTGCCTTTGCTAGGTCTCAATATATGTGCGCCAGTGGATTTTGAGAAATTAACGTTCAAAAAAAGATATATATCTGTAACAGCGCTCCGCTTCGCGGAGATAAAATTATATCTGTATTACCTAGCTGTTGCTAACACCAGTTAGCGACGGCTAGTAGGAGATAGCGACCATCTTGGGCCCCACTTTGCATGTGAGTGATATTTATCACTAATGACATGCAAAGTGGGCATGCCAAGATGTTAGCGACTGGAAACAGTCGCTAACATCGCTATCTCCTATTATCAACTTTTGGAAATATTCGCGATAAGCGCGAATATCTCCAAAAGCTAGCACCTGCCCTGAGCAGTTCTAAGGCATGTTATCCAATGGGAGGTGGATAACATGGCTAAGAGCATTAGCTCGGTAATGCATGAATATCGCTGAGTTTTCAGCGATATTAATGCATTGCGGTCGTTTTTTATCGTATTTGCGATAAACCTTGATAATAGCAAGGTTTATCTGCGATAATTTCTGACGATGCTTAGCGGTAAAAAAATCGTTGCTAAGCATCGTTAGGGATAAATATCGCTTAACTTTGGTAATATGCCCCAACGTCTGTTAACGTTCGATTCGAAGGAAATCAGGAAGTGTTGAAAAGATTGTCTGCGCCATCTTGCCTTTTTTCAAATGCCACACTTTTGTCGTGCACGGCAGCCATTTGAGATGCCTTGACCAGACCCACTCTCTGCACGCTGTCGATCGTTAGCATGGCTCCCCACCCTCGCAAGCATCTCCCCCAGGCAGTGGTCACCCCCGCTCTCTGTCTTATGCATGGGTAATAAACCACCCCCCATCTGCGCTGCTCTTCCCTGAGAATCACACCCTGTGCCCGCCCGACACCTCCCTTTCGCCCTATTAACTACCGCACCCTCTGACACGCCTTTTCCTCTGTGTCCGATTGTCCAGGCCGGTCCTAGGGTATCAGCTAGCCCTGCAGATGTAGTTTATGGCCCCAGCTGTAAAGAATCACCCCTCTTCAAAGGAGTTATAGTAGATCAAGGCCCACACTCGATGAGATCCGTCACAGCAGACGCGTTCCTATTATCTGAAAACCATCCTGTATTGTGATTGGGGAGGGGACCGAGCCTGAAGCGGAAGATTCCAGGGATGACTCTTTGTACATCAAAGTTTTTACAATTATGTGTCACATTAAAAATATATAGCACTCCAACAAAGTAGTAAGATTATAAAACTTTAATAACTTATAAATATATACAAGAAAACAAAAACAGTAATAACATATAAACATTTTTAGGGAAAAACAACGAAGTAGCGGTCGGCTGTGCGAATAGTCCCAACGCAGCACAACGTCCAGATTTCTGGCGTGGGGCGTCGCGGGGGGTGGGTCATCAGTAGCAAACTGTTGTGCGAATAGTTCCAAGGCAGCAGAACGATGGCACCAAGGTGATGTCCAGTAAGTTGCCGCACTGGTTTTGGTATCCTACAATGCTGCTCCGAATAACGGCGTGGGGCGCCCCGGGGGAGGCGGCGTGAACGGGCCTCTCCAGGTGGAGTGTCATCTGTTGTAGTGGGGCGCCCCTTTACCGTTTTAGTTGCCATTCCGTCCGTTTTTGGTCCACTGTGTCAAAAGCCGCAATTCAGCTGAGTTGCGCCCACTCTTGCGGTGCAGCGATAGGCGGCTGTCACAGGACTCTCAAAATGGCGGCAGGCTCTTTTCTTTTTGGGCCTGGTCCACTGAAATGGCCCTGGGACACCTTGGAAATCGGACGCTTGTCTGCTAGGTCTTGGACCCCATTCTCGAAAGCGTCCCCTCCGCCTTGAGGATTTATCAAAAGTTTTGGGGGCCCCCGACTCCTGTAGGCTTCTGGTGGGGAGCGGTTGCCATGATTGCTCGCGGAATGACCACGACGGAGCTACGAGATGGTGGTGCTCTCATGCTGAAGCCAGCTTCAGTCTGAAACATCCAGAAACAAGGTGGGGCTTTCATCGTTTGGGAAAAAAAAAAGTTTTCATCCAATGAAAAGTGTTGTTTTTAGGTCATATGATCAAGCCTTCCATCATTAGGAAACCAAAAGTAAAATGAACCAATGAAAAGTGTTATAAACAAGTCACATGACCTGTTATGCGGCATAGGGTATAAAATGCGGAGAAAATACGTTGGCACGTGAGGCGGCGTCAGTAGCGGACCGATGTGCGAATAGGCCGAAGGCAATACAACGCGCCAAGATCCGGATGGCACCGAGGTGGTGTCCAGCAAGTTGCAGCACTGGTGTGGCCATCCTACAATGCTGAAAGTCGGCGTGGGGCGCCCCGTTGGCCTGTGAGTTTGCGTCAGTAGCGGACCGATGTGCGAATAGGCCGAAGGCAGCACAACGCGCCAAGATCCGGATGGCACCGAGGTGGTGTCTAGTAAGTTGCCGCACTGTTGTGGCCATCCTACAATGTTGAAAGTCGGCGTGGGGCGCCCCGTTGGCCTGTGAGATGGCGGCAGTAGCGGACCGATGTGCGAATGGGGCCAAAGGCAGCGCAACAATATTTTCGGAATAGAAGACACCACAAGGCGCTGAGATGCCAAGATCCGGATGGCACCGAGGTGGTGTCTAGCAAGTTGTGGCACTGGTGTGGCCATCCTACAATGGTAAAAGTCGGCGTGGGGCGCCCTGTTGGCCTGTGAGATGGTGTCAGTAGCGGACTGATGTGTGAATGGGGCCAAAGGCAGCGCAACAATATTTTCTGACTGACACCACAAGGCGCTGAGATGCCAAGATCCGAATGGCACCGAGGTGATGTCTAAGTTGCGGACCGATGTGCGAATGGGGTCAAAGGCAGCACAACAATATTTTCTGTATGGAAGATACCACTAGGCGTTGAGATGCCAAGATCCGGATGGCACCGAGGTGATGTCTAGCAAGTTGCTGTACTGGTGTGGTCATCCTACAATGCTGAAAGTCGGCGTGGGGCGCCCCATTAGCCTGTGAGATGGCGTCAGTAGCGGACCGATGTGCGAATAGGCCGAAGGCAGCACAACGCGCCAAGATCCGGATGTCACCGTGGTGGTTTCATAGTTGAAAGGCACTTCATCTGCAGTGGGGCGCCGAGATCCGGATGGCACCGAGGTGATGTCTAGCAAGTTGCTGTACTGGTGTGGTCATCCTACAATGCTGAAACTCGGCGTGGGGCGCCCCATTAGCCTGTGAGATGGCGTCAGTAGCGGACCGATGTGCGAATAGGCCGAAGGCAGCACAACGCGCGAAGATCCGGATGTCACCGTGGTGGTTTCATAGTTGAGAGGCACTTCATCTGCAGTGGGGCGCCGAGATCCGGATGGCACCGAGGTGATGTCTAGCAAGTTGCTGTACTGGTGTGGTCATCCTACAATGCTGAAAGTCGGCATGGGGCGCCCCATTAGCCTGTGAGATGGCGTCAGTAGCGGACCGATGTGCGAATGGGGCCAAAGGCAGCGCAACAATATTTTCTGAAGAGAAGACACCAAGAGGCGCTGAGATTCCAAGATCCGGATGGCACCGAGGTGGTGTCTAGCAAGCTATGCAGTTGAGTTGTGTGCGCACTTGCGGCGAATAGGTCGAAGGCAGCATAACAATGTTTTCTGAATAGAAGACACCACAAGGCGTTGAGATTCGGTTACCACCGAGGTGATGTCTAGCAAGTTGCCGCACTGGTGTGGCCATCCTACAATACTGCTCCGAATAACGGCGTGGGGTGCCCGAAGGGGGGGGGGGAGGCGGCGTGAACGGGCCTTCCTAGGTGGAGGCTCGTCTGCTGTAGTGGGGCGTCCCTTTACCGTTTCAGTTGCCATTCAGCTGAGTTTCGGCTGCTCTTGATGCTACAGCGACAGGCGGCTGCAACAGGACTCTCAAAATGGCGGCCTGTTCTTTGGATTTGGGCCTGGTCCACTAAAATGGCCCTGGGACACCTTAGAACTCGGACGCTCGATTTTTTTTTCCTTTCCTGTACATGCAAAAAAAGGTAAATGCCCGGTACGTTACACGCTTCATCTGCCACGATGAACTCTCCAGAGGAACCGAAAAAAAATATAGTTATGGTAACTATACCATGCATCGTCATATGGAGAGGTGGCACCAATTAATTATAGTGCTGCATAAAAGAGAGATTTGGAGGAGAACCCCTGACCTGCTAGTACATTCATCAAAGAAGTGGCACTGACAGCATCAGAGGCAAGGGAAACGGTCCCAAATATTTAGAAGAACTTTGGAAAGATTAAAATGACATGTTTAGATTGTGGCAAATTAATTTCATGTGGACAGATGAGTGGAAGAGGTGTGGCGCCGCGGCCAGGGCGACTGACGCTGGAATCTGTGGACCACGGTTCGATCCCCGGCTCCGGCGGCAGGTTAGCCCAGCACCATGTGACTCTGGGCAATAGCTCGCTTAATCTTCCCGACGGCCCCCAGCGCCTAGAGACCCTTACGGGTGATTGTGCGCTTTACAAATGTGTACTTTACTCTAATAAATACAGCATATGAACATCATCATAGTCGATGGTTGGTAGAGACATTTTGACTATATCCTGGATCTGCCCGTCCTCGCCCAAAATGGCGCCGGAATAAATGGGACTCGTAACTCCTTGTTGTGTACTGGTTGCAGAACCTTGAAATCACGAGATACGTATGCAGTTTTGAAGCACATGGCGGGCGGGGCCGAGAATTGATTGAATATTTCGACATCCCTATTGATATTAAGTTCTGATGTGTTATTGATTACTGTACTATTGAAAGTTCGAATTAACGTCACCCATGGTACTTGCCCGCAAATGTATATCTAGATAATTTTATTGTAACTGGCCCTGTCGTATTTTAATTATAAAATGTACGTCCACCGATTCCGTAACTGTTAGACACCTTAGTTCTTGCAACCTAATGGCCCGCCCGTTACGTTCCTCTACAGTGTAAATGTCTACTCATCATATACGATTACAGTTTGCTCCGTGGCCGGCCCACGTGGTTATAGGCTCGTATTTGTATAATGAAATTTTCACAATAAAGGTTTTTAAAAGAAAACATGGTAGTAGTATATAAATTGGTAAAGTTTTTAATAATAGTCACTGTTTTAGAATCATTAAAAGGCAAGTGAAATAAAGCAGACCAATTACATGAAGGGTAAAAGGTATAATAAGAAGGAACGCAGTAAAGATAAATGGTCAAGGGCTGTTGTGTTTTCTATTCCTGCAACATAAAGTGATCGATAAGAATCTCATATTCAGGCGTATCGGCGACTAAGACAGCAGGTCGACCCTCTTTTGCTCAACGGCTCCGTCATGGGACGAAGAAACGCTCTTTTTCTCGAAAAAAGAATATATTTTACTTGCAGGACAGTTGTAAATTTTCCGGGAAAGTACATTAGCCTGGAACATTATAACATATATTTAAGAAAAAATAATGTTCGGAAGTAATAAAAAGCGTAATTTTTAGGTCATATGACCAAGCCTTTCATCATTAGAATAAGAAAAGTAAAATGAACCAATGAAAAGTTTTATTAACAAGTCACATGACTTGTTATGCTTACGTTACGCGCTGCGCGCCCCGGATGACTTCCGGATGCGCTAACGCGGCGCGTCATATGACGCATTACGCGACAACGCAGGTCCAGAATATAGTCAAAATGTCTCCACCAACCAGCGGTCGGAACACAACCCCTTTCAGCAGGCTAAATAGTTCTGTTAAATGACAACAGAAGGGACAGGCAACAAGAATATATGTCATTTGAGATGTCATCAGTGATGTCATCAGTGATGTCACTGACCATGTCATGAATGATGTAATATGTGACATCATCAGCAGTGGATTGCGGGTGCGCGATATATAGTTAGTGCAACTAACTATATATGGAATTTCAATGGTTTTGTGTGAGTAAAATAAGGTTTTTTAAATGCTAATTCCTAACTATATATGGTCTATAACCTATGGTTTTTTCAGTGAATATATATATATATATATATATATATATATATATATATATATATATATATATATATATATATATATATATATATATATATATGCTCCAAAAGTTGTCCACCTTTAGGTAGCACATGACCAGCAGCTTGATTTATGTGTAGGTAAGGATGGGGATCCGCTTGTAGATGCCGCTCCGTAATGGCTTTGCCTGACGCGTTTCGAAGCTCCATATGCTTTTCTTCAGAGGCTTTAACGGAAGCGGTGTGCGCAATCGCTGACCCACTTCACCATTTTGGCAGAGGCAGCTTGAATTTCGGAACACCTTTATTTAATTATCACAGTCCCGCCCCAATGTTTGTATAGCGACTGGTCCGGCCGCAGAGATGTCCCTCTGCCCAAACAGCGGATACTTTGTGCTCGCAACCGCGAGTGCTCACAGAAGTAGAGTGGGCCTGACCTGCGGGTTACATTGGTAAGCAGGCAGGGCTCTTTCTTGAACTTTTACCCACCGGGGAGAACATTTTAAACAATATATATCCCACTGGGGGTTTATTGGGACGGAGTCAGCAAGATCCACTTGGGCTTTAATGGAACTGCGGTCATCACAGGTATATGGACTACTTTGACCAGAATTCCTTGCCTGATGAAGCCCATTAGGGCGGGACTGTGATAATTAAATAAAGGTGTTCCGAAATTCAAGCTGCCTCAGTGAAGTTGATGCAAGCCAGTGATCAAGGGCTAATGGCTTGAAACGCGTTTGGCAAATTGCATGGGAAGTTGGAGGCTGAATGTTGGCTGTCGCTGCCGCAGGTTCGTGTGCGGATTCCCCACCACGTGCGACATCTCTGTTGGTGACACCCTTGGTTTTGTTTGTATAGCGGCTGGTCCGGCCGCAGAGATGTCCCGCCGCCCAAACAGCGGATTCTTTGTGCTCGCAACCGCGAGTGCTCACAGAAGTGGAGGGGGCCTGACCTGCGGGTTACATTGGTAAGCAGGCAGCGCTCTTTCTTGAACTTTTACCCACTGGGGAGAAGATTTTAAACAATATATATCCCAGTGGGGATTTATTGGTACAGAGGCAGCAAGATCCACTTGGGCTTTAATGGAACTGCGGTCATCACAAGTATATGGACTACTTTGACCAGAATTCCTTGCCTGATGATGCTCATTGGGGCGGGACTGTGATAATTGAATAAAGGTGTTCCGAAATTCAAGCTGCCTCTGTGAAGTTGATGCAAGCCAGTGATCAAGGGCTAATGGCTTGAAACGCGTTTGGCAAATTGCATGGGAAGTTGGAGGCTGAATGTTGGCTGTCGCTGCCGCAGGTTCGTGTGCGGATTCCCCACCACGTGCGACATCTCTATTGAGGACACCCTTGGTTTTGTTTATATATATCTATATATATATATATATATATATATATATATATATATATATATATATATATATATATATATATACAACATGGGTACATACAGGACAAACTTATTCAGGTTGTGTATGTATCAGTCTTTCATGTTATATACTGCATACTTGAAAATATGTGAGTATGAGCTGTCTGTGTTGATTGAAAGTGCTTGTGAAGTTTAAATAATGTATTGGAATAATACGAAAATAAAATAAGTGTAATCTGGCACTGTGATGAATCTATATTTATCTGTATGTGTAGGTAGATATCTGTGTTTTACCATGTGTGGCTGTATATCTACCTGCTTTGCATACTCCGGCCATCTATGTTGTGTCCAGATGATTGTAGTATGTTTATCTTTGACATATTTGTGTCTCAGGACCGATTATGACTCAGCAATTGGTCCCCAATACACCAGGACACAGACTCCACCTCAGATTATTTTCTTGTGCCAACAATGCTCTGAAGGTCCGTATACAGATCTGGGACAGACCTGCTCTCTAGATACTTTTTTAATGCCAGCCACTCTTACTTCAAATCCTGTGAACCTCACTGTAGCAACCAAGAGTTTTATCTGTGATACCCTCAATCCATCTCTAGTCACAACTTGTAGAATACACTTACGGCAAGGGTGCAGTATGTACATCCTTCCAATAGTGCCATAGGTAGAATGCTAGGTACCCCTGGAGAGACCACCATGGTGTATGATGTGTTTGCATATTGCCAACACATGCCAAAAAGACTCCTACAATAACTGCCATGTCTTTGCTGCAATAACAGTGGTCTGCTCACCAGAAGATGCATTAGCAAGCTTTTCCCTGAGACTCAGGACATCATGCTAGCAAAAGACCTGCCCAATGCTGTGGAGGAGTAGGTTACTGGCCCATCTGTCATCTTGGCCACCAGAGAGATAAGAGTCACTATAAAATGTCCAAACTTAGACAAAAAGAAAAATTGAAATGAGCAAAAATACACTAAACAATATCTGATGAGGAAAACTAGAGAAAATACTTTTTAACGATTTAAAGCAAAACATGCAAAGAAAAAGTAAAGGTTTGCACCACCCACAATGGATCAGGGTTTGGATACACCAGTTAAGTTTTATTTTAAGGTTTTATCTGCTTTTAGAGCTCAAAGTCTTCCAGCAGTGCAAGGTCTAAATTTGAAGCCAGCAAGGTTCCCTCGAAATTGTATAGATCGTCGTTGAGCTCCCACTGAATCCGTTGATTTTGGCTCCAAAAATTCCCAGTGGGTCAAAGCTGGATTCCATACTCACTAAGATTGCTTCGCTTCAGGGATAGGTTTGTCAAGAAATTTACCTTAGGTTCCTAAGATCCATCAGTGGGGAAGTACTACTACTTTCATAACTGAAGAGCCACAGAAAGTAAAGGACTACTACTTTTGTGACTGTTCGTTTGAGACTGCACAGTTCTTGCCTCATGGCATCCATCCTGTGGTGATAGTTTCGAAACCTTAATGTGGGTTCTCAGCATGCCAGCAGTGAGCGCAATTGCCTGATGTGCCTGTTTTGACACCCAAACTCCCTCCTCATTACTAATTTTAGAAAAAGTGAGAAGAGGAATACCACATTGGTAACTTGGAGACTAAGATAGGAACTGATCTCCACCACCATTTATCACATAAGAGAAAGGACGACTGTCTTAACAGCAATGTGAGCATGAAATGAGAACAGGGCTTTCTAGTCACAACCATGAAAAGTGATAAATGGCTCCAGAATGTTAATCGAAGAAACTCCAAGGACTGTAATAGAAATAGCTTTCTGCTCTATACCTTCAGGGAACATTACCTTTCGCCATCCCTGCAGGAGCTTGAATACAAAGAACAGACATGTTGCCATTCTCCCACCCTACACCCCATTAAATCGCACATGAGAGATACAGCCCCAAATCATGGCTTATAAAATATCCAAAGAATAACTCAAACAATGCAAGGAAAAAGTTTAAAGGCAACCTACTCAACAACTTCGGGAGACACAAATAGCTGATACCTACTACAAAGAAAGCAATGGGAACCCCAAAACTGTCTTTCTTTCACTCAAAACGCCCAGCAAAATGGCGACACATCTTCCTCCCCCACCGATTTATTGAGACATCAATCAAAATTCCCTATGGAACTAAACTCACCACAGTCCCCTCTGAGGTGCGGTCTCCATATCTGTCTTCACAACGGGAAACATACTATTTCAAGCGACAGACCATCACCTAACTTTCTTTGATCATCACTTCTCAGCACTTCTCACCTTATTGTAACAAGATAGTAATGTTCCCCTCGCACCCTCCTCCCCTCTACCTCCATCCCTCAACCTTGTTCCCATTCAATTCCAGGACTCCTCTGCCACACGATGCACTATTGCTCACCTCCCGACACACGCCATAGTAAGGAAAGCATAAGTTCAACCACCCTAGCTGATGGCCACACCAAAACACAGCACCTTGACTTGCACATTGAACATGATAGCGTCAGTCCTAACCCAAGATTGTCCACCACCATGCCCCCCACTAACCCATCCCGGATTCCCAATGTGGTACTCATCCAGAGCAAACGTGCCTAACCACGAGGACACTGCCTAACCACAAGGACACTGCCCCCCCTCTATTGAAGGTCACGCTTCTTCTTTAGACACTGGACCCATTGCAGGTCCACCTTCATACAGAGCAGGACTCCTCCCCTATTCTTTCCCCGTAAAGAAGTAAACAAGATTCTCTAGCCAAAGGCATCTCTCTTGTGAGAAACAACTTTGCGATTCAGACCAAGTTAACACACAATGCCCCTGAGAGAATGGAAAAAATTGACACCCCTGAAAGGACATCCTAGCAACAGCAGGCACATCGACCAGACCTCCATTCCCTTATGCAGCCTTTCTCACAGACCCTACCGAGCCCTCAACCTCCTATGCTCAACTGAAGTAGAAGCACTCAATGAATCATACATCACAAAAACCCCTAAAGAGGATCCCAAGCCTTCATCCAGTATCCCTGCAATAATGGGCACTTACAGAATCCCTAGAGCTGTCATATCTCCAAGACCACCTGTGCAATACACAACTACCCAGACACTACAGCCTACTAATAATACCCCTAGTTCCCTTACCTGCATACTTCTTAACTGCAGATCAGCAGATAAACATGCCACAGAAATAGTGGTAACAATACTACAGGAGGGAATCAACATTGCATTCCTAAATGGAAACATGGCATAACGATCACTCAGCCCCCATCCTGGACTTACTCACACCACCAGGCTATTCCATCCTTAGCTGGGACAGACCAGAATGAATAGGAGGTAGGCTAGTGATCATCCACAAAGAAGAAACCCGGATCGACACCTTAGAAACCATGAACTACTCAACCTTCGAATACCTTGGAGTTAAACTCACGACAAAAGGCTTCACTCCTATCAAACTCCACATCATCTATAACCCCCTTGGCAACTTCATACTCTACACTGAAGAACTAACCGACCTAATAACATGGTTCTCCCTAACTGACACTAACAATGTGTTCTTTGGTGACTTAAACCTGCACCAGAATGACACAGATGACACCTCAATCTGTATCCTATCAAATCTTCTTGAAATCGATGACTTCAAGCAAATCTGTAATGAACAGACCCACATCAAAGGATCTAATATTGATGCGATAATTACTAGAAATGAGCTTGAGTCCCTCAGATCCATCATGCCCATTGACTGGTTGGATCACCATCTAATACTGTTCAGTCTCAAGGCTTACCCAGATCCTACCCAGCCCCATCCAACACACCACCACACTGGGGAAGGAACATCAAACAAATCTCTCTAACAGAGCTTGAAGTCCGGATCACCAGTTACATTCTCAGCCTCTCCCCTCTCTGTTGAAGACCTTATCACCCACTACAGCTCAGCCGACAGATGTTCTTGACTAAGTGGCCCGCTTAAGCTAAAGAGCTCTAGAAAAATCCAGTCTAGAACCCGGTTCAACTTGGACCCGAATAAAGAGAGGAGACAACTATGACTGACCAAAAGGTTATGGAGCCAGAACCCCTCACTGACGCACCTTGTCCTCCTCAGATCGTAACGTGTCTCATACAAGAAACAAATCTTTAGGAAGAAAGCCACTGTCTTTCGCAATCACCTTGACCGTGCGAAGAATAGACCGAGGTAGCTCTTCAACATAATAAAACAACAAACCACCCTGACCTCCCGACAAGGAGCAATAGCCACAAATGAACAAGGTGAAGAAATTGCCAACCTATTCACTGACAAAGTGTCTAAAATTGAACAACCTATTATCTTGAACACAAGCCAGACTTCCCAGCCCGACTGCCCCATTTACACTCAAACCACCAAGATAACTACCCCTCATGATTCATTTACGGAACGGAGTTCCCCAAAAATAATTAAAGACTATAATGCACCCTACAACTGAAAAGTAGTGCTAAATCGACTTGTTTTGAACCTATGGTGGAAGGGGAAGCCTTCATTATAATCGCATATTCGAAGCCCAAATCCCACACTGCAGACCCCCTCCCATCCTCCCTAGTAAAAGTCCTTAAATACATAAACCATTCCTTTTGGACCAAAATCATCAAAACCTCTCTTGTCCGCCATGTACCTGACTCTCTCCAACTAGGCCAAGTCACACCCTTTCTAAAAAAACAGGGCTGGAACCTCAATAACTTCAGACATGTCACCAACCTTCCTTAACTAGCGAAGACCATTGAAAAGTGTGCCCTACTCCAACTTGACCAACACATTAAGGAATTCAACCTACACAACACATTCCAATCAGGATTCAGGAAGGCCGTAGCGATGATCAATATATCAGATGATATTCACAGAAACCTATATGATGGCGACTCCTGCCCCTTAAACCTACTCGACTTATCTGCAGCATTTGCTACAGTAAATCATCAATATTTACTCAAGACACTCAAGAATCGCACTGGTATCAATGGCACAGTCATGAGATGGTTCACGTCCTATCTGCAACATTGGTGTCAGCAAATAAAAATCAACAGCTGGCTCTAGTTCCACAAGGTGTACCACAAGGCTCAATCCTCCACCCAGCCCTTTTTAGGTCTCGCCCTGGAACAGGGACGGAGACTTATAGTCGGCTGATGCCGGGGAATGAGGGACACAAAACTGGCACGATTTTTAGCAGTCGGATTTGGCTGCGCGAACGCGCACGTTCCGTCCTGCGCCGCCCTCCCAGCCTACTGCGCATGCGCCGCCCTCCCAGCCTACCGCGCATGCATGCATGCACACAGACACACACACACACACACACACACGTCGCAGACAGACACTCGCTCACACACACACCCCCTCCCCCACAGTCACACACACGCACTCCAAGACACATACACACACGCACGCACACACATACACACACATACACAGGCCGCCCCCCCCCGCGCCTACATGCTCCTCTCCCTCCGCCCGCCCGCCGCTCAGCAACGCACTCACCGGCTTCCTCTCCTCAGCTGCCAGGCCCGGCAGCAGGACTCTTCTTCCCTCCTTCGGCACCGGGGCGCAGGGTAGGCTCCTGCCTGCTCCGGTGCTCCCTGCTCCCAACACGGCTCCAATCGCGGCTCTTCCGTGGGAGGCGGGGTAGGCTCCCGCCCTCCTACTTCCTGTTTCCGGGTGTCGCGCCGGCCTGCCTGACTTCCTGGTCGCAGGCCGGCAGAGTAACGAGGATGTTTTGCGGTATGTATTTATTTATTTAATTATGCATTTTTATATAGCGCAGACTTTACCCGAAGGCGGTATTTATTTATTTATGTATTTATGCATTTTTATATAGCGCGGACTTTACCCGAAGGCGGTATTTCTTTATTCATGTATTTATGCATTTTTATATAGCGCGGACTTTACCCGAAGGCGGTAATGCTTGCCTTAGCGTAATGATGTTCCTTCTTAATTTATTGGTGGTGTCCCTGTTAGAATTATTCCCACTTTTAGTCTAGCAATGCTTGGCATGATGTTGGCATCTTTGGCATTATTGAGCCCATCCCTGGTATAATGGGACCACAACGTATTGTGGGCATTCTTGACCCAATTGTGCTTCTCTTCACCAGCGGTGATGGTCATCCCTGGCATGCGATGGGTGTTCATGGAATTGGATGTTGATATGTAGACATGTAAAGCCAGACTCTGTCCATGGGGCAGTAATATTCATGAGTACTTGATGACATGGAGATCAAAGATACAACTAAAACTGAAAAGCCATTATTTTGAGAGACTGTCATATTTGTTTTTGGGAATCAGAAATATTTATTAAAATGAAATGCTTGTAATAACAAGCCAATGCATGATTACCAGCTGTGATCGTGTTTTCAAAATGTTTGTAAAGTTGATATTAAAGTGATAATTCATGCTAATTTCTGTAGTCTTATTTACATCTTGTTTACAATTATACTATACTACTAATGTATGTTTACTAGCCATAACTGTACTGTTATATGTTACATTTTAATTACAGTGTTTGCCTTTTACAATCATTTTCTTACAAACTACCTCGTAAAACAAAAATATTTATGGCTAAAATATTTTGCACTGTTTGCACAATATATTTGTGATGTTTACACTTACCTATTTGAAATTAAAATGTACAAATGGACATTTAGTCAATTACCATTAAAAAGTTTAACTTTTTTGCTAAGATATTCTTGTAATCTTTTATGCAAACAAATTTAAATACTGCATAAATAATTTTAACAACAAATACTTTATATGTAGCTTTTTATGTACATAAGAAAACTATAGCATAAAGCAAAAAACATTGCCATTTACAATAATAATAGCTCAAACTTAAATAATGCGAGACCTATTGCATTGCAAATGCTTGTTAATCTTTTTATGGAACCCCTCGCAGTCATTCTAAATCAAGCAGAGGTCAAATATCACCTATAGTCTGACTACACAAACTAGTACAAAATAACATCACTCAGAGGTATTTGTTGTCTAAATAGCATACTAAGATTTATATCTAATTAAACTCCAGTCTTCTACAGCTGAACCCCCAGCAAGACTGAACTACTCCTCACCTCTACCAATCCAAAAATTGGTCAAGAATCTGGCCACACCAAACTGTCCTTTCACTTTCTAACAATGTGAAGTCACAGGGTATCACCCTGGAGCAAAAGATGCCTATGAGAGACCACATCATCATTTCTGCCGAAGGAGTGTTCTTCACCCTAAAACATCACAAGAAAATCAAAATGTTTATCAGACCAGAGGATCTAAATAATGTAGTGCAATCCCTTGTCCTTTTTAAACTTGATTACAGCAATGCCTTACTCAATGGGATCCCGAAATCCACCTTGCACCTCCCAAAAAAACTGTAAATACCGCTGCTAGACTCCTCACAGGCACCAAAAGATTTGACCACAACTCAGCTGCTCTAAAGAGTCTCAATTGGCTCCCAATAGAAGGACAATGCATCTTAAGGACAGCCTGTATCTCACACACACATCTTTTTACACTGCAAATTCGAAATATTTAGAACACAAACTTGCAAGAGTGGGTAGAAATCTGGCACTAAGGAACTCCTTCTCATCCCTTCTAAACTGAAGCAAAAATAATCCCAGAAACGCTCTTTCTCAGGGAATGCTCCATGAATTTGGAACTCATTTCCTAAAGACATCTGCTGTGATTCTTCCTGTACTTGCTTCAAACGGAACTTCAAATCACTACTGATGAACAAATATTTCAACTCGCTCCCCTGAACTTGCTGCACCAACATGGAACATTTGATATGGTCACCTGACCCAATGTAATGTTTTAGTCTGCCATCAATACCTAAGAGGAATAAAGTTGTACTATATATTACTTTTTGATTTACTTGTATAATGTTTCACTGTTCCTTTTTTTTCCTCTCGGATATATTATGTCAACCTTGAATCTGCCTATTACTTGTCTTGTAATGCGCTCTGATATCTTAGTCAAACTAGCTCTATATACAACTCTCAAATAAATAATAAATAAATAAGGTTGGGAACTGACTGCCAAGCAGGGTTCCATGAGACCGTATATCTTTACCGCTATGTCCTACGGAAGCAGCTTTCAGTGCTGCAAAATGCTTAAGTGGGGCTAACCTGGTTTTCTTGACCTCTGAGGTTGCGCTGACCCTGAGGAAACCTCTGCCTCTTGTCATGGTCCTCCAGAGGTGGGAGAAATTACTTAAGCCTCCCATATCTCTAACTTCTGTAAAAGTTCCTCTTGCCCACTCATGCAGCCCACGGGTCCTCAGGGCAAGCTTCTAAGTGTCAAGTCTTTTCCAGCCAGCCATTCTGAAGGGTCCGGCCCGGTCAGCTGGGCCCTCACTAAGTCAGGAGTCCTTCACCTTTTTGTGTTCTTGGAGCAGAGAAACTAGAGGTCAACTTTTTGTCCTTTTGGAGATTGGTTCCAGACCCAAGGTGCCAGAAGGAATCCGGAGTATTTATCTTGTTTCTTCCAGCTTTCACCCAAAGTCTGTCTGTCTGTCAACTTCATTGCAGGATCCCCATCTCTGAACACTTCATCTCTTGGTTTTCTGCAAACCTTCCTCTGATCCCAAAAACAGGATGACACCCGCCAGCCTCCCCCTCCCTCCCAAAGCAGCTTTTACCTCAACCCTAGCCACTGACCTATGATGAGGTGTCCTTCCCTCTGTCAGTGCCTGAATCCCTCCTAACTGGCCACTAGTTGACAATCTTTGTGGGTTTACAGGCCGTGCTTATGTCCTTCAGGAGCAGGCTCACTAACAGACTACCACTGCTGTCTATTGGGCCTGTGGAGCAGGGCTGAGAATCAAACTGGTTCTAAACTGGTTTTCCATCAGACAGTACAAAGTGCAGTTCCACCATTGAATTAGATTTTTGAAACCCAGTGAAAAATCATTTTGAAAAATGTATCTTAGTTTTTCTCAGAAGGGGATATAAAATAATAATGTTATGTTTTGCTAGGCACACTCATGGAGAATGCTGCTTAATGACCATAGTGAAAACAGTCTCTTTGTAAGGGTTAACTTTGAGGGCATATTACTTCCAATATGTAGTCATCACATTTTTCAATTTTGAGTGCATAGCCCACTGGGCTTGAGGGCACTTTTTAGTGGCGACTTAGCCAATGTATGAAATAGGTTTTGATTTCATGGCAAATACACTTTTCCTTTTTGTGTGTCACTGCAGTACTTTTAATCTCCAGCTCCTCCAGAGCACAGTAATACTCCCTGCAGCCTTCTCTATTTTTATGCTTGTGGGTGGTGTAACTATTGCAGTCAACATATGACATTTAACTTTCACGCCACATGCAATTTCTGCACCAGCTTACAATGGCCTTACAGGAGAGTAAAATACATTGATTGAGTAAAACCAATTTTACAGCACCTTTTAAGGGTCAGAGCACACACACACTCTGCATTGTAACACTGCCAGTCAGTTCCACGGAGTCTTTATAGCGGCAACAATAGGGTCCGTAAAAGGGCGAATAAAATGGGATGACATCAGTAATTTTGCTACACTTCGCACCCGAGACACTTGTTCAACCTCTTCCTGATGAAACATTGGCGAGAACTTTTCAAGGGTGAAAGGTTGAGGGGATTGTGCCTATAGAAGTTATGTTATGTTTTTGGTTAAGGCCCTGTAAGAGTGTCTAAAATTAAGTAGGGTCCGGCAGATTCCCATATATTTAGAAGGAGTTTTGTCCAGAAGTATACAGTGCCTAAAAATAGTTGTCTGTCCATTTATATTCTTAATTGCCGGAAGAGGTTGGATGTGGCCATTCTGTTGGTGGAAAGTATGCTGCATATACACAAGGAACATCACAGAACTTCAAAAAGAATTCTTAAAATTTCAACTTCTTTAGAGCAGATTTTATGTTTGATGCCTAGATGACTCTTAAAGCAAAACTGATTGCCCCATGTACCTGGAGGTTGCTTTATAATGACAGAGAAAGGTGACCTCCTATACTTTATACCAAGTGCACTGTTTAATGATTTATATAGTTTTATTTAGTTCGTGATCTACATAGCATTAATGCTGAGTATTTGGTTATCGTCCATATCTTTAATGATTTTTTGTGGAAGTGCTTCTACCACAGCAATGTAGCAGGGTTCTTGTCCTGCATCGTTGGCACATCTGGTTTCATAATTGATTTATATAAGTTCATACAGTTACTGCAGAGTCTCTTTATACCTAATGTCAGTAGTGTTGTTTCTGCTGAGTCTATATTAATTTTCATGTGTGTTTTGATGAGGCACAAATATTGCACTGGTGATCTTATAAAGATCAGATCTAATTATCACAGTACATTGCATGTTTTATGTTGTGGTTTAATGATGTATGTGATAGGTCCACATTTATTGGTCCTTTTTATTTTGTTTGGCTTTATAAAATCCTTGACAGTGTGAGTTTAAGTTCAAGAATTCCTTGAAGCTTCTGTTTGATGTTTCACTCATTGACATGTGTACATTGATGTTGTAAGGGTGTATTATAAGCATTATTGAATAATGTTGGTCATTATATTTATCCTTTTTAGTTTAGTTATGTTTTGTTTTAGCCATTTATAACAGCTTCTATAATATTTCCAGTGCATAACTGGCACAATCAGTGCTGCTCAATGTTTCTTTTTGTTTAGGGTTCACACTATCGTTTGGCTGCTTCCAATAGCATGATATTGGGGGCACATACACTAAGGAAGTGAATAATTTGAGTATGAAACAGCCTTTGAAATTGAACGGTCAGTGATGACTGTTTAGACTTCAGACTTCATACTTCATGAAGCTGTGAATTTTTTCTGGTTTCTCAAACATTTTTGAAGGCACATTTCGGTAAATTAAGAAGATCTCTAATGAACAGTTCATGTACTTGGTGGAGGGTATGAAGCATTACTAATGCTTGATGAACTATGCCCGCAGGCAGAGATGGGGCAATAAAGGATGCATCCTGTGATGTACGATGTTGTTTCTTTCACACGAGTGGGTCTTGTCCAACACCGTAGCCTGGTTTGGATCCTGTGTTGCCACCTGGCCAGTATGTTACCAGCCTGGCCTGTAGGTTTATGTCCATTACAGTAAAATCATTGGGAAAAGGGCTAAAATCCATGTTTCCCCTTTTGAATCTAAACCTAAAATACAAACACATGAAAATATCATTTGGAAAGTATTTGAGAGCGGTCTTGTTTCTAAAGTGTCATTGGAGCAAACAGAGTGATCACTATCATGCTCCAAAAGAAAACTGAAAATTTTACACGCATTCCTTTTCCACTACCCTATCATAATGGCATTGTGTAGATGGGCCAATATTTTGAGCTAACTGTCATTTCTCTAAAGATAGCATATTCTTTTTCTGACGAAGGCCATGCACGAAGAAATAGGAATATTCTCTATGTGCTCTCCAGCTGTCAGTTAGGTTCCAGTTATCCATTGACTCTGCAATGGTTTATTGGGTGTTTTCCTGCGAAGGAGGACTAGGAGGTCAGGATCGATCAAAGTCAGTATCTCTTAAGACCGGTAAAATCAGCCCCAGTTATCCCCCAGCATGGAAATACTCCTTGCCATTTTCTTTGATAACCGCTAACGAAAGCTTGGTTGATGTGTGTTAGGGCATGTATTCTAAATACTACTAGATCTGTTCCTCCCAAATTTCCCTCAACTAAGACTTATCAACCTTCGGGATCAATCTCCTTCTCGTGACGTGTAAAGGAAATTCCAGGTCTTACCCATATGAGTGTGCCTCTAACCTATGCAGAGTACCTCGTGTGGAAAAGATGATCTCCAGTGTTTCAGTTTCTTTACCTCCTAATGTGCTGATTGTGTTTCATGTAGCATGGCAATGTGGTTCCCTCTGTAGCTTAAATATCTCCATATTTTGCACTGCTTGTCAGCATGGTTTAATCCCTTTATATGCCATCTCAGCAGCATGTGTTTATTTAACGAGGTCTTGTACAGTGTAATAGTGTTTTGCTTGCAGCTTTATGCGTAATAGGTCTTCGACTTTCGTCCTTATAATGCTCATGTTTAGTGAATACTTCTGGAGCATTAAAGGAGAGATACAAGATATTGACTCCAATTTGTGCTTCCCGTCCACTGTCCTTGAGTACTGTAGGGCAATACCACCCCCACATCCCCCTGTCCAGTAACACTAGTAGTCATGTCCAGGTCTACCAGCTACTGTACTGTGAAACCTATTGCAAGAGTGGGTATTTACATTCAGATTACCCCCTCACAGCTATACAAGTGTATGGTGTAGTGCAGGTTACTTCTGAATTACGCTTTTCTCTATGAATTAATCTCATGTTCAAATCATAAATATTAAGGACACATATACAGTGCAACCATTAAGTGACCTATATCAAGACATCAGCCAATGTAGCAGTGAACTCCCAAGGACCGTAGTCTCCTTTCTCCAAGAACTTTAATAGACACTGAATCTTTTGAACCCTCATGGTCTATTCTGATTTCAATTCCAGGAGATCATCTAATTATTGTCTTTTACTTAGTATAACCATTGCCAGTTTTTCCTTTCAACCTTGTTCCTCTGTTGGATTTTTAGTGCATTGTGTGGGCTGGTGATATGATTCCACCATCTCTTTAGACGTTGGTGTTTTGCATGAGAAGTGTCACATTTCCTAATTCCCGCTTGGCCTGTCCAGTAGAGTAGCATGCTTCTTTGAGCTTGGCGAAGAAAGTGTTTTATCCTCAAAGCTCAGTTTGAGCTGCGCTGGAAACATCATGTGCATAATTCAGGTTTCTCTCAGTGTTCTCTTTACCAACGCCGAGGATGATCTGTGTTGCTGCCCTGATAGCTGGAGTCTTGGCAGAGCACGACCATCATGTTCTTCTCATTACAATGTGGCCCACTGCCCTGGGCTTCTATTATTTGACTTTCTGTCAATGCATGTCAGTAGCTACAACACCACACATCTTGGTGAAGAAACGGTTGGTGGCATTCATGTTGGTACTCTATTCACCCTTTCAACTGTGTAGAAATTGAGAAGTCTTTGAGGTGCTCCGTTTTTACGGAATCATTCTTCTATCTGTTGTGCTATGTGTGTTCCTTCTATTTATTTAGGCATGTCAGTTACTTTGCAGTCCTTCGGTCAATATTCTAAAAACTGTACCTTTTTTGTGAGTTATTTTACTGGTTGTCGGTTTGTGTTGGGGCGTATGTTGTTTTTATTCTTTGTTTTTTGAATGCCATCCTCCTTTTCTCTTCTCTCAGTAGTCACATATATGCAGAAGCTAAGCCAATTTTTATCTCACATTCCTTTGTAGTGGCATTATTTCTCCCTTTACTTTCACTCCCTTCCTACCTTTCTTTTCCATCTTCCGTTTCACTTCCAACACCCTGTGTCTTTCCCATCCCTCCACTTCTCCCTCTTTTCCTGTCTATTTTCTCTCCAACTATCTGTTTTCATTCCCCTTCATCACTCCCACCTCTGCTCTCAATTACTTTCTACATTTCTTTTCCTCCCTCACCTTTCTTTCTCTTTGCTCCTACACCTTCCTGGCTCCTTCATCACCACTTCCCTCGTCTCTACCCCTTTTTCATTCCCCACTGCCCTCCAATCCTCCCCCTCTATCACTATACCATCCTTACCCTGTCACTGTACTACCTGTTCACGCTTCCTCTGTTATCTCTTTTTCTTCCCTACTTCCCCCATTGCCCTTCCTCCTCCATCCTGTGGCATCACTCATTCTGCTCGAACTCATATGCTTCACCCTCACTGTGATACTGGCTCCTTCTGTATTCCTTTCTCCTTCTCTAGTCACCACTTCCCTCTCTTCCTCATCTTCTATCCCACTCCTCCTTTTCACCCCCACTCCTCCTTTTCACCCCCCTGCCCATTATCTTCCATTTAAGTTCATTGTGCTCTTCCCTTTTACCACTTCTATATTGTAAATATTACCAATTTGATGATTGGTGCATTGACCTCTAATCTGTTATTGTACATCTGTATGACCATTGTATCACAGCTGTTGTTTCTAATGTATTCTCCTACTTTAATCTGGTTGGTGCAGTATAAAACTTAAATATATTTCTAGTCTCTGAGGCCATATTTCCAGTACATGTTGATGTGGCTACTAGCAGTGCACCTTGGTAAGAGCTTTTTCCTTCAAGTATCTTCGGCCTGCCCATGTTAGTTAGCACCATCAGTGAACACACTATGACTTCAGTGTCTCAGCCTTGGCGTGAGTAGGTTCCGGCTGTGTTGCAGTGATCGTGCCCCAGAGCCTTAACGCATTTGCAGTGTCAGTTTCAAGTCCCTTTTGGATTGTGAATGTATGCTGGCATTGTTACAAATTGTATTTCCATGTTTTGCTCCATTATAATACTCAGACTCTAAGTAGGTTTGTCAAATCTCTTGTGGTTTTTAATTTGACACACAAACCTAAATGGCGGGTATTTGATGTCCGTGTAGCACCATTCATTAGATTACTGTGAAGGTTCTATATGGCTTAATAGTAATCAATTGGCCTATGTGTTACGTTTGAATTGCTGACTTTCTTAAATGTCTCTCTTTTTGTACTTTTTGCATAGCCATTATCGGAGAAGGTTGTGAAGCATGAGCTAGTATTCTCCAATACAGAACAATTAGTAAATGTTGTTTTATAATTTTTACATGATCCTGCAGTAAGGGTTGCCCAATGTTATAAGGTGGATGTATGTGTGTGTGTGAAGCTGCTGTTTGTATGCATCACATACACACTCTTCAGCTCGTGTCCTTCTACGCCCACTGCTCCAATGCAATCTAGTGATAACATCTTTGTATAGTCAGCCCCGTGCCACACTCGTCTCTCCACGTGACTGCGAGTGAAGCCCTTTGCAGGTGTCTGGATTATCTAGGTTGTGCTGTGAAGGTAAGGATGCCTCAATATTGGCTTCCTGATTTGCACCCTTAAGGCCCCTAGTTTAGACCATCTTGCACTCCCCACATTTCTGAGAGTAGGGTTGCTGATCTGGAGCAATCAAGCCACCCTGTGTTGAAATAATTAGGATTTGTGTGGTTTTATCCTTGTTACAACTGTGCATTGGATTTTTAAATACCTGTGTGTGTCCATTTTCCGGTCTCGCCTAGAAGGCACATGTGCGGTTTTTCGAAATCCTTTTGCTTTCCATTAGTGGGCTTAGAGGCAGCTGATTGCTTGCCATTGATTGTTTTTATTCTCAGTGTAATTTGAGGGGTGTGTCTCTTTTCCCTAGATAGCCGCTGAGCAATAGAGAGGAGAGGCTTCTCCTGGTTGAATGGAGTGCATAAGCATCATCTACTGGTGTGTCCCCAGTCTGATATCTATCAGGTCTTTAACCATCTCCTTACCCTTGATATGGATCAGTGTTGATAAAACAGCATTCCAAGAGTTCTCTACTTTGGGGTTTGATTAGAGAATGTACAACAGTGATCTAGAGCCACCACAGTGTTTCCGGCAGTCTGGGAAGCAGGTTTTGTTGATTGTGTGGGCGCTTTGACATGTAGTGTCACCGGAATACAGTTTTATACAAAGATTCTCGATGCCGGCCGTGATGAGGAAATGTAGGCGATTTCCTCTGGATCCCCTCCCACTGGTTTAAGCCTAGTGTGATGCCCAGCACCTTCTCCTAGCCTTTCCTGAAGGCCCTATTAAAGTGAGAGGATTTAGTTTCAAGACTAGTGTATAGTTTGGACACTAGGTGTTTCGTTTTGAGAGTTCAAAGGTTGGAAGAGGACATGTGGCTGCTTCTTTGATACGTTGCTGTGAGCCAGTGCCCAAGCTGTAGATAGTGAAATTGTTCCCTCTCAAGGATTTGATAAGTGATTTTGATGTTGGTGAACGACTGCATAGTATCTTTAAGTCTCCCTGTCTGTAACAACCCAGAAATCGCCATACTTGAAAGAATTGTCTGTCTAATCCCATGAGGAAATCTGTGTTACCTATCGCCAGTGTTAAGGGTGATGGTTGGAAAGTCAGTCCCCTGTATCGGGTGAGGTTATCCTAAACCTCCAGCGCTGCTCTAGTAACTAACGACACATAAAGGTTGTTTCAGAACTGCCTTATGGGGAGCCAGAGCACCTCTGCCAACGGAAGTGTTGTCAAATGTTGATCTATGAAGCACCAGATCTTCCCCGTTTCATATTATAACAATTACACAATTTACCCAAGTTGTGCAGCTTCATAGTAATGGCATATATCCAGTGCTCCCAAGCCTCCCCGTTAGGATGAGTGAAACAGACGTGAGCATGTAGCTGTGGCTTCTTCCTTCCCCATTTGAATCCAGTACATTAATCTTGTTGCCAAGAAAGCTCCCTTTTCTGAAACGAGAGTAGGAGAGCTTGAAAGGTACATAGGATCTTAGGAAGGATGGTAAGTTTGAATGAGGCTATTCTACCTAGCAATGAAAGCCCATACGGTCGCCATAAGTTAGTCCGGTTCTAATCGATTTTAAGAAGAATGTAAAGTGGTGCAGTCATAAGGATTTGAGGGTCACCTAGGAGAGAAATCAGTTGACCTATGGAAGTCCAGGGATCTGTAAGGTATAATAAGAGATCATCAGCAAATGCTGACACCTTGCAGTTATTCAAATTGAAAGTAATGGCTCGGACTGCCCTACATTCCCTGATTTTCCGAACCAGTGGTTTGATCTATTGGGCAAAAAGCACTGAGGAGAGCAGGCATCCTTCTCTGGTACCTCTTTGTCGGTGTTCCTTCCATTTATTCGAACTCTGGCTTAAGGGGAAGTGTACAGTTTTATCCAATTCCTAAATCGAATGCCCCACCCGTAAGAAAGCCTGAGCGTAAGGCATGCCGTATTTGCCTGTAGCGGAAATGCTCTGAGTCAGCCAGCTCATGATGTTCCTGTGGGGAAGTGAACATTTTTATGTTTCCCTTTTCCCAAAGGTCTTGGATGCGGGAGATACCAATCATATCCCACTTATCGAATCCATTTGTCTGCCACAGGTTACCCAGTTTCGCGGAATGGCATAAGGGGGTGGCCAATGTCAGTTTACCCTCCCATGGGTCTGTTGGCAGCGTGAGAGACGGTTATAGAGTGCCCGGTGGGGCCAACTAGTGGAGGTCGAACTGGTTTGGAGTACAATGCCTTATTGTAGTTCCCACTCGGGAGAAGCCACCTGTCCATTCGATAGCCTGGGTCATCAGGAGCCCCATGGGTGCCATGATTAATGGCAGCCAGGTGAGCAGCCCAATAATATTTTTAGATGTCAGGAAGAGCGATACCTCCATCATAACATTTCAAGGTTAATTTACTGAGAGCTATACGTGGTGGTCCATTCTATAATAGTTCACTCTGGAGTTGCTCAATTTCTAGTAAGCAATGGGGACAGCATCGAGTGAGTTTTGCAAGGCATAGAGGAAGCGGGGGAGGGACATCATTTTGAAAAGTGCGGCCCTCCCCAGGAGGGACAACGGGAGGTTTCTCCAGCTGGGTATGTCACGCTGTAGGTGCTGGAGAGGGGGAAGGAGATTGTTATTATAGCGGAGCGGAGGGTCTAGGGAGACGAATATCCCTAAATATTTGAACCCCGATGTACTGAGTTGAATCGGGCAGTTGGAGGGCAAAGCTGGTATACCCCCATGAAAGGGATGCAGATGGGACTTAGCCCAGTTAATCTTGAATCCGGAATATCGCCCTAACACTGCCAAGATGTCTAGTAAAGCAATTAGTGATTTTTGGGGGTCAGTGAGATAGAGTAATACGTCATCGGCGTAAAGTGATATCCGGTCTTCCCAGTCTGCTGACAGCGGAATCCATGGATCACTAGGTCCTGCCGGATCCAGGCCGCTAACTCTTATAGTGCCAAGGCGAATAAGAGGGATAGCGGGCAGCCCTGACGGGTGCCCCGGCTCAAAGTGAAGGTGTCCGATTGCTTGTGGTTAACTACAACTTTCGCCAATGGCACCACATATAGGAAGCAGGCCCAAATCTGGGCCAAACCCCAGCTTCTGGAGCACCGTGAAGGGATAAGGCCATTCGACCATGTCGAACGCCATAGTGGCGTCTAGGTAGACCAAAACTGCTGGTTCGCCTATGGTGTCTGCCCTGCCAAGCACCCCGTGAACGCGGCACAGGTTCAACGCTGTATTCCGGCGCGGGATAAAACCAGACTGGTCCGGGTGAATGAGAGTTGGTAGGATTTTTAACTAGGCGGTTGGCTAGGACCTTCGCAAGAATTTTAGACTCGGCATTGAGAAGAGAAATAGGTCGATATGAAGCACTGTCTGTTTTAGGTTTGCCCTCCTTATGGATGACAACAATGTTAGCTATGTGCTGATCCAGAGGAAGTTCACCTGATGACTCCCTGCTCTCAAACATGACTTTAAGGTGGGCAGCCATTGTGTCCAGGTAGAGTTTATACAGTTCTATAGGGATCCCATTCGGGCCAGAGGCCTTACCATATTGAAGCGATCTAATTACCTGGGCTATTTCGTCTATGATCAGGGAACTGTTCATTAGTTGCTTATCAGTCAAGGAGAGGGTGGGCAGAACAATGTCTCGTAACAGTTCGGCAGAGTCGTCTTCAGCATAGGACATTCCCGCATTATACACTGCCTCCAAATGGGTGGCGAATTGATGAGCTATGTCTTGGGGGTCCACTCTGCTGGAATTAGAAGCGTTTATCCAGCCAAGCTATCAGTTTCCCAGCTTGTTCAGCCAAATCATAAATTCTCCCAAGTTTCTCTCTCTCTCCAGAGTTTGAGCTGTATCTTTGACAAGAGCCTTATATTCGTCCTGTTTAAGTTGCAGTAGATGGACCGCCTCGGGAAAGTCCTGCCCCTCCAGTTCCTCCTCAAGTCTGTGAATGTCATCCTCTGTCAGACACCGCCTTCTGCTGCTCCCATTTGTGGCCTGATATTAAGGACAGGGCCACCATTTTAAAGGTCTCCCAGAGCATTTGGCCAGCGGTCACGGTACCCACATTTTCTTTGAAATAGCTGTCTTTTGTGGCTAGAAGACCTTTGCGTATTTTGGGGTTACGAAGGTATCAGAGGTTGATAGGTGTGATTCTACCAACACAAATGTGATCCTGAAGTATATGTGCCCATAGCCGCGAGTGATCGGAGATGCCCCTAGCTAAGTGTCAGACCTTGTGGATGTGTGAGGTTTGAGAGCTGGGAACAAAGATATAATCAAGGCGGGTGAAACTGTGGTGGGCTCCAGAGTGGAATGAGTATTGCTTTGTCTCAGGGTTGAACGTGCGCCAGGTATCTATTAGCCCCATGGCCTCAATGAAGTCAGGTTGCCAGCAGGAAGCGGGCCCCAACTTGCAAGGAGGATGTCGGTCCAGCCCGCTCGAGCACAAAGAATTAAATTCGCCCCCAGCACCTGCAGCCCCTCCGGAAGAGAGAGAAGGGTAGTACGGAGGTCTTGGAACGTGGTGGTTTGGAGGCCAGGTCGAACATAAACAGACAACAGAGTGAGGACCCTTCCCTCCCAGGACCCAGTGATGCCTACATATCGACCCCTGTCATCGGTCCAGGTGAAGTCTACGCTAAGAGGGAATGTGTTCTTTACCATAACACCCACCTCTCTGGAGCTAGTCATGAATCCTGCATGTGCCACTAGTTTATATCCGCAACGGTTCATCGCTCTACAGGAGGGACCCATAAGGCGTGTTTCTTGAAGAAGCACGACATCCGGGCCCTGTTTCTTGACTTATGCATAACAATACTTAATTTTGTCCCCAATCCCATTGACAATCCAACTTAATATTTTGATGCTTTTATCCAAGTGTGTGTGTGCATTGGTAATGTAGTAAATCTTTTGTGCCTTCGTCGTGCCTGCATTCCTGCGGCGATTAAAAGAACTAACAAAGAAAAACCCCTTCAAACCCCCCCGCCAACAACCCCCCTCCCTCCTCCCCGCTTCCCTGCCCTCTGGACTTATAACTGCCCATACCAAATTGGCAGAGTGCCTGATGCCCAAATTCTAATACTAAGAAACAACTATAAGAGGAGGAAAGCCAACACTCCATCTCCCCGTCCCCCCGACACTTCTTTGAATCAATTGTCCCCAATTGGGCTATTTTTTAAGCTTCTCCGGTGTGAGACGGACCATGGTGAGACTATGTCCAGCTGTGGGGCCCCCTGTTCCCCGTTACCTGAGTGAGTTTGTGTGGAAGACAAAGGCACCTAGCAACTCTCATTCTCGGTCCTGCAACTCCAGATTGCTGTCCCCGCTCCTTCCTCCTGGGCCGCCGTCGACTCGGCTGTCCAGCCAGTCCAAAGCCACTTACGGATTATCAAAGAACCATGCCCGTCCCTCCATTTCCACATGGAGGCGAGCCGGGAACATCATAGTGTATTTAAGTCCCTTCTCCCTGAACTACTTCTTGACGGCCATGAACGTTCGACGCTGTCTTTGCACCAATTGTGTAAAGTCCGGGAAAAAGGATATAACGGCATTCTCATAGTGCAGAGGGGCTGCAGACCGCGCATGCTGCAGAATTGCATCCCTGTCCCTGAAATTTAGGACACAAGCTATTTGCGGGTGTGGCGGTGTACCAGGCTTGGGTCCGGGATTCTGTGTGCGCGCTCGATGGTGAAAAATGTCCCCAGTCCCTTAGATTTGAGGTGGTTTAAGATGAGGTCCTCTACAAACAAGTCCGGCGCTTGCCCCTCCGATTTTTCAGGCACTCCTAGGATGCAGACATTATTGCAGCGGGAACGACCTTCGTAGTCGTCCAGTTTGCGTTCGGCCGTCGCACAGAGGGATTTAAGATCTTGTACTTCTCGTTGGAGTAGAGATACGTCGTCTGTTAGACTGGCTGTCTTTATATCTAGAGTTTTGACTTTCTAGTTCATTTTCGGGAGGTCAACCCGGATGAGGTTCACATCGATGGAGATAGTGTCCATTTTATGTTCTAAAGATGATTTGACTCCATTGATGGCTGACAGAACGTCTTGCAGTGTCGGGTCTGGGGTGGCGCCCTCAAGTTCTTCCACTGCCTTAGAAGTGTGGCGCAGGTCTGCTGGTGAGCCCTTGGGAAGAGTGTACCGGTCGATTTTGTTTGACTGGACTTGCTTCGTGTTCCTGGGACCCCGGGCATCGCCATTTTCTGCATTTTGTCTCCCGGCCATCGCGCTCCCAAGCCCCCAGACCCGCCGGCCGTGCCTGAGCCGAGTGTCCCTACATGGGTGTGGAGGGGAGAAGTGAGGAGGGAAAAGCCACTGATCTCGATCTGTCAACTTAACCCATATACCAGGGTCAGGTGCGCAGGGCGCAAAAGGTGAGCATCGCACTATGTGCCGTGACCGGCCGATCAGCAAGCGTCTGTGCAGCTCACCACAGGGAATCACAATCTCTCTGTAGCAGCTGCCGCACAACCCAGGGTGGTAGCATGCAAGGACAATGTGGCAATGTTGTTGAATAGGAAGTGATCACTAGTAGGGAGGCTAGGGCATCGATGCGTGCTCTCTTGTGCGATGCCGCAACTCACTGTGGTGATATCACAACAGCGTCTGGGGCGGCACGGA
The DNA here is from genome assembly GCF_964261635.1 of Lissotriton helveticus. Lineage (NCBI taxonomy): Eukaryota > Metazoa > Chordata > Amphibia > Caudata > Salamandridae > Lissotriton > Lissotriton helveticus. Next base: position 680,560,292 of record NC_136072.1, on the reverse strand, counting down.
TGGATCCCAGGTCGCAGGGAGGACTCCTCCTTCAGTTCTGCGCACCGGTGCTTTAGGAAGGGAACAGCGGCGTTGGCAGCCACGGGCTTACAGGTGTTTCCAGGCAGAGAGGTGCGCACTTCACAGCTCCTGGGCGCACCTCGCTGGTAGATATGGCAGGGCCACAGGATAAATGCGGAGGGCAGCCTCCACACCACCCAGGTCAGGTCGGCCAGCGAAGTGAAGGCCCCATCTGGCAGGCAATCCGGCCCCCGCACGCACCAGCCGGTGTAACCACCTCCACACAAAGCCCAAGGGGATCCCACTATGGCAGCGATACACCCGTCAAAGGCACCTCAACCGAGCGTCGCAAAGAGAGCGATCTCGCAGGTTTAACGCTGACCGGCGATTTCCAGTCCGAGCGGCCACCTCCAATCCATGCTTTGCGGCAGCCACAGTACTCCAGCCCCCGGCGTGCGATGTTCGTCCAGGCCCAAAAAGAAGGGGCCCGTATCTCCGGTTCTGGGCGCCATTCAGAGTTCGGAGCTACATGAATCGGCTCCGCTCGCTGTCAATTGTCGTTTGGGGAACAAATGAGGCAGGATTACTGGCAGGATATAGGTGTCAGGGAGACGGTCTCGAGAGAGCCGAGGTCTTAGGCGGCCATCTTGGTCTGACGCTTGGCCACTCCCATGACATCTCAAATTAGATCATTTCAGGGACACGGTTCATGGAAGAGTGGCGCGTTATCGTTATTGTAGTGTGGCTAGTGAGTTGACAATACTGTGTTAGAAGGTGTGCGTGTTAAAGTAATTTGTAGGTGGTGTGTAAATTTGAGGTATAACGTCCTAATGGTTGTGTAGTTTTATATACATGGGCGTTGGGGACCAGAGGTAGCACTGACACTTTATTCAGAGAATGGTTCCTGCCACTACATGGCCCCCCCCCCTTTACACGGAATTGCAGCACTCATTGAGTATTTCATCTTTCCTGTCAACGCACTTGGCAAAACATTGCATTCTGGGAGTTGTGGTGTCGTATTTGATCACACCTGCCGCAAGTTGAACAGGATTAGCTGCTCTCCTGCCAATGGGAGAACCGCATCAATAAATGAAGGAGGGAGAAGTTACCATTCATTTGCAAAAGGCGTCTGAGGAAGGCCGTTCAGGCTGAAATGCATTACGCTGCGCAATCTGTGATTAAAGTGCTCCCAAAAGAATCCCCACTGTGTCCTTGGTTCATTCTGAAGCGAGTGGTCTTTTCTGCGATATTATCCGCGTAAGCCAGAAACGCGGTACAAGGACCCATCCTGCCAAGAGTCCCGGATTTATTGGCATCAAACTTTGTGTCTACCAAGGTATTGGTGATTACCGAGACCGCCATGAAAACAGACCAAGCCAGAGGCTGCTGTCAGATGGCAGACCGTGACTGCACGGGAGAGAGGGTTCACTGCAGCGCTCTCTACGGCCCGATTTGGTCTGAACTTGTGGCTGGGGCGTTGGGGACCAGAGGGAGCACTGACACTTTATTCAAAGGATGGTTCCTGCCACTACATGGCCCCTCCTTCACACGGAATTGCAGCACTCATTGAGTATTTCATCTTTCCTGTCAACACACTTGCCAAAACATTGCATTCTGGGAGTTGTGGTCTCGCATTTGATCACACCTGTCGCAAGTTGAACAGGATTAGCTGCTCTTCTGCCAATGGGAGCACCGCATCAATAAATGAAGGAGGGAGAAGTTACCATTCATTTGCAAAGGCGTCTGAGGAAGGCCGTTTATTTATTTATTTTTAACATTTCTTAAGCGCGAACAATTGCCCGCAGGCGTCTCGGCGCTGTAATGTCAACAACTCTCCTGAGATAAGTAGTGGGTACTAAAGGTTAAACAGCCATGTTTTCAGTTTCTTTCTGAAAACAAGAAGGTTAGGACTGGATCTGATGGATTGAGGGAGTGTGTTCCATAGTCTTGGAGCCACAACCAGGAAACGTCTGTCTCCCCAGTTGACTAACTTGGTCCGTGGAACAATCAGATCATTCTGTTTAGCTGAACGGAGTGGGCGAGAAGGAATGTATGGAACCAGATGATTTCTCAGAAATTGAGGTGCTTGGTGATGTAGTGATTTATAGACAATACACAAGCTTTTGAATTTAATTCGATTTCTGATGGGCAGCCAATGATAGCTTCTCAAGACTTCAGTTATTGGTTCAAATTTGGGAATGTTAGCAAGAAGTCTTGCTGCAGCGTTCTGAACTGTCTGCATTTTCTTGATGACTCTAATTTGAGTATTGGCGAACAGGGCATTGCAATAGTCCAGTGCTGACAGGACAAGAGCGCTGACTAATGTCTTGCCTGCACTTTTAGGAAGGAAAGGCAGAACCTTCTTTACCAAGCGTAGTTTATAAAATGCTGTTGCAGCTATTTGGTTGGCATGTGCCATGAAGTTCAGATTATCATCAAACATGACGCCCAAATTTCTCACCTTCGTAGAGGGTTTCGGCAAAGTTCCAAAAGATGACGGCCACCATACCTGAGACCAGGTGGGGCTGAGGTGGCCGAAGGTTACCACCTCAGTTTTATCGGAGTTCAATTTTAAGCAGTTTGCCGACATCCACTGTCCGATAGCCAACATACCTGCCCTAAAATTCTCCGCTACTCTATCCCCATCGTCTCTGACGGCCAGGACCAACTGAGTGTCATCCGCATATGAGGTAAGGTTCATCCCATGTGCTTTGATAGTCTTAGCAAGGTCCGACACATAGATATTAAATAGTGTCGGACTCAGGGATGAACCTTGAGGTACCCCACATGGCAAGGACAACTCAGCTGATTCGAATTGTCCTAAGATGACCGCCAGGGATCTGTCCGCCAGAAAGGATGCCAGTAATTTTTTAGCCAAACCTTGCACACCCATCTGCTTGACACGGTTGACCAAGATCTTATGGTCAACCGTGTCGAAGGCAGCCGACAAGTCCAGTAGCACCAACAGTGCTGCACCTCCTTGATCCCGGATTAGTCGGATGTCATCTGCCGCTTTGATGAGCGCCGTCTCTGTACCGTGAAACTTGCGGAATCCAAACTGGGTTTCATCGAGCAGATGGTGTTGCTCGATGAATTCCGCAAGTTGATTATTCATGGCCTTTTCAGCTATTTTAGCCAGGAGTGGAAGATTGGCTATAGGTCTGTAATTTTTCAACTCCGTTTTATCTAATCCCGTTTTTTTCAAAAGAGGCTTTAATAGGATTTTTTTGAAAAGGCTGGGGAAAATTCCTGTGCGGAACATTGAGTTACAAATTTGTGTTATAACAGGAATCACAGTGTCCATTAGTGGACGGAGGGTTTGCAGGGGACACGGATCCAGTGCTGAACCGGATTTAATGGCTTTAAGAATGTCGTGGGTTTGAAAATCTGTGATTTCTATGAATTGGGGAAAAATATTATCAGAACGAGGCATTGTCGTATCCTCAGTGTCTAGTTTATCTGCAGCGGTAAATGCAGAAAAAATATCATTCACTTTAGTGAAGAAAAAGGATGCTAGTGCATCACAGAAACTTTGCGAACATGGAGGGTTCAAGTCGGGAACGTCTCCTGCAAGCTGTCTAGTTATATCAAAAAGTTTTTTAGAGTTTTTTGCACTTTCAATTTGTTCGCAATAATATCTTTTTTTTGCCTCCATAATCATGAGTTTATATTGGTTCTGGAACTCCTTGTATTTATTTTTACTTTCATCATCGTAATTTTTCCTCCATTTCCTTTCTTTGTTCCTACATATCTGCTTATGTTTCCTAAGTTGTTCTGTGTACCAGGGTGCTGATGGAGAACTTCTATTCCTAGACATTCTTTTGACAGGTACCAGTTCATTAGTGGCTTGTTCCAGCCAAATTTGATATTGTTCTGCTGCTATTTCTGGATCGTTGGACAAGGTAGGCTTGGAAGTGTCTAATACAGCCTTGAGATTAGGGATATTGATGTCTTTCCACACCTTAAATGACTCCTGCTTAAGGGTAGGCGTTTTATCAGTGTGGGTCTTATTGATTTCTATCATACCTAGTACCAGGTAATGGTCCGTCCAAGTCATTGGCAAGACCTCCGTGACTAGCAGATTATTTAGATTAGAAAATATTCCGTCTAATGTGTGTCCTCCATTATGAGTGGGACCCGTCACTAGCTGTGATAAGCCGAATACTTCCATTTCTGATTGTAAGGACAAGGTATCTTTATCCTGGGTGCAGTCTAAATGGAAATTGAAGTCTCCTAAAATTGTCATGGCTTTCTCTGTTGCAAAATCTTCTAAAATGGTGGCGATTTCTAGAAGAAATCCCGACCGACTTTCAGGCCGTCTATACAATAGTATGCCTTTGAAATTATACGAAGGAGACAGATAAATGTCAAATTGGAGCGCTTCGCATGCAGTAGAAGGTATTGCCTTAATGCGAATTTTAAAAGTGTCTCGAGCAATAATGGCAATCCCACCTCCTCTTTTGCCTATTCTATCCAGCCTATAGGCTTTGAACCCTTTTGGTATGGCTATGACCAGATCCGGGTCTGATGCTTTGTCCATCCATGTTTCTGTCAGGAACATTATATCAATGTTCCTGTCTTGGATTAGATCGGCAATTTCCTGCCTATGTTTAACCAAGGAGCGAGCGTTAATAAGAGCTGTAATGAATTTTTGTGTTTTCTGATTTCCATTATTATTGCCAATAGGCTTGTTGAGTAGAGGAATGGTGGTCTGGCAGTGATTACATTTTAAGGTAGTGGGAGAAGAAATTAAGTCCGGACTATACCTGGTGCATTCTTCCCTTAACTGTGGACGCAGGCTGGTGAGCATCGAGTCAGAGTACGATAGGGGGCGATTGCTGTTTGTAGAGCCAGGGGTAGTGGCCCTAGGCCCGTGTCCGGCGCGGACGGGTGCAGACGGGCTTGCCTTTGGCGCGCCTTCGGCGCGCCGCCGGTGCACCCGCTGCGCCCGCCCGCTGCGCGGACGGGATAGCCTCCTCATTAAATGCTCTGTGGAGGAGGGTGGGAGGCGTCCTGCCACTGGACCGCCAACCCTTCCTCCCTCCAAGATGGCGCCTTTACCCCGCGTCGTGAGCCCTTGATCGGCCACGCCGGGAAGGAAAAGGTGAGATTAGCGTGCCTCAGTGCAATGTAGTTCTTGTACTCGAGCAGCGCTTCTAAGCAGCAAATTAAGAGAGTATCAATTAAAATATTTACACAATTTAAAACGGTTGCCGAAAATACAGCGCTAGTTCACCTAACAAGGGATAGTAGAAAGAACCCCCGGCTTCCGCCTCAGGGGAGAGTAAACATGTACCGTTCAGGCTGAAATGCATTACGCTGCGCAATCTGTGATTAAAGTGCTCCCAAAAGAATCCCCGCTGTGTCCTTGGGTCATTCTGAGGCGAGTGGTCTTTTCTGCGATCTATATGTTCGAGGCATATGGGCTGCAGATGGTACATTTATGAATAGATCGCCATCTGGTGTTGGGCTCGGATGATTGCACTTGTTTTTCTTCTGGAGAAGTCTTTGTCGTCATAGATGACTCCTCCTCTTGGTGTTAGTGCGCATGGGCATCGGCTCCATCCTTAGATTGTTTTTTTCCGCCATCGGGTTCGGATAAGGATCGAGGCGCTCCGGACCGACTTCAATAAAGAAGGTTATATTCGGCGCGTAACCCTTTCCAATTCGACGGTATTGTTATCGAACGCGACTCCAATTCCATCTCGACGCGTTTCGAAGAACGACGACTACGGGAAGACCAGCTCGACGTAGTCCAGCCCGGAGTCCATGGAAAGGACTCCATTCAAAAAATGTCCAACGTGTGGTGCTAAGTTCCCACACAAGGACCTGCACGAAGTGTGCAACCTCTGCTTGTCCCCGGAACACGAATCCAGGGACTGTGAGGCCTGTGCAGCATTTTCTTCAAAATCGACGATTAGAAACCGTCGAGCCCGAAGACACGAGGTATCGAGAATGCAGTCACAAGCAATCCCGGAGCTGTTCGAGGACCAGCACCCAGAAGAGGAGGAAGAAGAGGCCGACGAGGCGGGATCTGAAGCGGACGAGTCCGACGTCGCGGAAATCGACGTCCAACAAACCGTGAGTGACGACGTCCCTTTACCAAAGAACAGACCCCGCACGGTGTCGATCCCGCCCTCAAGCCCGGTCAGACAACCGAAAAAAGTTTCCGACGCCCCGCCTTCGGGCCCGACAACGAAACCGAAACCGAAACACTCGGTCTCCCATCATGGTGGTTCCGATAAACGACCCACATCGACACCGAAGCTCCATGTCAAAGAAAGCTCGAAGTCGAAACAGTCCATGTCGACACCGAAACACGTTTCGACGTCGAAAACATCCTCGACACCGGGGACATCGTCGACACCGAAGACATCGGATCCGAATAAAATCTCGGTGCCGAAAACACAAATGGACAGTCAGAAGAAAAAACACCTTTCGGACCCGAAAACTGCGGTACCGACACAGGAATATAAAACAGATCCTAAACAAAAGACTCTGTTTATTGATCCACAAACTGGCAAGGTAGTCACAGAACTACCTAAAAAGAGGAAGAATGAACAGTCGGACGACAGGACTCATCCGAAGAAGAGAACAATGGGGACAAATACAACTCCTCCCCATTCTCCAAAACCTAGAGACACACCCTCTTCTCCTCTTCCTCACAATAGGCCAAATATTCCTCCCACACGACCATCTACACCTACAACAGATGTAGAAAGTGACACAGGGGAGGGAGAACATCCTGGGGATGATGAAGACACAATCCCAGAGGAGGCAGACCCATGGGAAGAGTACAATGTAGGGTCAGATAACGATAACGACCCTGAACTGTATCCTTCAAAACCTTCACCTCCTGATGATAATACTGGTTTTGCGCAACTCATTAATAGAGCAGCAAAATACCACAAGGTAGAACTACATGCAGAACCTCAAATAGAGGATTTCTTATTAGAAACACTACCTACTACACAAAGAACATCAGGAACACTACCAATGCTTAAGGGCCTTCTCACTCACACATCAGAAATATTCAAAGACCCGGTGAGGGCTAGGGTACTGAACCCAAGGATTGATAAGAAATATAGGGCAGCTCCAAAAGACCCAATATTCATTAAAGGGCAAATTCCTCTAGACTCGCTAGTAGTCACAAACGCTCGTAAGAGAGCAAACTCTTTATCTACAGGAGAAGCTCCACCTCCTGACAAAGAGTCTAAGCTAATAGATGCCTCTGGTAAGAGGGTAGCATCTCAAGCGGCAAACAGCTGGCGCATAGCTAATACACAAGCACTACTTGCAAGGTATGACAGAGCACATTATGATGAGTTAGAAAAGCTCATCACACATCTCCCTAACGAACATCAAAAGAGAGCAGATCAACTCATACAGGAAGGGAAGTTAATTACTAACACTTCAATCAAGTGCGCCCTAGACGCGGCAGACACTGCAGCAAGATCTATAAACACAAGCATCATGTTAAGGAGACATGCATGGCTCAGGGTTTGAGGGTTCAAACAAGAGGTGCAAACATCATTACTGAACCAACCTTTTGATGAGAAAACACTTTTCGGCACAGGGACAGATGAGGCCTTAGAAAAGATGAAAAAGGATACGGAAACGGCTAAATCAATGGGAGCATTGCAACAGCCGACACAAAGAGGTTCCTTTCGTAGGTCCACCTATAGAGGAGGATCCAAAAATACAGGTACAAGCCAGCAACAAACCTCTTTTACACCTACATCACCCAGAGGTAATTCTAGAGGTAGTTACAGAGGTAACAACAACAAAGGTAGAGGTCGCGGAAACAACAACAACCGCAACTCTCCAACCCCAAAGCAGTGACTTCATACAGCTCCCCCCAGACCATATAACACCGGTCGGGGGACGCCTATCACAGTTCCTACCTGTCTGGGAAAACATCACATCAGACAGGTGGGTGAGACAAATTATCCAACATGGTTATTGCCTGGAACTCACATCTACCCCACCAAACATTCCCCCCAAACAGCGTCCAATGAAACAAGATCACCTGACACTGTTAAAACAAGAAGTACTATCACTACTAGAAAAGCATGCCATAGAGAAGGTTCCACAGCACCAACAAGGAACAGGAGTATACTCCCTATACTTCCTAATTCCCAAAAAGGACGGGTCTCTAAGGCCAATACTGGACCTGAGACCTCTCAACGCATACATAAATTCGGAACATTTCCACATGGTCACGCTCCAACAAGTACTTCCTTTACTGAAGAAAGGGGACTTTCTTTCTACACTGGATCTAAAAGACGCTTACTTTCATATCCCGATTCACAAAGCCCACAGGAAATACCTCAGGTTTGTGGTAGAAGGACAACATTATCAGTTCAAAGTCCTTCCGTTTGGTGTCACAACGGCACCAAGGGTGTTCACAAAATGCCTGGCAGTAGTGGCAGCTCACCTAAGAAGACAACAAATTCATGTCTTCCCATACTTGGACGACTGGCTAATAAAAGCCAAGTCACAAGAGGAATGTCTTCAAAACACACAAAAGACAATTCAGCTACTACACCAGCTAGGGTTCACAGTGAATTACACAAAGTCACACCTACAACCAAGCAGGGTTCAACAATATCTGGGGGCTACTATAGACACAGAAAAAGCCAAAGTATACCCCAATCCAGTCAGAATCCAAACTATGCTTACAATCATTCAAAGATTACAGCCACAACACTCACTACCAGCAAGAGTGTTCATGCAGCTATTAGGGATGATGTCATCCTGCATACTGCTAATACCATATGCCAAACTACAAATGCGTCCGCTACAAGAATGCTTAGCGACACAGTGGAATCAGGCTCAAGGACAGATTACAGATCTGGTGTTGGTAGACGACCGCACACACCGCTCTCTGAAGTGGTGGAACACAATAAACATTGCCAAGGGGCGGTCGTTCCTAGAACCAATTCCACAGGTGACAATAACAGCGGACGCATCGCTCACAGGATGGGGAGCACATATGGAGAAATACACAGTACAAGGAAGGTGGAGTGTGCAGGAAAAAAGACTGCACATCAATCATCTAGAACTACTAGCAGTGTTTCTAGCATTGAAAGCCTTCCAAATACATGTTGCCAACAAAGCAGTCCTGATCAGAACAGACAACATGACAGCAATGTATTATATTCAAAAACAGGGGGGGACGCACTCTCTCCAACTATCCAGACTAGCACAGGAAATCTGGAGATGGGCCATTCCTCAAAACATCTATCTGTTAGCCGAACACCTACCAGGAGTCCAAAACCAGATAGCAGACATCTTAAGCAGACAGTCGGAACAAATACACGAATGGGAACTGCACCAACAAATACTGCAGCCATTCTTCCAAAGATGGGGACAGCCAGAGATAGACCTCTTTGCCACGCATCAGAACGCAAAATGCCAAAGCTTCGCGTCCAGGTACCCACACCACCTGTCGCAGGGCAATGCGTTATGGATAAATTGGTCCAACAAATTTGCATACGCTTTTCCCCCTCTCCCACGAATCCCATTAGTGGTCAGGAAGCTGCAACAACACTCAATGACCATGATACTAGTAGCACCCACGTGGGCAAGACAACCGTGGTTCACCACGCTCCTGCAACTCTCACAAGTGCCACATCAAAAGCTAAGAATTCTACCCATGCACCTTACACAGAACCATGGAGAAATAATGCACCCAGATCCCACACAACTAAACCTAGCGATCTGGCTCCTGAAATCCTAGAATTTGGGTACTTAGATCTACCACCAAATTGCATGGAGATAATTAAACAAGCGAGACGTCCCACCACCAGAGCATGCTATGCAGCTAAGTGGAAGAGGTTTGCTATACACTGTACTACTAATAATATCAACCCTCTGGACGTATAAACAAGATTATTTGCTACTTACTACACTTACAGCAATGTAATCTCGCGTACACATCTATCAGAGTACATTTAGCAGCTATAGCAGCGTACCTACAAAACAGGCAGCATATATCACTGTTCAGAGTGCCAGCGATAAAAGCCTTCATGGAAGGACTTAAAAGAGTCATTCCACCAAGATTACCACCTTCCCCGGTCTGGAACCTCAACGTAGTACTCACCAGGCTAATGGGACCACCTTTCGAACCTATGCATAGGTGCGAGATAAAATTCCTTACATGGAAGGTGGCGTTCCTTATAGCCATTACCTCACTCAGGAGAGTAAGTGAATTACAGGCATTGACAATACAAGAACCATTCCTACAGTTGCACCAGAATAAAGTGGTTCTTAGAACAAACCCAAAGTTCTTGCCTAAAGTAATTTCAGCATTTCACATCAACCAGCCAGTGGAGCTACCAGTCTTTTTTCCAAAGCCACAGACGGTAGCAGAGAGGGCTCTACATACACTAGATGTCAAAAGAGCCATTTTGTACTACATAGAAAGGACACAAAACTTCAGGAAAACTAAACAACTATTTGTAGCATTTTCCCCAACACATAAGGGCAATCCTATCTCTAAAGCAGGCATCGCTAGATGGATTGTAAGATGTATACAGATATGTTACATTAAAGCAAAGAGAACATTAACTGTTCCTCCTAGAGCTCATTCTACACGAAAGCTAGGAGCATCTATGGCATTCTTAGGGAACATTCCCCTAGATGACATATGTAGAGCAGCAACTTGGTCTACACCACATACATTCACAAAGCACTACTGTGTTGATGTACAGGCTACACAACAAGCCAGAGTGGGCCAAGCTGTATTAAAAACTCTATTTCAAACAGTTGCGACAGACACTGGTGACCACCGCTAGGGAGGTAACTGCTGTACAATCTATTCATAAATGTACCATCTGCAGCCCATATGCCTCGAACGGAATATGCTACTTACCAGTATGCATCTGTTCTTGGCATAGAGGGCTGCAGAGTGGTACATGCCCTCCCTGCCTCCCCGGAAACCTGTGTCTGTCCCAACATTATCTTATTTAGATACATTTACATGGGCATATCTTTATGTATTATACTACACTACTCCATCTAACCCTACTATGGCAAAACAATCTAAGGATGGAGCCGATGCCCATGCGCACTAACACCAAGAGGAGGAGTCATCTATGACGACAAAGACTTCTCCAGAAGAAAAACAAGTGCAATCATCCGAGCCCAACACCAGATGGCGATCTATTCATAAATGTACCACTCTGCAGCCCTCTATGCCAAGAACAGATGCATGCTGGTAAGTAGCATATTCCATATATGTATCACCAAGCTGCTGTATTTGGTGGTTCCCAATCCTGCGGTGTAGGTGCCAGCTCTGCGGGAACAGCAGCCGCAATTTATGAGACAAGATCCTTGACAGTACCCCAATTGGAGAAAACAAGGAGCGGCACACCAGGAGACTGCACAATTTTATTGTGCACCAAAAAACAAGACGGCGCATTTCAGCGTCTAGCCTTTTTCGAGTGATTTGTTGTACAGCAATTTCCTTTAGAATTAGCAATCAATGTGTATGGACATAGAAAACAGACATTGTAACATCATGTGTCTTCTAAATCAAAATTTTAACACCTCACTTCTTCAATTCATTAATTGTAATTCATATCTTGTGAATAGTCGGCATGATCAATTCAAGCTTATTTCAATAAACCAAATTAGAAGTCTCAATGCATTTGAGATTGGCGCATGAGTTGTCTGTTCGTTTGCGATGTTGAATAAAGTTATATTCAAAATTAGCTTTCTGACATTGACATTTCAAAATGCATTGCCACCACATTTTTAAATACTTAGATCAGAAATAAATCTTCCTTGGGGTGATAATAACAAGAAATAGATCGGCAACAATCAAGCACTAGATGCATTCGCGCTAGTCCGTTCATAACAAATAGTTTATCTATACAATTAAGTACTCTCGATTCCGTGTTTTACTGTTATCACATCAATAGCGCGCATAGTAAATGCTATGAACCATGCCATGATAGTGATGACGATTACAAGGTTGTATCCTAATACCAATACAGCGTAATGTATCATTAATATCTCCCTAGTATCATGATAAATTTCAACCAATAGTCATGTACTCTGCTCTACTGAGCCCACTATGATCCTAGCTAAGGAAATGCTGACCCAAGGTGTTTGGTGTTGAGTGAGAATGGGAAAAAGTGTAACATGTTAGGTGAACCTACTAGTGAAAATAATTGGAACTCGAGAAGGGCAGCCAACTGTCTCGGTTTATCTCCTTTGACCGATCTCTCTGCATTGGGTCATGAATATGTCCTATTTTCTGTACTCATGAAACTGAATTTTCGGATCATGGGCTATGAGATGGGAAGCCTAACCCATTAGTTCCTAATTAAAAACCTGTGATAAAGTGATAAAATAATTTGAAGGAAAAAAACTACAAAAAGAGAGGACTGAATCCGCAGTCAATGTGCGTGGCGAGTTCTTCCCCACTGTTTAGACCATTTGGGGTCTTCGTATTCAAGTCAATTATGTATCTTGACTCCAGGACTCTGAGATTTTTCTCCCTGTCACCACCCCTAATATGGGGTAGAATATATATATTTCAAAACAGTGACCACGTCCTGATCACAGATTGAGGCACACACTAGAAATACTCCATCATATTTATTTTGGAAGCCACACGATAAAAACACCGAACAGACGCGTTTCGGCTTAACGCCGTCCTCAACAAAAAAAATTCAAGCCTCAATGGCCATGGTCAATTGGCCCCAGTGAGCGCTGGTATTTGCAGTCCAAAATAAGTCCCCAGTGGGTGTCGCAGCTTGCCTTATTGCTGAAATTATCCTCATGTAGGTGAAAACCGGCGTCATCAAGTGGGGACCACTGGGGACTTATTTTGGACTGCAAATACCAGCCCTCACTGGGGCCAATTGACCACGCCCATTGAGGCTTGAATGTGTTTAATTAAAGCAGAGTAAACTTACCAGTCGTCACTTTCCTTATTTTGCGCATGGCTTGTGAACAAGGAAGACATTCTGAAACGCGAAAAGCCAAAGCATTTGAAAGCAGTGTTTCGAGGCTGCCAGCTCCACCATACGAGGCATTTTGTTGACGGAGTGGGCCTCCTTATATCGGGCAGAACTTTTGTGAACATATATATATATATATATATATATATATATATATATATACACTCACACACACACTCACACACTCACTCACTCACTCTATTGTTGGGTAAAGGCATTCGTTGTAAGGCCCTGTGTGGCATTGCAGCATGTTGTGAACCTCAACATATTGCAATGTCCAGAGGGTAATGCCCGCTGTTGTAAAGTCGAACATCCCTATGAAGTGTTGTGTGCGCCTATAAGGCAGCTTAGAGTGTATTGTGTTTATTTTTCCGGGGTTTAAATTTCCCTCCCATACAAATGTGTGTGTGAAGTCCTGTTGGCCGTCTCTAGTACATAGTCTCTAATTTTGGGGGCTACCTGAAGTTGGCAGTCCTGTTCTTAAAGTCACATCTGAAGAATTTGGTGACTGTGTTGCGATATTGATCTGGGTGTCTGTGAGTGGGCTAATGGAGACTATTTGTGGTTCTGCATATAGATGGATGAGTAAGACCAGTGATTTGCTTAACTAGTCACCGGATGAGTGATTGAGTAGATAGATGGACTGAGCTTGAGTTGAAAGGTGGACTGAGCTTGAGTTGAAAGGTGGGTGCTTGCATGCAAGGACAAGATTATGAGTAAATATTAACCCCTTCGATGCGGATGACGAGCTCAGCTCGTCATCAGCTACGGCGCTCGTGTGCTGATGACGAGCTGAGCTCGTCATGTAACGCGGTAATTTGAAAATTGACGCACACAGCGGGAAAAGCCGAGCAGCGATGAGGTTAACACAGGCATTGAGGAATGAGGCGGTGGGGTGGGTTTGGGTAGTTGTTTATTGATTGAGTTAGGTGTGTAGTTAGATGTCTGGGATGGGTGACCGGTTTGATGGATAGGTACACCAGACTGCTTCCACTTAGTGTTGTGCTTACAACTTGAGGTTTCACCACAGCAACAGACGGTTGGGCTTTACAGTAAAATAGAGTGTGTAGGGATAGCAAATCCCAATAGTATGCTGAGCCCCTGAGTCACAGCAGAATGAATATGTAAACATAGTCAGGTCACTTAAGGGTTAACAGATGCCTTCATGAATCTGGAAACTACTTTCTACTCCTGGGCGATCCTTTTACTTATCAGCATCTGATAGACCATCTTATGCAGGTGAACAAAACCAAAACCACAACTTCTAGAAGGTTCTGATTTGTAATTAAAAGCCCAAGATTGGAAACATGGTATATTGATGATAATGAGTAATTTGGTAACCCTAGGTTGATCATGATAGGTGGATTTATTAATTCCTGCCCAGTTCTGAACTTTGGCTTCATGAAGATAAGGTTGCAGAATCTGCCATTCTTGTAAGAGCAGAATCAATTTTTAGTCTGATTGCAACTGATTTTGAAAGGGTAAACACCATAGAAGAGGGCACAAGTGTAGCTTCTACGCAATTCATAACACGCATGGATGTCCAACTTTAAGGCGGCCACCAGCTGTACTGTGCTTTTGTCCCCAATGACCGGGTTTCAGCATGTCTGGTGGTGCAGTGACAGGTCAGTTCCTACACTTTTCTGGTCTTATCTTCGAAAGAAACTGGGCAACCTGATGGTATTGCAAGTCCCACTTAGTTGGTGAGAAGAATGGAAACACAATGGCCCTTTAAAATGTTGTTAGTCAGTAAAACAGGAAAAGTAGTACCTTGAGAGAATTGCTTTTGTTTCATGTGCTTTGCGCAAGTGAGCAGTGTTCCAACATGGCTGCCATGATTCCTGCTGTGAAGCAGGATTTTGACCTAGAGAGTGCATTGTGCTCTATGGAGCACTCTTAGACCGTGGTCTGGAGATGCCATTCACTTTGTCGCTTGCGCACTAGGCTGCGTTTTCCAATGCATAAGTGACAGAAAAAGCCAAACCCTAGTTCCTAGTGATCTTGGTAACTTAATAACTTTTAGATCACCTTCGCTTTTAACACGTTGTGTCTTTTGCAGTCGCACCTGCGCTTGCCAAGGCATGGACCCCAATACCTGTGGTGCTTCGTTTTCATTTGGTTGCTCCTGGAGCATGTACTTCAACGGCTGCAAGTATGCCCGAAGCAAAGTGCCAAGGAAATTCAGGCTTGCTGGCGAAAATCATAAAGAGGTTAGTGACTTGATAGTCGTTATTATGTATTTGCCTTTGTTTTGGTTTTTGCTTGAAATAAATTACTTTTGCATTCTCCAACAGGAAGAAGTTCTTAGAACCAAATTTCAGGACTTGGCCACTGAAGTGGCTCCCCTTTACAAGAAGCTGGCACCGCAGGCCTATCAAAATCAGGTGGGAGAGTTTCTCCGTTTTATCTTGCTAAATATATTGCATTTTGTCGTCATAGCGCTGTTAAGAGCAGGGAAACGCAGGCGCATTGGTTTTTAATCAACATGTTTAACTAAGTCCGCGCCCTCTCATCTGAACTAATTTGTGTCTCATTATCGTATTTTTCTTTGTTAAGTAAGCTTTGGGCATTTATGCCTGAAATGAATAAGATATCATATAAACCCATTTCAAGCAATATAAACCAAAAGCTGACGACACACAAGAATCCTATTATTTAAAGACAAGATGTTACCGGGTGGCTCTTTCCTAAAGACACAAGAGCTCATACACAACTAATTGTTGTGTCCTCCATTTGATTCGCCTGGGGCTGCTTACAACTGTGTCTGTAAAAATAGCAACCAACTGCTCTCCCTCCGAAGAGGATCATTATTGTTATTTTTATTAAAGCTTTTTTCTAACCTTCTCCATTCTCGGTGCTCTCCCATACAGTTGTAACCGAGTCTCTTACAGTGTCTCCCAGACTCCCAAACTAGTGGGAGTCGATATAGCCCAGAATAACAAATGAAGAAAGTCTGCTTGTGTTTTGAGATGTTCGTTGTTAGGTCGTTGATTAGAAGTTGAATTGGGATCCCTCTTCCCGCTCCTGTAAATGAGTGGCTTCAGGGGAGAGTAAAGTATTTATAGAGTTGCAACTTGCTAGCGATTTCGACAGCCTTTATGTGATCGCTCACGGAAAATCCGTTTCACATTTTGTTAGTGGTATTTCATTCAAAGTTTTAGCAACGATTGCCATCTAGCGGCAGAACTAAGAACTGCGCTCTAGCATTTTTAACAGGGAGGCGAGGAGGAGCAGCGTGTCCTGACCGTCCCACACTCATCCTGACGTCCCCTGCCTGCAGTCCTCACGTCCTGTTACCCGATTATGATTTACCATTATAAACTGTGCTGTTGTCCTTTTTTTGCACCGAACTTCTACTGACATTTTGTATTGGGCTTTCGGAGTATGCTAGGGTATCTGTATATGGCCTGATCTCGATTACAAACAAACCGCTTTTTAAAAAGACATTATTGTTGTTTAGTTATTAAAATGTATTGCCTGGTTCCCCTCTCTTTTCACCACTCCGTCAATAGCGTTCTGTCCATGGAATAGTGGTAAAACATATGATTTACAGCTTTTCCCAAGAATGATCACTCATCTAAATGTCTACTCTCCTCAACAGCTCCCTGAATAGTACTGGATGAATTTCTGAATGTATACTGATGACACACAAATCCCCTTCCTCCTATACAACAACTCTAACATCCCATTATTAGGTTGTACTTAGCCCATGTGGTCTGTACTGGGTGAATGAAAGCTTCCTAGCATCAATAGAGCCAAAATCACGATTTGTCACAGAAGCCACTGAGCGGGACTCCTTAACTTCCACTCACCCCCAGGCTTGAGAACAAAACCACCAATCTCTCCGAAAATAAAGAAACTGTCTTTATAGTAAAACAAAATGAAGAAAGGTCATTGAAAGTTCATTTGCTTTTCAAGTTCATGCGGCTGTAAAGGACTGCAACCTCCACCTCTTCCTACTCTGAAAAATGGTGCCATTATCTCAAACTTGCACATTGTGTTGCTGAGAAGAACCTTGATCCATGCATGCCTGAACGTCTGTAATATAATTTACCCCGGCTTCCCCAATAAACTTGTTGTTTCACTCCAAAACTAGGTGGACAGAACTTGCATGTAGCTCCCTAGGCCTGACCACATCAAAACCTCTCTAAAAGCTCTCCACTGGCTCCCAGTAGATGCTAGGGTCAAATGTACGGATCTTTGCACCATATGTAAAGTTTTCTAGGTAAAAGGTCTTGAATATCTGCAGAAACGGTCACCCCATTATTTACCATGTAGAAACATCCATTCGGGTATCCGCACACCTTATCAACTAACTATCCTCCAAGTGGCTAAAAGATAGAGGCAGGACTTTCAATTCCCTTAAAATGTTGAACACCTCCAGTCCTAATCTGAGATAGTATTAGGACATTTTTAAAAATCCATTGGAGCAGTACCACCTTAGGAAAAGTTTATGCTACCACTGTGTCCTACTTTGAGACTAGGAATTGAAGAATGGCATCCTCAAGACTGTTTTCGCTGTTAAGACACTGTCTTGTTACTTAAGGTACAGAGCAACCTTGCATTTTGGCTTTAAGAAATAGGTAAGTAAGGACAGACCAGACCCACTATTCTGCAGCTCATCAGACCTCTGCACACTTTGACCACATACTAGTGAACCAGAGACTGTTGCAGGCTTTAGGAAGTAGATAAGTGGCCCCAAACTGTGTTGGACCATCGACCGCTACAACTCGTGATTGAATGGCTATGGAAAGAGGGAAGGAATGCAAACGGCCTCTGGTGCCAAAACCGCTTCCTCTAAAAGATCCAGTGGTTGTGCATGAAATCAACTAAATTATTCAGGAGTACCTCATACTCTATAACACTGGTCAGCTTGACCCAAGGATGATGCAGGATACTTTAAAATCAATACTGAGGGTCGCACTCATCCAGGAGTCCAGCCACCTATGCTGCTTGAGAGAAGATACACTCATTCATCTTAGGAGAAAGCAGATCCCTCCTCCCCCAACCCCCTGGAGCAGAAATTCAAAGCAAATCCCTCTAGGAACACTGGCAGTCAACTGACCTCTTTAAGGAGGCAAATACGTACCATGCGGTAAATTAAAGCCATTTATATCCTTGCTAGGGTTAGGGTTTGCTATTATGAATGGAGCAATAAAGCGAGTTCCTTACTGGCCAACAAGCTCCAAGTGAAACAAGAGCAGAAATAGAATGACAGAGATCAGGAATGATGAGGGAAGAGACCCAAACAACTGATGACGGCCAACTTTATGCACTCCGCGCCTCCTACGCTAGGCATGGCGATGCCTCTGTGATAGGCCCTGCAGCAATAAGTGCATATTTATAACCAGTCTTCCTTCCCACCTTTCCTCCATTGGTGGCCGAACTGTTGGACAAGCCCATATCAGTGGTCGAAGTCCTTACAGCAATGAAAAATTTGAATATGGCCAAAGCATGATGCCCTGATGGCTATGTGCCATGTCTTATTATCAAGTACAACCCTTAGACCCATGGGAACAGGAATATGAAACTAGAATAAAAAAGAAAACCGTGGTTCTCATTGGTATCCTTCTTTACCAAAATATAACATTATAGCAGTTAATACTGTTCACAGTTACTGTACAAGATAATGTAACCATCACTCCTTTCAAACTAAAGGTTATAATTTATCAATTCTTGACAGTTTTTGACAAAAATATAGAAGTGCCAAAGTGCAATGTGTCTCCAGTGAGCAAATCCACACAATTTAACACAACAGTACCAGAAAGGCTCTCCAGATAATAGATCTGGCTCTCCCTATAATAAAATAGCCAATGGGACCATTATATCACTGTAGACCTTAAACATTGGGCAGACCCCCCAGTATATAGCGGCATGGATTAGCAAAGTTAGCGGCACACAAATGGAAATTTAGCGGCACAAATATGGAAATTTAGCGGCATTTTATTTGGCGGTTTTTCCTACAACAAACACAGATATCTTCATTTTTTTAGTTGTTTAACAACATGAAGCTATGTATTTTTGGCTTATTTACAATGTAGACACTTTGTTTTGCTTCAAGGCTGCATATTGGACATAAACATGTTAATGAATAAACGCCCCAAAAGCAATCCCCCCAGGGCCCGCCGCACACTGGGCACGCAGCAGAATTAGAGTAGTGGTGAGTGGAATAGTATCGTAGAGTGGCATTGAGTTGAGTAGAGTGTTGTAGAGTAGATTTTCCACCCAGACTGTGAATAGTGTTTAGTACCACACGTGCATAATTATGTGTGCCAGGGTGTGGTCACGAGCTAGTAGGGCTGTCTAGCTTTTCCCTTCAAAATAAAGTTTTGGGATCACCTATAGTAATATAAATAGCCATCTGTGAGGGCGTTATCAAAAAGTAAAGGGCCAGGAAACACCACCAGTGTTAACCAACTCATTCATCGCGGAAACAAAACAGATCATGTCCAAAAGGCCCATACATAACTATGTGTGGAGTGGTGTGGCTCACTGGTTAGAGGCGGCAGACCCGGAAGCAGAGGACGGCCCGGGACCAGGGTTCAATTCCCGACGCGGCAGGGTCGTGGACCAGGGTCAGCGGACTCGATAATTCTCGCCTCGGTGCCTACTCTAACCAGGGATCACACTCGGCAACTCTGGGCATTAGCTTGCCTCATCTCCACAACGGCCCCCCACAAACGCCGGGGATGCCTGGTTTCACCTTGGAGATACCCAGTAGGGACCATCTCACAGGGAAAGCCAGGACGGGTTCCCCAGCGGTCTATAGCGCAGAGATACTCCTTCGGGAGTCGATTCTAGCGCTTTAGAAACCCACAATTAATTAATTAATTAATATGTAGTGATCAAGAAGAATAGAGCATTGCAGTGTCACGTGTTTGACCTACAGATCAAGCTGTGTTGAACTCTCGCTCACACAACTTGATAAACAAATGATTACAGCCCTTGGAGGGTAAGCACTTTTTTCTATGGAAGCACATAATTGCCCGATCAAAACATGTACTCCTGTCCATCAACATGCAGGCGGAATATTCTGTAATACTCCTGAAAGGTGTTTTTTAGGGTGATCACATAAGGTCGGCCAAAGTTACAGGGTCAAAGTAGAACAACAAAAAAACGAATCCTACTGGATGAGGATCTTTTCCTCATATAATCTGTTTTGGGTCAGCCAAATCAAAACAGAGACTGCAGACCCAAATAATCAGAATAGGGGGCCTCAAGATAAAGCAATCTCTTTCGGCTGACATCACAGGACCCAGGGCAAAATTCCTGGGTCCTGAATTTTTTTTGTATCACCACATAAAGGGTCAGGGTGAAAAAACCCGGCATACAGCCATGCAAACTGTAACTCTCGCAACAATGCGAAACTTCTGATATATATATATATATATATATATATATATATATATATATATATATATATATATACTTGAGAGGTGGAGCATCACTTTAAAAAAATGAGTATGTAAACAGTCAGCTGACCGGGTGTACGGTGTGTGAACAAGAGCACTTGTTGCTCGAAACGCGTCGCCCGTTGAGAGGTCTACAATAAATCTACCTTGCCGACAGCCTGGGGTCCGTGTCTTCATTTCGCCGTTTGTTCGGAGGTGGTGAAGATTGCTGATATATATATATATATATATATATATATATATATATATATATATATATATATATACACACACACACACGTTTTTGGGGGTTCTTTCTGAGTTGTCCACTGATTTAAAAAGTTCTCACTTATGAATACTTTTGGGAAGTTTGGCTCATTAATAACACCATATTTGCACGTTATTCCCTCAAAGGTTAAGGATGGGGATGAGGAGCGAAGCGGTAGTGCTTGAATTACTTACCTTCATTACACTGAGCCCTCTCTTCATCGTCCCCAGTTCTTTGTTCCTCTCCCGGGAGCAGTGGCATTGATTTGCTTCATGCCTTTTGCTTGGTATGGTGACAAGGGTAGTGACCTATTTTTATACCCCATCTCTTGGGAGTGGTCTTTTTATTCTTTATAGGACAGAAGGTCAATATTTAGAAGGGCCCTGTTATGGAGGTGAGATATCTCAAAGGGGAAGGACCGAGGCAAAGAAGTGTAGGACTTACTGTAGTGAAGTTTACTGATAAGTATTCCGAACACTGACCCTCCTGGCCTGCAGGGTGTGTTATGTTTATGTTACTCTGTGATAGGTTACTCTGTGATAGGTTATAGACGGATTAATGTATAACCTATTCTGCCATGATCACTGGCCTGCAGTGCAGACGAAAAACTCCAATGTCTTTTCTTCTGCATATGCATTGACCATCTATAAATATATAAATACAACCATGCTTGTTTCAAAATGATTGATTGCTATCTACATTCAGGGGCATTGGGACTTGGAAATGGGACGTCCTAGGAGAGGAGCAAAGAAACTAGTAATTGTGAAGGAAACACAGAACAGAAAGGAAAGAAATTGGATTAAAGGGAGAAAGAGAAGACAGGAGAAGTGTCTCATGCAGACCAGCCGTGATCCACATTTACAGTGGCCGTCTACTTCTGGCTGCTCATTACTGGTCAGCACACACCGGGGTCCAGTTATGAGAACTCCCACCCCAACATAGGCTGTGCATGCTTTCACCGCCCCAATGTCAGTGTCTGCTTGACTCCGTTTCAACAAATGAATACCTGTCGCACTGCCTGGGTCTCATCTGCCACATTACCATGCCCCCAGTCTCCCCTGTGCCAGTCCCTGTGCCCTGGTGGCAGGATTGCACTGGCCTGATATCAGTGCGGGGAGGAAGAGTAAACATAGGCTGAGTAGAGAGGGTAAAAATTTGGAGGAAAGAGGAATCGGGTAGTGAGAGTTAAAGAGTGAAAAACGAAAGGCATGAAAGCAGAGATCGGTAGGGAGACAGAGAGAGGATGGGGCTGATCCATGTTCCAGCATTGTAGGAAGGGGGGAGGGGGGCTTGGATTCAGCCTGCTGCAGGCTTCCCCCTCTGACATAGGGTGGGGGTTTCACTTCACATACACCTCTTCACCCAGCATTCAAATGCATTTCCCAAGCGGAGCTGGTGTAAATGGTCAGAGCTGCTGACTTTGGCCTAGGGAACTAGGATCGAGTCTCGCCTCAACATCATGTGGGCAAATCACTTAACATCCCCGTGTGCATGAATGTGTGCTTGTGTAATGTACTCCCATACCTTCTGTTCGAGCTCGCGCTATATAAAAACTGCAAAAAAGAGAAAATGAAAAAGGGGCAGTGACATCCCGCGTTCAAGCAGTCCTGAGACCGCCCCCACCCCTCCGCAGACCCGCCCCGCCCCGCCCCCTTAAAAGGGGTCTGGATGTCTAGATTTCGCGGGCACTTTTGTAAAAATCGCGGCATTTTTACAAAAGTGCGGATTTCGCGGCAAACCGCGAAATCCTGGGGGATCTGATTGGGGCACCATTTTCACAGGGTGAGAAACACTTTAAAAATGTTATACCACAGTCATTATAACTACTCATATTATGAACTTTATATAAAGCACATCTCTTTTCCTGTTAGAGACTATGTGGGGGAACCTGGCACAACCATCCACCTACTGTGGACATGCCCCAAACGTAAGAATTTTTGGGGAGTGTGATGAATATTATATTCCAAATTGAGGGTAGAGAGTTAAACCGAAAACCTCCCCCAAATATTTTATGAGTTCCAGTAGCTGAGACACATTCACTACACTCATTCACAGGGAGGGAGCCACTCACAGCTCAGGTATGGTATGGCACCCATTACCAAAGCACTCCCTATCCCCTTTTTGGGGAAGGGTCCAGGATGTAGGCCTTGGAGTCTGAGACCCCTCTGAGAGAGTCCACTGCATAAAGGGAGCCTCTCGCAACAGAGATAGGGAAATGATACCACTTCCCCTAGGATCACAGCTTACTGGACTTTGGACATAGCTTTGACTCGTCTACCGGTTTGTGTCCCTGTCGCCCTCTCCCTCCTCTTTCCATGTTGTGTCTCTCACCCTCCCCTCCTCTTTCCCTCCTTCATTCTCTACTTCCCCTGCTCCTACCCCCTCCCCTGAATCTCTCCCCTTGCCTACTTTTTCCCTTACGTATATGTGCTTATTGTTTATCTCGACCTTACAAGTACCTATGTTGCCATGCTCTAATAACTGTGTAACGATGTAACCTGTAACTATGATCTGATACTCATGTAAAGCGCTCTGATACCTCCGGGTCTATCCAGCACTATATAAAACCTTTAAAATAAATAAATAAGAAGAATTTCCCACCTACTATTTGCCGCCTAATAAACCATATAGGGTCTGTGGGGAAGTGCACTGGCTCGAACTCTAAAACCACAGCACCAGAAGCTTTGTTGATCACTTGTAAATGAGACTAAAGCATGCAATCTGAAAGGGAGGCCTATAAGTTTAGAAGAATGTGGGAACATATCCTCATGTCCCTGAATGGCGACAACAGAGGCTTGAACTGTTTTAACGGTCTCTGAGCCTTGGACCTATTGAACAATGAAAAGCACATGCTTGCCGGTTGCCGGAGATATTAGAACATGGGGAATGGAGCATGTGATCTGCGCTAACTTACTGTAGCAATGGTTTTACTTAAGGGAGTTACTGGGGGCTTATTAGGCTTTGGGCTGGAAGGTTTCGGTGGAAATGTTTGATCTAGGCTCACAGAGTATGCCTACTTCAAGTTGTGTATTATAAACAACCCAATAAAAGATTATTGAAACCTAAGATGTAGCTAAGTTTTATTCTGCTATATTTCCTCCCTGCTCCAGGATTGCAAGACTCAGAGGTTATACTCTGTTGGTTATCTTCTCATGCAGCCGATACTTCAACTTCTTTTTAGGTCAGCACCATGGATTGTGAAATCTCTTCCCATTAAAGCCTCTACCAAATCTATTGCTTCCTTTGCTCCCTCTCTGCTTTGATGCCTCTGTTTGCAATGTGGTTTCCTGTTTTCTGACACACCACTGCCTCACCCCCTTCTGGATTATTTTTCTTGTCCACTTAACTGTAGGTCAAGACTGGTGTCATTGCCTGGAGTCTAAATTTAGTTTTGCAGCGTGAAACTTTTCTGGATTCCCGTGTTGTGCATTATTACAGCATCTAGTGGTTGGGTCCAGAATTCTGCATAAAATCTTTTGTTTTGTCCTTCTCTTTTTTTTTTTTTTTTTGCTGTTGGTGGACATCGACGCACATCCATTGGTGCCCCCTTGTGACGTTGTCGTGCTTCCTCCAGAAACTCCCAACTTTGGTCTCCATCTTGAGATTCTTTTTTTCTGAATTTAAGAAGGTAACTGGGCAGATTTTGAGGGTAGGCAAACAATTTCCTCAACGGTTTCGTAGAATTCACATACAGAGGACTCCCTGTACAGAGTAATGGAGAGAACACCTTTTCAGTTATGCAAAAACTGCCACCACAAATTTGCACACAAAGATAAATATCCAGTCCACAATTTTTGCCTGCCTGTTGGTCATTGCAGTGAAGACTGAAATGCCTGTTCAGTGTTCACACCGATGGACCTCAGGGTAAGAGAGAGGCAGAGGCAAGCCTAGAACACCATGTAGGGACAACACCCTCCCCTCCTCCCTTCATCGAGACTTGAACCTCTCAAGCGACGAGGAGAAAACATTGTTGAAAGACCCGAAGGGGAAATGGAGGTCGACATACCGATCACTGAGGTCGAGACCCAAGGGCCCAAGAAGACATCTAGAACCAAGGTAAGAGAACCATCGTTCTCTCAAATCTTACCCGAGTCGCGAAAATCTGACTCACAAACCTCAAAGGGAGCCTCAGCATTGAAGCACTCAATGCCTGCAGTCGTGACCCAGAACAAGAACCCTTTGATACTTGTGAAAGGGAGACCCCAGGGAGCAGGACGCCTGAAAAGGCCAACTCGTCAAAGGACACATGAGAGAAGGATGCATCGATGTTCAAACCTGAAAGGTCCAGAAGAGACCATCACAGTTTGCCGAACAATTAGTCTACGAAAGACTCATAGTTGAAGAGGAAGAAGAGCGATCATCTTAATGCCTAACAATGGGCTGTTGAGATCGAAAGAAATAAAAGGCATCTCTAAGCCAAAATGGTGGTCCTGTTCCAGAAACGCAAAGACTTCAACAAAAGTCTGAATCCCAAGAAAATCTTCAACATCAAAAGATCAGGGGGAGGGAAGCTTCAAAGATATTGAGAAACCTCTAACTTCTTAACCTTAGGAAGTACTGGAGGAAGAAAACCTCTATGAAGAGGAAGAAGAACAGGTTTCAGGGCTATATTGTGGTTAAGAGGCGTCTGAAGACACTGAAATATAATGGCAAGACTTAGCACAGACTCACCAGAAGAAGGGAGTAGACAGTTACCCATCAATGCCATCCCTGCTAGATGACCTAGGCATCTACAACCAGATGATAACGGCAGAAGACAGATATGGGGTTCAACTAGAAGAAGAGAAACCTCAAGCCTGTATCCTGTTGAAGATTCTTCTGCCCACACTATCAAATTCTAGAGCTACCAAGTGTCTTGGACCAGGAGAAGGAGTGCTTTAAAGAGCCTGCCACATGTTGAGTCACCCATCGCCCCAAGAGCAGAGAAAAAATATAAGTATTCATCCAAAGATACGGACTACATAAGGGGTATCATGCCAGTACACTCAATTAGTACATCTAAAGCGAGGAAGAGGGCTAATGTTCCAGCTACCTCAGGACCTCCTCCTGACAAGAAGAGTAAAGTAAAAGAATAGACCTCATGGAGCGAAACCTCGAAGTACTGCAAATCAGTGATGTATCACGAATTTGCACGCACTACTGGGCAGCTTTCAATCTGGGACATTCAATCAGACATAACAATTGTGGCAAGGAGGCAGAAAAGCTACTCAATAACCGCAGACTTGGCAATTTCAACAAGAAAACAGTCCTTTTGAGGTCGAACACGCAGAAGAGGACAGCCACAAAGGGAAGGGGCATCACCTGCAAATAAGTGACTTATCAACAGTCTAACACTCTCTTATAACAGGGAGAGAAAGGATACAAGACCACCGACTCCTACACATAACATTGGATGCAGAATACAAAATTTCCGTCAGTAGTGGAGGAAGATCACTTCAGACATATCGATTCTAAACTTAATACAGTATGGATGTTGCATAAAACTAGACTAGACAGGACACCTCCGTGCAGTGGACCAAGAAGGTAGGTTCATTCAAAGGAGAAAACCTCCCCTCTATTAAAGGAGGTAGAGGAAATGTTGGCAAAGGATGCAATAGAAACAGTACCAAAAGTAGCAATCGACAAAGGAAACTACTCAAGAAATGTTCTGATCCCAAAGGCAGATAGCACACTACAGCCAATTCTATACCTACGGTTTCAAAACAAATTTATCAAAACTCAGAAATTCAAGATGATTATCCAACAGGAGATCTTACTACAACTACAGATAGGGGATTACATGGCAGCAATACACTTAAGACTCCTGTTTACACATCCCAATGCATGAAGATCACAAAAAATACCTCAGATTTGTGGTAGACAAAAACACTACCAGTTCAAGGTACTAGCCTTAGGAATCAAATCCGCACCAAGAATATTTGCAAAGTGCCTAGCAGGAGTTGCAGCACACCTATGGTGATCAGGCATATACGCTTACCCCTACCTAGACAACTGACTGGTAAGAGCAAATTCACACAAGAAGTGCAAAGAGCGCATATAGCAAGTAATGAGCACTCTATACAGGCTGGGGTTCTCACTAAACCTGGAGAAATCCTTTTGTAGAACCAGAAAAAGTTAAAATGTTTCTGGGGGCATGGATCAATTCTGTCCAAGAGAAAGTGTATCCCAGTGAAAAGAGAACAGAATCACTATTGAAGCAAACACAGCTGTACCGGAAGGGGCAAGCTCTGACATTGAAGACCTTGAGGAAGTTGCTAGGAATGATGGCTTCCTGCAGCCCTTTGATTCCAAATGCAACACTCCACATGAGACCAGTTCAGGAATGGTTGCAAAATGAATGGTCACAGGCAACAGGGAGTGGGAAGATCTAGTGGTTGTCACGCAAAAGATAGAGGAGGAGATAGTGTGGTGGAACAGATCACATATACCACAAGGGAGAACATTTGCTCAACCAACTCCTTTAATGACCATTACAACAGACTCCTCTTATATGGGATAGGAAGTTCACATGAACAATCTCAAGCTGTGGGGCATCTGGAAGGCACAAGATGCTATACAACATATCGACCTCCTGGAACTAAAAATGGTATTCCTAGCCTTAAAAGCCTTTCAGAAAGTTGAAGGGGCATACGATATTGACCCAAACAAACAATACAACCACCATGTTCTGCATCAAAAAGCGAGGAGTGGGGAGGGGGGGTGGGGGGGCTGGGCTTGGGTTAGAACAATTCCTGCCACTGTCTACATTAGCACAAGAGCTATGGAAAAGGATAATTCAGAGGAAGATAGAAATTCTAGCAGCCCATCTATGGGGGAAAATCTGCCAAAGCTCTTCCCCCAATACCACTACTACACAGGGTGAACAGCAAATACAAGAACAGCAGGATGACCCTGATACTAATTGCTCCTCAATGGCTGAGACAATCCTTGTTCTCGAGCTGATAGCACTATCTCAGGGAAAATTCACAGATTACCAAACCGGCAAGATCTGCTGTCAATGTAAGAAGAAAGCTACACAGAGAACCAGAGTATTTAAGCCTGACAACATGGCTCCTGAAGACCTAGAATCTGGATACCTAAAGCTATCAGAGAATACGATGGCTGTCATACGAGAGACAAGAAAGCCAACAACAAAAAGGTGCTATATGGCTAAAATGGAAAATATATTCTCTCTGATGTCTTGAAGAAGAATTATTAAAGCAAAAGACAAAAGAAAGGATGATGCTAAAGTGTTTAACACATCTCCTAGACTGCAAACTGACATGCATCTTTAAAGGTTCATTTAGCAGCAATAGTGAAATACTCAAGGGGCCGCATTGGGAGGAGTGTCATCACAGCACCTGTGGTAAAGAGGTTCCTTGAAGGAGCAAAGAGAATTGCACCACCAAAAAAAGATACCTGCACCCACATGGAATTTGAATGTTGTGCTCGCACATCTGATGAAGGCACCTTTCGAACTTTACACAAGGCAATATTGCAAAGGCTTACTCTAAAAACTGCCTTTATAGTGGCCATAACTTCACTACGCAAGGTCAGTGAGTTACTGGCGCTCACATTATTTACAATAGCCATATTTTCAAGTAAACTAGAACAGAATTGTCATGAGAACTGACCCGCAGTTCATGCCTAAAATATCACACTTCCACATGAAACTAAGTATTCAAATACCATGTTTCTTTCAAAAACAAAAAGCGCACACAGAAAGGACATTACACACATTAGATGCCAGAAGAGCTGTAATGTATAATATTGAAAGAACAAACCCAGACAGGAAAACAGCTATTCATTTAATTTGCAATCAGTTTTCTAGGAAGACCAGTAAGCGAAACCTTATTGCAGGATGGATAGCACAAACTATTAAGTTGTGCCACAAGAATGCAGGAGAAATTTTACTTTTGGCACCTGGGGCACATTCAACAAGAAAGAAAGAAGCAACTATTGCTTTTCTATTAAATACACCATTTCGAGACATTTGTATGTCAGCAACATGGTCATCAGTGCACACGTTCACAAAATACTATTGTGTGGATCTACAGATGAACAAAGAAGCACAAGTGGGACAAAAGGTCTTACAACATCTATTTTCTAATCAATGCTCATCTGCAACCTAACTACCACAGAAGTAGCAAACTACTACGAAGTCCATGCACAGCATGTGAATCCAGAAAAGATTCATGCTGCAAAACGCATTGTTTCTTACCTGTCTATGTAGCTTTGCAGCTTGAAGTATCTTCTGGATTCACAAACAAACCCACCCACCACCACCACCAAGAAGATGACAGAAGGGAACAACATACAGGAGGGAAAAAGAAAGAATCTGAAGATGGTGACCAAAAGTGGCAACTTCTGTAGGAAGATTGACCACATCACAACGGGTCACCAAATAGAGGTGCGTGGACGCCCACCAACAGCAAAAAAAGCAAAGAGGACTAAAGATTTTATGGAGATTTCTGGACCCAACCACTAGATGGCGGAATAATGCAGAGCATATGAATGCAGAAAATTCTTCATGCTGCAAAACTACACTGACCGGTAAAAAATGATGTTATTGACTCTTGTGTGTCTGTCTATTTTTACTTCTATTGTATTTCTCCCCCCTCCTTTTTGGACCTGAATTCGTCTCTTCTACTGTGTACAATCCAGTAATAAGTGTTACATTTTCCAGGAAAATCTCTTGACAAAATATTAGCAGAGAAACATACTCAGAAAATATTGGCTTTGTAGATTTGTTTAAGCTCAAATATAGGTTTCCTAAAATGTAATACTTGTTAAAAAGTAGCAGCAGTTCCTGAAATGATACTCAACTCTTCTTCAATGATGTGAAAACATCTTTTCCAAGTGTGAATGTCTGGACATTTGCACTCAATTTGCAGAGTCCCTTGTCTCATACAGTGAGTGAGGCTGCCAGACCCAAATTGTCTCCGGGAAGTAAAACATGGCTGTGCATTGCAATGTGGTGAGCCAAAAGGAAAGTAATTGTGGAATGAGATGATGTGGGAGCTGCAAATCATCTTACCTGTTACAGCAGAAACCTTATCTCATGAACACACTAATCCCAGGACAGTGCAATTATTTTTCAATAAAGCAAGTATGTGTGAATTATAGGTCTGGGCTGAAAAAGTGCTGTTGTCCCATAAGTTGCCAGTTGGATGTAGGAGCCAGGAATAATGGATAAAAATGGCCATAAAATGCTTCACACTTCTGTAAAGATTCCCTAATATCAAGTGAAGCCATGCACCATTTGGAGCACTTGAGGTTTCTTGATTCCTCCTTGCCGGTGCCGTTACAAAAATATCAAGCAACATTCGGGCCTGGTGTGGATTGGCTAGAGCCCAAAAGCCTTTTCAGAATTAGTCCTGGCAATTTCGGCAAGTGAAGGAGAAATCATGCTTACTGGATACTTGTCTCCTTAAGATGTTCAGGTAGATTGCTGATCTAGATCCCCAACACCTCAGAGCTATTCTGGGTTTATGCATCATAGCACCAGACGTTATTTGAAGGATCCAGAAATAATTTTACCACCAACAATCTGCTCTTCCTCCCTACTCTGTAAAAATCTGTCTTAATATTTT
The DNA here is from genome assembly GCF_964261635.1 of Lissotriton helveticus. Lineage (NCBI taxonomy): Eukaryota > Metazoa > Chordata > Amphibia > Caudata > Salamandridae > Lissotriton > Lissotriton helveticus. Next base: position 680,530,087 of record NC_136072.1, on the reverse strand, counting down.
ATTCATGTCGCAGTCTTGCAGTGACTTTAATGGTTAAAACCTTCTTAGATAAGAAGTCCCTTGTGCTGAAGTCTTAATTGGTGCTCTCTCAGCCTCCAGGAAGCTCTGCTTTTGGCATGGCCCCAACATCAAGTTAAATCTCCAGCCTTCTGTTGTATTACATCTCTTGTGGATGGAAGCCTGTCTCTTCACCAGTGCCCACTCATCACATAGGATGCTCGGTCAACTATATATTGAAAAGAATAGGTCCTGCTTGTTTCTCACAAATATTATTTAAGCTTGGGGGCGTGGCTACGGCGCAACACGGAATGGCTGCCTCGTAAGGGAGCTCCGTGAGCCGGAAACATTCACCGGGCTAATACCATCCTAATCCCCCCGACGGGGGCTCACACTCGCTTCTGGGGGACCGCGGAGAGCTCAGGCATGTCTTGGTGACCCACGGGCGGACCAGCTGCCGCGCTTGTGCCCCGAAGCTCCCGAAGAGACCTGACGGCCGCGGTGAAACAAGATGGCGGCTTCGCGACCGCTCCAGTGAGAGCGTTTGAAAGACGAGCTGAACCCAGGCAACGGAGTGAACGGTGCTGGAGAGCGGGAGCGGAGCAGTCTGATCGCCCAGTGGAGCTTGCTTGGCAGCGAGTTGAACCTACACGAGAGGAGCGGATCTGTGTTTGTCCCTGGGAGGCGCCCGGGCGGGAGTGCTGTCAGGAGCTGACTCGGCTTGTGGGAGAGACAGATGACCGGAAGATTCCTGCTCGAATTGCCGGTGTCCTGGGGCGGTGGAGCGACGGAACATTGTGCCAACCGGTGAGTGGGGGCTCTGTGAGAGGTCGAGCCTTTGGGGGCTGGCCGCGTGGGGCTCGCGGAGCGCACACAGCAGCAGGTGTGGCCTGCGGGACCTGTGCGGGCGGCCTGGGCGGGTTTGGGCCGAAGCGCAGCCACTCGCGGTGCCCTGTTGGTCTGCGCGTTGCCTGGGGTCTCTGCGGAGCACTGCTCGCGAGTCTGCACAAGGCGCTCCTCGGGACCTCGGTAACCTGAGGGCGAGTGTGCGGCCGGGGCGGGTGTTCTGTGGTGGCCGCGGGCGGCGGGGGGCTGGTGAGGCGCGGCGCACACCACCAGATTGCGGCGACATAAGAGCTCGGAGCTGCTGATAGGCCTGTGGCCCAGGCGACCGCCTACTGGACGGAGCGGAGAGGCAGTAGAGAGGCCCCCCTGGTTTGGTGGGCGTGCGGTGCTGAAGGAGGCCATCTGCTACACGTGGCTGCTGTGCAGGTAGTTACACTGCCCGGACCCCCCGCCTTAGTGTGGCTGTCGGCATCTGGCCTGACCACGGTAGAGGAGACGATGGGCAAGACCGAACCGCGACAAGCCAAGCTGGCGTTTGAGGCCAAGAGGCAGACGCGTCTGGCAGAGGAAACGCAGGGACAGGGTGCCACTGGGGGGGCATCCTCTGTGCAGGATGGTGCAGATGACGACACTCGTACTATCCTCCTTGAACTGCGAGCTGGGATGAAGACGATTGATAGCAAGATAGGTGCCTTAGCCACAGGGTTGGATATTGTGAAAAAGAAGGTAGACAGACATGAAAAGCGCCTAGACGTCCTGGAAAACAGGGTGTCGATGATCATGACTCCCAGGCCGAGGCGCGCACACAACTGTTATAAATGGAAAAGGTCCTAGAGGTGATAAGTGCGAAGAATGAGGACTTAGAAGCGCGCTCTAGGCGTAATAATGTGCGTATCCTGGGCCTTTCGGAGACAACGCCGATCAACAAGATGGAGACCTTCATCGACGGTATGCTCCGCGAACTTTTTGGACCTGCCCTGTCCAATGTGATGATTGTGGAGAGAGCTCACCGGTCGCTGGGGCCCAAACCAAAGCCGGGCGCCCCGCCTCGTCCAATAATTGCAAGAATTCTTAACTATGCTGATCGTGACTCGATCCTTCGGGAGGCCAGGGCGAAAGCACCGGTGCAATATAAAGGCGACACCCTCTCCTTTTTCCCTGATTACACCCCGGCAGTCCAATCTGCGAGGCGCGAATTCGTCCCTGTGAAGAAACTACTCCGCGAGGCAGCGGTGCCTTATGCCATGCTATATCCCGCGAAAGTGAAAGTGACGCCCGAAGAACAGCATCATTTTTTCACTGACGCGAAATCGGCATTGAAATTCACGAAGCACATTTCCAAAGGTAAACCACGTGATCAACAGCCAGCGCCGGAGCGGCAGGAGTCGGGCCTGGAAGATGCGGACTAAGTAGCTGCTCCGTGCACTGTTGGGCCTTGCTTTCATAACTGCGGTGCTGAGTGACCATTCCATAAGTGATTGCCCCCCGAACTTGTGGCCGCGGGCTGCAGAGGGGGTGACGGGGCGAGAGGCGCTGATATAAGTTTATAGCTCTCCGTGGTGCACAGGAGGGAACTATGTACTCTCATGGAGTGACTAACACTGGAGTCCCCGAGGTTCGACCATGAGACCAATTCCGGCGACCGCACCTCGGTGCGGATTCACGCAGCTGTGCCTCTTCCCCCAATGGGTATCACCCACGTAGCTGTAGATTTGGGAGGGGCGGGGGGGGGCTGGTCTCGACCTGATTGGGAGGTTGGAGTGGGAGGTGGGCTGAGGGGGGGTGGTTTGTTACAGTTGATGATTGTATACTTTTCTTTTTTTTTTGTCCGCGCATGTCTCGATCATCGATATATGAAGTAATGCTAGTGTTGTGTAACATCTTGACTTGCCAGTTCTTGGGGGGGGGGGGGGGGGGGGTGCTGCAGAGTCGTCCCTATTGACATCCATTACTAGTGTTCCTGTCCTAACGTGATGTCTGCCGATTGTGCTTGTATGACTTGGAATGTGCGAGGGCTCAACTCCCCCAAAAAGGGTCGCCAGGTGGCAGCTTACTTGACAAGGCATGGCATACAGGTGGCACTGTTGCAGGAGACACCCTTGGCCTCGAATTCGATTCATGGGGCACTGGGCAGATGGGGGGCTTCCAATTTGCTGCATCTTATTCCTCATATGCGCGGGGTGTGATGGTCCTGGTGAGAAGGAGGTCTGATTTCAAGGTGGTGCACACGTATGCGGATGATGAGGGCAGATGCACGATGGTATGTGGGACGCTCAATGGCACGCTTCTAGTGTTTGTGAACATGTATGGTCCCATAGTGGATGACCTGACCTGCGTGGCCAGGATATGTGCGCAGCTGCGTGAATTGCCGGAGGCACCTATAATATGGGGCGGCGACTTAAACACGTATCTCAATCCACAACTAGATAAATCCAAACCGGACACACATCGCACCCCGAAGGTCGCCTCAAGCATATTGCGCGCTATGGCAGAGTTTAGTCTGCAAGATGTGTGGAGGGTGAGAAATCCAGACAAACAGGAGGGCACGCATGCAACACCGATGCATGGCAGCTGGTCCAGACTGGATTACTGGCTGGTGGGGGAAGACATACTAGAGCGGGTGAGTGAGGTGGTGACTCTGGCACGCACACTGTCTGATTACAACCCAGTGCGACTGTCCTTGAGGAGCACAGGCGAGGCCCGTCGCCCTTTTACTTGGTGGCTACGACCTGAAGCGCTCCTAGACCCACTCTATGACAAAACCATACATGACGCGATAGTACAGTATTTTGAACTAAATACGGGAACAGTGGACCACGTGGCTACGTTGTGGGAGGCCTTTAAGGTCACTATCAGAGGGACCTGTATAGGTACATCGGTGGGCATTCTGCGGGACATACGGGCGAGACTACAGAGGCTGGAGTCTGATCTCGGCGCTCTGGAACATGATTATGCCCAGCAGCCGGATCTGGACACGCTAGCTAAAATCGCGGAACTAATTACGGAATATAAGGAACAAGCGGAGGCGGAGATCAAATATGTAACGCGCAGGCATGTAGCCAGGAGTTATGGTGAGGCTGGCCGTCCGGGAAGAACGCTTGCGGTCTAAGATAAAAACGCGACTGGAGCAGCACCGGCTTGACCGACTAGTGGATGACGTAGGCGGTGAGCATTACACCCCAGAGGCCATCACGGAACAATTCCGTCGATTTTACTCTGCTCTATATGGCGCACGCGCTGCGCCAAGCACTGAGGAATTCAATACATATTTTGATGGTATAGCGTGTGCATGGTTATCAGACGCACACAGCCAATACTTGTGTCTCCCTATTGATGTGCAAGATGTTAAGCAGGCGATAGCGGCACTAGCCAATGGAAAAGCACCGGGCCCGGACGGACTCCCGGTCGAGTTTTATAAAACATATGCTGACCTCCTGGTGACACGTCTTTTGGAGGTCTATGCAGAGGCACATGAGACGGGGAGACTCCCACCGTCACTGCGTGAGGCACTCATCATCACGCTTCTTAAAAAAGATAAGCCCCCGGAGCAGTGTGAATCCTATTGCCCGCTGTCCCTGATTAACATAGATGCAAAGATCCTGGTGAAAATTATAGCCACTAAACTACAGCCCTTGACGCATGGACTGGTCTTACCGGACCAATCGGGCTTTATACCTGAGCGGTCCACATCGCACAATCTGCGCACTCTCTTCTTTATGTTCCATGTGTTAGAGCCCTCGCTGGAGGCCGCGGCGGTTACCCCATCTATTTCTCCAATGGATAACAGTTCTGTATACAGCACCATCAGCCAGGGTGAGGGTTGGCGGCTTGACGTCTGAACCATTGATAATTGGGCGAGGCACCCGGCAGGGCTGCCCGCTCTCGCCCATGCTGTTTGCGATTGTCCTGGAACCGCTCGCATGCGTGATCAGACAGAGGCATAGGGAGACGGCGCTCAATTTCGATAACCGACCAGTTTCAATCTCCCTTTATGCAGACGACATGGTGCTCTATGTGCGTGAACCGTCCCGATTTTTGCTTCAATTGCTACGGGAGCTTGTGAGGTTTGGAGGTCTGTCTGGTCTCCAGATAAACTGGGGCAAATCGTTCATAATTCCGCTCACGGCAAGGACTAGCTGCCCGGTTCTTGAGTATCCGCTCGTGTGGTCGGCTGACCCGATCAAGTAATTAGGTGTCTGGGTACACCGTGATCCGACGACAGTTGTACGGGACAACTATGGCAAGGCCTGCGTAATCTTGAGAGTATGATTGAGAGTTGGCTATTGTTGGCGGATCGCATAGCCCTCATCAAAATGGTAGTCTTGCCCCGCTTTTTAGGTTTTGACTAGCGAGCTGCGCACTGCGCAGCTGCAGGGAAAACATTATGAGAAGAGTAGAGTGGCTTTGGTCCCGCCTCTGTTTCCATTGGCTAGCTCCATAAATGGAGGCTAGCCATTGGAACAGACATCTGCTGGTCATCCTGAGAGCAGATTCGGGGGCGTTCCGGCCATTTTTACTCCTCCTGCCCCTTTCGAAATAGTCATGCGGCGGTGGGCGTGTGCAATTTTTTTTTTTGGTCTCACCATGTTTTCTTCATTTACACCGTGTCTTTCGCATGGGTGGGCTGTGCACTGAGGCCGCTGATCAGGTAAGCAGCATTTTTTATTAATAGTTTTGTTTTTATCCCGTTCCCGACCCCCCCTCCCGCTCTCCGTGTGCCCGTTCCCGCCCCTGCCCCCCTCCCGCTCTCTGTGTGCCCGTTCCCGCACCACTTGTAAATGCTTGTTTACAGTGTGCGCAGCCACTAAGTCTCCAGTTCTGGGACTAAGACAAGGGAGGCCGTGGGACTGACCGGGAGTATGGCAGTGCGAGATGCAAGAGGTACCCAGAGAGAGGGGGGCGATGGTAACACACATTCAGAGTCACACTTTAATTTCCGCCGCAGCCCGGAGCCCATTACCTCATAGCAGGAGATGGGAAAGAACAGGGGACGGAGACCCCTAGAATGTGACAGCAGACAAGAAAACACAGGTCCCGTGTCATTGACACGCCGGCCGCTTACTCTCAACCCAGCCCAGCCTCCAGTTTTACACATACCCGATACCCCACACTCCTACCCCTTCCTCCCAGCCTCCCTTTCAGACTTCATTTCATTCATTCAGGGTTGTTAATTCCATGTTTCCTCTTGGGATACCCAACGCAGTCTCGCTCTACTAATTGCTGTGTTTATATAGCATGCAGTATCCATCCAGGAATGTCTAGGCGCTTCACTAAATGTACACACACCAAGACTGATAGCGGCAGCAGACATGGTCACAGTACAACCCTCCGAGGGCAATGAACGGCCGAGCCCATCATGCAGGATTCCTATCCGTAGCACAGTGGTTACACCTAGATCGCTGCTGCGTGATCGTTAACCCCCTGAGCTGTCTCCGGAGCTCAGTGGACGGCCAAGTTAAGGTCAAGTCAGGGGCAGTGTATCCGGGTTACAGGCGAGCCAGAACACATCTTCTCCGCTCTCCCGAGGCGTGAAGTGGCCTGAGACACCCTAGGCCTGGCTCGGCGCTCAGGGGGCCCCCCAGAACACGCGTGCCCCACTCTTCCGCAGGCGTGCTGCCGTTTGAGGGAGCCCGAGCTGGTCTAGTGCTTAGAGGTCTCCAGTACTTATATACCCCAGGGGGCTGCCGTCTGAGACAGCAGAGAGATGGCCTAGTGCTTAGGGGATCTCCAGTACACACGTACCCCACTCCTCTGAGGGGTACTGGTGAGTGAGACAGCCCAGCCCCGGCACGGCGCTTAGGGAAAGCCCAGCACACATGTAGCCCACTCTTTGAAGGGTGCTGCTGTCTTTGGCAGTCAAGAGCTGGCCCAGGGCGCTGCGGGGCCCCTTGGCACATGTACCCCACTCTTCATTGCAGCCCCTTTCACACTTGTTTGTTGCCTGTACAATCCCTTGTACACCTGATGTTACACAAAGAGCTTCTCCCACCCAAACCAACCCATTATCTACACACTCCCTCTCAGACTTCTTGCTGTGTACAACCCTTTTCACACTCCTCTTTTATCTGCGCAATCCCTCCTACATCATCATCTCTCTCCCCAGTCTGTCACCTTTGAAGTCCTTTTTACACCTGTTGGTTACCTATGCGGTCGGTTCATCTCTAACAACAGTGTATAACTTGCACAGGGGGGTTCGCAGTGTGTGGAGGGCTCTGTGTGGGTGTGTGGGGGGCTCTGTGTGGGTGTGTGGGGGGCTCTGTGTGGGTGTGTGGGGGGCTCTGTGTGGGTGTGTGGGGGGGGCTCTGTGTGGGTGTGTGGGGGGGCTCTGTGTGGGTGTGTGGGGGGGGCTCTGTGTGGGTGTGTGGGGGGGCTCTGTGTGGGTGTGTGGGGGGGCTCTGTGTGGGTGTGTGGAGGGGCTCTGTGTGGGTGTGTGGAGGGCTCTGTGTGGGTGTGTGGGGGGCTCTGTGTGGGTGTGTGGGGGGCTCTGTCTGGGTGTGTGGAGGGCTCTGTCTGGGTGTGTGGGGGGGCTCGCAGTGTGTGTGAGGGCTCTGTGTGGGTGTGTGTGTGGGGGGGCTCTGTGTGGGGGGGCTCTCTGTGGGTGTGTGGCATTTGCGAGAGATTAAGCTATTGGCATTGTAAATGACAATGCCATTTATTTATCGGTTTTCAAAAAGAAAACATAAATAAAAAAATTGTCATTGACAATGCCAATAGCTCTAACTTTTCCAAAGACAAAACCGTTGCATTGTAAATGCTTGTTATACTTGTTTGTAAACATACCAATAGTGTTGAATCTATCCTTCTTCAAGACTCTGCGGGGACACCTGCTTCGTTTGGTCTGGGGTGGTAAGACTGCGAGGGTTAAATGGTCTACCCTCACGCTGGGGTATGAACGCGGCGGCTTTGCAGTACCGGATTTTTATGTCTATTACTTGAGCGCACAAGCTCAATACCTATATTATTGGTACAGGCCGCATGCTTTGATGCCTCATGTGACTGTAGAGCAGGGAGATGCGGCCCCCGGTCCCATTGCATAGCGTAATCACACACAGCTCCCGAGGTACTCCTAAATCGGAGATAAACTCAATCGACGCAACGATATCCGCATGGCAGCGTATAGGACGACTGGCGCGGAAACTCCCGCTCTATGCGCAGGACCTACGGCTGGAGTGGCATGGGCGACTGTCGGTCACCGGCGAGGGCCCATCCATGAGAGTGCTTGTCATGTATTCCTATAGGTTCTGAATCGATCCCCCTATTCCTGACCCTATCCTAGTTAAACAAACCAACAAGTTAACTAGCAGTCAGCCCATGAGGCAGAAAACCCCCATGATGCAGATACCGTTATCTGACGCAGTCACACTACGGCACAGGAACGTGTTATCTGATTAGGTCATAACGCTTGCGATCTAATTAGACAAGCGATATTCCTCCAGCCCCTGATAAGGCATACGGAGTTCTCATAACAAATCAAACCTATGACAACCTGGGCAAAACCCTGCGGCCATTGTTTTGATTTCACAGAGAACTTCAGTAAAAGAATGTGCTAACGAGCAAGTCGTATGACATCCTTATTGACGTATCTATGTCCATCCTTACGTCAATCTCGGCACCTTAAAGGTATAAATATTACCGATCTTGCCCTATGCAAACACACGCGTGGTGACGAGACGGAGCAGCCATACTTGCCGAAGCCAAGAGCAGAGCAGACCCCGCTGGCAGCAGCCCCGCCTTCCTGACGCGCTGAGAACGAGACGCGCTGATTTCTCCTGCCGAGAATTCCAGCCCCGGCGTTTCTGGGCAGCGCTCGCAGGCAGCCTGGAATATCGAGACCAGAGAGAGAGATACCATCCCTCATTCATCCTAACTTCCAGGTACAGAACTGAATAACCCCTCACAGAGAATTCTTTAGTTATTCACTTGGCAAAAACAAACTTAACTTAAACTGTAACTTTCTATTCCCGCCCTCGTATTAGGCTTAGGTCAGGTACACGGGGTAGGCGTATTTAGAAACACCAGTTGAGTACGTTTAGTCAAATGTATATATGTGTATGTAATATATTTTATTCATTTTAAAACATCATATGGCTTAGAAACCATATCAATGTTTTTACAGTATTATTTTATACTATTGCTTTTAATGTATGCACTTTACTTAACTATAAGTATTGCAATAATATCGATCCATTTCTCTTGTATGAGAAAAGAGACTGATCAATAAATAACACCTTTTTATTGAACACGCCCGTCTCTTCCTTTTCTCTACATTCTGATGAGACTAAGAATGCACGTACTGACTGAGTAAAATAAATTGCCTTTTGTTCACACGACTCTCGAGATTTACTCTTGATTAGGGGAGAGCAAAGTTGTCATGTTCTATGGTTGTCAGAAACTAAATCCCTTCTTGTCTAATCAGGGAAGTTAAGTCCTCCTTGAACATTCGAGAAAGTTTCTAGTGAACTCTGAGCTAAGCTGGCAAACCCAAAACTTTAAGTCTAGTATCGACAGTAGTAGACCTAGTTAACGTCTGGCCTAGGCCTTTACTGCTGTAGGTATTATTCCAATGCGCAGAGCCTATTGGGATGATAGGAACTACACTACATGGCGCCCAACGCGTTTGGAAAGGGCGATAAAACTAACGTAAGACATTTAGAGTAACTCAGTCGTGCTTTCTCACTCAGACCCCTTTTCCCAAATACTCCAAAGACGTCTGGAGTGGGTGAAAGGTTATATCCGCCAGACCTCGCAGGAGGGAACTCCTATGTATGGTTCTTGGTATAAGTCAACGTTGAAGGATAAACAGTTCCAAAATATTGTGCATCTAATCTTTGTTTCCATAAGAAACCTGATCTGCAAACAAAAGATATAACCTTCAGGACAGTAAAATGTCAGACAATGAAGAAGAAAGAGAGGCAGTTAGATTAGCAGCTGAACTCGCAGCGGCTGATGCTGCAGCACTAGATGCGGACGGGGATATAATACTCATCCCGGTCATCAAAAGGAGATCTATAACCCTAAAACTTATAGAAAATGGACTGACACCCAGAGGTGGCACAGTCATATTCGTAATTGAGGCACACGAATATCGGCAGACAGAGGTATACTATTCATGGATACATTTTCCAGCAGCAAATGCTGTAACAAAGTACTTCCACTATTACAAAATAGAGGAACCTCCTAATGAGTACACTCCTTTCGAGGAGGTGGAAGTACCACTCAAATTCCAAGAGCATTTGCTCTTATTTGATGGCGCCCTAAAACATAACAATCACATCACCAGGCTCGGTCCTTTAGGTAGACCAGGAGCAACGTGGCCGGTCCTAGCCGGATACACACCACATCCAGACATCAATGGGATGTCTGTAGCAGAGCTGTTAACACAGCTAAAACAATTAATAAAAATTCATAGACAATTAGTTCAGTATGTGATGCGGACTTCAACAATTCAGCCAGCGATTAAACTTCCACAGCTGACCCCTCACCAGGGGAACACAAATAAAATTACACCACAGAACATCCAATCCTGCCTAGGTAAAGTACCGGCTAAACGGGAACAAATACCATTCTGGTTGGCACAGAAAATTACCCAAATAGAGGCGGTGTTTCCTGACACCACCCCGCTAGAAAAGCACAGGATTCTGACTATCTGTCTCCCAATGGGAATCGCACCACACATTGAGGACTGTGATACTTGGGGTACAGTCTTTGCTTCCATCTACACAAAAACGCACGGTGTTCCATCCATTTCGGTAATACCAGATGTGCTAAAACAAATTCAAGATGAATATGGTCCTGAACCCGCTTTAACTCTTGGTATGAAATTACTGAAAGACTTCAAGCAGGTCTCGGCTATATTATTAGCCAACATAAAAGGTGAAGCAGCAAACGTGGCGATCCACCAGAGGTTAAAAGAGACAGATATAGCAGACCAACCAGCTGAAATTGCCAGAATCATAGAAAAATCCTATGAGGAACTAGGCAGAGATAGTTTAGGTGGAATACCAGTAAAACCACAACTGACTGAAAGTCCAGAAAAAATATTTTTTAATAATAATTCACCAAAAAAGAACTGGCATGGAAACAAACAATCCAATCCTAAAGAAAAGAAATTCCAGTCCAGAGGAAGGTCTCCTAGGCGAAGAGAAAAATCTCCGAACCAAAGACACAGGTCACCCCAGAGTGACCCCTCTGGGAAAAGATATAACCTTAGAAATAGGGATAATATAAAAAAGCCTGATAGATATCAAGACATTGATACACGTCCCTCTCAATCTTTTCAGACTTCCTCGCTGAAATCGGAAAGAAGAGGACGATCAGAACAAAGAGAAGAGCACACCAAGTCCAAAGACAAGGAACCTGCTCAGCTAAAAAAGAAATTACAATTTCCAAAAAAGAAGGTAGCCAGTATCAAGGTAGTTAACAATGCCGAGAATACTGAGGACACAACTGAAAAACGGAGAATGGGCTCAGACAATGCTAGACAGCGCAGCAGAAGTGAGCATAGCTCGCAAAGTCCTTATGAATCATCTGGAGACAGTGGACACGAATGAATATCTTCAAGTGGAAACTGCGGACACCAGAGTTAGCAAACCTCACAAAATATACGAAATAACATTGCGTATAGAGGGGGATAAGACTAGGAAAATAAGGGGACTATTTTGGGATAATCTCTCCAAGGGCTATGACATCCTTCTAGCTGAAAAAGACTGGCCACCAGAGTTTGTCAGGGAGTGCCCTCATGGCGAAGAAGTAATTATGCCTGCCTTCTCAAATCAAATTCCAATTCATAAAAAATACACACTTGCTAGAAAGTGGGCAGTGGCTCTAGCTCCTGCTTTATATAAAAATCACGTGGGATGGGATGAGGATTCTCCTCCTCACAAAATCCAGTTAAAATCACAACCTACTGCACAAAGGCAGTACCCAATTAAGCAAGAAGCTAAAAAACAGGTAAATGAAATACTAGATCAGCTAGAATACCAGGGGGTGATTGAAACTTGCACCTCACAAATGAACAACCCTTTGTTTCCGGTCTCCAAACCAGACAATTCATATTGTCTAGTTTTGGATTACCGACACCTTAACACATGTTGCAAAACTTTTGCAGTGCAAAACTCACACAGTGCTGCACTAATTAATAACATAGTGCGCAAAAAATACAAAACAACATTAGACATCTCTAATGGATTCTTTTGTCAAAACATAGCACCAGAGAGCAGATATTTAACTGCATTCTCAATAAATGGCACTCAAAAACAATTCTGTCGGTTAGCCCAGGGGTACAAGAACAGCCCGGGAGCATTCTCAGCGAGAGTAACAGAATTACTACAACTATATGATGATGAAGCATTATCTTATGTCGATTACATTTACTTAACAGATGATGACTTGGAGACTCACTTGAAAAGAGTGAACACCATAATACTTGGGTTCGCAGCAGAGGGTTACAAATTCAACTTTAAAAAATCCAGAATTGCCCATCTGAAAGTCCTGTTCTTAGGATATGAATTATCAAGTGAAGGCAAAAGCCTGGCCGACAATTTCCTAGAGAAATGTGCCGTAATCCAAGCACCTAGAACACTAAAAAAACCTACAGTCGATTCTAGGCTTCCTAAATTTCGGAAGAACATACATTGCAAATTACGCAGAAAGGGTCAAACCCCTTTATGATCTGATAAAACCAGATTTTAAAAGATCCAATTGGACTCAAATACACACAGAAATTTTGAGATCCCTACAAACAGACATGCTAATTAAAACAAAATTAGAAACACGTGATAACACACGCAATCTTGTGATTCGAGTCATCCCAGGGAGATGCGGATTCACATACCTGACCTCTAATGAGGGAGAAAAGGTACCAATTGCATTCAAATCACACTTGTACACAGAAGCTGAACAGAAATTCAGCAACAAAGAAAAAATTGTTCATGCAGTTCAAACCGCAATAGCTAGAGAAAAAGATCAAGCTGACGGTAGACATATCACAGTCAGAACAGCAGAATCAGCCTTCGAGGCACTAACAACACCGTGTAATTTACCAACAACAACATTAAATCCAGAATGGATACAATGGGTGAATTCAATCACAACGGACAAAGTATACTACTACTTTGATCCAGAACTAGAAGAATTAAAAAATCTAGAATATGAAGAAACATATCCTCTGCCAATCGACATTCTGCCTTTACGACATTACGCCTGTGTAATCTATACAGACGGACATGCTCAACCCTCCGTTTGGGGAGAACAGGCATACAACCCCACATGTGAGATTACAAAAGAAGTGTGGCGCGGAGGTAAACTAAAACCTCTATTAACAAAGACACACTCAGTAGAAACTAATTCAGAACAACAAACTGAAATATTAGCATTGAAAATGGCGCTAGATAATGCGGATCGCGAATTCCCGACACTTATAGTGTCAGATTCATATTACTGCGTCAAATCATATAACAGCGATTTGCAGACATGGATTCAAAACGGTTACAAAGATGACACAGATGCACCAATAAAGCAAAAACTGCTCTGGGAACAAATAGCTCTTTTACAAAAATAACTACCAAAGACTCACGTGACACACTCACTGAGTCATCAGCGTGATGGCGTTCACGTTGCAGGGAATTCATTGGCTGAAACAGCCGCAGCGGCAGCCACTAAATCGGCTCCCGTAGTTCGAAAAAAGCGTACATTAAAATACATTGACGGTGAAACAGTGCTGGCGGTGAAAACGTCATCAAAAGGCGACTGCTCAGCATTACCGATCAACTATCCACTCAATTATACATACATAATCGATGCAAACTCCGTCCCTTTTGCTCGAATCCCTGGAGTGGGGGATAGAGTGATTCCAAACATGGACAGGAGAAATTTGTTAATCGCAGACGCACACATGGGCGAGGGTCTCAGACACCTCAAACTAAAAAATTCTCTGGAAGAATTACAATCACGGTACTGGTGGCCAGGCATGAGCCTGCGTCATACCATGTTTGTAGAAAACTGCCCAAACTGCAACAGAGATCGCAGTGGGGAGAGAAACAGTTTAATACCTCGTCGTTCTACTCCAGAAAAAATCAGGAGTAAAAAGGAAGGGTTGCGATTAACTTATACAGGCTAGTTCCACTTATAATGTAGATCACCAGCACTCGGCTGACGTCCGGACTGTTATACAAAGATTTGCGAGTCTAAATGGCATATACGCTAAGAGCATGCTACGTTTGACCATTGTTTTCACTCTAGCCCAACAGCCTGAGGGGAAACATGACCAAATGAGCATAGCCCAGCGGGAATCTTCTCACTTCCTTCCTGAGGGTACGGGATGGTGTAAAGAAAAAACCAAGGCATAAAGCAATCTATAGCGGAAAGGATATTAGGTTCGGGAGCTGGGTGGGTCAAACATCTAATAAGTGTCCAACGTAGTCTCAATAACTTGCCAAGAAATTCTCTGAAGGGATTCAGTGCGTACGAATTATTATTTGGAACTAGGATGATGATCTCTGACATTGATAGTCAGACTTCAGTGGTGAAAGAAAAAAGCTTTGATATCAAAGACCTTTTGGCTATTTTGCAGGACTTAAACAAAACAAGAAAAGACCTGAGCAACATAAAGTTGAAACAACAGCCAACAACCACTGAAGAACCACCACCTGTCCCAGCAAGACCTGTCTGGATTCCAAAAGTCGGGGATCTAGTCAGGGAAAAGATCGCGGTAAAGAAGGAATTTGGGCCTTCTTACAGAAAAGCAGTTCCTGTCTTGTCTGTCAACGGGACAAGATCAGTTGTACTACCGCCACTTGCTGGTAAAAAGGAGAACCGAGTTGTATCCATCGACCTGGTAAAACCACAACATGTGGCCGATAACAAACAGTAGGCCAAGTGGACTCCCAATAAGTAGCAGAACACCAAGGTTTGCTACCAGTACAGAGGTTCTAACGAAGAGGCTCATCACATTCGAAACGCCTACAGAAGAACAACAAGGACTATGCAGCAATGCAATAGAACTCAGACCTCTGAAAACCCAAATAAAAACATTTAGCAGAGACACACCAATTTATAATGAAGTACCAAGTGAAAATGCAAGAAACAGAAATCCTGAACCAATTGGAACAATTGACAGAACAGCATCCGGCTACTTCATAAACTTCGATGATTCCTCTGAAGGCTTCAGTGAATCAAAGACACAGCCATCATCAAAAACCTTTAAAGATAAAGCTAAGGAACTTTTGAAACAACTGAAAGAAACATATCTGATTTCCCCATGGATTGAATTTTGGGTGGGTTTTGGTGCATTTATCCTCATACTTTGGCTCATCATGATACTAACATTGGGACGCTTCATTGAGGGAAAATATGCAAAAATGGACACAGCAAGTCAGAAAATCAACTTGATCCTCAAACCACACACATCTTCACACGTCGAGAAAAGAGAACTTTCTTCAGCCAACTTCACAGCCAATCCGATACCTGGTGGGGTAGCCTGGGACAACACTGACTATGAAATTTATGGTCCGGTCGAGATCCTGAAATATCCACACCAAATTAAGATCTCCTTGAGTGATTTTGCAAAACCAAACTCATTTGCTGATGATTGGGACTTCGAAAGCATTAATAATATGATGTCTGACTTAGTAATGTCTGCTAAATTTACCAAACATGATTATTTGCAGGGTTCTACAAATTATGATAGTATGTATTGCTATAACCACTATGCTAACCAGTTTTTACATAGATCTGCACAACCTAGAAATGTTTTAAATTATAATCAATGGGAACATTGTGCAACACCTCCAAAAGGGAGCTCAAGAACCGTTTACGACAAATATTCATATTTTTCAGGTTTTAACACAAGTAATGCTGAAACATTTTATTTTAAATTGTCAAACAAAACAGGGACCAAGACCATGATAACCAACACAAAATTGTTATATTCAGACTCATTCTTTGAAAAAATGAATACTTTTGGATTTGATTATTGGGACAAAAATGTTGAATTGAAAAGTGTTTGGGGTACAAAAGAATGGCAAGTACAGGGTATAGAAGCTTTGTTTAGAGCCTGCATGATCCCAGAACAAATGATATTTTTAAATGACACTGTTCAACAAACCACCTGTCTTGGCCTAGCCAAAATCAAAGATTTAAATAAACCGTCTATTCCAAAGCCAACAATGTTTAGCAATAACTCTGATACAGATGAAGAGATAGACGTAAACCATATATTAAACCAAAACAGAACACATCCTGATTGGAAACAGTGGTTGATCTGGCCCACAGATACTAATAACTGTCAAGACAGATTCCTGAACAAAACACAGGGGTTCAAAATGACCAGGCCAGACCCTAGATATCCTCAAAGACATCACCCAGGGATAATAACAACCTACAGTGTGGGCAAATTATGCCTTCAGTGGCTACAAACTTCCACACTGGCAGAAATTAAGCAACACCTAACTTTACTTACTGATGGTGCTGACTTGCGTGATTTCACTTTGGGACCACGCAAACAGCGTCAAAAGCGTTTCATAGCAGCCTCTGTATATGCAGCATACAATGAGGCCTGGAAGGTTACTCAAATTGAAACAGCAGAGAGAATACGGGAAATTGACTGTATTAATTTGGAAAAATCACTTTCTGTAGTGGACAATGGGTTAATGACTCTGTCCTCCAGAATTTTTTCTTTGGACAGCATTGTGTCTTCAGCAATCGATATATTATCGCAAGACTTACTGTTATTACAACACGGTCAGTCACAATTGCGTTCTATTGTACAGCTTGGCTGGACGTTACAAAATCTGCGTTCAGGCTATGTGCCTTGGCGTTTAATCAACACAACGTCACTATTCCAAATCTTTAACCTTACTGATAGACAAATCAGTATGGCACAAAAGGGTGCTGATTATACAATCTTGAGCATTGAAAAACTCGAAAGATTACCAGTGACAATGTCAGAACGACCTGTCAGTGAATGGATAATACATGGGATAATAAATATTCCAATCTCAACCTTCAGGTTTCAATACTGCCAAAAATATATACAGGCTGGCATGTACGAGAAATTGGGAAAGGGGTACCTTAAAACAACATGGAACCTGCCCTATTCACATGCATGTGTCAGTAATAAAGGACAGAAAGTGTTTCTTAGTAGCAACAATTGTGCGATGTCACTAAGTGGCACACTTCTGTGTAACGGAATTAGTTTGCATGGAGCCTGTGAAGGGAATTCATACAACCTTTCATGTCACCAGCAAGGCGCACCTGCAACAGAAATAGAACCATTCTTTCAAAGACTCTATAATGGGAGTTACATTCTTATTGTAGACCGTAGATGTTGTAGTCTTATGCCCGGGACTCCTTATCTAGTAACTACGACTGCGAAGGTCAAGTGCTGTGGACGCTCATTGTTCCCCAGGTCCTTCCCAGACAGGGAGGCAAGGGCATGGCCCGATTTGAAAATTACTTCTATTCGAATAGATACTTTAAGCAGAATGAAAACAGTGCTTCTTCAGACGCCTACCAGGCTCTCGTCATCAAAAGAAACGTATGATCTACAAGTCGCAAGGACGACTGCAGAGATACATACATTATTATCAACTAATTCCCCCGTACATTTCGCGGAAATCCTGAATGAAATCTTAAATGTTTCTGATACCAATGGGGTCTCAAAGGTATTTAAGACAGTATTTTCGATGGCATTAACACCATTCAAAGCCATACTGGGTATTTTTCCAGATTTCGTCCATTCGATTTTTGGCGGACTTCCCCTGATCTTGGGACTAATTGCAGGAATCCTATTCTTAGTCCTTATTTTTCGTTATGGCAACCCATGTCACAGACAAAACTCTTGCGACAAGGGAAGAAACAATCCTAGCCATTGGATACCGGGACCGGATATCAAAAATCCTGGGACTCTCCCGGCTTAGAGACCTGAACATGACTTGGTTTCTATTATTTCGACCAATGTGGCAAAGATGTGTTTTACCTGTATTGAGGTGTCTGCTATGCGGAGAAGATTGCGTGTTAGACACCTGTCTGACGCTACAATCGGATGCGCCGATGGATGCAGAAACATTGTTGAGCCCGATCAAGGTTCATGCTTTGTGCTGCCCTCAAAGGCTACCAATCCTGATGACGGCATTCGTGGAAGCTTCACCACTACGATTGATGGGTAGTGAAGTTCAAAATGAAAGCAGCATCGAACAGGTACGACCTTCTGTCAGTAATGCAAATCAGAATGTCAATGGAGACAATCATGCGCAAGAATGCATGATTACACCTATTTCCGAGTTAGTAGAACTTTCCCAGGAAGCTGTTGACAGTTTTTTCGAAAGCCTAAATGATATGATGTTCTCACCCGAACAGAAATAGAGACTTTTGAGCAAGCTCGCACACGGCGTTCCCTGAATTCGGCCTTCAACTTTAAATAATAAAGTCACATGAACTATTTTTCACTCCAGTTCACGGACAGCAACTCTTTCAGAAGCCCCAATTTATTTTTTCGGTTTTTCGGGACACTTATCTTCTGCTTAAAGTAAGAAACTATTCCTAAAGAACTAAGATTTCTATTTTTTAGATACTTTATAGACTTTAGCTGCCCGCTGGTATGTTCACAAATATTTTATTCTGTGATGGAATGGTCTCGAAACTTTTTTCTGTATTTAAGAAACCATTTCATGTGTAATTCTCATATACCAAATAAGCAATAATGTATACAAATGCGTGATTAGTTTGGCATTATTCCATAGCTTGAGTGCATACAGTATATATGTCTGCAAATTTTCCGTATATTTGAAGAATTTCAAAATGCATTTATGTATTTTGGGGTGGTAAGGTATACACACTACTCTATAGTATGTTGTACTATGTTATACTATGCCTAGATTAGTAGATATGTCCATAGTTAGCGTGGAGTGGGTGTCATGTATTCCTATAGGTTCTGAATCGATCCCCCTATTCCTGACCCTATCCTAGTTAAACAAACCAACAAGTTAACTAGCAGTCAGCCCATGAGGCAGAAAACCCCCATGATGCAGATACCGTTATCTGACGCAGTCAC
The DNA here is from genome assembly GCF_964261635.1 of Lissotriton helveticus. Classification (NCBI taxonomy): domain Eukaryota; kingdom Metazoa; phylum Chordata; class Amphibia; order Caudata; family Salamandridae; genus Lissotriton; species Lissotriton helveticus. The sequence goes on along the minus strand of NC_136072.1, from coordinate 680,511,195 downwards.
ACTACGGCACAGGAACGTGTTATCTGATTAGGTCATAACGCTTGCGTTCTAATTAGACAAGCGATATTCCTCCAGCCCCTGATAAGGCATACGGAGTTCTCATAACAAATCAAACCTATGACAACCTGGGCAAAACCCTGCGGCCATTGTTTTGATTTCACAGAGAACTTCAGTAAAAGAATGTGCTAACGAGCAAGTCGTATGACATCCTTATTGGCGTATCTATGTCCATCCTTACGTCAATCTCGGCACCTTAAAGGTATAAATATTACCGATCTTGCCCTATGCAAACACACGCGTGGTGACGAGACGGAGCAGCCATACTTGCCGAAGCCAAGAGCAGAGCAGACCCCGCTGGCAGCAGCCCCGCCTTCCTGACGCGCTGAGAACGAGACGCGCTGATTTCTCCTGCCGAGAATTCCAGCCCCGGCGTTTCTGGGCAGCCCTCGCAGGCAGCCTGGAATATCGAGACCAGAGAGAGAGATACCATCCCTCATTCATCCTAACTTCCAGGTACAGAACTGAATAACCCCTCACAGAGAATTCTTTAGTTATTCACTTGGCAAAAACAAACTTAACTTAAACTGTAACTTTCTATTCCCGCCCTCGTATTAGGCTTAGGTCAGGTACACGGGGTAGGCGTATTTAGAAACACCAGTTGAGTACGTTTAGTCAAATGTATATATGTGTATGTAATATATTTTATTCATTTTAAAACATCATATGGCTTAGAAACCATATCAATGTTTTTACAGTATTATTTTATACTATTGCTTTTAATGTATGCACTTTACTTAACTATAAGTATTGCAATAATATCGATCCATTTCTCTTGTATGAGAAAAGAGACTGATCAATAAATAACACCTTTTTATTGAACACGCCCGTCTCTTCCTTTTCTCTACATTCTGATGAGACTAAGAATGCACGTACTGACTGAGTAAAATAAATTGCCTTTTGTTCACACGACTCTCGAGATTTACTCTTGATTAGGGGAGAGCAAAGTTGTCATGTTCTATGGTTGTCAGAAACTAAATCCCTTCTTGTCTAATCAGGGAAGTTAAGTCCTCCTTGAACATTCGAGAAAGTTTCTAGTGAACTCTGAGCTAAGCTGGCAAACCCAAAACTTTAAGTCTAGTATCGACAGTAGTAGACCTAGTTAACGTCTGGCCTAGGCCTTTACTGCTGTAGGTATTATTCCAATGCGCAGAGCCTATTGGGATGATAGGAACTACACTACATGCTAAGAGAGGCAGGAATCACTCACTTTAAGGATGTATACCCGGGCGGTACCTTCCTAGGTCAAGGAGACCTTGGACATGTCATGAATCAGACACTTATGTTCAGCTTCGCGGTGCATAGGCTGAGGGGTGCAGCTAGAGAACATTACACTACCTTCCCGGAGGAGCCCCCAGCTCTGAGATCACTGCAGATGGTCCTCATGGTATCTAATAACAAACACCTGCTGTCAAAGTTGTATGCGCTAATTAAAGATGAATCGGAAGTAAATGCGGATGAAAGTTGGCCGAGGTGGAATGAGTGTCTTGATGAAGATATCTCGGAAGCTCACTGGAAGCATGTGACTGGCACGCTAAGTATGAATGGTAATCTCAGGATTATACACTTCAAGTATTTACATCAAGTGTACCACACGCCAGCACGACTATACAAATATGGCCTACGAGACACAGCGAGGTGTGAGAGATGCAGTCGAAATGACGCGGATTTTCTACACCTGGCCTGGAACTGCCCGCAGGTAGCTGCTTTCTGGGAGGCAGTAGTGGGTTGCGTGAGGGAAATGGTTGGTGTGGATGTCCCCTATATGCCGCTGGCGTGCCTCCTATGCTGTGTCCCACACATTAAAGGCGCGGGCGGCAAACTGGTGAGGTTGGCGCTGCTAATGGTGACTAGAAGGGTGGCGATGGTGTGGGGGAGAGGTAGGCATCCAGGACTGAAGGATTGGCTGGCTGATCTGGTGTACTGTAGGGATAGTCTTGGTGTCTATGCGTAAGAATTGCCCGTACGATCCAGACCAAGAGACATCTGGGAACCGCTGCGGACGTACTTGCTAGCCCATTCTGGTGAGAGTGCGGATTGACGCGATTGGGAGGAGGTGGGATTTGCGAGGGAGGACCGGGGATGGGCCCCCCTAATGAGATGCTGGAACACTAAGGTCTATATTTCAACACTGGAAACACACATGAAACATCCTTATTGCCACTGACGAGGCGAGATGAGATAGCGGACTGTTCTGAGTTTTTTTTTCTTTTGCTAGTTTGTTTTGTGCCCTTATTGTCCACGGAGGGTATGCTGCCAATATTTACGACGAGAACTGCACATGCAGAACTACTAGATGGCCATGTTATCCGTTGAAACATACTCTGGACAGGATTTGGTTAGTGAATGGGAACAACACGTGCAATTTAATGCATGTATTACGATATACTACATTTGTGGATATGTATTGATTGTTGCAGCTATGTATGACATTTACCTTTGTGATCTCAATAAAGACTTAAAAAAATATATATATTATTTATGCTTGACAATAATCATCAGGCAGAGAGACCACTTGTATGGGCGCAAGAATGTTTCCCAAAACCTCACCTGGGAAAATTTGCTGTTCAATTGACAACGGGTAGTTTTTGTCCCATTTTGGTTCTGGAACAAGTAAAGTGGTAAGTGATGTTCTTGAGCCAGCAGTTCTTAACCACATTTTGGCTTGCCTGGATAATTGTTTGGCTTGCTCATTTAAACAAGCTCCAAGGTTGAAAACTTAAGAGTGAATCCATGCATAAATAGGCAGTGGAGTTTTTCCCTTCGGTGTACATTTGCAGACTTTTCTGAACCAGCACATGCCCTTCCGTGCTCTTTCTGCAGGCATTACTAATTTGTTAAATTCAGTTGAAAGGATTCTCAGTTTGCCAAGGACGTTCACTTTGTGTCCTTATTTTCTCTAACTGTGGATGAAACTATAAACTTACCCTGTACCTGCTGGATGGTTGTTTGAAAACAACGTAACATGTAAATACATTCTAGTCCCACCACATGGAGGGCCAGGGGTCTGCAAGCTAATAATAGGAGTGTTCCTTTCAATAAGAGACTCCTCATAAAATATAGTTTGTATATCAATGTAGAGAGTAATAGTTTGGAAGTCCTGGGAGTGTTACGTAGATTAGTGACATTTATTTTTACAGCATGAATCTTTCTGGATTCACATGCTGTGATTTATTCTGTCACCTAGTAGTTCGCTCCAGAATTGATTCCATTATCTTTTTTTCTTTTTTTTGGAGTGGATGTCGTAGACCATTTGGCGATCTGTGTCTTCTATTATAACTTCAGACATATGCCCCAGAAGCTCCCTCACATGTTCACCATCTTCAGATTATTTTTTTCTGCCCTTGGGTGTGGCTGCAGAGAAGCTAGCTCTGGAATGCATTGGAGGAAAAGAAGCCTTTTTATGTCACAAAATGTAAGGCAACGAGAAAAACCTTTGAGCATTGAAGAACACCGACAAACTCCAAAGTCTAGCGCCAAGACACCCATGGGCATACGTGCGCTTTACAAAACCATAAATCAAACAAAATCACAGGATTCAAAGTAAAAGCTGCGGGGCTGGGGTAACCCCACAGTCACACTGCAGCGTGATACAGAAAATGCTACTGGGTATAGAGCCTACACCCTTCAGGTTCTGCCTTAAGTGCCTCTACAAACTAGAGCAGAAGGATAGACACTGAGTCTGCAATTTGTGCCTGCCTATTACCACACATTGGATGTTTGCAGTGCCTGCCTGGAGTTACAACAAGAAGTCCCCTAAAGTAGGGAAAAAGCAGGGGTGGGGGCACTATACTATGGTGCAGAAGCACACTCCCATGTTAACGAAGGACACCAATAGCGACGACAACAGTGTTTTACACAGCAACAGGACTAAGGCACCAAGATAATCGATGTCGAGAGAGCAATGGTGTTGAAGAAATAATTACCAAAAGACACCAACAGCTAAAAACAAGGTACACAGACGAGATCTAGGCTGGAGCAGAAGGTGTTAGACTCCAAAATAAAGAAGCCTACCTCAGCTTTGAAGGTCACAAAACAATGACCCAAAGTTCCAAGCCAAAGGATTCCACTTGAGGGAATCTCTTTAAACCGGCCTCAACTCTGAAAGGCAATTGAAATTTAAAGGAACTCTCCAGCTCCAACACCAACGACATCCCGCCGTCGCAAGTCCTGTGCGACTCCCTCACCCACTTGCTCCACCACAAGATCGCTGACATCCACGACAGCGTCAACGCCTAGACAGCCCCAACAGACAGCAACACATCAGATTTTCTGCACACCATCGACCACAACCCCCTGCCAGCCTGGGCCAACGTGAACATATATGACACCATCAGGACCATGAGCACAATCCACTCCGGCTCCCCGTCAGACCCACTCCCGCGCCACATCTTCAACAAAGCCAGCAGCTCCATCGCACCCCACCTGCACAACGTCATCAATCTCTCCTTCGAGACTGCAATCTTCCCAGAGAACTGGAAACACGCCGAGATCAACGCCCTACTCAAAAAACCCAAGGTGGACCCGAGAGACCTCAACAACTTCCGGCCCATCTCCCTGCTTCCGTTCCCAGCCAAGGTCATCAAGAAGATCGTCAATAGACAGCTAACCCGATACCTCAAAGAAAAAAGCATCCTGGACCCATCCCAGTCAGGGTTCCGCAGCAACCACAGCACCGAGACTGCCCTCATCGCCGCCACCGACGACATCAGGTCCCTGCTAGACAATGGTGAGTCCATGGCCCTCATCCTCCTGGACCTTTCCGCCGCTTTCGACACCATATGCCACGGCACACCACGCACAAGCCTCCACGACACAGGGAACTGAGACAAGGCCCTGGAATGGACCACCTCCTTCCTCTCCAGCAGAACCCAGAGCGTCCGCCTCCCCCATTCCGATCCGAAGCCTCCAAGATCATCTGCGACGTATCCCAGGGATCATCCCTCGGCTTGACACTGTTCAACATCTATATGGCCCAGCTCGTACAAGTCGCCCGACAGCACAACCTAAACATAATCTCCTACACCGACGACACTCAACTGGTCCTCTGCCTCACTTAAGGACCCCTTCATCGCCACATCCAACCTCCACGAAGGAAAGACTGGCTGAAGATCAGCTGACTGAAGCTGAACTCAGACAAGACGGAGGTCCTCATCCTCTGCTCCAACCCTTCAGCCTGGGATGACTCCTGGTGGCCTACGGCACTGGGAGCAGCCCCGACACCCACCGACCACGCACGCAACCTGGGAGTCATCCTTGACTCAACACTCTCCATGACAAAGCAACTCAACGCAGTCGCCTCCTCCTGCTTCAACACCCTGTGCATGCTCCGCAAGATATACAGGTGGATCCCGACAGATACAAGAAGAACAGTCACCCAGGTCCTCGTCAGTAGCAGACGACTATGGAAACGCCCTCTACACGGGAGCCCCGGCCAAGCTCATCAAACAACTGCAACGCATTCAAAACGCCTCTGAATGCCTGATCCTTGTCGTACCATGCCACAGCCACATCACCCCCCACCTGAGAAACCTGTACTGGCTCCCAGTCAACAAGAGGGTTTCCTTCAAGCTCCTCATCCATGCACACAAGGCACTCCACAGGACTGGCTCAGCCTACCTCAACAGACGACTCTTCTACATCCCCAATCGCCAGCTCCTTCCCGCTGATCTCGCCCTCGCCACCGTCCCTCGCATCCGAAGAACAATCACCGGCGGCAGATCCTTCTCCCACCTCGCCACCAAGACCTGGAACACCCTCCCACTGAGCCTACGACAGACCCAAGACCTTCTGACCTTCAGGAGGCTACTCAAGACCTGGCTGTTCGACCAGTAGCCCCCCCCCTTTTTTCCCCCAGCGCCTTGAGACCCTCACGGGTAAGTAGTGCGCCCTACAAATTCTTGATTGATTGATTGAGAGTACAGGATGGAAAAGCTGGCCCCAAAAAGGGATATATTGTCATGGAGGAAGAGGGCACCGGCACTCTACACAAACGCCAAAATAAAAGCTCTCGATGTCGAAAAGAAAAAACAATGCTCAAAGCCAAAATGGTTGCAATCATCAAGAGGAAGGAGTTTGACGACTCCTTGAAAGAATACAAAATTCCTCTCAAACACTATAAGGAAACATAGCTCAAAGTCAAACTTTGGACTGAAGACCAGACCAAAGCCAAGGAACAAGAGTTGCAATGGCCGGCAGCACCTGAACCGCAGAAAGAGGTCCTTAGTTTCTATGACGGTCTATGATGGACAGTACTAAGAGGGTATCTTTGAGGCTGAACCTTCAAACGACTGACAGGTGCTTATCTGAACTCACTGGAAGAGTGTTAACTCGTACCCCACAAGGCCCTCACCACTGGATAACATCAGTGAGTGCAACGCTGTGGTGAAGCTTGTAGCAGACACCCACAGTATCAAGAAGGAAAAGGAACAAGGGCAATTGTGTTTTCTTCTGGAATCCCTGCTAATGTGTCAATGAAGGAACCACTTCCTCCCGATGCTGCTTAGTGTTCTGGACCAAGGAAGAGAGGTCTTCAAGGAACCAGCAATCTCAAAGGTTGCTTCTCCACGTTTGTACATTACAAATGCCCCACCATGTGTCCAGCCTCCATCAGAGGATTAGTGCCAGCTGACTCTATTATGGTAGCCACAGCTCACAAGAGAGCCAACTCACCAGCATCGGTGAGCTCACCACCAGACTGGGAGAGTAAGTGGGTGGAATTGGTGGGCAGGAGGATGTAAGGGTCAGCAATGGTGGAGTGGAAAATAGCAATTTCCAACTCTCTTCTTAAAACGGTATACCCACCAGCAGAGGCAGGAAATGGAGAGGCTCCTCCCAACAGCCTCCTGAGCATTAACAGAAAGAGGGAGGACACTAGTCCAGGAGGAGAAGACAATAAGTTAGACTAGTCTGAAGTCCGCCCTGGAAGCTGCGGACAACGCCAGTAGGTACCTATGCACAGGAGCCACGCCTGGCTGAAAGTGTCTAGTTTAAAGCAGGAGTTGCAGGTGGCAGTGGTCAATATGCCTTTCATGAACGAATCGCTGTTTGGAACAGCAGTGACTCCCTCACTCCAACGGATAAAAAAAAGATTTGTCTGCAAAATCCATGGGCACCTCACAGTTTTTGAATAAGTTCAGAAGAAAAGCCACCTCTCGTAGGGGAATGTCATCTCAAGGGGGTGCAGATTCAACGACTTCCCATGCTTCTTTTGCCAAACAGCAACCAAGCCACAACACTGCAACACAGTGGCAGTACACAGGACACAAAGGCAGCCCTTTTGCAACCATACACACACAGAAGAGGAGCAGCACCATGTGGATCTGCTCACGCCACCAAGTTACTACATGGCACACCAGCACCACCACACCAGCACCTTTAAAGGACAGAATCCGCAAGGTATGGGAAGGTTTTACATCTGACTAATGGATACTCAATATTATCTGCCACTGATGACTGATGTAGAGCAGAATTCATAAAAATGCCATGCAACATAAAACCATGATTGAGGCATCAAAATTGCAAGGATATTCTGCACCTAAAGAAGGAAGCGGCATACTTACTTAAAAAGAAGGCAATAGAAATTGTCTACTCAGTGCACTTCCTGCTACCCAAAGCAGACGTGTCACGAAGACCCACCCTGGATCTCAGGCCCTTGAAAAGGTACATAAAACCAAAACATTTAATTTCAAGTTGGCAGGTCAAGTGCTAGTTATCCCTCGGGTGGAGTACGGAAGTGTATCTTTGTGTTGCCTTCGTAAAGCTACAACAGCACCCCTAAGAGCCTCAGTAAATGCAGCAGCGAGACTCGTCACTGGTTCGGAAAGAAGCTCACATATCTCCCCAGACGTAAAAGCCTTGAACTGCCTACTGCTTGAAACCAGAATTCACCTAAAAATAGCATACAAGACGCATAAGGCATTACACCACAAAGCACCAAACTACCTCGCACAGAAATTGACGATCTCGGGTGGGACAAGAGCCTCAAGAAGTGCTGAAAACCTGCTACTGAAATGGCAAAGATACAACAGGAAGAAAACTTATAAATGATCCTTCTGTAGGATGGCGCCCAGGATATGGAACTCACTTCCCCCAGAAACTAGACTGAATGCCTCTACTGTTTCATATACTGTTTTCGATTGCAACCGGACACCATTCTTCAGTGCCCGGGACCATGGGGAGCACGATTGGAGGTCCGGAGAGGTGGCGTGATGTGCCCGTGGGGAGCGCCGATGCCTGCAGAGGTTGTGACGGAGTTGCGACCTACATCTTGAAAACACGGCACGACTGAGAGTGTGGTGAGTCCATGCCCATTGCTGCCCTGTTGCGGCCTCGCTGAGCATTTCTGCCTGTCCGGCTTCCCTCCCGCTGCTCGCTCTCTTGCCGCCGCCCCCTCCGGTCGGACCCCCTGGCCTCGAGCGGGTTTCGGGCTCCGAGGCCTCGTGCTTGCTCGGGGACCGGGGCCTGGATTGCTGGGGCCTGCTGGCTTGGGAGGGTAGGCCGCGGGAGGATCCGGGTCATGGGTGTGGGACGAGTGTGGGGGCTACATTGTGGCGGTGCGGGTTTGCTTGACTTCTCCCCTCGGCGCCTCGGGGGTGCTCCGCTGCTGGTAGGGTGTTGGGGCCCGCACTGGGGGTTGCTCCCCAGTGTGTTTGGCTCTGCCTGTTGCTGGTTGGGGGGCCTTCCTGGGGGCGCTGGTTGAGGAGTGGCCTAAAACAATGCCCTCACTCCCAACTCCTTGCTGCCCGCTCCGGCCTCGCTGTCCTGGGCTGGCTTGTTCCTGCGGCCGATGTACCGAACCTCTGCCGTTGTGCCCGCACCTGAGCCTCTGCTTTCCTGCCCATGCTCGGACATCGCTGTGACGCCTAAGTCCCCTGCAGCCGCCGGAACCCAGATTCGGCTTACCTGCCCGACTCCTGCACTGTGCCCGGGCCTGGCGTGTGTACGCCCGGCCTTGATCTCTTGCGACGCCGGCGCTGTCTTGTGGCCAGCTACTGGATGGTATCCTGTGATCTTTGCACTCCCTGGCGTGGTCTGGTGGTGGATGCCTTTGCCGATCTCAGACGCCCTCTGATTTAAACTGTCACTAACGCTGGTATCGCTGGGCTGCCCTTACTTTGTGTCCAGGTGTTACCTGTCACCTCTCCTTCGTCACATTCCTTCGGACTCTCATTACTGCACACCTTGTCCCTGGTGGGTGAGTCTTTCCCACCAGCTCAGTGAATCCCCGCTCAGAGTTTGGTCTGTGCAGCGGCGCTCTAATCGATCTATTCACGACTGGTCCACATTCCACACTCCGCGATAATGGTGCAGAAGGACCCTAAACAGAGCAAGCTCCAGTTTGATAGAGCGACGGGCACTGTGACGGATGCTCCTGCTGATCAGTCCGCTGAGACCTCAATCCCTCAGGATGCTGAATGCTCAGCCCCCCTTGCCACGGCCCTGCTGGCTGAAATGAGGGCTGGTTTTAAGGCTCTGGACAGCCTGTTCGACGATCTAGATAAAAAACTGGCGGATATGAGCACGAAAATACAGGTGCATGATCGTAGACTAGACGTAGTAGAGTCCAGGGTGTCGGACATTGAGGATGATGCTTCCTCCTCTTTTAAATGGCTGGAAAGGGTCGAAAAGATCCTTAAGGATGTTGCTATTAAGAATGAAGATTTGGAGGCCAGGAGTCGCCGAAACAACATTCGTATTCTTGGTGTCCCGGAGACGACAGCCACCGGCCGTATGTACACGTTTGTGGAACAACTACTCACCGACCTGTTTGGCAAGGAATCTTTCACACAGGGATTCATGGTCAAGCGTGCCCATCGATCGTTGGGCCCACGTCTTAGACCTGGTTTGCCTCCGAGACCCATTATCGCCAGGCTCATGAACTTTTGAGATAGAGACACTGCCCTGCGTGCTGCTCGCGACTTGGGAAATGTCCAGTGGCAAGGGAGCAAGCTATCTTTCTTCCCTGATTTCACCATCGTAGTGCAAGAAGCTAAGCGCAAATTTCAAGGGGTCAAGGCAACATTGAAGAACTTGTCTCTGCTATGGCATGCTCTACCCAGCTCGACTTGGGGTGGACATAAACGGCAGGTCACGGGTGTTCGACACTCCAATTGAGGTGCAGGAGTTCTGCCGAGACTACAAGAAGGACCACATGCCTGCATCTGGAGGGCCGGGATCTGCTTCCCCGCCGCTGCAGACGTCAGTCAAGTGTGGATCTTTTCTCCCAACCCGGGACTGGTTGACCGCTTTTTGTTTCCTTGCTCCTTTAAGGTGTCCTACTAATGTTTTTCTCATCAGTCATATGCACTTCATTTTGTTATTGATTGCTGTGTTGCCCGACCGGCGTGGCGTTGCCATGCCCTATGGTGAATACCATTATGTTTTCTATTGTTCGTTTGTTCCACTGTGCCTCGCCTGCTCCTTTTGGCACGCTTAGATTTCCATCGCACATGTGCAGGGTTAGCTATACTTGGGTCTGCCTCTTTAGGGTCTGTAATAGGTTGGGTGGTGGGTGGGGGGGGTTTGTTATCTTCACATTAATGGTTTATGCAGATTTCCGGTATCTATGGTTATGTTGTGGTTTGGATCAGATGCACACAAAGCTTGGATTGTCCCGATGCAGTTTCAATGCTGCAGCTAGGTAATGTACCCGGTCCTTCCGGGCTTTCACTGATGACATGGAACGTGCGTGGTCTGAATAACACCAGAAAACGTAGGCAAGTTCTCAATTATGTTGCTCGTCACAAGATCGATATAGTTTTTATGCAAGAGACTCACCTTTCTGATGCAGACGGGGCTTCAATTGCCTCCAGTTGGGGCTTTATAGGTTCTTCTTCAAATACAGCAGGTCCGCAAGAGGGGTTTCCATCTTTACATAAAAGGGTCCAGTTTGCACTCTATATCACGAGCCAGGATCCCGATGGCCGCATTTTGATAGTTACTGGCTTGCTGATGGGACAGAAGGTTACCTTGGTGGGGATATATGGCCCAAATATTGACTCCCCGTCCTTTTTTCAAGCTTTACAGGTTCCTCTCTTTTCGATTGACACCGGGCTCTTGGTAATGGGAGGGGACTTTAATCTCCTGATGGACCCCGCCAGATACAGTACTGCTGCTTCCCCAGATGCCAAACCCCGTGCCTGACAGGCCCTCAGATACCTATGCGCTCAGTATTCTTTAGTCGACGTTGTAATTCAAACGCACGCACACCTCCCCGCTTTCACTCACTATTCAGGATTTCACAACACTTGGACTAGGATTGACTACTGGTTAGTTTCCCCTGGGGTGGCGGGCTGGCTTGATGCTGTCCTAACCCTCCCCCGCATGCTTTCAGATCACTCTCCGGTGGTCCTGCAGTTGAACATTCCCAGGGCTGGTGGTTATGAGAGGCAATGGCGGTTTCCTGGCCGTGCCTTGTTGGACACTGTTTTTAATGAAGAGATCCGACGGGCTATCGAGGACTATTTCGATTTAAACAACGGGTCGGTTGACACGTGGGCGGTTTATTGGGAGGGCTTTAAGGCTTACATCAGGGGAGTATGCGTCTCTAAACACGCTGGTGTCCTGCGTGACCTCCGCTCCACTTTGAACCGTATCGAGCGAGATATCGCCGCCTTGGATGGTAATGTGCTCATTTCGCCCCTTGCGTCTACTGAGTCGAGGCGGTCGGAGTTGTTATTGGAATTTAGAGAAGCTGCCGAAAGGGAGCTATTGTTCCTTAGTAAGCATCATGTTGCACGGTGATATGGTGAAGGCGAGCGTCCTGGTAGGCTATTGGCCAACACTCTGCGTCCTCGGCGTGGCTCTGCCTACATCACTACAATGACTAGCCCCGATGGTACCCCTTTGCACTCCACTCTGGATATTTGCGGCCACTTTCTCTCCTACTATAAATCACTCTATACGTCTTGGCTGTCGGGTGACCTAAGTGAACAGGGGGATTATTTATCTGAGATCACTTTGGTGTATTTGGAATGACATATGCAGGACTTTCTCCTGACCCCCATTACTCCAGATAGCATTGTCGAGGCCATTGATGCACTACGTTCCTCTTCGGCACCGGGTCTCGATGGTTTTTCTGCCGATTTCTACAAGGCGTATAAGGATATCCTGCTGCCGCGCTTAGTGGAGGTCTACGCCGAGGCACTTGCAGTTGGTATTCTTCCCCCTACATTTTGGGAGGCGGTGATCATTCTATTGCCCAAGCCGGGGAAAGACCCCAAGTTGTGTGGCTCCTAAAGGCCATTATCACTATTGAACCTAGACTATAACATTTTGGCCAAGGTTGTTGCGATCAGATTGTCATTATTGATGGAATTTATTATTTCACTGGCGCAGTCGGGATTTGTCCCGCTCAGGTCCACTTCTTTGAACCTAAGGAACTTATACGGTCTTGCATAGAATCGAGCCCTCCACACATGCCGCTGCTATCCTTCTAGATCCTGAAAATGCGTTTGATTCCCTCGAATGGCCCTTTTTCCTATCGGTCATGCGCCATATGGGCATGCCTGAGTACTTTGTCACTACTGTGGCTCTGTTATATACTAACGCAACGGCCAGACTGCGCCTCAACGGCACTCTTTCCGATCCTTTTCCCTTGTCTCGCGGCACGAGACAAGGATGTCCTTTATTTCTGCTCCTTTTCATTTTGGCCATGGACCCTTTAGTTCGCCAATTCCAGGAGAATCACTTACACCGTGACCTGCAATTTCGTACAGGCCCCCTTTTAATCTCCTTGAATGCGGATGACACTGTTCTCTATGTCAGGATGCCTCATATCAACCTTGAGCCCCTGATTTTGGAAATTGTTAGGTTCGGAAGGTTTTCTGGGCTTAGTATTAATTGGCATACATTCGTTATTTTCCCTCTTACGGCTGGCCCCACTGCCTGGCCGTCTGAGTTTCCGCTGGAATGGTGTGATGACGCGATTAAATATCTCTGAGTTTATATTCAACTTGACACTGCTACGATGATCAGGCTTAACTATGGCAGAACAATTAGCTTGTTAGAGACACAGGTCACGAAGTGGTTACGTCTCCCGCTATCCATGGTGGGCAGGGTTGCCATTATTAAGATGGTCATTCTGCCCCGGTTACTGTACCTTTTTAACAAAATTCCCATCCCTATCACCAAGTCATTCTTTCTACAGTTTGGTTCACTACTGTTGCGATTAATATGGGGGGACAAGACTCCCTGTGTCAGCTGGAAGATTCTTACTTTGCCATATGACCGAGGTGGGTTCGGGGTACCTGATTTTCATTTGTATTACCTGGTTGCGCAGTGTTGCTACGCATATGCATGGTTCCACCCGGACGCACGCATTCCATATTTGAAACCAGAGGCTGATCTGGTTCTCCCACGCAAGCTTCTTACTTTCCTACCCTCGGGCAAACCTCAGGACCCGCGAGATGTTCAAACGGTCTCTACCACGTGCTGGGCTTGGGACAGACTACGTAGATTGGTGGGGTTTGACTTATTGTTTTCTCCTGACTTACCTTTGCCTAATCCTTCCTTGCTCCCGATTACTGGGGAGGCCTTGGTCCAACGCACCCTGGAGAAATTCCAGATTCGTACGCTCGGTGATTTATTCCCCGACGGGCATGCTTTTTCGATGTCGGAAGAGGCCCGTTTTAGTGAGCGTACCTTTATAGATTCCTTTGTCCTAACCCGGGTGCGGTCCTCGCTTCGGACCGTGTTTCCTTCTTTTCCTTCTGCCCCCGAACCTACCCCTCCCCTGACGCTGCTGATGCAGAACCCAGCTGGGGCCCATTTGATTTCCAAACTATATAGACAGTGTGGCGTGATTAGGCCTGTGGATGACTCCAGGGTGCGAGTGGCCTGGGAGGTCGACTTGGGCAAGCCTACCTCTGACGACCAATGGGAGCAGTGCGGCAGGGCCACCGGTGAAATCTCCCTGAACAGCAGACACAAACTACTCCATTTTAAGTTTCTCCGCAGGCTGTTCTTCACTCCCGCCCACTCCCATAGAATAGACAATTCCAGACCACACCACTGTCAGAAATGCTTATCTCCCTTTGCAGACTTTTCCCACGTTGCTTGGACATGTCCTAAAATTCATCAGTACTGGACGAGCGTACACAGTACGTTAGGGGACATACTGTCCATGCAGCTTTTGCCTACTCCAGACGTTGCACTACTGGGTTATGTTGTTAATTTCCCTCGGAAGGTTCGTAGGCTGGCCGCCCTGGGGTTCCTCTTGGCTAAACGCGAGATTGCACTATTATGGGGTAGCAGACTTGCCCCCACTCTTCAGTCCTGGCTGAGAAGCTTGGCATTTTGCAATGTCAACTGTGCGGAATTTTGTACTTTGCTTCCCAGTTCATCCAGGCCAGTGGACATCTGGGGCCGATAAAAGGAATACATAGCCCGATGTGGGATGACACAAGATTCACAGATGGTGGCTGGCATTACCCCGGAGGGGGTGGGTTAGGGGCTTTTTCTAGATGTGAGTGGAGGTCTCCATGTGGGGTCCTCGTGGTAATACTGCCCTTCCTGATGTTTGGCTTGATCTCTCTCACTGGAGTTTGGGTACTTCATCTTCATCCTTGACTTATTGTGTTATGGTGCGTTTGTGTATAATGTGCATTTTTATTGCTGGACCACATTGCATTAGTTGCTGCTGTAATTATATGTGCAGGTGTTGTGCTGTTCTACCACGATGACACTCCATCATTGCTGTTTCTACTGACTGCATTGTATCATTGCTGCTTTGTTTCTGTATAAAAACCAGAAAAATAAAGTATTTAAAAGAATTTCTTTTTAAAAAAGGGGGACTGTACTGCCGGTGGGGTCTGTGGTGGTAAACCAACTCATCAAATGCTTTCAAACCGGCCTCGTTCTTTGTACTGCAACCCAATGGTGACAATTCCTTCCAAGGTCAGAGAAGCCTCAAGGATGCGATGTGCATAGTCCGATTTAAGCATATTTTACTGTGTAGCAAGATTGAACGAGCGCCCGCCCACCATTACGTAGACTTTCCTCTTTTAGAGCCGTCCCACTCAGACGGGCTCAGGTTGACTTGCTGCTGGCGTAAAAGTTTTCTTATCTTCTTTATGGGCCATCTGACGCCCCATAAAGAAGATAAGAAACCTTTTACCACAGCAGTAAGTCAAGGAGCCCAGTCTGAAAGGAACAGGGCGAAAAGAGAAAGAAGAACGTCACTAGAACCTCTTCTCCAGTGGCTGGCCACCGTTTAGGAGGCCAGCCAATGGAGAAGAGGGGCGGGGCTTAACCCTCACTAGTGAAGTACACCTAAAACATAAAATCTCGCGAGCTTCACTGCGCATGTGCGCAGTACGCCACGCGAGACCTAAAAAGAGGGGCGGTGGTAGAGAATAAATACCATTCTGGACCCAGACACTATATGATTGAATAATGCTCTGCATGAAAATTCAGGAAGTCTTCAAGCTGCAAAACTGCTCCAACAGGTAAGTAACCATTTCATTCCCATAAAATATTAATGTTTATAGTAGACAACCCTGATATTTCTCCTTGCTCATGTGTGTTTTTAGTAATAAAACCATGATTTCTCCAAATGTAATCTTGATTTCCTCCCTCAGGTTAAAAGCGAAGAGGCAGCAATAGACTGCCGTTTGGGTCTGAAAGAAGGGCGCCCCTTTGCAGGCGTGACCGCATGCATGGACTTTTGTGCTCATGCTCACAAAGATCAACATAATTTGTATAATGGATGCACAGTGGTAAGTGGAGAGATTTATCTGATGCAGATTGTTTACGTTGCTCACTTGCTGTATTGTTTGTGTAATTTGATTTATTTAACATTTCAGATGAGTTCATTAGTGAACATTATTGAAGTAGTATAACAGCAAAGTAACGAACTGAATTATGACAAAATGTATCACTGCTACATCTACCTTTTTAGCCATCTTTATATATATTATATATATATATATATATATATATATAGCTAATGTGTTCTTGTAAAAAATTAATAAAGCTTGATGAAATATATATACATATATACATACACATACATAAAATACCCTTTCAGCATTATAAAACAATGTATAATTGCATACTATAGTGCCAAACATTGAACAGACCTCATCAATAGCCAATATTTTATCATTATTGATATGGTGTTAGGATTGTACTCCTGTCCATTATGTGTCTTGTAAGTACTGTGTCATATATGGGCAGGAATAGATTGGGCATCACGTGCAAGGTACAGTTTGGGTATATAGTTTGTGCATTACAAAGTAATCACTCTATATAGAGCTATGGCATATTTGTTGCTTGCACCAAGTCTCGATTAAAGCCAAGGTTTTATATGCATGCTTTGCCCTTATTTTATGCTGGACTGAGCAACATAAGCTAAAGTTCATAGCACAATTAAAATCTCCACCTGTAATAGATGGTTCATGAAAATGCAACAAGATTCGCAAAAGAAGAGCTCTAAACGTTGTATTGTCAGCAATAGGGGCATAAAATGCATATATTGTACCATGGAAGGTAGGATCCAGCACTAACTTTAAAGGTTTTGGTGCAGGTCAGACAGACTGACGTGTGGTAAAAAATTACCTGAGCTATGCATTCCCCAAAGTTCATTCACAAGTGGGAGGTACATGTGGTTCAGGCAAGTAATGCTGTTTTGCACTGCTCTGTGTTTCACTCCATGCCATGATATCTACATGCAGCATTCACTCCATTGAATTTTAGAAAGCTGTGGAACAATTGGCTTAAAGATTAGTAAATTAATCATTGTCTCACTATTCGTATCCTGTCACGTTTGCTGTTGGGTCACTAGTGCATTTTACAAATGTAAATAATATTACATACATGTGAATTTTTGAGTGTTCGAATTGGAAAAATAAACCATAAGCTTTGATTATTTATATTATGTAGATACACAGCGTGTCACTTGAGAGCATCGTTTGTCAATGGGTACCTCCCATTCTGTGTCAGTGTTCTGAAACCTTTATATGGTTTGTAGAATATTGCTTTCATTTTACTCTGCCTCAAAGTTTTTAAAATAGCATGTTAATATAGTAAACATTGTACCATTGGCATTGAATTGTGTGGGGGAGAAATAGCCTCCTGAAAGCAGCAGCTGTGCCTGAGATAGCTGTGGCTCCATCACACTCTGATTACATGTAGATGTATTAGGCCATGACACAGATAGTGTCAAGAGTTTTTTATTGCCAAAAAGGTCCAATAGGAGTGGGGAAAATAAACATATTTAAATTTGTGCCAGGACATACCAACATCAGTTTACCAAACTTGTCACAACATGGTTGGACTTTAAATCAATTAAAATGTTAATGTGAATGCCAACCCACCCTGCTTAACCCTTCTTTAATGTGAAAATTAAGTAATTTGGGAACAGAACAAAGTTAACATGCAAATTGCTTTTTGTCCGGCCTTCACTTGCAGAATGAATAATGTGTTTTTATCGGCACGTGGTCGGCACACTGTGGCAAGATGGCATTCTAGGTGAACCTTTTGCAGGAAGACTAATGTGGCAGAAATCTGTTGAGATATAGGGCATCTACCTCTCAAATTGCAAGAAGAGTAGATGGGAGCAGTGTTGTGATTTAGTAGCTCCACAGCTAGCTGTGAAAGCATTTGGAGCAAGCCGTGGATGATCGAGTCTTCCCCTTCCGCAACATGGCGGCCGTGATATGGCAGTGCAGTGGCCCTGCTATGACTGAGTCCTGAGCTGTTAAGGAGGCAGCGAGCAGATCCTGGCTGGAGTTATTGAGGGATTAGAGGAGTAAGAGACGGTACAGGTGCTGTGTTGGGTACTCAAAAAGTAGACCAGAAAGGGAACCAAACAAAGTAACAGTGGCTGACTGGCAACCCAGAATAACGTACTAGGTGGAAGTGGAGACTAGCTGGAGCATGACCCCTTCCGTCTGCAGAATTTGGAAGGGATCAGCCTAGTAGTGGCATGGCCCCCCAGGGTCAGACATGAATGGTAGATTGAGAACCTCACAACGGAAAGGTGTTGGTCCAGCAAAGTATCAGCCGCAGCAACGCTTTAAAGTCTTCACTGAAAAGGCTTGGTTGGATGCATGCTGTGATAATAGAAACGCCTAATGGGTAACCTACCAAATCCGAGGCAAATCCTCCTGTCAAGAGCTTCTAGGATGGTCTGGGAGATGGAACAATTACACAAATTGGAAAATACTTCAATAGGGGATTTTCAAACTACAGATCAAGCTCACCACAGATCGAAGTCAAGGAACATGACCAGGAGGATCAGAATCAATCACTGTGGGAAGTGCTGCAGGTGGTCAGAGACCAAAAATGCCCTGAGCACACAATGACAGTGGATTTAAAAAATAATATATCACCATGGGTGGCAGTGGTTGAACACTGTTAAAATATGGGTCTCTAGTTGGCAGAGGTATGCACCCTGTCCAAGTAGGGACCACAATTCTAGTCTGGGTATGTTAGATACACACCAAAAGATAACCTGCGCTCACCCACTGGTAGCTTGGCACAGAGCAGTCAAGCGTATCTAAAGAGGCAATGTGTAAAGTATTTGTGCAGCACACACGTAGCAACACAATGGCAGTAACACAAAACTGCTCCATAGAGGGTTAGAAACATGTATTATATTTTTATGATTAAAATTAGACCAAGATGACAAAAATCCAATAAGTAGAAGCGGAGTTGCATTTTGAAAGAATAAATCAAAAACGAGTGCAGTCAAATTGCGTTTAGGTGTTAATTGAGGTCGCGCTGGACCAGGGTCAATCTAAAGTTCACGCCAACCATGATGGAAGGCAGGCTGGCTACAGGACCCATGCAGGGCCCTATGAAAATGTACAGTGGATGGAGCAAGCGTCCATGTTAAAGACTTGCTGCGTCTGGTCAGATTCACGCATTTGGGTCAATACATCAGTGTCATCACTGTGTCAATTCTGATAGATTTTGCACAGCAGAAATCACCTTTCAAGGGCTCAGGACTGGATTGGCACCACTTGTCAGGGCAGGACTCACCAATGGCATTGTCCAGGTGCTGTTGCAGGAACTCTTTAATGGCCCTGAGACCTCAAAACAGGGGCAAGCCATCAAGCCCTTGGAGTCACTCTGGGTTTCCGAGAAGGGTCCAGTCCTTGTCCTCTGCAGGGCAGAGATCAGCAGGGCGACTCAGCAAAGCCGTTTCTTCGGAGCAGCAGTCAGGCAAAGTGGCAATCCTTGTAGCACAGCAGTCTTTACTCCTGGCAGAATTCTCCATGGGTCCATTAGTGTTCTGTCTTGGTAGGTTCAGAGCCCCTGTACTTATACCCAGTTGTGCGTTTGAAGGGGGGGGTGACTTTAAAGCAGGCTTTTGAAATGCACAGGTCCATTTTCATCCCAGCCCTGTCTGACAGGCCTGCTGTGAAGGGTGAGGGGGTACTAATCCCTTTATATGGGACATTGGGCAATGCCTATTCAGGTGTCAGCTCCTCCTCCCTCTCTTCCTGCCCAGAAACAGCTATCAGAGGCAGATGCGTTCTCTGTCACACCCACCTTTCCTTTGTTTGAGGCCATCTAGAGGGAATGCACAAGGCGTAGCTGTCATCCACTCCAAACTTGTATTGGAGACAGGCTCCAAGGCACACAGAGCAGTAAGAGCAAAGAAATTTCCACTTTCTAAAAGTGGCATTTCTAAAATAGTAATGTTAAATCCAACTTTACCCTTAAAGAGGATTAACCATTACCATTCCAAAGATATGAAACCTGATGCACCTACTCCTTTCTAATCAGGAACTTCTGCTTAAACGTGTATTAAGAAATTCCCAATGCTAGCCAATGAGGGGAGTAGGTCTCAGTTGTGAAAAACAAATATGGGTGTTTGTCACTACCAGGACATGCAAAACATAAAAGTACATATCCTACCGTTTATTTACACAGCACCCTGCCCTATCGGCTACCTAGGGCCTACCTTAGGAGTGATGTATGTATATTAAAATGGGAATTAAAGGCTTGGCAAGTAATTTAAATGCCAAGTCTAAGTGACAGTAAACTGCACACACAGGCCTTGCAGTGGCAGGCCTGAAATGCTACTTGTGTGGGTGGCACAATTAGTGCTGCAGGCCCACTTGTTTTATTTAGTTTACAGGCCCTTAGTATATGGTATACCACTTTACAAGGGACTTGCAAGTAACTTACATATGTAAATTGGGGATACACCAATGTTACCATGTTTAGGGGAGAAGCACTTGGACTTTAATAGTGGTCAGCAGTGCTAAAGTGCTCAGAGTCCAAAGGCCATCAAAAAGAATTATTAGGGGCATTGTTACTACCGGCTGTTGGTATTTTCTCCTGGACCACATCATGTCTGCACTGTTCAGACTTGCCTGATCACCCGACCGGTAAGCGTTCTCACTTTCTGATCTAATTGCGGGACCGTTTTTATAGTTGGCTGGTCCTGACCTTGGGTTTATTCATCACTATAGGTTGTTGCCTCATTGATTCCCAGTTGCCGGCTAACAACTTAACTGCCTGTCTTCAACCTTGAGATAATCACATCCACCTCCGATCACGTCACTGCGTGGTTTTTCACTCCTTCCATTGACTTCACCATTGCCTTCCTTCACAGGATTGCAAAGCGCACACAGTCTTGACTATTTGGGACATGCCTTGGACCCCTCCTTTTTACTGTAGTATCTCTGACTATTTCCCAACTGGTAAGCGTCCTCACTTTCTGATCTAATAGCGGGACCATTTTTATAGTTGGCTGGTCCTGATCTTGGTTTCATTCTTTACTATAGATTGTTGTGCCTTATTGAATTCCCGTAGCCGGTTAACAGCCCAGCTGCCCGTCTTCTATCTTGTGGTAATCACATCCCCCTCCCACCTCCGAACGCGTCACTTCACGTTTTGCGCTCCTTCCACTGACTTCACAATTGCCTTTCTTCACATGCTTGCAAAACGCATACAGTATTGAAGATTTGGGGCATCCCTTGGACCTCTCCTTTTGACTGTATTTTCTTCTACCAATTCTGGCATTGGGTGCTAGTTCTGCCGTGGGTCCTCTTTCAACTTCACGTTGATTACCACCGTCCTTTTATCTAAGATTGCGGGCTACACACCTCGTTGCTCCTTGCTGAGAAGATCAGTGGCCTCCTCGACTACTCACCGTATTTCAACCCAACCCACTGATATTATTTATTGTTAATTGATCACTACAGCTGGGATTCAACATCCCAATTGACTATCCTAACCATAGGCACTTCCCAGCATGGTTGCACTTCAGGCCTCACTCGTAATGCTTCCTCATATATTTTTTCTATACTTATTGCCCATTTTTCTCCCCTTCTTTTTTATTTATTCCTCATTTCAACAGGCATTCTCCTCGGGAAATACATCTCTATGTTCTGATGATGATCCCACCATTGTCTATGGGATCAAAATGCAGTCGACTCCAGCACCTTGATACAAAATGTGTTCAATATAATCATTATATATTGGTGCAATTGTGTTTGTACTATGTTCTTTGGCCTAATTATTATTTGTACTTTGGCCATGTTTGTTTCCTTATGCCTGAGTTCTTCTAACCTAATCTCTTGTCAGTACCCCACTTTCCTTTGTTTTATTTTTATGTTTCTTGTATTGAAAATTAAAATGGTTATTTTCCCATAAGCATTACATGACAAAGTCGTTAATATACCTCTGTGTTGATTTGTTTTACTTACCTGTGTTGAAAGGGACCACTGTTCCTTTATAATTGGAAAATAAGAATTCCGCAAAAGAGGAGGAGGAAGGCAAAACGTTTTGGGTAACCATTCAGAGAGGGCCACTTTCCAACAAACACTCAATGGGACAACACTTAAAATCTATAAAAGAACAGAAAGCTGAGATCAACTACTGCATGAAAGCCACCCAACAGTTGCATGTAAGGGCTGAGAAAGCAAAGGGGCGGCCCAGGCCTAACAACATTTGTTTGGTGAGAGTCTCTGAATGGGCAGAGGATCTGTCAGCAGAATGGTTTGTTGATTCTTTCATAAAGAATATGCTGAAGCAAGAAGACCTTTCTACCTGCTTTTCTATCAAAAGGGCCCATTGCATCGCTGGAATGCCACCAAAGCCAGGTGTGAGACTACAACACATCATTGCCTGCTTTGTTAACTTTAGCAACTGCAATGCAATAAGGGCAACTCATCAAGGCTGGTCCATTCAGAAAAAGAAACCATCATGATGTTCACAGAGTATACCCAAGAACAGCAATCAAAAAGATAGTCCTTCAGTAACACGAAAGTGTAACTATGCTATACAGTATATTATGATACGTCTTGGTAAGCTAAGGATCCTGTCTGAAGGGAAAATCTGATTCTTAACAATGCCAGAGATGGCCTGTGAGAGACTCGAGGATAGTAGTGAGTTTGGAACAAAAAACAACATGCAAAGCAGAGGACAAGGTGAGAAGACACCAAGGAAGGATATGAGACCAGCAAGACACCAGGGGTGACTGAGGACTTGAAGGGCACTGCTGAAACAGGGCTACACCAGCCCTAAAGAACTGAGCTTGACTACACCAAGGCAAAGAATACAGGCAGAAAATCATGTGGGAGGATAACACTGCACAAAGTAGAATCCTCGCTTCTCTCCATAAGACTGGAAGAGAGAACTGTGAACGCTGTTGTTCTGAGAGCATAAAGTTAGACATAGAAAGTGACAGGTGCCTTAGGTTTGGGGAAGTTTGTAGTTTTAAACTCTTGAAGGGTGATTGACTGCATGCAGGGGGCGGGGGATTGTGGTTAGGCAGACAAGATTGTATTGCCAGGTACACAGGGGTGAGAGTCATTTGTTAAAAATGAGAGAAATACACAAACAGTATGGATGATGGCCACACTGCTTATGTTGAAAGCTCAGGTGGGAGCCTGTCCCACTAGATATCCTGGGCGAAAAATGCATACAGATGGCTAGAGGCGGAGGAGGAAGTGAGGGTGCATTACTGGACGAAGCAGTACAGGCTATATGAAGGTGGCAATAAAGCAGGTTAGTTTTTAGTCTGGTTAGTGCAAAGTCAGGAGAGCCCGAGAAGAGTCAGTAGGGGTCATAAAGTATTCCGGCAACATTGTGGAATTGGCTGTGGAAAATTGCTCAGGAATTTGTGGATTACCTGGAACATTTGGATACATCAAGATTGAGAGGCTCCATTGCAAACCTGAGAACATTTGTTACAGATAACACAACTGTTTCGATACCCTAGGAAGATGGATAATTGTTAGATCAAAAAACAGAAGTGTAGGAAATCACTGAAGCAATAAAGGCAGCCACAAGTGGAAAAAATGCCAGGTTTCTATAGCCTACTGCTGAAGTTATCTGTTAAATAAACACGGAAATATACATATAATCACCTCATCTGTTCACTAAACACAAAATAAATATGGATAATCACCAATAAGATGGCTAAAAAATAAATATGGATAAATACAGACGGAAATGTTAATAAATAAATACCATAAAACTACAAGCCCTTCTCATAATTAATAGCTTGGGGGCACTTGACACCCTGAAAAACCCCAGGACATTTGGATACAGGTAGAGGAAGACTGGGAAGAGGTATGTACGTGTCTGAGAGGTGGCAATCAGATCAGTGTTTCGGTTAGTGCAACTAAAAATCTACACAGAGACTGCTTGGTAAAAATGGTTAGGAGAAGAAAATGACAGTGCCTATGGGGCTGCTGTCCGGTTGGCACACTAGTTCACACACTTTGGAGTTGTCTAGAATTGTAATGATTTTGGTCAGTAGTTGGCCAGCAGATCACAAGGATAACTGAGAAAAAAATAGGCCTAAACACACACTTAGCGTTGCTGACCATATGGAGAGAAACGACATTACCAAATTGCTCTCAGCTGTTTTGTAATATAGCACTAGTGGTGGCAAGAGAACAGTGTGAGACTTTGAAAAGCTAGTCTGCCTGAACTCTTGTACAATGGATCATGAATATGGACTGGTGTATGCAGGCTGAGGAAACGGTAAATAAAGCCTGGGAATGCCTGAATAAATTCCCTAAAATCTGGGGTCCATGGATGCAATTTCAAGAGAATGTGGGAACTATTCCCAGTTGGGATAGGAAGCCAGACAAGATTACCCAATGACTTCTACCAAGGCAGTATGGTAGAACTTCATGAGGAGAGGATGGAAAGCTGCCTAGAAATATAAGAAAGTAACCAAATATTAATGAACTGACACTGATTTGAGTTGCTCAAAGACCAGGAGAACTTCCACAGGTGAAGTTGATCACTTTTTCATTTTGTGATTGACTAGAAAGATTCTTCTTCCATTTTGAGGCAGTTTCAATCCCTACAATTGGAAAAAAATGTTGCTTTCAACAAAGTTCACATGCATTGACTTTCACAATGAGCAAGATCTTAGTCTTTTCCGGTATACATGATGCAAGACTGGTTTTGTATAAGATCTTAAACTTGTGGAAAGAAACCTGTGTACCCTACCGTTATGGTGTTGTAGGAAATTATAGCTGGGCAGTTTTCCATGAAAGCAGCTGAAGCCGAACATACCTCTAAGTCCAAAGTATTATTGAAGAGGCTGAGGGTCTGATTTATATTTCGGCAGATGGGATACTGTCACAAATGTGAGAGATATCCCTTCAGCTGTATTACTAGTGTCATAGGATATAATACACTTGTACTGTGGCGGATGGGATATCTGTCACATTTGTGTTGGAGTATCCTGTCCTCTGAACTTTCAATCAGGCCCCAAGTCCTTGGGAATTGTTAAGAATATTGATTGTTTAGAAAGGAGAACCCACGTCACCCATCACCATGCTTTGGGACACAGCACAGCAACTATTGACCTCCCAAACAGACATACACACTGGCTTTACTACCCTCTACCGGGCACTATATGACCGCCCCCCTCCTTTAGACCGTCAACCTTATGTTGAGGACTTCCTCACAGATATTGAGCTCCCTCACCTCAATGGCCTGGAGAGGGAAGATTTGAATGCCCCATTGACCATCCAAGAGATCGAGACAGCCATCAGCCTTCTACTGGCTTCCTATTGAGTTTTACAGAGCTCACCAAATTTGTTTGGCCCCAAAACTGCTAGAGCTCTATCAGGCTCTTCTTCTAGAGGGTTATTTCCCTCCTACATTTTGAAAATTATTTGACAGTGTAGCCTAAATGGGCAGCCTGATGGCTAGCAGGTCGGCAGACAGAGGAAGTTGGCCCCATGCTGCTGACTAAGGCAAGAGAAATTACAGGCACAGCTCTGCATACCCAAGCGCGTCTCCCCACAGGGGCGAACTCATTAAAGCGCGTGGCATACAACAGTTACAAGCGGGGCTTATGCCTTATGGCAGGCCTTGCTCCATACATTCTTGAAATACGACTATACACTATTCTGACCTTCTGTACACATATTGGGCAGGAGGGTGTTGGAACAAGGGCTGCCACAAGAGTGGAAACAATTGGATCTATTCCACGATGCTACACTGATGCCATTTGCTCAATTGCAAGAGGAACATAATCTTCTGGTGGGACACTTCCTAGCACATGGGACTTTGGTGGCCAAACAAGCCTGCTCATGGCATATAATGGACATGGAGCCAGAACATCACCGGGTGGTCCATACCCTCCACATAATGAGCAGTTTCCGCCGACTTGTCACGTGGCTCACCAAGGCACTGGCGTCTAACCCCAGCAATCCCTTTTTAGCAACACACAGATGTTAGGAAGGGGATCTGGGACCTGAGTTCACAGCAAAGGAGTGAGATAAAGTCCTTCAATAACCACGCAAACACTCCCAAAATTCCAAGTTCCAGTACGTCCAACACAACATATTACACAGAGCGTATCTCACCCCTGCCAGTTAACACAAAATGTACAGCTCCTCACCTCACTGCCACAGATGTCGAGCAGCGCATGCTGTTATGGTCCCCGTGTTTTGGGGCTGTTCTGTAATGGCCACTAGGTAGCAGGAGATCACTAAAATAACAGGGCAATCCGACATACTTACTATGGATGGATTCCTGTTGTGGCTGTGAAAAAAAGCATAAAACTCAAATAGCCACTAATACATTGATTGATCTGGAACTACTCATAGTCATACAGTCTGTAGCAATACATTGGAAAGCGAACATCATTCCACCCATGCAGCATAGGTGTACAGTGACCTTGAAGTGGGTTTGGGCAGAGGCTGTGGCACTACGCCGCGAGGTCTGAGGGCTGCGCAGGGTCCCCCTGACCACATCTTGGGATGCCCTGCTGCAATAGAGTTTGACCACTTAAGAAGCAACTACCCTCAATTTACATGGCTGGCAATAGTCTGATTTGTGCTCCATCATCATAGGTAGAGCGGGGGCCTCCTCGTTACCCACCCCCCTTCCTGACTGTCGACTCAGTCGGTATTCATGATAAGGAGATGATGGGGCTAGCCAATGGTAGATGCGCCATCTGGATGGTTTGTATTATTGTTGCTGTACTGAAAGCCCATAGCCAGCTCCTACTATGTTATATCACTGGTTTCGTATCTGTCTGGCATGCACTGATGTGTAGTTTCCCTGTTTTATTTTTTTATGTTGTTACTGAACCATTGGCTCATGCCATACAGCTAAGCCTCTTTGTACTAGAGAGTGAAAGTAACTATTGATAAATGATGTGACACATTGTATGATGCTTGAATTAACATGTTAAAATCAATAACAATGTTTTTTTTAAAAAGGTTTAGAATGGAGAAAATTTTGAAGACCTTGTCCTTGATTTTACTGAAATTGATTCTGCTTGGTGCTCTAGTGGATACAAAGACTTCTAAGTTGAAGAAGGGTCCACCAGATAGAGTAATCCAAACCAAAAAACAAGCATTTGCAATGCAATAGGTCTCGCATTAATTAAGTTTGAGCTACTGGCATTGCTAAATATTGCAACACCAATTGCAACAAAAGTCTACTCATTGTAGGCCATTGACTCGCCGATAACCTCACCACTCACGCACATAAAACAAAAACCCTCACATACACCACACATAGTCATCCAAAAAAGTGCTCCCGCGCAATCATAGGTCTCAGCACGCCGCATCCCGTGGAGGGGTGCGAAGACCCCAATGATGAAGCATGACACCAAGGGTCCTTTTGGTGTGTGAGGGGTATTTTACCAACACTGGGTGCTCCCAACCATTGTAGGGAAACCCTTCCATTGTAATAGTGGATTCCTATTGTTTATGCATAATTTATTAGGGAGAACAAATCCATCTAAATACTCTCTCCCCTCCTTGTTATTTACGTTATTCAGGCAACGCACAGCTGCAGGAGCCCTTTTTGACATACACATAACACTCACATAAGCACACATCCATTAACAACACACTATGAAGGAAGAAAATGGCCTCACCTTTGGAGAGGATGAGATAGATGGAATCCTAATGGCAATCAACCCCTATGAGGGTCTAAGTAGCACAGAACCAGGACCCAGTGTAGCGGACTGGGATGAATTGACAAACCTGAGAAGAACACAAATCAAGGCAGCACTCCACGGACTGCTGATGACAGAATACCTAAGGAACAAGATAGCACCACAGGGACTTCTAGTGAAAAACTAACCCTTCATCTTCCAGACAGACATGCAGTTTAAGAAAGAATGGTCACTGATATCGTGGCATTGTACACGTGACTGGCTGGTGCTAATAGTGAAAACGGCCGCCAGAATCGCACAGGAACTTAAGGTGGACATACACAAGATAGAAGTACAACTCAAAACATACCAAAAACCTGCTGACCTTAAAAAAAGACTTGATGAGCTAAACCAGCAGATGTCTGAATTTGAAATTACCCTTAAACAGAGCAAATTCAATAAGCTCAAGAAGGACAAAGACTGTTTCACACCAGAGGGAGCCTACCCTTACAGCAAGGATGGCTAACTCTCAACTAAAAACAATAGCGACAACGATAGTGATGGCTCTGATTGCGGTTCATCTGGATCAAATTCCAGCGGCAACCAAAGACAGAAGTCCATGAGGGGCAGCCATAGACGTCAGGGACAACAGTACCCAAGACAGAGAGGGTGGAGGGGATATCAGGCACAACCCTTCTATCCTCAATACCCCGGACCACTCCTTTTAAACCATATCACTACGGTCCACCACAAACTGGACCAAACTTTCAACAGTGGGCCCCAGACTTTGAGACAGGCTTCTATAACCCTCAGACTTTTTTAGGGTCACTCCAAGGACCCCGAGGAGGCCGGAACAGGAAAGGCAACACAGTAATGTGGCAAGACCCGGAGCAGGGAGATCCCAGAATGAACACGAGGACCATGACGGGAGCACTCCCGAGCCACCCATCAACCAGGAAGAGGGGGAATTAGTAGTAAACATCACCCCCTGGGAACTGATAACTATCCAAAGGGCTGTATTGAACAAGGGTCTAGGTTTTGTTTCAACCAACAAACTTGACTCCTTCAAACTACATACTAAAATGCAAGAGTTTGTACGTAAAATTAAACTACAGACTTTCTTTAAAGATCAGGAAACCCCCAGAAATACTGACACAGGACTAAGACCTAAATCCACTTTCACGCCCCCCGATACCTTACTACCAATTGAGGTCCTCACCTTCGAGAAGGGTGTGATGAGTGAATTGAAGAGACTCAGCTCATCACAACGAGAGTGTTTCCATAACACCAACCGAGCGGATCAAGAGGCAATTCGGGAGCTGGCTACTAAGAAAGAGATCACTATCAAACCCGCCGACAAGGGGGTGCAATAGTGGTTCAAACCACGACAGCATACAAGCAGGAGTGCTCCAGACTGCTGTCTGACAGACGCAATTACAAAATACTACGAGAGGACCCTACAGAGTCACTCAGAATTACGATAGGCGGGATGGTGGAGGAAGCACCAGCACATGACTGGCTATCAAAAAAAGAAGCGGAGTTCCTAATGCAAAAATCACCCAGGACCCCTTATTTCTACTGTATTCCTAAAATACACAAGAACCTGGATAACCCCCCAGGAAGACCCATTGTCTCAGGTATCGGGTCTATCCTGGAACCACTCTCAAAATTTGCCGATGCCTTCCTCCGCCCTCTAGTACAAGCCACATACACCTACCTTAAAGATACGAAGTCAGTCTTACAACTACTAAAAGAGCTTCCCTTTGACCCAGATACCCAGCTACTGCTAAGTCTCGTTGTGGAAAGCCTGTATACCAGCCTCCCACACGATGAGACAGTGGCCATTATTGAGGAAGTCCTGTACACCACAAATTGGAAATACCAGACACCCAGAGGAGTAGTGCTAGAGTGCATCGCACTAGCCCTCACAAAGAACTTTTTTGAATTCAACACCACCATCTATCTCCAGAGCCATGGGACCAGCATGGGAAGCACCTTCGCTCCAAGCCTGGCCGGGCTGTATGTCCACCACATGGAGACAAACAAGATTCTCCACTCCCTCAACCCCTTCAGGCAGCACATAATCACAAGGAAAAGGTATATCGATGATGTGCTTGTTATCTGGCAGGGGGACCTACTGTCAGTAACACAATTCATGGAGTGGCTAAATGTCCAATATCGCTATCTGAAATTTACCCACTCAGTGTCCAAGGAATCACTTGTTTTCCTAGACCTGAACATTTACCAGGAGGATGGAATCTTAAAAACAACGACCCATTTCAAGCCCACAGCAAGAAACTGCCTACTCCGGTTCGACAGCTTCCACCCCAGACACCATCGTGGCAAATTTACCTTATGGCCAGTTTCTTCGCTTAAGAAGAAATTGTACAGACGTGGCCACTTACAAATCCCAAGCGTCTGACCTCAAAACCAAACTACAAAAGAGGCAGTACCCAGATAAGGTCATAGATGCAACCATGAAAAGGGCTAGGAATAACAACAGAGAAGCCCTGCTGGAAGATAAAGTACAACCCAGCACAGAGCAGACAAGACCCATATATGTGACTACGTATAGTACACACTCCAATGAAGCGTCCAAGATCATTAATAAACATTGGCGCATCCTTACATGTGGAACACTGCATTTTGAGAAACCACTGTTCGCACACAGAAGAGGGAGAAATGTCAAGGATATACTTGTCCATACTCGCCCTAAGCACAACCCGCAACTGCCACTCGCCCTACATGGAATACAAGGCCACTATCCTTTGTAACAACTGCGGAAGCTGCCACCTCACTAAAAAGAGCAAACAACTGACATTCAATAATGGAACAAAGTGGGACCAATGTAGACTGACAAATTGCAATAGTAAGAATGTAGTGTACATGATTGCCTGTCCCTGTGGCCTAGAATACATAGGCATGACCACCAGAGCAGTAAAAGTGCGGCTAAACGAACACAAAAGTAACATTCGGTGCAAGAAAAGCACTACCAAGATGGCCACTCATTCCCTAGAAACA
The DNA here is from genome assembly GCF_964261635.1 of Lissotriton helveticus. Lineage (NCBI taxonomy): Eukaryota > Metazoa > Chordata > Amphibia > Caudata > Salamandridae > Lissotriton > Lissotriton helveticus. The sequence continues at coordinate 680,480,789 of NC_136072.1, read as the reverse complement.
CAACACTGTGTGAATGACATTGCATGGACAATAATTGAGCAACTGCCATCTGAGGCAGGCTTATTGGAAAAAGAACAACGTTGGGTGTTCCGGTTGGGCACCCACACCAGAGGCCTCAACGACGAAATATCCTGGGGCCAACTCACATGAATTGAATCAGCAGGCATTGGTCTGTACTCCCTTTTAACATAACTCAGTAATCCCTCCTCAGAAATTCAGGCATCCTCATCTACCTATTTTCCAGCATTAGATACTTACTATCCCTCTGTATACTCTGCAATAGAAATTACATCACTAGCTGACCAGCGTGCACATCACTCTATTGCTTAAATACCCCAAACCCCTTTTTGGGGGCTTTATATACCTTTAAATGCCTAATGAACATCGCTGTGCTATTGATACCGAAATCTTTGGTTTAAAGGCTCCATGCATTACCAAAGGGACCCCCTTTCCCAGAGAGTCTGGGATTCTGTACGATGTTTCCAACACTCCTCCTCGGGGCAGCATGGTTCACTAATCCTCAGCATAATCATCGCCCCTCTTTCAATACCCCAAAAAACCTGGGGGGCTCGAGGCATTTTCATAGTGATATCAGATTATGTATTTACATTTCCAACACGTGAACCAAAAATCACCACTTCACGAGGAACGCGCATGCTCCAGTAGTGAAACACTGATGATTCGCGCAGGCTCTGGTTAGGGACCGCATCCTAACGCACATGCGCATAGACGCGTCCCTTTAACGCGCATGCGCGGTGAGCACGGCCAGTCTACACAGTTGCGGCCACGAACACCGGAATACCCAAGTAAGGGCACATCTGACTACTTAATTGCCGATTACAAGGCTAATTGGCAATCACAACGACTATATAACATGAGACCCTACCTGCAGACACCGCACTCTCAGCGGAGCCGCGTATGGGGCAGTCAGGAGGCATATTCTCTTAGGCTTCGTGAGTATAAAAACAATGGGAATCAGACTATCAGTCCAGCAATAATGTAAGTACTTCAGAACGCTCAAACTCTGCATCATTCACAGGTAACGAACCGGCACGAGGACCCCTACGTTCCTGAGGCACATGAGGCACTGGAATTGATTCATAACAGTATGCTCTTTTTGTGCTTTTTACTGTATTAACTTAAACTCTTGAACCTTATCACCACCACAAGGCCATTTGATGAGCAACCAACTTAATTTTTAGAGTGTGTGCTTTATGTTGAGTGTATGTATGTCTTGTCCTTGTCTCTTTTTCACGCCAGGCACGATTTGACGCATCGAATGACATCCCTTGTCTAAAGATCGGAGCCCGCACCAATTTATTTTTCCCACAGGTCACTGAGCCTAATGTATGCTAAGGAGTGGACCACCAGAAAAACATTTTTTGTCTCCTTCCTTTGCAGGTCGGCTGAATAGCGACAAAAGAAATCAAATTTTGTAGGTACAGTGCATAACCTGCACTATATCTCACTTTTGTAAATAAATCACAATTGTAAGTAGAGAAACGTGAGTAAGGTGGGGATTTGTGTACCCCATCCTGAAGGAGTTCCGACTCCGAAACATGTTGACACACACACACAGGAGGTGATGCACATTGCCCTGCATGAATATGTGACGTTTTTCCGCATACAAATACCCCGCATACCATCACTCCGCAAAAATGATTCCGCAAATACTATCACTCTGAAAATTAACACAACGCCAACTTTTACAACGAATATGCCTTTACCACACAAAGGCATGCATGTTAAAGGTATACTCATTGTAAAAGTTTCAAAGGTAAGTGAGTACCCTACAAAAACACTAACCTACACTACACAAACACTACCCTACCCTACACTACACCAAAACACTACCCAATACCCTACACTACCTTACACTAACACTACCTTAAACCCTAAAACACTACCTACACTACACAAACACTACCCTACCCTACACTACACCAACACTACCCTAAACCCTAAAACACTACCCTACATTACACATACACTACCCTACACTACACAACACTACCATAAACCCTAAAAAAACTACCCTATACTACAAAGACTACCCTGCACTACAACCACAACACTACCCTAACCCCTAAAACACTACCCTACACTACACATACACTACACTAACACGACCCTAAACCCTAAAACACTACACTACACATACACTACCCTACACTACACAAACACGACCCTAAAACACTACCCCCTGCATGAGCCTACACTACACAAACACTACAACACTACCCTAAACCCTAAAACACTACCCCCGCATGACCCTACACTACACAAACACTACAACACTACCCTAAACCCTATAACACTACCCCCAGCACAACCCTACACTACACAACCACCACAACTCTACACTACACTACACTACACTAACACTACACTACACTACACTACACAATCACTACCCCAGCACGACCCCACCCCTAAAAAATTAACCCAAACCCCCTTACCTCTCTCGTCGTCATGGTTCCACACTCCTCCGGGTTCCATCTTCTTGAAGTCTATTATTTTTCACAACGCATGTGCATTTACCATACATGCCTTTACAACGTAATTCGTTGTAAAGGCATGCGTGGTAAATGCAGCTGCGTTGTGAAAAAATGCGGAGTGATGGTATGCGAGGTCAATGACCTCTCGGTGTAATGGTATGCGGACTGAAAGTCCGCGAAAAAAAAAATTCGGAGTAACGGTGCCGTACCGCCCTGCATAGCACACCTCTGCTTCTTTCACCTTTTAATAGCGCCATCCCGGGGGCCCATTAAAATTATTTTTGAGTCTACCGCACGAGCCAGGCCCTTTTTAAACATCACTCGCCGATAACCTCACCACTCACGCACATAAAACAAAAACCCTCACATACACCACACATAGTCATCCAAAAAAGTGCTCCCGCGCAATCGTAGGTCGCAGCACGACGCATCCCGTAGAGGGGTGCAAAGACCCCAATGATGAAGCATGACACCAAGGGTCCTTTTGGTGTGTGAGGGGTATTTTACCAACACTGGGTGCTCCCAACCATTGTAGGGAAACACTTCCATTGTAATAGTGGATTCCTATTGTTTATGCATAATTTATTAGGGAGAACGAATCCATCTAAATACTCTCTCTCTCCTCCTTGTTATTTACGTTGGGTCGGAAGTAGACACTACATTGGAAAAAATGAAAAAAGACACAGACACAGCTAAGTCTATGGGTGCATTACAATCCGCACAGACTAGAAGTTCTTTTCGCCGCTCCTTTTATAGAGGAGGCTCTAAGCAAACCGGCGCAGATACGACATCTTTCAAAACGCACACACAGACCTCCTCTAACAAAGGCTACTTTAGAGGAGGATACAGAGGCAATAATAATAAGGGAAGAGGTAGAGGTAACAACAACAACCGCACCTCTTCCACTCCCAAACAGTGACTTCCCTCTGCCTCCCCTATAGCATTCCACTCCTGTGGGGGCAGATTATCACAGTTCCTACCTGTCTGAAACTCCATCACAACAGACAGGTGGGTGAGACAAATTATCCAACATGGCTACTGCTTAGAACTCACAGCAACCTCCCCCCAAACATACCACCCAGGCAGCGTCCAATGTCTGCAGACCATATGACTCTGCTTCAACAGGAAGTTCTAGCACTTCTACAAAAGGATGCTATTCAATTAGTTCCTTTAGAAGAACAGGAGTTTACTCCCTGTACTTTCTAATCCCCAAGAAGGACGGGACACTACGGCCAATTCTCGACCTCAGGCCCCTCAACCATTACATACAATTAGATAATTTTCACATGATCACTTTGCAACAAGTACTCCCACTACTACAACGAGGTGATTTTCTTTCAAAACTAGACCTAAAGGACACCTACTTTCACATTCCCTTACATCCTGCTCACAGGAAGTATTTAAGGTTTGTCATACAAGGACAGCACTATCAATTCAGTCCTTCCATTCGGGGTCACAAAGTGCTTAGCAGTAGTAGCAGCACATCTCAGAAGACAACAGATACATGTCTTCCCTTACCTAGACGATTGGCTCATAAAAGCAAAATCATTCAGTCAATGTGTCCAACACACAAAGCAAACAATTCAAACACTGCACGACTTAGGGTTTACCATAAACTACACCAAGTCGCACCTAGAGACTTTGCACGTTCATCAGTATGTAGGAGCTACCATAAACACATCTACAGCTCTAGCGTATCCCAGTCCAGCCAGGATACAGAGCATTCAGACGTTAGTCTCCATTTTTCAACACCAGCAGTCTCTCCAAGCCAGAGTGTTCATGAGACTTATAGGCATGATGGCATCTTGTATCTTCATAGTTCCACATGCAAGACTGCAAATGCGTCAGTTACAGCAATGTCTAGCACAACAGTGGAATCAGGCTCAAGGTCAGCTCAAAGACCTGGTGTTGGTAGACGACCGTACATATCGCTCTCTGCAATGGTGTAACACCAAAAACTTTTTTTTTTTTATTATTTTTATTGAGAGTTCAAATATAGCAATACAATACAATTGAAATCCAATTACTACAGTACGAGGAAGGAAAATACTGAAAATCATTCATACAAATTGTCGTTTTAACATTTAAGTTATAAAGTGCAAGGTTGTGTAAGAGCAGACAATTAGTAAACTGGTTCGAATAACCAAAAGATTTTGTTTAGAATTGAAAGAGTACAAAGCATACATATATAACAAATGTTTTCACATTTAATATTCCAAAGCTAAGTTCTAAAGTGCAGCGTGCGGAGGTAGAACCGTCGTAATAGACTAATAAATATTTTCAATAAAGCATAAATCAGGTTAAGTAACAACAGGAGAAATCTAAACATCGAACACACTCCAATATTTATCATAATTTTTGAGAGCCCCTGATCTAAGGGCATATTTTTTCTCCCTACCCTGGATTCGCTGTAATTTTACCTTCCATGCCTGGAAGGATGGGACAGAATCTGTTCTCCAGGACTGTAATATAAGGGATTTAGCTATTAGAGAAGCTATAAAAAGGGGCTCATCATATTGGGTGTGGAAAGGAGAGCAGCCTATGAGGGGAATTAGGTCGTTGAATATAATATTTGTTTTAAGGACGATTGAAAGATATTTTTCTATTTCCTTCCATAAAACCTGGATTTTTGGACACTCCCAGATAATGTGTTTCCAAGTGCCTTTTTCTTCACATCGAAAGCATTTGCCGGCTACGAGGGGGAAGATATCATGTAAAAAGGAGGGGGTTCTATATATTATCTATTTATTGTAGAATTGCATACGTTTAAAGTTTGCTCCTCGAAAGATGGTTTTATTGAATTTGTTTATTTTGTCCCAAACCTGTTGATTAATTATAATATCTTCCCTTTTTTTCCATCGTTCAATTATCTTGCTGTAAAAGTCCTGGTCCTTACTTTCTATTAATATTTTAATCCAGATACTCATTTTCTTTTGTGTTTTATTATTAAGGGCAGTGGAAATATTTTCTTTGTGGGATACATTTCCTATATTGAGTTCCCTGAGTTTTGGACTTATCGTAATAAATGACCAGTTCAGAATTGTGTGCGAGTGAATTAACTGGCTGTAAATTTCATCCCAAGATTTCCACCTATTTCCCAGTAGGAAGTCTTCAATTTTTTCAAAACCATTTTGCTTCCAAAGAGTTATTATATTTTTGTCCATACAACCTGCTTCTCCCAGGCTAAAATTCATTAAATTCGTGTAACACCAAAAACTTGACAAGAGGACGGCCGTTCCTAGATCCTGTTCCACAGATAGTACTCACAACAGACGCATCCCTCACAGGATGGGGAGCCCATCTCTTACAATATACCTCACAAGGCCAATGGAACAACCAATAAAAAATGTTCCATATCAACCATCTAGAGCTGCTAGCAATCTTCCTAGCACTCAAAACGTTTCAATTGCAAGTACGAAACAAAGCTGTCTTAATCCGGACGGACAATATGACAGCCATGTACTATATACAAAAACAGGGGGGGGCCACACTCTCTACAACTGTCCCAGCTCGCGCAGAACATTTGGAGATGGGCCATTCCTCAAAACATACACCTGACTGTAGAACACCTTCCAGGAATTCACAAATCAGATAGCAGATCTGTTGAGTCGACAGTCACAACAGATTCACGAATGGGAAATACATCCACAAGTGCTTCAACCATTCTTCCAAATGTGGGGGCATCCACAGATAGATCTGTTTGCCACCCACGAAAACGCAAAATGCCCAACCTTCGCCGCCAGGTTTCCACACCCACAGTCGGAAAGGAATGCGATATGGATGAACTGGTCAGGCAGATTTGCGTACGCCTTTCCTCCTCTCCAACTCATTCCACTAGTAGTGCGCAAACTCAGACAACAGTCTCTCAAGCTAATACTAGTAGCTCCCACATGGGCACGCCAGCCGTGGTTCACAACACTACTAGATCTCTTGCTGGTTGCACATCAAAAGTTAAAGCTCATGCCCTCCCTGTTAACACAGAACCATGGAGAAATAAGACACCCAGAACCAAGCCAACTGAATTTGGCGATCTGGCTCCTGAAGTCTTAGAGTTTGGTTACTTAAACCTACCACCAGACTGTATGAACACAATTAAGTAAGCTAGAAGACCCACTACAAGAGCGTGTTATGCCGCTAAGTGGAAAAGATTTGTAATATATTGTAACAATAATCACATTGATCCACTGGATGCTTCCATCCAAAATATCATTTGTTACCTTTTACATCTACAAAGGTTCAATTTAGCTTACTCTTCCATACGCCTGCATCTGGCAGCAATTGCAGCCTATCTACAGAATAGGTAACATCTATCTCTCTTCAGAGTACCTGCAATAAAAGCATTCATGGAAGGAATAAAACAAATAATCCCACCTAGGTTACCACCTTCTCCGATATGGAACCTAAACATTGTCCTTACAAGACTTATGGGACCCCCTTTTGAGCCTTTACACAAGTGTGAATTGCAATGCCTAACATGGAAAACTGCTTTTCTTGGTGCCATCACCTCTCTCAGAAGAGTTAGTGAAATACAAGCATTCACAATACAAGAACCATTTTTTCAAATACATCCTAATAAAGTGGTTCTTAGGCCTAATCAAGAATTCCTGCCAAAGGTTATTTTTAACCAATCAGTAGAGCTACCTGTGTTTTTCCAAAACCCATTCTCTGTGGCAGAAAGGGCTTTACACACCTCAGATGTTAGAAGAGCCCTGTTATACTACACAGATAAGACTAAATCCTTTAGAAAGACAAAACAATTATTTGTATCTTTCTCTCCCCCACACAAAGGCAACCCCATCTCTAAGGGGGGAATCGCCAGGTGGATTGTAAAGTGTATACAAATATGCTATCAAAAAGCTAAACGTACACTAACAGTTCCTCCTAGAGCACACTCCACTGGCAAACTAGGAGCCTCTATGGCTTTCTTAGGAAATATACCACTAGAGGACATATGCAAGGCAGCAACATGGTCTACACTATGTTATGTTACGTGGATTTGTACTGCGCACAGCTGCCCCAGCTAAGGGGCGTCCTGGCGCATGGCAAGGTAACACGCAACAGCCACAAGAAACACAACAGCTAAAAAGAAGGAACCAGGTTAAAATAAGAAAGTTTTAATAGCCTTACGGAAAGAAAAAAGATCCTCCAACAACCGAATCCCCACCGGAAGGGAATTCCACAGTTCGGCTGCTTTAACCCGGAAGGAACGACCACCAACACGGCACAGCTTGTATCTGGGAGTGATAGTGAGAGCTTGGCCCAGAGATCTCAAATGCCGAGTGGGGACATACCAAGACAGGAGGTCCATAAGAATTTGAGGAGCCGTACCATTTAGGATCTTGAAGGCTAAACACAGTACCTTGAATTGGATTCTAGCCCTGACTGGCAACCAGTGCAACGCTTTCAAAGTACTGGCAACAGGGCAGGATCTAGGAAGACCAACAATTGCTCTAGCGGCGGCATTCTGCACCCGATGGAGGCGGGTGACTTCGGCCAGGTTAGCGCCCACCAGGAGAGAGCTGGCATAATCCAGGCGCGATATAACAGTCGCCTGTATTACCAGCTGCCGGGTGCGGGGGTCGAAGAACTTCAGGACTGGACGCAGAGCCCGGAGGATTCCAAAGCAGCAGGCAGCCGTTTTCTTCGTATGCCCCACAAAACTGAGAGTGGGATCCATCCACACTCCCAAGTTTCTCAATTCTGTCACCGGAAGAGGGGCCGACCCAAGCTCCGAAGGCCACCACCTATCCCCCCAGAGATCCGCCCTTCTACCGATGATCATGATCTCGGTTTTCTTCGCGTTGAGCTGGAGACAGTTGGCCTTCATCCAGCTTGCCACCGCCCTAAGTCCACTCTGAAACCTGGGTGCATCCTGGTCCGCATCCCCGCTGATCGTAACCGCTAGCTGGGTGTCATCGGCATATGACACCATGGTCATACCCCACTGCCTGACAACCTCAGCCAGCGGTCTCACGTATAGATTAAACAACGTGGGGCTCAGCGAGGATCCCTGCGGCACTCCCTGTTTCAGAGGATGGAACTTGGACTGGAACGGTGGCACCGCAACGCTGAAGAAGCGACCATCGAGGAAGGACCGGAACCACTGGAGGGCGGATCCCCCCACTCCTATCTCCTCCAGGCGATGCAACAGGATAGGATGAGAGACAGTATCAAAGGCGGCGCTTAGATCTAATAGTACAAGCGCCGCCGTCTGTCCTGCATCCATCACTGTGCGAAGATGTTCAGCCATGGTGAGAAGGGCGGTCTCCGTGCTGTGTCCAGCACGGAACCCGTTCTGGGTGGGGTCTAAGATGTTAGCTCGAGTGAGGTGGTCGGAGAGAACCTTGTTAACATGGGCCTCCACGACTTTGGTCGGCCAGGGGAGCAGGGAAATAGGCCGATAGCTTTCCGGCTTTTCCGGGTCCAAGGAGGGTTTCTTTAAAATAGGAGAAACCACAGCCCGCTTCCAACTTGCTGGAACCGTACCCGAAGCCAGCGAGATGTTAATCAGGGAGAGTACCGAAGTACGACCCATAAACAGCTGGTCTCTAAAAAGGGCTGGCTTAAGCGGATCGGCGGGCGACCCGGATTTCACCTGCTGAGTCAAGATGTCAAATCCCTCAGTTGTCAACGGGGGCAACACATGCAGCAGAGAATCTCCAGAGATGTTACATAGAGTACCTGCCGGTGGCCTAGTATCAGCGAATGTCAAGTAGATGTTCTGAACTTTTTCTAAAAAGAACAGGGCAAGGGCCTCACAATGCGCCGTGGAACTCGTTATAGTTGCCGAGGCCCGCTTTGCCACAAGATCCTTTACCACTTTGAAGATGGTTTTTGATGGGTTAGGGCTATTTCCGAACTCCGCAGCATAGAAAGCTGCCCGGGCCCGGCATATAGCACGATGGTAAATTTTAACGGCAGCGAGGTAGATGACCTTCTTCCCGCTGTCGTACACCTTCCGCCATTCCCTCTCTGCTCGCCTACAACTACCCTTGAGTGCACGTAATGCACTATCATACCAAGGGCTTGACTCCCGGGAACTAATTTTCCTAGTCGAGATGGGAATCAGGGAGTCAAGTGCCTTAGTGATCCACGAGCAGAACCGATCGTAGCCTGCATCTACATCCTCCAGAGGTCCCAACGGCGCTGCAGCGAGGGCTCTATGAAGGTCCTCAAGTCTCAATTTACTCCAATGCCGTGTGGAGACCATCCTTGCGGGAGCGGATGGAGAAATTCCCGGCACGGGGACATCGATGGCCACTAAAGAGTGGTCCGTCCAGCCGAGCGGAGTTACGGCCGTAACTGTGGCCTCTGTCAAGTTCGTAAAGAACGGATCTAACGTATGGCCGCCTACATGTGTGGGATGCCGCACTATTTGATGGAGTTGAAGAGCCTCCAGATCGGCTAGAATACAGCACACCGTAGGGATATTCTGATTCTCAAAATGCAGATTAAGGTCCCCCAAGATAGAGAAATTGGCACACCCCACCGCCAGCGAACTAACAGCATCAGGGAAGGCAGCCTTAAATGCCACCTCACTTCCCGGTGGGCGATAAACTACCATCCCTGAAAGGGAAAACTTGAGGGTTAACCAAAATTTTAAAGACAGCACTCTCGCAGCCTGCGATGTTAAGGGCAGACCAACAACAAGAGAGACTAGATCTCACTGCGAGAGCGATGCCCCCTCCCCTAGTCGATCGATTCAGGGTGAAAACCGAAAAATCAGAGGGAAATGCCAGATTAATAATGGCCGTATCATCATCCTTCAGCCACGTTTCCGTGATAGCCACGATGTCAGGGGCCTCATCTCGCATCAAGTCCCTAACGGCTTGGTGGTGTAGAACTAGAGACCTCGCATTAAAGCTCCGGATACGCAGAGCATGAACCTGACGGTTGCTGCGCGAAGCGACCGGTAGAGCCTCCTGGCATATCTTAACCGGAGAGTCCACTGCCCACTGGCCACAGGCGCACTGATAAGGGCCACAGAGCGGGTGTGAAGGTGCATGTATACATCTCGGGACAGAACGTCCTAAGAACCGCAGTTTGGCGGCAGTATATACAATCATAGCGCAATCCCGTGTAGCTGAACCTGAGACTAAAAATACCTAAGATCTGCCGCGCCCTGCGCGTCCTTGGCGCGGACGGGCGCAGACGGGCAGGACTCAGGCACGACTCCGGCTAAGCGACGGCGTCCCACTGCGCGATCCCGCTGCGCGGGGGAGGACGACTTTAAGTAGGCGAGGCGATCAGCACGCCGAGCGTAAAGACGCTCCAAGATGGCGCTCGTGAAAGATCTAAATAGCCCAAGGCAAGATGGCGCCCACCGAACCAACCCCGGGACCCAGACCCGCCAAACGGCGGTGCGTTAACTCATTTAGATGCAGGTGAGAGGGCTGGAAGATGCTCCCAGGCAAATCGCCTAAAAACAGGGGAAAACGAAATTAAAATACACAAATACAAAACGGGCAGTTTAAAATAAGCAGCGCAGCAGCAGCGCGACCTGCAGCAAAGCCAGTACCTTGACCAGGCTACTGGTGACGAGTCCGCCTTAAGTAGGCGAGGCGATCAGCACACCGAGCGTAAAGACGCTCCAAAGATGGCGCTCGTGAGAGATCTAAATAGCCCAAGGCAAGATGGCGCCCACCAAACCAACCCCGGGACCCAGACCCGCCAAACGGCGGTGCGTTAACTCATTTAGATGCAGGTGAGAGGGCTGGAAGATGCTCCCAGGCAAATCGCCTAAAAACAGGGGAAAACGAAATTAAAATACACAAATACAAAACGGGCAGTTTAAAATAAGCAGCGCAGCAGCAGCGCGACCTGCAGCAAAGCCAGGACCTTGACCTTGACTACACACCTTCACTAAACACTATTGTGTTGATGTGCAGGCCAAGCAGCAAGCTGCAGTGGGCCAAGCTGTCCTTAGAACACTGTTTCAAAATACTGCAACGGATACAAGCGACCACCGCTAGGGGAGACACTGCTGCACCATCAATGCAAAAGTGTACGATCTGCAGCTCATATGCCTCGAACGGAAAATGCTACTTACCAGTATGCATCTGTTCTTGGTATGTAGAGCTGCAGATTCGTACACGCCCTCCCGCCTCTCCGGGACTTGTATCCGTTCCAGTTCTCATCTTATTTAGATCTACACGCATGGACATCCTTTCTTTTTACTTATACTAACTCCATCATTTCCCATCATAGCGAAAAACAATCTGAGGCTGGAGTCGATGACCATGCGCAGTATTGTCCAAGGGAGTAGTCACCTATCCCGTGACTACAAAGACTTCTTCCAAGAAGACAACAACCTGCAATCATCTGAGTCCAACACCAGGTGGCGATCTATTGCAAAAGTGTACGAATCTGCAGCTCTACATGCCAAGAGCAGATGCATACTGGTAAGTAGCATTTTCCTTTATCAGGTTCTTAAGAGTGTAGAAGAGCCTGCTTACCCTTCCATCCTCACGCCTCTCAGTCCTCCATGACCTTTGGAACAAATGTATCCGTTAAGAGTTACTAACCTTTAAATTTGTTGGTGACTGGACTGTTTAAAATTGTTTGCAGGTCGGATGCATGACGGAACGTCACATTCCATTGTAACGCATGCCGTTACAATGCAAATGCTATTACCACACAACCTTTACAATGCATGCCTTTATAACACATATGCCTTTACAACTAATTCCGTTGTAAAAACATGAATGGGGCGTGGCCTGAAGCACCTCTCTGCAACGCAGCCCTGTGGCGCTTACTGGAGGTACCTGGTGGGCTAGTTGCCCCCCCAGGGACCCCCAGTATTGAAGGGGAATTAATTCCCCAATTTACAACGCGCCACAGGGCTCGAGTGTGTTTTTGTGAGGGGTCGGGGCCTAGGGACAATCGCGTCTTTTTAAAAATAGAAAATTTGAAAGGGGGCTGGGTGGCCCCCCTTCCTTTTACTTTTTTTGGACCCTGGGGACCCCATCCGCCAGTGCCTGACCGCCGAATATATATTTTTACATTTTTTTTTTTTTACGAGAAGGGGGCCGCGTGGCCCCTCTCCCGTGGGCAATTCCGGGCCCCGGGGACCCCATTCCCCAGGGGCGGCTTTTTTTAAATATATATATATATATATATATATATATATATATCTTTTCTTAATGGGGAGGGGGGCTGCGTGGCCCCCCTCACGGGCCACTAGTAGCCCCGGGACCCCATCCCCCGGGGCTTGCCCTCACCGTTGGGGACCGTGGGTGGATCTCCAATCCCCCCACGGTCCCTCCGGCTCCCCGCCTCCTGCGGGAGCCGGCATTGCTTTTCCATATGGGGAGCAGCTAACATGCTGCTCCCCATATGGAAAAGCAAATTGCTTTGCTTCATTGAAGCGAGAGCAGTTTTCCCTGCTCTCGCTTCAATGAAGCAAAGCAGAGTTTGCAATGGCATAGGTATAGCTTGTTCATTGGATTCTTAGTTGGATTATATTCCATAATTCCTTCCAGTAAGGCCATGGATTTTTAGTCAGACAGTTATGGACTAAAAATCCATGGCCTTACTGGAATGGATTATGGGATATGATCCAACTAAGAATTCAATGAACAAGCTATACCTAAGTTGTTGATGTACTTGAAAAAATATAAGGTATGACCAACTATATTCGTTTTACGAGAAATCAGTGTTGGATGCTAGCGCATTAGAAATATATTGCCATCACCCTTCCTTCTCCCCTTAGGTCCTACTGACACTCCTACCTTAGAGTGAGGGACCAAGTTGAAGTGCAGAAAAAGCAAAAAAATGAACTAAGAAATACTGTTACTATTGTGATTGGTAAGCACCTTTTGATCAATTTGAGAACACCATGATTCTTTCCTGGGTGCTTAGTTTGCATATATAAAAACATGTATAAGGCTTTTTACATGTGTTGCCGCATCCCTTGTGAAAATGTTCCTATGGATGGAAATCAATTTGATAACATCATGGTCCTGTCCTCTGACGTAAGTGTTAGGTTAGCCTTGACATAGGAGCGGGCAAAAGGCATACTGCTATATCTAGCAGCACTTGAACTTCTCTCATCCGTCACAACACTCCCTCTGAATCCTGACTAGCATCAGTCAGGATGGCACAATATGACTGACTGACCAACATAGGTGTCAAAGGTTGTGTTCACTATTAGCATTTTAAGGGTTAATTTGTCTTTCTGGGGATATGAAAACAATAGGGTTGTATGTGATGGAGGTACTATTTTAAATTTTTTATTTTAAGCAATGCTGATAATACAGTGAAAGTTTTCAAAAGCCTATATTCAATAGATACTTTATTGTAAGCTTTCACTTTTCTTTTACATCTTTTAATTGTCATTCTTTGAACTTTAGGTGTGTACTTTAACAAAGGAAGATAATCGTACGACTGGAAAGATTCCAGAGGATGAGCAACTTCACGTGCTTCCACTGTATAAAGTATCAAACACTGATGAGTTTGGCAGTGAAGAAAATCAAGCTGAAAAGATAAAAAATGGTGGTATCCAGGTGCTCAGTGCATTCCCCCGAGAGGTCAGAAAGTTGGCAGAGCCAGCTAAATCTTGTCGGCAAAGGCAGTTGGAAGCCAGAAAAGCTGCTGCTGAGAGAAAGAAAATGATTAAAGACAAGTTAATGACCCCCGAGAAGCCCAAGCAAGATTCCTTAACCATGCAAATGCTTAAAAATAATACAGGTAAACAATTAAGTTGCCTTTATTAAGATCGTCAAAGTCTTCTCCTGGCCATATCTTATTCTGTGTGTTTTTTTTCTTTGTGTGTCTGACCTAGAAACAGTTATAGGTTTTTTCACCTGTCTCGTGAATTCAAAAGTAATTAATAAAAACATAAAAATGCTTTTGGTCAGCCATTGGTCTGTTCAGCTGTCATTCACGTTTTGTTTCTGTCCATCAAAGCATACATCATGGAACACTTGGTCAGCTCATTTCAGCAACTGGTTCTCTTGCGCAGCAAATTAAGGCATTTTTTATGATTAGATGCACACAGCTACCTAACTAGAAGCGCACTTCGTTGCCAGGGCTGGTGGGCAGTACTTTGCCAATGCTTATTTCTTTCCATTCTCTATCCTTCTTAGATCTATGTTAGCCAAGGCTTTTCAACTTTACTAAAATTGTGCATATATTATCTATGTACAGGGACCCTCACACCGCTTGCTCCATTCATTGGTCTGTGGTTTCATTCACATTGTTCTTCATCCTCAACCATATACATTGTGGGGCAGTCATCTGTCAACCCACATCAGCCACTGACTAACTTCACTTTGAGTGACAGTTTCTGCCCTTTTACAGAATACACATCCACCATTAAGAAGTTCCCTTCAGTACTAAGGACTACTATGGCAGGATTTTGCTTTGTGAGGTTGAAAGATATTTGTGCTTTTAGTCAATGTTTTTGTAATATATATAAAAACAGCTCCGACGGATCCTAAAAAAATAAAAGTTCATAGCATTTTTGGCTGTACACATGCATGTGTGACATACTTCTGCATTCTAGTGTTGGGTTTGGAAGTTTTAAGTTTTTGTTCAAAGAAGTTTCTTAGACTCAAAAGGTATCCTATGCCTTCTCCCTTAGTAGGGTATGTACATAGTCATCCTGCCATCGGGTTCAAATGTATACTGAAGTGGGTCCTGGACTTGATGCATTCGATGTTCGTGTTTCAAGTGCCCATGTTAAGAAATTGAACCCCTGTCACTGAGAAAAGCACTTCACGGGCAACCGCTATAAATATATATTTATTTTTTTCTGCGTCAACCTCTGTTGGAGATTGTAAAATAACACTTGGACGTCAGGGCTCCATCTTTTCACATTCCATTGAGTTCAGGGAGCGAGGGCTTCAAAACGTGATTTAACATATACCCTATAAGAAAATGTCCTTGGGGCGATGTAAAATACCCCTGGACTGATTAACTCAGGGTGTGTAATCTGTGCCTTTCCCCAGATTACAAGGGCACAACGTGTGCATTCTACTTAGCGTTTTGCTTTAAAAAAGCCCTTCGTCAGCATAGAGATCAACTCCTGGTGCATATCATGATGCAACCCCAATCCTTCGATGCCGCACGTGACATATTTTGCAAGGCCGATCCCCTCAATGCAGAGGAAGAGGAACAAGAGGATATCCAAACCCAAGGCCTGCCTGCATATCAGCCTATTCCACAGGTAATCCAACCCATGCCTCTGAGCCAGAAGAACTGGAAAATGTTCCGCCATGTCTATTTCTGACCTCTAACCAAATCGTCCCTAAGGGTTGTGAGTATGGCTGAACCCCAACACCATAAAGCTCACAAACAGCCACACACCAAGTTGGAGCACAGCCTATAAGAGAAAGACTTTCTTGTGGAAATGTTGTCTACGTATA
Organism: Lissotriton helveticus; assembly: GCF_964261635.1. NCBI lineage: Eukaryota > Metazoa > Chordata > Amphibia > Caudata > Salamandridae > Lissotriton > Lissotriton helveticus. The sequence goes on along the minus strand of NC_136072.1, from coordinate 680,464,924 downwards.
TGTGCTTATTGTTTATCTCGACCTTACAAGTAACTATGTTGCCATGCTCTAATAACTGTGTAACCTTTGAAACGATGTAACCTGTAACTATGATCTGATACTCATGTAAAGCGCTCAGATACCTCTGGGTCTAGCCAACGCTATGTAAAACCTTTCAAATAAATAAGTAAATAAGTTGGAGTGCTCCATGCAGTTTCTTCCAATGTTGAAGGGGATGCTCAAGCTGGCCTCTGCACAAGATACACCCCACCAGAAAAGGAGCGCAGGTTAATTGACTGCAGGGAAGAGGGTCACAGTGGGAACCGCTATGCACTGGTGGTATACAAACTCTATGGACCTGCTCTTACAATACTTTAGGGTCCAGCCTTGCATAAATCACATAAAGCAATTCAGAAGAACTGCAGGTATACAAACTCACTTCACCTCCTTGTTGTAATACTTTAATAGAGAGAGTTCTGGTATTTCTCTGGACTATAAAACTCCATGCCCAATCCTGTCTGCCGCTGCTTGTTCTCAACCAGGAGGGGGGAAGGTTCTGGGAGTATTCCTCCGAGAAACGTTTTGAAAATTGGTGTATTTTGTTGCTATGTTCAGCAATATTTCTGTGATAAATAGACAAACATAGAGTTCTTATGCTGGCTTCAGCCTGCCACCCTCCCTCTACCCAGCATATGGTGTTACGGCCAGAGCTTCGAACTTGGGAACTGGGGAACCAGGTTTACTTCCCAGAATGAAATCCTGTGATTCTGGGCTAATCACGTAATCTCAAATTTGCCTATGAAAAATTTGTGACCTTGTGTAATATAATTGGCGCTCATGAGAGCCCTTAATTACTTCAGGTCACTTTTTCCTTATATAAAAACTGCACAAAGATGTTATAAACAAAGCCATAACATAACGAAAGACCAATAGATACCCATTTAGTGCTTGATTTGTACAAAATGAAACTAGAAAATCTTGATAAATTACGGCTACCCTACTTAAATTGCGTGATCATAGGCAAATATTTTATTTCACCAAAACTCAATTTTCTTCATTATCACGTATGAAAGCACTATGAAATATTTGAGTTTAGAATATCAGTTGTACAAAAGGTGTGGCTAAAAAACCAAATAGTCTCAAAGTTTCAACGTCGGATAGCTACATATAAAAGAACACTTAAATGAAAAATACATTTTAAAAAGTTGGTACTCCGTGGCAAATGCACTATGGTACATTATGAATGCCTATTAGTAAATACACTGCAGGGGTCTGTGTGTAACCAGCAAACCACAGAATTAAATCTTGGTTGGTGCAGCGGAGAATTGTGACCTGTGTATTTTTAGTACTATGAGGTCACTGCCTGTGACATAAATTACTGTGAATATGCAAACTATTATTTTAAACATGAATTAGACACAATATGATAGACTGCTACAAAATACGCAAGATTTTTAAGCTAAAATGGTGCTTCAAAAATATAGATTTTAGTAATATCGAAACTGTAATTAATGTTTGTTTAGATTTTTGTAAAGTGCATGGCTACCCACGGGTTTCCCAGCGCTAAGTGAGTGTGTTGAGAGCAAGAGTGAAAGATTGGACGGCTAAAGTGGGAACAACCATGCCTTGAGCTTCTTCCAAAAGCTGGGTTCCTCTTAAAGCAGTCTCAGCTCCCGGGGCTTAGAGTTCCAAAGCTTCGGGACCGGGTTTAAAAATGATCTGCCTCCCCATCTTGATCTCTTAGTTCTTAAAGTTCCCATGAGGCGGTCTTGTGAGGACCTAAGACATATTGTCTGTACATATGGGAAGATGAGGTCCTTGATTTTAAGAGGGCCCCTGCCATTCATTATGAGCCGAGCTGAGTGATTTAAACATGATCCTGGCACCAGTAGGCAGCCAGTGAAGCAGTTTCAGGGACGCCTCTACGGATTAGTGTCTTTGGATTTTGAGAAGTAGCCTGGACACTGCATTTTGTGCGATCTGCAGACTATTTGTGGCATATGTCAGTGAGCTCAAATACAGGGAGTTGCCCTAGTCCAACCGGGACACCAATAGGAATTGGATCACAATTCTTATTAGATGTTCCGGGATGAGCCCTATGACCTTCCGGATCATTTTAAGTAGGCCAAAAGATGTGGTCTCTAACTATTTAGTTTGATCGTCCATCATTAGTGCTTTATCAAGCCACATGCCCAGATTCTTTATAGGGGATTTTGGAATGGGAGGGTTTCCCATGCCTTTTGGCTAGCTGATCACAGGCCTGGGACAGTGGTTATCCCCCAGAATCATCAGTTCTGTTTTGTTGCAGATTAATTTTAGGCAACAGTTGGCCATCCAGTTAGACACATTTTGCAGACAGGGCACTAATTGATGATGTTTTGAGATTGGGCCATTCGCAAAGCAGACCACCAACTGTGTGCCATCCGCAAAGGAGACAATAGACAGCACAAACCCCTGTACAATTTTCGTCACTGGCCACATATAAATGTTGAACAACATGGGGCTGAATGACTAGCCCTGTGGTACTCCACATATGGCTAGCATAGTGGTCCAGTGGTTTCCATGATCTATCCATCAAAGAGGAGGTGAGCCACTCTAGGGCTTTACCTTGAATCCTGACTTCCCCAAGCCTTCTTAACAGGTGGTCTACGGTGTCCAGGAGCAGAATTGCGGCAGAGCCCCCACCTGTTCCAGGATGCTTTCAAGCTCCTCTGTGACCACCAGGACCACAACTCAGTGCTGTGATGTGGGCGGGAACCCATCTGTGTCTGATGTTAATAGTTGTTCTCTTCCAGAAATTGGGTTAACCTGTGCTTGACATATTTTTCAAGTATTTTTCCCAGGGCAGGTAATAGCGAGCGAGATAGGGCGGCAGTTGTTCAACATCACTGGCTGTAGATGGTGTTTCTTCAGCAGGGGCCTAATGATTGCATGCTTCCACTTCTTTGGGACTGTCCCGTAATCTAGTGAGTGTGAGTAGCTCTGCTGTGGTGGGAAGAATGTATTCTGTACCCTTGAGTAAGATATGGGGGGTGCAGGATCTAGAGGAGAGCCAGATTTGATTTTAACCATAACTAGCAGAGTATTCTCCTCCTTCAAAGCTGGAAAGTGAGTCAGGACTGGCGAGGCTGAGATCACTGTAGAGTCTGCTACTTGATTCTGATCATTACCTGTGTTATACCGAAGTGAATCATAGATGTTTTCCAAGTTCTTTTTAAATAAAAGCTGCAAGCTTGTTGCATCTTTTCCTAGTGGATTGTGAAGGGGAGTTGTCAGGGCTTTTACTATCTTAAATAACTCCCTAGGGGAATTAGCAGCCTTGTTAATCTTCTCCTCGTAGAACTTACACTGGGCCTATTTAATTTCATTATGGTAGTGTCTAATGGTAATTTTATATTGCGTTTTTAAGGCAGGGGTCATAAGACTTCCTCAAATTAATGCAAGTTTTTACATAACTGTACCTTCAACACCTCCTCTTGGTTAGTAAGCGCAATATAAATAAAATTTCAATTAAAAGCATACACTTCAGGCTCAGTTGTTAACTCTTTGCACTACCACTTAAAAAGAATACATCTTTGCCATCACAAACCTTTGAATGAGTTGATCGATTAAAGCCAGTGGAAAGGCGGGATTTTACCTCTAGAGTCTGCTTACCATTCTCCAGAATCCCGTCACAGGTCGACTAGACCTTTTTACCGGTCATAGAGTGAATTAGGCAACCTGTCTATAGAATCAACAACAATTTTAGAAATCCCAATAGCTTCCCCCAAGAACCACCGACCAAAACTAAGTTTGAAGATTTATTACATAACCAAAAACAACTGAAGATACAAGCACCTCAGCAAGAGGTTCAAAAGATACACTGGGACTAATACAAACATAATTCTACGGAAAAGTCTCAAGCGACTGATGAATAATACGAGGATCAATTCCAGAATCATCAGACTGAACAAAATCGCTATAACCTGAGTTCGGGTACTCATTGGGATAATAGACATAAGTTCAAATTAGTCTATCCCTGCTCTATACTAGGTGACATCCCTACTTAACAACAGTCAATCCTAGCAAAAGGTGTCAGCCGTGGTGACTTCCAAAGAAGTTCACCCACGTTCTCTTGAATCAGGTGTAATTCTCAATCCTAGCCAAGCTCCTTGCCATCCGACTGCTCTCTCTAGCTCCTCAGCCCATCTGCTCTGCCTCCACCCTCGGGGTGCTGTCCCTAATACGAAACCCCACAATGTGAATGACACGCCTTCAGGTACGCCCCTCTCGGAGGTGTTAACTTCGAAACTTTCCAGTATGGCTCTCTTCCATCTTTGTCCATGCAGACGTCCTTGGGTCCCAGACTCTTCATGGCTTCTAGTTGCTTCTTCAAATTCCTGGTCTACTCCTCCATGTCTGAGTCTCGTATTTCTAACTCTCATACACAATGGGCCCTTCTACTCTATAATCTACTTGGTGATGCACCTGCAAAGGAATATACGCAAATAGCCTTACAGTCTAATAATGTTGCAACATCTTCTAAAAGCCTCTTTTATAAAACATTTCCACATCTAAATGCTAAGCAAAACTTTCGAACAGGCCTGCAACAATTCTATGAACTAGGCCTCAGCTCGATTTAAAGGCCCAACAGTTTACATTAGTCACTAGGCCTCCAACCTTAACAGCAAATGCATTTTCTAGTTTAAGCTAATTGTTTAAATATAAAGGCACAGTTAACTTCACTAAGCAGATCTAAATGCACAATAGTGCTAGTTTAAACGCACTTCTTATAGTGAAAGATTTCATTTTAACGACATTTCTAGTTTATACAGCAAGTGTGGATGTAATTCATAACCGTGGCTCTTCAGATTTCTAATACCAGTTACTCTAGTTCTCCATCCCACATTACATTTCAACATGATTAAAGTCCTCTATATATGCGGGTGCTGACTACTTGTACATATGATGCACCCCTACAAATTTCACTGTAAATGGCGCTCTCTCAGTTCCCCCCTTTGATGACCCGTGTCATCACTACCTTACATCATCCTCAGGGTAAGAACCGCTCTAAACCGTACTCGTGGCCATTTTCCCACGCTTGAGCATTTCCAACGCTCTCAAGCTGCGGTATTGACTGTCCTGCAGCCTCTCCATTCGCATCTCTTGAGATCTCATTGATCTCGCCAGTCTATTGGACTTGTACCACTTGTACAATCTTACCAAACCCCACAACCCAATCACACATGCCACTGCTATGATAAGGGGTTTCAGTACAAACCCAAGGAAACTCTTCCCCAAATTTGCAAACCAGTTTCCAACCTTCCCAAATCCTTTGCCAACCGTCTCCCACGCATTCTCTTGTGTCAGGTCCTCAATTTCATAATGGATGGCAGTAATGTTGCTTATATATTTCTCCAGATCCTTAAAATTGTCAGGTATATAAGAGCAACATTCTTGGACCTTCAATCGTTTACAGACCCCGCCCTCTTTCGCTAGAATGACGTCTAGGGCAAGACGGTTCTGTAAAACCATTGTCCTAATCGACAACATCTCACCCTCAACCAGCACTAATGACTTGGCTGTATTCATTGCCAACCGCCGTATCTTTGTCATTCAAAATGACACCCAACATAGGTATCGCTGCTCCAAACACATCTCCCACAATTGCTCCAGCACTTTCCCCTCGCTTTACCCTCCTTTGAGGCCCTCCCTCTAAGAGTGTAAAATCCTCTGTGTGATAAATCTTGGGAAAAATAATTGCTAGATAGCAAGTTCCATACCACTTCTCTGGCAACCTCACATACGCATTCTTTCCACAAACAAAATACACAGTAGGAATCACTTGCACCACGCTCTTCAGGAAATCTTTGGTCTAGTATTCCAATGTGAAGGTATGTTCACACGTAGTATGACCCACATAGACATTTTCATAATACGTCTGTGGTCTGTGAAGACACAACTTCCCCTTCTGCACTTCATCTAGAGCTATTGGACCATTACTCCCTCTAGACTTATGCTGCTTCTCTTCCTCCGTCCAATCTACCTTGCCCTGAATCTCGCAACTGTTTTTGCTTCGTGTACCTATCTTCCACTTGCTCAATGAACTTCTTCTCCGTCTCAGATAATAAGCAGGTCAAGTTGTGTCGGTGTGCATACGGTGTGTCTAGCTCCTGGGTGGGACTGAAAAAATATCCAAGTCTGTCCTCTGACTTATAATGATCCCACTTGTTCAAATGCTTGTAATTTGGGACTTCTGGTAACACAGCATCATAATTCGAAAAGAAATATTCAAAATGATTTCGCCCATAAAGTATACTAATCAGCAAACTACATGAAATTCCATATGTCAAGGGAAGGTGATGGTATCTAATGCCCTCATCTACTGAAGCTGGCAATTGCATACACACATAACAGTCCTTCGCATCCATCGCATCAATGTATTCATACAATAGCTTTGCATATGCATTCTGTCCAAAGTTTCCCTTAGACAGATCTGTATGTAGCCTGCGACTTTCTGCAGCTAACAAAGCCTTCTCTCTTCGCTCTCTGTCTTCTTTCTGACTAGGGGTGGTAGGTGTCGGTGTCCCCACCAGCCTTCTCTACCTGTTCGTGTGGTGGAAAATAGGAACCTAAAACTACTATAGCTATAAGGAGTATCACTCCTCCTAAAAGAGTGCCTACTATGCACTTGGCTCTACGATTCGGGTTTCCAGGCGCCATGGTCTCAGCACAAAATAGTTTGTTCTCGGAAAGTACCCAAAAGTCTCTTTCTTTGCTATTTGAGTCTCTTGAACCACCTCGGAAAGCAGAAATCCCCGTTTTCAGTTCTTCTTTTGCTTCAACAATAGACAGCCCTAACCCTTCTCCGTCCTCTGTGGAAAGTCCCTAAATTTGTTCTTCTTCCACTCGGCTCTAGGTTAAATTCAACAGCTATTTACAAAGTCTTTTCAACGTCTTTTCAAGTCTTTAATAATCAATGATGATACTTGATCCGATTGCCTGCAACACATAGTCTAAAAGTTCCATGCGGAGCACAACTGCGTCATAAGATGGTATATCTGGACCAAATGTAGGAAAAATCAGTCTATCCAGAAGTAAATCACGTATCTTGCTTAGGTAAGGGGGGATTGGGAATAGTGAGTGTTAGTACGCCTTCAATTTCAAGTCCAGGTACCAACAGTATCACTTCCAGCTTAACATTTGGGATCGTACTGGTCACCGCCACTGACCTCACCCTCCCGGACCTCAGTACCCCTGGCATTTGTGAAAGGGTAGGTCCACTCTGGAGTGGCGTATCTTCGGCAAGGTACTCTCACCCTCCTTGACCTTCTCAGACCCCTTTGCTCAGCTCCTTGTTCTCCCTCTTCTGGATCTGATTCTTCGGACACAGGGGCAAGATCTATTTCGGAAGCCAATCTCACGTTCATTCGCCTCCGTCTCTCGGGCCAATGATCCTCTGCACTTCTTGCCCTTCTGTTTCTCGTTTGCACACCCTGTTCGTCTCCACTGTCGACCTCTTCTGCGCTCAGATCACCTTCTCCGCCACTTCCTCCCTCTGAGGCAGATTCCGTGTCACTTTCGTATTGGCCGTTTCCTGCCTGATCAGGGGAGTCCCCAACTTCTACAGGCACCCCCACAGCTTGACTTGCCCCCTCTGATAAATCTTCTTCTTCGTTATTATTTTCATCTACGAGAGGAGCTGTTCCCTCCGCGGGTGCTGGGACTCGTCTGGTGTGAGAAGCATGATGGACCCAATTTGGCAATCCGCCACACTTCACAGCAGTAGTAGTGACTAGAATCACTTGAAAAGGGCCTCTCCAACGTACATCCAGGCAGCTCTTCCGCACGTGCTTCCGCACCAGGACCCAGTCACCAGGGCACAGGTCGTGACAAAGGTCGCTAGAAGCTGGGATTTCAGCAGCCTGCACCTGAAGAGACACAGAACGTATGACATCAGAAAGTCCCCTGCAGTAATCAAGGATCAGGTCATCTGTGATATTCAGCAAAGCAGTTGTAGAAATAGATGGCAGCCTCATAGCCCTCCCCATCAGCACTTCATGAGGTGAAAGCCCTGTCCTCCTGTCTGGGGTACTACGCATACTCATTAGTACCAACGGCAATGCGTCGGGCCACTTCAGGGATGTGGATGAGCACACTTTTGCCATTCGGGCTTTAAGGGTTCCATTTATTTGCTCCACTATGCCAGAAGCCTCTGGACGGTAGCTACAATGCAGTCTCTGGTCTATGTTCAAGGCAGAGCAGAGCATCTTCACAACATCGCTATTAAAGTGCTTTCCTCTGTCCGATTCCAAAGAGGTCGGAACCCCGAATCGTGGCACCAATTCCCTCAACAATAGTTTCGCTACTGTGAGTGTATCGCACCTACGAGTGGGATATGCCTCAACCCATCTAGAGAACACACACACAATCACTAAGACATACCTGAGGCGATTGCACCTCGGCATCTCAATGAAATCTATCTGCATCCTATAGAAAGGTCCGCCGGACCTCCCAATGTGACTCAATGTAACAGGTGTTCTTTTCCCAACATTCAGCTGTTGACAGGTTACACATCTCTGACATACTGCTTCCGCAGCCTGTCTAAATTTTGGATTGTACCACGTCTGTCTGAACACAGGCACCATCGCATCCCTTCCTAGATGCACAGGACCATGTATCTGTCGTGCCATTGCACTCACCAGCACATTTAGCAACACAGCTCGTCCATCAGCCGAAACCCACATATCCAACTCTCCCTTGACACAACCAGCCAATTCCCACACCCTTCTTTCATAATCTGACACTTGTCCATGCATGTCTCTCAACTCCCATGTGTCTGCCACCTCAAGCATCATGCTTAGTTCGGTTCTTTCCCTTGGCCCCTCAATAGTTTGTTCGGTGAAGGAGTATCCCTGCTCCGCACAGTATCGTGCAACTTCATCAGCATAACGATTCCCCATTGTCACAAAATCCGTACCTTTGGTATGGGCTGTACATTTTACCACGGCTATCTCTGCAGGACCTTGCAAGGCCTCCAGCAATAACCTGATAAATTCGCCATTCCTGATTGGGGAGCCCGATGATGTCATGTAGCCCCTTTGAGACCACAATTGACCGAAGTCATGAACCACCCCAAACCCATATTGGCTGTCAGTGAATATGGTGATCCGAATCCCGTTGGCTGCCAGACAGGCACGCGGCAACGCAATTATCTTAGCCACCTGTGCGGAGTGTACTCCTTCCAGACAGGCTGCTTCAATTATTCCAGAAATAGTACAGACAGCAAACGCTGCTCTCAACTGACCAGTATTGTCTCTTACACATGAGCCATCCACAAAGTAAATTTCATCAGGGTCTGTCAATGGCTCATCTACAATATCCGGTCTAGGTTTGGTGCACAGTTCAGTCCCATCAAGACAATCATGGTCTTCCCAATCATCTTCTATATCATTTGGTAATGGCAACAAAGTAGCAGGATTCAAGACAGAGCACCTCCTGAGAGTCACATTCTCCGCAGCAAGTATAACCTGCTCGTAGCGTGTGAGTCTGTTGTTGGTCAAGTGCTGCGTCTTGGTCCTGGTCATCAACAATTCCACAGAATGAGGTACATGCACTGTCAGTGGATATCCCATCACGATACTTTCACATCTTTCAATGCTGACACCTGTTGCAGCAACGGATTTGAGACATCCGGGCAACGCTGAGGCTACTGGATCTAAGGTAGCCGAGAAGTATGCAACTGGTCTATGGACTCCTCCATGGTCTTGCACTAAGACTGCCAATGCACACCCCTCTCTCTCGCAGCAGAACAATGCAAATGATTTGGTGTAATCGGACATTCCCAGAGCTGGAGCGCGACACAGGTCCTCTCGCAGCTCGAGAAAGGCCATCATACAATCTGTGTCCCATGGTACCGGATCACTCACGTCCTTGTGCGTCAGTTTCTGCAATGGTTTTGCCTTCAGGGAAAAGTTAGCAATCCACTGTCGGCAGTAGCCAACCATACCTAAGAACATCCTAACCTCTCTTTGTGTCGAGGGCACAGTCATTCTCATGATAGTCTCAATCCTGTCAGGCGACACCTTTCTCTTTCCCTTCTCTATTCTGTGACCCAGATACTGCACTTCTTGTAGGCAGTACTGTAACTTGCTGGGGGACACCTTGTGTCCATTCTCTCCCAAGTGGTTCAACAAGGCAATGGTGTCAATCCTGCAAGCATCTTCTGTGTCTGACGCAACAAGGAGGTCGTCTATATACTGCACAAGAACCGAGTTCTGCGGCAGTACCAGACTCTCAAGATTCCTTTTCAGCAACTGATTAACGATCGATGGGCTCTCTGTATACCCTTGTGGGATACGACACCATGTTAAGACGCGACTCTCTATTTTGAACGCGAAAAGAAATTGGCTCTCCTCGTGCAATGGGATGGAAAAGAAAGCCTGACACAAATCAATCACAGAAAACCATTCAGCTTGGAACGGTATCTGAAACAGTATCACTGATGGATTCTGTACCACTGGACAGCATGGGACAACTATGTTGTTAACCTTTCGTAAATCCTGCACAATCCTGAACTTCCCACTTGGCTTCTGCAACCCCATTATCGGAGAGTTACAGGGACTGCCCATAACCTCCTTTAGGATTCCCTGTCTAATCATGGACTCAATCACGGGTCTTATCCCTGCAATTGTTTCCGGAGTCAACTTGTACTGGGGTGTCCTTGGGAATTCAGCCTTCGGCTTCACTTGAATTCTAACTGGCTCTACTCCTTTAATCAATCCGATTTCCTCCCCTGTAAAGTCCCACACCTGTGGTGCGACTGAATCCCTCAGGTCCCAAGGGAGTTCTTCCACCGTCAAAGCAGGGTACAGTTCAATGCACACATGCGTATTTGCAACCTTAAAATCTGCATCGTCATCGTTTGTCTGCAACTCAACTCCCTTGGGGGTACAATAGATGGTGCAATTGAGTTTACACAAAAGATCCCTTCCTAACAGACACACAGGACTAGAATCGCACACTACGAACTGGTGCCTATCTCTGAAACTTCCGATCTTCACAGGGACTGGCTCAGTCAAGGGGTTTGTCATTCTTCTGTTTGCTACTCCTACAACTTGTATGGTCTGTCCTGAAAGGGGTAAGTTGGGGACTACCGCAGACCGCACAGTGGAGCGAGAGGCACCAGTGTCAACCAGAAAGGTGGTGGGATGTCCATCTACATCTGCCTCTACAAACGGTCCTCCCTGATCTACCTCCAGGACTGCTCCAAGAGTACAGCCCTCCTCCCCATCCACATACCGTCCGGTCACTGGGTCAAATTGGTAACACTCGTCCCCTTCCACTTTGAAAGGCATCTGCTTGTATACCTTGTTCCCTGTTGAAATCTTTGGTGGCTGGGGAACCGGAGCCCTAGGGGCTGACGTCCCCCCTTTCGTCATCTGGAACTTGGTCACTGTCACCTTCCGTACCGGAGGGGATTGTACTTCCTCCTCCTCCTCCTCCTGTACCTGATTGTCTGGGTTATCGGGGCACTCGCGTCTCCAATGCCCGACCTCATGACATTGATGACACTTGGTCGTCTTTTTCAGGGTGGCTATATCTATCCTTGGTCTCAGACCCTCCTCGTTGTCCCTCTTCTGTCCCCCTGATTTTCTTCCCAAGGTGCCATTGCCTGACTGACCCTGTCCTCCCGATTGCATCTGTACTAACATCAGTTTGTCCTTCAGCTTCCTTGTCTTCGAGTCTATCTCGTCACTGCAATACCTCGCATATCTCAAGATCTCATCCAGTGGCTTGTTTTGCCAACAGATTAAATGTTGCTGAATCATAAGGCAAATATCAGGCCTCAGTCCCAGAACAAATTTGGATACAAACTGTCCCATGTCCTTTGGGTCCATCACATCTAACCCACTGTACTGCTTAAAAATCTGCAATACCCTCTCGTAATATTCATGCACTGTTTCCTTTGGTTCCTGCCTAGTCCGATCTATTTTCACCCAATCAATGTCCTGTGGAGGTACCTTGGTCTTCAGCCACGTGATCGCTTGCTCATACTTTGCCATCACCCTGGGTGACGGTCCATTTGTGGTGGCATCTCGTTCTGGCTCCGCTGTGGGCCATTCCACACTGACCTTACATGCTATCCACAAATCACCTGGAACCACAATGTCAAACAGCGTGTTCAAATCAATCCACAGCACCTTTGAGATTTTAACGAACCTCTCTACCTGCTTGTACCATTCCACTGGACTCTCACGCAACTTTGGAAATGTGTTCGTAAAGGCAGCCAGATCTCCCCTACTCCAGGGTACATGTACATAACCCCCATGAGCCACCTCCCGCAAGGGGTACGCTTCTGTATGCATCAATCCTCCTCCCGGGGATGTCTCAATAGCACTTCGTCTAACCGTCTTCTTCTTTGACCACCTTTCTTCCCACTTCTCCAAATTTGACCACGTTCGGATTCCCATAATCAGTTCCCTGATGTGGGTTTTTAACCCGATCACCCTCTTTTCTTCTAGATCTTGGTCCGAGTACTGCAACCTATGGCCACCCTGCAGCGCTTTTGTCTTTGTTAAATCCACAGCATACTTATTCGCTAGTTCAGAGAGTTTCTCATGGGCTGTCCTAGCTCTCCGGGTAACATCTTTAGCCACAAACAGCTCGTCTGGTTCATAGAGTTCTATTCTTTCTAGTGGCAATGTACCTTCCACTATTTCCTCCACTTCTGATTTCAGCCTCAGCACATCTAACCTTCTTGCCTTAATTGCGGCCCTCAATGTACCTTGACTAGACGTCCCATTAGAGTCCCTCCCGCCACAGTCCTGACCCTCTCGTCTGTTCTCTTCAGGCGTGTTAGGGGGAACCCTTCTGTTGTCCCAGCCTTCATGGTCCCACTCTGGTCGGCTATCTCCAGAGGTGTGGTGGGATGCCCCCCTATTCTCCACACATCTGCGTTCCCATTCCTGTCTGCTTTCACCAGGTGCGCAGTGGGACACCCTCCTACTTTCCTGGTTCTCAGACCCAAACACATTCCTCGATCTATCGCTCTGAGTGTCCACAATAGTCTCCCAAGTTCTCAAATCTGGCCTTAATTCCCTCATCGACCTCGGTCCCCTCAGATCCATTGGTCCTCTCCAACCCATGTGCTCCTCTGAGGAGTCTGCTGATGCTGCCAAAGGAGTGCTTCTTTCTACGGGCTTTGGCAATTGTTTCCACCCATCTGCCACGCTACTCCTGTCCTCACTAGAACATCTCTCGCTCTCTCTTTGTGGTGAACTCTCGCATTGTTTCTGTTCTGGATTGTACACGGATACTATGGGACCTATGGTAACTGGTACCGTAAGAGCATCTGGCAGTTTCTGAGAGTTGACGCCCTCTTCTACCTGTACTTTTTGTACTGTAAACCTTCCCACTACTCTCGCCACTGGGGAAGGTGGAGGTACCCTTTTCCCTTCTTCTGGGCAAAACTTGTCCCCTAAGGTACTTGCCTCACTCACCATATTACCTCCTCCATCCCCGTCCGAGACTCCCCAGTTCTTTGCTGGTGTTTGCGTTCCTTCCAACTCAGGATTGTATGGAGGTGGTCTCTCTGACAACAGCCTCTCTATCAGGCTGTCGTCTGTCTCACTGTCTTCATCCTCCGTACTTTTCCTCTGTGCATCCCCTGTCTTTTCCAGCAATGGGTACAACCTATCCCCTTCTATGGTCTGTACCCTCCACCTCTTGGCCAATGCATCCCATCTCGCATCTTGAACCGCCCTAACTGATCGTTTCACCCTCTCTTGTCTTCTATCTCTGTTCCGTTCATGGGCTGCCCTGATCCATGCATTTAGTGCTTCGAACTGTGTTGGTCTGGGCAAGGGTCGCAACGCAGCCATAATCGCTTTCAGCTGATACAACACCTCTAGTCTAAACGTTCCATATTTAGGAAATGTCAATTCTTCGTTTCCATATGTCCTCTTACACCAGGTACTAAGCCACAATATGGTGTGTAACCCAACATTCGTTGCCATATAATAAGCTGGAGTATCCTCGGGTGGAGCCTCCTCCCCACCCCGAGGTTCTATCTTGTTGTCGCCCTTGAAACATTTCCGCAACAATTTAAAACATTTCATGATGAAATCCACAACGTTTCCTTGTTTACTGCACTCTTTTACTTCCTGGTGACAATCTACCAATCCCAGCGCGACTTCTCACTAACCGCCCTATCCCAGCGCGGCTTCACGCTAGCCGACCAATCCCAGCGCGGCTCTTTCTGACGTCACTCGCCTCCGTTCCGCAGCAGTTCCCCTCCTTTCTCCGCTCGTCTCCCGATCACGCATGCGTCCCAATCATACACTGAAAATGATTACTTCAGACCAAGCAACCACTTCCCGGACTGTACGGCCACAGTCTAACTGTAATTGTCACCAAACCAGCAAATGTCTGTCCGCGAACGACCGGACAATCGCCTCAACTGATAGGTTACAAACTCACGGCAACTTCCGACCAGCGTCCGTTACCCACGCACTCACACATTCGTTCCCCCTATCTCGGTCCTGCGGGCGATCAATGGTACCTCATGACCCCCTTAACAATGGTCGACAATTACTTTGAGTGTTCTATACACCCGAACCACTTAAACTACCCTCGAGCTTAAGATTTTCACTGGTTGCGCGCGCTCACAACCTGTTCTCTTTCACACTACAGGCACTCGACTCCGCAAGACAATTCAACATACAACACAACATGACCGCAATCTAACAACGCATGACCCTTTTCCTACTCACTTTGCTCCGACCTGCTGCTTTCTGCCGCACTGTCACTTTTCGTCAGTTTCCATGGAACGCCATCCGTCCGCAGCTTTCTGGACACTCTTCATTTGTTCTCTATGGGCCTCGGGGAAATCTCAACCTAATTCTAGATTGCCCTCACTCCAGAAGATAAACCATCCTACTCTGCTACCTACTGGAAAGGCGGGATTTTACCTCTAGTGTCTGCTTACCATTCTCCAGAATCCCGTCACAGGTCGACTAGACCTTTTTACCGGTCATAGAGTGAATTAGGCAATCCTGTCTATAGAATCAACAACAATTTTAGAAATCCCAATAGCTTCCCCCAAGAACCACCGACCAAAACTAAGTTTGAAGATTTATTACATAACCAAAAACAACTGAAGATACAAGCACCTCAGCAAGAGGTTCAAAAGATACACTGGGACTAATACAAACATAATTCTACGGAAAAGTCTCAAGCGACTGATGAATAATACGAGGATCAATTCCAGAATCATCAGACTGAACAAAATCGCTATAACCTGAGTTCGGGTACTCATTGGGATAATAGACATAAGTTCAAATTAGTCTGTCCCTGCTCTATACTAGGTGACATCCCTACTTAACAACAGTCCATCCTAGCAAAAGGTGTCTGCCGTGGTGACTTCCAAAGAAGTTCACCCACGTTCTCTAGAATCAGGTGTAATTCTCAATCCTAGCTAAGCTCCTTGCCACCCGACTGCTCTCTCTAGCTCCTCAGCCCATCTGCTCTGCCTCCACCCTCGGGGTGCTGTCCCTAATACGAAACCCCATAATGTGAATGACACGCCTTCAGGTACGCCCCTCTCGGAGGTGTTAACTTCGAAACTTTCCAGTATGGCTCTCTTCCATCTTTGTCAATGCAGACGTCCTTGGGTCCCAGACTCTTCATGGCTTCTAGTTGCTTCTTCAAATTCCTGGTCTACTCCTCCATGTCTGAGTCTCGCATTTCTAACTCTCATACACAATAGGCCCTTCTACTCTATAATCTACTTGGTGATGCACCTGCAAAGGAATATACGCAAATAACCTCACAGTCTAATAATGTTGCAACATCTTCTAAAAGCCTCTTTTATAAAAACATTTCCACATCTAAATGCTAAGCAAAACTTTCGAACAGGCCTGCATCAATTCTATGAACTAGGCCTCAGCTCGATTTAAAGGCCCAACAGTTTACATTAGTCACTAGGCCTCCAACCTTAACAGCAAATGCATTTTCTAGTTTAAGCTAATTGTTCAAATATAAAGGCACAGTTAACTTCACTAAGCAGTTCTAAATGCACAATAGTGCTCGTTTAAACGCACTTCTTATAGTGAAAGATTTAATTTTAACGACATTTCTAGTTTATACAGCAAGTGTGGATGTAATTCATAACCGTGGCTCTTCAGATTTCTAATACCAGTTACTCTAGTTCTCCATCCCATATTACATTTCAACATGATTAAAGTCCTCTATATATGCGGGTACTGACTACTTGTACATATGATGCACCCCTACAAATTTCACTGTAAATGGCGCTCTCTCACCAGTACCGGCTTCCAAGCCTACTTTACATTTACAGATGACCTTTTACAGTTGCAGATTAACTCATAGTTCACATTTGCATTTCTTTCAGGCCAGCAGGCACCCTGGCAGGAAGGCTTGATTAGCTGTCTGCCCGGCTTTGGTTTCAAGGCAAAGGAGATTCACTAAATTACACTGTAAAATGTAAGCATTTAATTTAAACTATTGCAACTAGCCGTCCTGGTTTGTCTTTGTTGCTGCTCTTAGAGAGATCGACTCAGGAGAGAAACTAGCGGGAAATGGCGAGAGCGACAGTGGGTAGAAGGAAAACAGAAAGGGGTTAAATGAAGGGAAAGTGAACCCAACTGCGAAGGAGAGATCACACCACTCACCCTAGTAGTCTTTTTTTTCCAGAGTTTTATATAGCGCGAACTTGACCCAAATTGAGTATCAGAGCGCTTTACATAGCACCAGTTACGTTACATGAGGGCACACATTCATTTTTGTTAGGCACAGGGAGATTAAGTGATTTGCCCAGAATCACAGGATGTTTGGCGTCGTTACTGAGACTCGAGCCCAGATCCCCAGGTCCAAGGTCCAGCGCCCTAGCCTTTGTAGTCGGGTGTCACAGTAGCACACCAAGAGTCCACTGCGCTGCCAACAAGACCCACCTACAGCCAGGGCCGGACTGGGAACTGAAAGCAGCCCTGGCAAATTTTCAGTCCAGCCCCCGCACGGTGCGAAGTGAGCGAGCACGACCACTGCCGGCGGAGGTCTGGGGCGGTTCCTCCCCCCAAGAAAACTTTGGACAAAGAGACCAAAATGATGCATTTACAACACATTTTTCATTACATGCATTAACTTGCAAAGCACAGTAAATGGTACATTATGTCCTTAAAGAGGACCAGGTTACCCAGTCATATGTACCCACAGACATTCTTACAGAACTCTCTAAAAATAGACACGAGAGTAGTGAATCAGGAACACAAAGTATAAGTCAGACCACTGGTGGCAGTCCTGTGGCACTGTGCAGCCACTTTTAAAAATTAAGTGGAAAAAAAATACTAACTCAGGCACCGTTCTCAGTTTCTTCAGTGGTGAAGCATTTATCTTTGTTTATCCTGGTCTGCTATGCTTCGTCGATGTGATATATATATGTATGTGTGTGCACACAGGCTAATACAGACTCATCACCATGGCTCCTGTAACAGTCTAACTTGTTTATTTGAACAAGCATCATGAAGGGTGAAGAGGGTGGAGGGATATTAATGCAGGAGTGAAGCCTGGACTGGATATGACACCGAGGTTCAAAGAGTGTGCCAGGCGCACATGGATATGGCGAGGACCCCCCCTTCTGAGGTCCAAAATGAGATTAACCACCAAGGTAGTAGTGCCACTGCGGTGCCTTATCTGGGTAACCTGGGAGAGTGCAGGAGTGTCTATTCACACGAAGTAGTAGTTACCTAACGTAAGTAGAAAGCAGACGTGTGGTGAGACTGATGTGTCTCTATCTAGATATGGGACGCTGTAGTGTCGCCCACTGTGGGGTTCAAGTGCCGTGGACAGCTGCCAAAAGAGGACAGCCCTTGTTTCTAAAGAGAGTGAAAAGTGCAAGTGGCGATTTTTTGTATGTCAGGCAGGATAGATCGGTGAGGTGAGTTGCAGGTCACAAGTTAGATTCCTAGCTAGGATGACTCAGTCTTTATACTTCCTAACCTGTTAGTGCTGTAAAAAGGCTTTTTGGGGGGGGCATTTAAGAAGCAAATCAGAAAGGTGATAGGTGGTCTCAGACATGGCTTGCTTCACAGGCTCAGTTGTGGAGACAAGTTCTTATTTTTCATCGTTATAATTTGAGCCAAAGCAAGAAAAAAAAGGGGGAAGGGGGAAACGAGCATAAAGAGGAAGCTAGGAAAACATTGAGAAAGGGGGAAACCTGTGATGGAAAAGAACATTTGGGAGATAGCTAAAGAGACAGGATGTGTAGGTGGCAAAAGAAAGATTCATTAGGTGAAATCAAGACTAAGTTGCCCTTGGTATTTGGCAACCAGGGTATTGAACAGCGGGACACGCGTAAGTAAGTTTTTTGAGCCCTGCATTTATAACAAATTATGTGACTGTTGGCTCATGTTTTAAAATATAACAATGCAGTATCAAATCCCAGGTCCATTTCACAATATATAACATAGATTCATGGCTAAGCAGCAGATGACTCCGCAATCGTAATGATACTAGTAGTAATATTTGTTGTGACTCAGGCCATGTGAGCTTAGTGTGAGACAGCATAAAATATTTGTCAACTCCTTGCCTTTATTTTCACATTACAGGCAAGTTTTATTTTAATGAAAGGCTTGCATCACTGTCAGGAATAAAGTTAACCTGTGTTTTAACCAAAACCAACACTGCCCAATGCTGACAG
The DNA here is from genome assembly GCF_964261635.1 of Lissotriton helveticus. Classification (NCBI taxonomy): domain Eukaryota; kingdom Metazoa; phylum Chordata; class Amphibia; order Caudata; family Salamandridae; genus Lissotriton; species Lissotriton helveticus. The sequence goes on along the minus strand of NC_136072.1, from coordinate 680,446,248 downwards.
ACATCCATCGTAGTGGTGACACTTCCAAGGTGCTTAATTGAAGGTTAAATGCCCTGTTGAGTTGTTGTCATGGAGAGACGTGAATCCAGCTCATCCCGGTCCTGTGTCGGTAGTGAGGTGTGCACGCCTATTTGTTGAATAATGCAATCAAGGATATAGTCTTATCTAGACTTGACTATGGCAGTGCTCCCTTGACCGTTGCAGCAAAATCACGCATAACACCAATGAAGGCCATCTTAAATGCGGCAGCTAGGCTAGTATCCAGAGCAAAGTGATTCAGACACATTACACCTGTTCTCGTCACTCTCAAGTGGCTCACAATAGAAGCAAGGTGCCTCCCTCAAGGTAGACTGCACTACACAAAGTCCTGCACTTCGGTACCCCAAAATACCTGGCCACAAACTCACTGTCTAGAGGCAACCACACCCTACTCAGTGCTGATTGACAACTCCTGGAAGCTCAAAGAATAAAGAAACAAAAAACCTCCTTCTCGGGCAGTACACCTAAAATTTGGATCTAACTACCGCCAGCCGTCTTTGAGAGGAAAGTCAAATCTCTTCTCACTAAGTAACTCCTGACACCGGTCTGAATATGGCATGGAATTTCCCGTTGCTGTGTTTGGTAAAATTGTTCTGTGTAACCTCACTAATGATACCTAGCTTGTCCTTGCATTGGCAGAATTTGCCATGTATATCTAGTTATAATGAATTGTAAACGTGTTGCTCTGTAAACACACAGCCTTGTCCTTCAGCTTTGTAGTTATCATCTTGAACTGATATGTATGGGAAATTTGTACTGTACAAACGCCCTTCTACCCCAGGGTCTTCTTTGCGCTTTATAAAACCTCTGAATACACAAATAAATATACGATTGAGACTTTTTCTCAGCAAAAGTTTCAAAAATGTGCATTTCTTTAAACAAGTCACCTTTGCATGAGAAATCAAGGGAAAGGCGTGAGAATGGTAAATTAAAAAATATAGGACCGATCTTAGCATCCCACTTCACAACATACATTTTGTCAGCGGTCTATCACTCTGTGGCAAATTGCACTGGCCAGGAGTGCATGCAACTCAAAACTAGGGGCATCGCGACCAGGCCAGAGCATCTCATCACCCCGCAAGGAGCTGGAGGCTGAGACCCATGATCCTACAGCCAGCCCAAGCGTCACTGCAGCAATAAGTAGGGGACTTGGGAGCCGACGGTGGGGAGGCCGGGCCGTTACCGAGGCCCAATGAGAATATCACAGGACTGGTAAATCTGGAAACTGAATAGAGAGGCCTCCGAACGCTCGAAATTGAGACTCCCCTATAACAGGTCTTTTTGAGACAAGAGGGTTGACGGGAATGCTGCAAATGAAGCATACTTGGTCAGTGGATCAGAGCGAGAGAATATCCAACGCCCTCCCGGGCCCTTAAAGGGATACCTTCTCCCACCTTGCCTACATCCCGGGTGGAATACAGGATCTGAAGCACAGGGTTCCCCACGAACAGACGAATAGGGCGAGTGGAGGCTAACCAAAACAGCCGGCTCCTGGATACATAGGAAAGACAAGGGCCCGCCCAAAAATAGCACTAATAAGACAACGCTTAGGAGACCCCCACTGTTTGAAAACCCGGAGTCAGTACGGAAAACAAGGCTCGTTAAGACCATTGGAGTGGGGGTGCATTCAAGAGAACCCCCCCTCCCCCAACCCTGTTTGTTGCTGTATAACAATGAAAAAGCATACTGGGCCTCGACTGAGGCAGGAGGCCCAAACACAAGCAGAAACAAGGGGGGGGGGCAATCAGCCACAAGAGAGCCCTCTCAAGTGCCTCAGGTAGGAGAAGGAGTGGAAAACAATTGCGCAGAAGGCATGAAACAACCTATTTTCTGCACGGTTCGTGCTTAGTGCACTTTTCCTCATTGCGCACCTTTCTAAAATGTTGTTATAGAAAGGTACACAAAGTTCACGATCTATTGTGTTTTCTTATTTAATTCTTTTTAAAAGCAGTAAATTACACTTACTTATATGTCTGGAGGCATCAGGCCTTCACAGGCTAATGCTGTGCTGTCTGCTGCTTGCTTCTCCGTTGCTTGTGACTCCCTAACTGACTAAGAGGGCGGGGGCGCGCTGTGTACAATGCTGCAGGCGGGCGAACTTGGAGAGGGGGCGCAGATGATTGGTCAGACTCGCGCATCATGCCCTAAACTCTCTCTGTCATTGGCAATGACAGTAAGTGTTTAGGGTCCGATGCACAAGTCAGACTAATCATTGGCACTTCTGGATGGCTTCTGGTGTTTGCATGCTCCGCCACAATAAGGCGTTTGGCGATTACACGCACCGCAGGCACACTAAGTACAGAGGGCAGAGTGCACTGTAGGGACTGTCACCATGGCTTCTGATTTTGATACTGCCTGACGATTTTGCTCAAAATAAAAATAACATCGGCCCCCAGTAACAAAACCAGCCCCCTGTGACAAAACCGGCCCCCATTTCTTCCAGCCTACTGGGGCATTGCCCGGTGCCCGGCCTCACCAGTCCGGCCCTGCCTCCAGCTCCTAAAATCATCTCTCTGATGGAATGCTCTAAACAGAAAACGTGAGGAGCAGAAGCATGCACAGTGTAACTGTTTAGAACACATGATCATTCACAGACCCATGAGTTGAGTCTCATGACTCTGTGATGTCAGGCCATCTTGCTAATGGTGCTAGCCCTCCCTTTTGCAAGTCATCACCCTATGACAACTTTGGAAAGGGAGTAGTGGTAAAAGGCAGCTGATAATAGACCAGAACCTCTGGGAGTGCAGGGCTCATACTGTACACGTAAATACAAAATATATACCAGTGTCGAAGAGGTAGAGAAAGAAGGGAAAAACTCAACAAAGCCCATGATTCATAAAGATGACATATAGTTTATATGTATGGATTCCCATCACTCACCATGCCTGGTGATTTGCTTCATCATTTGGGTATCCTTTTGTAAAGACTGACATTCTTGCTCCATAGATATCAGAGCTCTAGGATGTCAAAAGGTATGGTTACCAAGATGAGCAGAATGTAGATAATGGAGTGTATGGGACAAAAATAAAAGTGCAGTGCAAAAGATGAAGTGAAAAATAAAATTGATGCGTAGACAAACTGTAAATTTTATTAATGTCTGCCACGATCAAAAGTTAAAAACAGTGTTAAGGACCAGTTTTAACAAATAGCCGTCCTTGACAGAAATGGTCAACATGTTTCAGCACTCAACGGTAAAGATAAACCATGTGCTTTCATCAGGACCTCTATATACTATAAAGCTTCTACTGTAAGTGTAAACTAAACCAAAGTTTTTGTAAACAAGAAAAGGATATAATGTGAGTATAATATCTCACAGTCCAGATTTCCTCGTAGACTCACCAGTGGTCTGGAAAAAAAAAAAAGGTGACACAATAATGTGAGTATAATATCTCACAGTCCAGAATTCCTCGTAGACTCACAAGTGGTCTGGAAAAATAAAAAAGGTGACACAATGTACAATTGAATCTTAGGATAGAGTCTTCCCATTCATTCTCTATTTGTTGCGTGGTAATAGGTTAAACCATCACACTCGCGCCCAACAAATGAGCTATAACCCCCATCTTACCTCGTGAGTATGGAGGACAAGGCCTCACCCCACCTGGCAACAGCTCAGGATAAAGGAGGCACCGCTCTAGAAGGAAAAGTACACCAAACTAAAATTCTTGTGGTGTAACATACAACCTTCAACATTAAAAACAGAAGAAATACCAAAGGTATTAGGCATAGCGCTCCTAGCTCATGCAACTCCTCACTTTCTCACACTGGGCAACACTATCCTTCCTTGAGGGTATTTACTGTATTGTCCATAGATAAAACATTTCTCCTCAGACGGTAGTATAGCCACAAGCGTCGTAATGGTGACCATAAACCTCATTAAGGTGTCTTAATAACAAAAAGGTCATGTGTAATCCTAACCCTCAACTCGTAGCAATTAATATGGTGCTAGTATTAAGATTAAAGCGCTAGTCATAAGGTCCGCCATTTCAGATACAACAACAGAGAAAGTCGCGGTACTCTGATGACCAATTTAGCATGTTTAGTAGAGATATATACCACCGACAGCTACATCTCAACCTCTTACTCTTTAAAAATGTTAAGTTTATCCCCTTCAAGATACTTCATAGTTAGATGCAGAATATCGCATCTTGCATTCGAGATCTCTAGGGATAACGATAAGGTAAAACATGTCAGCGAGAGATGCGCTTGCTCTTACCTACCCGTCGGTACCTCTGACGGTCTTCAGAGCCGTCGGGGAGGTACCGAACGGAAGAGGGACACTCACTAAATAGACCCCACTCCTTCTAGCAGCCTACCAGTGACTTCCGTGTTAGTTAGCGTAGTCCCGGTGAACGCGAGAGTTCATCCGAGATCTCGCGGGACTACGCCCTCAACTACAGAATTACATCGGGAATCATGGGACATGTAGTCTTGAGATTCTGTGCTTAATAAAAGACATACGTTAATAATTGATGAGCCGTGTGAACTCTATCATATACTCTCAGCCATTTCGTGGTATTGGTATGTTAAAATGCTAAATTGTAGAGAACTTGACAAAACCAAGCTATTAACATTAACTCCAGATGGAAAAGTATCGTTTATATTCAAAAATTGGGGTTTTGACAAAAAGCTAATAAGCTAATCTGCTATGAATATGAACATGAAAGTTTGTATGTTAACTCTCTGGGGCCGTATCATATAGTAACTTTTCATGAGCTTTAATAATACATTAACGTATCCCTCAGAGAAAGATAGAAGTTAACAATGCAGAGTAAGGCAAAGGTATGGCTAAATGGAATGTACAATGATATAGAGTGTTAAAGAGAGGACCAAGGGATAGAATCATTCAGTCCTTGTGTGTCACTCTTAAGTCTAAAGACCCACCGTTGTTCTCTAAGAAGTAATAATTTTGAGACATCAGTGACGTGCTGTGGAATGAAAGGTTGTTCTAAAACAGTCCACAGCATGTCCTCTGGTCTGTGATTCAGTTCCAAATAGTGGGCCGTTAGTCCAGTCGCTTGTTTTTTGCACCTCACGGTGCTCATGTGTTCCATGATCCGTAACTTAACCTTACGTGCGGTCATGCCCACATAGTTCAACTTGCAAGGGCATGAAATCAGGTACACCACCTTCTCGCTATTACTGTTAGTGAATTTCTTCTGTATCCATGGGCGATCTGTACCCATGTCTACTGTTTTAGATTTTCTAGTCATAGGACATACTTTACAGGTACCACACAGAAAATGTCCCTGCAATGCCGGTGTACCCCAGATGGTATCTTGGGTAGGTGGTTCTGAGGCATGTGGTCTTGTGTTTACTAATTTGTCACGTAAATTGCTACTTCTCTTAAATGCAAAAAGAGGTTCTGGTATATTCTCACCTCCAACTTTGAGAATTTTCCAGTGTCGACGTATTGATTATTTCACGTCGTTAGACACTGTACTGTAAGTATTTACAAATGTCAGTCTCGGGGTTGTGGCTTGTTCAGTGCTGTTTTCCAGTAGACTCTCACAGTTATTATTGCCAGCACATTTGACCGCCTGGTTGACCAATTTTCTGGGGTAGTCTCTATTCACCAAGTTGGATGATAAGGTGTTAGCATGCCTAAGAAAACTATCCTTCGTGGAACAATTCCTGCGTATATGCAGGAACTGCCCATAAGGCAGGTTGTTCTTGAGAGCTACTGGGTGGTGACTTTTGTAACTCAACAAGGAGTTTCTGGCCATGGGCTTGGTGTAGAGTTCTGTCTCAAGGCCAGAAGGGGAGGCAGTAATCAATAGATCTAGAAAGGGCAACTTATATTTGTCCATCTCTGCCGTGAATTTGAGGAAACTATTCCTGCTGTGAAGCCACACTAGGAACTCGTTCACACTGGTGGTATCTCCTCTCCAAATAACTAAAATATCATCGATATAACGCCTCCAAAGGCGGATGGAATCACGATGAGGGTGTTTGGAATTGAGAACATGTTCCTGCTCGAAACCATGAACGTATAGAGTAGCCATGCTTGGAGCAAAAATGCTTCCCATACTCGTACCAGATGTTTGGAGGTAGATGGTATCCTCAAATTTAAAGAAATTTTCTTTCATGGCTATCTGTGCGCACGCCATGATGAAATGAGGCGGTGTTATGGAGTCTAGGTTCCGCTGTGACAGTAGTATGTTCACAGAATCGAGAGTTTCATCCTGCGGAATCGAGGTGTATAGGGACTCCACATCAAGCGATACGAGAAGATCCGTATCGTGATTGTATTCAATGTCGGGAATAAGTCTGAGAACGTCCTTAGTATCCTGAAGGAAGGTAGGCATTTCCTTCACCATCGGGTTCAAAAAGAAATCTACAAAGGTCGAGAGTGGTTCCAAAAGTGACCCAATCCCTGATATAATAGGGCGGCCCAATGGTGGTCTATTGGGCTTGTGCACTTTAGGAAGGACGTAAAAATATGGCATGACAGGTTTATTGGTCTGGAGGAAGTTAGCTTCATGTGCTGTTATCCAACCCTCACTCTCAGCCTCTTCCACAATCGTGGATATATTTCTCTTAATTCTTTCAGTGGGGTCTTGTTTGAGTGGTCGGTAAGCATTCCTCATTCCTAATGGTAGTAAACATTCATTACGAAACACATCTGTGTCTAGTAGGACAATTGCCCCGCCTTTGTCCGCCGGCTTAATGATGACATTAGAGTCTGACATAAGGCTACGAAGTGCTAGATGCTCTTCCTTAGTTAAATTGGAAAATTTCTTACGCTCTTTCTCAAGAGTAAGAGTAAGATCTCTACTCACTGCTTTTTCAAAAGTGAGCACCGGGGAAGGTACAAGATTAGAAGGTGGACAAAATGTAGATGGCTGTCTCAGCCCAGTGTTAGAATCTGTAAACTCCCCTTCAGTGTTTTTGTCTTTGAAGAAAAAGTGTAATCTCACCTTCCGGAAGAAATTGGCCATTTCCCAATTTGCCTTGAAAGGATCGCCATGAGTGGTTGTAACAAACCCAAGTCCTTTGTTTAACACCTTCTCTTCATTTGTAGTGAGTACTTTAGAACTCAGATTAATGACTAGTCCGACTCTGTCCTCGTCCCCGCTTGTCCCGGCTGCTTCTTCTTGGAACTCCGCAGGGTCCAAAGTGAGGGAGGTGGACTCCAATGGACCTGCGCTCTCTGATTCCTGCGTCTGCCCCTTTGCTGCCCTCGGCAAAACCCTAAAAAAGACTGATTAGGGAAATTACCTTGGTAAATTTGGTAGGGTATCATCGGGCCCATAGGTCCCATAGGGCCTGGAGGAAAAGGCGGTTGCCATGGATTAGGTTGCCACCATGGTGGAAATTGATGCATGGACCCTCCACGCCATTTTTGCTGGTAAGTTCTACCTCTACCTCTCCCCCGTTGTCCAACTTGGACAGATGAGTCAGAATCACTAAAATTACTTTTATCATCAGATGATGAACCATAGCTGGACCCCAATTTTCGTCTTTTGTTGTTGTAATCGGGTGGGACATATCCATCACCAGTATAGGGGCATACCTTGTCAAATTTAAATTTCGCAAGGTCCTTCTTGAATTTTTCAATTTTAGAAAATAGAATATTGTCCTTAAATTCCCTATTGGTCTTGTTTGTCTCATCTTGTTTTTTTTTTTTAAAGATGTGCTAATGGTAGTTTTGATCTGTGTTTCCAGCACCTGTATTTCGATGAGGATAGTGTCTGCCACACGTTTAGCTGTTTTGATGATCAGTATGAGCCAATCGCGTGTGCAGCGCCAGGCGATCATAGACCAATCTTTATGGAATTCTTTATCTTTTAGAAAAAGTCTTGGTGCATTGGTCACTATCAAACCCGAAGGGGCACAGTTTCCTCTGAGATATTCCGCCATTGCCAGGCCATGAACTATGGTACGTGAATGTGATTTTTTGAGGCCAAGGACCTTGTACCATTCGTCCTCATTAGTGGCCGCTGTAGTAGGGAGGCTGTCCAGAATACTGGGGTTCAGTGACAAAAATGGACTCTTAACTCACTATCATCATAAGCCAAGCCACAAATCTCTGCCATGATGAAGCGGGATGTATGAGAAAGAGAGTGTGTATGTACACGAGAGGAATCACCAAACCATAACCACAGGTACTAGCGCTGTAAATAACGGAGCTATGGCTACACCATGTGCGTAACTCAACAAACAGTCCTGGTAAAGTACAGGACTTCCAAGCGACCCACAGCCGAAGCTGCACAAGAACAAAACACACAAAAAGGTTTAAATAGGGTCGGAGGCCAAAATTTAAAGACTAACTGGAATATGCAGCCCCAAACTAACATGTAAATACAAAATATATACCAGTGTCGAAGAGGTAGAGAAAGAAGGGAAAAACTCGACAAAGCCCATAATTCATAAAGATGACATATAGTTTATATGTATGGATTCCCATCACTCACCATGCCTGGTGATTAGCTTCATCATTTGGGTATTCTTTTGTAAGGACTGACATTCTTGCTCCATAGATATCAGAGCTCTAGGATGTCAAAAGGTATGGTTACCAAGATGAGCAGAATGTAGATAATGGAGTGTATGGGACAAAAATAAAAGTGCAGTGCAAAAGATGAAGTGAAAAATAAAACTGATGCGTAGACAAACTGTAAATTTTATTAATTTCTGCCACGATCAAAAGTTAAAAACAGTGTTAAGGACCAGTTTTAACAAATAGCCGTTCTTGACAGAAATGGTCAACATGTTTCAGCACTCAACGGTAAAGATAAACCATGTGCTTTCATCAGGACCTCTATATACAATAAAGCTACTGCTGTAAGTGTAAACTAAACCAAAGTTTTTGCAAACAAGAAAAGGATATAATGCGAGTATAATATCTCACAGTCCAGAATTCCTCGTAGACTCGCCAGTGGTCTGGAAAAATAAAAAAGGTGACACAATGTACAATTGAATCCTAGGATAGAATCTTCCCATTCATTCTCTATTTGTTGCGTGGTAATAGGTTAAACCATCACACTCACGCCCAACAAATGAGCTATAACCCCCATACTACCTCGTGAGTATGGAGGACAAGGCCTCACCCCACCTGGCAACAGCTCAGGATAAAGGAGCCACCGCTCTAGAAGGAAAAGTACACCAAACTAAAATTCTTGCGGTGTAACATACAACCTTCAACATTAAACCTATTTAAACCTTTTTGTGTGTTTTGCTCATACTGTACACACCTGGGGCTGCTTCAGGATGAGACACTTTTAAGCATCATGTGTGGGTTGTTCCAGAGGGCCCTAATTATGGCAGAATCGTGCTAGCAGCTTGTCTTACTGTTTAACTTTCCCTCCTGCCAACTTGCAGATGCGCACTAGCAATTGTGTCTAATTAAAACTGACTGACATTCTTTGCAGAGAACAGACTAGACAGCCCAATGCAGTGAATACTTTTAGCATGGTTTGAATAGGATGGTAATTGCTTTTTTTCAATTACTATTCGTATCACATTTAATTGGATGGGCGTAACCTCTCCACCCAACCCCAGAAACTTCCGCTGGGGCATGAGACTGTTTGATAAGGTCAAAATTGAGGTGAATCTGAGTTTCGGTTGAGGATATTGGCAGATTGAGTAATGACCTGTATGTTGAACATTGAAATGTGTCCATCCATTTACTAACCTAGCCTGGGGATACCTCTTACCCATATTGAACTGCTGGTTTTAGTTTGGTTTTGAATAAATTACTGCATCCCACAGGGGCACGACCAAATCATCGTCCCACGCTCCCTGAGCTGGCTCCGCTTCAATCACCTGATTCTGTGATGCCCATCCCACTGTGTCAGGTTAGGTGATCAGCGGAGCCAGTGGTACAGAGTCAATCCGCTCTGCAGAGTAACCCGGGAACCTGTCCCAGACAGTACTACACAATATTGCAAATGTTAGGATATCTAGGATTGTAAGGTTCCCACATGCCTGGAATTGTTGTAGCGCAAGGAACTGTCCGCCTGTGTACAGGTGGCCTTTCAGCGATATGGTCATCTTATGCAGTGTTTTCTGTACTGCCCATTCCAAAGTGAGTGGCAACAAGTGATTGCAAAAAATGTGATACAAAAGCAAGTATGGAAATGAGTCGACCAATGTTCAGCATAGCATACACCATGCCAAGCACATTGTAGCAACTGTTTTCACCTCCCTCTAAGGCCTAGGCAATTCCAGGAAGAGTACTGAGTCAGAGGGGGTCTCCACCTGGTCCCATTTGGGTACTAAGTAAGGGAGACTTGCACCAGGGGATACCAATGAGCCGTGAAGTGACACTGCACCATGTAGTAATTACATTCAAAATCCGGGATCTCAAAGCCTCTGCGTTCATAGGAAAGTCATATTGCTCCAATCTATCCTGGCACTCTAGTTGGCCTGAATAAATCTGATGAATAAAGCATTTGACATGTGGAAGAAACTATAATTGAGTGGAAATGGAAATAAAGAAACTTTGTGAGTACTACTATTTTATGCAGTTCTACTCTGCCCACCAGGGATAAGGGACGCTTAATGCAGATGTCTATTTGCCACTATAGCTTGTCGATAACTGAGCCATAATTTAGACGTATGATGACCTCAGCCTCTTTCTGTATGGTATTCCTCAGGTATTTAACTAAGTATGAAACCCATCACACGGGTACTGTAAGAAAGTGCCCTCTTTTTGCATGGTTGCCCCCACTTTTTGCTGAACTGCTGATGTGCTTTGACTGAGTGTGCTCTGGGCTCCTGCCAAACAGGTACCCAGGGCCTATGTTCTTTCCTGAAATCTGCATTGAAAACAAAACCCAATCTGCACTCTCTCTGGCCACAGGTAAGCCCCTGGTACATGGTACCACAGGTAGCCAGGGCACTGTGACCAGGAAAGCCTGTAGGGGCTGCAGCACTTATTGTACCACCCTTAAAGGCCCTGTACCTTTACACATACACACTGCCTTTGCAGGCTGCGTGTTTTGGTGCAGAACAAAGTGATGAGTCGACAGGGTACACATCCCTGTGTGCCATGCCTACAACCCACTGCCCTGGCATAGATCAGCCACCCCTCTGGCTGGGTGCACTATACCAGTGGTGGGGATACAGGTGCATGAGCCCTGTACCCCTACAGTGTCTAAGCCAATTCTTAGACATTGTGAGTGCAGAAATGCCATTAAGAGTATGTGGTGCTGGGGGTGTGTGGGATTTAATGAAAAATGCACACAGTAGGCATCTAGAGATGCCCCCTGAAAAATGACCTAACACTAGTGTCCAGGCTGAGTGGGTGCTCACCATCTGTCACCACCAGACATGTTTATGGACCCCTGGGTCGAGAGACTGCTGCTCTCACAGGTATGAAACAATGCACATCCTGGGCCGAGGTGTCACTCCCCTTCCCCCCCAGGATGGGCAGGGTCCAGAAAGGGGAAGCTTCAAAGGCTTGCCGCCTATGGGAGCTTCCCAAGGCCTTTAGTGCTTTCCAGCAACTGGTCCCCACTGGTTCTGAGCCCCACTTTGGGTGGGAGAACCGTTGGGAAAACAGAGTGAGGAAGGGAGGTGTGCCCACCTTTGTCAACACCACCCCTCAGGTGGGGGAGGTGAGGTGAAGCACAACTCTCAGTCCCTGCCATCTTGTAGATGGGGGCGGGGGGGGCCCAGTCAACCAGAGTGAAGCATGTCCCCCCTCCCATTTGAGGGTGGCATAATACGGGGTGTACCCACCCCAAGGAAGGGACCCATTGGTCCCAACCTTTACTTACCTGTAAAGCCCCTAAATATAGTATTAAGGGGCACCCCTAAACATTGAATCCTCTGGACAGTCATGCTGAAGCTAAGAAGAGGACGCCCACTGACTTAGCCCCAGCCCTACCGGCCTGTCTCCACCTCAAACCTGCAGAAGCGAAACTCCAGTTTGTCCTGCAGCCTGCAACCTCAAGAACCCCAAGGACCTGCCCTGCCTTCCAAAGAAAAGACTTCATCTTCCATGAACACCAGATTTGTTAACCCACAGACTCTGGCTACGGCCAAACCACGAGTCTGCACCACTCTGCACCCATCACCTACGGCCCGAGTTTGAATGGCCCAACACCACAAGCAGGACTCCCCAGCAATTCTGATCCGAGAACTGGTGATCTCTGACCTGCCTCAAATCCTCCAGGGAAGCCTGCAGCCTCTTTCGAGAGGATCAACCCGACCGCAGCTGGTAAGAGAAACCCGGAGCCTAAAGACTCCCCTGCACCCGAAGCCCCACGGCCTTGGCTGGCCCAACCAATGGTGTCCCAGCATCCCCAGGCATCCCAACTTATCTCTCCAAATTGTGGTCAGCTCCAGAAGATCTTCGTCCCCGAGCCGGCAGTCTTTGTTGAAACCGGAGAATCCCCATTGAAATCAACAGGGCACCCGACACCAAAACAGCACCCTGCACCCAGCCGCCCCTGCGCCGCTGCGGGTGTACTTTGGGTGCTAACCCGGATCCCCCTTTGCCCTGAGCCTAACACCAGGAGCTTTGCTCCCACAACCCAGTGGCCTGCTCGTAAGCAGCCACCAACCGGAGGCCCCCTAGCCCCCATTGGATAACATTGAGCCGCAGCACTCTGCACCCGGCCACCCTAGTGCGGCTGAGGATGTGACAAGAGTGCATCTTCGACCCTGAAAGAACCCTTGCTCTAACCCCAGAAACTTAGCCCCAAAGACCGAGTACTTACCTGGTAACCAATTAATTAATTTCTCTCCATAGGAACCTGTTGACTGTTTTTCTCTGAAAAATGTTCGAAGTGTGGAGTTGATTTTTATGGAAACATGAAAAATTACAATTGTGCAAAACTGATTTTACTTACCTTTTCTCTAGGAAATGTCCCAGTGTGATATCTAGGCATATCACACTGAGTAGAAAATAACTTAAAAAGTAATCTGTACAGTAATTTCAATACCTTGATTTACCTGTATTTCAAGCAACTGCATTTGAACTTGCATTCACTTGTAAACACTGTATAATATTTTGCAAAGCATTTATTTCACTTACCTGTGCAAGGCTTAGCTTGGTTCTAGTAATAAAAGAACTTAATCATATTTTTATAGAAACAAACTTGGTCTGAGTTCATTCTTTGAGTGTGTGACATCATTTGCTAATTGAGTGGGTACAACAAATGCTTAACACAACCATGTGATAAAGCTTTACTGCTCACCACGTTACCACAAATAGAGAGTAAGGTGCTATCTACTTTTACCTCTGCCTACCTTTGGGGTTCCACTGGACTCTGTTCACACTATGCCTCATTTTAGTGTAGTATATACAGAGGCAGCTTCCTACAGGTTCTCCATAGGCTCTGTGCTATTGGTTAGCAGATATATATCCATTTTATCCCAGTTGATGGTGATGCCGGAGTGTTTACTGAATCTGATAATTTTTCTAATCCGCTTGGACCACTATCATCTGGATGTTTCACAAAAAGCAAAATATCATCCGCGTACGTGGATAGTAATATTTTGCCAGAAAGGAACAAGAGCTCCATGTGTATGTGCAATTCTTGGGTGTCGGGCCAGGCGGTCCCAGGCTAATATGAAGAGTAGTGAGGATAGGGGGCATCCCTGCCAGGTGCCCCTATATAGCAGGAAAAGCTCAGATAATATACCATTAACTGTAACTGTCGTGGTGGGGTGGGCATAGAGCAGTTGGATCAGTGCCAGAAATCCCATGGGTATGCCATACCTCTTTCGTGTCTCACTTAGAAAAGGCCACTCCAAAGAGTCCAATGCCCTTTCGGGGTCTAGTAATACCACAACAGCCTTAAGCTCTGGGTTTGTGTGGTGTAAAACGGCGAATACCATGCACAGGTATATTAATGTGACCTATGATGTCATCCGGGCCTACCAACAGATGGTGATCTAATGCTATAGTGTGTGGTTCTGCAGCCCTACATGTCAAGAACAGATGCATACTGGTAAGTAGCATTTTGCTTTCGAGGGACAGTCTAGTCCAAATCTTAACAGTAATAGTCCATAGGAGTTGCATCGAGTAGCATCCCTCCCAGACTTGGGGATAACAGAAATCACTGCTTTGCGTAGTGTTGGAGGTAGCCATCCATCAGAGAGTGCCTCTGCGTATGCCTTCAGGAGGTGGGGAAAACCATGCGCAGGTTGATTGATGTGGGCCTATGAGGCACAAGTCTGTCTGCACCGAAGAAACCATCTTTTCCAGTAGCAGGGACAGTCTATTCGCAATCCTTTTGTCTACAATTTTATTATCGCAAATGGGTAACGATAATGGTCTATAGGATGTGCATCAAGGAGCGTCTCTGCCAGGCTTAGGGAGGACAGAATACACTACTTCGCTTAGGGTTGGCTGTAGCACTCCATCAGAGTGCCTCTGTATACCTGCAAGAGGTGAGGGAGGCAGAAAATTCTTATAGGCTTTGTAAACATCTATCAGATCATCCAAATCCAGTGCCTTCCCTCCAGCCAAGGCACTAATAACCGCCTCGATCTCTTCAACTCAGATAGGGTGATTTAAAAACTGCTGATGGCAGCTGTTCAGCCACCTCATATAGGTTGACTGCGATGCCACTTCATATAGGTTGACTGCAGTGGAGTCAGTGGATTCCACTAGCCGAGTCTCGTACAAACATGTATAATAGGTCTCTAACTCAGCCAATATGTCTTTGTTATCTAGTAAAAGTACACCATTCTGAGACCTGATTGTGTGTGTTATTCTATCAAACAACAAAGGAGAGAGAAAGGGTTTTCTTGAAGGGAATACTCCTGGTCCCCTTGCAATATAGTAATCAAACAGTTGGAGTACACCCTGGAGATACCTCGATGTCCCCAAGGTATAGGGGGAGATGTACAAAAAGGTGAATTTCTCCTTTTTAAGAAGACCCCTCACTCACCAACCTAGTTGGTGACATGCTTCATCATAGGGGTCCCACCCGAATACCCGAATGCTATCTGGGTGTGCTTCAATACCTGATCAACTGGACAATGTTAAAAATATGTGGAGATGCCGTGCTCGGTTAAATTGACCTCTGGTATCTTGATAGTGATAAAATGTGAATAAAATGGTCTACATGTGTCAACCTGATGGCGATAATACCAGGTTTTCGTCAGAACCAGGTGACTTGACCAGGGCGGTCTACACAGGCTAAGGTGTACCCTACCCTTGGTCACTGCAAAGCCAAACCATGTACTCACAGTCAGGCTGAAAATATCTGCAAGACAAACCAACAATCACACCCAAAACATAATAAATTGCATCAAATATGCCTTGGAGAAAGTAATGAGTGCTCCTCTTATCCACAATCCAGTGTATTCATTGTGAGAATACAAAAGATGTGTCTGGTGACTACTAGTAATCATACGTGGTGTGCCCCATAGATTGTAAGGCACCATGTAGTGATATTAGGCAATCACTCAGGATACATAAGCAGCCCATGATTATGTGTTGCAACCCACTGTCGACATTCATTTAAAGTGGGTGTCTACGCGCTCAGGCAAAATGTGAGGCAACATGGAGTGAAATTATGCCAGTTGCACAATCACTCTGGATTCATAATCAGCCTGTGATTATCCTTCCCGACCCACTTTCATCATTCATTAAAAGTGGGTGTCTACGCGGTCAAACAAAATGGTGAGGGCGTACAAACAAGTAAAAGTAGGCATTCTGGTTGTGGAACTGCTGTAAATCACAAATGCGGAGAAATGGTGGCTTACTAGAGATGCAAATTGGCATGCCTCATGGAAGCCGGGGTCAAGGTGCTGGCTCTATTCACAGTCTGGAAAAATGGACAGGATTGCATGTTAGTGATCGTACTGCCCGTAAATGTAAAGGGTTAGAAGGCGGGGAAGAGCAGAGCGGAGCCCACCCTCATCGTGTCTGACATACTCACTGTGTGAAGCCCTGTCACCGGCTGCTCCGCCTAATCCAAGACCCGACTCGGCAACCCGAGGGTCTGGTATCCTGAGCTGCTCAACATGGCCATCGAGCCTCCAATCAGACTGCCTCTTCGGGAGGATCTTCTGTCGCAGCAGCAGGGGACAGTTCTCCACCAGAACCTGTCCAGCCTCCACCTCTTTCCATTGAGATTGAGTGTCGGCAGCTGACGTCGTTTGACCTGCCTCCCGAAGTCTGTGATGTAATTTTTGCAGCCAGGCATCCCTCCAATGGAGAACATCATGGCACTGGTCTACCTCTTCAAGCAAGCGGTTAAAGACCAGTATCTTCTGTTGTTTTTCTGCTTTATAGATTACAGCGCAGCCTTCGACAGAGTTGCCCTAGGCAGACTTTGGAGGAAACTGACAGCCTAGGTGATCACTAGAAGCTTCTGAAAGTGATTATAGCTCTCTGAGGGGACATGAGTCCAGGTCAAAATTAGCCCAACAGCAGTAACATCAAGAGTCCAAACCAACAACGGACTCAAGCAGGGCTGTGTCCTGGCCCCATTATTATTTAACCTTCACACCGTGGATATGGGGAACGCCTTGAAAGAAGCCCGTTTAGTGCCCCCGAGATTGGGCAAAGCGAGGCTCGCAACCCTCCAGTACACCGATGACACGGTAGTAATGGACCACACCAGGGTGGGCTTTCAGAGAGCTTTAAAGGAACTCGACAAGTACAACAAGGAAAAACAGCCTGTTAGCCAACCAGAGAAATGCAAAGATAGTAGTATTCAGCCAATATCCTCATAAAAAGCTAGCAACACGGCAACTGTAAGATCATCAAATAGGGACAACAGCCTACAACTATCTTGGGGTCTGGCTAACCGAAAGGTCCAACCGGGCGACACATATAAAACATCTAAATGTCTAAACCAACTGTGTCATTCTCTCACTGACGTGCTTAAGCCAGCGCCTGTCAAGTCCAACAGCATAGCCAGCCCTTAAAGCAAAACTAATTTTGGACATCAACTACAGCCACCTGGCCTTTCCAGGAGCTCTAGATAAACTCTTGGGGGCAGCCCAGATAAAAGCCTACAAGACAGTGCTGCAGGTGCCTAGACAAACCAGGAACACCAGGCTATGGCTGGAAGTAGGTCTCTGTAGACCAGAATTGGCTCTACAGGGAAGGGAGACTTAATTAAGTATTACATTAGGGTCCTTAAAGCCCCGGACAACACCCTTAAACATCAATTGGCATCAATTTTCAGGTAAGTGGATTCCCCTTGGTACATCAAGCTGAGCCATGCAATAGGGAACCTGAAGATCGAAGCAGAGAGTCTGTCCTCACTCGAGATTCTGCAACCCGCTTGGGCAAATGCTGTGAAATGGAAGGTCCAGGCCATTTCCTACGAAAAGGATCGGGCCTTACTCAACTACAACACCAACACAATGGCACTAGATGCGTCCTACATCCAGGAGAAAGCCCAACAATACCTACGAGAAGCACTCACAGTCCAGGCTCGCAGGAAAGTTCTGTTAATGTGGCTCATTGCCCTCAAGATCTCAGACTTTAATCCAACATGGGCCCAAAAGGATGGAGCAGCCTCTTGTTGATTATGTAACTACCAAAAGGACACTTGGCTTCATCTACTATGCTGCTTTCCCCAAACTGGCCAATGAATGTCATTGGCTGCCTCGCCCCATCTTCAGGGTCAAGGACACAAGGTTCTGCAAGGAGGCTTTGGACTGGTGCTTCTCTGAAACAGAAACCTGCATCCTCGCGAGAGTGGGGAAGTTTACACACTCAGACGGGCAGTAGCTGCCCAGCCACACACCTCTTTGACTGTCACAGCTGGGCCCTTTAGCTCAAAATCTCACTCCCTCAAAGCTGCACCCAGAGGGCCATTACAAGAGGCAGTTGCGCCACCACAACAGCAATATGGCACGAGGAAGTAGCATCCTA
This sequence comes from Lissotriton helveticus, assembly GCF_964261635.1. Classification (NCBI taxonomy): domain Eukaryota; kingdom Metazoa; phylum Chordata; class Amphibia; order Caudata; family Salamandridae; genus Lissotriton; species Lissotriton helveticus. The sequence continues at coordinate 680,428,415 of NC_136072.1, read as the reverse complement.
TCTCTGACCTCTATATCCGATTATCTTATGGCCAGGCTGAAGAACATGAACCAGAGCTGAGGGCCAAAACACCAGCAAGGCAACCAACAATTACTCACTTCCCAGGTCTCCTGCGCCTAATCACAAGACCATTTTAACAGGTTTGTATGAATTGTTGTGCAATATTAATATTAACCCCAGCTTGCCAGAAGAAAGTGTTACCAAGAAAAGTGGTAACCGCTTGAATTGCCTTTCTTGCATAACTAAGGCCCGGAGGGCGAAAGGGAGGGGAGGGGTGTGGGGGGCAGGGAGGAGGTGTGCAGATTTTGAGTAAATTTTTACTTGAATGATTTTAAATCATTGAATGGTTGAAAATCTTACTTACCTCTAACAGCAGATAAAAAACGTCTAATTGACACCGCACAATCTCCATGCATGGACTAAGCATTTCATGATTGTGGTGGAGTACCAGACCATCAGGCTGTGAAATCAGATCTTTTCTGGATGGAAGGGGGGAAGAAAGCGCCAAATACTTGCAACATTCAGAATCAGTCACTCTCTATCCTCTCCCAGCTTCAAAAGAACCTCAAAAAACAGAGGAGTTAAATGAAGTACATAGAGCACTTCCTGCAACCATTTGAATGAGAAAACATCCCTAAGCAAACTACATGGAAGGAAGTGTGTGTCGCAGACCAGAGGGCGCTAACTGGACATAGCTTGTCAGAGGTCCTTTCAAGGATACCCCAGTAGGTAGAGGATCTTGTCTGTCACTTCGGGATGTAGTTCTTATTTGTGATCCTCTAAAGGCGGGCGGCTCAAGTTATCATGTTCCAAGTGCACAACAGATAGGCTCCCACTTGGAAAATGCCCCATTGCAGAGCCCACTGCCACAAACGCAAAGGAATCTAGCACAGGATCCAAGAAGCCACACCACCCTATTAGTTTACATAATGGATGGCGGTGGTGCTGTCCAAAAGAACTTGCACAACATGGCCAGAGGTGGAGGGATGGTATGTCTTCAGAGCCAGTGGATCACTGTCCACTCTGGCACACTGATATGCATACATTGTTATGATAGGGACCAATGGCCTTGCACCATTGTCTCCCCAGGTGAACACCCCAGCCCAACAAGGAGCCATCCGTAACTGGGGTCTGCAGCTGCACAGGACTGCAGGGGCCACCCACTATAAAGTTGGAGGGCGTGAGAAAGTGAATTATTAGTCGGGGTGGTTGTGCTATTCTGTAACGGGTCCCGTTAGGTTACTTTGATTTAAAACTTTTCTTAGTCTTGGGTAGCTTTAGCACTGAGCAGTCAGGCTGATGAAGGAATCTGGAGATATGATTTTTAGGACTACTTAGGTTTTCTAGTGCCAGTAACTGCAGGTACCTGGTCACTCTAGACCAAGTCAAAGGTCAAGGCCGGCCTCAGTGAGTGTGGGTTGGCTACAGGATCCAGGTTCATCCTAGTGAAAAGTTTACCCTCTAACTTGGTCTTTTTTCTGGAGGGTTTTTCTTTTTGGCAAGGTGGACTGCCAGCTTGAACGGAGGGCTCGATGATGGCAGGGTGCTGCTCGGTGTTGGTCCCAGGGAAATCCTCAATGTTGTGACTTAGAAATGTTTCAGGAAGCAGTGATGCTTTCAGCAGGGCAAGCCAATATGTTGAATCAGACTGGCGATGTGGCAGCAGTTCTGTGATAGCCTCTTGTTCTCTTATGAAAAAATTCTGAAACTTTTTTAGTGTCCCCTTTTGCAATCTTGAGGGTGAGAGAGTACACTCTAACACCAGCCAAGGGCCTTTTCAGTACCACATGGTGAGTAAGGGCTCAATCTCCCCGAAGCCACCATCAGGGTCCAGGGCAAACCCACTTTGAACTGGCTAGTTTTTGAAGGCATCTTGACACTTGTGTTCCTAGAAATTAACAGGAGGCTAGCCAACTAGACCTTGGAGTCCACTGTTCCATCCTGGATTCAAGTAGGAGCACTTCCAGGCCACGGGGTTTCTCTCAACATGTAAAACAGCAGGCTCAGTCCTTCTTATGAGTTCCAGTTCGTTTGTTAAGCAGGTGCAGTCCTTCTGTTTACCACAGGTCCAGCAGTGTGCTGAGGAAGGTATCCAGGGGTGCCACCTTTATGCCTGGCATTAACTTGTGGGTGGGGTAGACTCTCTGACAAATAGGAATATAATTTACATTGGCAACCCTACCCACTCTTGCAACACTTCCCAGGGGGTTGGCACTAAACAGTCCCACAGTACATCTCTCTGCCCAAATCCAAGATGTCGGAATCTTCCTTCCCAGGGTCAGAGCTGTGGGTACAATCCTGAGGTGTGCCTAGAGAAATGAGAAAGTCCCCCTGAAAAACCAGTTCTGGGACATGCTTTCCCACCACTGGCATCAGTGCTATGACTGGGACAGGCATAGGAGTGAGTTAGATGTGCCTTTGACAGGGGATGCCCCTTTGAAGCTTGTACAGTTGGTAGCCACATTCCCCAGGTCATCTTGTCTGTAGGAGGTCACACCTCCTCCCAGACAAGGCCTTTTTGTTCACTTTCCTGAGAGCAATCCATACATCCCAGCAACAGCTGGGGATTATCTCTGAAAGTGCTACTAGAGTCTTTAGGCAAAAATGTGGCAACTTTCAAAAAGACTAATTTAGGTGAGAAAAATCTCATCTAGTTGCGCACTGTTCACTGCGTGTTATCCAACACTCCAAATTATAATCAAAATTATAATCAATATAAACACAATAGCATTGTGAGACTTCAGTTATTTTAATTCATAAACTGATGCATCCCTAATCATCATAATGTTATAACCAATTATAATTCAATTGAACACATTATCGTATGGTTCTCAATTTTTTACAGAAAACCACGTCCTCCTGCTTACACCGGGTGATCTGATCACCCGGTGTAAGCAGGAGGACGTGGTTTTGATTCTACTGTTTAAAGCATTGGTGACGCTTCATTCAGGTCAGGAAATAGTATTTCTAAGATTGGAATAGTCTACACAGATCAGGGTACCAAACCCCAGACACACTTAGTTCACTCTACAGACTCATTTTCACTAGAGATCAGCCCCTGATGAAGGCACACATTTGTGCCGAAATGCATTGGGCATGACATGAAATTAAGTGTTATGTATTCTGTATTCTGTATGGTGATAACATGAATTTAAAATGTTTTCTGTAAAAAATTGAGAACCATAAAAACAAAAGGCAGAACCACAAATTGATAGTACTGAAACCACACCACAAAGCAGAGTTGGAAGATGAAAGTAGGCCATGAAACCCTTTGCATTCAGTGGTGGGAGGACTTAACACATTGACACCATTTTGACCTTGTCCTGAAAAAGCAGTTCAAGAACTTCAGGTCCAGAACGGGTTCAAAACCGATGTCCTTTTTGGGAATCAATAATTAAAAGGAATAAAATAGCATGCCTTCTCTTCCGATGGCACTGCTTCTGTAATCCTTTTGTACAACAGGGTGAGACCTTTGGCCTCCAAGATCAAGGTCTGCACTGTGGCACCCTTCATTCCAGAAGTTGGCATTCCTGGAGACTGGACAGAAGGGAAGAGTGTAATTCTTGAGGACACCGTGGAATGGTACCTCTATTTGTTAGGAAATTAGACCCTCCCAGTTTACGGAAGCTGGTGGTGAAGTGAGGATAAGTCAAAGCTGTTTGAAGCAACAGATCCAGGAGAACATGGGGGGAGACTAAAGCTATTGCTACTTTAATCCTTTACATCCACCTTTCATTTTTAGAAGGTTGCTATTGCCTGGATGCTTCGCCCCTGGGGGAGTTTGAAAGTGACAATATTATGACACAACCAGCTGAGCACGCAGCCAGCAAGTTTACATCATGCCTACAAGACCTGGCAGGCTGGATGGCCAACAACTGTCTCAGATTGAACGGGGACAAAACGGAGGTGCTTATCGTTGGTAAGTCCCCCTCGGTCTGAACCTCTGCTTGGTGGCCTCAGGCACTGGGCCCGTTACCCGTTCCAAAGGACCATGTGAAGAATCTAGGCATTTGGATTGATTCCAAATTGTCTTTTGACTATCACACCCGCCGAGTGGCAGGGACATGCTTTGGTATTCTTCGCAGTCTGAGAAAGACACTCAACTGCCTTGGTTACGTCCAGGCTGCACTATGGCAATGTCCTAAACCTGGGAGCAAATGCGAGCTGCCGTAAAAGATTACAGCATATCCAGAATGCAGCTGCGCGCCTTGTGTTGCTGTTGCCCAGAAGAGCCTCCTCAAAAAAAGCCTTGGAGACATTGCATTGGCTTCCCATTAAGGAACGCATCGAGTTTAAAGCTCTCTGTGTTAGTCACAAGATCGTTCATGGGAAAGGCCCTGGCTTCCTGCGCAATCTGCTCCTCCAGTACAAACCTACCCGGCTCCTGCGCTCATTGGGCACAGGCTTGCTCTCGATCCCTGGGATTAATAGGGCGCGCATGGGCGGGAGATCTTTCCGCTCCTTGGCTGCACATAGATGGAACACCCTCCCACTCAGGTTACGTGTGGAGTCGTCGGAGGCTGTGTTCCGGAGGGAGCTAAAAACCTTTCTGTTTCCTAAGCCTTAAGTTTCGCCGCAGGTTTTCCTGGTTTGCCCGGGTGCTGCTTAGTCCACTGATAGCGCGGGGACACACTGGTAAGTGTAACCAGGCGCTTTAGAAACTCAGAAATAATAATTATCAGTGGAACATTTTTGGCCTGAGAGGCAAGGTTAGCGAGTGTGCATTGGGGAGATTACATTTTCAACTGTTGAATGGAGAAGTCCTCTTTTCACAAAACATGTTCTGTATTTGACATCCTGTGAAAGGTAGGTATTCCTGGTGAGAGTGATTCCCCATAGATATCGATCAGGCAATCATAGCATTAGAGTCTAATCCACGTTTAAGAATTTGGTTTGGGGTGGCCAGATTAGGACTCCTCGGAGTGGAAGAATAATGATGTGATCATGCAGACTTCATATAGCCAGCGTAGTTACTTCCCACAAGGGTGGGCATATCATCCAAAGAGGCACATGGAGCTGGCATTCCGCTGAGCTAAACTGCATGAAGCAGAAAGCCTTTGTATCATGGAATCAAGTCTTTTGGCCTCAAAGTGATGGTGGTCAGTGGGGAAAGCAATACTGTTAAGCTCTGCCCAAAAGCTGTTGCTTGAACCACCAAGCTCTCTGCAGATGGATGCATTATTAATAACATGAGATAAAGCTGCGTAGTCCTATGGTGGTGAGTATTTGGTGTTTAAACTGCTGGGCACAAAAGGGTTTCGCCCAAGCAGTGAGTACCGGTTCCAGCAATGCCTTGCTTAATGGGAAAAGGCCGCTGAAGAAGACTGCACAATATGTGTCAAGATGTTGGACTTAGACAACTCAAGCACCTCTGCTCAATGCCTTAAATGCTACTGTTGTCGATGAACAAACAACATCAGCAGATGTTTTCATATGCTATGGGATATGTCCCTGAGCAGAGGCTCAGTGAAAGGCTGGTTCTTAAAGGAGTACAAAAGGGGATGATGGACAGAGCGCTTGAGCAAATCAAACACTCACCCCCAGTCAACTGATCTGGGTTTAATCCATCACCATTCTTTATCCCACTCAGCCACCCCATTTCAGACATGGCTATATGCAAATCAGTCTGACCCTGTGCCTCATGGGAACAGTCCATCCCGAACTGCCAAGCCATGTCTTCCATGGACCGGAAACAAGCATCCTGGGACCGGTTTGGGATTCATAATCCTCATCAGCCAGGCTATCTTGAATCCAGTGGCCAAGTGAGCAAGGGACTCACGTCTGAGCATACCCTGCCACACTTAGGGCGAACAAAGCGATACAAAAGGGGATGATGGACAGAGCGCTTGAGCAAATCAAACACTCACCCCCAGTCAACTGAGCTGGGTTTAATCCATCACCATTCTTTAGCCCACTCAGCCACCCCATTTCAGACATGGCTATATGCAAATCAGTCTGACCCTGTGCCTCATGTGAACAGTGCAGCCCGAACTGCCAAGCCATGTCTTCCATGGACCGGAAACAAGCATCCTGGGACCGGTTTCGGATTCATAATCCTCATCAGCCAGGCTATCTTGAATCCAGTGGCCAAGTGAGCAAGGGACTCATGTCTGAGCATACCCTGCCACACTTAGGGTGAACAAAGCGATACAAAAGGGGATGATGGACAGAGCGCTTGAGCAAATCAAACACTCACCCCCAGTCAACTGATTTGGGTTTAATCCATCACCATTCTTTAGCCCACTCAGCCACCCCATTTCAGACATGGCTATATGCAAATCAGTCTGACCCTGTGCCTCATGGGAACAGTGCAGCCCGAACTGCCAAGCCATGTCTTCCATGGACCGGAAACAAGCATCCTGGGACCGGTTTCGGATTCATAATCCTCATCAGCCAGGCTATCATCAGTCTGACCCTGTGCCTCATGGGAACAGTCCAGCCCGAACTGCCAAGCCATGTCTTCCATGCACCAGAAACAAGCATCCTGGTACCGGTTTCGGATTCATAATCCTCATCAGCCAGGCTATCTTGAATCCAGTGGCCAAGTGAGCAAGGGACTCACGTCTGAGCATACCCTGCCACACTTAGGGCGAACAAAGCGATACAAAAGGGGATGATGGACAGAGCGCTTGAGCAAATCAAACACTCACCCCCAGTCAACTGATCTGGGTTTAATCCATCACCATTCTTTAGCCCACTCAGCCACCCCATTTCAGACATGGCTATATGCAAATCAGTGTGACCCTGTGCCTCAGGGGAACAGTCCAGCCCGAACTGCCAAGCCATGTCTTCCATGGACCGGAAACAAGCATCCTGGGACCGGTTTCGGATTCATAATCCTCATCAGCCAAGCTATCTTGAATCCAGTGAGCAAGGGACTCACGTCTGAGCATACCCAGCCACACTTAGGGCGAACAAAGCGATACAAAAGGGGATGATGGAAGCATTTTCCTTTTCTGTAGCCATCCATATTATTAACCCCTTGGCTGCGGCGGCAATTCCGCCGCAGCGCTAGGGGGGGTCCACACGGCGCTCACATGCTCGTGACGGAACCGCTCCGTCACGAGCCTCGGGTGGGCTGTGCTTGTGACGGAGCGGTTCCGTCACGGCCCCGCCCGCTCAATAGAACGCGCCACGCAGGCACGTAATCAGCGCCGCGCAGGCGCGCTGAGCGGGCCGTGATGGAACTGCTCCGTCACCAGCACAGCCCACCCGAGGCTTGTGACGGAGCGGTTCTGTCACGAGCATGGGAGGGGTTAATACAGGCTTGAAAAGGCTGAGGCAACCACAGATGTGGCTCCATGGACACAGCGGGGATGACATTGGAGTTGGCATTGAGTACAATCTGACTGATGCCTTGGAAACTGCTGAAAGGCAAGAGGGTCTGGAGGAATGAAGCCAGGTGATGGTGATGTTGATGCTGCCAGAATTGCAGAGTTCATGGGATCCTGGTGCAACCATGGAAAGGGAGGGGCAGCCCTGAAGATATTTGGCACAGAGTGTTTGAAGGGTTCGATCTGAGATGGGTTGATGAGTAGGTGAATCTAGTTTGATATTCTCGAACTGGCACCAGCTCTGAAATTGATGAGGATGATACCTGCATGGGACAATGGTGCAGCTGAATCTCAGAGCAGTACAAGCACTCTCTTTACATGATAGAAGAGGTGTTCTCCTCCTATGTTTTTTTTTAAATGTTTCTGTATAGCAGGACCCTTGTGGGGGCCATTCTTCCATCAGGAGACTTGTATGAAGCAAGGGAAAGGGATCGTTTTGGTGTTCCTTAGGGGCCTGAGACAAAAACATTTAACTTGCCCTCCCCAATGGTCTTTGAGTGCATGAAGTTGTGAAAATCCCAGAGTGGAGGGTCATAGTTGGGGCCCAAACACCACATATAGATTTTGTGGCAAATCTGACCAGTTTAAAAGACTCTGTTGACAGTATTTGAACTCTGAGATCTTAAGAGGTGGCATCTGATTGAGTTGCTGTGTTAGATATTGTGAGGAATTTTGGGAAACTCTGAAAAAGACCTCCGGACCTACATTGGTAAAGCGTGGAGAACTCAAAACGAATACCAGCCTTAAAGAGGCTGAGAATGTTACAACTGGGGCAAATGGAGCTGCAACCAGAGTCACTTTGCACTATTAAAGGTAAGTAACTTTTTTTTTGGAGTGTATAACACTGTGATCTACCCCACTAGTCTACAAGTTTTAAGTGCGACAGGTTGCAGTCTGATTTTCAGATTGCTTTTATCTTATTATGTGAAAGAGTACTTGAACCCCTTTGGTCAAAAAATGTTTCATAGGTTTTGTGTGAGATTCATTGTGGCTGTTTCTTACACCCTAAAAAACACATGTTGCACTTACCAATTGTGGGTCTTCTGGACCCATGGTGACACACTATCTCCTATATCCGATCAACCAATGGAACTGGGGTACTCGTCTTACAATGTAGAGTGCTGCAGGAAGCATGTTCTGTGCCTGCCACGTTTCCTTTCTACAGGCTTCCTGGTGATGGAAATGAGTGTGCTGGGAATTGAGTTCCTTCCATGATCACAGGAGAGAAATCTGTTTCCTTGAAGGTGTTGTTTATAGCATGATTTATTCAGGGCTTTAACTTCTTTAGTATTCCACCACCATTTATATACTTGTTGGCCTGGTGAGTGACAGCTGATGTTTCATTAATTGGTCATTGTAATAATGGTTTTTCTCTAGAATCTTTGGTTTGGGAGTGGGGTGATTGGGTTGGGTAGTTATGCCCATAGGTTCATTACTATGCCTCTTGGATTAAAGATGCAGGCAGTGTTTTCATAGAGTAGTGCTGCAAATTCCAATCACAGTGTGCCAAAGCTGTGTATCAACATTTTGGAACTCTGAGCATTAGAAATGTCTCCTGCATTTTTTGCTGTGGCTTCTCATGGAGCGATTAAAACCGCACCTGCTATGAACATTCTGCCCATTTTGATAATGCACATTGATACAAGTGGAAAGATTTTCCTTCTATGCTTGCAATTGCTAATGGTTTTCCAGCATTCTGAGCAGTTGTTCATTTCTAATTTCCAGTTTACTCATAATGTTCTTACCTAAAAACCTAGTTGTATTTACAGGTTTCATGACCGAAATTGCGTTTTCAACCTAATGGAATTTGCTCTTGTAATTAATTTTAATCGCTCTAGATCTTATTATGTGCACTATCCGTGGCTGCAACATATTTAACAGTTGTATATCGTTTATCAGCACACTGAGGTATAGGAGCCATTTACATATAAACAGAAAGTGACAAACCTTTATCCACCTTTTCCAAGAATTCAGAGTTCTGTGCCCATAAAATCTCTCTCAGAAAACCAAATGTGTGGGCCTTATTGACAAAACATTTGGTGATTATATTCAGCTTAGGTACAAAACATTTCCACTTAGGGCTAATACATTTCAAACCCGATTAATGGTACATTTTAGTTTGGAGTCTTCTAATACAGAAGAGCCAAGAGCTGATTTCTGGGTGTATCTGGATGAGTTAACTGCACCTGTAAGTTAAACATGTTATGAATCCTGTTTTTTTAGAAAACATGTAGTTTGTGACCAACTGTTGCTTTTATTTAGCCTTTTTGTTTATTTACCCAGGCTCTTTGTTTTGTATTATATGCAGGCACCCCCATGAAAGATCGACCTTCACAGCAGCCAATAAAACCTGCCGTTAAGATTGAACCCCAGAATCACTACAATAGCTATAAGTACAATGGCAATGCAGTTGTAGAAAGTTATTCCGTTTTGGGCAATTGCAGGCCATCAGATCCTTACAGCATGAACAGTGTATACTCGTATCATTCCTACTATGCACAGCCTAACTTGACTTCCATGAATGGTTTTCATTCCAAATTCTCTCTTCCATCTTTCGGATATTATGGATTTCCCAACAATCATGTGTTTCCCCAACAGTACTTAAATTATAGTAACCCTGATCCAAGGAATGGGGCATGGCTCAGCTGCAACATGGAGAAAAGACCTAACAGTAGGCCATTGCACGACAACTTTAATCACAGTTATAAAACTTCAGAGTTCTCAGAACAAACATCACATACTCTACCAGATGAAACCTCCCACCAGCGCTCCTTTCAGGGACCAAAGCAAATAAAAAGTAAGACTGTGCCCTTGTCTCATAGATCTACGCCCATTCAACTGGAAAATCCATTTGCTCAGAATCCCAGCTATCTTTCCAGAGCAATTAAGCAAGAACCAGCTGAACTTTTCCCACAAGTAGGGGCTATTCAAAGAGCTCCTGGGCACACACAGAATTCAGGTATGGCCCTCCCTGGTCTATCAATGTCCTCCTATAATACCGATCAGGAGCATTTGTGGGAATCTTATAAATTAAGGAAACATGGACCTTTACCAGCAAAGACTCATACAAGTAGTTCTTGGAATGTCTTTAATGAAAATGACAAACTAACTAATGTTGACCTGCAAGATAAAATGAATCCCTTTAACGCATACCCACATGCAGGGAGAATACCCAATCCATATAGTCAAGAAAATGAGTGGAACATGGTTAGAAACACAGGTGGGCCAATGCAAAATAATGTTAATCTCATGGGAAAAGCTTGGAGCTCTTGCAAACTTAATGACAGTCGTTTGGTTTTGCCTGAGTCTGCTATTTCAGGTTTGCAAGAACAATCATGGACGTCTGGTCAAAGCACATTTAGCACTGTAATTAAGGACAGCTCTGGATTTCAAGACAATTCCTGGAATTCTGTTAACATGAGCGAGAGACAAGCAGCTACTCCTAGCACAGGATTATATGAAAAAACATGGAATTCCTTTTCTGCATCAGCAACGGACTCCAATGTATGTAGTGAAAAACAGTTCAACGCTTTAAAAAGAGACATTATTTCAGGGGCTCGTATTGACCATCATGAAAAACATTGCCATCCTTCCAGTTTGGATAATAACCCTGCGGAATTTCCTAATAAAAGTGTTAAAGATGAATATGAAGATGAGGTGTGGTCAGATAGTGAGCACAATTTTCTCGATGAGAATATTGGTGGTGTTGCGGTAGCCCCTGGCCATGGTTCAATCCTCATTGAATGTGCACGAAGAGAGCTCCATGCTACCACTCCATTGAAGAAACCCAACCGGTGTCACCCATCACGCATTTCTCTTGTATTCTATCAGCATAAGAATTTACATCAACCCACTCACGGTCAGGGTGTTTATGAAGCCAAGATGAGGCTATTAGAAGAAAAGGCAAAAGCAAGGCAAGAAGAGGAAGCCAGACTTGGACTGCAGGAAGACCTCAAATCTTTATGTAAAAAGCGTACGTGGGGTGGTACGTTAATTGCCGATTCACAACAGAATGAAAAAAAGGAAATTCCAACACGGCAGGCAGTGGCTATTCCAACAAACTCTACTGTAACTGTGTCATCATATGCCTACAGCAAGGTAACTGGGCCTTACAGTCGCTGGATATAGTCCAACTATTATTTATGGCTCATGTACCTCCATATTTATAGCACTGTTCCAGTGCAGGTTTGTGGTGCTTTGATCTCATGCATGGTAGGGGGAATTCTGCTATAGTGCAAAATCTTTAAAGTGTGCTTTGAGTGAAATAACTTATTGTAAACATGTTTCGATAATCTAATATTTATACTATAACTGCGATTTTAAATATTTCCTTGTACATCACATGAATGAAAAATGCATTTTTAGAAACCCTGCACAGCAGAAAGGTTTTTAACTACATTTAAATATGTAATTATTGTTTTTCTTACCAACCAAACGGATAAGTCCTAGCTGTTTGGGTACAATTGTGAAACTTGGTCGAAATCGGTTCACAAACCACCTCAGAACATGAACGTATTTTGAAGCTACATAAACTGTTTTCATAATTTTCCAAATCAAATAACAGTGCATATAATTAATCTTTATTACTAACTTGCCTTTACAGTATCTCTTTCAGAAAAATATACTTCAGTTGGAAAAATATCAAGGCCACCAATACACTTAGCGCTATGCAGAATTCTGGTTCCATCTTATTTTTTCATTTTGTACAAATATTTAATTTATCATGTCTTTGCCTTGTTGGACTTGTTTTAAAATATTATCTGATCATACAAATGAAAACAGCCATGGTGCATATTCCTCTATGGTTAATCATACATAATAGAGCATTTTCTGGTGCTTCCAGTTTGCAAAAATTCTTTTTGTACTGGTAAATTGTGTGTTGCAGAATTTCATACCAACTTATGTTTTTTGACTAAAAGTGAAGAAGGTGCGACCATCTTAATTAAAACTGTGAACAAAATCAAACCTTGTGCTTTGAGACCATGGGGCATGTTACATTTCGGCAGTTAAATGCTGACTCTGCCTCACCAACTGAAATACAAAATATCTATCTTTTATGTTTGACATTAGTATTCAGCATTTTATATAGTCCATTCTTTAAACATAGCCATGTCCTTTTTAAATTCATTAGTCTATTTGTTTAACTCAAATTCTCTGTGACCCATTGTAAAGACCACTTTGAATCCTGCAAAGTATTGCTGCTTATATAATTCATGCTCCTATGTGAGTGCTCATCAGTTTTAACTGAAATTGCCACTTCAGCAATAGAAAGTAAGACTAAATCATAAATGGAGTATCTGATTTACCTGTTTGTAGTTAATATAAAATGGTACTGAAAAAACAGGTTTAGATTTTAAGTTCTGTTGTCAATTTTTGCACGCTTTGTTGTCTTTAAGGAGAGTTGTAGCGTTAAAATGCCTTTATGTTTCTGTTACCATATCATGCATGTATGCACCACAACACATAAAGCTCAAGGGTTCCTATCAACATCTTCCAGAAGTATGTACTCTGAAACTACCTGTAAATAATATACATTTTAAAGAAACATTCAACCTGATTATAAACAGCATTTCAAAGATATTGGTGTAAAAAATGTAAATAGTGTGTCCATAATGGAACCATCTTTGCATTGCTCTTTTTTGGGAACTTGATTTGGTTTTACAGTTGCACAGTGAACTGAAATGTTCGTATAACACCTTCAGAGTTTTGTTTATATAAATAGATAGGTATGAGAATTCCCTTGAGTTTGTGTGCACCAGCTTAAGTAAATAAGCTGTGTTTTCAATAACAGCCACTTGCATTCTTTATTTCTTGTTTTCTTGTGGGAGCTTTACTTTTTAAAATAATACCTAATGGCCTTGTCCCGGATCTCATTAAGGTTTGAGGTGCTTGTAAATCAATGATACTCAAACAGCCAATCCTCATGGAACTGCTTTTGGCATTTCATGTCAGACTGTGTTGAACTTGTTTAGATGGATACATCTATTGTATTTTTTCCAGTTTAAATTACATAAATTGATATTTATGCAGACCAAATGTGTTCCGGTGCTTTTATCAACATGCCTCTGATTAATCAACTCTGCTATACAACTCCAGATAAATAAATGTAAACAGAAGGGTAAAGCAAAGTTCATGCTTAACATTTAGTTTGAAGTACTGGGGCAGTGTTCATAGCAATGTTTTACACTACATATAACCTACCTCAAATCTCAGTTGTTAAAAATGTGCATGCTTTGGAATTATATGAACTACGCACAACTGCTTACCCACGTTTAATTGAATTTAGTTACATTTTTAATTGGGCAGTATTTGCTATGTAATTCCAGTAACCACAGTAAAATGTTGCAGTTACATGAAAAATGAGTGAGGAATACTCTGTTTTAAATATTGTCCAGAACATCTTACTGTTTCAATTCTTTGCATTGTTTGTCTTTGCCAACAGTATAGATGTCTATGGTGCTCATGCAAGAAACCATTGTACTTTGAAGAATACTGGCATCGGTATTTTCAGAAAATCACTTGAGAGGTTGTTGTATATTGATTTCAATTGCTTTCATTACTACTAACATTTAATGGTGATACTGAATGGCAAATAATTCCCCCAGTGTTTTAGATTTGTTTCTATAAAATATCCAAAATCCTTTTATTTTAGTAGGAAATGTGTACAGTAATACCAAATGTTAATCAACTTTACTGTACCATGAACTGCATAGTAATTTGTGTTAAATATTTATCAGGGAGGTGGTTTTCATCGATAACAGCAAATACTGTATTTTTTTGTCAATAAAACTCCAATAACTTGGTGAGAAAATTAATTCCGAGGGTGCCTCCATGCACCATTTCTTCCTAAGGTGTGTAGCATTGGCACTACATGGTCTATTTTGGGAAGTGATACACTGTAATACAAAGGTGCTGTTATGTATAAATATTGTGCATTAGTTTAGTCAGACTTGGGAGCTAATCATCTTTGAAAAAGAAAGACTTTGAATTGATGATCTAGAATTATATGTTTAGCAGAGACTTCAAGTATGGATTCCCTGTCGAAAACTATATAATGATTAGCAGTTCATTTTGGTGCTTAATGGTAGATACATTTTCCTAACCCAAAATACATGGAGCATGATAGAATGTATAACATTCAGAAGTTTGAATCTGTATCAAGCATGTAAAAACTCCACACCATTACATACACATTTGCTCTTGATTTTATTCCAGATTGTTCCATTTTTTATTTTTATGGAAGATATTTGAATTTCTTGCAGTTCTTTGCACTCTGAAAATAAGTCATGGATCGCTGTCCAAGAACTGTGCCATGATTCTAGAAGTATTTTAACAATACAATAACTTGAGAAATGAAACATTGGTAAAATATTTGTAATTTTTGACAATAATGTTTACGTAAGGAAAGTTTCACTTGTTAAGCCTTGCATATTTGTTAGTTCACTAGTGAGAATACGCCTCAATTCCAATGCCTGTTTAGTTTGTGTATATAAACATTTTTTATTTATCATTTTTGTGAATATAGTTGTGTCTCTAGCTTTTGCAAATGATTTACATTTATGGTGCTACATTTTTTTTATTTGGTTCCATGCAAATTACATGTTACAATTGTACAAAAATAGCATTGTTTATACTTCCTTTGTCACAATACATGCGATGAATACCTCAAATTATATTATTGTGATAGCCTGTGTTTGAGATGCAACTAGCATACTAACAAAATGTTTGATTTGACTGTGTACAGTACATGTTTTGGAACAGCATAAATGTTGGAGCTTTTCTTGGCAAGTATGTGTCAAAGAATTTAGACATGATCATATGAAATGTTTCGCAGCAAACTGTTCAAAGGTGGCTGCTCATGAATAATTTTCATACTACTCAAAAAGGTTGAAGTGGAATGAAACAATTTGTAAATAAGGTGACTGCCTAAATGTATTAGTCTCACAGTATGTAATTTGAAAATCTGCAAACAAGCATTGGATGCACTAATGCAGTGGTTCTCAAGCACTTTGGGTAATAACATAAAGAACATTTTTCCTATGACTCGCACTACATGCAATTTGAGAAAAATGTTGGTTGTTAAATTTCCCCATCCTTAATATATGTATTTTGGCACTTTTTGGTTTTTATTGGCAGTGTGTTTTTTATGCTTTTTGTTCCTACTTCTTGCATTTAGTTTTTTTGCCTGGACTCCCACGACCGAAACTATACAGTGATGGTAACCCACTTTCAACACCGGCACCTTGGTAGACAACTGCCTATTGTGCCCTTAGGTATGCAAGAAGCTGTATTATATGTTTGGTTCGTGCTTGATGGGCATTGTACAAAACTCTCCTTGCTTTGTATTGAAATTAACATTTAGTTTACTAATATCTCTATGATCACAGGGCTATTTCATAGACCATAGCCGTTGTATGCATATGTCCTAATGTGTGTACTGCTCCATACAAAGAAATGTGATCTACAATTTAAATTAATCAAAAATTCAAAACCATACATAGGTATCAAATATATCATTGACGATTTAAATGTTTACTGTTTTCCAACAAAGACTAAAGGCCTCTGACTTGGTGATGGAAAAAATATACTGTTTTAAGTGTTTCCCTAGTCGTATTATTTAAGGAAATACCACATAATTTACTTTTGTAAAGTTGTGGTGCAACTGCTATATGGGAAACAGCATCACATGCAGTACGTTGTACCACTTCTTAGCATCTAAGACCCATTTGTTTTTATTCTATAAATAGTTTAAAGAGAAAACAAAAATCAAAGTAACATAATTTTATAGTTTGCTAGGTTGCTTAAGAATTTCAGAGCAATGTGGCCTAACAAATCTTTTCTATTGTAATATCAGGGATACTTTGTATAGTTATTTTGTTTGCCATCTCTTACGTTAACATCCATTTGTTCAGGGATTATTCGAAGCTGTTCAAATTTTGAAAAGGACTGTGGTGCTTGTTTCAACTTTAGTCTTTTATGCATTTTTGTAAAAAGAAATTAGTATGTTGTTATTTCTATTTTATGTATTTTAAACTGAAAACAAAGGAGGAAACATTGGATTGTGGCATATTACTGCAGTATCGTAATCTCTAGCTGTTTTGTTGATGTGTTTGATTTTCTTTTTGTCTCCAATTTCATATTTGGTAACAAGGTCTCCAGTGGAGTCACACTTGTAAGCCATACTTGAATATTTCTTTGATTTGTGACTGTGGCTACTTGAAATGAAGTTAATATGGGGGTTGATTGATGAATGGTAGATTTTGCAATGTCTCAAGGCAATAGGATATATGTGTATTCAAATGTAGATATTACACGTACAATATGTTAATGCTGATAATTTTATTTTGTATAATTTTTTTAAACTATTCTGTGTTTTAGTAATTTTATTTTTAGGATGCCTACAAATTTCAAGTATGGACCTTTATTATTTGTATTTTATTTTAATTCACACAAACTGCTGGTTTGTGAAATGTATTATTCATGACAACCTTAAAATATTGTGGGTGTTTTAATAAATTTTCTATTTATTTTTTGCACTCAAACTCCGTGTTGTTTCTATTTAGATGTTGTTGAGAAATGCCAATCTGTTATTTTTTATTTAATCTTTTGTTGGTGGGGCAGGGGAAAGGGTAGAGGTGGCTAATAGATTTCGCCCTTGAAATTTCAACAAACTGGTGTAGTGGGACAGCAAATATAGGTTTGGATAGATTAAATAACTGCTCCTTACTTCAGATGCCAGCGATGCAGAGGAGTTAATGTTGCAAGTTGAGTGCCTGTGCACCCTACACTCTGCATCTGATGCTCTACATACCACCACTACTTTACTTCAGCACAGGTTGTCAACATGGCTTAAGTTTTAGACTTGTCTTACTGAGAAGCTTTCAGAGTACTGCTCATAGTACTGAGTTTACTGATGGGAAAAATGTTTAAGCATTGCCAGAAGCCCTCTCTGTTTTTTTGATAGAGACTATTAACCACAGATTCCTCACCTTGGAATATTCCCCAACTCCCACACTCCACCTGCAAAGCTGGCATCCGGCCCACCCCCTGCTTGCCCAAGTTCCCTGGGGCCAGAGCAGCATTGGCCCAGTTTAAAGAATTCTATGACAACATGCACACCATCTTCAGACCACCAAATCCCTCTGGCACACCTTCGGGCCCATGGAGCTGCCAGGGGATCCACTTCCGGATCCGTCTTAACGATGCCACTGGTGCCTATACCCATCCGCCCCTATCTCTTTGGTGTGGACCCCGATATCACCAGTGTCGCTGACATTTCCGACGGGGATTCGGCACCCCAACACCGCTGTATGCCAGCAAGACTGTGGTAACCCCTGGACTTGCTGCTTTTGGACAAGCCCTTTATTTCTGAAGGGGGTGATGAGGAAAAAGGGTACGGCCCTTTGGAAGAGGACCCTGACATTGGTGAAAACTAGTACGAGGAGCTGAGTAATGCTTGGACACATCCCAGACTCTGTTTTGATTTCCCCTTCCCGCCCTGTTTCCGTAGAAAGTGCATCCTTTGCTACAGCGATGCACAGGACAGTGAAGATCCTAGGCCTGCAACTGGTAGTGGTCGATGTCAGGACCAACCTCTTGACTGAGGTACTTCACCCAGGGGTGACCTCTGCAGCTTTGCTTCCCTTCAATGAGGCTCTCACTGAAATTTTTTCTGGAGGCTGTACCCTGCACTGGGACTAAGGTGCACTGCATGATCAATCAATGTCACCGTCCCACCCCAGGAGACCCAGCCTTCCTCTCACAGCATCCACCCCCAGAGAGCGGTATTGTGCAGGCCTCCACAACTAAGGTCAACTCAAATATGTTCCCTTTCTCCCAATTCGATAGGGAACACAAGAGACAGAATACTTTTGGAAAAAAAAATTCTCTTCCACCAGCCTGGCCTTTTGGGCAGTGAACACTGCACGCCTATTGGGCCTGATATTCCCATGCTCTAGGGGACTCGTGCAAAAGTTCCCCATGCTCCCTGAAGAGGGCCACAACAAACTAAACAAAACCTTGGTGGACGGTTGGGACACAGCAAAGTTCGCCATCAGGTGTAGACACCATGGACTCCCTAAACAGGGTAATGGCTTATATGATGTTGCTCTGGTGCCAGGTAGTTGCGGACTATTGTGTTTATGAGGGATGTAAAGCACCCCTCATTGATATGCTATTCAGTGACTTCTGCTTGTTTGGTAACAGAGCAGAGACTGAGCTTAAGCACTTTTGGGAAAGTCAAGCCACTGAAAATATCCCTGGCTTCTGACTCACAGCAGCAGCCCTTTTGCCCCTTCCATGACCATGGCACCTATGGGTGACAGGAGGATCCGCATTACCCCCCAGTCCAGCCGGATACTCTGCCTTTTTGTGATCTGGATTGATAAATCCCAGAAAGGATGCCAGGATGGTGGTGGCGGGTTCTGGACCACCTGCTACACTGGAGCAACATAATCTCGGACAAGTAGGTGCTCCAAATTGTGCAGAGGTGGTATGTCCTCCAGTTCATGGAAATTCCTCTACTCTTGCCACCATCCCGACAAAGGCAGACGAAGACCATCTCTCCTTGCTCTGTCAGGAAGTGCAAGCTCTGTTGGAGCAAGGAGTCATCAAGACAGTGTCAGCATCCTGGATAGGGCATGGTTGCTAGTCCCAGTACTTCCTGGTGTCGAAAAAGGACGGAGGCCTCCATCCCATACTAGATCAGCGCTCTCTCAATGTCTTACTTTGAAAGTGAAATTCAAGATGAACATATTTTTTTTTAAGTAAGTAATACGTTTTTATTGTATAGTTAATTAAAACCAGAATAATTGAAAAGAAATCAACATATTACAATGCATTTTCAAAGTACTTAATAAGCAATAAAATTAGCAGACTGCATTATTCCAGTAGTTTGCACAGTATACCTTGTTTAAAGTTCAGAATGACCGCATAGATCTAGCCAAACGTACAATAGACAAATTCATTCCTTGGGAAAGCATAATTACATAACCACTAAAAGTTCATTGTCAGTGTAAAAAAAATCACAATACGGGGTAAGCAAAAAATACACTGAGCTGTTTTATAGATGCGGTAAACTTAATACCTTTCGGTGTACACCGATGAAACAGTACAATATAGAGGGATAAAGTGGTTATTGAACGCTAGAGCTATCACACTTAGTGCCTCCGGTATACTCTCTTATGCTTAATGCTAACTGGGATTGTCCCTCCTGTTGCCTCCAGCCTACCCTCCTGAAACCACCCTCTCCAGAGGAAATTGCAAAATGCAAGGGTACCCACCAAAACGCCAAACTTAATCTTCGTTTAGGGGACACTTAAAAGTGCAAAGGCATTCTTTCTTCTTTTTTTTCTAAACAGATTTTATTGTGTCAATAATTGTTTACAAATGGGTAAGACAAG
The DNA here is from genome assembly GCF_964261635.1 of Lissotriton helveticus. Lineage (NCBI taxonomy): Eukaryota > Metazoa > Chordata > Amphibia > Caudata > Salamandridae > Lissotriton > Lissotriton helveticus. Next base: position 680,408,680 of record NC_136072.1, on the reverse strand, counting down.
GCTTCAGCGTAGGAGTAACATTATACAGTGTGACATATAGAATATCAGTTTCGATTTTATCCCATTTATACAAAACCATAACTGTAAACATTACAGTCACTTATGAGGTCCTCCCCTAGCCATCTTGCCGAAATCTATCGCAACAATATGTCTTGGTAAAGTCTCCCACCACCCGTCCACCCTTATAACTTAGAGCGGTACCTGCAAACACAACAATGATGGACAGAATGTGGATCAATGTCACACATTCACCCCAGTCCAAAGATCTGGGCCCAAATCCATCGTTTTTCCACTCCACACCACCCTGGGTTAGACAATGGCGATATGCAAATCAGCGCTGACCCTGTGCCCCATGGGAACAGTCCAGTCCGAACTACAAAAGCCATGTCCTTCCCAGAACGGAAACAAGCATCCGAGGACCGGCCCGGTTTCGAGGTAACACCTCATCAGCCCGGCTAGCTTGATTCCAGTGGTGTGGAGTGCCTGGGACTCACGTCTGAGCATCCCCAGTACACTTAGAGCGGTACCTGCAAACACAACAATGATGGACAGAATGTGGATCAATGTCACACATTCACCCCAGTCCAAAGATCTGGGCCCAAATCCATTGTTTTTCCACTCCACACCACCCTGGGTTAGACAATGGCAACCTGAATTGAAGGAGGCAAGGGCTTGAAACACAGACCTGGTAATCTGACCATCTCTTCCATATCTTGGGGTGTTTTTGCGGGCAGCCCCTTGCATTATATATGGGAATTTCCATTCCCATGCAAAAGTCCAGACCCTTTTTACAAAGCCCCAACAAGGCGGGGGGGGGTGTGGGGGGGTGATGCCTTCCAGTAACTGGCTATGTCTCGATTTTCCAAAGTTAAACCTAGGTGGCGCTTGTATCGATTTCCCCCGATTCCCTCCATGATATGATGCAAGTCTAACCTCGGGGATAGGGGAACATTCCACTCTAGTACCTCAGATAAGCATGCTGTGACCCCTTTTCAAAATTTGTGGAGTGCAGTACAGTGCCAGGTAGTGTGTTTGAAGGTGCCTTTGCCATCATCGCAGCGCAGACTAAGTGGGGATGCCGCTAAACCCGCCCGCCACAATTTATGGCGTGTAAAGTAAATTTGTTGGAGGTGTTTGAATTGTATGAGCCTTAGACGTGATACTATGGCGCATCGCGTGGGGTTGCCAGTGCCTCGGTCCAGTCATGATTGTCTTTTGGGCTGATATCTACCTGCCAGGCCTCTCGAAGAGTATTTAATGTAGAGTGGCTGTTGGTGAGAAGTGATTGGTAGATCTTTGTGATCTTATATTCCCCCTGGTCTCCCATAAAAACCTTTGCCTCAATTGGGTTAAAATCTGGTAGTTCCTACAGGTTTTCTATATATGGGGATAGTGCATGGCGAAGTTGTAAATATTTATTAAACTGGGTGTGGGGCATACCGAATTCCTGCTGGAGTTCTTGAAAGGACTTTAATGTCAGACCTCAGAGAATAACTCCCAGTGTGGAAACACCAATATCGTCCCACCCCCTAAACCCAGATAGTGTGGATAGTTGAGGGAGTTGGCCATTACGCCGTAGGGGGATCTCTCCGGTGAGCCTACCCCACCACCCCATACGGCATATGGATTGTTTCCAGATCCCAAACACCACTCTTGTCACCGGTGGCAACGTCTGTATTCCGGATTTTGTGTATAGATGCATATCGAGGGACATATCACCCATGAGCTAGCGCTCCACAGCATAGGCCGGGCCCCTTCTGTCCACGTACCACCACTCATTGAGTACCAGTAAGTGACACGCAGCATGGTATGAATGGTTATCGGGTGTAGCTATTCCCGTGCAGTACGTTGATTGAAAGCAGGCTCTCAGGGCCACCTGGCGGTCCCCGCTCCCCCCCCATAAAAAGTGACACTGTATCGCAATCATCTGTCTGAAGGTGAAAGGGGTGGTTCTACAATTGGTAAAGAAGGCAGAGGAGGGAGATCATCTTGAATGTAGCGGATCTGCCCATTAGGGACAAAGGTGAATGGGACCAGGATCTTGTCTCGTCTTTAACTTGCCACAAAGGAGCTAGATTCCTGTCCCATGAGATAGATTGGGAGGCCGCCAGCTTTGGAAACCATAGTTGGATCTTTTGACCACAAACCTACATCTCTCCCACTGCCCAATGGCCATGGAACCGATTTGCTTAATCCGGAGGTCTCTCCAAATATTTGCATTATGGGGAGCAATCTCAGACTTGATGGCGCGAGATCACCAGATCAAATTTCAGCATACTCACTTGGGCCCATAACATACACTCTTTGACCCGGTAAACTCTTTTTTACTCTTACTCTGCCTATCAGTGTTTATATGTTTTACCTGTACACCATAACTTACCAATTATTTGTCACTTATACCTACTTTAACCACTTAAGTGAATTTGGATCAGGATGTTAGAATACTAGGTAGTATGACATTTCATCTTATCATAAAATAACCACAGATTAGTTTTAAACAATTTATCTATGCAATATTTTGTGAGTTAGGTACCAAAAATACAGAGCGACCAAAGATTTTTCAAGTAAAAAATAGAACGATCAAAGAAAGGAAATTTAAAGACTTCGCAAAATTACTTTTAAACATCAGTACCTGGGAAGGATAAAAAAGGTAAACGGTACAAGGACATACCACACAGATTTATATTTACCTAGAATGGTACGAGGACCAACCCCGGCCAAGGGCTGGAAAGAATGGCCTCCCCACTAGACCGGAGCCGTCAGGACAGGTACAGGACAGGACAGGACAGGACAGGAAACCTCCGCTAAGTGCAACGCCAGCGCCCCCCCCCCCTCCTCTGCAGCTACTCTTGTTCCCCTCTGGGTAATCAAATCTTCTCCTTCAACTCTTCCCCGATTCTTCTGTCAGAGTGCTCAATCAGCCCTCTGAGGTCTGCGACATCCACGATCTCCTTCAGCATAAGTTGGGTCAGTGACAGGCCTGTGACAAGTCGGACAATCTAACTGACTTAGCCATTTCTAGGGCATGTACCACCCCCCAGTGTTGCAAATTCGTGTATTCCCTTTATTTGATTGGTCAGAAGAACGGGGAGAGGTCATCACACCTTACCAGTATGATCTCATTTTCATTGACTTAATATTTTTAAGTTCCCACCCATACAATTATTTCCCATGCTTTTTATTCCACCCACCATTATTTCCTTTCATTTCATATACAATGTAAAACAGTTTAATTTCTTTTCTTCAATGTTCCGGGTCAGAAGGTTAGATTCCCAAGCGCATCTCTGGTAAGACGGGAATTGGCGTGAGTTCAATGACAGAGCTTCAATGTCTTCAGCTTTTGAATGCGCACGCGCTCTGGTTTCAAGATGGAGTTTGCAACACCCTTCAGGCCCAAATACGAGCTATTAACAAAGTCAAAGAAAGACAAATTAAAATACAGAAATAAGTTAATGCACTGTATACCACTTATTCCTACTCTAATCCCATTATTTTATTTTAACTCTAGCATTAGTAGTTAAGCATAACACACAAAGTTTAGTATAAGCAGAAGCATATACATTAGTATGTGAAGTTTGAAGCGGCCATTTTAGGCACTACTGCGCAACTGCAAAGAATTCCCACCAAAAGCAAAAGTAGGTCACACTACGTAGATGTAGTAGACGCATTTGCAGAAGGGTTCCCGCGTTTTCAGCAGCCATATTAAGACACTCTAGTTACTGGTTAGTAAAGCACATAAATAAGCTTCCCCTACATAAAAGAAATGTTGTGTAGTGCAATTATTAGTATTCACAAAACATGTTGATTAATTTGTTACATGTTATTTCGAGAGGATTGAATCTGAACAAGTTTCTGTACATATGAAACCTTGCTCCATCAGACTCATTATATTTTTTAGGCCTTGTGACATTTATCTTTGAAGAAAAACCTTTACTTTTATTTTTCTGACATTTGTCTGTTCTGAAGTGCAGCCTCTAGACAAATTTTGCGCAAGTCTTTTTAATAAAATGAGATTCTACTTTTATGTTGGAACGCTAGGCACACCATATGTCGGCTCTCTGGCTCCGAAAGCAAGGAATTACAATTAAAAAAAAACGCAATTTGACACGATTTAAATAATAACGGCTCATTGCTGCTTCAAATCGTTTTTTGCCCAAAGTAACTGATGAATAAGGGGAGAAAAAGCAATAGAAACTAGAACTGAAGTAATCAAGGAAAGGTCACAGGAAACTACTGCAACCTCCGTAAAGCCTGGTCAGTGACTGCCACAAAAAGCTTCCGAAGTAAAGCCATTTCTAAAAGCCGGGCTTTCAGAAACATTTACGCCGCCATTTCACCACATTGGTGACTTTACTGACAAGGCACATTTTCAAGAACAACAGATTACCCTCATCCTCTGCAATATAGCTGGTAATGTACATATGTTTATTGCTGCTCAAAATGTGTTTTTGTCGTACCTACTTCCTTCATTCCTAACTGCGTTTTCTTACTGGCATTAAATGAATAGTGTCAGCCTTGCCCTGCAGGGTTGTTGTGATTTCACATCCATTTTAATAACCAACCAAGAACACAAATCTAATCCACAAGACACAATCCTACCCAGCACAATTTCACAACAGATGCAATCCAACCCACATAATTCCACTCCACACCACATACATTCACTCCACTCTGCCCCAAACCAAAACACATGGGTACAAGATATTTTAATTTACAACGCCAATGGCTCTAGTTCTTGCAAATGCATTGCAAAGACGTGTTTAATTTTGAGGACACTGGGACCAAGTCCCCATGTCCTAAAAGGGAGGGCACAACATTTCGCTTCATGTTGCGGCCAGCCAACTGGTTTGTGGGAGCCTTTCGCCCCTCAGGAGCAAGATGGACAGTGGGGGTAAAATCGCCCTTGAGCCAAACCGATTACCTCCTGCGAACCTAACCATTCAGATATACAAAATATTTAACCTTAATGTCTCAACTACAAATTTACAAAAAATCACAAATGCACACTATCTGGACATAGCTTTCTGCCAAATTTGGTTTAATTTCTTTCAGCCATTTTTGCTGTATCGTTATTCAATTGTGCTTTCGGACTCTCCTTTTTTCTCAGCTTCCGCCTGACAGATCACCCCAAACCTTTCAAGGAAGGCTATGAGGTGGATTAACTTTTGGGGTCGGGAGGTTGTTAAGATTCGCCAAACAGCACCAAAGTCGTTGGCAAACAAATGCTCTTCCTGTGGTAACTAGGTCCTAACTATAACTACTCAGTTGCTACAGCCACTATGTTATATATATTGGACCTGGTCCTTCTGCAGGATCACCCCAAACCTTTTGCCTTCACTATCCTCTTTCTCAGAATTAGTTTTCTTTGTCCTTAAGACTCTGCACATTTTACCACTGCTAACCAGTGCTATAGTGCTATAGTGCTTGTGCTCACTTCCTAAAAGATAGTAACATTGGCTTACACCTGATTGCCATATATAAATTCCTTGTATGTCCCTAGTAAAGTTGTATACCATATAACCAGGGCCTGTAAATTAAATGTTACTAGTGGGCTTGCAGCTTTTGATCCACCCACATAAGTAGCCCCTTAAAATATGTTCCAGGTCTGCCATTGCAGCCTGAATGCAAATCTACTTGGCAAAATAAATCTCTTGCCAAGCCCCTTTTATTACATATAAGTCCCCCAAGGTAGGCCTTGGGGCAGGGTGCCTTGTAATTAAAAGGTTGGATATATACTTTTAAGTATTACATGTCTCAGTAATAAAAACTCCTAAATGTGTTTTTCACTACTGGAATGCCTACCTCTCCCAAAGGAGAACATTGGGTTGCCTTATTACATTTAATAAGTGCTAAAATGTATTTGAAGCAGGTAACAATCTCATGTTTGGTGTCTAAGAATGTGTAATTTATAATCCTCTTTAATGGTAAAGGTGGATTTTAAGTAACAATTTAGAAAATGCAATTTTTTTTGAGTTGGCATTTTCCCGCCCTAACTATGTGATGCCTGTTTCTGGTTCACATGGATGGGTGTGTTGGCAGTTGGTCTTTGTATATTCCTCCCAGACAGCCACACAATAGAGAGATTAGGTGTTGGATGGGCTATCACAGCCCCACCTGCAAACCAATAGATTGTGCCTTGCTTTCACAAAAAATAACTTGTCACCAGTGCATTGTTTCCACATCCAGGCTGGAACAAAGGTAGAGAAGACAGAAAATTCCAAGAACGCCAAGGGGAATCTCTAAAAACTTCTCCCTACTTCAAAGAAGACACCAGGTATATAAATAGGACCCTCCAGTTCTCTTTCTGGACATCGGAAGGACTATGACGACTGCCTCCTGTTTACTTCAGAAGACTCCTTTGCACTTCAGAAGACTTCTTTGCTGCACCCGGAAGGACTGATGTGCTGCCTGAAGCCTAAGAGACCTGCCCTGCTGCTTGAGCCCTGTTCCACTGCTTGGACCCAGGACTACCAGAGTGATTCCAAGACCTGGTTGGCTGGCTTCCTGATCAAAGCTTCTGGGACAGAGAGGCTTCAACCATCTTGAACCCACACCTGTACCCAGACTGAGTGAGTCATAACCTCCCAAGCTCTGTCCCTTCAGTCCTGGACTCTTGGTGATGGTGTTAAAGGTGTCCAGAGAAGCAAAACCTGGTACTTTGAAAATGTTCGACTACAAATTTCTCTGAGAACCAAGAGGAGACCGCGGCCAACCTGCTAATGAGGGGTGATACCTAAAAACCCGTCCCAGGATGTATGTTTCTGGGCCAGGGAGGACCTGTCTTAGCAGTTCGGCCTGTACTGTTCCTATGGGGAGCAGGGTCATGACTTCTATGCACAGAACTGGGTTCAAACTGGAATGGCATGGTGAGCAAAAAAGAACAATGGCTTTAACCCAGATCTGGGACTTGGGGTTAATGTTTGATTTGTTCAGCATTCTGTCCATCATCTGTTCTTTTTGCATTCTTCTCAAGCAGGCATGGTCCTAGAAAAAGCACCTCAAATGATAACGTTTGTGTACTCAAACAGCTGTTAATAGTTTCTCAGAGGTTCACTAAAGATCCTCTGGTTCTTGCCAATCGTCAATATTGTTTCAACCTGTCAAGGAGAAGTGCTTTGTACAGAAGGCCTCACTTTTAGCCTGTTTATGCCCAGGAGGCTAGAGTGAAGAGTAGGCCTCACTAGAATTGTTAGCTGGTAATAGGCACCGCTATATATAATCTATTCTATATACCGTGGCAAAAATTGCTCACATTTACATACAGGCAAGCGGCATCAAGCACAGACATCTTGTTACAGTGAGTCTTTACAAAATGGTCTAGAGAAGTCACGATTGTGACCTAAATAAGGTGACCTATTTCAACAAGCACCAAGATGAAATGGCAGCAAATGTACTTTATTTGCCCTTCACTATTAACAATGTATTAAAATGGTGTAACAAGTTCATTTGAACAGCTGAACTCGCAGAATTCATGCTTCGCCCATGTGGTAATACTAACATGAATGCAAATGTGTAATCATGCTAAATTCGAGATGTAATGACACATGGCCCCCTGTTACTGGCCTGAAGAAAAGTTGGCGCAATACAATATAGTAAATTAACATTAACAAGTGACTGACACAGCCAGTAAACTGTGATGTTCCCCTCAATATCCAGGCCGACTCAAGCAGTGCTTACATAATATTGTCCACCACATAGTTCACCAAGTTCAATGGACAGACATGAACTAGTCCAGTACTCAACCCATATTTCTCGCCAGTAAATCTGGCCAAATCTTACAAATAAATGTGAATTTACCCCACCAGTTAGTCCACAAGCCCGAGTAAATGGTGTTTTCAACAATGGAACCATCTTGTCACCACATTTAAATAAAAGATCACATGGCACCTAAACGCGTGAAATACATATATTACCAGACACCGTAGGTGCCTTAAAAAAATGCAGTATTGTGAGTCAAGTGAATTACTCGCCAATTAAACTGTACACTGCATATAGATTAATCTAAGCAACCATCCCTCGTTATTCTGCATGTGTTTGACATTTCTGATGGTTGTTGTGACAACGCGAAAGCAAGATGGAGCCAAGTCCAAAATACAAACGGTTCCATATTGGAGCAGATCAAATTCAAAGTGTATCCTAGGTCTTTGCATACTTAATGTAGTATTACTGTGGTGTAGTAATAACATTCCCATAAGGTGATAACGGTAAGATTTAGCTTAATTGTTTAATCAAATGAATGTCCTCACACACTTGGCAGTGAACATGACAAAGTTATGCAAACAGAAGTAAAGTAGCACTTCACGTTCTTTCACACAGGTGTATTTGTTTCTAATGGTCACTGTAGGAAAGAGGATTATTATTATTTGAGGGGGATTGTTTGTCTTAAGCGCCATAGCGCCTTGCCGCCTCCCGAGCCCAGTGATCTTTTCCTTGTATCCCCGCCCCCACCAGTCTCCCGCCCGCCTCCTCCTCTAGCCAGCCCGCCTCCCCTTCATAACGGCAGCCGATGCGCGGTCGCGCCGCTGGTGCGCCATTGGCGTCCCTAAGGCAAGCCCGTCTGCGCCCTTCCGTGCCTGGACCACGCCCAGCGCCAGGACCCCTGGTCCTCCAGTCCGCCACTGCTACACATCCGCCATCCTCCTCGCACTCCGACCCGGCCGCCACGACAACTGCATACAAGCCTCACCCAACAACACACATGGAGCCTTCTTGTGCACTCTCTGCAGACGCAGCTTCCCCAAGGACGTCATGCCATTAGCCAGCAATGTACCACCTACCTCCAAGCCTGCAAACACCATCAACTGCATCCTCCTCAACATACGATCCCAGCACCGGCACGCCATAGAGATATGGGACCTACTCGACACCCTCGCCCCGGACTTCGCGTTCTTCACTGAGACCTGGGCCAGACATCTCCACAGCCATACCAGACTGATACAAACTCAAGAGGATAGACCGCCCCAATTGCCCGGGGGAGGCCTCGCCCTCGCCCACAAAGCCTCCATCCAACTCTCCTCCTCCAGTCCTAGCAGCACTCTTCCCAACCTAGAACACCTCCACTTCCAGATACACACCAACCCCAGAACTACGCTTCAGGGCACTCATCTACAGACCACCTGATCCCCGCGCACAACCCACCACCACCATCACGGAAGTCGACGCAGCCCATGCCATCACGTCCATGGATTACATCCTGCTCAGAGATCTCAATTTCCACCTCGAAAACCTCTGGGACCCCGACTCCAACGCGCTACTTGAAAATCTCGCCAACCTAGGACTCAAGCAACTGGTCAAGACTCCCACCCACATCGCAGGGCACATGCGGGACCCCATCTTCGCCGAAGGGTCAAACATCACTTTCACCCACACGACCCATCACTCCTAGACAGACCTCCACTTCACCTTCACATCCAGCACCGCACCCAAACAAGCCCCGCGCCCGCCCCAACGGAACAGGGGCAGGGTTACCGAAGACCTTCTCAAAGCCACCCTCTTCCTCCAGCCCCCCTCAGACACCGCCGACACCAACGCCGCTGCCAAGGAACTCCACCGGTGGATCGCCAGTTGTGCAGACAAGCTGGCTCCTCTCCAGCAGTCTTCCACTGCACGTCCGGTCAAAGCCGCCTGGTTCACCACCGAACTCCTCTACTCCAGGCGTCTTGAGAAATCTTAGAGGAACCACAAGACCATCGAAGCCCACACCGACCACAAGATCGCCATGAAAAACTATCACCAGCTGATCAGAGAGACCAAAAGAATTTTCATCAGGGAAAAGATCAACAACAACGCTGCCAACACTAGCGAACTATTCAACGTCATCAAACAGCTGACCAAGCCCTTAAGCGAAGCCTCGGACATCACACACTCCCAAGATCTCTGCAACAAGCTCTGCACCTTCTTCCACCAGAAGATCATGACTCTCTACGAAAATTTCAACGAGCCTATCATGACCTGCACCCCCACTACCACCACCACCACCACCACCACCACCAACAACAAACATACGATCACCACTTGGACCCCAGCATCCGTTTAACTAATCACCCCCATCAGGAAGAAAACTTGCTCAGGAGCCCCGACGGAACCCTGCCCCCGCACATCTTCCACAGAGCCTCCGCGGCCATCGCCCCCGAACTAGCACGTACCATCAACTCCTCCCTGGCATCGGACACTTGCCCAGGGGGGGACTGGAAACACGCAGAAGTGAAGCCCTCCTCAAAAAACCATCGGCCGACCCGGCTGACCTCAAGAACTACCGACCTATCTCCCTCCTCCCTTTGGCGGGCAAATTCACAGAAAGGCTCGTAAACACCCAGTTGACTACGTTCATAGAAGTTAACTGCATCCTGGACCCCTCCCAATCCGGATTCCAGTGCAACCACAGCACAGAGACTGCACTGATCGCCGCCACCGATGACATCCGTATGCTTCTCGACCAGGGACGCACCGCAGCCCTCATCCTCCTTCACCTCTCTGCTGCATTTGACACCGTCTCACAATGCACACTAACCACCAGGCTCCGTGACGCGGGAATTGAGGGCGACACCCTCAACTGGATCCGATCCTTCCTCACCGACAGAACTCGGAGGGTAATATTACCCCCCCTTTCTCTCCAAACCCACCGACATCGTCTGCGGAGTCCCCCCAAGGATCCTCTCTGAGCCCTACTCTGTTCAACGGGTACATGGCCCCCATCGCCGCCATCGTCAGACTGCACGGACTAAGCATCGTGTCCTACACGGACGACACCCAGCTCATTCTCTCCCTCACCAGCAACCCCAAAGACACCAGACTCAGCTTCCAGGAAGGAATGACAAACTTGGCCAATAGGATGAAAGACAGCTGCCTCAAACTCAACTCCGCTAAGACAGAGGTGCTCATCTTCGGCCCCCCCCATCCGCTTGGAACGACACCTGGTGGCCTCCCGCCCTTGGACCCACCCCGACGGATCACGCTTGCAACCTCGGCATAATCCTCGACTCCTCCCTCTCCATGAACTGTCAAATCAATGCCATCTCCTTCACCAGTTTCAACTGCCTCCATATCCTACACAAAACTTTCAATGGATCCCTCCGCACTGCAGAAAGGCCGTCACACATGCGCTCATCACCAGCCGTCTCGACTACGGCAACTCACTCTATGCCGGAATCAACAAAGTCCTACTACGCAAACTCCAAACCATCCAAAATGCGGCCGCCAGGCTTATACTAGGTTTACCGCGCCACGAGCACAAGACCCCACACTTGCGAGAACTCCACTGGCTTCCCGTGGAGAAGAGTTACCTACAAACTACTCACACATGCCTTCAAATCCATCAACAACATCAGACCCAATTACCTCAACAACCGAATGAGGTTCCACGCTCCCAAAAGGAACCTCCGCTCAGCCAACCTCACATTGGCAAAGATCCCTCTCATTCGCCGGAGCAGAGCTGGAGGGAGAGCTTTCTCTTACACCGCAGCCACAGCTTGGAACTCTTTCCCATTGGACACAAGACGCTCTTCAACCCTGCAAACCTTCAAACGGGCACTTAAGACCTGGCTTTTCGACTGACCGGAGCAGCCCCCCTCCCTCTTTCCCTTCCCCAGCACCTTCAATCAATCAATCAGTCATTTGTTAAGCGCACTACTTACCCGCAAGGGTCTCAAGGCGCTGGGGGGGAAGTGGGGGCCGCTACTGATCGAACAGCCAGGTCTTTAGTATCCTCCTGAAGGTCAGCATGTCCTGGGTCTGTCGTACGCTCAGTGGGAGGGTGTTCAATGTCTTGGCGGCGAGATGGGAGAAGGATCTCCCGCTGGTGGTTGTTCTTTGGATGCGCGGGACGGTGGCGAGTGAGAGGTTGGCGGAGCATAGCTGGCGGTTGGGGGTGTAGAAGGAGAGCCGTCTGTTGAGGTAGGCTGGGCCGGTCTTGTGGAGTGCCTTGTGTGCGTGGATGAGGAGCTTGAAGGATATCCTCTTGTTGACGGGGAGCCAGTGTAGGTTTCTCAGGTGGGGGGGTGATGTGGCAGTGTCGTGGTACATCAAGGATCATTCGTGCTGAGGCGTTTTGGATGCGTTGTAGTCGATTGATGAGGTTGGTCGGGGCTCCCGCGTAGAGGGCGTTTCCGTAGTCGAGTCTGCTGCTGACGAGGGCCTGGGTGACTGTCTTTCTTGTATCTGTCGGGATCCATCTGTAGATCTGGCGGAGCATGCGGAGGGTGTTGGAGGAGGAGGAGATGGCGTTGACTTGCTTGGTCATTGAGAGCGTTGAGTCGAGGATGATTCCCAGGTTGCGTGCGTGGTCGGTGGGGGTCAGCGCTGCCCCCAGTGCCGTTGGCCACCAAGAGTCATCCCAAGCTGACGGGTTGGAGCAGAGGTTGAGGACCTCCGTCTTGTCCGAGTTCAGCTTCAGACGCCTTGAGACCCTCATGGGTGAGTAGCGCGCTTTACCAACCCCTGATTGATTGATTGATTGATTGAATCCCTGGTAACGTGACGCAAAGCCATCTGGATTAAATCAGGTTAAGTGTGTAAAGTAATCAAGCAGTGTGTACACAGTAGAAAAAGTCACACAAAACCCAATAAAATTCCACAACTAATTTTCAAATAAAGAGCATAATTTAATGAGTAAACTAAGACCAAGAAGACAAAAATCAAACAAGGGGCTTTTTAAAGATTTGAGTGAAAAAAATCTCTAAAAAGTACAAAGCACCTATGATAGTTTCTGGAAGTGGTAGACCAAGACCCAGGTGCTATTTGAGGCCAATCGCGATCGAGCCATGGCCGGATACAATAAGTGGAATCGTCCCACTGATGTTTTGGAAGTCAAAAAGTCCCAACGCAGAGAGGGACTTTGTCATTTTTTGAAAAGCAAATCCATCCTGAGTGGACTGCTCCTGAAATTGTAGCTGCTGCCGTGAAACAGAAGGCCAGATCCTCGAAGCAGGTTGGTCTTGCAAGAGCTTTGGAGATCTCTCCCTGAAAACGTTCCGAGTGCCAACACAGGATGAGACATAGTTGTTTTTTCATAGGTGCTGGGAGACTTGACTGAGAGGAAGCTGAAATTCAATCCGATACTGTGGAACTGCCGGTCGGATACTGTTTTCTCCAGGTATCCCTCCTACTCGGGAGCTTTGAAGGAAAACATTTTCAAAGTTTCCAAACTTTTGCTTGGTGCCACAGCAACCACAGGAGTACACGTCTAAGGCTCCAGGACCTCGAGGATGCCACTTGGAGACTATCAGATTGTCCGGCAGAGGCCAACAGCAAAGTCAAGTGAATTCCAGTCCAGTCCAGGTTCAATTGTCACTGATCAGCTGAATACTTACAGGAAGAGACCTATTTTCGGTTTGATTTGTCCCTGTAGCCACACAGGAGTTCAGCCAACTAACACTTGTAGTCATCCTCTTTATCCTGGGTACAAAAGGGAGCAGGTCCAGTCCTTTAGGGATCTTTTCAGGTAACAGATAGAAGATCCAGTCCTCATCTGCAAGTCCAGTAGGTGTACTGAGGATGGTACCTTGGGTGTGACATCTATGCCTGTCCCCAGCTAGTAGGTGGGGGTGACTCCAGTGGACTCCCTAACCAATAGGGTAAAAGTTCCCAGGGGCAACTCTATCCACTTTTTCAGCAATTCCTGTTTTGCCCTACTGCTTACAAACCCACAGTGCTCTTCACTCTCAAAATTCCCAATGGGGACACCCTTCTCCCCTTGTGCCCACCCAAAATTGTGACCATGATAATGAACAATTCCCGTCCTCTTTGGTCATTGAAAACCAGTTTTAGGGGTAGCTTTCATGTCACTGGGTTTGGTGCCAGCCTGACAAGCAGGACAAAAGTTGGGGTCTTCCTGAGTGTCATCTAGCATTTGCTTGTGACAGAGCAAGCTGCTTTGAACTTAACTAAATTCCTGTGCCTACCCCAGCTGATCTTCCTGTTAGTAGAAGAAAACGCCCTCCCTCTCCCAGGCCATTGTCTATGCTCTGAGAGCAGTTTTCACACCTCTCTCTCACATACTTAAGGATAGGTAGAGGGTGGGCAGTTGCTGGAGAGCTAATGCACATTAGCCTTAAGCCGCTTCAGGCAGGGTAAAGGTAACTCTCTAAAAGTTACATTTCCCATATATGTATTGGAAATCGGACTTTACGGTTAGATTAGATTTGTATTAATTATAAACATAATTCTTTGGGGTCTGTAGCTGGTACGGGTTTAAATGTTTTAGATTAAAGTTTGTCTATGCTTTGACTTTTGCTGTGTACCACTTACATCTAACCAGCGACATATTTTCAGGTCTAGTCACTGGGGTAACATGCCATTGCTAACGTAACGCATGATCCACTCATAAATATTATGCACCCTAGCCTGTGAGGATATGTCTTTAGTATTTAAAAGCATGGGTTTCTTCCTGTAAAAATTGTGATTTAGATTGGTCTGTACAGCAGGGAACAAGCCGCTGCTGCCAGGCTACACAAGGTAAGTCTGAAGCATTTTTTTTCACTGTCTCAATAATTTATAGCAGAATAGGTGCATCAGTTCAGAAGGGGAATTTAACTTTCCATGTAATGGGTGTATTTCTACACCATATATTATGGTATTCTAGGAATGTTAAATGTTCCAATCAGGTTGAAGGCCGATTTCAACATCTTTTAGAAGTCAGAGCACATACATTGGGCACTGGACAGCAGTATCCAAGTGTTAGAGTTCATGATTACCAACAGGCAAAGTCCCTAAAAAGGTTTTTTATTATAAGAATCTGTTTATTCACATTTAAAGCATGAAAATTTACACAATACAGATGTCAAACAAGAAAAACAAGCTTTGGAAATGCAATAGGGCTCGCATTAGGAAAGTTCGAGCTATTGGTCTTATAAATTAATATTTTTTTATTTATGTGTTATTTTTTTAAATAGTTAAATTAATAGCTTTGTCATTTACAATGCCTATAGTTATAACTCTCGCAAATGTGACACCTATAGCATTTGAAATGCAACGTGTTTTGTATTTACGTGACTTAGATGTATTGATATTACAAATAACAATGGCTTTTAATATTTTTAAATAATTAATACTTAAATAATGTATTTAATTTGTAATGGCAATAGCTTAAACTTTTGTAAATAACTTTTGTGAAGATTATGTTCAGTGTTTTTTATTGTGACGAAAATCTAAGAACAGAAGTGAAATATTAACATCTTTTTGTGATTTGTAATAAAGCGTGAAAGCTTGAAAACAGCTTGAAACATTAAAAGAACATATTTGAACCAGTGATGCTGTGGTTGCGCTGAGTGATGCTGTGGTTGCGCTGAGTGATGCTGTGGTTGCGCTGAGTGGTGTGTGCATCGGTGGAGCTTAGTGGGTGCATTGGTGGAGCTGTGTGGTGGGTGCATTGGTGGAGCTTAGTTGGAGCATCGGTGGAGCTGTGTGGTGGGTGCATCGGTGGAGCTGTGTGGTGGGTGCCTCGGCGGAGCTGTGTGGTGGGTGCCTCGGCGGAGCTGTGTGGTGGGTGCATCGGCGGAGATGTGTGGTGGGTGCATCGGTGGAGCTGTGTGGTGGGTGCTTCGGTGGAGCTGTGTGGTGGGTGCATCTGTGGAGCTGTGTAATGGGTGCATCTGTGGAGCTGTGTGGTGGGTGCATCTGTGGAGCTGTGTAATGGGTGCATCTGTGGAGCTGTGTGGTGGGTGCATCTGTGGAGCTGTATGGTGGGTGCATCTGTGGAGCTGTGTGGTGGGTGCCTCTGTGGAGCTGTGTGGTGGGTGCCTCGGTGGAGCTGTGTGGTGGGTGCCTCGGTGGAGCTGTGTGGTGGGTGCATCGGTGGAGCTGTCGGTGGAGCTGTGTGGTGGGTGCATCGGTGGAGCTGTGTGATGGGTGCATCTGTGGAGCTGTGTGGTGGGTGCATCTGTGGAGCTGTGTGGTGGGTGCATCTGTGGAGCTGTGTGGTGGGTGCCTCGGTGGAGCTGTGTGGTGGGTGCATCGGTGGAGCTGTGTGGTGGGTGCCTTGGTGGAGCTGTACGGTGGGTGCCTTGGTGGAGCTGTACGGTGCGTGCATCGGTGGAGCTGTGTGGTGGGTGCCTTGGTGGAGCTGTACGGTGCGTGCCTTGGTGGAGCTGTGTGGTGGATGCATCGGTGGAGCTGTGTGGTGGGTGCATCGGTGGAGCTGTGTGGTGGGTGCATCGGTGGAGCTGTGTCGGTGGAGCAGTGTCGGTGGAGCTGTGTGGTGGCTGCATCGGTGGAGCTGTGTGGTGCGTGCATCGGTGGAGCTATGTGGTGGGTGCATCGGTGGAGCTGTGGTGGTGGGTGCCTCGGTGGAGCTGTGGTGGTGGGTGCATCGGCGGAGCTGTGTAGGTGGAGCTGTGTGGTGGGTGCATCGGTGGAGCTGTGTGGTGGGTGCATCGGTGGAGCTGTGTGGTGGGTGCATCGGTGGAGCTGTGTGGTGGGTGCATTGGTGGAGCTGTGTGGTGGGTGCATCGGTGGAGCTTAGTGGGTGCATTGGTGGAGCTGTGTGGTGGGTGCATTGGTGGAGCTTAGTTGGAGCATCGGTGGAGCTGTGTGGTGGGAGCATCGGTGGAGCTGTGTGGTGGGTGCATCAGTGGAGCTGTGTGGTGGGAGCATCGGTGGAGCTGTGTAGGTGGAGGTGTGTGGTGGGTGCATCGGTGCAGCTGGGTAGTGGGTGCAACAGTGGAGCTGTGTGGGTGGAGCTGTGTGGTGAGTGCATAGCATAACAAAACATAGCATAACAAAACACAGCATAACAAAACATAGCATAACAAAACATAGCATAGCAAAACAAAGCATAGCATAATAAAACACAACAAAACATTGCATAGCATAACAAAACATAGCATAGTAAAACACAACAAAACATAGCATAACAAAACATAGCATAACAAAACATAGCATAACAAAACAAAACAAAGCATAGGATAGCAAAACTAAACATAGCATAGCATTAAAAACAAAGCATAGGATAGCAAAACAAACCATAGCATAGCATAACATTACATAACATAACAAAACATAGCAAAACACAACATAGCATAACAAAACAAAGCTTAGCATAGCATAACAAAACATAGCATAACAAAACATAGCATAGCAAAACAAAGCATAATAAAACACAAGACATTGCATAGCATAACAAAACATAGCATAGCATAGCATACCAAAGCATAGCATAGCAAAACACAATACCACTCAGTCTTGTGTTTTGCTATCTGTGAGGGTGAGGGAGGTGAGGGTGTGGGGGTGAGGGGGTGAGGGTGAGTGAGGGTGTGTGAGGGTGAGGGGGTGTGAGGGTGGGTGAGGGTGTGAGGGTGGGTGAGGGTGAGTGAGGATGTGTGAGGGTGAGAGGATGTGAGGGTATGTGATGGTGAGGAGGTGTGAGGGGGTGTGAGGGGTGTGAGGGGGAGGGGTGTGAGGGGGAGGGGGAGTGGGTGGGTGAGGGTGAGGGTGGGGGTGTGAGGGTGAGGGTGTGTGAGGGGGTGAGGGGGGTGAGGGTGTGCGTGTGTGAGGGTGAGGGTTAGGGGTGTGAGGGTGACTGAGGGTGTGTGAGGGTGAGGGGATGAGGGTAAGGGTGTGTGAGGGTGAGGGGTGAGGGTAAGGGGGTTTGAGGGTGAGGGTGTGTGAGGGTGGGTGAGGGTGGGTGAGGGTGTGAGGGTGAGTGAGGGTGAGAGGGTTGTGAGGGGGGGTGAGTGCGGGTGTGTGAGGATGAGGGGGTGAGGATGAGTGAGGGTGTGAGGGTGGGGGGGGTGTGAGGGTGGGTGACGGTGTGAGGATGGATGAGGGTGAGGGTGTGTGAGGGTGAGAGGATGTGAGGGTGTGTGATGGTGAGGAAGTGTGAGGGTGACTGGGGATGAGGGGGTGAGGGTAAGGGTGTGTGAGGGTGAGTGGGTGTGTGAGGGTGGGCGAGGGTTGTGAGGGTGAGTGAGGGAGTGTGAGGGGGTGTAAGGGTGAGTGAGGGGGTGTGAGGGTGAGTGAGGGGGTGTGAGGGAGGGTGAGGGTGAGAGGATGTGAGGGAGTGTGAGGGTGACTGAGGGTGTGTGAAGGTGAGGGGGTGAGGGTAAGGGTGAGTGAGGGTGTGTGAGGGTGTGAGGGTGAGGGTGTGAGGGTGGGTGAGGGTGTGAGGGTGGGTGAGCGTGAGTGAGGATGTGTGAGGGTGAGAGGATGTGAGGGTATGTGATGGTGAGGAGGTGTGAGAGTGAGGGTGGGTGAGGGGGTGTGAGGGTGAGGGGTGTGAGGGGGAGTGGGTGTGTGAGGGTGAGGGAGGGTGAGGGTGAGTGAGGGGGTGTGAGGGTGAAGGGATGAGGGTAAGGGTGTGTGAGGGTGAGGGGGTGAGGGTAAGGGGGTTTGAGGGTGAGGGGGTGTGAGGGGTGTGAGGGTGGGTGAGGGTGTGTGAGGGTGTGTGAGGGTGTGTGAGGGTGAGGGTGTGAGGGTGAGTGAGGGTGAGAGGGTTGTGAGGGGGGGTGAGTGCGGGTGTGTGAGGATGAGGGGGTGAGGATGAGTGAGGGTGTGAGGGTGGGGGGGTATGAGGGTGGGTGACGGTGTGAGGATGGATGAGGGTGAGGGTGTGTGAGGGTGAGAGGATGTGAGGGTGTGTGATGGTGAGGAAGTGTGAGGGTGACTGGGGATGAGGGGGTGAGGGTGAGGGTGAGTGGGTGTGTGAGGGTGAGTGAGGGAGTGTGAGGGGGTGTAAGGGTGAGTGAGGGGATGTGAGGGTGAGTGAGGGGGTGTGAGGGTGAGTGAGGGGGTGTGAGGGTGAGTGAGGGGGTGTGAGGGTGAGTGAGGGGGTGAGGGGGTGAGGGTGGGTGAGGGTGAGAGGATGTGAGGGTGTGTGATGGTGAGGAAGTGTGAGTGTGAGGGTGACTGAGGGTGTGTGAAGGTGAGGGGGTGAGGGTAAGGGTGAGTGAGGGTGTGAGGGTGTGAGGGTGATGGGGTGAGGGGGTGTGAGGGTGTGAGGGTGGGTGAGCGTGAGTGAGGATGTGTGAGGGTGAGAGGATGTGAGGGTATGTGATGGTGAGGAGGTGTGAGAGTGAGGGTGGGTGAGGGGGTGTGAGGGTGAGGGGTGTGAGGGGGAGGGGGAGTGTGTGTGTGAGGGTGAGGGCGAGGGAGGGTGAGGGTGAGTGAGGGGGTGTGAGGGTGAGGGTGTGTGAGGGGGGTGAGGGTGTGTGTGCATGTGTGAGGGTGTCTGAGGGTGACTGAGGGGGTTTGAGGGTGTGAGGGTGAGGGGGTGTGAGGGTGGGTGAGGGTGTGTTAAAGATCAATTCAAAATGGTCAGGCGATTTCAGTAGATGTTTCCTAAGTTAAATTTGCCCGGCGTAAAACGCCTCTAATACCATACGAAGTTATTCAATAAAGAGGCAGGCGCTGGAGACAGGAAGACAGGAAACAAGTTTATTCCGTCGGAGTAGAACACATCAGATCAGACAACAAGGTATCGTCTCGAGGTGCTCTCTAACCTCTTTGAGACCTGGTCTTTTATACACTGGTTTAAGGCATGTGAACGTCCTTTATTACAACAGGGACATTGTGAAGTATGAGAACGACATCACCGGCACCCCCCCCCCAGTTCCGGCCCATTCCAACACATGACAACAGTAGAGGCCCTTTCCCCTCATATGATTGGGAGGGGCCATCACACAGCTGAGTGTTCTGCCGATTCCTTTGGAATGTGTGCGCCTGATCGAATCTCAGGGGGTGGGGACGTCATGATCAATAGTGATCCCTTTCAGGAGAAGCGAGTGCATGCAGTAGTGGGCAATAAACTGTATCCTCGGGCTAAGGGATGACCAGCGGTTCGTACAGGCAGTCGGGCTCAGAGGAAGGGGTCATCAAAGGAGGGGTATTCATGGGCGGAAAGGAGGTGTTGGTCAGGCGCGGGGTGTGATTCCCTGAGACAGAGTCATGGGGGGGGTTTCATGGCTTGTGCATGTGAGCGCGGGGGCAGCCAGGAGGCGCGGGGAAGGCTTGCAAGGTTCAGGGAAGTGTGCTGACGGGCGATCGTGAACAGGGAGACCATGGTACCTAAAATGGCTGTCGTGTATGCTCATACGTGAGTCTGCAAGATGGCGTAGATGATGTTCAGTACACGAACTAAAATTCCACAGTCCTCCCTTTAACATGTCTCGCCAGCTTGTCAGTTCGGATCAATCCCCATGAGACCACGCACCTCTATCTCGTATAGGGGACTCATGTGCTCAGGTTTAAAGTTCAAAGTCTTTGGGCACATACTGTTGGAAATGAGTGCACATAAAGGTGGTAAACATTGAATACCTAAGCAACACCCACATAGTATCATGATTGGTATCAATAAAAACGTGAACAATCTCCACCCCCAGTTCTTCAAAGTGTCCCAGAACCAGCCTCCAAGCGACCATCCTTCCTGCTCCTGGTGAACCTCCGAGGACAGTCTGTGGAGGTGTTCGATTGCTTTGTAGACTGAAGGTGAGTTATCTGGCACGTAGGTGCAACAGCTGGAGCCGATGATGCGGCATGCACCTCCGCGGTCGGCCAGAACCACATCTAGAACAAGACGGTTTTGAAGAGCCACCAGGCGGACGACCTGAAGCTCAGCCGTGTTGTTAGCAAGGATGCTAGCGGTGATGTTAATGGTTGTTTCTAATGCCTGAGTCAGGTGCCGGATAGCGCGGCTATTTGCCATTGGTCCCCACAGAGGAACAAGTCCCTTTGCTGCATCCAGGAACTGTGCTCCGGTGGAGTCGGCTTGTTCAACATCTCCGGCACGCTTTTGCCGGTGGTGGTTGGCTGAAGCCACATACGTGGGAGGAAGAATG
The DNA here is from genome assembly GCF_964261635.1 of Lissotriton helveticus. Taxonomy (NCBI): domain Eukaryota; kingdom Metazoa; phylum Chordata; class Amphibia; order Caudata; family Salamandridae; genus Lissotriton; species Lissotriton helveticus. The sequence continues at coordinate 680,387,915 of NC_136072.1, read as the reverse complement.
AAGGCGATGTAGCACGTACCCCTCCAGCCTCTTGGGAGCCAAGTGTAAGCTTTGGTGCCACAAACAAAGTACATATTCGGGGAAGCAACAAAGGTGGGGGGGTCAGCTGAGACCAATGTTTTGGTGATGCGACAAGAACTGTGACCCACCAGCTGCGTTCCTTGTCCTTCGAGGCATACGAGTCCTATGACATTGATGACAGACAGGGCCACGGTCAGGGTGGCAGCCGTTTGTTTCCGCAGGTGGGAGAAGGTGGGTCTGGCTGGATTGTGGAGCACTTGCATTTCGACCCTTTCTTTGGCAGGGATGTTCGTAAGGAAGGTTGAACCTGAAATTGCAGGAAAAAAGGGCTTTCCTGTCTTATTCAGCCAGAACCCATAGTAGAAGTGTGACACGGTTTGACCAGAAGTGGCGTTGTCCTTGTGGCTTTCCTGCATGAGGATCAACCAGGCGAGGCAGGAGCCGTGAACTGAGAAAGGAGAAGGGATGAAGGGGATGGAGTGTCCGGTAGCATGTGGGAGCAACCCACAGATCCAGCAGTTCGTGGCATTTGCAGCAAGGTTGTGCTGGTGCAACAGTTGTACGAAGGAATTGTTCCAGAACTCCCTACGCCTTTCTCGGAGCTGAGGTGAAAGGGTGATCAGGTGGTGCTCTTTCATGGTGGTTGGCTGGACAGTGGTTGGCAACATCTGGTGAGCGGGTGTGCTTTCCTCCAAGATCCAGAAGGAAGTCATGAGGAGGAGGCAAAAGAGGAAGACAATGAAGAGAGCGATTGTCTTTGATTTGTGCAAATTGTCAGTCTTTGGGTTCCTGTAGTGGGTATTTCCTGTTGCTTCCGACGTCTTCTTATCTGGCGCTTCCATCATCTTCTTATCTGGCGCTTCCATCATCTTCATCTTCAAGGTGCTCGGTAGTGGGCAGAACTACAGACTTCGTTTAGCTTCTCTCCAGGTAACCCTTGGTTGCTTTGGGTCACCGTTCTGAGATTTTTAACTTAGTCAGTGGCCTACTTAGCCGAAGCTCCCTCCTTTCGACGCAGGAAATACCCTTCTTGGGATGGCACAGTGGGATCAGAGTGTTTTGCAAGTTCAAGTGCCTCGGTATCAGGATAGCAGTTTAGTGATGGTCGGTCTTTGTTCAGGAGCTCTTCTTGGGTGCTGACGTTGTCTGTCGTGGCCAGGGTCGAGGAAATTTTCTTGCAGTGGTGTGCATGCAGCCAGTTCTTTTTCCACTCCACTCGAAGAGCCATCCGAGTGGTGATCAGTACTTGCCAGGGGCCCGTCCACCGGGGTTCCAGACTCTTCGCTCGTTGAAAGTTCCGGATTAGGATGTAGTCCCCCGGTTGGATATCGTGACCGGGACCCCTGGAAGCATCGGGGATGGCCTGCTGCACCTGTTGATGAATGACAGACAATGTTTTAGTTAATTTGTACAAATAATCTGACAGCAGGACGTCGGGGACGTCGTGAATGGAGGTCGGTTTGGGGGCAGTCCAGAGGTTCATAGGCCGCCCAAACACAACTTCGTAGGGGGTCAAGTGGTGCTTAGTGGGAGTGGAGCGCATCGATAGTAATGCCAGTGGAAGGGCATCTGGCCACTTAAGTCCTGTGGTGGCCACTATTTTTGACAGTTTCAGTTTCAGTGTAGCGTTGTGTCGTACAACCAGGCCAGCAGATTGGGGGTGGAAGACTGCGTGGAATCTTTGTTTTACCCCCAACCCCTTCAGGATTAGTTGGATAACTTCAGCTACGAAGTGGGGGCCATTGTCGCTCCATAAAATTCGACAAAGGCCGTAGCGAGGGAAAAACTCTTTCAGTAGTACTTTGGCAGTAGTCATGGCAGTGTTATCACGGGTCGGATAGGCTTCCACCCATTTGCTGAAGGCACATACAATGACCAATACGTACTTCAAGCCTTGGCACCTCTCTAGCTGGATGTAATCCATCTGAAGGACCTCAAAGGGGTGGTCGGGGATCCCAAACCCTCCCCGGGGTACCACAGTTCCTTTCCCGGGGTTGTGTTGTAAGCAGATGAGGCACTGCTGGACTAGGCGTTTGGCCGAGTCGGGGATCTTGTTGTTGTGCCAAACTTTGGAAATGAGTTCAATCATGGGGGCAGAGCCTATGTGTGCAGGGGAGTGTGCCATTGTCAGTATGGGGATCAAATATGCATCAGGCAGCAACCATTTGTTCGTGTCTTTTGTCCGCCAGCAGCCTTCATCGTCCCTTAGACCCACCCGCGCCCACTCAGTCAATTCGTGTGGTGTGCTGGCCGATTGGATGTCCCTGATTGTTTCCCTAGCGTCGGTCCATTTTTCTGCTTGTGACCTGGTCACATACATGCGTGTCGTTGTCCTATTCTCAGCTGTGGTTCGGGCAGTGGTGTCGGCTAGTGCGTTTCCCTGTCCAACTAAATCTGTCACCTTCTTGTGTGCCTGGCATTTGATCACTGCTAATTGTCTGGGGAGAAGAACTGCTTCAATCAGGGCGGAGACTAAATCTCCGTGAAGGATGGGTGTACAGTGGGATGTCAGGAATCCCCTTTCCCTCCACAGGAGCCCAAAATGATGAACCACCCCGAAGGCGTACTGGCTGTCCGTGTAAATGTTTGCCGTGGTTCCTGCTGCTATGATACATGCTCGTGTGAGGGCAATTAGTTCTGCTGCCTGTGCGGGTCGTTGTGTGATGCGAGCGGTTTCAACTACTGTTCGAGCTGTCGTCACCGCATAGGCAGCAGAAGTGGTGCCGTCTGGGAGTTTGATACAAGAGCCATCTACCCATTGTTCTCCATCAGGATCTGTAAGAGCAATGTCTCGGAGGTCAACTCTACTCCTAGTCTGTTCGTCCGTGAGGGTCACACAGTCGTGTATAGGGGGCACATCGGGGTCATTTTCGGGCAAGGGTAACAGTGTAGCAGGGTTCAATGTCGTGCATCTCTTCAGGGTGATGTGGGGTGCAAGTAGAGTCAATTCGTACCCTGTTAGTCGTGCGCTAGTCAGATGTTGAGTCTTAGTCTGGTTCAAAAGGGTGTCAACTGCATGGGGCACTAATACCGTGAGGGAGTTTGAAAGCACAATTCCCTCACTCTGGCGGATAGAGACAGCAGCAGCGGCTACTGCTCGAAGGCAGGCAGGTAGAGCTCTGGCGACTGGATCAAGAGTGGCAGAGAAGTAGGCACAAGGGCGTTGTTTGGCGCCGATGGGCTGAGTTAGAACAGACAATGCGCATCCCTCCCTTTCGTGAGTGAAGAGGGAGAAGGGCTTGGAGTAATCTGGTGTTCCTAGAACGGGTGCCGAGCAAAGGGCATCCCGCAACTCCTTAAAGGATGCCTGGCATTCGGGAGTCCAAGGGAGTGGGAACGGAACATCTTTGGCCAACAGGGAGAGTAGGGGTTTTATAATGAGACTGAAATTTGGTAACCATTGTCGGCAGAAAGAAGTAAGGCCCACTAATGAACGGACTTGCTTCTGTGTTTTTGGAATGGGGGTGTCTAGGATGGTTTGGATTCGGTCGGGCGTAAGTTTCCTCCCTTCTTTGGACAGGAGATGGCCTAGGTATGTTACTTGGGGCTGGCAGAACTGCAGTTTCTTTTTGGAGACTTTGTGGCCATTCTCCGCAAGAAAGTGCAAGAGTTGGATAGTGGCTTTGATTGCAAGTGGAGTGGTGTCGGCCGCCAGAAGGATATCATCGACATATTGGATCAACACCACTCCATCTGGTAGCTGGACGGCGTCCAGCTGTCTTTTGAGGGCCTGGCTGTAGATGCTGGGACTTTCAGTGTAACCCTGGGGAGCTCTACAAAATCGGTACGAACGGTTTTTTAAAGTGAAGCCGAAGAGATAACGGCTGTCTGGATGGATGGGGATAGAGAAGAATGCATTTTTAAGATCAATAACGGTGAAGGTGGTGGCAGTGGACGGGATGAGAGTCAGAATGGTGGCGATGTCTGAGACTACGGGGTACTGTGGTACCACCACTTTGTTGACTTCTCGCAGGTCGATGATGAAGCGGTACGCTTTCTCATCTCCCTCACCTTGCTTCTTAACAATGGGTAGGATAGGGCTATTGCAGACATTACTAACCACTTCCTCTACCACTCCTGCATCTACCAAGGACTGAATAATCGCTACCAATGCCTTCTCGCCTTCGGGCGATATCCGGTACTGTGGGAGTTTCGGGAGTATTGCATCTGGTCGAACAGTTATGTGTACAGGATCGATCATCATTCGTCCTACTTCCGAGTCGTTTCTGGCCCAGGGGTAGGGTATCGAGCAAGGATAGGTCAGCATCTGTTATGGCGTACATATGTCGTGCGGGTTGGGGTCTGGACATGCTCGGGTTGTCGTACAGGATGACTCGGACTCCATCCGGGGAACACCTAATAGTAGCTCGGAAATGTTTCAGTAAATCAATACCCATAATGGCGTCAGGGGAGCTGGAGGAGAGCAGAAACATTGGGTCAGTGGGATTGTTTCCTAGGTCAAAGGAGATAGGTACAGACAGGGGATTAGTGGAGGGCGTTCCATCGAAACCTATCGAGGTAATGTGTGAGCCAGACAAGGGTGCCCTTGGAATCAGTCGTTTTGATAATACACTACGTGTCGCTCCAGTGTCTACCAAAAATGGAGACTTTGTACCCAGGACCTTAGCAGTGACGTAAGGACCTTGCTGGTCAACACAGAGCTCGACTGGATCCCTCCCTTGCCCCTGGCAGTCCTATGCAGAGTCGTGAGCATTGTTGCAGTCGGACTGTTGGCACTGATTCTGTCGGGGGCGGTCAAATGTGTTTGGTCTGTCAGATCGGTCATTGGTGGTGTCGCGGGTCTGCCCTCGTCCTTGCCCTCCAGTTTTGGAGCCATTGGTCATGTCCCTTGTTTCTTTATTTCTAATCATTTCCCGAAGGGCCAGGCATTGAGACTTCCAGTGCCCAAATTCTTTGCAAAATGCACACTGGTTCTCATCGAGGTCGGTTCGTGGAGCGCCAGGTGTGGGGTTGCGGTCTCTAGGGGCCGAATTCCTAGGGGCATTCGACTGGTAGTTTCCCCTATACCGTTCCCTTCCTGTAGTCACTCCCTGCAGTTGAGCAATCATTACTCGTTCCTTTAAGTCCTTTTTCTTTTTCTCAGCTGCCCTTTCGTTCTCGTTCTTTTGGTGTTCGTAATACTGAGCCATCTGAAGGATAGCTGCAGGTTTAGAGGCTCCCCAACTACTCTCGCTAGTCTGTAACTTTTGGGAGACCTCTTGCGATAGCCCCTTTACGTAGTTTTGCACGAATAGGTGTTGTCCGGTTGCGGTGGTCATATCTTGGCCACTGTAGTCGGAGAACACTGTTTCAAATCGTGAGAAGTATTCTGATACATCTTCCTGAGGCTTCTGGCGACAAGCCGTGACTACCGACCAGTCTACCTTCTTTTCTGGGATCAACGTCTTTAGCTTCTGCACTATTTTGTCGGGGAGTTCCAGTATGTCTTTTACAGGTTTCTTTCCGGGCTCTCGTTGCCTATCTAGGTCATCGAGTTGTTTCCAGGTGTGTCCGAACAGGTCTGTGTGGTCGGCTTTCCGGATTTGCTTCCACACATCAGCCGGCAGACACAACCCAAAAAACAAATCAATGTCCGCTAGAGTCATTATGGTTGAGCCCAAGGCTGTGCCTAGTTCTGTATAAAATGCCGTAGGGTTCTTTCGCAGATCGGGCAGGGTTTGCCTAAAGGTTAAAATATCTTGCCGATCCCATGGTTGGTAAACCCAGTTGTACACAACCCTCCCTTTTGCATCTGCGTGGTTGATATCATCGTTTGTTCCCTGACCTCTTGGGGGAACCCAATAGGGGGCGGCTTCTCTGATGGGCATCATCGTGTTGGCTGCTTCTACTGAGGGCTCAATCGTCTCAGGGACTGTGATCTTGACCTCTGGTTTCTGTTCCGTGAGGTGGCGGAAGACCTCAAGCGTTTGCATGAAGAGGTCCGTCACATCGCTCTCAGTTCCATCTCAAACATGGACCCTTCTATATAGAGCCGTCAATTTAGCAGGACCTTTATTCTGGTACCTATCCTCATACGCGTTCAGGGTGTGGTAGCTGAACCGTAAAATGAAATGCCGTCTGTGACTACCGGCATGTGAATTATGCATATTCATCGTATATTCCTCGCTCTCCTTCCGTTCTACCAATGTTTTTGCTATCTTGTCGATTCCATCCCGCTCATCTTTGCTCAACCTATTTGGTCTGGCTGTTAGGTGCCTGCTAGTCTCATGTTCATCTGCTGTTGTTACCAATGCGGCAATTGCAAAAACAACAAGTGATGGACTGAATGTGGATCAATGTCACACACTCCCCCAGTCAAAAGATCTGGGCCCAAATCCATCGTTTTTTTGCACTCCACACCACCCTGGGTTAGACAATGGCGATATGCAAATCAGCTCTGACCCTGTTGCCCCATGGGAACAGTCCAGTCCGAACTACAAAAGCCATGTCCTTCCCAGAACGGAATCAAGCATCCGAGGACCGGACCGGTTTCGAGGTAACACCTCTCTTCAGCCCGGCTAGCTTGACTCCAAGTGGTGTGGAGTGCCTGGGACCCACGTCTGGGCATCCCCAGCGCACTTAGGGCGGCAATTGCAAAAACAACAAGTGATGGACTGAATGTGGATCAATGTCACACACTCCCCCAGTCAAAAGATCTGGGCCCAAATCCATCGTTTTTTTGCACTCCACACCACCCTGGGTTAGACAATGGCGATATGCAAATCAGCTCTGACCCTGTTGCCCCATGGGAACAGTCCAGTCCGAACTACAAAAGCCATGTCCTTCCCAGAACGGAATCAAGCATCCGAGGACCGGACCGGTTTCGAGGTAACACCTCTCTTCAGCCCGGCTAGCTTGACTCCAAGTGGTGTGGAGTGCCTGGGACCCACGTCTGGGCATCCCCAGTTGTTACCAATGCGGCTGGTGCGAAGGCCGTAAGAGCCGGGGCACTAGCGCTAGAGTCACCCACGCCTGCACTTTGGACTGGTGAGTGTTGTGCTAGAGGCTGGCTGGGAGCATAAGGAGGAGGCATGTAGATAATTGGAGGACCGAGTAGTAACTCGTCATTTGCCCGCTGTTTGGAGGGCATCTCCGGGTAGAGCGCAGAGGTGGTCCTGACAGGGCATTGGCCTGCCATTCCTGATTCTTGCGTTTGTTTAACTTCCTCTCTTCTTCTTATTTCTTCATCTAGTTCTTTTGCGGCCAGATGGGCTGTTTTTCGTAACTCTTTCACTATTTTCGCTTCCTCTCTTTTCCTGCGATGTTCTGCTTCTTTGCGCCACATGCCAATACTATCGAGCATAGTGGGCGTTGCCTTGTTTATTTTTACAGCTGCTTCTAGTGTTTTTATTTTATTTTTATCAAAAGAACCTATCAGTGGCCACTGATTTTTAGGATCCTTTTTTGTATATTTATGCCATAACCTACTATAAGCTATAGCGACTAGTCCTTGCTTAGTAAACATGTCCTTATTAGGGGTGCCTTCCAGTGGAGCTGGATGGTTCATCTCTAATAAGCGGTCCGGGTTGACCCAACTATGAACCAATGGGGAGAAGATAGGCATGACGGATTACAATGGGGGCAAAAGCCTGCACTACCTATCTTTTCACTATTTGCAAAGACTGGACAGAATATTCTATTCTACGCTATTTGCAAACAGAGAATACCTCCGAAAAGAACCAATTCCCAAAACAGTCAATGTTCGGGCAAACAATCAATCAATGAGGAACGAAATAGGCACGACGTGTTAAAGGTTTGCGTTACCTACCCTTCACTATCGGCAAAGGGAGAGAGAATATTCCTATTCTTCCCCGTTTGCGGACAGAGAAGATCCTTAAGAGAACCAACTTCGAACAATTCAATGCTCGATTCAATCAATAAATCAATGAGGAGAAAAAAATAGGCACGACGTGTTAAAGGCTTGCGTTGCCTACCATTCACTATCTGCAAAGACTAAACAGAGTATGGCGATTCTGTACTTGTTTGCAAATAGAGAATTCCTCAGGAACAGTCAATAAGTAATACTAGTATTTTCAAACAATCAATCAATTTCGCAATTTGTCGTGTATCACGACCTTACCCGGACCGCATGGACAGTTTCTCGTCTTCCGCTTCCAGCGCCCGATCGTCCTCTACTCTCTGTTGCTATCGCGGCACTCCTGGTGGTTCCCAGTCAGGACCGTAGATCACTCGGGAGAGGTCAGCTCGGAATCAGTGAAGTTCAGATGATCGGCTGTCAGACGAGGGTCTATCGGACAGGAGCTCTTTCCGATCGTTGCAGTTGTTCACTCTGTCGTCGGGACCTCTCCCACTGGATCCACGTGTCGCTGATGGGCCCCGCGTTTGGGACGCCAATTGTTAAAGATCAATTCAAAATGGTGAGGCGATTTCAGTAGATGTTTCCTAAGTTAAATTTGCCCGGCGTAAAACGCCTCTAATACCATACGAAGTTATTCAATAAAGAGGCAGGCGCTGGAGACAGGAAGACAGGAAACAAGTTTATTCCGTCGGAGTAGAACACATCAGATCAGACAACAAGGTATCGTCTCGAGGTGCTCTCTAACCTCTTTGAGACCTGGTCTTTTATACACTGGTTTAAGGCATGTGAACGTCCTTTATTACAACAGGGACATTGTGAAGTATGAGAACGACATCACCGGCACCCCCCCCCCCCCCCCCCCCCAGTTCCGGCCCATTCCAACACATGACAACAGTAGAGGCCCTTTCCCCTCATATGATTGGGAGGGGCCATCACGCAGCTGAGTGTTCTGCCGATTCCTTTGGAATGTGTGCGCCTGATCGAATCTCAGGGGGTGGGGTCGTCATGATCAATAGTGATCCCTTTCAGGAGAAGCGAGTGCATGCAGTAGTGGGCAATAAACTGTATCCTCGGGCTAAGGGATGACCAGCGGTTCGTACAGGCAGTCGGGCTCAGAGGAAGGGGTCATCAAAGGAGGGGTATTCATGGGCGGAAAGGAGGTGTTGGTCAGGCGCGGGGTGTGATTCCCTGAGACAGAGTCATGGGGGGGGTTTCAGGGCTTGTGCATGTGAGCGCGGGGGCAGCCAGGAGGCGCGGGGAAGGCTTGCAAGGTTCAGGGAAGTGTGCTGACGGGCGATCGTGAACAGGGAGACCATGGTACCTAAAATGGCTGTCGTGTATGCTCATACGTGAGTCTGCAAGATGGCGTAGATGATGTTCAGTACACGAACTAAAATTCCACAGTCCTCCCTTTAACATGTCTCGCCAGCTTGTCAGTTCGGATCAATCCCCATGAGACCACGCACCTCTATCTCGTATAGGGGACTCATGTGCTCAGGTTTAAAGTTCAAAGTCTTTGGGCACATACTGTTGGAAATGAGTGCACATAAAGGTGGTAAACATTGAATACCTAAGCAACACCCACATAGTATCATGATTGGTATCAATAAAAACGTGAACAATCTCCACCCCCAGTTCTTCAAAGTGTCCCCGAACCAGCCTCCAAGCGACCATCCTTCCTGCTCCTGGTGAACCTCCGAGGACAGTCTGTGGAGGTGTTCGATTGCTTTGTAGACTGAAGGTGAGTTATCTGGCACGTAGGTGCAACAGCTGGAGCCGATGATGCGGCATGCACCTCCGCGGTCGGCCAGAACCACATCTAGAACAAGACGGTTTTGAAGAGCCACCAGGCGGACGGCCTAAAGCTCAGCCGTGTTGTTAGCAAGGATGCCAGCGGTGATGTTAATGGTTGTTTCTAATGCCTGACAGCAGCGGTGTGTCCATTGGGGCGTAGGGGCGTAGCCCTACCAGCCCATGGACCCGCGGCTGCAAGTAAATAATTAAAATAAATGTCCCAACTCCAGCTTCCTGACTTCTCCTCATGCGCCGCCGGGCAATACCCGACTGAAACGGGAGTGCGCAGGGGGGCGGGCTGCGGGGCTGCAGTGTCAGTGATTGACACTGGCGTCGACCCTCGAGACGTCACGACGAGACAGACGAGTCCGAACTTGAACGCGCATCACACAGAGGGGCAGAAACTTGCCCGAGCATGCGCATATTAATGTGCCCTACAGTGACATGGGGGGGGTGCATGTTTATTCGTATGCGGCGCAGCCCTGGCGTTAAAAGGGCGACAGGGCGAGCATTGCGTGTGCCCTCCAAGCCAATCCTGGCGCTACATGAGCGCCAGGATTGGCTGGTCACCGTTCCGCAGAGCAGGGGCAATCCATATTGGATGCCGCGCGTGGGTGGCTCAGCCGCAGTGCACAATGGCCAATCACTGTATTTGACTTCTTGTAGTCATGCAGTGATTGGCCATTGGCGCGCGGCGCTGGTAACGGTTCTTAATACGTACTCAGTCACTCACTGTCTAGTCCCCCGACTCGCCTCGTGGTTGTGACTGTGTGGACTCGAGTCGACTCGTGTGCTGGACGGTGCTGCCTGTCTGTCAGCGTGTGGTGAGTGACTGACTACTACTAGTGAGAGAGTCAGTATAAATAAACAACATGCTGGTTGTTGATTAAATTCAAATTGATTATACAGCACCATAGCGCGCGCACTAAGGCCCCGCTGGACCCGGGCCGGTGTCTGGGTTTTTACCATATTTGTCGGAGCGGCTCCCTTCCTGTACCACTACGGGTACGGTACCGCCTAAAGGCTGGCCTGTGCTGTTTGTCTTACAGAGTAGGGTACACGGGGTGCAGAGGTCGTTTTGGGCAGAGAGGCGAGAAGCGTTTGGAAACGTAGATCAAAGGGGAAAGTGTGAGCGCTGGTTTCACCCTTTTAGTCTGTAGGTGAGTAAATACGGCTGTGCTAAGAAGCACGTGCATTTGGTGCACATAAAAACAACTTTTTAGCTTCCAAATAAAGCTAAAGAAAGCCAGTTTTGCTCCTCAATCCGTCAAACAGTTTCACTTTCAAATGCAAATTGTAATTTTCATCCCAGCACGTGAGTCGTGAAGAGCTTCTCTGAAGCATGAAAATCACCATTTGAAATACTTAGTGCGACTGACGGTAATTGCAGGGCAAACGCCGCTGCAGATCCAACGCCACCGTGTGCACAAGCATTGGTGCAGAACATGGGATTGTGCCCCTGGTGCTGCTCACCACCCTCTGTCGTGATTGGATGATTTGAGTCTGGATCAGTCCCTGGAGAGAGATCTCTTATTGGTGCACAGCACGTGAATCAAACCTTTCAACCCTGTGAGCCTTTGTTTGCAATAAGCCTTGGGGTGAGTGAGTGAGTGAATGAATGAATGAATGGATACATTTGTAAAGCGGGGCAGCTGCCGCAAGAAGTGTCGCAGCGCTAGGTCCAATGGAATGTATGTTGAATATCGACAAAAAAACTATTGCTTTACATATTGTGCCTCAAATATAATTCACAGAAACGTCGCCTCCGAGGCTGTACGTGTTCTTATCGCTCGCTCCAGAAAGGCATATCCTTTTAGGACACAATCCCTTTGTCAGACAGTATCCGGGTCGCCACACTCTGGGATCGCCCCTTCTGAAGGCTACTCCTGACCAGTTGTAGGTGGGCCCTGGACTGGTGCTGTGCCCTGCTCCGCTAGGCAGCCCTATCCGCTTAGTTGTCAGGGGTCGGAGATCTGTTATTGTCGGGTCTTTCTCCAGAGTCCTTTTAAACGGGTCTTTCTCCAGTGTCCTTTTAAACACCTTGCTTGGAAATCCTGTGACGATAGCGCCAGCTGTTGCCAAACAGCATGTAGGCGCTCGTGTCTCGCCTCCGGTTGGACTTTGACAACCCCTGAAATTTCTTTCCAGATCTCCGGTTCGTGGTAGTTCACGACAGACTGCGTCGTGCAATCAACCATGTGTGACACCTGATAAGAACCCTCAGATAGAGAAATAAATCAAAAGGTAAATAAATAGTATAAATAAATAACGTGTAAATAAATACATATTTGAGTTCGATGGTACAGCAGCCAAATTAGGATTTTCAGTGGCGACAGGACTTGTTTAATCTGTGATAGGCATAACACATGACAAACTGTAGGCAAAACGCTGCAGTGGCAAGATTTTGCCCTTTTGGAGGGCCGTCCCTGAAAGAATGTGAAAATATGAGTAAAGCTTCGCACAGAAGGTGGAGTACTGTCTGTTTTTTGTGACAGGCAAATAAATGTAGAAATAAACCGTGTAGGATTGTACTAGAATATCGCGATCAAAGTATTTTCTGACGGAAATATTGTGTCCTAAATATCATTTGCAAAAATATTGCCCTATTGGAGTTAACATAAATTATTCACCCATGGGGACGATATTTTTGTGAATTATAATTAAGGCACACAATATTGCCGTCTGTCAATATTTTTACTAACAATATGCTAAAATGGAACCGGCAACTGGTGAGGAATAATGCCTGTTCAGTTAGGGGGTGGACTCGTGGTGGAGCCGGAAGAATTGCTGAAGTTTAATACCGAAGCTGATGGAGCGTAGGTGCACCGGAAGAAGGAATTCATGTTCAATATCATATTATATCAGCATTTTGGGAATCCTGGGAGAAAGCCATTGCGGCCTACATATTGGGATCCTCATCCTGCAGCTGCAGGGAGAATTTGGAAATTCAGTCAACGAGTCGATCCGTAATATGACATTTAAGCGCTGTTTATCATAAAATATTAACAAAAAACGAATGAGGTGATGCGTAGGTAAAATGTTTACGTTCCTCATTATGCATATAGATCGGGGTACTGCTGAGTGCTGACAACTTCACCAATAAATTGAAGAACCCTGTTGTGTCCTCTGTAACCTCGCTCCAATTTAATCTCTAATTCTTAAGGTGTGTGTGCAGTATTTTAGAACAAGATGTCAGATGTCTGTTTGATCAGACTTTGTACCCGTTGACTCCAGGCAGTCACCGTGTCCATGTTACACTCCCGGGCTTTTCTTTTAGGAATCCTTTTTTTGCTTCAAGAAATGTGTGCACCCTGATTGAGAAACAAAGTATATTTCTTGGTTTTTGCATAAAATGACAAGTTGGGTTACACAGGTACATAACTCAAGTCCCAGTGTTCTGTTTTTTAGGATGCATTGCCGAGTAAAACGAAAAGGCCCCTTTCATGAAAATAAAATCAAAATAGCGGCAGAGGTTTAAACCTCCAACTAAGCTTAAATTCGTGATTTTATGTTTCAATTCACTAACATTCCCAGTAAAGCACCTGTGAAATTGTGCTAGGCGCAGCCCATGTTTGACACACCAGATAGAATTATGGCGCCCCCTTGACACATTTTCTGTTCCACGCTGCACAGGTGAGGAAAATAACTGCGGGTCACTGCGAGCGCAGAATGGCCCTGACGAGGAAAACACTCAGCATCAGTCTGTGTGTGGTGCCTGGCAATGCGCTACCTTAGCGTGCTTGAATGACACCTACAGGGACCTGAGTAACACTCATTTAAATCAAACTTCACTATTTTTGACAGGCAATAAATGGTTACTGGATTTAATGCACAATGCACTTATTATCTATTGGTAACTTGCTGCCTAAAAACAGTAAAGTTTGCTTCAATTTGAGTCCATAGTAAACCCTTGTTAATTGTATGTCTAGCGGCAAGCAGTGCTTCATTTGAGCCTGTGGTTTCCAGTGCTCAGCACCTGCGCTTTTCATGAGCACCAGTGAAGGACAAATTTATTTATGGTAGTAAGGTGGAAATGAAATGATTTGTCCAGAATCCCAGAATGTTGAGCCGACTAGCGCCGAGATTCGAATCTGGTTCCCCAGCTCCGAAATCGGCAGCTCTGGTCAGGAGCCACATCCTCTCCCCACTTTCATGGTTAGTAGTTGGTTCTGTGTTAGGCGGTGCTAACAGGAGAAATGGGCTGGTACGAGCTGCCTCCTGACGAGATCCCGGGCACTTACGTTTTTTTCACAAATTAGCCACTGGCGGAAAGCTAGGCTGCCACGTGTGATGCAACTCTGAGAAACATACACACTGAGTGCCAGCACTGGGCCTAGCTTCAAAAACATAACATTAGAAATGTATCCAACACTAAGCCCTGCTGACACACAGCGTGTATATTGCTCAGAGGTGCGTGGCACTGGCAGGGCCTAGCTTCAGGAACATTTCTATCTACATATTGTTATATGACATCCCTTTATTAATGTAAAGCTGCACTTTCCCAATTGCTTTATTAACCTTCTTGCTTCTCAAATTTGCTTGAAAATGCACTATTTACCCACTCATTTTTCAAAATTTTCCCCCCAAAACCCCTCTTAAGATGTTCTGGCTTGCTCACTATGCACGCTTGCCACAGGGCACTCCGAAAGAAAGTTTACGCCTCACCACTTTCAAATGTCACCAGCCACCAATGCAGCCACCAATGCATCCAAAGCCAGAGAGGGCATGTGGGAGAAAAGGGAAAAGACTACCCACTCAGCTATAAAGCACAACCCAAACTCTTCTAGGTCCCAAAGCTACCGATAATGCAGTAGAGAGTATAAACTAAACTATTAATCATGTTTCACACATTCATCATTGATTTCTCAGGAAAATATTCCAAACAATCTAATGTCTAATGTCACAAAGGTCATTTTAACCAATGTAATTCATTAGAAATACAATAATATAATTGTGAAAAACGAATAATCCAGAGAAAAAGCCAACACAGTAACTTTACACAGCTGTCCCTCTGCTGCCGGTTAGCTGAGTGGGTCCAGGTGCCTGTTGCTCTGTCTGTCAGCAGTGTCCACTCTGAGTGCCGAAGAGCCACCATTTCCATCTTTATTGTATTGTAGCCTGCTTCATATAGCGCTTCACACCCCTACGTGGAGCGCCGAAGCGTCTTTCTGGGTGGGTAGGTGCTACACCGTGGCGGAGTGCGGGGTTGGCGGCTGCATTAGTAGTTATCACAAGTGGGAGTCGTTTTGGGCCGCAGCGCTTAGAAGTGTGATGCAGGAGAAGGCGCGAGACATAGGCACTATATTATAGTTGTGATTGGCTGTCTGTTTGAATTCACTTTTCTGGCCTCTTGTGTGCTAGAGGCGGGGTCAACCCGGGGTGGTCGGTGTTATGAATTGTCCCGTTGGGGGTGGGTGGGGGCCGCAGCATCAAGCTATGGGGCACTGGCGTGGGTGCTGTGGGGCAGCTGCGCATGCCATGTGCCTTGCAGGGAGATTCGTTGGCATCTGTGTTGTGCCAGTCATGACTATTGCCAGCACGGCGGCTCTTTGATGTAGACCATTATCGCATTTTTTAGGCTCTAGGCAAAATATAATAGTGACATTTTCTAGAGCCTGCAGTAACACCAGAGAGTTTCCTAGCACTAAGCGGCTCATCCAGAACTCCCCTCCAGCAGTCCCCACGTGGAAACGCATCTGCGCTGGAATCCCCGAGAGGTGTACAACTTCCAGTGTGAGGTAATGCCATGCTCTTAGCCACTCTAATTCACACAAGTGGATTTGGTTTAAATAGGCTTATTAATTGTCATGGGAACTTATTTTTTTCTTTGGCACAGCACAGTTGTTTACAAGACACAAGACCCCAAACCTGTACTCAGTCTATTGAGGGGTGGGGGGCGGATTTGACGGTCCAGAGGCACTGAAACACCTGCCAAATATTGTAAGAAGCACCTGACATTTCTGACAATAACTTTACAAATGCCCGACTGTCCGAATGGAGCTCTCGGTCAGACACCTCACTGGCAGAAAAGGTTTGGGGAAAACAGCCTCTTCCACAGCCTCAGTACATCTATTCAACCCTTTACCAGCCATCCTCAACTTTTGTCCTTCTACTGCTCTCTGCACCACAATACGAGCACATCCCAGACCCTGCAGAGGACACAAACACACTGCTCATCTCCTAACCAACACCAATGAGATTTCAGCCACACTTCGCTCCCCCATTGCTCGCCATTTCTCCCACATGCATCTTCCACCCTCTGCTGCAACATACTCAGTTCAACACACATGGAGTACTCTGCAGTCGTCATCCAAATTACTCCTCCTTCTTTACATATAGCTCACAGCAACCAACACGTGCATGCCAGCTAGCGAACAGAGCCTCGTGGCCATCCTATTGGTAGCGATGAGATATATAATAGCAGTGTCCAATCATATAAAGGTAAAACACCATTCTCTACATCCATACACTACAAATGCAAGATGTGTATGAGAAAGTGAGGTTTTTCAACTTTTGTGGTAAGGCACAGTGTTCACTTGCGTTCACAGAAAAATGAGGCCTTACACTTCACAATGAGGTTAACGTGCCTGCCTTGTATTAATGAATACTGATGTCCGCAGAGTTGTGCATCTTAGCCAATAAACAGTGTTAGAACTCATGATCTCATTAACTTGGAGTAAGGTCTTCTCCTTCAGGTCTTCTCCTTACTTCCTGGTTCTGGGCATTCTGGGTGACTGTTGCTCTATTTAGGTGGTTACATGCATGTGTATGTCTCTGATATTCCTGGATTAACTGCTATTTTTATGTTATGTCTCTTTTGTTTATCATGATTGTTTACAAAACCAGCATTCACCTTATTTATTACAGTTGGCTGATTACTTTCATTTCAAAAAAGGAATTTCCAAATTTAATTTGAGTTCTTGTTGATTACTTTCGAGAAGGTTTTAGTTGCATTTGCTTTTGATTGGGGTTGACTTCGAAATCTGTTTGTAAATGTTGCTGCTGACCTTGTTCCCTCGTGGGTTCCTTGAGTTATACGTGCTTGTTCCATTTATTTACGTACATCTGGTAAGGTAGCTCATTGGGTGCATGCGTTTGTTTTCCTGTGACTAGTTTGTTCTGATATAATTGTCTTATTTGCAATAGTTTTCAGTACACAGTTTGCTCAATCAGTTATGATTTTGTGTGACTACCTGGATTCCTGGAGTGCCTCTGACTTCATTCTGTTTCTTTACTTTTTGTGACTGTTGGTCCTGCGGGGAAACATTTTCAATTTATGTTTTCTTGTTTACTGGGAGCATTGCTTTTATTTTCCTTTAGTGTAATAGACTGGCTGGTGAAGTGCACTTCCCATAGTGTGCAGTCACTTCAATTTGCCTTTAGGTGACAACCTGGCTTGATGGTCAATTTCTATTTGATTTCATGGAACTCCTTGTCTTGATGAATGCATTGGTTTTAGTTTGTTTGAGGTAACTGCTTCATGCTGGTTTCATCACACAGCTGAGACCCACCCTGAGAAAGCCAGAGCTGCCCTGTTAGTGGTATCAACACCAGTGCGCTTAGGTTCCTTACAGCTCCTTCACTTGAAGTGGGTTACCACCTACTCGTTTACTTTTTGTATCCTGCTCGTACCAAGTCAGATCCAGACCCAGACCAGTCCCCACAGTTGCTCCGGATTAAGGGACATTGTCATGTCATCTCAGGCGCGATGTAAAGACTTCGAGTGAGCTGAGGACTCTTTTGGCTCAAGAACCAACTAGCTGGAGACCCTTGTGGTTGTTTAAAGATTTAAGATCAGCCTGTAACTCAGTCTTGAGCTGGGTGGGTGACCTCAATTACAAAGTGGCTGTGCCAGATGTCCCATTATGACCCCTTTTGCCTGTCTCCCCTTCAGACGCACAGGGCATAAAACTGGGGGGTGCTCAACCCTGCCAAAAAACTGAGGGGTGACCCTAAGAGCACAGCTGCCATCCAATCAGGGGTGGGATGCTTTGGTGTGCTGGTCTGGTTTTCTGGGTGCATTGGCTCAAGTCTTTTCCCATGTAATTGATTGGGTGTCCTGGTAAGTTGGTAACTATTTGACTTGCTTGGTGCTTTTATGTTGGTGCCTGCATGCTGAGGTGTACTCTTCTTCAGTTTAAATGTATGTGACTGGCCTGTTGACTAGCACCCTGCTTTCAAAGTGAAGGTTCACAGGTTCACACTTGCTTTAGTTTACTTTTGTATGGTTGACTGCATGCACTGTTTTGCTGGATGCATTGCTTTAAGTTACTACTTGATGCTTGCTTTCAGTTTGCTTTCAAGTAATTGCCTCTCATTTTCCTAATGCTTTGTGAAGGCTGTTTCCCAACTGCTGTGCAACTTCTTCTACTCTTAGAGCTGAGATTTTCATGAAAGTCTTATAGTCTGAATTCAGCACCTGAGCGTAATAGGACGGAATGTATGAAGCTCTGTGGTTATACTGAATAAGCAGCTGCCTATGTTATGCCATCTATTAATGTAATAACTGCACTTTCACAGTTGCTTTATTAACCTTCCTGCTTTCTCAAATTTGCTTGAAAATGCACGATTTTTCTTCTTTTTTTTCAAAATTTTCTTGGGAGGGGTAATCCCCCCAAACCCCCCTTTTGGGGTTCGGGCTCGCTCGCTGCGCTCGCTCGCTACGGTGCTGGATGCAAATCTCTTTGCGCCTCACCACTTTCAAATGTCACCCACCGCCCCTGATGCCTGAGTCAGGTGCCGGATAGCGCGGCTATTTGCCATTGGTCCCCACAGAGGAACAAGTCCCTTTGCTGCATCCAGGAACTGTGCTCCGGTGGAGTCGGCTTGTTCAACATCTCCGGCACGCTTTTGCTGGTGGTGGTTGGCTGAAGCCACATACGTGGGAGGAAGAATGAAGGCGATGTAGCACGTACCCCTCCAGCCTCTTGGGAGCCAAGTGTAAGCTTTGGTGCCACAAACAAAGTACATATTCGGGGAAGCAACAAAGGTGGGGGGGGTCAGCTGAGACCAATGTTTTGGTGATGCGACAAGAACTGTGACCCACCAGCTGCGTTCCTTGTCCTTCGAGGCATAAGAGTCCTATGACATTGATGACAGACAGGGCCACGGTCAGGGTGGCAGCCGTTTGTTTCCGCAGGTGGGAGAAGGTGGGTCTGGCTGGATTGTGGAGCACTTGCATTTCGACCCTTTCTTTGGCAGGGATGTTCGTAAGGAAGGTTGAACCTGAAATTGCAGGAAAAAATGGCTTTCCTGTCTTATTCAGCCAGAACCCATAGTAGAAGTGTGACACGGTTTGACCAGAAGTGGCGTTGTCCTTGTGGCTTTCCTGCATGAGGATCAACCAGGCGAGGCAGGAGCCGTGAACTGAGAAAGGAGAAGGGATGAAGGGGATGGAGTGTCCGGTAGCATGTGGGAGCAACCCACAGATCCAGCAGTTCATGGCATTTGCAGCAAGGTTGTGCTGGTGCAACAGTTGTACGAAGGAATTGTTCCAGAACTCCCTACGCCTTTCTCGGAGCTGAGGTGAAAGGGTGATCAGGTGGTGCTCTTTCATGGTGGTTGGCTGGACAGTGGTTGGCAACATCTGGTGAGCGGGTGTGCTTTCCTCCAAGATCCAGAAGGAAGTCATGAGGAGGAGGCAAAAGAGGAAGACAATGAAGAGAGCGATTGTCTTTGATTTGTGCAAATTGTCAGTCTTTGGGTTCCTGTAGTGGGTATTTCCTGTTGCTTCCAACGTCTTCTTATCTGGCGCTTCCATCATCTTCTTATCTGGCGCTTCCATCATCTTCATCTTCAAGGTGCTCGGTAGTGGGCAGAACCACAGACTTCGTTTAGCTTCTCTCCAGGTAACCCTTGGTTGCTTTGGGTCACCGTTCTGAGATTTTTAACTTAGTCAGTGGCCTACTTAGCCGAAGCTCCCTCCTTTCGACGCAGGAAATACCCTTCTCGGGATGGCACAGTGGGATCAGAGTGTTTTGCAAGTTCAAGTGCCTCGGTATCAGGATAGCAGTTCAGTGATGGTCGGTCTTTGTTCAGGAGCTCTTCTTGGGTGCTGACGTTGTCTGTCGTGGCCAGGGTCGAGGAAATTTTCTTGCAGTGGTGTGCATGCAGCCAGTTCTTTTTCCCCTCCACTCGAAGAGCCGTCCGAGTGGTGATCAGTACTTGCCAGGGGCCCGTCCACCGGGGTTCCAGATTCTTCGCTCGTTGAAAGTTCCGGATTAGGATGTAGTCCCCCGGTTGGATATCGTGACCGGGACCCCTGGAAGCATCGGGGATGGCCTGCTGCACCTGTTGATGAATGACAGACAATGTTTTAGTTAATTTGTACAAATAATCTGACAGCAGGACGTCGGGGACGTCGTGAATGGAGGTCGGTTTGGGGGCAGTCCAGAGGTTCATAGGCCGCCCAAACACAACTTCGTAGGGGGTCAAGTGGTGCTTAGTGGGAGTGGAGCGCATCGATAGTAATGCCAGTGGAAGGGCATCTGGCCACTTAAGTCCTGTGGTGGCCACTATTTTTGACAGTTTCAGTTTCAGTGTAGCGTTGTGTCGTACAACCAGGCCAGCAGATTGGGGGTGGAAGACTGCGTGGAATCTTTGTTTTACCCCCAACCCCTTCAGGATTAGTTGGATAACTTCAGCTACGAAGTGGGGGCCATTGTCGCTCCATAAAATTCGACAAAGGCCGTAGCAAGGGAAAAACTCTTTCAGTAGTACTTTGGCAGTAGTCATGGCAGTGTTATCACGGGTCGGATAGGCTTCCACCCATTTGCTGAAGGCACATACAATGACCAATACGTACTTCAAGCCTTGGCACCTCTCTAGCTGGATGTAATCCATCTGAAGGACCTCAAAGGGGTGGTCGGGGATCCCAAACCCTCCCCGGGGTACCACAGTTCCTTTCCCGGGGTTGTGTTGTAAGCAGATGAGGCACTGCTGGACTAGGCGTTTGGCCGAGTCGGGGATCTTGTTGTTGTGCCAAACTTTGGAAATGAGTTCAATCATGGGGGCAGAGCCTATGTGTGCAGGGGAGTGTGCCATTGTCAGTATGGGGATCAAATATGCATCAGGCAGCAACCATTTGTTTGTGTCTTTTGTCCGCCAGCAGCCTTCATCGTCCCTTAGACCCACCCGCGCCCACTCAGTCAATTCGTGTGGTGTGCTGGCCGATTGGATGTCCCTGATTGTTTCCCTAGCGTCGGTCCATTTTTCTGCTTGTGACCTGGTCACATACATGCGTGTCGTTGTCCTATTCTCAGCTGTGGTTCGGGCAGTGGTGTCGGCTAGTGCGTTTCCCTGTCCAACTAAATCTGTCACCTTCTTGTGTGCCTGGCATTTGATCACTGCTAATTGTCTGGGGAGAAGAACTGCTTCAATCAGGGCGGAGACTAAATCTCCGTGAAGGATGGGTGTACCGTGGGATGTCAGGAATCCCCTTTCCCTCCACAGGAGCCCAAAATGATGAACCACCCCGAAGGCGTACTGGCTGTCCGTGTAAATGTTTGCCGTGGTTCCTGCTGCTATGATACATGCTCGTGTGAGGGCAATTAGTTCTGCTGCCTGTGCGGGTCGTTGTGTGATGCGAGCGGTTTCAACTACTGTTCGAGCTGTCGTCACCGCATAGGCAGCAGAAGTGGTGCCGTCTGGGAGTTTGATACAAGAGCCATCTACCCATAGTTCTCCATCAGGATCTGTAAGAGCAATGTCTCGGAGGTCAACTCTACTCCTAGTCTATTCGTCCGTGAGGGTCACACAGTCGTGTATAGGGGGCACATCGGGATCATTTTCGGGCAAGGGTAACAGTGTAGCAGGGTTCAATGTCGTGCATCTCTTCAGGGTGATGTGGGGTGCAAGTAGAGTCAATTCGTACCCTGTTAGTCGTGCGCTAGTCAGATGTTGAGTCTTAGTCTGGTTCAAAAGGGTGTCAACTGCATGGGGCACTAATACCGTGAGGGAGTTTGAAAGCACAATTCCCTCACTCTGGCGGATAGAGACAGCAGCAGCGGCTACTGCTCGAAGGCAGGCAGGTAGAGCTCTGGCGACTGGATCAAGAGTGGCAGAGAAGTAGGCACAAGGGCGTTGTTTGGCGCCGATGGGCTGAGTTAGAACAGACAATGCGCATCCCTCCCTTTCGTGAGTGAAGAGGGAGAAGGGCTTGGAGTAATCTGGTGTTCCTAGAACGGGTGCCGAGCAAAGGGCATCCCGCAACTCCTTAAAGGATGCTTGGCATTCGGGAGTCCAAGGGAGTGGGAACGGAACATCTTTGGCCAACAGGGAGAGTAGGGGTTTTATAATGAGACTGAAATTTGGTAACCATTGTCGGCAGAAAGAAGTAAGGCCCACTAATGAACGGACTTGCTTCTGTGTTTTTGGAATGGGGGTGTCTAGGATGGTTTGGATTCGGTCGGGCGTAAGTTTCCTCCCTTCTTTGGACAGGAGATGGCCTAGGTATGTTACTTGGGGCTGGCAGAACTGCAGTTTCTTTTTGGAGACTTTGTGGCCATTCTCCGCAAGAAAGTGCAAGAGTTGGATAGTGGCTGTGATTGCAAGTGGAGTGGTGTCGGCCGCCAGAAGGATATCATCGACATATTGGATCAACACCACTCTATCTGGTAGCTGGACGGCGTCCAGCTGTCTTTTGAGGGCCTGGCTGTAGATGCTGGGACTTTCAGTGTAACCCTGGGGAGCTCTACAAAATCGGTACGAACGGTTTTTTAAAGTGAAACCGAAGAGATAACGGCTGTCTGGATGGATGGGGATAGAGAAGAATGCATTTTTAAGATCAATAACGGTGAAGGTGGTGGCAGTGGACGGGATGAGAGTCAGAATGGTGGCGATGTCTGAGACTACGGGGTACTGTGGTACCACCACTTTGTTGACTTCTCGCAGGTCGATGATGAAGCGGTACGCTTTCTCATCTCCCTCACCTTGCTTCTTAACAATGGGTAGGATAGGGCTATTGCAGACATTACTAACCACTTCCTCTACCACTCCTGCATCTACCAAGGACTGAATAATCGCTACCAATGCCTTCTCGCCTTCGGGCGATATCCGGTACTGTGGGAGTTTCGGGAGTATTGCATCTGGTCGAACAGTTATGTGTACAGGATCGATCATCATTCGTCCTACTTCCGAGTCGTTTCTGGCCCAGGGGTAGGGTATCGAGCAAGGATAGGTCAGCATCTGTTATGGCGTACATATGTCGTGCGGGTTGGGGTCTGGACATGCTCGGGTTGTCGTACAGGATGACTCGGACTCCATCCGGGGAACACCTAATAGTAGCTCAGAAATGTTTCAGTAAATCAATACCCATAATGGCGTCAGGGGAGCTGGAGGAGAGCAGAAACATTGTGTCAGTGGGATTGTTTCCTAGGTCAAAGGAGATAGGTACAGACAGGGGATTAGTGGAGGGCGTTCCATCGAAACCTATCGAGGTAATGTGTGAGCCAGACAAGGGTGCCCTTGGAATCAGTCGTTTTGATAATACACTACGTGTCGCTCCAGTGTCTACCAAAAATTGAGACTTTGTACCCAGGACCTTAGCAGTGACGTAAGGACCTTGCTGGTCAACACAGAGCTCGACTGGATCCCTCCCTTGCCCCTGGCAGTCCTATGCAGAGTCGTGAGCATTGTTGCAGTCGGACTGTTGGCACTGATTCTGTCGGGGGCGGTCAAATGTGTTTGGTCTGTCAGATCGGTCATTGGTGGTGTCGCGGGTCTGACCTCGTCCTTGCCCTCCAGTTTTGGAGCCATTGGTCATGTCCCTTGTTTCTTTATTTCTAATCATTTCCCGAAGGGCCAGGCATTGAGACTTCCAGTGCCCAAATTCTTTGCAAAATGCACACTGGTTCTCATCGAGGTCGGTTCGTGGAGCGCCAGGTGTGGGGTTGCGGTCTCTAGGGGCCGAATTCCTAGGGGCATTCGACTGGTAGTTTCCCCTATACCGTTCCCTTCCTGTAGTCACTCCCTGCAGTTGAGCAATCATTACTCGTTCCTTTAAGTCCTTTTTCTTTTTCTCAGCTGCCCTTTCGTTCTCGTTCTTTTGGTGTTCGTAATACTGAGCCATCTGAAGGATAGCTGCAGGTTTAGAGGCTCCCCAACTACTCTCGCTAGTCTGTAACTTTTGGGAGACCTCTTGCGATAGCCCCTTTACGTAGTTTTGCACGAATAGGTGTTGTCCGGTTGCGGTGGTCATATCTTGGCCACTGTAGTCGGAGAACACTGTTTCAAATCGTGAGAAGTATTCTGATACATCTTCCTGAGGCTTCTGGCGACAAGCCGTGACTACCGACCAGTCTACCTTCTTTTCTGGGATCAACGTCTTTAGCTTCTGCACTATTTTGTCGGGGAGTTGCAGTATGTCTTTTACAGGTTTCTTTCCGGGCTCTCGTTGCCTATCTAGGTCATCGAGTTGTTTCCAGGTGTGTCCGAACAGGTCTGTGTGGTCGGCTTTCCGGATTTGCTTCCACACATCAGCCGGCAGACACAACCCAAAAAACAAATCAATGCCCGCTAGAGTCATTATGGTTGAGCCCAAGGCTGTGCCTAGTTCTGTATAAAATGCCGTAGGGTTCTTTCGCAGATCGGGCAGGGTTTGCCTAAAGGTTAAAATATCTTGCCGATCCCATGGTTGGTAAACCCAGTTGTACACAACCCTCCCTTTTGCATCTGCGTGGTTGATATCATCGTTTGTTCCCTGACCTCTTGGGGGAACCCAATAGGGGGCGGCTTCTCTGATGGGCATCATCGTGTTGGCTTCTTCTACTGAGGGCTCAATCGTCTCAGGGACTGTGATCTTGACCTCTGGTTTCTGTTCCGTGAGGTGGCGGAAGACCTGAAGCGTTTGCATGAAGAGGTCCGTCACATCGCTCTCAGTTCCATCTCAAACATCGACCCTTCTATATAGAGCCGTCAATTTAGCAGGACCTTTATTCTGGTACCTATCCTCATACGCGTTCAGGGTGTGGTAGCTGAACCGTAAAATGAAATGCCGTCTGTGACTACCGGCATGTGAATTATGCATATTCATCGTATATTCCTCGCTCTCCTTCCGTTCTACCAATGTTTTTGCTATCTTGTCGATTCCATCCCGCTCATCTTTGCTCAACCTATTTGGTCTGGCTGTTAGGTGCCTGCTAGTCTCATGTTCATCTGCTGTTGTTACCAATGCGGCTGGTGCGAAGGCCGTAAGAGCCGGGGCACTAGCGCTAGAGTCACCCACGCCTGCACTTTGGACTGGTGAGTGTTGTGCTAGAGGCTGGCTGGGAGCATAAGGAGGAGGCATGTAGATAATTGGAGGACCGAGTAGTAACTCGTCATTTGCCCGCTGTTTGGAGGGCATCTCCGGGTAGAGCGCAGAGGTGGTCCTGACAGGGCATTGGCCTGCCATTCCTGATTCTTCCGTTTGTTTAACTTCCTCTCTTCTTATTATTTCTTCATCTAGTTCTTTTGCGGCCAGATGGGCTGTTTTTCGTAACTCTTTCACTATTTTCGCTTCCTCTCTTTTCCTGCGATGTTCTGCTTCTTTGCGCCACATGCCAATACTATCGAGCATAGTGGGCGTTGCCTTGTTTATTTTTACAGCTGCTTCTAGTGTTTTTATTTTATTTTTATCAAAAGAACCTATCAGTGGCCACTGATTTTTAGGATCCTTTTTTGTATATTTATGCCATAACCTACTATAAGCTATAGCGACTAGTCCTTGCTTAGTAAACATGTCCTTATTAGGGGTGCCTTCCAGTGGAGCTGGATGGTTCATCTCTAATAAGCGGTCCGGGTTGACCCAACTATGAACCAATGGGGAGAAGATAGGCATGACGGATTACAATGGGGGCAAAAGCCTGCACTACCTATCTTTTCACTATTTGCAAAGACTGGACAGAATATTCTATTCTACGCTATTTGCAAACAGAGAATACCTCCGAAAAGAACCAATTCCCAAAACAGCCAATGTTCGGGCAAACAATCAATCAATGAGGAACGAAATAGGCACGACGTGTTAAAGGTTTGCGTTACCTACCCTTCACTATCGGCAAAGGGAGAGAGAATATTCCTATTCTTCCCCGTTTGTGGACAGAGAAGATCCTTAAGAGAACCAACTTCGAACAATTCAATGCTCGATTCAATCAATCAATCAATGAGGAGAAAAAAAATAGGCACAACGTGTTAAAGGCTTGCGTTGCCTACCATTCACTATCTGCAAAGACTAAACAGAGTATGGCGATTCTGTACTTGTTTGCAAATAGAGAATTCCTCAGGAACAGTCAATAAGTAATACTAGTATTTTCAAACAATCAATCAATCAATTTCGCAATTTGTCGTGTATCACGACCTTACCCGGACCGCATGGACAGTTTCTCGTCTTCCGCTTCCAGCGCCCGATCGTCCTCTACTCTCTGTTGCTATCGCGGCACTCCTGGTGGTTCCCAGTCAGGACCGTAGATCACTCGGGAGAGGTCAGCTCGGAATCAGTGAAGTTCAGATGATCGGCTGTCAGACGAGGGTCTATCGGACAGGAGCTCTTTCCGATCGTTGCAGTTGTTCACTCTGTCGTCGGGACCTCTCCCACTGGATCCACGTGTCGCTGATGGGCCCCGCGTTTGGGACGCCAATTGTTAAAGATCAATTCAAAATGGTGAGGCGATTTCAGTAGATGTTTCCTAAGTTAAATTTGCCCGGCGTAAAACGCCTCTAATACCATACGAAGTTATTCAATAAAGAGGCAGGCGCTGGAGACAGGAAGACAGGAAACAAGTTTATTCCGTCGGAGTAGAACACATCAGATCAGACAACAAGGTATCGTCTCGAGGTGCTCTCTAACCTCTTTGAGACCTGGTCTTTTATACACTGGTTTAAGGCATGTGAACGTCCTTTATTACAACAGGGACATTGTGAAGTATGAGAACGACATCACCGGCACCCCCCCCCCCCCCCCCCCCAGTTCCGGCCCATTCCAACACATGACAACAGTAGAGGCCCTTTCCCCTCATATGATTGGGAGGGGCCATCACGCAGCTGAGTGTTCTGCCGATTCCTTTGGAATGTGTGCGCCTGATCGAATCTCAGGGGGTGGGGACGTCATGATCAATAGTGATCCCTTTCAGGAGAAGCGAGTGCATGCAGTAGTGGGCAATAAACTGTATCCTCGGGCTAAGGGATGACCAGCGGTTCGTACAGGCAGTCGGGCTCAGAGGAAGGGGTCATCAAAGGAGGGGTATTCATGGGCGGAAAGGAGGTGTTGGTCAGGCGCGGGGTGTGATTCCCTGAGACAGAGTCATGGGGGGGGTTTCATGGCTTGTGCATGTGAGCGCGGGGGCAGCCAGGAGGCGCGGGGAAGGCTTGCAAGGTTCAGGGAAGTGTGCTGACGGGCGATCGTGAACAGGGAGACCATGGTACCTAAAATGGCTGTCGTGTATGCTCATACGTGAGTCTGCAAGATGGCGTAGATGATGTTCAGTACACGAACTAAAATTCCACAGTCCTCCCTTTAACATGTCTCGCCAGCTTGTCAGTTCGGATCAATCCCCATGAGACCACGCACCTCTATCTCGTATAGGGGACTCATGTGCTCAGGTTTAAAGTTCAAAGTCTTTGGGCACATATTGGTGGAAATGAGTGCACATAAAGGTGGTAAACATTGAATACCTAAGCAACACCCACATAGTATCATGATTGGTATCAATAAAAACGTGAACAATCTCCACCCCCAGTTCTTCAAAGTGTCCCAGAACCAGCCTCCAAGCGACCATCCTTCCTGCTCCTGGTGAACCTCCGAGGACAGTCTGTGGAGGTGTTCGATTGCTTTGTAGACTGAAGGTGAGTTATCTGGCACGTAGGTGCAACAGCTGGAGCCGATGATGCGGCATGCACCTCCGCGGTCGGCCAGAACCACATCTAGAGCAAGACGGTTTTGAAGAGCCACCAGGCGGACGGCCTGAAGCTCAGCCGTGTTGTTAGCAAGGATGCCAGCGGTGATGTTAATGGTTGTTTCTAATGCCTGAGTCAGGTGCCGGATAGCGCGGCTATTTGCCATTGGTCCCCACAGAGGAACAAGTCCCTTTGCTGCATCCAGGAACTGTGCTCCGGTGGAGTCGGCTTTTTCAACATCTCCGGCATGCTTTTGCTGGTGGTGGTTGGCTGAAGCCACATACGTGGGAGGAAAAATGAAGGCGATGTAGCACGTACCCCTCCAGCCTCTTGGGAGCCAAGTGTAAGCTTTGGTGCCACAAACAAAGTACATATTCGGGGAAGCAACAAAGGTGGGGGGGGTCAGCTGAGACCAATGTTTTGGTGATGCGACAAGAACTGTGACCCACCAGCTGCGTTCCTTGTCCTTTGAGGCATACGAGTCCTATGACATTGATGACAGACAGGGCCACGGTCAGGGTGGCAGCCGTTTGTTTCCGCAGGTGGGAGAAGGTGGGTCTGGCTGGATTGTGGAGCACTTGCATTTCAACCCTTTCTTTGGCAGGGATGTTCGTAAGGAAGGTTGAAGCTGAAATTGCAGGAAAAAATGGCTTTCCTGTCTTATTCAGCCAGAACCCATAGTAGAAGTGTGACACGGTTTGACCAGAAGTGGCGTTGTCCTTGTGGCTTTCCTGCATGAGGATCAACCAGGCGAGGCAGGAGCCGTGAACTGAGAAAGGAGAAGGGATGAAGGGGATGGAGTGTCCGGTAGCATGTGGGAGCAACCCACAGATCCAGCAGTTCGTGGCATTTGCAGCAAGGTTGTGCTGGTGCAACAGTTGTACGAAGGAATTGTTCCAGAACTCCCTACGCCTTTCTCGGAGCTGAGGTGAAAGGGTGATCAGGTGGTGCTCTTTCATGGTGGTTGGCTGGACAGTGGTTGGCAACATCTGGTGAGCGGGTGTGCTTTCCTCCAAGATCCAGAAGGAAGTCATGAGGAGGAGGCAAAAGAGGAAGACAATGAAGAGAGCGATTGTCTTTGATTTGTGCAAATTGTCAGTCTTTGGGTTCCTGTAGTGGGTATTTCCTGTTGCTTCCAACGTCTTCTTATCTGGCGCTTCCATCATCTTCTTATCTGGCGCTTCCATCATCTTCATCTTCAAGGTGCTCGGTAGTGGGCAGAACCACAGACTTCGTTTAGCTTCTCTCCGGGTAACCCTTGGTTGCTTTGGGTCACCGTTCTGAGATTTTTAACTTAGTCAGTGGCCTACTTAGCCGAAGCTCCCTCCTTTCGACGCCGGAAATACCCTTCTCGGGATGGCACAGTGGGATCAGAGTGTTTTGCAAGTTCAAGTGCCTCGGTATCAGGATAGCAGTTCAGTGATGGTCGGTCTTTGTTCAGGAGCTCTTCTTGGTTTCATGGCTTGTGCATGTGAGCGCGGGGGCAGCCAGGAGGCGCGGGGAAGGCTTGCAAGGTTCAGGGAAGTGTGCTGACGGGCGATCGTGAACAGGGAGACCATGGTACCTAAAATGGCTGTCGTGTATGCTCATACGTGAGTCTGCAAGATGGCGTAGATGATGTTCAGTACACGAACTAAAATTCCACAGGTGTGTGAGGGTGTGAGGGTGTGAGGGTGAGTGAGGGTGAGTGAGGGTGAGAGGGTTGTGAGGGGAGGTGAGTGCGGGTGTGTGAGGATGAGGGGGTGAGGATGAGTGAGGGTGTGAGGGTGGGGGGGTGTGAGGGTGAGTGATGATGTGAGGATGGATGAGGGTGAGGGTGTGTGAGGATGAGAGGATGTGAGGGTGTGTGATGGTGAGGAAGTGTGAGGGTGACTGAGGATGAGGGGGTCAGGGTAAGGGTGTGTGAGGGTGAGTGGGTGTGTGAGGGTGGGCGAGGGGTGTGAGGGTGAGTGAGGGGGTGTGACGGTGAGTGAGGGGGTGAGGGTGAGGGGGTGAGGGGGTGAGGGTGACAGGGTGGGTGAGGGTAAGGGTGTGTGAGGGGTATGAGGGTGAGTGAGGGTGAGGGTGTGAGCGTGAGTGAGGGTGTGTGAGGATGAGGGAGTGAGGGGGTGTGAGGGTGGGCGAGGGTGTGAGGGTGAGTGAGGGTGGGTGAGGGTGTGTGAGGGTGAGGGTGTGTGAGGGCGTGTGATGGTGACTGAGGGTGGGTGAGGGAGTGAGGGCAAGGGTGTGGGAGGGTGAGTGGGTGTGTGAGGGGGTGTGAAGGTGTGTGAGGGTGGGTGAGGGGTGTGAGGGGGTGTGAGGGTGAGTGAGGGGGTGTGAGGGTGAGTGAGGGGGTGTGAGGGTGTGAGGTGAGGGTGTGAGGGTGACAGGGTGTGTCAGGGTGAGGGGGTGAGGGAAAGGGTGTGTGAGGGTGAGGGTGAGGGGGTGTGAGGGTGATTGAGGGTGAGAGGGTTGTGAGGAGGGGTGAGGGGGGTGAGGGTGTGAGGGTGTGAGGGTGTGTGAGGATGAGGGGGTGAGGGGGTGAGGGTGAGTGAGGGTGCAAGGGTGAGGGGGTGAGGGTGGGTGAGAGGGTTGTGAGGGGGTGAGGGTGAGTGAGGGGGTGTGAGGATGAGGGGGTGAGGGTGTGAGGGGGTGTGAGGGTGGGTGAGGGTGAGTGAGGGTGGGTGGGAGGGTGTGTGTGTGAGGGGGAGGGGTGTGAGGGGGAGGGGTGTGAGGGGTGTGAGGGTGAGGGTGAGTGGGTGTGAGGGTGAGGGTGAGTGAGGGGGTGTGAGGGGGTGTGAGGGTGTGTGTGTGAGGGTGTGTGAGGGTGAGGGGGTTTGAGGGTGACTGAGGGTGTGTGAGGGTGACTGAGGGGATGAGGGTAGGGTGCACGAGGGTGAGGGGATGAGGGTTGGGGGGTGTGAGGGTGACTGAGGGTGTGTGAGGGTGACTGAGGGTGTGTGAGGGGATGAGGGTAAGGGTGCACGAGGGTGAGGGGATGAGGGTTGGGGGTGAGGGTAAGGGGTGTGAGGGTGAGGGGGTGTGAGGGTGAGGGGGTGTGAGGGTGAGGGGGTGTGAGGGTGCGTGAGGGTGAGTGAGGGTGAGAGGGTTGTGAGGGGGTGAGAGGGTTGTGAGGGTGTGTGAGGGTGAGTGCGGGTGTGTGAGGATGAGGGGGTGAGGGTGAGTGAGAGGATGTGAGGGTGTGTGATGGTGAGGAAGTGTGTGTGAGGGTGACTGAGGGCGTGTGAGGGTAAGGGTGTGTGAGGGTGAGTGGGGTGTGTGAGGGTGGGTGAGGGGTGTGAGGGTGAGTGAGGGTGTGTGAGGGTGAGTGAGGGTGTGTGAGGGGGGTGTGAGGGTAAGTGAGGGGTGTGTGGGGTGAGGGGGTGTGAGGGTGAGGGGGTGTGAGGGTGAGGGGGTGTCAGGGAGTGTCAGGGTGAGGGTGAGGGGGTGAGGGTGAGGGGGTGTGAGGGTGAGTGAGGGGGTGAGGGGATGTGAGGGTGAGGGTGAGTGAGGGTGCGAGGGTGAGGGGGTGTGAGGGTGAGGGTGGGTGAGGGTGAGGGTTGTGAGAGGGGTGTGAGGATGAGGGGGTGAGGGTGGGTGGGTGAGGGTGTGAGGGTGGGTGAGGGTGAGTGAGGGTGTGTGAGGGTGAGAGGATGTGAGGGTATGTGATGGTGAGGAGGTGTGAGGGTGGGTGAGGGTGAAGGGGTGTGAGGGTGCATGGTGTGAGGGATGTGAGGGTGAGGGGTGAGGGGTGTGAGGGTGAGGGGGGTGAGGGTGAGGGGGGTGAGGGTGAGTGGGTGTGTGAGGGTGAGGGTGAGGGTGAGTGAGGGGTGTGAGGGTGAGGGTGTGTGAGGGGGTGTGAGGGGGTGTGAGGGTGTGTGCGTGAGTGAGGGTGTGAGGGTGAGGGTGTGAGGGTGGGTGAGGGTGGGTGAGGGTGTGAGGGTGGGTGAGGGTGATAGGATGTGAGGGTGTGTGATGGTGAGGAAGTGTGAGTGTGAGGGTGACTGGGGTATGTGAGGGTGAGGGGGTGAGGGTAAGGGTGTGTGAGGGTGAGTGGGTGTGTGAGGGGGTGTGAAGGTGTGTGAGGGTGGGTGAGGGGTGTGTGAGGGTGGGTGAGGGGTGTGTGAGGGTGGGTGAGGGGTGTGAGGGTGGGTGAGGGGTGTGAGGGTGGGTGAGGGGTGTGAGGGTGAGTGAGGGAGTGTGAGGGTGAGTGAGGGGGTGTGAGGGTGAGGGGGGTGAGGGTGTCAGAGTGACAGGGTGTGTCAGGGTGAGGGGGTGAGGGTAAGGGTGTGTGAGGGTGAGGGGGTGTGAGGGTGAGGGTTGTGAGGGGGCGCGGGGGGGTGAGGGTGAGTGAGGGTGTGTCAGGATGAGGGGGTGAGGGTGAGGGAGGGTGAGGGTGGGTGAGGGTTGTGAGAGGGGTGAGGGTGAGTGAGGGGGTGTGAGGATGAGGGGGTGAGGGGGTGTGAGGGGGTGGGTGGGTGAGGGTGTGAGGGTGGGTGAGGGTGAGTGAGGGTGTGTGAGGTTGAGAGGATGTGAGGGTATGTGATGGTGAGGAAGGGTGAGGGTGGGTGAGGGGGTGTGAGGGTGAGTGGTATGAGGGGTGTGAGGGGGAGGGGTGTGAGGGTGAGTGGGTGTGTGAGGGTGAGTGAGGGGGTGTGAGGGTGAGGGGGTGTGAGGGTGAGGGTGTGTGTGCGGATGAGTGAGGGTGAGGGTGGGTGAGGGTGTGAGGGTGGGTGAGGGTGAGAGGATGTGAGGGTGTGTGATGGTGAGGAAGTGTGAGTGTGAGGGTGACTGAGGCTGTGTGAAGGTGAGGGGGTGAGGGTAAGGGTGTGTGAGGGTGAGTGGGTGTGTGAGGGGGTGTGAAGGTGTGTAAGGGTGGGTGAGGGGTGTGAGGGCGAGTGAGGGGTGTGAGGGGGTGTGAGGGGGTGTGAGGGTGAGTGAGGGGGGTGTGAGGGTGAGGGGGGTGAGGGGGTGTGAGGGTGAGGGTGAGGGTGTCAGGGTGACAGGGTGTGCCAGGGTGAGGGGGTGATGGTAAGGGTATGTGAGGGTGAGGGGGTGAGGGTGTGAGGGTGAGTGAGGGTGAGAGGGTTGTGAGGGGGGGTGCGGGGGGTGAGGGTGAATGAGGGTGTGTGAGGATGAGGGGGTGAGGGTGAGTGAGGGGGTGTGAGGGTGAGGGGGTGTGAGGGTGGGTGAGGGTGGGTGAGGGTGTGAGGGTGGGTAAGGGTGAGGGTGTGAGGGTGAGTGGATGTGAGGGTGAGTGGATGTGAGGGTGAGTGGATGTGAGGGTGTGTGATGGTGAGGAGGGGTGACTAGAGACAGACAGAGGCCACTGGAGACAGTCAGAGAGCAGCCTAGACAGATAGAGGGCGACTGAGAGAGGGGCGAGCAGCGACAGAGAGAGGTCACTGAAGACAGTCAGAGAGCAGCCTAAGTGTGGCAGAGAGAGAGACCGGGTCACGTCACTGGAGACAGCCAGAGAGCAGGGGAGATGCAGAGAAAGGGAAACAGCAGCAGGGGCAGCGAGAGGGATGGAGAATTGCAAGGACAGAGGGCAGCAGAGAGAGAGCGGGAGATGCAGAGACAGAGGACAGACGACAGGGAGGCGAACAGAAAGATAGAGTGAGAATTTTGCAGAAAGAGAACAATTTCAACGTAACAGGATGCTTTAGCACAGAGAAATATTTATGCATTTTTTCAATCTGTAGATTTAATATCATTCTATATACCGATATATTTAGTATATGTAAAGCAGAATAAATTCTGGTGTAGTCACTGACATGGTCTGCATAATTAATCCGGAGCTGCAGGCGGTGAAAGAAGTAAACAGCAGGGATGTAATTAGGGGGGAGGAGAAGTTGCGCTGGGGTGAATGCCTGAGGCTTGTGGGAGGGAGGCTGGGCTGCCTTTGATGTGGTAATGCGAGGCAGGCAGGCAGGCGGCTTGTGGCATTGTGCATGCGCTTTTTAGGGCTTGCGCTTGCGCAATGACCTAAAAAGCGCACAGGCACTGCAAGGAATCGCCAGTGGTTAAACTCTGGATAAGCCACTATAGAGCTTCGCCAGCTATGCGCATGCGCATCAGCAGGCGAGCCCTAAAAACAGGCCCACGATGGCTGCTCTGTAACAAATCAATAAAACAAGTCTGCAGCAGCGGAGCATCTTTGCTTCACAGAGATACATAAAAGTACATTCTAATAAGATTTTTTTATGTAATTGGCAGCGGTACATAGAATAAAAACAGTGCAAATTACAATCAGGGATCAAATAGCAGCAATCAAAATGTAGGACAGTACAATCTGTTAAAATGATGATTCTTAGGATACAAAAAATACATTGTTAAAAACCGTGCAAGTTCTCACGGCAGCCAATAAAAAAGAGGCACTTGCATAACAGACCAATGGGGTTTCTAGTTGGTAAAATAACAAGAGGGCTAAAACTGGCTTACGCAAGGAAGATTTCTTTAAAAGTGGGATAATGAAAATCTTTCTTTCTGGTTTGTACAAAGTACAAAAGAACCGTATATGCAAAGTTGGTTGTGTTGCCTTGTTACACGGGCAAGACGGTAAGGAACTTATAGAAAATAAGTTGTGTGGGTGACCCAACATAAAAGGTATACAGCTCAATTGGAATCTGGTAAGGATAATACGATGCTGATTTGTCTCAACAAACTCTAGGTATAGATTGGAATGGTTTGGCATCTGTAATATACTCTCATAAAACTTTACAGACTGTTTTTCCTTTTGGCTATCCCACCTATCATGCGTAGCTTTCCTTGAATAAATGGCCTTCAGTCTAGCTTTGGAAAACTGCACACAAAGGATAAGGGTTTGATACAAGAAGGCAAGATCCAGAGGGCGTGGCCTGAGGCGTCAAGATGGCAGTCGCACTCTAAGAGTGCCTCGGACCCCTCCGTCATCCGCCTCGCATCCTACTGTCTGCGGCAACCATCCGAACCGAACGTCTGCCTACAGAGGTTCCCTGTGACGAGAGCGCTGCTTCGTTTCATTGGGCTGCCAGTTTTGGGCTCCTGGCGCCCTGTTGAGATCCCGACTCTACGAGGCCCTGGGGCCGCAAAATGGCGTCCTCCACCGCGACTCACCAGTGAAAGCGGCGTCTTTGTCCTGGGGGTGCCGGCCAGTGTTGCACCTCCTGTTCACCGCGAGATCGCCGTGACGACTGGCCTGGCTTATGTGTGCTGCCCCATCTGCCTGTTGGCCGATCCGGTGCTGTGACCTCCCCGTGCCTCCCACACGATATGACTGCGTCTGGGGTCCACGCCCAGTGAGCCCGGTGGGGGGTCCTCCTCCTCCTTCTTCTCCTTCTCTTTCTTCTTCTTCTTTCTTCTTCTTCTTTCTTCTTCTCTTTCTTCTTCTCTTTCTTCTCTTTCTTCTTCTTTCTTCTTCTCTTTCTTCTTCTCTATCTTCTTCTCTATCTTCTTCTCTCTTCTTTCTTCTTCTTTTTCTTCTCTTTCTTCTTCTTCTTTTTCTTCTCTTTCTTCTTCCTCTTTCTTCTTCTCTTTCTTCTCTTTCTTCTTCTTTCTTCTTCTTTCTCTCTCCCCTCTCCCCCCCCACAGAGGAGGCGGGAATGTGGGGAGCGAAGACCCAAGGAGATCCTTGCCAAGTACGAGGTGTCCTGAGGTTGGCCGCCTAATTCCACCAGCAGGGGCCGACCCGAGGCCTGTGGAAGCAAGACCGCTCAGTGAGTGGGGACAGACCTGGGGAATCAGCTGCCATATCGGTTAGCGGTGCGGGAGGCAAGGTTCCCTCTAATTTTCTTTCTCTATGTGCAGCAATAAAGATGCTTCGTGCACTGCGACTAAGGCTGCGTATACTGAAGATAAGCAAAATCTTAGAATACAAGCATGTGCGGTGTGCAAGCTACCAACATCGGTGGCCTAATAAGGGTGACCAGGGCCCTAATACGAACCAGTAAAAAAAGAACACCGCAAAACACTCACACACTCCTCTGGGTTGGTATTAAAAGACACCCATTCCTGGGGCGTAAAGGGCTCCTTGACCCTCTGGGATAGGTAGTGGTACTACTGCATCTTGTGTTCTAATCATTCTACCTATAAATCCTCTCTGTTTCCTATCTCCATGCTACTAATATCTCCTCCTCTCACCTTTTATTTTCTCTGTCCACTTCCACTTGATCTTCTAGCTTGTCCTTATAGCCTTCCTCCCTATTTAGCTTTTTTCTCTCCTTGTTCTTCCTTACAATCACTCTTTTCTTCCTCTATTTCTGCTCTGCTCCACTTTGTCCTACTCTTCTCTCTCCCATAAAGTTTCTCTAATCTCCCTGTTATCGCTCATTCCACCCTCAATTTGTCAAATCTATATCTTGACTATGCTTTTCTCTCATCGTGCTCCTCTCCTTGGCACTGACATCCTTGTATGCCATCTCTTCGTCAACCTATCCCCTTTAGTTTGTTTTATCCTTTCCTTCTTTCTTTCCCTACCATTTTCCTTTCCTTTCTGTGTTTCACTCCCCTTTCTTTCTTTTCCTCTCCCTTTTTTGCTTTCTATCTCACTTCCATATTTCATCCTCTCCATACATGTTTCCTTTTTTCTCTACACTCATATCTCCCCTTTTCCTCAGACTCCCATATCGTCTTTCCTCTCCATCTCTCTATTATTTCTGTCCTTCCTACTTTTCTAATTTCCTATCCAGTACCTGTTCTTACTTTCCAATCCCTGTTCTCTTCCAATCTGAAACCTGTCTACAGAAATTTGCCAGGCTCAATGCCAGACGCAAATCATTTTTCTCTCCTGCTTCATTGGCCCCTTCTCTGTGGCATCCTCATTGCCTTCTGATTTTGCACAGTAAAGCAACACTTGCTCTGCATTGGTCATTTGGTAACCTTATATTAGCTTGCAGTAGGAGCACAAATCATCCTCATAATATTGACAAGTACCGGTTTAGAGATTCTGATCCAGATCTATTAACTCTGCGATTTGTTTGCATCACAAAAGTGACACACATGTAGCACCTAGTGCTGTGGTTGGATTTACTTCGCAAAGCACATCATGATTTTAGTAGGTAAGTTTCCCACTGTAACTCAAAGTAGCACTTTGCACTTAATTGTGCTACTTTGCATCGGGGGCATACCATAGGCAGTACATGGGCATTCCCATGCAACCGTCCAAGGATTTGGAGGCAAAACCCTACCTAATAACATTTATAGATGGGGAATTGAGCCAAAAAATATGTCCCCTCAAGGCAGGTGTAACAGTGGAGTAACTTTTAAAAGTCTCCATAATTTTCAAACTTTGCAATTGTGATGCACTTTACAGCACAGATGCAGTGAGAGATGTCTTAATGAATATTTTTTGTAATGGAAGGATCCCATTCCAGTACAAAACCTATGCTTAACAGAATGCTCACATCCTCGTACGAAGGTCAGGCAATAGAATTATAAGATTTTGCATCCGTGGCCTTTTCTGCATGAGAATGGATTTGCCACATGTACCACATAATCCATCATCTGATGTATAATGTGCAGATTTTAATCCCAGAACATTGCTTTTAGCTCGAATGGATAAAAAGTTACTGAAACTGAGTCTGCCTGTATTAAAGTGAAGTGGAAGACCCTTCGCAAAAGTTGACTGGTCACCTTTCTGTTGCTTATTTTTATATTGGGTGTTAAATTGGTACTAATGAGGTGAAAGATGTGCCCAGTTAGTGTTAGCAATTGTGAAATGTCAAAATAATAAAGTAATGTGATCACAAAATGTGCAGAGTTACACTTCATAACTTGCCTTTTCTTGCCACATAATTCAACCCTGCCGCATAATGTGGGCCTCTCCTGATGCATAATTTCAGTGGCCTGGACTATGGCAAAGGCAAAGGTGGGAGAGACAACAAATTAACAGGGACAGATGAGCCAAGGGTCTGCTCTGGCTCTTAAGTACCCATACACAAGGAAAGCCTAGAAAATATGTGGCTTGTCAATCATGCAGCACAGATTATGTTAGACTGTAGTATACGATCAGAATGACCTAATTTTAGTACATCAGATTATGTGCAAAGTATTTATTAAACATGAAATGAGAATCATTACTGCTCCCCCACCATCTCCCCGCAAAAGACTGTGCTGTTAGTGAACTAAAACACAAGTCAAGGGTCATGTGCACCCATATGTGGCCTTCGTTAAAATTATAGATGGAGCAACTTTCTTTTGTACAGTGCAAAGCCTGAATTCATGTATTTGAAGGTGCATTCTTTATGATGATGAATAAATAAGAGGATCGGTTTAAAAGTATTTGTCTATTCTTTAAGATTAAAGTTTAATGTTTTTTTTTTGTTTGTTTTTTTACAGTTTTTTGAGCAATTACGACTGGAAAGTATTGGAGCTCTTTGCTTGAGCATTAAGACTGGATCCTGTTTCCAGTGCTGGCTTTAGCGATGGTGGTGCCCAGTGTGACACTGTTTGTGGGGCATGCCAATGACCACCTCTGCCAGAGATTCCCTCACTACATTTACTAGTTTCATAGCGCCACTCATATCAGTGAAGGGTGTCAGAGCACTTTACATCACACACACATTACACAGAGACAATTAATCATATGTGTGTAAATCAGGGTTTAGGAAATGTTACATGAGACAGAGGATTACAAGGTGTACCAGTTACAAGTCATCCATACAAAAAGGCAGCATATTTAAGAGTGCCTGCCCACGCGGTTTGTTGAGGTGTCTGTGGGCCCGGGGAGGGGGGGGGGGGATTTGACGTGGTGAAAGGGGGGAGGCAAACAGCTTGACCCATGGGCCACCAGTGATGCATATAGGCAGTCCGGCACATGGAGAGTCCGTGGTTGGTGGACTGGACAGGGGGTACGAGGAGCTGGAGGAGTGCAGTGAGGCCAGTGGGGGGGAGGGTGAGGGTGGTTCTGAAATGGAGGCGGGGGATGAGTTCACCCTATTGCTGTCAGAGGGGGAGTCTGGGGAGGAGAGGGGGCCCCCGCCAGCTGAGCAGCCAGTTGACCTATCCATTGGGAGAAAAGGCATAGTGAGGGCACAGGAGTCCAAAGGGATGGGCCTGTTGAAGTTGGTGCACCACCAGCAGGAGGGACCCTCAAGAGGGGGCCTCGCAGCTCCCCCCTGCGAGGGAAAGGGTCGCTGGGGCAACACACTGGGCAGAGTTCATGGTATGAGAGGTGGGAACTCATGACAGAGGATGAGAGGTTTTGCGACCAACGTCGCATCATCGAGGAGTCAGAGCAGACGTGGCAGCGCTTATGTGCGGCCAGGGAGGCGAAGCCGGGTGGGGTGCAAGGGGGCAAAGGGCCCCTGGCACCTGCCTGTGGGGCAAGTGTCAGTAGGGGGCGAGGCAGGGGAACCCCTGGGGCCAAGGGCGAGTGGGTCTGGGTAGAGGGGGCAGGGACTGCCTTGACAGCGCAGAGACCTGGTGGCACTGGGGCCCTCCCGGGCACAGACGGCTCGGGGGGGGGGGACAGGCCAGCTTTGAGTGCTGGCAGAGGCAGGGGTTGGCCGGCGGGGCGCAAAACGGCCTCCAAACGCCGGGACGAAGCAGCAGGGGGGTCCGCGGCGGCCTGCCCTCCATCGAGGGAGCGGGCGGCAGCGATGTTGGAGTGTGAGTTTGTGCCGGGAGTGAAAGGGAAAGGTGCAAAAAGAGTGGTGAGTGAGGTGTGGAGACCTGTGGCAGTTGAAGTGGATGAGGAACAGTTGGATGATGAGGAGTTGGAAGAGGGTGAGGTGCGTGACGATGAGAGTTGGGTGAGGGGCAGAACGGCAACAGGCAAATTTGGTGTTTTCCAGGAGGTACAGGACGGCGCTGGTCGGGCTGCCAAGGGGAGACAGAAGCCGGCGGACAGTCGGAGGACGGAGCGGGGAACTCCAGCGCCTTTAACAGGTGAGGGCGCCTGGTGGGACGCATGGGACGAAGGTCCTAGAGGGGGCGCAAGAAGGCCTGCCGGTCGGTGGGTGTTGGAGAGGGGCTCTGTGCCGGATGTGGGGCCTTTGGGGCCTGTGCCGAAGGATGGTAAGAAGCCGGTCGTGACAGCCAGCGCGCAGACAGACAAGACGGAAGAGCTGGGGGGAAGGAGGACGGAGTGGACAAACTGCGGAAGAAACTGCCATATATGGGTTTGGCGATGCCACTGGGGTCACATTTGTCAGAGAAGACAAGGGCCAGGATTTGGAAACATGAGTACGTGGACGTTTTCAAACTATTACACAGGGAGATTCAGGCGAAGGAGGGTTCGAAGGAGGAGGAATGGGAGTTGACCAGGCGGCTGAGGGTGCCTGTTACTATGGAGAATTGGACTTCGGCGTTCTTGATCTATGCGAGTATCTATTGTGAGAAACATGCGGACAGGGCAATAGCATTGTTTAAATATATGGATGTGATCAGAAAGGCGCAGTTACATTTTGGGGGATTTGCTTTGTTGAGCTATGATGAGGAGTTTAGGGAAAGGATTAGTGTCAATCCGGACAAGACGTGGGGGGACATTGATCAGGAGCTTTGGGTGCAATGCATGTCCTCCACACATACTGCCAGTGGTCTCCCGGTAGCATATCGGCCGTTTCAGTCGCGTCCCGCCCAGTCTGGGGTGGGTGGTGGTCAGGAAAATTCCGGGGGTCAGGGAGTCAAGGGTCATGGACAGGGGCAGCTGGGCAGCAGTACAAGACCGGGAACACTGGGGCATGCTGGAACTTTAACAAAGGTTTCTGCACGCGACATCCCTGTAAGTTTAAACACGAGTGCTCCAAGTGTGGGGGAACGTCACCCGGTCACGCAATGCCTTACACTTGCCACTCCCTCTGAGCAGTGGAAGATTACTAAAGGCAGGGGACAAGCTGGGCCAAAGGGCCCCTACTCTGGTTAAGGTAGAGGCCATGGGTCCTGATAGAGAGGCGGCGCTAAAGCTGCACTGGGGTTTTGTTGAAGGATTTCGGATTGGTTATCAGGGTCCTCGGGAGAGGCGTTGGGCTGAGAACTTGCGCTCCGCTAAGGAATTGCCGGGGGTGGTGGCGTGCAAATTACAGAAGGAAGTGTTGGAAGGCAGGATTGCTGGCCCGTTTGATGCGTGGCCGATGTCGGACCTTATTATCTCGCCTTTGGGGGTGGTTCCCAAGAAGGAGCAGGGGAGTTCAGACTGATTCACCATTTGTCTTGGCCGGAGGGGAGTTCGGTAGACGATTTGTTCGCGGAGGAAGATTCCAGGGTGTTGTATGCGTCGGTGGATGATGCCATTGGTTTGCTGAGGGCCTGTGGGAAGGGGTCGGAATTGGCTAAATGTGATATCAAGCCAGCCTTTCGCCTCCTCCCCATTCACCCGGCGGATTTCTCCTCGTTGGGCATGCAGTTTGATGTGGCCATTTTTGTGGACATGGTGCTGCCAATGGGTTGTGCGATTTCCTGTGCGTTGTTTGAAACCTTTAGTTCCTTTCTGCAGTGGGACTTTGTGGAACGAAGTGGGCACCGGCTGGTGTCACACTATCTGGATGACTTTCTGTTTGTCGGGAAGGGTCTGACGGGAGAGTGCGGCGTGGCTCTGGGACAGTTCCAGTTGTTGGCACAGGAGTTTGGGGACCGGAGAAGACGGCGGGTCCTAGTTGTTGTTTGACGTTCTTGGGAATTGAGTTGGATTCAGTGGCATGGCAGGCTCCGTTGCCGGTGCAGAAGGTGGCGGAGATGCAGGTGGTTCAGACTAAGGTGCTCGGTGCCCGCAAGATTAATTTGAGGTCT
Source organism: Lissotriton helveticus (assembly GCF_964261635.1). NCBI lineage: Eukaryota > Metazoa > Chordata > Amphibia > Caudata > Salamandridae > Lissotriton > Lissotriton helveticus. The sequence continues at coordinate 680,346,727 of NC_136072.1, read as the reverse complement.
GTTCAGCGCCTTCTTGGTTTGCTGAACTTTGCTTGCCGGGTGGTGAGGGCAGGAAGGACGATTTTCAGGCGCCTCGGCATGGCCATGTCGGGGGCAGTACTCCATCACCACAGGGTCACGATGGGAGTCCGGTCGGACTTGCAGGTTTGGCTGGTGTTCTTGGAAGACTTCAACGGTGTGTCCCTGGATTTTGCAAAGGACAAGATGGTCTGGCAAGTACAGCTTTATTCTGATGCGGCGGGTGCAGCAGGTTTCGGAGTTTTCTGGGACGGGAGTTGGTGTGCGGAACAGTGGCCGGCTCATTGGCTGCGGCAGGGCAGGAGTATCGCTTTTCTTGAGTTTTTCCCCTTGTTGGTGACGTTGCTGGTGTGGGGGCCTGAGTTTCAGAACAGGTCTATTTTGTTCCACGTTGACAACATGACAGTGGTGGACCTTGTGAACAATCAAAAAGCGAAGGACCTGCGAGTGTTGCGCTTGCTGCGAAGTTTCATGCTGCTGTGCTTGCCTTTTAATGTGCTGTTCTGCGCGCAACATGTGCCTGGGGCGAGTAATGAAATTGCGGATGCGTTATCTCGTTCGCAGTGGCAGCATTTCAGGAGGCTGGCGCCTGGAGCAGATGCTTGCAAGACCAAGGTGCCAGAGGGTATCTGGGCCTGGGGGGAGTGAGAGTAGTGGCTTTGGTGGAAAAATCTATAGCGGAATCCACGAGACGCTCGTACAGGTTGGCATGGTCTGAGTTTGGCGCCTTTTTGGGATGGAGCAGGGATGAGTGGAAAATGCCCAAGAGTGCCTGTAAACAGGGGGTGGTGCGTTTTGTGCTGGAGTGCATGGACAGGGAACTGTCGCAGACTACGATAGTGGGCAAGCTGGCAGGCATCACTTTTTACAGCATGGTTTACTTGGGTTTTGATCCGGCCAGGGCGGATCTGTTGAGTCGGATGTTGAAAGGTTGGGGACGCGTGAGAGCGGACGGGGGAGGGGGGGAGTTGCATCGTGAGGCAATCACGTTCGAACTGTTGGTGGTTTTGCTGGGGGAGCTACCGCATTGTTGTCATGATGGTGGTGAGGTGGCGTTGTTCCGTCTGTGCATGGTTTGGATGTTCTTTGGAGCGTTTCGAGTGTCTGAATTGTTGGGAGTGAGTGGGGCCCCGGGACGATTGTTTGAGGATGTGCGGGTGGATGGGGCCTGTTTGGGTATATGGTTGGGCCGGTCGAAGACGGACCAAGCTGGTCGGGGCAAGTGGGTGTGGCTGAAGGAGAGTGGATGTGCGGATGTGTGCCCAGTGCGTGAACGGATGGGGTTTGGTGGCCGGGTGCAAAGGTCGGTGGGGGAGATTTTCCTGCATGCTTCTCAGAGGCGTTTGACGGCCTTTCAGTTGTTGGCGGTGTTGCGCATGGCCTTGCGGAGGGTTGGCAGGGACCCGTTGCGCTTTGGCACGCACTCATTTCGGATTGGGGCGGCTACGGCGGCAGCAGGTTTGGGATGGTCATGGGAGAAGATTCGAAGGATTGGGCGGTGGAGGTCTCGCTGTTGTGAACGCTATGTGCGCAAAGGTGTGGGAGACAGCGTGGGGTGTAGGCGGGGCTGCTGCGGTTGTTTGGCAGAATTTTGTATTGTTGGGTATTAATCTCTTTCTCTTCGTAGGTTGCGTTCGGGGGCCGGGGACCAAGACGGTTACCTGGATTGTTGGACACTCCTTTGTGCATTGGGCCCCGAAGTATGTGGACAGACAGGTCTACGGTCGTAGCCTGGGCCTGCGGAGCAGTCATCATAAGGTCCATTGGTGGGGTAAGAGATGGATGCGATGGTGCGAGTTGTTGCCGTGGCTGTCGAAGAAGGTGTCTCAGCTGGGCTGCCCGGACATGATTGTTATCCACCTGGGGGAAAATGACTTAGTAAAGCAGTCGGGAGTGTCTTTGTTACATCTGATGCAGTGGGACTTGGAGACAATGAGGAGCAATCTGGCTGGTGCCTGCATTGTTTGGACTGCGTTCAGACCTCGAAGGATCTGGAGGGGGGCACTTAAGCCTGCAGCCATCGAAAGGGCAAGGCGGAAATTAAATAGGGCTATGAGACTCTTTTGTGCTGACCATGGGATCAAAGTGCTTGCTCATGTAGGTATTCGGCTGGAGGAGCCCCTTCTCTTTCGGGACGACGGAGTGCACCTTTCGTACCTGGGAAACGATTATTATCTAATGGAAATGCGGGATACCATCAGCCTGTTGTGGAATGAGTCTATCTGGTGTAGGCGAGATTGAGTACGAAAGGTGCACGTTTGGTGGGGCAGGTAACCGCCCTCTGGGGGTTACCTGGGTGGCAGGACTTGGGAGGGGTGGGGAGTCCATGACGGGCAGAATCACCCTTACCGGGGAGGGGGTTACAGGTGCAGGATGGGAGGTGTGGTAGACGGGAGTGCGATGGATGGAGATGCTGGAGGAGTATGAAAGTGAATGGTATACGTGAAGAGGTCGTGGTGTGAATTGGGACTGAGCATTGCAGTATGTGAATGGATGATGTTTGGAAGTCATGATGTTGGGGGGATTGTTAAATGTAATGGAGGTTATGTTGAATTTGGTTGTCATACCTGTCCTAATAAATGGCCTTTTACGCTAAGCTAATAGCGTGGAGTGGTTATTGCGCCATGCAGTGTGAAACACATTCACATATGTATTGTTTCGCACTGCCTGCTTCGGGCCTCTTCGAACACTGAAAGCAGTCATTTCATTGATTCACTGGGTCTCCTGGTGCGCCGCTCACTCTGAAAAGAAACGTTTTCATGCTGCCCTTTAGTTATGTATTCTGCTCCTCGATGGGAGAGCGCGCTGGCACAGAGTGTCTGGGCGCTGTAAGAAGCAAGGTTGCGTATGCGCACACACGCGCAGCCTTGAGGGAACGCACAGCCGATGGGGGCGGAAGGTTGGGTGGGAGGGCGGGAGGCGGCCGAACCCCCCTGCCCCCCCACCTTCCTCGCTCTCCCCAGTGTTGTGCGCTCTTGGGAGCCATCAGGATTGTGGCCACTATGTCCTACTCTGTGCCCGGGGCTTGCCTTGTGGGGTGGTGGGAGGCCCCCCATCGGCTGTGCGTTCCGGGCAGCAGGAGGGCCCCGGGCCCCCCCAATGGACAGGTTCCACCGGTCTCCCTCTCCTCCAGACCTGGCTTTCCTCATCCTCGATACTGGACGTGCCGAGCCAGGCAGCCTACGGATCCAGATGGCGAGCCTCGCTTAGGCGTGCCACTGCCAGCTGAGCCCGGGAGGGCTTGTCTCCGGCATCCCTGACCTGGCTCACGTAGAGGCGAGGTGCCCCTTCATCCTCCTTCGACCGCCACTTCGGACAGCGGTACGGGGTTTGACCGCAACCTCCCTTTTGAGAAGGGCCTCACACCCAGGACAGCCTGTAATTCCAGGGGTGCCCTTCCAGTGATGGGCTGCGGCGGTAAGTTATCGCACTGCCTCAGTGGTGATGTTCTATGCGAGGTGGTGGCTGTTCGGGCGAGGGCAGAGATCGGCTGCGTGGTTCAGGCAGCAGGTTCAGGCAGCGGGGGCTCCAGGGGGTGGGCCACATCTCCTTCCTTCAGTGGCTGAGGACGGTGAAGCTATGCACTATTGGCCTCTTAGCCTCAAGAAGACCTCGCCGTGCCCTGATCCGACGCAGGGACACGCTGTGCTGGACACCCGTACCCCCCCCCCCCGTTCAGGGACTCACTCCTTCCCATCCATGCTGTGAGGTTCCGCTGACAGGCAGCAACTGCAGAGACTGTAACTACCCCCTCCAGCTCTTCCAGCGGAGGCCTTCACTCACGTCTCATGGCCCTTGCTCCCAGGGGGTCACACAACTCCAGCCGGGGCGTATAACTGGCTCTGGTCTCCTCCGTCTGGCTCTTGAAGTTCGTGCGGAGCACGATTTGTCCACCAAACATGGGAAGAGACAAGGCCTCCAAAACCGCAACCACCCCCATGCAAACGAAGATGAATAGCTTCACTACTTCCAAGCAGGATCCCCCTGGGCAGGCGGATGGGGCCGCCCCCCTTCCGGGAAAGGACCTAGCAACCATCCTGCAAGCTATCAGCGCCATCCAGGCCTCGGTGGAGGGGTAGATCGGGGAGGTCAAGGTGGACGTATCCCTCCTCCGGCAGGACCTCCGTAACGCCACGGCCCAAATAACAGAGGCTGAGTCCCGAAGCTCAACGGCAGAAGATTATATCCTCCAACTGAATTAGCGGGTGGCCACCCTCACATCCCACACCAAGGAATTCCACCGGCGTGCAGAAGACGCTGGAAACCGGGCGCGCTGCAACAACCTCCGCCTCGTGGGGTTTCCCCGAAGGGGTCGAGTCGTCCCAGGCAGCCCCCTTTGTAGAGACTTGGTTCAAGGCCTGGAATGCCCAAAGACTCCCTCTCCACATTGTTCGTGGTGGAGAGAGCGCACCGGTCCCTCGCACCAAAACCACCAATCGAAGCCCCGCCTCGCGCTATTATAATGAAAATCCCTAATTTCAATAATAGGGCCACTATCCTGTGCGAGGGGCGCTCTCAGGGTCCCCTCAAATTCTAGAATCACAACATCATCATGGTGTTCCCTGACTACACCAAGGAGGTACAAGACCAACGCCGCTCCTACACGAAGGTTAAAAAGAAATTGCGATCCTTGGGACTCCACTAACAGCTCCAATTCCCAGCATGCCTACGGGTGGTTTCCCAGGGTACTATACAGTTTTTTTGACTCGCCCCAGGTGGCCTGGACCTGGTTGACAGAAGACCAGCCTCTCCGACTCCAGCGTAGCCAGTCTTCCCAGGCCCCGGGCTCTCAATCTACATGGCCGTGGTCACCTGGGTGCCAATGCAGGCGTCACACGGAGCCTCACAGGAGGCGCCGGTCCCAGACGGCATCACAAAGATCAACGAGCCTGGCTGCCCAGAGACTCAGAGACTCATCAAGCCCATGGGACTCTTCTCGCCTCAGGCACCAATCATGCGGCGGTTCACCTGCGGCCCACCAGTTGTTTGCACAGCGTCTCTCCCCCGGGGAGGACTCGGACCTTTCCTGCAACCCAGCTCTCTGAGGACCTTTTGAGAGCTATCAGTGGTGTAAACTCTCTAAGGGCGCGTTCCGGCCCCACAGGGCTCGGAGCCGTGGCACAAATCTTTTTGTTCTCATTTTCAGTCTTTCTGCCGAAACACTGCATATCCGTCTATAAGAGGGGGTCCTCCATGCCTCTCAACCTGAGCATTTTAGTTTGGTTCTTGTTCTACTAGGGGGGCCGATAGATGCTTCTGTTTCTGAAGTGTAGGGTGGGGGGAGGGGGGGTGTGAGGGGTTGGGATTGTTCCTTTTTCCCAATGGTTGTTGTTTCTTATTGCTTTGTTGTACATTCACTCACGAGACACTTCATACATGTGGCGCATCATGGACACCCGGCCACATAGGCATGAGATCGCTCACATATTCGCGACTCTCCCTGATGTCATGTTCTACCACTATGACCAGCTACCCCCATGACTGACATGTCCATCCCAGGGGCCTCCCTTCATGTTCTGTCCTGGAACGTTAAAGGCCTCCTGAATCGACTAAAACATATGGCTGTATTACGCTATGTACATCCCTCGGGGTTCCTGCTTCAGGAGACGCACCTGATGGGCAACCACTGACCCTTCTTAGCACGCTACAGATGTGACAAGGTATGGCACTTAGGCTTTGCCCGGGGGTCCCGCAGGGTGGCTGTCCTGGTAAAGCGCACCCTTCCCTATGTGCTTGCATTGGCCAGCTATGATCCACAGGGAATGTTGGTGGCCCTTTGTGGCTCACTGAATGGTAACCCTCTCAACCTGGTGTCCATGTACTCACCCCCTTCGATGCTCATGACGACCTCGAAGCACTCCTCCAATAGGGCAAACAAGAAGGAAGCCAGAACGCATCCTTGTCTGACTCCCTTTTCAATTTTAAATACACTGGTACATTCGCGTGAACTCCCACATCGAATCATAGCGGTTGTGTCCCTATAGAGCTGTCTTATAAAATTAATGATGGCATCATCTACTCCCATGTCCTGTAGAAGTAACCAGAGTTTATTGTATGCCACGCAATCAAAGACCTTTGAAAGGTCCATAAAAGCCATATATATTTGTTTGGCCTTTTTCACCGTAGTATACTTTTCTAAAATCATTGTTAAGTTAAGACATTGGTCTACGGTGCCCTGCCCCTGCCTGAACCAATATTGCACATCTGAGTGGATTTTTGTATCCTCTGCCCAAACTTCCAATTTGTTTAGCAAAAGCCTGCCCAATAGTTTAGTCGGACTATCGATCAGAGAAATAGGCCGATAGTTTGCAGGCAAGGAGGCATTTCCTTTTTTAAATATCGGGATTATGACCGAAGTTTTCCAGGAAGGGGGTGGGGGGCAATTTTAGCTATAGCGTTGAAGACCACAGTTTAAAGGGGGGATTAAAAAGTGACGTCTGTGAGTAAAAATGTCCACAGGGAACCCATCCGGCCTGGACGCTTTCCTCAATGGTGATTATAGCAAGGCAAGTTCAACTTCCTCCAGATCAAAAGAAAGGTGGGCGGATGCCTGGGTAACGGTACTTTCATCTGCACTAGGAGCAGCCTCCATTTCTTTTTTAGAAGATTTCCTGAAAATACTTTACTCACCGATCTGTACTTCTAGAGAGGGTCCGCCGCTATCCTTCAAAAAAGGTGCAAAAAACCCTCCAAAAGGCAGTTCTATCTCGAAGGGCTGTGGCTTGCTTTAGATTATCCCATGCTTCCAGTTTGAGTTGCCTCAGTCTGCCTTCTCTAGCTTGTTTATGGATTTTCCTCAATTCACAAACCTGCACTTTATCTCTGGGTATGGGTTTAAGGGCCTTGCGCAATTTTGCAAAAGCCAGAGAATAATTTTGATCAAACTACCTATATACAGTGCTATCTCTAATATGTGACGGAAGAGTTATCTGTAGTTTTAAAAAATGTAATAAATTGCCAAAGGCATTAAAAACCTTTGCTAGATTTCCAGAAGGATCCAGGCAGGTTGTGATATCCTTCTGGTTTGCCAAAATAAAACTATTAAAAAGAGTGACCGCATCAACCTTGTCCGACTTTAAAGTAAAGCCATTTCTACTGGCAAAGACTGGTTTTGGTACAATGGTACTGTTGTGTTCTTTAGTGTCCCACTAGGACACTGCACACAAAAGCATGGCATGATCACTATGTTCATTAGAAAGTGTCTGGAAATTAACTGGTCTTATACTTGGGGTATAGGGAAAAAATAATATAATCAATGGTGGATGAATAATCTGCTCTATAGAAAGTAGGGGAAAATGTCCCCATTGTAAGTATGATGCATGAAGTACTTTAAGGTGCCACTTCATTAAAATACTGTTTAAAATATTCCCCTGCGTGCCATGATAAAAGTGGGGAATGCAGCAGCGGATCATAATTCCGCAGGGTGGGGGAGGGCAAGGAGGAATGATCCCTGATCTCCCAGATAGGGAAGGGGGCGGGTGTGTATTCACAAAATCACGCGTGAACCAATGCTTCCTCACCAATCCATCGCTAATGACCCAGGTCAATCACAGAGGACGAGTCACCTCCCTCAGCACTCTATTGACATTGACCACGGGGTGAGGCCTAGCCATCTAAGCTCCACAAGCAAATGACTCACACCATGGGGCGTGGCACCCCCCCCCCCCACCCTTCGGGGCCACTAGGGGTCAGCTGAGTCTGCAACCAACCCGTAGTCAGAGATAGTCACCTCACCGGGCGACCTTGGGGCAGGATCGTCAACCTTTGCCTAGTCATTTACTCCCAGTAGATTCACCATGACAACTCTGATCTCCAAGTCCCTTTCCGTGTTATCGGCCAGTCTAACCTTCCAGAGTCTGCCCTCTTCCGCAACTGCCCACTCCAGGAAATCACTCCTCCACTTAACCCGCGTCAGGGCAATGTTCTAGCCCATTGGATGGTTCTGTGCAATCTGGCAAGCACCAGTTCCAGCTGGACAAATCCGTACTGCATCTTGCAACCCTTTTTGGCTCCACACCATGGAACATGGCACCACCCCACCCCACCCTTCGAGGCCACTAGGGGTCCTCTGAGTCTTCAACCAATGCGCAGTCAGAGACAGTCACCTCACCGAGCAAACTTGGGGCAGGATCGTCAACCTTTGCTTTGTCATTTCCTCCCAGAAGGTCCACCATGACAACTCCGATCTCCAAGTCCCTTTCCGTGTTATCGTCCAGTCTAACCTTCCAGAGTCTGCCCTCTTCTGCTACTGCCCACTCCAGGAAATCACTCCTCCACTCAACCTGCGTCAGGGGACTGGGCTAGCCCAGTGGATGGCACTGTGCAATCTGGCCAGCACCAGTTCCAGCTGGACAAATCCGTACTGCATCTTGCAACCCTTCTTAGAGGAAGGCAACAGTCCTAAAAGACAGTGTTGTAGTTTTAAATCTGCATTTGTTGCTGTCACTCTCCGCACCTCCCACAGTACCTTCTCCCAAAAGGGCTGCACCACCCTGCAGATCCATGCAACTCATCAGAGCGCATTGGATAAACCCTCTTCGGCCCGGCTTGCTTGAATCCTGATGGTGCAGTGAGCAAGGGACTCACATCTGAGCATACCCTTCCACACTTGTGGTGGCCAAAACGATTCAAAAAGGGGGGGTGGTGATGGACAGAGTATCTGAATTAAGCAGAACACTCCTACCCAGTCAAAAGATCAGGGCTTGAGCCATCACCGTTTTTTAGCTCACTGCACCATCCCAGTTCAGAACCTGGCTACATGCAAATTAGTCTGTCCCTGGCCCAGTGCATCATGGGAACAGAGCAGACCAAACTACCAAGCCAATTCTTTACTGGAAAGGAAACAAGCTTCCGGGGACCGGTTTCTGGCATTACAGCCGTCTTCGGCCCGGCTTGCTTGAATCCTGATGGTGCAGTGAGCAAGGGACTCACATCTGAGCATACCCTTCCACACTTGTGGTGGCCAAAACAATTAAAAAAGGGATGGTGGTGATGGACAGAGTATCTGAATTAAGCAGAACACTCCTACCCAGTCAAAAGATCAGGGCTTGAGCCATCACCGTTTTTTAGCTCACTGCACCATCCCAGTTCAGAACCTGGCTACATGCAAATTAGTCTGTCCCTGGCCCAGTGCATCATGGGAACAGGGCAGACCAAACTACCAAGCCAATTCTTTACTGGAAAGGAAACAAGCTTCCGGGGACCAGTTTCTGGCATTACAGCCGTCTTCGCCCGGCTTGCTTGAATCCTGATGGTGCAGTGAGCAAGGGACTCACATCTGAGCATACCCTTCCACACTTGTGGTGGCCAAAACGATTCAAAAGGGGGGGTGGTGATGGACAGAGTATCTGAATTAAGCAGAACACTCCTACCCAGTCAAAAGATCAGGGCTTGAGCCATCACTGTTTTTTAGCTCACTGCACCATCCCAGTTCAGAACCTGGCTACATGCAAATTAGTCTGTCCCTGGCCCAGTGCATCATGGGAACAGGGCAGACCAAACTACCAAGCCAATTCTTTACAGGAAAGGAAACAAGCTTCCGGGGACCGGTTTCTGGCATTACAGCCGTCTTCGGCCCGGCTTGCTTGAATCCTGATGGTGCAGTGAGCAAGGGACTCACATCTGAGCATACCCTTCCACACTTGTGGTGGCCAAAACGATTCAAAAAGGGGGGGTGGTGATGGACAGAGTATCTGAATTAAGCAGAACACTCCTACCCAGTCAAAAGATCAGGGCTTGAGCCATCACCGTTTTTTAGCTCACTGCACCATCCCAGTTCAGAACCTGGCTACATGCAAATTAGTCTGTCCCTGGCCCAGTGCATCATGGGAACAGGGCAGACCAAACTACCAAGCCAATTCTTTACTGGAAAGGAAACAAGCTTCCGGGGACCAGTTTCTGGCATTACAGCCGTCTTCGGCCCGGCTTGCTTGAATCCTGATGGTGCAGTGAGCAAGGGACTCACATCTGAGCATACCCTTCCACACTTGTGGTGGCCAAAACGATTCAAAAAGGGGGGGTGGTGATGGACAGAGTATCTTTTGGTCTGCCCTGTTCCCATGATGCACTGGGCCAGGGACAGACTAATTTGCATGTAGCCAGGTTCTGAACTGGGATGGTGCAGTGAGCTAAAAAACGGTGATGGCTCAAGCCCTGATCTTTTGACTGGGTAGGAGTGTTCTGCTTAATTCCGATACTCTGTCCATCACCACCCCCCCTTTTTGAATCGTTTTGGCCACCACAAGTGTGGAAGGGTATGCTCAGATGTGAGTCCCTTGCTCACTGCACCATCAGGATTCAAGCAAGCCGGGCCGAAGACGGCTGTAATGCCAAAACCGGTCCCCGGAAGCTTGTTTCCTTTCCAGTAAAGAATTGGCTTGGTAGTTTGGTCTGCCCTGTTCCCATGATGCACTGGGCCAGGGACAGACTAATTTGCATGTAGCCAGGTTCTGAACTGGGATGGTGCAGTGAGCTAAAAAACGGTGATGGCTCAAGCCCTGATCTTTTGACTGGGTAGGAGTGTTCTGCTTAATTCAGATACTCTGTCCATCACCACCCCCCTTTTTGAATAGTGTATAGCAAACAACTGCTAAATCTTGAGGAATCAAAAATGTTTATATTGCATTTGAAGCATGCCAATATTACTCACAACACATAAAAGATGTATATAGTTCATATGTAATTGCTGTAGCTCTTTAACCATGTGCAACAATTTCTCAACAAAATACTGTAGCAAGAACAATATGAAACCATATAGAAACATGGACGCTAAACAAACCATGCATAATATTTCAAAAGTGGTCCTGGACAGACCAAATAATTCACCTGTTGTTGACAACTGAGTAATATTCAGCAATATAAATAAGTTCATTACATGTGAAGTGTAATTTATAATAGAACATTCTAAATCCTAGAGTACGGTTGGATGAAGACAAACAATACCCTTATATTTGTGCGCGGTACTTCAGAATAGTGTCAATTAGCTTGTACTTGTTAAGAGAAATATTTGCCCAGAACAGTTGAAAAGCAAATTTACCCAAAACTGAGTCTTTCATCTTTTCAAAAAGTACAAAACCACGTACTTCAATTAGTTTATCAGCCAAAAATTAATATAGTTAAGATGCTACGTGATTTGTCATGAACAACAAACATTTTCTTTACAAGGGCAGTAATATTAACAATATTCAGTGTGTCCAATGTGATGCAAATTATTGAAATAAACTCATCTTAAAAAAATTGTGAAATTAATTCTCAGTATTATGGACGCACTCAGATGTCCTTAGGTGACAAATCGATTTTGCCTTACTCCTTCATAGGGCTAGCTCTCTGTACTCATTTCCTATGTCACCCTATATGTTCTGTACCGTGGTATCAGTAGTTATTACAGTGCTTATGGTGTTCTACATAGTGAAGTGCCATTGGATATTTTGGACACCTAGTTATTGCTCTTGCATGTTGTTGAATCCTGGTTAGCTGTCTTGGCTACTTTGATACCTGTTGGAGAGCTGGCTAACAAGGGAGTGAGCAGCTCACTGATGACAGAGGCCTATGTAATGGGGAAGAGGTCGATTGAAGAAATAAACTAACCATTTTGCAGGAGACCCCAGGAGAGAAAGAAACTAGCACGTCACACTTTAATTGCAGAGGATCCTGGAACGGTTCTGTGAACCTCAAAACTTATTTACTGTTTCAATGGCTTCTAATTGCTTTTGACTGCATAGTTTTACTGTTCAAACTGGGGTCAGTCACTGACTGTGACTTCCACTCTCGGCAAGAATTTAATTTGCCTCGGGCAGGCGCCATAATTACAGGCATAGCGCTGGCGAGCTGGTTCGAGCAGCAGGCAGCGCTGCGAGGCCAGCGCACGAGTCCTACAAACCACGAGCCTGCTGCCTTTTTCACAAACTTCCCGCTCTGTCAGCAGGACCGGAGGTGACGTCCCCAGTGGCGCCGCGGGCAGATTGGCGTATTACATCCTGACTCAGAGCCACGCGGTGCCACGGGCATCATGGCAAGATACATTGTAGCAGCACAGTCACCCTACTAACAGCCCATAGTTTAACTGTAATCACCACACGCCTGTGGGAACAGCTCACGCAGGCCACGGACGGCGCTCCTACCTGCCTCACACGTTCTAACAGTTTTAGACAGGCTTCAGCTACTATGTTGCATGCATCATATGCGTGACAATGCATTTCAGTGCGGTGATGCGGAGCACCACACTGAAATGCGTTAGTGTCACTCGTGATGCTTGGCAGGCCTGTCAAAGGTGCAAAAAAAATTCACATTTGTTCTCAGTCCAGTCTTTACAAAGAGATCCGGGTAATGTAATCTTTGTTCCGATATTACTAGAAGTATAATTCGAAATGGCATCAACTCATTTAGCCCAAATTTGATCAATCAAATCATAAATTAAATCCACAGCTTTGATCAATGACTAAAGCTCCGTCCTTTTACTGAGTAGCTCCGCCTGTCATGCTCACATTGCGCCGTGCTCGTGCCCGCCCCTCACGCATCAGCTCGACAGACGTCCACCATTTCTACGGAGTAGGAACAGCATTAGGAGGCGAGTGGAGCAGACGAGGTGCCTTCCTCCTGTCGTCCAGCTGAAGAAGCGCCACCAAGTGCAGCTGACGTTTAATTTCCAATCAATGCAAGATGTCTAACAGCTTACCTGGCTGTAGTAATTTGCCCGCTGTTGTAAACAGTGCGCAGCAGCCCCTGGGCAAGGAGGATGCCCATGAACATGAGATGCTGATTCTATTATGTGAAATGGATCTTGTCAAGTTGCTACCGCAGAGTATCATGCAGGATCTAAATCTATTTAAGGTGTATTCTGAGCCCAAGGAGGCATTGTTTTGGGCCTTTCAATGCCTTACCCATCACCATGGATCCAAGATTAACACGCACCAGGGTCTTATTCTCGGAGCTTTCATTCTAATAAAGAAAACTGCCTCAATGCTGGCTCATTCTAGTGTTGCTAATTTACTGAAGTGTACCCTGACTACTACTTTCAGCATCCCCAATGGCGGGAGAGACAGCAGTCCTTTTCAACGCAGCGGGCGGGTCCATAAAAGTAGCTGCGAAGCACCCTAGCGTGGGATATTTTACATTGTTGCTAGCGCTACTGAAGGGGGCCGACTACTACTCCCAGCATCCCCAGTGGAGTGGGAGACAGCTGCCTTGTTCCATGCGCCTGGCCGGTGCATTAAAGGATTTGTAAAGTCCTGCAGCATGGGACATCGGACAAGATGGTAAATAACCAGACCCATTGAGAGCACAAGGCCGCTTTATTTGGACCGGTATTCAGATCAACATTTTACAGCATTTAATTCATAGCCTCACTAACACAATGGTATATCCTAAATCCCCCCACCCATAATCCTTCCCAACAATAAAAACCCTGAACCATTATTCAAATATACCAACCTCACCATCCCCTTTCTTTCATCCACTGACCTTCCCACATACCTCAGCCATCGCTCCAGTGTGTTCCCTCTGCCCGCACCTACTCTGTAATGGCTCCAACCCTGCAATGGCCCCAACCCTTTGGGCCTGTCGCAAGCTCCTCAATTTCTGCCACCTGTCCAGGTGACATTTAAAAAATCATTACAGTAGCACCTCCCGAGCAGCTCCTGGATAAATAATTACATTTCTAAATAATGACGGGAGGGAGAGTGGGCAACTAAAAATGATTAGCCTACTTCAGGATCACAGCGTTGAATGACGCAATTGCCTCTTCCCGATTAGAACACTGACTAAGCCCCGGCCTGCATATCTTGGCCTAAGGCTAACCGCCAGTACGGAATCCACTACCGCCCCGAAGCTGCTTGGGGTATACATCCTGCGGATGCTACCCTCTCCAGCCCTCATCGGGCGAGATGGTAAATAACCAGACCCATTGAGGGCAAAAGGCCACTTTATTGGGACAGGGATGCAGATCAACATTTTACAGCATATAACTCATAGCCTCACTAATACAATGGTATATCTTAAACCCCCTTAATCCTTCCCAACAATAAAAAGCCCAAGCCATCGCTCCTGTGTGTTTCCTCTTCCCGCACCTACTCTGCAATGCCCCCAACCCTTTAGGCCTGTCTCAAGCTCCTCAATTATTGCCACCAGGAAAAAACCCTGACAAGGTGTTTTTCCTGATACCCCCTCCTTCCAAACCCTCCATCCCATATCACATGAGCAGGAACCTTCAGGCCCTTCCGACTTTAATAAAAATGGGGAACAATTTTTTTGGGAAGCAATACCATAATCTGTCGCCCAAACAGCTAGCTCCGAATGCCATCGGTGCTATACAAAAATTGACTGTCGCCAGAACAGCGTAAAACTTATTAACACCACCTCTGCATAGCTAAGGTTAATGCTAATTTCTCCCTAATGTTGAGTAAATAAAGCTCATAACTCACAAATGAACTCCACCCTGTCTAAAAAAAATTTTTTTTAAATTATGTCGGTATGTTCTAACCATCCTACACTATTTATATTACAAAAACAATGCGTTTCCCTATTAACTTTGCGTCTAGCCCTCTCAATTGCATTGACATTTTTCACACCAAGCCAGACTCTCCTGGAGACTAAAGCAGTCAGTATTATTTTCGTCCCTGCGCATGATTTAACCACAGATTTTAAATCCTTCTTCATTTCTTTTATCAAGCCCAAACTAGATAGTTTAACTGAGTCATTTTCACACAAATAAACCAGCAACACATCCAGGCAATTCTTACCCAGAACCAGATTAGATAATCATGGTAAAAGTTGTCCCCATTTCCTATTCCCCCCTTTTCCCCACAATTCTATCTTGATTTTGTCACTGTGAAAACCCAGATTTTTTCCAAAGGGCCTCTTTTCTGTTTCTTTCACTGCCCACTTAATAAAAGAGTGTCCAATTATCCATATCGAAAAGAATGCCGCTGCCGGACCCACCACATAACCTGGAAAAGAAATGGGTATTAGGAACCAACTTGGATTAGCATTATCAATATTTCTGATGTTTCTCAAACAGCAATCTGAGGACTAACGACTTCGTTTTTTTAACATCAGCATTGGAAGAACCTAGTCTCGCTACTTCAAATGTAACCAATTCTGAAGGAATGAGTACCAAAACTAAAAGGATTTTCCCCCATGTTACGAAGAACCTTCCTCCTCACTGCCTGCATCTGTGAGGCTACCAGCTGCGTGCCATTTTGATGTGTGAATACTAGTCCTGACACTGCTCCCCCAGTTGCCCGGACATTTTGCCAAGCAGCTACTGGACATATTATGCCGATCATTTTTGAAAGGGTGATTCTTGTGCCTTTTCCTGTTTGATCTGTTTTTGAGCGTTCTAAGAATATTTGAATATTTTAGTATGTAGCTGTGACATTTTCAACTTTTAGCCCATCTGACTTGCCTCTACCTAATAATTCTGATATCCTAAAGGCCCCAACAAATAGCCAACACATGCATAAAATAAACAGTAAATGCTCAAACTCTGAGTAACATAAACAGAAGAGTTTTAACCATGCGAAATGAAGATTTTTAGCGAAACAGGCTCCCTAATAAATTGACCTCTCTTCTTTTCTTTAGCCCAACCTTGTAACATGCACTTCCCCATCTCACCAGCTGAGGGCTCATAGCCCCAGAAAAATTTAGCCTAAAAGCTCACCCTGCAAATTTATCAGCAATCATTGTAAATTACACCTTTTATCTATGTTATTCATAATGAAATGAAGCACATCTTCTCTGCGCACCCATAATCCTTGTTCACTGTGATAACAGGATGCACCCAGCCTAAAAAATTCTTCCCAGGCTCTTCTATATGCCGATCTAGTATTCACAGCCAGAGATTTTTCAACTAATTCAGGATTCTTAGTACGCTAGCTCCCAAACTTCTTGTGGCACCTGTGTTTTCTGCATCTCTGTTCCGGGAGCCAAACCACGGAACCTCTGCCACTGCGAACAAGATAATATGTCTCCTTGTTATTATCCACGCCTGGGACATGTTTAGCTATAAAGACAATATTGTACATCAAGCATTCCAGCATAAACCATTGCAACAGCTTCAACAGATGTCTATCTCTGACTTTTTGTCCATTAATAAAATCCACAACTGTCTGTTTGTCAATGTTAAACGTGACAGTTTTGTTGGCTAGTTTTGACATGGTGGAATTTTTAAAAAAAAGGCAATGCTTCTCTTTTCAGTGATCCACTTTTTTGGCCACCGTTCGGCACAGCATCTGCCTTCCCAGAATAAGCCAAAGCCATTTGCACCAGCTGCATCTGAGTATATTAGCACCATCCAAACGAAATCCAACTCCAAGGACCACATGGTGACTCCATTGAACCTTTTTAAGAGCATTAACCATACCTCGAAATCCACACTTATTGTTGCAGAAATTTGAATCCTGTGATGTGGTAAAGTGGCACAGGATATTGCAAAACCTAGTAGTTTACAGAAAGTTCTTCCTGCCCTTCCCACTCGACAAGCGACGTTCAAATGCCTCAATAAGCATTGGATTTGCTACAATTTAGGTGACAATTTGGCATCTTCAAGTAAACCAACTACTTCTTGGACTTTCACAGCTGGCAACCTCGCTTCCATCTCGACTGTATCTAATTCAATGCCTAGGAAAACAGACATGTGGCTGGCCCTTCTGTTTTTTCAGGAGCCAGTGGTATACATCTAACTCATATGCCACACACTCAAATTGTTGGAGTGCTCTCTCACAATCTTGTGAACCCGCTGTGCCAATAAACAAAAAGTCATCCCAATAATGAGTGATAGTTTTGTGGCCTGTTCTAAAAGTAAAGCACCACTGAAGAAATGTACTTAATGTTTTAAACAGTTTGCAAGTAATGGCACAGCCCATTGGTAGTACTTTGTCTACATAGAATTGCTTTTCAAAATAAATGCCTAACAAAGAAAAATCCAACGGATGAACTAGTAGTAAACAAAAAGCTGATGTTATATCACATTTTGCTAGTTCAGCCTCTGGACCTACTTCTCTAATCAATGCCATGGGTATATCCACTGATGCAAACTGCACTACAGTATCATCCTTTGCTATAAAATCATTAAACTTGCTCCATGGGGCCATAACAGATGATGAATCATGTGAAACTCTCCTGCTGCCTTCTTAGGTATTACCCCTAAAGGTGAAATCATTAAGTCTGGAAAAGGCCTGTAATTAAAAGGACCTGCCATTTGTCCTTTTGTCATTTCTTTCTTCAGCTTCTGTCTCACAATATGAGGATATTCCTGTGTTGATTTTAAATTATCAGACAACCTGCATGCTCTAGGACCTTGATAACCAAGTTGAAACCATTCCTTAAAACCCCATTCCAATCTTTAGGGTGACATTTTAACCAATGATTTAATTCTTCAAGCTTAATTGGTGTAAAAGCCTTTGTAACCAGATTGAAATGATCCACATCTCCCCCTGCCTTGACCATTCCCTCCAAAATGTGTCTGGTCCCCAAAGCATTGTAGGATTGCATGTTTTCCCTCATATTTGGAACATTCGTGTTTGTATCTGAATGGGTTACGTGCACAATATCCCCTATTAAAATTCCAGCATGCACCAGAATTGGGATTTTGGCTTCTATTCCATAAACCCCTCCCCTTCTTGGGTGGGTCTGCATGAAAATGCTGATGGGGGACCGCTGGGCTGCTTGCTGTGTGCATGGTGGGTGGAGGTCTTTGTGGATACCTCCACTGAACCCACAATTTATTGTCCACTTTACCACACGGTGTCTCAGGAATCAGGACAATACGTGCCCTGAACTCCAAATTCCATGTGGGCCTTATTAATAGTGAAAATATATTTAAATAGAGACACTGCCCGGTCAGGGAACTTTTCACAATAGACACTAGCAAATATTAAGAATGCTGATTTACAGGAGTCAATTGTGGTAGGCACACTCGGTCTTTTGGATAATTCCCAAGCTTCTTCTCTAAACCCTTCTTTTGATTGTATCTCTCTATGCAGTAGCTTAAACACATCCACAAATTCACCCTTCCAAATGTTTTCTTTTGTTGTAATGCTCAAATGAACCCACAAAGGCACTGATAATCCCATGTAGGGCAAACGTTTTAGACTTCTCCCCATCCTCTTTTACTTTTTCATCTTTGTTCAAAATCAAATGATCAACCTCACCCGAAGCCCCTTTATTACTTTTTTCTTCTCTTGCAACATTTCCTTGGTGTTTCTTACCTGTAGACCCCATTTCATCATTACTCATGTTTTTATCTGCTAGCTTGGGCCCCAAACTTTTTTTACCTTTCCCTTTACAACACCCCCAATTACCCTGCCACTGGCTCTCACCTGTCCTCAGGTTGCTGGATGTCTATGGTGAACTCCATTTTCAATGGGCTTTCTATTGTATTCTCTTCGTAATCCGACATCTTTCCATTACATTTGCTCCGTTATCTTTTTCCTGCAACATATGACTTCGGGAATTTTCGTTAGTATGGCCTCCCGTTCTGCCCCTTCAGCTTTTTTGTGTTTACATGTTTCCCAACTTGGAATTTCCCCTCCTTCTAATTCGTCCATTTCCTCTTCGTAATCTAACTCACATTCCCATTGCTCCCCATCATCCATAAACATACCACTCACACCTGGACCTTCACCATCACCCACATCCCCATTATATTGTTTCCAATGCCTATCATTTGCACTTACTGGTGCAGTTGTCTTTTCCCGCCTTGTTGGGATGGTTGCACTAAACCTCCCCCTGTCGTCAGGCCGGTCCACCCAGGACCCAGCCAGCATTTTTTCACTGTCCTTATCATTGTTTGGCAGTATATTCTCTCTGTTCTGTAAGCTGCCAGAACGTGCAGATGCTGTGGTCCTGCATCCTGTTAATGACCTATCATACCTCGGACATCACCATGTTATATGATAACGGCCATTCAGAACGTCTTAGTTTTGATTTGATAGATACACTCACATTTGGAAACAGAGTATCTTCAAAAATATATACACAAAATGTTGGAGAAAGGATTTATTAGAAACTCCACCTCTCCCATGTCCTCTCTATTTTTATTCCCAAATTGGAAAGGGTATAGCGTATCTGTCTGGACTATCGCGCTCTTAAAAAAGTAACAGTTGAAAACAAATATCCTCTTCCGCTTATCTTGGCTCTGTTGGATCAAGTGAGAGGGGCCAAAGTGTTTACCAAGCTGGACCTCAGAGGTGCCTATCACTAGATTGGAGTTTGTGTGGGAGATGAGTGGAAGACATCATTCCGTAGCAAATTTGGCCTCTACGAATACTGTGTGATGCCTTTTGTGCTTTGTAATGCTCCATCTGCATTTCAGTTATTTGTTACTAAGATCCTACGTGAATACCTAGACGTTTTTGTTATCGTTTACATAGACAATATACTGATTTATTCCCAGTCTGAAAGAGAACATGTAGTGCTTCTACAACGACTCAGAGAATCCGCTATTTGCTAAGTTGGACAAATGCACGTTCCATGAATCCCAAGTAGAATTCAATTCTTAGGATTCGTACACTACCAGGAGGGATTCCATGTGGACCCAAAGAAAACAGATGCCTGGGTGAATTGGCCTATCCCCAGCTCTGTTAGAGAAGCACAGTCCTTGATTGGCTTTGCTAACTTCTACACAAGGTTCATTGACCATTTCTCAGACATAATTACTCCCATCACCAAGTTGTTACATAAGGGTAGTGCGTTTCAGTGGTCCAGTGCAGCCGAATAAGCTTTTTTAGACCTCAAAGAACGATTTACTTCAGCCCCAGGGATAAAGCATGCAGATAACACACAGGCTTATTTCTTAGAAGCAGATGCCACTCAATATGCCGTGGGAGGGGTATTATCACAAAGGGATAAGACTGGATGTCTGCATCCTATAGTATACTTCTTGAAAACGCCTCTCCCCGCAGAACAGAACAACTCCATTGGGGAACGTGAGTTATTAGCTATAAAACTGGCCTTTCAGGAATTGAGGCATTATTTATTGGGCTCCCCACACACCATCACCATCTATTCTGATCACAGAAACATACAATTCTTTAGAGCAGCTAGAGCACTCACACCGAGACTGATGAGGTGGGTTTTATTTTTCAGTGAATACGATTTTATCACATATCGTCCTGGTGCTCAACAAGGCAAAGCAGATGCATTGTCTAGACTAGGTAAAGAACATAAGGTTGGCTCTGTCACTGTTCTCCCCATCCTACCCGCTCAGAAAATCATTGGAGTGGGGGACAGAGAAGTACAAAACTCCGCTGATTTCTTGGAACAATTAACATCTGTTTACTCCGATATCCCAACACTAGAATGGTTAAATAACCCCGGAAACAGTATAGACAAAGGTTTATTTAACCACAAGCATACATTGTTAGTCCCAACAACAGAGTTACAACAAGTTAGGCAATGGTGTCATAAAAGTCCCTTGGCAGGAAACCCAGGAGGTGAGAAAACCTTACAGACTTGTCAAACATGGTTCTGGTGGGAAAAGATGACCAAAGACGTACATGAGTTTGTGAAGACCTGTTCCGTTTTTGCTAGACAAAAGGCATCTCATTGTGTCCCTGCTGGCTTATTACAAGCCCTATCAATTCCTCAGATACCATGGCACTCAGTCAGAATGGACTTTATGACCCATCTGCCTTCAGCACAAGGTAACACTACCATTTTTGACCAAATGAGTGCTTTCTCTTGAATCAGAAAAAGTCCTGAACAGATAAGCTTAATATTCACTTTACGAAGTCTCAAAATATATGATGCTGAAAATACGAAACAACCAAACATATTCACTTATTGTCACCCGAATCTACTTCATCACATTCTTTCCACACCATATTACCTCTTTTCTCCAAAATTAAAGTTTTTGCTAAGGATTCAACTTTTACTCTGACTCCATCTAAAAACACAAAGGAGAAGGTAGGAGTAATTGATTTCCATCCACTAATAACCTATCAATAACTCAAGATACAACAGAAGGAGAACTCCCGTTTACCAGGGACCTCATTCCCAGGGAATCCATTCATGGGAGTCCGTGACCTTCTTTCATTTAATTGCCACATTCCTGTGAACCGACATAGAGAACTATTGGCACCCGGAACAACCATATTCTTTTTATCACCAACCATTACATTTTTACCTAATGTAGCAAAACGGCAATCTTGTAAACAGTAACCTAAACACATGTCGAGTTCCGGCTCATCCTATGATTGAACGGTATCTACAAACCAAAACTCACTTCCCGAATTGTCTACTCTTGGTCCTTACCTCATTTATCTCACATTAGTTGAATCAATCAGGCATCCTCTATGAAGCAATGGCTTTGAGGCGATGTCTCGGGCGGGAAAGCATCGGATTTTAGTTCCATTGCTCGAATTAAAGTATTTCCGGGTCTGTTCATATTCGTCCTCTGGTCAAAGTTTTTTTTTTTTATATAGGTCGCGCTTTTACTATGGACTAAAGTTTCTTATATGCATGCACAAACAAATCTATCGGCATGAAACAGAATATAAAATAAAATAATTACAACCCAATCGTATGTGCCCACTGGTTTCTGGGGGTATGTAGTTTTGGTTGGTTCTTTGGAAATGCTATAAAGCTGTATGTTGTTGACTATTTTTTTCATAGGTGGTACTGTCATTTAGGACTAAAGATTTTTACCAATCTACGCAAAACCCATCTCAACGCTAAAAGGAATTTAATATAAAATAAATGCAACCTTATGGTGTGTGCCCGCAGGTTTCTGGGAAATGTAGTTCCGGTTGGTTGTTCGAAAATACAATGAAGCTGCATGTATTCCAAATTGACAAGTTGTCAGGTTTGTTCACACTTTCTAAAAGTGACATTTCTAAAATAGTAATAAAAAACCCACCTACACCAGTAAGCAGGATTTTTCACTACCATTGTAAACATACCAAACATGGCAACGCTACTCCTTTCAGATCGGGAATTACCACTTAACCACATCTAAGGGGATTTCCAATGTTAGCCTATGGAAGGAGCAGGCCTCACAGTAATGAGGAACAAAATAGCCTGTATGTCTCTACCAGGACATGCCACACAATAAAGGCACATATCCTGCCTTTTCCCTAAACAGCACCCTGCCCATAGGGATACCTAGGACCTAATGTAGGGGTGACCTATATATAGTAGGAGGGGAGTTTAAGGCTTCGCATGTAGATATAAATGCAGGCACTGCAGTGGCAGGCCTTAGACCGGTTTGAAAGGCTACTTCTGTGTGTGGAGCAATCTGTGCTACAGGCCCACTAGTAGCATTTAATTTACAGGGCCTGGGTATATGGTATACCACTTTACAAGGGAATTACAAGTAAATGAAATATGCCAAACAGGTGTAAACCAATCATACCCTGTTTTAGAGCAGAGTGCACGTACACTAGCACTGATTTAGCAGTAGTAACGTGCACAGAGTCCTAAAGCCAACAAAAATAGGGCAGAAAAATAGGAGGAAGAAGTCAAAAGGTTTGGGGATAACCCTGAAAGGCTAGAGCCAACACTTCTTTTCCACCATCACCAGCAAGATGTATAAGGTATTTGGTAATCTTTTTGTTACCAGTCTCTTCAAATGCATTAATGAAATCTTCAAATGTCTGTATCCAAACAATCCGTCTATCTCTGATATTTTGCTTTTTTGACGGTATCAAACAGTGGTGGTGGTTTCAGCAATGCAGCAGCACTGTATACCAGTGCAGAACTTACTGTCACTAAGGGCCATATGTATCAAGCAAATTCACATTCGCAAAGGCCGAAATTCGCAGAATTTCGACCTTTGCGAATTTGCTAAATGGAATGTATTAAGAAAGATTTGGTGCAAAATAAGGAATTGCAAAATTTGTGATTCCTTATTTTGCAATTGCATTTAAGGAATCGCACATTTTGCGATTCCTTGAATGCAATGTATGTAGCAAATTTTTTTAGCAAAATGCCCTTAAGGAATCGCAAATTGCGAATTCCTTGAAAAATGCACATTTTTGCATTTTTCAAAGTGCCATGTGATGCACATACATGCCCTTAGGGCATGTATGTGCGCCACATGTGCACCCATGGATATTTCAGGGGTGCAACAGGGTGTCCTTTGGCGACCCCTGCACCCTTGAAATTATTCTCAATTTATGATTAGCAAATTGAGAATAACTTCCCATTCATTCCTATGGGCCTCCTGGCCCATAGAAATGAATGGGAAAGTATTCCTTAATTGCGATTCACAATTTGCTAATCGCAATTAAGGAATCTAAAAAAAAATGCAATTTTGTACATACATACCCATTTGCGATTCTCAAATAGCGATTTTTTAAAAATCGCTATTTGAGAATCGCCAATGGGTATCTTGATACATATGGCCCTAGGTCACAGCAACTTGAATTATGCAACTTATCTCTGAGGCTTTGGGACGTGCTGGCCTCTGGATCATCTTTAATGATAGCTGGAAATGTGACTTTCTTCACTGCCATCTGAAAAATTTCATTATTCCGAGAGTCACTCTAAGCTCTTTATTCTTCAAAGATTTGTGAAGTTGTTCAGAGTCTCACTCTGCAGTTTTGGTGACTGGCCACTTCTGATATGGATGGTTCGGTAAGCACAACCTTGGGCACATCTCCTTGAGCCACTTCACCGAGTGCAGCAGCACAATGACTCTCTCTAATGGATTTGGTAAGTTAATTATTTCTTCTTTTCTACTAGTCAATTTGCACTTTCTGATACCTACTTAGTTTCTACCTTGCAGTACTTCTGTTCACAGAATTATTTTGCAATTTCCAACTATCAATGGCAGCTTTTTGAAAACCTAATGGTATCCACCTTCAGAGTTGCCACTCCGAATAACGTATGACTTCGTCTTGCATAGCAGCATGGTGCCTATAGGCGTGGCCTGACCAGCAGGTTTTTGCCCAACAACATGCTAATTCTCTGCAATGCTTTCGTTATCTTAAACTGAACACATGCATTAAACGGTGATTCCATACTTCAGCAACATACGTGGCACACGCAAGCACTTTGCTTGGACCACGGCAAACTGTCTTGGAGAGCACTGTCCATATTAGGGTTACCTATCCCCTATATCATCGCCAATTGTAGTGTCTTCCCCAGCGTGGTTACCCGCCAATGACTCCACCACACAAATAAAGCTTACTATTACATATCTTTATTCGTCTACATGTAACTGCAAACTCAACATTCTAAATTGGCCTGTATTGCATTCCGCTCTAACGCTTACTTCACAGCTGTACGGAGTTTTTCAGGACCCAAAAAGCTTTCATCATTGCTAACTCGCAAGAAACTACACCATCCACACAGCACACCCCTGAAACCCTGGTCAACCAACGTGGGAACCCAGAGCAGTGAGTAGCGGGCTGCGGGGCTCCCTTAGAGATTGCATCAGCAGAGTGCCTGAATGGAGGGGAGCCGCATGGGCTGCCCCTGCCTTCAGTGTGGAAAGCTCCTGCCCAGCATTCACCACTGGCACAGCGTCACACACTCGAGGGCCTGGCAAGATAAACCCCCTCCCCCCAGGGAGACACCATCTGTCCGAGAATACCCCAGGAATTACACTGACAAAGGAGAGCCCATGGGAGGTACGCTGCAATATCTCCTGGGCCTGCCCGGGGCTACATGTAAATACCACATTGCCTTTCTTGCCTGCTGGAGCCACCCGGAGGCCACAAGAGGAATGGACTCTAAGGCAGAGGAGAAAACTTTCCTTCTCTTAGAGGGTTCAAGCCAGGCCTGAGGCAGGCAACCTGACGCTGCTTGACCTAGAAGTGCGGTGGACAAGATGAACCCTGTGGCACGTGCACAGGGGTAGTCACAAATTGCCCCCCCATAGAAGCTGCTCATGCTGCCTCCTCCTAGGGGGCAGGTGAGCAGGCCCAGCACCATTGGAGGGGTCTAGGACATATCCCTTGCTGGAACTCTTTCTGCTGCTAACTGCTGTCCCCGACGCAAGGGCCTGTTGCAGCAGACTGTCCCACAGTGCTTTTAAGCCCCCCCCCCTCCCCCCCCCCCAGGGAGGCAGCATGTCTGAATTGTACTTTACCAGGCCTCTAAACCAAGCACACAACCAGCTAAGTCAAACGTGCTATCCACGAGATCTCCGGAGCGTTGCTCGAAGGAAGCGGGAGACCAGCCTGGACAAGATAAATCTGATGCCACATTGGCGGCGATTGAATCCTCCAGGGTACACATGAATACAAAGGTAGACAGAGTCTCCAAGGACATTAATCTACTCAGGCAAGACCCTAAGAAGCTGCCAAAGTGTGTCGCACTCATTGAGAGGTCCTTAGCTGACCTTCAACCTCAGACTTCTGACTTCCAGACACAACTATGGGAGCTCAAGGAGAGGCTAAAATTCCTAGAGGATGAGCTCAGGATGCGGAAGGATGCTGCGCTACTACAGCAACATTTGCATCATTGGCCTCTCAGAGGGCACAGAAGGCCCCAACATGGAAGAACATCTTGAACAGGGGTTTTGGGAGTTAGTGCGAACAGAAGAACTCACCCTGTTTTTCTCAATTGAATGTGCCCACCAGGCTCGGGCGAGACATCCATCGGGGACCCCACCTCACCCAATTGTAGCCAAGCTCCTATAAGGTAAGGACCGCAATTCTACCCTCAAGGAGGCTCACAGTTCAAACCCAATCCTTTAAGATATCCACCAGATTCTTCTTTTTCCAGACTACACACTGGAGGTACAACTGCAACAGGCTTTCTTTTTAGGGGCCTAACACAAACTTAGAGATTGATCACTTCAATATGCTCTCCTTTTCCCCTCCAAATTAAATGTGATCTGTGAGAAACGTCATTCTCCTAATTGGGGCAGTCTTAGGCCTGGAACTGGCTGGAGACTATGATTCTGAGATCTCTCAAGCCAGGGATATAGACAAGAGACTCAGGGTTGAAGGAATAACCATCAATGCCAGGCACAACAATGCTGCCCCATACTTCAACCAGCCCTGAAGATTTCATTTCCAGAACAGGTCCATCAATCCACTCTGGAGGTGACAGCAACCCTTCCCAGCACCATGGGAAACTCATCATTGACCACTTCAGGGGGTTGTGCTTCCTCTCTGCCAGAAGTGGATTTGCTGCCAAGAGAGACTCCCCCAAATTCTGGATTACATTATGTAGATATTTTGACCACAGCTTGAGATGGGTCCCCGGCCAACCCCTTCATTTTGGCCTTGTGTGGCTTCGGACCTAGCTGTCTCCCAGCTTCAAGCGGGGGCCACTGCCTTAAACCATGTGACTCTATAAGTAGCCTGGCTATGTGACTAGCCTAGATACCTCTACTCTTGTCCCACCCTTCCCACAATATGGACTTGATGTTACATGATCTCTTAAGTCTGGGAAATTGCCGCTTTCATTCCCCTGCTACTCACAGCCAGAGGGGCACACAGCCTACTCCCTCTCCAGGTCCTCATTACATTCACCTCCACATGGGACCAGGCAGGAGGAATCTCACCTCTGACGTGTCAGTTTTATAATCTGTAATCCTGGAATATTCTTGGAATGCATAGCTCAGCCAAATGCTACCACATTCATTACTTCCTCACGTAGAAGGGCATGCAGATCACCCTCCTTCAAAAGTTGCATATCACTCAAGTTGAAGGGGCCGGCCACAGGAGACGGAGGAGTCGAGTATACACAACTAATTAATTAGCATAGGCCAGGGGGGCACTCGTATGGATCCGGTCAGGGACCTCAGTCAATGTATTGTCGCAGGCAGTCGACTTGGAGGGCAGATTCATCCTCCTTGAAGCAAGCCTGAATGGCAATCTCACACTGATAGGAAGCATATATGCCACTAATACACAGAGGCTATCCCTCAGCCTAGGTAAATGGGTCCATGTCCGTGGCTCCTGGGGGTGAACCTCAACACAGTCCTGGACCGGATACTGAACTCTTCTCACCCACCACTTCCCACAGCCCCTATGGTTACCACAGCCAGAAACTTCCACTGTGGCTAAAATGGGCCTTGACCAATGCATGGCATCACCTAATCCCACATGTCAGGCTTTACTCCATTTCTCCAGTCCACCAGGTCTATGCACGCCTGGATCGAGTGGTCTGCTCGCATTGTATTTGCCCCTTAATCACCTCCCGAGATTACCTCGGCAGGGACCCTCACTGACCAAAACCTACAGCTAGGCTTACAGTTGAGGAGGAAAGCTTCCCCAGTTCCAACGTGGGGACTGCAACCTTAGACCCTTGAGGACCCACCTTTTCAGGATGCCCAAGTCCAGCAGTAGAGTGGGAGGCCTTTATGTTGATGCTCTGGGGAGGATGCATACAAACGCTGGTTGGTGTTAAACCCACACTCCTTTGAGTGCCAGACGCTGCCAAGCAGGAGTACATAGATGTAGAAAGTTGAGTGGCCATAGATCCACAACTCCTCCTCTCTTTGAGTCTGTTCCGTGAGCAGGAGGCGCAACTCTTAGAGCACCTACATTGCCTGGACTATGCAGCGTAATCAACTAGAATACACTCAAAATGGAACCAATCTGAGAGACTACTAGTGTGGTTGGCTAATAAGGAGACCAGACTGCCTCTGGGGACTGTACTTCGGCCCCCTGGTAGGGGGTTTCTTTACGCCCAACAGGCAATACATGAGATTTTCACCTCCTACTATGCAGAACTTTACAGGCCCCCAGTGGAGATTGTTGTAAATAAAAGATCTTCTGTAGCCAAGTGGTATATAAGTATGATGTAGATTTATTGATAAGATGACAGCTTCAGATAAGTTACTGGAAGATGTAAAGTCCAGGTGATGCCCGACCAGGAGCAGCCTCCCTGCTGCTCAGCCTGCTCACTCCAACTGACACTCCCAACCTCACCAGGCACCCATGCATTTCTCGACATTATCAATCATCCAACATTCCAGACATCTCTAAGCACACCAACACTCATTCTGGCTGAGCAGTAGGGAAGAGATATATAGGGAAAGGCAACAGTAGATCATATCACATCCCCTTTCCTAAGGAAACCAAAACACAATAAAAGCAATTGAAAGTACATAAGGCAATCACATTAGAAAATACATTAGATTATAAACGATGCATGAAAAGACATTGAGCAAATGAATCAAGGAACATATCAAATAAATGAAATACATAACAATTCATTAAGCCAACGAATTCACACACCAAGAATCAAAATGAAATAGTTTCATGAAAAGCATCAGGCTTAGACAATACTAAAATTCCAGTCAAACATTTCAAAAGTAAAACCAGAGAAGCTTCGTAAGCAGGTGTCTCCTCTTTACATAGTCGAAACAGTGAAAACATTTAACCCACACAGGTGACAAACTCATATAAAGGTACATATAGAGAAGCTTAATAAGAAGGTTCTTCTCCTAACATTGCCCTAACAGGAAAAAAACTTTCACTCACACAATCCAAACAGTGCGAAAACCGACACAATCATGTCAACAAATAACCACAAATCAGTGGTTGATAAAACAAAGGCTACGGTAAAACTAGGGGTTGTTTTCTATAAAGGTACACACAGAGAAGCTTCATAAGAAGGTGTCTTCTCCTAACTTAGCCCAAACAGGAAAAAACCTTTCACCCACACAATTCAAACAGTGTGGGAAACCGCCACAATCATGTCAACAAATAACCACAAATCAGTGGTTGATAAACCAGACTATGGGAAAACTAGGGGTGGTACTCTACCCCTAAACTCAGGGTCAAATAGTGATACACCTTACACTCACACGGAGTATATCGACAAACACACACACTATGGTAATCAGGGTCAAATAGTGAGAGAGACCTTACACTCACACAGAGTATATTGGCAAACACACACACTATGGTAACACTACACACTGACCTCCCCTTTTCCATGCAATAGGTATAATAATAAAACAAAATTAAAGTCTTTCACTCCGGTGAGCGACCTCTCACCTGAAGTCCTCACCCAAAGTCCTTGTCCATGAGTTCCCTGTAGCTGTAATACAATACAGTGAGTTCTTCCTCTCAGTTGATTTCACACTATAGAAGGAATAGTAATTAAAGATGTGCTCAGTCTTTCAAAGTACCACACAACTGCAGGCTAGATCCAGTGTTCTTCATGTGCTTGCGTTTACGCCACCTTTAATTTTAGGAGTGCCACATTCCCGGTCATGATGGCGATGTTTCAATTGACTTCGAAACGTGGTTGCAAAAATGTAAAAGACGCGGTTGGCAACACGAGAGTAATCATGTTTGGGACAGCTATAACCTAAAATGGCGTCACATTGATCTTGCGCTTGCTGGGTGGCTCCCGGCACGTTTATGCTGAAACGCATGCTGAGCCTCGCAGTAACACCGAAGTCACAGAGGCTTCCAGGAACAAACTGCAAGACTCCAACACGCAGGTAAGGGTGCACGCGGCGGTATGCACAGTGAAGCTTGTGAAATATTTAAAAATGAGCGGTTCAACTGCAAGTTGCAGCCAGGGCAGCAAAATCGGCATTTAATTACATCAGTAATGAAAATCGGGGAAAAACAGTAAAACAAACACTCACAGTTAGCCAGGAGTCTCTGCATGCCAAATAAGTGTGTCGGCTCATCAGAAATGCCAATTTACAAACTTCTGCGGGGTGCGCACTGCTGCAAGACACTTCAACTTCACTGTAGGCAACTTGTGTGTGAAAACACGTTTACTAAACAAAATCGGGACGACATACTCTTGACGCTGAAGACCACACGTATATCCAATTCAGCAGTCACACACAAGTTATGTGTCTAATCCCAGATAATACGTTGAGGTGCACACGTCTTGTGCTGGCAGGGACACGCAGAGCTGGAAACACCCAGGAACATACAAGCTTGTAGCTTGTTATTAGGTGCACAAGTGGTCAATAAAAGATAACAGTCCACCACGCACTGAAGTTTCATGACACTGTATACTTAACTTCTTGAAGCACTGTAGAAAGTTCACACCTGTCCCACGGAGGATGTAGACAAAGCATGCTGTCAGGGTCCAAACACAGCAGTAGAACACAGAAGGGTGATCAGGCCAGCTGCGTCTCTCTGATGCTAGTGGTAGTGAGATCACTGTTGCAGTCACCAGCAGTGCACGGGCAGAGCAGACATAGATGTGTGAGGCAGGCAATGTGAAAGGCAGGGAAAACCAGCACTTAAGTTCACATGTCAATGAAAGTCAAACGCTCTGGTCTGCAGACTGTCCTGTTGACAAAGGACACTGGTTGGGCTTACCAGAGCGTAATTTTTGTAATCCTTTTTCTTGGGAATGCTCTTCCTTGGGGTTCTAGTTCATGAGTTTAATTCATGTGGTTAGTCAAATCCTTAGTTCCAGTAGCAGGGTAATCCTTCAGCATCCCGCAGGTTCTTTTAAATCGTCGCCAGTGTTGTAAATAAAAGACCTTCTGTAGCCAAGTAGTATATAAGTATGATGTACATTTATTGATAAGATGACAGCTTCATATAAGTTACTGGAAGATGTAAAGTCCACGTGATGCCCCACCAGGAGCAGCCTCCCTGCTGCTCAGCCTGCTCACACCAACTGACACTCCCAACCTCACCAAGCACCCATGCATTCCACGACATCATCAATCATCCAACATTCCAGACATCTCTAAGCACACCAACACTCATTCTGGCTGAGCAGTAGGGAAGAGATACATAGGGAAAGACAACAGTAGATCATAACACAGACCCCATTGGATGCACTGGATACATGCTTACGGTAGATATGCCTTCCCAGACTCTCCCCAATAAACTGGGAAGACCTCAAGGTCCCCCTTATGGTCCAAGAGGTAAGAGTGGCATTATCTACTGGCAACCTGCTGGGGACGGACTGCCTGTCAAGGTGTGCGGACTCCCAGGCTGCTCAAATCGTATAAATCTGCGCTGTCATCAAGGAGCCACCCTACCACACTAAGGGAGGCCTCTATAGTCTCTATTAAAACCCAGGGAAAAACCTCTAGCTATTGCTTCCTTTTGCAATTCTGAATACTGACTACATAATTCTAAGCTCTATCTTGGTCCAGCACATACAACAGACATTGCCAAGAGTAATTCAAAAAGACAATAAATCGGTTCATCCCGTGGAGGAACACTGTATTAGTTAATGGAGGCAGAGCAGACCACATGCCCCCATGCTACTGCACTGGTGCCTGACATTCAAAAAGCCTTTCATTCCCTTAACTGGGATTATCTATTTGCAAGCCTGAACAAAGTTTGGCTTTAGCCCCTACATTTCCAAATTAATCCATATATTGTACGCCTTCTCCACCACACAAGCCCATTTCAGTGGGTGCCTTTCCTACTCTATCTCAGTCAGTTTATTCTCTGTGCTGCCAAGAAGGGCACCCTACGGGATTATTTGGACTGCACACAAAACCGAACCAGACAAACACCAACTCCTGCAATCATTAAATAGAATGGGCGATGGTCACAAGCTGATCAGTTGGCTTAATAAAGCTCTAATTGCAAACATGCTGACATTGTTGCATCACTTGAGAGATGCCTGGGAGACAGACTTTGATAGGCCAACTAATGGGACAGGGCTCTAGCATTCCCATGAAGGGTCTCTTGAAATGCCAGCCTGAAGCTTATCCAATATTATATTTTCCATAGGGCACATCTATCCCTAAAAAGCGTAACCTACAAATTTCCTACAGCCGCTGAGGCTTTGTTGCATAAGTTACAACTCTGACATAACTCTACAAGGTGTGCTTTTCCACCAATGGGTGACACAGGTGAGTTTGGTCCAATGCACTAGTGATTAATGTTTAAGACGGGTTACTGTAGCCCCACAAAACACTATTCAATATGTAATTGAGATGGAGGCATTTCTTTTGGGTTACTAACAACACCTTAAGGATCCGAGGCATCGTGGTACCAGCAACAAACCTTATCTTGTTATTCACAGTATAACACACACTGTACTAAAAAGAATGAACACTTTTGAATCAGAGTATTTATTACTACAAGAACAATCTATTTCTCATAACATCTAAAACAACTACACAGAATATTCTAAAAACAGCAAGAAGACATGTTATAGTAACAAGAATAGAATGAACATGTCTAAAATAGTAATTAAAAATGTAATCTAGAACCTAACATCCTTGCACTATGCTAAGAGAAGATGGAAGGCAGAGCATCTTGCAGTTTAGTGTTACTTAGGGCGTAGACACACTGCATACCTTGTTGTCAGCAAAGGCTGTCTTCATCAGCGGAGGTGTGAAGGCAACGTTGCCCACTAAAGGCAAACTCACACTGTGGTAGCAGTCGGTCGGTCTTCCTCAGGAAAATGGATTTATCAGCTGCAGGCTTCAGGTGAGATCTAGCATCAGAAAAGTGTGCTGGCAGTAGGTGAGATAGTCTCTAGCAGAATCTAAGTTGATAATCTGGGCGACGGATCTCTTCAAACAAGTGGTCAAGTGGTAGTCTTTATAGACTATGGGGCACATTTATCAAGTCAGATTGCTATATTGTGCTGCGTTATAGGGAAAGGGCAAGAATGCGCCATATTTAACATTATGTGGCGCATTCCTGTCTTTTCCCTGTGCTGGCACACAATGTGCCATGGTGCATTGTAAGGAGGATTGTTTTTGTGCAGGACGGGACACCTTTCAGCACAATACACAATCATCTAAGACAGTTTCCTCTTTCTATGTGTGCTGCAAAATGCAAGACACACAGAAGGAGGAAGTAACAAGGAGGAGTAGTTTCTTACCTGTAACTCCAGTTTGAGGTTCAGTAATTACAGATTCGTTCGTGCTCAGCCTCCATCTTGTAGTTGCCGCCATTTTTGTTGCCCTCACTCAGGCAGCGTGGCGAATGCGATGTTTTTGTCGTGTCTGCATTTACGTGTCAGGTGGCTTCTTTGCCCATGTTTACTAACAAGTGTCAGGGTCTGGCTGCGTACACTAATTCCTGTCTGAGCTGATTAATCCCCGTCCGGACTATTTGTTGGTTCGCACCATTCTTTCCTCCATGTTATCTTATCTGCTGTCCCTTGCAACACGTCTCATGCATTCTCCTGTTTCACGACTGTCCTTCTACAACATGCAGCTGTGTTTTCTCTACTCGTAAATTGAATTGTGTGGATTCATTTGTGATTTACTCAAGGGGTCGAGTAACAAATACAACCAGGAAACTTGAGTTGCTTAAGTCTTAAAGTATTGTTTAGAACGTTTGCCCATGTCTCATGCTCTTGTGCGATTGCATTATACATTGTATTGTACCGTATATAAACCTGTGTGCCATGGAGTTAAGTGGCAGTCTCTTTTGAACCTCGTTTTTTACCAACGACTTCTAAGACAACTGTACTAGCTGCAGCTAATAAATACTATCTTCTACGCCAGACAAAGGGTCCGTGTCTCTGTTTCTGACAAGGCAGGTGAATCCAGGGGGTTTCAGGCGTACCCTGCGCCACCGAGCCTTAAGGCTACGGTTCCCCAAATGGCGCCCAACGCGGGGCGATTTCAATGGTAGCAGTTGAGCCCGAGGGTCGTGAGGAGCCCGCAGAAAAATTCCAGAGGAGGCGGACCACGTGATCAACCCCTGTATGTTGGAAGTGGACCGAAGGTCTTTGATGGCGCGGCTACTCCTCTCCGACGGCTGCTGACGACTGCTGCCTTGACTGTCGCCCTGCCTTGGACCCTTCTGATGATGTTTGGTAAAGCGAGACGATAGTCGGACCTTCGCTAGTGTAGGACGATTCTTAGTTAAATATTTGGTGGGTCGCTCCCACAAAACTTTGTTCTATTTTGGTTCTTGGGTCTTTTTATTCAGGTATTGCAATACCCGAAGCCAAGGGGTAAGTACGTTTGTACTGTTTCATTGATTTACACCACTTGTTGTTTGTAAGCAGTCTAGAGAAGTAACGATGCCTGGACTGAGTAAATTCAAAAGAATTTGTTGCTTAGGTTGTACGAGGGATTCCCAGTTGGAGGATTCATGTCCGATCCCTCCGGTTGGGACTCCCACTTATGAGCTCTATTTGAAACATGGTATTGGTCCCATTACCTTTAACGAGACATGGGTCTGATACACGAAAAATAGTGGAGTTTTGAGTTATCCCCAAAATGGTAGTTTTGATCCTAAAATATTAGATCATTTGGAAACGATTCTGTTTCGAAGAAAAGGCCGGCCGGCAATGTTTGACTCTTTTCGTCTTTGGCGTAAGGAAGCCAAACAGAAGGAAATTAAACAAGCAAAAAAGGATAAGAAAGCGCAAAACATGTCAATTATAGAGGCTGGTCAGCAGTTTAAAAATAATGAAGTAGACGGTGCGAATGAGATACTAGAGAGATAACATCGCATGGCGATAGATAGATGCTATCCGATGCTGCCTACTTCCTCGTCGGCTAAAAGTAAGGAATTAGAAGAAGATTCCCTAATGTCTTGTTTATTGAAATCACCTCCGCCCTATGCCCAAAATCCTAATGCACCTCTGTTACCCCCTCCTATTGCTCAACCAATGGTTGCTGAATTGCCGAACATTCAGCAACCGGATCAGCCTATTAATGCTTCCTTGCCTGCCTCTGCTCTGTCTTTACAGCCTGTAATTCAGCCCCTACCTCCTCTCCAATCCCCCGCTCTTGTTCCTCAGTCGGCTACGTTCCAGTCCCCGTTGCCTTCTATATCTGTAAAAACTCCTGTTCTCTCAAGGGATTCCCCTACCTCACACCGGAGACTAGCAGACGCTGTTTTAAATTTCTTTTCTCCTCTTCTTGTGTCTTTGAACTTGTCTCCAGCTTTCTCTAGACGACAATCTCATTGTCAACTTCCTCTCACGGATGAGAAAGTGGTTTTGGGTTCCCTAGCTCGTAAATGGATTGAGAATGGACCAGAATATAGTACAGGGGACATTATGAGTTCCTTTCATCAATGGGCAGAGCCCACACAAAGATATGTTTTTAATGTCATGTGTCAGACTCTTATCAAACATTGGGAAGATATGGAGTTGAATACAGTTCCTTCTGATTTACTGAAATTACAAGCTGATTTTGATAAAGGTTTTGTTGTAGGACAACGAGTTGAAGAGGCGGTGAATACACTCGTTGCGTTCCGAACCATGTTTTTGTCCTTGTCCCTTACCGAGACTGATCCTGCCGAGAACAAAGGCATTAAGAATTATCCGATGCGTGAAGTTCCTCCCGTATGGAGGGAAGCGGTGATTGGTCCACCTGCTGTCCCTGCTCATTTCCAGCGTATATGGGTTCACGAACCCTGGAAAAGATCGGAAGTATTGGCGCTTAAACAAACTCTTCCGGACCCTCGTAAAAATCCAGCTGGATATTACAAGGAATTGTCTAAAATAGTTGAGGCCTGTATTATGAATTTGGCCGATATTGATATGTTATTTGGAAATGTTGTTCCGCAAGCTTTATGGGCACGGATTCGTAGGGAGAATCATGTTGGTGAATTAGGTGGTGATTGGGCTGCTATTAGAGCCGCTGACGCAAATCAAGTGGGTGGTGCGAAGCCTGAGGATCTGATTACGGCCCTACCAGGCAGAATAATAGAATTGATGAAAACTATGATGCCCGCGGTGCGAGTTAATTGGGATAAGCTGACTGCATGCAAGCAAAAGGAAGACGAAAGCGTCTCGGATTTCTTCAATCGTTTCGAAGAGACATTTATTGATCATAGTGGTCAGGATCTGAGTGTAGAGGGTGGTCAGCGATTGTTTGTGGATAAGTTTGTATACAACTTGCTTCACGAATTGTCGAATAAACTAAAGAGTTCTGAAAGAGCATGGGCTGTCTCTTCCCCTGCTAAAATACTGGCTACCGCACAGTATTATGGGAATAGAGATAAGGAGGAAAAGGAGAAACAAGAGAAGAAAAATAAAGATTTGAAAACGAAGGTTCGTTTACAGCAAGCTTATACTCTGCGTTCTGCACAGCCTCAGTTTTCTCAACCCCCACAGTTTCAGAAAGTGCTCCAGAAACCTGAGTATTTCGCACCACGTCCTTCGTTGGGTCCTAATCAATGTGCGTATTGTAGGGAAGAGGGACATTTCAAGAATAGTTGTCTGGTTTTATTACAGCGTAATAATGGGATGTCTGCTCCACGGGGTTGTGGTGCCTTCCAGACAGGATCTAGAGGTAGAGGACGAGGTGTGTCCTCTCAGGAGCAGCGTTCTTTTCCTCCATCTACTACGAATTACTTTGATCAGCAGAGAGTTCAGTCTACGCAGTATTATAATGACGATTATTGTGAAGAAAGGACTGACGATTTTCAGATTGAATAGGACAGCCAAGGACAAAGTGAGGGAGTTGTGTCGATTCCAGTAGATCAAAATGGGCCATATGTCACTATCAATACTACGGGTGTTTCAGAACCGTTTCTTTTGGATACTGGTGCGATGAGAAGTTCTATTATGCATACTAAACTCCCTGGGGCACCTTTGTCTGGCTTAATAAATACTTCTGTAGGATTTTCTGGCGCCCCAGTCCGTAATCCGGTTTCTTGTCCCTTGCCCGTTTCGATTGGTCCCTATGATTTGAATGCTCCACTTATTCTGACAACTGGGTGCGGTGAGAACCTACTGGGTCTGGACTTATTGAAAAGACTACATGCAACATTGTATCGTTCCCCTTCTGGTGTGCATCTTACGTTGGGGAAGAAGTTGACGTCTTCCATGTATTTGTCTCGAGACCAGTTCCCACCTGAATTGCTTTCTCTTCCTGAAAGTCTTTGGGCTACAGGCCCGAATGACGTGGGTTGTCTTGCGATCCCACCATATGTTGTCACAGTTAAAGAGAACGTGAAAATGCCACGCATTCCCCAATACCTTATCTCTACTGATGGAGAGAGAGCACTTTTGGCCATTGTCGATGATTTTATTCAGAAAGGTGTGGTTGAAGAAACGAGAGGCAATGTTTGTAACAGCCCTGTTCTTCGGATCCTTAAGAGAACGCATCCTTCACAGCCTCCTGTCTATCGATTTGTTATTGACCTTAGAGAGGTCAACAAAATTGTTGTGCCACAGTTTCCTGTTGTTCCGGACATTACAGCTTTGTTGACGATGATTCCTGCTTCGGCAACTTGGTTTTCGGTCATAGACCTTAAGAACACTTTCTTCAGCATTCCTATTGCTGAAGAAAGTAGGGACATCTTTGGTTTTTCTTTGGGTGGCCGAAGTTTTAGATTTAAAAGAGCACCTCAAGGCTATTGCGAAAGTCCCTCTATCTATAGCAAGGCTCTTAAGTCACAACTTGATGCTTTCTCTTTGCCTCCAGGTGCTACGCTTATTTAGTATGTGAATGATTTACTGGTGGCTGCTAATACGGAAGATGTGTGTAAGAATGTGACTGTTGCGTTGTTGCATCATTTGTCAGCTCTACATCATAAAGTGTCTCCCTCTAAGCTGCAATATGCCCGCCAAGAGGTTACCTATTTAGGTCATCTCTTGTCGAAGGAGGGAAGGCGATTGACCCCAGAACGCATTCATGCTATTTCACAGATGTCTGTACCCGTCACGCAGAGAGAAGTGCGTGCCTTTTTTGGGTATCACCTCCTACTGTAGACAATGGATTCCCAATTTTTCACTTTTGGCTAAACCACTGTTGGTACTAACATTGAAAGATACGCCACATCCGCTCCCTTGGACGGATGAATGTCAGAAAATCTTTGATGACCTACGTACTGCTCTGTGTTCTGCTCCAGTGTTGGGTACCCCAGATTATAGCAAGTCTTTTACACTGTACGTTCACGAGAGAGAGGGTTGCGCATTGTCAGTTTTGACACAGCAATTTGGAGATAAGCAGAGGCCATGTGCCTATTTCTCCGCTACATTAGACCCAGTTGCTAAAGCTTTGCCCAGTTGTCTCAGAGCTACGGCAGCTGCGGCGATTTCTATTAGACAGTCTGCCGGATTAGTGTTGGATAACACACTCATTGTTATGGTTCCACATGCAGTGGATACCCTGTTAAATAGGACAAGAACACAGCACCTTACGAGTGCTCGTTTGTCTGGATACGAGCTGACACTTCTAGCGAGTCATGTACATATCAAAAGATGTAATACGTTAAATCCAGCTACACTGTTGCCACTCCCAGAGGAGAACGATGCTCAGGAGAAACATGATTGTTTCCTTCGAACAGAAGAAGAAACGAAGGGTAGGATTGATTTAAAGGACACTCCGCTCAAGGACCCGGATGGGATCTTATAGGTGGACGGTTCTTGTTTCAAGCTTCCAAACGGGGAGACTACTTCTGCTTACACTGTTACCACCTTATGCACAATCGTTGAGACGGCACATATTGGATATAATTCAGCCCAAGCAGCTGAATTGATAGCCTTGACTAGAGCGTGTGTGTTGTCGAAGGGAAAGAGAGTGAATGTGTACACAGATAGTCAGTATGCTTTTGGCGTTGCACATAGTTTTGGTAAGTTATGGAGGGAGAGAGGATTCTTTATCTCTCATGGGACAAAGATCCAGCATGGTCAGTTAGTGACTGATCTTCTTGAGTCACTTACCTTAAATGCACAAATAGCGATCATAAAGTGCAGTGCACATAAGAAAGTCATAGATGATGTGGGTCGTGGAAATGCATTTGCAGATATGGTAGCAAGAACTACAGCTAGAGACACCGCTAGTCAAATGTATGTGGCAGGTCCTGCAAACTGGGTTAGGGAAATTGGAATGTGTGAAGACATGATTGAGAGCATGAAAACGATTCAGGGAGAGGCTACTGAGAAGGAATTGAGAATGTGGAAAGAAAGTACGGGAATGTTAGACTCGACGGGTTGTTGGACAGAATTGTCGGAACATCAGCGATGGTTCTTACCAGACGCTTATGTGCTGCTGGTTGTGACTATGGCTCATGGTCCAGCTCACATTAGTGCGAAAGGCATTTGTAAACTTTTGGCTCCTGTGTGGCAGAATGAAGGAATTCCGAAATGTGCAGAGAATGTGGTTAAGCATTGTATTGTTTGTATAATGCATAACCCAGGAAAGGGTACCCCAACTCCGGCAGGTCATTTTGCTCCCCGTCATATCCTTTTGAGGTGTTGCAGATCGATTACATTCATATGGATCGATGCAACAACCTTAAGTATGTTCTGGTGGTGGTATGTGCCTTTTCCCGCTGGATAGAGGCCTACCCCTTGAAAGATAACACTGCTCTGTCAACTGCTAAAGTGTTTCTTCCCCAGGTTTGGTTTGCCGCGAATTGTCTGGAGTGACAATGGAAGTGAATTTGTGGGTCAAATTATGCAGAAAGTATGTTCTGGTCTTGGTATTAGACAGAAGTTCCATGCGGCCAACCATCCACAATCAGCGGGTTTGGTTGAGTGTTATAATGGTACAATCAAGCTTAAACTAGCTAAGATTCAAGCAAGTACGGGTCTTGCTTGGCCAGATGCCTTGTCCCTAGCTTTTTTTTGTCCACCAGAACTACTGTGCACTCTCGTATGGGACTTAGCCCATATGAAGTGGTATTCGGACGCCCAGCTAATATTTGGGGTGTCCCTCGTCCCAAGAAATACTGACATACCATATCCTCTGTTAATTGATTATTTGCATGATTTTACTACTAAATTGAGTATTATTCGTCAACAGGTACAGAGTGCTTTGCCAGTGGCCTCCACAGACCCAGGTCACACTATTTTGCCCGGTGACTGGGTCTGCGTCAAAAATTTTCAACGAACTAAGAATCTGGAGCCTCGCTGGTTCACGCCTACACAAGTTTTACTCGCAACCCGCACAGCTGTGAAGGTGTCCGGCAAGCGAAACTGGGTGCATTGCGTGCACTGTAAGAAGGTGCCATTGCCATTACCCTCCGACCAGTGGATTCGCAGTGGTGTAAGGGAATCAGAAACTGCAGCGATTCCTTGTTTTGTGCCTTTCAGTGATGCCCAAATTTATGGAACTCAGTCTGAGAAAGCAGATGACGATATTCTTCAAGCCGCTGTGCCTGCGCATCTGCGAATAGACACTACGAATCCAAAAACTCTGTTTAAGGACCAGATGGTACAGAGAAAAACCCGCTACAACATGTGGCCGAGAGCTGGCCAAAGGAACTGAACACCTTGAACACTTTTTTCTTACTGATCAGAGACGTTTTTCTTTTGGGAGTGATATTTAGTAGTAGATGTACCATCTGTCTCCGTCGCAGGGTCACAGTAGGAGACTCAGACTGTAACCTGGTTTTTTGTTCTTTTAGAAAGTGGCTAGTGCCTCAGGATATACAGAAGTACGTAGCTGAGTGATTGAGGAAGATTGCCGTGAGCGACATTTTTTTTTATAAAGATGGATGGTACCACAACCATAGGTAGGGAAAATATGAAGCAGGCAATGAGATTGAAATATTGTAAATTATTGCGTAGTCGATTTGGCGTAACTTTGTGTATTTTCATGTTTTTGTGTATTTTATTAGCTTGCATAGGTTGGATTGTACATGTTCTACACCCACGAAATGCGGCTAACTCTACAACTTCTTTGCCCTCTCGTCTTTCTGTCTTTTCACATAAAATGCATGCTCTACCCCCTCATGAACAGATAAGGAGAGCTGAATATATGAATAATACGTTTATCCAATTGCTGCACCAACACCAGTTGGCTATTAATATGACTGACTGTTGGGTGTGCGGTCTTATGCCACACAATACAAGAAAGCGGATGCCATATTTGGTTCTTCCCTTCTCATATGAAGGTTCAGCTTGGGCTTACCTCACTATGTTGTCAGCCGCATACCACAACAGACTTTGAAGCCCTGTAAAAACTTCTGGGAATGGATTGGATTTCAGCCACAGCTCTTTGATAAAAGGTATAGAACGATGGCTAAGATTGTAGAGAAGAGCAAGATTCCGTTAGATGAGAAGAAAGCTTATGAAGGATGGAATGTTACGCACTATGTTTTCAGCCTTGGCGACAAAACAAGAAAGGGGGAGTCTTCGCCTGTATGGACTGTACCCCATCAAGGTAATTTTTGTCTCCAAGTCAACAGTAAGAAAATTGACATCAAGCAGAATTGTTTGCACACCTACATTTTTTTGTCCCCTGTTTTCCCTCCGTTGGTTCCGTCTCAAGGAACCTATTTTGTCTGTAAAGATAGAGCTTACACATGGCTCCCTTCCAACTTTTCTGGGACCTGTTATATAGCTTTCCTTCTCCCCCCTACTTATACGGCTCCGTCAGACCACCACAAAGTTAGATACAGCCGAGGTATATTGGATGCCAAGGACACGGCAGAACAAGAGGGAGGAGACTTCCTTAAAGGATTCCTTCCCTTTTTGGGCGCGATGGTCAACAGCAGAAACATCAGGCAATTGACGCGTGTGGTTGAGACCACTATTAATGTTACTGCAGGTGCAATAGGTAACATTATAGTAGAGCTTCAGGCTGACCGTCTTATGATGCTGCAAAATCGAATTGCGCTAGACGTGATCCTAGAAGACCGAGGAGGCGTCTGTAGATTGATCGGATCTAGCTGCTGCATTTATATCCCAGACGATGCTCCGGCAGTATACCAAGCCATTTCCAAATTGCATACCATCTCCGAGTCGATTCATCAAGACGAAGGGGATTGGTCCTTTTTGGGATGGTTTTGGGGAATATTGTCCACTTGGGGATGGAAGATTTTAACGTTTCTTGGAGCAATTTTGGCCATCATATTCTCTTGTTGTCTGTGTGTTCAATGTGGTCCCGCAGTGTGTGGCCTGCTGGCTTCTTTATGCGTTCCACGTCCTGCAACTCAGAGAACAGAGAATATTAGGATGATGGTACAGCAGCAGCTTGAGGATTTTATGAACATCGATGGTGATTCCGACTCAGATTAGCATGAGGTTTTTGTTTTTTTGACTGAGTAATGGCAAAAGGAGGTCTGAGGTTCTGTAATTACAGATTTGTTCGTGCTCAGCCTCCATCTTGTAGTTGCCGCCATTTTTGTTGCCCTCACTCAGGCAGCGCGGCGAACGCGATGTTTTTGTCGTTTCTGCATTTACGTGTCAGGTGGCTTCTTTGCTCATGTTTACTAACAAGTGTCAGGGTCTGGCTGAGTACACTAATTCCTGTCTGAGCTGATTAATCCCCATCCGGACTATTTGTTGGTTCGCACCATTCTTTCCTCCATGTTATCTTATCTGCTGTCCCTTGCAACACGTCTCATGCATTCTCCTGTTTCACGACTGTCCTTCTACAACATGCAGCTGTGTTTTCTCTACTCGTAAATTGAATTGTGTGGATTCATTTGTAATTTACTCAAGGGGTCGAGTAACAAATATAACCAGGAAACTTGAGTTGCTTAAGTCTTAAAGTATTGTTTAGAACGTTTGCCCATGTCTCATTCTCTTGTGCGATTGCATTTTACATTGTATTGTACGTATATAAACCTATGTGCCATGGAGTAAAGTGGCAGTCTCTTTTGAACCTCGTTTTTTACCAACGACTTCTAAGACAACTGTACTAGCTGCAGCTAATAAATACTATCTTCTACGCCAGACGAAGGGTCCGTGTCTCTGTTTCTGATAAGGCAGTTGAATCCACGGGATTTCAGGCGTACCCTGCGCCACCGAGCCTTAAGGCTACGGTTCCCCAAGTTTTGTAGTAGGGGTATCTCTGTTATAGTCATAATCTAGTGAATAGTCCCGCCCATGTGCGTGGACCCCGGAGCAATCAAAAATAATCTCTTAAGCTGTCTTCATTGCAGTTCTGCATAGACACTTAAGAGAGAATTAA
The DNA here is from genome assembly GCF_964261635.1 of Lissotriton helveticus. NCBI lineage: Eukaryota > Metazoa > Chordata > Amphibia > Caudata > Salamandridae > Lissotriton > Lissotriton helveticus. The sequence continues at coordinate 680,304,063 of NC_136072.1, read as the reverse complement.
GACAAATAATGCAGCCTAACATATAAAAGGCTACACAGGCCACCCCTTCATCTAAACATTGAAAAGGATAGCCCACCATGTCCGGTTTAAAACTATTTTACCAAGTTTTCCTCACAGGGAAAACTCCCCTTCACCAAAATCCTTGAAATGATAGAGAGGAAGGGTTGGACAGACAAGCCCCCATAGGCCGCCATTATGTGTCTTGAAAAGGGATACCGTGCCTTTAAGGAACTCTCCAGAGACCCTCGGTATCCCAGGATGCACAGCCAAAGTCCTTTTACTTTCAGTTCTTTTTGAAGGTGTATGAAGCAAGGCCTGTAGCATACATTACAGTACCATTTTCTCCACCGGGGAGGAGGGCGGGCGCTTATGACTTTAACAGAGATACCCCTACTACAGAACTGGAGTTACAGGTAAGAAACTACTCCTTCTGTAGTAGGGGATCCCTGTGTATAGTCATAATCTAGTGAATTGAATGGCAAGACCATCCCAACAACCAATCCGGCGGTGGAGGAAAAAGATAGCACCACTACTGTGCAAACAGATTTCTCAACGAAGCCTGCCCAACCTGAGCATCCGCTCTGGCATCAGAGTCCAGACAGTAATGCTCAGGTATGGACCGACTTCCAAGTGGCAGCCCTGCAGATCTCTGCAATGGGAACATTACAAAGCAAAGCTGTTATAGCTGCTTTGCCTCTGGTAGAATGAGCCTTAGGCTTACCCCATTAAGGTCTTGTTAGGCTTCTGGTCACATAACTGAATACAGGACACAATCCACCTAGAGATGGACTGTTTAGAGGTGGCAAGACCAGTCCTGACCGACCCATAATTGACAAACAATTGGTCTGACCTACGAATGTCCTTGGTCTTATCCAAGTAGAATTTCAACACCCTTCTGACATCCAGGGAATGGAGAGACCTTTCCGCTGGAGTGGAAGGATTCTGGAAAAACGTAGGTAAAGTTATGGTCTGATTGACATGGAAATCAGAAATCCCCTTAGGAAGGAACTTAGGGTGAGGACGCATCACGACCTTAGCAGCATGAAATACCGTATAAGGTTCTTGGCAACACAACGCCTGAATTTCACTCACCCTGCGGGCCGATGTAATGGCCACAAGGAAGGCCGCCTTCCATGACAAGTGCTGCAGAGAAGCCTTATGGATGGGTTCAAAAGGCACCTTCATCAACCTGGGCAGCACCACATTCAGCTCCCATGATGGCGAAGGACGCCAAACAGGAGGAAACACTTTCTTCAATCCTTCCAAAAAATCTTTAATCACAGGGATCTGGAAGAAGGATGTCTCTGAAGGGCATTTCCTATACGCAGTCAGAGCTGCGAGGTGAACCTTAATAGAATTAAAATTAAGGCCAGACTGAGCCAAACGCAAAAGGTACGGAAGGATGACATCTTCCTTGCAGGTCGTCGGATCATACCAGATGCAGAACCTCTTCCACTTGTAGGCATAGGAAGTCCTAGTGGAGGGTCTCTTAGCTTCCTTAAGTATAGTCATGCAATCTTCAGGGAGATTTAAGTATCCATATTGCACTATCTCAGAAGCCATGCCGCCAAACTCAACAATGAGAGGTTGGGGTGCACCATCTGCCTCCCGAACTTCGTGAGATGGTCTGGTCGAACGGCAATGTGGGGTAGGAGAGACCGGTGAAGCAGGTCCGTGAACCACCACTGTCGGGGCCACTCCGGAGCAATCAGGATCATCTGTGCTCTGGACTGAGACAGCTTGATGAGCACCGTCGGAATCAGGTGAATGGGTGGAAAAGCGTACAGAAAGCTGTTCGACATGCTGATCCATAGCGCGTTCCCCAGTGTCCCCGGTTGGTAATACCTAGAGGCGAAGTCTCGGCATTTTCTGTTTTCGGTGGTGGCGAACAGATCTATGTCCGGAGTGCCCCACCTGTCGAAGATGTCTCCTAGCACTTTGTCGTTTAGAACCCACTTGTGGTTTTCTTGCACCAGCCTGCTGAGTGCATCCGTCTGAGCATTCTGCACACCTGGCCGATGGGTAGCCGTTATCGTCAGTCCTCTGGCTAGCAGCCAGTGCCAGATCACCTGAGCTTCCTGTGACAGTGTGCGCGATCTCAAGCCCCCCTGCTTGTTGAGGTAATACATTGTGGTCGTATAGTCCATCTGCACAAGCAAGGAGTTGGTCTGGAAGGACGGATGAAAGGCCTTCAGTGCCAAGTGAACAGCTCCGAGTTTCAGGAAATTGATGTGATACGTGGATTCCGCCGGGGACCACGTTCCCTGGATCTGTAGATGGTCTGAATGCGCTCCCCAGCCATGGAGAGAAGCATCCATGACGACAGTCTGAATAGGAATGTCCTTGTTGAATGGAACCCCCTTGAGGAGATTCTCTGCGGAGCACCACTATCTCACGGACTGTTGAGCGTGGAGGGACAGCTTGATCCTGTCGTCCCAGCTCCCCTGCTTCTGGTCCCACTGATCCTCCAGATATTCCTGCAACGGCCTCATGTGTAGGCGTGCGTGTGGCGTGAGGAAGATACAAGAGGCCATCGACCCCAGTAGAGAAGACACCGTCCTCGCTGTTGTAGATGGAACCGCTATGAGAGCCTGAGCCTTCCGAAGGATCGATAAGCGTCTCTACTCCGAAGGAGACACGCTTGCTGAAAGAGTATTGATGGAGGCTCCCAAGTACTGTACAGGCGTCGGAACAGACTTGGACATGTTTGTGTGCAACCCCAGCTGGTTCAACGGAACGGCCGTCCTGTTGATGTGCAGTTGTGCTTCCTGGAAGGTGGAGGCTTTGATCAACCAGTCGTCCAGGTATGGGTAGACAAACACCTGGTTCTTTCTCAGGTGCGCTGCCACCACTGCCATGCACTTTGAAAATGTCCTGGGTGCAGACTTCAGTCCAAACGGTAGTACAGTGTACTGATAGTGATTGGTGCCGACTAGAAATCGCAGGAACTTCCGGTGCTTCCGTGCAATGGGCACATGGAAGTAGGCATCTTGCAGATCTATTGCGCAAAGCCAGTCTCCCCTTTGCAGCTGAGGATAAATCTGGTGCAAAGACAGCATGCAAAACTTTACCCTGCGAATCCATTTGTTTGCTTGTCGCAAATCCAGAATGGGCCTGAACTCGTTCTTGTCCTTCTTGCGCATGAGGAAGAACCGAGAGTAAAGACCCTTTCCCCTTTGAGACAAAGGGACCTCTTCTATCGCCCTTTTTCTTAACAGGGTAGCCGCCTCCACCTGAAGCTCGCGCAGTTGGAACTGCGAGCAAACCGGTGGAATCGCTGTAGGCGGGCTGATGAAACAAAGACTGTATCCATTGCAAACAATATTCAGCACCCACTTGTCCTGAGTAATTTTTTTCCACTCTGCCAAGTAATGTTGTATGCTTCCCCCCACCGGAACGGGTAACGGACGAGGAGGAAGTAACCCCTCAGGGCCTAGACCCGGCCGGGCCTTTGGGCATTGAGGAGGACTGTTGGCCGCCTCTGCCCCTCTGGCGCTTCTGGAATGGCCGCCGCTGGTACTGCTGCTGCTGTTGGTGCTGCTGGCCAGCTTGACGACCTTGCCCTCTTCCCTGGGCACCAAAACGTCTCTGTAAGGGACGGAAGGTCTTCTTGTGCTCTTTTGGCTTTTCTAACCCGACAACCGTCAGGGTTTCTGCTTCAACCTTCATGCGGGCCATCTCCTCATCCGCATGTTTACCAAAGAGCGTCGCCCCAGAGAACGGCAAGTTGGCGACTCGCTGCTGCGCCTCTGGTTTCAGTGATGTCAAACGCAACCAGGCATGGCGTCTCAGATTAATCCCATGGCAGTATCCATGAGCCACCAAGAGAGAGGAATCTGCAGCCGAGCTGATAACCTGATTGGATGCCCTCATTGATGATTTCTTGGAAGTCTTCCCTCCTGTCACTCGGAAGGTGCTCCAGAAACTGCTGCAGGGACTCCCACAAAGAACGGTCATACCGTCCCAAGAGAGCCGTGTCACTAGTGGCTTTCATGGACGTAGCAGCCGTACCGCAGACCTTTCTTCCCGCTGAGTCCATCTGACGGCTCTCCTTATCCGGAGGCACCGTAGAAGATGGGAGAGTAGCGTGCTGCTTCCTGCTGCAGTGACGATCACCGAATCCGGCACTGGGTCCGATCGAAGGAACGCCGGATCGGAGTCTGGGGCCCTGTACTTTTTCTTCAGCGGGGAAGGAGCGGATTTTGTTGACGCCGGAGTCAAGAAGAGCTCCATCGCCGGTTCCTCCAGCCCTGGCACCAAGGGCAACAAGGGTCGAGACAACTGCCGCTTGTGTAGGGTCTCGAAAATTACCGATGTAGGCGGTGTGGGAACCGTTACCGTAATCCCCAGCTTCGCTGCCCCTCTCAATAACACCTCTTGAAAAGACACGATGTCATCGACCCGTGACACCCTCGTTCGGGGCGAATCCGATAAGGCGGGCGAGTAATCCCTGGCACTGGAAGAATCCGTATGCCGGGACCTTGACCTGTCCCTCCGGTGACGGTGCCGGGACCGTGTCGAAGACCGACGGTCACTCCTTGACCGGTGTCTCCGCCTGGACCGTGACCTCGATCTCCTTGCCTCACGCGATCCACTGGCCGTACAGGAGGCGGAAGCTGCGGAGGCAGAACCGGAAGCATAGGTTGAGGAGGCCTCGTGGGTGGTGACGGGAGGCGCGGCAGAGATAGAGACCGCGGAGTAGGCCACGGCGGAGGAGGAGGAGGTTGATGAGGGGGAATTGGAGGGGGAGGAGGAGTAGGAGGACGAGGAGGAGTCTCCTTTGGCAATGGAGGAGGCGTAGGCGTCCTGGGCCTAGAAGGCGAGTAGGTCTGGGAATATTCCGAAGACTCTCCTCTTTTTCTTCTGCGCAGGCCTTGACGATGAAATCCTTGAGGCCGACCTCTTAGCAGCCGAGTGCCGGCGCCGCCCCAACCGTGGGCTCTTGGATGCAGAGGACAGGCTGACCACTGAGGCTGAGGACACAGCCCTGACCCTCGACCGCCTCCTATGCGTCGATCTATCCCTCCGTGACGATGGCCTCTTCTTCGAGGTCGACCGTCTCGATGTCGATACATCCCTCTACGTCGACTCTCGTCTCCTCGACATCAACTTTCGTCTTCTCGATGGCGAACGGCGGTGTCGCCTTGACGGTGAGCGCCGGTGCCTCTCGGACCCCTCTCGATGTCGACGGTGTCTCGACGATGATGCAGTCCTCGATGTCGACCTCGTCTGAGGTCTCAACGTCGGTCCCCTCAACGTCACGCCGCTTCGCCCCAGAGCCCTGGGATGACGGGGAGCATATGGTGGTCATCCCTGTTGACGCCGACGTCGAGGCTATCGACGTCGACGGAGATCTGTGCCTTTTCCGGGCCTTATCTTGACTGGGGAGCCCCCCAGAGGCCGAAGCACGGGCAGAGGACGAAAGTCCCTCCATGCCCAGACTCACCATGGTCCTGATCTCCTTACCTCCAGGCCTTGGAGACGGATTTTCTCTCTGTCCCTCAGGGTCCTCTTGGAGAAGGATCTGCAAATCTCAGTCTTCAGGGACATAAGAGGATGGTAGACAGAGGATACACACTCTGTGAGCCTCTGATTTAACCTTCTTCCTGGAACACTCAGGGCACTTGTCGAACAAGGCAGGCATATTCAACAGGAGAGTGGCCAAAACTCGCCAAAAACCCCAGCAAAAGGAAGAACAAGCAGTCAGACGTCGAGTGAAACACTCCAAACACTTGAAAAGTGCCAACAAATTGAAAAAACACCCAAAAAGGGAGAGCTCAATGCTCCAGGGTTCCTGCTAGCAGGAGCTGGAAAAAAGAACTGAAGGTAAAAGGACTTTGGCTGTGCATCCTGGGATACCGAGGGTCTCTGGAGAGTTCCTTAAAGGCACGGTATCCCTTTTCAAGACACATAATGGCAGCCTATGGGGGCTTGTCTGTCCAACCCTTCCTCTCTATCATTTCAAGGATTTTGGTGAAGGGGAGTTTTCCCTGTGAGGAAAACTTGGTAAAATAGTGTTAAACCGGACATGGTGGGCTATCCTTTTCACTGTTTAGATGAAGGGGTGGCCTTTGTAGCCTTTTATATGTTAGGCTGCATTATTTGTCCTAATTCTCTCTTAAGTGTCTATGCAGGACTGCAATGAAGACAGCTTAAGAGTATTTTTGATTGCTCCGGGGTCCACGCACATGGGCGGGACTATTCACTAGATTATGACTATACACAGAGATCCCCTTCTACAGAAATAGATATTTCTCCTCGGTACCCCTCACCTGGGGAGGTGTAGCATTTTGACGCATTGGGAATGCGCCAAAATCTATGGGTGGATGCATGGAAACACCCACACTGTACCCATGGAACGCCTACCTGGGGCACAGAGTAAGGCAAAGCAGCAATTTGCACTGCGTTGTGTTACTCTAGATATATCAAGCCGCACAAGGCAGCATTGTTTGGCTTGATAAATCTAACTTAGTAGTTGCATCGCCCTTGCGCTCCATTGCGTAGTACAAGGCAACACAAATAATTAATCAATCTGGCCCTAAATTATCAGAAATTGAGATTTCTGACATACGTTTAGGAATGTCTGTCAGAGTATGTACATCAAGGTGTGCATCCCAGACGATTTGTTATGAAAATATAAGGGAAAAGGACGTCCATTCACACTTCATTATTTTAGTTATATGTCCCTATGTGTTCTAATTTAAACCTGAAATGGTGAAAAGTAGGCATTTGACTGAGATGGATATCGCATTAATTGTTGTATCTCTGTCATCAATCGAATGGCTTGACTCTTTCACAGTTTTTATAGAGATAAGGTCTGCGTCTAATTGCATAAATCTGGAAAAAAGTAATCTTCCATTGTTTAAGAGTGAGAAGATGGCGACCTCCATTAGTTATGATAGAATCCAAGACTACATAAGATCGAGTCAGACCTTAGGGACTTTTCATCACCTGGACCAGATGCAACACCCATGGGGTAGACTTGAGACATATGCTGTGGGACCGCCCCAGGCTCCTAAGTTCCTAGGCCACCATCCTATCCCACATGAACTGAGTCACAGGAATGACAGGCATTTCTGTGTGTGAAGCTCACCCAAACACAAAACAGCAACATGGTTCCAAGATCTGGCCCTCATCCTAGCAAAGAAACTAGTCACAATGCACTGGGAGGAAGTGGCCTTACATCGTGAGGAGGCCAAGGGCTACACCATAACCTGAAGCCTGAGGAATTGGAGATGCAACCTTTCAGACTGACTGATGCTCCCAAGACTCCATGGTAGCAGATTCCTAGCCCCCTCCCCATGCCCCATGAGGACAGCCTCTGTCCTCTGGAAGACAAGGGTCACACTTGCACCCACTATCGGATCTCCTGCCCTCCACCCAGTCCATTCATTGGGTGAGTGAGAAAGGAGACGCCTCTCCCTCTTCCTAGCCGGTTTGCCATTGGCCCCAAGCCGACGAGCCCATTCCTTATTACTCTTCCCCTCACCCCTCTGATTTCCTCCCAGGGGGGGGAACAGCCTTTACAACACAAGCTGGGCCACACATGCTGTTTCAATGCAAGCAGAATGATGCTTGCCTGAACCATGCATGTGTGTGGTTAAGGCAGTCAGCAGTCTAGATGTATGAGTGTGTGGGTAGAGGAACAAGCACGATCGTGAGATGAAGCCCTGGGACGTGGCCTGGTAAGTGAGGCTAGGGCCGTGTTTTCAGAAGGTAGTGTTTAGGGCTGGGGAGGGTTTTAGGGCTCAGGATGGGGGAAATGGGCAGTTTTAATGGGTTGGGGTCAATTTTAGGGCTCAGGGTCGGGGGGCTGGGTTCCTTGTACATTTCTGGCAGGGGGCATGGTATTAGAGCTCGGGTGGGGGTGATCAGGTTAATTTTTAGGGCTGGGGCTGGGTTTTAGGGCTCAGGGGGAAAGGGCAGGTTTTAGGGATCAGGGTGGGGAATCAGGGTTGTTTTAAGGACACACTGCAACCTCGATGACTGCCATGCTGGCTCACACTGATGGCATCATCCAGAAAAAAAAGGTACTGTTTACAAGTCTTCTGACACCGATCCGCACTGACGTGGTCATCCAAAACTGTTGGATTTGGTTGATTTCTAAGAGTAAGTAATCCCAGGGATGCAAAGTGTGTACAGATCTATGCACCAGACATTGTTGTAAAGGCATGATTGCTAAAGGGATATGTGTGGTAAAATGTACACCCCAGCACCCCCACCCTATACCCTAATATCCAATACCCCAGTCCTGCAACCCACCCCTACCCAGCCCTTAAAACAATAGTGAACAACGAATTACACTGTATTTCCTATCAGGACATGTCACATACACCAGTACATGTCCTATTTTTCACATACACTGCACCCTGCCTATATGGGCAGTAAACACTGCGTGCCGACACTGCTGTGGCAGGTCTGAGATACCTTTACAGGGATACTTCTGGGGGTGGCACAATCAGTGCTGCAGGCCCACTAGTAGCATTTGATTTACAGGCCCTGGCACTCTCAGTGCACCTTACTAGGGACTTACCAGTAAATCAAACATGCCAATCAGGAAATAATTTACAGTAGGAGCACTTGCTCTTCAATGCTGAACAGCAGTGAAAAAGTGCACAGAGACACTAAACCAGTAAAAACAGAGTCAAACCCAGGAGGTCAGAGAGCAAAAAGACAAGGGAAACACGCTAAAAGATGCCAGGTCTAACAATGCCCCTGCTCCATCCCACGTCCAGGACGAGCCATAGCATCTGAGACTCTTGCAGCTCTGCCAGAAAAACCAGGCCACAGCTCTCAATGTGCGTGAGAATTTTTGCATATTGCAGGAATTGACCTGGGGTGAGATTGAAGAAGTCCCTAGCCTCCACATAGGAAATGAAGAAGTCTCCCTGGTATAGATCCACCAGGGACCTGCATCCCATCTTCGTCCACTGGCCAATGTCTATTACCACGTGTAGCCTCCGTAGTGAACCCAGACACCAAATGGGTAGCTGACTGGCCTAAGGTTGTCGCCTTAGGACATCTCGTGTTGCCACTACCCCATGCCCCCATCACTTGTCGTACAGTGTACAGGCAGTTCCTGGAGCTGCCCCCCCCCAATAAGGTTCAAGGGAAGGGTGGGACCTCAATCATTCCCCCAGTAGTCTCCCAATGTGAGCCCTCCTCGCTCCAAAGTGCTGCATATTGTAGGCAACCCACTGGGTAGTAGAGTTGAAAATCAGGCAGTCCCAGCCCATCTATATTGAGATCCTGCTTCAGAACCACAAGTCTCACTCCGCACCTTTTGCCGGCCCACACTAGTGAGATCAGAAAGCCGTCAAGTGCTGCAAAGGTAGTGTGAGGAATGGTGCAGAATGTATTATGGAGAGTAAAAGGCACTGTAGGAGTAGCACAATTTTGCTCAGTGCCACTTGGGCCATAATTGAGAGGAGCAGGGTATTCCAAAAGGCAATTGAGGGCTCCAGTCAGTGCATCACCCTCCCCATGTTGAGCTCGTATTGCCACTCTGATGCGAGGGCTATTCGGATTGCCAAGTAATAGAAAGCTGTCACCTCCCAAGACGTCTCTGATTGCACCCTCCAGTGCCACAAACGGGAACGCAATGGTCTTTTGTGTATTCACCCAGAGGCAAGATGCAGCCCTGAAGTTAGCCATCATCTGCAGCAGAGGGACAGCCACACCCAGGCGATGCACATATATGAGTGCGTCAACCGCATACTTGGACACAACATTCGTGATATGACCAACCAAAATGCCCCAGGGAGCTAAGTGTGTCCAAAGATATATTGCTCATGGCTGAACAGCTAGGGCAAGGAGCAATGGGGACAGCGGGCATCTATGCCTAGTGCCTCTAGCTACTGCAGGGGTCAGAGACGGCACCACTGGTATGCACCCCAGCCGTTAGTGCCTCATTAAAAAGTTGCACCCAGTGTATGAAATTCATCCAACGCCGTACCTCCCAGAGATACTCCTAGCTCAAGGAGTCACAGAGAACCCAAGGTATTCACTGTTCTCCTTCAGAATAATGTAGTCGATAAGCAAGACATTTGCTATGTACTGGAACGGTTTGTTTATCCCCTTGTAATTTAAATGTTTCTGATGGACTCACTGCAAAAATGTTATTAGCAAACTTGTTAATGATTTGGGATTTATCTATTACTTGCCATTACCTTTAAAGACTCTTCAATCCCATCCATTTGAGCCCCTGGAGGAGGTTTCTCTCATGATGCTATTAACCAAGGGTCTATTTCTAACAGCTATCAGTCTGCCCCACATTTGGGGACAGACATTTACTATATTCAACTTTATTTGAGGTTTCCCCATTTTTGCCCTAACCTTGATCAGCACTACAGAAATCCAAGCAGATGTCTCAATGAGCTCAATAATATCATTAAAAAACATTTCACCCAACATCTTTTTCACCTCCTCCCTCACCATGATTGGTCCCCCTCTGACCTTGTGTTGTACCGGTATGGCCATTTGCTTGAGCATTATTTTATACACATACCCCTTCAACTACCCAAACTCTTCTCTGAAAACCTCCTCGGCACCTTCTAATATGTCACCCACTGTTAAATGGTCCACCATCATTACCTGTACTGATGCATGTCAATCGATCCTTATGTGAAGGCCATACTGGTGAAACCCCCCTAATATGGGTGGTCCTCATTGTTCATCAGGAATCACACCATGAGGATAGAACAATCTGAAGTAAACATTCTACAACAACATGCAATTAAATTAATGTGAAGCAAGTGAGATTACAACACCTTGGCCCTAAAATATTTTCACAATTCACCCTTATCTAGGACATTGTTTTGCGATTGTGAACTTCCGACTCTTCTTAGTAAAGTATTACTATGCATTTTCCGGAAGATGGAACGGGTTTCATAGATCTACCTATAGATGGCTGGAGTCTTTCACATCTGCCATAGTGAAAATGGCAGGAACCAATCCTCCTTGACAGTGAACCATGACCATGTATGGCTATTGTGACTGTCTATATGCGGTCACAATAGCCTATGCACTTAACCATGGGTTTAGGGGGCAGGGTTGAGAGAGGAAAAGATGTGAAGCAACTAGATGGACTTCTCATACTTCCACATTACTTATTGTTCATGGAAGATCATCATTGCATCTCTGCTGGTTCATGCAGCGCTCTAGTCCACTTCTCTATGGTGTGCATCTTTATTTAGCCGCATAAATGGCTCAGATGTTGCGGTTATATGCAGCTGTAAATCTTCCATAGTCACAAATCTGATAGTAGGAGTCCGAAGGGTCTCTGCACTGTTTGACACACTATCATTTAAGGATGTTGACCAGGAACATGCCAATATCACTGATTTGGTTGACTTTAGGAGGAGTTTTGGTGGTGAGGAGCAGGCTTGTTTTCAGACGCAAAGAAGAAGGGTGAACATATAAAATTAAAAAAGAGATTTTTTTGAGACAACAGGTTTTTTTGTACAAGGGGGATATTTATCCTCATTTAAAAACTGTGAAGAGGAGTAAGGGTTTGGTGTCATTTATGCTGTACGAGACTTTACTTGTGCTCAGATAGTGACCATTTCTGCCCCTTGATGATGCGCAGAAATTCCATTCCAACTGGCATATCTAAATCAAGTCCTGGAGGGCTGGGTCTTTGGCAGGTTTTCCAACTAAGTACAGATTTGTATATCAGTTTCATTTAAATTCACTCTGTACATTCATTTAAGTGGATATTCTGAAGACCGGCATGGATCTACATTGAAAACTTCCTGCTCTAGAGTATTAAAAATTAAAAATTATGTAGCCATTCCAACAGAGTTTCTGTATGTGTTTTTTGCTATGTGAATCAGAGTCTAGATTAAGGAAATGAAAGGAGAACACTGGGAGGTACGTAAAGAGATACAACAGAAATAAATGTTCTCTGTTTATTGAGCATGAAATTCCTAACTAAGTGGTTACTATTAAAAAGAGGAGCTCTCACAAATTAAGGCTCAAGCTAATTTATTAATTGGAAAAAAATGTTGTGTACATATATTTAAACGAATTAAAATATGGACTCTCACCGTCAAGTCATATTATTGCAAAGTAGTCAGTCAGTCTTACATTCATAGAACAAGCAGTACTGGCTAAAGTACATCCATAAATAAACATCGAAACAAATAAATCCTCATTAAATATTTTTATACAAAGTTGACATTTATAAATATAAAAAGAGTAAAGAAAACAATGACATTCAAGCACAGTGCAATTTCATGTAACAAAGCCTAGTTAACAAATGTAGGAATACCAAAGAAATAAGAAATTACCACGAAACTATATCAAATAGATATTTAACCCACAATCCATCATCAATGTCAGATAATGAAATGTATTTTAGAAGAACAAAAATGTTTTCTACAGTGCCATGTAATGCTTCTCAGGTAAACCACAATATATGTCATACACACTTAGTTTTACTTAGCAAACATGTCAGCTTAAATCAATCAGGTGTGTGCCGCCCAGCAGTTTGTGGAATCCCTACAGGGATCAAGCGTGCATTTTGTTTTAAATATATATGGCTGTATCCACCTTGCCTTCATGGACCTGTCCTCAGCTTTTGACTGTGTGAACAGGAAGAAGCAGTGGCAGTTCATGAGGGCAAGGGGGGCTGACGGGGGTATTGTAGACTTTCTAGAAGATCTACATAGATACACCAGAGCAAATGTTAGATTTTCTCAAGATCTAAGTGTGACGAAGGATTTTAACATCATCAGGGGAGTCCGACATTGATGTATTCTGGCTCCTTTTCTGTTTAATTTTTATATTAACGACCTAGATAGCGATTTACAGGAGGTGGGGGCCGATTGCCCCAGAGTGGGACGTCGGTGTATCCCGGTCTTATTATATGCGGACAACGCGGTCCTCATAGCTAGGACTGAAAGAGGCCTTCAAGCTCTTTTAACCGCTTTCAAGTCCTTCATGACAGACAGGGACTTAACAATAAATAATTCTAAATCGTTTATTATGCAGGTAGGCCAGCCACCAAAAAGAAATTTCCAATTCAATGTGGGAGATGCAATAATTCCCATATCTAGCACGTTCTCCTATCTTGGAGTCCTTTTCGATAATAAGCTAAATTGGGGCCCGCATGTTTCGAAAAAGAAAGGGGACGTTGCTAGGGTGAATGCATCAATATTTAATTTCGCATACAAACTGGGAAAAAACCTACCGGCGCCATGTTGCAACTATATAATGATGCCAAATCAGTGGCCACAGCAACATTTTGCAGCGAAATTTGGGGGTATATTCGGGGAGAGCAATTACAGACTGCGGAGAAGGCTTTCTTGAAACATTTACTATGTCTCCCGCAAGGTAAATCTAACCTAGCTGCCCATGAAGAACTGGGGGTCCAGTATGTCAGTGACATCTTTTCCCTGCGCCCACTGTCCTGCTGGTTAAAATTGTGGTAAAACCCTGTTATCCCCCTTACACATATGATTTTAAAAGACTGTCTGTCCGTGGATAACTCATCTGCTATACCCTGGCTGAAATACCTAAAGACAAGCTTTTTAAGCCTAGGGCGGGGTGAGTTAATTGAAACTCCTGAATGTATTATTAAAAGGGACGTGGAGGCAATAAAAACGGCCTTACTCATGGAAAGGAAAATGATGAGGGAAGCTAAAGAGGTTCAGAAGCCTAGTGTCAGGACATATGTCATGTTATAAACAACTCCATACACTGAGCCTTACTTAATGGTCACTCTGACCTCATAAGAGAAATTTTTATTAACCAGATTCCGGTTGAATCAATTTTACTATTTGCTTGTTAGGCCACAAAATTCTGTTTTTAGTAAAGAAGCAGCTGCCTGCGGCTGTGACGGAAAGTCTCCACAGGATATGCTGCATTTTATGTTTTTATGTAAACTATATGAATTTCCCAGTAAACGCTATCTGGTGCCGCTTTTAAAGAAACTTAATTTTTGTCAGATCAGACCAGCCATGGTGTATTTACAATTATTATGTAGCGACAGTATCCTTTAGGTATTAGAGTTTTTAAAATCAGTTGTAAAATACAGAAAATGTTTGGATCTATAATGATCTTTACTCCAACATTTTTGTATTTGTATTTAATATTTCTCAGCAAAGTTTGTACTGCCATATTTTGCTGCTAACCTTGTATTTTTGTATCTTGATGATGAATTATCCCATTGTATTTGCATCTACTTTTATGGTTTGTAAAACAAAACCGAAATAAAGTTTTATTGATTGATTGATTAAATGGCTGTAATCTGAGTTAACATCTAATGTCGAAAGTTTAGTTACTTCTTTTGAATTCAAACTAAGTTTCCCAATAAAAGACATTTCTCTATAAATAAAAACTAACGAGATTAGCTTCCACTGATGATGAGGTTAACTTGGCAAGCAAGCGGGTGGTCTCCAATCCTCTCTGACAAATAATCAATTTTCTTTTTAACATAGCGCAAAACTTGCCTCAAGGGCACTGGAACGCTTAACATTAGCACCAGAAGCTGTATTATGATGGGCTTTTCTGTAGCAGCACAGAAGCGAACCCCTACAGGACATAAGGGGAATTAATGTAACACGCGGTTATGGTGCAAAAAAGTATGTGAACATTTGCTCCTGAGGGAAATGGGTGGAGTGGGGTCAGTAAATGTGGGTGCGGGGTAAAGGTGAGGCTAAAAAAAAATATATATATTCTGTAACTATTTTGTCTGCCTTTTACCTTCAGATAACTGCATATGAAATAGCGCACATCTTAAATGAAGAGTAAATGCAAGTTAAATTATTCAGTGGGAGATGCATTATTACACAAGGTTTAAGATAGGCTGCCACAAAATAAGCAAGAAGATTTAGGATTAAGATCAAAAAAGTGCTTAAAAAAATATATATTGTAAAAATACACAGAGTGTACCTAGTACAAACATTTTTTATAACTGTCCATTCAAAGCATGCACCAGCCTGCTTAGCTGATAACATTCTTTCAATTTCTCTCAAACAGAAAATATCTTTGTCATCACCGAGCTGCCCGTGTATCCTCCAATACCGACTTCCAAGCAGTTTTTACAATTGCAGATTAACAAATTGTACACATTTAAATTTCTTTCAAGCAACAGGCTCCTTGGAAAGAAAGCTGGGGCCAGGGGTACAAAAAATTCAGTTTGGAATTTCCTAATTACAAATGTCAGCGATTCGCAATTAGGAAATCTCAAACACCCATGTAGAAATGTGTCTTAGACACATTTTGCGATTCTCAGTGGGTCTCAAATAGATATAACTCATTAATATTCATGAGGTAGGTCTCGCTTTTGACCTATTGGGAATAGCCTGCACTCACAGGGATAGTGGCCTGCTGGGGACAGCAGACCACCATGTCTGTGATTGCTTTTTAAATACAGCTTATTTTTTTTATAATGCAGCACGTTTTTTATAAAGGAAAACGTGTTGCATTTAAAAAATAAAAATGAAAAGCTACCTTTTCATTTAGAGTAGGCAGTGGTCCGTGGGAGTGTTAAGTGATAAACAACAGAATAGGTAAAATAAAATAAATAAAAAAATTAAATCACTTACATTGCGCTCGCCGCATTGCCGAGTCGGCCATGCGGCAAGCGCTAGGTAAGTGGTTTTATTTATTTCATTTGACCTATTCTGTCATTTGTCACGTCCACCCCCAGCCCTGGCACTTACCTACATGGGTTGCAACTGCCTACATACCAGTGCGACCCGCTATTAGAAAGGGACGCCCTTACCACCCCCTTCCTAATAGCGATTAGCAACCCCTATTTTGTATGTCTGTAATAGGATGCCGACTCGCGAAAATCAGGTTGGTACATGCCAAAAAGCATTTTACCTGTCGCAAACACACAGTAAAATGCTTCGTACATCTGGCCTCTGCTGTTTTCTTTAGCTGCCTTTCTATCCCTTTGCTTTACAGCACATGAAACTCACTCATTCCACTTCGGATGAGGCCTCTCAACTGTCGGGATTAAGGGCAGTTATCTTTTATCATTTTTGTTAAATGAAAAAAGTATGGGCACGTCATGTACCACAGTTCAGCCAACTTCAACCGCTGATTTAACCCAATATGTCTCTGTTACTGTTTTATTTTCAGAGAACAAAGCTCAGAAAGAAGGAAACCTTTTACACTGTTTGAGCTGTGCCATCTGAAAGTAATGCACCAATTGCACCGGAAAAGCCCATATTGATACAGCCCCAGATCACACTACATATTTGTGGGGGGAGGCACAAGGACATTAAGTAACTTGCCCAGAATCACAGGATGTTAAGACAGTGCCAAGACGTAAACCTGGTTTCCTAGTACTAAAGTTTGCAGCTCTGGTCAGTAGGGTACATCTTAGGGATTCAAAGGTCCATGTCATGCAACAGGCTGTGTGAACCTTCATGCTTGCATCTTTTAAAGCTGCCTACAAATCTTTCTGAGCCTCACATATCATTTAGTCATGAAAGTGCCAACTTGCAAGAAGTAAACAGATGTTGAAAAAAAAATTAGCATTAAAGAAAACTTTGGTCTTTGAATAATTTGCCCCAGAAGCACAGAAAGCCAAGAGGATATGTTTAACTTCAAGCACACGATATGAGAATGGCAGACATGCACAATTGTTCATGCACGTCATTTGAAGGGAAAACATCATTCTAAATTGCCATCTACAGGTGGTTACGTTTGTGGTATAAAGTGTTTTCAGCTTCACTTGTTTGAATTAAAGTACAACTGCATTTTCAAATCTCTGACTTTGCCTCTAGCACATATAGATGGGTGAAAAACTGGCATGTGCCCAAGACCTATATTAGTATATATGAGATTATGTGCACCCTGCTCTAAATTATTAGGATATTGCAAGTCACTTAGGAGTTCTGTGACCCCTTAGAGGAACGAGGTTGAACACTGAGTTCTATTATAAGGTCAAGGAAGGTGGAAGGGACTTGCAACAGGCTTTTAATGTACATTAGAGGGTATTTTATTCCTTATACTACAAGGTCAACCATAATCCTTCCCACAAACCTGTTAAATCCTTAGGGCATCATTTATGAGAAGTGACCCATCGCTGCGTGAAAGCAGCGATGCGTCACACCTCAGTGTGCCTCCTTACGACATGATGGATGCGTCATATTTACTGTATGACGCATCATGCCGCAAGGAGTTACAGATATGTCAGTATTTCTGACGTCTCTGTAGGCGCAAAAGTGACGCATTGCTGGAGTGTGTCACAAAAGTGAAAACCCCAGCAATGTGTCCTTTCACATGGGGCAAGCCCCATATGAAAGTGCTTCCGTCAGTCTTACGCCTGTAGGCCTAAGATATTGATGCATTTGCGTCCTAGAAGTGGTGCAGTGAAATCTCATAGATTTCACTGCATCACTTCTTACTTGCATGGGAACGCCCCCCCCTGCATACATTATACCTGACACAGGTATAATGTAGCACAGAGGTTTACAAAGGGACGTATCTGCTTAGATGCGTCACTTTGTAAATAGGGCACAACAGGGGACATGTTTTATGCTGCTGATGCGTCATAAAAAGTGACACCACGAAGCGCAAAACTGTCACAAGGCCTCATAAATAATCCCTCAGTGTCTAACCATGTTGACCTCACCATGAAGGCTAAATGGGAACTGGACCCGGGACAACTCAATCCTAATCAACAATGGGTGTTTTGCTGCAAACAGATTAAATGAGTGATTCAGTTAAAACTCATACAGAGAGTATGCTACACCCCTTATACTCTCAAACGCTACGGTCTCCTAGACAACTCAAATTGCTGGAGATGCAATGCACCCAACGCTGACCTACACCATATGATGTGGATTGCCCTCCCATCGATAACTAATGGGTTCAGATATGGAACACAATCAGGGAGATCACTGGGGTTGACTTACTTCTCTCTCCCCTGTTAGTAATTTTGAGATCCATTAGGATAAATTATAAAAAGCTGATCTGACTCGGTACAAAATGCAGAGGATTATACCAGATCGTGGGTACATAGATGCTGATTTGTCTTTATTATTTTTAAAATTCTTAGTCTGCAGTTTGATGGTGTCCTGGCTGCAGGAGTGCCAAAAGCCACCAGAGATGTTAAACCTGTCTGAAAGATAAGTGCTATGTTGGTTGTGATAGCTTTGTAAATGTTGCATCTGGTTTTCAAGATGGCGCAGACTGCCAAAAGGAACAAATAAAATTGCATGAGAATGTGGGTGATGTGATCACATTTCTTCAGGTCCTGGATGAGACGTTCTGAAACCTAAAGGAAGGGCCAGTGTACCTTATACTCCTGCATCAAGATACAGGAGTATAAGGGCTTGAATAACAGTTCTGAAGTTGCTTTCCTGAAGAAACGGTTTCCTTTCTTTTAGAAGAGTCGGTAACAAGCCATCTATTTTTTTTGACAATTTTGTTCTTTGTGTGTGCGCTTAGTGTGCAGAGGGAACGCAAGTGACTTAGCATTCTGTGAAAGTGGGGTTCAAAGCCACCCAGGTTTATGTTATGAGCCAGGCTTATGCAATTTCCTAATTGTTGTTCCTGGCAGCTAACAGGATTTCTGTCAAGAATGTTATCTTCTTTTGCATACCAGAAGTTTCACATTTGGGGCTTTCGTCCACTCCTTCCATATTTTTCAGTTTCTCCTTGCTCAGTGAAATATAAGGGATAGCAACCTTCAAGGTACCACTCTAGTCTGAAACAATCAGTTGGCTGGCACAATCATGTGGTGAGCCCTAGCAGCTGCTGCCTGCCAGCAAAGAAGCTGTGAACTACTAGTCAACTGGAGGCTAGGGAGATCAGATAGCTTAATGTCCCTGGGACCACTCTAAAGCCCTGATCTTTTGTTTTACTAATCAATGTTCCTCAGGTGTATTAGTCCAGCTAGTTCAAGAGAAGCAAACTAAGACTGGAACTCAAAGAGAGCACTGATTTACTAGAGGAAAGCCTATGACTGGTAAAGTTGTGTGCTGGTGATATGGAACCATCTATTCACTGTAACATGGGATGCTTCTTTCAATTTCCACCTCCGGAGTGAATGCACAGCAGGTTCCACTAATATGCAGTGCCCTCTGCAGCGCCTTCTATTCTTACACCGCCCACCAGCGTAACCCTGCATCTGCTTCATTCTGGAAACTACCCCCAGCAGGAAATATGCATGTTGGCAGTCTAGGTTACATGCCTCTCACACCTCCTTCAAAGTAACTCTCTCTAGGCAAATGCACAAATTTTCCAGACATCACTCTGTAACTTGTTCTCTTGGCCCCACTGCTTCTTCACCTCTGGTTGACTTCCGTTTAAAGATTCATCACGACAAAGGTATATTTATATGGATATGTTTGGTGGACAGGGTTACTCTGTCGCAAACGTATCCTATGGAACTTGTAATATGGCGGACGGGATATCTGTCACGTTTGTGATGGAGTATCCCAACCACCAAACTCATAATCAGGCCTTAAGCCTTGTGTGAAAGAAAGTGACGTTTCCAGAAGGATAAGCTCATAATGAGTGAGTCACCTGAAAAAGCTAACTCTGCCCTGATAACGGAGCTAAGCTTCAAAACCATCCAGCAAATAAAGTACTTGATAAGACAGAACTCATTGTACCCATTGACAAAAGATGTAAGTGCAGGACTCAGATTAGTGCAGGGGGGCCCTGTGGCCCACCTCTGAGGGGGCTGATCAGCACATTTATGTATTTCTATAATTACTCGCAATCCCGTTCCCTCGACTACCTAAAATGGTCATAGTTTGGTTGTTGCAATGTGAGACATTCTCATTTGCTGGTTCTAAGTGTAGCCAGTCACATCAACTGAATTTGTTGACACCAATGAGAGTTTGGTCAACTGCATTATTTTTCCTTCTGAAGGTGGGGAAAAACAGTGCATTTCCTTCCAGGTTTACAACCTTAATTTAGACTTGGGCACAGGAACTGCTCAGCCCGAAAAGTCTGCTCTGCAACAAGGGACATTGTAATCCCTACGGCGGTGCCTGAGCAGGCACTGCCCCTATTGTGGGGACCACAATCTGACCGAGGCCGTCGCAAGCATTGTTCGGTCCATCCAACCGATGCTGTTGGACCGATCGCATCGTAATGCGACAGTCTGACCACTCTGCTGGCCGGCCGGCGGTGGCAGTCCTACAGACAAGTAATCAGACCCAGAATGTATTGTTAGAAATTCAATGGAATTAGCATTTCAGTTTCAGTTGTCCGACAATGGAATGGGTGGACCCTAATCAGTCGAGGTTTCAACACCTCAAGATAAATCACCTAGGGCTTTCATCAGAACAACAAAGGTAACAACCTGACCAGAAAATCCTGGTTCCTGTTCACACATGGCATTTATATTAGGCAGATAGAATCTAAATCTTATGGGGGCGAAACTTCCAGCTCAGTGTGGTATGCCGGTATGTAGCCCTTGAAAACACGTGGCCTTCCTTTTTAACTTGTAATCCCTTCGGCCATGTTCAAAAAATGACTGAATGATTCCTAGGGGAACACAGTTTTACTTGTGGACCAATCTGCCTTCCTCAAATTAGGAGGCAGGCATACTATGGAGACAGCAGATAGAAGGTAATAGAACTACCACCATGCTGATGTTCTAATCGACCAAGTGGCTGCGCAGGGCCAACTTTCAGGACTTAGGGGAGGAAGAACAAGGACATGTCCCTCCACCGAGGTCTGGAGAGTTCCTACTATGCTTCCTTTGGTTGCTTTCTCACCCGTCTTTCATCAGGAATTCCCCCAACACACAGAGCATGCAGAGTACACCCTGGGAAATACTTCCCCGAGTGCCAATGAGATTCCTATATACCCTGTTGAGAGCGCTGAGTGAAATTACCCATGTTCCGAGGGGTCAGGAGTGATGGGAATGCTTTTCTTGTCCCTGGGATTCCAGAGACTCCTGAAGTTTATCCACACGGCCTGCCACGCTTCCAAGGCAGACCTCTAGACTAGGACAGTGAAAGATTCTGAGGTCTATAAAGGGAATATTTCCTTGGTCTGAGATAACAGGCTCTCAGTCTCCTCCACATTCCCTTACTCCCTGCTTCTATCTTGGTTGATGCCTTGCATCGTGGTGCCAGAGTCAAGACTTCTTCACATGTTTGGATGGCTACTCAGCTCAGCTTTGCCCTCTCATTAGAAGGCAGAGAGAGGTAGGTTATAGGCGCAAGCAGGAGTTGATATATCTTATTCCCACTGAATACTTAATCAAACCTACAGTATTTAAGTATATAATGGAGTGATTTATTTGATGTACCCAAAGTGGATAACCGCAAATGAATTATTGGAATGTTTGTGGTTTTACAGACAGCAATATCATGACTGCTTCAATGTATAATATTTATATGCATACAGTGGTACAATAGGACCTATATAAATAAAATGAGTGTTGCATGCACGTCTGTAGGGTGCTTTTGAACTCGCACAACAATCTTTCAGTACAGCCTCAGGCAGTGTTTAATTTGTGCTGGTGATTTCGCGTGATGGGCCCCCGCACTGATTTTTCGTGACTGGGGCTTAGTTTTGTTTGTCAGACTTTGAACAAGAGAGAGAAAGGCAGTAAAGGGAGAAATTAGGAGCAGCAAAAACTATTACAAAGGGAAAACGCAGTAATGAAAAATAGGCAGCAGGAGTGGATAACGTGACAGGAAGTGTTAAGAGGTAAAATAATGCGGCATAGTTACATTCAAGTAGAGATAACAATCTTACTTTTCGACAACACTATTATGAAAATGGCAGCAGGCTCTTAAGAAAACCTTTGGCCCCCTACCGTTTTTATTGTCACAAATTAAGCTGACATCGAATATAGAGGTTCCAGAGATACTCATCATAGGAGGTTATAGGGATAAAGTAGAGTAGCCTGAATTACCATATGTTATTCGTCCTCTGCTGATCATAATTCAGCAGAAGTAAAGCAATCCATCATATTACCAAGCTCATGATCCGTCCATTTTCTTCAAAGTAATTAGCATTGAAGCTTTAAGAAATTGACTTATTTGATTTTTCACTATTTCCTAAGAGAAAAGAATATGCTATAGTTTTGTGTGAGCTGAAGTAAACATTGTAACACAAGATGAAGAGGAGCAAAGTAGATTTCATGCACATTACTTACGTATAAATTGTTATATTTTACATTTGATATCAATTAAAATATGTGCAAATAAATCAGTAAGAGAGCATTACATTTAATGTTCGCAAGGAGGGTTTTAAAAAATTCAATCTCCCCCAAGTGCTTTTCCGTGGGTTGGGTGGCTTTGCCGTTAACATAAAAACACACAAAGCTTGTGACGTAATAGCTGTTTCACCGTATAAGTGCTAAAAAAATTAGATGGGACTAACCAAAATCTTGAAGTAGTTCAGTCAAAAATAATATATAAATAATGTTATATACAGTGTCTGACATATGTCACACAGATTGATGGCCTTCTGAACAAAGAGGGTGGCCAAATAACAGAAAACTCTATGCATAGAAGGAGATGCCAAGCAGCATGATGCAGCAATATTGAGAAAGGGTTTACAGTAACAGAAAGAATAGTAGAGTCTAATAGGTCGTTCATCCCGATCTGAAGCAGTGACAGTGAGACCGACTCACTGAGATCTTCAGCGGTAAGTTGAACTTGTATCTGCAAACAGTGATATGCAGGTGGAAAGTCCCCGATCCACAGGTTTATGATCCGCTGAAAATTCTGTTCGAAAATCGGCTTTACTCCTGCTGGTAATAATCTGGTTTTCCACATTGTCTTTAAGAGTAAACCTCAGATCATGGGTGTGACTGGAAGCATTCTTGGTTGCTTGTGCAGCAAAATGTTGAGTAATACTGTAAACCAGTATCTTTGTGGACATTAAAAAAAGTTGGCAGTTTCGGATCCTAGAAAGCTACTCATGTACAAATCATGATTAAGAACCTTTCAAAGGTGTAAAAGGAATTGGTACGCTCCAATATTTCTTGGGGGTGTAGTGGAAGGATTTCTCCAGATGGAAACATTGAAAGAACAGTGAAGGTGAATGTGCTTTTACACACTTCCACCATGTGTATTCCAGTGATTTGTACAGCATGTGGTTCAATCACTTGAATTTAAAGAGTGAACTCTGCCTAATCCTAGAAATCTACGATTTTAATAAATTCGGATGCTGTACTCATTGGGATTCTGCAGGATATTTTGCCTTAAAAATGCAAACTGTAGGTGCAAGAATATGATTCATAGATTCGTACATTTACTATAGATTCACACGTTTGCTATGAATTGAGCCCAGTACCATTTCATTACAAATACCCGGTTATGGGAGTCCAAAAGACTTGGCCAGAAAGCATATGTCCTCTTCGTCACACACAAATTGTCTAGAAGAATGAGGGCAGGAATGCTGCTTGGGTTTATTCTTAAGAAAATTGAAGTACGACTCCGACTTATGATCTTGAGGACAGTTGTTTCTCTTATTTCGATGCAATGAAATATTTTAGAACGCTGTGATCTTGAAAGGTTTCATGCTCTTGATGGCTTCAATCGACCATGCATAATCTTTGGATGGATAGACAGAGGGATGGATAACAATTATATAGCACACAATGTCCCCGATTACCCGTGGCCCGAGTTGAATGAGATAATTATTGGATCTGATAAAAATCTGAGGGCATTCAGAATTTATCACTTACAATAAGTATAACACATCCTGAGGTTTTTGGTGAATAAAATGCAAATTTTGGGGCACCAAAATCTGCATATTGTAGTAAACACTGGACATTTTTACACTTTTATATTTTGACAGGTTTGATCTGCTGAACTTTAATGAAGCATGAGGCCTTCATTGCACCTAGTGGTTAGTGGGTACAGTGAACAGCAATTAAATCAGAATTCCTAATTCTGAACAAACACTGATCAAGGCAGAGGTTGGAAAAGTCTGACCCTCATAATCAGGACCTGTTTATAAGCTCCAGGCAGTAAGGAATTAAGTATTATTTTCAATCCTTTAGCTTGAATGACCAGTCTTGTAGGGATATATTGCAGTGCTCAACATGAATAATATCTGAATTTCAACACTAAGGATAAGAGAAGCCCATGACCACGTGCAAGGCAGTAAATGCCCCATTGTCTCGTTGTGTGATTGCTGTAGGTATATTTGCGTCTGATAACTCATCCCAACGCGGGATGGGTGATAGCTGGTCAGATCTTTTCTTAGAGGGCACTTGATTGCTGGTCAGATCTTTTCTGAGGGTGGGTGATTGCTAGTCATGTTCAAGCACACTTATGGCGCATTATATATGTCTGAAGCATTTGATAATGAGATATGCCTAAGTCGACGTGCAATTAACATAATGCAAGGGACAGTGGAAGCGACATGCAAGCTATTATTAGTAGTAGTAACCAACATTGGATATAGGGAATATTTTTGCTCCAACCTTGAGGCATAATAAATGTATTAATTGTTACTAAGGCTTGCTGATTAAAATATGATTGCATTGTATACAGTGAAAAAGTTCAGAAGCAATAGGTGAGAAAAAGAAAATACTCTGGATCTGTCTCAAATTATTTGGTTCATCCAAGTCCAATTTGTAACATATTTACATGCGTGCAGAGATTCACAATCCTCATTCAGATATTCAAAATCGGTGGGAATGTATTGGCCCAAAATGCTTCAGCTAGTGTTGTGATATTTCCACTTTCACTTATTACAAATTACTTGTAAAGTCTTGGACCCTCTAAGGTAGAAATGCATCTAAAAGCAGTCTGATACCCAGGAACAGATAAAGTTGCGGGTGTTCAAGTTTTTTTCATTGTCAGACTGAGGAGAAACTCCCCATATTAAGTAAGGATGATGAAGGAGGGGTTTCTCTGTGTAACATTAATGGTAAAAATGCAGATGAACATTTGATCATTTATTTATATATCTGTCCATGCATATTTTTTGCACCTGGTGGACAATATATATCTACAAAATGTATCAACATCCTCTACTCCTACCAATCCAGCTTCAGAAAAAAACACATTACAGAAACCGCCCTCCTCGCCGCAACAGACGACATCCGCACCCTACTGGACATAGGAGAAACAGCAGCCCTCATCCTCCTCGACCTCTCAGCGGCGTTCGACACTGTCTCTCACCGCACCCTAATACGCAGACTCCACGACGCAGGGATCCAAGACAAGGCCCTCGACTGGATCTGCTCCTTCCTCCCTGGCAGAACGCAGCGGGTCAGACTCCCCCCTTTCCTCTCAGACCCTACACCTACCACCTGCGGAGTCCCCCAGGGGTCCTCCCTCAGCCCTACGCTCTTCAACATGTACATGGCTCCGCTCACCCCCATCGCTGGACATGCGCTATGCCATCTTCTCCTCAAGCCCACACTTCTCCGCCAGCCACGTCTCCGAACCCACCTGGACCGACCACCACTGCATCCACTTCACCTTCCGGAAACCAGTCGCACAGATCCCTCGTCGCTGCTGGGGCAAAATCACCGAAGTAGAACTACAGACAAACCTCGGACTCAACCCACCGACCAACCCCTCCAACCCCGACGATGGCGCACGCACGCTCATACGATGGATGGACGACTGCGCCAACACCTTAGCCCCACTGAAAAAACAAACCCTCAAAGACACCAGCAAGAGAGCCAACTGGTTCACCCTGGAACTCCTAGTGTCCAAGCGCACCTGCCGGAAGTTGGAGAACATATGGCATAGCAAGAAGTCGCTCGGCAGCAGCGCAGCCCTCAAAGACGCCATCCGCAACCACCACCACCACCTCATCAGGACCGCCAAGAGGACCTCCTTCAATGACCGCCTCAACAACAATGCACACAACAGCAAGGAGCTCTTCAACATCGTGAAGGAACTCTCCAACCCCAGCTCCAATGCCAACAACATCCTGCCGTCGCAAGCCCTGTGCGACTCCCTCGCCACCTTCTTCCACCGCAAGAGTGCTGACATCCACAACAGCTTCAACCCCCGGATGACCCCTACAGGCCCCAACACGCAGTAACCACCACACCCCACCAACTACGACCCCCTGACAACCTGGGCCAATGTGAGCATCGAAGACACAATCAAGACCATGGGCACAATCCACTCCGGCTCACAGTCTGACCCTTTTCCACACATCTTCAACAAAACCGACAGCTCCATTGCACCCCACCTACGCAACAGCATCAACCTCTCCTTCGAGACCGCGACCTTCCCTGAGAGCTGGAAACACGCCGAGATCAACTGAAGAAACCCAAGGCGGACCCCAGAGAACTGAAAAACTTCTGGCCCATCTCCCTGCTTCCGTTCCCAGTTAAGGTCATCGAGAAGGTAGTCAACATCCAGCTCACACGCAACCGGGAAGACAACAGCATTCTGGACCCCTCCCAGTCAGGTTTCCGCAGCAACCACAGCACCGAGACCGCCCTCATCGCCGCCACAGACGACATCAGGGCCCTGTTGGACAGCGGCTAGATGGCGGCCCTCATCCTTCTGGACCTCTCCGCCGCCTACGACACCGTCTGCCACAGCACACTACGCACACGACTCCACGACGCAGGGATCCGAGACAAGGCCCTGGACTGGACCTCCTCCTTTTCCGGCAGAACCCAGAGAGTCCGCCTCCCCCTGTTCCGATTCGAAGCCTCCGAGATCATCTGCGGCATCCCGCTGGGATCCTCCCTCAGCCTGACCCTGTTCAACGTCTACATGGCGCCTCTCGCACGCATCGCCCGACAGCACGACCTCAACATTATCTCCTACGCCGATGACACGCAACTGATCCTCTCCCTCACCAAGGACCCCCTCACCGCCAAATCCAACCTCCACCAGGGAATGAAGGCCGTCGCCGAATGGATGGAGCATAGCCACCTCAAACTGAACGCAGACAAGACGGAGATACTCATCCTCGGGCCCAACCCCTCAGCATGGGACAACTCCTGGTGGCCCGCATCACTGGGGACACCCCCCGCACCCACCACCCACGCACCCACGCACGCAATCTGGGAGTCATCCTCGACTCGAAACTCACCATGACCAAACAAGTCAACGCTGTCTCCTCCACTTGTTTCAACACCCTCCGCATGCTCCACATATGGATCCCGACAGACACAAGGAAAACAGTCACCCAGGCCCTAGTCAGCAGCAGACTCGACTACGGAAACGCCCTCTACGCTGGAGCCCCGACCAAGCTCATCAACAGGCTTCAAAGAATCCAGAATGCCTCTGCACACCTGATCCTCGACATCCCGCACCGCGACCACATCACCCCCCACCTGAGGAACCTGCACTGGCTGCCCGTGGACAGAAGAATCTCCTTCAAGCTCCTGATCCATGCACACACGGCACTCCACAAGGCCGGCCCAGCCTATCTCAACAGCCAACTCTCCTTCTACGTACCCAACTGGAAACTCCGCTCCGCAGACCTCTCTCTGGCTACCGTCCCACGCATCCGTAAAACCACAGCCGGAGGCAAATCCTTCTCCCACCGCGCCGCCAAGACCTGGAACACCCTCCCCCTCATCCTACGACAAACCGAAGACTTTCTATCCTTCAAGAGACAACTCAAGACCTGGCTGTTCGACCAGTAGCAACAGCACCCCCTTCCTCCCCCTCCTTTAGCGCCTTGAAACCCTCGCGGGTATTCAGTGCGCTTTACAAATTATTTGATTGATTGATTGATCGTCAGAACCTATGGACTCAACATTGTGTCATTTGCAGACCCCTGCCCTCGGAAGCCCGCCCATCCCCACGGACTACGCATGCAACCTGGGAATCATCCTGGACTCAGAACCAGCAGACTCGCCTACGGCAACGCACTCTATGCCGGAATAAACAAAAACCTCCCCCACAAGCTACGGAACATCCAAAACACCGCTGTAAGACTGGTCCTCAACCTGCCAAGACACTGCCACACCTCCCAGCACCTGCGCACACTCCACTGGCTCCCCATCGAAGCTAGAGTCACCTTTAAGGTACTCACCCACGCTCAGAAGGCCCTCCACGACACCGGACTGCATACCTGAACAGCCGTCTCAAATTCCACGCACCCCAAAGGACCCTACGATCAGCCCAGCTCTCTTACACCATGGTCTCCTCACACCAGAAAGACCAGATCGGGAGGCTGCTCCTTCTTCCTCGCGGCCAGTGCCTGGAACGACCTTCCGCTCTACCTCAGACAGACAAAATCGCTCCCCATCTTGGAAAGAAACCTCAAAACCTGGCTCTTCGATAGACCCCCTCCTTGATGGACTGGAACCTGCGACCTCCCCCAGCGCCTTGAGACCCTTGACGGGTGAGTAGTCACGCTTAACAAACATCTCCTGGATTCCTGGATTTTTTTGTGAATCTTATTAAAAACAGAAATGTGCTCCTAACACAGAAGTGGCATACAGGAGAAAATGTGTCACTTTCAAAGCTGGCCTTTTGGGAATAAGATAGGGAATGATGTATGAAAGCAATGACAGGAGATTCTGCATCATGCAAAACTAGCCTTGCCACATATTTTTTTTCAAAGGCTTTAATGGCAGAGGAATGAATTTCAGCAAACTGTACAGGATATTGAACAGATGAAGTGACTATAGATGAATGGTCAACTAGGACTCCAGCGGGCTGAAATATAATTTTTGCCCGCAGATTTTCTCTCAAATATAAGAATTACCTGGTTACTTTTTAATTCTACTTGAAATACAAAATACTGCATAATGTAAATTAAATACTCCCAAAAAACTATCTTACACATATTTGATTGTTTTTTCATATTGCAGCTAAACATATCACATCAAAACAACATATCAGCATGAAAGAATACAAAACGAGTAAAAAGTTCAAGGTTTTGGGTCTAATTCATGGCACCTCTAATTAAAAGTCTTGTTAGACTGTTTGACAGTTACAGATACCATTGCCGTGGGTCAAATAATAGGTCCCAGATTGAATGGGAAGTGCTAACAGCTAATTTGCTTTGTTCTTACTTGATCCTTATTTCTACACTAAATTTGGACCAATTTCCTTTAAATGACAAATGCCCTGTCATTCTGATAGTCTACGTCGAGACACAGCTTATTAGGAACATATTTATGTTGTGTTTGTACAATTTGTATTGCACAATATCAAGGCCAAGAATATCGATCGAACAACTACCAACATATCATCAAGTTAAGCATAAACAGGGAAGCAGAGATAAAAGTGCATGTAACTCCAACTCTGCTTACTTTGATGGTATGCTGATACTGCGGAGTCCATATAAAAGCTGGTCGTTATTTAATTTCTAATATTAAGGTAGAACACCATCGGACCCATTAGCTCATGAATATGAGGGATATTGGTATAGGACCATATCTGGCCCTATTACGTAAATGGCGCACTTTCAATGTTTGCGCCCGGCACACCTTAAAACAGGTGCACCAAGAGCAAACAGGGAAAGTGCACCCTATTACATGGAATGCGCTGCACCAGGGCAGCTCATTCCTGTGAAAAAATGAGTGGCTGCTTTGAAGCCACAACATGTTTACACAGTGCACGCCGCAACCCGCCTGCACTTTTAAGGGGGATTAGAGATCCCCTTGCATACGGGTGTAGTCAGTGACTGACCAGTCTGCAAGGGGATGTCTGCTACGTTGCATGAAAAGCTAGTAAACCTGGTTCCGAGTGTCTTCTAGGATAATTTCTAAATCTTGGGCATCCCATGTAAGAAAACTTGTCTTATAGTCTGGGTCTCTGCTGCGTGAAGGGAAGATATCTTGAAAAAAGTTGAAACTTACTTCTTGTTGTAGAAGAGACAAAGGAGACCGTTCGCAAAATTTGTTGTTCGGGAAAGTTTAGTGCCTTAAAAGGACACTTTTGAAAGAAAGCTAACCTTAGTTAGTACCAGAATTCAGAAACCAGTAAGAAAGACCAGTAAGAGTGTGATTTGATTTTTTGACTCCCGGAGAGGAATTTGGATTTTTCTCAGTTTAGTAGTAGTAAAGTTGAGAAACATCGTAATTTTAAGACTTTTGGTATTCACAGAAGGCATTTAGGAGTCCGAAAGTTAGGAGTCCTAACTTTACTACTACTAAATTGAGAAAAATCCTAATTTAAAGACTTTCGGTATTTACAGCAGGCATTTAGGAGTCCTAGCTTTACTACTACTAAATTGAGAAAAATCCAAATTTTAAGACTTTTGGTATTCACAGAAGGCATTTAGGAGTCCTAAAGTTAGTAGTCCTAACTTTACTACTACTAAATTGAGAAAAATTCTAACTTTAAGACTTTCGGTATTCACAGAAGGCATTTAGGAGTCCTAAAGTTAGGACTCCTAACTTCTGTGAATACCGAAATGAGTAAGTGCCTTCTGTGAATACCAAAATGAGTAAGTGCCTTCTGTGAATACCAAAATAGTAGTAAGTTTAGGATTTTGTCTTAAGTTAGTTCTGTGAATCGGGCCCTATGTATTTAATTATAAGCCCAGTGTAATTTGATGTATCAACAGTTGTTAAACTGTATTGGGGAACATGTTTCTAATCATGTTTGTTTGACCTTTATGGTTTTACTCATAACACCGAATAAAGTGTGTTGATGAAGATGATTCCCGCGCTATATGACACACAGGGTTAAGGATGGATTTAGGCATGGTAAAGCTGATTTGGAAAGTCGCAGGAGAACTGCATTACCATTATCTACAACGGAATGATTTGGGGGCTGTGTTAATGTACTGAAGTCCTCTGCAGGAACTAGAGGTTTAAGTTTTTAGAGTAGATGCAGTTGCTAAGATGCAGCTTTGTTCAGTTTGGTTAAGTGGTCGCATGCAGTAAAGCGAGGGCAAAGCGGATCCAAACAAACAGCAGATAACACCTGAGTCAGAGAGAGCTCAGTTTCAAAGGGGGGCATGCAGTCAGAAGGGAGTCAAGGAAGAGTTTAAGCTGATTAATGCTTTACAGAGATGGCACTCTGAGGTAGAGCTCGGTGTCAGCTGCATATCAATGCGTGGCAATGTCATGCCACAGTAGAATGATTCCTAAGGCTCAGAGTTTGAAGACTGAATGCCACATTGTGTGAAACCCCACAGTCACCTGGTGGTCCTCTTTGTGTGATAAGTACTTCAGTGCTTGCATCTCATAGGGTAATTGACACTGTCTCAACATATGCTCACACACCACATATTGAAAGATGCCAGTGGACACAATGGACTGCTTGTGTTATTTGTAGACTATCTCTCATGTTGTTCAGCAGATTAAATAGTTTCTCACTTGATTCACAATGATGGAACCATTAGAATACTTTGGTTGTCGTAGAGATGCATGATATCAAATGTTAATAGCAGAGTGTACAGGTAAATTAAGCTTTAACTACAAAAATATCAACATAAGTGTATAAAACGAGCTGCTTCGCTTTAATAAACGACATTATTTCAAGTTGCATGTAGTAATCTGCTCGATCTAGGTTCAGCTGCAGAGTTTAATGATTCCCATCACAGCACATTCTGGTTTCTGGCTTTTTATGTTGATGCCCCAACAAGCACTTTAGGAATACACTGATCTGCACATTTCTGAATGAAAGTGTATGGTGCTCAGAATACAAAAATGGATGACAGTGTCCGTGGTATGAAACCATTTCCTTTCTTCCCCAAGTGCATAGTAAAATATAATTAACGCTAGAAACTGCACTGCCAAAAAGAGTACAGGCATTTGCACTCTGCTTTCTTTAGAAAATCTCTGAATTGGATTATGGAAGCATTACTTTTTAGTTATCCCTTCACTTGTTTCTAAAACATAATCCATGACGGAAACAAAGGCTGAATACAGTGTTACTAATGTAAACAATTTCTGTGGTCACAACAATTTTACTGGAAATAAAATATGGGTGGGGATTTAGGATTCAGGTTTTTCCTTCTCTTTCTTTTTTCCTTTTTTTAGGAATGAGGGAGTGCGAAATTTCTTTTTCTTTTTCGATGGGGATTTTGATGGAGAACCTTCTGGCGACAAAGGGCCACTGGTTACAGACTCTGTTTTGTCTTTGGTGGATTCAGTGTCCGTCCCTAAACTGGCCGGCGTCTGGTTGGAACCAATGGTGTCATCACATGTAGTCTGGCTTTCCTCTTTACCATTCTCTAGCACCGTAGTCAATGCGCTCTCTGCGGCAGTATTGGAATCAGCAGGCACCGTGGTTTCTTCAGTCTTCTGAGCACCTTCTAAATAAAAAGGAAATAATGTGAAAGTAGGAAATCTCTTATCAATGACAACATTTAAACTTCTTAGCTTGGTAATTGTAAACAACTTGTATCCAAATTCCAACATGCGCCTCAGTTCCAGGTAACCAGCTACCTGCAACTGAGCCACCCAGATGTATCCTGTACTTTGACGTGTGTATTGTGTAAAATGTGTATTATTCTGCATGGGGTATCCTCTTAACAGTGGTGAAATCGATGTGATATCATGGAAAGCATCAGAAACTATGAGAGCCATGTGGCAAATGCAACATTCAGTCGCAAGTGGCCCACTTGAAGAACCACACTAAACTAGACTATCCACAGATGTGAACTTTATATAACAGGTGATGCACCCACATATTCATATCCTACCACTGTGGTTTGGAACAGCTGGGCTCATGCTTGTTGTGGAGGATGGAGCTACATACATCTGATGAGCTGGACACAATTGTTGGCACCACAGCTATGAAGATGAATGAGTGCTTTTTTAATTATGATTTGCCTACATTTCAACTGACAACCTAAGCCCTGGAAAGACGTCTAGATGTGAGCCTTTAAAGCTAAAAAAAAAACCTGCAGCAGCACCTTTTTGTACCGTAAGAAGGCTCTGCATAACGTGTATATGTATGTGTGTCTGTCCACGGAAACACAGTACACAAAATTACTTGAGTGTCTAGAGTATCGAAGTCGGCGTTGGACCAGGGACAGCTCCTCCTCTCAGGTCGCAATAAAAGGAAAGATAAAATGATAATAACGCAAAGTTATTATCTTATTTTTCTGTGCTGATGCAGTTTTTTGGGGCAGGGCTATGCTGGGCAGTGCTGGGGGAGGAGTAGTGGCACCCACCAAAGTGTGAATGAATGTTTGGCCGGCACTCTGGGGCTGGCCAAACATTCATGCACACTGCATGTTCTCCACCCAGGCTGCAATACAGCCTGGGTGGAAAACATGCCCAGGCTCCCCTTCCCCATCTGAGTGCCGAACCACGACGTTCAGACCAATCACACCATTGCAATGCAGCGTTGTGATTGGCTATGGGGAGCTTTGGAACTTCCTCTTCAAACAGAAGCCACGAAGAGGATGGAGAGGATGGCGGCCGCCGGCAGGTAAATGAACCCCCCTCCCCCATTATCCCCCTTCTCCCTGTCCCACTAATGCTTCACGGGAGAAGCAGCGACTGAGTTAGACACTACCTTGCCATAGCCACAAAAGACAAGTGGTAGATAAACTTTTAAGATCATCCCAAACCGACTTTGTGAACATCCAGGAGTTGCTAAGCCTACCTTAATGAATCCTGTGTGGCATTGTGGGGCATTCCTATGCATAGGTAGCAGAAAGAAGCTAGTGCCAACTGAGATGATCAGCTCAATAGTGCACAGTTTTCAATCTGCTAAAAGGATACTCACAATACCGTGGGATCATTGGAACAATATGTTCTGGGTTGTTCTGAGTGTACCTCATGGTAGATACAGAGAGTAATTTTCAGATGACAGGAAAGTGGCCTTGCTGCTAGACACCTGAGTGGGTACAGAGGCAGTATGTTTAGATATTTGCCAATTCCAAAGAGAAAGGAAAATGGCAAAAAGATTATACAAACATTTAGTCTTGCATGCTTAATGGCATTGGGTGGGGAGGGGTATATCAGAGGCCACATAATGTTGAATACTGCAAACTTAAAATTACAAGAGAAGTTATGAGTCAAACATAATCTGAGTTTCCAGGAAGCCATTAAAATGGCCAGAGGTAGAATTAATTGATCAGTGTCTTAAGGCTGTGAATGAAAAGTTGGTAAAGTGTTAAGCTGGAAAGTACACAGCTGGTGAAGAATGAGCTGAAAAAGAACAATAATGCATGTGGGCATGTTGAAATTTGTAGTAATGTAAGGAAATGGAATCTTCTAGGTTCAGTAATCATGAATATATAACCACTGCCATGTCACGCTCAGAGACTCTTGATTTCCTTTCAAAATCAAGAACACGTGGTTCTGGTGCTGCTTTTGCAGATATTAATTTCTCCTCTTCAAGGCCTGTTGTCTAGAAGCACCAGGAGACTTTAATTGGCTGGAAAATGACATATGGGCCCTACAGTGTTTTTGAATGAGGAAAGGTCTCACACTCAAGGTCTCACACTCGTTGGTATCTTTTCATTAACTCTTTGCATTCTATCCAATGTGCCCACGCAGGTGGAGCACTCTGGTCAATCAGTAATAATCTTTCAACGTAAACTCTCACCCCATGCAGTGACATCTAGGTCCCCTGAGAGATACAAGGAAACAGCTGTGAAACCGCCACCTGATCTGTTGAACGTTACAAACACCCTAGTGTGTGTGAACTGGGTAAACATCGTTCATCAGCAAAAGAGCTTTTGAATTTTATGTTTATACTCCTACAATGATGGAGATTAAATAAATGTTTGGATTACAAATATTATATTGAAGGGATTTTTCTAATCCAAAAATATTTCTGAAACTAATTGAAATACAGTAAACGATCCACAATGTTTTAGTACCAGTAGGGCTATAGATTAGTTTATCACACATTCTCTTGGTGTACATTAGTTACATTTTGACACCCGTGAAAGAGTAAATTGGGAACTTAATATTAGCGCAAGGTCTGGCAATGGGGAAATGCCATTTATTCAACACATTCCACGACCCAAATGTACAACGGCACAACTATGTTACTAAGGGTTAACGTTTCTACAGAAACATCCTAAAAGTGAGATGAAACTCCCTCATTAGAGAGACTTCCTAGGAGTTTTTTTTAAACTTCTAGAACCAAGGGTATTTGGACAAAATATTGAGTTGTAAGTATTGGGAGACAGAAATATCAGAAAAAATATTGTGACTGAGAAATATCGTTGTCAATAATATCGTTCTCTTCAGGTAAGAAATATCGCTGTTAACAGTATCATTGTTAATATTCTTTTCAATAAAATTGTTGTAAAAAATATAATTTTTTAATTATCTCAATGTGTTTTAGTTTCGTATATTAATTTAATGCGTCATTGTTTGTATAATTGTTAATATTTTTAAATATAGTTGGTAATTTTAAGAGATTTAAGTTTAATTTAATTAATAAAAGTATTTTATAGTGTTGAAGCGGGTTGCTATATTTGTAGGGGATAGGGTGGGAAGTTAATGATGTAATAATTAACTAATAATTTACTTGATTATTAAATATGTCAATTATGTAATATTTATATATTTTTGCTATATTATAGGTGCAGGCTCCTGGGTTTGTAGGGGTACAGGATGGGGATATAATTAAGTAATGATTAATTTAGTATTCCTTATTTAATTGATTATTAATTACGTAAACTGTGTAATAACTTTATATTTTAGTTATATTTTAGGTGTGGGATGTTGGGTTTGTAGGAATATAGGGTGGGCATTTAAGTAATAATTAACAATTATTGCTTTAATAATTAGTTAACTGATAATTATGTTCATTGTGTAATACTGATTCATTCTAGTTAGGGTGGAGCATTAAGTAATAATTAACACTTTTTTTTAGAATATATGGTTACTGTTTATATATGATAACGCACAAATAACAAACACGTTATAACATGATATAGACCCCAGTCACCCCAGTATCCTGCATAGTAATTAGGATCAATGTTTTTTTTGTCCAATGCCCACTGTTCATTATCTCCCACCACCCCATGTCCCAGTTCCATTGCGAGTGAACCATAAAGCTCTCCCCCGCTGCCCACATTATTCCTACCCTACCTAAGTTATCCCCCCAGATCCCAGCCATCCTAGACCATGTTGAATTTCCTCGGGAACCCTCTGCCTTTGTAGATCTCTTTTTCAATGAGTCTGCAGTGTTCCATGCCTGTCTCCCAGTCCTGATGTTGGGGGGGGTTACCTGAACTAACTATAACTTACAACCCCGCAATGAACTGCTTATGACCTCACATATTACATCACTCATGACATGGTCAGTGACATCACTGATGGCATCTCAAATGAACCTCCGATCTACTCTGAGTGTTGAGCTGCCACTACCCCTCCCACCTGCTTAGCATGATCCGATGACTGCTGCCTGTCCCCTGCCACTTCCACTCTGTCTGTTCGAGTTCCATGCCTCTATCCCATCCGTCATGTCCTGTACGGTTAATTTTTCTGCCACTCCCTTCTGCCCTCTGTGCTCTGTTGTGCGGCAACTTCTACTCCTGCCTACCCCATGTGCTCTGCTGTGAAGCTCCTTCTCCTGCCCTCTCTTGCCTGTGTCCAGCCCCTACCCATCCCTTTTGTCCTCCATGTGCAGCTTGCTGCTCCAGCCCTGCCCCTTCCTTATGCCCACCATTTTCAATGTGCAGGTCCCTATCCCCTTCCTTCTGCCTTGTCTGTTCTATTCTCGTGCCCCAACCACTACCCTCCTGACCTTCATTGTCTGTTATGCTGTAACTGCTCCTCCTGTCTGTCCGGTATGTTCATCTTGCTGCCTTTTCATCTTTCCCATCTGCTCTCTGTTGTCAACGTGCATTGTTCTGTCCCCTCCCTATTGCTTACCATGGTCCGTTGTGCTGCACTGCCGTTCCGCTTGACTTGTGTGGTGTATTGTGCTGCTGTAACCCTGACGCCTGCCTTGTAGGGTCAGTTTGGTGCCCCTGGTCATCTCCGTCCTGCCCTCTGTTATCCAAGTCCATGTCCCTACCACATTCCTTCTGCCCTCATTGATCTAATATACCATACTTGCTAACATTTTGAACTTGGTAAGAGGGAGATTTTGAAGGAAAAAAAAACCAGGGAATTAATTTTCCCCATTGATTTTCATTGAAAAAGAGGAGCTATTAGCTAGGAGACAAATACAATCAAATCATTTTGAGCTTAAGACATCAGGAGTCTCCGGCCTGAATTGGGTTTGTTGGCATATATGCTTGTACTGCCTCTTCCTCCTGCCCTCAATAGTCTGTTATATTGCCACAACCTCTCTTGCCTATACTGCATGGTTGGTTTGTTGCCCCTGTCCCGCTTTCCCCTACCCTCAGTGGTCTGTTGTGCTGCCACTACCCCTCCTGCCTGCCCAGCACAGTGAACTTGTTGCCTCTGTACCCTCCTCCCTGCCCTAAATTATCCAAGTACATGCCCTTAACAACTGCCTCCCCACAGTATTCTAATGAACAACAAGACTGCTAGCATTCTATATTCATTACAAAAGTGTGGCACGTCTGATTGCTTATAAAAATGAGAGGATCTTATTCCCATAGAAATTATGGTTACTACTCTGAAATGAGGACATATTTTCTGAGTTCTGAAATAGTGAAAAAGTTATTTTAAATTACTTGCTAACCTTTAATTTTTTATCCAGTTGATCACTTGATTATATGTTGCATTTAGGGGAGAGAATGTGGCATTACGGCCAGAGCTGCAGACTTTGCAACTGAGGAACCAGGTGTACTTTTCGGCATCAGCTCGACATCCTGTGATTCTGGGCAAATCACTTAATCTCCCCATGCCTAAAATCCAGAAGGAATGTGTCCTTGTGTAATGTAACTGATGCTCCTGTAAAGCACTCCAATACCTTCGGGTCAAGTATGCACTATATAAAACTGCAAAAAAACTATGTTTTGCACACTTCTGTTATTGTGTATACTTGGACTACATTTGGGTGATATTTGTCCTATATTTCGGCTCTTTTCTCTCTTGTTGCCCTCTAGGGAGACTCTAGGTGTTCATGAGAACACTGCAGGAAACTGCTAATCACCAGGGACTTGACTGGCAGACTGCTGCTGGTGGTGAACGTGCATATTTCAGTCAACATGACAGAATGTTTTAATGAAATAGAAAAGGAAGATATTTGAGAACTTACTTAAAACGTGTCCCAATTTTTATTTCTACAGCACTAACCATAATTTCTATGTTTGATTTGATTGATTTGATTTTTCCATTTCTAAAGCGCGAATGCCCGGAGGCGTCTTGGCGCTATGATTTGTCCATTATCCTGAGCAGGTCAGTGATTAGCGCCGTTTATACAGTGAATAGCCATGTTTTAATTTTCTTTCTAAATATTTCCAATGTTTGACTGTTTTTTATATCCAGTGGCAGTAGATTCCAAGTCCGTGCTGCGTGAACGAGGAAACTTCTTCCTCCCCAGTTTGATCGCTTAATCTTGGGTATCGCTATCAGTTTTTGTTGTCCAGATCTGAGTAGCCTAGACGGTTCATAATGTTTTAGGTACATTTTCAGGAAGTGTGGTCCTTTGCCCTGCAATGCCTTGTATGTCAGGCATAACGACTTAAACTTGACTCTTTTGGCCACTGGAAGCCAATGTAGCGACTCCAGTTTATGGCTAATGGGCTGAAACTTCGGAATTTCCAGTATTAGTCGGGCTGCCGCATTCTGGAGTCGCTGCATTTTTTCAATGATTTTTACTCTGGCTCCCGCATATAGCGCGTTTCCATAGTCCAATCACGAAAGTGCAAGAGCAGTCACCACCGTTTTACGTGTGTCTTGGGGCAGATACAGGAGTATCTTTCTTATCATTTTTAAAATCAGCCAGAAAGA
This sequence comes from Lissotriton helveticus, assembly GCF_964261635.1. NCBI lineage: Eukaryota > Metazoa > Chordata > Amphibia > Caudata > Salamandridae > Lissotriton > Lissotriton helveticus. The sequence goes on along the minus strand of NC_136072.1, from coordinate 680,265,431 downwards.
CGAGGCTAGCTTATTTACTTGGGCTTCGTATGCTAATTTTGTGTCGACCATGAATCCTAAATTTTTAACCTTCTCTGAGGGTTCTGGTCTGATTCCCAGTTCAGGAGACCACCAGTCTGGGGACCAGGTGTCTGCGTTACCTCCCAGAATCATTACCTCACTTTTCTCTCCGTTGAGTTTGAGGCAATTTTGTTGCATCCATTGACTGACTTTTAGCATGCATATTTGGAATTTTTTGGCTGTTACATTACTGTCTTTGCCTATGGAGATGACGATCTGTGTATCGTCTGCGTACGAAATTGGCGTAAAGCCATTTTCTCGTATTACTTCAGCGAGGGGGGCCACATATAAGTTAAAAAGTGTTGGGCTTAATGAAGAGCCCTGTGGGACACCGCATGGTACTATGTCAAAATAAACCCCTCATTTTGTTCCTACCTAAATTAAATGTTTTATCAGTTTGAGTCAATCAAGATGGCTTCAGGGATGCCAAACTTTTGTCATAAGTAAGACTGTTAGGGCTCTAGTTGTTCTTTGGAACACTCTGGGAGGCTGCAGTAGAACACAAGGGAATCAACTGGCTGGCTGCTCCTGTTGAAGTATAACAGGCAGATATTTGAGATCTCACTTAAAACATGTCCTAATTGTACTTTCTACAGCACTAACCATAATTTCTATGACATGAACCCCTTCATTTTGTTCCTTTCTAAATTAAATGTTTTAGACTGTTAGCACTCTAGCTGTTCTTTAGAACACTCTGGGACGCTGCAGTAGAACACAAGGGAATCAACTGACAGGCTGCTTCTGCTGGAAGTACATGTTTTACTGCGAGTGTCAGACTTCATTCTCATATGGCTAAGAAACAATTTGAATTTATTGAACATATGCTCTCATTTTAGCTTTTGGTGTACCTTCTAAAACCTTTACGGGAAAATCATCAGAAAACTGTTTTCTCTCAAACATGATTCTTGAAATCCCAGCAGAAGACTTTTTCCACAGGGAAAAATCACCTTAGCAAGAAATTATTTACATTATATCTAAAATCCGTTTGTACATTCTCCTTTTTGTGACCCTCAACCTGCCATTCACTACAATGCATTTCAAAGGGGAGCTATCGTGTATATTGGTCCGAAGATAGCTGCATCACTTCCTGGTTGAAGTGCTGACAGCCAATCCGATCTCGCCATGAGATATGTGGTTAGGCTCCACCCAGATATATACATTTGGATTTCCTATGCTATCTCACAAACAAGTGAGTGGATTTACACCAAATAATGAAAGCACACTCCGTGGACCAACAGCAAGCTTTCTGCCAAATTTGGTGTAACTCCATCCAGGGGTTCGGGCTACAGGCGTGCCTAAATACTCTATGGGAATTAACATGGAAAACACATGTTCCCCCCCCCCCCCCCCCCACCCCTTTGACAAATCATACTGAAACTTGCCATGCACAACAAAATATCTGGGGCACCTTTTTGAGAAAATGTTGTGGAGATTCGTCACATAGATCCAAGGTTATAGGCAAGTCAACACTTTTCCAATGGTAACATGGTCCTAACTATAACTACCTACTGGAGACTGTCAGAATGAAATGCTATTATTATTATATATCTATTTGGTTAATAATTACCTACTGGTGGTCGCTAGTAGGTAGTTATAGTTAAAACCTAGTTTCCATAGGAAAAGAGTTTTTTTGATTTGCCAATGACTTTGGCGCCGCTTGACGAAACTTCACAAAACTTTCAAAACTAATTGTTCACTCAGGTCAGCTCCTGTCGTGAAAGTTTTGGGGTGATTCGTCAGGGAGGAGGCTGAGAAAAAAGGCAGGTCCCAAAACATGTTTTCCTCATGTTAATTTCAGTAGGAAACTTTAGACACAGCTACAGCCTGAACTGCTGAACGGAATTACACTAACTTTGGCAGAGAGATAGCTCTTGGTCCAGAAAGCACGTTCTTTTTCGAATGGTGTAATTCTGTTCAGTAGTTTTTGAGATATTTAAAGATTTACAGATATTGATATTTAAGAATTGTGAGATCTGATTGGCTGAGCCCTCCCAAGCACGAGCTTGCCTCTGATTGGCTGCCAACAGTTCAAACCAGGAAGTGTTGGCAACCATCTTGTGCTTCTGACCGAGAAAGAGGGAAAAAGGTGAGAGAGACAGTAAAAAAAACAATTTTTTAAAAAGGGGGCAGGGTAGGAAGGAACACCTTGACCCCCCAGGCCTGCTCAGGGGTCACACAGGGACCCCAGGCCCCAAAAAAGCATTCTTTTTTTTTACATTTGGGCGGGTCACACTCGGTGCGCAAACCCTGCCGAAAATGGAAGAAAAAAAAAGCGCGGTCTTCCGTGCTTTGTTTTTTAAAGCCCCCGATGGGCCAGGTCCCAGAGGCAATTCGGAATTCTGTAGCGGGGGCCCCTGCAGCCCCGGGGACCGCCACCTCCCTGGGCTTTATAATTTATGCGTGGGGCGCGAATCCCCCAGCAGCCCCGCGGACCGCCACCTCCCAGGGCTAAAATAAATAGTAAATAATGTGTGTTTGGGGGCTCAAGCCCCTCCCATACTGCCCCGGGGACCACCACCTCTCCGGGGCTCTAAGCACTTGAAATGCCCACCCCTATGGCTGGGCGGGGCCAGAGCAAACTCTGCTTTAGTTTTTGGACGCGAGAGCAGGAAGCCCCCTCCTAAAAAATAAAATAAATAATGGCCATGCTTCGGGGGATGGGGTCTCCGGGGCCAATAGTGGCCCAGGGAAGGGGGCCACGTGGTCCTCCTGCCCTATAATAAAGAAAAAAAAGGAGAAGGCCGACCTCGGGGATGGGGTCCCCGGGGCCATAATTGGCCTAAGGAGGGGGGCCGCATGGCCCCCTGACAGTTTTTTGGGGAATTTTATAAATAAAAAGGGGTCAGGGCCTGGGGGATGGGGTCCCCATGGCCCCAAAAATGCTGAAAGGGGGGCCACACAGCCCCCTTTCTAAAAAAAGTATTTTAAAAAAGCCGGCATCTCGCCAGATGACCCGCCCCCTTCCTGAGCCACTCTGCAAACGCACTCCCTGGCGCGTTGTAAGTTGGGGAATTAATTCCCCTTGAATACTGAGGGTTCCTGGGGCCAACTAGCCCACCAGGTACCTCCAGTAAGCGCCACAGAGATGAATTGCAGAGAGGTGGTCCGAGGCCACGCCCCTATTTACACCACTCTGCAAATGCTTCTTTTGGCACACTGCTGGTGGAGCGATGAGGTCCTTTTGTGTCCTGAGGACCTCAGGACACAAGTGGCCTTCAGCCTCCAAGCAGCAGTGCACCAGGAGCCACGTTTGCAGAGTGGTGCCTCGATTTATTTATTTAAAGCCGAGAAAAATAGTGCTGTTGCACTGCTAGTATGTGCAAGCACCTTCAATAGCTGCATCATGTGAACTATGATAACAAACAATGTACAAGTTTGCGTCAAAATGTACCTCCACCACCAGCAATACCAAGTACCTGTGAGGAGAAGTAGTGGAGGAGTGTGGCTCAATGGTTAGAGCGGCAGACCCTGATGCAAAGTTCTGGCCAGGGACCAAGGTTCGATTCCCGCCTCGGCGGGGTCTCGGGCTCAATTTCCTCGGACCTGTTAATTCTCGTCTCGGTGCCTATTCTAATCACGGGCCCCACGCTGCAACTCTGGGCAATAGCTTGCTTAGCCTCCACACCGGCCCCAACAGCGCTAAGGATGCCTGGCTTCACCCTGGGGGTGCCCAGGAGTGGACACTTCACAGGGAAAGCCAGGAGGGGTTCCACAGCGCCAGGAAGCCGCATAGGCGACACCGCAAGGTGACCGTCTGGTGACAGTGCGCTCTATAAGTACCATGACATTTACATTTACATTTACCTCTGGGGTATCACCCTCAACATCGCCACCAGACATACGTCCCCAATTTGTGAAAGTTACAATGCACTGCATGACGAGGAATCATGTAATTTGTTATGAGGAGCAATCACTACACCTAGTTTTTACAGCAATTGATAACCATCAATGCCAGTTTTTTTCTCCAGTATGCAACAGAGAATAATTTCAGTGCAGCCCGTTCAGACCATGCATCATCGCAGGGTGAGCACACGATAAACACCAGACGTACCACTAACTCAGTACACCGTAAGTAATAGCCACGTGCCCTTGTTAAAGCAAAATTCAATAGTCAAAACACATTTTTACCAGTGCGGTCTGCCTGGACCAAGCATCATCGCAGGCTCCACACAAACCGCCCCTACCTCAGTGCACCACAACTTTACTATAGAATCTTCTGTGTATTATTTGACATACAATGCTCCTACCGTTGTACAGCAGAAGTCATAAACCGTTTATGATTAATTATCTGTATATGATATCATGATTACTATTCTACTTGTTACCAACAACAACGTAATAAAATGGAGTCGAGCACATGTGCCAGTACCCACTTCAACTAAATATCTGTGTCTGTGTATTTATTGTGTTTTTAAAATGCTGCTCCTCCACCCTACCACAATATATTGTGCTATAAATAGCATATGCAAACATCTTACCTGTGACAGTAAGTGTGGGCTATTCCTCCTTTTTTTTTAGCATATTTATATAGCGCAAAATCAACCCAAAACTAATACATATTCAGGCACGCATACATTACATCATTACTCTACAATAACAGGATGTGGACGCATCTCCGAGGCTCGAACACTGATTTCCAGCACCAAGTTCTACAGTGTACCTGAATAACCACATACGTATATATATATATATATTAGCTGCCCTTCATGTGCCAAAAACTGCAACTTAAACCTTACCTTTCACAGACCTGTATTACTACAGCTACAACATTCCACTGAATGTACAACAAAGATTGATAATTGCAGAAATGTGTCATGTCCATCATCTTTTATGTATGCAACTATGAACGAATATAGTCAGTGATACCCCGTACCTTACATGTTGGCCAAGTTGCGGGACTTTACAGATGTAATGACAGATTTTCTTTTAAGATCCGGGTGACGTCAGCACTACAAAACGGACACCACATCACTTGATTTCTCATATAGCTCACAACGGGACCACGCCCATAGCTCCAGAATCATGGTTCAGAGCCTAGCACAGCACTGGTATATGTCAGTCCAACCCACTCCACTTATGCTTCCAGGCAAACACAACAACGAAACATTTCCCAGATTGAATTGTAGTGATTTCTTAGTTCCAGGTCTAGTTGTCAGAACGGCACACACACACTCCCTCATGGCTGGTATACAACCACACCCCACCTATCCAGCACCTGCGTCACAATACATGTGACCCTACCAATAAAAAAGACGGGACGCACGTGCTCTACGCCATTTTAGAGTTTCTCCCATCCCAAGTGCTGTGATGGCCCGTCCTAGTGATTCAAACGCCTCATGTAGACCCGAACCACCGAGCAGGGGGGCCCACCACTACGTGTGTGAACTCTTTGGTCACTGAGTTAGTGGTATCAGAAGCACTGAGCGGGTGAAGAATCTGCAATAATCATGGGAGCACGAGTATATACATAAGCTTGATGTATATCTCAAAAATACATGGTTTGTTTTTTTTCGGTGGCGAAATGCGCAGATCCTACGCCCACCCTGCTACTTTAAAATAAAAATATTTTCCTATTTTTTTTGCCCTACGGGTCCTTATGTGACCCCCTAAACAGGCCTAGGGGGTCAGGGTGTGTCTAACCTGCCCCTGTTCACGTTTTGCACACATATTCCACTGACTTCTTCAGCCTCGCTTCTACCGAGGCACAAAATGGCTGCCAACAGTTCCAGGTTTCGAATGTTTACAACCACTTGACAACCAATTAGAATTGAGCGCGTGATCGGGACGATGCACTTATGCTACGATGTCAATCCTCGCATAGTCCGCGGATCCACCGTGCCCATAGATATATTAATGACTTTAACCCTAATTTTCTCAGAAACTACTGTACAGATTGACACCATATAAGCAAAAAGCACAAGTCGGAACTGAGAACTACCTCTCTGCCAAATTTGGTGTAATTCCGTTCAGCCGTTCGGGCTGTAGCCGTGTCTAAAGGTCCTATGGGAAATTGCATTGGGAAAACACGTTTTGAGACTTCCCTTTTTTCTCGGCCCCCGCTTGACCATTCACCCCTAAACTTTCAGGCAAGGAGCAGAACTAAGCTGGCCAAAAGTTTGAAAAATTTCAAGATAATTCATCAAGCGACGCCAAAGTTATTGCCAATAGAATGTTGCCGTTTTCCTATGGATAATAAGTCCTAACTATAACTATCTACTGGCGACCGCCAGTAGATTATATATATATATATATATATATATATATATATAAATACCTACTCTTGCCTTGGATGGAGTCGTCAGCAATGGACCCCGACCCTTTTCTTCGAAATCACGTCTTCGTGGTGATGTACTCCATACCAGGTAAGACTGTTCTTTTGTAGGATTAATTTGGGATACATCACGTTATTTTGTTTGAAGGGTGTAGTATTTGGATTCAGATATCGATCTTCACTTAACACTTCAATGCCAGCTCTATGGAACCCACAATACCGTATAGGGTACTGTACATTTACAAATAGTACTACTGTCAACCGTCAGCTTACACATAGCATATTTCCCCGATGGGAGTACGTATCAATATCTGTTTGCCACTAGGGCAAGTTTATAATGTATGTTTATGTGCCACACCCATTACAGATATTACGCGGTACGTAGCGCGGCATGGCAAGAGATTGTTAAGCCACTATGGCGCTCACACTGATTGTAGAATTATCCGAGACGTTACCTATTTTGAGAGTCAGATACCACTGTTACTATATGTTGAACACTCACTATCCGCCTTTCTGACAGTGTGGTACACGAGGCGAACAGAACGCATATAGTTCTGTATAATCACACCTGACTGCACAGGGGACAATAGGTACTTACTGGATAACATATGTAAATATGAGTATCCTCTACAGGCAATTTAGATGTTATTTGTACACCATAGAATGCCATAGATGTGAGAAACTTTGTGGGGCGCACAGAATGAACATTACGTTGATACAGGTGTAAATAAAATGTTGCACAGTGCAATAAGACGGATGAGCTTTGGTGTAGAGCACATATTGTACTCACTAATATGTGAAAATGTTATTATAATTTGAGGCTTTATCTATGTTTTCTAACATTTTCAAGGACAATTCCGATTAACCATTGTGTTTTCATCTCACCTGTTGATGCAATACAGATTAGAGGGTTTTCACATTGGTATGTTTAATGTCATGCAAAGCTTCTTATTTGCACCATTGATATATTCTAACATGGTGGCCACATTCCAAGTACCTTATATATATATACAGTTCTAAAGAAGCAAGGATATTGTTATGTTTTTTAACTACTGCAACAAGATTACAACAACTAAATTCTACTTTATTTCCATACAGGGTTAGGAAAATACATTGGATTCTGAACAGGAAACATTGTTTTTAAGCAATGTGTTACTGTAAGGAACGCCACATTTTGAAAAACTGCTACATTTACATTCTAACAGTTATTCAACATATGGTTGCCCTGTGTACCGGTCAATCAATCAAACAAACAGGATCTGTAAAGCGTAGCTTATCACCTGTGATAGTTCACATACCTAACATTCTCCTTCCTATTAACACCCTTTACTAACCTCACCTGCTTGCCAAAATGTAAAAAAAAGCAATCTGTTTCGGGGAGGTAGTCCAGAAATGTTGCAAAATGGCTTACTATTTCCAGGCCTATGCCATATAAAGTGCTGCTGTGTGAACACTGAAGGCAGTCTCTATGTCTTACTCTTACTCATCAGTTTCACTTCTTTTTATGGAGTCACCAACTAAAGTAATCATCAAGGTTTAATAACACGCATATGTCTGATATTTATTTAGAATCGTTCATTCAAAAACCTATTTAGTTTTCTTTAATACGATTGTATCCAAGTCCATTACTTTAACCTAGAAAGAATGTCACATTGAAGAAGCATGTAGTAAATCTTTTTATATATATATATATATATATATATATATATATATATATATATATATATATATGTATATATATAGCCTCAGGGTAGGAGCCGACCAGGGCAAGCATCCAGCTTGCTAGTTTGACGGGCATATATCCGTCTGCTACTCCGCTATCGTGAGGTCGCCTGGTTGGCGAGGGGAGACCACTCGTCCGCCTTGATCCACACATGGGGCGCAAAGACTAAACAGGACTACCAGTCCCATCAGGCACTGGGATATTTGGACTGCCCATCAGGGGCGTGCCATGATCTTTATCAGGGCTGGTACCTGCATTCCCATCATCAGTTCGCCAAATCCTCTGAAGAGAAGGCGGGAGCCTTCGAAACGCGTCAGGAATTCCATGGCGAAATGGGATTGAATCACTTTCTCTTGAGCTCCTCAGCTATTCAAGCACGCTGTGGCAAGATAGGCGAGTTCAAGTTTCTCCCCGCGAGTGTGGCCGTGTCTTTATACGCGAGCGCACATATATATATATATATATATAAATAAAAAGAAACAACTTTAGTTCTCAAAATACTATTCAAATCCTTTTTGATATTATTCTAAGGTCATATCACATTATGGATAGGCATATTATGGTGGCCACACACACAGCCATAACTGTAGCTGCCTTAGTTGTTTGTCTTGACTGAAATGGTTTTAGGCTCTCCGCTATCCTGGTACAGTTGTGAAAGGAAGGTTTTAAATAGACACAGATTCAAATTTACTTTGTTTGAAAGATGCATACCCTTTTATCAAAGGTGAATATGAGCTACATTTGTACCTCTTAGACTGTTGGTTTTACTGCTGATATGAAAAACAATGTTAGCAGTTTATTCAACATTTTACTCAGGTACAATCCACTATTCACCAATCTCACATTGAACACAGGTCTAGTCACTCTTACATACGTTAGACTTCGAGCCCTGGGCGCCAAAAGACTGATCTCGCCAGAGAAGTACCCCATCCGGATCTATGTGTGATATTGTATCAGTGAGTGTGGGGTCTCTTTCTCCATCCGGTGCATCCCACTAACACCCTCTATATGCCTCCCACATGCCCCACACCTTTCCCCACTTCCTGGGACAGCCTCAGCTGTGATATACAACTTTCTCGGCCTGATTAAACCTTGGCTATATTTCTTTTTGCCACCATAGCAGACATCATGAGCCAGATCTTCTGGTACTCGGGTCGGGCTCCCCACCAGTTACATACAGGATAAGCCATCTCACATCTAATGGTATCTCCAAGTCTGTGACTTTAGACAAAACCCCTGTGATCCCTCCCCAGTGCCCCTGAATGGGTAGGCACTCCCACAATATATGAAAGAACAATCCCGTAGTCCTGCAACCCCTAGCACATTTGTCTGTGTCACTTCATCCTAGTTTATACATGAACGACATGGAGTAGTATTCTCAATTGCATTAGACAAATGCAAGACCTAATGGCCACCTACGTTGGATCCTGGAGCACCTCTGTCCAATCCTCTTCCTCCAAAAGATCTGGTGAATTGTTTATGATCTTTGTATGTGAGAGAGATGGCCTTGGCTATCATAGGAGTTGGTGGATTGTGACAGATTTATCCTAAAAATAAGTTAGATTTGACATCAAGGATAGGATGTATCGACATAGAAGGCCATTATTTAGCGTTGAGAAACATAAAATGAAACTTTACAAATTTTATAAGAGTCCTTTTTGATGTTATAGGATGGGATCATCGGCTCTATACCAGCACTATTGTTAAAGAGTTTACAGATCGTGGAAGGACCGTTTGTTTGAAGAATTAGGTAAAAAAACTTTTGTAAACCTTTAATAATCGTCAAATGGGGATTAACTTAATCATGTATCATTGGAGATAGTTATTCGTATTCTCACCTCAAAATAAAAATAATAATAAATTATAATAAACTGACATTGAGTACCTGAATTAATCTATAATGCACTGATTTGGTAAAAGCATGTAAGGAGTCGTTAACCTACTGTTTTATAGAGGAACTAAATATAAATTTTTAGGATTCAAAATATTTTAAACACCTCTTGGTTTTGCCAATCTACAGACCTTTGATAGTTACTGGTAAGTCTATTATTAAGATGAGTTGCCTAGTAATTAGGCAGAGACATTCTGTATATGTTTGTACTCTCTTTTGCATAGAAACTAGCGTTCTGATTGTAATTTATTAGCTGAGCACTCTTTGTTTCGAACTTTCTAGATCTTCCTTGATAGGTAAGAAGAAATACTGTATTCCCCCTTATGTATTAGTTTCATTTTAGTTAACTAGAGCCAATAGAAATGAGGTATCTAGATGTTGGCACTATTTTCAGATTTTGGGGATTACATTTTACTTAAGGATCTATTTGTGTCACCAGTTTGTCTAAAAACATCACTTAGGACTTTTGATTTCATTAATAGTAATCAAATGTATGTTCTACTTTTTCCTAGCCCTGACGAAGTCCTTAAGCTGTATAGCTGGACGAAACACGTGTTGGCATTGCAAAGACAATGAACAATGAACAATATAATATGAAAATACTGGTACTGAGTGACTGAAAGAAAATGAAGAAATAAAGAAGAATTACTGGAAAATATTTTCTACTGTCATTGAATTGAAGCGCATTCTTTGGTTGATTGATCCTTGTACATATTGCTAGTATTGCTCAGGTGGAGAATATTGTAAATGTTTAATCAGACAAATTTTATTTGTCTGTAGTTTCAACTGTAGGCAAGGGTTGTATCTCACCCTTAGAGCATTGACTAGAAACCCTTACCAATTTTTGATATTATATACACTTTTTTGCGCAAAATCCCCTCTTGCCTTCTGCTTACTAATTATCATAGGGTCCAGCAGAAGCCTATCCTCCAGGGGTGTGAACTCCATTAGTTGTTCCCCTCCACAATATGCCTCTTTAGTGCATGACCCAATTGCAAATAACGAAACCATTCTGTGTGGATGTATGATAGTACAACGCGATCATTTTGATCGTGATACTTTACTTCGCGGATTTTACAACGCAAGTTGTTACAACGACTTGCGTTGGAGGGCGCGGATTGAGGATTATTATAATTTTCTATTCCAACACCAGCCCACGTAACAGTAGGGAAGGTGTTGGAATATAAAATTACAATATTCCTTAACCAACAGTGCCATCCAGTGCAAGTCGTAGTAACGACTTGCGTTGTAATGGCAGCGTGGTAAAGGTCGTGCGGTGTAAACGACGTTTACCGTCTGTGTCCACCATACCTTATTCAGCTTGCAAATCCTCAAAAGTGATCCGGGTCTGGTTTCTCAAAACGTCTCCCAGTGTGTCTATCCCCAGGAGTTCCCATTGGTGGACTACCTCTAGGTTGCCTACCTCTCTCAATAGATCACTGTCCCAAAGGGGAGTTTTCTTTGTCAGTTTGCCTGCTCACTTCAGCCGTGTACCTCATGCCATATTCGTATCACCGGCTGGGTGTGCAGTGGCATCTGTGAAGTTCCCCTCCTGCGATATAATGCAGCTGAGTAGCCCCTCTCGCCCGTTGCCTGATGGTCCATCCTATAAGCTGGCTCCTCTCTGTCAGCGTACACCCACGCATTAACTGTGATCAACTGCGCTGCCCAATAGTACCTCCTAATGTCTGGGACTGTTAAGCCGCTGTCGTACACCCGCCTCTGTTATTTCCCAATTGATCTGGTAGCCTGATTAGCTACCAGAGCCAGAATATGTGAAGCAGCCTATCCACTGTCCAATACGGTCGGGTGGCAAAGAGTAGTATGTTGCCCGCTTAGAGCGAGATGCGATCTCCCGTCTCCTTGATTCCACACACTAGGTGGTCCCCACAGACCCATGTCACTGAAGGCTTGATCACCAATGCAAAAATCATGGGGGACAACGGGCACCCCTGTCTCGTTCCCCTCTGCAATGTTAAAGGAAGCATTCTTAGTCATAGCTTGTCATGTTTATTCCGAGAAAGCATACTCACTTGTTAAAGGGGTGTAGTATACTCATAGTCTAACCACATTAGCTATTCACTATTCATTCCAGACAAATTACAAACACATTGTTTAATCACATTAACACGTCAAGTATTTATTCTCCTGAAATCGTAGTTTCAAGTATCTGTCTCCACTCATTATTAAGGATGGAGCGTGTTTAGAAGCATAAACTCAAACTTAATCAGGGTGTTTTTTGGTCTTAATTTTTGGTTTCCTAGAAAGAAGCTTCATTGGACTTTTAGTCCTTCCAACATAGGTTTTATTGCTGGATCAAATTACGATTTAGGAACACACTAACTGCAGCACTGACTATATAACTTAGTTTTAAGATTAGACTACTGTTGTATCTAATTTTGGTGACTGCAAAGAAGTTGGAATCAAAAACATCCTTTATCACTACATGACCATTACAGCTACCTTAAATAATTAAATTTTGCCGTAAGAGGGACAACTCCAGGGAAACTAGATAAGGAACCTGTTAACTGTAACATAGAACTGAATTACATTAGCATGAACGTGTTTCCCTTCCATGTGGACAGTTTTCCATACATGATCATCTGTAGCTATGCTAATGTATAAAAATTGAATCCTAATTTTAATTTATGTGTAGATATTTTGTCCTTTATAAGTTATCAATGGAGGGTAAACTTCCTTAAGAATAAAGGAAGAGGTCCTGATTGACATAAGGTTTACCGAGTTTATGTCTTGACCTAAAGATTTGTCTATGTGAAGATGCTATTCTGCCAAGTGTGCAGACATTTTCAACAGTTATCACTCCCTGGGGGAGGAAAAGTGGTTTTGTTAATGGGTGGCGGTGGCTATTGTACAACCACAGAGCTGGAAGCAGGTGAGTATTCACATATATTTACAATGCTGTTCCCACATTTCCATGCAAGTTGAAAAACCAGGCATTAGTAGCGTTAATATTGTGGGAAAGAGGATTAAACACCCTCATTATATAAAGAGTTATGGGAAAAAAGTTTTCACAATAAAAGTGGTTTCCATGTTAAATAAAGAAACACATTATTAAATGTGAAAATTTCATTTCTTCCAAACTTACGACTGAGAATATGCCTCAGTTAGGGAATGCCGCACACTTAATTAAAACAGTTGAGCACCATGAAAACTACAACAAACATAGCTTTGCTCAGTATACACCTAGCATATCTGCAAATCAAGTCAGACATCTCAGTAAGACTCAGCATTAGGGGCTAACATTACAAAAATTAATTATATATCACATACACAAAAACATGTAAAAAAAAGTATTGTATTTTTGAAGAAGAATGTTAAAGAATTCAATAATTATATGGTTGCAAAGCGTATTTAAAGTAAACAATAGGACTATAGTTTTGGAGCCCAGCATGCAGAGGTCTCCCAAAAAGTGTAAATAATGACAATGGATTACAAAGCGATCAAAACTGCAGTGTTTGGAATCCCATTTCCAACAGGTAGCAAAGCACAGTCCAATGAGGGTCCAAGCAACACAATAACCAGTTACATGTATTCATATATTTAGCTCCATGTTTGGGACCAATAGTTTTCTAGGGGGCTTAAAATCATAATTCTCCTTTTAGATGGAGTTTTTTGTACATTTTAAAGTGGAGCATCAAGTCATTTACACTAACTCCACTAATGGAAACTCCCCAGGATCGTGACTGTTCTGGTTTTGTACAATACAATTTGGATTTCCTAAATGGCATACAATATTTCATATATTAGCATTCAATGGTGCATCAACCAAATATCTGGATTAGATGGCAATTTAAACATGTTAAATATTTCCTTAGTTTGGTGGCAAAATGAGCAAAGCAGCATTAATAAAATGTCTGAGGTAAAGAAATCATGCATTTGTCAACAAATTTTCATGAGTGAACATTAGTACAATGTAAAACCAAATCATAGCATGTTATTATTTTGGAGGTGATCCCCATTTCAGTAAATAAGATATTGCCTGAATGATCAGGGATTACAAAGCTCTCTATACTTACTAAAGTGACACATATTCAGAATCTGAGGTGATTCCTTGAATGAAGGCACACATGGAAAAAGAAAGGAAACATTGAAGACAGACACACAAACACTATGAAGCACAGGACTTAATGTTTCACCACAGAAACTGATGTCAAAAATCCTCAGATCCATCACATCTGTCAATCAAAACAATGGTCAGCAAGAAATGGATATGTCCAGATGCCAACTGTTCCAGTATTTTACTGGGTAAAAGAAAGCATTACCCTGAACTATTTCATTTACATTTCTTAACAATAATTACAGCATATTGCTATAGTACATTTTTGATTTGTTAACACCGATTCTTGAATGCATTACTTGTACACAATGACAGCTTTCTTGAAAGTGAATTTCAATTCAAACACAGTAGCTCAGAAAAGGTAAAAGTTCACATTACGGATCGTATACGTTCATGTTGTTCACTTCAGCTTTTTCAGCTGTTCAGGAAGCAAAAACTATTAAGAAATAGATCTTAACTGGCAATACAAAAAATGCATAATCCATATATACCAATGAAAACTTGTTACCAGTGGTGATGCTGGCACTAAGCATATAGACAAAATATTTATAATATTTAGTTGTTCGCAGTTTCACAGATGATTTTTGTCCTTACAGCCATTTAACTGCATAGAATGATAGCGAAGTAGTTGAGCTGAATTTTTGCCATTTGACTTGTTACAGCAATTAGCTTTCAAAAAATGAGGAACATGTATGATCATTTTAACACAAAAGGTACATGTTGCAACAGTGCTCGTAAATCAGTAAACCCTAAACATATACGCATTTGTAGCTATGTACATGTGTGTACTGGAATCTAGACACAGAGCATCATTCCACTGCACAGTTAGGGGAGATGCAAGTTGGGGGATTATGCAATACATACACATATGTCACATACTAAAAATGTGAATGTGCTACAATACAAACACATATTTTTGTTTAACAGATCTCCAAAATGCAGAGACACAAGATTTTAAGATTGGATGTTTTGGGAAATACTTGAAAGACAGTTAAGGTTCTCAGTTATATAACATCTACATAGACACAATTATGGACAAGGCAAAAACTATGTTCATTACAATAATAATTTAAAAAATATGAATTGGACTGAAGTGAGGCCAAGAACAAATAAGCATGTTGTAAATCAGTGAATACGTGAAAAATTGAAAAATGTACCACTAATAGTACTTCTGTGGGGCAGTGTGGAGGTATAGCAGAATTTACAATGTAGTAGCATTGTTACTTGAATTAACTACATGAAAAATCTGTATAAATACAAACACTTGCGTAAAATAAATGTAAACAAAGCAAACCATTGAATAATATGACTGGATACGCAAAATTAAAACTAAAAGCATGAACTGAAACACAGCATTTAAATGTTAATTTGCACAAACAGCAATAGGCAGAAATAAAATACATTTTCCAATGCACAATTGGGAGCGGGTGAAGTAACGAGCAAAATAATTAAATGAAACACACGAGTGTGGACACAATCATCTATTCTAAAGCGGAAATCGATTGGGAGTATGGATCAAAAGCATTTTCCATGTCAATGCAGAGAACATTAATTCACCCATTGAAACACAATAGTTAGGAAGAAAACTGCAAAGGAACCACATTTTGAAGTGCAAAAAGAAAAGCAAGCCAAAAGGAAATGCAAGCACGTCACACAAGCACTCAGCTAAATACATTTAAAATAGAATGCAAGCAATGCTCTAACAGTTTTCTAAAAAGCTTTTTAACACTTTGGAGCAAATGTGATACATAGTTATGCATTCAATCATACCGATCACTGGTTTAGTACCACATTTTATTTATTTATATAATTTATAAGTTTAGTAGAGCACCAATTATATTGCGGTTACAGTATAATCCATACTTACATGTAGTGACTGTCAATTAAAATACTGTAGATGAAGAAAACATATTTCCATGTTTAAGTCATGCATGATTTGTCTTTAAAAAATCTGATTTCATGAATAATAACCTACCTTCAGATGACTTGCAAGGCGAGGTAACTGGACTCTTAGTATGAGATTTGGAAGGATCTTTTATTGGAGAAGTAGGTGGCGTTGTTAGAGATTGATGGGATTCCTCCACTGAGAGGTCTTTTTCAGCTGAATCCATTGGAAATTACCAACAAACAGTTAATATGACTGGAAAAACATAAAACTCTCACAATTACTCATAATTTTACATCATCAAAGTAAATTTATTCTTTTGGATAAAAGTACAGTAACTCCGTTACACAATATCATCTTTCCAGAAGTGTGCCTTTTGTTAAATTTAAAGTATTGCTACCTTATTAAGAAGTATCAATGCTGTCACTATTCACAATCAGATGCTTTGGTATAATGAGTGACTACTGATGTGAAGGACTACATAAAAAGCAATAAAATAGTCTGCCAAATATTAGAGAGTCATACTTCATAGTGTAACCAAATTGCATTCCAATACAGAACTATTCAAAAACAGTACATTTTACTTCACAAACAGCTTTCCTTTGAAAAGGTATTGGTACTTGCTTTCACTTTGCCTAAAAATGAACAGAGCAGAACATATTTTTCTAATACACAAGTACTAATGTTCTTGAAAATACTGTAATTAATTTTCACAGTAAAAGAACACTAGAATGTTCTCTTACTATTTTCCTGTCATGTCTGGCTTTTTTAATTAGCCATTCTGTTTTACAGTGGAAAATGCTATCACCAGTCACTCCCATGATCATTCCCTTATTTCCTTTCTATTAACTTTGTAGTGACATTACTCACCTGTTGCCTCACCAGTTGTGTTTTTTGGTCTTGTGCAGCTGTTTACCCTCTTATTTTCTGCTGTTTGTCATAAACATGTTTATTTGCATTTTTCAGGTAAATGACACCATTTGTTTTGCAAGAAAATATACTGAACACACAAATAGCTTTCTGTGATTTTTATTTTGCTTATATTTTTGGTATGCAGGCTGCTTATTAGGAATAGCATGATGCACATCTTATGTTAATATCTTTTTATAGAATGTTTCAAATCACCCTGCTGCCATTTCTAAACACCGTAAATAACAGGTGTTGTTATTACTAAATTGTTCAATATACTCATCTCAGAAGCATTGAATGAATTAGTCAGATTTTCTGGGAATTAAACTTCTGAACTGAGGATCAATGCATATCCCAGCAGAGAGTGTTTTACTCACTGAGCATGCTGCCTTCCAATATGTCTTGAGTTTAAGAAAGAGGTTTATTTTTGTATTTAGTAATCAATAATGACAACATATTTATATATTCCTTAGTACCATTCCTAAGCATTTACAAGATACATTGCTATTGAGAGCTATAGAAATGTCTTTTGATAAACAACCGTTATTGCTTATATTGCATAACATTAAACAGACAAATGAGTATCCAACATCAGTATCCTTTGTGCATCCATACATTTGCAATACTGTATCACAACATACATCTTACTCAATACACATTTGCCATCCCATTGTTCAATATACTCATCTCAGAAGCATTGAATGAATTAGTCAGATTTTCTGGGAATTAAACTTCTGAACTGAGGATCACTGCATATCCCAGCAGAGAGTGTTTTACCCACTGAGCATGCTGCCTTCCAATATGTCTTGAGTTTAAGAAAGAGGTTTATTTTTGTATTTAGTAATCAATAATGACAACATATTTATATATTCCTTATTACCATTCCTAAGCATTTACAAGATACATTGCTATTGAGAGCTCTAGAAATGTCTTTTGATAAACAAACGTTATTGCTTATATTGCATAACATTAAACAGACAAATGAGTATCCAACATCAGTATCCTTTATGCATCCATACATTTGCAATACTGTATCACAACATACATCTTACTCAATACACATTTGCCATCCCATAATAGCCCCATCATCACCCTCAAATCCTAGAATGCTTACTAGGAAATTCAGTGGCCTTATAAATTGTTTTCCCCCTGTTTTGCACACCAGTCAATAGCTGTACCCGATTCTGACACTGTAGGAGGTTTGTGAATTTCCATCTTTGTGCAATATCACTTTTTGCAATGATCTTGGCCATTCCCACCAAAGTGTGCTCTGCGTAGGTTCCACCCACATCATCTAGGATACCTTAAATGGCTACATTAGGTGACAGAGCCACCTGTCTCTCTAGGACACAAGTCAGCACCTTTCTGATAGTCTGCCCATGCATAGCAATTTTAGGACATACCCAGACCATGTGTAAAACATCTGTGCCTTTGTTTGTATTACAACAGCAGATAGTGGCAGTAATTTTGCCTGAATGTCAGAGGTGTGGAGGTTTAAGGTAAGTCATATGTAGATACTTCAGCTGGACCAGTTTAAGTCGGGAGGAGATAGCAATTGCATCGGGGGCAATTACAGCCCCTATCCTTGCCATTGAGGGATCCAACACACCCTTCCCATTACTCCAAATCTGCCTGGAGCATTCAGAATTAAGGTGTGGTATATCTGATAACTTCCACCCTTCCCCATTATTCCCTTCAGAATATCGGCTTCCAGTAGGTTGTAATCTGGGAGGTTGGTTTAGAATGTATTTGTGTTCAATTACTTTAAAACCTTACATACGTTAAAAATCATAAACCAAATGTCCTACTTAATCTCATTAAAATATGATGTCAGAAAGCTTAATATAAGTTGACAGTACATCAGAAGATTGTCATAGTGTCTGACATTTTAGCATGCAATCTAAAGGTTTAAAAAAAAAAAAAAGGCTTTGGGCCTTATTACGAGTTCGGAGGTCCATGGGCACCTGTCCCGGCAGTCTGTCCGCCATATTGTGAGTTGGGCAGATTGCATTGTTAAGACCGTGGTTGGACCACTGGTACACCACTGACCACCAGGGTTGCAGTAGAGGGGAAGGCAGCCTTCATTGGGTGGTACAGAGGCGCAACACCGCTATCCATATTACGAGTTGACGTCCCAACGTGCTGACCGCAGCAGTCTGACTTCCACCTAAAGGTCGGCAGGAAGGAAGAATTTGGGGTGAATACTAACCCCTTTCCAGTTTTTCCAAGCAGATTTCGAAGTGGATCCCTATCTCCAGGTCACCCCTACAAAGAAGCATCTTCAACCTGAGGAATAGAACCCCGTCTTTGGCAAAATATAGGTAAGTGCTCTGGTAGCATGTACCCATTACCGGTACTGCACACATATGGGTGGGGCTCCGGCAATGGGTAGGTGCTATTTTCCCACATATATCATACATTCAACACATATGCAGTCGGAATGTACACACAGGCATCAATATATATATATATATATATATATATATATATATATATATATACACATTGCCCACTGCCGCAGCCACACCAGAGGCCCTCAGGAAACTTGTAATATGGCTGTCGAAAGGCCACAGCACAGGTGCTGCAGTCTCCTAGAGGCCATGGTCAGACCGCCAAACTGGTAATATAGCCTTAGCTTTAAAAACATTCAGATATTGCACCTAAATCTTCTTTAAGCCATTACAAAAAAGAGCATGTTACACAAGCTATCTTAAGTGCTATACATCAAAACATTCCAAAAATTTCACATAGGACTCTTAAGTGCCATTATAAAAAAGAACTGGTTGCATGAGATTAAATTAAACATTCCCATTTTTAATTCCCATTCCTTCTAGCATAAAACCCCTTAGGGGTTTGTGAACCCATAAAGTGATTGTGTGCATGGTGTTATACATGTGTAAAATTGAGGTAATCAGTCCAACAGCCCAAACACGCTCCCTTATAGACAGTTGTCTCAATCCTCCTCTGCTGTCAGGAATCATAATTTATTGCTTTTTGCAATACTTCTACTGCCCTCTGCAAGAAGTATAAAATGTACCCTGATAGTTAGCAATGATTCCTCTGTTAGACAGCAGAGTGTAGTGTCCTGCCGGATTTGAAGTTTAAAACTCTGAACATCGGAAGTAGCCAGAACAGTCTCTCAGTTTTTAATTCATCACAAATGCATATTACATGGAGCAGTGATTAGTTTGTTTTACCTCAAAGTCTGCAGTGTTTGCTGGCTCCTCCATTCATATGGCCATACCAATAACATTTCAAAAGAATCAGGAAAAATTTCAGTCTCACAAGGTTATCATTTACCATGCTATGAAGAAGGCAGCTCCTATAATCCGACAGAAATCCTGTGGTATAGAGATCTGCTGCCCAGCTACATGGGAACTTGGTCTTCAAGTCCCTCAGTTCTTTGTCAAGAGATAGGGATTTAGCATTCTTCATCAACAGTTTTTTTACCATTCTTCTGGGAAGGGTTATTTTTATAGGGTCTTCCGCCTGTAAAATCCTAATGGAGTTGTTTGGCAAAGGACCCACACACTGTATTTGGCTCCTGAATTTTCTTACAGAGAAGCTGTTTCATTAAGCAGTTATTGGCAGAGTCCAATTTCAACAGTATGCTACATATCCAGAGCCTGTTTAAAATCTTGAACTTAAGAATAACTTGGGCTTCAGTAGTTTAGTCAGGTAGGGCAAAAAGCAATGATAGTTGGTCTTTTTACATAACTGCTCCATATAAGATAGAGGGCATCCCATTATACCATACAGCAGATAATAGCACTCAGGTATTTTCACAAGCCAGGTTCTTTTTTATTAGGCCCAATGAACACATTAAATGTTTAGCCGTTGTCTTAATGGCTGCTTCTTGGGGCCTTTTGCCCCCCTCCTTTCTTCTAAATGCACACCCAGATATTTGAATCTTTCTGCCCTTTCTACAACTGTGCATTCAAAGTACCACATGCCCTTCTTAATCAAATTTTGTCCAAAGATCATTGTTTATGTTTTATTTAGATTGATAATAATAGCGTTGTCAGTGCAGTAGTGAGCAAATACATCAAGAGACATCAGGAGGCCCAATAGTGAGAGATCCAGCAGGACCATGTTCTCGCATATTGGAGGACTAACATTGTTTGGCCTCCTAGTCTTGGTGGGCATATCCTTTGGATGTCCAGGTTGCTTTCCAAGTCCGCCATATACGGATTGAAAAGCAGTGGGGATAGAAGGCAGCCTTGTTTAAAGCCGTTGTTTGTTGCTATCTTTTCGCAGGATGCCCAGTTTGAGAATATCTTAATCTTCAGTGACGTCTCAGGGTACAGTGGCTCAGTTGCGCTAATTAATAGTGGAGAAATACCCAGATTAATTAACTTTGTCCAAAGTGGTAATGAACTCTGTAAATGGTACATAACGAGGCAATGACTCAGTTAAGCAAGACAGTGTTAGCAAGTTATCCTCTATTTTAAAATTGTATTGAAAGCCAGCTTGAAGCCAAGGGATTAGCTCTTTTTCTACTACCCAAGTTTCTAACTCCTCATTTAAAAGTCATACATAGCACTTCCCTTCAACATCTAGGAGCGCTACCGTTCAATAGTTCACCCGCACATGCCAACTTCCTTTCTTAGGGTTTAAAACTAGGATGAACAATCGCTAGCTGTCGGGAACCACGCTGGGACGGAAGCAATCCAAAAAGAATTTAGCTAATTATTTTGTCCATAGTGTTGGATTGGACATAAGGAGTGCTGCCGGTAGCTTGTTAGGGTCTGGCTGCTCTTAACTTGCTTATGGTCTTGCCCACCCCAAATTCAGGGAGCCAAATTGGAGCTTGTTGTACATGTTGGACCCACTGACTAATTGGTGTAGCCACTTGCAATGTTCCGTGTGAAAAAAGATGTTACAGCACTTTTTCAAAATTAGCTGTCACTGGAGCAGCCCACCTTATTACTATTGATTTACAATACGAAATTTCATCGAAAGGTGTGTGATTATTGTGGACAGATGGTAACTCAAGCATTGCATTTGTACTCAGTGTGTGAGGGCCTGGCAGGAGGGGAGCTTCTTTCTTATTGTAGAAAACCTTGTATATAATCAGTCCACTGTTTTGCAGATATGTTACAGGTTGTAGTTTTTTTCTGCTGCAAAGTTTATTTACAAGGCCCAGAATTTTCTTGGTTCTTTAACTTGCAGTGCCTCATGGCGTTTTGCCCCATTTAACTTGTCCTTCATTATTTTATCAGATCAATTTTGCTTTCTGTGTGCTTGCCTCAGTGCTTTAATTTTTCATTTGGCATTTTAGATATATGATTTTACTGCTATAGCTGATTAGGGCTTTATTCAGCTCGTTTCTTATCTTCTGTGCTATCTGAACTTCTGTATGTCGGGCTTCTGCTTTATATGCTCTTCAAATTTCATTTCTTCCCTTCATTGTACTTTGTAAGTAATCTATTAAGGTGATCCAGCTTTCAAATGGGTACCTGTTTTGCATCAAGTCCTTCCCTAAACTTTTTATGTTATTTGTTCTTTCAGTTTTGTTTCTGGTGGTTTCTTCCCAATTCCAGATGATAATGTTTAAGGGCCATGTGCCGCTTTGGTTGCCCAACTTCTGTATTTTTGTAGTGGCTGCCATGTGGAACTGATCTTACATGACAGAGCAGCATGATTACTTGAGATTTTCAGGATTAAATTGAAGTCATAGACACATGAACATTTTCACTGGAGAACTATGCATACTCTAGCATTGCTAATATGGAGTGGGAGATATGGATGAAAGCAGCAGGAATATCTTTCCAACCTACCATTTAAGGATCATACCCCAGTGCTCCCACAGTATTAGACACATCTATGCCAAAGGGTTTCTTCTTTTGTGGTTGCATGGACATAGTCGGGATATGCCAATATTGATTTTCTATTCTTTCCTATTCTTCTTGAGTACTAGGGCAATGTAGATTAGCACTGAAATAGCCACCGATCAATAGCAAGATATTGGGATATTCTAATTTTATGCTTTCAATTTTCTCCACCAGGATCCTTGAGATCTCTTGCTTCTGTGTCTGTGATGGGTGTTGGTGTATATTGCCAATTATCAGTGTTTGCCACATATCTCTAGATAAAGGCGGCAATTTTGACAAATATAGCATTGCCATTGGCTGCCCAGTTTTTTAAGGCATTAACTGCTCAATTAAGCTTTATTTGAATTGATATACAACCGCTTGTGTGCCCTTCTCAGCGGCAGGGCTAAGATGGGGCAATCAATTCCAAGTATTATGGCAAGGGCTCTTCCATCAGTCGCCAGGTCTCTTGCAAGATTATGATATTATTCACCCTTAGTTCCCTAAATTCATTTTTTATCATCTTTCATTGAGATTCCGCTATTGTTCCAGAAGCAAATGTTTTAATTCATTAGTTACTTTTTGACCACTTCTCTCATTAGGGTAATTGTTTTTATATATTTTACTAGCCATTACCAAAAGGAGTGTGCTTTCCCCATCTCTATATGTGGGTAGGGTTCCATCCCCCATGATTTGACAAGGTTTCTACTTGTGGTGATCATTTTGCTTTGTAGTTCTTTTTCCAAATATCCTCAGAGTCCACGTCATTGAGCTACTTTTTGCATTTTTTAGCACAGATGTAGTTTTCTCGCCTGATGTTCTAATTGCTGGTGATGCCATGTTGTATGTAAGATAATGTTTAGTATTATTTATCAGGTATTGCTCTGGTTGATTCTAGAGCAGCTTAATGCTCTAAGCTGCAAGTTGGGATTTATTGTACTGAAAGCCAAGTGCCATTTGAGCCTATCTCACTTCTCTCATTTATTTTGCCTTGGCCTGGGGGCTTGAAGGCGACATATTCAATGTTGTTGGATTTTAGGTTTTCCAGGCCCGGCAGTTTAGTGGCTAATTTTATGATGTTCTGTCTATCAAGAATGTTCCATCTGCTAGGATATTTGTATTCTGGGTATAATATGTTAAAAGACCTCTTAGTGAAGCTCCTGTTGTTGCGTTCTGCCTCTATCATGATTGCCAGATGTGGCGGGTCTGCCTCCCTGGCGTATGCCGGTTGAGCCTTCAGAGGATTTATAGGTACTAAAGGTGTTGTGCTTTGCCCACCGTAGGTAAGCCACCGTGATTATTTCATACTTTGTCAGCCATTTTAACTGCTATGGTGGGCAAACTTGTATCCATGCTTTTGGTTTATATTTTTATTTCCATTTATTCACTATCCTTTTGATCATCAGTCCATCATTATCTTCCATGTTAAGCTCCTCCTGTTTGAAATACTTGTCATCTATGGTAAATAGACTTTCCTTTTTGTCTAGCTTAAATACCAATTTACCAGAGGTTATTTGATTTTTTCATTGTGTAAAGACCAGGTAGACTTCACTGCCTGGCTGTAGTTTAATTTGTTTTGGCCTTTCTTGTTCAATTTCTTTAGGTGTTTTTTTTTTCTTGAGCGGCAATCCCAATAGGGCTCCTGAATTATGCTGTTACTTACTTCTGGGAGAAGTTTACAACTTTCTGGAGTTTCCCCTCCAGGGAAGATGTCTTAATTACTTCTTTCCCACTGCCCTGACAGACAGTGCCATTGTCATTTCCTGTGCTGTTTCTTACTCTGGAGGTGGCAGCAGCTTATTCCCATAACACCACGATTAATAAGTGATCACTTCAGCTAATTTACCAACTTTTTTTCACTATTGGGGCACATTGGCAGCGACTATCTTTATCCATGGCAAAGTCTTGGGCCTGCATTATTAGCTGATTCAGTCGCAGCAGCCTGGTGTTAGAAAGAGGGTTTTTAGTAAGTGGGGTTATTCACCCTCAGCTAGTAATAATACAACAAACACTAATAGGTCCAGTAAAGTCTCAGTAAATTAATCCTTACTCAACATTTGATGGCTTAGAAAACAAACAGTCAGACTTAATTTAGTAGGCATACAAGTGTAAAACATTTAATATCATCATAACTGTAAATAGGTAAAAGACACAACACAATAAAAATCCAACACAGAGTTATAAAACTAAAGAATAATTTTATCGTCAAAACACCAAAACAACAAACATCCAATTTAGGGAACCGGAAATATGAATTTTGAAAGATTAAATAAAAAATGGCACCCCTTCCTGCACAAAAACAATCCTGCATGCAATGCAGGTGCCCTTGCACCATGCTGCAAAGGTGCCTGTGTTGGCGCTAGGCAGCCCATTGTGTGCCAGCGCTGGGTAAAGGACAGGAATGTGCCATATTGTAAATAATACGCACATTCCTCCCCTTTCCCTTTAATGTAGTGCAGCAAGGTGACTTGTTCCCCTGCGCTTTGTTACTTTTACATAAATAGGCCCCTTAGTCTTCTTCTTGGAGTTTTACTCTTGAAGACGAGTCCTTGTGTTCTGGGGATCCGGAGTTCGATTCAACAACTGAGACCTGCTGCAGCATGATGCCTTGTGAGCCTCTGGAAGTCTTTGTCCTCTATGTCAATTTTGAGGAGCTCCAGCGCTTTCAGCCGGACATACCAGTGCTGTTAGGCTGATTAGCGAGTCAACAATGCTGGCTTGACTCTGGATGTCGAACCGGTCTTCTCCTTGAGCTTTTCTGCAAAACGTTCCAGAAATCTTGTTGCTTCTGAGTTCCTTTGGGTACAGTAAGTATTCACTAGCTCAGGCCAAGGACTCAAAGACTCTGGGGTTTAAGATTCAATTTCCCATAATGCACCTACACAATCCAGGAAAAATCCAGTTGCAACTTGTCAGCTGGGGTGATCCTCTCTTTGGCAGGTGAATTCTTCCAGCTTTGTTGTATCCGTTGCTGATCAGTGAGTCTACTCCTTTTCCTTTTCATCAGGTGCAGTCCATTTTTTGTGGAGCCTTGTGAATGCAGTAAGCCTTCTGTGGTGCAGTCCAATGGTCCAGCAGAGCATTCATTCCTCTTCTGTTGTTCCAGCCAAGGATCTGGTGAGCTCCTGCAGCCCTTCTATATGTATCCTCCATTCTGGACTGGCAGAGGGTACCCTAATCAATAGGGGTAAAGCTACCTCCCTCTGCCACGACCACTTCCTGCGAAGTGTATAGTCTTTTTAATCCAGAAAGCACTACTCTCCTAAAAATCAATATGGAGAAACATCTCTCCTTGGTGTGAATGTCCGTGTAACCCAAACCAAAGGTGTGGCTAACAACTTGCTACACTCCCCTTCCAACCCCTCTCCTAAAATTATTATGGGGGTTCCCATTTAGGAGTGGCCTAAGTTCTATAACATCTGTTCTCCTGCCTTTGAACTCCAGCTTATCTCCCGAGCCCCCTTCCTCTCCCTGGCTTCTCTAGGAACAAATCTCCTACCACCACATGGCTGTATTGTTGCAGTCCCAGGCCTCTTCACATCTACTCTGGGAGCATATTGGCTCAGGCTGTCAAATGCTGACCAATCAGAAGAGGCTACTTAGGGCTGGTTTAGGTAACTGCAGGATAGTAAGTTCTAAAATGACTTTCCTGTAATCGTTACATGAAATCCAACTTTGGCAAGTTGTTGAATTTAATGTGACCATTAATTTTATTGGTTGAATGGTATTGCTAGCTGGCTCCAATACAAAGATAGACTTTATTAAATTGAATAAAGCCTTCCCCATGTTAGCCTATAGGGCTAGCTACTACAATTGAGAGAAACGACTTTGGCGGTTTTTCCTTACCAGGGCATATAAAACATTAACTTTTCTGTAACTATGTACCTTTGGGGAACCTAGGGCAGGACTTTAAGGTGACTTATAAGTCATAAAACGGAGTTTTGGACTTTGGAATTACCTTTAATTTCAAAGTCTAATTTGGACATAGTTTTATTTTGAAACCAACCTCCAAGGCAGGCCTGGCTTTAAAATTACACCAGACACCACATCTGTGCACACTTAAGTGCATTAAGTCCACTGTGGTTCTCTAAACCTACATGCTCTACTATATACTAGGGACTTTGCCAATTAAAAATATACCAATTTCCAAAACGCTTTATAGGACAGAGCACTTGCCCCTTGCCTGGTTGGTGAAGCCCAGGGCACTTTCAGAGTCAGTAACCACCAGCATCAGTCAAAACAATGAAGGTGATCAAGGTGAAAAGGATGACTTTCCTATAGGTAGCACATTTATTTATGAATCATTTTTTTCTGCATGAAGCCTGCTGGCATTTGTGATGGCCAAAAGAGTTCTTATTTGTGCATCTACCCCACTCCTAAGGGAGCTATTTACATAGGAGTCTAGAGGAGGTTCATATTTCTGGCTCCCCCTCCCCTGAAGGGGATTATTTATATTCTGCATCTTGCCATACTCCACTGCTATTGTGGCAGCATTACAGTCATCCTCCTCAGTTATGTTCCCACGAATTGCTGCACTTTCCTATCTAGATCTCCGAGGGTATTATTGTTGGTCCAAATAGGGTTTTTCTTTATTAGGATGATCAAAGATAATAGGACTATTGTTAGAGAAAAAGGAGGCACCTGCATCTAAGATGCATGCCCATGTCTCCTCCCTCAAGATTGAAATTCATACTACGATTGCAGCTGTTTCCCCCCAATAGCCCCTCACAGTCCCCCCTCAAGAACAGGGGGTTTTGACTTACTGAGCGGCTCAGGGAAGTTACCTGCTTAGCCGCACTCAATGCTGGGCAGGTTAAGGACCCCTCACTCAGGAATCTCCTTTTATCTCCTCCCATCTTTTGTGTGTCACCTTTATTCACCTCCATTTTATTATTAGTTGGCACAGAAAAGTCTTTTATGCAAGTGTTCCCTTGTTTTAACATCTTTGGCCTTGGTGAATCAAGTTTCCTGTTGCTCGCAAATAATAATGTTTCTCTTCCCTGAGTATCACATGTGTTTCCTCTGGGGGTCTGTGAGATTATACAATAGTCCTCTTTCACTTTTGCAATCTTAGTACTTGTCTTGCTGCCTGATTATTCACCTGTAGAAGTGTAGAATTTCATGTTCCCATCTCTCATGAAGGCGCTAGCCACTTTACAAAGCTGGCAGGCAATAGAGTCTCAAAAGGTTAAGTGGTGTAGAGGCAGTTCAGTCTAATAATTTGAGCCTTTTGGGGTTTTTCCACTTGGCCTGACCCAATTGCCTTCTTCCACTGTGCTGTGAGTTCAGTTGTAAGAGGTAGCAAGCTAGTGGCCAAGAGCAACCTGCTACACCTGCCCTCATGTCCGCTTTCTTATACAGCTGTCACAGATATAATTGTTGTGTGATATTGTATGATACCGTACTGGGGTGCTTTGGAAGCATAGAAACCTCTGGGCAGGTATCGGGCAAACAAAAACAAGGAGGGAAAGTTGATTTAAAACTTAAGTGATTAGTTGCTTGTATTTATTGGGCGATGGGCCTATGGCACCTTGATACTGTGACTTGGACACTCAAAAGACCAGGGCCCCACCCCAGGAAAGTCCACTTGCACCCTTTTATGCAGGCCAGGCCCCACCCCGCAATGGTGTTTCAGCAGATCATTGTCTTCCAAGTCTCTTCCTAATTTCGAAAGAAGAGTGTGGTTTGGTGGCTGGCAAGGGCATGGCAGAACTGTAGGTACTTAGAGAAATGGTTTTGAGATAGTCTAAAATGAGCCTGTAAGGCTTGAAATGACTTCATGTGCGACCCTTGCCACACATCCCATAGGTTGGTAATACCTATTATGTCCAATTCACTGAATTTCTCTAGTTGAGCAGTATTTCTCAAACATTTCCCTTGCCATAGTGGAATGTGTTAATATCTTATCCCAGTCAACTGAGGGCAGTACCATGTCAGCTCAGGGGGGCTACCTTGATGACCTCTAGGAGGAATCTGGGAATAGATGCATTGTAGAGCATACCCATAACACTGTCAAGGCCCAACAGGGACAACTAGGTCTGGTAGGCTGGGTCATCCAACCCACTGCTCCGCCAAACATCCAATACCAAAATTTGTGTAGCCCAGTAATACAACGAGATTTCTATCATTTCCATCCCCCCATCATGTATAACAATTGCCTACATTTATCTAGGGCACGTCAAAGAAGGCATCCTGCCCACAAGAAGTATTGTGTGAAAATTTGAAGGGCCTGGATGCAGCACAGAAGGATCATCATTTTGAAAAGGTTTACTCTGTTGAGAATAAAGAGCAGAAAGTGTGCCCATCTCTGAAAGTCCCTTTTCATTTTATTTATGAGGGGGGAAAGATTGAGGTTGTATGTCAAGTTGGGTTCCAGGGAAATGTAAGCACCAAGGCAGTGAAAGCTCAGCCACTTAATCGGCTGCCAAGCTATAGAATCCCCTAGGTGACATTAGTAGAGATTTAGCCCAGCTTGCTCTGAGGTCAGAGGCCTCTTCATATAAATCAAAGCTTTGCAAAATACGGGGTCCGATAGGTTGGGATTAGCCAATAAAAGCAGTACATCGTTGATGTAGGGTGCCCTCCTTTTTTCCTCATTGCCTCCCCAATCTCACCTTTGTACCTGGGCGTCACACCAAATCAACCGAGTCAGAGGCTCTATAGCGAGGGCAAATAGGAGCAAGGACAATGGGCACCTTTTCCAGGTCCCACCACATATAGGGAATGATTCTGAGATCACACCACTTATTTGCACTTGTGCTGAGGGTTCTGAGTAAAGAATTATGATTTATGTTAGGAAACAGGAGCCAAATTCCATACATTTAAAGACCCTATCTAAGAAGGACCATTCAACGGAATCAAATGCCTTCTCAAAATCTAAGAATAGGAGGACACGGGGTCTTGTATGTGGTGAAAGGGGTTAGCGCCATGTGTACATGGCATATGCAATATTGGTTGCTACAGTTGGGCATAAAGTCACATTGATCTGGGTAGACATGGGTGGTCAGAACTCATTTAAGGCTGTTAGATAGGACTTCAGTGAATATATTCATTTCCATATTGATCAAAGATGGTCTGTCTGGTATTATGAATGACTACGATGGTGGTTGAGTTGAGTTCTGGGGCAAAGGCCTTGTTTACTTTGGCATCTTTGTAGAGATCCAACAAATGTGGACTGAATTTAAAACAGAATTCCTGGGGGAAACAGTCTGGCCCTGGTGTTTTGCCAGATTACGTATCTTGGATAGCCTTGTCTATCTCTTCCACTGTGACCGGCGAGTCTAACTCTTTTTTGAGGGATATCGTGAGTGATGGGGGGGTTAATTCCATTATGAGAGAGTTTGTCTTTTTCTCGCAAAGCGCAGAGTAGTTGAGCATAGTGTTTAATAGTAGTCGGCAATTGCTGTGCAATCTCTGTTCATTTGCATCTGTTTGTCCATGGTGGTCTAGGATTTCTAGAACTATCCTAAAGGCCATTTAATTTCTTTAGTGGCCAGCCGGTAGAGTGATTTTCCATTCTGATCTCTATATTTGTAAACATTCCTAGACAAACCCCACCAGCACTGGCAGCCTTCATCCAGGGAAACCTGGCTTAATGTAGTTCTGCTAAGTTCAAGCCGACGGTGTCTCTGCCATTCATTGATGTTCTAGTTTCGGGATATGGGTCTCAAGCTCAGTTACCTGGCCCTGCTTATTTGCCTCTTTACATTTAATATCAGCCTTCGCAATCACCATGATGGGGGCTTTACCGGTGGCCCACAATGGACGCACCAAGGTAACAAACCTTGGTTTATAGCAAAGAAAGGTTGGAGATCTGTAGATAGATAGAGCACTGATCATCTACGGGGCACCATGTGTGAAGCTGCTAGATGGAGGGCCGGTCTATGGCAGCTGACCCAAAGCAAGCAGTAATAAGGGAGCGGTCTGAAATACCTCATGGGAGGATCATTGTTGCTATCATGTGGAGAATGTTGGTGGCTGGGAAAAGCAGGAGGTCTATATGGAAGAGCGTCTTATGTGCAGCTGAGGTGTGTGTGTGTGTGTGTTGGGTGCCATACCTTCCAGGAGTCGCACAGTCCCATGGAGGTCATTGACGTCGTTAAGAATCTAGGGGCATATTAACAAAACAGGCGATAAAATTATCGCCGTTTTAGCGGCATAAAACTGCCGCTAAAACGGCATTAATGGGCTTGATAATATGCTTTAGGGAATTCCAATTGAAGCCCATGTTAGATGTCCTTCACATTTAACATGGGCTTCAATTGGAATTCCATACAAAACGGCGATAATTGTATCTCCTGTCTTGATAATATGCCCCTTATTTTTACCCATATGGCCTGGTGTTGGGGTCCTGAGAAATTCATGTCTGGAACAGGTGAGACATTGAAATCTCCCCTTATTATAGTAATACTTAGTAAGAGGTTCACCATAACAGTTTTAAATGCTTCAAGGCACGTTTGGGCAGTTGGGGTGGCACATAGACACTTAGAAGGTCGTAATGTTTCACTTGCAGCAGACCCCCCACTCCAAAGTATCTTCCCCGGGGGTCTGAAGCGATCGCAGACACCACCAGAGGAAAGCTCCTATGAAGGAATATCCTGTGGAACCTCTTGTGAACCCAGCATGGAAAACTGTGTCATGGATGAAGCTTGACATGAAAGCCATTAAATGAGTTTCTTGCTGCATGAGGACTGCAGGCATGGTCCTTTTGACAAAGTGAAGGACTGCGATCCTTTGATACATTGTAGCAGGCCTTTGACATTCCACGACGCAATTGTAAAACCAGGCATGGAGGTTTTGGGCCGTCGAAGTTACTGCGGTCAGCGAGCCTACACGCACAATGTGATAAACCTCGAGGCTGATGAAGTTGTGTCGATAAGGGAACTGTATATCATTGAAGAAGGATACTCACTGTCAAACCTATACAGACAACACAAACAAACAGTAACAGGTAGAGCATCCTTTCTGCCAAACACCCCCCCCCCCATCCTCCCGAGAAGCATTAGAGATAGACCCCTCCTCCTTTTTCGATTATCTGCCAAGGCAACATAGTACCAGTGTTTACAGAGGCTCAGTAACAACTTTGTTGCATGTTTACTTGTTACATACCTAGGCTACTAATGTTTTACCTGATCTTTGTTTATATTATTTCCCATCGGTTCAGTTATGTATTGTATATTGTATCATTTCAGTCAATTTATGGGATTTAAAACAATACAATATTGCCAGTTTCCTTAATGTCTCCACACATTTTCCGTCAAATAAAATATTAGCAGTTTGCAAAATGTCCAGCAAAGATATTAACATTGCTCAGTAATTAGATGCTGCCATTTTGCACAATGCCCCAGCTGGCAAATTGTGTAGTTTAGACAGTTCCCTAGTAAAGAGAAAATGCAGGATGTCACCTTGCCCATCCAAACTACATTGCCAGTTTTCACAATGCTCAGTAAATGAGATATTACTAATTCCATGATTAACAGTGTCTACACAGTTCATGAGTGCAGATATTTGCAATTTACACAGTTTCATAGACCTTGATTCTTAACCTCTGGTCTGTGGACCCCTGGCGGTTCGCAACACCTACTACCATGCTCCAACACAAAGAGAGGATGCGGTAGGAGAAAACAAGACAAAATAATATGGTGGAGCCTAGCATAATGCTATGTCTTTTAAAAAAAAAACTGCGAGAAGCTCCAACCTTCCATTTAAATTATTATTTTTTTGTGAATCAAAGAAAATAGTTTACAATTGGGGTATTTGCTTGATGTATAATTGTTTCTGTAGTTTTGTGTATTCTGCTGAGGTTCACATCGTAGACATTGTTTAGGTAGGGTTCCCCGGTTTCAAATAGTAATTCAGAGGGGCTCAACGGAGATCAAAAGGTTAAGAACCACTGTCCTAGAATGTACGTGTACATGTTTCCACAGTAATCAAATAGACAGCTATACATACTCAGAAACAGACACAGGCACACATGTGATCACACGTAAGCACACTGGGGCGCACACATACATCGAGGTACAGAGATAAATGCATACTTGCACAAAAATGCGATAAGTTCACTTTCGAATATAAACACAGAGGAACACTGCAAAAACCATCAAGTGTGTGGACATATGCACATAAAGGAAAACACACATACATGCCTAACAGATTGCCTATGTGATGTTCTGTGAACACATACTGCTTCTAATCACTTCCCCTTTCTTATTGTGTTATATTCCTAACCTATTCAGTGAAGACAGCCTCCTCGACGCCTACTAGGTATTCCCAGCAATCAGAACTCCAACATTTTTCAGGTACAGTCCAATTCGGCCATTAACATCATTAACATTTCCAGCACAACATGCTCAAAGACATTCTCGGCACTATTAGCCTATATCAACTCAGAACACAACTTTTCCACAATCTCCTTCAGCTCCCCTCGCTCACACTATCACTGAGTACCACTCCAGTGAAATAGCATGGGTCAATCACAAGTACTTCCAGTATCATTAAAAAAAGCATTCTCAGAATCATTTAAAGTAACACCCATAGAGTTCTTCTGCCACCTCTACTTTAAAACCCATATTGCTACTGAACGACAGACAGCATGGTAGCCTGTCCCCATTTTATAGATATCACACCTTTCCTCACTGAAGTAGACTTTGAAACCAAGGGCCTCATTTATAAAAAGTGACGCATCGCTGCGTGAAAACAGCGATGCGTCACTTTTCACTGCGCTCTCCCTGCGACACTAACGATGCGTCATATTTTTAGTATGATGCATCATGTCGCAAGGAGTTACAGACACGTCAGTATTTCTGACGTATCTGTAGGCGCAAAAGTGACGCATTGCTGGAGTGTATCACAAATGTGACGCAACTTCAGCAATGTGCACTTTAACATGGGCAAGTCCCATGTTGTTAGTGCCTGCGTCAATCTTACGCCTGCCATGAGGTAGGCGTAAGATTTTGACGCATTAACGTCCAAGAAATGGCGCAGTGAAATGTTATAGATTTCACTGCGTCACTTCTGTGACTCTTTCTTGCGTCAATACACCCCCCTTGCATACATTATACCTGGCGCGGGTATAATGTGGCGCAGGGGTTTACAAAGTGACACATCTACCTAGAGCGGTACAAAGGGGGTGGTGATGGACGTAGCATCTGAATCAATCAATCACTCACACCCAGTCAAAAGATCTGGGTTTAATCCATAACCGTTCTTTAGCCCACTCTGCCACCCCAGTTCTGACATGGCTATATGCAAATCAGTCTGACCCCGTGCCTCATGGGAACATTCCAGCCCGAACTGCCACGCCATGTCTTTCCTGGACCGGAAACAAGCTTCCGAGGACCGGTTTCTGGCATTCCAGCCGTCTTCAGCCCGGCTTGCTTGAATCCAGTGGCAAAGTGAGCAAGGGACTCACGTCTGAGCATACCCTGCCACACCTATGGCGGCCAAAAGCGGTACAAAAGGGGGTGGTGATGGACGGAGCATCTGAATCAATCAAACACTCACACCCAGTCAAAAGATCTGGGTTTAATCCATCACCGTTCTTTAGCCCACTCTGCCACCCCAGTTCTGACATGGCTATATGCAAATCAGTCTGACCCCGTGCCTCATGGGAACATCTGTGAGCTTGACTTGCTGAAATCGCCGCTTTCACACGCTGTCCTCAGCGCAACAGATTACGTGCTGACGCCGGGAGTACAGGCTGAGCAGGCGCCATATTGGGGGTAGGAAGGGTGGCGTCCCAGTAGCTGGCCGCCTCCCGCCCTCTTAGGCTATAAAATCACCGTCACAGCGCGAGTGCGCTGACTTAACTTGTAGTCTCTCCCCTGAGGCGGAAAGCCGGGGGCTCATTTTCACGATTTTAAAAGTGTGCATTATTTTTCGTTCTGCTTTTACTTTAAAACTTCTGTGCTATTTTTACTGTGAGCTTGACTTGCTGAAATCGCCGCTTTCACACGCTGTCCTCAGCGCAACAGATTACGTGCTGACGCCGGGAGTACAGGCTGAGCAGGCGCCATATTGGGGGTAGGAAGGGTGGTGTCCCAGTAGCTGGCCGCCTCCCGCCCTCTTAGGCTATAAAATCACCGTCACAGCGCAAGTGCGCTGACTTAACTTGTAGTCTCTCCCCTGAGGCGGAGAGCCGGGGGCTCATTTTCACAATTTTAAAAGTGTGCATTATTTTCGTTCTGCTTTTTACTTTAAAACTTCTGTGCTATTTTTACTGTGAGCTTGACTTGCTGAAATCGCCGCTTTCACACGCTGTCCTCAGCGCAGCAGATTACGTGCTGACGCTGGGAGTACAGGCTGAGCAGGCGCCATATTGGGGGTAGGAAGGGTGGCGTCCCAGTAGCTGGCCGCCTCCCGCCCTCTTAGGCTATAAAATCACCGTCACAGCGCGAGTGCGCTGACTTAACTTGTAGTCTCTCCCCTGAGGCGGAAAGCCGGGGGCTCATTTTCACGATTTTAAAAGTGTGCATTATTTTCGTTCTGCTTTTTACTTTAAAACTTCTGTGCTATTATTACTGTGAGCTTGACTTGCTGAAATCGCCACTTTCACACGCTGTCCTCAGCGCAGCAGATTACGTGCTGACGCCGGGAGTACAGGCTGAGCAGGCGCCATATTGGGGGTAGGAAGGGTGGCGTCCCAGTAGCTGGCCGCCTCCCGCCCTCTTAGGCTATAAAATCACCGTCACAGCGCGAGTGCGCTGACTTAACTTGCAGTCTCTCCCCTGAGGCGGAAAGCCGGGGGCTCATTTTCACGATTTTAAAAGTGTGCATTATTTTCGTTCTGCTTTTTACTTTAAAATTTCTGTGCTATTTTTACTGTGAGCTTGATTTGCTGAAATCGCCGCTTTCACACGCTGTCCTCAGCGCAGCAGATTACGTGCTAACGCCGGGAGTACAGGCTGAGCAGGCGCCATATTGGGGGTAGGAAGGGTGGCGTCCCAGTAGCTGGCCGCCTCCCGCCCTCTTAGGCTATAAAATCACCGTCACAGCGCGAGTGCGCTGACTTAACTTGTAGTCTCTCCCCTGAGGCGGAAAGCCGGGGGCTCATTTTCACGATTTTGAAAGTGTGCATTATTTTCGTTCTGCTTTTTACTTTAAAACTTCTGTGCTATTTTTACTGTGAGCTTGACTTGCTGAAATCGCCGCTTTCACACGCTGTCCTCAGCGCAGCAGATTACGTGCTGACGCCGGGAGTACAGGCTGAGCAGGCGCCATATTGGGGGTAGGAAGGGTGGCGTCCCAGTAGCTGGCCGCCTCCTGCCCTCTTAGGCTATAAAATCACCGTCACAGCGCGAGTGCGCTGACTTAACTTGTAGTCTCCCCTGAGGCGGAAAGCCGGGGGCTCATTTTCACGATTTTAAAAGTGTGCATTATTTTTCGTTCTGCTTTTACTTTAAAACTTCTGTGCTATTTTTACTGTGAGCTTGACTTGCTGAAATCGCCGCTTTCACACGCTGTCCTCAGCGCAGCAGATTACGTGCTGACGCCGGGAGTACAGGCTGAGCAGGCGCCATATTGGGGGTAGGAAGGGTGGCGTCCCAGTAGCTGGCCGCCTCCCGCCCTCTTAGGCTATAAAATCACCGTCACAGCGCGAGTGCGCTGACTTAACTTGTAGTCTCTCCCCTGAGGCGGAAAGCCGGGGGCTAATTTTCACGATTTTAAAAGTGTGCATTATTTTTCGTTCTGCTTTTACTTTAAAACTTCTGTGCTATTTTTACTGTGAGCTTGACTTGCTGAAATCGCCGCTTTCACACGCTGTCCTAAGCGCAGCAGATTACGTGCTGACGCCGGGAGTACAGGCTGAGCAGGCGCCATATTGGGGGTAGGAAGGGTGGCGTCCCAGTAGCTGGCCGCCTCCCGCCCTCCTTAGCACTGGATAAAAGGGGACTGCCATCTCGTCCGCGCAGCGGGCGCGCCGAAGGCAAGCCCGTCTGCGCCCGTCCGTGCCGGACCCGCGCCTAGGGCCATACCCCCTGTGTCATTCACCACAGAGAGGATTAGATATCCGGCGGAGATTATGCAGTTGAAACCAGCATATAGGGAGGCCTGTCCACAACACAACCCTGAAACCATTATCGAACTTACCACCATCTGTTGTTCGAACTGTAAGTCTGCCATTCCGTTTATTAACTCTAAAGCCATCCTCTCAGATGCTCATATCACTAAACCTGAGATCATTATAATGTCACTCATTAATGCTCGCTCTCTGGCCAGGCATAGGCAGGAGATCGCTGACTTAATTCTGGACAGAAATATAGATATCCTCTTCATCACAGAGACGTGGATGGATGAAGCGTCAGAACCTGATTTACTGGTAGCAGTACCGCATGGCTTCACTGCACATCGGTTAGACAGACAAGGGAAAAAAGGAGGGGGCCTGGCAATTATTTCCCGGACTACCTTTCCGGTCAGAATATTTCCTATACCTTCATTAACATGTGAAGCTCTACATTTTGCCATCAAGCTTACTCCTTCATACAATCTTAAAGGAGTACTCATTTATAGACCCCCGGGTGCACGAACGGAATTTTTGTCATCCTTTATGTCATTTATGGAACCATTGGCAATTGACGACACCTTCATAGCCTTGGGAGATTTAAATTTCCATTTAGACAAAACGGAGGATTCTGAAACTGTATCCCTACTGGCCAACTGTGAAACGTTGGGACTAACTCAGTTCATAAATGTACCTACACACGAGGCCGGACATACATTAGACGGCATTTTTTCTAACATTAATGAGCTAGTAATACGCGATGTACTGCCCCTCACTTGGTCTGATCATTATGCCATTCTGAGCCATATTCCTATTACTAAGGCTCCGATTCCTAAAAGGGCCCCTCCAACTCAGGAAATATTTAGAGTTTGGAAGGACATTGATTATGAGATTTTTAGAATATCATTGATTAAATCCAGTCCCACAATTTCGGAAGACCCTAATGTAGCGGTGGATCAGTTTTTCACTTGGGTGGGCAACGCGGTGGAGGCACATGTGCCGCTTAAAACCATTTAAAAAAACAGGAAAGTGCCCTCGGCCCCGTGGTTCTCAGAAGCCTTAAGAAAGCAAAAACAGGTCTGTAGGAACCATGAAAGAAATTGGCGAAAGACTTATGATAGTAAAAGTAAACTTACATACAAATAAGTACTAGCTGTCTATAAAAAAAGGATTCAGGAGGCAAAAAAAAATACTTTGAGGAACAAATCGAAAATTCTAAAAACTCAAGTAGACAATTGTATGAGGTGGTAAAATCATTGGCTGGGAAATCTGCAGACTTGGGTCCTCCTCTTTCGCAGGAATTTTGTGATGCACTGGCAAACTTTTTCTTTTCTAAAGTAAATGATATTTACTCTGAGTTTTCAGTAATGACATCCCCTTTTAAACTGAAATCTACTTCCTTATGTAAACCCCTTGAGTGCTCACTTTCTCAATTCAAAGAGATAAAGGAGGAGCAGACAGCTGATTTCATCAGGCTTATCAAAACAGGCTCAGCCCTAGACCCCTGCCCTCCCAAAATCTTTCCCCCATTAATTGATTTAATTAGTGAAGTCATAACACGAGTCTGCAATGGGATGTTCAAATCAGGGGTCTTTCCGGAGAGGTTAAAGAATACCCTACTGAAACCTCTCCTTAAAAAATCTGGTCTAGAAAAAACCATGCTGAAAAACTATAGACCTATTGCTAGCTTGCCGTTCTTAGCTAAAGTAGCTGAGAAAGCAATGAACAAGCAGCTGTCGGAATATATTGAACGAAACACTCTACTTGACGACTCTCAATTTGGGTTTCGCAAAATGCATGAGACCGAGACCGCACTCATCAAGGCCGCTGATGACATCAGGACAATCAGGGACCAAGGGGGTACAGCGGTATTGGTCCTGTTGGATTTATCTGCGGCCTTCGACACGGTCAACCACTCCATCTTGATTGACCGTGTCGAAGAACTGGGCATCCATTCTATGGCTAGGGCCTTGCTTGCCTCTTTTTTGTCGGGCAGAACGCAGGCAGTAACACTGGGATCTTTTAAATCGGCTGATCTTGCCCTACCATGTGGTGTTCCTCAAGGCTCATCCCTAAGTCCGACACTTTTTAATATCTATGTGTCGGACTTAGCTAGGGTTATTAAAAACTACCGGATGAGCCTTACCACATATGCCGACGACACCCAGTTGGTGCTTGCCATCAAGAACGATGGAGGAGAGGTGGCGGCTCGGTTTCAGGAAGGCATGTTGGCAATCAAGGAGTGGATGGCTGGAAACTGCTTAAGACTCAACTCAGAGAAGACTGAGGTAATTATCTTCGGAAAGTTATCTCCTTTGTGGTCTTCCGTCTTGTGGCCCCCATTACTTGGCGCCCTACCAACCCCTGTTCATCAGGTTAGGAATCTAGGGATAATCTTCGACAGAAAGCTGAATTTCGTTAACCATGCCAATCAGATAGCATCTTCTGCCTTCCACAAACTCAGACTCCTTAGAAAAATCTTACCATTTCTTCCAGGTCATGCGAGGAAAACGGTGGTGAGCTCCTTGGTACTTTCATCATTAGATTACTGCAATGGATTTTTTGCGAATGCTCAATCTCGGGTGGGGGCCAAATTGCAGCTTATTCAAAACGCAGCAGCAAGGCTACTGTCTGGCACCCCCAAATTTAAACCCATTAAGCAAGTAATCAGGAACTACCACTGGCTAACTATAAGAAATTGGATTAGATTTAAAACCTTATGCCTCACCTTTAAAGCATTACATGGTTTCGGCCCGGTGTTTCTCAAACAGAAGCTTATCTTCTATCAACCCAAGAGATCACTTAGATCTGAACACCTGCACCAATTGACAGTGCCACGGACCAGGACTGTCACTTGGGGTGATAGATGTTTCACAAACACCGCAGCCAGACTCTGGAATACTCTTCCGATGGTGATAAGATCTACTTCATCATTGTTTCAGTTTAGAAAGCTGCTGAAAACTTGGTTGTTTGACCAATAACTTCTCCGCTCACTGTACCACTTTTGAGGTGTGATAATGTTCTCACTGAGATAATAAGCTGAGTTACAGCGCCAAGACACCCACGGGTATAAGCCGCGCTTTATAAATCTTTAAAATAAATAAATAAATGAGTTTTGTAAGCAACTTGAAAGCATGCTGCATCATGTACAAAGGGATAACAAATAGCACACCTCCTTAGATGGTCAAAACCTCTATGGGTCTTTGCTGATGTGTGAAGCTCCTGTCCCAGCAATATATGAGCCTTGATCCCTCAAGGTGACACCATGCCTCGTTATTCCACCTGTAGGTGAGCATGGTAGCTCAGCGTCATGAGTACTGGATTGCTGTTTCTGGGCTATGATTTCTATCAGTACCTGACCCAGTTTAAAACCACTGTCACACTGACATGAAAGTTATCTGTGGCCCTAAATATTTTATGAAGAGACATTAACTGACTTTGCAATGTACTGTTTAAATAAAAAGGCCAATTTGTGTTACACACTTATAAGTCAGCCAACCTAAATCAAAGGCCAGAGACTTGACAGCACACTTTTTTCCGTAAAATTTTTAATTTTGAAGGGAGCATGATGCACAAAAACTTATCTTTGAGTGAGGAGGTTTAAACAACCACTCCAGAATTACATACAGTTTCCCAACATGACGTAATCAGAAGAAGAGAAGAGTGTTTATTTACTCATATAAAAGGGAGATGGAGAACACACTATGAAAGCATTGATAGTGGCTGAATACTTGCAAAACAGATAGGATTATAAAATGTAAACTATGTGGGCAGTTGGGTGAAGATACCAGCATAATAACTAGATGTGTATGTCATTTGTCTATGGCTAAATCACCAACAAAAGGCACATGTGTCAAAATGGTGCTTGTTGTGACCTCTGTATTGACACTTTACAAGAGTCCATAACAAAGGGTAAGGATCAGATAGAGACCAGAAGGAAAGTGCAGGTCCCCTACCTTGATAACAAGGGATGAGGAAGGACACCTCATTGGTTCATGCTACATGAAAGAGCCAACAGAAAATAATTGTATCTTACCTGACCTGCTCTTGACTAACACTAAAGCTTTGAAATTAGTTGCAAGTATCTCCCCACACATGCGTAAAGCTCAGCTGTGCTCTCAAAGTGAATTCAATAGTTGCTACTGTCATATGGGCTCAAAGAAATTAATGTAGGTTTGGAACCTAATGAAGTTCAAATCTAGCAATAGCAAAGTTGTGAGTGAGCCTCCCCTGGACAGATGGAAAAAAAGGGGGATGACCAATCATTAGGGAAAGGTATCTCATGGTTGGGTATTGCACAAAAACAATAGGCTGGCATGCAACTGAAAAAGGAAGACATGGCAAATCCTGGGGTGAATGTTAAAACATTTGTGTACAAATAGTGGAACATAAAAAGCTACAATGGTCGAGATAAGCTCAAGCAGATAAATGGGACATGCTTTGTGGTTCAAATTAGTACCAACGTAAAGTGCAATAAGGAAGATTCGCTAACGATTAGCAGTAGGAATGAGTTAGGAGCAAAACATTGAAATAGAAAAAATAAATCAATTAGATTAAAAACTATAGTCTATAATAAATAGAGGTATAAATAGATAATAACATTTGAGGAGAAAAAGGCAAAGGTTCCCCTTTGATAAACCTCCAAGACGTATTTAAGTCAATTGATGAGTCTGGGTGCAAAAGTATGAAACAGCTGAAAGGAAGTGAAGAAAGCCAAAGACAAGGGGAGGTTAATGGTCTGTATGGTCACTGCGAAGTAAATCAGACCTGCCCCTACTAAGCACTGATGCTATAATTGTGGAATAAGCCCCTTAGTTAATCGCATTTAACCATTAATTGGATTGAATACATCTATTTTATTGACTAAACAAAAGCATTGCTCCTGGATGCACAAGGGTCAAAGGCAATCTTGAAGATTTACCAGGAGCATTTAAAGAAAGAGAACAGAAATGAATGGATTCCATAAAAGGAAAATGTACAAACTTTGGAAATAAGCACTGAAGAACTCCACATGAGCCTATCTAGTTGATTAAAGTTGAGTAGAAAATATAGGATCCTAGGCAGTCTGCATATACAATCCTGCTAGGACGTTTGTCCATTACTGATAAACTAACATGTCTGTGCTATCAAATACTGTTGGATTTGTAAGGCAGTAGCGAGGTAATTATTTTCTATGAGGAGGATAAAGAAGATTAACTATAAGTGGGACATGAATTCAGGACACCAGTTATGGGAAACATTGGGAGTGGGTGTTATGTGTTGCAACTGGTAATTGATTTTGAGCTCACACCATTAATAGGCAGGCAGTGCATTTCTTAAAAACATTGTCTCCATATATATTTCCTCCAATGAAATTGAAATCTACAATACATTTGTCTTGAGGGTTTATTAATACAATCTCGCTGCTATTATTCCAGGAGACTTGGATCAATAGGGAAGTACATCTGGTAAGCTTTGAAAGCATATGTAGGCCAGCTTTGCATTCAGTGTGAGGTCACCCAAAAGGGGATTTATAATTGGCTTTCAAAAGGGAATGCAGATGACATCTAATATTGCTCTCAAGATAATGTGATAAGACTTCCTTGATATGATTCAGTTCTAATGATAAGGACTTCACACTGATTAAACTAAATTGTTCCCTCAACTAATTATGGCTCATGGGGAGGAAAGACTATAATAAACTGGAGAGCATATTAGTTATTTGCATTAGAAGTATCCTTCAACACAAGTAACTGTGTCAAGCTCATTGGATAAAAATAGTGGATGATGTAATGTAGTGTAGAACATTAGTGAAGAGATTTATATTGATTTATTTATTTAGGTGTCTTGGTATAGCACACAACTCACTCCCGGAGGAGTATCTCAGCGCTGTGCTGATCACGGCAAGTGAGGACATTCTAAAATAGCTAGTTTGTCAAATCTGGGCAGGTAAAAAGATGAGGTCAGCAGGAGCACTTGATTTGAGGTCTATAGGCATCTGAAGGGCAGGTAATAACTGAACTGTGAAGACAGATAGGATGTGCGGGCTGTATGAGAGCATTATGTGTGAGATAGGAGAGTTTGAAAACGGCCCACTTTCTGATAGGCAAGCAAGGTAATTTCTGTAAGACAGGGGAGAAGGATGAACGTAAAGGAAGACTGCAGATCAAACGTGTGGCTATATTCTGTACTACTTGGGTAAACAATGTTGATAATAAGAGCATTATTTCATTACCAATATGAGATAATTGGAAAAACCCTAATTTTTATTATGTGTTGCAGTTATATATAGGCAGTATAAGGTCCTGCAGGAGGCTAATGAGCAAGTAGAGAATGACGGAGTTTTGTTGCATAGTTGAGTACAGGGTTTGACTGAAAATAATAATTTGTGTATGGCTAATGGTTGGAAGGTTTGTGTGTTCTAGCAAATAAAACTTATTGTCTGTGGTGATGCTGATAGCAATCGTTATTGAAACTGTGTCTAAGAGTAATAATTTACCCACTAATGGCAGGGGATCCATATTCCTAATGGTATATAGGGGCTGTTGATCTGAATCAGGTAAATATCAAAGTTTATCTATGCTGAATAATATGTACTAAAATCAATACTACCTTTCAGAAACTATAAGTAGTAGACAGAGCAGATAATATTCGTATCCCCTTTTGTATTTGAGCCCTTTGGAATAATGCAGAAAACAAAACCAGATACAGGATCTTACTCTAAAATATCCTGCAAACCAAATTCTGGAGGTGCATCAGGAATCTCTTTTAGTTAATGCATACGTAACATTTCAGTCGCCTCTGATAAATATTCAACATTGGAATTATATAACAAATACATTTGGGAAGTTGCTCTTAATCTAGCCACTATAAAGCAGAGGAAATGTCTAGAATATCTACAACACAGAT
Organism: Lissotriton helveticus; assembly: GCF_964261635.1. Taxonomy (NCBI): domain Eukaryota; kingdom Metazoa; phylum Chordata; class Amphibia; order Caudata; family Salamandridae; genus Lissotriton; species Lissotriton helveticus. The sequence continues at coordinate 680,221,914 of NC_136072.1, read as the reverse complement.
TTTCAAATTAACTTCACTAAAATCCACACTGAAAATGCAGAACCTCAGCAACCTCCATAGTTGAAAGTCAGAAATACCAAACTCAGTCACGTGTGAAGTCCCACAGAACTTTATTTTGACCACAACCTTGTTCAACTTATATACAGAGTAACTGAAAGCCAGGTGAGTCCACCCAACAGCATGCTGTTGGCATGCGACTTTTCATGGAAATCAACGTATTTGCTAACATTTTCACTTTAATAAATGAATGTCTTCACACATTATCAAGCTAAACACAGAAAATATTAAATCTATTCTCATTCCTCAAGAACTCCTAAATCTCAATGCAATTTGTGTTGTGGAACTTAAAATAGATAACTTTTAATCTAGTCATACCCAAGAAGTCAAATACCATGAATTTTGCATTGATGCAAGCCTGTCACTGAAAAAGAACATTTATCAGACGGTGAGATCATCCAGGATAGCCATCATCACAATAAAAGGACTCAAAACGAATACATTTCTGGGTCCTAATTGGAGTAACTGTAATTTGAAAATTGATTATTTAAAAATTGTGTTAATCTGAGCAGCAAAAATACTTTATACCCTAGCTCTATTTCATGTAGTATCCATACTTGTTTCAGGCTCTACAAAATACAACCTTAGGCTACACAACAATCCCAAACATATCTTCATTGCCTACCTGTGAAAACCAGAGTTAAGTTGTAGCTTGCTAGCCTCTCTTTCAAAGCCTTCAAATATAGCACTTAGCACATTTACACTCTACCCTACATATATCAGGAAGTGTCAGAAACCACAGGCTCAAAGACCTTTTTTGACTGTCAGCTGAATGAATCATATTCTACTAGGTTGATACCAACCCCCACATGCATCAATCTAGGATTTTGCATTTCTTAAATAGCGAAAATTAAGGAATCGCTATTTAGGAAATGCAAAATCCTATGCATCAAGAAATCCTAAAAGTTTTTAGGATTTCTTAATTTTCTGAAATTGCGATTCCTTAATTGCGAATCGCAATTAAGGAATGGCATTACATTGATTCCTATGGGCCTAGAGGCCCATAGGAATCAATGCCGTTTTGCATTTTTTTTTTGCACTCGCAATTTTTTGATGCATTGCAAGGGTGCAGAGGGGGGTCCAAAGGACCCCCCCCCTGCACCCCTGAAATGTATTTTCAAGTGCATGTTTCACACACACATGTCCTAAGGACATGTGTGTCTGTAACATGCAAGTTTAAAAAATGCATTTTTTTGCTTTTTTAAACATTTTCGCAAATTAACACGAGGGTCAACCTCGTGTTAATTTGCACTTCCAATTTCAAAATTCGCTATTTTTTACAAATTGATGCATTGCATTTAAGGAATCGCACAAATGCGATTCCTTAATTGCATTTGCATTTTTAAGAAATGCAAAAAATAGCGAATTGTTTCATGCATCCCAAAAACGTATTTAGGAAGTGCAAACGGCCGAATTTACCGAATCGCACCGTTTGCACTTCCTAAATAGGTTGATGCATGTGGGGGCAAATGCTTTCTAGGGCAGCTCTCACATTGTAAAATACTAGATCATCTAAAAAGACTGGGATAATCAAAGATTCACATTATGCTGTCCAACCCTTAATATGGGATTCCATTTTTAATTGTTTAGAGGATAAGTAGGATTTTCACCATTGATTTTTTTCCATCAGCATCACATGAACTGGGCTTGCGAGTTAGTACATATGACTAGCGTGGAGTGTGCCCATTAATTTCCCTCTGCACTCTCAATTTAATCTGTAGCTTTAAATGCTCACTTAAGGGAGACTTCTTGTGTTCAGATCCAGGACTGCCATGAAAGTGACAGAGCTAGTTTGTCGTCCTTGACAAGAGGCCGTTCTTCCCAGTCTCCCGGATTTCTGAGCCTTCCTCCTCAACAATGCTTCACAGTTGTTAATGTACAATGGAAAGAGAAAGGGGTTGAGGGCACAGTATTCAGAGGGAAATAAATTTTCCTTGTATACACCCTTCTGTCCATACCCAACAGGGACCCACAGATTATCATTCACAAGCGATGAAATAAATCAATGCAGCTTGACTGCCATTCGCCTAAAAATATTATAGAATTTTGGTCTATAAACAAAAAAACTGTAAAACAGTCTATGAAGGCCAGATGTAATTAGCCTTTAAAGACCTTTACGTATAATTTGGATCAGTAAATATAGCTTCAGACACTGGTCCTACGAATTTAGACCTTGTTTGGAGCCATATTATACCTTGAGAGGTGTCCATGCTTATATGTGAGTCAATGAAACCCAGCTCAGTATCTTTACGAAAGTGTACATTAGAGAAATTGGGCGAAAGCAAATGAGGTCCCCTCTAAAGCCCTTTTTGACCATGGGTACAATAATTGATTCCCTTCAAGATGGTAACATTATAATCCTTTCCACCGTGTTTAAGAGGACTGTTTGAATCTCCTTTAACTCGTATCATGCTACAACTCACACTAAAATGCATACATGTTGGGTTGACATAGGTCAGTCAGCATTAGAAAATTCTGTAGATGTGATGTTCAGCAGGAAACAATGATGTGTGCGAAAAGTGATATTTTAAATGTAAAATTGGCCCCAAAATGGGAGATTTAATTTTGGGTACTAATTAGCTAAATTACAATGTTCTGTCAAAGAGAACTGGACTGTAACATCACTGAGTCTCTATGGCAAGATCATATTGAGTCATTACTGAGTTGCATTTCCCAAGGCTGATTCTCCATTTCATTTCTAGCTGTTTACAGTGCCAGTTGGTGTCTTGGAGGTCTTCTGTGTACCACCTGGCCTGCTTGGTTGATCTACTATGCTTGTTGGGTTAGATAATGGCAAAGGAGTCCGTGCAGTTCTTGATACAGTTGTTGAAGTTGGTGATGTTTTTCTCTAGGTTGTCTGTGGGACTAGGTTAATCAGTGCTGAGGTTGTTGAGCCAGTCTGCTGCTGTGATTTTGCCCCAGCAGTGGCTTCAAATGTTGAACCTGGTAGGAGTGCTGACTCGAGGTGTATTATTTGGAAGTGTATGATGGAATGGTCGGTCCTTGTGAGCTCTATGGTGGAGTTGTATTTGATGCTGTCGCTTGTAGTAAAGATGGGGTCCAGTGTGTGTCCTGCATAGTGTGATGGTTCTGTGACAAGCGGGATGAATCCGATGTTGTTCAAGCTTTCGAGGAGTGCTGTGGAGCAGGGGTCGTTTTGGTCTTCCAGGTGAAAGTTGGGGTCACTACGGAGAATGCAGGCTCTGGAGCTGATGGCGAACGGAGCATCAAACTCGGTAATGAGGTTGGAAAAGGTAACTCATGATCTGGGTGGTCGGTAGGCGAGGGAGAAGTTTTCGGAGATTTGAAGCTTGAAGTGCAGGTGTCACATGAATGCGGTGGCATTCTCTGTGGAAGTTGTGCATTTGATGGATTCCCTGTAGATGATAGTGAGTGCTTCTCCTCGCATGAGAAGGTTGTCTTGCAGAGCGATCTTGTAGCCTGCTGGGATTGCCATATAAATGTAGGGAGCTGATGAGCAGTTAAACCAGGTCTCTGTGATGAAGAGGATGTCAGGTGCATCACTGCTCAGAAGTTCCCTTATTTCTAAATGATCGTGAGTTGAGAAGAATGCACGTGAGGGGGTGTTGATGTATGGGTTTGCTGTGGCGTTTGGTGTATGGTGGGGGTGGTGGCACTGTTTGTGTTTCTGTGGCGTGTGTGCTGGGAGGGGGTGTTGAGGTGACATTGCTATTTGCGTGGGGTGGCTGGGTGGATGCTACTGGAGAATCGGTAGTAGATACAGGTAAAAGTTTCTACCATGGTGTGAGGTGTGGCATGACAGCAATTGAAGGAATGGCATCCGGGGTCAAGTAACCTAAGGAGTGCGGCTGAGTATCGCTGTGCAGTGATCGTACCAGTGTTCCTGGTTCTGGGTAGGGACCAGGCGCAGACAGGCTTGCCTTTGGCGCACCTGCTGCATGTCCATGTTGCAGCTGTCATTAAGAAGGTCCTGGAAGGGGGAGGAGTCTAGGGTGCCATGATGTCATTTCCTGTGCTGATGGCCCTGAGTAGCTCCATAAATATGGAGTAAAGCAATGCAGCACAAATCGCTGCATTGTCGTACTCTGCCCTTCTGTGGGTGTTTCCATGCAACTCCCATGGTTTCTGATGCAGTCCCAGATTTACCAGAACTGGTAAACAGTTTGAATGAGCCAAAAAAGTATGCCTTTGAGGAGAGGCGGAATGAGGAGAAATATATTTATTTCTCTTTGTTACTTTCTCTTTTTATGTGTGCTGCGTTGCACATAAAAAGCGGAATATGTCTCTCAGGGTGGTTTTTCTGCTTGAAGGTTTTCCTTCCAACACAAAAATAATCCTGCATGCAATGCAGGAACCCTTACACCATAATGCAAGGGTGCCTGCTTTGATGCTAGGCCACCAAAAGGGTGCCAGTGCAGGGATAATGGCAGGAATGCAACATATTACCTTAAATAGCCTTTTGGTTGTCACACAGTACTGCACAGCAAGGGAACTTGTTTTACTGCAATGTGTGACATTCTTGTAAGTAGGCCCCTAATTCCCTCCACATCCTGAGTTTGAGGGTTAATGTATCAGTTTTTTTCTGTACTTCCCCACTAGGTTTTACCTTGCAGTGATGACCAGAAAAACCACATCATCTTACTTAAATAGGGTTGGTAGTGTAAATTTCGTCCTACAACGGCCTCATCTCCCTCTGGCCATTAGAGAAAGCTTTTTGTCAACTGAGCCAACCAGTGCACCGTCAAAACAGAAAGCTATTAGTACTCCTGACCCTAAATAGTGCAGGCACACTGTCAGTTTGGCGGACAAGGCACTCTGTTGTGTTTGCGATAGAGTACCCTGTCTACCGAACTATAAATCCGCCCCTTGGTCTCACTCGCTGTAACAAGGAAACAGAGGATACATAATAACTGGCAGAATACAATTATGCATTATATTAAGGCAGTTGATAGACAGGCTTCCAACAGGATGACAGGTGAAACTGGAAAATTAATGAAAGCACAGAATAAAGGCCTGCTACATCAACTAAATCATGGGTGGCCAAGATACATAACTTCATAGCTCCAAAGTAATCCAGTTTTGTGTAACACAGTCAAACTAATGTTAGAAGACAATCCAAAGAGGAGGGAAAAGCCTCAATAGGGTGCACTAATGACCAGGCCCAGTAGGATCACGTTCACTAAAAATCACCATAAAGACCACAACTGTCCAGCAACCTGCAATTGAAAAACTTCTAAGGCTTGTGTTACACAGTGGGGTTAGCCCCTAACACCATATTCAAGGATTGTCTTAGATAATATTTATAGAAAAGCCGTGAAGTCCTACCATTTTTTTACCCTTCTCAATGTGATTTACTATCTGGTATTCATTACAAAATACTCACACGTATCAGAAGCCCTCCCTGACTTACTATAAAATACATTCTTCAAGTAAATAATTTGTTTACCTCCTGGGACCACTCAAGAATTTCCAGCCTGTTTCCTGGACAAGTAAATAGAAAAATGCTCTTCGCAGCCCTCTCCACCTCAAATGAACCTTCATGTGCCGGACTTTGAGAAGGTAACTTCTTCAGCGGTACTAAGCTGGTCCCTGTATCCGATTCATGCTCCATCGCAGTCGGCCTGAACTTTCCCCAGGTCTAGCAAGACAAGATGACCGCAAGTGGTGTTTTGTGCTTTTAAGCACTATATATATATATATATATATATATAAACCTAAATCTTTCAAACATTTACTCTATTTTTGTAAATTGGTTTGGGATTTTTCTTTTGCTGTGGTGTCATTTTATTACTGTTTGTGTGCTGCATAAATGCTTTACACTTTGCCTCTAAGTTAAGCCTCACTGCTTTTGTGCCAAGCTAACAGAAGGATAAGCATATGTTAATTTAGTGACTTTTGTGGTTGACCGAGACAAAAATTTTAGTTTTTTCCAGAGTGGGAGTACCAGCCCCCCAACCAATAATCTGATTTCTTATAGGCTCCATATCCTACATGTGGACTCCACCTACTCTTGATCCTCTCAATAACTCTTGCACCTCAACTTATCCCAAAGTTCTAAAGAAACAAACAAACATGTCAGGAGGTCAACTGCATCATCTCAACGTCTAGCATCAAGTCAGGATCCCCTTCGGACCCTGCCCCACCTAAAGTCCTAATGCAAGAGCTGGATATTATCGTCCCTTATATCCAACAACACTTCACACTCTTTTTTTGCTGGAGAGGATCCCTTGAAGTGGAAGCAGGCAATTGTCCTACCACTTCAGAAGGAACCTTCTGCTGATCACACGGCATTAGATAACCTACGCCCCATCCTTCTACTACCGATATTTGCTAAAATATCAGAGAAAGTGGTGAATAACCAACTAACTACACATATCACCACGAATGACTTATATCATCCTACTCAGTCAGACTTCAGCGCCTCGTACTGAACAGAATCTGCTCTCCTGTTAGCTACTGAAACTCTAAGGAAGTGTGCGGATGCTGGATAAACCGCTGCACTGGTGCTATTGGACTTAAGCGTGGCCTTCGACACCGTTTTGCATAACCTACTCCTTCAAAGGCTTAGTCGATGCAGGGTTGGAGGTAGCGCTTTGTGATGGCTATGATCCATTCTCCATGAGCGTAGCTTTCAGGTCTCACAGAATCATTTTCTATCAGAAAGTCTGCCTTTAGCGCAAGGAGTTCCGCAGGGCTCTATTGTATGCCCTACTCTGTTCAATCTCTATATCAGCCCCCCTGCATACATTGTGGAAAGACATAATGTGACAATTGTGTCCTATGCTGATAACATCTGGACATCTGCTTGTTGGCCTGAATCTCTAAGACACACCCCCCTCCCAAAAAAACAGTAACCAAAAATCTAGGGGTCTGGTTCGACTCAGAACTCCCCTTTGATAATACAGTTAGAAGAGTCGTGGTTAAGTATTTTGGAGTCCTAAAAGTCCCAAGGAGGGGCGTGGCTTGGAGGGCGTCGATGGCGGTCGCAGCTTAGAGGAGCTCCCGCCGGCCCACACGTTATCCGACTATTATCCTGGCCCCCGAGCCCCGCAAACTGCCCTACCTGAGCTAGCAGTGTTCCGGGTGGCACCGTGACCTGTCCGGTGTGCCGCCCCGCTTCATCAGCTGCTCCGGCGACCCGCACTTGCTGGCGACGCGGCGCGGCCTACTGCCCACGAGTGGAGCCGGGGCCTCGATTTTCGAGACCCGAGACCGTCGGCCAGTGGTTGAGCCGGTCGGGGGAACCCTCACCCAGCAGCATCGGCGCCGGAGCCCACGGGGACCGCTGGGAGTGCCTGGGTCTTCGGAGGCTGCCCCTGGGGTGCTCCTGGGGCGGTCTGGGGGCGCCGCGGCCTGTGTGGGCCCCGAGGGACCGGGGCCTCGAGTTTTGCGACCCCGGGCCGGTCTGTGTCTGCGTGACTGGGGGTCGTGGAGGCTGGCTCCTGGGGTCGGTACGGCACCTGTTGTGAGCGGCGACCGCTGGCATCATCTGGAGGGACCCTGAGGGACTTGGTCGTGGATCGCGCCCCGTTGCCCGGTGGCCTGGTAATCTCCACATAGCGTGCGCTCTGAGGCGCGACTCCTCGGCCCTGCTCCCTGGACTGATTGGGGCCGGTGAGACGACGGAGGGAGTCCCCGCTGGATCCTACCTCGGTTTCTGGGGCGCTGGAGTGTCCTTGCTGCCTGGCCCTGGGGACGCCGGGGCCTCGAATTTGGTGGGCCTTGGCCGGGTGGTGCCTTCCCTGGCTCCTGGACTGAGAAGTGGGCCCGGAGCAGATGGAGTCCTAGTGCTCTACACGCCGCGTCGGACTTGGATGGTGCCTGGAGGGACAAGCCTGCTGCCCGGATGTACGTGGAGATCTCCTACAGGTAGCCTGAGACGAACTGTGAGTGCCCCCCCCCCCTCCTCCTCTCCTCCGGTGGTCCGGAGTGTCTGCTCTGCATTGGCCGCTGCTTTGTGACTCGGGTGGGGTGTGGAGTGGCCGGGCGGTCGTCGGGGCTGGACGTCCCCGATTCCTGAGACCTTCCTCTGCGCGTCCCGGCTCGTGGGTTCTGGGTAAGGTCCAGTCTGAGATCCTGGAAGCCCTTCCCTAGTGCCGTGACTATCCTGCCAGGTATTCCCGCTGGGGCTTGCCGCCTGGAGCTGGGCTGCGGTGTTGGTGTGCTGGGGGTGCTCACTGGAGACGGCATCTGATCCCCGACGGAGTTTCCCTGGCCCCCCTGGGTGGCCATACCTACTGCATTGCTGTCAACGAGGGGCCCACCACTGGGGCAGTGTGGCCATTTTCCTTGCCGCTAACCATGACGAGAGGAGGGGGCGGCACTGGGTCCGCCAAGCAAGGGGCAATTGATAAATTCACGGGGCCCAGTGGAGGATCCGGGGCTTCCGGTGGGGGCCAGGGCGCAGGTCCTGATAATGCGGCCCTGATGGCCGCCATTACGCAGTCCAGAGACATGCTTGATGCCAAGATTGGGGCTGTTGGCGCCGATGTCATGCTGCTGCGCCAGGATCTCCGCAATGCTGTGGCCCGCATCACCGAAACCGAGACTCGGATTACTGGAGTGGAGGACGATGTGGTGGCCCTGAAAAAGAAGGTGGAAGACATGGCCAGGATCCAAAAAGGGCTGGCGCTCCGTGTCGAGGATGCGGAGGGGAGGGCGCGAAGGAATAATCTGCGCTTTGTGGGCTTTCCGGAGGATTGTGAGAAGGGGTCCATGGATTCATTCTTGGCGCACTGGTTGGAGAGCTGGCTTCCCCCGGACGCTTTATCACGCTGCTTTGTGGTGGAGCGTGCCCATAGAGCCTTGGCGCAGAAGCCACCGGCGGGGGAGCGACCGCGTCCGGTCATTGCTAAGATCCTCAATTTTCATGACCGGGATGTGATCCTTAGGGAAGCAAGGGCAAAGGAGGACTTATCGTTTGAGGGTCACAGGATAATGATCTTTCCGGACTATACCAGGCTGGTGCAGCAGCAGCGCCGATCCTTCCAGGATGCGAAAGCCAAGTTGCGTGGACTGAAAATTCAGTATTCGCTGTTGTACCCTGCACGTCTGCGTGTTGTGTTTCATTCCAAGACCCACTTCTTTGACACTCCGGAGGCGGTTTTTCAATGGACAGATGAGACTGTCAGGATCCGTCCGAATGCCCAGCCGGGCCTGAACTCCGGAGCATCGCGTGGGTCATCGCCGGAGAGGGGCGAATCTTCCAACGGGAGCAGGAGACGCCGGAAGTCTAGGTCGCGACGACGCTCCCGATCCGGGGGTGGCCTACTGGATGGTGCACAGTCAGACACTGCTCAGTCTGGGACTGGGTCCTGAGGGTTGTAGGGCCCTCTCCTGTCCCATGCATGTCCTTCGTTTCTAGCCTGGGCTGGTGGCCGTAGGGGTGACACTACTGGTTGATGGGCTGGTGTGTGGTGTAGGGTGGCCTGGGCCGTGGCTGGTCCCACAGGGGGTGGGCGTGTTGTTTAAGGTTGTTCTGTCCCGCTGCGCTTATGCGGTGGACCACATGTGCGTAACGGGGTTCGGGGTGCTGACTCATGGGCGGCCCATTCCTCCCATGTTCGAGGGGGGCCCCAAGGGGAGGTACTGATAGTTGGGGTGTGTGAGGGGATCCATTGGCCTGGGGGGCTTTGGGCGCTCTGTTTTGGGCCCGGGGCTCTTTATGCCGCGACAGGTACTTCACTGTTTCCTGAGGTATAGGGGTGGGGGAGGGGGGATAGGCAGGGGTTTGGTTGTTGAGGATGTTGTGTGGGTGTTCGGGTGGGGGGGGATGCGGGGTGGTTGGTTGGGGATGCACGTGATCTTTGCTGCTGTGGTTTTTGTACTACTGGGTGCTTGGGCTGGGTCCGGGGATTTCCAGATGCTCTCCCACCGAGACTATGGGTGATTCTTCAGGAGCGGCGCCTGTTAGTGGCTCCATGAGGATTCTCAGCTGGAATGTCAGGGGCATGCTGGACAAAATTAAAAGGGGGGCAGTGCTGTGCTGGGGTAAGAGGGACTCGGCAGATGTCATGTTGCTGCAAGAAACACACATGTTAGGAACGAAGGTGCTGAGTCTACAACGTTTTGGTTATACCCAGGTGTTCCATGCAGGTTTTACCAGGGGGTCGAGAGGGGCGGCTGTCCTTATCCATCGACGCTTATCTTATGTTCACGAGCGCCATTGGCTTGATCCCCAGGGTCGGTTTGTGTTTGTCAAGGGCATGATTGGAGTGGAACCTGTGGTGTTCGGCAGTGTGTATGCTCCCCCTCCCCTGCAGTGGTCTCTAGCGGAGCGCCTGTTTGAATTGTGGGCCGATATTCCGGACTGCCTAGCTGTCATAGGGGGTTGACTGGAATGATGTAATGGATTTGACTCTGGACAGGCGGAGACTGCAAGTGGCCGCGGGGGCGCCTGCCCCTACGCGTCTGAGAGCTATGAGTGATGGGCTCGGTTGGGTGGATGCATGGCGACATCTGCATGCCAGGACGCGTGAGTACACGTTTGTGTCGGCGGTGCATGGCTCCTTTTCCCGGATAGACTGTGTGTTTGTACCCGGGGCCTTCCTCGATAGGGTGCAGCAGGCCGTGATCCAGCCTCGTGGATTGTCAGATCATTCCCCGGTCGCAGTGCAGATTGCACTGTGTAAACCCCGTCAGCCGTTCCGTTGGCGGATGTCCTCGTGGCATCTCCAACGGGCAGAATATACGACCCACTTGCGCGGTGCGATAGCCCAATATTGGCGGGAGAATTTGACCGACGGCATGGACAGTGTGACGGTCTGGGAGGCCATGAAACCCACGCTGCGGGGTGTGGACATCGCCTGGTGTGCTGCTGCCCGTCGGGGGCGTCGGGAGGCCACTGTGGCGGCTGCGGCGGCGGTGAGAACTTTGGAAGGACAGTGTGGTGACAATGCAGGGGATGTGGCGCTTCGGCTACTTCTTCAGGCGCAGCGTTCCTATGCTTCGATCCTGCTGGACGAGGCTCGTCAGGCCTGGCTGGCCACGCGCAGTCGGGTGTACCAGTGGGGTGACAAATCGTGCACTATGCTCCACCGCCTGTGTCAGCGAACTCTACAGCCGATCTCTCTGCCGGGACTTACGGACAGGGAGGGGATTGCTATGACGGACCCTGCTGCGCTTGCGGCGAGTTTTGCCGACTATTATAGGGTACAGTACGCTTCGCGTGATTGTCTCCCACCGGAGGCGATTGACAAATTCATAGCTGACCTGCCCCCCCGGGCGTTGTCGGAGGAGGCTAGGACAGCCCTTGACCTTCCCCTGTCGGCGGAGGAACTGGGCGACGCGCTGGGACAGCTTAACACGGGCAAGGCGCCGGGACCGAGTGGCTTCCCTAGTGAATTTTTCAAGAAATTTCATTTGCAGCTGGGACCACACTATCGGAGGGCTTTGGAGGCGGCGCGAGAGGTTGGTTGCTTGCCGGCCGACTGGCGTCAGGCTGAAATAGTGGTGTTCCTGAAACCGGGCAGGCCCCCTGACAGACACGAGTCGTATCGCCCGATTTCTCTTATTAATTTTGAGGCCAAATTATTGGCTAAGGCGTTGGCGAATCGCCTTCTCCCGTATGTGACGGATCTGGTCCACCCGGATCAAGCGGGCTTTATGCCGGGCAGGGCGACGAGGCACAACATCAGACGGGCGCAGGTGGCGATTGGTGCGATAGGGGCGACTGGGGAGCGGGCGGCGCTCTTACTGGCGGACATCGACAGAGCGTTTGATTCTGTCAGTTGGGCATACCTCTTTGCTCTGTTGCCGCGTCTCAACTTAGGCCCAGTCTTTGTCTCGTATGTCCGACTGCTGTACACCGACATCACAGCCTCGGTGCGTGTCTCGGGCGCCATTTCGGAGAAATTCCCGATTGCTAGGGGGACCCGGCAGGGGTGCCCCCTGTCCCCATATCTCTTTGCGCTAGTCATGGAGCCGCTGGCGGCCTGGGTGCGCATTGATGCACAGCTTCGTGGCTTTGTGTGGAGTGCGAGCCTCACGGACAGGATCGCACTGTATGCGGATGATGTTCTTTTCTTTTTGACAGACCTGGATCGTTCGGGTCCGCGTATCTTGGAGATAATGCGTGTGTTTGGGGAGGTCTCGGGACTGTACCTTAACCCTCGCAAATCGACCCTCTGGATGCTGGGGGGCCGACGCGAAGTGTCTCCTTGGGCGGTGGAACTGCAGGTGGCGGTTGGTGGCCTGAAGTATCTCGGAGTCTTCCTGTCGGAGTCTGCCGCTGTTGCCTGGGAGCGTAACATACAACCGGTGTGGGACAGGGTTCAATCCGACGTTAAGACATGGTCACGCATGCCTCTGAATATCTATGGCAGATCTGCTATTTTTAAGATGGTGGCCCTCCCTAGACTACTGTACCAATTACAGAACCATCCATACAGAGTGGACCCACAGTGGTTCCGGCGTGTGAACTCCCTATTAGGCCGGTTTTTGTGGGCTGGGGGTGCTTCTAGGGTGGCACTGCGGACCTGCTTTTTGTCCACATACTGTGGAGGCCTCGCGACGTCTGACATATTGTCCTATTATCAAGCCTCTCATTTGCTGGTCTTGAATTAGTGGTGGTACGGTGGCCGCGATGACCCAGCGTATGCCCTGGAACGTTTTCTGATGGGTGATGCCACGCTCCATACCCTCTTGTATTCAGCGGGGCAGCGGAAGTCGCTGCCGCATGCGACACAAGTGGTCTTCCTGATTTGGAGGCAGGCACTACGTCGAATGGGTTGGTGGGGACGGCTGACGGCCGAAACTCCCCTGTGGCATAACGGGCGGCTCCCGGCGCTGGCTTCTTTGCAAGGGTTTGGTGGCTGGGACTCCATAGGGATCTCGTCGCTTGGTCACGTACTTACCGGAACTACCCTTAAGTCCTTTGAAGTGCTCAGCGGTGAGTTTGCGATGCCCAAGACCCAGTTTTTTAAGTACCTACAGCTTCGTCATGCGCTGGCGCCGAGCCTAGTGGAGCTGGACCAGCTTCCAGACTTCAGCCCCGTCGAGGCTAAGCTGTTCATGGGTGACCTTGGGGATAAAAAAGTCTCGAAAATCTACCAATCGCTGGTCACTCATTGCTCCTCTTCTCTGGTGTCGTTGAAGGCCGCCTGGGAGGTGGATGTTGGACCGCTGGATGAGGATGATTGGAGAGAGGCGCTGGAATCCCCCCGGGGTGCGGCTATTGCAGTGCGGTTGAGATTCATACAATTTAAATACCTACATCGGGCCTATTACACCAGGGAGAGACTGTGGAGGGCGGGCCTTATTGCTTCCCCGGATTGCCTGCGCTGTGGGGCCGAGAGGGGCACATTGGTGCATACTGTGTGGTCGTGTGTGGGCCTGGTCCGGTTCTGGGGTGGGGTGTGGGACTGCCTGTCGGAGGTGCTGGGGTGGGAGCTACCTCGTACACCTAGGTTGGGTCTTCTTCATGTCCTCGAACAAGTGGGTGGTAACGTCTGTAAGCGCCATCTCCTTCTGTTGGGCCTTGTTGTGGCCAAGAGAGACCTGGCGAGGGCCTGGAAGAGTGACCGTGCCCCCCCACTTGGCGCCTGGAAGGCGGGCTTAGACTTCCTCATGGGGCTGGAAAAGCCGGTATTTGAGGCCAGGGGCTGCCCTCGGAAACATTACAAGATCTGGAAGCGGTGGGCAGACTACAGAGACCTGACATTAGATCCTCCCACTGTAACGGATGATGGTCTGCCTGATGACTGAATGCCTCGGGGCCAAGATAGCTCCAAGACACCTGGCGTGTTTTCTCTTGTCTTCTGCAGCTAATTGTGATCACGTGCATCGGGTTAGGGTGGGATAAGGGGTGGGTAGTTGGTACTGTTGGGGTTGTGGGGGGGGGTTACAGGGGCGGGTAGGGGTTAATCGAAAGTTTGAGCCATACGTATTTTCTACTGTACTTTGCATCTTGTCGTGTTCCCCTGCTCTTGGGGTGCTGTACACTTGATCTGCTTGAACTTTTAATAAATACGGTTTTGAAAAAAAAAAGTCCCAAGGAAACTTATCAATCTCCTCCCCATAGCAGCCTGGAAAACTATTGTGCATGCTTTGGTCATGTCACAACTGAATTATGGCAATGTTCTGTATCTACGAGAAGCCAAGGGAAGTCTTACCAAACTCTAAAGCATTCAGAATGCAGCGGCACGTTTGGTTCTTGATCTCCCTAGAAGATCCTCAGCCTCTAAAGCTCTGAACACTCTCCATTGGCTGCCTGTTGAGAAGTGAATTGCTCACAAAACTACGTGTTTTTGCCATCAAATCTGGTGAAATAGAAGCACTACCTACCTTCGACCTCTGATCACCCCCTACACTCCATCTCGCACCCTCAGATCGAGTGGAATCCTTCAGGATAAGGTTCCCAAAATTCGCAAAGCAAGAATGGGTGCTCGTTCACTCAGCTATCTGGCAGCAAAAATCTGGAACTCCCTGCCCTTAATGTTGCGAACTGACTCTGTGGAACACTCCTTTCGCAAACAATTGAAAACCTGGATATTTGTGTCGTAACTTTGGTGGCGATCTTGTACCTTCATTCTGCAACCTATGCTCCTTTTCTTTCTTGCCTAGTTCTGATCCTAGCACGGGGACACACCGTTGGTGTAAACAGGCGCTTTACAAATGAAAACAATATATATTTGTAATGTAGTATTGTTAGTTCTTTGTGGACACCAATGCATATCTAAACCATGAACCCAGTACATAGTTTGGTCCCAGGTGAAATACGCTGCACGTATCCCTAAAGGATGACACTTCTACAATGTCAACATCTGACCATCTTCTACATTAAAGACATTTCTACAAGAAGTCTTAATCTGCTGTTTGTGGTTAAACAAGCAATGCTAATGTTACATTTATATTGATATGGGCTGAACACAATTTCAGTTTGCAATGATACTCACCTTGATGACCAGTTTTTTTCCTTTCCACTTCTTTCTTGTAGTCATCTAGTTCTTGATCTGTTAATTGACTGAATGGGTTTGGTGTCTCAGGTTCCGTATGTATCTCCTCTGGCGGCTCCTTTGCCTCCACTTCTGTTTTGGTAACGAGTGAGCTTTCTGTGGACTAAGAATACCAATATGCAACTATTAAAAGGAACGTTGAACATATTGAAATATTTTGGACATTTGTCTTAAAGGTAGAAAGGATTGTTGTGGCACCACTGACATCCTTATTTCAAAGTCTAAGTGCTCGTGGCATAAATATCTGACAAGCCTTTAAACCTTTTCTCCAAAAATGGATATATTTAAAATAAAGCTCAAGTGAAATTGTGGGCTGGAACATTGTTTTTTTTAAAACTCTTTTTATTAACAAAATTAACAGAAACGAAATTACAAAACAAAAAAGGCATCAGGTGAAACCATAATTTTCTCATTGTATAGGTCCGTATATCACATGTACAGAATCACATATAACTATATTTGTTTTAATAGGATCACCGGGATTCCTGTACTTCCAATTCCGCTCGTGGCACCGGTGGTTCACAAATTTCTCCACGATGAGTGCTCCATGCCCCCCAAACCTTTCCCCATTTCCCCGGGCAACCCCTGGGTACATACACCGACTTCTCCCTAAACATACACCAGTCTAAGTCCTCGGTCCATCTGGAGACTCGAGGCGGCTGGCTTGCTCCCCAAGGTTGAGCTATATTCCGTTTATCCACCATATACGCTAGTGTCACCCATTGCCTCTGGTATACAATCAGATCCGTGCGTTCCCACACATTCAGTAGACACCTCCAAGCCTCTGTCCGTATATCCTCCCCCAAGACATCTTTCATCTCATCATGAACTTTCGTCCAGAACGCCTGTAGTGCCAAGCAGTGCCAAAGAATATGCATAAAAGTGCCAGGCTCTCCACAATCCCTTCTGCACTCTCCACTCCCCACTCGCCCCATACACACCAATCGGGGTCCGGTAATATATGATCTATGCAAAATCTTTAGCTGCACCAATCAAAGCCTCATCTGAATCGCCACTACCTTCGGGGAAGAAACTGCCTCCACCCAGTCCTCGTCATCTATTTCCAACCCGTCCATACTCCACTGCGCTCTAATACGTCCCAACGGATCATCCATATTATTGACAAGCTTCTTATATCTTAAAAAGATAGTCTTCTCGGGAAGGTGCCCATCAAGTACTCGGTCTTCAAGAGGAGAGGCTTCCGGAAGTGTGGCGCCCCTGGGTACATGGGTGAGGATGTATGTATCTTGTCTCCTCCCCAAACATCCTTTATCTGGGTAATCCCTATAAGATCCCACTTGTCAAACCCCTTGGACTTTGACAAGCTCCAGAGTCTCTCTGAGTTAAACAGGGGAGTTGCAAATGTCAGTCTTCCCTCCAAGCCCAAATACCTATTAGCAGCGTGCCACACCTGTACTGCATGTGCAGTTGGGCCCGTTAACACAAATCTCCCTGGCTTAGCGTACAAAGCTCTATTAATATCTCCACCAGGCGCTAACCCGCGGTCTATGGCATAACCTGGGTCCCCAGGGGGTCCATACATGACATGATTCACAGCTGCTAATTGTGACGCCCAGTAATACTTTCTTAAACCCGGGAGTCCGATTCCCCCATCATACCATGGGAGAGTTAGTTTGACAAATGCTATTCAGGGTCTACCATCCCAAAGAAGCTGCCTCTGAAGCACCTCAATTTCTTTAAAATAGGAGACCGGTACTGGGTCCATTGAATTCTGTAGTGCATACAGGAATCGAGGTAGGGCCATCATCTTAAACAGGGCCGCCCTTCCAGGCAATGATAGTGGAAGAGCCCTCCTGCGCTCCACATCTTTCTTATACTGGCTCAAGGGGGAACCCAAGTTATTGGTATACCTCAACTTCGGGTCGAGAGTTATATAGATACTTAAATCCTACTGGTTCAATCTGAATGGGGCACGACTACGGAATTACTGGTGGTTCGCCCGCAAGGACAAAAAGCCCCGACTTCGACCAATTTATAGCAAATCCAGAGTATCTACCAAATATGGAAAGCACATCCAGGAAACTAATCAAAGACACTCTGGGATTGGTGAGATAGAGCAGAATATCTTCGGCGTAAAGTGAAATGTTATCCTCCCAGTCTAGTGTCCACTGCAATCCCCGTATAGACCGATCCCACCAGACCCACGCCACCAGCGGCTCCAGTGCCAGAGCGAAAAGTAGCAGGGACAGCGGGCATCCCTGTCTCGTCCCTCTCTCCAGTGAAAAATCGTTCGATCTACAGTCATTAACAACCACTCTGGCCAGCGGATTAGTGTATAATAGTCGTACCCATCCGATAAACTCCCCTCCAAAACCCAGCTTCGCCAGAACCGCAAACAAATAATTCCATTCAACCCTATCAAATGCCATAGCGGAGTCCAAAAACACTAGGACCGCCGGCTCCTGTATCTTCGAGGAGCCCCCAAAAATCCCATGCAGCCTCCACAGGTTAAGAGCCATGTTACGGCGCGGCATGAAGCCAGACTGATCGGGGTGTGTCAGGGTTGTGACTACCTTGACCAATCTGGTGGCAAGTAGTTTCGCAAAAGATTTTGGGCTCTGCATTAAGAAGTGAAATGGGCCTATATGAAGAGCATTGTGTGCTGGGCTTACCCGCTTTATGAATAACTACTATATTTGCCACACGCTAGTCGTATGGGAGCTGACCTTTCACTTTACTCTCCAGGAGCATGGCTCGGATATACGGGGCAAACTTCTGGGCATTCAATTTATACACCTCTATAGGTATCCCATTGGGACCAGTCGCCTTACCGGACTTTGCGCTGGAACATTGTTAATGTAAATAGATATGTTTTCAAAAAGGGCATGATTTTTCTTAGAAAATAGTGAATTTCTAACAATCTAAAAAGTAACTGTCATTTAAATGTTTTTTCCTAAAACAGTTATTAACAACGTCAATAGTTTTTAGTTTGTAGTGGAAATGTTTCTTCGAGCTTCAATTACACATACAAGAGAGATATAGCTATAGCCAGCAGCAGTAAAATACACACACATATATACACAGTATACGAAGTACTGCAAGTACCTCTCAAAGACAGAATAGTTGGGCAAAGACTGCTGCAAGACAAGTTGCAGTCACATACACAGAACAGGTGAAGCACAGACAAAAATAGTGCAAGCTTCCTTGCATGCATGCAGGCAGGCACAGTTTGGGCCATAACACAGCAGGATTCCTTTATACACAGAAGAGATGCAATACAGCAGCTGCCAAGCAAGCGTCCACCACACAGAAGCACTATATGGCAGGCACATCTGCCAAGAGAGAGGAAACAATAGCACAGTGTTATTAGCATATATGCTTACATTACATTACAACATAACTCTTCTCCTATGTAAAATGATTTAATTTCCACAATTACCCTTTCTGTACAGGCCATTAATACAAGAGAGCACAAGTTACTAGCACATTCATATAGTCCACGAAAATTCACATATAGTAAAATTGGGGTTATTCAGGCCAATCTGAGGTGAGGGTCTTGGATCCCTCAATTCAAGCAGATAAAGTTAGTCAGCCTAATTGAAACCCGACCTTAGACCTGAGATTGATTTGTCCTAGAGCAGGAGCATTCCTCTCTCACCTAACTGACATTTTCTGGATCACTCCAAATTATCAGTTAAATGCAATCATCCAAAACAACTATATCCTACTATACAAAGGCTGGGATGTTAGCATTCAAAGTAGGCTGTCTTTCTTCTCTCCTTTGAGTACTTTGATCGCCTGGGGAAGTTCCTCTTCAGGGGATTAAGGGCATAGACCTGCAGTCTCTGAGCTACCATGGAGCCACTGCTAAATTAAATTATTACAATTGTAATAATTTAATTTAGCAGTGTTCATGCAAACATAACTTTTATGTTTACATGAAGTCTGCAGTGTGCAGGTCAGCCCTTTCTGCCTCTCCATTAGGCTTCCGGTGACAGGAGGAGGGGTCCGAGCAACGGTCCAGCTACAGAGTGCTGTTTAAAAACACAGTACTCTGTAGGTGGATGTCTGGATTGCGCATGTGAGGGGCGCAGCTCAACTATGATCCTACAACCCAGGCACAATCCTTTTTATTTACCAGACATACTACACATGCCTCAGGCAGCACAGTGTATCTGATAAAATGGGGCTGGTAGGGCGCACTTCAGTCCACCCTTGATGACAATGAGGAGTCACACAGAGCAGAAGAGACAGGATCCCCAGCACTGTCCCAACTCTGATAGGGCTCTGCTTACAGTCCTATCAAGAACCAGGGAGAGCCTTTTGCTCAGCGTATGAGAGAGGAGTCTAGTATTCTGCCATTTTAGTTTTGTTGACTGGGAGAGGAAGGTAGCCCTGTATGCCGATGATGTTTTTATTCTTTCTGCTGATCTCGCAATGACTTTTCCCCAAGTCATTAGCTTAGCACAGGACTTCGGGCAGGTATCCGATTATGAGGTCAACGCGGAGAAAACCGAGGTTATGACGTGGAACCTGGCGGAGTGTCAATATCAGACCAAGCGTGAAATGAGGTACCTGGGGATGAGAATAGTGCAGGACATTGATAAGATCTCAGGGGATAACCTGGCAAATGTCTCCCGGGAGTGTCAGAAACTAATGAAGTCATGGGCCCATCTCCCCTTGCCCATCTTGGGGAGGATCAACCTGGTCACGATGGTGGTGCTACCGAAAATTACTTTTCTTTTTAATATCATCACTCTTTGAAAAACCAGCTATAGCCAAGCTTCAGCAGGTATTCAACTCATTCATTTGTCTGGTCGTACAGGGCTACGAAGATCGCCAGGCAGAAGCTCAGGCGCAGGAGGGAGAAGGGTGGCCTTGCACTTCCTGATCTGCAATATTATACATGGGCCTTCCAACTGGTACACTGGAGAATGCTCTTAAAAACCCCAGACCACACAGGGATGTGGGCCTTGTTCTCTGCCATGTTAAAGGGTGCTGGTCTGTCTCAGGAAGGATTTCTGTTCAAATTTGGAGAACAGAAGTTATTCTAAAAGATTAGGTTAAAAGTCCTGCTGGGGGTGGCTCGAACTTGGGCTAGTATTAAACAGTCTACTGGTCTCAATTATTTTCCAAGTCGGGCCCCCCAGTGGGACTCTCCAGGTGCACCAGATTGCCTGATGGACAGGTGTGCGCTACCTCTTAGAGCCGCAGGATTCAAGGTGTGGGGGAACCTCGCCTTTGAGGGTTCACTTTTACCATGGATGCCACTATATAATAGGCTAGAAGAAGGCATGTCCAAGTTTAAATATATTTAGCTCAGAGTTGGTCCCAAACTTTTAAAAAAACCTATAGGTGTAGGAAACACTCTTGAGGAGCAGCTGGTGGTAAGACCACCGGGGAGGGAGGAGGTTTCTTTTCTTTATTGGGCCATTGAGGAGGCTATCGACGGGGATTTTAAATTGGCGGCAGAACTGTGGGAGGGCTCCTTGCCAAACTAACAGTGCCAACATTTGTGGCAAACATCCTTTAATACCTTGTTTGCTGCTGTACACCAGCTTGGCTGAGGTGGAACCATTTGCTTAAGGTCCATAGGGATTATTTATCACCGTTAAGATTGACTAAAATGTCGACGGGGCCTCCAGTCTGCTGTAAAAAATGTGTTTTAGAAGACGCCTCTGACATACATATATTTAAGTAATGCCCTGCGATAGCAGAATTTTGGGGAAAAGTAGGGAAAACCATTGCTGACATCTTTGGATGTCCAATCCAAATTAATCTTGGCCTGATATCTAGTGGAATAAGCTGCCCCGCTAGGCTGTTCCTCTTCTATGTAGTGCGGTTGGCTTGGAGGGAAATCTGTAAAAGATGGGTGGAAGTTGCACCTCCTTCACATTCTGAGTGGTTGTCTTCCTTATTTACAACTTCCAGGTTAGATTATAGTAGAAAGTAGAGTAGTAAAAAGAAAGCACTATGGGATCGCTTACTAACATGGTCTAATGTAAGTTTTGGGAATTTATTAATTAGTATCATTAATGTTCTGAGTCTTCATTTATAAAGAAATCTGGATCCTATGATTATGCCTCTTTTGAAACTCCCTTGACTGTGTTGGGCCTTCCAGTCCCCCCACCTATAGGCCAACATTAACAGTCACCGTTTTCTCTGGAACCAGAGGGGAGTCTAACCAACCCTCTCCATCTTGGGGCCAGTGTCATCTTAAGACTATTCTGTACCGGTAGGCGGGGCGTTTCCTCCTGGTCCAGCAGCCTACGTCTCTTTAACACTGAGTAACGGTATGGACGGCTTATTTTGTCTACTGGGGTCTGAGGTGAATTAGATAAATACAAAAAATAAATGAATACATTTTTTTTTTAAAAGCAGGGAGAGTGTTTGAGGTGGATCTTCCTCTTAAACCTGGCCCGGCTGTTCTGCCTGCCTCCTCGTTGGGAATCATAGCTTGCAGGTTTTGAGTGTCCAGCACCAAATGTCTGCTCTGCTGCCACCATGGAGCCTCTGAGTAGGCAGCAAAGGAAGAAAGGTAAGTAGAAATTAATTCTCTGTGTATGAAAGTTTGTTTGTGAGTGATTTAGAGAAAATGAAATTGAGGGAGTATGAGTTTAATGTGTTTGAAAGTGGCAGTGAGAAGCGTAGGTATACTAGTAGATGTGAGTGAGGGTCAGGTATTGTGAAAGTGTGTTCGCAAGTGCGTTTGATTGAAAAACAGTGAGTGTGAGTGTATGGGTAAATTTGTATGTGAGGGCACCCAAAGCAAATGTTGAAAACAATGAGGTGAGCCCGTCGGGACTATTACGCCTTACCGCCTTACCACTTTCAGGGATCACCAACCGCCACTGACTGTAGGCAACCCAGATCTTTCCCATGGAGGCATGGATGACACCTTCCATAGATGAGTGAATAGATGGCTCCTATGTTTGTGAGGGCTTTTTGTTGACGAATCCAGTTGCAAAATAGAGACACATTCTGCCTTAAACGACTTTTACATTCCACAAGACAGGAGGGAATTCAAGGGGAGGAGGGCTTATGAAAATGGACACCTTATTTAAACTGAGATCAGCATTGATTGAGGTGTCATTGATTCAGGAGAAAGAAATTGACCGACAAGATGAGAATGACACCAATACCGGTTTGAAATGTAAATCTACTTTTACACCTCCCACTCATCTGATGCCACCACAGGTTCTTGCCTATGAACAGGCTTTGGAGAAAGAGGTTGAAAAGCTTTTCACTGAAAACAATGAGAACAATGAGATTTTCCATAATTTACCAAAATCAGAACATTTGGCTTTGCAATCCCTTACTACCAACAAGGAACTTACGATCAAACCAGCTGATAAGGGCGGTTCGATTGTTCTTCTAGACACCGATGCATATCGTTCAGAATGCATGCGCCAACTTGACAACAGGAATGCTTACAGCTTGCTCGATCAAGATCCTACTGATGAACTCAAATCAACCATCAAGATTATGATTGAAGAGGCGTCATCCGAGGGCTGGATTACCCAAGCAGAAGCAGGATATCTATATACTGAACATCCCAAAATGCCTTATTTTTATATCCTGCCCAAGGTTCATAAAGAGCAACGACCTCCCCCTGGTCGCCCGATAATTTCAGGCATAGGATCAGCTTTGGAACCGGTTTCCACTTTTGTGGATTATTTCCTACGACCGATGGTACTAAGTATGCCCACCTATCTTAAGGACATTACAGATCTATTACGCCTCTTACCCGACATCGAATTCGACATTACCACAGACCTACTTGTCTCGTTCGATGTTGAGGCGCTCTACACCTCCATCCCACAAGATGAGACCTTAGAGGTGATCCATTCCCTGTTGGACTCCCATGAACTCAACAGTATAACACCGGTACATTTCATCATGGCCTGTGCCACCTTGTCCATGAAACGGAATTTTTTTCAATTTGAGGATAGGATTTACCTGCAAGTATCGGGCACCAGCATGGGAAGCGTTTACGCTCCCAGTCTGGCGAACCTGTATGTGCATTCCTTCGAGCAGCAACATATTTTCAACAATCGCAATCCCTACATCGATAACCTGACAACCTGGAAAAGGTATATCGATGACGTCCTAGTGACATGGCGTGGTACCAGGGAGAGATGTCTCGAGTTCCTCGACTAGCTCAATGCCAGGAATTCCTTTCTCAAATTCACCATTGAGATAGGTGGTCACCAACTTGCATTTTTGGATCTTCTAATATCGGCTACTCCGGAAGGTTTACAATCAGAACTGTACAGAAAACCGACCTCAAGGAACTCACTTCTACTGTACGATAGCCACCACCCCAGATCCTTGAAGGAAAATCTTCCCTTTGGACAATTTTTGAGGGTTCAAAGAAACTGCTCTACTCCCTCAGCCTACAAAGAGCATGCCAACACCTTATGTGATCAGCTGATCAAGCGCAATTATCCATCTAAGCTTGTTAAACTATCTATGAAACGGGCTATGAATAATAACCGTCTAGCCCTTCTAGAACCAAAGACGCCTAAAGCACCACTGGAACGACTCACATTTGTACAGACATTTGGAACTTTGTCAAACAGGATTCAAAAATTGACCAAAAAACATTGGCCCATTCTTAACTCTGGACAACTAACTTTACAGCAGCCCTTATTCTCTTTCAAAAGAGGTTCTAATCTGAGAGACAGATTAGTCCACACTAGACCTCTTGAAGTCCAACCTAGGGCTGTTGGATTACTCTGGGATCTTCCTCCGGTTGCAGGACATCACCCCTGTGGGTCGTGTCAGGCATGTCCACAAACAAAAAAATCATTGGAGCTGGACATAGGAACATCTAGACCATGGAAACAAATAAAATTCACTAACTGCAACAGCGACCGACTAGTGTATCTGATCGTTTGCCCATGTGGACTCAAGTACGTGGGCATGACCACCCGCAAGATACGAATCAGAATATCGGAACATAAAAGCACCATCCGGTGCAGGAGACAGGCTACCAAACTGACCAACCACTTTTTGGAAACAAATCATTTGCCTACCAAATTTGAATGGACTGTGTTAGAACAACCTTTCATTCCTTCTCACACTGTAGATATAAAAAAAATTCTGTTGATCAAGGAACAAAAATGGGTCCTGAAGCTTAACACTCATAAACAGGGACTCAACGACGATATTCCTTGGTCCAGTCTATAATTGTGAGCCGGTATTCTATGATTCGCAATCGATCTGAAGAACAGTATTCCTCTACCAGTGTCCCTGCCCATGTGTAGATCATTAATGAGCCATTAGCTAGTACACCTGTCTGGCTTTATTCCTAATGAACAAGGGAACTGTACCATCACTGTCTTTGAAAGTCTGCTTCACACAATATATCCACCATTATGTGAGATTATAGAACCATCAACCGGCCAGACTGTAACCCTCTTTCTTGCTTCCTGCGGTGATGTATACTCTTTAAACATCCTGCGTGATCTCTCCGTTCATTGCATGGCCATGACAGTGATCGTTGAATAAATCCATATTGTTCTTACTCTCACTAGTATTTTAGCTGATCCATACAGTATCCTTTCTAGTTGTTGAAGTAATTGTTATCACAGACGATAATATATTTATAATTCGGCCGGAGTATACTATTCCGACTCTGGTTACCATGGTGAAGCCTCACAACCAATAGCCAGCGCGAGCTCTTCACTCGCGGTAACAAATCAGGAAAGAGTATTTGCCGGTCACGTGAACGCCGGGCAAATCACCGTTCCCCTTTTAACAACGGAGCTCCCAGCCGGTCGGCACCTCCCCAGTCGGTTCAGACGCCGGCCAGGAAGTACCGACGGTTAGGTGAGTCGCGCGTTCAGCGCTTACGATCATTTGGGCATTATTTTTAGTTTCGTTGGAGTTGAGTTTGTATGATTTTGAACTCCTTCGCGGGTGTAGTACAGAAAGGCTTACGCGGAAACGCGTCCCCGCTTTAGTAGACTTCGTATGACTCAGGCTCTGAGATTACGTACCCAGAATTCAACATAGAATGTATCATTGGTCTGAAAGATAAGACTACTTTAAGAGGTCCATTACCATTTTAAAAACGTTGGTTGATCGAATTATACCTTTGACCTGCCCTCCTTATTGTTGGGGCGACGGAGGTCTTCTGTTGATGGAAGGTTGTTTGCACAGTGAGGTAAAACATGTTTTCTTTTAATTTGCATGTTTCTTAGAGCGGTGCTTCACTCCTATCCTGAGCCACTGCCAGGTGGGGGGAGGTCTTCACATCCCACAGACTATGGTAAGATGTGTCTTTATTCTATTGGGCATATGAATTTCACATCCTGATATTGAGTACTTAAACTAACTACTTTTATGAGTATGATCAGTCAATTGATTGACTTGAACTAAGGTTTACATTTCGTGTTCCTAGTTCTATTTGTGAGTGACAGTGAGCAATATGATCAGTCAGAGAACTGACCCTTGTCCTTTTGATTTTACAGTGAACGACACTAGCTGTGAGGTAGGACAAAACTCTTTTTACCTGGAGACTGCAGGTGAACTGTAATATTTGTCTTTTTATACCCACCTATTTAATTTGTTTGCAGTAGCACATGTTTATTATGAGGTCCTGATGAAAGCAAGGACAATCATGTCCGTGAATTGCTGAAACATGTTGGCCTGGTTCCACCTCTTGACAGCGTATTTTTCAAACTGTCTATACATAATAATTTTTAATCTGGCAAAGCGAGCATTACTTCAATAAAGTCTGTTCCATGCTCCCTTATCCAATTTTAGACACTTTTTTCTAATTTTTTCACATTTATTTTGGTTTTGCACTGCACACCCTCAGTCACACTACGCCTTAACCACTTACCAGTCTTTGTAAGTGATAAAACCATACCTTGACTACTCAGCGGGGAGTACTACTTACCATCGAGTCTCCCCACATTCTATGACACTACCTAATGATAAGGATGGTTTCAATAAAATCCCAAATGATGAAGGGCGGTCTCGAGCGGTGACTGATGGGTATTTTCGAGCATCCATTGTACTCTTGATTATCCACTAGGTTGTCACTGTGAACCATCTCAGTAGTCGGTCTGGGGTTATCTCTTCTCTGTTTGTTCCTTGCTCACCATAGACTCACACCCTGTTTTTGACCCTCTGGAACCCTTTTGTTGTCATATATCCTTGGGGGTGGTTCCTAGAGTCTGGTCTTTAAATATTCCCCTGGGTCCTATCACACCGTTATGTTTATATTGTCATGCCGTATAAGGCACCGGAGGCAAGACAGTAGATCTCACCAATACATAAAAGAGTGGAACACTTAGGTGAAAAGAAGATCGCAGATGTTCAATGTGCAAACATTTACCTAAGAAGAGCAACCTTATATCTAAGCTCCCAATACAAGAACATCATCTATACAATTAGCCTCGAGTGATAGCTTTTTCTGATGAGACTTGAACAGTTGTTAGGGGTTGTGGCTTTAAAGGCACTACCTATCACATGTTGTGGAATTTTAGACCAGTGGGAGCCTTCTGGTAACAAGTGCTCGCGAAAATAAATATTTAATGGATTTTCACGATCCCTGTAACCGACTGATAGTTCTGCATTGGGACATTAACAGCGATAACATGTACTCCGTTATGTCACTTGACATGAAGGCTGAATATTTTTGGCCTGTTTCACCATAGTGCATACGTGGAAGATATCAGATTTTCTAAAGATATCACAATGGTGATATAAGGTCTGGGCTATTTATGTCTTGGAGAAACCTACTGCCACTGTCTATGAAAAGATTGGCAAATTTGATAAGAACTTGTGGACCTTCTGCAGGGTATATAAAACAGACTTTGGCAGTAGCAATTTGTCCTCTGCAAGCAAGATTGAAAGCCATTGGCAATGTTTGTAATGAAAATGTATCCAAGTGAAACAGACCCACCTCATGTGTTGTGTGGTGTATGGTAAAGAAGAAAACTGCATTTCTCAGTGGTATTTCTTGACAGTTTTGGTATGACATACATGAAACGCTATTTAAATGTAAAGATCTTGTACTACTTAAAATGTAAAAAAAAGTTGTTTAAAAAGGCTTTTTCAATCCACATTGGTTCCCTTTCTTCTTTCCTCTACCATGAGCTTCTGTCTGGCAACCACAGTCATTTGGTGCTCATTACTCCACTCTTCATTAATCAAAAGTATCTACAGTCCTCAACAGACTTTGGCATCTTGAGTGATGGTGTCGGCTGTCCCGACGCTCCCTGTTTCTGTGTCCTATTCCATGGAAGCAACCTGTCTCCCTGCCCAGCCAACCTCCAAGGCCTCCTGCCGGCTCGCACCATGAATCTCCCACCGTAGAGCTGCCTACCATTGTAAGAAAAATCTGTTTTACTTACCGGGCTCCTGCTTTTCTCATTAATGACGCTTGCCAAAAGTTGGGATTGAGGCCCTGCAGATTTCATGTCTTGCCGGTTTTGTTCTCGAATCTTAAAAAGACATAAACAAACGACACACATTATAAGTGCAATACCACACTATGAACCATCTAAGTGTCAGGCATAGAGAAACACCAACACCAAAACATTCACAGATACAGACACAGAAAGGCAAGCACAAAGGCACAACAGTCACAGATAAACCCTGAGTCAATCACAGATAGGAAGGAGCATTAAGTCAGCGGCATGGGAAAAATACAGCAAGGTACCCAGTGAGGGATTCATCGTCAGAATCCTAGATGCAGTCAGTTATAATCCTAGGTAGATTTGTGGGGAGACAAAAAATAATACCCACAGTCAACGCAGAAAGGTATGCCCATAGGGACACCCTGGCTGAGGGCCTGATGATTTAGATCTCGGTAGACGGGTTACTCTGTCACAATGATGGTGGATATCCCGTCTGCCAAAATATAAATCCCATTATGTCCTATGGGATTTATATTTCGCCAACGGGATAGCCGTCACCATTGTGATGGAGTAATCAGTCCGCAGAGATCTAAATCAGGCCCTGAGACTGCCACAGAAAAGCCAGACCGAGAAAGAAAGTTAAGCACCACAACCAGGCAGTGACAAATAAAGCAACAGAGCCATAGACAGTCTTTGAAATACCATGTTCACAAGGGAAAGGCGAAGCGTGGCGTTAGGCAAAAACTAACGCCACGCTCTTCCATTCTGAAAATGCAGGGATGCGCCGTATTCCCAAGAATGCGGCAGGCCCCTGCATTTTCCCTAGTGACAGAACTAAATCTAGCTGCCTAGCACTAACTCAGACTCCTTGCGCCATAGTGCAAGGGTGTCTGTGTAGGGGGGAATGACTGTGTATGTGCAGGAAAGGATGCCTCTCTGCACATAAACAATCCAATCCAGAATGGCGAATTGTAACTTCTATGTGTGCTGCATTGAGCAGCACACATAGAAGATGCAAATCTTAATTTTTTAAATGAGTGTTTATGTGCAGGAAGGGACACCTTCCTGCATATGAATAGTGATTGTTTATGTGCAGGAAGGGACTCCTTCCTGCACATGAACAATAATCCATGGTGATTTGCTGTTTCTATGTGTCCTGCACAATGCAGCAGACATATTAACAGCAAAAACAAGGAGAAATTTAGCATTTATCCTCTTTTCGCCATGTTAAGACCAGTTTTTCCTGATCCTATTTACGCCACCCTTGTAAATAGGGGGCAGAGTCAAAAGCAATGGGTGTTGCAGTAGAACGCCCACCACAACACCCATTGCATGCCCCTTTCACGCTAAGTTTAGCATGAAAGGGGGCTTTATTTACAAGACAGCGCTAAGCACGTTAAGTGGCTTAACGCCGCTCTGTAAATAAGTGGTAGGGTTTATCGCCACCGGAACTTAATAAAAAGTGACTTTTCTGTGGCGATAGGGTCTTGTAAATATGCCTCCAAGAGTTAAACAGATACGTAAAGAAAGATACTAAAGCTTCCACCATAAGAGACATCTAGGCAGCCACAGAGACATAGCTGTAGTATCAGTGAGATAAAGAAGGCACTGCAAAGACACCCAGAGACTGTCATAGTGACACTTAGGTTAGGGAGAGAGAGAAAGAGCGAAAGACATCCAGAGTTCACTGCATAGTGAATCACTCAGACAGATAGAGGGAGACCTGCCCAAATGGGCACACGTACACACAAAGAGATACAGAAAGACACTCAGAGACATCCACAGATAGCCACAGCAGTAAAGGGATACATAGAATCTTTCAGCAAGAGAAAGTCAGTTTATGAAATAAAACTGTCAGAGCGAGAAAGAGACATCCAATGGGATAACAGTAACTAAAAAGACAGCACCTAGAGAAACCATAAAAAACACAATGTTACCAAAAAAGCCACAGAAAACGCACAATGACAAAAATACCAACAAAAATTTACAATGGAAAACCTAGACACCCAAAAAAAGCAGTAGGACATCAACATGTAGTAAAAAGGGAGATGCATAAACACCTACATGGAGAGGTTCATACGTAGCCAGGAAGACAGATTAGAGCAGTGATACCCAAAGTACGGCCTGGGGACCACATGCTGCCCTCCTGACGTTTACATGTGGACCCCTGGTCAACAGCAGCACTGGGCTGCTGTTTACTCAACTTAGCACTAACATAACAAGAAGTTTAATAAACAGGCAAGCATTTATTCAATGGTTCACTGAAGTTAAAGAAAGTAAATAACTAGGACGCTTTGCACTGCTTAGCTTTAGGAACACCATTTTTTAAAGTCCTCTTGCAGCACAATGTAACAAGCAATTACACTGCAAATTGGTCTCGCATTTGTGAGAGTTAGATGCATTGGCATTGTAAATGACAATGTCTTTCACCTACCAAAGAGTGAAAGAGGAAAGAAAATGGAAACAGAATGGATGCTAGAGAAGGGACGAAAATTAAACAGAGATGGAACGAATCTGAGGAAAGGGGACAACTGTGGTGAAAAGAAAATATAGGGTAAAATGGAAACGGCACAATAAAGATAGAATGATCAAAAAAAGAAGCAAAGAAAGCAAAAATGTCCAAAGATGGAGCGCTAGAGGGCGAGTGGGACCAAGATCGCCGCACCTGCATGAGGCTCTGGTGTCCTGGGAGAAACAATCCAATAATATCCTGCTCCCATGACCTGATCGACCAGCAAGCCATGTCCCTGTGACACTGGACTGTCCCTGGAACCGACTGCAGTGGTCATAAGTGCCAGCATACAGCTAATCGCTGTGTGGTGACGAGTCTGGCCCTGCCGTGGCGGAGACGAAGTGGAGCAGCACCAGAAGAGAGGCTGAGGGTGCTGCATTGAGTTCGCTCCCGCGCTGCTTTTGGGCTGTGGCGGCAAGGATATACGGTTTGCAGCTGGCGGCGGCGATCACCCTACGAGAATCTTAGGCGGGCCGGAAGGCCGCATAGGACCAGTGTGCAGGCGCGGGTGGTGGGGCTGCCTGGAGCTGAATGTGCGGCCAGGCCGCAGCGTGGAGCTGGATGAGCTAACATGTAAGGCGCGCTGAGTGGAAAGGGCCAACTTATGGCGAACAAAGCTGGCTGAAGACAGCTGTAATGCCAGAAACCGGTCATAGGAAGTTTGATTCCGGTCCAGGGAAGGCATGGCTTGGCAGTTCAGGCTGGACTGTTCCCATGAGGCACAGGGTCAGACTGATATGCATATGGCCATGTCTGAACTGGGGTGGCAGAGTGGGCTAAAGAACGGTGATGGATTAAACCCAGATCTGTTGACTGGGTGTGAGTGTTTGATTGGTTCAGATGCTCCGTCCATCACCACCCCCTTTTGTACCGCTTTGTTCGCCATAAGTTGGCAGTGTATGCTCAGACGTTGTGTACCTTGCTCACTTTGCCACTGGATTCAAGCAAGCCTGGCTGAAGACGGCTGTATTGCCAGAAACCGGTCCTAGGAAGCTTGATTCCGGTCCAGGGAAGGCATGGCTTGGCAGTTCGGGCTGCACTGTTCCCATGAGGCACAGGGTCAGACTGATTTGCATATGACCATGTCTGAACTGGGGTGGCAGAGAGGGCTAAAGAATGGTGATGGATTAAACCCAGATCTGTTGACTGGGTGTGAGTGTTTGATTGGTTCAGATGCTCCGTCCATCACCACCCCCTTTTGTACCACTTTGTGACATTATTGGTGGCACAGAAGTGCTTGCCTGTGTGCTCTGCAGGGGGACCCTAGTGGTGGGTTTGTGATATATACAGCTTAGCGCCCGCCATTTAAAGAGTGCTCGTAGACCGTCAAGATGGGCAAAGCTGACCCCAAACAGTCAAAACTGTCCTTTGAGACCTGCAGGACACCGAGACATCATAGCAACCTCAAGCAACTGCCTACAAGACAGTGGGTTGATGCTAGACTGCTCAATGACGACAATCTCAATACACTGCTTGTTACTATGAAACATAGACTAACCGCCATTGAATCCAAAATGGACACTATGTGCAACCGTCTGGATTTTATGGCCCAAAAGCTAGATGCACATATAGGAGAGATGGAGCATAGAATCTTGGACCTGGAGGACGCAGTGTCTTCCCAAGATAAGCAAATGGCGCAAATGGAATAACTACTAAAAGTCATAGCGGCCAAGAACGAGGACCTTGAGGCGCGCTCCCGCCACAACAACATCCACGTTTTGGGAGTACGGGAGAGCGACAATACTATCAAAATGAAGGAGTACATAGAGAGGATGCCACATGGCCTTTTCGGCCTGGCAGTGTTCTCGGCACAGCTGGTGATGGAGAGCGCGCACCGTTTTTCAGGCCCCAGGCCTCCCCGGGGGGCACCAGCCAGACCTATTATTTCCCGACTCCTCAATTACAGAGACCGTGACGCAGCATTGAGACAGGCTAGTGCGAAATCCCCCTTAATGTATGAGGAACATACTGTTGCTCTGTATCCAGATTTCACCATGGCCGTCCAAGAGACCAGAAAGAAATTTCCGCTGGTGAAGCTGAAACTGATGCAAGTGCATATAGACTATGTGATGCTATATCTTGCATGCTTACAAATTACACATCAGGGGAAACAGCACTTCTACACTGCCCCACAGAGGACTACCTATGAAAACTAAAAAAAGCAGGCACCCAACCATGGCACTGATTACCCGGAAACTCGCTCGTCTCCCCAACTTTCTGATAATGATTGATTGTGTCTTAATGAGTAGTGCCGTAGGCAACGGGGTTTTTCTTTGAGGCTGGAGAATGCTTCATACACCGAGCTGATTATCAAAATGTTATAGTTTATGCACCACCACTGAATAGGATACTCTTAACTAAGTGATAGCTCCGTACCTCTTGGGAGGTCACAGGTGAGCACTGCTTTCTTGACTCCCAGGCATCCCGCTCCCTCTTACTTCCATATAACAGGGAGAGGGGTAGCGGGTATCCTTGCCCTCTGCTGTTAGTCCCTAGGGTGAACCCCCTGACCACAGCAGTGGTCTTTTGTGTATTTCTCATCTTACTAAATACTCATCTTTGTAGGACCCTTGGAAGACAGTTCTCCGCTACCCTTTCTGTTTCCTCCCCCTTAGTCTCTCTTCTTCCTCTGTCAAGCTATCAAATCAGTCCCTCACCTTCATCCTCCCACTGCTACTAACCCTACCGTCCTGCCCCACCTACTCTCTTCTCCGGAGTACACCTTAAAGTCCCCCTCCATTCCCCGGCACCTCCCCCCTTACCCCTGTGTCACCCTCTACTTTTCCTCTCCCAAACCTTTCTTGTTGTTCTACACATCGATCGAATCAAGCTCTTGATTCGATCGAGACATAGGCTGTGAAGATACTGGAGCAAAAGGGCGCGCTCTCATCCTAACACTCAGATCAGTAAATAAACCTGCAAAAAGATTCAGTCCTCATGATGCAGAGCGCCGGGATAAGTAGCTAGTTGGCAAACATAAATGAAGAACGACTCGCGTTCACGAGAAGTGTTGAAACGAAAGGCTTGTGTGTGGAACATAACCTGGAGAGTCAATTGCATAAACAGCTCATTTATATATGTGGAGTGAACTCAAATTCTTTGAAACCACGTTTTTCGAAAGAAAACACACCCTCCCTAGAGCCCCTCGTTTCTTGTAACAACCTGATAAATGACAAAGCCATGATGAGATTCCAGGAACTGGTCTCCTGGTCTCGAAACGCATCGGCAAATGCGAAAGAGTAAAAACGCTCATCTACAGTATAGACTAGCAGCAGCTGGTTTAAAGATTATTGAGTGATTTCATTTGTTGATTATACTCCTTGCTCTTTGACTTTGTCTTTCATTTTGTGTAATCAAGTATACATGAATATATAATGTCTTGTTTTGTTTAAAAATCTTTTTTCTCTTTTTTTTGGATGTATGTTAAAAATTCATTTGATTTAGTGTATATATGTATTGTTTACTGATGTTTGTAAATTGCATTGTATATTAGTGTAAATAGATGAATGTACAGTTGTCTCATTTTTTGCTTTAATGGATTTAAAAAAGTTTTCTAAGTAAAGATTAAAACGATTGGTATAAATAAAAATACCTGGTCAAACTAAGGAAGTTGTCGTTTGACCTTTACAAGAAGATGGTTTATAAATGATGGTGGTGTAGGCACATTGTGTGTTTGTTTATAATCACCCCCGGTAGCTTGGCATGAGCAGCCAGGCTAATCTCCAAGGCAATGTGTAAAGTATTTGCAACCACACGCCCAGTAACACAGTGATAACACTACAAATGGACACCACACAGATTTAGGAAAATAGCAGTATCTTTATCAAGAAGAAATACGATAAGACCAAACGAAAAAGTATCCAGCATATGCGTAATATTTCACTGGGCCGGTTATTAGGCCAACAGTCACTTGTAGGTTCTCGTGGTATTAATGAGCAGTTCACGATGATCTAATATAGTCCTAATGCAATGCTATGCAGTACGTAATGTAGAAATAAGACAGTTATTAATGCAAGTACTAAGGTAGTTTGTAACGCAGGAATAATGCGGTTCGTAATGCAAGAATAATGCAGTTAGTAATGCAGGAATAATGCAGTTTGTAATGCAAGAATAAGGCTATAAGCCAATCTGCGCAATCAGCTCAGGCACCACTGGACCCCAACAACAAAGACAACAGTCGTAGACTTAAAGGGGCGGCCCCGGGACTGCTGGGCAGGTACGGGCGACTCGGGGACTCAGAGCGTCTAACGCGGTGCAAGGGAGAAAGATTGGAGCACTCCTGTACTTCTCCTGCACGCCTCCCCAGGCCACTCACGCTTGCGGCTCCCAACCGAGTCCAAGCTTTACCTCGGGGGAAAAGGGAAGGGTAAGACCTGGCAAGGCAGTTAACAAACTGGGAGCAGGCACTGCAGTGGCAGGCCTGAGATCTCTTTTTAGGGCTACTTGTGTGGGAGGCACAACTAGTGCTGCAGGCCCACTAGTAGCATTTGCATTACCAGCCCTGGCACACAGAGTGCACTTTACTAGGGACTTTACTAGTAAGACAAATATAACAATTATGGACAACCAATCACCAGAACAATTTATACAGGGAGCACTTGCACTTCGACACTGATCAGCAGTGGCAAAGTGCCCAAAGCATCCAAGTCGGCAACATCATGTCAGAAAAAGGTCTAGGAGGAAGGCAAAAAGTTTAAGGAACTTTAGCCAAAAAGGGCCAAGTCCAACAGTCCCTATTACAATATTTAGAGCCAGTAGCCCTGGGGTGGCTGGGAGATTCGCAGAGAGAATTTCTGTCTGCCGGGTTCGAACTGGATGAAATTCGGGCCGCCATAATGCAACTCCGTTCCGGTAAGGCCCCCGGACCTGACGGCCTACCTTCCGATTTCTATAAGACATATATAGAGCATCTTGCTCCTACACTCAAAAGAGTATATTATGAGGCCTTCAAACTAGGGGAGCTGCCATGCACAATGAGAGAGGCAACCATCATCTCGCTGCTTAAGCCTGGTAGGCCAGCAGACAAGTGTGATTCCTATAGACCTCTCTCTATGATTAACTGCAACGCGAAAATACTGTCTAAGATGGGTTAGCAAACCGATTAAGTCTGCTCGTGATGGCGCTGGTACTGCCTGATCAGGAGTGATTTGTCCCGGGACACGTGCCACCTCCCACAACCTACGAACCCTGTTTGCGGCAATGTCAGATCTGAACCCAGACCTTGAGGCGGTTCCCCTGTTGTTCAACGCAACCAAGGTATTCGACTTGGTGGAGTGGGACTATCTATTTGGCATCTTGCAGTGGATGGGGCAGCCAAATGATTTTCTAGCATGGATATGGTTACTCTACACGCGCGAAGGTGATAGCAAATGGAGCCGGCTCACCCTGGTTTGACATCACAAGGGGCACTCGCAAAGGATGCCCGCTGTCTCCTCTATTGTTTGCCCTGGCGGTCGAGCCACTGGCAGCCAGACTTAGGCAGTTGCATAGAGAATGGGCCCTAGAGTGTCCCCCACAACACGTATTCATTTTGCTATACACGGATGATATTACGTTATACGTATGGAACCTCAGACCAGCCTTATCCCCATTCTGAAAAAGTTTGTCGTACTTGGGGAATTGCCTAGCATTAAAATAAATTGGGGGAAAGCTCAACTGTTTCAACTGTTTCCGCTTACGGATGCTGTGTGCCCTTACCCCCTGGACTAGTGAGGTTAAATATTTGGGCATAACTATCGCCAGAGATGGCTCAGAGCTCCTACGTGCTAACTATGGGAAGGCAATGGACCACATTATGGAGTCAGTGGGAAGATGGATATCACTGCCCCTGTTGATGGCAGGAAGAATCTCTTTAATAAAGATGGTGATCCTACCCAAACTTCTGTACCTATATATTAATATCCCCCATGCACCCGGATCAGCCTTTTTTAAAACCCTCAAAACTCAGATGATACGCCTTGCCTGGGGCACAGAAAGAAATGGGTGACACTGAGGCAGCCATATGCGCAGGGAGGTTTCGCGGCCCGACTTTGAGTTATACTAAAGTGCGCAGGCATACTACGCGACGTATTGGTTTCACCCGCCTCCTTTCATGCCGCACCTGGCGGTGGACAGTACTACACACAGCCCACCCTACTGTCCGGACTCATAGCCATGCAACCCAGGATGAGTGTACTCCACCACCGTGAAGTGCACGGTGGATGCATTGGGAAAAATCGTGAAACGATTGAGCATGAAGATGCTGTACACCCCTTTGCTTCCAATGGTTGGACGTCCTGCCTTGGAGTTCACACGGGAGCCACGGTGTCGCAAACTCCCCAATAGGCTGAGAATAGCGACTTGGGGCCTGGATGGCGCATTTCTCACCAAAGACCAGCTATTCCTTGATAATGAGCCTGACCCGATGGACATATTTCTATATGTTTATTTAGACACACCCATGTTGTTTCCCTTATATACCACAGCACACAGAAAGAGATACACACACATACGCGGTCAGCCAGGAAGCAATGGGAACAAGAGATAGGAGAACCACTGGATGAAAGGAAATGAGGCTACTGTTGCGAACAGACAGGCAAGACATCAGCGAATAGCCGATTACGAATAATTCACTATAAATATCTCCAACGACTCTACTATACTCTGATCAAGCTGTTTTAGTTTAAGCTGCGAGATAGCGATGCTTGTGAGAGATGCGGGCAGGAGAACGGGGATTCCTACACTTGGCCTGGGAATGTGGTGTGATACGATTGTTCTGGGATGAGGTATTAGGAGCACTGGGGCAAATGAACGTGACATGCACCATTAGTTGCTTTTCTAGGCTACACAGCAGACATACTCCCAAAATACCGCAGATTGTTTGCATTAGGGCTCCTGCTGGCTAAGCTAAGGGTAGCATGCAAATGGGGTAGAGGACCGGCACCTAAATTTAAGGACTGGAATAAGGAGCTCCTCATATGGCAGGAACAGACATTAACATACGCAGAACTGCTTCCCACTGCCTCTAGACCGAGGGACATTTGGGACCCATTGCACGCTTATTTGCTTGCACATCCGGAGGTGACCGGTGGAACAAATGACCCTCCAGCCCCCACTGGCTAGGTGGAATGAACCGATTGGATTTTAGGCTCGGCCTCATGCCCTCAAACACGCATGATTCCCTTTTCGGATATGGAGTTTCCCTACAGTGCCTGCAGCTGGGTGTCGGGGAATTGTGGATGCGGAGACTGCAAAGATTGTATACCGTATGATTAACTCACTTTAACATTCCCAACCTATGGGACGGACAATGTTCTCGGTAATTAATACACACAAAAGGGAAACATGTCATGGTTGCTTTGCACGTCACTATTATTGATACTTCTGAGATTTGACCTTGCTGTGTGTAAACTGTATGCTGTACTTAAGAAATGTTAATAATAAAAAAAAATCCAAAGATTAATGAATTAAAGAAGGCAGGAAATATGAGACAAACAAATAAAAACAGGAGAATAAAATAACAAATGATAGCAGAGCGAAACAGAAAAAAGCAAGGTGGATGAAATGGAGCAGAAAGGCATTGATTGCCAATCCATGTTTTTAATTTCCTTGAAATCCTCCCTCACAGATCAGCAAATCATTTAATTTCTTAAGATTGTGCAAGCTGTGGGGAAAGCAGCCAATGCACACAAAATCAGCATAATAAAAAAATCGATTGAAACTTAAAGGCTTAAAATGTATCCCGTTCACCCTCCCTTTGGTCATTCACTCCAAAAACTAAGTCAGGCGTGGAGCTATTAGCTGGTAGCACAAAACTACTAACTGCAAAGCACCTGAGGTGCCATCTATTGAGTTCCATCCCATTTTATGCAGATGGCTAAGTCATGTCTTGGATGATGGCATTTCAGAGTCATACAAATCACGATGTGGCTGTTCTCACTGAAGAGACAGCAATGACCACACACAACCATGCAACTAAAAGGGCAACGAGGATCTGCTACCAGAGTAGCAGATCCTCGTTGATCCTTGTTACCCTGGTCTGAATTGTTGGTGTAATCACCGAGCCACGGAGTGTGGTCTGTGGTTGAAGGCAGCACCTTGTGTGTAACAATAACATGGAAGTGGGTGAGCAGCAATACATCTTGGAAATGAAGCAGACTGTGTTCATCCCTTCATTATGGGGAAATCTAAATAGGACCAGCTCGGTCAGGGCGGCCATGAATTTCTCTATTAATAAAGCAATGCATTGTTGTGTCTGGTACTGCTTGAGAGATTGGAGGTTGACATTATACTCTAGAGGAAGCTTGGTCAGGCCCCAGATACATAATGCAGTTCACAGCCCCTTCTGGTGAATCAATGAACAACCCAGGTGCACATGGAGCAGTCCAAAACTACTGTGTGTCGAGTGTACGGTGCCAAAGACAAAACAACAAGTAACAGGAGTCGCAAATGTAGATCCCATGCTGCAGTGCACAGCACTGTATGCAGGGAGACCCTGGGCAGTGCCAGAAATAGAAGAGATTCCTGCAGCAGACATCATTGTGTCTAAAGTCACTACGCTATGCCGAAGATTGGCTTAAAGGAGGACACTGCACTGTGTGCAGTGACTCAGTGTACACTGAAATAGATGGAGGTCACACAGCAGAAGAGAGCACTGTGTCTGGTAAGTCACTGCAATGTGCAAGAGAAAAATCCCATACTTTAGTACAAGGTACTGCCAATGGTGAGCCATGATATACCGTCAAAGACGGACTATATGATGTGATGAAAGACAGTGTGTGTGTCTAATAACTGTATGGTGCAAGCGACAGACTACACGTGGCAGTGCACAGCTCCTAATAGAGAGTCGCTGTACAGTGCCGGAGACAGTGGAGCGCCTGTGTATGGTGCAAGAGAAAACCACGTGCTTCAGTACATGCATACATGCACTGTGTGAGTCGATTCTCCGACCACTTCGGGGACATAACCCACATGCTGCACTGCACAGTATTGTGTGATGATGCAATGTGCACTGCCAGATCCGGGCTGCACACTACAGGGCAGACCAATGTGAACAGTCAGTAGTTCACACTGGCAGATACAGATCACATGCAGCAGAAGACAGGGCTGTGTGCTTAAGAATTTGTACAACAGTAGGGACATGGAAGATGCCAAAAGAGCAGCATTTTGAGTGGCAGTGAAGAGACACAACAAATCTTGCAGCAGTGAACAGTACCGGGGTATGACAGTGCGTAGAGAGTATATTGAACAATGCGCACACCAGGGCTTTAAGTGGGGAAAAAAAACTGGGGGTGCTCTAAAAGGGGCGTGGTAAATCTCGTAAAGGGGTGTGGCCTATCTGAGTAGGGGCGTGGTCTAAATCAAGATAACTAGCACTGCTGCTCACGGTAACCCTTTAATCCCTCGGTGACTTTCTCCCAACTAAAACTGTGCAGTTTTTTTGCGTGACCTGTCCGGTTGAAAGCCGGGGCTATCAAGGGCAGCCAAGTATAAACAACATTATTTTAGTGCCCGTATCACATCCACACACTCCTTTCACTCTTCCCCCTCCCCCCTCATCTCTCTGTGTTTTGTCATCCTCTCTTTCTGTAGGAATGTAGGTCCTCTACTGTGAATTTAACCTCTAGAATATTTTCTGGCTGACCTTCTAATCTCCATATTTGGTCATTTGATTGAACCAAAGGGGGTCAAAAGGCATTTTGGTGTCCAGTTTTGTTTTTAGGTTTACGTTTTATTTTTGTGAATCACACAAACAGCATCTAACAAATGCAAATACCATCGATATGGAAAAGCCGCCATACAGTAGTATCTCACCAAGGAATTGTGTTTAGGCTTTTTATTTTATCTTCATTAGTTTATTTTTGCAAATTTATACGGTGCATACTCGACCCAAAGGCATTGACGCAGGAAAGTAAGAAGTACCCTTGGGATAATACACATCACAAAGTCAAAGATAAGCATTACGGAACTAAAAGTAACAAAAAATTTGTTGCAGCGTAGACAATCCCTTGCCAGGAGGCACTTGGCTGTCAATCACAACACACGCATGAAAAAATAAAGATGCATGTTTGTAACTGTAATCTACACGTTATACAAGCTCAAACTAAAAAACGATTTTAATCAAACTGTGGGGATAACGCACTGCACTTACAGATCAAGGATGGGGCTCCACAGGTGCAAAATGGTGACACTGTGCCAATTCATTAAGTGAAGGTTGTGTAGGTCCTGCTGGAGCAGGCTGCCTGGGACAGAGGTGCACCTAGAGGCAAATTTCGGGGGGAGGGGGCTAAGACAAAAATTCAGGGGGGGGGGTGAATCTTTAATCAATGGGCAGAGTGGAGCTGCAGGGGCTCTAAGAAGGGGTGAAACAACAGCAAGGCCTCATTAACAGGCAAATTGTCCTAAAGACCTGTGAAGTGCTGGGGTGCGGCTGTGTGGCTGTCTCATCCCGGGCTGACACACACGAAGGGGGTGGGTGAGAGGGGGGGGCTGCCGCAGAAGCCTTTTGAGCCCAATGGGTGTTGCGCGCCTGGCTGGGGTCCTCAGCCTCTTCAGTTTTTTATCGGCCCAGGCTAACACCACGTCATGCCGTGACCACTTCTCAGTGAGGAAACTGAGCTCTCACTGCAGTAGCATAGGTTCAGAGATCACGTTCTAGCCCCCTTAGCTGCCCATCTTGAATACAGAAATACTTATAGAGGCTTACAGCCTTTTTGAAAGATCTCCCATATTTTTCTCCGGAATTGACCGGTTGGACTTTAACAGACACAGAGAAATGAACTTTTTGCCTAGTGTTTTCTACAATTCACAGAAAGGACCACTATAAGTTTTAGCAATTGTGCATCTATGCCCTAATAAACTACTGTTAAGCTTCAATTCTCCAAGCCCAGGTCTTGCTCGTCATAACCCTGGAGTCCCCGGCCTTATAGCCATGTACGGGTACCAATCATAAATGAGACTTAGTAGTAATCATGGAAAGTGGAGGACACAGGGCCCTTTTATTGTAACACGAAGGGGAGCCTTGCATGGGGGCGAGTTATAGGAAGAGCATTTTTTATTTTTTTATTCTTGGGCTTGCTTAGGCAATCCTGCCTCCCACAGGAGGCAATAATTCACTCTGTTAGGGCTGCGGTGCAGAGGTGGCAGTGTGGGGCTGCTGTTAAAGCCGGTTCTGCAGTATAGTTTCTTCCAGATAGCTTACCCCCTGGGGTTACGGGAGGCTTGCCCCCAGCTGCACTTTACCCCTTCAGATCCTGCATCCAGAACCTTGGTGCCCTCCAGCTGCTCTTTACCCCCACACTTTACTCTCGACCACCTCAGTGCCCGTGGGCAGAGCTCAGAGGCCACCTGAATGCTCTTTACCCCAGGTCCCTGATATGAGCTGAGAGAGAGCAGATACCTTTACCTACCCTTTACCCTTTACCCTTTCTCGCCCGCATGGGAGCAGCTGAAATCCCCTGGCTGCACTCGGTGACCTCATGCCCAAGGAGTAGGTAGGCACCCTCTGGCTGTTCTTTGCCCCCCTCGCCAAGCTCCGTGGCATTCTGTATGGCTAGCTCTGGGTTCCAGCCTCCAGACACCGCACTTACTGTCGAGAAAGCGCAGATAAAGACAAAGGAGCAGCTGATACAGTCACCCTTGAAGACCTCAGACAGACGAAGATAAGCGCGCGCTGGAGCCAGTGACGGGAGGGGGCATGCACGTGCAGCGTCAGTCAGGGGAAGAAGAGGTCTGCACTGCACACAGGATGCAGACATGCTCTGCCTGGGCACAGTCAGGGCTTTAAGTGGGCTGTGTCTGAGCACCGGCAGTTTTTTTTGGGGCACTCGAATTGGGTCTGAAAAAAAAAATGAAGAAAGGACTACCTTTGCCAGCCGCGAAAATAGAGCCCGATAGAGACCCGTTTCGAGGGCCCCCAAAAAAAACTGCCGGTGCTCAGACCCGGCCCACTTAAAGCCCTGGCGCACACAGACCAGGAATGTGAATGTTGTAATTTACTTACTGCAAAATAGTTAAGGCTGAGTGAGCT
The DNA here is from genome assembly GCF_964261635.1 of Lissotriton helveticus. Classification (NCBI taxonomy): domain Eukaryota; kingdom Metazoa; phylum Chordata; class Amphibia; order Caudata; family Salamandridae; genus Lissotriton; species Lissotriton helveticus. The sequence goes on along the minus strand of NC_136072.1, from coordinate 680,180,064 downwards.
GTGATCTGTCCAAACATACACAGCACAGGGAGCAGCGGTGCAAACCACATAATTTATAGGGAGAGCTGAGCCATAAGTTAGCCTTGGGTCTGTTTTGTCGTAAGAGGCAAAGCACAAGCCGAGCCATCGAAATACCAATCTAATAGACATATTTTTAATATTCTGCATTTAATTAAAAGTGCAAGCCCTTCATATGTACAGAAAACACACATTTTCTATGTTGTTTCTGTCATGCAGCATTAGAGCGGATCTCAATATGTTTTTTTTTGTTCTTTTCTTACAAGATGCATTATGGAGGGGGAGAGAGGGCAGTGTACATCGACGAACACCAGCGCTGATAGATTTAGAAAACGTCATGTGACGCGGAGGACACCCAATATGAGTGCGAGTATGTTCTGTGATGTGACTCCCACAGAAGTAATGGAGGTACGACCAGGTGAAACAATGCAATGCCCATACAGGAGGAGGGGCCATCACACGCTGTATAGTGTGATGGCCAACCAAAATGTTCTCTTAGTGAAATCGCCTGGGAGGGAGCCAGGCACACAAAGGAGGGACATTTACACAAATGCACTAATAACAAGCCAGCATTTCTGAATGCCACAGAAAATAACCAATGGCAATCGGTGGGTGTGCCAAAGCCCACAGAACAGATACAACAATGATTGAAGAAACATTTATTCTCTCCTCCCTCCCACCCTGACAATAATCGCAATAGTGAACTAAGAGTCATGTCAGTTATGTTTATTCTTTGGGTGGCCTGGGTTCCCATTATACATGAACAGCATTATAGTTTATTAAATCAAACACAGGAGAAAGTTTTGCACAGCAAACATGCTGAACTCATGTATTTCATGGTCAATAAAATTGCATACAATCACACAATTTGGTTAAGTGTGGAAGCTGGGATTATTACCAGGTATTCTGGCTTCATATTGTGCAATTCAGTCACTACCTGTACATGTTTTCTTTCTGCTACACCCACCTCACCGCCACCCTGCTGGCATGAATGAGGCCCTCGGTCACATCACAGACAAAACTTTATAGCCCCTGGGGAAATAGTTGCGAGGACCCATGGACTAAAATGAGGAAAGGCAAGCAAGCGAGAAAGTAAAAGGGACCCCAGGGGAGTAATTCTGTGAAAGACAGAGAAAGACACTGATGCAAGATACAGTGAAAGAGACAGCCTCAAAACATGCCCTCATGAATAAGCACATTGTTCCACTTATAAACGCATTTTTATTTTATAACATAGAAAAATGCACGTTAATCTCCTTCAAATGCAATACTATTGATGGCAGTCTGATACTTTGAATCAATTAATCAAAGCGTGCCATTATCGCAGAAGATATTTGGCAGCCATTTCATGCCCACTTATGCTTCCCAAACACAAATAAGCACATGATGTCAATTTGAAGCGTTAGCATGGTTTTAGATAATTTGCTGGAACAAAACAGATAATTAATTCTCCAACTCCCATGTTGATTATCCCTTCAAATGAGAACATACTTTCAGTTTATTGTATACATAAAACAATTTTCAAGAACTAAGACGTAATATTATAAAAATATCTCCATAAATGCTGTTTCTTGGCCAGCTAACCAGGGCCATCAATCTATAAAATACCTGCAAATTTTATTTTACTGTCCAAGACGTTAAGAAAACTATTGGAATGGGATAGATGGACTCCGAAGAGACTGTTAGTATTACAATATGTCTTTGTATAATAGAATGTGTATGCCATTGAAAATGCATGTATTCCAATTTCTGATTATGATCATGTTTATGAATGCTGACTACTGTTCAATAAAAAGAAGTAAAAAAACTACTGGTAAATAAATTCAGAGTCTTACAAAACAAAATTAAAAGATAAGTCCATTAGTTCACATAAGGGACAATTTACAATGTCGTCCTTATCATTTACTGATACTCCCCACCCTATTTGATGAACAATTTGTAACAGTCTTAATTTAAACATCCATCTTCTGATTTCTTTAGAATAATATTGCAGCATTCCCCATTTTTCAGGAATGAATGTATGATCATATTTGGTTTGTCTTGTCGAAGGTCTGGGCCTATATCAAAAGAAGCCTTTTTGTGTAAAATTGTTATACTCTTTTTCAGGATACAATCATACTGTACATCTTTGCTCCGTTCTCTAGATACATCCAAATGAAGCATGATCATCTTTTTATTCTTTTGTTCCATTGTGAGTCCATAATAGTCTCAGTGTTCCTTTTAAGTGTATGATGAGAAGTGCCCTGATTTGCAAATACAATTCGGCACCAATAGTTTAAGACTCTCTCTTTTGTTTTTTTAGCAAGTATTTTTATTGGGTTCCCCAATAATAAACACATTGACCGGTCAAAAGGTACAACGTGTCTTCTTGAGTGTCCATGCACCAGCTGCAGCATACAGGAGGAAGATAGGTCCAGAACGTTAGCCTCTGTGTGTAAACGTGCAACGAGGTAGGGGGGCAGGGGTGCAGTTTGGTCTCTCAGGCGGATCAGTGGGAGCATGTGCAGACCTTATGTCAAGAGGGAAAAACAAGTCGGAAGAGGGCAGGGAGGGGGGTTGGAGACCAGGGCGCTGCTTGACGCGGGATGTAGACCGTGTCTGTGGGAGTGAGGGTGCTCGTGTTGTGGGTATTTTAGGCAGATTACACAGCGATAGACACTGCGAGACCCATTAAAATTGTAGTACCCGAAAGAAAGCCTCAAACAAGGGTATGTTTAGTCTTCCACTCACCAGGGGGAGCTGAAGTTTCTGTAGGGCTATGTGATGGCGGTTGTTGCTACAGATTTTCTCTCTTGCCAGAGTATCCAGGATTGTTAAAAACTGTATCAGCAGAGGTTAGCTAAGAGATAAAGGTCGGGTGCCAGCATAATAATTTTGGAAAGCGCTATTTTGCCCATTGGGGCTACCGGGAGTGATTTCCAGAATTGGACCTGAGACTTCAGTGCTGTGAAGTTCCTCTGGAGGTTGTCCTCGAAGAGGTCTGCGGTGAAAGAAATGCTATAATCACACCCCAGGAAGCGAACAGTGTCACCCATCCACTCCAGTTGCTTTCCACCCAGTCGGATAGGGGGCAAAGAGCCCCCTAAAGGGAACAAGCATAATTTCACCCTGTTGATCTGCAAGCCAGTTATATGTGCAAATGAATGTAATGTAGCATGGATAAAGGATAGTCCGTATGGACATCTCGAATATGAAGAAGTAGGTCATCCACATAGAGGGAGACCGCGTGGAATGTGCTATCCACAGAGATCCCCATGCCTACCCCTCCAACTGAATCTGGGTGGGTAGAGGCTCCTTTGGGAAAGTGAACAGCAGTGATGAGAATGGTCAGCCCTGCCTGATGCCCCTCTTCACTGGTAATGCCGGGGAGATCAACTGGCCCAGTCAGGCTCTGCCTCTGAGATCAGTGTACAGAAGTCGCATATATGCCCGGAGGCACCCGCCTACCCCCAGAGGGGGCAACAACTGGAAGAGGTTGTCTCATTCCAGGATGTCAAATGCCTTTTCTAAATCTAGAATAATGCTTGTCTTTTAGAGGAAGCCGCAGGGCTTTGCCTATGTTTGAAGTCATTTTGATCAGGGTGGACTAGGTCCAGCACTATCTGCCCATATCTTTCAGCCACTAGTTTTCACACAATTTTGTAATCTGTACCCAGTATACCAATGGAGCAATAGCATGCAAGGAGGGTCGGTCCAGATCTGGCTTTGAGAGCACTGTCAGGACGGATTCACGTACGGATGAGGTAAACCCTAGGTGTGCAGTGCCTCCTCTTATACCTTGGCCAGGTGAGAGGCAACGAAGGAATTAAAGGCGCTGTAATACGCAATTAGGAGACCATCCAGGCCGGGTTTTGTTCCTGGCCTGGGATTATATGGCTTGTTTGATCTCTGTGTGGTTAAGGGTTCGTCCAGCTCTTCTCTACTGACCAGCGTGATCCTTAGAAGGGGGCACTCGGATAGGAATGAGCTGATCCCTGTCACCAGAGGGCACTGAGTCGTGGCATAAACCGAGGAGTAATAATTGACGAAGGCTTCTAAGATAGCCTGTCGGGTGTGAATGGCCACCCTGGTGGGCGAAGTGATCTCAAGGATGGACCTGGAATGGGTGTCCTGGTGGGCCAGCCAAGCCAGGAGTCTGCTTGACTTGTCTCCTTCTCAATGTGTTTTGGCTACGTATGCTCGTAAATGAAGCAGCTCATTGGGTCCAGGACTGCAGCATATCGGGTTTTGGAGTCAGCGAGTGCTGTCTTTTTGGAGGTGCCCAGGTCTGCCTCCCTATCAAGGTCAGGGATCAGATGCCCAACCTCGGTTATCTGCTGATCAAGCGTCTTTCAGAACCCTGATACCTCTTGTATACAATGCACGCATGTGACCATCTCAAAAGTGTCTCAATCAACTGCACAAGGCACGTGAGGAGGCTGAGCCGCCGTTTGTAGAGAAGTATTGAGTGATGTGCTGAGCATGTGAGGCTTGAATGGAAGGGTCTTCCAAAATCTCCCTGGCCAGCTGCCATGTGAGCAGCGGGGGTGATGGGGCATTCCAGGACAGATCAACAATGTGTGCGCTGTGATCGGAGAGTATGCAGCTCTGATAATCCGCCCGGCATATAGCATCCAGATGAGTGGGCGACAGAATGATACGATCAAGGCAAACATATAGGTCATGTACCACTGAGTAAAAGGAACAGATCCTCTCGCTGGGATGGAGAGACCGTCATGCGTCAACCAACGCCCAGTGGCTAGCCCATTTCTGAAGGTGCACCGTCTGTGTGGTGGAGGCACGTGGGGCAGTGGGCGACGGAAGCAGTCCAAGTAGACATTAAGAGAGCAGTTATAGTTGCCTGCCAGGATCCATGGAGTTCCTATCTATGTGCCAGTGTTTGTGATAGTTTGGCCCAAAATACATCTTGCTCTGTGTTAGGGACATACACCTTGCTCAGAGGAACCCCAAAGCTATGCTGTAGCAAAGCCGCCCTCCCCGTGCCCAGTGTCAATGACTTGAAAGGAGACTCTGGTGGATCCAAATGAGGGCGCTGTGTCCAAATGCTGGAATAGGTTTAATAGGTGGTGGCTACAATGTGACCCCTCCAGCCCCTAAGCATTCACTGCAGCATTGGCTAATGTGCTGTGTCTCTCTTGAAGGAAAATGATCTGGGCATTTTGGCACTTGACATACAAGAAGATGAAGTATTGTTTCTTCCCTGTGTGCATCCTCCTAAGATTTAGAGTCAGATGCCGGGTTTCTGCCCGAGGAGCCATGTTGCTGTAAAGATATGATCCCCCCAGGGGGGTCCCAACCATGGCCACCTTTCGTGTGAACAAGCCCTACCGGAGCCTAGTAAATTGTTGGGGAAGGCAGTATTCTGTCGCAAGTCTGGCCACTGTATGCAAAGTTGGGGGTGAGATGCAGCAAAGCAACAATCGGGACGTGCTGCAACAGCAGTTTAATGAAAACAGATTAAACCTAGCGCTATACCCAAAAGTGGGGTTGTGGCTTGATAGGGGGAAAATGGTGGGCAGAGAAGATAGAAGCTGGGGTCTGGCATCTGGGAGGAGTCAAAGTGGTAAAGGGAGAAAAAAGGATGGAGGAAAAGGGAAGAGATAAGAGCTGGAGGGGGGTAGCTTCAACGAGTGTCCAGGACTATGTGGCTGGCTCAGACTATTATGTCTGCAGTCTGTAGTGTGACTAGCGGCGGCATCTGAGTGCCCAGGCGGGGTCCCCCTGTGGCAACCGAGTCATCATCCGTTATGAATATACAAGGGCACTGCTCATCCCCTGAGGAGCCTGCACTATCCCTCAGTAATGCCTTGGCCTGTATTGCCCACTGCAGGTTTGCAATGAGTTGCTCCATGGAAGGTGGGTGCATGGATTTGGGTAGTGTGGAAGTTCCATTCCTCTCTTGGTGTTGCTTTTATTGTCCCACTCCCAGCGGTCTAGGAGGTGTTCCCCCTGTGGGTCAATGAAGTTGCCAACTGATGTAGGTCCAGCTGGTCCCACCCAAATGTTGGTGTGATCAGTGAAGAAAAGGAACTTGCCCTCTGAGAGTACTTTGAAGAGGACCAGGAATAGTAGGGAGTACTGTAGTCCTCGCGAAGCCTCTTTCTGGCACTCAAAAAGGAGAACCTCTGGCGCTGTCCTGCAGTCGTGTAATACAGGAGCAACATGACAGTTCGATTGTCCAGTTTCAGTGGGCAAACTTGGCATGCAGCCTGCAGGATGGTGACCGGGTCCCTGTAGTGGAGCAGTTTGACTAGTAGGAGGCAGGGTACACACCTGGGACCGGTGGCCTTGTAGCGACCCTGTGCACTCTCTCCAGGGAGAACAAAGGGGTATGGTCTGCAGCGGGGACAAAGGAGCAGAATCAGTTTTTCAAAAATATCTGTGGGTCTCAGCCCTCCAAGAAGCCCACAATATGAACATTGCTTCCCCTGGAGTGTCCTTCTGCATCTTCTACCCACTCCTACAGGGCCTAAAGGTCTTATAGTGCCCGCTGTGCTTCTGAAATCTGAGGCTGGAGCGCTGCCATTTCCTTTTTGCCCTCAGCCATGCAATTGGACAGCTTCCGATGATCATGCCTAAGGAATCTAATTCCGGTCATCAAGGTGCTTAATGTCTACTCCATGGATAGGAGGGAACTCTCGATGGGGGCGAGGACCTTGTGTAGTTTATCATCTGTGGGCTGCGGGCTGTCCAGTGACATGTCCAGGCCACTGTTTCCGGCACAGTGGTATGCTGCCCCACCTCCAGTTAGGATGGTGTGGGCGCTATCACCCTGTGCCTCATCATTGTGAACAAGAGAGTAAAAGCAGAGGGATAGCCCCCCAAATAAAGCTCCGTAGGGCGGGACGCTGTCACAAACAACCCTCAGGAGATTGTGAAGTCCATGGGCGAGGCGTTAGGTAGAATGATACTCCACAGTGAGGTTGGCTGGTGCATAGGCCATTACATCCTGGAGGAGGGGCAGCACACTTGCTAAGGTGTCTATAAATGCAGGGTGACAAGGGTCAGTCCGCACGTTGTGCTGTGTGTGCTGGAAGAAGCGGCCCTCAGCAGTTTAGTCCAATCTAGGGGCCAGCAGCGCCCCAATCCAGGGACAGAGTGTGGCAGGTGGAACCAGGGGTCCCACTAGGATTGTTCGAAGAGCCTGTGAGAGACTCCCCTCCCCCTGCTACACTGAAGGGATCCTCACCCAGGAGCCCACTCACTCCCCCGGTGATGGCAAATGGCACTCCTCCGTGAAGCGAGCTGATGTTGCCGAATGGTGAGGGGCGAGGAGGAATCCACTGCTGTCCACACAGCTTGCAAGGAGGACAGGGGCCCCCTCCCGGCACTTCCCGCCAATGAGCTGATAGCTGGCCCTCCAGTCTGCAACGGCGGGCCCTCCTCCTCACCTCTTGTCTGGGTGGCTGTGGCAGCTTGCCATCAAGAAGAACGAGATGCGGATCCTCAGGCCGGTGGGGCCCTGCTGATGAGCTACTCGTGCAAGTCCCTGAGAGCTGACGTGCAGTCACTGGGCAGGGGCTAGAGGGTCCCGCCAATATGCTCCCCCACCAGGCCTCTGCTGATGGCGTTCCAAAGTCTATTGCCTGGTGGGCAGGGTTGGGCCAGTTCTCCCTCTAGGGGGCTCCGCCAGCTCCCTGCTGCCTGCTGCCAAGGCAGCCTCTGACAGTCAAGAAGTGTAGTCCCACCCCATGGCACAGTGAGTCGCAAAGAGGGAGTTGGAGGGAAAAAAAGGGGCCTTCACTGACATACACTTCCAGCAGGGCATACTCACGCCCGACAGTCCTGATGCTCCGGTCTTAGGCAATGTTTGCTGGCTAATTTCACCCTGTCCACGAGGGGGAAGCATGGAATGGTCGAGGTCCATGGGCGGAAGAGGCACCAGGTTTCACGGCACCGTGCTCCGCTTGAAGGGAATGCGGACACTAAGGGGACTCTGCTCTCTGGGAGCTAGATTCCCCGCCGACTGTTTCTAGGCTGCGGGCACACCTCTGTAAGTGCACAGCAGTAAGCAGCAAGCTGTGCAAGCCAGTTGCCACCCGGTCTCAGGCCACGCCGTTGATGGAGGCCGCAGCCACCCACTTCTCACACCTGGCATCTCTCCACAGGGCCACACAGTCGCCTGCGGTTCGACCGCTCCAGGTGGGTTTGCTCCGCCCCCCATAGGCACACCAGGTGGGGGGGTGAGGCTGCAGCATGCCCTCTGAGGATGTGCTGGTCGGTGGCCACTCTGACCATGCACTGGGTGCAGGCCCTAGGGAAGCCACCGCCACTCTAGCCTCTCGTCCAATGCCGCCCCATCCCTCAGTCTCAGCTGTCTGCAGCTCAGATCGGTGCCCCCTGCCCTCTCCTTAGCTTTGGCAGCATGATGACAGGTAAGGGCAGGCACCGGGAGAGGATACTACAGGATCGAGGTGTCTGAGGGTTCAAAGCTTTATGAATTAGTGTCAGCTATGTTGGCTGGTTAAGCCACGCCCCTAGTTTAGGACTCTATTACTGTATTTACATGTTATACTGATACAACCCAGTTCCAGTCTAAGGGCAAATGCTGCAGTTGCCTGTGGTAGTCAGATCCTTTTTTTTCCTGCTTGTTATTTCTGCTGACCGGATTTTGTCCAAAGGCTTGATTTAGAGTTTGGCAGATGGGTTACTCTCTCACAATAGTGATGCATGTTCTGTCTATAGTATTTCAAGTGCGACAGGGCATAAAACGCTTACAATAGAACAGACTGTATATCACACCATTTGTAACAGAGTAACCCATCTGTCAAACTCTAAATCAGGCCCCAAATCCTTTCAGCCCACTGCTTCACTGCCATACAGTAGCAGGATTACTACTTTTAGCTCATGCTCTTCTTTTAATATTTACTGACAGTTGAGCCCAATTTCCACAGAGCAGTAATAACTATCTTTGTGTATCCTAACACTGATTGACATGTTGATGGAAACTCAAGTTCTTGGAAGAAGTTACTGCCACATAAGAATATGTATTTAGTATTTTGTGATTGCGAAAATATAATCGCCAAATAAAATCCTGTTTACATTTCTTTCTTTGAAGCACCATTATTTTGGTTTTGGTATAAAATACCCAGCATGCTAGCATTCCTAGCATTTTGGTTTTTGACGCATTAATATTTAAAAGTGCTTTGTTACAGTAATTCACAAACATATCTAATGCCCTTTGCAGATGGATAGTAAAAAAAAAATAGTATCATCCCCATAGTAGAAGCTCTGTTTGTTCTTGGGCTAAATTTGGAGGAACACCACAGGCTAGGGTTAAAACTCTTGGGGTATTTGCAATGTAAATAGAAAACAGTGATGATGCCAAAATACAACCTTCCCTCAACCCATTCAGAGTCACTATCTTCTGTGTTACGGCTTCATTTTTGCCCAGTTGGGTTTTGTTCCATGAGTTTTTATGAAAGTTTTTAGTTTTATCAGTCATTTGTACCCCCGAATCACCATTTTTCACTTGGGTGTGTGTCTATCTAATGAGCCAAATAAGGTTTACAGATTGATATATATTCAATGTATTGCAAAACACACTTTTTGACATATAGATTTTTCTGCTAAGGGCTTCGCTGCCCGGCATCCATCAGTTACAAGGTGAATGTCTGAAACCAATTTGGATTTTCATACTATTTGTGTAGTTTCCACCCAATCTTTGAAATTCTTTAATAGATATTTGGCTTATGTTTTGCCTGTTTGCCTGAAATGTCCACTATAGTGCTCATTTGATAAATGTTGGGTTGAGCCTGATTCCCTTTCTTTAAATTGTAATTCAGATACTTACGCTCCTAGGGTCCAGAATACAGTTATTTATCACAACAATCTGTTTAGTGGATGTATTAGTGAAGCCCAGATATTTGTTTCTAGCTTTAATATATTTGCTGAGATTTCATCTGGTCCTTAGGAATAGGGTGACCGTCATGAAGGGAGCATCTGCACTCTTCTTCTGAGGTAATTGATTAGACCATTCCCTAGTGTGGGTTAAAGTGTCCCACAGGTTATACATTTCTCTGATACAGTCTATCATTACCTTTCTTCAACTGGTGTGGCCATCTGTATTTTACTTTTCCCAATCAACTTTCCTATCAAATCCCACAAATATGTTGTCCTTTTCTCTTTGAGTGCCATCATAACTTCCATCTACATTTTTTATTCCTCTACACAATTACTTTGCCTTTTTATTCTCCTATATTGTTTTCAATGTTCCTATAGTAATGTCATTTTTCCCAGAATTTAAAAAAATCTGTGATTTGTTTTACCGTCTTTAGTGCAATTTTTATTTTTTGCTTTATCATAATTTTTCTTGAAGATCTTTATTTTCATTAAAATACATCTTCTTAGAAGGAGATTTATTGTATCTTTTGCGAAATAGTTATAGTATGCTAGCAAGTGTGTTCATATCATATATAGAATAAAAATTTGAAATTTCAGTTGTCATCTGTAACAGAGTGATAGCACTTTTATGGAGTCCTTCACTTCATTTCTTCAGTAACGGTAATGGCTATTGTAAGCAGAGTTTTGATTGAGTATACCTCATATATTTGAACCTGCATTCCATATATCAAACATCTTTCCTTTCAAATCTATATTTATTAATTGTTGTCTATGGTCACTTCCATGGTTCTCAGCAACTCTAAAATGTATTAACAAGTTGTAGTGTTGGAAATAATTATTGCGTAGTTGATCACTGAACTATCCCTTCCATTGTTAAATATTGGTTTTTCAGGTTGATCATTTTGATACTTTCCATGTATTACTGTAAAATTACAACTTTTGTAGAACTGATCTAATTCCTTGCCTCTTTTGTTATGATTCACATTATTGAACACTTATGAAGGAATGTTCATTGAATCATCACCATTTAAAAAAAAATAATAATCATAATCTGTTTGTGGTATCCTAGCATTAAAATCACCAGCTAGTATTGTCAAACAGGATATTTTTGTCAGGCTCTTCAATTATTATTGCTAGGGATTTATATAAAGTTTTTTATAAAGTTGTGTATCAGGCTGCCACTATAAAAGATTTAATGGTGCCACAACTGTTGGTTCTATGATATTTGCTTAGTGTTTAGTTCAAATTATCAAATGCTTATTCAGAATTGCTTTTCATATGGCAACTTTATTGGTATTTTTATCACTTCATGCACTTTGATGGTAAACTAGTACGCTTTTTTTTGCAAATATGTTTATGTCTAATATAAGGGCAGTCATCATTTATAAGTTGAGTTTGTTGAGTCATTAGTTTCTGAAATGTTTTCAGTATATTCTTGAAACAGGCGAAGAAAAAAAGAAGTGAGCAACTAGGCTGTAAAATCATTTATATTTTCTAGTAGCTATGATTGTTTACAATAGCATATCTGACAGGCTAATTCTAGTACGCATTTCCTTAAATATTTAACATACAGTAATATTTTGTCTATAATTTGTTTGACGACCGAAAATATAGTATATTAGAACATTGGAATGTTGAGCACTCCATTGAATACAATGGAGTGCTCCGTGATTTTACGGGCCGGTAAAAGCCCGCAAAGCAACATTCCAATGTAGTTTTACAAAGGGATTCGGAGCCCGAGGGGATTTAAACCCCCTCGGGCTACGAGAGGCCTTTATTTTATTTGTTAGAACATTCTGCCTTCTAGTGCCAGAATGTTCTAATAGCCTTACAGCTAGCTGGGCTATACCGCCTATTAAAAACCTGCTCCCTTGTTATAGGGCCTCACCTTCGGTTCGGGCTTTAACGCTGGAGAGAGACTTTAATAGCCAGTATAGCTCGCTACAGGGGGCTACAAGGCTATAATATAAAAATCTGCAGAAATATTTTTACTTAAAATTAGAAATGCTTTGAGTGTGTCTGCTATTTGGTGAAAGGTTTCTCACATTTGTAGGGTGGGCGGGTGCTTCTGAGAATCTAGCTCTGATGGAAGTTTCCAAGTTAGAGGCAAATGAAAATGATAACTGAATATAGATGGTGGAAATGCATATAACAATTGCAATTACATTTCAATTGTAAATTATATGCAGAGGTTCTGGAGTGATGGAGTACAAAACGACGGTTATGTCTGTACAGTTTCCTACAGATGTGCAGTCATATATTAAACAAAACACCCACATTGCACTTAAAAATTAAGAAGCTGTGCCATTTTCACAAGCAACCTCACAAGGCAGTGTGTGATTCTCCATGTGTAATGAGTCACATTGGCAAAAAGCTTTGAGATGCTGGCCTTTTATAGATGGTGAGTTTTTAATAAAGGTATGTTAAGAATGAAACTTCTACTAACATTGTTTTATCTAAATGTCTGATTTCCTGGCATTGGGATTTTTAAGCACAACCTAACCATAAGCATTAATACTTGAAATAATCTTGAATACATTGGGGCCCCATTCACAAAGGTAAATTTACACATGTAGATGTACTCACATGTAAGGTTACTCCTACAGAGTCAAGTAGCTTCACAACATTTGGGGTATTTACCATGTAGAGTTTAAAGGTGCTCCAAAGTTTAGACTTATATGTCCTCAGCCCTGGAATCCAGGGGATGGAGACACATTTATGAGTGTGATGTTACTATTAATATTTTTACCTACATAGGTGCAGGTCTCTAAGGTAAACTATAGGAAAAAGTAAAAAAAGTGTATTACACTTGAAAATATTTTGGTAACAATATTTTAACATTAAATATTACTGCAAAATAATGCTCACTGTTTTAAACCTATAACAAATAAAATATTTGCAGTACTATTATCTTAAGTGTATTAAAAATGAATACATTTAAATATATGCAATTAAAGTATAATTATTTATATAAAGATTTATTTTGAGAAAAATCCCACCTACAGTAAAATATTTATTTTAACTTAATATGTATTGAAAATTACTGAAAGTATTGGATACAATTAATTTTTATGCTTTTAAATGATTTTACAAGCATAATGAAAGTTAGATTTATTTAACAAATTTAAAAAGGTTATTTAAAAAAGGTTTTAATGATTTTTTTTAAAATTATATGCAATGTTTTAACATTGAATAAAATGTGGATATATTTGTTAAAAGTCAAAATAATGTTAATTATTTTAACACATGTTGCTGTGGGGTTTTAATTTCCTACCTTCATAATGTTCTATGGAAGGGTGTTGGAGTTGCAGTGGGTGGCCATGTGTGTTCCTGGATTCCAGGCCTGAACTACAGTATATTTACTACTGTTTTTGGACCATTTTGGCTGTGGTATTTTTTAAAAGTGCAATGGGATTACTCTTTTGTGGGTAGTTGACTAACCCTCTATAAACCCCTCCATAGCCATCCTTAATCCCCTCTTACCCTTCCCTAGAGCCTTCTTATTTAGTAACAAGTATTCTGCATATTCCAGGGTTACATGTGTAGAGATCTCCGCAGTTGGGATGGAGCTCTCTGCATAGAAAAGATAGGAGAGGCAGTGGTCGCAGCATATACGTTTATGAATAACATTTTGAGGTACATGAGTTGTACTACTGTAGTGCTACTAAATGTATTACAAAGTAAAATGTGTGCACCTTTAAAAGATATAATTCTTTCAACTACTGTTTAGGGAATGTTTGCACTGATCATGTGTTGATATATCAGTATATCAGATTGATCAGTGCACAAATATCCCTGGAAAGAAAAGCAACGCAAGATGGTTTGCAATAATTTAAGCCATGTAGAATATGTGTTCCAGTATCTTGTTTTTTGTTGTTTTTTGTTGTTCTGTAAATGAGGGGTGGTAAGTGGGTTATCTTGTCTAATCTTCAATTATAAATCACTCTCATACTTCTATAGGCACCAGTAAACATTTTAACATAACCAGGATGAATGTCTACATACCTTGTTTCTGGTCTCCAAAACCTCACGTGGGTCAGTGAAAAGAGGCACAAATTGATTAGGATTTTCTGTCCGAATTGCTGATCCACTGCTGGCTTTTGCCATCTCATCTGCCTTCAGCCACTGTACAAATGTAAACCACATCAGTTTACACCTCTTGATGAACAAAGTGTGCTGCTTTAATTTTAAGACAATATTACAGGAGGAACAATTATTTCTTTTGAATTTCTTTATCAGAGTATTTGAGTGTTTTACACCCAATACACAACATAATTGACTAATACACAACCAAAGAAGAAAAAGTTGGTACCCTTGTGAAAGAAATGAATAGCATGGAACTAGCTTAGAGAAGCTGTACTTTACAATATTAGGACTTAATTGGAGCAAGCAAAGGCGTTGTTAGGAATCTTAATATATAGAAGGGGCTTAGCACTGTATGAATGAATGGATTGAAAGGTAAGGTGGCTTTTTGAATTCATTCATAGGAGCTAGGTGGAAAACAAGTTTGGACAAAATTATAGATTCTGTAGCTGAAACTTAAAAGGCTTGGCGATGGCTGGATTTCTTTAACTTGGACAGTAAGACAGAGAATTTTGTTGCTGTGATTTTAAAGCAGTACATTGTACAATGGATTCCTCTGACTGCAATTATGAGAACCTCTAACACATGAGGTTTGCAGCTGACAGACATTTTCAGACTGAGTCAAAGGAACGAAGACTGGACCGGATCCTTGAGTCCAGGGCTAGCTGACTGGCCTCCTGTTCTGAGCTACCGAGACATATTAAGCTCCAGAGACTGGTCTTGCATCTGCCTAGACTCACAGGACCTGCCTTTACCCTGCTGCTGTCCCGACCCCCAAAAAGTACCCCTCGGGTCCTAGACACTTGGCTGGCATCAGAGTGTACTTCTCCTGGCTCAACTGTGAATTTCCTCAGAACTGACACAGTGCGACAGAACTCGATGCAACGTGATGCAGAACCTTGCATTGCAGCACCTCACAGCCCCTGAACAGCAGCCTCATCAGAACAGACACAACTCAAAGAAGGATCTTGCATCGCAACCCTCGCAGCTCCTCATAAGAACAAATGCAGTATGACGCAGGACCTCGCTTCGCAGCCCTCACAGCTCCTCATCGGAACTGATGCAGCACAACACAGCACTCCACATCAAGGACATATGGTGCAATTGGAGCAATGCTCAGTGAGACTAACCTGATCCCTGTATCCAACCTGCACTTCATCGCAGTTGGTTTGAACTTGCGACCTTCTCGGTCTGCAACGGCCAGATAACCCAAGTTGGAGTTTTGTGCTTTTAGGCACTATACATACCTTAAAACATTGAAATTGCATATCTCTAGTTCTACTAATTGTATTTTTGTAGATATTTTTAAATTGGTGTGGGATTTTTCTTGTGTTGTGTTTTAACCTTATTGCTGTTTGTGTGTCGTAAGTTACAGGAACAGGTTAATTTAGTGACTGTTTGGGGTTCACCCTGACAAGAATTGTGGCTGTTACTTTAAAAGGGCCTCCAGCCCCCTTAACCACCAACCCAATTTCTAAAAGAAGAGGAGAAATGAATTAAAGTAGTTGTGCTGTAACATGTTGGTCACATCGCTGGTCCTGGAATACACTGCCACACAGTGTGCTTAGATTTCATTGGGCTCATGAATGAACTTGGGAATCATTTGAAGCTTACCTTGGTTATGATTGAGGTTCATTCCAAATGCTTAATCGTGAAGTGTATGAGAGAAGTAACTACCTCAGCCACTATTCATAATCTTGAGCTAATTCTTGCTGAAGAAGGTGTCCCATCTGTACTTATAGCTGAAAAAGGAACCCAACTTGAGACTGGTAAGATGATTACATTTCTGGGGTCTTATGGTAGTAAACATAGTCGAACCTCACTTTACAACTCACAAACCAATGGCATTGGGGAGAGATACAACAGATTAGTCAAGGGTCCCATTCATATGGCATTTGCCAATTACTGTGATGTTGATAGAATAGTTGCAGATATGGTGTAGGCATACTGCACCCTGATGAATCTTGTCAACCAAAGGTCGCCATTTGAATTGATGGGTGACTGTGAAACACCTAACAATGTTGTTCAAGAATACAGGGAGTATAAGTTGCTGTGGAAAATCATGCAAAAGGTAGATTGTTTACAACGTATCAAGACCTGGGGAATTTCACTCTGCTGAATACTGCTCAGTATAATGTGTTATGTCTGCATTTCAGGCGCCAAGTGCAAACTGTGAACGAGGATTCCACCTCATGAACCATATTAACCTCTAATTTGAAACATAGACTAGAGGAAAAACACCTACATATGCTGATAAGGACACATGCCTACCAAAGTTGACCTTAATAAAGTTTATCAGCACTGGAAGAATGGCAGGGACTGCCAAGAGGAACAAACCTGTCACACATCTAGTAATGGCACTTGACTAGCTGACTAATCTGATATATCACAATTGCAGTTTAAGATATTGAAAGTAATAACACCCAAGCTTGGGGTTAACAATCACAAAAAACTTTTCCAAACTGAATTTTTAGGAATAAAAAGATTAGACACCACTCAACCGTATGGCATGAACGATAAGTTTGAATATTCCTGTTTTTTATGTATGTTTATTTCACGCACAGCAATGAAGTATTGAATGTGTTAAATGCAGCCGTCTTTGATGTTCTAGATAATTTCTATTTCTATTTCTATTTCAATTGTCTCGAATGTTATTAAATTTGTTTTTAGTCTTATTTTCAGCTTTGACAGTTTGAATTTGATTCTGTGAGCCAGGTAGTAATTCATGTCATACTCAAACTCGGCAAGTTTACTTGCTGAGTGGAGCATGATGGTATAATTTTCTGCTCATATTTGCTCATTAACCATTGTGGTAATGATGCTTTTCATGAAGCCTTCATATGAATATACTTTTATAGATGTTGCAGAGACTTTCACTTACATTGGGGCACACTCCTCACTGGTGCCCGCTAATTGTTAATCATGATGTTTCTTATTTTGAATGTAGAGGCTTTTACTCGCATGTAATTCCTTTAGTCACAAACCTATCTTTCACTGTGCATGAAAACGGGGGAGCATGTTTATGTCAAGTATAATATTCGTATGTGCTTACATCAATGCTTGTGAAGCACACGCATATAGAACACTAATAATGATATCAACTAACCATTGCACTTAATATTGATTTGCATCAATTGCTTTTGATTTGTATCATGTCACAGAGATTACTGCATGCATCCTCACCTGCTTAAATTGATGGAAATACTGCGTATTATGTATGAATACATGTTTCACTTGTAATTTCCATTTCTTAGACGTAGTTTTGTATTTCAGAAGATCACGTTTGAGGTGTTAATTCCACTTTGAGTATTTCGCTTATATGGTCACACTGGCACCATTGGCACCATTTATACAACAAAAATCAGCTTTATTGCACTTGATTTGGGCTCATCACAGGTTGAAGTGGCACCTGGCTCACTGCAATACATCTTTTGTTATTGGAATACATGTGGTTCTCATAGTGCTATACAATTACTTTGTTTTGTCGTAGTTACCCCTGATAAAGAGTTGTTTGGCCCAAAAATCACTGGGTCTTGGGACTGGGAAGTGGGCACACTACCAGTGGTAGTTCATGTATTAATGGTGTTGAAATTGGGACAGTGTCTCATCAAGACAGCATATGAAATCATAAAAAACCTATAAAATATTTGGGAATACAAATTTGAGTGCACTTACGGGACATTGTTTCACTTGACTAGTCTGAGCCACTCTTTACCACAGTCCATTTTGGCTTGAATGTGCGTATTTCACATTGCTTCTCAAAAGGGACATCATGACATCATTAGGTGGTGTATAAAAATTTAAATATGTTAAGTAATTGTACAACTTGCTGTTCGTACATAATCTTGTAGAGACTCCCAACATTTCCTCACAAAATTGAGCAGTACTACGATCAAAAATATCCAGTAAAATCTTGTGATGGTGTAAATTCAGTTTTGAGTCTTTTTCAAAACCTGAGGGGTAGGTGCCACTACAGTAAACAATTCAAGTCATTAGGGTGTTTATCAAAACTGCATACCTGTCTCAAGACCCTATTAAATGGAGCTATCTGCCACATGTCGATAGAATCTGTTTGCAACTTCCTAATTAGGAAGACTTAAACAGCGATGTACAAATGTGTCGCAGACACATTTAGCAATTCCCAATGGGTTGGAAATGGAACTACCTCATCAATAATCATGGGGTAGGTTGCAATTTGTGACCCACTGGGATTCACTAAAAACAAAAGGATGGTGGCTTGCAGGGTATAGCAGACCACCATGTCTGTGTCTGCTTTTTTGTTTTTTTAAATGCAGCCCCTTTTCCTTAAAGGAATGATGCACATAGCCGCTTTGGCTGCAGCACGCAGATATTTTACACTGCCACACAAGAGGAAGAACTTTAGAGGGAACATTGCGTGTAAATCAGACCATCCAGACAAATCCCGGCCTCTTTCCTCCTCACTTTCCTCCTCATAAAACATCATTTGACTCAATAGGCAGCATGGGATATGACCTAAACACATAATAGAAATCATGAAACATAACAGACGACCTACAGAAGAGATAAATATAACCACTACTAACTGTAATTATAAAATGTAAACCTATCTCACACACCTCCTCCTCTGTCACATTGCTTGGTACTGTACTGCAAAACAAGATAACAGCATGTCTGGTCACTCATGCATGACTACAAAAATGCCTTGCACACAGCTCTTTGGCACACCCTCACCCAATGGGATATGAAGTGCTGCTTTACACCAAAACAATGCTGGGAGCCTAGCCTGAAAATATCTTTGTTATTTAGGCCTTTTGTGCTCATGTTATGTATTGACATTCTCACATTGATTTTAATTCTCATGTATTGGCAGATAAGAGGACAAAGGTGTTCGAAGAACATGATTTGCTCAAGATCAAACAAAATTTGGTAAAGTAGGAATAGCAAGACGGCAGTGCTGTACTGTATTTTTTCAAGGTCCATAGCTTTCCCAATTAACCACATTTAGTGAATGGACTAGGAGACTGGACATCAGCTCTACCAAGTGGTAAGATCCAATGTGTACTGAATCCCAGTTCTGTTTTTATTACACACTAACTACCAGCATTTAGTTTGAGTCGAACAACTTCATATATTTGCAAAGAAGCAGGAGCAGAGGAATATGTTCAAAAAGTGACTGCTCATGAGCACACAATTTGTTCACATGAGGAGACGGGACTGTAAATCATGTTTTCGTGTTCCTCAACTCACATATTGATTACAGCACAACAATTGGGGTGGACGTAGTTCTGATAGCAGTTTTAGGGACCCTGTCAAGTTTTTCAACACTGCACGCACTACCAATGTTGCAAAGCCAGGAATAGTTATCAAGTTTCCTAGTGCAAAGGCTAAAACTGAACAACTGGACAACATATTACAGTGGCATTTAATTATATTTTTTAAATTATTTTTACTATGCCCACCTCAGTGAATGGCCTGCCATGTCAGGGTACTGCCAAGGAATTTGATAGCACTCTCTAACCTAACAGAGCCTGTTTGGAAGCGCTTCCAATTTTTCGCATAAGAAAGTCAAAGCAGAAAAAGAATTTGAGGCCTAAGCTACTATTTCATACCAAGTCAATTATGAAGTTACTGCTTTTGTACATTGACGTGCCAAAATTTGCATTGGGGGGCACAGAAAGCTTACTCCAAAGTGCGCCAGTGAGACAGCAACTAGAGTACAACATGGCACAGTAATAATACTGGATAAACGGAATGTCTCCTTGTCTTATAGAGACTAAAGATCTACTTTAAATGGGGGTAAAATAACTCATAACAAGCTTCAATGCATCCAGGGGACCGGTGTCGTCAGTGTCATCAGTGTTTGGTCTACTGTAGCTCCAAAATCTAAGCCTACACCTTGCCCCACTACCATAACCAATACCCGTTTCCCTTGACGGGCCTGAATGAAGAAATACAAATGGGAGATTTACTATATAGTAATGCAATACAGCGTAGCATTCAAAATTACTATACTGTACTCGTGGGACAGAGCAACACAGAGTCACATTTGCTAAAAATGGTCTGCTGCAGCTTTCTTCCCCTGTGCTTGCAAGCAAACAGGGTGCTGCATAGCACCACAGTGTCAATGGTGTGTGTGTGTGTAATGTCCAGCTTAAGTTTTGTACTGTAAGGTTACCCTCCCAGTACAAAACCCGATGCCTAGACAAACTATAAACCCTTCCACACATTGAACGTGTGCAGTTCATTGTGACACACATACATTATGCTAAATCTTAGGAGAAATAAAAATATTTCCCTACGTTGTGCCTGCCTCAAGGAGCCATTATTTTTTATATTGCAGTATTTTTTTTATTGAGATTGATCAATTAGTGTCAATAGTAGAAAGCCCTCCCTCTCCAATTTAGTAGATAGGGCTTCATGTCAAAACCCATTGCTGGTTGTACTGGAACAGCCGAGTAGCACCCTTTGCCCAAAGCAGCACCAAGTGCTAAAGAGGGCATTTTTTTAGTGCAAAGTGATCCATCAAGACTTTGCATCACTTTTCTGCGCTGCTATAGCTTGAATATTCAGCCGCTAAGAGTTTTATTTGTGATACCTCTCTAACCTCGAGGGTAAGCCCTCTAGTTATGTCTTAGTAGAACAAAATTTGCATCAGAATGCTTAGGGGACTCTTATAAGCCTCACATTATAAGATTTACATAGCTATTCACATACCAGTAGAAGACCCCTACCTTATTGTGCTATATCTTGAATATTCAGCCGCTAAGAGTTTTATTTGTGATTCCTCTCTAACCTCGAGGGTAAGCCCTCTAGTTATGTCTTAGTAGAACAAAATTTGCATCAGAATGCTTAAGGGAGTCTTATAAATCTCACCTTGTGAGATTTACATAGCCATTCACATACCAGTATAAGACCTATACCTTATCTCCGATCACTATTGCCTATCTTAAAATTAACAGCTGCTGTTTGTAATAGAGGGAGGTGTTTTTCCACAGCTCCAACCATCCACCTTGCACTTACCAGCATTATTGTTGATTACCATTTTCATCTTCCTGTTCCACTTCTTTCTCCTACACATGCATCCCTACCCCAACCAGCTGATGTTTCACCCCTAATCCTCCTCTGAGCCACTTGCTTTCTGTGTTGCCACTAGCTAGCTCACCCTCCACCAGTTGACTCTTTTGCATCTCTGTTACTGCATGCATCTGGTCCTGCTTCTACCATCCCTTCACCTTATATTAAAAAACTAATATTTCCAAGTTCAATATAAAAATCTATCTGAAGGCCTAGCAAGCAATAGGATTCCTCTACCCCAGCACATTTTCTAAAAGATACTGTCCTCTTTTGCCATTGGGACACTAAGGTGCAAGAGCCTTACTTTAATCAAAACCGTCCAAAGTAGAGTTAACTTTGCACTCCTAGTTCTTTTACTATATAGCAATTGTTCTAACATATGTAGCCCCTTAACATGTTTTTGTCCTGTACCATGTCATTTCTCTACAGGAGGCTGCCTACTACAAGAATCGAGAGCTTGACAATGCCGGAGATTATAGCAAATATGCTCATCTGCTTTCCTAGGACTCTTGATAGAGAAAAAGGGCACATTTCATTTAATTTCTAGAGTAGCAATGTTTCTGATGTAGTTTCATAATCTGCATCTGTGCAAATTGAAGCCTAGGGCAAAGGAGGAAAGTAAGCCATTTCCCCAATCCAAATAGTAGAGGTAGCCTGTTCAAAACATGCCTATCCAGGTACCAATCAGGATAAAAAGGCAAGCATGATAATTGGAGGACACCAAAACCATGTTTTAGAGTAGATTTGACCTCAGCATCAGACTATCAACAAAGCTGAAGTTTTAAAAAACTGATTTGAACTACTAGGAGGGAAGAACCTTTTGGGAAGGCGAAGTAAAATATAGCTATGGTGCTTATAACAAAATAGCAGATGAACACAAACGTAAAACGATTACTATGATATTGTAGATTGTAAATGTAACTTTAACTGTGGAAGAATCTAGTTGGTTTAGAATGTTCCAACCAGGAGCTTATCTCCTTTCTATATTAATATTTGTATATTGATATTTATAGATTTGTCTGAGAGCCCTGCTTTAGACAAAAATATTGTTCGGAAAGATTAGAAGTAGATTCACCATGCCAAGCACCTTTTTGCCATTTTCCTTTTCTTTTCCAAACATTATTTTATTTTATTCCCTAACAGGCAAGTAAGAGGACATGACCCTTGTGATGAAAATACATTATATCTGAATATTTCTAGATTTTAATTTCAGAGGAGAAAGTCATTTGAAAAGGCTAGGCTAGTGCACGATTTACACCTATAGACAAATGTATGTGATCAATTAAAATATATGGTATGTGGACCACAAGAGGGTGGAGACACTGCCTCTGCCCACCACATTTTAATCTGCACTAGTTAAATGTATCCAAGGGCAAAATCAGTAACCTTGTACTGTTAGAAACTTGGAGGATCCCCCTAAACCTCATAAGGGAGGGGAGTTACAAGTATCCTGGGCCTGGAGTCCCAATGACCTATAGCAGAGTTTCCAATGCGCCAAACTTTAAACGGCCCCCTTATTGTAAAAACAATCTAATATGTTTTTGGAGAATGGGAATTAAAATAGCTTGGACTACTAATTAGGAAATAGCAGCTGTATCTTAAATAAACAGATTGAGAGCCCTTTGTCTGGTTAAAGTGTGTTATCGATGCACCGAAAAATGTTTGAGCAATGTAATTTTTCAGTTGGAGGTGTTTGGATGAATACAAGCAGGTTCGTAGCCACACTCCTGTAGTGTCAGGCCCCAAATAACTTTCTCTAAAATGCGGATAGTACCCAGGACAATATGTTTCTACAACACAAATGGATGGTATGAGGAGTGTGTATAGAGGTTGCGTATACAGACATATTGTTTTTAATTCTGTTCATTATAATTGTAAATAATTTATTTACAGGGTTTCTCATGTATTTCCCTTTTACATTCCTTTTTTTGTTCCTTAAAAAAATATACAAGAAACTGATTTCAGTTTCCCACACATTGCATTTTTGGGCTACTTGAGTTTGGTGAGAGACTGATCACTGTACAAGCTGAAAGAAGGAAGTGCTTGAGATGATTTATCCTCTACCTATGTGCACTGATGATACCATGGCTAAGTCAGCAACCTCTGAGAGCCTTGCTTCCTTGCAACCATCACTAACCACTTGCACCCATCAACCACAAAAGGCCCAGTAGGTAAGAGCCAATGCTCTGACTTGAGCAGTAATAACACCTGTGCACACCTATTCCAGAGGGCCTCATTTCTAAACTGCAGCCAAAAAGGAGAAGTCAAATTCAGACCAAGACTCTGTGACCAATTTCCAGTTTCCTGACCATCACGCCAGGCAAAAGCACTTCAATATAAGTTGAACAAGTATTTCAAATGTCAGAGGACATTTTTGACCTTTAAGTATCATAGGGGTTAACTGTATTCAAAAAGAGGTCAATGGCAGCATGTGAAATGCAAGGGTGTGTGGAGAGATGGGGAATTCTACTATGCAGTCTATATCACTATATCACGGGACAAATTAAGAAATACATGAATTGACTTGGGATTTCTGCTAGATATTCTCTTCAGAACCCCAGGTAATTCAATTAAATAACTGCATTGTGAAAAGACCCAAGCTGGCTGCAGTAGCTAGTGTCAGTTTTGGTTGCGTTATATTTTGCCTCTCCCACTCATCTGTGGGCTGCTTGGCTTGTGTACATTATGCAGTGAGGTCTGTGCTGTAGTCATTTTGAATTATTGTAAACAGGGCCAAATGGCAATTCAGATGATCTACAATAATTTTTATTACTGAGCCCCCAGAGCTCCAATAATTGGAATAAAAGTACCAATGGTGAGATAATGATATCAGGATATTATCTTTTTCTCTATTTAAGAAACAAGCATGGTGCAAGTGTTTGGAAATAGTTGGATTTTATTTATTTATTTATTTATTTCCAAGGTTTTATATAGCGCTACTGGACCCGGGCGTATCAGAGCGCTTTACAAGATAGGTAAACAATTTCAATAAAGTAAAACAATGTGCATTAAAACAGGAGTTACATAAAATAGGGTAATAGAATGTGCTGGGTGTTTAGGGGCGATGGAGATCAATAGGAGGAGGTGGTGTCGAAGTTCAGAGAGAGAAGGGAGTGAAGAAAAGGGGAGAGGCGGAATGAGAGGCAGGGAAGGGGTTGAGGAGGAGGCGAGAATCAGGGAGCAAGGAGTGTAGAGAGTCAGACATCAGTGAGGTTAGGTTCCCCAATATTTGTTGTGAAGGAGTATTTTCAGTCTTTTTTTGAAGAGAGGGTAGGAGGGGTTGCATCGAATATCTTTGGGGAGAGAGTTCCAGATCATGGAGGCGTTCCCAGAAAAAGCACGAGAATGTTTTTTTGTGCTTCAGTCTGGGAGGGATTAGGACAAGGGAGTTGGTGCTCCTCAGGGACCTGGAGCATCCAGCTTTTTGCAGTTTCACAGCCAGGTAGGAGGCTGTGCTTAGGTGAAGAGCTTTGTGTGTGATACATGCAATCTTGTCGGTGGATCTACCTTCTATTGGGAGCCAATTGAGGTTTTTTAGGACCGTAGAGATGTGGTTGAATTTTTTACAATCGGAGATAAGTCTGGCGGCAAGGTTGAGGACAGATGTGAGCGGTGCTAGGTGGGCTTTAGGGGTGCCAGTGAGTGTGGCGTTACCATAGTCAGTACGGAAAAGGACAAGCGATAGGACAACGGTTTTAAAGTCGTCTGCTGGTATGAAAGGTTTGAGTTTTTTGAGGTGGTGGAGGGTGAAGAGGGCACCCTTGGCGGCATTTTTGATGTGTGGGATGAGATTCATGTTATGGTCAATGCTGATGCCTAGGGATTTGACAGTACTAGGCACCATCTGTACCGTCAAAGAACTGTTTTATGAAATGAGTCAGAAAAAGGCATTTCCATTTCATGTAGTATACTTAAAAAGCATACACAGCAAACTTTTCCATAGTAGTTAAAAGGAAGGTATTTCTGCTGCATCTTTAAGAAAACCTGTGTGCGTAGAGATCTTTATTTTGTGGAAAAAAAAGCTGTAAAACCAACAACATGACAACAAAGTAAAGCAAGTGAACATGGAAGGGTGATTAGGAAATAGTGCTGTGCTTTGTAACACACTCAGACAACCAAATAGCTAGCTCATCCTAAACCAAACAGCGATAAATTAAAATGAGCATTTAGAATGTTGTTCAGTCATCATCCTCATTATCAAGATACTTTATTGGCTCTACTGAGCCATAAAAGTCACAGCAAAAAAACTGATACAGTATAATACCCCATAAAATATGATAAAGATTTGTTAAAATTACTAAAAACAAGTATTAAGAACTTCAGTTTGATGAGGAAAGCATACAATAATTAGAGTATACCTTTACAGCACTTAAGATGTAATTTAAAACGGCATAAATAACAACTTAATTTCCCAAACAGTGCAAATAAGTAAAGGCTGCTACATGAGATCAGGTTTCTAGAGCTCGTAATATTGGACGAAAGAACTGCCTTCTTTGGCCCACATGCATCATTGTTACATTTTGCACTTCCTAATTTGCGAAAAATAAGGAATCGCAAATTAAGAAGTGCAAAATGCTATGCATCATTATTTTCGGTATTCATTTGTGATTCGGTAAAAATCGCAATTTTTACCGAATCCCAAATGAATAACGAATTCTTAAGTTAATTTTCGCAATTCCCATTGATTCCTATGGGCCCAAAAGGCCCATAGGAGTGAATGGGAAGGCATCAGCAAATTGCGAGTGGCACTTTGAAAATTTCATGGGTGCAGGGGGGAGTCCAAAGGACCCCCCCATGCACCCCTGAAATGTATTTTTCGCATCATGTTTCACACACACATGTCCTAAGGACATGTGTGTGTGAAACATGAATGTTGAAAAAAAAACATTTTCAACATTTTAAACACTTTTTCCAAATTTACCGAGTGGTTCAACCACTCGGTAAATTTGGCACCCTAATTGCGAATTTGCACTTCTAAAAGTAATGATGCATTGCTTTTAAGAAATCGCACATCTGCGACTTCTTAAAAGCACCCGCAATTTTAGAACTCGCAAAAATGTTACGAATTCTAAAATTGCTTCATGCATCCCAAAAAGCACTTTTGCATTCGCAAACGGCCGATTTTAAGGAATCGCACCGTTTGCGACTACAAAAATGCTTGATGCATGTGGGCCATAGTACTTTGTTCTGCAGGGGCTTCGCATTGGCAGCGGGGGAGAGACGAAACCACATGCCTTTTACTGGGAAGGCTAGCAAGAAGTGTATGGTAAGGATAGGAAACCTTGTCAGGAGAAACCTCTGTCTCTCATTTACAATTACCTGTAGGAAAAGTGCCGGGCTTACAGACAAAACCCTACAAGTATTTTCTATCCTGACACGCAGCTCTTGTTTCAGACCATGACCTTTTTGCATTTTGATTTAAAAGGTGCTTTAATTTGGCTTAGGGGGATGGTCGAAAAGCTGTCAAGATTAGAATAAGATGGTGGGGCACCAAGCCTTTCACAACTTGTTTTGATGTATTTAAGGGATGTCTAGACAGTTGTCCAGATTCAAACAATGCAATAAGATTGTTCTACATAACTGAGCTTCTGGGTTTTCCCAAATTCTGTGCCATAATAAAAGGAGTTGTAGCTTAACATGATCTTCTATATAGTCAAGCCCAACCTCTTCTTGGTAGAAGGTCATCAAGGTGGAATGTGGGACCCCCAGGAGCCTTCTTATATACGTAGTCTCTGCAATTTCTAGCGATTTACAGTTTATGTAACCCATATGCCCGCACAAATGTGGAGATGACACTCATTTACTTTTGAAAATACAAAGCATTTCTCTAGTTGGCTTATGCTGCAGTCTTTTGGAAAATCTAAAAACTACATCAATTGCTCTCTAGAAATGCATGGCTCTTACATTCAGGAGAATTTGCAGCTATTATCTACATCGATCGAAATTCCCAGATATGTAAAATGCGAAGTTTTCATAATTTCGTCACCACTAAGTAAGACATTTTTGGTCTTAGCTAGTTTGGGACCACATTTCGATACAAAAGAGTTAGTACAATTTGTCTTTAGTCACAAGCTACTCATAAAACTGTTGAAAGCATTAAGTAAAATCTCGAGACCATTTGCAGTTTGAGCAATAAGAACAGCATTGTCTGCGTAAAGCAGCGCAGGAATTTCTCTCGAGATAACCTTTGGGATGTCTTTCCCCGCCGTTGTCAGGTGTTCTACCAAAGAATTAATAAAAAATTTAAAAGAGAAAAGGTGCCCGGACGCAGCCTTGTTTTGACACAAGTGATTGATGGAAAATCATCAGAAAGATCCCTGATCCTATTATATTGGATTCTGACTGTGATGTGTGCTCAAAGCCTACTGAGCAGGGAAATATTAGCACTGTCAGTGCCTAACTAGAACAATACGGGCCATAGCTTTGGGCGGTTCACAGTGTCAAAGGTGCATGTTAGGTTCATGAAGGCTATATGGGCACAGTCTTTGTTTGCCTTAGTATATTTTTTAACAATTAGGGTGAGATTTAAAGCCTGGGCAAAAACCATACTGTAAGTCTGAGAGCCCCTGTGACTCACTAGCCCAGCTTTCTAATTTGATCAATAGTACCCTTCCTAGGATCTTAAATGTACTATCTAGGAGGGATACTTGACAATAGCAGTGATGCTGGATCCTGTCTCCTTTTTTTAAAATAGGGAAAATGATAGCCCTCTGCCAAGTCCTGACCAAAGGGCCTACAATTGCACTTTTTATAACACTTGTTATTAAGGGTCCCCAAATTTGTGGGAAACATTTAAAAAGGTCCAAGGGAATTCTGTCAAGACTCAGGGCTTTCCCAGAAGGGCGACTCTCAATGTCTAGGGTAACGTCAGACACTTTTATAGAGCTGCTTAATTCCACGTCAAGAGTTGGATAACAATTGACTATTGTATTAACGCCTGCATTAAGAGTCAGCTCTTTTGGGCTGAATACTTTAGAAAAATTAGACACCCAATCAATACTTGGAACAACACGTTCAACTTTCAGAAGAGCCTTGCCCAAAGGGTTCAAATCAGTAATGTAAACATTTTAAAAAACACACTGAAGGATTACTTGATGCCACATCATGAAAACCTAATAGAAACACAAATGGCACAATGTTATCATCCAGGAAATGCCCTGGCCTTTCTGGAAAGCCCATCCAAGTACTGGCAAACCATGAAAAGTGTGTGAAAGCTAATGGAAAACGGAGTCTGACCCAAAGGCCAATCTCTGTGTAATTTCAATTGTCCTTTTTTTTTAATGAATAAATGACCGGCTATTTTTCAAAGCTAAAACAAAAGGTCTGTTGGCAGGTCTAAAAATATATATATTTTTTTTTATTCAAATCATTTTTATTGAGGGAAAAAGAGAAACAAAGAAAGTACAATACAATAAAGCTTCCAATACATAGATTAGATCAGATGCGATGCTCGACAACAATACACAAACCTAAGAGAAAATCAAAATATGCTTGTCTGGCAATGTCTGTAAACAGGATTACATAGGGATAATGACAATGGCGAAATAAAGGAATGGAAACAGAAGAAGTACAGTCACATGACAATCCAAGCCATCAATAATTAGGGCAGGCACAGGACTCCGCATTTCGGAGGTATATAGCACAAACTATTACATCACGGGGGATCAAAATGGAAGGAGGACTCATCAAGTGATTTCCAGAGTCTCTTATTGGAAGGTCGCCAGGTAGCAGATTGTAGCACAGGATTATCTGCTCCTCTCAAAAAGGAGAGCCAATCCTGCTAGATCTTAAAGCTAACTTCTGATGTATTTTTCCATTTGCACAAAATCACCTTACACGCCAGGGTTTACATTAAGTCCAAGAGCTGGCGATCCTGTGTGTTAGGTAATTGTGGGTCGAGTGCTCCCAATAAAACATATACAAATTTCCTCACCGGATTCAGATTGAAAACATGTTGAATGCAATCGAAAATCTTACCCCAGTAGGTCTGCAGAGAGGGGCAGTAAAAGAGCATATGGGCGAGATCACCTTACCCTGACTGACAATTCCAGCATGTGGGGGTATCTCTCAAGTGGCACTTAAAAAGTCTATTGGGAGTCCAGAACGTTCTGTTCAGTAGCATATATTTTGTCTGGGACATGATTGGCGACACCTTATTGGTTAAGGTGGTTCTATGGATCATATCCCAGTCAAACCCTATCCCAGTGGAATTGGGTTCAGTTTCCCATTTTAATTCAACCTGTCTGTGGGATTTCTTGGGTAGAGGAAGAAGTAACTTATATACTCTGGAGACAAAGTGGCCAGCGGATATGAAACGTGGTAAGTGGGACATGAGCCACGGTGTGTGAGGGACAAGGCCCCGGGTTGATATGATGGTTTTCAATTTCAAGAATTCATAGACGTCCATGCGTGTTAGGTCGTATGTTGCCTGTAAATTCAAAAAAGGAAGGGGCTGCCTCCCTTCATAAAGGTCAGTCACCATGTTAATGCCTTTCTTAGACCAGGATTCCCAATAGAGGGTTTTGCCATCAAATTTAAAATAGGGGTTCCTCCATAGGGCCACAAACGTGGAGTTTTTAATTGTTAAGTTAGTTTTGTGGGTCTGATCCAGTCTTAACAGGGCCCTCCTGGTGTTCAACATAATATATTTAGAGTGGGCAAGTGAGATAGATCCATGGTAAGCAGAGTCGGGAGAGGTGCATGAGCTATGATAGATTTCTCAATATCTAACCACATTGGCGCATAAGATGGGGAGTCTACCAGCCATTGTGCTCCCTGTTTGCAGAGGAAAGCTGTCTGATAAATCATGAACGAGGGAAGACCCAGGCCGCCGTATTCTTTCGCTAGTTGCAGCTTTTTCAGTGATACCCTGGCTTTCTTGCCCTGCCACAGGAATCCGCCAAACAGCTTATCTACCTTATTAATGAATTCATCAGTAAATGTCATAGGGAGCATGCTGGCCAAATAATGCACCAACGGGGTGCACATCATTCTAAGGGTCTCCGCTCTGCCCCACCAAGAGAGGAATTTGGGTGACCATCCGTCTAGTAGGGCGGAGATCTTTTTTAGGGTTAGTTCCTCATTGATTTTTAGAGTGGAGATTAAATCTTTGTCAAAGTCGATGCCTAGATATTTAAAACATTTTGGCTGCCAGGTTAGACCCGAGTCTCCAAGGATATCTTTATTGCCTATAGTATTAAGGAGTTTGACTTCCGTTTTGTCCTTATTCAGTTTGTACCCTGAAACCCGGGAAAACTCATCAATAGTTGTCATCAGGGCGGGTATGGCCTCACCTGCTCTCTCTGACATAATTAGTACATCATCCGCATATGCGGTGCGTTTTACATTACAACCCTGAAATGGAATACCAGCAATCGCGTCATTATGTCTTATGTGGTAAAGAAATGGCTCGATCGCCAGCAGAAACAGAGAAGGCGACAGGGGGCACCCCCGTCTTGTACCCTGCTGCAACCGCAGAGGGGAGGAAAAAGAGCCACCTGCTCGAACTTTACCCGTGGGACAAAAATAGAGGGACATTACTAGTTTTGTGAATGTCACCCCCAAGTTGAACTTATGTAAGACCGCTTCCAGGAACGAACAATCAACTTTGTCGAAGGCCTTTTCGGCGTCTAAAGTTATTGCCGCAGTGGGTGTGTCTAGGAGTTTAGCTTTTTACAGAACGTGTGCTAGTACCCTAGTATTGTCACTGGAGAGTCTGTTTTTCAGAAACCCTGATTGAGAAGGGTGGATCAATTGCGGGAGAACTCGTTGGAGGCGAGCAGAGAGGATCATGGCTAAAAGTTTACAATCAATATTAATGAGGGAGATGGGCCTATAGTTCTTTGAGAGAGAAGGCTCTTTAACATCCTTTGGGAGTACTGCTATTATAGCTTCAGACAGGGTACCTTTGACTTCACCAGTATCATTTATTTCCTGAAAGAGGTGTAGAAGAGGTTCTACCAACAGGGAGGGAAAGGTTTTATATTATCGTGCTGTGAACCCATCGGGGCCGGGGGCCTTTCCACATTTCAGAGATTTAATTTCTTGCTCTATTTCAGTGGTCGTGATTGGTGAGTTAAGCCGTAGTTGCTCATCAGAGGAAAGCTTGGGGAGGTCACATTCGTTTAAATAGTTCTGAATCCTATTTTCTTCTACGGAAACGTTTTTGGCGTATAAAGTTTCATAGAATTCTTTAAATACCTCCACTATCTTGTCTGGCTCCGAGTGGGCGACCCCTGATGCATCCTTGACGGTATTAATTGTGGTTTTTTTAACTTTAAATTTCAAGTATGCGGCTAAGCTCTTAGCCGCCTTATTCGAGTCACAGAGTTTAAACCTCCGTCTCCTATCTAACCATACCCCAGCCCTTTCGCTCACTATTTTATTATATTCATATTTCTTGGTAGCCAATGTATTCAGTGTCGTGTCACCCCTGGTCATCTGGTGCTTATTTTCTAGGGCCAATATTTCGCGCTCTAATGTTTCCAATTTCATATTATGGTCTTTATTCATTGCTGATCTGATTTTAATGCACACCCCCCTAACAGTGCTTTTCAGGGCCTCCCAACGGATGAGATCGGTGGTATCTCCCCTCTTATTAAGGTCCAAATATGAGTTAATAGCAGACTGGATAGTAATCCGGTGTTGCTCTTTGTCTAATATTTCATCGTGCAAACGCCACGACGTTTGTCGGGATGAGGTCCTCACGTTGGAAATGGATAGGGAAATGCAGGAATGATCGGATATTACTCTTGGTTCTATCGATGTTTCTTCTATCCTAGGGACCCCATTCTGTGTTATAAGAATATAGTCTATACGCGAATAGGAGTCGTGTGGGGCGGAATAGAATGTATAATCCCTGGCTGTGGGATTCTGTAGTCTCCACGTATCAACAAAGTGGAAGCACTTGCATAGGTTAATAAAAGCTTTGCGTGATTTATTCGGCCTGAAGGGACACCGCAAGTCTCTATCTAGGGTAGGGTCCATGGGAAAATTGAAGTCCCCAGCTAATAGATGTACGGCCGAGTCTGGTATGGTCTCAATTTGTTTAGCCAGGTCCTCCCAAAATTTTAAGTCATTAGTGTTAGGGCCATAAATATTTGTGATATAGAATTCCGTGTTGTCTCTGCTAAGTCTAGCTGTGACCCACCTCCCTTTATCATCTGCAGTGGACAGGAGGAGTCCAACCTTTGACTTTTTCGCCAGTAGTACCAAAACTCCATTCTTCTTTCCCACTGCTTCGGAACCCACAACCTCAGTGTAATATTTATTCCTTAACGTGTAAAATTGTTTAACATCAATTTTAGTCTCCTGCAACAGGACAATATCCCCTCGCTGTCTACGCAGATAGTCTAGTACCTTTTGCCACTTGATGGGCTGGTTCAAACCTTTTACATTCAGGGACAATATCTTCAATTTGTCTATAGCGGCCACACCAAGCGGTGTATGAACTGTAGAGTGAACCATATGGAGACGTTACGATCAACACCCAAACCACATGATCCCTAGTTGAGCCTATAATCTGCGAGTCACTCCCTGTAAGGACAGTGATGTACCTGAAAGTCTTACCAAATACTGTGGCCGACCAACCCAGATGGTAAGTAATTGCATAAGCCTGTGAATATGTCATGCAATTGCCAGACAAGATCAGGGCAAAAATTACGAAAAGGGAAAGAAAAATACTACACATACCCCCCCACCCCGCCCTCCCCAAAAGTAAACAATAAGCATGGTGACTTAAGAGAAATTGCAGCATTTTCCTCCCGTGGTTACACAACTACATAGAAACATTGGAACTGTTTCATCAAACAAATAGACTGTTGCTAATTTTAACAAAAGATCAGAATCCCAGGCACATGGAAGTTGAGGACAAGGCCCCATCATGTAACAAATATGAAACCAACTTTATGCCTCTGGTATATTTAGTGAACAAACACATATTCTATTCCACACTCCACACTCAGAGATCAGTGTAGCTGTAGATCAAGAAAAGTTCAGGCATCGAGTAAGACTACCTGTTATACACAACCATTCCGTATAAAGATAGCATTTCAAGTATAAATTGTATTACAACTTCAGAGTCTACTGCTCCGTTCCACCATCTCCATTTATACAAGCAGTTATCAAGAGCAACTGTATATAGCACATTGCACAGTGGTAGGGCAGGTCTGCAAGTCTGCAAGTGCATTGAAACCGTCATGACACATGACGAAATAGTCAACAACATGGAAAGTGCATGGTGGTCAATACACTGTGTTGAGTGGCAAGAAGAAGGCTCCATGGACCCGTCAATTGTTCGAACAAGTACCAATAGCACCAATATGCCATGCAAATATCAATATTACTGCAAATGCCACGGCCGTGGAGAGTCCCACCAGTGACCACAACATAACCAAACATCAGAAGAAATGATTTTACCCAGACAATTTTATAATCAAAGGATACTCATTTGTAGCCGGAAGCTGAGGCTGCCATGTCTCCTGAGTTGTTAGTGTCCATATCTTGGTCTGCAGGGCCATCTAGCATTCGTTTGAGTTTCATAGGGTCTGAAAAGATATGTGGGGATCTTTGTATGATCACTCTGTATTTCGCTGGTCCTATGAAACCATACTGATATCCCATTGATTTGAGCTGCGGACCGAGCGCTAGAAATGCCTTGCTCACATTCACTGTTTCCTTGCTGTAGTCCTGCGAAATATATACTTTGGCATTTTTCCATAAGATGTGGTTGTTTTTTCGGACAAAGGTAAGGATCTGTTCCACATGCTGGTAACGAAGTGGCTTGCAAACAATGGGTCTAGGACCTTTTTGTGTTTTGGAAATCCTGCCTGGGACTCTATGCGCCCTGTCGAATTCCAGTGGCTGGTGGAAGGTCATGTTGGTGGCTTGCGTGAACCATGATTCCAGGAATGGTACACATGAACCCTGTGAATCCTCGGACCCCTCCGGAATGCCAAAAATGCGGAGGTTCCCCCTCCGATTTCTGTCCTCCAACTCGGCTAACTTTCTTGTTGTTTGGTCCGTGCTATGGACAGGCGCTTAAGAGCTCCGCATGTTTTGATTTCTATATCCTCCAACCGGCTAATCCTTGTTTCTGACTCTGTAAGCCTTGCATTAGTGTCTCGTATATCCTGTCGTATCGCTGTTACCTCTTCCTTAGTTGATTTGGCCAAGTCTCTCACTTCGTCTAGTCTGCTTAGGATCATTTCTATTGCTTCATTAGTGTCCTTCTTGCCTTTAACGGGTGAGCTTGGATTTGAGTGGTCAGATTTGACCCTTTTTAGGGTTTTTTGTTCCTTGGTCTCCATAGTTCCGTTTCTGGGTAGTAGCCGTCGGAGCGTGTGACTAATAGTGACTCAACAGCTGTAGGCTTGCAGGACAGTAGGTATTGACTTCTGAATTACTCCTCGCTGGCGTAGTAGATGGCCCCCTGAGACCCATACCCAATGATGGACATACGAGGAGTGGCTGAGTCGGGCGACACGTGGCCAGTGTCCCCGGAGTACATTTGCGTGGGACAACGTAGCTTGTAAAAGTCTCCTCTTTACAGCGTCTGCGTGTATAATAGCGTAGATAGCATGCGGAACCTTTATCAGGGGTGGTCGTCTGTGGTTGCTCTTAATCTGGCCGGACTAGTGTTCATGTGCACATCACGGAACTGACGAGATCATAACGCCATACATTCGCTCCCCTGTGCATGAGTGACTTGAATGGACCAGACTGGACTGGTACCTTCCACCTTACAGATTCTGAGCGTGCAACCATGCGATTCGCCCGTTCTTCTGGTCATGAGAAAACGTGTCCGCCATTTTACATGAGATCCCTTCCAGATATGGCAGATTAGCATTAATGGCGGTGCGTAATGTATGCAGGTTTATTCAGAAACACACCCTTGCTGATCTCAGAGAGCAGGACATATGTTTATAGTGACTTTAGTTGTGAGGCATTTGGGCGGTGGATCATGGGAGCGCGAGCAAGCAGATCGCCTCTACATCACAACAGGAGCCTCTGAACCCACGCTACATTCATTAGTAAATACAGTCTCAGTGCCTAGTATATCTATGTCTTAGCAGACCCTCTTTGTGAGTGTCCGGAGCAAAGCAGGTGTAGCGCGATTACAAGCGCCCGATCATTTCTCCGACCTCAATTCACAGACTGAAAAAGCTCTCGCCCGCCATCTTGGAAATGTTCCGAATGTGTGTCAGGTCGGTCTTGCGGTGTTTTAATGGTGGCCGAGACAGCAGAAGGGGGTACTCACACGTGGGCCATGGAAGCTCAGACGTTCGGCACAGCCTCCAACAATGATCATCAGATTCCGTGCATAGTAGCTCGGACGGTCTCCATCCGATGTCGGTCACGGCCGCCGTGAGCTCGCGCACCCGCCGGTGTTCGGCGCGGGAGCGCTCAGTGTCTTCGCCGTATTTGATGCACCTCGGTCCCCTCTGCGCACGAAAGTCAGCTCATCTTGTGCCTCACGATTCCCGATCCACGAATTTATAAGTGGGTCCGCTTTTGGATCAGTGAACAAGGTTCTAAACACTTAATAGTGACCTCGTTACGGGAGGAGGAAAGCCCTAAGCCGCCATTTCTCTTGGCGTCCAAACCACGCCCCTAAAAATAATTATTTTCAGTTTGTAATGTATGTGAGAGATACATAATTTAATGTGTGACCATCTAGATGTCAAATAGCACCTGATGCACTACAATTCAAGCACTCCATAGGAGATGGTGTTATACACCAAACAGACAATATCATGAGGTATCGTAAGGCACATTCCAACCAATACCATGAAGTAGCATGAGGAACATACCACAATGTGTATATTTCATAAAATTGGAAGCAACAGGTCTTGCAGAGAGTTGCACTGTCAAGCCAAATCTAATAACTAGGTTTAAAGGACGTATGCTGTCAAATGATTTACAAATAACAATGTTCTCCCTCTGCATTTTAACTATTAACGGAACTGAGCTTTGTGGTCCTACTAATCTACGGCTTCAGAAAATCAAGGGCACATACCAGAAATTATGACTGTTGACAAGGATACCTAATCCGTTTTTATCAATAACAGTCTTTAATGTTAAAAAGTGTAAAATTCAAGGCTGAAATTAATCCATTAGGTATGCAATGTTTGACAAGCACAGTAATCATGTAAAGCGGTATTTAGAACGGATAGAAACAGAAAATTCACCAGGAATTTCCCATCTGCAGTTTAAGCTGAACTATTGCCCCATGTGATGTATCTCCTGCTCAGCCATTGTCTCCCACAAAGCCTGCTGTGATGCCATAAGGCAAGGCTGTAAAGCACCCAGAAGATCCACAGTAACTGGTCTGAAACTATTCATAGTGGCTTTAACACTATGAAAGACCAATATCTATAACTCAGCATGTTTCAGAGATTGCTATGGAGGCATTTCCAAGACCCAGATTTGGGGCAACATTTATCAAACATTCATGCAGCACATCGTAACAATCCACATTGCTGCACTGCGTGAAACAGCAGGAATGCACCATATTTAACATTATAAAGCACACTCCTGTCCTTTTCTTGTGCTGGCGAACAAGTTACTGCCTTGCGCCAATGCAGGCACCCTTGCACCATGGTGCAAGGTTGCGAGAACTACAGACAGGATTCTTTTTGTGCAGGAAAGTGCACCTTCCTGCACAACAACAACCCTCAGAAGCATTTTCCTCTTTCTATGTGTGCTAGTGAATGTAGCACACGCGGAAAAAGTAAAAAATGAGGATAAATAAAGATATTTCTCCTTGTTACATCTCACCTGGGGAGGTGTAGTTTTTTGAAGCACTCCCATGTCTACTAGTAACAGTAAATCTGGGAATGCGCCTAAATCCATGGGTGGATGCATGGGAACACCCACGCTTCACCCATGGAATGCCTCTCTGGGGTAGAGTAACGCAAGACAGCGATTTGCACTGCTTTGCATTACTCTAGATTCATCAATTTTACTTAGCAGCTGCATCACCCTTGCGCTCCATTGCATGGTGCAAGGATAAATCTGCCCCTTGGTGTCGGAACTTTGGCCAATATTGACAGATAATGTTTAATTTTTTCATGCCATGTTTCTCCACCAACCTGGACCATCCCATGGCAGATAGAGCCACTTTGGTGCATTTTCAATAGCTGCTTTTGATGAGGCTGTAATTTTGTCAAATCGGGGGACAGAAAGTTTACTGACTCAACCTCAAAATCAGACTAATACTCTTCTAAGTCATTTGGGGAATGAGCCGTTAATATAATTCTTACCGTTGTTTTCGTCCTTGGACTGCCTACATTTCGTGTTTGTTCCTCAGCACAACTAACACGCAAGTACGTATTTGGCGTATTTAGCCATCTTGTTTTTTCCTTCTGCTGTTTCTGCGTATGTTGGCGAAGAGAGGAGAAAGGCAATATTTCATCATCAAAAATGAAAGCAGTGACAGTTGCTGGTATTTCAACCTCACTTTTATGTCTGCTCTTCTCCTGAACAAATGGATGGCGGTATGCATAACCAGTTCTGTACCCCTGGGAAGACAAAATTATTGATTGTTTAGTTAATCTTAGTGTTCATATCCTAAGTATATAATATGTAAATACTAGTTTTGGATTCAATCTGCAATTATATCAGAGCACATAGGTATTTTACATACTGTACTTCATCTAATAAAGACCAAGGAAAATGATACTTACCCTGTAAGCATTTGTTTGGTGAATGACAAACATATCGGAAAACATTTTGTGTTTCATGAATATTGTGTCAAAAATATTGTGGAACAGAGAATCTAAGTAATACAATATTGTTTTAAGAATACTGTTTGTTAGACCTGTCAGCCTTGAGGGTGGTCTTCCCCCAAACGTTTTGCCTAGTCACCTCCAATTGTTTTGCAAACCTTTGCTTTTGTTGCCCTTAGGATTCTGTGCACTTTACAATTGCTACCCAGTACTAAAGTGCTTGTGCTCACTACCCTAAACATGGTTTGATTGGCTTACAACTGATTGCCATATTTAATTTACACACAGGTCCCTTGTAAAGGGGTTTACAATATACCAAGATCCTGTAAATTAAATGCTATCAGTGGGCCAGTAGCACTTATTGTGCTGCCCACTTAAGTAGCACATTGAAGCCTGAATGCAGTGTTAAACTCCCATGTACACTTAGCATTAAAACCCCCTTACCAACTGAGGAGGGCTAACATTAAAGTCATCCCATGGGTCATCCCTGCCACTGCACCAGTGGGTTGATCATATGGATCCTCTTCCCCACATTTCCTACATCTGGAAAAGAATAGACTGCTTGTGCTAGATGTCAGGTTATTGGTAATGTGAGACTGGCCTTGGTAGGGAGAGGGTGGTGGTTTGTGTTACTGTGATGCTGGTGATATTAGAGAAGGTGGTGTTTGCTTAGGTGTGGGAGGTGATGATGGACGGCTTGATGTATGGTCCCTGCACAATGACGGTCCCGACAACCAGAGCACTGGGTGTCAAGGTCTCATGGTCATGTTCCTCCTTGAAAGTCAGCTGATTTTTATCAATGGGAGGCATTTTAGAAACTGTCCTTGGATGGAGAGGTTTTGCTGATGTTCTGACTGGTTTTAGATTCCTGTTGTCCAGTTCATCTGCAATTCTCTCAAAGATGAGGCCTTGGAGGTTGGTGCTGAGAGGGGTTTCAGATTCAACTTCAGGTCTGACCTTGGATGCACAGATTTCAGCTCCGGACGCGAAGGTTCATTGCCTTTCTGCATAAAGGGCATCAAGGCGGGGCATATAGCTAAACACCACAGTGAATGGTGGCTTGGCTCCAAAGCTTTGTTTTGGCAGGAGCTTGATGGCAGCAATGGACGGGAGGCTTTTTTTCTTGGCTGGGTCTGGCCTCGATGCCTGATTCCCTTTGAAGCAGTGCTCTGTCTTAGTGTAAGTTTGTTTTAAGGGTTGGCCTGAACCCCATGGTTGGGGGTAGTACTCGTGGACCTTGGAGCTTTATTTGTGTGTGGTCCTTCTGGTGTTGACTCTGAAAGGTGCATGCTTCCTCCGAGTCACTCAAAAATACCATTACAGGACTGGTCATGTGTTTGGCCAGAGGAAATGGCCAACCCACTTCCTCTTCCTTGAGGTTTTGGGGGTCCTGTTCCGTGAAGATGTCTTGAGTGTCCTTTAATGACGCAGACTTCATCGTTAGGTGCCAAGCACCTCTCCCTTGCACGAGAGACAGGCCTTGTGATGGTTATCCCAGGCGTACTTAGCATTACAATGTGGGCAGAGTAGGAATGGAGTATGCTCGGTTTGGTGAGATTCTTTGAGGCCAAGCCAAGGATAATCGAAAGATGTAGGACCTGGTGCCATGTAACAGATCGTCTCTGATCGAAGTTTTGGAAACTTGATTGTTGTCTTTTGCCAGAAACGACAAACGGAATAAAGGGCGAAATCGCTGTGAGCAAACGCATCGGTATTGGAGCCATAGCTAACCAGCCCTAAACCCAATGGCAGAAAAAACTATTTAAAGGTGGAGTCAGTGCCCATGTGCATTGCGGACTAAGGGTCACACAGTATCCCCTGAATTGTAGCTTCTGTATATATATATATTCCCAACGTTTTTGCAGTATAGCGCGCTCTCAGAAATGCACAACTCCGCCAAAGTTGAAAATTCAAGGGTGGATTTTCAACTTTGGCGGAGTGGTGTATTACTAGGAGCGTGCTGTACTGCAAAAAGTTTGGGAATATTATTGCCCGGTGTCCTCCGGGAGCATGTACCCCACTCTCCTAGGGTCCCAGACAGTTCAGAAGGAGCGCCTTTTGTGTGAATATATATATATAGTCAACAGTAAGAAAAAGGCGCAAAGCCGAAACGCGTCCTGTTTTGGATTTGACGGATTAATAAACCTGTTCTTTATTTTGCACTATTGGAGTGTGGTCGATTCTTTTAGTATATATATATATATATATATGTAGTGTGTATGTGAGTTTGACTTGCTGGACACTTAACTAAGCTGAATTGTTTTCCTTCTAGATTAGGAAGTTATATGGTCAATATGTGATTAACAGTACCTTCTCTCCAATCTCATCACTAAATGTGTTTAAAGTTAAAATTGATTTCATAGTATGTAATGGGTCCGTTGCATATCGTAGAGTCTGATATGTTCATCTAAATGTAACAGAAACTAATATGCTAAGAGGTATTTTTGTATTTAGAATAAAATACTATTTAATCATAAATAAATTTAGAATTAGGACACATTGCAGTTGCCAGACAGATATATTTTTCTGTGTTGAAGAAGTATGGCTATCCTCTAAATTAATAAAGTATGAGAGACAGCTCTTTATTAAATAGAAGATTTATTGGGAAGTGGCCAGCAATAAAAATTATGTATATGCAGTTTCTCTAAGAAAGTGAAAAGCTGAACATGATCTTACCTATGAATGCAATGGTACTGACTTTACAAGCAAAGCATTCAGAAATATGGTTTTTAAGAACACTGAATTGCCTAATGCTTGTAAAGAGCCAGGAAAATGCAACTTGAGTCATGATATTCTATGCTATGTTAGGTTAGGTTAGGTTATGTTACCCAGATTTGTAGAGCACACTATCATCCAACAGATTATCCTGGAACTGAGCAGGTGTGAGTCTAGCGACACCAAGGGCATAGTGGTCATACTTGAAAAGCCAAATCTTTAGCTTTCAGTGAAATTCAAGAAGTGAGGGGTAGGCACTTTTGTGTAGTGGCAGGTCATTCCACGCTTTAGGAGTGATGCAGAATAGAGCTTGACCATTGGATCTGGTTTTCCGTATGTGTGAGATTTGTGTAAATAGGAGCCTGAATGAGGGAAGGTCTCTGGAAGGTTATAAAACCAGATGCGACCGTTGAAGTATGCTAGGCCATTGTTATGTAGTGCCTTGAAAGTGTGAGTGAGGATTTTGAATAGTGCTCCCTTGTGAATGGGGAGCCAGTGGACCTCATTCAAGTGTGGTCTGATATGAGTGTGGCATGAGAGGGGGTGAGTGATTCTGGCTGTCGTATTCTGAATGGTCTGCAGGGTTCTGGTGAGTTTTATGTTAATCTCGGCATAAAGGGTGCAGTCTGCTTGTGACCAGGGCATGCATAACAGTTTTCCGGGTACTGATAGGGAGCTATTTGAAAATCTTCCTTTGCATCTTCACGGTATAGAAGCATGATGCATTGATTGCATTGACTTGGACGATCATGTTGAGTTTCCAGTCAATGTTTCTTGGCATGGGTGGAGGGTGTGGGTGGCGGTCCTAGCTCTGTTGACCAAGAGGTTGTATCCCACAGTGATGTGCTGTTCTTGAAGATCACAATTTCGGTTGGTGTTAAGCTTTAAACAGTTGGTTTTCATTCAGTGGGCAATTCAATTCATACAAGCATTAAACTTGGTGCTTGTACTGGGCGTCTTCTCCATGCCGTGAGGAAGATAATGAGTTTTGTATCGGCATAGGAGAGGACAGGAGAGGACAGGGGTATGATGGAGTCCCTGAATCAATGGACTTCATGTT
Organism: Lissotriton helveticus; assembly: GCF_964261635.1. Taxonomy (NCBI): domain Eukaryota; kingdom Metazoa; phylum Chordata; class Amphibia; order Caudata; family Salamandridae; genus Lissotriton; species Lissotriton helveticus. Next base: position 680,138,562 of record NC_136072.1, on the reverse strand, counting down.
GCCAGTGGTTTCTTCTGGGTTGATGACAGCCATATGGTTAGCATTGGTTTTTTGGATGCATTCAGGAGGTGTTGGGCAGTGATTTTGTTGCAGAAAATTTGACAGAGAGGTGTTGCAGATTTCCTGCAAGGGGGTGATCGAGTTGGAGGTGGCTTAAAGTGAGGTGAAACCTTTCACAATGGTGAATATTTCTTTGCTTCTGTTGGTGCTGTCATTGATGCAGTCCACTAGACCAGCTCGATTGGTGGTCCGGATCATTAGGTGGTAGTGCCTTAGGGCAGGCTTTTGTCCGCATTGTCCTGGCTCATTCTCTATTTGTGCTCCAGTTGTTTGCAATGGTGTTTCATCAGTCTGAGTTCATCTGCATACCAACTGGTCAGGGGTCTGAATCTTGTTGTATTGCTGTGTTTGAGGGAGGCCAGAGAGTCAATGCAGAAGGTGAATTAAAATTGATAGCTTTGGGGAGGCTGTTGCTGTGCAAGGGTTGGGTGGTGTTGAGAGCAGCGTTCCAGTCCTTGTCAGTGATGCTGTTCCAGTTTTGGAGGGCTAGTCTACAGTGGTGCATGTACATTGGATCAGGGCGGGGATGCTGAACTTGACATGGGCATGGTCTATCCAGGAGACCGGTGTGGGCTTGTTGACTTGGATGTTGTTGAGGTTTGTGAAAATAGTGTTCAGGAGGTGTCAAGCAAAGTTGGTAGGTCCCTTTACTCATTGGGAGAGGCCAAGGCTTCCAATGGAATCTGAGATCTCTGAGTAGGATGTAATTGCTAGCATTAAAGGTGAGTGTTGCAATGAAGTCCATGTTTGTGTCGGTGTAGTTAGTGTGCGATCCCGGGGAAAGTAGATGAGAGTGCCACTTAGGATGAGGTTGGCTGTGATCTGGAACCTTAACAGTAGGTGTTCAATGCTGGAGGAAGACATGTCCGTGAACTTGGTGCAGTTGATGGAGTTCTAGTGGATGACGGCGAGTCTGCTTTCTGTTTTTCATTCATGTATGGGGGGAGTGATGTCAGCTGCAAATACAGGTTTCAGACAGATTTCAGTGAGGAAAAGTAGGTTAGGGGCTCTGCAATACAGCAGGTTTCAGACCTCTGTGGTGTGTTTGGTGGTGTTGAGGAGTACGCATGCAAGTGTGGAGTGTTGTGTGGAGGCTCCCAAAACTGTGAGTGTGAGAGAGTGGGGTGTTGGGTGCTGTCAGTTTGGTGAGTGTTGGCTCTGGGTGAGGGCATGAAAACCTGTAGAAATAGCAGTAAAATGTTGTGTGGTGTGGCAAGGCAATGCAACAGTGGCTGGAGCAGTGGACAAGGTTCAGGGCATGGCGGGTCATAGCATTGTAGTGGCAGGAAGGGAGAGAACCAGGGTTCCTGGCACTGGTGCGGTTCAGAAGCAGATGGACTTGCCTTCGGCATACTTGCTGCGACATACATGCTGTGGCGTCCATTAAGTAGGTTCAGGGAAGGTAGAGGAGTGATGTTACTTCCTGTGCAGAAGAATGATGGGAAATCCAGTGATGTCACTTCCTGTGCAGTGGGATGATGAGAAATTAGACATCTTGTTCGGCTTCTTCCTTTAGCGACAGTTTGGCAGGAAACCAGTCTTGTCACTTCCTGTACAGATGGATGATGGGAAATCAAATGATGTTGCTTCCTGTGCATATACATTTGAGACCTCAATCTTATTTGCCAAGCTTCTGTCAACTCAAAATTAAACTTTTCGAAGATTTTGCCATAATAAATTCCATTTCTATAGTTTGCCTCAATATGTTCTATTAATGAAGTTTATACAATTTTCGCAAAATATTGTTAGAAGATTCAAATTCCACCTCTTTGGAATGGGTCCAGAAAATGTAGTAAATTAATATTATTATTGCCATTGCTTGGATGGGGAAACTTGTTTTTCTTTAAATATGTTTTTCTTCATATTACAACTACTAGGAAGGCCCTTAAATTGTGTTTACTTGGTTCTTCTGATGCAGTTTGTTATAAATCTTTCACTTCTTTTGATTTTTACATACCATGGTAAAAACTAATGAGAAAGTAAAGTGATGTGGAGAAGCGTGGCTCAGTGGTTAGAGGCGGCAGACCCGGATGCTGAGATCGGCCGTGGACCAGGGTTCGATTCCCCGCCTCGGCGGGTCTCGGGCTCAAAAATTCCACAGACTCGACAATTCTCGCTCCGGTGCCTACTCGACTCACGGGGTCACACTCTGCGACTCTGGGCAATAGCTTGCTTAATCTCCACTACGGCCCCTCGCGGCGGGATGCCTGGCTTTCACCTTGTGGATACCCTGCCGGGGTATCTCACAGGGGAATACCAGGACGGGTTCCCTAAGCAAGCACCTTGATACCTTCGGGTGATACGTGCGCTATATAAGTCGCAATACATTTACATTTACATTAACACTGTTATAGTTTTTGCCTTTTTAAGCATGTGTGCATTCTCTTGTGTACTTTTATCTTGCAAAATGGTATTCATTGCCAATTACAAAATAAAAAATATACTTACTATCATAGACTCTCCCATTTGGCAGTGCATGAGGGAAGTTGAGCTTGCAACATTCAGATGGGTAAAACGGGTTGATTGTGTGTATGTTTCATTGACATTTACCAGAAGAAAAGGAATACTAATACAGGAAATGGGAAGGTTTGAAAGTTGTGTGAAGATGGATTAAGTCACTGCCATGCATGCATTTCACTTCTTTTGTGATTCAAACTGACCACAGAACTCTGAATCTATTATTGATCTGCATAGGTACAAGATGACTACTAAGCAAAGGTCAAATTTGAGAAAAAAACAAAGTTGTTGAACCATCCTGTGTATTGAAACTATCTCAGTGCAGTGGATAGCACAGAATCAAGATTGAGAGGTGTCCAGTAGGTGGTTTTGTTCCAGGAATTCGGTGAGCTGCTGGTTGATGACTTTCTCAAAAACTTTGGCTTGGTAGGGGAACAGGGAGATTAGATTATAGTTTTTGTGATCATTGGGGTCAGCAGAGGCTTTCTTAGGATGGGTCTGACGTCTGCATGTTTCCATCTATTCGGGAACGTTACTGTGGAGATGAAGGAGTTGAGGATGCTGGTGAGTTGCATGCTGATAGGATTCGTTGATAGGTTGTACATGATGGAGGGGGTAGGAGTTGATGGGCGCCCTGGAGTGGATGGAAGACATGATGGCTGAGGTGTTGAGGGAGGTGAGTGGTGACCAGGTGGGGATGGTTTGGCTGGTGTTCGATGGTTGGTTGAGGTCATCAGGGATGAGGGTGGTGGGTTGGATGTTGAAATTGTTGTAGATGTTGTTGATCTTGCTGTGGAAGTAGTTTGAGAGGCTGTCACAGAGGTCTAGGGAGGGCTGGATGGTGTTCTTTATGGCTGTAGGGTTGGAGAATGATTTGACTATTATGAAGAGTTCCTTTGTGTGGTTGGCCACGGATGCGATGTAGGTGGTGTTGGGATGGCTGCTTTCTTGGCTTCCTTGATGTGCCAGTGACAGTTGCTGAGGGCTATTGTTGTGGACTGCTCTGTTCCATTGTTTCTCCAGTTGGTGGCAGTTGTGCTTGGGAACTGGAAGAGGGTTCCGGGCTCTCCGCATCTTTGGAGCAAATGATTGAGAGAAAATGTTTTTCTTACACCTAATGATCTCAAGGTAGAATTAACCCATACGTAGAATATGGCATCTAGGTATTATGCTCTATAGAACATGAACTTCTGTCCTAGGTGGATATATTGCAAGAATTGTACAACTTTAAAGGTGAGCAAAACCATACAAATAAATGTGGCCAAGTGAATTCAAACAATACAGTGAAAAAATAAAAATAAAGCAAGACAGGCAATGAAAGGTTGACAGCCCACAAATAGATCTAGTAGTTGTAATTTAGATGGCCTTCAATGGCTCCACAGTGGAAATTGCCACCCAAACCATAGGCCATTCCTGTAGTCTGATCTTCAAAGAACCAAGAAATGAACTATGGTGTGAAAATATCTGGACTGAAATGTTTTCTTTCACTGTCCAAGCAATCCAAGTTAAACGCTTATGTATTGAAGCTAAGAAGAGAATTAAGGAAACAATAATTCACTTAGTCACTAACATGAAAAAAGTTGTACTTCTGAAACAAGAACAGAAGCCACTGCGGTACACAGGAAAACTTTCTGGTCTGATTCTATAACTGCTTGATAAATGCAAGCAGAACTGATATAAACAATTTGAGTACCTTGCTGCTCTTTCCCATGAGTGGAACCAGGAATGGACAAAAGAAAAACATGCCTACTCCTTCAAAGGCTACATAGAGGTATAGAAGAAGAGAGCACAGGCATCTCCAAAATCCCTTGCCTAGTAATTTATTTCTAAAATAAGTTTAGGCACCCAAAGTTTCTCTTAGAAGCCTTGCACTGTCACTGTCAAATGCCAAGTTTAGTGAATATTAAGATTACCTAGTCTTGAGTTCACCTCATCCTATCTAACACTTTGTTGCTTATTTGATTCATTTTTCTCCCTCTTTCGTTTTCCCTTTTCTGCCTTTCTCTCTTTTACTGTGGCCCTTGTCCACAAAAATGAATGCCGGTGTCCCTCACATGCTGCTACTTGCACAAATTAGGCACTGTATAGGACATATAGAATCATCCTCCTCTGATAATGTTGTCTTAAAAGCTGATTTGAGGCTTAGCTCTATTGGAAAGAGAAGTAGGAAGTTGAATATTGTGACATTTCAGCCAGAGACAGGCCCATCATTTTAGAAAATTACCAAAGAATGGCAAATTAATGACCGCCAACTCAGGAATGTGCATTAATATTTTGCCATAATGTAAGTACCTCACTAGCTTTTAAAATGTCTCGAATGTGTAACCTAGATAAACTGTTTCAGGACAGATCGGTAGTTGTACATTCAATTTCTTATTTGGGGTACCACCTAGACCCTTCTGAGTCATCTTGTTTGATCTATCACAAATTTGATGTTCTATCATTGTATCAATTTTGCAATGAAGACCCACTGTGTCTTCAAGTGAACTGGAAAGTTCGTAGTGTAAGATAAGTGTTTGCAAGAATTTCCATTATAAAAATTATAATCTGAATCCTGCCAGAATGAGTACTAACATCAAATGAGTGAAAGGCCTTGCATAAATGGGGATATTAAGGCACCTGGCATCATTACTTTTATGATGTTAGTATAATTCTATATTTTTTAAAAGCTTCCACGTTAGCTACGGTTGTATGTTCTTACAACAAATTCCGTTGTAACGCATGCCTTTACCACGCATGCGTTACAACGGAATGCTATTTTCACGCTTATCCTTCATGTATTTTTCCGTGGTGACGTCATACGTAGTAAATAAAAAACGGCCTTTTCCTTCCTCTGCGACGCCGATTGCCTGCACATCTCGACTAAAGGTTAGTGGTTTTTTTGGGGGGGGAAGCCCCCCAACCCCCCTTTTTTATTTGTACCCTTTACCACACATGCTTTTACTACGTACCTCGTAGTAAACGTATGTGTGGTAAAGGCTTTCGTTGTAACCACGCATGCGTTGCAATGCATGCGTGGTTAAGGTTTTCGTTGAAACGGCCGCATTGTAGTGGCCGTTTCCCATAGCTACAGGGTCTCCTCTAAGAATCCTAAAACAGACGATTCTAGTTGATTATGGTGGATAACAAGAGTATTGACACACATTTAGCTGTTCATTTGATATTAAAAAAAGCATTTTACCAGCTCTTCCCAAAGACTCATATAATTGAAACGTGGACCAAACAAGGAGGCAGAAATTAACCTAATATTGTGCTTTACGGTAATGGGACATGACTATGATAATCTACAGTGAAAAACATGTTGATGTTTTGTGATCAAATGGTAAAAATGATGGCATGCTTGTTGACCGTGAATACGGAACATGAATGCTCTAGTTATTTTTAATGAGAAGACAAACATTGAATTGTACACAGGCTGTTAGAAGGAATGCTTTCACATTAGAACTCAATAGTCCAATTGAAGGCGGAACCGCCAAAACGCATCAGCCGTCTTTTCCCTCACTTTATGTTGGATTAAAACCAAAATAAAGAAGAATCCTCGACCGCCACGATCGTGTAACACTTCATTCTATATGTACAGGCTCGGGGAAGTACATATATATATTGAAGCAAAATACACTCTTTTTGATGTGCCTCCTTCTCCATCCCCTGAGACATTGTCTCTCTGCATCTTGTTGGGACTTGAAGTTAACATGTTCCATATTCTGCAGAACAGCTAAGTTCTGGATACTAATATTTCAATAAAGACAACCTATATTCTCAGTGTACTTCAGGTATCATTCCATACTGCAAAATATCACCTGGTCACCAAGTTGCATTTATGCAGCAAATGGGACTGTATGTGCTACATTCTTAGTGTCTTAAGCTACTGTGTGGTGAACACTTGTATTTTGTGCAGAGATTTATTTGGATATTTTGCCTTGTGTACTAGTTCAAAATATGATAATGATTTCAACCTAGGTTCAAAAGGTAGTCAGTATCTCGAATAGGGACTGGACCAATATTTCTTGTGGTTGGTACAAGTTAACAGCAGTCTCCACTGCAGTAATTTCAATGTTTCACTGCTCATCATCAAATTATATTAATGAAAACAAAAAAGTTTCCATAAACAGCAAACATTTATTCCAGTTTCTGACAACCTGTAACAGTACAACAGGCAGGAGGAATACTATCTGGATGATGAATTAAAGATAATAAGAGGCAACAATGAATGCTTTGATAAATATGGAGTCTGTTGGGGGGGCGTGGCTTGGCGCCAGCTAAGATGGCTGCATAGTGTGACAGCTCCGTGGCAGCCCCTCCTATTTACCCCTTTTATCCGATCATAATCCACCCCACCCCATAGAACAGGACATATCGGGGTGTCCTCTACTATCGGAGACTGCTTCCGAGATGGATGCTAGCCAGGATAAAGAGATCGTGACTAGCCAACAGCATTGAGACCTTTGCTGTGGCCGCCAGTGCTGGGCGTGCTCCAGGGTTGAGTTTCGGTAGCTGTCGGGAATAGCTGGTGAACTGGTTAACAATGTGAATACTCCCGCTTTTGGGAATATAGGCAGTGCATTAAGGGGACGTTCCCCAGGGAGAGGAACGCTATAAAGTCATGGTATTTCACAGAGTAGAGGAGGTGTGGGACTGGCTTGAAGGAGGACAGGCACCCAGGCAGCAGCAAAGGCGGGAACAGGACCGGAGTTGATGCAGGGGCCTAAGCGATGGCTCCCGCAAAGAGCCACATGACAATGCTGCAGATGGGAGACTCACTTCAGAGGCACGCCCTTCGAGCTTGATCAAGTGAACATGTTAGACTTGGGTGGGGGGGGGGGGGTATGGATTTCCATTTGAGTATGAAAAATGTCAGACTGGGTGTGCGCTGGACACCGGGCCTGGGCTGAGCCTCGAACACAATGAACTTGGTACGGAACTCAGGTCTTCACAATCTTGGAAGGTTATGTAAGTGCTCAGACCTTTTCTGACGTACATAAGGACATCATTTAAATGCTGAAGTTGGAGGGGAGGGCTGTCATCTTCTCAGAGGTGGCGGCACTAGCCAACCTGAGTGTATTGTGATGGTTATACTTGGGCGACAGGCACACTGCAAATTGGGGATGTGTGTAGTTGTAGACCTACCGTGCAGGGTAGGAGGGTTGGGGGTGGGCTTAACAGGAAGTTGTTTATGCTTTCTTGTGCTCTGTATGTTTTATGTTTGTGTTGTGTCTGCTTTCCCTACACCACTGCACAGGTTACACAACATTCTAACATGGAAAGGCAGGTCTCGACTGGATTACATTTTCACACAGTGTATACTCGAGGCGCAATTTGGCACATAAAGCAAGGGGCATATCGGCTCACTCCCCAGTGGAGGTAAGTCTTCGAGGTCCTGCCGGAGACTATACTCTCACACCACGCATGGATCCTTGGCATGTTAAGGACCGAGAATTCGAGAACAAGTTTAGGGAGCAAACACAACAGTACTTGGAGGAAAATTCTTGCTTAGTAAGATCGCAATGCACACTGTGGTGGGAGGCATATAAAGTGGTAGCAACACCCAGGCGGTGATTGGAGGTAAAAGGAAGGAACGGTACTCCTGGTGCACTGAACTGGAACAAGAAATCACAGCCATGGAGTCACAGCTGGGGTGAGAGGGGATAGTGGGCCCTGCCCTAGGGCACAGGTTGCAATACATTTGGAAAAAGTCTATAGCTAAGTTGAAGAATGGCAATAATTAAAATAGGTGAAATAAACAAGAAATAGTAAAGAGAGCCCACATAGAAGGGACTGATCACCAAATTGATTGAGAATTTCTTTAAATTTTATTAATTAGATATTTATTTTTTGAATAGATTTTTAAATGAAGTTCATAGACATTACGTTTGAATTTAAAGGAGTAATCCACTATTTACAAGACAACATCATAAAAACTCCTAAAAAACATAATAGACATAGACATGGCATTAGACAAGAAAACGATGGAGGCAATGCGGTAGATGGGGACTAGGCGCGTTTCGGCTTCTGGGCCTTCATCAGGTAACCGTCTATTGCAAAACAAGAGACAAGTTAAGAAGCGGGGTAATGACCAAGTTGGGCATACCAACCATCGACCATAAATACTCCAAGGAATGATAAAGTGAAGGGCCGATGACAAAATAATGAGATGGAGCAAGTCCTGAAATTCAGAAGGAGTGCCTTCACTGAGATAAGTAAGTTGCCTGAAGATGGGAACTCAATTTATGAAACAGCGAGAGGAATATCAGATGATAGGCGGCGGTAATCTGAACACGTGCCCTACAGATAGCCTCGGCTTAACATAATATGGTAGCGAAAAAACAGAAGGTCCGCACCTTGTAGAATATCTCTCGTTTTAGTATCCCTGGCGCAGCTGTCCTTTGGATCGTCAAAGTTGTTTGTTTGTGACGCATTAGTCAAAGGGCAATTCTTTTAGATTTGTCTCGCACTCCTCAATTATTTAGCAAGGGCGCCATCATTCCTCAAACTCCGTTTGTTGCAAAAACAACAAAAAAAAGGTTGCACCTCAAACAGAGGGAACTTAGAAACTTGGGGGAAGTTTCGGCCTGCTTATATGCGGTTGCCACACAGAGACGCCTATATGACCTGGGTGACAAGGCCAATAAACTTATAGCATGGCTGGAGAGGAGGTACAGAGACCTCAGTTGGGTGCAGGAGCTCCCGGTGCCAGATGGCACCCCATGCTGATCCGAGGCGGCCATAGCAGAGGCTTTTGCAACGTATTATGAGGCGCTATATTAGTTGGCCTCTAGTAGGATGGGAGATTACACTGTCGACGTACTCAAGGACATTTCTCTGCCAGAACTTTTGGTGGCTGACAGGGAAGCTATTGACCGCGACCTGACAACAAAAGAGATTGCGGGGGCCATTAGGGAATTAGAACCCGGAAAGGCGCCAGGCCCAAACGGATTGCATGCCAAATTATATAAATGTGTAGCAGACACAATGGCTCAACCAATGCTAGATATGTTCCAAATAGCGCAGGAAGAGGGGCGGCTGCCAGAGGATTTAATAATGGCCAACATAGTATTTATTCCAAAGAAAGGGAGACCCCCATAGCAATGCAGCTTCTATAGACCCATCTTCCTACTTAATTTAGAGGCCAAGGTGCTGGCTTATCGGATATGTCCCATCATCTCCACAGTAATTCACCCACACCAATGCGGGTTCATGCAGCATAGGAGCACCAGGCTGAATCTCCGACGCCTATACTGAGCCATGCACGTAACCGGGACCCGCCTGGCTGGGGCCATAGCAGTACTTTTGTTAGATGCCCATATGGCATGCAATAGTATTGAGTGGCCATACCACTTTGCGTTGTTATCTTGACTGGGCTTTGAACCAAAGTTTTGTGCCTGGGTCCGTCTCCTGTACTCTGATTCGTTGGCAACGGTCCGTGTTAACGGGATGATATCCAGGCCATTTTGTACTACAAAGGGGCACACTACAGTGGTGCTCACTCTCCCCTATGATTTTCGTAATGGCACTCAAACCAATCGCAGCATAGGTACGTAAAGACCCTCTCGTCTATGACATTGACATCAGGGGCAGCTGGGAGGAACGTATTTCCCTGTAAGCGGATGATATTCTGCTCTTTGCACATAAGCCTCGCCAGACTCATCCACATCTTCAGAACTTTTGACAGCTATTCAAGCTACCAGAAGTGGGATAAGTTGTTAATTTTTTTTCCTGGCTGGAGAGATCCCGTCTCATACATCAGCCTGTGCTGCCTTGACACAGAAAGATTAATTCAAATATTTAAGGATTTGGATAACCAAGTTGGAGGAGAATTTCCTAGCTTTGAATTTACACTACCAGCAGGAGAGGCTACGAAGGAATGGGAGCCACTCGAGACGGCTCCCGGTCGCCCTCATGGGCTGGGCCATCTTGTTCAAGATGAAGGCCCTTCCTTGCCTGTTATATGCATTTCAGAATCCTCCATATTCGATCTCAAGTGCTTTTTTGCGGGCAATTGAGGGGGAGCTATGCACACTGTTATGGGATGGGGCAGCCCGCGTATTGCACTGCGTAAGTTGTAGAGGGGCGTCTATGAGGGTGGACTGGTGGTACCAGATGTCAGGAGTTATTATCTGGTGTCCCAACTCACTAATATAAATGATTGGGTCATTTCACCCTACACCGAACCAGCGTACAAGGTGGACTGCCATAGCATGGGAAATGGAGGTTACTCAGCTGCACTGTATCGCAGGGGCCGCTAGAAACATCTTCCTGTGCACACATGGATGGTGGTACAGGCATGGCGAATGGCCACTAAACTACTGGAGGGGGAGGGGGGAGACCAAACTGACAAATCAAACCCCACTTTGGGACTGTGATCTGCTGGGCGAAGTGGGCCGCCTACAGGACTTTCGCAGGTGGGGCCTTATCAGGATAGACCGACTCGGAGAGGTTTGGCGGAAGGGGGCAATGGTTAAATTTGAAAAACTGCAGATAGAATATCAGATGGCTGACAGAGAATGGTTCCATTATTTGCAGTTGAGACATGCCCTGCAGTGCCATATACCAGAGGCAGAACTGTTGCCAGACTGGTCCCCACTAGAAGGCCGATTGCTACTTTCCCTGCTAGCAGACAAGGCCATCTCTCTCACATACTGGAAGATAATGAACAACTTGCCGGATCCTTTGGGCCACCTGGGGGAGGCGTGGGACACAGATGTGGGTCTACTGGAGGATGATGACTGGGCTGAGGCCATACAGAGCCCTAGAGAAAGTGCTATACGAGCACAGTTAAGACTGATCAAACTCTGAATCCTCCATCGGTTGTACGCCTCACTGACACTCCCAACATAGAAAAGTCCAATGTGAATCTGGCCAAGGCGCCAGGGCCTGTGGGAAGGTGGGCACCTTTTTCCACATTCTCTGGAAATGCCCCAAAATTCTGAGTTATTGTACTGGAGTGGCCAGGATAATGACATTGTATTGGTTCTTCAAGTCCCAGGGGAAGCACGGTGGCACCTACTGTGAGTGACAGAGGAAACAACATGGCCCAAACAGACCAAGGCCTGGCTAATGTTAGCATTGGGAGTGGCAAAAAGGAACATCACTAGGACATGGATGGCTACCGATCCCACAAAGATCAGAAACTGGAAACAAGATATAGGTTGGTGTCAGCGAGATGAGAAAGTAGTTTATCAGAGCAGAGGGTGTCCCACAAAATGGGAAGATCTGGATCCCACGAGAGAACTTAAGGGAGAAGGATCGGGGGTAGGGGGTTGACATAAATGGTGTTTACACCCAGTGTGACCAAGGTCAGATAATGTGAACTAATTGTTGATTGAAACTGTACTGTTCCTTCTGTCCACTACCGCTGGATTATGCCATATATCTGTATTGTTGGTAATGGAGTATTACGCAACTGTTTAATAAACAGAACTTTAAAAAAAATATGGACTATGTTGGGTACCATACTGACACTTGGAACAGAATAAATCTGTGTTAAAATAACACCTTACATGTCTAACAATCTGAAACTTACCAAGTTGTCCAGCATTCTCATGAGAGCCTCAAACTCATACTCTCCCAGTCTACTTTTCTGCATTGGGCCAAATGTGCTTCCTGCCCATCGGACTGATCCAACTTCATGAGGCCTGGTTTTCTCACGATTTAGAACAATCAGATTCTGGACCCCGCCAGCACTGGGTAAAGCAGACACCTGCAATGAGACCAATAGTTTAAAATACTAGATTTCCACTAAAGTTTATGATTTCTGGTACTAGTTTTATACATTTTGTATACAATACATTATAAACTCTCCCAAAACACAATGCACATTAAACTACTGCACAATATTTTTGAGAAGGTATTTACTGAAGAGAGCTCCTCTACAGAACTATTACTGATTAGCAACAAAGGTGCCCCCGATTCTATTGTTTTTCAGGTAAGCTCTAAATGTTTTCTTCCAGAAAATATCAAATACACAAATTTGGATAGAATAGCAGTAGCTGATTAAATAAATTGTGGACTTAATTCATAACACGTTCTTTTTTCAGTTGAGCTACCCAAATATACAAAGGCCAAACAACACATTTGGTAAAAATGGTTATCTATCATGCAAATCCCTTTAACAGGTTTGAAATATCTATTTCTTACATTTAAAAGCTAGATGCAAACAAAAAGGCGATTCACTTCAGTTTCGAATAAAAGGTCACAAAGTATGCATAGCCAGTGTTTCTTTGAGATGAGCGGCTTACGCCCTTATTCAGCCAAAATGTGAAGTTATCCAATCAAAACTTCATAAAATGCTATTTACAAAAGATTAAATATCAGCAAAGTAACTTCCAGAACAATTACGTAATACTCATCTTTTACTCATTTCAGAATAGCTAAATGAGAATAATTTCTAAAATCCTTATATTTAGGCACCATGCAGTTAACTGCAAATATTACCTGCCAAGCTGATGACTGTCACAAAAAAAATGGAAAGATGAATCTCCTTATCTCTGAAATTATTAGTAAAGCTAGCAAAGAAGGTGAATAGGAAGTGAATATGTGTGAATTATGTTATTATAAAGCAGAGCAAAATATCACTTCACTATCTAGTTTATTTCTAGCCTGACTGTTTGTATGGAAGTACCATTTTTTAAATTCTAAAATACTTCTGACATGTTTAACCTTCAATGATGTCCAGGAATATCCACAGGGGGATTCTTATTCTGCTGCAGGATACAGTAAGGATTGCTTGGAAGACTGAATAATCCGATGTTGGGCTTTTCAGTATTGAATCGAATTACCTCGGATGCCAAAATTCCACTAGTACATTCTGCACAATACATTTGCAATAGTACTGAACCCCATCCTTTGGTAGACCTGTAATCCACTGTAGATGAATAACACACCAGCTCCAGTTCATGGCTATTGCCATTCCAATTACATTTTGCTTTACCGTTAGCTGAATGTAGCAATCAATGCAAATGTGTTTTGGCTAATGATCAAGCAGAATACTGAAATGCCGAACCAAAGGAGTAAGGTATGTTTAATATACCACCCTCTGACTTTGAGTTTTTCTCCAAGTGTTTTTCCCACAGGCACACAGACTTACTTCTGAAATATCAGATGAAAGACAAACCTTAACTAGGAGAATGCCACATGTCTTAAAGAAAAATGTTGAGAGCAGAGCTCATTCAACGTAATATTTAAAAAAAATACATAAGCACAATGGTATCTGAAAAGAACAGAAAAACGATTGCAGATACATTCTTTTGCACATCCACTATATACAAAATGTTTTTGTCTGTAAACAGCTACTCCAGTGCATCACAATTATTTTTACGTTAAAAACAAGACTGAAAACTTTTTTTTGTGAAGTTTCCAATTTTCCCTTCTAGAACCGCAGATTTTACCTCAACATAGAGTATATACGTATATGTGGGGCTAGAAAAGAGGCATACACCAATAACGTTATGTAAATAGTACATTTTGTGTACTTATTATTTATTTATTTTATTTAATGAGTTTTATATAACGCTGGCAATGTTTTGGTATTCATGTTTCCATTTTACTCTTTAATTGGTAATATGTATGCAGACTGCACATATTAGTAACAAAAGAAACAATTCAATTCAAAAATGCTTTATTCGGTATGTATGAATACAACCATATAGCAACAATCAAAATAAATACAATACATCTGATTTATATCGACTCTAATTTGCCAAGTAACATCAGTGCTATGTATATAAAACTTTTAATAACACGTGTGCAAAGGAGCATTTCTTAAAGTGCATCTTAACACAGTCGCTTACTCATACATGTGCAAACTAGCAATAAAGTGCGAAAAGTGTTAAAAGTGCTTGTTTTCTAGTGCGTGTAAATTAGCAAAGTCAAAATGCATATAAGTACACACAGACATTATTCATATACAAACCAACAGTGATAAAGTGCATAAGAGTCAGGGTTAAGTATTGAATTCATATAGTGATTGATTTACGTATAAAAATGCATTTTAAGATATAAGTAGCCACATAAAAACATATATCTGGGCTCTCTAAATTAAACATCAATTGCATCGCTTTCTTGGTGCTGCGAATGTTATATTTTAAAAAGATGGGTTTCAAATGAAATTTTCTATAGGAAGTATAACATTTACAAAACAGCATAAAATGAAGACCACTCTGCTTAGATACACCATCACAGGGGCATAAACATGAACCTGGTTTCTTAATTATTGGAAATGCAACTAAATGGTGCACAACCCCCAAACGTAGGCGAGATAATACAAAACGGTGTGAACTTTTGCTAGCAATAGTGAGGTATGGTTGTAGGCCTTCCTTCATATTGTATTCCAAATAAGTATTGAACGTGCTTTGTTTTAGATATTTATCCATCCTGATATTGCCTGTATGTTTCAAGAAAGTAATTTTGAGCTCCTTTTTTGACAACCCCGTACCCAATGTTGGTTCTTCAAAAATGTCACAGCCATAAAGTGTCTTATACCATGATTGGATGCGACATAGCCAGGGGATCTTTGAACAGTGGTTGAGCTTTAAACAGTCATTGATCACGTCCTGGGTGAATTTTGTCTCTTTCTTTGCCTATATAGAGCGCCATAGGAACAGAGGTCGTAGGGCAATTAGGTCATTGATGTGATTTAGGCCAACTTCCCTGTGTATTAGTTCATTAGAGGCCGAAACCGGAGCACAAAGCAAACGTTTCAGGAAGGCATTCTCCTCATTCTGAATTAGGTTAGCACTCTGGGAATGATAACCCCATATCCCAGCCCGTATAGGGCTGATGATATGCACCTAGAGTTGTATATTGACACCATTTCCTGAATTCTGCGGCCCCCTAGTTTTGCTGCAAATCTAAAAATACAGCTAGTATTTCTTGCCATTTTAAAACGAACGCTATCTTGTTCGTTAGCCCACCTCCCATCTCCGGAAGATATGATGCCCAGGTAACAAAAGTTTCTTACAGGTTCTAATTGCTCCCCATCTAAGTAAAAGGGCCTGCTTTTCCTTGCTTTCTTGCCACAAGACATTGTGAAGGTTTTACCTTTGTTGATTATCAATTTTCTGCTCTCAATGAAAGTATGAAACTTGTTAATCAAACATTGCAAGCCATTTTGGGTCCGGGAGAGGAGAACCGCGTCATCCGCGTATAAAAGAATTGGAATTGAGTTACCATTAATAGTAGGGGCATCTGCTTGAGCACTTCTTAAAGTTAAGTCTATCTGATTTATAAAGAGCGAAAATAGGAGTGGGGCAAGCATGCATCCTTGGCGTATGCCTCTATTTATTCTAAAAAAGGGTGTGCATTCTCCATCAGGCTCGAATCTAACTTTGCTAGATACATTTTCATAAAGTCTAGCCAGGAAGTGTATAATTTCAGTCGGGGCACCCATCTCCAATAAAACTGGCCAGAGGAGTGAGTGTTCCACCAAGTCAAATGCTGAACTCAAGTCAGCAAAGCACAAAAAGAGGTTGCCCTCTTTGGCTTTTGTGTACTTGCTGACTATAAGTTCCAGGTTCACACACTGCTCCATTGTTCCCATCCCCTTTCTAAACCCGTACTGCACTGGGGATAAGATGTTATTTTCCTCTACCCAGGCTTCTAGTCTTTCTAAAAGGACTCGACTGAGGATTTTAATTGACGAGTCCAGAAGTGAGATGGGACGATAATTTCGCGCCTCCGACCTGGAGCCTTTCTTATAGAGAGGCACGATGATGGACTGACCCCATGTAGGTGGAAACATGTCTTCTAAAGCTGCATTAAAATATCTTGTCAGTATTGGGGCCCATAGGGTCGTTTTGGATTTATAAAAGTCCATAGGTACCCCATCGGGCCCCAGGGCTTTACCGCATTTGCTGTTTTTTATTGCTTCGGTGACCTCAAATAGGGTCACTGATAGCTGCATTTTTTTGGGTGTAAAACTGGACCCTGTATCTATATTTAAAACTAACCCATCTAAATTGGAAGCAGAATTAAAAATCCCAGTAAAGTGGGTTATCCAAGCACGGCAACTAACATGGGAGGAAATTTCAGGGATATTATCATTCTATAAAAAAAGGACTATTTACAGTATCCCAGAATAATTTGTGGTTTTTTGTTTCCACAGCCGTATCCAAATTCAACCAGGCCTCATTTTGCAGATCTTTTTTTCTGACTGCAAGGGCGGTCTTATAATTAAGACGCTCCTCCCTAATTTTTACTGTGTTCCTGGGCTTGGTATCGAGTGCTATTTTGAGTTTGTTTAATGACTGGGCACAATACTTGTCGAACCACACCACTTGTATTCTCCTCAGCTTACGGCTCCTTGCTGTGAGTGAGTTATCGATTGCCTTGGTTATTTTTGAGTAATTGGCAAGGAAAATGCCAGGGATCACATTAGTTTCTAGGCAATAACCTATTTCCCTACTGCATTTTAGAAACAGGTCCTCCATGAATTGAGTCGGATCAATTCTGGTCCACTTAATTCTCATGCCATTGGGTCCTTCCGCTGTAATCCCTTGGACTGAACTTTCATATACATGGTTTTTTTCCCCCCAACCTGCCAATCTCAGCGATATGCTGTTATGATCGCTCACTGGCTGCTCTATTACCCAGACATTAGAGTAGACAGTTGCATTGGATACCAAAATGTGATCGATATTCGAGTGGGCATCTCTCCCTCTAAATGATGGACACACTTCATTATCTTTGTTCTTTGTGCAGTCCAATAATTCCAGATTTAGTTTGGCCACTAAATTATTTAGCGCACTCCCATAGTTAGTATGCGGTAAATGGTTAAAAACAGTACTGCCTCCATGAAAGTCCTCCTCGCGATGGCCACAGATCCCCTTCTGTGCATGACTACATGATTGAATATTAAAATCACTCACCCATAGTATTACAGGGGGATCACTTGATAAAGCAAGTTCTCCCTCTATGGCCCGCTCTATGTCCAGTACAATCGCGCCCCGGTTGGGTCCAACAATATTATTATAAAAATTTACTATTATTAAATCCCTGCCTTTGACATGCACTAGGCGCAAAATTGATGCGTACTGGGCCACCTCCACATAGCCACAGGGGCTAAATTCTGTTAGGGTAGTGGATACAAGGGTTAATAAACCACCTTTTGCTCTACCTGCTCTTCCTGCTAAAGCTATGGCATCTACGCTGTATGATATATACCCCTCGACTTGTACCTGGTTTTTATGCCATGTCTCCTGGAGACAGATTATATTGTGGCCTTGTTTAATAAAGTTTTCCCAGAACGGAGTAGTTATTTTGGAAGTAATTCCCGCTATGTTCCAGGTAATAACCTTTAAGCATTCTGCAGTGTTATCGGCTGATGGATCATAGTGTGAGGTCACGTTCATAATTATATCCATGCCAGGAGTAACAACAGATTCAGTTATATCGTCAATGTTATTCTGATCACTACTTGCTAAGTTCACGGCAGTGTCCCCATCTGACCTATTGATACATAGCAACCCTTGTTCAATTAAATTCATTCCCCCAGATACGATTGTTTCAAGTTGTGGTATTATAGTTTGTCCCCTCAGTCAGTCGTTCTCTTCAAGTGAACCGAACACCTGGAATCTATTATAGGTCGGAACTGTAATATTGTCCCAAAAGTTATACAGAGGTGCTGGTTCATGGGCTACATTGAGGTGGTTAGGGTGAGTAGCTCTATAGCAGTCAGCAGTCTGTGTTGTAACTTGTTTTCCTAACTGACTCCTATAGAAATAATCAAGGGGGAGCAGGGTTGTATTGTATTCGTGTTTTGAGGGTATGGGTGCATTTAAAATGGAATCTCTAGCCCATTCAGAGATCCTGAAATTGGTTACTATGCAATCCCCATTTATCTCCTTTTTGCTAGGACCCAACCAGCCTACTCTCTGTGTGGAAATGATTTGGTTTGCTCCACGCATTGGAAATCCACAATTTTGAGCGAGCCAATGCAGGGTTTTATTCTTAAGGGTTTGCTGGTTTTCAAATTGGGTGGGCTTGAGCTTTGGAACATTAGCAAGAATGGCTACATACGGGCTACATTCTGGTGGGTGGGAGCAGGAATTATGTTGTTAATATGCCGCACTGGCACTGTCCTGTCCGTGTTGTTAAATGTAGAACCCCCTTTCTCCCTTTGCCTTACATCAGGTTTCTGACCCGTTATGGTGGTTGGAATATTGGTAGGTAATTTTTTCGGGGCTGGAGCTACTGTGACAGGGGTTTAAGAGATAGGTGCTCTTATTTCATTGGTGGTCATGTTGTTACCGGGCTTACTCTTTAACACGTTCGTTAAGGGTGGCTTACTTTGTGTAATAAGATTTTCTAACAAATCTAAGTTGGCTATTCCCAGTTTTTCATGAATTTCCACTTTGTCCGTTAAGATCTTCAGTCTATCGGCCATCAGTGTAATGTGAGATTTTACCATTAGTTCTAATTGGTGTATAAGACCCTCCGTATTGATGGGTGGTAAATTTTGCTGGGCAATAGCGGGATTTTCGCTCAGCTGTGGGTTTGTGTTCAGTCGCATTATCCCTCCTTCCCTCCCTTGTTTCAGTGTGGTCTGAATTAGCCTCTTCTTTTTACTCCTATGTCTCTTCCCCTGTCTGTTTATAACTACCAGTTTCCTACTGTGGGCACATTTACGTTTGCGCCGGCCTGACCCATGAACACTCGTGCAACTCAGTAGACTGGTGTCAGCTGACTCGGCCATTGGATTAATATCAATAGTGTCACAGCCCTCTGACTCTACTCTAATACTAGGCACATTGGTCACCGTAAATGGATGAGTTTTAAGTTTGGTGTTAGTGACAGCCTGCTCTCTCGGGTAGAAAATACAGTGGATGGTGACTGTTGTGGTGCCTCGACTAGATTCTGATCATTCCCTGGCAGATCTGCATAAGAATCTAGTAAAATAGAATCCTGTGATAGAGCAGTTGTAATGGAAGTATTTACAAGTAAATCGGCTCCTTGTGTAGACGGAGTTCTCAGGCACATACTTGGTGGTAGCGAGAGACGTCTTTCGGTGTTTTCTATCGCAGTAACTACGACCCCGATTGTTTTTTGCAGCATTTTATCAATTGCTGTTAGGGTTGGAAGCGGAGTTTTGGTCTGCATTAATTTCCTAGTTGTTGCTCGTGTGGACATGGGAGTTTTTTCAGCCATTATACTGCTTGTTACTCAGTCAGTTCTTATTCACGAATCGAGCACACTCCTGCAACAATTAATACCTTAAGCAATGTTCAAGTTGAGGAACCAAGGGGCACGGCCCAGCCCAGACTCTTCCGGCCTCTGAGGGCCTAAGAGGGCCCGCCCTTTGCCCGGGCTTCGCTCGGCGTCCCGCTCGCGTCCCGCTGAGCGTTAAACGGGTCGTTGAAATGAAAGAGCGTCGCAAGCGGGGGGCGTGGCTACCAGGGGGCGCGGCTGAGATGACCGAGGCTATGCAGGGACTCCTGGGCAAGAGAGTCCCTGCCGCGGACCTCTCCTGAAGCTGCTGCTGGCTCCCCAACTCTCACACGGTCCAGAGATGCAGTGTCACGGTCAGCCCCCAGCTGGAACCGCAAAGCGGGTGCGGCGAGAGGTGGCGGAAACAGCAAGGACCCACAAGGCAAGGCAAAGAAGGCAGCCCCAGGTCAGTTCCTTCCTCCAAAACACAAACGGTGGCTTTAGCGTCCCGCTGGGTCCCAGGAAAACGCTGCTTTTCAACTCCCGGCCAAGCGGGGGGCGTAGCTACCAGGGGGCACGGCCGAGATGACCGAGGCTATGCAGGGACTCCTGGGCAAGAGAGTCCCTGCCGCGCACCACCCCTGAAGCTACTGCTGGCTCCCCAACTCTCACACGGTCCAGAGATGCAGTGTCACGGTCAGCCCCCAGCTGGAACCGCGAAGCGGCACCCGCGAAGCGGGTGCGGCGAGTGGTGGTGGCAACAGCAAGGACCCACAAGGCGAGGCAAAGAGGGCAGCCCCAGGTCAGTTCCTTCCTCCAAAACACAAACGGTGGCTTTAGCGTCCCAACAAAGAAGTATCCATTCAGCTATTAAAAAGGAAATATGTAATTGTTCAAAATGATATTTTCACAGCATGGCATTTATAGAAAAAATCAGTACTTAGCAAATGTTACATTTAGTATAAATTAAATCCTTAGAAGCGATAACTGTAACAAAATAAATTCCTTTCAGAAAAGAAATTCTGTACAAAAAAACACACCCTTTATAGTCCACAAAATGCACAAATCTGATGGTAAGGCATTAAGAGCCTTTTCACTTTGCCCGGCATCATACATGTTTGCATATAGATTTATACAATTCTATGTTTGTGTGACCTTCCTTCTGATCACTGAATAATGCACGGCTCACCTGTATCTCACATGCAGCCTGCACATGAAAGATGTGATAAAATGCTTCCTCAACAGATTCACCAAGGGCAACCACACCATGGTTTCTAAGTACTAGGATCTGTAAAGATTTAAAACATTTGCCTTAATTACTTATAAACATATTAAAAATATAATCATCATAAAAGTGAGGAGAGGAAATGTTATATATTTTACAGCAGTTAACTAGTGATCAATAATAAAGCAAACATTATAAAATTAATAGTAACTAACAGGTCCTAATGTAATGAAAACTGGAAGCGGAGAATAATGTTTCCCTCAGAACAATGACTAAATCTTGGTGGCATCTATGGAAAACCTGCCACAGCAGTCAGCAGCTTGTTCACAGTATTAAGGTGCATCTGCAGATGCAAGGGCAACTGATCTTCATTTTTGCAATTCAAGATCACAATCACAGACTTATCATGTGCTCTGGGACTGTCCAGTAAAGTGGGAATTCTGAACCAGAGTTGTTTCCATGATATTTGGACTTACAGCGGTGGGACCACATGAACACCAGATGCATGACTACTAGGACTATTATTGAGCACTACGGAATCCAAAAACATTAGCAAATTTGCAAACCTGGCATACTTCTTGGTAAAACAACAGATCGTGTAGTCTGGAAGTCCACCCTCAATCTCCCTATGGTTAAGATACCTAAAGAAATGGGCTGAAGCCTAGCGTTCTACCATATTTAAACTAAAAAGCAGCATAGTGGCGTGGTGGAATGTAATTCATGGGACACAATACTACTATCCCAGTCTAACAAAACAGATGGAGCACGTGAAAATGCGAGTCTGATAATGTTCCAAGGTGACACCATCTGAAGCATCAGATGATACACTTTTCCTGCAGACATAGACACTTTGATCAGGTAACGGACAATGTCAATTGACGACTACAGAGGTCTGGTGTTTATACCACACATGTGTCACAAGATCGAGGGGACACGTCAACGTGCAACTACCAAACACACAAAGCCCTACTGTTATTGACCTTTGGAAGCAAGCATTAAGTGCCATGCCACTAGAGTTTGCTCTACATAATCTGAGGGATAAGACCTTGCTGCCAAGTGACATGTCCAGCACAGTTTTGAGTTTTGCTCATCTACTTGATCTGTTTTATATTGGATTACTGATCACTGCTATCTCCTTACTGGGAATGCCTAAAGCTGACAAACATTGAAAATGGTTGATCCAAGCCTTGTGATAAAATCAAAGTGTAATAAAACTGGATTCAACTAAAACATTACAAAGTTAGTTTATGATGTACCAGAATTTCCCAGCACTTGCTTAATATTGAACGATAGCTGGGTGCCAGTCATCCACAACTTGTGTGGCATACATAGCCTCAGGCTAAAATTAAATAATACCTGACATTGATATTTATCCAATTAAAGCTATTATTTAAACTACATTGGACTCCAGTGCATATGAAAAACTTTACATCAAATATAGTTGGGACTGTGGCTTGGCCAAGGGACACATTGAGAAGTTTAGTACTAGGCTTTTCCAAAGTTTGTGGAGCGATATTTCGGATAGACTTTAGCCGGTGACTGGGAAATGTTTGGTACATTCATAGTTGATGGTGATATTGCATGTCTATCCCTATGCATTGGATCTATCATTAAAGAAAACAAGCATTGGCATAGCTAATCGGTCTTGCCTTTCGGACATTATAAGTGTTTAGGCATTCAACAGTTGATGTTGCACCAAGCATATTGTGCTGCATAATTAAATACTTATAAGGTCCCAAAGGACAGACCTATTGGCTATGCCAATGGTTGTTTAGTATTTGTTTGACATTTCACAAGTTACAGCTTATTACGGTATTTATTAAATAAACCAATGGATACACGTTTACTTAAGGTTTAATATAAGCTATTGATATTAATATACATTCACAAAGTGGGATATGTTTCTCATCATAGAATGTCCCAAATACGCTTAAAAGTGGAATTACAAGCCATTTGTCTCTGAGCCATGTAGTTTCTGTCATCAGCAGTTCTCATGATTTCCACAAGAGCAGTTCAAACATGAATTGCAAAATTTCCTAGTTTGCAAATGTTTTCCACATAATTATGGCTTTGCTATATTAGCCATATAATACATCATTGCTGCATAATCTGAGGATTTAAACAAAAAAATTATTTGTTTCTCCAAAGGATTAAAAGTTACAAAAAAATATGACTTGTGTTACTACTGCAAAGTGGTGTGCAAAACGTAAGCAGTATGGTTTTAAAAAGACCAAATCCCTGAACATGGAGGCGCAGTAAACATTTATTTTTATAAACCAGAATAAGGAAAACAGCTAATAAGGATCACATTAAATGTGTTCCACTCCACGCATCAACCAGGTGCCCTTGCTCTACCAGGGTGTTGGCTGCTGATCGTGGTGGCTAAAACGTAAAAACCTGCCCAAAACTGGATGAATGAAAAAACAATGTGAGCAAACCACTTGTGAGGACTGTTGTTTTGAGAAATTAAAGTCTGCACCGCCATTATTCTTGTTTTGTCAGCTCGATGAAAAACTGCAACACACAGAACACTTATATGAACAGATCTGTTCAACAATTCAAATACCATTATTTTTAAACGCCTTAATAACATTTAGGCTCAGAATCTAAAAATTGAGCTTGATTCGAAAGCCTGTCAATGTCACCGGTTCCTTCCAGCCTTCAGTTATAGTCTCTTTTAAATAAATCTGGCTGCAGTTACCAATGCCCATTAAGCACCATAACTGACTTGTCCAATTGCAGGACGCCCTCTGTCTGCTAGCTAGCTACAAGCTTGCTTAAAGGCCTATAATTCCTGCAATAATTTAGTGCATATCTGGTGTGTGACTTCAAAATAATGTGTGAAATAAAGATTTCCAAATTAACTGAGTAAAAACAATTAAACACTCTGAGGCCCGTCTGCAAGAGGCGAACACCCAAGGCATCCAGGCAGCGAGGACCGGGCAGGACTGTAGGACAGAGTAAAGGAGCACCCGGACAGAGAGCTGCATGTCTGGGATCGAAGGAACTACTGCCCCGGAATAAGTCAAGGGACATCAGGAAAGCTAGGGCAGCAGCCGGCAAGAGCGCAGAGCAGGAGCTGCAGCCCTGGACAGAGTGACAGAGCATCCGGGCAGGACTGTAGGACAGAGTGAAGGAGCACCCAGACAGAGCTGCCGGACTGGGATCGATGGAACTACTGCCCGCGAACCTTTGAGAGCAATATTTAAATTTTGACATTTCAAGAACAAGCTCAAAAACTGAAAAGGTATCAAGAAAACAAAAGAGATATGTTTCCACCTACCAGTCTGCGAATATCTCGTTCAGACTCCCTCTTTATTTTATTAACTTCATCCTGATGAGACTGGTAGGCAGAGCGTAGGTCAGCAGCCTTCATCTTGCTGGCCGCGCGGCCGCCAAAGTGAAAGTGATTGCGATTGCATGGCGACTGCACGCGTGCACGCAAGCTTGAGGCCATCAAAAGCCTGTGGTGGCACTTTCAAAAGCCGCTTACTAAATGTCTCACAGGGCAGCGCATGCGCTGGCTCAGCGAGACTAAAAAAGGTGTCTTTCTGGAGCGCTGGCAGTAGCTAATAAAATGATCTCACAGAAATTACCGACAGCACAGTGAGTTGAAGACTGGATTACAAAAATTAAATTAACTTGTTAAAAGACAGTTAAGCTCCTCAATATTAATAGATCGTTCATCAAGAAATTTGGTGTGTGTATATAATGGATTATATCAAGAATAATGTTGTTAGAAATGGGGTTTCTGGCTATTCACCCAAGCAAGGCAAAACCCACCACTCTAGTCAGAGTAAGCTAGATATACACAAAAGATAACCTGTGCTCACCCTCTGTAGCTTGGCACAGAGCAGGCAGGCTTATCTACAGAGGTAATTTGTAAAGCAATTGTGCAACACACACACTAACACAATGAATGCACCACAAAAACAGACTCCACACAGGGTTATAAAAATAGATTGCCATATTATGACCAAAGCAAGAGCAAAACAACAAGGCTCACATAAGTACTTTGCAAGTTATGCAGGTTTTTGGAGACAATATCACATTGATTGCAGTATGTAACAATAGGGCACAGAAGCACCTGCGCTCCTATTAGCTTCTTCACTGTAATTCTGAGAAATCCCCACAGGGATCGAACAGGAGGACTTCGCCATTTTGCTGCAAGCGCCTTGAGACCTCAAGGTGAAAAGTTGCGCTATATAAAAACATGTGTCATGACATGACATGACAATGTTTGAGTAAACCTTAATAAAATAGTATATGCATAGAATGCATCAAATAACAAGTATTGGAAAAGCCAATGGGTCTGAACACTAAACGTTTGCGCTATTTGCTTTAACATTGCTTTTTAAAAAATGTTTTATTGATATTCGCCTCAGAATGTATGCATCATGCATGGAGGGCGGGCAAATTTCCTATTAATGAAAACAAATTCCAATTTCTTCATAAATGCACCCATGCACATACGACTGTTGAGATTCAAGCACACTCCTGTGTGTTGTGAGACATGACATCCATTTTTTTTATTGTTAATCTACCGTTCTAACATGGTGGTAACCATTTTAGAACAGTAAATGAAAAATAGTGATAAATTGTGCAAAAGTACAAAACAATGGACGAGTGGTCCATAGCACTTTGCAGCTGCCGTGTCCTTGCAAAAAATTATAAAATATATATGTATATATATTTAACACGGGTAGTATGATGGGGAGCATAAACTTATCCAACTAGAATTTTTGGAGACTGAAATGCCCCAGGGTAAGACTAAGAGGGAAGAAACTCATTGAAACAAGAGAAGACACGTGACAGACAACAAAGTCACACATTCCCAAACAGCCTGACCCTAAACGCACTCAACATACCCCATAATCCACAAGGTGTTCTCTCAATTGGTTAACGAGAATTGCCACAATAATACAAGAAAAGGAAAAAAATACAATTATTTCCAAATACGGATGCCATGGTGCTCCACGTTCAATGTTGGGTGGTGAAATGATGAGGGGCCTGATAATGAGCCTGAGGGAGAGGGTGTGGAGTTGGGGCCAGAGCTGGCAACTTTGGAACTGGGGAACGAGGTTCGAGTCTCAGCATTGGATCAACATCCTGTGATTCTTGGCAAATCACTTAATCTCCCCGGGCCTGACAAAAAAAAAAAATGAAAGTGACCATGTGTTATGTAACTGGTGCTCATGTGAAGCGCTCCCACCAATACCTTTGGGTCGAGTTCGAGCTGCATACACTCCAAAATAAAAATACGACCGGAGCAGTGTTCACTTTCGGGCAATGTCTGTATGGAAATCATTGCAAAAATTGCACCATAGGTTTAGACGGATGGCGGTCTGGCAAACATGAGAGTTCTTTGCATTGCATTCTGAATTAGAAAACGTGTTTTAGAAAATACATTTAGTGACAGTACTATGACTGCTTTCAATCATCAAATGAGGGATGCAGTAATCCGATTATTTAGAAAGAGCTTTCTCTTTAAAACGAAATCTGGAACTCGTCCAATCGCAGCATCTGTCCCTATTTAAACCCAACTCCTGCTAACAGTTAATCCTATACTTGGGGTGAGGGAGGTTTTCAGTGCACCCTAGAAAATAATGAGGGCTCATCAACCCCACAGACAAGCGTAAGAAAAATGGATGTGTCAAATAATATTGCAAACTTCTGTGTCTAACAGCCCCCACTTTCTGCAAGATCTCAGTGAGTAAAATGTTCACATTCTACAGTCCACGTGAAATGTAGAACCAGAAAATGCATTCACGTGTAGATTTCACAGGATATGATGAAGCAGAAAAAAAACAATGTTAAAATAATGTTATACAAACGGCCTTTGAACCAATCTCAAACCTTTCTACTTTCGAGAAAATTGAAACTCACAAATTGTTTTACAAGAAAGGAAGGCTGTTGTCGATTTCAGAAAATATCTTGTTGCACGTCCATAAACAAAACGTGGCCATTATAAAAGTTTCAAATGGCAAATTTAATAATAGTACTTACGTTTTAAAGTGTATTAGCACGTATATGCTACCGTACCTTGCAAGTTGGACCTAGGCACTTCTGAAGCTCAATCCTGTCAGTTTCCTCTTCCATGTCACCATTGAAATCAAAGTACACTACATCCCCAACCAGCAGTGCTTCATGTGAGACTGGAAGAATGCCACATTTCATTGCAGACACCTGGAGAAAAAAAACACAATTAACATTCAATGTTAGCAACTATGTTTTACCAATAATATATTCGTGTTAAAAAATAAACATTATGGGCCTGATTCACAAAGGTCCTTCACACTTACAGAGGAGGACCCGCAATCGTGAGGGAGTCTCGGCACTCGGGGAGGAATCTCCGCAGTGAGAATTCTCATTGCAGAGATGCTACCCCGAGTGCGAGGACTCCCCACGACTGCGGGACCTCCATCACGAGTGCGGAGGCCTTTTGTGAATCAGGCCCTTAGTCAACTCCCCAACTACCACTAGAGCCACCATCAGCCAAAAACAGCATTCAGGTATACAACATGGGGAAACAGTGTGGGTTCGGTTTTGAAGAATGGACATTTGTAGGTATTCTTTGTAAGTATTTTGATGAATTGTTTGTAACAAGAAATGCCCTGATTACATGTCAATAAGGTTCATTACTACGAGTCCGAGCCTTTTGCGTCACATTCTTGGGTGAAGGTGGGATTGGCTACAGAGGTGCTTGTTTTTTTCAGCTAGTATGGTAGAAAGAGTCCTTCTTTATGGCTCCTAGGAAGAGACTGGAACCTAGGCTAGGGACTGAGTTTAAGTAGTAGAGTTAAAGTTTTGTTAGAAACAGAATATTCCAATACAGGGCCGGACTAGGGAACTATGCAAAAATGCTCAAACCAGTCCCACTCCCTTCATCTCCTCCCACAATCTCTCAAATCCATCCAGTCACTCTCAGTTTCTCTCCTCTCTCTCTTCTTTTTTATCGTCAGTCTCTCTACTCCTTCCCTCCTTTCTCTTGCTATTGCCTGCGCCTGATACAAGTGACCTCAGGGACTTGGGGAAATTGTCGCTCTTCTAGCGGCTCGCCTGGTAGAGGTTTCATCACTGGATTAGTAACCGCCTCAGTCAGATTCCTATATCTCCCAGGTTGTTCTTCTGATCTGTGTGTGTGCTTTGCATATCATCCAGGTATGGGGGAGTGACTCACTGAGAGAGTCACAGCATGGGCACGTCTTACTGTGCTTGAAACTGTGTTGCTAACCTCTTTCCATGGGTACAATGCTGCTGCTTGTCAGAAATATCAACCTTGTTTAATGTGATGCTGTTTCTATCATGATGTGCAGGGTTCACAGTTTCATATTTAAATATATTTATTGGGCAGATGATGTTTTTGTGTGATTGATAATGATGCCTTGTGTGAGTTGATCATCTTTCTGTTTTTTAAGCGTCAGTTTTGTAGGGTCCTGGTTTTTAATTTGCCACCGCGATTGCTATGAAGAGGTTTTCAAATTTCACAGAGGCTTAAGGTGTCAAGCTTCTTTTATAGTAGTATGGTCACATAGACAATTCTCGTATTAGGTTTGTCTGTCTCCTTCCATGGTCTGTGATAGGTAGCTGGTCTGACTATACTATCCTATCTCCTAATTTCATGGTAGGCATTTGCCATGATGATCTTCACCTTAAGGAAAACAAAGTCAAGGTCTGCCTTTATTGGAGCTGTTGTTGCAGATTAGCATATGCCCGCTGTTATTTTCCAAACACGTTATGGAACCCAACAGAGGGATGATATATCTACGCTGAGATCCTAGATCTCAGCTCCATAAAAGATGAAGTCCTCCATTTTTAACTGGGTGATTTGACTAGGAGTTTAATAGATTGGATCACCTTGTTCCTTTGCAAAGCAAAGCATGCTTTGGAAGTGATAAATATGAATTACAGTGCTTAATTATTACACTGTTAAGTTCAGGAAATAAAGAATTTATCTTCATGTTGCTAAACATTCTGAACTGCAACCGGTTTTCAAATGACTGCCTCTAACCTGCCCAAAATATGTATTTCCAAGACATTACAAGCTTGGTGTGGTTATTTTAATAATGTGCATGTCATTTATTCTACAAACCTGGAAGTGGAGGAATTTCGACTTCATTCCTCTATATGATCGTAGAACCTAGAACTACTCATGTATTAGTGATATCCTTAAAACGTACAGAAGAGGAAATGTATCCCTTATATCGCTAAAGGGAATTGAATGTTTTCTTGTATGCCAAATGGATGGCCTCCATAAAACAAAATATACCACTTTCCAAGGCTTTCTGGCTACAACACAGAACAAATATCCATAGGTATATATGTTCAAACTTAGTTCCTTCAGGAGGAGCAAAGCTCACAAAGGAGAGATGGTCAATAAGAATGCTGACAAGTACACATCAATTGGGACAACACCATATGGAAAATGTGGCAAAATTAGAATGTGTGGTGCAGTCATGAACAACAGAAGCAATTATGCTTAGCGTAATTCTAGGGGCATCAGTCCTTGATGTTAGAAGGAACTCTTTAAATGCATTGTTATCTACTATAGACTCAGATTTGGTATCAAATATACTGTAAAGCACTATGAATCACAAACAAGATCATCTTCTCACACATGCAAAACACACACACATTACTACCAACACCACTATGCAATTCAATACGGAGTAAGGCCTCTAAAGTCATTTAAGGTTGGCACCCAGATGCATGTACAGTATATACTGGAATCCAGGTCTCCATGTCATATCTTCCTCCTATTGGCAAGACTACCACACCAATCCATCTGGAACCCTCACTGGTAATATCAAGTTTTTTTCAGCAATGTCAGGCTAAATATACAGGGATAAGGACAGTGTGCACCCGTTACGGTGGGTCAGAGAGGGGTGGGCCCCAGGCATTGGCAGTGCAATAAATCTGGTAATAGAAGCTATGGAACTAAAGACTCACCTTAGCTAAGCTTGTTGTATTGGGCATGATATTGCCTTTAGCATAGTAGTCACCAGGCATTAGGAGGTGTGCCGAGTCCTATCAATTTACCTCTGTCATATCAGTATTTTGGTACGGTATCATAAGTAAAACCTTTGGAGGTCTGCTATCATCCCATGGAGATATAACTTAGCATGATACAGACATATGAATGAAACTTTGAAAAATTAACTTCATCCTTTCTCGAGGGTTAGTTACCCCTTTACAGGCATTCAATGCAGTAGCCTACTGCCAGGATGCCAGATAACTCATTGATGAGGGAGTGAAGCGTAGTCCTGCAGATCATACACATGGTCATATTTAGCCAGCTCTACAACCCGAACACATTCTGACTTGAAAGTAAAGTTACAATAAGGGTAATTTGAAGGGGATGGATATAGGATTAGAATCAACAACAATGCCATCCATATTACAAAGAAGAGGGTAGTAGGCTATGAGCAAAATTAGGCTAAATGGTTCCTGCCAGAAATAGGGTCTTCTGGTTGACTGGGGAGCAAACCCTGATCAAGCAGCAACCACATTCCTAGTCAGGGTAAGGCGCAAGCAAACCCCACACTAACTGTTGGACTTTGGCCCTTAGGGCAGGTTCACCCCGAGACTTTTTGCTTGAAATGGTGACCTGGAGATGGTGATTTTTGGATTCTGCGCACTTTCACTGTGTCCCAGTGGAAAGTGCGGGCGCACTCTGAGTGCATGTGCTGAGCTAGGCCTGCCCGCCCATAGGAATGCATGGGGAATGTATGTGTCCCTGGTAGTTCCTGATGCGTGGGGTGTACAGGCTTGAGTCTGGTATGTGTGAACTCGTGAGAGTGAATGCTGCGAGATGGTGTATGCAGCATGTATGTGTCTAGTAGCGAAGCGCCATTTCTAGACATGGCTGTACGTGTGCTGTGAGGGTGCTGGCGTGTGATTGGCTGGAGCTGGCTGGCATGCCAGGCTCCAGGAATCTGGATGAGTCTGCCCGGTGGTGAGTGGGAGATCTGCATGAGTAATGTGTGGGAGGAGTGTACCTGTGTCCTGGATGGGCTGGGTTTTCCCCACACAATGCTGGCTCCGCCCCCCTGTGGTGTGTCTAATGACCCAAGCCCTGCCAGTGAATAGAGAGGGTGGTTGAGGTAAACAGAGTACTCAAGAACCAGCTGCGACTGGTTCCGCCCCCACTCTGCACCCTTGAACAAAGGAATGCACTGTATAAAAATGGGGCTGTGTCCCCACTGAAGTTGTTCTGGTGTTGGATCCTGCCAGAGGGGGCTGTTGCTGCTGCTGGGGCCAGGAGGACCGCCACTTGGGGTGTCTCCCTGCCTGGAGACCCAGTGTGCTGGCTCTGGCCCAGCCTTGCCCCCCTGCCTGCCTACAGCCCCTGCTGGAGCTTGTGCTGTGCCTACAGCCCTGAGAGCGCTGCTCTCTGCCCTTCAGCGCTGGGGAGCGCTGGAATCCCTTGCTTAGCGCTTGAGAGCGCTTTATTTGGCCCGGTGGCGCTTGGGAGCGCCTTTGCTTAGAGGCTAGCGCTGCTAGCGCTTTGAGAGCCAGCCGGTGCCCACCCGGCATCAGCCCGAAATTGCGGTGCCTAGCGAGTGCCTACCTCACTTTATATTTGCTTTGGCGGCGCGGGTGCCACCCCGCTCCTTGCCGCTTTGTTGTGCCCGTGATTTATTGGATTCACGAGGGAGCCCACTCCTCGGATCCTGGGAAGCCGCCTGCCTGCCTAAAAAGCGAGCCGCCGCGCTGCCCGCGGCGACCCGGAAGCACTGGGCCGGCTGACCAATCGCAGCGCGGCCCGAGACAGGCAACCCGGAAGTCCCGCCCCCCCCCGCAGCAGAGAAGCTGCCGGCCGGGTTCCCGAGGGTCCCCGAGTGGAGAGGAGAGCCCCGGGACGAGAGAAGAGGAGCCCCGCCGCCCAGGAAGAGTCCTGGACCTTCGAGGCCCCGGAGGAGAAGTGTGGAGAGAGCCCCCGAGGAGCGGGAGCTCTCGTGCAGGAGCCGCCGCCCGGGAGTGAGGAGCCCAGCAGCCGGTGAGTGAAAGCCGGCCAGGGAGAGAGGCGCGAGGTCGCGCACCCTCTCCCCCCCCCTGCCTCTACTCGAGCGGCCCCACTTGACAGCGGGCCGCTCCACCAGGGCGTACCTTGCGTCACGAGTCCCCCAGAGGGGGGGACTCACCCCAGAAGCGCCCCACTTGCTCGAGGGTCCCCCGTGAGGGGCCCCCACAGCCCAGCGAGGCTGCACCTGTGTTGTTGGAGCCCAGAGAGGGGTCCAAGGTGGCATTTGTTTGTTGGCGCCACGAGGCTCCAGGCGCTAATTGTGAAGGAGCCCAGAGAGGCTCCTGGGGGCCATTTGTTCTTTGAGCCAGAGAGGCTCTGAGGGTGCCATTCCCCCGTGAGGGTCCCCAACAGCCCAGTGAGGCTGCACCTTTTTGGTTTTGAGCCCTGCGAGGCTCGAGGTGGCAGATTGCTTTGTGAGCCCAGAGAGGCTCATTGCCCATTTGTTCTGAGAGTCCAGTGAGGCTCCGCAGTGCCACAGTGGTGGTTCTTGAGCCCAGAGAGGCTCCAACTTTGCCCTAACTTTCCCTGAACCAGTTGCCCAGCACTTTGTGGGCAACTGCTACGTTTAGGCCCCTGACATTGGGACACAGGGACTGTCACAGGTGGTGACTGATCTAAGTTTTGCGCAATTGTACTTTCTATGCACCTCTGAATGTATTGTTTATGCGTCATGTGCCTTTACACCTCTGAATGAATGTCATGCATTGCATCATGTGTATGTTCTTACACCCCTACAGGTATTGTGATACATAGGTGGTTGTTGTCTCCCTAGTGCAGGTGGTGCTAGTGAGGTCCTGTTACCAGTAGTTACTGGTTGTGTGCTATTTTGTGCTAAAGTAAATTTATATTCTATGTACTAAGTGCTATTTCTGAAAGTGCTACTTCTGATTCCTGACAGTGGTCCAGGTGGCCCTGTCTTGTAAATATCCCCTTGTAAATTCTGCCCGTGCCTCTGGCACATTGTAAAGTGTGTGTTTTATCTAATGTGTTTTGGTGTAATACAAAGGCTATTTTTATATAACCTTGTGTGGAGTTTCCTTTGTGGTGGGCCTTTGGTTGTTGTTGCTGGGGTGCATGCGCAAATACTTAGCCTATATCGCCTCCAAGTTTAGCCTTGCTGCTCGCGCCACGTTACCTAGAGGGTGAGTAGGGGTTATCTTGGCGTGTAACTCCCTTGCCCTAACTTGGGAGTGGTGGTCTCTGACTGACTTTGGCGAAAGCCCTGGCCAGCCGGGGATCCCATTTCCAACATTGGCGGCAAGCGGTGGGATAAGGATTTGTGTTTGCGTTGTACCTTAGTAGCGGCTGGCTGCACCACAAAACTCTGCATTTAGATGACCACATTTTTGGGGATTGTATTGTTTTGGAAGTTTCATTATTTTCTTCTCCTGAAGAGTGTCATTTGATTGTGTTCAGTACATTTGTCCCCCGCCCTGCTTCCAGAGTTTGGTACCTGTGTCGCTTTTGGTCAGGTTGAGAAGTCAGGGGTGGTAGAAACTGCCTTACCGATCCGAGGGGAGGGTGTGTGTGGATGAATGGTGTGTTTTCCTGGACGCATGAGTATGAGTTCTCTTTGATAAGGAGATTGTTGAAGTTTTGGAATTGTGTACTCTTACTTCAGATTGTTCAGTCCCCTGTGTTGCACGTGTCTGTAAGCATCTTGCCAAGATGAAGTCTGCTTTTAATGTCTGGGGTCTGTTTTTGCATGAACTGAGAGAGTTTTGCGAGGAGAGAGACATTGCAGTGAATGAGTCAGACACCCAGTCCCAACTTAGGGGTAACCTAATCCAATGGCAGAAGGAGGACTGGGAGCGTGAGCACAGTGAGGAGAGGGCCCTGGTCTCACACCATGAGGGTGGTGGGTCAGAGGGGAGCCCTGAAGAGTCTGAGGAGGAGGAAGAAGATGACAGCACAGGGACGCCAGCAGAGAGTGAGGACCCCATAGATAGGGAGTCCCTTGCTGGGTCCAGTTTAGGAGGCAGCGCCTCATCCCTTTCCCTGTCCCCAGAGGAGCTGGAAGATAGGAGGAGAGAAAGGGAGCACCAGCTGGCTTTAGAGAGGCTCAGGTTGGAGCATGCCCAGGCTATGGCACAGCTGGGCATTAGAAAGCAACAGCTGGAGGTTAAGAAGCAACAGCTAGAGACCGAGAGGGTCTTAGCGCAGGAAAGGATAGAGGAGGCTGAGAGGGCCTCCACCAGAGGCGAAGTAGCTCTGGAGGGTAGACTATCCCCTGCGTGCAGTGTTGAGTTTCTGGATCCCCCAGGGAGGGTTGGGTCCAGTGGTGGCAGCTATTTAAATCTCAGTCTAGAAAGTCCCAGTTCCCAGAGTATGGTTCCTGTTTCCCCAGAGGAGGAGTTAAGGGTGAAGTTCAGGGACAGTAGGAAACTGTCTCACCAGTCTTGGGTAGATTTTGAGGATGAATGTTGTAATACACTGTGGGCTTGGGTAGAGGTTCACACTGACTCTGATTTTGAAGTCTTGTTTGATCTTATTGTCAAAGAGCAGGTGCTCAGTGGTTGTTCGCCAGAGTTGCGCCAACACCTGTTGCCATTTGGATTTACTGATCCAGAGTTACTGGCAAGGGAAGCAGACCGCTGGGAAAGGGCCAGAGGTTCTCTAGAGTCATTAGGGAGTGAGTCCAAAAGAAGTGGTTCAGGTATCTTCCAGCCCAGCGTGGTGGAAGAGGCTCAGTGTAGCCCAGCTAGGTCCCAGGATAGCGAGGAGGGTGTAGGGGCTCACTGCCTGGCTCAGTGGAGCAGGAGTGAGGGGGAGACCAAGGTTCCCCAGACGCCCGAAGCCCTGCCTCAGGACTTGGATGGTTTCTGTAGGGAACACCAGGTTGGGGACCTAGGCTGTCCTGTTAGTCCACTTGAGGAGGATCTCCTAGTGAGTAGAGGACCTGGAGTGTCTGTAACCAGAGCTCCTGTGGTTCTAGAGTCTGGCAGTACCGCTCCGGTAGGGAGGGTACAGGAGTCCAGAGTGAGGAGTGATTGGGGGAGTTCCCCAGTGGAAGGACCAGTGGGTCAGGGACTACCCAGTTGGGCTAGGTTCCCGTGTAGTGACCATGGTAACAACACTTCTGGTCTGGGGGATCGTCACGCACTGTCAGGTGGACAGAGGGCGGGAGATCTGCGCCAGACAGACAGTCACACAACAGATGTGA
This sequence comes from Lissotriton helveticus, assembly GCF_964261635.1. NCBI lineage: Eukaryota > Metazoa > Chordata > Amphibia > Caudata > Salamandridae > Lissotriton > Lissotriton helveticus. The sequence goes on along the minus strand of NC_136072.1, from coordinate 680,103,492 downwards.
CATTTGTTAGCCTCAGGGGGATGGAGTGTAAGTCCCCAGAAGTCCTGGAGTGCCAGGCAATTGTTCCACCGAAGGTTTTAGACCAGAGGTTGGAAGGCCAGGTTCAGGGTCAGCCTGACCTGAAGGGTAGGACGACTGTAACCAGTGTCCTGACCGGTTATTCTTCCAGAGGAACTTCTCCAGGTGGGAGAGGGCAGTCCTCTGGAAGGGGGTGCAGAGGGTGGGAGAGCCCACCTCTGACCCCGGTGCAACCTGAGTGGATAAGCCCTGGGTTGGAATGGCGTTCTAGGGGTACCCCTCGCAGAGGGAGGAGGAACCCTAGGAGAAGAGGTAGGGGGAGGAGAGCCTTCCCTGAGACTCCTGGTCCGCCTGAGGTTGTAGGCCCTAGGCTGGAGTACCAGTGGCAGTCTAGTCCTGTCTTGCAGACAGGAAGAGTGGAGAATGGCTCCTATTTGCCAGGGGTTACTACCCCCCGCTCTGCGAATTGGCATGGACCAGTGGCACCTGGGTGGCCCAGGGCCTGGTCCTGGCCGCGGACAACTTGGGAGTACCAGTGGGGTAGCCCAGTTGGTCCAGACAGTGTGTTTAGAGGGAATCCCATGGGTTCACCGTGGCGTAGAACAGGAGGGTGTCCCTGCAGTTGCGGGCCTGCGTCCGTGTTCTATCGCCCCAAGCAGGGAAGTCCATCACGGTGGTGATTGGTCTCCCCTGCGTTTTGGCTGGAAGGGGGTTATGTTGGACTTTGGCCCTTAGGGCAGGTTCACCCCGAGACTTTTTGCTTGAAATGGTGACCTGGAGATGGTGATTTTTGGATTCTGCGCACTTTCACTGTGTCCCAGTGGAAAGTGCGGGCGCACTCTGAGTGCATGTGCTGAGCTAGGCCTGCCCGCCCATAGGAATGCATGGGGAATGTATGTGTCCCTGGTAGTTCCTGATGCGTGGGGTGTACAGGCTTGAGTCTGGTATGTGTGAACTCGTGAGAGTGAATGCTGCGAGATGGTGTATGCAGCATGTATGTGTCTAGTAGCGAAGCGCCATTTCTAGACATGGCTGTACGTGTGCTGTGAGGGTGCTGGCGTGTGATTGGCTGGAGCTGGCTGGCATGCCAGGCTCCAGGAAGTCTGGATGGGTCTGCCCGGTGGTGAGTGGGAGATCTGCATGAGTAATGTGTGGGAGGAGTGTACCTGTGTCCTGGATGGGCTGGGTTTTCCCCACACAATGCTGGCTCCGCCCCCCTGTGGTGTGTCTAATGACCCAAGCCCTGCCAGTGAATAGAGAGGGTGGTTGAGGTAAACAGAGTACTCAAGAACCAGCTGCGACTGGTTCCGCCCCCACTCTGCACCCTTGAACAAAGGAATGCACTGTATAAAAATGGGGCTGTGTCCCCACTGAAGTTGTTCTGCTGTTGGATCCTGCCAGAGGGGGCTGTTGCTGCTGCTGGGGCCAGGAGGACCGCCACTTGGGGTGTCTCCCTGCCTGGAGACCCAGTGTGCTGGCTCTGGCCCAGCCTTGCCCCCCTGCCTGCCTACAGCCCCTGCTGGAGCTTGTGCTGTGCCTACAGCCCTGAGAGCGCTGCTCTCTGCCCTTCAGCGCTGGGGAGCGCTGGAATCCCTTGCTTAGCGCTTGAGAGCGCTTTATTTGGCCCGGTGGCGCTTGGGAACGCCTTTGCTTAGAGGCTAGCGCTGCTAGCGCTTTGAGAGCCAGCCGGTGCCCACCCGGCATCAGCCCGAAATTGCGGTGCCTAGCGAGTGCCTACCTCGCTTTATATTTGCTTTGGCGGCGCGGGTGCCACCCCGCTCCTTGCCGCTTTGTTGTGCCCGTGATTTATTGGATTCACGAGGGAGCCCACTCCTCGGATCCTGGGAAGCCGCCTGCCTGCCTAAAAAGCGAGCCGCCGCGCTGCCCGCGGCGACCCGGAAGCACTGGGCTGGCTGACCAATCGCAGCGCGGCCCGAGACAGGCAACCCGGAAGTCCCGCCCCCCCGCAGCAGAGAAGCTGCCGGCCGGGTTCCCGAGGCTCCCCGAGTGGAGAGGAGAGCCCCGGGACGAGAGAAGAGGAGCCCCGCCGCCCAGGAAGAGTCCTGGACCTTCGAGGCCCCGGAGGAGAAGTGTGGAGAGAGCCCCCGAGGAGCGGGAGCTCTCGTGCAGGAGCCGCCGCCCGGGAGTGAGGAGCCCAGCAGCCGGTGAGTGAAAGCCGGCCAGGGAGAGAGGCGCGAGGTCGCGCACCCTCTCCCCCCCCCCTGCCTCTACTCGAGCGGCCCCACTTGACAGCGGGCCGCTCCACCAGGGCGTACCTTGCGTCACGAGTCCCCCAGAGGGGGGGACTCACCCCAGAAGCGCCCCACTTGCTCGAGGGTCCCCCGTGAGGGGCCCCCACAGCCCAGCGAGGCTGCACCTGTGTTGTTGGAGCCCAGAGAGGGGTCCAAGGTGGCATTTGTTTGTTGGCGCCACGAGGCTCCAGGCGCTAATTGTGAAGGAGCCCAGAGAGGCTCCTGGGGGCCATTTGTTCTTTGAGCCAGAGAGGCTCTGAGGGTGCCATTCCCCCGTGAGGGTCCTCAACAGCCCAGTGAGGCTGCACCTTTTTGGTTTTGAGCCCTGCGAGGCTCGAGGTGGCAGATTGCTTTGTGAGCCCAGAGAGGCTCATTGCCCATTTGTTCTGAGAGTCCAGTGAGGCTCCGCAGTGCCACAGTGGTGGTTCTTGAGCCCAGAGAGGCTCCAACTTTGCCCTAACTTTCCCTGAACCAGTTGCCCAGCACTTTGTGGGCAACTGCTACGTTTAGGCCCCTGACATTGGGACACAGGGACTGTCACAGGTGGTGACTGATCTAAGCTTTGCGCAATTGTACTTTCTATGCACCTCTGAATGTATTGTTTATGCGTCATGTGCCTTTACACCTCTGAATGAATGTCATGCATTGCATCATGTGTATGTTCTTACACCCCTACAGGTATTGTGATACATAGGTGGTTGTTGTCTCCCTAGTGCAGGTGGTGCTAGTGAGGTCCTGTTACCAGTAGTTACTGGTTGTGTGCTATTTTGTGCTAAAGTAAATTTATATTCTATGTACTAAGTGCTATTTCTGAAAGTGCTACTTCTGATTCCTGACAGTGGTCCAGGTGGCCCTGTCTTGTAAATATCCCCTTGTAAATTCTGCCCGTGCCTCTGGCACATTGTAAAGTGTGTGTTTTATCTAATGTGTTTTGGTGTAATACAAAGGCTATTTTTATATAACCTTGTGTGGAGTTTCCTTTGTGGTGGGCCTTTGGTTGTTGTTGCTGGGGTGCATGCGCAAATACTTAGCCTACATCGCCTCCAAGTTTAGCCTTGCTGCTCGCGCCATGTTACCTAGAGGGTGAGTAGGGGTTATCTTGGCGTGTAACTCCCTTGCCCTGACTTGGGAGTGGTGGTCTCTGACTGACTTTGGCGAAAGCCCTGGCCAGCCGGGGATCCCATTTCCAACACTAACCTATGGTCAACCCTTGGGTAGCTTGGCACAGAGCACTCAGGCTTAATTTAGACACAATGTGCAAATTATTTGTGCAGCACCTCAAACAGTAAAACAGTGAAAACACCACACAGAAAGATCCCACACCAGGTTAGGAAAATAGAGCTCAATTTAATAAATAAAACAAGACCAAAATGACAATATTCCAATCGGTAGAATCAGAGTTATTAATTTGTAAGTAATAAACTGCAATATAGCACATAAAAGCATAACATTCCAACCGCAGATATCTGGTCACGTTGGACCGGATCAAAGTCAAAACTTTAGGACGCCTGTGATGGAGCTTAGGTCAGACACCGAATTTAAGTTTCAGATTTCAAGTTTAATTTTATTAAGTGTGCAGTTCATTAAAACCATTTCACTAAGTGCATACATAAAACCATTAATTATAAACTTACAAGGAGGCACTTTGGTTAATGACAATGAATAAAACATGGTGCAAAATGTTGCAAGTTTAAAATGCCTAGTGCAACAGGTTTGCCAATAAGATAAAATACAACTGCATTCCAGGACTGCCTGTTTACGTTAACATGACGGTGCAGCACGAACTACATGTGAAAAGCTTGTTCAGGGGGCTTGAGTAGCCGCAAGGGTTATAGAGTCAAGTAAACGGTTGATTTTCTGGTCAAGTCTAATCAGGTACTTTGTGAGCCTGCAGTTTGCTGTTTGTCTGTCAAGTTAAATGAGCTAGTACTGCGGGCCCGCAGCGATGTATCCCTCATTGGTTCCATGCTGGTCTTTCCATAGTTTTTCGATCTTTTATGTTTGCTTCACATGTATAGATCTTCTGGACCATAGTCTCAGGAACGTATCCACAAAATCGTTAGAGCTCCATAGTGCTGGCTCGCTTTCATGGTGGTAGAGGTGGAAATGATGGTGCCAGCCCAAACGATACCTCAGGAACAATGTTTTGGTCAGGGCTTTAATGGCAATGCCCAAGTATGTTTTGTTGAGGTGTTTGCTTGGTACAGGACACCATTGTGAGACAATCCTGCCAACTTAGTGCAAATGCCTATTTATCTGTCAACAGCGAACAAGTAGCTGGAAAGGATCTCCCATTGTTCTGTTAATCCTAGTGTTGCCAAGGAGCTGGTGAGGTAATCTCTGGCCAGGGCGTGACCTCTACTGCTGATTTCTACCCAGAGATGATGGTTCAGGGTCCACTGCTGGCTTCCATTAGCTGATAGCAGAGTTTGATGAAGGTTCCCTGCCTTGCTATAGATTGCTTGACTAGGCTGAATTCGAGATGCAGCTTGGCTGGAAACGAGTATACTAGCAGGGAAAAAACGGACTCAAAGAGTTTGGTGATGGCATTGTCGAGGTGACTGGCATCTGTGCTCCTTAAGGCTTTCCTTCGATTGGCAATAGTTGGAACAAATTTGGCCTGAATTATTTTTAGAAGAGGTAGGAATATGGAGGATGCTGTGACTGCTTTGATGCACCTGAAATCTGCAGTAAGAGCAATTGATATCCGGCGCATGAGTTCCAGATGTTGATTGAAGGAGCCCTGTCTGTCTATAAGCATACCCAGGTACCTGTATTTTTGTACCACCTCTGCTTTATCCTTGCCCATGTGCCACTGGTGAGGGCTCCAAGGTGATTCTCCCTGAATCATTATTTTAGACTTCTTTAAATTGATATCCACTGCGTTTGCATTGGAGTATAAGGCTGTAGCCTTCAGAAGCCTGTGGAGGCCTATTTTGGTCCAGCTAAGTAACACTAAATCATCGGCATATATCAGACACAGAAGCAGAGTGTTGCCTAGCTTCGGTGCATGTGAATTAACCTGCACTAGGCTGATGGGCAGGTCAACTACGAAGAGGTTAAAAAGAGTAAGGGTTAACATACACCTTTGCAGTAGCCCTTGATGGGTTGACATCTTTCTCTGTAAGCGGATGCCATCTCCTAGTTTAATTAAAAGTAAGGCTCTCAGCAGTGGGTTGGGTATATTCTAATGGGCCAACTTGTTTCACAGCTTTCCTTTCGATCAAAAGTAATTTATAAAAGAGAGGTAGAGGGGCTGCTTAGTTGCCATGCTTTGGTCAAACAGTAAGGATGTGGCCAATAGATTTGTTGTTGTACAACTTCTTTAGCGAGCCTAGTTTGATTGAACACTATCATTCTCTTTTCAGTTGCCCATGACACTAGTTCTTTGAGGAGAAAGCCAGCAAAGTATTTAGATTCAACGCCCAAGAGTTCTATAAGCCGATAGTTTGCAGGGACAGAATCAATCCCCCCTTTGTAGATTGGGGTGAAGATAGAGCCTTTCTATGAGGTGGGGTGGTGATTGAAGTAATTAGGCTCTCGTATACTAACTCCAGGTGCCTTGCCCAAAACATTTTCCTTCTTTGAAGATAGCTGTTGGAATCACATTTGGGCCAGGTGCTCCTTCTCTTTGGCATTTTAGGATATGCTGCTCGATTGAGGCTGTCCGGATGGACAGAGGGCTTGAAGCCAGGAGTACAGTTGAAGTGATAGCAAGGTCGGGAGATGGTTTCACTTGATGTTCTGTGAACTTCTCCAGGCATGGTGCAGAGTCTGAATGCCTGAAGTGTTTTGAAAGGTATTGATACCAGTTTTCTTCTGAAATGTTGACTGTGTCTCCTGATTGAGACATGCCACTTAGGTTGTCACCATCTTCCAAAATGTTTTGTGCCTATTGGTGTTGAGAGTGTACAAAAGTTTGGCAGATAAGTTGTCGATTGCATCTCTTTTTAGATTCCACAAGTGCTTTCTATACGCAAGCTTGGACTTTGCCAGTTTTATTTTCAGTGTGCCGTTGCTAGAGATTTTGTGATAAGGCTCTGTTTTAGCTCTTTTATTTTTCTATTGACTACCGGTCGGGCGACGCTGTACACATTTCTGGAGCTTCCTCCTGTGACTGCCTGCTTGTGGGCAAAATCTGTTAAAAATTGCTCCTGATGTGAGCTTTGCTAGTGTTGTCCAGGAAGGCTGTCAGTGAACTTTTAGACCATTTAAGTTTCTTGTAGTTTACCGTATGGATACTGCCTTGCAACTGTTGGTTTGTGGCTATCCAAGGAAAAGGGCAAGACATAGCTCTTGCGGTAAGTGGTCATGTTTGTCCCTTGGCTTTATTGAGGAACTGAAAACCAAGTTTATGAGTGGATGATTGTGGTAAGTGAATGACAGTGGGTGGTCACTGTGGAAACAGCCGTTTATTGCTCATAGGTTATGGGATTCTAGTTCTCTGATAAGCACTCTGCCCTTTATGGTCATGCTTAATGAGGGGATTTTGAGCTCTCAGTAGCTCCTTGTCTTGCGTTGACCCCAGTAAGTTCATGTTAAAGCTCCCTGAAAGAATTATTTCAGAAGGGTGTGATCAATCTTGCAGGTCTGAAATTTCATTCATTAGATGATCTTTAGGCAACTTTTTAAATAACATTTTTGAGGGTATGTAGATATTCATGAGCGCTAAGTTGAGTCTCTGTGAGTCCTGTTTTAGAGTATTAGGACTATCTGCATACTGCTCTATATCGTCAGTTTCATGGTGTGCTTACCTTTTAGAACTGCTATGCCGCTTCTTTGGCAGCCATAGTTGGCTTCTTTTGTGGCAGGGACTGTGTAATTATTGTAGCCTGGGATTGCACCTTTTCAGCCCATGTTCTTGTAGGAATTATTTCAATGTCTTACTGTCAGCTAGTTCGTCTAACAAACCGTTGACATTCAATGAGCAGATTTGAAGCTTGGCTGCCTAATCGGGCAATGCTGCTGTTGTAGGACATATCATGCTTGGCTTTTCAGTCCGTTTAGGGCTCCTGGAATCCAGCTCCAATCGTAGTCTTGCAACAGCCCACTGGTGACACTCACGGGCTGTGAAGGAGTGTGAGAGCTAGGAGGTGTTGGAGGTTTTCTCCGTGCACTCCTCAAAATCCACTGCACGTCGACAACTACTACCTTCACAGCAGCTCTATGCCAGTGAATTGATAGATGAAGCTAAAACGGCATGGCTTGCTACTCGCAGCAGGATATACCAGTGGGGGGACAAATCTAGTGCACCACTACATCGCCTCTGCCAGAGGAAGCTTTCCCCCATGTCTATCCCAAGTATCCGTGGTCCTGCTGGGGAGATTCTCACTGACCCCTCACAAATCGCAGCAAGCTTTGCCGGGTACTTTAAAGATCTATATGCAACCAGGGGTACTATCTCGCTGTACCTGATTCATACATTTCTAGACGATATGCCTCCACGTGCCCTGGCAGACTCAGTGACAGAGGAATTGGATGCCCCTATAACTGCTGAGGAACTTCAGAGGGCATTATCCAAGATGCGCCTGGGTAAAGCGCCAGGCCCAAATGGCTTCCCCCGTGAATTTTATAAAAAATATTAATCCTTCTTGAAGGCCCCCTATCTGGCTGCACTCACTACTGCTTTTGATGGGGGAAGTCTCCTGGAAGACTGGCACCATTCGGAAATAGTGGTTTTCCTAAAGCCTGGTCGGCCCCCTGAGCATTATGCTTCATACCGCCCAATATCACTCCTCAATGTGGAAGCAAAGCTCCTGGCCAAATCTATGGCTAATGGTATAGTACAGCATATTCCGGCCCTAGTCTGCCCGGACCAAGTGGGTTTCATGCTGGGAATGCCACGCGCCATAACATTCACCGTGTACACAACGCCACTGTGTCGGTTGATCGCCTGGGCAAGCGGGCAGCACTTTTGTTGGCAGATATCGACAGGGCTTTTGACTCCCTTACATGGACTTATTTGTTCGCACTTCTGAGACTGTTAAATTTCGGCTCCCGCCTTCTCAAATACATCCAGCTTCTCTATACTCAAATTACTGCCTCTATCCGCGTTGCAGACTCCACATCACAATCGCTCCCCATAGGGCGAGGTACTCGTTAGGGTTGCCCCTTCTCTCCATTTCTCTTCGCACTGTCCATGGAGCCCCTGGTGGCTTGGGTGCGGATTGACGCAAGTCCATGGCTTTGATAGGTCTAGAGAAGTTTCAAACCGCATAACAGTCTCTGCAGACAATGTCTTTTTTTTCTGACACAACCTGATCGATCTAGACCCAGACTTCTCAGGATCATGCAGATCTTTGGTGAGACATCCGGGCTCTATATAAACTCCCGGAAATCCTACCTGTGGCCTTTGCTGGGCCGGCTGCATGTTGTTGAATGGGCAAGCGAGGTGACGATCACACACGATAGATTTAAATATCTTGGGGTCTTCCTCCCAACCTGAGTCTTGGGGAAGAAATCTGGCTCCGCTGTGGGCGCTGATTAAGGAGCAGCCCCGCTCCTGGTTACATCTACCAGTCTCCCTGTTTGGCAGATCCACTACCTTCAAGATGCTCTGTCTGCCCGTCTATTGTACCAGCTTCAAAATCAACCATATCTGATACCGCCAGTCCGGTTTAGGCAATTGAACGGTCCTCTTCCACACTTTCTCTTGGGTGGAGCTTCGGCTCGGGTGGCACTGAGAACTTGTTTCCAGTCCACGTACTGTGGCGGAATAGCAACGCCAGATATCCAAGCATATTATGCAGCCTCACACCTCCTTATCCTTAACGAATGGTGGTATGGAGACAAGGGTGATCCCGTCTGTGCAGTCGAACGCTTGCTGATGGGCACTATGTCATTGCACATGATCCTGTATGCGGGCCTGACCCTGAGAATGCTGCCTCCAGCAACTGCCACGATATTCAGGGTTTGGAAACGATCCCTACAACAAATGGGATGGTGGGGCAGACTAACAAAAGAAACACCCCTATAGCACAATGGTCTTCTGCCACCCCGTGACAGGGCTGGTTGGTTTCGCTGGCTGGGAGGCCATAGGCATATCCACGGTGGGCGATGTTCTCCATGGTTGGACACTAAAGTCCTTCGAGGAACTACAACATGAATATGCAATGCCTATTTCGCAATTCTATAAATACCCCCAGTTCCGCCACACCTTTTCCTCATACCTCCCACACCAGGGTAGTGTGCTAAACTTTAATCCCAATGTAGCCAAAGTATTTATGGGAGAGCTTGGAGAGCATAAAATCACCAAGATATATCGTACATTGGCAACAAATAGCCCCACTACATTTGGTAAAACGCGTGAGGCCTGGCAGGAGGATCTTGGCCCCCTGGACAACGAGGACTTGGCTGAGGCACTGGAGTCTCCACATGGGGCTGCTATTTTGGCACGGTTGCGGTATATTTAATTTAAATACCTTCACAGGGTTTATTGTACACGCTACAAACTTTGGTGCACTGGGCTAATTGAATCCTTGCTCTGCTTGCGCTGCCAGGCGGCAGACAGAACCCTTGTCCATACAGTCTGGCAGTGACAAACACACAGGTCTTGGGCTGGGACATCCCGCACTCACCACGCCTAGCGTTGCTCCATGTCACAGATGACATCAGGGGCAACATTTATAAATGACTCTTATTGCTCCTGAGTCTCACATTGGCGAAGCGGGACATTGCAAAAGCATGGAAAGATGTCCCCACGCCCCTAGTTGGGGTGTGAAAAAGGGGCCTCGATTTCTGCATGAGGCTAGAGCAACTGATATTTAATGGTAGGGGATGCCCTCAGAAGCACCCTAAAAACTCAAAGAGGTGTCTCCATAGACTAGCACCTGATGGGAGGGAAGTATTGTGGGATGTACATGGTGGCAAACCCTTAGTTATCCGATTAGGATGGCCCAATGGGGCATGTACTTAATTATAAATCAGACGCCGGACACTACAGTATTATGATGGAGATTTTCGCTTTATTGCTTTTGTTTCCCAACTGTTTTCTTATTATCAAAAAGTCAACATCTTATTATCAAGTATGTATACTGTATTGTTGGGGAACCTGGCTTCACCTAGCCCCCTATGGCTGTTGTCAATAAAAACTTGCTGTGAAAAAAAAATGCACTCCTCAAAATCGAGCTAGTACCCATATGTGAAATGGTGGGTGCCTGGTTCGTCTTGTGCTTTACTAGGACGTGGGGGTATGCTGGTTCAACATTAGATGACACCCATATCCCCCAGTTTTTGACGGTCACAGCGACCCCAGTACCTGGTTGCAGCAGCAGAGGATGACCAGGTCACCTTGGTGGTTTCATTTATTTGTCCTGATGTAGGAGCCAGGAATTCAACTGAGACAATATCAGCCGTGGTTAGGTTCCCGGTTTCTGGAAGTATCATGCAAGCTTTACATTTTTCCTGTATTTATTTCATGTTTGTATTCATTTAGTGATGTTGTCGTTTGTTGTAACATGTTGCAAATAATTCTTATTTTGACGTATGTTCAATTTGTTTTTGACTGTGAATTGTGTTATTTATATGTGATGGTTTCTGTGTCAATTTCAGAAATATGTGTTTCTTTTTCAGTCTTTTGAAAAAATTGTTTAAGATCAGTTTAAAAACTGCTTAATAAACATTCTATTCGGACAGATAAAAGAATAATCTGCCCGTTACTCCATAAATAGTAGGAGTGTAGGCTAGTACGGAGCCAGGTGTTCGTGTTGTATTTAGAATTTTGAATAGCCCCATCTGGCACCGGTCCTTTGGGCTTAACCCTATCATTGTTAGTAACTTTCTAAAAGTGGCATTTCCAGAATTGCAATTTAAAATCCAACTTCACCATGTTAGGATTGTAAATTGTGATTCCAGAGACGCTAAACATGTAAATGTAAAATGTAAATGTAGAATTTATAAAGAGCATTATACCAAGGCATCAAAGCGCTAAAATGAACTGCTTAACTCTTCCAATTTGGAGATTACACTTATAAAATGTAATAAGGCCATCCCTATGGAAGAGATAGGTCCTGCAGTAGTGAAAACAAAGAGTTAAGAATTTTTCCCTTATATGGATTAAGAAGGAAGATTGGGCCTAGCAAAAGGTTTACTTCGCCAGATCGAAATTCCAGTTTAAACTGCACACACTGGCTCAGCAATGGTAGGCCCAATACATGTTTAAAGGGCTACTTAAGTGGGTGACCCAATCAGTGCTGCAGGCCCACTAGTATCTTTAATTTACAAGCACTGGGTACATTTAATGCACTTTACTAGGGACTCATAAGTAAATTAAATATGCCATTTGGGTACAAGCCAATGTTACCATGTTTTAAGGAGAGAGCAGAAGCACTTTAGCACTTGTTAAGTGCACAGAGTCCTAAGGCTAACAAAAACAAAGTCAGTAAAAACAGGAGGCCTGAAGGCAAAGTCACTGCAGATCGCCCTACTTTATTAACCTTTCCATATTTTCCATTTGCACTCTGCCTAGAGAGTGACTGACCATGGAAAAACGTTGTCCACATTCTCTAATTCATTATCAAAATCAAAACCCTAGGTGGAACACTGAAGGGCCACGCTGAGCAGTTAACAGGGAGACCTAGAACCCAGTTGTGTCTGATATTAAGGTAAAGAGTGGCAGGCTGGAGTAAGCTGTTCCCACCACTAACAGCGTTTAGGCTTGCTAGGGGAAAGCCTCAAGGGATAACTGGTATCACTGTTGGGAGACTTTTAGAGGGCTCACTCAGTTCCAGTATAAATCATTTGCTGAGGGAGTGAATGGGAAATAGGTTACAGTCTAAATACATGGGAAGTGAGACGGATAGAACCCAAAAGGTCCCAAAAGGGGGCCTTGCAGAGGGTCAGGATGCTGTCTGAAAGCCCAGAGAAAGTATGAAAGCCTATGAGGAAGATGTCAGAACAGGCTGGTGATGGGAGGGGTGTGGTTAGACTGACTTCATGCAGCCCACTGGCTCCCATAGAGTGGAACTTCCTCACAGTGTGACTAATAGATTCTTCCAGCAGCTGAGTGAGTGTTACACAAGTTGGTGAGTGAGGATCGGTCCTTGTGTGTGACACTTGCTCCTAGTCAATGAATAAAAATTACTTTCTGGTCAATATTAGGTTTATTATATTTCAAATTTTAAAGCACCCTTTTTGACTATTTGGATATGGTATCATACACTAGCCAGTCTTCGCCAGTCTTGGCCAAAACCGAATGAGGATTCCGGCTCCCAGATGAGGAGTATGGCTGAGAAACGTCATGAACCAGGAAGGGCCAAGAGAAATAAAAAAGGAGGTGGAGAAGAGGTTTTATCCTCGAGGGCTCAGAAAGTCAAACAATAGGAAAGACCCACAAATTTATCGACCTGCATCATCTTTAAGTGGTACAGTGTTTGAGGACCTGAACAAGACTGAGGCCTCCTCCATTTCAATGGTAGCCAAACCTTACAAACCAAATATATTGGTGGTGGCTCTTGAGGGAAAAAATTATAAGTATAGGGAAAAAGATAATAGAGTTGAACTGCAGAGGCCTCTCACAGAACCACAGTCGATGCCGTTAATACGAATGACTTTTTCTGTTGTCTCTGGACTAATGTAATGGAAGGTATCTTGTTCTATGAATGCTTCTGTTCCACAAATTTGCGAAGTGAAAATTTCGAAATGAACTCCATCTACTACATTTCAGTCTGTAATTTTGTTACAAGGGTATTGTCTTCCAGACATTGCAAAGGGCAACAAGGCATTCTGGATGATCTTCATCCTAAAAACTTTAAAAAATCTGAAACTCTGTAAAGCGCTCCGACACCCATTGGGTCTAGGGTACGCTATATAAAAGAACAAATAACTGAGCAGGTCAGCTGAAGAACACTATGAGAAGGTACCACTTAAGAATTCAGAGCCAGCCAGAGTGGTAGGAGGATGAAGAACTGAGATTATTACTTGCCCAGAGGGAGCTGGTGTTGCTACATCTCCATGTGAAAGTTACAGTGTCACAACACAATGTGGCATGTCTTGCTCTACCAACAAACAATAGGATTTCAGATGATAAGTACAGATAAGGCATCCTGAAGATAGTGAAAGACAAGGGAGAGGTCTTCTTTGATGGGCATCAAAACAAATATTCTCAGATATGGCACTTCAAAATATGAGGATGCAGTCATGGTCCAAAAGTGCTTTCTTGAAAGTGGCATATGAGCTAGCTTACGCCATGCTGCCACACTGAGAATAAATTAGAAAAAGTTAGAATATATGTTTTTGGACTTAGAAGGGGCAGAGACACTTTTGGTAACAATATCAGAGCTATGGCTTCATTATGAGTACCCCGGTAATCCTTCATACACCTCTGTCTGTCTCAGGAACTACAGACAACTGGGGCATCAATAAGTTTGGGGTGGAGTTACTGGGGGATAAAAGGGTGTGCCTAAAGGTCTCCTTAGGCCTGTGGCGTCTCTCTCTTGAGAAGCTAGATGGGGCCCATGCTCAGCTCATTTTTGTCCTGCCCTCATACTTGAGCACCACCACAGCTACTGAAAGTACACAGAAAAACACAGACACTGCCTGGTCCTGGCTGGCCATGGTAACAGCCTTGAAGTTATTCAACTGGTTATAGACTGCACAAATGCAAACAACTACCCCCTTCTGGGCATCAGAATCTGAACCTGAGAAACTATAAAGAACACTGAATAAAATGAATTTGAACAAATGTTAGAACATTCATATTAGAGGAGTTATACATTCCTCTGCAGTGTATTGTACTACAAAATTAAATACAATGTGCAGTATTTTACAAGCTGGCCCATCACTATGCTTGGAACTAGCTCATATATTGTTATAGCATGTGGATCCAAAGGTAGTCTTACTAAGAAAAACTATCTACAATCACATTCTGAAAAATGAACCTTTCTCTAGGAGAAATGCATTTTATAGTCCAATCATTAAAGCGATCATTCCCTAAATACTTGCCCAGTGGCTATGGAAGCAAATACAAAATAGAATAAATTCTTACGGCTGCAGTAGCAGGAGTGTGTAAGTGGATGATACACTTCACATCGGGTCTGGCTGCGTATATAGCTGAGTGCAGGCTGAATCCCGAAGCATCTGCATCGAAATTGGTACTTCCCTTTTCCACCACTTCTCCCAAAATGTTTACCTTTACCTGTGATGAAATAAAATCCACATAAATAAAATTATCAATAATTATGTCAGAGGAGGAGGTTTTAGCTCAAGTTGAGATCACTAAAGCCTTCTAATGAAAAAGCCTGATTTCTGGAGGACACCTCTCACATTCTGAGGGAGAATCTGTCACCTGAATTTCATCCACTAAACTATTCCTGTAGTGAAAGAAATTAATTCAGTGGATTATCCGCCAGGTGAAGCATTTTCTGTCATAAATCAATGGATTTTGATTACCATCCAGCTCTACATTTATCTAGAATGAGTAGCTCATATGTCAAGAGATGAGAACCCAGTGAACACATATACATTCAATTAAGAAAGGGGATAATACATACTGGAAAAAAAATGATTATATATATATATATATATATATATATATATATATATATATATATATATATATATATATATATATATATATATATATATATATATATATATTTTATATATACACATATTCCTGAAAGTATATACTGGTATCAGTGTTAGGTTTGCCTCCTAGGAATGTCTTTGAATGTCCTAAAAGTAGGAAATCCACTCAGAACACAGAGCCCTATGGGGAGTATATTTCCAACTTTGAAATGTAGACTTTGTGCCGCTAGCTTTAACAAAGTAGCACATTCAGTGAGACAACAATTTTGAGAACAAATATTCACAATAGCTCCTATGCAATCATGAACCACAGAGAAAAAACTACCTACCAAATTATTAATGCACGTAATAATAGCTGGAGAAAACAAAAAAATAACAAGTCAAATCTATGCACAACATATCTACAGTTTGCACAACATTTTCAAAGCGTACAAATTTGCGTTCTACAGTTCATTGTCTGATGGACTTTAAAACCTTGCAAACACAACAAGATGATGGACGGAGTGCTGATACTTTTCAACCCCTCACCCTCAGTCACAGATCTGGGTTTAATCCATCGTTTTTTTGCGCACTATGCCTCCCCAGTTTGGACCCAGCCATATGCAAATCAGCCTTGACCCTTCTCCTCATGGGAACATTCCAGCTCGAACTTCCAGGCCAGGTCCTCCCTGGGGCCAGAAACAAGCATCCTGGGACAAGAAACAAGTATCCTGGGACCAGTTCCGGGGTATCACTCCCCATTAGCCAAGCTCACTTGAATCCAGTGGCACAGCGAGCAAGAGACCCACGTCTGGGCATACCCATGGCCACTTAGCGCAAACATAGCAAACACAATAGATGATGGACGGAGTGCTGAAAGTTTTCAACCACTCACCCCCAGTCACAGATCAGGGTTTAATCCATCGTTCTTTTGCTCACTATGCCTACTAAGGGGCACATTACGATCGCGGACGGACTTGCGTCCGTCCGCGAGCCCTGAGTAGGAGGGAACGTCCGCATGTGCTGCGGCGTTCCCTCCTGTGCAATTAGGATGTGACCGCCACCCTGGCGGTCACATCCTTTATTTTTAACATTGCGGCGGGTGCGGCTTGAAGCAGCATCCGCCGCAATGTTAAAAATGTAAGCAGTGCATTTGCATGCACAAAGCGGCAGGCACCGCGCGGTGCCTGCCGCTTTGTGCACACAAAGGCAGTGGGGTACCATAGGTACCCCCCATGTGCACCCCCCACCCCTCCTTCACCCCTGGGGGCCCGCAATGGGCCCCCAAACAAAAGTCCGTATGCCTTTCCACGGCGGAAATGCCGCCGTGGAAAGGCATAGTACTCCAGACATCCTAATATGCCTGGCGGTGTCTGATAGACACCTCCAGACATGTTAGAGCTTTTCCGCCGCGGTTGTAAGCCGACCGTGGAGGAAAAGCGGTGGACTGAAACCAAGACCCACCAGCCATCCTAATTTGGCGGTGGGTCTTTGGTTGGTCCGCAGCGGATTTTCCGCATCCTCCGGGCCGGCGGTGGCTTCCGCCGGCCCGGAGGATGCGGAAAATCCGCTAACCTAATCGACCCCCCCAGTTTGGACTTTAAAACATTGCCATATCAGGTAAAGCAATTACCAAACTGCAGTCTCTGCTCCCACACATGATATTACCTGGTGGAAGCAGATAATTATGTTTAGTTTACCCTGAATATGCATTATGCATTATCTTGTAATTTTCGAATGGGTTAGAGCAGAGTGTCAATGTCGAATTAATCCTACGAGAAATCACAAAGATTGGGTTATGAAATACATCAAATTCCATCAAAGTCCAGTGGTAAAAGTGTAACGAAAACCATATAATCAAAATCCGAGGCAAGTATGTTGCATGGCCTATAGAGAGCGGTACTATCTCACAAGTACTGTGTGTGTATTGCACAGTCCTAATCAGTTCTTTAACTGCCCTCAAAGGCATTGCATATTGTTGAGTGAAAATTCTGAACATGCCATGAGCATTAATGTGGAAGGAGCGACAATCTTAGTTTATCCTGAAAATTGCCAAGTAATGCGCTCAGGACAAATATCGGAAATTTGTTTAAATGGAAATAGTAATAAAGTAGATAACAGCCACCCTGCGCAAAGAGTAAATAAAATTATCTTGTTTGTGTCATGAGACTGCAGTAATAAGACAGACCAGATGGGAATATCATTCTGTTTTCTGACTCCCTTTTGCGATTCGATATTGGCCATCCAATATACTTGTCCTTTTTATATGTTTACTGTGTCATAAGCATCTGTTCTATCATATACTTTAACAAATGTTCACATATTTTCCTTCGTGAATTAAACATTTGTTTTGAGCTTGACACAAATATTCAAATTAGATGCTTGATCAATGATATCTGATCCAAGGAAATTGCTTTTGATAATACAACTGAGGAATGACAAGATGTATATGTTTTGAATATTTATAATTATGAATTTTTACGTTTTAATTACATTTTACGTCTCCTTTTACATATTCTGGTGTAGGTAAATATCAAATTGTCACAGCAGTACCTCAATCCTTGTTTTTATCAATTACGGACTTTGGGCCAGATGTATCACCCTACCAATTTGTGAGTCGCAAATTGCGTCATTTTGCAACTCGCAAATAGGAATGTACAACAGTGTCTCAGACACTGTTTGTGAATCCTAATGGGGTCGCTAATTGCATGCCTCATTAATATTCATGAGGCAGATGCAATTTGCGACCCCATTCGGAATGGCTAGCACTCCCAGGGATGGTGGCCTGCTGGTGTCAGCAGACCACCATGTCTGTGACTGCTTTTTAAATCAAGCGTTTTTTTGTAAATGTAACCCTGTTTTCCTTAAATCAAAACGGGATGCATTTAAAAAGAAAAATGAAACGTTTCTGTTTCATTTTTTATGAGTAGGCAGTGGTCCGTGAGACCACTGCCTGCTCTTAAAAAATATTTTCGCATCCATTCGCAAGGGGAAAGGGGTCTCAAGGAGAAGGTAAAATGCAAGTGTTTTGCAACTGCAATTGCAGTTACAAAACGATCGTACAATGATGTGCAAGTCGCTATTAGGAAGGGAAGCCCTTGGAACGCCACTTCTTAATAGTGAGTCGCAAACACTATTTTGCAAGTCGGTAATTGGTTACCAACTCGCAAAATAGGGTTTGTACATGGGACAGACCAATTTTGAAGTCGCAAACGGCCCGATTTCCAGTATGCGAGCGCAAAACACGGTCGTACATCTGGCCCTTTGTCCAGTCTCTATGGTATTATGAGCTTCATTATATGCTATTTCACATTCTCATGTCTTTCATGTTCTAAAACATGGACGTTCAAACTACAAGTTATTAACTTTACGGTTGAGAACTGGTCTCCTGCTTTGATGTACACTTCCTACTCAGTTCATCTGGGTTATCCATTGTGGGTCCTGTAGCTAATCACCAGTCTGTCCCCTGTATGGTCATCAGTTTCACGTTCTCTAGTTGAGCAACATTCGGATGCTAGGGATAGCCACGTGTACACATGACAACAGTCACACGTTCCTGTTGTAACAGTGTCTGACAGTTTATTGTTACTATTAGCCAGTGGGGCTTCACTTAGGGCATTGTGGGAAGATAACACCAGTTCATCTCAGGCCTGGATCAGCTTTAACACTGCTCCTTTACTTATGCATAATAAAGATGGTCCTAAACTCATCCTGTCATCTTTTGACTCGATTCTTTTATTCTGGGTGTGGTCGTGGTTTTCCATTTTATGGTAATAGTTAGTTTAGCAAGTATGAGCAAGAGGTCTCCGAATTTGATCCCTACTTTTCTCTTCCATCGTCCTTACATCTAGCCCAGAAGGCCCCTTTCTAGCTTTAGGAGGTCCTCTCTTCTTCAGGTACTATCACTTTCACTATTGCCCAATATCGATTACTAGACACTTCCAAATCATGCAGGGGAACCCTGCTTGCTCTTGATTGCACCTCCGGATTGCATAATTGGGGCCTGCATATATTTTCACAATTCTTGGGGGTATGAAATTTGTTGCATGTTTCAATATTAGATCCCAATCAATGTCTTTTCCTATGGCTGTCTCCCATGTTCCCCACAGTGGTATCAGTCGCTGTTCTTCTCTAGTAGTCCTTTACCATAATGATTTACTGTTTTCTTCCCTGTCCTCATTGTGATGACGTTGGATAACGTTTAGGTTGCAGGGGCTCTCTATTCCCTTTTCTACAAATCTTTAGTAACTCACCAGTCATTTTCCAATAGGTAAGGAATTGAGCCTCTAACAGTGCTGATTCAGCTTGCAGCTCTTAAAAGGAAGGGTGCCTTCTTTGCATAAATCTTCTGGACAAGTTATCCCAGCCAAGTAATCCCAGGGGGTACACAGTCAGCTCTTGATCTCTGCACCAGTGCAGGTCCCAGCAATGTTTGGCTACTCTAACCATGGGAATTTATTCCTTGCAGCTTTTTTTTTTTAACTAAGAATGCCCCACTCTAGTGGAATCAGAATGGGGTGTGAGATGATACACCCAGGGCCGGAAGGGCCATAGCAGGCACCGGGCAATCCCCCGGTGCGTTGCACGGGTGGGGGGCCGGTTTGGGGCCGCTGGGGGCCGTTTTTGTTCCAGGGCCGTTTTTGGAAATTGGCCCTGTACCAAAATCGGCCGAAAACCGGCACCGGCAAAGAGCTCGGCGGCACCTCCAAACCCCCCCCCCCCCGAGTGGGGGGTGCCGGCCAAGCACTTTGCCAGGGCGGGTTGTGGTTCCCAGTCCGGCCCTGGATACACGTCCAGTGACGGCATATCAATCATCCATCTAGTGAGCGATTGGGGATGGGCCACTACATAGTAAAGCTCAAACTAGGATACTGCCAGTCCCCCACCTCCTTAGGGGATTGTCATATACAAAGTGCTATCCTAAATCGATCATTTTAGTTAGAAAGATTCTACCCTAAATCGAAAGTGTTAGTGTTTTCCAGAGGTTTATGGATCATATTAACACTCCAATGGCTCTATCCAGGCTGCACTCACTTCTGCCAGATTCTGCATGATATATTTGTACTACAGGGCAGATCAATTCTTGGGTCCATAGAATGTTGGTGGGACAGGTAGTCTCATGTTCCAATTCAATCTCTGATCGTGCGGGAAGGAGCATGAGTTTGGCCAAATAATTTGCAGTCCAGAGATCTCCAATATGTTTATAGATCAAGTTAGCCCACTCTCTATGTCTCTTAACAACAAAACTATGTAATCAGCATGCAACAATAGTATGTGTTTTTGCCCCATTAAGTTGTATACTCAGTTTGGGTTCTTTCGTTGTGTACTGGCTTCTAACACTTCCAATAACACGGCAAACATCGGCTGTGACAATAAACATGCTTCTCTTCTGCTCTTTGGTACCTGGCATGGGCCCAATATTAGAGGACCAATTCTTATCCTGGTGGTTGGAGCTATGTGAAGCAGGGACATTTACTCCCTAATGGTTTCTCCCAAACCAAATTGTACCACAAACATTTGCCTTCAACTAATACTGTTAAAAGCTTTTTGTAGGTTTATTGATACTATGCTTTATTTTGACTGTATCGTGGAAGCCATTTCTAATACATGAAATAATGACCAAAGGTTGCACACTTCTTATTCATGACTATGAATACAGGGTTAGGTGATTATTACCTCTTACATAACCACAACTCTTTAAATCATGTTTTTAGTGCTATTGGTACATCAATCAAGCTTTTCTCGATTGATTTATATGGCCCTGATTATAAGTCAGGTGGAGAAGATTAGTGTATGAAATTGTGCATTGCCTGATTCTGAGTGGGCTAGTGTTCCGGCCTCTGGAAGTCCCAG
The DNA here is from genome assembly GCF_964261635.1 of Lissotriton helveticus. Taxonomy (NCBI): domain Eukaryota; kingdom Metazoa; phylum Chordata; class Amphibia; order Caudata; family Salamandridae; genus Lissotriton; species Lissotriton helveticus. The sequence continues at coordinate 680,082,865 of NC_136072.1, read as the reverse complement.
ATCTTGGAACAGAGAGGACCCAATTGTGACAGGTAGTAGTTCTGCTAGAAAAAAAAATTGCATGAGGGTTTGCAGTAGCAGCCAAGCTTATTTCCCTTGAACTTTGCTTTTTTTCTCGGTTTTGCTACCTGGACATTTCTTTTAGATAATACAACTGAACAGACTCACTTTAATAGCTCTCATGATTTTTTAACAAACCTATCTCTTTGACAGACATATGCATTACCCCCAGGTCCCTTATGTACTCGTCCCATTCATTGACAATGTGGAGATAACCATCTACCTGACAGAAAAAAAGACCAGAGGAATGCTGGGACCCTAATACTGCCCCTCCCACCGGGAGTAGATAAGCATTACTTACCCAGCATCCCACATGTTCTTAGAATGGACTTGGATGTGCTGGTGCTGCTCCTGCTGGGCAGGGGTGGCGGTTCTTCTCTCCTCCCCTCCCCTCGCCCGGCTGCCTGGCTGTGCGGACGGGTGGGGGTGTATCCTGGTCCTGTCTCCCAGCAAGCCCTGCAGGACTGTTTGTGGCCGGTTCTGCCCCTTGTCGCCCGGCCCTTTGCGGCTGGTGCGTGGCCTCTCGGTTGCTTCCAGGTCGCATGCGCATCTTCCTTTGGCCTGGCCGGGTGGGAGACGGGCCATGCTTGCTGGTTTCCTGGTGTTCCCTGCTCTGATGGGACCGCCAGCTTGGATCCTTTAGGCTAGCTGTTGGGAGGGGGCCGTGTTCTTGGTGGTGTCTTGGCCCCCGCTCCGGGTGAGTACCACGTAGCGGTCCTTTTTTCCCCTTCCTACAATCCCGTAGGGCCAAGGCCGTGCAGAGCCCTGCACGGTCTTGGCCCAATGTACCTCATGAAGCATTTTGCTTTCTATGTTCCAAGCAGGGCGCTGCGCTCAGCCTCCCAACGCCGCTTGTGACACCCAGATTCTGTAGGATGCGGATCGGTGGTCAGTCCCTCTCTGTGAAAACAGCTAAAGCTTGGAATTCTCTTCCATTGGAATTACGCCACATCCATGACTTTAGGTTATTTAAAAAACTACTCAAAACCTTCCTCTTTAACCTTCCAGTTCAAACCCCTTTGCCTCGCCAGGTCACGGTAACTCTGCACGGCAGGATACTCTCGAGTAACTGTCCGCGATACAAAATCTCTATAGCATAACTCCCTGTTATGTAGTTTCGTGCCCGACTACCTGTCCCTTCCTTTGTGTGGTGGCAGGGGGCGCAGCACTGGTAGGCGGTAGGAGGAATAGTGCCATGAGTTGCATTTGAGTGACTCCAACAGGCTGTTTGAAACGCAGTGTGTTCTCCGCGCTCAGTTGCGTGCTTGGAGCTCGGTGGGCTCGGTTCTGGACTTGGCGTCCAACCTTGGCTTACTGCATCCTTCTGCCATTCCTGCCTTACTGAGCCTGCTATCGTCTGATCTCATTAACAGTACTGTGTTCGTCTGGGATGCAACTTGTGCTCGTGAGTTGTGCACATATTGCACAGAACCAGTCCTTGTGTAGCAGTCCGACACATGGTTCCTGTGCAGCGTGCTCTGCTTTAACTGTTGTGGAGTGTCAGGCCTGGTTCATGCCTGGATGGGTGGTTGCCTGGCAATGCCGGGTGCTGTAGGCTTACATTGTCCTGGTTTTGGTCCCTCGGCTGGTTTTTTTGCCCGCCTTGTCCTCTGCACCTCTGGTCATGTCCTTCGAGGATGCCTGGCTCTGGCCAGGTAGTCTTCCGGGGGTGTTCCTCCGCCTTTTGCATGGCCTGTGTGCCGGGGTGTTGCGCCCTGCTGTGTGCTGCCTTGGTGCTGTCCTCCGCAGCTCTTTTTGTCTCCTCGGGCCCTGCAGCTGGTGGTTGCTGGTTGAATATCCTCCGTTGCTGCCCTTTTGGCTGTCCTGGTTTCCTGTGACCGGCTGCTGGTGGGGTTGTGCTGCTGCTGCGTGTTCTTTCTCTGCCGCCAACCATGCCACCCTGACTGCTCCTGCTCTCTTCTGGTCTCGGAAGTCAGGCGTGGGTTGGTTCCTGGATGGGTGGCTGCCTGGGACTGCCAGGTGGTGTCGGCCTTTGAGATGGGTGCGTGTTGCCTGTGGCTGGCGTGGGGCATGTCGCCCTTCCGCCCCCTCATCATGTGCCATCCATGTTTTGTGTGTTGGTCTTCTCGACTGTTGTTCTGCTGTGCCCCCCCGTTGGCCTGTGGCCTTGCCACCCTGTGGGTTCCTGCTCTCTGTGGGTTTGCTGGGGCTCCTTTCTTCTGGCATTGTTTCTCATGTTTTGCGGTGGCTTGCATGTTTCTGGTCTGGTACCCTTCTCCTGGGTCCCTCGGCTTCGGCTCTCCTGTTAGTGCTCTGGTGCTCCTGGACCTGATCTTCGGGTACGGCGGCCCTGTAGTCTTGGTCCCGGGTTCATCCCGGTGTCGGTCTGTGGCTCTGTGCCCTCTGGGCATGCCTTGGTGTGGTCAGTTTTCTCTTGGGGGTGGGTGTGGCCTTACCTTTCTTGTCCCCACCCATCCAGGCACTGGCTTCTGTGTGCTCCTGTTCTGGGGAGCTCTGTGTGGCCTGGGGGTGCTGGGGTTTGTACCTGGGTCCACCTGCGTGTGCAGTGCTCTTTTCTTCCACCCTGGCTTTGGCTATGTGTGGCCTGGGGTGTTTGTCCTCTGCCTTTGGGCTGTTTCGTGCGGTATGGCTGGCTGCCGCCGTGTCCAGATGCTCGTCTCTTCCGGGCTGGGGGCTGCTATCATTTGCGGTGGCATTGTTCCTGGCTTCCGTGGGATCCTTGGTTTGGCCCTTGTGTTCCCCTTCTGTTGCACTCTGCTTGCTTCTTGGGGGTTGCCCTGGTTCATCTTTGTGGCATTCTGGGCTCTCCGCTGCTCACATGCTTGCGTTTGTTGGCTGGGCTTGCTTCGGTGGCCTCTGCCTTTTCTTTGGGTCGGGCTTCGCCTGTCTCCTGGTTCCACCGGTGGTGCTGCTTGGTCTGTGGTTGCTCCTGCTGCGGCCCCTTTCTGCTGGGTGCTTCTGCCTAGTGCATTTGCCCTCCTGTTTTGTGGCTGGTGCTGGTGTCTGTGGTTTGGTCTTTTCTTTCCCTAGGGTGCCTGCACCCTGGGTGTGTGCTCCTCCTGCCCTGGTGTTTTGGCTGGTGGTGCGCCTTGGGCTGGTGGGGGGGTTGGGGGAGCGTTGTTTCTTGCTCTGGTTCCCCTCCCCCAGTGGTGCATTTCGTGTGGCAGTACGCCTGTTTGCTACCTTTTCCGGGGGTTCTTGGGGGTCCGGGATCCCTGTCCCTGCTGTTTGGGCTGGGCTGTTTTTCACAGGTGCTTTGTCCTCGTCCTTGGCATCTCGTTTCCTGCTCCTCTGTTGTTCTCTCTGTTGGGGGTCCACCTGGGGTTCTGTTGAGGTTGCTTGCCTTGTGCCTGTTTCCCCCTCCGTCCTTTCCTCCTTGGAAGCCTTCTTTTGGCCCTGCATCCTTGACCTGGGTGTTCTTGGGGTGTCCTGGCCTGACACGTCTGTGTTGTTTTGGCTGTGCCCTTGTATACCCTCCTGGGTCTCGTCCTGCCTGCTGTTCTTCACCGGTTTGGTACATTGCCGGTTGCTTCCATTGCCCCAGCTCTCCAGCTTGGTTTGGTCCTTCTTTTGGCTGGTGGTGTTTCCGCTCTGTTTGTCCCAAGGGTTGCTTCTGGTCTCATTCAGTCTTTGTGAGGCCCTGGTGTTCTGTGGTCCCTTCTGGCTCCCGCTGGCTCTGCTTGGTGCTTTGCCTTCGCCTCGTCCTCCGGCTCGCGTTGGTGCGGGGTTCGTGTCCTTCACTTTCCTTGAGGGTTGTCGTGTCGGGGGTTGCCTCCTGTTCCTCCTGGTCTGCCGGCTGGTGGCTGGTTCGGCTTGACCTCTGGCTGTGCCTCCCGGGTTTTGGCTGGCTGTGCTGTGGCTTCCGTACTGCCTCTGGTGTGTGTTTCCTGCATTCTCCGGTCCCTTTCCTGGTGTCCTGGCTCGCTCCTGTCTTCCCTGCGGGCTCCCCCTGGTTTTGCTTCTGGTGTGGGATGCCTTTCGGCATGCCCCACCTCCCCTGTTGGGGGTGAGTTGGGTGGTGTTGTCTTGCCCACTCTGTGGGTGTGTTCTCCTGGCAGCTGGTTGTCTGGTGCTGGTTTTCCCTCTGGCTTCTCTGCTTCCTCCGGGTTCCGCTTTGGCTGTTGCCAGTGTGGCCTCCCTGCCCTTTGCTTCAGCTTGTGCGCTGTGTGTGCTCCTTCCGGGGGCTGGTTGGGCCTGGGGGGTCCTCCTACGTCAGCGGTTTGCTTGGCTCCGGTCCTGGCTTCCTGGTTTGTTCTGGTCTGCCCACTGTGGTTCAGCGGGTTGGTGCCTGGTTGGTTCCTGTTTGGGTTCTGTCGGGGTTCCTGGTTGCCCCGGGCTTGCGCCCTGCCTGTTTTTTTTCCCTCCCTTTGGGGAGTTCTGGGGTTGTGGGAGTTGGCCCTGTCCCCACCCTAGATGTGCCTGTTTGGTTCCCTTTGTTTGTTTTGCGGTTTTTGCTGGCCTATTTGTTGTTTGGTCAGCGGTCTGCTGTTGTTTTGGGGGTTGGCCTCCTCTGCCCCTGCTGCACTGGGGTTTTGTGTCCGGTTCTGATGCGGTTTGCTGCCTTCTTCCCTGTGAGGCTTTGGCCTCCTGGGGTTTCTGCTGCTCCTGGGCTCTCGCTGTGGCTCCTTCCTTGTTGGCTGGGTGCTTGTGCCTGCGCCTTGTTGCCGGGCCTTCTTTCTGTGGCCTTCTCCGGGGGTGCCGAGGTTTGCTCTGTGTCTGTGCGGCTGCCAGGGCCTTTGTTCCTTCTTGGTGGTTCTAGGGTAGTCGGTCTTGTCCAGTGGCTTCCCTTGGCTGTGTCCTTTTGGGTTTTGAGCATGGTTGCTCTGTCTCCTTTTTCTCTGGTTGGCTGCCTCCTTGTTGTTGCTCTGGCCTTCTGTTTTTTTCTTGGCTGTTTCCGGTCCTTGTTTGTGTCCCTGCTGTCCTGTTCTGGGCTGCTGGCCGGTAGCTTCCTGCGGGTCCCTCTTTCTGAGCTCCCCTGGGTCGCTGTATTTGGTGTGGTTTCTGCTTTGGTGTTCTCCTCATTGTCAATGAATGGGATCAGGACATAAGGGACCTGGGGGTAATGCTCTATTACTTACCGGTAATCTTCATTACTCCGGGTCCCGTTGTCCTCGTTCCATTCATACGCCCCTCCCTCCCTCCCTCCCCGGTGGCCGGCCTTCCTCTGTGGGCTTGGTTTTACAGGCAGGATGCGGGGCAAGTATTGCTTATGTACTCCCGGTAGGGTCCCAGCATTCCTCTGGTCTTTTTTTCTGTCCGGGAGATGGTTATCTCCACATTGTCAATGAAGGGGACGAGGACAACGGGACCCGGAGTAATGAAGATTACCGGTAGGTAATAGACCATTATTATATGTCCTCCAGTCTCTAGCCAGGTAAGTTGCTGAAATAATGAATTTACACCCTACAACATAGGGCTCGGCGCACACTGTTACAAAAACAGTGAGGGGCCAGATGTGCAAAGCCCTTTTGAGGTCACAGAGGACTGTCAGAGCATAAAGGCTTTTGACAATGCCCAAAAGCCCTTTTACATAATGGAGTGTCCGCCTCCTATTTGAAATTCAGAATGGGAAGCATCAATGGTTTGTGACTGCGATTGTGGTCCCAAACCAGTTGTCAGTTCCCTACCCCCTAGTTGTGGTGGTGATTGATTCGTACCTAGGAAGATATCACCGTGGGACATCTTTCTGTAAGGGGATTGGCTCAGTGCCTCAGAGGGACCTTTTTCACCCAATGCTACCCACATGGGAAACAACCCTTTAATGGATATGTGCTGCTTTAAATAAAAAGTTGGGAAAGCGAATGCAAAGACAGGGATCTGCTGTCTCTTACATGCCTCCATTCCTGAATTTGCAGCCAATCACATGGGGTGCAAATTGTGACCCGTGTAATTATTATTCAATAGGCCGGTTGATGGGCAGGGGTGGCGGTTCTTCTCTCCTCCCCTCCCCTCGCCCGGCTGCCAGGCGGTGCGGAGGGGTTGGGGTGTATCCTGGTCCTGTCTGCCAGCAAGCCCTGCAGGACTGTTTGTGGCCGGTTCTGCCCCTTGTCGCCCGGCCCTTTGCGGCTGGTGCGTGGCCTCCCGGTTGCTTCCAGGTCGCATGCGCATCTTCCTTTGGCCTGGCCGGGTGGGAGACGCACCGTGCTTGCTGGTTTCCTGGTGTTCCCTGCTCTGATGGGACCGCCAGCTTGGATCCTTTAGGCTAGCTGTTGGGAGGGGGCCGTGTTCTTGGTGGTGTCTTGGCCCCCGCTCCGGGTGAGTACCACGTAGCGGTCCTTTTTTCCCCTTCCTACAATCCTGTAGGGCCAAGGTCGTGCAGAGCCCTGCACGGTGTTGACCCAATGTACCTCATGAAGCATTTTGCTTTCTATGTTCCAAGCAGGGCGCTGCGCTCAGCCTCCCAATGCCGCTTGTGACACCCAGATTCTGTAGGATGCGGATCGGTGGTCAGTCCCTCTCTGTGAAAACAGCTAAAGCTTGGAATTCTCTTCCATTGGAATTACGCCACATCCATGACTTTAGGTTATTTAAAAAACAACTCAAAACCTTCCTCTTTAACCTTCCAGTTTAAACCCCTTTGCCTCGCCAGGTCACGGTAACTCTGCGCGGCAGGATACTCTCGAGTAATTGTCCGCGATACAAAATCTCTATAGCATAACTCCCTGTTATGTAGTTTCGTGCCCGACTACCTGTCCCTTCCTTTGTGTGGTGGCAGGGGGCGCAGCACTGGTAGGCGGTAGGAGGAATAGTGCCATGAGTTGCATTTGAGTGACTCCAACAGGCTGTTTGAAACGCAGTGTGTTCTCCGTGCTCAGTTGCGTGCTTGGAGCTCGGTGGGCTCGGTTCTGGACTTGGCGTCCAACCTTGGCTTACTGCATCCTTCTGCCATTCCTGCCTTACTGAACCTGCTATCGTCTGATCTCATTAACAGTACTGTGTTCGTCTGTGATGCAACTTGTGCTCATGAGTGAGTTGTGCACATATTGCACAGAACCAGTCCTTGTGTAGCAGTCCGACACATGGTTCCTGTGCAGCGTGCTCTGCTTTAACTGTTGTGGAGTGTCAGGCCTGGTTCATGCCTGGATGGGTGGTTGCCTGGCAATGCCGGGTGCTGTAGGCTTACATTGTCCTGGTTTTGGTCCCTCGGCTGGTGTCTTTGCCCGGCTTGTCCTCTGCACCTCTGGTCATGTCCTTCGAGGATGCCTGGCTCTGGCCAGGTAGTCTTCCGGGGGTGTTCCTCCGCCTTTTGCATGGCCTGTGTGCCAAGGTGTTGCGCCCTGCTGTGAGCTGCCTTGGTGCTGTCCTCCGCAGCTCTTTTTGTCTCCTCGGGCCCTGCAGCCGGTGGTTGCTGGTTGAATATCCTCCGTTGCTGCCCTCTTGGCTGTCCTGGTTTCCTGTGACCGGCTGCTGGTGGGGTTGTACTGCTGCTGCGTGTTCTTTCTCTGCCGCCAACCATGCCACCCTGACTGCTCCTGCTCTCTTCTGGTCTCGGAAGTCAGGCGTGGGTTGGTTCCTGGATGGGTGGCTGCCTGGGACTGCCAGGTGGTGTCAGCCTTTGAGATGGGTGTGTGTTGCCTGTGGCTGGCGTGGGGCCTGTCGCCCTTCCGCCCCCTCATCATGTGCCATCCATGTTTTGTGTGTTGGTCTTCTCGACTGTTGTTCTGCTGTGCCCCCCCGTTGGCCTGTGGCCTTGCCACCCTGTGGGTTCCTGCTCTCTGTGGGTTTGCTGGGGCTCCTTTCTTCTGGCATTGTTTCTCATGTTTTGCGGTGGTTTGCATGTTTCTGGTCTTGTACCCTGCTCCTGGGTCCCTCGGCTTCGGCTCTCCTGTTAGTGCTCTGGTGATCCTGGACCTGATCTTCGGGTGCGGCGGCCATGTAGTCTTGGTCCCGGGTTCATCCCGGTGTCGGTCTGTGGCTCTGTGCCCTCTGGGCATGCCTTGGTGTGGTCAGTTTTCTCTTGGGGGTGGGTGTGGCCTTACCTTTCTTGTCCCCACCCATCCAGGCACTGGCTTCTGTGTGCTCCTGTTCTGGGGAGCTCTGTGTGGCCTGGGGGTGCTGGGGTTTGTACCTGGGTCCACCTGCGTGTGCAGTGCCCTTTTCTTCCACCCTGGCTTTGGCTATGTGTGGCCTGGGGTGTTTGTCCTCTGCCTTTGGGCTGTTTCGTGCGGTATGGCTGGCTGCCGCCGTGTCCAGATGCTCGTCTCTTCCGGGCTGGGGGCTGCTGTCTTTTGCGGTTGCATTGTTCCTGGCTTCCGTGGGATCCTTGGTTTGGCCCTTGTGTTCCCCTTCTGTTGCACTCTGCTTGCTTCTTGGGGGTTGCCCTGGTTCATCTTTGTGGCATTCTGGGCTCTCCGCTGCTCACATGCTTGCGTTTGTTGGCTGGGCTTGCTTCGGTGGCCTCTGCCTTTTCTTTGGGTTGGGCTTCGCCTGTCTCCTGGTTCCACCGGTGGTGCTGCTTGGTCTGTGGTTGCTCCTGCTGCGGCCCCTTTCTGCTGGGTGCTTCTGCCTAGTGCATTTGCCCTCCTGTTTTGCGGCTGGTGCTGGTGTCTGTGGTTTGGTCTTTTCTTTCCCTAGGGTGCCTGCACCCTGGGTGTGTGCTCCTCCTGCCCTGGTGTTTTGGCTGGTGGTGCGCCTTGGGCTGGTGGGGGGGTTGGGGGAGCGTTGTTTCTTGCTCTGGTTCTCCTCCCCCCAGTGGTGCATTTCGTGTGGCAGTACGCCTGTTTGCTACCTTTTCCGGGGGTCCTTGGGGGTCCGGGATCCCTGTCCCTGCTGTTTGGGCTGGGCTGTTTTTCACAGGTGCTTTGTCCTCGTCCTTGGCATCTCGTATCCTGCTCCTCTGTTGTTCTCTCTGTTGGGGGTCCACCTGGAGTTCTGTTGAGGTTGCTTGCCTTGTGCCTGTTTCCCCCTCCGTCCTTTCCTCCTCGGAAGCCTTCTTTTGGCCCTGCATCCTTGCCCTGGGTGTTCTTGGGGTGTCCTGGCCTGACACGTCTGTGTTGTTTTGGCTGTGCCCTTGTATACCCTCCTGGGTCTCGTCCTGCCTGCTGTTCTTCACCGGTTTGGTTCATTGCCGGTTTCTTCCATTGCCCCAGCTCTCCAGCTTGGTTTGGCCCTTCTTGTGGCTGGTAGTGTTTCCGCTCTGTTTGTCCCAAGGGTTGCTTCTGGTCTCATTCAGTCTTTGTGGGGCCCTGGTGTTCTGTGGTCCCTTCTGGCTCCCGCTGGCTCTGCTTGGTGCGTTGCCTTCGCCTCGTCCTCCGGCTCGCGTTGTTGGTGCGGGGTTCGTGTCCTTCACTTTCCTTGAGGGTTGTCGTGTCGGGGGTTGCCTCCTGGTCTGCCGGCTGGTGGCTGGTTCGGCTTGACCTCTGGCTGTGCCTCCCGGGTTTTGGCTGGCTGTGCTGTGGCTTCCGTACTGCCTCTGGTGTGTGTTTCCTGGATTCCCCGGTCCCTTTCCTGGTGTCCTGGCTCGCTCCTGTCGTCCCTGCGGGCTCCCCCTGGTTCTGCTTCCGGTGTGGGATGCCTTTCGGCATGCCCCACCTCCCCTGTTGGGGGTGGGTTGGGTGGTGTTGTCTTGCCCACTCTGTGGGTGTGTTCTCCGGGCAGCTGGTTGTCTGGTGCTGGTTATGCCTCTGGCTTCTAAGCTTCCTCCGGGTTCCGCTTTGGCTGTTGCCAGTGTGGCCTCCCTGCCCTTTGCTTCAGCTTGTGCGCTGTGTGGGCTCCTTCCGGGGGCTGGTTGGTTCTGGGGGTAAATAAATAAATAATACCCTATTTTTGAATGCATAAATGAATAACAGATAGCTCAATAAATAAGAGTCAAGATTCGAGGTAGTAGGAGTTTTTGCAGGTTTAATATAGCATAAGGACAGGAACAGGACGACCTGAACGGGAATAGGATGGCAGCTGCCGGGGACAGGATCGGGACAAGGGAAGCTAGCTTTTAATAACAGTACATGAGCATATATACATAACGCAAACACATAGCATTACATTGCAATAGGCGTAGCAGTGGGTGGAGCAAGAGGCGTGACGCGTAGCAGTCGCGAAAGATAAGGGTGAAAAGAGGTGTAACAGGGCGTATACACAGACATGTGATGCAAACGTAACAGAATATGTCATGAATGGGGCGGAAACCGTGGAGGGGGCTACCTAAGGAGCCGGGACCTCTAACCTGATGGTGCGCGCAAACTGGCAATGACGTGTTACTAGGAGAAGCTGGGGGCTATGAACTCTGTGCTAGGAGCAGAGACTGAAGTCTGGAGAGTCAGGGCGACATGTACCTAAACCCTATCTAGTATCTGATGTTTAGGGAACATGTTGATATAAACTAGAAGTCAGGAGGGGAAAAGCTAACAGACTCTAGGACTGGAGCATGCATTATTCTACATGTAGTGCGTGATGAAGAATATTAAATGACCATTAATACAGTATTTCTCTAACATGGGGCCGTAAAGGCTAGACAATGACGGAAACTATTGATGCAGTTCAGTAGCTTTAGGAATGCAGAGGAGGAGGACTGAACTGATAACTGGAATCATAACATACTCTTGGCAGACTCAGAGGCAGAGCCAGGCTGAACCGGGCACTGTGAGGCAGGAAGTAAGTGAAGGGTCGAGGATACAGGTGGGGGCTGTATCGCTCCTCAGCGAGGACTCAGAAGACAGGAGCTGAATCTGGTGTCCAGGCCCTTTTGAGGCCTAGCAACGGGGACTTTACAATGCATTAACGTGCACACTGAGAAACGTGGCAACGTAGCTTTACATAGGCCTGATATTCGTGGTATTCACGAGAACTGGAAACTGGCATACTAGAGATGGACACAACTGTAATTGCGTCTTTAATCAAACACGGGGAATAACATATGCATATTAATCATGCACATATAACATATGATGGAGGACGCGTAGGGACACAGAACATGGCAAAATTTACTTTTCCACATTCCCTCCTTGTCACTACGTTTCCTTCAGGAAACATCAATATTCATGATACCATCTATCATTTCATACAGTATCATTTGCTCGTCTCGAATTTTCTTGGAACGGGATTTAGAACGGGGCTTGGGACTAGAAATACAAGAGGTAGCACAAATGCCGCAAATCGCAGGGCCACATTGTATACAGAGGCAGCAGCTAAATATGATCGCTACTGCGATACCTAGAAAGGACAAGACTTTCCATCCCCAGGCGGAAATTATATTCCAGAACCAACCGGACCATGTCCAGGTGCCTGGATTTTGGTGTAACAGATGGGCAATTTTATGGAGTCTGGTTATAGCTGAATAAACAGACGGCACGTTATTAGGAATGAAAATGCAGCAACTAGATCCGATGACTCTACAGGCCCCGCCCCTATCGGCCAATATGACGTCAAGGACGAGACGATTCTGGAGCACGACAATTCTCATAAAGGATTGTTCTTCGGTTAAATTACTTAGAGCAGAAGTAGTCTCAATTACTACTGCTTCAAGGGTTCTGGTTAACCTACGTATCAGTTTACTATTCACAACTGTACCTAAATAAGGGAAGACACCTTTATTGATATCTATATATTGTTCTAGAACAGTTTCAGTATAATCGACAATCGGGAGGTTTCTCTTGTGTCTAGTATGTACTAGGTGGGAATTCCTATGGTAGTCGGGTGGGGCTAGAAAAACAGGTGGCAGTAGGAAGGCAATGTAACAGGTTCCCTCCCAATCGAGGGGCAGACGAACATATGCGGTCTGACCACAAATAAAATAAGAATGACGTGAAGCTTTGAAAATAGATTTCCTACTGTCACTATACTTGACAATAGTAGTACAATCACTATGTCCTACGTGTGTAGAACCATTATTTCGGACACATAATTCGCCTTTGACTGGTAGTACTGAAATTGCAGGTAAGTCTGGAGTAGTATCAGACTGAACATTCAGGACCATGAAATTCGAAGAATAATTACCTAAATTATACACTTCATTTTCTAGATCTAACCCGGTTCTGTGGGGGAGACCTTGCTTGTCTGGAAAACATGTACTGTTAAGAAAAGACATATCTGTTGAGGATGACGTTAACGTGGACCATGCTCCACACGAACCATTATGTGAAAACGGATAAGGAAAGAGTGGCAGAACTCCCTTCGGTGTCTGAAAAGGGGGGAGTCGACCACACACCCAACAATTAGTGGCATTGCTGGTCTGGTGTGAATAATGTAACATGCGGATGAAAGTATTATTACGCATAGCGAGGCGGTAAGAGAGTTCATGAGGAGGCAGATCACTATACGTATGCTCTACTGTAGCATTGGTAGACTTATTTACATGAGAAACTAGAAAATACAGGTAAAACGCATAACTGGTGCAGGAAATCATAATGCTGAGAAATAATACGAAACATAGAAAAACGATACATCGGATCGAGTTTTGACTAACTCTCTCACTATGGGGGTCTATTTTATACATGTCAGAAACAGTCTAACCGTTTCACCTAGGGGAGGACTTAGACAATCAAACTGGCTGACTTATTTTACTAGACCGGAGTTTCAACTTATACTCCTGTTGCGGAGTTTTCTCTAACAGGGGAGGGTTTGTAGCAATGTCTTTTGCGGGACAGTCCTTAAGAATAGTACTTTGGCAATCCTTCGAATCCTGGGAAATGTTTTTTGAGACGGGTTTCAGTCCATAAAATTTCTTTACGTGCGAAAGGTGCACCCAGCCTTTGCGACCCTCCAACTTCCCGGCTGTACGGGTGGCGAGGAGGACCTGTCGGGGCTCCTTCCAGCGAGGCTCCAGCGGACTTGAGCGGTCAAAATTGCGAATTAAGACCATGGATCCGGGAACAATTTCATGCGGTGCCACCTCAGTATTGTCTGGAAATGCGGCGGCAACCTGTGAACGACAAGAGTTGAGGGCAGACATCAAGGAAGCTAGGTAATCTGTCAGCATATTACTTGAAACATCGGTAATACTTCGGGGTCTAGGTGTACCCCACATGTTAGGGGGGCGGCCGAAAACGACATCATACGGGGACAGACCTGATCTGGAATGTGCGACCATGCGCATATAGAACAAAGCGACTGGCAGAGCTACTAGCCAGTCCACACCTTTCTCTTTACAAATTTTTGCGATGCGAATTTTCAAGGTCTGGTTATGTCTCTCTACGAGACCTGCTGCTTCAGGATGGCGTACACAATGGAACTTCCACTGGTACCCTAACAAAAGGGAAACATGCTTCATTAACTCTGAGGAGAATGGCTGGCCGTTATCAGAATATACGACCCTAGGGAGTCCGTAACGGGGGAAGAACTCACGAACCAACTGCTTGGCAGTGGTCGCGGCTGTGTAATCTGGGACTGGATATGCTTCTGTCCACCTGGACAAAGCGCATACAACTACAAGGACATACTTGAAACCTCGACATCGCTCCATCTGAATATAATCCATCTGGAGGACTTCAAAAGGGTGGTCAGGAGGTTGGAATCCACCTTGTTCCACCGGGACACTTTTACCTGGATTAAACTGACAACATATCATACAGGTACGGACTTTTTGCTTGGCTGCAGCTCGTAAATGCTTGTTGAACCAAATGTTCTGGATACTGTCTAACATAGCTTTTTCTCCTAAATGTGCTGGACTATGTGCAGTATTGATAATGACTTGAACCATAGAGTCGGGGAGAAACCAAGTGGCTTTACCCTTCGTTACCCATCCCTGATCTGTCTGGACCCCTCCTTGTTCGGACCATTTCTTGATTTCTTCGGGAGTAGCATGTAACTGGATATCTATGACATCTTGAGTAGGGTCCTTAACTGTCATACATGTAGTCGGATCTGGAGTGTGTGTCATGTTAACTGGAATGTCTGGAGTCTGTGCTGTAAGCTTGGCTGTGCGATCTGCTAGATCGTTACCCTGGGAAATAATGTCAGCAACTTTCGTGTGTGCCTTGCATTTCATGATAGCAATGGATGTCGGTAAATGTATTGCATCTAACAGAGCTTGAATAAGGAGACCATGCTGAATCTTGGTTCCATGAGAAGTCATGAAACCTCTCTCCTGCCAGAGCACTCCAAAGTCGTGTACGACTCCGAATGCGTAGCGTGAATCTGTGTAAACATTTACTTTCCGGTTCTTAGCGTGTATGCAGGCTTGTGTCAGAGCAACTAGCTCTGCTGCTTGAGCGGACAGGGTGTCAATACGGTGTGTCTCAATAACTTCGGTGTCGGTAGTCACTGCATACGCGGCGACTAGTTCTCCTATACTTGTTCTCATACATGAACCATCCACATAAAGTGTCAGGTCGGGATCTGGTAACGGAATATCTGTCAGATCTTGTCTTGGCTTTGTCGTAATATTAACTACTTCCACACAGTCGTGTGTGTCCGGACTTAAAGTAACTGATGGTAACAGTGTAGCAGGGTTCAGGATGTTGCAGCGTCTGATTTCTATGTGTGGCTGGAACAGTGTCAATTCATAACCTGTTAAACGTGCAATTGTCAAGTGCTGAGTCTGTGTTCGATTTAAAAGAACTTCCACGGAGTGTGGAACTTGTACTGTCAGGGAGTGTCCTAATACTATGGAATCACTTTGTCTGATAGCTAGTGCTGTGGCTGCAACTGACTTGAGGCACGCAGGCAGAGCCTGGGCTACAGGATCTAATGTGCTCGAAAAATAAGCACAAGGCTTGTACTGTCCCGCTTGATCTTGTGTGAGAACAGATAATGCAGTACCTTCACGTTCAGTGACGAAAAGTGTAAAAGGCTTACTGTAGTTCGGTGTAGCTAGAACTGGAGCTTGACATAGGGCTTTCTTTAACTCATTAAAACTGAGTGTATGTTCAGATGTCCAAGGGAGGACAGTCGATACGGCTGCCTCCTGTGTCGTTAACTGTATCAGTGGCTTGGCTAGAAATGCATACTGAGGAATCCATTGTCGGCAGTAAGAAGTGAGGCCGATAAAAGCACGTACCTCCTTCTGGGTCTTGGGCTGAGGAAGACTCGCTATTAACTGGATACGGTCAGGTGTCAACTGCCTACCCCTCTTGGACAGTAAGTGTCCTAAGTAGACCACTTGCTGGACACAGAATTGAAGCTTCGAAGGGGACACCTTGTGCCCCATCTCGGCTAAGAAATACAAGACTGTAAGGGATGCTCGCTCGCAAGCACGTTCAGAACGGGCTGTGACCAGTAGATCATCGACATACTGGAGCAGGGCAGTGTCAGTTGGCATGTGAATGTTGTCTAGTTGTCTCTTCAGTGCTTGACTGTAAATACTAGGACTTTCTGTGAAACCTTGAGGAGCTCGTGTGAACATATAGCTCCTTCCATTTAAACAGAATCCGAAAAGGAACTGGCTGTCTGGATGAATGGGGACACTGAAGAATGCGTTCTTGAGGTCTATGACAGTAAAAAATGTGGCTTTGGAATCAATGGCTGTCAATAGGGAAGAGATATCTGGGACAACTGGGTACTGGGGAATAATACATTTATTAAGCTCTCGTAGGTCAATCACTAATCGATATACTGGGGGTGCATTTGGATCAGTACGTTTCATGACTGGAATGATCGGAGAATTGCATACATTGGAGTCAGTTTCTACAACCACTCCTTGAGCGATGAGCTCGTCAATAATTTTGGATAAGGCTGCTACAGCCTCAGGTGGCAATCTGTACTGTCTGATTCGTGGTAACACTACACCTGGCTTGAGAGTCACACGATGGGGTGTGATTTGCATGTAACCTACATCAGTTGGACCTTGCGCCCATAAATGCTGCGGAACATTGGACAATCTGGGATCAAAATCTCGTAATATATAGTGACCCTTAAAGTCACGCAGGAACAGACGTATTCCCTCTGGGGAACAGCATATAACTGCACCTAATTCTTTCAGTGTTTTAATGCCTAACAGATTTTCTGGACATGACTTAGTAAGTAACAGATCAGTGGTACGGGACAATGGACCTACTTCTAGAGTAACTGGCTTTGATATTTCATTTACGACAGGTTTTCCTGAAAATCCAAGGGAAACATTTCTTGAGCCTGAGAGCGGAGCCCCTGGAACTTCGGCGTGGCTAATTGTGGTCCTACTTGCCCCTGTATCAATCAAAAACTTTCTGTCTTTCCCTAATACTTGACTGTGAACATAGGGACCTTCTTGATCTACAGGTATCTCGATGAGAGGCAAGCCTACCTCCCTCTCTAGGCTGTTTCATGAGTATGGCTGATACTCTGGATACTCAGACTGTGCATACTGGTACATCTGCTGTGTAACGTGCTGTGTTGCAGCGATGGGCTGCGGTGCTGTAACTGTCTGTGGTGCATTCTGTGGCTGAGGAATCTGTAAAACTTGTTCTTGTCTAGGCGGACGTGGTCTTTCTTTAGTCTTACCAGTAGCTATGTTGTGTTTCAGAACTGCACACTCGTTTATAAAATGACCTGGCTGTTTACAATAATTGCAGTTCCCTTTAACGGGAGCTGCCGGATGACTGGCTTGATTCGGACCCCTCTTCTGACTGTCTTGAGGAACAGATTGTGCAACTAGTACTTTCATTTTCGTGTCTTTCATACGTTTTCTCTCGTGTTCTTGCTCTTCCCTGATTCTATTCTGGTGGTATTGGAGCATCTGTAACATCTGGGACGGGGTATTAGCTTGCCAGGTACTTTCGACTTTCAAAACTCGATTCTTAATTTGTGGACTTGAATTCTCGACTAATTTAGTAACAAAAAGGTGAGGGTATGACTCACTACTTGTCTTGAGGCCACTGTTGATGCTAAAACATTTCTCAAATCTAGAATAAAAATCACTAATGTCTTCGTCTTGTTTCTGTTTACAGGCTGAGATTGCATCCCAGTCTTCTTTTCTAGTTGTTAACAATCTGGGTAAAACTTGAATCAATAATTCAGGTAATTCTTTACATTTCGCTCCAAGACCGGTACCTGGTACTCGTGCCTTATCTTCAGCTTCTAGAACTGCCCAATCGATCTTTTTCTCTCCCACCTCCCATTCTTTTTCCTTGAGCTTTTCATACACCCCTGCGGGCAGCAAAACCTTTAACATTTTAATTATGTCTGGATACGTGTATTCTCCCATACGGAGCATGTCTTTTAATTCTCGATGGAACCCTGCTGGATCTTTATCATGACAGGGGATTAATTTTTTCATCTCTAAGAGTTCCATCTTTGTAATCGGAGTGTAAACAAACACTCGTTCTAGTTCGCCACCCGTTCCTCTAACTGGGTGGACTTCTCGTAACGGATTCTGTCTCTCCATGTAAAATGGTTTACTTTCTGGGGGTGAGACATGAACAAAATGCGGGTTCAGAAACGTTCTATATTTGTGACGCTGTTCTAGAATGACACTAATTAAATCGGTACCTAAACCTTTCCATCTATACTGGAGTAACTCGTTCAGGATATCATGTAACGGGCCTGGATCAGAGTGCTGACCCTCATACAATGTAATGAGGTGCTGAATCATATACATACCCGCCAGTCGTTGCTCGGCTGGGGGCATTTTCAGAAACATTTGTGCCACTATTTCGTCTGGAAAAGTGGTAGAATCAGTAGTCCATCGGACTGCTGATCGGGCTAGTTCTTGTTCATGCATAGTACTTAACTCACTGTAACCGATTCGTGATTTCAGAATGTGATCGGTAGCTTGAAACACTTGTTCTAGAGAACCTTGTTCTGGTGCTGGATGATGGAAAGTTGACTTGTGTTCTAGGCGTAAATGGCGATCTGGAAATCTAGATTTTCCTACATACGCTATTCTGGCGGAATTCTCGTTGTCTAACTCTTCAGTATCAGAGTTACTTTCTTTCTCGCTTACTTGTGCTGCTTTACGCTGCTCGTGTAACTTTATTATTTCTTTACGGATTTTCTTGTACATACTCTCCATAGCACCGACGGTCTTGTGCTTACCCTCGGCTATATTATCACTCCACCTTGTCAGGGTTCTCATTTCGGCTTGATCTTTAGACGGGTAATCTTGTTCTCTTATTAGACAGTTAATCAGAAACTTTAATATCATGAGCTGGATCTCGGCTTTCCTTTGAGACATGACTTCGCCAATGCTTTCTGGATCATCCCCTGTACGGATGAAACGATATATTCTGTCTAGATCTTCTTTCATATTCGGTAGGGTGACTAGATACTCGGCCACCTTTCTTACGCGGAATGAATATAAAACCATATTATCCTCGCCTGGGACTGGATCATAGCCGCATTCATTAAGGGCTTTTCTTATTTCTGCTACAGTCTGATGTCTGGGCGTACGCTGTGACGCTTGTGCATGTAATTCGGCTGACGTTAAACGCTTATGTGGCGGCGGGGTCTGAGGAGGACCTCCTCCTGCGGCCCCTAAACTAGAGTCGTCTACTGATGCTCTTCGTCCTGGCAGAGTGGGAAATGGAAATGTGGGCTGGACTTGTATGGCGGGCTGGACCGGGGGTACCGTAACAGGTACTCCGGTGTCTGGAGGAGCGGGAAGTGCCTGATTTACAGGGACTGGCGGAGCGCGAACAGGATTTGCATATTCTGGGACTGTGTCGTCCAAATAGGACGAAATAAAAATATCAGCTGCGGTCGGTTTGTGACGTAGCTTGGTCGGAACTAATGGTGGCGGGAAATTACTGGATGACTCTGAGGTCGCTTTTGGCAAACCCTCGGCAAGAAGAGGATACATACCCTTAATAAGAGCATGCCTCTGTCTGTCTGACTGTTCGGTTTTAACTCGTTCACCAATCTCGATTAATTCCCTTTCTTGGGCTCGTTCCAAGGATTCTCTACTTAATTCTGACTTTCTGATTTCTTTTTCGGTTCTTTTATGAGACTCTTTGCGCCATAACTCGAAGGCATCTTTCTGTGACTGTCTGGCTTTCTTTTTCCATGATGCTTCTTCTACTCTCATGATGCACTCGGCATCCCATGTGCCTGACACAGGCCATCTATACTTTTCCTCTAACTGTTTGGTATACTCGACCCATAAATCTAGATACAATATGGCGCTTATGCCATGCTTCTAATACATAAAATGACCTGGACTGTACCTAGGCGGAACTGGAACTGCTGCTTCCAGCAGACCCTTTCTAGTTTTTAACTGACGTAACTTAGAAAACAAGGGCATGACTGAACTGTAATCTAGACACAATACAATACACAATGAACACGATACTTATTCCCCATTCATACCACGACATCAAGATACATGAAGAACATTCAGAATAACAGTTCGAACAGAATACTACCTGGAATACGGAACACAGAATACATGAATTTTCTCGAGAACAGAACTGACTAGAACAGAAACTAGATGCACTGCTGAAACAGTACGAAACTTACCGGTCTCATAAAGAGACACGTCAGGACCCGCATCCACCGAAGTGGACACTTCGTTTGTGAGTCTGTGTACCACCAACCCACGGTCTAGATACTACCCCAGTAATGGTACTCACCGGGCAGTAAGAACGGAAGGCCTCAGACTGGACGGGACTACTTGGACGCCGGACGGACGAACTTCGGACTTCTGTTACGGGTGGACCTCCGGATACCTCGGACTCTCGGCTTGGGCTCTGGTCGGGACTCGCCGCGTTCCTCCACCGCCTCGTCTGGATGCTGGACCGCCTCCTCCGTCTCCTCCGTGGGCCTGAGGGATACTTGAAGCAGAAATATCTGCCGGTGCGCAGAAGAGTTCCGTCACGACTGCAGAGGGTCAGGGGGTCGGCGTGGCTTCACCGACGCGTGGGGAAAGGGCAAGTCCCTATTCGGGCACCATTATGTGGTAAATAAATAAATAATACCCTATTTTTGAATGCATAAATGAATAACAGATAGCTCAATAAATAAGAGTCAAGATTCGAGGTAGTAGGAGTTTTTGCAGGTTTAATATAGCATAAGGACAGGAACAGGACGACCTGCACGGGAATAGGATGGCAGCTGCCGGGGACAGGATCGGGACAAGGGAAGCTAGCTTTTAATAACAGTACATGAGCATATATACATAACGCAAACACATAGCATTACATTGCAATAGGCGTAGCAGTGGGTGGAGCAAGAGGCGTGACGCGTAGCAGTCGCGAAAGATAAGGGTGAAAAGAGGTGTAACAGGGCGTATACACAGACATGTGATGCAAACGTAACAGAATATGTCATGAATGGGGCGGAAACCGTGGAGGGGGCTACCTAAGGAGCCGGGACCTCTAACCTGATGGTGCGCGCAAACTGGCAATGACGTGTTACTAGGAGAAGCTGGGGGCTATGAACTCTGTGCTAGGAGCAGAGACTGAAGTCTGGAGAGTCAGGGCGACATGTACCTAAACCCTATCTAGTATCTGATGTTTAGGGAACATGTTGATATAAACTAGAAGTCAGGAGGGGAAAAGCTAACAGACTCTAGGACTGGAGCATGCATTATTCTACATGTAGTGCGTGATGAAGAATATTAAATGACCATTAATACAGTATTTCTCTAACATGGGGCCGTAAAGGCTAGACAATGACGGAAACTATTGATGCAGTTCAGTAGCTTTAGGAATGCAGAGGAGGAGGACTGAACTGATAACTGGAATCATAACATACTCTTGGCAGACTCAGAGGCAGAGCCAGGCTGAACCGGGCACTGTGAGGCAGGAAGTAAGTGAAGGGTCGAGGATACAGGTGGGGGCTGTATCGCTCCTCAGCGAGGACTCAGAAGACAGGAGCTGAATCTGGTGTCCAGGCCCTTTTGAGGCCTAGAAACGGGGACTTTACAATGCATTAACGTGCACACTGAGAAACGTGGCAACGTAGCTTTACATAGGCCTGATATTCGTGGTATTCACGAGAACTGGAAACTGGCATACTAGAGATGGACACAACTGTAATTGCCTCTTTAATCAAACACGGGGAATAACATATGCATATTAATCATGCACATATAACATATGATGGAGGACGCGTAGGGACACAGAACATGGCAAAATTTACTTTTCCACACTCCTACGTCAGCAGTTTGCTTGGCTCTGGTCCTGGCTTCCTGGTTTGTTCTTGTCTGCCCACTGTGGTGTAGCGGGTTGGTGCCTGGTTGGTTCCTGTTTGGGTTCTGTCGGGGTTCCTGGTTGCCCCGGGCTTGCGCCCTGCCTGTTTTTTTTCCCCTCCCTTTGGGGAGTTCTGGGGTTGTGGGAGTTGGCCCTGTCCCCACCCTAGATGTGCCTGTTTGGTTCCCTTTGTTTGTTTTGCGGTTTTTGCTGGCCTATTTGTTGTTTGGTCAGCGGTCTGCTGTTGTTTTTGGGGTTGGCCTCCTCAGCCCCTGCTGCACTGGGGTTTTGTGTCCGGTTCTGATGCGGTTTGCTGCCTTCTTCCCTGTGAGGCTTTGGCCTCCTGGGGTTTCTGCTGCTCCTGGGCTCTCGCTGTGGCTCCTTCCTTGTTGGCTGGGTGCTTGTGCCTGCGCCTTGTTGCCGGGCCTTCTTTCTGTGGCCTTCTCCGGGGCTGCCGAGGTTTGCTCTGTGTCTGTGCGGCTGCCAGGGCCTTTGTTCCTTCTTGGTGGTTCTAGGGTGGTCGGCCTTGTCCAGTGGCTTCCCTTGGCTGTGTCCTTTTGGGTTTTGAGCATGGTTGCTCTGTCTCCGTTTTCTCTGGTTGGCTGCCTCCTTGTTGTGGCTCTGGCCTTCTGTTTTTTTCTTGGCTGTTTCCGGTCCTTGTTTGTGTCCCTGCTGACCTGTTCTGGGCTGCTGGCCGGTAGCTTCCTGCGGGTCCCTCTTTCTGTGCTCCCTTGGGTCGCTGTATTTGGTGTGGTTTCTGCTTTGGTGTTCTCCTCATTGTCAATGAATGGGATCAGGACATAAGGGACCTGGGGGTAATGCTCTATTACTTACCGGTAATCTTCATTACTCCGGGTCCCGTTGTCCTCGTTCCATTCATACGCCCCTCCCTCCCTCCCTCCCCGGTGGCCGGCCTTCCTCTGTCGGCTTGGTTTTACAGGCAGGATGCGGGGCAAGTATTGCTTATGTACTCCAGGTAGGGTCCCAGCATTCCTCTGGTCTTTTTTTCTGTCCGGGAGATGGTTATCTCCACATTGTCAATTAAGGGGACGAGGACAACGAGACCCGGAGTAATGAAGATTACCGGTAGGTAATAGAGCATTATTATATGTCCTCCAGTCTCTAGCCAGTTAAGTTGCTGAAATGTTGAATTTACACCCTACAACATAGGGCTCGGTGAACAAACAGTGAGGGGCCAGATGTGCAAAGCCCTTTTCAGGTCACAGAGGACTGTGAGAGCATAAAGGCTTTTGACAATGCACAAAAGCCCTTTTACATAATGGAGTGTCCGCCTCCTATTTGAAATTCAGAATGGGAAGCATCAATAGTTTGTGACTGCGATTGTGGTCCCAAACCAGTTGTCAGTTCCCTACCCCCTAGTTGTGGTGGTGATTGATTCGTACCTAGGAAGATATCACCGTGGGACATCTTTCTGTAAGGGGATTGGCTCAGTGCCTCAGAGGGACCTTTTTCACCCAATGCTACCCACATGGGAAACAACCCTTTAATGGATATGTGCTGCTTTAAATAAAAAGTTGGGAAAGCGAATGCAAAGACAGGGATCTGCTGTCTCTTACATGCCTCCATTCCTGAATTTGCAGCCAATCACATGGGGTGCAAATTGTGACCCGTGTAATTATTATTCAATAGGCCGGTTGATGTACATTTTCTCCTTGAATGGACAATTTGCGATGTGAACTGTGAATGCAAAAGTTTTATCACAAAACTGAATTTCTATTTGCAAATCAGATGGTGTGGAAATTTCCCATCCCTGGTTTGCAAATGGGTATAATACATCCAGTTCTTCATTTTGTGCTGGTGCAAAAGCCTGTGATAGAGCCATAATAATTCCCTATTGTGTTTTTGAAATCTACTGCCCTCTGTAACAGCATAATCATCAACATTCCAGAAATAGCAGCCTTTTGTCTCTCCACTAACAGACTGGCATCTTTTGGAATGATCATTGGTGTGTCCCAATGTGCAGCATTTGTAAAAGACTGAACTCTGCTATCAGCTACTTTACTTTAGTCAAAACATTGCATGTACTGTGAATCAAATGTGTCTCTCGCAGAAGAATATTGCTTTTCAAAGTTATATTGCAGATGCTTTGTTTATTTAAATCATTAGTGTTCACTGAAACCACTTCAACATTTAAAAAATGTGCACCATTGTAATTTCTTAGAACTTTGACAGTAATCTGTTATATTTAACCTGTCTTCTTTCTACCTCTGGGGTTTCATGGTCACTCACATGATGTCACCACTAGAACCTTGGGTGACATCATGGAGTGTTTGTGGCTTGGCCTGGTGACAACTGGCAGTTGGAACCAGGCAGGCTGAGTGGCAAGCTAGTCACTCCTGGTGGGTCTTCTTTGTAACTTGACTTAATATCCTGAAGACTTGAATAAAATAACCTACATGATACCAGGCTCCAGCTCCTATTTACAACATTTTTGGCGACTTTGAGACGTTTTGGAGCATATTTACAAGGTACAGAAAACGGGAAAAAGAAGTAAAGAACCCTCAACGTAAAGCAAAAGCAAGTATAAAGGAACTGTTCAAGATAATTGAGCCTTTGTGTTGAAAGAACTTTTTAAAATTAAAGAGAGTTTGAAGCAGAAGACAAGACATCCACCCTGGTAAGTCCCACCAGTGTCCTGTGCAATCGGACGGCCTGCAAACCCAGGGTGTAATTCTGCATTATATTGTGTGAGACTTGATCAATTTCACTTGTGTGTGAAAAAGCAGTAATCAACTTTATCTGCATATTACCATGGAAAGACTGTTGTAACTTTAATACAGCAAGCGTTCGGTTCAGCTTATTTTAATTCAGCAAGTGTGTTCAGTCGAACGTTTTATTTTTGTTGGGACTGCTGTTCTGCCTTATAATCGCTATCTGTAATTGAGCAGCTGAGAGGAAACACCGTGTGGATGTGAAGATCGAGCATGGGCTTCAGCTTGCATGAATTGGGCAGCTTGAGCTGTCACAGCGTGTGCCTGGGACATTTCAAAGTAAACAACACGCAGCTGTTATGTTAAAAGCAGTTTGTCCTGTGAAAATGATGAACACGCACCGCTTCTATTTATAAACTAAGTTGAGTCATGCACCTGTTTTGGGAATGTTTTGGGATGTTTTTTCTACAAAATTACTCGATTTGCGCGATGGGAAAGGCGCTGCTCGAGACTGTATTTGGAAAATGAGCGTGGTCATACAGATGTGAAATGCGCGACTGTAGGTGCGCCACAGATTCTTTGACTGTCCTTGTGTTTTTAACATCACAGTCGAAAATGACATCCAGGCGAAAGTGACGGTTTATTAATCGACATTTTTGTAATGACATAAACTGAGCTGCGCAGTCTGGAATACTTAACTGTCATACTTTTAAAAAGAGAAGGGCACGAGGAACGCCTGAAGCCTACCTTCTCACTCCTGCTCCTTGTGACGTAATTTGTTGCTGCAATCGCACGTTGGGAGCAGAGACGTACCCAGAGCCACCCAGCGCTGCGTGGAGTGCGTGCCACCATTTAATGAGATCTATACACCGAGTGTCACCATGGAAACGGCCCATGGGACTAATGAGACTCTTCATCACACGTTATTAAGATCGGTGAAGAGAGATTATTTGCCAACTATTTTACATGCCTTCGAAGAAAGTGTAAACTCTTGTGCAACTGCTTTTAAGGGGAATAGAAAGAACTCTTGATGGTCGATTTTATACTGGATGTGACATGGGAGCTAAGCTCTGACGATGAGGGTAGTGCTATTGGAATGCTATTTTTGTGGAAGACGTCGCAAATCTTGCCATATTTACAGCATTTCCTGCTCCTGAAGAGAACTTTGAGGAGAACTCGGGTGAGAGACCGCTCACCGGAGCATGGGACTTTGTTTAACATTATTTTTGCTGGTCATTTGTAGTGTTTGTCTCGTGCTTTATGGGAGTGGTGATTGGTGAGTGTGTTTGGTGGTTCTTTTGTGTTTGGTGGTTCTTTTGTCTCATTACTGTTCATTTTGGGGTGGAGTGTGCCTTATACAATATGTTTCAGAAAGTGTGTTTTCTTTTTGGTGTGGTTGGTTACAAGTTAATGGCGTGTACAGTGAGTACCTGCGTAGTGTTGCGTTTGGACTGTTGTGAGCCACGTGGAGTATTTTCAGGTGTTGTGAGTGACGTGTGAGTGGCAAGTGTCGAATTATTGTGCACCTACAGGGTGGTGTGCATTTATGGCTTGTTGTTTTTTTTGGGGGGTCAGGAGGGCCCTGTACAGTTTATTATAGGAGGAGTTGTTGTTGGAATCTGTATACATGGTTTCCATGTGTGGTTGAGTGTTGGGAGTTATAAACTTATATACTCCAATTTTAAAGATGTGTACCCTGTCTTTTTTATGGTTTTGGGATTATGAATGTATCCCAGTTATGGTTCACGGGGAGAGTTGTACCCCGTTACAGTTTAGAGTATGTTCTTTAAAATTTAAGGGTACCCCAATAGTATTTGGGGACGGAGCAGTGGCTACTCCAAGGTGCAGTTCACGGGGAGGGTTGTACCCCGTTACGGAGCAAAGTTGACTCCATTAAGTTTGTGTTTGTGTTTCCCAAGGAAAGGGGATGGGACTTGGGACTTGTGGTGTTTGGATGTGTTGTCGTTGACTTATGTTTGTAACTGTTTGGGATGTGTTTGTTCTCCATCTGTGGAATGGATGCTATGTGTACTTTCATATGGATGTGTACACACAAGCTAATTTTATTTATTGTATTTCCATTTTGTTGATTTCCCTACAGAAAGGAGATGTGTTATATTTAACCTGTCTTCTTTCTACCTCTGGGGTTTCATGGTCACTCACATGATGTCACCACTAGAACCTTGGGTGACATCATGGAGTGTTTGTGGCTTGGCCTGGTGACAACTGGCAGTTGGAACCAGGCAGGCTGAGTGGCAAGCTAGTCACTCCTGGTGGGTCTTCTTTGTAACTTGACTTAATATCCTGAAGACTTGAATAAAATAACCTACATGATACCAGGCTCCAGCTCCTATTTACAACATAATCCCACAAGTATGTTTGCTGCTTCTGAAACATTGTTTAAATGCAATTACATTTCTTTTAATTTTTCCCCCTGAAAATTCCAAATATTGCCCTTCACCAAACACTCCCTTCCCCACAGACAAGACAATGGGCACTGGAATTACTGCAACAGACTCTCCTACACGCAGTGTATTGAATGAGCTTAAAGGCTTTCAGCAGAAAGAAGACCTGATGGTGGGAGGGGGTCAGGGTTGGGGGGCGTATGGAGAGCATTTAAGAAGTTCATATTTACCATGTCAGGTTTTTTCCATTATCGTTCAACTTGTAGGAGCAATATGCAGTACCACAGGTGAGACTTCATGTGTTTACTCCTGACCATGGTGCTGGGTACTTAGTCTGTGACAGAATACTGGGTCTCAAATGCTTCATGTACTCTCTTGGGTAGTTTAGGCAAACAGCCTAGGCCTAGCTCAACTAAAGAGGCTTGAGACTAGATAAGGAAGAGCACAGTTGACACCAGGGGCGGTGCCTCCCTTAGGGCGTGGGGGCACTGGCCCACTAATATTGAGCCCCCCCCAATTAAATGAGAGCTAAATAGTATATTAACATTTTAAATATTCAGCCGCGGGCCGGTTGCAGTATTTAGGAGGGCTGAGACGTGTTCTATAGAAGCTAGTGGGGCGTGAGGGGTAAACCTGGGGCCCAAGTGCGCATGTTGGGTTGGACGACTGCCTCCCTCCGGCCAGCCCGACATGCTCAGTGGAGACCGCTCAAAATCTCTCCATAAACTCATATTGAAGCCAGGGGTGACTCAAAACTGCAGCCCCTGCTCTCAGTAATGAGAGGTGAGGTTCCCTGCATGCTCCAGCCATTCCAGGTGCTGCTGTAACGGCAAGAGCAGCATCTGGATTGGCTCATAGGAGACAATAGTAGCTGCTGATGACGCAGCACAAAGTGGGAGCAGGCTGTTTCCCTTCCAGTTCCGTGCGCATAAATCAGCCAATATTACTCTTGCACCGGAGACCTCCAGGACAAGTCCCGCAGCCGCTGCCCTTCTTGGGAAACGTGCTTCATTCAGCTGAACTCCATGAAGACCTTTGCGAGGCAAGTGAACACACATGCTATTTAAGCTGGTAAGGTAAATCAGTGGGTTAGATTCATGAAGGGAAACGGGCCGCAGCATTGGTTGTTTGATTTCAAAACAGTTCACTCATCTCCTCGCTCACATCTACATAAGTCACATTTTCACAGCGGAGTCCATTGCAAAACTGTGATATATGTACACGCGAGTGAGGAGATGAGTGGAATCTTTTTGTTTCTGTTTTTACGTATCTGCAATAGGACGCAATTTTAACTGGCTGCAGCATTGCTGAGCGCTGACTGTCACCTTTGCACGATACAGGTATTACTATTGGGAAGTAATGCCTGTTTAACAGTGCACCATTTTATAAAATAGGCAATACGTTGATAGAAAAGTAATGGTTGTATTTATTTAGACACGGCATACTCCTAGACTTAAAGTGTACAGCACACTTTGTAAGGACAGTTAACCAGAAGGTGGAAAACAAAACATTAAATATTATAGTGAAACCGTTGAACTGGGTGCAAGTTTTCAATAGATCCATTGTTGATGCCTTTTGCAAAGTTGGAATGTTCGAAGAAAATGTGTTCATCAAAGGGAGGTCAATACATCGCCACTGCCTATTACCAGTATCCTTCTGGAATATCTTAAATTATTTTGTTTGCAGGGTT
This sequence comes from Lissotriton helveticus, assembly GCF_964261635.1. Lineage (NCBI taxonomy): Eukaryota > Metazoa > Chordata > Amphibia > Caudata > Salamandridae > Lissotriton > Lissotriton helveticus. Next base: position 680,055,081 of record NC_136072.1, on the reverse strand, counting down.
TTTTGTGTATTTGTAGTGTAAGCACATATCTGAAAGGGGCACTTCCGATTTTATCCAGTATTAGAAAAATGACTTGAGGGGCGTGGTCTGCGCACCGAAGGAGAATGGCGGATCGTCTGTGAGCTCCGCTGGTACGCGGGACTCAGTCCGCTTTTGGATACCCCCTGTCTTCATTTTCCGAGCGCCAATGAACAATTCCTTGCTCTTTAGGTTGCGGTGAGTGGTTTGACTGCTTTCTGGACTTCCACACCGCTTTACAGAGCCGCTTTTCAAGTACTGCAGTTTCCCCGTTCCTGTGACGCGAGCGGCCGCCATCTTAGGTCGCTGCCCTCGCATCGGAAAACTGGATGTGTTTCTGCCGTCACTGTTATGCGACTTATTGTCCATAAATTCCTAGCATCTTCTACATGTTGGAATGCTGTTCATTTATGCCCCTAAGGATTTCTGCAGATGTCTCCTATATTATCTCTGCAGTATTGTGCACTGACTTCACATGCCTTTATTTTTCCTTCCTCATGCAATAATATCTCCTCAGATTCTCCATTTAATTCCTCAATGGTTGGAGGAAATGGCGGTTAGAATGTGCAATGGTGCTGTTGTTTATCTCCTGAGACGCCTTTCTCCTCATTGAGAGATTTCTACGCATTGAAACTGATACCTAGTCAGAAGTGCGGGCGCCATTTTAGGTCGCTGATGCCCGTTTATTCAACCTTGGCCTCTTTGCTTTTGATAAGGAAGATCCTGTGATTATATGTGCACCTCCCTGTTTTACCTCTCAACAGATGTGGTTTTGTGCCCTACGAGGTTGTCAATATCTGGCTTTTGGCATTATATGTCTGAATGCTCCTCGCTCTTTACTCCTAACACCTGCATGTTCAAGTAGCTTGAGAAAATGAGGATGTACTCCCTTTGGTGTTGATGTGCTTTTCTTGGACTTGCTTCCACCTCTAACTACTTTGCTCCTACTCCACGACAAGCCTTTTTGAAAACTACGCCAACGCCTGCCTTTTTAGGTCAATGTTCTTGCCTATTAACCTACTGTTCATATCCAGCCGCTTTTGACTACCACATTAATCAATTTTTTGAGGAGCTTTGCTTGTGGCCAATACCTTTAATACTTTTTGGAGAACTGTTTCCTTTTACCTGCTGCGTGAACGAAACACCAAATTTACATATCCTAGATTTTTTTCTTTTTTGTTTTTTTTACGGATCTTCATTCTTAATAATTCAGGTGATCTCTGTATAATTTACAATGGCTACTGATGTCCATAAGATCAACCATATCTGGTACAAAACCTAAAAGGCATAAAAATGATCCTCCTTCTCCCATTCATTCATCTCAAAACCCTGTTTTAGACTCTATATTTGATAAAGTTCGTGGTCTTCAACCTTTCATGCCTTTGACCAATGAAAAACAAACAGATTGAGGAACGTTGGATTGTTATGGTGGGCAAAGTCTTGGAACTGGAAAAATGCGTTAGTGATCTCCAAGATATCTCTTCAAAAATCCCCTCACTTGAGCAGGAAATACATAAGCTTAAAATCCACACTGAGGACCTTGAGAGTCGAAATCGCAGAAATAATCTACGCTTATATGGTCTTCCGGAAAATGTTGAGGGTCCTGAGATGGTTTCTTTTCTACAGAAATTCCTTCCAGAACATGTACAGCTTCAAACATTGGCAACCCCCCTCAATATACAAAGAGCTCACCGCCTTGATCGTCTTAACTCCAATGCTACCAAACCATGTGGTATCATAATGCTTTTCCTTGAATTTACTGAATTGATACATGTTTTGAAAGCTGTTCGACTTAAACGTCGCCTTATCTGGTCTGGCCATAACATTTTAATTTCACAGGATATCTCTAATGCAACCAACGCTCGTCGTAAAGAATTATTAGCTTTACGCCCTCAATTGAGACACCTCAACATCCAATATGGCATACTCCATCCATGTCTCTGCAAGATTACACACAATAGTCAATCACGTTCCTTTGACTCAGATTGTACCTGTAGACTGTTTCCTCAACAGGAATGGACACTAATAGTTGAACTTTCTATGTTTGTTGCTAAGGAATATTCTTCCAGCTTAATATGTTTTAACACATGATCTCATGTTGTCTGTTCTTCCCTCTTTGCATGAGGTATTTCTTCCTCTTCTTCTCCTTTGTACCTGTTCACTGACGTCCGTGTCCTTTGGTGTCGCTATGCTCCTGTTGATTCACCTTCTTTTCTCTTTTCAGATCTGGCTGCTTTGCCTTGGTCTGTTTACCTGTTTTTCATTTCTACTTTCTTCCTTCTCTCTTTTACTTCCTCTTTCTTCTCTTTTTCTTTTTATCTCACCTTTCGTACTATCCTTCCTTACATGCTTTTTTCTTAGCTTTCTCTCTTTTTTTTCAACATTGTCCTTTGTCATTGATTTATTGTTAATGTATCTTGATAATGTGGGTTTTTTGTAGTAATCTCCATATGTAATTCTTTCATGTGGTGTGTTTTTTTTTCTTGTAGTTCTATCCTTGAAGTGTATCAACTCCAACTATGTTCTACCCTCCTATCCCTCCATTATGTGTAAATTTGTCACGTGGAACGTTTGTGGTCTTGGGAGTCCAGTCAAAAGGCAGAAGGTATTGTCTCATCTTTCCAAACTTAACTCTCAAATTTCTTTTCTTCAGGAAACTCATTGTACTGATGTAGAGTCTCTTAAGTTGAAATGGCAATTGGTGGGTCAAGTTGTTTTTTCTCCTACATCCTACAAAAAGGGGGGTGTAGCTATACTGTTTCATAAAGCTTTGGCAGTACAAATTATATCCACACAGAATGATGATGATGGACGATGGGTAATGGCAAAGATTGTGGTACAAAATAAAACTTTAGTTTTGTTAAATATTTATGGCCCTGTTAAGCCACACCCTACATTTTGGAATGATATTAAAGCTCTACTTTCTTCAGTTGACTGTCCTAATATTATTGTCGCTGGTGACTTTAACCAATGGTTGGACCCTTTTTCCGATAGATTGTCCAAATGCAAATTTCACCCTGACAAATCTCATAAAGCTTTTCAATCAGCCATTGCCTCTCGTTCATTGTATGATGTTTGGAAGACTTGTAATCCTGATGTGCTTGAATTTACTTTTTTTTTTACAATGTTCACCACACCCGCTCTAGAATTGATTATATGTTGATTAGTAAATCTCTGCTTCCTTCTATTCAAAACTCTGAAGTTGGACCTATTTTTATATCGGACCATGCCCCTGTTCACGCTGTATTAGACCTTTCACTTACCTCCTCTCATTTTAGCCGATGGAAACTCAATAATTTTTTATTATCAGACATGGTTTTTATTAAAGAAGCTACCACTTTTATTAATGAATTTTTTAGTATCAATAACCCATTACACACTTCTGTTCCTAACAACTGGGATGCTTTTAAGGCTGCTTTTCGTTCCTTTACCATTTCCTATGTTTCGAAGAAAAAAAAGAAAACCACAAGGAAAAAATATGAGGATCAGCTACACAAACTCAAAGACTTCGAACATGTGTATTTTACTTCTAGATCTTCTTCTGCCCTTCATGATTTGATTAAAGCAACAGCTGAACTTAATAAATTAGCAACAATTGAAGCATGTAATATTTTGCTTAAAATTAAATCTAAGTATCATGGAGGTCAGAATAAAGCGGGTAAGATGTTAGCCAACTATTTGAAAATTAAATCTGAACGTAAAGATATTGGCCCTGTCCTTAATGAATCTACCAACAAACTGGTCTCATCAGATGAGTACATTGCCGAGGTCTTGCATGTATATTATAAATCTCTTTACTCCGATGATACATTTCCCACTAATCAAAATTTAAACGCCTTTTTTTCAAATCTCCCTTCCCCACCATCTTAACCTGACAAATTTAACGCGTTAGAGAAATATAGCACTCTTCAGGATGTAACCAATGCTATCTAATCTCTAAAAAAGTAAAAAGCTCCAGGACCTGATGGACTGTCTGTAGAATTTTACGACACCTTTAATTCCATTTTTGTCCCCAAGCTTCTGACACTTTTTAACTCCTTTATTGCAAACGCCAAAGCATCTGGATCCTTTATGGATGCCTTAATTGTTATAATACCCAAACCTGATAAAGACCATTCTTATTGTAAAAATTACCGTCCTATTTCGTTAATAAATTATGATTGCAACATTTTTACTAAGATTCTTGCCTCCAGACTTAAGTCTATCATTTCTCTCCTGATTAAAACTGACCAAGTTGGATTTGTGAAGGGTAGATTGGAGTCTGATAATGCTCAGATGTTTGCTAATATCATTTCATGTGGCAAAAAATATAAATCTCCACTTGCAGCCCTGTCTTTAGACGCTGAAAAAGCATTCGATCGTATCATTTGGCAATTTATGTTTCAGACTCTCCAATGGTTTGGTTTTATCTCTTATGTTAAACTTTTGTACTCTTGTCCTCGAGCCAGTATTTTTGTTAATAATCATTTCTCCAAATTTTTTTCTCTATCCAGAGGCACAAGTCAGGGTTGTCCTCTTTCCCCTTTACTATTTATCCTATGCCTTGAACCATTTCTAGAGCGTATTCGTATTAATTCACAGATCGCTAGCTTCAAACATAACTCTGTAGAAACAAAAATATCTGCTTTTGCAGATGATATATTGATTTACATGTCTAATCCTGTCGATTCTATCCCACATTTTAGGACTGAAGTCCGATTATACTCCAGTATTTCTGGTTATAAACTACATCTCTCTAAGAAAGAAGTCTAACCCTTAAACTCCATATGTTATCAATTTATGTTTAATGACACTAATTTCGCTTGGGGGCTTGCGACTGTTGCCGACAAGAGTTCTAGGAGGCCTGGGGTGACCGCTACGGTGGAGTTCCACGCCTCCACGTAGCACCTGGGCTTCCTGTTTCTCTGCTCCTCCCCCCCTCCACGAGGTTGATGGCGGGTGTATCGCACTGGCGTTCCTGCGGCGTCTGCTGTGCAGCCTCTTAGTTTGGTATCGTTTTGGTTTTGAGCCTCGACGGAAGAATTTGGCGGTGATGTGAGGTCTGAGGGATAGCTGGGTTATTTGATCCGTGTATTATACCATGCCAAATACGTCCTAAATATAAAACCTACGGATGAGTTTGCTGACAGCCTGGGAGTGATTAAACTCGGATCGTAAAGAACACTTATAGCCACAGCCACAAGCAAAACCGCTGTATCTATGCATCTTTGCTTTTTGTCATTTCTCGTTACCTGCTGCTCGGGTCAGTCTTCCTTGCCTCCTCGGTAGTCCACCCCCGCCACCGCAGCCTCTGGATATCTGGCAGCGGGTGCAGTGTGGGTTGGACTACGTGTTCCAGAATTCCGAGCTGCAGGCGCCGGTATCCTGTAACTGCCTCATAGTAGCAGCAGCTGTGAGTTTGAGACTACTGATTTTGGTCTGGACTTTTTTAATTGTGTGTTTCCAAAAGCCTGACAACACCAGTACCAATACTTCTCGGTAGTCCACCCACGCCGCCACAGCCTCTGGATTATCTGGCAGCGGCCGCAGTGCGGGTTGGACTACGCGTTCCAGAATTCTGAGCTGCAGGCGCCGGTATGCTGTAACTGCCTGATAGTAGCAGCATCTGTGAGTCTGAGACTACTGACTTTGGTCTGGACTTTTTAATTGTGTGTTTCCAAAAGCTTGCCAACACCAGTACCAATACTCTATACACCAATTACTTTGTGCATTAGTTGAAGCAGTTCCGTGATGGGTAAACTTCTAACTGCACGCGCAAAGGCGAGAATACGTCGCCAGCAGGTCAAGGAGGAAGCCGACGCTGCCAAAAGGGCCGGTATGGAAACAGGCAAGGAGGAGCCCTCTGGCGATATTTCGGAAAGCTCTGGTGAGGAGGAGGGAGAGTCTCCTGAGGCCGTGCTCACTTTGTTTGCCCAACCTAATCCAAGTAATATTTCTGCGCAAGAGGCGCCTGGGGCGGTTGAGGAAGATCTCGGGGGGACATTGTTGGAACTGACTGAGCAATCTACTCAAAACGATCTGCAGATATCTAAAGAGGTGAAAACACCAGTGGCTCTTAAAACTCCTAAACAGTTCCCTTTATTCGAGAAAAAATCTACTATGCCAGTGTTTAATAGCTCAGCCTCACCAGCTTTCGGACTGATTTCTAATTCTATTTCAGAAATACCTGTGGTACTGGCCACTATGGCCCCCCCCGAAGAACTCCGGTTCAGCGCTAAGTATTCCTGATATAACTAAAACTAATCCTTTACCTTCTAACAAAAAAAGTCTACCATCTGCTGGTACAGGAACGTATGTCTCAGCTACCTCCGTAGCGCTACCAACTGATTTTAGATCACCTGGCGCTATCAATTCACATAGTCCAATTTTAGGGATGGACATCGAGACGGCTGGGGAGTTTCAGATTTCAGTTAAGGATATGCTAAACTTGATTTTGGACGAGGTGAGGGAAATGAAGCAATTTCAAAAAACCGAGCTGGCTGTCATTAATCAACGTCTGGATAAAATTGAAGACTCAATGTCCTCTTTCCCAGCCCGTCTGCAAGAAGCTGAAGCCAGAATTTCTGGTCTGGAAGATCATTTTTCCGAAGTTAAGAAGGAGGTCCAAATTATTTCTAAAACGTCAAAAGAACTAGAGACAAAACTGGACGATTTGGAAAATTATAATAGAAGGTCGAATCTTAGAATAGTAGGAGTTCCGGAAAAAATTGAGGGCTCCAATATGATGCAGTGGGTCACTTCTTTCTTCCTTCATGAGGTTATTCCTGAATTTAAAGGGGATTTAACGATTACTCGTGCCCATCGGGTTCCGGCGCAGCCGTTTCCCAATTCTACACTCCCCCGGACTATTTTGGTGAACTTTTCTGATGTTCGAGTCAAGGAGACAATTCTCTCTAAGGCCTTTAAACAAAGACAATTCGCGGCCAATGCTACTACTAAATGCCGGATTTTTTCGGATATGTCCGCTGCCGCAGCTAGGAGGAGGAAGGAATTTGTTAAACTTCTTCATCTATTTAAAGACAAAGGCGCCCAAGCCATGATTGCTCAACAATCAAACCTCAAAGTTCTGGTCAAGGGCAAATTCCATATGCTTACAGACGTGGATGAAGCACAGGAACTGCTTCACTGGATCTCACAGGATTAGCAGGACTTGAATGACTTGATTCATTTTCTTTTTTTTCTGGTTGTTTGGCAAAGCCCAGTCTTTTCTTTGAACTCTATTGAATTCAAATTTTTGTTTTTCCTTTTTCTTTGCTAAAGTCTGGGTAGGGGTTTTCCTTCTTAGTGAACAGTTTGGTTTTCCTTTCTGCTCTATGGCTCCGTCCATAAACTGCTTTAGGTTTTTGTGGGTTAGGGGGGTGGGGGGGAAGGGTTTGGGACAGGTGTCCCAGGGGGTTAAGGGGTGCAATTTCAAGGCACCTCCATGTTAGGGGTTAGCACCTTATGGCCAGCGTGGAGGGGCATAGTAGGAGTAGAGCAGGGCCACGGGGCTGGGTTCAAGAGGGTGGGGGGTTGGACACGGGTGGTGGGGGTGAAAAAAGGAAAAAATATTGAAGTTTTTTGAATTTTTCATATGTGTCTGATTGAGGAGCCTTTCTGCCATATATTAGTATTCAGAGGAAATTTACTTGGACAGAAATTGCATATAATTGTTGAAACTTTCTTTGTAAATTCTTATAACTTGAAATGTCTATTAGCAGGGGGCTCAAAATAATTTCTTTCAATGTTAATGGCCTAAATAATAAGAAAAAAATGCGAGCCATTGAATCATGGATCAAAATAGAGAATCCTGCGGTAATAATGCTGCAGGAGACCCACATTCCAGTTGCAAAAGTTGATGATTTTTCTATGTTTAAGTAGTGGGCCTCATTTCGGGGATTTTCGTCCTCTACAGTATCTCAAAAGGGTGTCGCCCTTTTTTTAAATCGGAATTTGGATACTAAAATTATACAATCTGAAGAGGGCGGCGCAGGTCGGTGGTGTTGGACCACATGCACAGTTAAGAATAGACATAGGCCGATTACTTTTGTCTGTTTCTATGCTCCAGTGGACGACAACCCTCAGATTTATGAGGACTTGTTTCAATCATTGTTTATGGTGGGAGGAGACATCATTATTGGGGGGGATTTTAATATTCTCATGGACACAAAGCTAGATTCTACTATGTCTTCAAAAAAACAGCTTAAACCCAAATCACGTAGATCAATCCTTAACAATATGACAACACTTGGTTTGTGTGATCCATGGCATTTACAAAATCCTCAAAAAAAAGATTTTACCTGCTGGTCTGGTAGGTTTAAGTCTTCCTCTCGCATTGATTTTTTTTGGCCTCTAGGCAATTACATTTTTCTTATCAGAAAACATGTATTATGGTTTTTCTGATCATGCAATGTTAGCTATCGAGTTTACCTTAGGAGAAGATATTAGTGTCCCTAAGCGATGGCTAGTCAATAAAGCATATCTACAAGATGAGGATTGGGTCATATCACTTAAATTGGAAATTTCAGACTTTATTGTTCGTAACTCTGGCACGGCCCCTCTGCATATCATCTGGGATTCGCTGAAAGCTTTCATTCGCGGTATCGTGATAAGTAAAGATGCAGCTGATTGTTCCGTCATTAGAAAATCTAAAAATTTACAACAACAAAAAATTCAGACTTTAACTTTGCAACGTCAATCTAATCCTTCAAGTTATGTCCGAAATCAATTGAGCGAAGCTAAACGAGAACTTAGCCCTAATCTATTTATACAAAGTGAAGACATTTTTCGTAGACAGTCACAAAAAATCTATGAGGTAAGTAATTTTACAGGCAAACTCTTAGCATGGCAGGTTAAAGAGCAAGCCGCTGCAAACCAGATCCGTTCTTTAAATAGTCCTGTCACTCATAGGGAAATATCACAGTCCGAGGCAATTGGTTCCATAATGCTCTCCCATTATCAACAGATCTATAGTAAACATCAAGATATAGACCATCAAAAGCTCTCCAACTTTTTGGGTAGATATACGATGCCCTTTTTCTCGCAAGTAGATCAGGAGACAATGATGAGCCCATTCTCTAAGACAGAATTGGAACTGGTGGTCAAGGACCTACCGATGGGCAAGGCTTGTGGTCCGGATGGGCTCCCAGCCGAATTCTTCAAGGTTTTTTTAGCTCTTTTTCTGATTTGTTTATCCAATTGTTAAATTCTATGTTGGGTGGTGGGCAAGTACCATATTCTTTTCGTGAAGGTACGGTAGTAAGTTTTCTGAAGAAGGGGAAAGATTCTAAAGATCCTAACTCATTTACACCTATTACTTTACTGAATTTGGATTATAAAATTGCTACCAAATTACTATCCATTCGCTTTAATACTATTGCTGCTGACCTTATTCATCCCGATCAAAATGGCTTTATTGCAGGTCGTCAGCTAACTACGAACACACACTTTTTGATTGAAGCGTTAGATTATTTTCAGATCAAGAGTATTCCCGCTTTAGTTTTATTATTAGACGCAGAAAAAGCTTTTGATTTGGTGGTTTGGGCTACTCTTTTTATTATTTTAGAGCACTTCAGAATTCCCCTTCAAATTATTAATTTAATCTGAAATTTGTATACATGCGCTAAAGCTAATATAATCATCAACTCTGCCATGGTGGGCTCAGTATCAGTTCAACAAAGCACTAGGCAAGGCTGCCCTTTGTCGCCTATCCTTTTTGCTTTTTTTATTGAGCCACTAGCTGCCGCTATTCGGAATTCTGTGAATGTTGCTCCTCCTATCATCCTATGTCTAAAATCAAACTATACGCTGACGATATTATGTTATTAATTAAACCAGACCTGCAATCTCAGACTTATGCTTTATAGATTTTTGAAGAATTCGAAGCCCTTGGTGGTTATCGTATTAATAAAAAAAAGACCGAATTTTTGGTTTGTAGGGGTTCAGACCCAGAATTACATCCAGATTTAGTCGGTTGCAATAATCTAAGACCCACAAGGTATTTGGGCGATCTGTTTTCCCCCTCAGTACTAGATTTATATACACTTAACTTTGATCCTCTTCTTCAGAAGATTCGCTCCATGTTTGTCAGATGGAACCTGCTGCCATTATCCATCTTGGGTCGGGTTGCACTGATTAAAATGTCCGTACTTCCGCTTTTTAATTTTTTATTTTCGACCATCCCTTGTTTTTTGGCCGGTACTTTTTTTCTAAAAGTAGAATCTCTGTTTTCCGGTTCGTATGGGGCAAAAAGACTCCTCGTATTGCAATAGGGACACTTTATGCAGACACAGATCAAGGAGGTCTTTCGTTACCCAATTTTAAAGACTATTATAATGCATACTTTGCACAATATCTGGATAGATTTAAAACTGCAATACATAGTCCAGATCTATTTATTAACTTTTTTTTAATCAAATTTGTCATGAGGCTCAAATCCCCTCCTCCCTTCAAGTACCTAAATCACCGAAACTCGTTCGATATAAGACTATGAATTGGTTTTTCAAAAGACGGGATGCCATGTTGAAAAGATACTCTCTCCCGCAGTTTCACTTAATGACTCCCCTAATGTATGTCTTCATCTATATAGGGATTAAAATTAGATCAGAAATCGTCTTGAATTGGTATCGTGCTGGCTTTAACACCTTATTGGATTTTACAAGGGGTGGATCGTGGATCACTCAGGGAGAGATGCAACATTTAATACAGGGACATTTTTTGTTAATAGGCTCTTATACTTTGATTTTTAAAACTTTGGAACAATTGGACCTAAGGTATATTAGCACCCCATCTCAGTTATGGAATGATCTTTTTTTGACTTCCCAGGCTAGAAAACCCGGGGATTGGTAACGTTGTTTGGCACAGAGTATGGAGGAGGATTTGAGTCTAAAAGCAATTAAAAAATGGCAGGAACAAGAGAACCATGGCTTAACCCTTAATACCTGGAAGACCATAAATAAACTCAATTTCAGTGTATTGAGAGGTGCCAATTGGCGTAGAATGCTATTTTTTAGTAAATGGCTTTTATATCGTACTCCGGCTGCCATCGCCAAAATGTATGTTAATACCTCAGCTAACTGTTTTAGATGCCAGCAATTTGCTCCAGCCAACTGGTCTCATATAATTGCATATTGTCCGAAATTCATGCCATTTTGGAATGAGATTTGTGTTTTTCTTCTAACCTATTACAAGATTAGGATTACAATGCTAAATTAATGTTGTATGGCTATGATTCCGATCTTGAATTAGAAGACCACCTGGTAAAATTGGTGTATATAGTTACGGCAGTGGCAAGATCTTTGATATTACAGAACTGGCAGTCAATACAGGTTCCTTAGTTCCAGGAATGGCTTCAAAAAATGAGGAAAGTTAGAAAGAGTGAATTTTTGTATGCTCAGCGAATTGGGGGGGGGGGGGGGGGTGAGAAAGTTTGATAAAACTTGGAGATCATATTTTCATTAATTAGGTATCAATGTATTAGAACTAAAAAGTATGCTCTATCTGCTGTTGTGTTTGTAATTTTTTTATTATTATTTTTTTTGCTAATTGTTTTTGTTGTCCTGTATGCTCTGTTTCAATGATCCTAATAACTTCAATAAAAAATTTTGATATAAAAAAAAACGAATTTCGCTTGGTGTCCTTCAAAAATTAAATATCTTGGTATCTGGTTTTCGTCATCCCTATCTGATACAATTAAATTCACGTTTCATGCATTACAAAATAAAATCCAGACACTCCTCCTCACTTGGTCCCCCCTGTATCTTTCCTGGTGGGGCAGGTTAGATACTATTAAAATGATGATTGTACCTCATGTTTTATATACTTTGTCTATGTTACCTATTAGAATTCCTAATGCCTATTTTTGTCGAATTAATTCTGCCTGTACTAAGTTTTTGTGAAACAATAAACACCCATGAATTGCTCTAAATAAACGTATTCGTCCTAAGGATGAAGGTGGTTTGACTTTCCCAAACTTTAAAGTTTATCATTCAGCTTTTTTGATTGAGCAATCTTTCGCATTAGCTTATGACTTTGTGGTTATTCCTATCCCCAGATAGATTCTTTTTGAACGTTCCTTATTAAAAGATTGTTCCTTTCAGCATGTAATTTTTATGTCAAACTGCACCTTTTTGTCCACTAACCCTATTCTAAAATACTCCCAAACTTTATTATACAACACATTTTCTAAGGATTTTACTCCTCTTCAATGTTTTCTGTCATCCACTGTATGATATAATACATTTCTTAAATATAAAGGCAAATCATTCTACTACAAATACTGGAAAGAAAAGGGTATTATTTTTTCCACCAATTACTTCACCACTATTCTATTATTCCCTTTCCTGCCCTACAAACTCAATATCAATTACCTGATTCTAGTCTCATTGAATATAATATCATTGTTAATACCGTACAATCTCATCTAGCCATTTTTACCCTTCCACCTTACACACCATCTCTGTCCCCTTCCACTCCATTACACCCCTTATTTTGAACTCACAGACCTAAAGCTGCTCTTGTATATAAGTTATTTTTTTTTTTTTTTTTTTTTTTTTTTGAAAACCTTTATTGTGCACGAAAAGAGAACAAATACGGGCCTACAACCATCAGGCCGGCCACGGGACTTTTAAGCACAGGTGCGAGCAATGCGGTTCTACAGCGGCATCAGGCAAGATAGCAGCAATCGGTAACAGTTACATTGAATGGAGTTATGCCGCCAAGGAGAAGAGGCATTGAAGGTTAAATTTCTAAAGTTTCGAGTGAAATATAAATCAGTAAAGAATAGAGTCAAGAAGAACTGAGTCCGGACATTAGCTTCACAACATGAGCAGGCGGCATCAATAAGAACAACATTGGGAAGAACATCACGTCAATATGGCAGTACCATACAAAACAACAGTAGCTGCAGTCAACTTTTACGCACCACCCTCAGCGCCACCCACTCCCTACTAACCCCTATTGCAGACCCAGAACAGAAACCAAGGCAAGAAAGCGCAGAAATTAGAGAAATAAGGCCCATAGAAACTAAAAGAGGAAAACTATATCTACCCCCCCACCCTACAACAATCCGGAGGCTACGGCCTACCCCCCCCCCGGCAAAGTGCCTGTCGCCCAGTAAAGAACCCGAAATATAGAATTAGAAGAGAAAAGAAAGAAGAAAAGGTAAGAAAAGAAAGATGTTCACACTTGAAGTATCGGGAGGAAGAAAAGAACAAGCTATTCTACCACTCCCAAAAGAGAAAGGAAAGGAAACGGAAACGGGGGGAGGAGCCCTAACTCTAACAAGACTCCCGGTCTCCCAGCCATGTATAGCCCCCTTTACCGAATGAAACAATAATATCGAGAAGTACACTACCAAAAGGAGAATTGAATCAGATACATCCGGGTTCCCAAGTCAGTACCGGAATGATCACCCCGTCCATACGGGCAATAGCAGGATATGCACAGTCCCACCCCATGTGCGAATATACCAGGATAGACATCATTAGCAGAACAAATGTGGGGAGCTACAACCATTACATACGCCAGAGAGGTGGCAGAGTTCAAAGTCGTACCAGCTAGTCTAACAAAGGTGAACCCCCGGAGATCACCAGCGCTAATCAGGTCGCGAGCGACCACTACACCATGACGCCCAACAGAAGCCCGCCCCAGTCGGAACAAAGGGACAAAATGGCCGCCTTAATGAGGACGCAAACAAAGGAGAGCAGGATGGACGCTACCCTAAACAAACAGCCCCCACGTCAGACTAAACTTCCATGATCAGGAGACAGGAACCAAAGAGAACGCGGTGGAGCCGATAGCCCGCGACTTATCAGGGTAGCCAGTATATGGCGCCGACTGTGCCATTGACAAAGGTCACAATATCTCGAAGGACGCCATGATTGTAAAGGAGATCCACCACTAGCAATAATAGAGACAGACGGGGGAAACAATCTACACCATACATACGATACATGCAGCCAGTACGTACAACATTCCAACCCCAATCCCCAGCAAGTATAGATCTATTATTACCGGAGGAGGGCCAAATCCAATGTCCCGGAAACTCCCCAGCCATCATTGTACTCCTCCACCCCATACGTGAATAATCACAATAAGCTTGAATCACAAAACAAGATGGGAAGGGATATTACTGTAGCACGTGCAGAGGAAGCGCCAAAGTCCGAGACTCCACCAGACAGTCCAACACAGTTCAGAACATAGAGATTCCTAGCCCTGGCCCGATCGCAAATGCCCGCCCAGCCATGGCTCCCGGCCAGAGCCCACCACAGATAGAACAAAGGAGCAAGATGGCCGCCCTCGGCAGAATTGAGTTATCAAAGGGCAAAATGGATTCCGCCAAGCACATTCAGTCTCATTGTCCCAAGGGAGTATCAAAATCAGGGCAGACAGGCATTCCAGAGTAAGATACAAAAGTAACGGAGCCTGCGGGTAACAAATCTGCAGGAAAGATAGTCGCTGCACTGACGGCTCTGTAAACCACGGTTGCACTGTCCCGGTTGAAGTCTTGATATCCAGCAAGAAGGGAAACAGTGTAGCGTCGCCAAAAGAAACATCTCCCATGTGTTCGGGCGGTAACATCGTAGCACAGTCGGAGCCCAATGAAGGCAGATCAGCACTGCGTGGGGAAGAAGTCGGTGGTATAAGCGCCACTGAGAGTATCACACCGTCAAGCATCCTGCCCAGCAAACAGGAGCTTTCACACCACGCAGCCCTCAGGTCGGCAAGCGCTAACATAACAGAGCCGCGGGTCGGCTCGGGTGATGGTTCCACTTCATCCACAGCGTAATGCGCGGCTCGCCCCCCGGCACACCGATCAGAAGCCCCCCCGATGGCACATCTATGGGTCATAGCATAGCCTCCCCTCGCTACAACAGCGCCATCCATTTCCGTCCCTCTGCCGGGAAAGCACGGGGTTAAGTCGGCAAGGTCCGCAAAACGAAACAGGGTCTCAGGTCACCGGTGCAGTTCAGGGCAGCCGGTAACGGAGGCACAGCAGGATGAGACACCCTCGACCGACCAAGGGCGAGGACGAGTCAGAGGCAGGCACCGTCAGCTGGCCACAGACCAATGCGGGGAATGCGCGGCGTGTCCCACCTGGGCATCCTACACAGCAGATCGGCGGGGCAAAGACCAGGCGGCCAAAGGAAAGCCCTGTGAGAGGGGCCAATGGCTACAGGCATCCGCGTGTTGCAAGGCAGGTCGTCAGCATTGTCCCGACTCGATCGGGTCACGGAGCTCCAGCAGGCGCCATCTTAGCGGGTCAGTCCGGGCTTCAGCTCAATGTCCAGGAGCGGCCGCCGAAGCAGCTCGGCGATATCTCAAGGTGGGAGGCTGGCAGGGCCCTCGGAAAAACGGCAACAGCCTCCGCTTACTTTCGTCGTTCCCCCGCAGCCACTCAGTAACAGGATGGATAACAGAATTTATCTGCGGGAGACAAAGGCTCGCGGAGCCGGGCGACTACACGTCTGTCTCCTCCGCCATCTTGGCTCCTCCCCTTGTATATAAGTTATTGTTATCAAATGTTATTGAAAGACCTAAGTCCCACATTGAAATTGCATGGGAAATTGATTTGTCAGTTTCTTTTCCTATTACAACCTGGGATAAATTGTGGTCTAAGTTATTTAGAGTTTCTGCTGCTGCTCGTATAACCCAATCTCTGTATTTTATTTATCATAGAGCTATTATCACCCCTGTTAATATTTGTAAATTTTTACCAGCCTCTTCTCCATTATGTTGGTCATGTTCAAGTGAAACGGGCACGTTGACACATCAACTTTATGAATGTTCGAATGTTTTATCCTTTTGGAACTCTGTTTGGAATATTTGCATGTCAATTTTTAAATTTAATGTTACTTTATCAATACAAAATGTTTTTCTAGGTTCCTTATCGTCTGATGTGACTGTTACTTCTTCTGTTTCCAGGTTATTTGACCTTTTTATTGCATTCGCCTTTAAAGTTATTCTATCATCCTGGAAAGACAATTCTAAAATACCTTTACTAACTTGGTGGAATTTTATTTGTGACGAACACAGAATTGCTACTGTTTCATCCACTTCTCTTTCTCAAAAAATCGTATCTGATCTTCTTTGGCTTCCTTTCACTACATATCTTTCCTCTCACTCTCCCATACACTAATTCTTTTCTCTCTTTCCCTATACTATATTCCTATACCATTTTGGTTCTTTCCCTCTTTCTCTTCTCTGTCTCTTTTCTCTTTTTCTCTTTTTCCTACCTTTCTCTCTTTCTCTTTCTTTTGCTTCCTTTCACTCTTTAATTGTAACATTTCATCATATGTTATTTGCCTGAATATTTATTTTCATTATGCTATGTTTTATTATTGCTCTTCCCCGTCCTCCATTTTATTGTTTCCATTTTCTCTTTTATCTTATGTATTTGAAAGTAACCAAGGGTATGGTGATGTCATAGCCTGTAAAGAAATTATTGAAAGTTGAGGGAGTATATCTATGGTCACTGAAAACACATGAATGGCGCCTTGGAAGCAGATACTCGCTAAACAGCCCCCTGAGTGCACCCTTTCCTGCAGAGCTTTCAAAGTATTGAGCCCACCAGGGGTTATATTTAGCTGCTCAGGAGGGGGCTTGAATGTGAAGCTACAGATACATAATGGGGAGACGCTCAGAGGTGGTGTGGAGCGGGCTGGGGTTTAGGCGCATGGATAATATCATTCTCTTTGGTTTATTTAGTAGAATCATGTGCCTTCTGGCCAATTATCCTGTGCCATTATTTTTCAAGATGTTCAGTGTATGATTACACGTTAATTTGACAGAGATGAAATCAGTTTTATGTGGTGGGAAAAGTCAGGCTCCTTGAGCACTGGTGGGAAGAGACAAAGATATATATTGAGCCTGTGCCTTTGCATGGCCGTAGTCCTATCCTGGGGCCATGTGTGTGCCTGGCGCACTCACTCAAGTGGTGTGTCATTTCAGCCCGGCAGTACCAGACCTGTCCATGCAGCAGCACTCTCCCACATGACCTCTGATACCCTCTGGGTCCCTGGCATGTTCCCAAAAGTACCTCTACCTCAATCCCTGTCTCAGTGCACCTAGGCTGCCCACAGTCAAAGAGGAAGGGTGCAGCTCTGCTCCCCAGTCGGATAGGTGCCAAGCAAGTTGGCAACCTGCCCTTGCTGCACCTGCAGTTGGTATTCAAGCTCCAGAGTACAGCTACAACTTGCTCAAAGGGTCTAATTATTTTGTGCGCACCAATAACATGTATGATAAGCATTTTATTGCATTACTATTTTCGATATATTTTACTCTTCTGACCTTCCTCCAGTTTTTGGGGCAGGGCGCTCAGAGTTGCAAGTGACTCAGCGCTATACGAGCAATTAAATCATGTCGCATCTAACCAGTCTCAAATATAGTTATTCTACGCTTGTTGCCCTTAGTAGTCAACTCTGTAGGTGCTTTAGACTTTGTTTCTTTTTTAATACATTTTTTTAAAATTTTTAAGACCTAATAAAAACATGAACACAATTATTCGGCTATTTACTGTATACATTTTCCACAGGTCAGAGCACAGCTTCAACCAGGATTATAACATTATTTCACATCACATTGCGGTTTTATTTTAACCCAAAAATAATATGGCCACAACAAAGTGAGGGGTGGGGGTAATACACACTAGTAGCAATCTAATGGGGTGTTAAAAAAAAAAAAGAGGAGGAAGTGAATGTCACTGACACTGCAATTTTTAATCTCGACTTGATATAGTACATGTGTTTGGACAGCCAACTTCTAATCAAGGCCAGCCCTCAGCACTCATATCTGTCTTCACAGTCTAAACCACTCACCCTCAAAAACCCACCCCCCCATTATCCTTTTCAATCCAACTAACAGAGTCACATGCCCATCCCTCAAATTCACTCCCCATCTCTCCTTTACTCATTCCAAACATCCTCCTTCTACTACTATGATCTCCCAAATAACATTGTGTAGACTCTTCCCTTGTCTATCCCGCCATTATCCTGTTCAATCCAACTAACAAACCTACATATCCACCACTCAAAATAACTCATATTTCCCTATACTAATCCACCTCTAATCCTTTTTCGGTTCTGGAGTAGCGTGCTACATGCCAAAAAACACTTTAATGCCTCTTCTGGGGTAGCAAGTGCTATGTAAATACGATTACAATTTTTGGGTGTTTAATTATGACTTATTGATTTTGGTTATGAGAGGCAAGATGGCGGCCGCCGGCTCAGACGTGTGAGCTGGTAGCTCCTGTCCTCCTACACCCGTGAGGAGATGTGCTGTGACTAGCGAAAGGACGACAGTGGAAACAGCGGCTCGGGCTTATCGAGGTGTCTGAAATTCAGCGCTGGGAGTAACAGCATGTTTAGTTTTGTTGCGACCGCTGTATTTCAGCACTGTAGCAAAATACGAGCTGGATACATTGTAGCTGGATTCATTGTTGCCACAAGAGGCCGGGCCTGGACGCCGAGTCAAGGAGTAGTGATTGTAGCAGGCAAAACTACTGGAGGTTCGAGCACTCGATATTGTGTTGGATATCGTAGAACGCTGATAATACCGCCCAAGGGAGGTGGAGGGAAAGCCCGGACTCCGGCAGATGCCGGCGCCGCTACCGCGGTGGCCACTGGAACTGCTTCCAGGAATGGAGGAAAAGCTGCGGAGCGGCCGAGTGGTCAGAAAGTGTCTAAAGTCAACGGTAAAAAAAACAAGGGTGAGAGCAGTGTCAGAGACAATTTTACGGGCATGGTCAGTCCCGCGGAAGGCACGATCCCGCAAATGTTTGCACTAGGTAAAGGCGGGAAGAGAACTGAGAACCGGGTAATTCAGGATCCCCCAATAGATAAGTTACCAGGAACACTGGGTATGGAAGCTGCTGTGGGACCCCCCACTTATTCATACGATATGCGGGAGAAATCAGGGGTTCAGCAGACTGCTCTTTGTGATGCCTCTCTGGTGGATAATTTAATATCTGGCAGCAATATGGAGCTGGTTAATGTTGGTGGGGAAAAAGGATGTGCGTAATCCCTCAGGAACTAACAACAGTGGGGGGAACCCCCGGGACCAGGTACAGAGCCAGGTACTCAGGATACTGAACCAGTCGTAAGACAGAAGTCATGTAATGGTGATAACATTGTGGTAAAAAGTGAAAATCGAATGGTTGGCTCAGCTGGAGACTTTACTGGGACAGAGTCGCTCAGTCTAGAGTCACTAGAGAAGGAGGCGGTGTTGGTCGAGCTTGTAGAGAAGTTTTTCTCATTATCAGATCACTCAGACCATTCGGATATATCCAGTGAGGAGATAAGGAGAAATGGGGAACCACTCATGGAGCAACATGATGATGAGCTGAGTGACCATAGTACTATACCCCCTGAGGATACGGGAGGGGATTTGTCGGAGGGGAGCCCGCAGACAATGAGAAAGAAAAGGACCTTGACAGAGGGGTCTTGTCACTATGTTAATGCCCCGGCGCCTGCACAAATGTTAATGGACTGGACCCCAGTTAAATCTGATTCCCCTGTGGTCCAAAGAATACTAGAGCCAAAGATTTTCAAAATTGGGGGCGAAATTATAAAGGTAGGAAACCTCGGGTAATAAGGCTCTATTTCAATTAATAACTGATCATGAGTAATTGGATGTGTGGAGCAGTTTGTATAGACAAGACCCAGGTTATACAATCTATTGACACCCTCACAAGCGGCTTGTACAGCTTGATTATTGTTTTGTACCTTCATCAGTATTTACAGGACTGAAAATTAGTATATACCCAAGGGTGACTTCCGATCATGCACCGGTGGTACTTGAAATCCCGGCGCTCGCTAGGTGCGTAGCCCCGAGAATGTTTACATTTGACAGGATGCATTTGAAGGATGAAAAATGTATTGAGCACATGAAGGTTTGGATAAAGGAATTTTTTTTCAAATCAAGAGATACTCGGCGTCCTGGGGCGTCGTATGGGATGCATTCAAAGCTGGATTTGTTATGAGTAGGGCGAGTCCACGGAGCTGTGTTTAGCCCAGAAATTGCGAATAAAAGATGCCGAACAAAGAATTAAGGGGTTTTAAAATATGGCGGGGTTATTGTGTCTGGTCCCCAGGAAATTTTTAGGTGTTTCATGACTTTTATTCAGAATTATATACTGAGAACCAGACTGGGGGTCTGTCTTTGATAGATATGGGACTGCCAGCCTCTTAATGGGGCCAACTGGATTAAAGGGATGTTTAAATACTTGAGGAACCCATTTCGTTGAGGGAATTAGAGCAGGCCATTAATTCTCTTTCAGCAGGGAAAGCAGCGGTACCAGGCAGACTCCCCCTGGAAGTATTTAAGACCCTTTTTCAAGAGATAAAAAATGACTTAAAGGGGAGATTCCATGAACCTGGTCCGAGGCTAATATTTGTGTGTATAAGAAAAAGGGGAAACCATCTGAATTACATGGGTCTTACCGTTAAATTTCTCTCCTCAATGCAGAGGGAAAAATCTATGCAAAAATCTTAGCCACATGGTTGGCAAAAATTATATAGTCAATAGTATCGCTAAAACAGCATGGTTTTATACCTGGGAGAGGGACGGTAGATCATGTGCGTAGAGTAATTACTCTCTTTGATATTGCACAGGTAGAATCCCGAGAATTTGGCCTGATTTTACTGGATGCTGAAAAGGCGTTCAACCGGGTTTCGTGGAATTTCCTCTTGCGGGGATAGCAACAAATGGGCTTCGGTCAAGGCTATATACGGGCTCTAAAGGCTCTTTATCATCTCCCTTCGGCAAAAATGTGCTCAATGGGACATTACTCTGAGACTATTTTGATTTCCAGAGGTACACGTCAAGGATGTCCCTGTTCACCACTTTTATTTGCGATGTATATTAACCCTATTATTTTTATGTTAGAACAAAGTAGAAAGATTTTGCAGTGTATAGTACAGCAAGAACGGTATTCTGTATTTGCCTACACCGATGATATAGCGATTGTGTCCTCTAATCCCTGCCTTGCTATATCTGAAATAGAATCCCTGGCGCAGATTCTTGGGGCAGCCTCTGGGTATAAACTTAATAATGCTAAAACCCAAATACTATGTACAAGTCATGCAATGGATGGAGATGTCAGGTGTGTTAAAGAAGCTACTTCTCTGGGTATTAAGATCTGTACTTCTGTTAAAGAGATTACCGAGGTTAATTGGGGTGATATAATTTTGGGAGTAAAACGTTCACTTGAAAGGTGGGGGAATCTCCATCTGTCATTAGTAGGCAGAGCTAACGTTTTGAAAATAAATGTCTTACCACGTGGTATGTATTTCTTTAGGGCAGTGCCATTGGAGGTACCCCATAAACAAATTCAATACTTATAATCACTTTGTTCTAGGTTTATGTGGGCCCCGGGAAACCTCTTAGGGGTGCCCGATATATGACTCTCTCTCGAGAAAGGGGAGGATGGTTTATACTGGATTTTGCTTTTTATTATTATTCTTGTATTTTGGTTAATGCTTGCATTTTACGTACTGGAGAATAGGTTAGTAACCTTGCCGAAGCCCCCTCAATTGATCAGATGTTCCTAGGGTCAGAAGTTAAGCAGTGCCTATTCAATAGAGTGGACGGCAGTTATTTTAAATGAACACGTTTTAAGTGATTGAACGCTATGTCTAAAGTGTGAAAAACTGTACAGAAGAGCTTTGAGATTCCTGTACTTCCTATGTATACCCCCATCAATGCTACGGGAGTACTGCCTTCGATCTTCTGGGACCAGGTGGCTTAAGGTTGGAGAAGGAAGGGGATTACCCGAATTGGAGATATATATAATACGACGATGGTCGATTATACTCATTCGCTGAGCTGATGGATAAATTCCATCTACCAACTACGCAATTTTTTAAATACTTACAAATTAGGGATTTTTTGGGGAAACGCCCTATTTGTACTATGAAGTTTAACATTGTAGAATCTATTAGGCGGTATGGTAAGATTGGGGTTATCTATAAACTATTGTTAGAGGGTAGATCGGATGATCTAGAAAAATGTAATATGAAATGGAGAACTTGGTTGGGGAACCCCGGAATTTCACTGGAAAAATCCATTGACTCGGCAGGGAGGATTTTGTGTGCAGCTAAACTTAAAAAATCAACATTATAAAAATGGTATTCAACTTGTACCACACCCCTTTTAAAATGATGAAGTGGGGGAGTCAGCATGATGGGAAGTGGAAAGGATAGTGTAGATATTGTGCAAGTTTTTTTGCATGTGCAGTATTGGACATTCGGAGAGAATCTATAGAGAGGTTTTTGACAGAAATAACTGGGGATTGTGTTAAAATTTCTCGATCAATGATGTTGCTTGGTATTGAGGAGGATGTCTGTGAGGGGCAGCCATTATATAAGCATCGGTATCTACTATTTATGGCCACAGCGGTTGCTCGACTGGCAATTGCCTCATTGTGGCTACAGCAAGAGGTGCCGCCTTTTGAGATGTGGCGGGATACATTTCTTAATGTCCATAATATGGAATACAGTTTATATGCTGTTAAGTGATTTAGGAAAAGGAAATTAGGATTATTGCTATGGGGGGTGGTGAGGGAGTATATGGCGGGGTAATTAAGTCCATTATGTATTATACAGGTTGTATCTCATCCAATTTGATGTAGAGGGCATTGGTTAGGATTGTGGCCTAAAATGTGTAATGATGGTTGTCTTGATATAAGTGCTTTGTTTTGTACTACTTATTTTTGTTATTATCTTGCTGCTATGGAATTTCAATTTAAAATAAAATGATGTTGGTTATACTGAATGAGCAGCTACCTACGTCATCATATGAAATCTCCTTATTGATATTGATATTTACACTTTCACAATTACTTTATTAACTTTGCTTTCTCAAATCTGCTTGAAAATGCACCATTTTCCCACTCTTTTTTAAAACATTTCTCATGGGAAGAACCCCCATGAACCCTCCATATGATAGTTGGGCTCACTAGCTACGCTCCCGCACTGCCAGGCACTCATGCTGAACTTTTATGCCCCCTACCACTTTTAAATGGCACTAGCCACCACTGGTTTACACAATTACAATAAGAATTGCATGTAAATCCAGGTTTTTTATGTTTATACTATTACAACTCCGTAGATTATTGATCTGTAAAAAGTAATACAACCAGAAAGAAAGAACAGGTAATCAACAAAAATGATGTATGTCAACACACAAATTCTACTAAATGAACACAAAATGCCGATTGCAATCAAAGTACTGGCCATTACCCATAGTTCACAAAATATAAGGATTACAATTGTTTCCCATAGGGGACAACACGCTACTATTATCCTAAGAGTGAGAGATTCTTGGTTAAATTCTTAAGATGTGTTTAAATATATAAAATTATTTGGGGCAAGTCATGTATGAATAAAGTGATTAAAAACCGTCAGAGCACTTTCTGTACACTCATAATAAACCTATATGAGGGTCACATGACTATATCCAGAGAGTTAAAGCCAAGCAGGAGATACAATGCTGGAAAAGGTGCACTGGACATGGGAATTTTAAAAACAATTGGTTTTCAGTGCAGAAATATATACTAACAATTGCCATCCATTTCAATCACTGAAAATATATAAAACACCTCAAAATTAAAAAATACATAAAATTGGAATGAATAATCTTTGAAGTCTACGACAATATTGCTCATAAAATTATTCACTGGTAGGTTATTGAAAGCCTGGGGTCTAGTCACAAATACATTTTGGAGTACATAAAGCAGTACCCTTGTAGTATGCTTTAGGTACTCTTATAATGTCTTTGTAAATTTGACCCAAAGCATCTCAAATGGGAATATGATGGGAATATTCATGGAATCATGAGTAATTAGTACAAACAGAAAGCAATGTGCCCTCTTTGCACTTTTAGGAATAGAGAAATTGACATTTGAGGCTGATTTACTAAGGCACATAAGAGAACCTATAAGAACACTCCAGTTGTACTGCTACCTGTACTCATTAATACTTTTGTGAAAAGGCCTCAATGGTTTTTAGACCAAGGGATACATGTAAGATAATAATTGCAAGGTTTTCAGAGAAACAACAAGCATGACAAATTATTATTTTACTCACCAAACTGGAAGCTGTGACTTCACTGCATGTAAGGCCTCTGGGACAGATTAAGAAATGTTCTTGCTCTTTACTGACTCTCAGCTATTAAAATAAAATAAAGGAACAAAGAATGTAAACTCAGTAAGAAAAAACAGGCCTAAAATAATCTACAATTGAATGAAACAGGGGGACATAAAGAAAATCCATAAACTGAAGCCCATAAATGGCCTTTTCATTGCAGCCCAATGCTTCCAGGAAAGCAGCTCTTCCTATCTGAAGATTGCTAATGAAAAATGGTGATTACGCATGTAAGGTATTGAGGTAGAAGTCCAAACAGTAATAATCTTCCCTGGAAAATCGATACAGATAGGTAAGTAAACTGACTGGGTGTCAAAATGTACAACCAGATGAGAAACTGTTTGTGTTGCTGTGATTGGCATGAAACAAAATTCTGAACCAAACATTTTTTTTCTAGAAATTATAGTAATACAATCATTAAACAAAAACATTTAAGAAACAGCTAAGACACTTTCAATTTCGGATTTTAAATAGAAAAAAAAGAAGCATGTGGTAACCAAATATAAAAAAACCACTTATTTTTATGGCAACAATACCTTGGGAAACATTGAGCAAAGTTGTTTTATTTGCTGTACTCACCAACAGCTAATAGAATACATATAAAGCCGGTATTACAAACATTCAGAACAGTTCTGAACAGGTAGAACAATAGCAGCTATTTCCATCTTTCTTTACTGCCCACACTGAAGTTAGAAACATTCCCTTGTTGGTTATCTGCACACTAATTTAAGGTTTTATTCCCAACTGGCCGTTAGAGTTGTCAAGGCAAACAACATCAGAGGAGAACAGAGGTATTAAAGGAGCAGTATCAATAGTATTACATCTGGGTATGAGGTCTCAAGTAGGTAATATCTCAAACGGCCGTACGAATCCTGTGATTATTGTATATGAAGACTTCAAAGTATTCAAGTAGCCAGTTCTATAACACTGTAACAGTACCCACATTTGGACACTTTGATGAAAGTCAAACCTGTTTAAAATATTGTCACAGTTAAAATCTGGGGTAAGATCTCATCTTCATGGTTATGTTGAGTATTGAAAGCTATACTTTCATATATATATAAACTGAGCCATTTTGTGGCCCATCCCAGCCTACTATAGCTTGGCATCTTGTAAGAGAATCCCCTAAGAGAGTGATGCTGTTTGTGTGAAGTTGTCCAGGTTAGTATTGTTGACTTCCTTGTGCACTAGGCAGACCAATGCCAATTGAATCTTGTCTATAGTGAGCACCAAAGGATTGCAGCATGGATTCCAGAGATAAGATGTACAGAAGCCTACAGGATTCCTTTCCTTGAAGGGGGAATGTTGCCTATGAAATTTGTAGGACTTACTGATGCAGAGAAGTTAAATGCGGAGGTAAATGGGACGTCACTCTCTTGGGGTGTCTGATACAGACTTTTTTGTTGTCATTGAACTTGAAGGTGATGTGTAATTCAGTGTGAAAGTCCACGGCCTTTGTACAAGGCAGGAGTGGTCGTAAGAAGCATATAAGTGGCATATGTGTCAGTATTTGAACAGTATTTGAATTTTTGTGTTGTGGTCTCCATTACTCTAATGGGCAGATTCTGTTTTAATGCGTTTTCAGGCAAAAGAATGACAGCATGTATGGGAAGAGGTTCAAGCTGATTTATATGTGAGCAATGCTTTCCTTTTTCATCATCTTGAAACACAGTTGAGTGTCATTGGCATAGTGCTCTGTGGATAGATGTTGGTTGCCTTAAAAAACCACCAGTTGTTCCAGTAGGGGGTAAAGACTGTGAAAGCGCACACCCCGGAGAATAACCCACACAACCAGAATTGGTTGTGATCTTGAGGTGTCTATGTCCACTAATTGTTTTCGGCCTTATAGGAAGGAATAAAATAATTTGATGATACTATGATCAATCCCCAGGCATAGATGTTGGAGCTTAAGTGCTACTGTATTTTAAGTGAAGGGAGGTGTAGGTTTTTTTGTTTGGGGGGGGTTCAACATGGGTCAGATTTGACAGCTCTATATTGTGGTGGAAATGTGCTTGTTGCTAAGGAGTAATTGACAGTTGTGCACTATTTGGAAGGCTACCTTTTACAATGTTTTGGGATTATGTATTGTTCATAAGTGTTACTAATATGAGGACGTTTCAAAAACTTCAATAGATGTCTGCAGTTCAGAGTTTTCTCTTTTTGGCATATTGTGGTTACATGAAGAGTTGTACAGATCTATATAATTTATGATTGTGGTTATTTAAAGAATGCCTAATCGACACATGAATATGGAGTTCTCTGGGGGTGTGAGGGATAGGATCCTAAGGCACTGCCAAAGCACATTGAAAATCCTGTACTCATGCCTGAAATTGGTGTCAAAGTATTAAACATATTTATCTCTCTTGATGTCCTGTTTCGGTCTTGTCTAAAACAGCTTCAGCTGTTATCCTATTTCATGCAATTAAACAGAGTCATAAATAATATATATACATATACACACACACACACACACACACATACATATACATAGAGTGGATTTGGGTCAGCCCTCCTCATCCATTGGCCTGTTGAACTTTAATTCACATTTTGCTTCAGAATACCGCAGTCCACTTCAACCAAAGGTTCTTTTAAACTGTGAAAGATGACATTTTTCTTGATCTCATGTGCACATTTGTGTCAAAAGAAGTGCACTTCAGTGCTGGGCTGGTGGGACAATGCTTTTAGTTGCCAATGTATTTTTTCCCATTGTTAATCTTTTTTTATTGTCTACAGACCTTCATGTGTTTAAACAATGTCTTCATGTTACAGTAATTTAGAGCCAAAAGTACCCTTTCTTTTTTATCAATGACAACCACATTTTTCTGTAACGTGCATTGAAATAAAAAGGGTATGTATATACATATTCCAAGTACACCCACTCACCCAATTATATCCAATGAGTAATGTGTTCTTAACTATAAAATGTATATTCCAAGCACATAGCCGCCACATACACGGTGGCATATTTATTCTTTCTGTTTGTTGCACATGCTTGCAATAAAAAAAAACATTGCATTGCCAAAAGCTTGTTTTTCATTGTGAGCATTTAGTTAATTATCATTTTCGACTTTTGTTTAACCAGCATTTCCTTCAAACTGCCTACTTTTATTGTGATAATTTTTTATTTACAGGAAGTAGCAGAATATGATGCATGTGTGCTGCTGGTGATAATGACTTGGTTCTCAGAACATTGTAAAGGTGTGCTGTTGGTGGTATATTAAAGTGTCTGTACTATGAGCTTTAGAATGCCTCTCTAGGTAACCAGTGATTGCTCAAGTGAATATGCGAAGAATCCTTTCTGTGGCCGTCTTGCAGGGATGAAGGGACAACAATTTTAACAGAATTTTCAGAAAATCCATGCAATGCACAAGTTTGTGATAACAGTGTGAGAAGACAGGGGACATGCAGTTGGCAAGAAAAGGCTAAATGGGCGAAGTAGGAGGTCTTACGGCACTTTAATAGATACTTTAGAATCCTTTAAATTGCTTTATAGGACTGCTTCATCAAATTACTTTACTGACTAGAAGATCCCAAGCAGAAAGAAAAAGATGCATAGTGCATTAGTGCAAAAATACTCAATGCACGAAATGGCCCTTAGAGTGACTCGACAAAGTGCATTTTAAAAGTGTGGAAAACGAACTGACCACTAATGGCAAGAAAATAGATTTCTTGCACACAAACTGTCCAGTGAATCTGAATACATTACAATGCAATAAAAATAGATCTTAGTTTCCACAGACAGTACACAATGTGCCTTGTAGAGGTGGTTTATCAAATACCCGTTTGTCTACAATTACAGAAAAATGCAATGTTTTCCTCGTCTGTAATGTCCCACAGCATACCAGATTGTCACGTGCAATCTTTCACAACGTTTCATCTTAATATTCATAAATTGTTCCATTGATTGTGCAGTTTCGTATCAACATTTACACCAACATTAGGACAGATGGATCGATGTATGCAAAACAGTTTTTTCTACACTAGTTCGTTGACGCAAACTGTGTTTTTGCATTTGTCATAGGATGCAAATGCAAGCAATTTAATCAAACTTCTTGCGCTCATCTCGTATGCAAATAAATCAGTGTTGCAATTTTCCTTTCCTTCCTTATTTTAATATATGAAAGTTGGGTGCGATTTTGTTACCTTGTGGTTCAACTGGAGCATTATGTTAATTTAGAAACAATTGATGATATTGCTTAGCCTGTGTATTTCAGAAATATTAAAATACAAAATAACTAGTTTTTAATAAACAGTTTAAGTAAACTAATATATTAACAAATAGGAAAGCTGTCAATGGAATACTCAAATAAGTATGGTATGTGTATATGTGCAATGTGTTCTAGGAAATGTAGAGATCTTGGTAGGTAGCAAGATTTGTACATACCACTTCCATCTAATAAGCATGCATGGACGGAGAGCAAACCATGTGACACATTTGACACGGGCCTATGGCGCTTCTGTGCTCACTCACCGTAACATAAGTGCTGCTGAGCTGGGACCAGCCATAAAGATCCAACAGTCGATATATGCTTGTGAGTTTGCACCGCATAAGCCGCTCACCCTTAATCATAGGTATGGAGTCATTGCAGTAGAGATCATTGATGGGTGTTACCGCCGAAAGACCTAGAAGGAAATGAAAACCTCTCAGTAATGCATTAATTTGAAATTCTTATTGTTAATAAACCAGGTAATATAAAATCACTATATGTTCAAGTATATGTTTGTCACATACTTGGGATAATTGTGTATTTCTGAAGTAATTCATTAGATTTGGGAAACTTCAAAAGCAATAAAGATTAACCGATCCTTGTTTCCTTGGGAAAATAAAGAATTTATTGTTTACTACGTAGTCTCTTATCATCTAAGATTCAGCAACTTTAAGGTCCTTCTTCTTGACTGTTAATTCATTTCAGTTAATTTTGGTGCATTTACAGAACACTATCGCAAACGTGCTGTCAACATCTACAAGTAAAATGGAACACATTACATAAAAGAATAGTCACAGTGCATCATCACAGGCGATCAGAAAAAGGGCCACAGAAGAAATGAGACCTTCCTGGATATGAAAAGAATTTAAAGTGGAAGAAACCGAGGGAATAACACATAAGACAGGAAATCAAGAAAGTGAGCTCGAGGGGAGATGATGAGGAGCAAAAGATTGAGGTGGGAAAGCAGAGCTCAAATTCCAAGTCGGGTGATAGATGGACTAGTAACAAGAAAGATGTGATAAGGACTAGCAGGACTCTCAATAAATTTTAAGACTGTAGTCACGATGCAAAAATAAGAAAGGAAAATGAGAATGAGAATTTGTGTAGCATGGAAAGTTAGGAAGATCGGTTTTACTTTTGTTATAAAACTAGAATCTGTAGGTACTTACAATTGTGAAGGTTTGCTTGTAAGAAGTAAAAGATGGGCCATAAATGATAACCCTACTACAAATGACAGTAGAATTTTGAGACCATCAGCCTCATATGGCTATCTAGGATATGCATACTTAAATATGAATTCAATATTTTAAGGGTTTTCAACAGGTCTGAAGACACATCGGTTGCCCGCAGAATTGTAAGAAAGGATTGTTTAGCAAGTACAGTTGGCAAAAGAAATTCCACAGAAAAACGTTCATGGGGCAACTTGCACATTCTGTGACTTGCGAGAGTAAATGTCAGTGGTGCTGGATGGTTGTGCCCAGGACTTAAATGACTTTCAGTTACCCATGATGGACTTGTTGCAACGGAAGCACTGTTCTCGAGTTTACTCACACCAAGCCCATACCAATTTACATTTCTCACACACTGTTCACTTCCCTCAGATCCTATAAAACACCCTCAGAGGCATTGGTCCTCAGATGGGCCTTTCATCGTCATAGTGAGGGGTGGGAAATCAGGATGTCCCACTGTCGGCTACCCAATGAAGACCAATAATTGGTAGCCAACTTGCAAATCGGAAATCAAATTCATATACACTACTCTCAAAACCATACTATAGAAATAGAGTACTGAAATTGGAAGACCCAACCTCATAAAAAAAAATCAGACTAACAAGAATTATGCACACTAAAAGCTCTGCTGTGGCTACACAGACCAAAAGCCTGGTGTTCTGAAAATAATCTATGACTTTCTTTATGAGGCATTTAGAATTCCTACCCAGGTTCTGTACAAGGAACATTAAGACACAATAAGAGACTCAGACAAATTTATTTCATTTGGTTATTGTATAAGAGATCCAAAATCAATGCATATAGTAACATTTTAAGAAGCTCAGTCATGAGTCTTATAGCTCGTATAATAAAATCACACATTGAACCAAAGTAAATCTATCGCTAGCAGTGGCGGCTGGTGACATCTGACAGAGGTGTGGCGTAAAAGTCACTGGCAGCGCAATGTGACGAGCGAGTGTAGCAAGCTAGCTCGATCCTATGAAAGGAGGTTCGGGGCATTCTTGCCCTGAAAAAAATTAGTAAAAAGAGCGGGCAAATGGTGCATTTTCAAGTACATTTCAGAAAGCAAGAATGTTAATAAACCATTCTATATATTCGCACCTTTCATCTTCTCCCTCATTATCTTTCATTCTTTCTGTCATCACTCTTACTCCTACCCAAAACCCTGCTTTTAATCCTACTTACACTTAAATATATTGCACATCTCTATTTACTCTTAGTTCTGTGGTTACTTCTACTTAGTCATACACTCTTGCACCCCTACTCAGTCCTATTTACACCAAATCATACTTCTAATTAGACGTACACTTCTTATCTTACTCCTTTTCTTGCTTATTCCTCTTCTTACTACCATGTTGATGCTTCACAGTAAATGCATAATGTAATAGCAGTGAAGGCTCGCAAATGAAAGGTGGGTCGTCTAACAATTAACAAAGTTTGTAAAGTGTACACAGACAAAGAACAACGTTACTTTGCTGTACATGAAAGCCAGGCGTATTTTTCCAGAGTGTGGGTGACAAGTGTTAAGTGAAACAATTTACAAACAAGGGATTGCTCGAAATAATGTTTTTGTGTTGACGTTAAAAGCTAAAATGGAGAGTACGCCCCAAAGCGCCACTGAAGTGAGATAACATATGCAGCTTGATGTCTACACACTGAGAAAAATAAGCTACTTACAACAGTAATAATAAAACAGTCTGGAAAGGGTGCAGGCAAACAAACACTGATGTAGGAAACGTTACCTTTTTGGTCAGAAAATGTCAACCCCCAGCTTCTACAAATGTTATATAGTTTGCCCAACAAGATGAACGCAAGTAAGGACATGTACCATCGCAGCAGAAAACACAGGCTCTCCACATCCCCCAAGCTGTCAACATCCGGTCAGTATCCCACCCAAGTACAGTCACAGCCGAGTCCAACCTTACCTAACTCCCTTGGTCAAAAGTGAAGAAGCATGTATGTGGAAGAAAACCAAGGTTATGGGAAATACTTTAAAACCAATGATCGGAACTTCTGCGAGAGATTTGTGTAACAAACTACCAAGAATTTCACCCGCACATAGCGCATAATACGGGTCTGACATTCCCTGACCCCATAAAACCAAATCAGGGAAAGATTCCCATGCCAAATATCCACAGAATCAATCACGCCAACTTCACTTGTCTGGGCCCTGAGAGTGGTAGGGCTCCTCTACTCAGACCTGACCCCGAATTAGCCCTGCTGGGCTCAGACTTAAGTGATGCCAGACCTCACCGCGCATCCTCCCATGCAGGCACACCAGTCCACAGGAAAGGGGATATCTAATCTTCAAGTTCTCACAGCAGACGAGCAGCTTTTTAATAAGCGTAGAGTATGATCTGCTGTGGCTCTCAGTGGGTAGAAGAGAAAGTGTCTACATCGTCTGAGAAAAACAAGCAGCTCAGCTACCCAATGCCTATGCCCAAATAAAAGCGGAGACAATAATGAGCGCGTACGAAGATCTCCGGTTGTGCGGGGGGGGGGGGTTAAATTAACCAGGTTAATTTAATTAATAAAACTTACCAGGCCAGGCATCTCCTCCGGTCCCGCGTCGCATCACGTCGCCTCTGCAATGGTGGAACTAACTTCTCCCCGCTATTTTCTTTTGCCGCTCAACAGGAAACTAACTGCCAATAGGGCACGGGCGGCAGTAACTCAGCCAATCCTGGCGCAGCACAACATTGCCACTGCGCCAGGATTGGTTAAAGAGCAGGGCTAATACTGCCCATAATGAGACCCGGCTCCCCCGGGTCTCTGCCTGTGTTCATGCTAGAGGAGGAGGAGGAGGAAAGGGGCTACTGCGTGTGTGCGCATGCGTGGGCAAGTCGAAAAAATGACTTGCCCTAAATGCGCACACACTGCTGCTGGCTGCCCTCCCTGCCACGCTGTGCTAGCTATATGCCACTGCCAGCCGCCTGCCACTCACTGCCACAGGCCCGCCCCCACCCTTCCGCGATCGCATGAATACAGTGACTCACTCACTTCGATTCTCCGAAAATAAATTCTGACTGCTGCGCTCGTAATTTTAAATATGGGTATGCGCAGACAGTGTCAGACAGTGACGTGACGGTCGTCCATGGCTAGTGGGGCAACGCCCCAACGCCCCCAATGGATGAACCGCCACTGATCGCTAGATATAAGAATCCATAAGCGGATGGTATTGGAATAAGAGATCCTTATCACCTAGAAAGGCAGGAGGATGGTTCACAAAAGCTCTCTTAGAATGGGTAAAGGGATCAAGTTATAGTGAACTAAGCAAAAGCCCATAGGCATGGGCAAGGGGGTTGGAGCAATAAACAGGAAAGTTCAGGTCTGGTCTCTCACCATACAGCTCCAAAGCGTCCAACAGGAAAGTTCATCAGCAAAGGGAAAGGGCAAGTGGCATGAAAAGACAGTCTGGCAGTCAGGAGACAAGGAAGTAAAGGGGGGCTGATGAACCTCCCTCCTCCTAGGAAAGTCACTTTTTATACTTCAAAATCATTCATTGTGACATCAATTGTCACCACACCATGGTCTGGGCATCATGTGATCGCTTTTACCTTCATCCGGTAAAAATTGACACACCAACATACTCTTCCATGCGGTTCATGAGAAACAATGGTCCATTCCGTCCTATCAGGGGAGCTTATTTATGGGGCGTGGCCAGCCAGCCAAACATGGCGGAAGTGAGTTGCAAGAGCTCTGTCCTCTCACCACTGATTATCCTGCTATATGTTAGCATCCCCTGCCATCCAGGCGCAACCATACTGCACAAAAGTGCCTTTGCAGTGGTAGCCCACGCTCTTGATCGGAGGAAGGCGGAGGAAGGCGGAGGAGGCGAGAAAAGCCACAATTGCGAGCCCACAGGACCCGACTGTTAGACCTGGCACCATTGGCGTGGGTCTCCCTTCCAATTATTTTGCTGTTGCCTCCTGTGTTTTTGCTATGTTTTTGCTAATCTAGATGCTTTGGGCACTTTGCCACTGCTAATCAGTGCCAAGGTGCAAGTGCTCCCTATTGTAAAGTATGTAATGGATTAGTGACTCCATGATTGGCTTATTTGGTTTACTTGTCAGACCCTAATATAGTGCACCGCAGGTGCCCAGGGCCTGTAAATCAAATGCTGCTGGTGGGCTTGCAGCACTGTTTGTGCCACCCCCTGGAGCAGCTTGTAACCTATGGCTCAGGCCTGCCATCGCAGACCCTGTGTGCAGCCTGGGACTGCCATCTCGACTTGGCAAGTGCACCCACTTGCCAGTCCCAAAGCCTTCCCTTTTCTACATGTTAGTCACCCCTAAGGTAGGCCCAAGGTACCCCCATGGGCTGGCTGCATTGTATGTAAACGGTAGGACATGCCCTGATGTGTGTGGCATGTCCTGATAGTGAATTACAGCCAATTCCGTTTTTCACTATTGCAACGATCCCTGTTCCCAAAGGCCAGAATCGGCAGTTTGATGATAAATCTTATAATCCTAACTGGCTCAGTAGAAATTCGAGTTTAGTATGCCTGAATGATAAAATACATCTTTTAGTGAAGTTGGTTTTGACATTCTGTGTTTGAAAATTCCACTTTTAGAAAGTAGGTATTTTTTTGCCTAACCATCCAAGCCTGCCTCTGCTAGGTTGTGTATTCCATGTCTGGTTTGTGAGTGACAGGGGCTCGGGTGGCTCCAGGAGACAGGGTGAGTCAGCACAAGGCTGGATAGACCTATCTGCATGAGGAGTGGTGGCTCCACCTCCTTTGGTGAGTCTGATGACCCTGGGCCACACTGACAAAGGAAGAAGTTGTGCACTGACAGAATGCACCCAGAACTGGTTTGGACTAGGTACAGACACTCTCTGCCTTCAGAGTCAAAGGACTTTACAGTATAAGTATTGGGGCCCAGACCCCAGAACTTTAGATCAATTCTGGGAATCAAGACGATGCTTTGCAAAGGAGAAGAACCAGAGAAGCTGAAGGAGGAGACTACCCCTGTGCTGTGTGTTTGGGTGTTGGCCTGCAGTGATTGCTTCATTGCCAAAGAAAGGAGAAAAAGGACTGAGTGTGCTTTCATCATCTTGAAGAAGAATCTCCAAGGGCTTGAACTGTGCTTGCCTCCTTCTTGAAGTCTTAGGGATACAAGAATTCACCACCAGCTCCCCCTGAATTCCCTTGCTGGGAATTGAAGTCCCTTCCGTTATGCTGGGCCATCTAAGAGACTGTGTGTCCCTGGGAGCGGGAAGCGCGACTCAAGGAAGAGAAGCGTGTCGCTGCCGCAGCAGTTGCCGTCGCATCGCCGTTGAAGTGTGCCACCTCTCCTGCATCACCGAAGAACATCGCATCACCGGAGAAGCGTGCCGCTGCAGAGGTCGCCGTCGTATCACCGGAGAAGCGTGTTGCAGGGCCTGTCACGGGTAAGAAGTTCATCGAGTCGCTGCACGGCCGTTGGGCATGCATGCATCGCATCTACGTTGTCGCACCGTAACCAAGACACCAATTTGTCGCATTGCACCGGAGCGTCATCGGAACGGATCGCAGTAAGAAACCGGTGCGTCAACTCCCCACACAGTAAGGAAGCGAGCCTCAACTCCCCTGCACAGCAGTAAGGAACCGAGGCATCCACTCCCCTGAGTGTAAGGAACGGCCATAACCTTCCATGCGACCATTTTGCTTGTTTTGCGTTACGCATCCCAGGTACTGTGAGAGTAAAGTATTGCATTTACAATCTAAAGTGAACTAAGCTATTTCTACCATTTTAAAGACTTATTTGGATTACAGTATTGTAGATTTTTGTTGTTTGGTCTTGTGTTATGTCTAAACTGGTGTGGTGTCCATTTGTAGTGTTTTCACTGTATTACTGTATGTGTTAAAAAATGCTTAACACAATGCCTCTGAGATAAGCTTGTCCGCTCGTGCCAAGCTACCAAGGGGGTGAGCAGGGGTTATTTTAGAAGTGTAGCCTCTAACCCTGACTAGAAGCAAGGGTCCCTATTTGGCCAAAGGTACCTACCTCTGCCAACTAGAGACTCCCAATTCTAACACCGACAATGAGGAGTTAACCACCGAAAGCACTCGTAAGCGTAAATCACACTTGTTAAGCGCCGAGCTCCCCCGGCCAACACGAAAACTACAGAGATCATCGCTGGGGGAAATTGCGGACAGTCGCTGCCTGTGAACGACCCAAGAACAGCCACGGCCACCAAGATGACTAAGAACCCCATGGCGGCCCAGCAGTGGTACGCGCAAAAACAGCTAAATACTGAGGCCTGCAGACGCGGCCCATGAGGTACGGGCCTGCGCGCATCAGACGGCCAGAGCAAGCGGGAAGCGTCAACAAGCTCCCAGGCCCCTCCACATGGTTGACCAGGGCCTAGGCTGCGCAGACACGTTAGAAAACAGCACGACGACTGGCAAGATGCAGACTTGCCCGGAGGCCGAATCGGGCCTAGGTCATCTACTTACAGAGGCAAGAGGTGCAACAACCCGGAAGCGCTAAAGCATGGACGTGAGGGGGAGACAAACACCTGCTCCGCGCTGATCCACAACGCGACAAGTTGAAGTGGACGCAGTTAAACAGCTTACATACCCAGACCGCCCTCCCCCCACGCTGAAGCATAATCCGCCGGATAGTGCCCAGAGACACCTGAACACACGCCAACAAGCCCGGCGCTGAGGCACGGGGAAGTCAGACACCAGAGAGGACATATCTCACTTTAAAAGAGTAGGCTTGATCAGGCCCCAACAATGCCCATACAAGGCAGAGGCAGTAACCAGAAGACAAAACACAGGTGTGCAATCTCGCACATACAGATCCCTGTATTCGTGAGCCTCATATAGCGAGTGGACAGCTCCTCCACGAGATTGGGCCTACTGCACAAACAAAGTCACTATTCCATCCTGATAATACCTGCACGCACTAGTGGCGAATGCTGACAGCACAGCAATTAGTAATGGGCCGCCTACGCACAAACCCTCAACAGCTAAATGCACCCACTGGCAGCTCAGAAGAGGCAACGGCGGACAGAGACATAGCCACAGAAATGCCACGCCCAACACTTGCTGTCAAACTAGACTCTGTTCTGGCAGCAGTAGAAAAGATAGAATCTGCGCTGGATAAGACCTGCTCCTTGTTGGAGTAAAAAATCGACAAGGTCACCTCGGATTTCGCCCTTCTATGAGCTGACCATCACAAACTCAGGGACAAGGTGCACCTCCAGGAACAAACACTTGCAGAGCTAAAACCAGTTACACAAAGCCACACCATAGCCCTACAAGACTTAATAGACCGTGTGCACGACCTAGAAGACAAGGTAGAAGACACAGAAGGGTGCTCGCACCGCAACAATATCAGGGTTGTGGGACTTCCAGAGGGTGAAGAAGGACAAAGACCAGAGGAATATGCCGAGCACTGGATCAGAGACTTGCTTCCCACCGGCACCCTGTCTTCCCTCTTTGTGGTCAAGATAGCACACCGTGTCCCTGTGCAAAAGTCGCCCGCCGGGAGCCCGCCCACATCCATTCCTGTTTAAAGTCCTCAACTACAAGACTCGATCCTACACAAAACCCGCAAGCTGGCAGACATAATGATCGGAAGCAATCAAATCATGATCTTTCAAGATTACACAGCACAGTTCCAACGCCGTAGAAGCGCATACACTGCCGTGAAAACACAGCTACGCGACCTTGGTCTAAGCTACTCATTACTATTCCCTGCTAGGCTTCACATGGTTGCAAAAGGATCGGCGCACTTCCTCGATTCACCCGTTGAGGTTTGGGACTGGTTGGAGGAATCAGGAAATCTGACGGGACCCAGACCGCCTGTGGAAGACGAGCCAAGAAAACTCTACAGGAAAAGACCCCTTTGGAGTAGGTACAGTGGATATCGATAAGGAGCCGCTGCGACTTCCACAGCCCCCGACGTGGAGCAGAGGAGAGCGAAGAGGCATCACAAGTGACTGTGACATTGGGAACTGCAACTCAAAATTCCGACAGCCACTTCAGCCCATCCAGATCTTCATAAACTGGGGCATTAATGTCATCCAGACTCAAGGACCCTGAAGAGTTTCCATTGCCGGAAGTTACGCTACAAACAGCTGACAACATCATATGAATCTTTCCAAGGCCTCCTGTGAACTCAACACAACTCACGCAACTACAAGCCGTGCTGGTACAATGCTATGTTAAATAATACGCTGATTACATAATTGTTCTTTACAAAATGTGGCGACATGTGCACCGCGCCGCAGACTGGTTGAGGGGATACACAGCTGTAACAGACATCAAGGGGCAAAACGTTCCCTGCCACCAGCGCACCACACAAATTCATGCTACACGTCAGTTCAACACAGTTTTAGCCTTAAGTTGGGCAAAACAGTTTGGACGAATTCCCACTTGGAACTCGCCCTCATGGTTATACATAGTTCAGTTCATGCATGCACCCTGTTTTTACCAACAATGAGCTGGAGCACACCCCCACGGGTCAAGAGTCGCAGCACCCTGCACCCCCTGCGCGGTCCAGGTAATTGTAAGAAGAAAACATGGTACAGGTCAACGTAGTCACATGGAATGTACGCAGTATACACACACCATCATACAGATATGCAATCTATGCCTATCTGCGCGCAGAGCCACTGACATAGCACTGCTCGAAGAAACACAAATGTCCCACACGGAACTAGGGCACCTCCGACACAGCTGGAGAGGTCAAATACACGGTACCAGCTACTCTGCACATGCGCAAGGCGTCCTCATATGGGTGAGAGCAGGGGTCCCATTTACAAGTGAGGAGGTGCTGGTCATCCCTGAAGGCAGATATGCGCTTGTGAGCGGACAGCTCAATGGCCAACCAATACTCCTTGGGTCCATCTATGCCCCGAATGTCAGCCAACCCACATTCCTAGAAGGCCTCACAAACATTTTAGCAAGGTGGGGTCCCCTGGCTCCTGGGAGGGAACTTTAATTCTGTACTTAATGTAGACTTGGACAGATCGTTCCCGCCCTTGTCCAAACCGCAGCAATGTCCAATGCGCAGGTTCTCACACACTAGCTGCCACACTCTGGTCCACCGAATAAAGTACCTAGGCCGGACACACGGACCATAATCCCCATATACTGAAACTCACTTGGGAACCTGAACGCCCCCACGTGGAGACTCCAAACAACCGCACTCGAAGACACACCACTTCGCTCCTCCCTGGGCACGCTGATCCTTGAATACTTAACACAGACACAGCAGAGGACACACTAGTGGAATGGGAAGCTTTCAAGGCTACGACAAGGGGACACTGTATGGGAGGGACATGGAGCATACATAAGGCTCTCACCTCCAGCCTCAGTAAAATAGAACTAGAGCTACTGCGATATGAGACAGAGGGGGAGGGTGAGGGCAGGGACAGACACCATCTAGAGACACTGCTCACACAGCACGCGGTGTTGATGGAACACCTCCGCTGTCACAATGACACCACGCACACGGCCTGCACGCATGCTACCGCTGATCGCGTAGGACTTGCCTGGCTGATCCGTCAAGAACAGGCCCGCACATCGATAGCCGCACTACGCAATGGCACAGGGCTTCTAGTGCACACACAACTGGACATCCACACAGCCCTGACACAGCACTATCAACGACCTTACCAATCCTAAAGCCACTATGAATCGCACGCTCTCCCGGCTTTCCTAGATCAGGTGCAACTGCCTGAGGCGACACAGGTACACAATTAGATACAGGATGCGCAGATTTCGCCAGAGGAGATTAGGGACGCAATTATGTCCCCGTCCACGGGGAGACTCCGGGACCAGATGGACTCCTGCAAAAAATTACAAGGCATACCAAGCGTCATTGGTGCCCTGACTACATACCCTCTACGCAGCTGCTGTGGATGAGGGACAGCTCCCTCCCTCACTATGTGAAGCACACACTTGATCTCACTGCCAAAACCTGACAGAGACCCAACAGACATGGGTTTATACAGACCCCTCGCCCTGCTTAACACTGACTACAAAATCTTAGCGAAAATGCTAGTAGATAGATTGGCACAGGCAGTCCCCGCCCTGGTACACACAGACCAAAACGGCTTTGCGCCATCTCGAAACACCTCACTCAACCTGCGTCGCTTCTTTTGAATCGCACCCTATTCCGTATGCGAATGGCCGAGAGCAGGCTGCCTCATACTTGATCTCGAGAAAGCATTTGATTCTCTTGAATGGAATTATATGTTTGCAACTCTCGAAAAATACAAATCAGGCCCCGATTTCTTACATTTGAGCCGCCTACTTTACACAAACCCTGTGTTGAGAACGAATGTGGAACCAAACGTGTCGGCCGAGATCCCCGTGCGATAAGGGACGAGACAAGGCTGCCCGCTGTCCCCTCTCCTTTTCGCGCTTGTGATGGAGCCACTGGCAGAGTCACTAAGAACACAATTACATGATGGGATACCGCTGGGCGATGGCACACATGCGGTGTCTCTGTATGCCAACGATATGTTAATCTACCTAATGGAGATCACTCAAGTGCCAGAGCAACAAGCCCAAATCCTCAGGGAATTTGCAACTGTATCAGGGTTAAAAGTAAATGTCGCTAAATCTAAACTATATGCTTTTAAAGAGGAGTGCCGTGACCCAGGCCTTATACTCAAGGATGTGAGAGTGCAGTGGAGCGCTTATACATTCCGCTACCCGGACATACGTGTCTATCGCCAACCAGTAGACCTCTTTGACGGTAACCTAGGCAGAGCGCTGACGGCCGTGAGATCCCAGATGCAATTCTGGAGTATGCTTCCCCTTGCTGTGGTGGGTAGAGTGGTGCTGGTCAAAATCGTGGCTCTGCCGAGATTCCTGTATTACTTTGCCAATTTCCTCATTTATGTGCCCGCCTCCTTCTTTACCACGTTGTAAAAAAGATGACCAGAGACTTCATCTGGGGCCCCAATCAACATAGGGTGGCGATTAAAAAACGATATTTACCCACAGACCAGGGGGGCCTGGCAGCACCTTGCTTCGAGCACTACTACCCAGCAGCCCAATTTCAATGAGTCGCCAGATGGATGGCAGACCATCAGCGCGACTACAGGGCGACCACATGCCCACCGTATATGCTCCCCCAGATCCTTGCGCTCTTCCACCCTGGCACACGAGTGCCTCCCCCAAAGCCCCAGTTTGTGAACGTAGCATACAGGTGCTACCTTAGAAAACTCTACTTATCCTGGGACACGAGGCCCTACGCCCCCGCGCTCCCCCTGGAGGGTGCCCCTAAGGGACAGGCAACACTTACAGCTGCAGAACGGCAACACTGGCACGATGCAGGTATACAAACCCTGGGAGATCTTTATCATGAAGGCTCGCTTATTCTCTACACTACACTAATGGACAACAAGGGACTCCCTGCAGGGCAATTCCTCCTACATCGATCATTGGTGACACACTCTCAATGAAATGGGGAGACCTTGCAGATGAGCCACAAACACACCTCAATGTGCAATACCTACATGTCATGGGATGTGGTAGGCACCAGACACGTTGGTTTGCTGCCTCGTTGCGACAACATGCAGCGGTAAATCTAGACCCCCTCAGACAGAAATGGGAACATGACTTGGGCAGACAATTCACAGACAAAGAATGGGAACAGGCGCTGGCCAGTCCAGTTCAGATCCCCAGAAACGCGAGATTTAGGCAGATGCAATACTACACCACACAGAGGGCGTACCTCACACCAGCTAACATCAACAGATACTTTCACAGCCTGCCCCAGATGTGCTGCTGTAGATGCAGACTTGGTGCACATGCTCTGGGGTTGGCCAGCCTGAGGACATATTGGGATGGGGTAGCAAACACACTTCGCACCTGCACCGCGAGAGAGATACCTTTTGACTGGCCAACATATCTGCTGCACATATTCCGTAGGACACGAAACACTAAAGCCACCTCCAGGTTCTCGGACATGGGCATGGTGACAGCCAAGGAGCTAATAACAAAAAGGTGGAAGGCACCAGATCCCCCACATATACAAGCATGGAGTCACTCTATTCTTGCATGGGCCAGAGCCACAGGCATAGCGATTCAACATGAGGAAGCCATGGACCTCAAGAAAATACCTATATCCACAAGCTGGGAAGGGATTCTGACAGCGCTACAGCAGGGCGCAGATCAGTCATATCAGCCCTTGCAAACACCTGACCGGGTGGAGTGATTCCGCGCATGCGTCCAACCATCAAGGCAATGGACAGAGGCGCAGTAAGCACACACACGTGCCAAAAATGGCAGACACATGGGGTTGTTTCAGCTCACCTCCAAGTTTTGTACCCCTTCTCCTTGTCTTTTTACCCCTTCTCTCATCGCATGTACAGTTTGCCAGATGAAACTAAGCTGAACTGGACTTAAACGTTATACTCACTATGTGGCAAATCTGTGGGACAAATAATGTAATAGGACATATGAGGCGTGACCGGGCAATTGTAAAATACAGGATCTGACACATTATCATACCGACTACATGAACATGTGAAGTAATTACCATTGTTAATGCAAAAATACATGACAGAAATTGTTGCTGCATGTTGTTTCATGATGTTTCAACTGCTGGAGATAAAACTATAAAACTAAATAATCAATAAAAAAAATTACAAAAAAATCAGGGGAGCTTATTTACTTTGTTGTTCTTTATGGATTTTAGTGCAAAGGTCAGGTTCCCATTAATTCAGACAAAGAGCATCCGCAACGATTGACAGAGGATCACCCTAAAATTAGGCGACCGCCCCACCTCAATCCTCCTTATGCTGACAAAATGGTAATAATATCACAAACCACTAATGGTTTGCAAATCTTGATCACAGGTTTTGTCTCATACTCAGAGGGTAAAGATATGAAACTGAATCTAGCAAAGACATTTGTATTAGCTTGTGGGACTGACAAAATGAAGATAAGGACATACCAGGTAAAAAAGCAAGCATTAACTCAAACCTAGAGCTTCTCTTATTTAGGTCTAATCTTCTCTAACACTGGCTGTTGGAATCCACCCCTGGAAACAGGTAAAATAAAATTTCTGAGATCTACAGAAGCAATTCTAAGATTTGCTGAGAGAATTGGTAAAAGTAAGATAGATTTTACACCTATATAAGAGCAAATGCATTAGTAGGGTGACCTCTGGGACCGCCGTATGGGGTATGGCAGATAGCATGCTACTACAGCTGTCAGAGAACACTTTTTGTTTAGGCTTTTAGCAGTGCCACTTACTAATTCTACCTACCTTGTTCATAACAAACTAGCAGTCCCCTATATTGAAGACACCATTAACATCAGCGTACTCCTTACCTGGCATAGCATTTGGAGCAAGGCCGGAACTAAATTTACAAAAGCGGTAATTAAAGATTGTCTGGCCCTTGACCACAGAGATAAAATCCACTGGCTGGGTCATGTAATAATCTTTTAAATAAGATAGACTTCAGTCTAGATGACCCAGCTAGCAGGGAGACATCGTTTACCACGCATCCAATTCAACGTGGTACTATTACATCGTGGTTTTCACTATGTAAGTTGTTACACCGACTTGCACTGGAGGGCACGGTTGATTAAGGAATAGTGTAAATTACTGTTTTCCAACATCTTCCCTACTGTATGTAGACTGGAGTTTGAATAGTAATTCACACTATTCCTAAGTCCAGCGCAAGTCGATGTAACGACTTGCGTTGTGAAAACTGCGATCTAACAGACCATGCTGAAATGGCACTCGTTGTATCGTCATACATCCAGCCAGCATCGTATACTATAGCAAAAAGGAACTGAAGTTACTCCTTTTAACACATAGAATGGCCAGGAGGGAATCCAGCGAGAACGTTAAACTGTTCATTCTGAGATATCTTGCTGGACCCATACAACCGGGCACTCAAATTTATCAATCCCTTGTGCCAACCCTACAGGACAGAATTTACCTCACAAGGCTACGGTTAAGCACTGCACAATTTCTGATACCATTTCCAAGCCTGGAAGTTTGGAAAGAGAACTTACCCAAATATCCTTGTGATGGTTTATCTGTGCAGTCAACTCACTTTGTACAGTTCCGCAAATTTTACCAGGGTGTCAGGAAGCATTTTAAAACCACTTTTTAAGGCACATAGTTTATTTTATTATTAGCTTTTCATGCAAACTTGACACAGTGGAGTTTTTTTTGTATTTTCTTCATTCATATATTCGGCCATAAACGTAAGGAAGGCACACAGTTATCTAGAAAATTTAGTTTATAAGCCTGTCTAACATGTTTTTACTTTTTCTTATGTCGGGAAAGATCTATTCTTTAATTAAGTGCTGTTGTATATTTATAAGATGCTTACTTGTGACCAATAGAATACTAACTTGTTATCAATGAATGTACTGAATCCTCATATTAGGCCTTTTAATTTGAGAATTCCTTATTACGTTTTTTCTAAACATAAGTATCTTTTATGAATTTCTAACCCGAATAAAGATTTTTCGACCTCGAATAAAGAATATTGCATGAACAGAACAGATAGAACAACAGTTGAAAAACAAAAGTCCACTGACCAGGCTGTGAAATAATGCAGCCTAAAGGGAAAAGGCAATTCTATGCAATTTAAAGTTAGCTTTTCTTATTTAGTAAAATAACTTGTGGTTAGGTTCAAACATAACAAGACCAATATATGATAATATTTGCAAAGTTGTCAGTAATTATTACACAAAAATGTTCAACTTCAATTATGGCATATTATTACAAAATTTAAAAGTACCTACATGTACAATATTTCTAAAAATCATTAAAATAACATTTTTCACTAATTATAAGATCCTAATGATGTTAAGCAAATATACTGAAAGTTTAAGTCATCTAGCACATTTCATGAACTTTTTTCACCATTTCCCAGCTTGTCATGGCGCACTACAACAAAAACAATGGAAATCATAGATTTCCTCAATTTTTCATAATTATTTTGTAAGACTTTGTTAATAAACATGTTAAATTCATTATATCATTATTATTGCTATTACTACCTATCCAGGCACACTTTTACAGTCCTGGTACTTCAACTTTA
Organism: Lissotriton helveticus; assembly: GCF_964261635.1. Taxonomy (NCBI): domain Eukaryota; kingdom Metazoa; phylum Chordata; class Amphibia; order Caudata; family Salamandridae; genus Lissotriton; species Lissotriton helveticus. The sequence goes on along the minus strand of NC_136072.1, from coordinate 680,010,486 downwards.
CTCAGTTTCAGTGTTGTTTTTCAAGACGCGTGCAAGAAGGATCAGCTTTTACACTGCATCAGACTCAAATACCAGCTGCTTTCAGTAAAATCACTGGCAGACCTTGGGTATCAAATCAAATGCCCAGGCTTACTTAATTGGTTTGCAAATGGGGTATGGAAGGGTAATTGTGATTGCAGGCTTTGTCTCAAGTTGTGGATGTACAACCATCTCATCTGCATACTGGTATGTGAATTGGCAGTTGTGTCACATCATGGTGAGCTTGCTGCTCAGAATGGACTAGGTAGAGTGGTGTCCTGATCCCATCTCTACCTCCACATTTGGCTCTACCGTCCTTTGTGAGTCTGCCATGAGCAGTAGTGAATGCAGGATTCTCTGCTTTAGTAGGGAGGTAGATATACAATGCAATGAAGTGCTCGCCATTCGACTATGACCAAGAGCTGTCAAAATCCAGTGACCTCTTTAACTCCATCCTTCCACTCAGTATCTGTCCAACTCCACCAATGGTCTGTCCTACTCTGTAGTGCACATGGTCTTTGTTTGGAGTCCTCTGGTTATATAGGTAAGTGGATATTTAATGATACATAATTTAGGAAGGAGTGAGAGAGAACGTTGTCTGAGCTTAAGGGCTTGTTGCCTTATCATTGCTTTGACACAACTGCAGTGGTTGCCATTTGTATTTAGGATATCTCCTCTGCTCAATGACTGAGTCATTTAGTGACTTTGCTGATGCAAAAGGCACCCCTATATTCATAACGTTGCCTAATAATTATTGACTTTTCAGTAGAATTTATATGACAGAAAAAATGTTTAACAGCCTGCATATCAGTGGTACACCATGGTGTGAAACCAGATGAAAATCCTATTGCACATGCCCACATGTTTGGACAGTTTTAATTTTAAGATGGGTTCTGCTTTTCTTGGTAACAGTTAGGACCCAACTCTGTAGATGGTGAACAGGCCCCATGCGTATATAGCTATTGAATCACTGTTGTGTCTGGCAACCATCAGTAGTTTGCCCTGGTAACAGCATTGTTGTTCTACCTTTGAGCCCATTCCCATGTTCCTCAGTATACCTGAACTGCATTTGCAGTTATGCATCACTTCTTTTTCACTCCTAACAGTGGACCACCCCTTATTGTGTGTTTAACATTCCACTTGGTCAGCATGGACGTAATGGTATATCTACATGACTTCATTAACACTCACTCAGTCTACACAGATCTCATTAGAAGCAATGAATCACTTCAGTTATGCCTCTGTATGGAAACGGCCCATTCGTTTTGTGGCCTGCGCAAGTAATGGGTCAACATTTGCCCTACACTGGTAACCAAACACCCTACAGTAGCGCTTGACTCTCTCAGGGTAGTAGAGCAGTCTAAGGTTACTTAAGGGCGGTGGTGTGGGCTAATAATCATCATTCGTTGGCATGCAATAATAACACTCAATAAACAATTGTCTAGTCTGTGCTTTTTCTTTAGAAAAGTAAAAGTACATTTAATACACCCACACTACTCAAAGCTATGCAGTAATTTACAAATATACATAAGGTTGATGAACATACCCTTTGATGACATAGCGTAATCACCTCTGACCCCTTAAGGGTCATATAAACACATTGGATAAGCCTTCAGTTTCAACAAACTACATGTCAAAAGTATCATCAGTTTAGGAGTAAATGCAGCCATCAATAATAACCATGCGTAAATGAGCTTATTAATGTCAATAAAGCATAAGCACATTGATCAGCAATCCCCATCACCATTCGTAAATCACTAAAGCGTTTAAAAGTGAGCACTGTCAACATTATTATTTCAATAAAGCTTATAAAAAGGTTCCTCAAATGTGTCTGTGTGCTTTGTTTAGACGTTCCAGATGAAAATGCAGTCATAACAAGCATTTGCAATGCAATAGGTCTCGCATTAGGAAAGTTTGAGCTATTGGTATTGTAAATGACAATGTTTTAAATGTATGTGTTGGTTTTGAAAATAGCGAAAATAATATCTTTGTCATTTACAATGCCAATAGTTTTAATTTTCACAAATGTGACACCTATAGCATTTGTAATGCAATATGTGTTGTATTTACGGGACTTCGATGTATTGATATTGCAAATAACAATGGCTTTTAATTTTTTTAATAATTAATATTTAAATAAAAGTTATTGTAATTTATAATGGTAATAGCTTCAACTTTTGTAAATAACTTTTGTGAAGATTATGTTCAGTGTATTTTATTGTGACGAAAATCCAAGAACAGAAGTGAAATATTAACATCTTTTTGTGACATTTGTATTAAAGCTTGAAACACTGAGAGAACATATTTGAACCAGTTGTTGTTGAATGGCTGCCCAGATTGATGCTGTGGTGGCGCTGAGTGATGTTGTGGTGGTGACGAGTGATGCTGTGGCGTTCAGAGATGCTGTGGTAGCGCATAGTGATGTTGTGGTGCCCCTGAGTGATGCTGTGGTGGTGCTGAGTGATGCTGTGGTGATGCGATAGATAGATAGAGTGAGGGTGATAGATAGAGTGAGGGCGATAGATAGATAGAGTGAGGGCGATAGATAGATAGAGTGAGGGCGATAGATAGATAGAGTGAGGGCGATAGATAGATAGAGTGAGGGCGATAGATAGAGTGAGGGCGATAGATAGAGTGAGGGCGATAGATAGAGTGAGGGCGATAGATAGAGTGAGGGCGATAGAGTGAGGGCAATAGATAGAGGGCGATAGATCGAGTGAGGGCGATAGATGGATAGAGTGAGGGCAATAGATAGAGTGAGGGCAATAGATAGATAGAGTGAGGGCAATAGATAGATAGAGTGAGGGCAATAGATAGAGTGAGGGCAATAGAGAGAGTGAGGGCAATAGATAGATAGAGGGAGGGCGATAGATAGCGGGAGGGCGATAGATAGCGGGAGGGCGATAGATAGCGGGAGGGCGATAGATAGCGGGAGGGCGATAGATAGCGGGAGGGCGATAGATAGCGGGAGGGCCATAGATAGCGGGAGGGCAATAGATAGCTGGAGGGCGATAGATGGAGTGAGGGTGATAGATAAAAGGAGGGTGATAGATAAAGGGAGGGCGATAGATAGATAGAGGGAGGGCGATAGAGGGAGGGCGATAGATAGAGGGGGGGCGATAGATAGAGTGAGGGCGATAGATAGAGTGAGGGCGATAGATAGAGTGAGGGCGATAGATAGAGTGAGGGCGATAGATAGATAGAGTGAGGGCGATAGATAGATAGAGTGAGGGTGATAGATAGAGTGAGGGCAATAGATAGAGTGAGGGAGGGCTGTATAAATGCCAGTGAAGACAGAACATAAAGGAAACAGTCAGGTATGATACACTGGCCACACCAGTAATTGAAATGTGCCACAAATGAGTTCTCCAGTGTTTAAATAACAAGGAGGATGCGATCTGCCCATGTGCATCAGTCTAGGTATGTATTAATCTTGTTTGTGAGCTCTTTCAGCGATATAAGTTTCAACTTGATCCAGCCTGCACTCAGCTTTTTGCAGGTTGTGATCTCTCTCCTTCCAGTCAATATTTTCACTTTGCATGCTGGGACTTGTACTTTTGATAAACCGGATGTTGGACCCGGCCTCGTGGCGTGGTTCGCCTCTGTCCCTCCACACCCTGTGAGCGTAGGCCTGTGCCCCGAGTCCCCTGCGCAGCCTCCCCGTTAGTGTAGCCTGCATCCCGAGTGTCGTCCTACTCCAGTTAAACCTAGATCCCCCTAGAACCTCGACCAGGCCTGCCTTTCCCGCTCCACGCCCGGCTCCGAGCGCCTAACCTTGCATGCCCCACAAGGCCCGGACGCCATCTTCCCTTCCCGACATCCCTGTCTCCCTGGGCCGAGCGTGACCCCGGCCCCAGCGAAACCCAGACTCCAAAGGCGCGCCCGTCCCGGCTGGGGGGGTAAAGGGCTCCCCGAGTGAGATAAGCCAGGGAGTTTCGATGGCACCTCCGGCCTCCCCTGAGGGGCTGGTTTCTGTCACACCTTTGGCCCTCCCCTGTGGGCCAGTTTCGATCACCCCTCTGGCCTCCCCGAGTGCTGGCTCTAGACCCGCTGGGCGTCTGGGAATTCCCGGACCCATCTTTCAAAGGGATCAAAGAGCCAACCGCCGGACCTCACCAATGACCAGCCCCCGGGCAGGAGACCTCTGCCTGCGAGGGTCCGGAGATCAAAGAGCCAAAAGGACTATAACTGGGCCCGGCCGACAACTAGCGGGCAGTTGTATCTTGGACCTGAAGCCCTGCTGATCTGATCGCGGCTGACCCTAAGAAGACTCATCCTGAACCTCTGAGCCCTGCTGACGCTGTCGCGGCTCAAGCTGAACTGGTAACCATCAGAGCCCTGCTGACGCTGTCGCGGCTCAAGCTGAACCTGCAACCATCAGAGCCCTGCTGACGCTGTCGCGGCTCGAGCTGAACTTGCAACCATCGGAGCCCTACTGACGCTGTCGCGGCTCGACCTCTAAGACCATCGGAGCCCTGCTGACGCTGTCGCGGCTCAAGCTGAACCTGCAACCATCGGAGCTCTGCTGACGCTGTCGCGGCTCAAGCTGAACTTGCAACCATCGGAGCGCTGCTGACGCTGTCGCGGCTCGACCTCTAAGACCACCCGAGCCCTGCTGACGCTGTCGCGGCTCCTCACGAACCTCTCCAGATCGAGCCCTGCTGACCTCGTCGCGGCTCGAGGAGTACTCTGGTCCGGCTGGACCATCGAGACCACCATCACGACCGAGCCGACTCGACGGAGGTGAGGCAGCCAGTACGACCATCATCCCGTACCCCCCGGCTCGATGATTGAGAGCTGTGCGTAGGGTATGCCGCGTACTGACCCAGAGACTAAAAGACTGTCCCGCTTCCCCCTTCCCGAATCCTCCAAGACTTTGTAGTCCCTTGACCACTGTGTATACAAGAGTGCTTCCTTCGTTATTTGCTATATAAAGAACTTGTTACTAGAATCCAACGGTGTGGTGTCTGTTCGTAGTGTGGTGTGAGCTCAGTGGGTACGATCCTAGACCCGAAGTCCTCCCCGGTGGGGACCTCCCCATCAAGACTCGGCAAGTTCTGTGGGAGAGGTGGATCTTGGGGTGACCGGGTGAGCACAACCTGGCCCTCGGAGATCGCCCCTTCCAACACCGGACAAGTCCCAAACTGCATAGCAAATAAAAACATTTAAAAACACCCACCACAACAAATACGCACAGCTGTTCTGACTGGCGGACATGTAAAATTTGAGAGCTCTGGCCTAATACATGTGCTCAAGTGAATGATGCACACAGGCTTCGATAGTTGTAAGTGCTCTGGTACTGGAGGGTACAGCCCCCAGCTATGGCCACGGTCTCTTACCTGTGCTCAAGTGAACGAGAAGGAGGTCCGGTCATCTCTTCTTCCAGCCGTCGGCACTGTCCGATTCGGAGTGAAATGCAAACTACGACGTTTAAAAAAATCTCTCTGAAGCAGATGAAGGGATTTGCCTAGAATCAAAGGATGTTGAGCCCACGCCAGACTTGAGGGTTGATTTCAAGTAAGGCTTATATATAATATATATACTAAAGCGTGCCAAAATACACTGAAACTTGTTCTGAGTTTAGTTTGTTTGCAAACTCTACAAATGTTGGTTTGTATGTAAGCCCACAGGAGCCTCTAATGCCTGCTCTGAATGAAGCCAGCACTGCTGCCATGTATTATTTCGGCCTCCTCCTGTTTGAACAGGGGATGGAAAGGAAGCGCTGAATGATAGAACAGAACATGTTAGACAGCAATCCATCTTTACTTTAGTTCAAGACCGCGCCGTGAGGGAAACTTTGTAAACTCCATGCAAAGCTCTAGCGGCCAGGTATCCTGTTTAAAAGCCAGTTACGTGGCGATCGTGTGCCATCCGACCACCATGAGTGACGGCGGCGCCTATGGCAGCTGCTTCTTGCTTTTATTAAATTCAAAAATAAAAAAACAATGTTTCAGTGTGACAATGTCAACTTTGTGAATACTGTTTGAAATAAAAGTGTTTTCTTTGAGAATATAGCCCTGTTAAATTGCAGAATCCTAGCCTAGAAAGTGAGGTGGAAGGAAACCCTGTAATTTGAAGGAAGAGGAATCCCAAGGCTGTGGGGATGGGGGACTGGCCTGTAAAGTAGCAGGGACCCGACCCGCAGGGCTCAAAGGACCCTTCATCCACTGCAAGCAATCAGGACAGCGCTGACCGCTGGGATGGAAAGGGAGATGAAACTCGCCAGGACCGCGTTCGCCCGAGGGACTTCATGTTAGTGCACTGGAAGTATGGCGGAACGTCCCTGCAGCTGCACCGTCGTTGTCTGTTCATTTAAATTGTGGGTTGCTTTCCAGATCCTGTGTTTTGAATATGGAAAGCTGCCCACTCTCCCCCGCACACTTTCCATGCCTGCTGTCTATGGCGCAGGAGGAGGGCTGCAGCTGGCTGTTCTGTGGAGCAGTCATAGGGAGCATGAAGGGCGGAGAGCAGCCCGCCAGAGCCAGCTGGTGAAAGCTTCCCACTCTCACCCGCACACTTCCCATGCCTGCTGTCTATGGCGCAGGAGGAGGGCTGCAGCTTGCTGGTCTGTGGAGCAGACATAGGGAGCATGAAGGGCGGAGAGAAGCCCGCCAGAGCCAGCTGGTGGAAGCTGCCCACTTTCACCCGCACACTTCCCATGCCTGCTGTCTATGGCGCAGGAGGAGGGCTGCGGCTGGCTGGTCTGTGAAGCAGACATAGGCAGCATGAAGGGCGGAGAGCAGCCCGCCAGAGCCACCTGGTGGAAGCTACCCACTTTCACCTGCACACTTCCCATGCCTGCTGTCTATGGCGCAGGAGGAGGGCTGCGGATGGCTGGTCTGTGGAGCAGACATAGGCAGCATGAAGGGCGGAGAGCAGCCCGCCAGAGCCAGCTGGTGGAAGCTGCCCACTCTCCCCCGCACACTTCCCATGACTGCTGTGGCTGGGCAGAGTGTGGTAGTCCGGAAAAGCACTGGCACCCCGGAGCTGGCATGCTGCTGCTGTGCCCGTGTGCCGTCCCTGCCCCGCGGCTACCTCTAACAGCTCGGTTTCCCGCTGCTCATGCTCCTTTCAGCCCTCCATGCTTTAATGCCGTGCATCGCTCCGAGGCCAACGTTGTAAACAATGGTCACATGGTTGCTGGGAGCGAATCATGGGCCGCTAGGGGCCATTGCACATGTTTTTTTACGGTTGAACAAATAAAACAAGAACAAACAAGGTATTGCAGTAGTTAACAATAAAGCCTTGAGACTTGCTCCTGCTCTGCACTCGTCAATAAAAGTCACTCATAACCAAAGTCTTAACCAATGTGTTGGCCGATTAAAGTTGATGAATAACCATTGAATAGCAACATACATTTCCGACACATGATAATGTTCCCCATCATACAGCTAGCTGTGTGTTATGCTAGGCATGTGGATTATGCATGGCAGGAAAATAAACAAAATTAGTCAACTTGTCAGCTTCTAACTTGCATGTCTCCAGGCATCGGAAACAAACTAAAAGATAGATTTAAAAAAATATTTCTTTAATGCTTGTTGCGTGTTTCCAGCTTTTGCCGAGATTCCAGAGCTTAGAAATTCTCTAGTAGTCGCTCGGCACTGAGGAGGCAGGGGCGGGTGCAGGCGCCATAGGCTAAAAGGGTAGGGCGGTTGGATGTTAAGAACCAAATGGGAGAGAACTCCGTAGATGAGCAGCCTCGAGGCTGGGCTGCCCTCCTGCAGGGAAGAGTTATAGAGTCAGGAAGGCACAATTAACAGGTTTGGAAGGAATTTGAAAAGATAGGAAAGGGGAAGAATGTGTCCGTCTTGGCGCGGGGAGAGCCTCCTGTGTCTTTGACCGTGGGAGTGCCGTGAATCGATCTCGGAGCGGGGTGGGGCGACATAAAACAAGCATTGGCGGCCGCAAAAAAAAATAATCGGCCTTGAAATGAAGAACAAGCTCTTGGCATTGCTGTGGGGGGGCGGGCGGAAGCGCATTGGCGGGGGAGCAGCAGCCTTTGATGTGCGAGCGAGCGGGAGGGAACACCATATGGGGTGTGCTTAAGAAGTGAGCTCAAGCGCGCGCTGGGGAAGCGTCGCGCTTGAGTAACTCACATGCATTGGGGACAATCCTCGCTGATTTCAAGAGCAGTTTTGCCCACTATAATCTCGCAGAACAACGCATGCGCGTTGGTTCAGCGAGACCTAAAAATTAGTCAAAATGTGACTAGGGTACGTGCTCTAACTTGATCTGCGCTTGTAGGCGCGGAAAAAGAAAGAACTGACGTCAGCACGCATGGGTGGCGCCTAAGCAGTCTCCGTGACGTCATCTCTGCACCTACGGCGCCGAGCAACGGACGCAAAGCCGCACGATGCCACCTTCCGACGCGCAGGGGTGCTGCTGACGTAGGTAAGGAATCTATCACTAACGTGTCTTTCAGATTGAAGCTATCTGTGCACTAAGAATTCTGGCAATTAGTCTTCTCCTTAAATGAATCTATATGCTTCAGAGTGAATGAGAACAAAAGTGAGTGAGAGAAGTGTCAGGGAACGCCCTTATAGGAAATCCTTCATCTTTCATCTACCGGCCCCACAAAGCTATTTTGGTTACCTGTGCAGAAATTAACACATAGTTTGAGCAGCCATTACTTATGGAGGTGGACAATTAATAGATGTTCCAAGAAACCCTCCCTGTAAATATAAAACTCAATCATGAAGAACACATTTCCCATTCGAGTCACGGATTCAACACAACATAAGCAAAATTGTTGATTTTGTGCTTTCACAATCAAATGTATCCAAAAATATGCGCAATTTAAGGAAACCAATATCGTAGAAAAATTCATGTGCGACAAGTGAAAATCATAATGTCTGGATTCTGACATAACCTTAAAAATGTTGTCTTACTGTAGTAAAATGAAAACGATAAATCCTTGACATAATGACCAAAAAAGGCTCATACTTAATGCAAAAGAGAAAATGGAGGTAGAGTAAGATTAAGGTATTTTTAGATTACTTAATGTGGTCAAGCAGAGATGGTCCGACAGTGACCGGTCTCCATGATCCTCAGTTGAAAATGTAGGCACTGGATTGCATAAATACTCCAGTTTACTTAGTGACATTTTAAAAAGTCAACGCGCTACAATAAATATGCTTGAGAAATGCACACTAAACACAGCACATTTAGAAACCTGAAATATCAAAATTCTGCTATATTCAGAAATCTCAATAATGAGAGAGCAGCATTCTCAAACGCCTACCATCATCAGAAAGCTGGCCTATGCATACACATTCAGTGATTTGCCAGGTCTGGTGGCTCAGTGGACTAATGCGTCCACTGCAGGGGCCTGTGTTCGACCTCATGGCCACAGGTTCAAATCCCGGCAGGTCCACTCAGCCTTTCCAACCATCTGATTTTGATAGAATGAGTACCATTGAGGTGGGTAACAATAAACATCTGTTATTCAGCGTCAAGATACACATGTTATGTATTGTGGAGAAGTGTGGCTCACTGGTTAGAGCAGGCAGACCCTGAAGCAGAGGTCAGACCCGGGACCAGGGTTCAATTCCCGACGCGGCAGGGTCTCGAGCTCAAATGTCCACGGACTCGATAATTCTCGCTTCGGTGCCTGACCTAATCATGGGTTCACACTCTGCAACTCTGGGCATTAAGCTTGCTTAATCTCCACAACGGCCCCCCGCGGCGGGATGCCTGGCTTTCACCTTGGGGATGCCCTGTAGGGGCTATCTCACAGGGAAAAGCCAGGACGGGTTCCCAAGGCAAAGCGCTTAGAGACCCCTGGGTTATAAGCGCTATATAAATCCAAACATACATACATACATACATTGCAATTTTAAGTTAAAGAAGTCCTGTTAAATCCTCCCTCTTATTTTCTTTCTCTTTTACCACTTAACGATCGTTATGATACACGCCAAATTTCTAGAGGGATGAATTGAAAAGAATACGAGCAGTATCCCTAGGAAATTTGGGTCGTCTTTTAAATGTATGATATACAAGTCAGTGAGAGTAAAGAAAAAGGAGTGAAGTTCCTTGTATATCAGGTTTTAACTTTGGTATTATATTATTATTTATTTTTATTTTATTTCATTTTTTCTTGGTTTTTATCTTTCTTTTATTATTCTCACTACGGCTGACTTACCGACTGTTTTGCTGTCTTCATTTTTAACAAGTTGCACATGAAGTTAATAATGTAACCCTATTTTAAAGATATCTATGTTATATCTAAATAAAGAATTTTCTACTACTTGTGATTAAACATTAAGTATCTGGTGTAAAAAGCAGTTGACTAATCTGAGCCTTGCTAATCCACACCCTAGAAGCCTGGCATAAACCTTGACTGCCATTAATAGGCGCCTCTCATCCCATGAACAAATAGATTATTTTATAAACCTCCACACCCCTGCCTTAGCAAACTATACAGCTGCAGAAGCCTTCGAGGTAACAATAATCCCTATGCTTTTGGAATCGGTGTAGGGCTTCAGTTGCTGCCAAATCAACCTGCATTCACCCGAAGTTGCAATTCAGCCAATCAGCGCTTCCAGAAAAGATTTGTGTCTTTGGTACCTGCTAAAAGTCATTGATTTCATGTCAGACTAACAATAAACTTGTCAGTTTAACAATTATCATGAAATAAGTTGTAGTTAGGCTTCTCTCATATAATACTGGTAATTAGCAAATTTCTAAACTGTTTTCTATTGCGGCATGTCCTACTCTCCCAAAAACATGACCTTTTATTTCCATATAACATGCTCCATTGACTAAAAAGCACTATCTCTTTCTTATTGAAAGAAAGTTACATTTCATACCGTTCGAGATAAGATAAATGAGACACAGAGAAGTAACGTGTTTGCCAAAGATCACAAGTGGTACAGCCGGGATTTGCACTCAGGATTGACAAAGCTCACAGTCTCGAAATTAGTTAGTAGACCACGTCTCCACCAAAGTAGAAGCTTACCAACAGACTAGAATTATCAATCAGTCGGGACCTCTGATAGCCCTGCACGGTGGAACGTAGCTACCCACATGTGCTTGCCATATGTGTGATTCAACCTGCCCTGGACATCTGGCTATTCCAGACCGTCCCCTCAAACTCTGCCTAAAGGAGGGGTGCCTGGCAGTGCCTGTAGAAGGTGTAGATCATACATGAATGTTTATATGTTACTTCAGTTTTACATAATCTGTTCCTGCAACAACGGGCCGTTTCTTGTGAAAATGGCATAAAATGAGTTGTACTCATACAAGAAAATGTATCCGCATGAGAGCTCAAGAATCAGCGCTGGTTCAATGCAGTCATCCAGGGAATCAATCAGTACAGCAAGCCTCAAGGAAAATAATGCCCTTGCTCAATCGTTCCCTTGTTCCAGCTTAACTAATACATCAAAAGCTTGTTCAAATAATAACTTTAACTCTGAAAACCACTGATTACTAGCAGGTGTGTCTTTCACCAGCATTCTGTCAGGAGAACAACCAGTGGCAGTCCCTGCATTAGATAGTTGCGCTCCTTCATACCAGACCATGAACTAGGTGTTGAGAGACTGCTCCTGGTCTTCAGTATATGGTAACCTGCTGCACTAGCCAATGATTTGCTTTTTACTGAACCATCCTTGTCCATATCCTCCAACTAAAAGACCTCAGACCTTTTGACCACTGTTACGCAAATGATACCCATATCTAACTTGTTATTATGGGCCCTTTCAACAGCTTTGCCTAATCATCATACACGGTTTGTCTGCAGGCGAGGAGCGGGCGTGGGGGGGCTAGGGGGTTGCTGAGAAGCAGACTCGAGCTCAAAGTACCTGGAGGTCCTCTTACATTGCGGCCTAATCATGACTTCACAGATCAGTAGTGCCAAACTAATGCACCATTCCTCATTATTCATGAGTTCAAGAAGTCTTTCCCATCCCCCAACTCGGCTACAAACTCCTTAAGATGGTTGCGGGATCACTTGTTCTCTGCAAACTGTAAATAACGAGCAAAGAGCACTACTGGCTGTGTGATCGCAGACCCTGGAAAAGAGGCAGAGACGAACACAACTACATCTCCACTTTCTTCAGAACTGGCTGCACACTGGGTTAGATCAATTTCAAGATCCCAAAGCCCTGAAAAGACCCTGAAATATGCATCGCTAAATCTGCAATTGCAGGTGTGCTGCTGAAGCTCAGAAACAAACTTTTGCTACATTTATTATGCATGTCTTCTCAGAGCTCTTCCAGAAGAACCATTAAGAAGCTACTTATAAACAGTTTTTTTTGCTTGATTGTTCTGTTCCTGTGCCGTTTTGTTTAGCACCATTCTTCTATGTACTGACCATATCATTCTCGTATTTCCTGCCTTCGATCCCTTTACCTTATTTCTGCTAAGAAAAAATGAAGGTACGCCCCAGCCAACATCCCCTGCCCTCGCAGCTCAAGCCACACTCTTCCCTGGTGCTTCCAATGCACCGCCTCCCCCCCCAGGGTGCTCTGAACACATTCACACAAGCTACTTACCTCACGGTTCGATTTCACCGCTCTCATCGGCCACACGGTGTACCAGGAACCAATTCCCTATAAGGAACAAGTGAAGGATAACGTTGTGAGCGTGCGAGCATGCACCTCAGCTGTACGGGCGCATACTCAAAGTCACGCTGTGCGCGTTTCCGTGTGCCGTGAGCGTGCACATCGGACGTCGGGGCTCCCGTGCTCATGGAGAGCCCCGCCTGCTGCCGAGCCTGAGCCGCTGACCCTACACACCTGAGGAGGATAGACCGGCCTGGAGAGCAGCGGGGGAGTCCTGAGTCAGCCTGGTGAGTAGGGGGACTGTTTTTTGGTGCATCAGGCTAGCGAGACGGGAGATGGGCACTTTGAGTGTGTGTGTGCGCGCGTGAGCCTGTGAGTAGGTTGGGGGTGTGTGCGTGTGTGTGCCCGTGAGTAGGTTGGGAGGGTGTGTGTGCGCGTGTGTGTGTGAGCGTGTGTGTATGCAGTGTGTGTGTGTGTGTGTGTGCGCGTGAGCCCGTGAGTAGGTTGGGGGGTGTGCGTGTGTGTGTGTGAGCGTGTGTGTATGCAGTGTGTGTGTGCCTGCGTGTGTGCGTGCGACTGAGAGAGGCATGGCTGGCAATCTGGAGATGTGCTCGGCTCCGGGGGGCTGGGCATGCGCGTCCATGATGTGAAATCGACGCGCGTCCCCAGGTCTGTCTCCCTAGAGAACCAACTCCACAGCAATAGGTCTCGAGCGAGACCTAAAAACAGCTCCTAGAGGGTATCACATTTTGAGCACACAGTGCATAACCATAGATTTATCCGTTAGAGGGCGCAATACAACATATCTTTTTTTGGACACCTTCAGGCCACAATAACTACAGTCACAAACTTAACCCCTAGAGGGCATTACACTCCCAGCTGTAAAGTACATGCTTCAGCCTGGGGAGTACTTGAAAATTAAAGAGAATTCCCAGTTTGGCCCCTCCTTTATGGACTCGGCAGACAGGGTTAGTATTATTTACAGCCTCCCCGTATTCTCTCCTGACATCACCCTGCCATCCTGGAGGCCACCACATCGCTGAATCTTTTTAGGGAAGCAAAGCCCCGCAGAGCATTAAGAGGCGCTCACTCAGGGGGTGTATAGATTGATGAGCATCTCTCCCGCTGGTCCATGGAGAGCAACTGCCATTTTGCTCCTTTTTTGTTTTCTGCCGCACAGCCCTTTTCTCTGTCCTGGCCTTGGGCTGCCAGGTCCCACCCGGGCACGTGAACACTGTACTGGTGTCAGCCCACCCTGGACTGCCCCAGCTGGCTCCCTGTGCAGTCAGCACTGCCGTGTGCGGCTGCGGGAGCCGATGGTCTCCTTTTTTCAGCTCGATCCTGCCAGCAGGCAGGTGAACACAGTGGTGGCTGTCCGCTCCCCCAGACATGAAAACGGGGGCAGGCCTGCCAATTTTTGGGAAGACGCAGCAGTGCTCTCATGACACTGTTTCCTCTCATGGGCCCAAAGTTGGAGGTTCCAAGCCCCGGGTGATGCAACACTGCTCCCAACCATCCTATGGTGCTGGGGAACAGGAAGTGAGGGTCCCGGGCCCACGTGACAAAATACAAACCAGTGTTTGGGATCCCGGCCCTCTTTTGCTCTAGGGAGGAGGCCTCAAATATGCCCCCTCCCAGGGTCAAGCATTGAAATGAGCCTTGTGGTGACCCCCCGGGAGCATTTTATGAGGCTGCAGCAGTGCTCCACATGCTCCATGATCACGCTGCGGGTCAAAGGTCAAAATCATTCTCCTGTTTATATTTACACCCCCATTGGGAATTTTGCAGGCTTTTGGACTCATTTTGCTCCAGACAGCAAGCCCTAGCCACCTGTAGCACTTTCCTTAACACTCCTGGCACCAAAGGTGGCAAACTTTGTAGGGGCTAGTTCTGCTGGTTTTCAGCACCAGCCTTTGTCCTTTGTCTCCTCTGGGGCTTCTCTCCTCCTTTACATAGAAGCCCAGTCTTTCCACCAACACGCCCTTAGTGGTCTAAGGGGAACAGCTTCCCTGGTCCTGGGGAAAGCCCAATGAGTCCTGGGGGGAAATGTAGTCACAGTTGTTAGTCCAGATGGATATCAAGGGGTTCCTCCTTCCAGTTGTACATGGCTGCTAGCTCCAGTCCCAGTGCCCAGCAGAAAAACACAACCAAGAGAGAGCTCTCCTCTTTGAACAAACCTTTTAAGTGGGGGCAGAAGGTTCTGGTAGCGACACACCTCTAGCCTATGCCTGGGTGTCACATCACCTCTTTGCCCCGTCCCGATCCTCCTGTACAGCCTGCTGAGACATTCAAAATGGAGTCACCCAGGAGTCACAAGCCATATCTGCTCTGTCGGCCTCAGCTCCACCCCTCGCTAACATCATTGCTGGGGCCTTTCTCACCAAATCTTCAAAGGAAACTCCCTCCTGTATTGGCTTCAGAGGCCTCGGCTATGACCTTTGTTCAGTGGGCTTGGGCTGGCGCGTTCCAGGTACTGGGTGACAGCTGTTTGAGTAATGCAGATTCTTTATTCCCACCCATTTCCTCCTCAGGAGTTGAGTCAAGTACTGTTAATTGCCTTTGTTCCTGCTGCTGAAGAGAAATGTAATTAACTTGGCACAGTAGGGTGCCAAAAGGCCTGGGGTGTGAATCTGAGCTGAGCCACAGAAATATGACAATCCTGGATAACCTATAATCTGTACGGATATCTTTTCGGAAGTTGAAGAATTGATCTTTCCGCACAGTTTCTATCCCAATTCCATATATCACTGGTCTCTGTATGCCAAAGGGCAGTAAAACTGCACTCTAGGGCAGTCTTCCCCAAAGGTGTATGATGGAGTGTCACTGCAGACAAGACAGTAAACCACACTAACTTTCTCTATGAGTGTACACTAACATTATAAGGCCTACCTCAGCTCAATTTCCAATCCTGCAGAGTCCTCTCTGCACCACGCTACCTGTGCGCAGTTACCAGGCTGCGTACAACAGGAGTCTCCCTTGTGCAAACTTCATACATGTTCACGTGTAACCAACCAATTGGCTCTTACCCTTGCTGCGTCCCAGCAGGTTTATATTAAAAGACAGACACTGGCGGTAAAAACGTGCAGTCCATTTACCAAGAGTTTACTGTGGGCGAGTCACCGGTTGTGAGGCTCACCCACAGTTAAAAGGCCAAAAAAGTGGTGATCAAAAAGTGAAAAATCAGGGCATATTTCATGAGTAGAACCCATTACCTTACAGTCTCCATTAGGCCGTTTCATTGGTTGGTCCACAGAACCTCTTTAAGCATTCTTCTTGGTCTTCCTGGACATCATGGTGCACCAGTGTGACTTGATTTAGTACTCTTTATGATATAACCAGACCTCCAGGAAGCCGTGCGTCACCTTAATTACACTCTCATTGGTCAAGACAAACCTTGTGGAGGTCCCTCATGCACCTTTTCTGAAATCATGTTATCACCTAATTCATACTTCATTCAGTCTGCATGACTTAGGTGTAGCCTCAATTGGCCCAATTTAGCATAACTTTTGTCTGTGATGATGTCATGGCCACCCACCATGAACACAGTGCATAAGCTTAATGCTACTCTTCTCCTACGATCTTGTGTTGCACTCCACCACAAACAGCCTCACTCCATGCTCTGCAAGCACCCTGCTTCCATGTACTGCATGAATAAAAACATTGTATTTCTCCCCGTTTTCCCTTCATGTTTGTTTCCAATATGAGTGTGTGATTTTATTTTATTTAAGTCTTTAAAGTTTCTTCAATAAAACATAAAAAATATTTCGTACACTATGTATTATTTGACTCATTCACGTGGGAGAGAAGCAGAACACTGTCTTTGTTGTGACTGTCAAGCACTCACTTCTTGGTGAGTTTACCACTCCCTTCCCACAGACAGCAGAAACACAAAGGAGCTGTGGCACAGTAAGGGAAAGGAGAAGGTTGTTTGCAACACACAACTAAAAACCACCGAATCCACTACTTAGTGAAACACATAGTTATTTGCACTAGTACAATGTGATGAATTATGTGTTTTTGCTATAGTAGGCTACAATATGGCATGAAATCCATTCTCCTTCTGAGCTCTCATGGAGTCCATGCCTGGATTTCCTTGCTATACGGCATCTTGAGCTTTGCGTGTTAGGCCAAGGGAAGGGATCAAGTGCCCACAGCCCAAACAGGTGCATCCTTACCACTGAGACATAGCACATCACAACCATCTTTCTCACACTTAACCCACAAGCTACCACACAGCACTCAAGTAACCCAACCAATCTCATCAACTTTGTACTCATCATTACCCTTATCTGCCATACTGAATAGACCTGCTGACTCACGATCATCAACAATTACTCAGTAGCCTTCCGCATGGCCAACTTTATTAATTACGAATAATCTTGATGCTATCATATTTACAAAATCCCTTTGCATACCACTGATGTGCAGACTCAACAGGTCTATTGAATAGAGTGTCCAGCATGTCAACAGAGCAAACTGACCAGACGAAAGCATCACAGTCATCCACCAAACATGATGGACCACGATTGCATCGAAGTCTGCTTGGCCTATACAACCACTATCCACTAAGAAAACAACAAAAACACTTAAGCATATTGTTCAGAAATTTCCCTGAAGGTGCCCTTTCTAAGGACAAAACAGCCATAGCAGCCTGACTGAAACCCAGCCCCAATGTCAAATTCTCTTACAAGACCTCAACTGCACATTACAAATGGTAGCAGAGACTCGTGCCTCATTAAAAACTCCACCATTGAAAGACAAACCATTTCCACTGTGGTACATCAAGGAATTCATGATGGAAAATAAGCATCAGAGAACCACAACAGAAAGCGAGATCCACACGAATGCCAGATAACATCTATGAGGAAATGGCTTTTTGCAGGTTCGCCCACACCTTTTTGTCCTCATTTCCTGACTATTAGGTACTTGTGTAATGACTCTGTAATACTCTGGCCCCTGCAGTCCAGGCCTTAGTGCATGTGTCCTAACCACTGAAAGTATATGTTTAATTGGCTTAATCCTAATTGGCATAAGTTAATTTACTTATAAGTCACTAGTATATGGTACACGTGGTACCCAGCACCTGCAGGTTAAGTGCCCCTCATGGACTGCAGTAATGACTGTGCCTCCCTGAGCATGACATAGAAAAGCATGTCTGCCAGCTTGCCACTGCAGACTGGTAGAGCAGTTTTAAACTGCTAGCTCAACCTTGACAATTAAACTAAAACCTCTAAACTTACTTTTTATGGTCTGGCTTGAAAGGGCAGCTGTCTTCAGACAATTATATGAGGAACGCTAGAGCGGGGCTTAGGCTGCGCCGACATGTTTTGAGCCAGGAGTATATGTTTTGGGCAGAAGATGTGTGCTTCCACAAAAAAGTGCTTTACCTCCATACCTCAGTAATCATTTCATGAGCACAAGCCAGGAGTGAGCCCAAGAGTTAGTTGGCTGACTCCCTGTTACAGTCACAGGTCCATAAAGCTGAGAAGTCTGCCTTTCGAGAATTCACTAGTCAGGATCACCTGCCTGCTGCTGGACGTGGAGGCACAGCCTGGAAGACTGGGCCCGACCCTCAAAAGTTGCCTCCGAGTCAAAAGGACCCAGAAGAGTCATTAGAGTGCTACAAGTTAAAAAGAACCACTGGTTTGGCTGTAACCAGAGACCAGTAGACCAGTGAGAACAGGAATTAATTTTCAATAATTACTGTTGCCCAGGGAATAAAATTGTATAGACCCGCCCATGTGAAATAAGTGTTGGTGCTGAGCACCGGAAACCACAGGCACAAATTAAGCACTGACTGTTTCCTATTTACTTCTCACACTCAGAGCATTTGCACTTCCTCTCTGCACCAAACTCATAGAATATTCTTAGCAAACAAACTACCCCTCTTTGCTCAACACAAATCACAATCATGGCTGATGTACGAATCCTCTTCATGAAGCAATTGCCAAATTAATATTAAGTGCACAGCCCCTCTCTTCTCAACCTTATTCACCATCATTCCAGCAGCACTACCGACTCACAACTTCACAAATATCACACCGCACCAGTGCACTACCTCAACTTAAGTAGTACTTATCTTACAAACAGCAAGTCCCTCTTTGTCAAATATGACACACAAAACATGAACTACCCTATATCACAACTAGTTTTAGAAATGTACCCAACCGATATTCATGATTTAGTATTCCCAAAGTGGCAAGTTGGCACAAAACAAAACAGTGTTAATTACTTTTCAGTCACTTATCCCAGACCTATTAGCTCTCTTAGGGCCATATGTATCATAGTTCCGTTTTGCGAATTCCAAATAGCGATTTTTAAGGAATCGCTATTTAGAATTCGCAAAACGGTATGTATGTACAAAATCGCTTTTTTATAGCGATTCCTTACCATTCCTAATTTGCGATTAGCAAATTGCTAATCGCAAATTACCCATTCATTTCTATAGGCCAGGAGGCCCATAGGAATGAAGGGGCAATTTGCGATTAGCAATTTGTTCATCGCAAATTAGGAATTTTTTCTAGGGTGCAGGGGTGTCTCAAGAACACCCTGCTGCACCCCTGAAAATGACATTTGGGGGCATATGGCTCACATACATGTCCTAAGGGCATGTATGAGCGTCATATGGCACCTTTGGAATTTAAATAAATTGCTTTTTTTAAAGAATTCGCAACTTACCACCAACTAGAAGTTGGTGGTAATCTGCGAATCCTTATTGGCATTTTTGCATACATTTTTCTTTGATACATGCGATTCCTTAAGTGCAATCGCAAAATAAGGAATAGCAAAATGTGAGATTCCTTATTTTGCTGCGAAAATGTTTCATACATACCATTTAGCGAATTTCGGCCTTTGCGAATGCTAATTAGCTTGATACATATGGCCCTTAGTGTATTGTATTGTACATACACTGTTAGTCAATTGCATTTTACATTAGTTGTAAAAGGAGTTAGTGGCAGACAATATAATGAAAAGTTCATCCTTTGATAAGCGCTTTGATTAGTAAAAGCAAATAAAAAATGTTGTCATAATATACGTAAAATGGCATCACTATCAGCGAATTTTTGATCTGAACTTTTACTGTGTGATAGGGGCCTTAGACTAAGGCTTTAAATCACGATTAGAGTAGTACAGAACATTACGTGCTCAAAAACGACCAAAATCAAGAGGTTTTGTACATACCAACAGGAGAATTATGAAAGAAGGAGGGAGCCCCACTGGCCATCAAATCAGCTATTTGTCGGAGGGCCCAGATATTAGACGAGTTGTTTCCCTTTTTCATTTGCTCCTGGATGAGGCATTCCAGCTCCTCTCTAAAGGACTAGAAATAAAAAATATTACTTCAATAAAGGTATTGATGACTTAAGGATAGCCCAAAAATGCAATTAAGATTGTATGTACATATATGGTATTTCTGTAGCCATAAATTCAATCAAAAGGTAATTGAGTGCTGCATATGGTCAAAGAAGAGCATACCGTAAACGAGTAACACAAGAGAAAGCTGGCTTGTGGATGATTAATGCATTATAATGTAGTGTTCTTTAACGAGCTGAGTCTTCAACTCTTTCCTAACTTGGAGCAGCATGAGGAAGATCATTATAGATAAGAGGATGTGGTTACAGATCCTGGGTGCATTAATAAAAAAGGCTTGCTGTCTTGTTTTTTTCTTTTTACACTTCTTAGTCTGTGATCTAATGGTGTCTTGGCTACAGATGTGCTGAGATCAACCAGAGACGTGCAGCTTGTATGCAAGATAAGAGGGGTGCTGCTTGTGACATGGTGCACCACATGCTGTACAGGTAATTTAATGAGAGGATATTTTGCAGTATGATCAGTGAGAGCTAGAAGGGAAGTACTACCATTTGTTTACATAAAAAGGCAGTCTTTGATGATCCTAGTTGATACTGCTAATAAACTATATGGGAAAAATCTTTGAGAAAGTGTTTGTGCTTCACTTTGAGAACTGTATTACTTTAATAATATTTTTAGCGGGGTACACATTAGTTAAGCAACAAATGGCTTTTGTCAAAATGTGAGTGTAATGATAAATTATATATATACAATCACATTATAAGACTGAAAAACAATAGAAGATGTATATTTGCTTCATAGAGCTCACCTAAGCCTTCAATTTTGTCTACAGGTAGTTCCTAAAGAGAAGCTACGCACACGAATGCTAATTCCCAAAATGGTGGATCTAGTAGCACAGCTGCATATTGATGCCGTGACATGTACTCGACTTACAGAAGAAGTAAATACTCTACAGTGTACCTATTTTGAATGATATGTTGCAGGGTTGTTTGAAGGCCTCTTTTTGTATATAGTACATTGATTATTGCCCGAGATTCCACCAGAGATGGTGTAACCTATTGCCAGCATGCTTCGCACTTTGCAGATGCTAAATCTCGCCTGGAGCCAATAAAGGTGAGTCCCTGAGGACATGGGGAACACTGTCTTCATGCCTCCACTGATAAGACAGCTTTTGCTGTCAACAAGGTATACAGTGCATCTTTTCTCCCTGAGAATCTCTAGACTGCAAGTTGATCTGCCTTCCCTGCTCTATTAGTGTAGCGCATGGAAGTAGGCATTAGGGTGTTGGGCTTTAAATAAAATTTTAAAGCATGAAGGAAATTTTCTTTTTATAATCATCCCTTCTTGCTGCTTTCATAATATTCTGTGTAGTTGTTTTAGATGTACTGAGAAACTGCTTGTTCTTGTAGTTTTAAATACTTTTAACTTAAAAGTGTTTATTCTTCTTAGTACAGTGTCTGTGGTACTGTAAATAATGAAATAAGGTTTCATGCAGTTACCACTGTGTCCCTGATCTCTTCATAGGATTGTTAGTAACCCAAAAGCAATGCCTCTTTCTCAATTACACATTGAATAGTGATTTGTAGGGCTACAATAACCTGCCTTTCACATTCATTGCTGCTGTACTGAACCAAGTTTACTAATGTCATTGGTGGGTGGCAAAGCACGCCATGTGGATTTATGCTCAAGTTGTAACTTGCCCAACATAGTTCTTTACATCAAAAACCATGGGCAGTAGTGTGGGAACAACCATAGACCACCAATGGGACACCTTGTTGAAGCAAAGAAGCACAGTATCTGTGTTGCTTTTAGGGCAGATACTTAACCAAGACTTAGCGCAGGTTTGCCTTACTTTATGTGACTTTGCACTGTTACAAAGTCTTGATAAGTCTGTCCCAAAGTATGAGAAATCTGGTACTGTTATACACCGAAGATGTGGCTCTATTTCCGCAGACTTCTAGGAGACTTCAAAAGCTTACAGATGCTGCAACTGATAATAACCATATTAATGCCCTGCACACTGACAACAAAAAACAGTGGTCATGAAATCTGAAAGTGACTCTTCCAAATATAGTTTAACCTTAATCAGGATCAGCACAAAGGAGGTTAAAGCATTTACCTATCTGGGCCTCCTCTTAGCACTGAGGGTGCAATGGTTACCACACATGAAGCGTAGATGTGTGGAAATGTCAGACAAACAATTATATGTCACATGACCAAAGCATGCCATGTCACATAGCCTGCGTAAATTGTGCGGTTGGGCTACAATCAATATTTATCATGAATCAGTCTGTTGCGGTCCTCCACAGCAGTACAAAAGGTTTACAGCACATTAATATGTGTCTGTATATTCTTTGACAAGCTACTCCTGCACAAATTTATGCATGTCACACATAAAAGGTCACCACCACTGTATAAAAAAATAGACCATAAAAACTTCCATTCATTTATATTCACATTCTCAAAACTTATAAAGAATTATAGAATATTGTTTCAAATGCATTATACATTCAAAGCAAAAAACACCTATCTTATATTTAATAACTCGGAACTGATTTCAAAGTCACCAGACAAAGGAATCATGCGTGTGGCTCCAGCCTACATAGATATTTGTACCATGCAAACAAAGATGGGCAACCTAATGTAATGTTGGCATCTGAGAATCTACTGGCATTACAATATGATAAGGTTGCAAAGGCCATTGAAAGAGGAATGAAGGTATGGAATGAAGGCATCACTATATAAAACATGAAAAAAGGGAGGGCAAAGGACGGGGATATAAACACATTTTGAAAAGTGGATGAAAGAGTGGGTTTGGGCAGGCATCCACCCAACAAATTAGGGGATAGGAATTTAAATATTTCCCCAAAGATAGTTAAAAGATATTCATGGAGATTGTGGGTGCTACGAAAGGTGGATCAAAGGGCATAATTATCTCACAGAATTTAGATACTAAACTACATATTGCACATAACGGCTCTTGCACTTTGCGGCACTATCAATAAAATAAATCGGTTGGCAAAAGTCAAACATCTCATAGAAATATATATGGCCAAAATACCGCCAACTCTGTTCTACGGGATAGAATATGTTTTCCATAAATATAGGCCATTAGTACAGAAAATGGATGGAAAAATGCACCGCCAATTTTTTTATGTTGCATCTAATACACCAGTTCAAGCCTTGGGGCTCGAACTTGGGTTTCTTAGTGCTTATAACTTGCTCTTTGTGCTGCTGTAGTTTGGTGGGGTTTTAATATTATGCGCTCTAGAGTACTGTACCACTTTGAAAAGCTTTAACACTATTTTAACTTCTGACATGTTGGAGAAGATGCAACCCTATTTATTGATGGCTTCCAACCATCGTATTAAAAGAACCATGATTTTATTGAGACCGGACAGACTACCAATTATGACATAAGTAGGGCCTTGGAGTGCCATACCCAATGGCCAACGTGTATTTCCACTTTGAAGTCTACTTTGTAATAATGGAGAGCAGCATTTGAATCACATTCGTGTTATATGTGCTTATATTGGACAGAATTGCACAAAATATTGAGACCCCTGTTTTCTGCATTGTAATTTGTCCAAAGAAAGTGTTATTTTATCTTTGGTTTTATCTCCCACAAATGAAACAATTTCTCACTGTATAGTTACATTTTTAAATAGTTTTTTAAAGATAGTTTAAGTTAGGACTTGATTGAACAGTTGCCCTTTATTATATTTGCACAATAACTTGTTTAGTGGATGTAAGCTATATTCACATATTGGTGTCTATGGAAAGAGATTAAATTAATAAAACTGACTTGATTCAATTGGTATCCCAGATTTCTTCAATGACATATTGATAAGCCTAGGCGTGCAATAAAGTAGGCTGTCATATCATAAAACATCAACAATTGTTATCTTCTACCTTATTTGCACTTTGTGTATTGTAATAACCTATTCCCAGGGCATTTCAGCCTCAGCTTTGAGGCAAAGGGCAGAGACGTTTAGAGTGTCTTTGCTGATTGGATATCTGTCACATGACCCCTCCCCTCCACCAGATCTCCCCTCTGGGGACCAAGACCATCCCATTCATTACACCAAGCGTCCCCTGAGACACACCTACAAGTAAGAGGCACAATTTTACTCCTGTCTGACTGATAACAAAATATAGTGTACCCTGTGGCATAACGTAAAACTATGTGGCCCACCTGCAGAATGTGATGAGGGGCTCATGTCTCCCATATCTCACCGATTGACCTTGTCCTGAATTGAGAGCTCCTGAAAGGTTGTCATCCCCCCATCCCACCCCCCTCCTTGTTTGACTCAAATCAACCCTGACCCAAAGCAACCGCAGCCAAATGGTCACTGCAGAAGGAATAAAGCACACCTAGGTAAATATATTTGTATCGAGGCATAATCATTTGCACCTATAGTTAAGAAAGTTAGTGAATCATGTTAGGAAACCTGCCTGCCTGAAGGTTTCAAGTCTTTTCCGCTGTAAGACCTTTCCTTTTCCTCCCCCTTTCACTCCACATCTTCCTCATTTCCTCTCCACTTTTTCAGACCCAAGTAGTCTATTTCAAAGGATGTATGTCAGTACAACGCGATCTTTTAGATCGCGGTATTTTACAACGCGGTTTCTACAACGCAAGTTGTTACAACGACTTGCGTTGGAGGGCGCGGATTGATGGTTCATATAATTTTATATTCCAACACCAGCCCACGTAACAGTAGGGAAGGTGTTGGAATATAAAATTACAATATTCCTTAACCAACAGCGCCATCCAGCGCAAGTCGTAGTAACGACTTGCGTTGTAATGGCAGCGTGGTAAAGATAGTGCGGTGTAAACACCGCATTGTAAACGATGTTTCCCATTTCAAAACACACCAGTCTCCAGATGCTTTACTTTGATGGTTGCTGGGCAACCACAAGGATAGGTAGGGTCTGAGAGAAGGTCTTGTGATCTTCTTACTCAGCTTATACTACTCCTTTTAGGGTGTATCAGCCTGGGCGTCAAAGGCAAAACGCAGAAGGTGAAGGGCATCTTCTCTGTTGGGGCATTTTAAGGCCAAAGGCATGAAATGCTGCCCTTTTTTAATCTCTATGAAACTAACATAGGAAAGGTCTATTGAAGCTAACGTGCACTTACGATCTCAACACACACCTCTACACCTCCCAGCACCCAGATCATTGCAACCTTCACTCACCCACCATTCACCACGCTCCTTAAGCACCTTATACCTACCCCCACTCTCTACCACCTAAGGGCACACCCCCTCCTACACATACACCAACTCTTGCTACATCTCAATGCAAAACACGTATTCCCTCTCTGTCACTAACCCACACTGTACATATCTTCCCACTCCCTTTTACCCTAAATCTCACCACTGCTTCCTCCCTGCTCTTCCTATTACCCCTTTTAATTCACTGAACCCTCTAGCTCATCCTCACCATACACTCCCCTTCTCACCTTTCCACTCTAAACATATCAAAACAGTCCTTCACTGCCTTTTCTCCGTAGGAGCACCCTAAGAGCCCACCTCTCCCCGGCCAATCCTTCAACTAACACGCGTAACCTTTCTTTCTCCCCTCCAATGCTTCCTGAAGCCTCTCCAATAACTGCCAACTCCTATCCCCTTCTCCTTAAGCTTCCACTCCATACCAATCTTATCCATGCGCATCAAGCAAAGGAAGTCACTACACCAACATCAGGCAAAAGACATTCTAATTCAAAGCGATCCCTTACACCTAAAACTTTATATATAAAATGCTTCAGACACTGCCAGACAACTCCCTATTCCACAATGCCAACATGTAATTGCTCAGGAATTATTGACAACACAGATATTTCAATTTCTCACACCACCATTCCTCACATCTTTCAAGCTCCAAACACTAACTAACCAGTTCACATAGGCACCGCAACACTTCTCACTCACCCAGCTCTCATTCATTACAAAGTTCAGAGCCTTAAACATAGGCTAATTATCTAACGAAACACAGAGAACAGCACAAACATTAGCAGTTAGAAAAAGGGAAGAAAAAAGAAAGAACCAATCTACCTAAGACCGGATAGCTTCCTATTTTCCTCCTACGTACAGTGTTTTAATATAAATATTTTCATGTTAAAGTAACAAAGCCATATAAAATATCTGCCCCAGGGGTATTTTTTACTAAACGAAGGAATTGTAGCGGCAATTAGGGAGCATAGGTGATTGGGACCAGCAGAACCCCCACAGCATGCAACCTGTAGCTACATGGGCACAGGGGGTGGTAGGGTTAAGGCAGTTACATGCCTATACGGAGCAATGTGGTACAAAAGGGGGTGGTGAAAAGGGGGTGGTGGTGATGGACGGAGCATCTGAACCAATCAAACACTCGCGCCCAGTCAACAGATCTGGGTTAAATCCATCACCGTTCTTTAGCCCACTCTGCCACCCCAGTTCAGACATGGCCATATGCAAATCAGTCTGACCCTGTGCCTCATGGGAACAGTCCAGCCCGAACAGCCAAGTCATGCCTTCCCTGGACCGGAAACAAGCTTCCGAGGACCGGTTTCTGGCATTTCAGCCGTCTTCAGCCCAGCTTGCCTGAATCCAGTGGCAAAGTGAGCAAGGGACTCACGTCTGAGCATACCCTGCCAACTCATGGCGAACAAAGTGGTACAAAAGAGGGTGGTGATGGACGGAGCATCTGAACCAATCAAACACTCACACCCAGTCAACAGATCTGGGTTAAATCCATCACCGTTCTTTAGCCCACTCTGCCACCCCAGTTCAGACATGGCCATATGCAAATCAGTCTGACCCTGTGCCTCATGGGAACAGTCCAGCCTGAACTGCCATGCCATGCCTTCCCTGGACCAGAAACAAGCTCCCGAGGACCGGTTTCTGGCATTTCAGCCGTCTTCAGTACGGAGCATTGAGCATACACACAATACAACCACTGACCAAGCTAGAATACTCCCCTGGAAGACAAATCTTTAGGAGAATATACTGGTAGGGATCCCCAGGTCCTCGAGAAATGCTCAATTTCACCTCATTCATTTTTTTATACTGCACAGAGCATACCTCACACCGGGGCAGATCAATAGATTTTACTAAAGAGACGATGCGAAATGTCCGAGGTGCGGAGAGATTGGGGTGGAAATACTACAAATGTTGTGGGCATGCCCGGAACTGCAGAATTACTCGGCAATAATAACTGCCACCATAGGAGATGTAATAGAGCGCCCAATTCCAAACACCCCTGCACATTGCCTCCTGGGATTATTTTCACACAATCCCAAGCTAGGGGTCACCAGTAGGTTTCATGATTTCGCCTTGGGCTTAGCTAAGCGCAAGATCACAAGACATTGGCAATCCCTGGTGGGACCTAAAGTCCCCACGTGGAAGGTTGAATTGAAGAAATGGGCGGCCTGTGAAGGGAGGGTACTACTCAGAAATGCTAAAGGAGGTATTTTGTACTAGAACAAGCTAGGGGCCGGAAAGCGCTAGTCAATAGTCTAAAAGAGTCTAAAAGAGCCAGAGGTGATCTCGGGGGCGTCATCCCCTGCAGGGGGGTCCCCACCGAGGAACCCTGAACTCCAAGGGGGGAGAGGGGAGACTGCGGGACACAACTGAGGGGGTAAGAACCCATCATAATCACTGGCTGACATGAGAGGAACGGCGTGCTGGGAACGTAGACAGGGGAAGTTGAGCTGGAAGTCGCCGCATAATATGAATATAAGTCTGGCTGATGGAGATCTCCTAAGGGGGGTAGGTAATAGGGTAATAGGGAGTTGGGAAGTAGGATATACAAGGGGGGGGGGAAGGGTGTTATTGCCAGGAATACACTGATCCTCCAATTGCTGAACAGAATTCGAGAATATATTATATAACTAAGCAATTGGAGTGATATTGAAAGTGAAATGAAAATGAGATTATTTTTACATGTTTCACCAAAAACCCTAATAAAATGTGTTTAAAAAAAAAGCCATATAAACTATACAAATTTCAGCAACAGCTGCCACATCAGATTTCCATAGTTACAAAATGTGTCTTTTAGCAATGACTAAGGTATTATTAACCTGTCAAGAATGGATGCTGAGAAGGTAAGACTACTCCACCCAGTAGCCAAGGTGCACACTGCACAGAATAGCTCATGTGAAGGATGTCAAGCCTGTTTAGACGATCCCAGTCTGGAGGTCAAAGTCACAAAGGTCAAATAAAAACCTTGATGGGGTGTCCCAGGATTAGTGAGTGTTAGACCTGGCATCCTTGGCATGACTTCACCTGTCTTTTTGCTTCTACCTCCTGTATTTTTGACTGCATGCTGGACTTCGTTTTGGCTGGTTTTTAATCTCTGGGATCAGAGTTAAAGTGCAAGTGCTCCCTATGTAAATTGTGATTTTGATTAATTATCCATGATTGGCGTATTTGATTTACTGGTAAGTCCCTACTAAAGTGCACTGTGTGCCCAGGGCCAGTAAAACAAATGCTATTTGTGGGCTTGCAGCACTGGTTGTGCCACCCACATGAGTAGCCCTGCAAATATATCTCAGGCCTGTCACTGCAGTGTCTGCAAGTGCGGTTTTAAAATGCCATGTCAACCTGGCAAGTGCACCCACTGGCCAGGCCCAAACCTTCCCTTTTGGTACATTTAAGGCACCCCTAAGGTAGGCCAAAGGTAATCCTGTAGGGAGGATGCAGTGTGGGTGAAAGTAAGGACATGTACCGGTGTGTTTTACATGTTCTGATAGTGAAATACTGCCAAGATCGTTTTTCACAACTGCAAGGACTATCTCTCCTAAATATGTTATCCTTGGAGCTGCCTTGTAACATCTTACAAGTATAACTTTCCATTGGAAAGAGATTTGAAGTTTGGGATCCCTGAACTCAGGATTTAAAAACCAATCAATCAATCAATCAGCAATTTGTATAGCGTGCTACTCACCCAGTTGGGTCTCAAGGCGCTGGGGGGGGGGGGTCCGTTACTGTTCGAAAGGCCAGGTATTGAGTTGTTTCCTGAATGAGAAGTGGTCCTGGTCAGACGTAGGTGGATGGGGAGGGAGTTCCATGTCTTGGCCGCCAGGTAGGAGAAGGATCTTCCTCCAGCGGTGGCTCTGCGGATGCGTGGTACGGCGGCGAGGGCGAGGCTGGCCGATCGTAGCTGGCGGGTGGGTGTGTAGAAAGTGAGGCGGCTGTTGAGGTACTTCGGGCCCATGTCGTGGAGAGCCTTGTGTGCATGGGTGAGGAGTCTGAACGTGATCCTCTTGTTGACGGGGAGCCAGTGCAGTTCTCTCAGGTGAGTCGAGATGTGGCTGTGGCGAGGGATGTCCAGGATGAGTCGTGCGGAGGCGTTCTGTATGCGCATGAGTCTTTTCTGTAGTTTGGCAGTGGTTCCCGCGTAGAGGGTGTTCCCGTAGTCCAGTCGGCTGGTGACGAGTGCCTGGGTGACTGTCTTCCTGGTTTCGGCAGGATCCACCGGAAGATCTTACGGAGCATGCGCAGGGTGTTGAAGCATGATGATGATACGGCGTTGACTTGTCTGGTCATCAAGAGGGAGGAGTCCAGGATGAAGCCCAGGTTTCGTGCGTGGTCCGTTGGCTTGGGGGTGGTGCCCAAGGCGGGCGGCCACCAGGAGTCTTCTCAGGCGGAGGGCGATGATCCCAGGATGAGGACTTCCATCTTGTCTGAGGTCAGTTTCAGACGGCTGTTCTTCATCCACTCGGCGACGTCTTTCATCCCTTCCTGGAGGATGGCTCTGGCGGTGGCGGGGTCGTTGGTGAGGGAGAGGATCAGCTGGGTGTCGTCGGCGTAGGAGATGATGTTGAGGTTGTGTTGGCGTGCGATGGGTGCGAGGGGGCTCATGTAGACGTTGAAGAGGGTGGGGCTGAGTGAGGATCCTTGTGGTACGCCGCAGAGGACTTCGGTTGCCTTGGATCTGAACGGGGGGAGGCGGACTCTCTGGGTTCTTCCGGCGAGGAACGAGATGATCCACTCCAGAGCCTTCCCTTGGATACCGGTGTTGCTGAGGCGCTGTACTAGAGTGCGGTGGCAGACAGTGTCGAACGCCGCAGATAGGTCCAGGAGGATGAGGGCCGCTGTTTCACCGTTGTCGAGCAGGGATCTGATGTCGTCGGTGGCTGCGATGAGGGCGGTCTCGGTGCTGTGGTTGGCTCGGAAGCCAGACTGCGAAGGGTCGAGGGATCCGTTAGTCTCGAGGAAGGCGGCGAGCTGTCTGTTGACGGTTTTCTCGATGACTTTGGCAGGAAAGGGGAGGAGCGAGATGGGGCGGAAGTTCTTGAGGTCGGTGGGGTCCGCTGTTGGTTTCTTTAGGAGGGTGCTGAGCTCGGCATGTTTCCAGCTCTCCGGGAAGGTGGCTGTGTTGAAGGAGATGTTGATGATGTCCCGGAGTTGGGGTGCGATGATGGAGTCGGCCTTGTTGAAGAGGTGGTGGGGGCAGGGGTCGATTGGTGACTAGGAGTGGATGGTGTTCATCGTGCCGGTGGTGTCTTCGGTGCTGACCGGGGTCCAGTTGCAGAGGGTGGTGGTGGGGGGCGTTGGTTCGGCGGATGGGTGCGTGGTATGTGCGCCAAAGCTGTTGTGTATGTCGGCGATCTTGCGGTGGAAGAAGGTGGCGAGTGAGTCGCAGAGGTCTTGCGATGGTGTGATGTCGTTTCCGGCGTTGGGGTTGTAGAACTCTCTGATGATGCTGAAGAGTTCCTTGCTGTTGTGGGTGTTGTTGTCCAGTCGTTCTTTGAATGTTGTCCTTTTGGTGGTGCGGATCAGCTGGTGGTGATTGCGGGTGGCGTTCTTGAGGGAAGTCATGTTTTCTGTGGTCTGGTCGTCGCGCCAGGTTTTTTCAAGGGTGCAGCAGTTTTTCTTGGATGTTTTGAGTTCGTCGGTGTACCAGGAGGCTTTCTTGCTGCCGGGTCTGCAGGGAGGATTCTTCAGTGGAGCAAGGTCATCGGCGCAGTTGGTGAGCCACTGTGTGAAGGTGCGGGCTGCTTCGTTGGGGTCCGTTGTGCTGGCGGGAGGGTTCAGGCTGAGGGAGGTGGTGAGCTGGTCGGTGGTGATCTTGCTCCAGCTCCTGCGAGGAACCTGTTGCTGGTGGTGGTGGGTCATGGTTCTTCTGAAGCTGAAGTGGACGCAGCTGTGATCCGTCCAATGAAGTCCGGTGGAGTGGCTGAAGGAGATGCGCCATGCGGCCTCCATATGAGGGGCTGAGGGAGGGAGGAGCAGCTGGGAGGCAGGAGCGGGGTGGCGAATGGGAACGGCGGGGGCGGGGCCGCAGGGAGCAGCGGCGGGAAACAGAGGGCGAGGCGGGAAGCGGGGGGGCACAGAAGGAAAAGGGGGAGCGAGGGGGACACAATCACAGGTTGCAGAAGGCAGAGGGGAAACAATCACAGGTTTACAGTAGGCAAAAGGGGAAACAAATACAGGTTACTGAAGGCGGAGAGGAGAACAATCACAGATTTACAGAAGGCAAAGGGGGGTGAAGGGGAAAAACGAAAAAAACGGCACAAGTTTTCCAACGAAGGAACAACAGCAGTCAGAGTGTATTCAACAGCGCACAGCACGGGGAGGACCACGCGGTGGCTGGGGGGGGTGACCTACCTGGAGACAGGGTCAAGGGTCAACACATCTTTCTGTGAAGATGGTTTGTGTGTTTGAAAATGCCACTTTAAAGAAGTGGGCATTTTCTTGCTTTACGTCCTGTGCCTCTGGCTGCTTGTGGAATCAATGTCTGGTTTAGACTGACAGTTGGGTTGCTTGCACATTCACTGTAGCAGCTGCGACTCGTGCAGGGAACAGCGGTGGGTCTGTGGGGCTGGGTAAAGGGGGGTATCATTGGATGCTGCAGAGGGGAAATTAAATAAATAATTCAATTTCCCTCTGCACCGTCCCTCGAAATATCCCTTACCCGGCCCCACTGCTGTTACCTGCATGGACCGTGGCTGCACTCTAGACACTAGCACTCTGTCTGGCAACCTCTGGTTAAATATCTCTGTGCTGTTGAACATGCGCGCCACATGCCTACGAAGCTCAGGATGCTGCGCCTCTTTGAAGATGCTATTGTTCCACCTGACCCTGGTAGATTGCTTCCGTAGTTGCCCACGTCCATTGAGACCCCGTCAGCATTGGTGCCGGACAGGGCCTTCCTTTCTCCCCTCCCTTACCCCCGCGCACATCAGTCCTAACCTTGCTGTGTTGTCTTCCCCCCTCTACTTCCTTCTTCTCTTTTCATCTTCTTTCTTTTCTCCTCTCGCCGCTACTCCTCGGGTTATTGGCTCTTGTTGGGCCGACTGTTGATTTTGGGTCGGTTGCCTGTTCGTTATAGAAGTAGACCTCAGGGGTCTTGCTTTATCACAGGCCCAGATGGCATTACACTATACACCATGTGACGCAGCCGGCCCCTCAGGGGTTGTAGGCGAAACCCTGTGTACAATCTTGCTTTCTGCGTAGATTCCTAACGACACCAGTGAAATGTCCAGTTACGCGGCCGGCCCTGAATAGGGTTTTAGGCTTAACGCTGTGTATTGAATAGCCCTGTGTTATGTGTTTTTGTCTGAAAAATAAAACAGATCTGGAAATAAAGAACGTGTTTGCATTGCTCACACTAGACTCTCCTCTCTGTTGCTCATCCAGTTGCTCTTTTTGACTCCGTCTCTTTCGTCATCCTAGTTCCATATCCCATTGTAATTTTTCTCTGTTAATTGGTGTATTTTTTGTCTCTCTTTCTCTCTCCATCTTTAAGACTCTTTGCTCTTTTTTTATCTCACGTTTCTCCTACCATTCCTCTATCCCCTCCCTTACTCAGTCTCCATTTCCCATGCTCTTCTCTCTCCCCCAATATGTTTCACCCCCTCCCTTGTGAACTTCCCTTTTCCTGTCTCACTGACCTGTTCCTCGCCTGCCCCTTCCAATCCCCCTCTGCCCTGGACCTTCCTACCCATTGTCCATCTTCCCTTGTCCTGCCTTGTTTCCTCTGTCCTGTCCCTTCCTCTCTCATGTTTCTCTCCTTCCCAATTCCTCCCCTGGTAACATTTCTTGCCTTCATTCTGTCTATGGTTGTTGTCTCTGTTTTTCCTCTTCCCTGTCTCTCTCTCTCTGCACAGTCCTAGCGGGACTGGGAGAGAAGCAGAGGGGGCTCTTCCATTCCCTCCACTCTCGCCCCCTCATCTAGCCTGCCCTACGATATTGCATGCAACTTTGTGTTCGTGCTGACAACTTCCATGCCACGAGCTCCCAGCAGGCCTGGTGCCCACTTCAGCAGAAATGGATGAAAAGCCCCGAAGGCCCACTGCTGAAGACCTGCGGAGATTGCATAAAGCATTTGAAATAAATGTGTTTCATCTTGAACACATGCAGACTGTCACACACCCTGTCGTTTTGTATTTCTTCCAGATTGTTGGACCTTTTCTAGAAGTCTCCGTTGTAGGCCATTACATGTGTATTGGTCTGTGTCTCAATAAGATGCCAGACTATCCAAGGTACAGCACTCTATAAAAAATGCTAACACTTAAATGAATACATTGTTAATATTGAATACACAGAGCAAGCGTTGTCGCGCCAAATATCTCTAGAATAATGCACACCGCCAGCATAACGCGTTGGCAGCCCTGGCGGGGCCTACTAAGAGTGTACACGTTCATCAAAAGTTTACTTCAAAATAGTTAGAGAAATGTCCTGCTTTGAATAGTGAATATATACACAGACAGTGAAATAAAAAAGATTTAAAAAAAGATAAAAATGTGCCTGGGAGGAAGTAGATTGTTTAGTGTATTGAATCAGGCATGCATTGTAAAACATTCATGCTGACTTAATGGGCAGTGACTGCAGCTGGCACAGGATGATAGAAATTCACTTCCATCACCAGACTAATGTGATCTTTCAGGCTGTATTCAGTAGAGAGTGCAGAACATGTAAGCATTTTTAATTCCGACACAGAATGAACTGCATTAGCCAATGACTGAAGTTCGAGTACATAGGGGTGGAAATATTTTTGCCACCATAGGCGAAGTGGTAATTTTCCGCCCATTATCGAATATGTGGATCTTCCAGAGATAATCTTGTTTCCTCTACTCTGGGTGCGCTAGTCACATGCCTAGTAAGTATTACCATGGCATAAAACTAACTTTACTTAAAGGGGCCATTCGGTGTAGAGACAAAACACAATCCTCCTTATCCAGTCCAGCATTTCTAATGATCACTAGCAGTAGGCATTCCAGAATGTTGCTTTGTTTGATGATATCTTCTTGGGTTTTGAGAACTCTTTAGACATCATTCACCAATGGCTCTTTTTAAGTGCGTTCGCTGTTTGAGAGAGAATATTTTAAATGTTACCTTTGGAAGACCAGTGCCGTATTTATGTGCCTAGTGCATGAGGGTTAGTTATCAAAGAGTACTCCTAAGAATTTGGTCTGTGGTCCTAGGTCACACTTGAGCAAGTCAAAGTGATGGGCATTTTTCACCGCTGTTCTAGACCACACTTTATGTGGGGAGGGGAGTGGGATTTTCAATATTCATGTACTTGTGGGGAAACGCTGGACACTACCTCCCTGTATAACTTAGTAACACTAAATTATCTTAACACCCTTTTGACTGAGCCTTCTTAATTTTAAAAGTGGAGACACCCAAAAAGGTTTTTTAGGGCCCCCACACACCTATTGATGTGATGTTTCATCATCGGGTCTCATTCCGGGCCATATAAACCAAGGTAGGCTCAACCATGTTCCAGGGACCACTTGATATATTCCTTCTGACAGGGTTTAAGAATCAGAAATACCTAAAGGACTCCCCCTTTTACTTTATTATTGCCTGCCTTTGGCATGATTAAAAACCTACCATTCAGGTCTATACAAACGTGGATTACTATCATTGCACCCGAGTTTCTTGTTGACATCTTACAGCCCTTTACAACAGTCTATCAAACGAATAGGTGACGATACAACGCCACATATTACATCGCAGTAGGTAACAACGCTGACGTTACATCGGCCGCGTTGTTACCATGCATTGCATTACATCGCAAGTCGTTTCTACGACTTGCCCTAGATGGCACGCTGAACTTAGGAGTAGTATAAATTACTATTTTTACTTCAGTTAGCGCAACAGCAGGGAATGTGTTGGACTTAAAATCCAACACATTCCCTAATGTGCAACGCCATCTAGCGCAAGTCATTGAAACAACTTGCGATGTAATGCCATGCGTGGTAACAACGCAGACGTTGTAAGCGCTGTCTCCCCTGTCGATATCATGTTTTAATGTTCTTCACTCTATGTCAGACATTGCACA
Source organism: Lissotriton helveticus (assembly GCF_964261635.1). Taxonomy (NCBI): domain Eukaryota; kingdom Metazoa; phylum Chordata; class Amphibia; order Caudata; family Salamandridae; genus Lissotriton; species Lissotriton helveticus. Next base: position 679,975,384 of record NC_136072.1, on the reverse strand, counting down.
GTGAACACACATTTCATGCAAGGATCTTGTGGCAGGCCTACTTGCCTGTCTCACGGTCGGAAGGGCATATATTAATGCCTGTTGTCATTCAGTTGAATTGTGATTCAGAAAGAAAAATGGAGATACCTTCATTAGAATTGATTACGTCATCGCAAACAGTAAAGGTGTCCCTTCCTGCACACAAATAATCCTGCCCGTAACGCAGGCACCCTTGCACTATGGTGCAAGGGTGCCAACACTGGTGCTAGGCAGCACACACTGCACCAACACTAGGGACAAGAAAAAATGCTCCATATCTTTGCAAACATGGAGCATTTCTGCACGCTAACTTTAACACAATACGACACAGAAAGTCCTCTTGCTGTGTTGCGTTGAGTGAAAAAACATATATATATATTTCCTCCCTATGTCTAGATACACTAATTAAGGTCCACAGTGCAATAAGTGACACTTCTAACCCAATGAGCAGATCACCATAAACTGTTCTCACTTGCAGAATAGCGATAAAGTAAGAAGTTCAGCAACAAATGCTTACAGTGTTTTAAACTATTCACTAATGCAGAGCTGCCAATGAAAAATACATACAACTAAGACAAGCCTGACTTTCCCCAAGCAGAGCAGCACTGTCTACCAACTAGCAGTAGCCAATTTAAACATAACTCTCAGTCGAGAAAGTGCATAGAAGTAAACTCTCTGGTGATTACACTAAGCATGCTTCTGCTTTGCCTTTTTGAGGAAACTCAGCTGTAAGTAAATACTTACAGGGTCTCGACTGTATATATTTAACAGATTAGATCTCATGAATTCAGGTCTGCAGGGTAACCTATCTTTCTTTTTAGATTTCCCTGCAAACAAGTGCTGCAGCACATCACTTGGCCCGCTGCCAATGAAGCTGTCGGAACTAGTATTTCTGCTTGCAGTATTATCTATTACCAGTATTTACATGGCCCACAAGATGGGTTGTTGCCTATGTTCAATGTTGTAATTTGTGTCTTCCAAGTGCCCCATAAGACCTGTTATTTCTCCTCGTACCTCATATCCCCACGAGACGGGTTGTTGCTTGTTCTTATTTAAAGTTGCTTTGGTGTTGTACTCATGTTTTTACCTCCCTTCACTTCAGTCCCTATGTACAGCGCTCCGATACCTGTACGCATCATGTTTGCGCTTTATAAAACTTTTCAAATAAATATCTATAGACAATTCAACATGAGCATCATATCAGAACACCAACTCTCCCAAATAAAGCCCAGCAGTCATGTTCTGTATTCCATGGTGCCGCATTAGTGTCATGTTCACTAGTTAATATCACTCGCCCCTCCTTCTACATAAGGCATCTCCGCTTGGAGTCTGTTCAGCTCTGAATGGCACACTACTTCTCGCTGTAACTTCTGCTCGAGCCTGCAACTCTTTACTCCGGCCTCAGATACATCTCTCCATTTAGAATTGGGGGGGACGATTTAAAAGCCCTTTGCTCCGCCATTGCGTCACTTATTTTGAAGCAACGGCGGTGCAAACAATGCGACCAATTTACAACGTAGGGAAAAGCCACAGGAGTATAACCCATAAACCTAGTTGAGATCTGGGTAGTTACAGCAAAAAAAAAAAAACAACAATATCTCAACCGGATTCAATAGAAATAAATAAACTTGTATGTACAGGACATTACAGGAAGAGAACAAAAGAAGAGAGGCTACAAATTATTCGTAGAATGTGCTCATGGCATCATATATTTAGAAGACTAGGTTATACACAATAGTTGTAACGGCACTGTTAAGCATAAATGCAGAGGCAACCTTAGAGGACTGAGTGCACATTGTGCTGATGACAGGACGTGACGGCGCAAGTGACAAAGTGAGAAACACAGCACAGGGTGCAAGGTGAAATGTAATATACAATATATACAGGATAGTTGGTTCGACACAATGATTACTTTGAAAGGATTAGCTATAATTTTACTGCGATTTCGTGAACCAAAGGAGGGTGTGAGCCATAAATTGCACTGGTGAGAGAGGCTCAACGGCGTTTCGATCCTTTCAAATTAGGATCATCATCAGGACCGAGTAGCCAAGTATGTAGATGCTGTAGCACGAATTGAGGGAGACCCAGGGATGGAAGGGTAAGACCTGGGATGCGGTGGCGGCATCGGTGGACGTCTGCAGATGATGGCGGAGCGTGAGAAGTTCTTCTGCCACCACTGACAGATTTAAGCCTTTAGCGAAGGTCTTTGAGTAATTTACCAACTTTTTTCTTGACTCAAAACATTCATTCATCTTTCAGTGAGTCAGACGTCTCGATTTCTTCATCAATGAATAAACTTTTTGTATAAATTCCTACTTATTTCCTTTCACCAGTGCAGATCCTGAGAAAATTATCAAGATCATTAAAGTAGTTAAATAGGGCTCCCGGGAGGATCCCTTCCAGGAACACAATTTTTATTAAGTATATCTCCCAAAAACATTTCACCTTTATGTGAAATTATTAATTTTTCACTTGAAAGATGGACAGTCCCAACGGAATAGAAGCATGACTGTAGATCCTTTTATAATGAGCATCTATCACCTGATCTCTAGGCTTCCTTTCTGTGTTAAATTGCAGAACATTTTGCCAGCCCGCAACAAATGAAACATGGATTGACCGAGTGCTAGTGGTGTCCTGAGGCGGAAAACCGGGACGTGAGTGTGTGTGTGCATTGCAATGACTTATTTTAAACTTCACTGCACCCGTATTTTTTCTACTCCACTTACTGTTTTTTAAATTGTGGTATTGTACTCTTGTGCGGATAAGGAACCGCTCACGCCCTTGATTAGCCTCTCTGACCTGTTGCTGCTCCATTGTAGCCGATTAGGCGCTGCTTGGGGTACAGCCTTTAGACGACGCCATCTTGGGTGAGGAGCAGGCGAGCGGTCTAGTGCTCGGCCCCTCCCGCCCTCGTAGGTACAAAAGCCTCACTTCTCCCCGCGCACACCGATTGACAGAGTGCTAGTGGTATCCTGAGGCGGAAAGCCGGGACGTGAGAGTGTGTGTGCATTGCAATTACTTATTTTAAACTTCACTGCGCCCGTATTTTTTCTACTCCACCCACTGTTTTTTAAATTGTGGTATTGTACTCTTGTGCGGATAAGGAACGGCTCACACCCTTGATTAGCCTCTCTGACCTGTTGCTGCCCGATTGTAGCCGATTAGGCGCTGCTTGGGGTACAGTCATTAGGCGACTCCATCGTGGGTGAGGAGCAGGCGAGCGGTCTAGTGCTCGGCCCCTCCCGCCCTCGTAGGTACAAAATCAAAATGGCCCCCCATTTGGGGAGCGCAGCGGACGGGCGCAGCGGCGCGCCAAAGGTGCACCAAAGGTAAGCCCGTCTGCGCCCGTCCACGCACGAGCCGGGCAGAGGGCTAGAAAGACTGCCGGATTAGCCAAAACTAAGAAATTCAGTAAGAAGGAGCTCCTATCACTGAAGTCTGGCCCCCACATCTGCAGGCACCAACTTGATGTATCATTTTGGAAGGGTCCGGTGAGTTGCCGAGGATGTCAGAAAACCTTCCCCTGGACGCAAATTGCCGCTCTTACAGCTAGGAAAAATGTCTTAATGGGGGGGGTTAATTAATGCTAGATCCCTGCCCAAACATGCACTACATATATATGATTTACTAATTGAAGAAAACTTAGATTGTCTTTTTGTCACGGAAACCTGGCTTAAATCATGGTGCACCCCTGACATCATGCAAGCCCTACCACCGGGATATTGTATACAAAGAGCGGACAGAGGGGAAAAACGGGGGGGAGGAGCGGCCATTATTTATAGGGATTCACTCAACTGCACTGTGGTTGAACTACCAGGTCTTAAGGAGAACGAAGGTATGGGCTTTCTTATCAAGATCACTGACACTTTCACGTTTGTGGGGGCCTTGATCTATCGCCCCCTGGGCCCGTGTAATGGCTTCCTGGAGAGCATTGGGGAGGCTTTGAGCACCCTGGCACTCCGGTTCTCTAATTTCACGATACTCGGGGACGTTAACATCCATCTGGAGTCCCCCACAGATGCGTCAGCAATCTCTTTTAGGGACACCATGGACATCCTAGGGCTAGATATTCGTACCACATAGCCCACTCATGAGGCAGGCCACACTATTGACTGCATTTCCACCAATCTAACTGCACTTAAGGCCAAACATCCTATGGCCCAAACATGGACTGATCATGCGCTGATACCCTTCACTCTATCCCTAGAAGGATCTAGGAAAGGCAAGCTGTATGGAAAAAACACTCAGGTAAGACAGGAGGAATGGAAAGCCGTTATGGGACACCCGGAACTGGCGGAGTTGGCCAGGGATTGTAGGCCTCAGCTGATAGGACGTCCAGACGCGGATAATAACACTTTTAGGGAATGGATGTTCGAACTTAAGACAAAGCAGGCCCGGCAAGATATAGAAATAGGACTGGCCAAAAGAGACAATCAGCTCCGTGGTATGACCAGTCGCTTAAAGCAAAACAAGGGGAGGTACGGAAAGCTGAGCGTAGATGGCGGAAAAGCTACTGCGATGAGGAGCGCGGGAAATATAAAACAGCTAGGAGCGCATATCATGCACTGATCAAACAAGCCAAAATTAAGTTTTATACCGCAGCGATAGAGACTGCCAGTAACAAACAAAAAGCTATCTTTAAGATTGTAAATTGCTTTAATAAACCCAAAATATTAGTGCAAGAAATCCCGCCCTCCGAGTGTCTCTGTAATACCATTGCAGACTTCTTTGAGGAGAAAGTACAGGGACTTACGAAGGAGTTCGCAGTCCCTGTCCTAGAGTCAGGAAATGGTAGCCGTGAGTGGAACCATGCAGCGGACCAGCTGGCGACCTTTCGGCCAATCAGTTTGGAAGAGACTCATCGGGCAATACTGGCGGCCAAGTCCGGTTCACCATTTGACCCATGCCCCTCTATGCTCCTACACTTGATTGTGGAGGTAGCTAACCCAGTGATCAATGAAATTGTAAACAATTCATTGGCCACAGCCAACATACCTCCAGAATGGAAACTAGCGGCGGTTAAACCGCTGCAGAAAAAACAACTGTCCAATCCCACCACATTATCCAACCTCCGACCAATCTCATTACTCCCTATACTGTGTAAGATAACAGAGTCTTTTGCTAACAAATTACCAAGTTTCTGGAGGATAGCGAGGCGTGGCACCCCAATCAATCAGGTTTTAGAGTACAGCACTCTACCGAGTCAGTTCTCCTGTTCACCACCGATACCATCCGCATAGCTCTGGACCAGGGTAAGAAGGCCGTTCTGATCTTATTGGATCTGTCGGCGGCCTTTGACACGGTCTCGCATGCCATCCTGATTGACCGGCTAATAACATCTGGCATTACTGGCACAGTCCTGGAATGGATTAAGAACTTCTTGAGTGGCAGGAGACAAGTGGTCACTTTGGGTGAATTTTGCTCAAAGGAGAAACTCCTAATGACGGGAGTGCTGCAAGGGTCCAGTCTGAGCCAGACATTGTTTAATATCTATACTACCCCTCTGATCAGGCTGATATCATCATTTGGCATCGATGTGGTGGATTATGCCGATGATACCCAACTGATCCTGGTCCTTGATAAAGACACTCAGGACTGGGAAGAAAACCTCAAATGCTGCCTGACGGCTACATTCGATTGGATGAGTACAAACCACCTGAAATGTAATACGGGCAAGACTAAGATCATGCCAATGGGCCCACAAAATGAGTTTGTGCCCAAACTATGGTGGCCAGAGAAGGCAGAAATACCGCCTTACACCACGGACTCGGCCCGGAACTTGGGAATAAATTTTGACACCGCCCTGTCTTTTAAGCAACAGGCACTGAAAGTAGCTGGGACATGTTTTGGCATTATCAAGGGACTAAGGAACTTTTTCGACCTGCTTCCACTGGAGGCTAGAAAAACGGTCACAGTTGCCCTTGTAACATCAAGGATAGACTACTGTAATAGTCTATATGCAGGGACTAACAAAGTGGTTACCCATAAACTCCAGATGGTGCAAAACGCAGCAGCCAGGTTAGTGCTGAAATGGCCGAAGAGATCTTCAGCATCTGCCGCATTAAACACCTTGCACTGGTTACCTATAATCAAAAGGGTCCTTTTTAAGATATTGATCATCACTTTTAGAGCCATCCACTCCTTAGGGCCAAAGTATCTACGGAAGAAGTTTTCTAGGTATCACCCAACACGTACCCTACGTTCCTCAAATGCTGATCTGCTGTCTGTTCCAGCCTTCAGACTCAGCACGAGAGGGGGTAAATCTTTACCAGTACTAGGATCAAAAGCCTGGAATACGCTTCCCCCTCACCTTCGGGCAATAGAGAGGGAAAAGGAATTTAGAAAGGAATTGAAAACCTGGATCTTTAAGCTACAGGACACCAGCGCTAGAGCACTAGTGTGATAGTTGGATTAGTTAACTTAAGCAGTCTGACCGTCTCATACATCTTTGGGTCACTCATGGGCGCCTAGATGCTCCTTGGAGCGACAGTAGCGCTGTATAAAAGACGCATTACATTACATTACATGTCTTGTAATTAGGTACTGGAACCTGTGCATGCTGAGTTTCGCCTGTATCATGGTACCAAAGTGGTGCTCATTGTAGTCTAGAATGAGTTAAGAATGATCCTGAACCAAGGTAGGACCCTAGCGCTAATTTTATTAGATTTATCTGCAGCTTTTGACATGGTGAGACCTGGTATTTTATTGACGAGGTTATTAAGGATCAAGTGCCAACATTCTTTTGGTCCTTTTCAAAAGTTCACAATGAATGTCTTTCCATGGCACCTCATTGCTCCTCCTCTCTCGATACACTGGTGTCACCAAGATATCAATTATAAGTCCAACTCCATGTAATCTCTATGTAGCACCACTAGTAGGTTCATCAAGAAACTTAACCTAACCTGTGTTTGCGTTGCAGATGACATCCAGATCATTCTGTCGTGTATGTCTGGTAAAGATTTTTGTACCGGACTATAAACAGTGGCTGATTTGTTATCTAGTAACTGCTTAAGATTGACCTCAGCTACACCTGAGGTGATAGTGTTAAGCATTGTCCCTCCTCTCAATCATCTAACTCATGGCATTCTTCCTGGGGTTCAGTGAATGAATCAGTTTCGTCTGTGAGAAATAGTTGATCCTCCACTCTCATTTCAACTGCAGATTAATATGCTTATGACTAATTGTGTTTTTTTATCTAAAGCTTTTGAGAAAAATTATATTTTTTCTAGCCTCGACAGGCTTTACGGTTCTCCAGGTGATATTTGGAGCTTGTCCATACACAATTCAACATCTCCAAATGAAACTAAATTGTTCTGTATGCTTACTTAATATGCCTAGGCCCACGCCTTTTGGGACCCATTTACAGAGGAAGCACTGGCTGTCAATAAGAAAACATATTTTATTCAAGAGCCTATGCATTTGTTTTAAAGCTTTAGTTGAGCATGGAGCTATACCTATTAGGCAGCTATTTCATCAGTACTTTCCCTTGAGCATGCTGCACTCAGGGTCAGCAAATTATTTCAGATTCCATAGGTTATTAAGGCATGACATTGGTGCTCAATCCTTCACTTATCTGATGGGTAAATAGTAGCACTAGCTCTCTTTCCATTTACTTTTGAAATACATTTTAATTAGATTTAGGAAACAAAAAAACGTGGTCGTTCCTGCAGCAGACACATTATAACAGGTTTTACATCTAAACTGCACTCTTTACCTTCGCAGCAGACTCATTGTCTAATTGATGTCACTCAGAATCCTTCGGTAAAAAATATCCCTGTAACTCACTATAATCCATCTATAATTCAATGTATTTAACATTTTCAGAATACACAGCATCTGTGTGCAATTGTCATTGGACTGAGATGAGGTAAGAGTCACTCGCCACAAAAGAACAGTTCTTTTAACAGTTTTCGTGCCTAATGGATCTTCATACCTCCTCTTGACATGAAGTACAACTATTACCCTTCTTTTGCCTATGCCATTGTCATTCGAACTATTGTGGGTGAAAAAAAGGCTTTCACAATATAAATGAATCATCTGGGATTACTTTCTTGTAAAAGAAAGTCCCAATTTAAACATAATGGCTGTATCTCCTATCATCTCAGGCCAACCTAGGATTCTCATATTCTTGTACCTTTGCTGATTATTAAGCCTTCAAAATGGATACTCAAAAGGAACCAATGCAGAAATACAATCTCAGTCGTTTTATTTACAATCGAACAGAGTAGGTGTATTTGCCAGCTGTAGTATGCCCGCCTTCCCACAAACTATCAACCTGATGTACAAAGTGTTTTAAAAATCGCAAGCAGTCAGTAGATCTGAGGGTTTACAACTGCAAAAATACTTTTTGTCATTTCCTACACCCAATTAACGATTTGGAAAAGGTTAAAAAACATGTATTAAACGCTATTTGTTAGGGTTGGTTTAGGGGCGTCCCTTTCGAAAATCAATCCCTTAAGAGATTAATTAATGTTTTGCAACCGAAATCTAGTCTGAAAATATTAATATTTACCACCAATTCAAAAATAATAGTAAGCCATTTTCAAACAGGAAAGGGACTGCAGGAGATCTCTTCCCCCTTGAGAATGATGACAAAATTGTTTTTAAGGAGTAAAACAGTGGTTCACTGTACTACAGAGGACCACTGCCTGCTCCTCACAGACATGGTGGTCTGCTGAATCATGGGGCTCTTGCCAATCGTAGTGGGTCCAAATGTGTGACCTGTTTAGTGAGGTAGATGGAATTGCAAATTGTTACAATTTTTGTGAATCAACCTACTAGTACATTGATCTGTTTACAAAATTCCTTTCCATTCGCAAAAAGTTGATGCACAATTTGCAACCAATTTTGGCAAATGGGAAATTTGTAAATAAAGACCTACTTCTTTTTTAAGGTTTGGAAGGCACCATGGAGCTAGAATTCATTCTTATCTACACTCATTCATCAATGTTCGCTTGCTTCTTTCGTCATGGCTCACTCACCCTCTATCTTCTCTTAATTCACAAACTGACAGACACATGTAGACTCTGTGAAGATATGTATTTTTCATGGGAGTTTTTAAAAAGCAAAAACAGAGAATTATGACACAAAAACAATAGCCTTATTACTGATCCCAATTTTTCAAATAAAATTACGGTGCGGTGAATCCTTAACTTTGTGACTGCCTCCAGACATTGTGCTTCAAAAAACCACTTGCAGGTAATAATCTCCTTGGGGCGCTAGGTGGCGCACTTGCATGAGACCCATAGTAAGTGATTGCGGGTCTCTGTTTGAACCTCTGGGAAGATACATTGATGAGTTTCTTCAAATCTTCGTACAAGGGTGGTCATCATATGTGAGAGACACGGCTCATTTTTTACAAGCCCTACAATCAGTAAATCTGGATGACAACAATATATCACTATGTACAATTGACGTCACATCATTGTACACTTCAATTCCTTTAGCAGAAGGATTAGAAGCCTGTGAGTGGGCACTTCTACAAACATCACAAATTGCAGCAAACAAAGTCTTCATTTTGGAACTTCTTCAATTTTGTTTACGTCATTCTCATTTCAAATGGAAGAATCATTATTACTTACAAATCAGCGGTACCTCCATGGGGTTTTCAGGAGCCCCTTCTTTTGCCAATACATTCATGGCCAAATTCGAAAATGATTTCATTTTTACGGAAACTACTTGGGGAAGACATACCGTTTTCTACAGACGGTTTATTGATGACATTTTTCTACTAGAAGTGTGGCTCAGTGGTTAGAGGCGGCAGACCCGGAAGCTGAGATCAGCCGTGGACCAGGGTTCGATTCCCCGCCTCGGCGGGTCTCGGGCTCAAAATATTCCACGGACTCGACAATTCTCGCTCCGGTGCCTACTCGACTCACGGGGTCACACTCTGCGACTCTGGGCAATAGCTTGCTTAATCTCCACTACGGCCCCTCGCGGCGGGATGCCTGGCTTTCACCTTGTGAATACCCTGCCGGGGTATCTCACAGGGGAATACCAGGACGGGTTCCCTAAGCAAGCGCCTCGAGACCCCTGGGTGATTAGTGCGCTATATAAATCGAAATACATTTACATTTACTATGGAAAGGCCCACAATTGTTACTGATTGAAAAACTACAGGAACTGAACACAAGGAATCCACGGATCCAATTTACACATACCATCAATAACCAAGAGGTACCATATCTAGATGTATTATTGCAACTTCGAAATACTAATATAGAAATGACAGTATACCACAAACCAATGGATAGGAATAACACCTTAGCTTATAACAGTTTTCATCCAGGGAAACTTCTGAAGAACTTACCATATTCTCAACTAGTACGGATCAAACAAATATCCTCCAATGAACAAGCACTCAATGCAGAAATCAAGACACAAAAACTAAGATTTGAAGCACGAGGATACCCTAAAGAAGTGATACAAACAGCAGTACACAAAGCGTCAACATTACAAAGAGAAGAATTGTTACAAATCAAAACCAAGACAAAACCAGATAGACAAGTGTTCGTGAGCAAGTTCTCGTTGCAATCCAACGAAATTAAAAAAATCATCAATACTAGGTGGGAGCTACTACAGCAAGAGGATGATTTCCACGGAATCTTCGCCAACAAACCACTGTTTGCTCACACGAGAAACACTAATCTTCATGAATTAGTCACCCGAACAAAAAAAGAATCAGGATCGCTAGAACCCAAACCGGGCATGAAAAAATGTTACAATTGCACCCACTGCAATAATGTGATGGAGGGAACTTTCCTAGTACACCCTCAAAGTGGCAAGAAAATTAAATTGAGACAACGGACTGACTGCAATTCAGCACAAGTTATCTACAGCATCAAATGCCCGTGTGGCAAACTCTATGTGGGAAAAACCGAACGGAAAGTTAAAGTAAGGATTACAGAACATAAAAGTCGAATAAGGAGCAACACTTTAACATCCAGTTTAGTTTCACACTGGAAAGAATCAAATCATACCATTCCACAACTCAGATTCCAGGTCCTTGAACAAATCCAAATATTGCCAGATCGCAATAATGAAAAATGGCTATCTCAGAGAGAGATATGGTGGATAAACTTTTTACAGACTCAAATACCAAAGGGTCTGAATGATAAAATTGATATGGCATGTTTGTTGTAAAACGTTATAATGTCTCCAGCTTATTTTTTTTGTTTGAATATTTTTTTATTGATATTTCAACATATGATAACAATACAGAGCCTTAGGTGGTGGAGGGTGAGACAACGATTATTGATGCGATTAGCAGCAAGGAACAAATACAGTGGCAGCATTATACGTTACAATCATCACATTTCTTATCTGTCATTGCTGAAAAATGAGAGGAAAACAATACTGGAAACACCCAACAGTTCTTCTCTGCATCCCTCACCGGGGGAGTGTTGTCTGCATCTGCATTATCCCCCAACCATCTACCAGGGTAACGATGGCTTTGGGAGATCGAGGCAGCGGGACTTAGCTCGTGAGTATGAGTGTGGTGTATCACGAGCGTCGAGTATATGGCAAGTGGGATGGTACAGTGTCAGAATGCCGCTGGAGGCCGTAATGGGCGCGACACAAGCCATTCTGTATACAGACCTTCCACGCTAATTACGCCTGTGGAGAAGGAAAGTGAAAGCATGCCATACTTGTTTCTAATTCACAAGGAAGTAGGTAATGGTCGCGGGCGTAGTGCACAATGCAGCCATCTGTCACGTAACTAGACATAGTGGGATCTCATCATTGTCATTTCAGCTTCATGCGCTCCGTAGGGAGAACATGGAAATAGGGAGGGGGGGAAGGGTGGGGCGTGGTCAGCAAGCTCTGTGGTATGTCGTGCGTGGCGCTGTGGGAATGTCGCGACGCTAGCGGGTCTCAGGGAGGTCATCAGGCGTGTTTGTCGTTGCTTTTCTATTGCGAGGTGGGCGCGGGGAGGCGCGCAGGAGGCGCCAGGTGCAGGTCAGATGTGGAGGGCGTCGTTTTGTCTGTTAGAGTGTGGTGTCAGCTGTGGGTGTGGCGGTCTCCCCTTCTAGCGATGCATGATTGTTTTGGCTATAGGTGTCAAGGCCGTTGTCTACATCGGCCACCTCCTCTATCGCGTCCCCAACCCCTCTGGGGGAGGTGTCAGGTGTATGGACTCCTAGAGATTGGCTTTCCCTATGAAATGAATTGAGCATGCCGTCCCATAGAGTTATTTACAACAAGGGGTGGTGATGGACAGAGTCTCTGAATTAAGCAGAGTACTCTCACCCAGTCAAGAGATCAGGGCTAGATCCAACACCGTTTTTTAGCTCATTGCACCATCCCAGTTTCAGAACCTGGCTGTATGCAAATTAGTCTGTCCCTGGCCCAGTGCATCATGGGAACAGGGCAGACCAGACTACAAAAGCCAATTCTTACACTGGGAAGGAAACAAGCTTCCGGGGACCGGTTTCTGCCATTTCAGGCGTCTTCGGCCCGGCTTGCTTGAATCCTGATGGTGCAGTGAGCAAGGGACTCACATCTGAGTATACCCTTCCACGCTTAGGGTGGACAAAATTATTTACAACAAGGGGTGGTGATGGACAGAGTCTCTGAATTAAGCAGAGTACTCTCACCCAGTCAAGAGATCAGGGCTAGATCCAACACCGTTTTTTAGCTCATTGCACCATCCCAGTTTCAGAACCTGGCTGTATGCAAATTAGTCTGTCCCTGGCCCAGTGCATCATGGGAACAGGGCAGACCAGACTACAAACGCCAATTCTTACACTGGGAAGGAAACAAGCTTCCGGGGACCGGTTTCTGCCATTTCAGGCGTCTTCGGCCCGGCTTGCTTGAATCCTGATGGTGCAATGAGCAAGGGACTCACATCTGAGTATACCCTTCCACGCTTAGGGTGGACAAAATTATTTACAACAAGGGGTGGTGATGGACAGAGTCTCTGAATTAAGCAGAGTACTCTCACCCAGTCAAGAGATCAGGGCTAGATCCAACACCGTTTTTTAGCTCATTGCACCATCCCAGTTTCAGAACCTGGCTGTATGCAAATTAGTCTGTCCCTGGCCCAGTGCATCATGGGAACAGGGCAGACCAGACTACAAAAGCCAATTCTTACACTGGGAAGGAAACAAGCTTCCGGGGACCGGTTTCTGCCATTTCAGGCGTCTTCGGCCCGGCTTGCTTGAATCCTGATGGTGCAATGAGCAAGGGACTCACATCTGAGTATACCCTTCCACGCTTAGGGTGGACAAAATTATTTACAACAAGGGGTGGTGATGGACAGAGTCTCTGAATTAAGCAGAGTACTCTCACCCAGTCAAGAGATCAGGGCTAGATCCAACACCGTTTTTTAGCTCATTGCACCATCCCAGTTTCAGAACCTGGCTGTATGCAAATTAGTCTGTCCCTGGCCCAGTGCATCATGGGAACAGGGCAGACCAGACTACAAAAGCCAATTCTTACACTGGGAAGGAAACAAGCTTCCGGGGACCGGTTTCTGCCATTTCAGGCGTCTTCGGCCCGGCTTGCTTGAATCCTGATGGTGCAATGAGCAAGGGACTCACATCTGAGTATACCCTTCCACGCTTAGGGTGGACAAAATTATTTACAACAAGGGGTGGTGATGGACAGAATCTCTGAATTAAGCAGAGTACTCTCACCCAGTCAAGAGATCAGGGCTAGATCCAACACCGTTTTTTAGCTCATTGCACCATCCCAGTTTCAGAACCTGGCTGTATGCAAATTAGTCTGTCCCTGGCCCAGTGCATCATGGGAACAGGGCAGACCAGACTACAAAAGCCAATTCTTACACTGGGAAGGAAACAAGCTTCCGGGGACCGGTTTCTGCCATTTCAGGCGTCTTCGGCCCGGCTTGCTTGAATCCTGATGGTGCAATGAGCAAGGGACTCACATCTGAGTATACCCTTCCACGCTTAGGGTGGACAAAATTATTTACAACAAGGGGTGGTGATGGACAGAGTCTCTGAATTAAGCAGAGTACTCTCACCCAGTCAAGAGATCAGGGCTAGATCCAACACCGTTTTTTAGCCCATAGAGTTGCCATTGGGAACTGGCGCAAACCCGCTGTCTCCTCATTGTGGAGGACGATACTCTCCGCCCTCGCCCAGTTGTCTAGAGAGGTGTGCCAGTGTTGCGCTAGGGGTGGAGACGTGCGTTTCCAATGCTTGGTGAGAAGTCTTTTGGCCGTAAGGAGGCCAAGGTCCCAAAAACGGGAGGGGACTTTATTGAGTGCGGTCCTCTTATAGAGGCCCAGTAAGCACGCCTCCCATGTATGCGGTAGTGGCATAGCCGTGCATCGTTCAAGAATCAGCAGCACAGACCGCCAGTATGTTTGTATCTGTGGGCATAGCCACAGCATGTGTAGCAGGTCCGCTCCAGTAAGCGCGCATCTTGGGCAGCTAGCCGAGGCACCCGGGAAATATTGGTTGATTCTATCTGGCGAAAGGTATGCCCTGTGCAATATGTAAAATTGAATCACCTTAAAGCGTGCATTGCGTGGGACGTTTTTGGGGCTCGCCAGTACCATCACCCACTCCTTATCTGTCCAGCCCCTCCCCCTGTCAGTCGCCCATTTAGCCCGCAGGGGTTGTAGAGTATGTTGTGTGTGTGTCAATAACGCTTGATTTAACCAATGCACCACGTGTGAGCCATCCCCCATTACGTGTAGGTGTTGTATCAGTTGATGTGTGGGGAGCTCATCAGTGATGTTTCCCCATCGTCGTGTGTATGCCGCTACTATAGAGGCATGTTGTAAGAACTGTCCCGCAGGGATGCCCGTGTCACTGACTAATGTCGCAAAGGGGATTAGGGTTCCGTCGGAATATAGGTCCGCCATGGTGTCGATTCCCGAGTTTGTCCAGTGCTCTAGTGCGGCTTCCGTGACAATGGCCGTTGCTTTTGGTGTGCCCAGGAGCGGGAGCACTGGAGCATACGGTGTGACATGTTTAGTGAGCCGTAGGCTTCTAATAAAGCACTTCATAGCCACGTCGACATGTATTTGTGGCTGGTGCTTCGTGTGCGCCAGTGGGTGGAATAGTGAGTGTATCTGCAGGAGAGATAGCGAGTCCGCGAATGTGGCCGTGTCTGCCAGGTTCCTGCCCGAAAGTCAGGCCGTCACCCACTGTAACTGCACCGCCAGGTAATAAAGCTCTAGGTTGGGTACTGCGAGGCCACCCGCTTCGACTGGCGCATATAATTTGCTCAGTGCCACTCTGGGCCTTCCGGCGCTCCAAATCAGCTCCCTGATAATTGTTTCTAATTCCTTAAACGTACGGGCCGGGACGTATACGGGGATGTTGGCGTAGTAATAAAGGAGTCTGGGCAGCACAATCATTTTCGTCAATGTCACTCTACTCGGTACATTGAGTGGGAGAGTCTTCCAGAAGGCCATCTGCGACCTGATGGACGTGACGGCTCGCGTCAGATTGCCATCTAGGATGTCCGGGTGTGTCCTGTATATATAGATCCCCAGGTATTTGAACGTGGTGTCATGCCATGGCAGCTGTTCACCATTGATTCTGATGCCGGGGTCCGGGATGTCGGGTGCAAATGAATATGCTCCCGATTTGGCCCAGTTCACCCTGAGGCCCGACATGGTCTCAAAGGTCTGGAATACGTCCGAGAGTTCCGGTGGTAAGTCTGTGAGGTCCCTGAAATACAGGAGCAGATCGTCCGCATATAGTGAGACAATATGTGTGCCGTCCGCTAGCGGTATGCCCCAGTTCGCCCCGCCGCTGCACAGAATCTCAGCGAGAGGTTCGATTGCCAGCGAGAAGAGTAACGGGGACAGTGGGCACCCCTGTCTGGTGCCACGTCTGACCCTTATAGCGTCTGATAGTAGCTTGCCTGTGCGGACTCACACCTCAGGGCTCCTATAGAGCAGTCCGACCAATTCGATGTACTCATCGCCCAGGTCGAATTTACGCAGTACCTCCAGCAGATAGGGCCATTCAACCGAGTCAAATGCTTTTTCGAGATCAAGAATTAAGCACCCCGATCTCGGCCATCTCTGCACCGCGTATTCCTGTATCCGGAACAGCCTTCTGATGTTGTGGGAGGTGCACCTGGTAGGCACAAAGCCGTTTTGGTCGCTATGTACCAGGGAGGGTACCAATGGCGCTAGTCGCCTGGCTAGGGCCGACGTTAGGATCTTGTAATCCGTGTTCAGGAGCGCTAGGGGTCTGTATGATCCGAGGAGCGCGGCATCTCGACCCGGTTTGAGAAGCGACACCAGTGTCGCCTCATTCATGGAGGCGGGCAAGGCTAAATCATCTAGTGCCGACGAGTACACTCTGAGAAGCTCCGGTATCAATATATCGGAGCATGCTTTATAATATTCAGCCGGTAGGCCATCCGGTCCGGGGGCCTTGCCGTTCGAGAGGGCAAAGATGGCATCGCGCAGCTCGTCCGCTACTATTGGTGACCCGAGGTCGTCGCGCTGGTCCGCCGTGAGGGCAGGCAGCATGAGCTCGTCTAGGTAGTCGGCAATGTTCGGATGCGGGTCCGATAGGCGCGACCTGTATAGCGCTCGATAGTGCGCTACAAAGGCTTCGTGGATCTTCACTTGGGTGTATACCACAGGGCCAACAGGCGGGTGTATCGCCGTGATGGGGGACGTTCGCTCTTCACGCTGTATCAACCAAGCCAACAGTTTGCCGGGTTTATCACCGGTGTGGTGTGTGCGGGCCGAATGTGCAGTGTAATTAATATGTTTTAGGCTGTCGATCAGTCTGTCATGTCCTGCGCGTGCTTCCAATAATCTGGCATCGTCGCCTTCAGCCGCCTCCTGTTCCGCTTGTAGCAGGTCTGTCTCTAGGCGCCTCAGTTCGGTGTCTATTCGGCGGCGTGATAGAGCCTGTGTGCCTAGACACTGCCCCCTAAGGACCACCTTAAATGCGTCCCACTCAATCTGCGGGGTCGACGCCGTGCCAGCGTTATCCTCAAAGTACTGCACTGTCTGCGCTAATGGAGCTTCGAAATTGACCATCTAATAGTAGGTCGGGTTGTAGCCGCCAAGTTGGTGTCGGGGGTCGGGGGCAATCCCATGTTATATTCAGGGTGTAGGGGTTATGGTCAGAATGTGTGCGGCCCATATAGCAGGTGTCCGTGACATGTGGCAAGAGCTCACCGGTGACCATGTACCTGTTTAGACGTACATGGAGAGCATGTGCCCCAGAATAGAACGAGTAGGCCCGGGTGTGTGGATTGCGGCTGCGCCATGCGTCCTGCAAGCCCCATTGTGTGGACCATGCCTGAAGGGTGCCCGCAGCATTCTGTGCATGTGAGTTGGGCGGCGGGGGATGTGAGCGGTCCAAGGCCAAATCCAATGTGCTGTTGTAGTCCCCGCCCAGCACCCACGGGATACCATGCCAGGGAGCTAATGTTGTGGACAACTGTGCCAAGAAAGCCGCCAGGCCCGTGCTGGGTGCATATATTGAGGCCAGCACCAGCGGGTTCCCGTCCAACCTGCCTTGGACTACCACGAATTTCCCCCCGGTATCTATGTGCGTGTCCAGTGTCGTCCATGGGGTGCCTGGTCTGACCCATACTAGTGTCCCCTTAGCGTAAGACGAGTAGCACGTGGCATACAACTGTCCCCGCCATCGGCGGCGTAAAGTGCAGGTTTCCGTGTCTCCTGCAGGAGGGCAATTTGTATGTGATGGCGTTTGAGGTATGAGTAGATCTGGTAGCGTCGGGATGGTGTGTGCATTCCCCTGACATTCCACGTGCATATCTTAATGTCTGACATCACAGTTACTCAACAGTTTCCCGCCTTCTGCCTCCCCGGCGCCTCCCCCCGGGTTCCACACCCCCGTCGAACAGGTGTTCCCAGCACCACACATCAGTAGCAAGGTCGTGGCCACACTCCACAGCAATAAAGGGGAGGGGGGGGGGAAAGTACAACAAAAGGAACAGTGAACCAGGGAACATGGTGAACATATAGAATACCAAAAGGTCGGGTGTGGAACGTGCTCCCGTCCATACTCTCAAGGAGAGCAACAATGTCTTAATCAAGAGGGGGCAGGTGTGCAAAGCGCACCGTAACCGTGGTATCGAACCAACAAAGTCTTTTCATGGAGGTCCTCCACCTTCCCGGGAGGTATGTGGTAGTTCAGACCATCGTTACATACAGGGGCCCTCATACATACATGCATACACTATACTTTACGTGTCCAGGGTGGCAGCTTTCAGGAACGTCTTCTCCAGGTGAGCGTGTCGGCTAAATGCAGGCATCTGGGCCGTGTCTGGGGGCCATGGTCACTAGGGGAGGCCCCAGACCCGCATCTATACCGCACGTAGTGCGCAGGGCCGGCGCTGCCTTTTGTCGTCGAGAGTGACCCCCGTGCTCACAAAGTGAGTCCTTGTCTGTCCATTCCTTCATACTAATAGAGGTGCCTCCCAGTTCATGTCCCCGGGAGATCGGTCTGTGTGGAGTTTTCAACTAATGTATTCCGCTGTCTGGGGCGTGACATCCGGTCGTTCTTCCAAGTCTTGTGAATCTGGCACTCCATAGATGGCTTCATCGTCACTCGGAGGGTCCTGTTGACTACCACCCGTTGTCTCACTTTGCACAGGGGAATTGCTCAGTTCCATGACCAGGCGAAGGGCGTCTTGTTTCTCCTGTTGCATGGCGTCCTCCGGGGGGGGTGTCGCTCCTCGCGCACCAGATTGCGTTTTGCGGCGTGGTCTGCGCCTCCTCCGGTCGCCTCCAGCCTGTCGGCGGGGCATGGGACCCGCCGCAGCCCTGGGATCCGTGTCAATGCCGCTATCTAGCCATGTCTCCACCTCGGTAGGGTCAGTGAAGAAGTGGGTTCGCTCTCCAGCCACTACTCTCAGTTTTGCGGGAAACAGCAGAGAGTATTGTAGGCCCAGTTGTCTTAGACGCTTTTTTACCGCCAGGAAATCGTGTCGCTGTCTCTGCACTTGGATAGTGTAGTCCGGGAAGAACATCACTGTCGCGTTTTCAATCCGGATCTCCTGGAGTTTGCGTGTTTCCCGCAGGTTAGAGTCTCTGTCTCTGTAATTCAGTATTCGTAGCAGCATGGGTCTCGGGTTGGAGCCCGTCGCTAGTGGCTTAGTGGGAACACGGTGTGCACGTTCTACCACAAAGTATGGCGAGAGCGTCCCCTCCGGCAGCAGGCCCCGCAGCCATTGCTCCATGCGTTCCTCCGGGTTCCTGCCCTCCCATTTCTCCGGGACCCCTACGAGTTGCACGTTGTTTCTTCGTGCCCTGCCTTCCGCATCCTCCGCCCTGTCTTCCAAAAATTCCACTCTGTTCAGCAGGTCTTGGACGTGCTTGGTCGATTGGCTGGTCTGGGGTCGAAGTTCCTTCACATCGTGTTCCAGGGACACAGTGCGGTCCGCCAGTTTCTTGTGATCCGCTCTTAAGTGCGTCAGGTCTATGACCACACTGTCTATTTTGGTGGCTAGTGAGGTGCGGGTGAGTTGGATGGACTCCTCCAGCCGTTCCATGGCAGCCAACATGGTGTCCAGTTTCGCCTCGTTTGATCCGGGTCAGTGCTCTTCCCAGGCTTATCCATCTTGCCTTTGGAGTTGGCGCCACCAGTTCCGGTTCGGGTCCTGGGCCTGTTAGACATCTGTGCCAGGGCGCGGGCGTACCTACAGCAGTGGGGCTCGTCTCCGGAGGGCGAGGTATAGCTCTGGGCCGCGGATGTCCAGGAAAGTCCCGTGTAGTGTGCAACTAGGTGGAGGGTAGCCTCTCGACCCCGGACCGCGACGTATGTATTTTTCAGTGTCCGGCGTACGGCGGGTCACCGCTGCTTCGCAAGTGTGCAACACAGCGTCAGTATCCACCTCTCAGGAGCTGCACCAATACACCGGCTAGCTCCCCAGGGCCCCGCGCACCATGTGCGGCTCAGCTGGTGAAGGGGGCGCGTGGGCAGCCCGTCCGCGCTCCCAATCTGCCAGGACTTCCCACTGCCTCGGGCGGCCGGGCCTCCTCGTCGTGGTCCGGCGGCGGCCGCCACCCAGACCCCCGCTGCTCACCTCTTCCTGGCACGCGGCCTGTCCGCACCTTCCGCGGGCCGGGGTCTGTCTCTGGCCGTCGCGCGGGCTAGCCGCCGAACTCCGGGCACAGAGGGGGTCGCCTTCGTGGGTCTGGTCACCGGGTCTCAGCTCCCCCGCCAGTGCCTCACGGTTTCCCAGCGTCGTTCAGGCGCGTAGGTGTCGGGAACAGCAGCGTGTGTGGACCCGGCGTCCGTGGTGACCAGTGAGACCTGGGACGCTATGGCCGGTCAGCGTGGCAAGTTTTGTGGGTGTCCCGAGCAGGCCGCACCTCAGGGCCCGTCAGAGGTGTCGAAGCCTCGGACTTTCCTGAGCGCACGCCGGGTGAGGAGGGGACGTGCGCGGCTGCGTTCCAGCAAATTACCCGGTGCGGGTCGGGTGCACCGATCTGCTCCAAAGTCGGTGGGGCGATGGATGATGGTCCCCCACTGCGGCGCCGGCAGTTTACGATCGGCTGTGGTCGGTCTTTAGCAGGATAATTGTACCGGGTAGGGGAGCTCAGCTCGGAGCTCTACCCGGAGGCGTCCACGTCGGTCGCGTGCGTAACCACGCCCCCCCATAATGTCTCCAGCTTATTCCAGGTTTTTGTAATACCAATTATCAACTAATGATGTTATCCATGACGATTTTTGACTATGTATTCTATTAAGCGTAACATCTGGATATATTGATTCAGCACTAGTGAATGGGAGTAAATTAATAACAGTTAAAATGACAAAGTTCATATGATATCACATCTAGCATTTAATATGCAAACTGCGCACCAGGGTCAGTAATGTATTATTTATCATGGTGTTATTACTTTTTTTGCACAGTCTATGCACACTAGTTCACTCCCTACAGTTAGTTAATTTTTTAATCATACCATTACCGCAATTTTTTTTCTCTATTCCTGGATCTTCATATTAATATCAAGCACACTGCTTGGAATGATTATGGTCATCCGTTATTACATCACTAAATAACCGAACAGCACGGTTCTTTTATAGGAATGAAAATGCATGTTATCCTTTACTTATAAATAGATCCAACAATAGCCAGTATGAGGAGTCGTCCTCCATTTATACTCGGTTTATTCATAAAAATGTTGTGCTATGCTTCTGAGTAAACACTCTTCTAAGATGGCGGCATTTTCATTTTCTTTGACACAGGTCGTTTGTCAAGTATCCATGTGGAGTTACGCCGTTTACCAGTAACGTCTTCAATACTCTAACACCGATTTGGAAACTTTTCAAGTTAGGTTCTAAATCATTCTCTACGTACTATAACGGTTCACTTAATCCACTTTTGGGGACCAACAGTCCGTTTTTAGTTTTTAGTTTTCTTTCCCGCGATATTTGCTTTAAGTAGAGTACTTTCGCAGTCCGTCTTTTACTTTCTCTCGCGTCTTCAACGCGGGCCGCTTCACAGACGTTTTTGGACCAGGATTCTTGAAATTGGACGCAAGGTTTCACTCCCGATTCTCAGCGAGGTATGTGGACGCAGTGACCGAAACTAGGAACTAAGTTAATAAGTTGGATAGTTTTAGATCTTTTCTCGTGTTTATTGTTTCAGCGGTTTCGTTTGAGCTGAAATCGCACTCAAGCATCTCACTCCAGTGCCATTTCAGACTAGCGTCTTGGTTTCACGTCGTCGCAGTATGAAGGTAGCTTTTCACAGTATGTTTGTTAAGACAAATCTTGCCCTTATTAAATAGAGTAGTTGCATAAATCTTGTATATTTCTACTTTGTTTATCAGTGGTAGAAGACTCCATCGTTAACAATAGATTTTTTCGAACGCAAAGTTTACTGAGTCTGCTACATTTTTTCGGTAAGTTGTCAAACTATAGTTCAAGGGTGAAACTATTAACACAGTTTAGATTGAGGCAATCAGATCATTCTTATTTGCTTTCAGGTTTCTACTTTTCCGTTTACAAGTCCTATGTTCACGAGACAGTTTTCCAGAATCGAACTCCCGGCAAGACTTTTATTTGAGATCTGCGTGAACACGGATTAGATTCAAGGGTAGGTCAAACTATTTTCTTTTCTTAGTTTTTTGAGGGTCTTGTTCATTACACGCACTGGTATTCAGATATTTTTTACAAGAAAAACTTTATTGATCTTTATTTTTTGGATAGAGCGCCTAAATAAAGAATATTACAGCGGTGAAACAGGCTGACCATCTACAATACTAACGGGGTATCTCCCCTACCCCACACGCACTTTCGAAAATACAGGTACGGTTTTTTACAACGCAGAGAGTAGGCACCCGTAGGGGTTCCAGCTAAATCAGCCCGTTCTTTACATCATTTCATATATATATATTTTTTCCATTTTCAGAAACCGTGCATTGTTTGCATAGATAAAACTATCATCGTAGATTCACAGTATACTTACGGTAAGGATCTTTGTAGTTCCTTGTCTTTTTTCCAACGGTTAGCCTTTGTCTTAAGTCTCTTTTAGGTCTTTTGTTAAATAACATTCTTTTTTTCGGATTTAAGCACAGTTTGAGCACATTCAACATATTCCCCGAACCAGGTACACTGTTGCTTCTTTGTCTTAAACCTTGCATTAGCATGATAAGTATTGATTCTGTGTGTAATTTGAGTGTTTACCTCACCATGCTCTAAACACATGTACGACCTGTATCTCTTTTTGGTTATGTTTTTGCTCTACACACATTCACAGTTCTCAAAACGAGAAAAATGCTCTAAAAGTATTAAGGAAATTGATATGTAATTTGCAAGTACTGAATGACGGTCTTCTTCAACAAAGGTCATTATTGTTTTATGTTTTTCAGCCCCCCTGACGAAGGGAAATTTTCCCGAAATGCATTGGGATTTGATTTGGCACTTGTTTCAATTCATTTATTTTGTGCTACAAGCATTTACATTGGCTTTCTAAAAAAACACTAAGCAAGATTGATTGCTTGCAGAAAATGCAAATAATGGATGTTTAGACAATCATGAGAAAATGAAATGAATTATTTCAAATTAAAAGAATTTCATAAACAGAACTAAGTTTCAGCAAATTTGTGGTTTACAAAAGCAGATGGAGTTCTGCCAACGGTAGTGCAAGAAGGGTCTAATGACTATCGTCACTAGTTTATCATTCATTTCAACTTCTGTGGAGGGTGGCACCTCCTTCCCTCTTAGTACACCAAATTAAAATTGAGAGAAGTATAATTTAAAATTTCAAGTTAAATCACAACCAAAAGGAGTGCACCGCTCAACCCCTACTTTCATTGCACTTGCATGATGGCCACATGTATGTGAGGCTCCTGCCGCCCGGTGACATTATCCTGTTAATTATCCTGCCTAATGGTTTCATCTGCAGTATCGGACACCGCCAACTGAGAGAGCTGGTCTGCCTGCTGCACCACAGCGAGTTTCAGGAGAATCGGTTGTCATCTGCCCCTACGTTGCGCTGTTTAAGTGGGGCCCGGCAAAGGCGACGGAGCTGTGGGAGGGCGAATCACGGCCACAGAGATTAATCCAGGTCGCGGCTGCACACGAGGTGTCTGAGCCGCGCGGCGCGGCCTGCCCGGCGGAGGTGATCGGAGCTGCTGTGGGCTGCGGACGGCTGCACTAACCCCATAGTAGTCGGGCTGTGGCAGGGTTGGCTGCGGCACTGAAGAGGCGGACGGTGAGTGGCGGGAGGCTGCCCGAGCTGCGGCTGGCCCGAGACATGAAGCGGCGGGGAGGCATGCTGCTTGCCTGCGCGGGTGAGAGGCTGTGCTGCTGGGGATGCCTTGACTGTGATATGAGCCCCCCCGCGACCGCCCGCATTGAACCGGGGACGCCAGGACCGGCTGGCTGCGCTGCTTTGGAGAGCCGGTGAAAGGCGCGGCCCCTCCGGGCTCGATTGCTGCTGCAGATACCTCTCATGGGCTGCTGGTGTAGTGCTGGCATTTCAATTGAGCACCGTTGCCGGTAAATGCTGTGAATCTGAATAGGCCCGGAGGCGCAGGTGACCACAGATAAGTGACTTTTGCCTACTGTGGGCTTGACATATAACACCTTCCTACAGGATGGGCTGTCAGGACGCCTGTTGTGGAAAGAGTGGAGGAACGAGGTAGCCGGGAACTCGGGGCGCCTGGAATCAGGCACTTAAGAGCAGCTGCGTGGGCCCATCAGGTCCCCCAGAGACACTCTGAAAGGCTGTTGCCCCCCCAAGTGGTGGTGAATACATTGGCAGTACAGCATTACTTGGATTGCGGCGTCGGAGACGCACCAGAACTACCGCACTGTACGTGGAGTGCCTGGAAGACCTGTGGAGAGGCAGCCTAGAGATGGAATAACGAATCCTCTGCTGTGTTAGCGCTCAGTGACTTAAGAGCGTCATTGGGGCATAACTGTATGGAGTAACTGGAAGCTGCTGGCTGGGCTCCACTAACTGCCTCTGAGCTGGTACACTACTGAGGACACATCGCTAGTAGCATAGGAATAGTTGCACGTCCGGACGCGGGGGGAGAAGGAGTGGACAGGGCACAGCACTAATATACGCTATTAGAGACAACATGGGCAAACCAGATACCAGGCAGCCGAAGCTGAATTTTGACGCTGCAAAAAGAAGCAACCGAAACCTGCAGGAGGATCAAGACTAGGCAAGGAGAAATGAGACCCAGGAGGCGGCCGCTGGACAGTCCACTGAAGTGCAGGACATCCTTCGTGAGGTTCGACAGGGATTTGCCACCATAGTGGACAAGGTTGATAGAATGTCGTCATGGATGGACGTTATTGCGCATAAGCTAGATAGCCATGAGGAGAGGATCACAGAGACGGAGATACGTATCTCTGATTCGGAAGACCGGACCTCCAGACACACGATGCAGCTCGCCCGCATGGACAATCTATTGAGGGTCATTGCTGCGAAGAATGTGGACATGGAAGTGCGCAGTAGGTGCAATAATATTTGCATTTTAGGTATACCAGAATCGACCAATACTGGGCGGATGGAAGAATATGTTGAGAAAAGTCTACTAACGGCGATTGGCTCAGAAGCTTTTTCCAACCAATTCAGGGTGGAGTGAGCCCATAGGTCGCTGGGTCCTAGGCCGCAGCCCGTAGCACCCTGAAACCCATAATTTTTTTGTTTGAATATTTTTATTGTTATTAATCATACATAATAGAGTTCCATCTCTGTACATTTCACAACGAGGAAGCATCAATCTGTCCCACATTCGGTTCGCAACAAGAAATAATCATGTCAGTTATATTATGCATATCAACCAACAATTAACTACATTGTTAAAGTTATCAGGGCAATCAACAATATGTAAGGTTTAATGTTTCCTCGC
This sequence comes from Lissotriton helveticus, assembly GCF_964261635.1. Lineage (NCBI taxonomy): Eukaryota > Metazoa > Chordata > Amphibia > Caudata > Salamandridae > Lissotriton > Lissotriton helveticus. The sequence continues at coordinate 679,950,066 of NC_136072.1, read as the reverse complement.
AGTGCGTCTTTGCTGGGAGTGTATCCCATCTCTCTAGAGTCCCAGATCTCGCTCAGACTCAGGGCGCCCGTTAAGGGCCTCCTTCCAGGTTATTCGCTCTATCCGAGCTCTGCGGTGTAGCTGAACGCGCGTGTTGTTGGATACCCTTCAGTTAGGTCAACCCCTTGTCGTGATTCAGTGCTCGTATGGCTTAGCGGTGTGTTCTATCTGCCGCCCCGTTTCGTTAGTGTGGGGCGATGAGCCTTCACTTCTGTTATGTCCTAGAGGGACAGCTCATGTGTCTCGGAACTGTTGCTCTATCAACTGGGGGGGAAGTCAGTTGTCTAAACTCAACTGTTGAACATGAGGGGGAAATTCGATTAACGGGGAAGAAATAAACCAAACAATAAGCTAAAGAAAAGAAAAAGAAGCTCTGCTCTGCATTATCTAGTCTTTCAGATTTGATGGCCAGGTGTCGTGTCTGTGTGTTTCCTGGGGCAGTTGCTCGTGTGTTCCTTCATTCGCGGTGCGGCGTGTGTGGGGGGGGGGGGGCCGGTATGGATTCTCCTCTGGTTAGTCTCGTCTCTTTGTCTACTGACTGCATAGTCGTTGTACCCATGGACTCAGTGGTGGGGGAGGGGGGGCAAAGGGGGGGGGAACAACGGGCAGCCCGGCCCCTCGCCCTCCCGTCACCTTTGGTGTCACTCGCTCGGTATTCCCTACGGGACTTCGCCCGGTAGCTTCCCTTCTCATCTCATGGGTGGGCCTCCCTACTACGGCTCTGCCGTGTATGTGCATCCTGTCTGGCCCCTCATCTATGTGACTCCCCGTTCCTGGTACGCCCGGTTGAAAGACTGGAGGATGTCATCCCATGTCTGCGCTATCGGTATAGCCTGCAAGCCCGCCGTCTCCTCTCTATGGAGTATTGTTCCCTCTGCTATTGCCCAGTAGTTGAGTGAGACGTGCCAGTGCTGCACCTGTGGAGGGTGCTTGTCTTTCCAGCGTCTCGTTATGAGCCTACCCTGAGACCCATAATAGTGAGACTTTTGAACTATAGGGACAGTGATGTGGCTCTGTGTTGGACCCGGCCTCGTGGCGTGGTCCTACCCCTCCCGCATGGCGGGCCCCGGACGACATCGGCCCTCCATCCAGCCCGGGTCGGCCTCGGGCACACTTCTGCACGACCTACAAACCACCAGATCCGCCACCCGGCGGCCCCCAACCACTGACACGGCACACTCGGGCCGCCCCAGCATTACCGGTCCGGTGCCCACCCCGGACCCTCATTCCAGGCCCGACGCCATCTTGGGCCCATCACGTCACAGACACGTGGTCCCGGCCCAGCCGCGGCCACGGCCCCAGCGAGCCCGCCATCGAGGCACCAAGAGCCCTCCGGGTGGTAGAGTGGCCACTCAACCAGAGACAAGGGGAGGGGAGTTTCGATGGCTCTCCAACCGTCCCCGGATGCCTGGTTTCGATCGGCCTCCGGCCTCCCTGAGCGCTGGCTCCACCCCCTGCTGGGTGTCTGGACACCATCATCCCGGCCCCTCTGACCCCCAGGCGAGAGGGTCCGGACATCAAAGGACTCCAGACCTATATCTGGGCCAGCCCCGGGGTAGGACGGCAGTTGTATCCCGGAGTAGAGAAGCCCTGCTGACGCTGTCGCGGCTGACCCTGAGACTAACTCACCTTGCTGTTCAACCTGGAACCTGCTGGCGCTGCCGCGGTCCATCTTCGCTGTAACCACCTTGGAGCCTGCTGGCGCTGCCGCGGTCCATCTTTGCTGTAACCATCTTGGAGCCTGCTGGCGCTGCCGCGGTCCACATTCGCTGAACCATCTTGGAACCTGCTGGCGCTGCCGCGGTCCACACTCGCTGAACCATCTTGGAACCTGCTGGCGCTGCCGCGGTCCACACTCGCTGAACCATCTTGGAACCTGCTGGCGCTGCCGCGGTCCACACTCGCTGAACCATCTTGGAACCTGCTGGCGCTGCCGCGGTCCACACTCGCTGAACCATCTTGGAACCTGCTGGCGCTGCCGCGGTCCACACTCGCTGAACCATCTTGGAGCCTGCTGGCGCTACCGCGGCCCCACTTTCCGGAACCCCCCAGCTCGAGGATTGAGAGCTGTGCGTAGAGTCTCCTTGCAACCGACCATCTATAAGACTGTCCCACTACCTTGCCCTTTGTCACGAGACTTTCCAGATCTCGGGATCTGCTGTATATATTGAAATGATACTTATTGCCAGATAAAGATTGAAAACTCTATCTACGTGTGGTGTACATTTGTAGTGGTGTGGTTACTCTGCTGTACGATTCTAGGAGAGGGCCCTCACGTCGGAGGCCCCTCGACATCGCTCGGTCCCTTCTCTGAAGGAGGGGTAGACCTAGGGGTGGTCAGTCAGACACCTTCTGCCTCCCCCGGGTTCGCCTTTCTAACATTGGTGGCAGGCGCTGCGATCCGAGCCAACGCAAAATCGTACAGAGAGTGATCTACCCGCTACGACGGAAAAACACACAGAGACCATGACGACCCAAGGAACCAACCTACCTGCCGAATTCCAGAAAGAGAAGATAGAAGAATACAGCCACAAAGAACTAAAACAATTCTGTAAAGACATGGGTATCGCTACCACTGGCCTGAGCACAAAAGAGGACTTTAAATCGGCCCTACAAGCCTGGGTGGAAACCCGAGACAGACCACCCCAAGAGGAGAATAGCCCGAACGGGCAACAGGAAACCAGCGCACCCCCGACGGGGGAAAGAACCGCAACACTAAACACGGACCTCATCTATGAAGACGCTCGAGAACGAGAGCGCAACCGGCTACACGAATTGGAGCTTGCACGACTCCGGCTAGACGGAGAACTCCAGCTAGCGGAGAAAAAGATAGCCCTCGAGCAACTACGGCTGGAGGGGGATCTAGAAGAGAAACGGAGACAACGTGACCTCGAAGAAAAACGACTAGCATATGAACACGAACGAGGCCTGAGAGAACTAGAAATGAAAGCCAAGATCAACGAAGATAGCGCGGCCGGGGCCAAGACCTCGGCCCCTCCCGTGGACACCAAGGTTCACCTACCGAAAGATGTAGTCAAAGAATACTACAAGAACGATGATATCCAGCAATGGTTCAAAGCCTAAGAGGTGGCCATGACCGCCCATCGGGTGCCCCTGAAGGATTGGGGCGCCGGCCTGTGGGGAAAGTTCATCAACGAAGGGAGTGACGCCCTGCTGGAACTCCCTGACACCGAAATGACCTCCTATGAACACATGAAAACGGCCCTACTCACGTGCTACGGACTCACCCCCGAAATGTACCGGCAGAGGTTCCGAGACTGTAAAAAAATCCCCGGTACCACTTGGGTGGAATATGTGAACTTTTTTAGCAGAGCCTTCGAGGGGTGGGTCAAAGGCAGTCAGGTCACTACCTACCAGCAGTTGGTCAACCTTATGTTATGGGAGCACCTCTCCAACAACTGCTTCATTGAACTACGACAGCACCTCCTCGACAGCAAGTTGACCGAGCCGCGAAAGCTAGCGGTCGAAGCAGATCGGTGGGCGAGCAACCGCGTCCACCGGAACACCACAGGAGAATACGGACGAGGGTCCCCGGGGAACCACCGACCGCGAGGCGGCGGGTCTGGCATCAGCCGAGGCCGAGACCTCCCGCCGGGGTCTTCGCCCGCCTCCTCTACACCAGCCTCCAGCCCGAGGGGGGCCCATCCAGCCCGACCGGGGCCACGCCCCAACGTTACGTGCCACAGATGCCAGCGGCTGGGTCACTATGCCAATGATCCTCTCTGCCCCATGAACCAGCGGCCCGGCACCACCGGGCCCCCCGGTCGACAAATCACTGCAGCTGCTCTGAGCGAAGAAAAGGATGAAGAAGAAGAGGTCCCTATGGAACCAGAAGAATGGGAGTCCGCGGCCATGTGCCTCGCCTCCCTGGGCGACAAAGACATGATCCCCCGAGACCAGATTCTGATCAACACCCAGAAGTACCGCCAGTGGGTCACCATCAACGGACGCCGGGCCGAGGCTCTCCGTGACACGGGGGCCAGCATAACCGCCGTCCGCTGCCATCTGGTGACCCCAGAACAAATCTTGCCCCACGTTCTGTGCCCTGTCCGGTCAGCGGACAATTCCGAGAGCCTGTGCCAGATGGCTCGCATCCCCTTCGAGTGGGGAGGAGTGTCCGGCATGCTGAAAGTCACCGTCCGAGACGATGCCCCGGTGGACTGCCTCCTAGGGAACGACCTGGAAAGTTCCCCCTGGGCACAGATCGAGCGAAGAGAGCATCTGGGGATGCTAGGCCTTCCTGAATGGGTTTGCGTAACGACCCGATCCATGTCCACCCGGGACGCCGTCCCAACCGAAGACAATCGGCCCGAAGAACCTGAATGGCCGGCACCTCCGCCACCCGCCACTGCCACGGCCGAACCCGAACCGGGGCCGCAGGGCCCCAGCCATGAAGAACTTCCCGAGCTCGGGCCCCTTCCCGAACTAGCCCAGTGGCGCCAAGAAGGGGGCCCCACCCGCGAGCAGTTCCGTCGGGAACAAAAGACATGTCCTTCCCTTGAGGGACTCCGACAACAAGCCGCCACGCAAGCCACAGGAGACTCCTCGGGGTCCCACTGGATCTATTGGGACCAGGACCTCCTGTACAGTGAACAAAAGATCGCCGAGCTGGGGGCTGGCCGAGTGCTAGTCGTCCCCCTCCACTTCAGAGACTTTCTCTTAAACCTTGCACATGATGTGCCCCTCGCCGGGCACCTGGGGCAGGACAAAACCTACAGCCGCCTGGTGACCCACTTTTATTGGCTGAGGATGCGCAGCGATGTGTACAACCACTGCCGAACCTGTCCGACCTGCCAAGCCAGCGGAAAGAGTGGGGGGAAAATCGAGGCCCCACTCCAACCGTTTCCCGTGGTGACCACTCCCTTCGAGCGAGTAGGGATCGACATCGTGGGGCCCCTGGATCCTCCAACCTCTCAGGGGCACCGCTTCATCCTCGTCCTGGTGGACCATGCCACCTGCTACCCAGAAGCTATCCCCCTCCGGACTATCACAGCCCCCGTAGTGGGTCGGGCGCTAATGGGGATCTTCTCCAGAGTCGGCTTCCCCCGAGAGGTCGTAAGTGATCGGGGCACCAACTTTATATCGAAATATATGCGGTCCCTGTGGCAACAGTGCGGGGTCGCGTATAAGTTCACCACCCCGTATCACCCTCAAGGGAATGGACTAGTGGAGCGATTTAATAGGACCCTGAAAGGAATGATCAAGAGCCTAGAAGAGCCCCTCCGGCGCAAATGGGACGTTCTGCTGCCATGCCTCCTGTTCGCCTACCGGGAGGTACCCTAGAAGTCCCTGGGGTTCAGCCCCTTTGAACTATTATATGGACACCCTGTGCGAGGCCCCCTCAGCCTGGTCAAGGAAGGCTGGGAGCTGGCCGCCTCCGATACTACGCACGATGTTTTCCGATACCTCTTGACTCTCCGCAACCAGACTCGGAAGTTCCGGGAACTGGCCGAAACCAACCTGAAGGCCAGTCAAGAGGAGATGAAGCGCTGGTATGATGAAAATGCCTCGTCCATTGAATTCGAGCCGGGCCAGCAGGTCTGGGTCATGTCCCCGGTTGACCCCGGCGTCCTCCAGGACAAATGGACGGGGCCCTTCAAAGTGGTGGAGCGCAAGAGCCCCGTCACCTACCTAGTGGACATGGAGTCCCCCCGGAACCCCCTCCGGGTCCTACACGCCAACCGGCTCAAGCCCCACTTTGTCCGCACCGAACTGAGCCTGTTGTTGGCTACCGATGACGGAGCAGAGGACGACTCCGAGCCTCTACCAGACCTCCTGAGCACCTGCGAGAAAGATGGCTCGGTCGAGGGGGTCTCCCTCTCTCCCGCGCTGACACCCAAACAGCGCCAGGACTGCCAGAAACTGCTGGGTCAATTTGCGAACTTATCTTCCCTCACCCCCGGAGTCACCCAGTGGTGTGTTCACGACGTCGACACCGGGGACAGTCCGCCCGTGCGGCACCGAGCCTACCGAGTCCCCGACCGAGTCCGGGCCTGCATCCAAGCCGAAGTTTCCAAGATGCTAGCCCTAGGGGTAGTCGAACCCTCAGACAGTCCATGGGCCAGTCCCGTCGTCCTGGTCCCTAAGGCCGCCGCCCCCGGGGTGCCCCCGGAGCTGCGGTTCTGTGTCGACTACCGGGGACTGAATGCCGTCACCAGGACCGACGCCCATCCCATTCCCCGAGCGGATGAACTGATCAATCGCCTGGGAGCCACCAGGTACCTCAGCACCTTCGACCTCACGGCCGGATACTGGCAAATCGGCCTCACGCCCGGGGCACAAGAACGATCCGCTTTCTCGACCCCCAATGGCCACTTCCACTTCAACGTGATGCCCTTCGGCATGAAGAATGCTCCGGCCACCTTCCAGAGACTAGTGAACCGGGGGCTGGCAGGGCTGGAAGAGTTCAGTGCCGCCTATCTGGACGATATTGCGGTGTACAGCCTCTGTTGGGACGAGCACCTGACCCACCTCTGGAAGGTCCTGACGGCCCTCCAACGGGCCGGACTAACAATAAAAGCGGTCCTTGGATGCTTGATTCCGGTCTGGGAAAGACAGGGCTTGGCAGTTCGGACTGGACTTTTCCCATGAGGCAAAGGGTCAGAGCTGATTTGCATATAGCCAGTGTCTAACCCAGGGTGGTGTGGAGTGAAAAAAACGATGGATTTAGGCCCAGATCCTTGTACTGGGGTGAATGTATGACATTGTTCTACATTCTGTCCATCAACTGTGTTTTTTGTAATTTTCACCCCGAGTGGGCTGGGTATGCTCAGACGTGAGTCCCAGGCTCTCCACACCACTGGAGTCAAGCTATCCAGGCTGAATGAAGGCTGATAGCCAGAAACCGGTCCTTGGATGCTTGATTCCGGTCTGGGAAAGACAGGGCTTGGCAGTTCGGACTGGACTTTTCCCATGAGGCAAAGGGTCAGAGCTGATTTGGATATAGCCAGTGTCTAACCCAGGGTGGTGTGGAGTGAAAAAAACGATGGATTTAGGCCCAGATCCTTGTACTGGGGTGAATGTATGACATTGTTCTACATTCTGTCCATCAACTGTGTTTTTTGTAATTTTCACCCCGAGTGGGCTGGGTATGCTCAGACGTGAGTCCCAGGCTCTCCACACCACTGGAGTCAAGCTATCCAGGCTGAATGAAGGCTGATAGCCAGAAACCGGTCCTTGGATGCTTGATTCCGGTCTGGGAAAGACAGGGCTTGGCAGTTCGGACTGGACTTTTCCCATGAGGCAAAGGGTCAGAGCTGATTTGCATATAGCCAGTGTCTAACCCAGGGTGGTGTGGAGTGAAAAAAACGATGGATTTAGGCCCAGATCCTTGTACTGGGGTGAATGTATGACATTGTTCTACATTCTGTCCATCAACTGTGTTTTTTGTAATTTTCACCCCGAGTGGGCTGGGTATGCTCAGACGTGAGTCCCAGGCTCTCCACACCACTGGAGTCAAGCTATCCAGGCTGAATGAAGGCTGATAGCCAGAAACCGGTCCTTGGATGCTTGATTCCGGTCTGGGAAAGACAGGGCTTGGCAGTTCGGACTGGACTTTTCCCATGAGGCAAAGGGTCAGAGCTGATTTGCATATAGCCAGTGTCTAACCCAGGGTGGTGTGGAGTGAAAAAAACGATGGATTTAGGCCCAGATCCTTGTACTGGGGTGAATGTATGACATTGTTCTACATTCTGTCCATCAACTGTGTTTTTTGTAATTTTCACCCCGAGTGGGCTGGGTATGCTCAGACGTGAGTCCCAGGCTCTCCACACCACTGGAGTCAAGCTATCCAGGCTGAATGAAGGCTGATAGCCAGAAACCGGTCCTTGGATGCTTGATTCCGGTCTGGGAAAGACAGGGCTTGGCAGTTCGGACTGGACTTTTCCCATGAGGCAAAGGGTCAGAGCTGATTTGCATATAGCCAGTGTCTAACCCAGGGTGGTGTGGAGTGAAAAAAACGATGGATTTAGGCCCAGATCCTTGTACTGGGGTGAATGTATGACATTGTTCTACATTCTGTCCATCAACTGTGTTTTTTGTAATTTTCACCCCGAGTGGGCTGGGTATGCTCAGACGTGAGTCCCAGGCTCTCCACACCACTGGAGTCAAGCTATCCAGGCTGAATGAAGGCTGATAGCCAGAAACCGGTCCTTGGATGCTTGATTCCGGTCTGGGAAAGACAGGGCTTGGCAGTTCGGACTGGACTTTTCCCATGAGGCAAAGGGTCAGAGCTGATTTGCATATAGCCAGTGTCTAACCCAGGGTGGTGTGGAGTGAAAAAAACGATGGATTTAGGCCCAGATCCTTGTACTGGGGTGAATGTATGACATTGTTCTACATTCTGTCCATCAACTGTGTTTTTTGTAATTTTCACCCCGAGTGGGCTGGGTATTCTCAGACGTGAGTCCCAGGCTCTCCACACCACTGGAGTCAAGCTATCCAGGCTGAATGAAGGCTGATAGCCATAAACCGGTCCTTGGATGCTTGATTCCGGTCTGGGAAAGACAGGGCTTGGCAGTTCGGACTGGACTTTTCCCATGAGGCAAAGGGTCAGAGCTGATTTGCATATAGCCAGTGTCTAACCCAGGGTGGTGTGGAGTGAAAAAAACGATGGATTTAGGCCCAGATCCTTGTACTGGGGTGAATGTATGACATTGTTCTACATTCTGTCCATCAACTGTGTTTTTTGTAATTTTCACCCCGAGTGGGCTGGGTATGCTCAGACGTGAGTCCCAGGCTCTCCACACCACTGGAGTCAAGCTATCCAGGCTGAATGAAGGCTGATAGCCAGAAACCGGTCCTTGGATGCTTGATTCCGGTCTGGGAAAGACAGGGCTTGGCAGTTCGGACTGGACTTTTCCCATGAGGCAAAGGGTCAGAGCTGATTTGCATATAGCCAGTGTCTAACCCAGGGTGGTGTGGAGTGAAGAAAACGATGGATTTAGGCCCAGATCCTTGTACTGGGGTGAATGTATGACATTGTTCTACATTCTGTCCATCAACTGTGTTTTTTGTAATTTTCACCCCGAGTGGGCTGGGTATGCTCAGACGTGAGTCCCAGGCTCTCCACACCACTGGAGTCAAGCTATCCAGGCTGAATGAAGGCTGATAGCCAGAAACCGGTCCTTGGATGCTTGATTCCGGTCTGGGAAAGACAGGGCTTGGCAGTTCGGACTGGACTTTTCCCATGAGGCAAAGGGTCAGAGCTGATTTGCATATAGCCAGTGTCTAACCCAGGGTGGTGTGGAGTGAAAAAAACGATGGATTTAGGCCCAGATCCTTGTACTGGGGTGAATGTATGACATTGTTCTACATTCTGTCCATCAACTGTGTTTTTTGTAATTTTCACCCCGAGTGGGCTGGGTATGCTCAGACGTGAGTCCCAGGCTCTCCACACCACTGGAGTCAAGCTATCCAGGCTGAATGAAGGCTGATAGCCAGAAACCGGTCCTTGGATGCTTGATTCCGGTCTGGGAAAGACAGGGCTTGGCAGTTCGGACTGGACTTTTCCCATGAGGCAAAGGGTCAGAGCTGATTTGCATATAGCCAGTGTCTAACCCAGGGTGGTGTGGAGTGAAAAAAACGATGGATTTAGGCCCAGATCCTTGTACTGGGGTGAATATATGACATTGTTCTACATTCTGTCCATCAACTGTGTTTTTTGTAATTTTCACCCCGAGTGGGCTGGGTATGCTCAGACGTGAGTCCCAGGCTCTCCACACCACTGGAGTCAAGCTATCCAGGCTGAATGAAGGCTGATAGCCAGAAACCGGTCCTTGGATGCTTGATTCCGGTCTGGGAAAGACAGGGCTTGGCAGTTCGGACTGGACTTTTCCCATGAGGCAAAGGGTCAGAGCTGATTTGCATATAGCCAGTGTCTAACCCAGGGTGGTGTGGAGTGAAAAAAACGATGGATTTAGGCCCAGATCCTTGTACTGGGGTGAATGTATGACATTGTTCTACTTTCTGTCCATCAACTGTGTTTTTTGTAATTTTCACCCCGAGTGGGCTGGGTATGCTCAGACGTGAGTCCCAGGCTCTCCACACCACTGGAGTCAAGCTATCCAGGCTGAATGAAGGCTGATAGCCAGAAACCGGTCCTTGGATGCTTGATTCCGGTCTGGGAAAGACAGGGCTTGGCAGTTCGGACTGGACTTTTCCCATGAGGCAAAGGGTCAGAGCTGATTTGCATATAGCCAGTGTCTAACCCAGGGTGGTGTGGAGTGAAAAAAACGATGGATTTAGGCCCAGATCCTTGTACTGGGGTGAATGTATGACATTGTTCTACATTCTGTCCATCAACTGTGTTTTTTGTAATTTTCACCCCGAGTGGGCTGGGTATGCTCAGACGTGAGTCCCAGGCTCTCCACACCACTGGAGTCAAGCTATCCAGGCTGAATGAAGGCTGATAGCCAGAAACCGGTCCTTGGATGCTTGATTCCGGTCTGGGAAAGACAGGGCTTGGCAGTTCGGACTGGACTTTTCCCATGAGGCAAAGGGTCAGAGCTGATTTGCATATAGCCAGTGTCTAACCCAGGGTGGTGTGGAGTGAAAAAAACGATGGATTTAGGCCCAGATCCTTGTACTGGGGTGAATGTATGACATTGTTCTACATTCTGTCCATCAACTGTGTTTTTTGTAATTTAACAATAAAAGCCAGCAAGTGCCAGATCGGTCAAGGGTCCGTGACCTATCTGGGACACCAAGTGGGGAGCGGCCAAGTGGCTCCCCTTCAACCCAAGATCGACGCCATCCAGGCCTGGGAGCCCCCCGTCACCCAGACCGCCGTCCGAGCCTTCCTGGGGCTCACTGGATACTATCGGCGGTTCATAAAGGACTATGGGAGCATTGTGGGGCCCCTCACAGAACTAACCTCCAAGAGACTACCCTCGAAGGTGCACTGGACCCCCGAGTGCCAAGTAGCCTTTGAGACACTAAAAACTGCCATGTGCACCGCCCCGGTGCTCCAGGCCCCCGACTACAGCCGAGAGTTCATCGTCCAAACTGACGCCTCGGAACACGGCATTGGGGCCGTACTCTCCCAAATGAACTCTGACGGAGTTGACCTTCCTGTGGCCTTCATCAGCCGGCGCCTGCTGGCCCGAGAACAACGATGGAGCACCATCGAGAGGGAAGCATTCGCCATCGTATGGGCACTAAAGAAGCTACCTACCTCTTTGGCACCCACTTCCGAGTACAGACCGACCACCGGCCCCTGCGGTGGTTGATGCAGATGCGGGGCGAGAACCCCAAGTTGCTACGTTGGTCCATCTCCCGCCAAGGGATGAACTTCACCGTGGAGCATCGCCCTGGCAACGACCACGCCAACGCTGACGGCCTCTCCAGATTCTTCCGCCTTGGCGAGGAGAATCCCCAAGAAGATGGGTGACTCTCCCCTGCCTTCAGCTGGAGGGGGCGTGTGTTGGACCCGGCCTCGTGGCGTGGTCCTACCCCTCCCGCATGGCGGGCCCCGGACGACATCGGCCTCCATCCAGCCCGGGTCGGCCTCGGGCACACTTCTGCACGACCTACAAACCACCAGATCCGCCACCCGGCGGCCCCAACCACTGACACGGCACACTCGGGCCGCCCCAGCATTACCGGTCCGGTGCCCACCCCGGACCCTCATTCCAGGCCCGACACCATCTTGGGCCCATCACGTCACAGACACGTGGTCCCGGCCCAGCCGCGGCCACGGCCCCAGCGAGCCCGCCATCGAGGCACCAAGAGCCCATCCGGGTGGTAGAGTGGCCACTCAACCAGAGACAAGGGGAGGGGAGTTTCGATGGCTCTCCAACTGTCCCCGGATGCCTGGTTTCGATCGGCCTCCGGCCTCCCTGAGCGCTGGCTCCACCCCCTGCTGGGTGTCTGGACACCATCATCCCGGCCCCTCTGACCCCTAGGCGAGAGGGTCCGGACATGAAAGGACTCCAGACCTATATCTGGGCCAGCCCCGGGGTAGGACGGCAGTTGTATCCCGGAGTCGAGAAGCCCTGCTGACGCTGTCGCGGCTGACCCTGAGACGAACTCACCTTGCTGTTCTACCTGGAACCTGCTGGCGCTGCCGCGGTCCATCTTCGCTGTAACCACCTTGGAGCCTGCTGGCGCTGCCGCGGTCCATCTTTGCTGTAACCATCTTGGAGCCTGCTGGCGCTGCCACGGTCCACATTCGCTGAACCATCTTGGAACCTGCTGGCGCTGCCGCGGTCCACACTCGCTGAACCATCTTGGAACCTGTTGGCGCTGCCGCGGTCCACACTCGCTGAACCATCTTGGAACCTGCTGGCGCTGCCGCGGTCCACACTCGCTGAACCATCTTGGAACCTGCTGGCGCATCCGCGGTCCACACTCGCTGAACCATCTTGGAACCTGCTGGCGCTGCCGCGGTCCACACTCGCTGAACCATCTTGGAACCTGCTGGCGCTGCCGCGGTCCACACTCGCTGGACCATCTTGGAACCTGCTGGCGCTGCCGCGGTCCACACTCGCTGAACCATCTTGGAGCCTGCTGGCGCTGCCGCGGCCCCACCTTCCGGAACCCCCCAGCTCGAGGATTGAGAGCTGTGCGTAGAGTCTCCTCGCAACCGACCATCTATAAGACTGTCCCGCTACCTTGCCCTTTGTCACAAGACTTTCCAGATCTCGGGATCTGCTGTATATATTGAAACGATACTTATTGCCAGATAAAGATTGAAAACTCTATCTACGTGTGGTGTACATTTGTGGTGTGGTTACTCTGCTGTACGATTCTAGGAGAGGGCCCTCACGTCGGAGGCCCCTCGACATCGCTCGGTCCCTTCTCTGAAGGAGGGGTAGACCTAGGGGTGGTCAGTCAGACACCTTCTGCCTCCCCCGGGTTCGCCTTTCTAACACTCTGCGAGCTGCAAGAAGCAAGCAGTCCTTATCGTACGACGGGAACTCTTTCTCCATTTATCCTGATTTCACGCCTGTAGTCCAGGAAGAGCGGTGGAAATTCTTGGACGTCACGACTAAGCTGAGGAAGGCACACATGGACTATGCACTTTTGTATCCTGCACACCTCAGGGTCACGCACCAGGGTAAACAGAGGTCCTTCACTAAACCGCAGAAGGAGGAGGATTTCCTCAAGCAAGTGAAAAAAATGAACAGACCTGATGATGGCGCGGCGGAGGCCCAGAGGTCCCCATCGGCGGGGGCAGAGGACGACACACAATGAGACAATCTTCGCAGGCTATGGACACCGTAACAAATTGTTTTGAGTCACGTGAGTTATATATTGGCAGACAGTATTACCAGGGGAAGTTTATATTGTTTGAATGATGAACCATAATGTGCTAACATAACTGCTCACCAGGCACTCTCTGCCCATCAGGGCCTGTGGCTCCGGCTGAGGTATGCTCTATGGGCGAAGGGTCGCTGTGTTTCCGCCTAGAGCTGGCCCCCGAAGGGAATAACCCCGGGTATGTCCGCTGTGTACTGCTTGCAGTGACTGCACTGTTGTTCTTGTTGGGGGGGTTGGGCAGGGTGGGTATGCATTGCTGGCGAGTTGGGGTTGCTTCAGTGGGGGGAGTGGGTGGGAGAGGGAGTTGACAGGGAATTGGTTACTTTGGAGTGGAACTGCATACAGGAAGATGGTCTTGCTACCAAGATTGCAGAGTTAACAAGTAGAATACAGGTAGACGGTACGGCAGACAACATGACATTATGTAATGTGCACACATGGTTACAGGGTGACGCACTACAGAGACGCAGCTTGACCCCTGCGAAGACTCGAGTATATGGCTGACACAGACACGTCACAGCTGAATATGATTTCGTGGAACGTCAGGGGGTTGGGGGACCGTAGGAAAAAACGGCAGATCCCGGGTTACTTAGACAGGCACCAGACACATAAAGCCATGCTGCAGGAGACTCACTTCACGCCCCAAAGGGCCTCTGCGTTCGCGTCCAGGTGAGCAGTGCACAGAATCTTCTCCTCTTATTCATCCTACGCAAGGGGGACCGCCATACTGATCAAAAAGCAAGTGCCCTTCCACCTGGCTGGAACTTCCAGTGATGATCAAGGGAGGTACTGCCTGGCTTGGGGGCGCCTGGGGTCAGTGTCAGTAACTCTAGTATGCTGTTATGGCCCTAACATGGATGCTCCGGATTTTTTTACCTTGTTATGTGCGGCGATCAGGGAGATAGGCTCTAACCACATCATATGGGGGGGAGATTTCAATGTTACCTATGCTCCGAGCCTGAATAGGACTCATACTGCCCCTCGCCATTGCACCAAGGCAGCCACTGCAGTACAGAATACAATTACTGAATATCAACTGCTTGATGCGTGGAGGTACACCACTTCCCTGAAACATGAAGGGATGCATTACACAGCACAAGCTGTGCCATTGGCGAGGCTGGATTATTGGATTATATCTCGAGGGCTGGGCCCAGCAATCTGTAAGGTACAACACTTAGCTAGGACCTACTCAAACCATGCACCAGTTAAACTTAAACTTTCCGTGGCGAACTTCATCCCCCCGCGGGGTGCTTGGAGGCTTAATGCGTGCAGCCTTTTAGACATAGTTTTCCAGGAAGAACTGCAAGAAGAGATACAGGATTTTTTTGAATGAAATAAGGGCACAGTACAGAGTGTGGAGATTATCTTGGAAGCATTTAAAGTCACACTAAGAGGGTTTTGCATATCTAAAGGAGCGGGGGTGTTAACAGATATCACTAACACACTTCGCAGACTGGATACAGAACTCAAGGCACTGGAAGCATCGCTGGCGCTCAGTCCGGATGGGGCTACGCAACATGAGTTTAGAGAGAAGCTTACGGAATACATGGATATGGCGCAAAGGGAAACACGATTTAGAGGCAAGCACTGGGTGACCCGCAGGTATGGGGAGGGACAGAGGCCCGGCAAGGTGTTAGCAGACACGTTAAGATGGCCAAGTTATTCCAATTACGTAGTGGAACTAGAAGGGCCAGACGGTATACACTGTCGGGACGCTGCAAGCATACTTGAAGCTTTCACACGCCACTACACAGATCTGTATACTACTACCAGGGGGGAGGACTTGGACCTTGAGGCATATCTGGAGGATGTCACCCTGGGTTGGTTGAGTGACGTGCATCGTGAATTTCTGTGTGCTCCCTTTGAATTGGACGAGGTTAGAGAAGCCATCATGCAAATGCAATCAGGGAAGGCCACCGGCATGGATGGCATTCCAATAGAATTTTACAAAACTTATATAGATCTGATGGCCCCAATATTGCGCGAGGTCTACGAGGAGTCACTGGAAATGGGCTCCCTCCCACCATCCATGAGAGAAGCTCTCATTATCTCTCTTTTGAAACCTGAAAAGCCACCCCACCAATGCGGGTCCTATCGACCGCTCTCCCTTCTCAATTGTGATGCCAAAATTCTGGCAAAACTCATTGCCAATCGCCTTAGTTTGTTGCTAGAACACCTTATTCTTCCGGATCAGTCTGGATTTGTCCCCGGAAGGGCCACCTCCCATAATTTGAAGGCTCTTTTTACAATTTTAAACAATGTTTCCCCGGAATTACCCTTGGCGGTAGTCTTCCTGGATGCCACTAAGGCTTTCGATTACATCGAATGGGATTATATTTTTGGCATAATGCTCCGAATAGGGTTCCTGCCGCTTTTTTTGTCTTGGATACGACTGCTGTATCACCATCCAGGTGCTTAGGTACTCATAAATGGTCATACGTCTCAAACCTTCCCGATTACTAGGGGTACCCGACAGGGGTGCCCACTGTCCCCCTTGTTGTTTGCCTTGGCGACGGAACCATTGGCAGCGAGGTTGGGACAGCACCACAACAACAAGGCCCTGCGGTGTAACATGAGGCAGATATTGATTTCAATGTATGCTGATGACATTACTTTGTATGTGAGAGGCCGTCAACATAATTTGAACCTGCTCCTTTGGGAATTTATTGTATTTGGGAAACTTTCGGGGATCCAGATAAACTGGGGGAAGTCCTGCCTCTTCCCACTGACAGACTCAGTGGTGCGCTTTCCATTGGACTACCCATTGGGATGGTGTGACCACGAGTTGCGGTACCTAGGTGTCCGAGCTACCAGAAACAAGGAAGAACTTATGCAGCTTAACTATGGTATTGCACCGAACCGCGTGACGGACTGTGTGGCCCAATGGATAACACTGCCGCTTTCTATGGCAGGGCGGGCGTCCCTAATTAAAATGGTGAGATTACCCCAGTTGCTCTATCTTTTTTTAAATATACCATATTATCCTGGAAGACACTTTTTAAAATCTCTTTAAACATAACTGATCAGACTGGTGTGGGGGAGGGGGGGGGGGGGGGTAAACAGCCTAGATTGCAGTGGGCTGTTCTGACAAGGCCATGTTCAACAGGGGGGTTTGGAATTCCGGACTTCGAACTTTATTACGTAAGCGCACAGGCCCATTATGTCTATTTCTGGGTGAATCAACCGAAATACATGCCTCAGGTGGCTGCAGAACATTGGCTTGCACAACCGATCCCGATAGAGGGAGCCCTTTATGCTTCCCCAAATAGCCAAGAACAGACGCAAACTACTGTTAATGCTACAATCAAGGCATGGCGGCGCATTGGGCATCTACTGGATGGCCCCATGGTCTATTCCCTGCTCCTACCACTTGCATATCACCCAAACAAGCCTCTTCTCCAGGAAACGCTATTTCATACATTTCAGGAGCAAGTGGCTATCAGAGCCTGGGGAGACCTATACCAGGATGGACAGTTTTGGGATTCAGAGAGTGTATTTCAGGATACGCAACAAACTCCGTTGGACGCCTTTCTGTATATACGACTCAAGCAAGGGGTCCGATCCCTAACTTCAGATTTCCCGGCTGAGTCCCCGGCCCTTGCCCCACAGCATCTGATCCTCCAACAAGCAACACCCAAACGTCTAGAATTACTGATATACCCTACAGTCCACACACAACGAGAGGTACCAGCTTCTCAGTCTCGCACATGCTGGGGAGACGAACTGGGATTTACACTGACGGATGACCAATGGGAATATTGCTGCTCATAGACTGAGCGGGTTTCGGCTAACAGCAAGCTGCGTATCATACATTATAAATATTTGCATAGATTGTATTAAACGACAGTCAAGACGCACAAGTATCAGTTACGTAGCACGGACAGATGTGACAGATGCCATGCACCAAAAGCCGATTTTTTACATTTGGCCTGGGAATGCCCAGGAGTGAGTGAATATTGGGGAAATGTATTTGAGGCCCTGACTTTGATGACCAACACGCACATTGAGCCCACACCGCTGCTGGCCTTGCTGAGCTATGTTCAACATGTGCCGGGGATGCATCGCAAGTATGAAGCCCTTGCACTATTCATGTCCAAGAGACGGGTGGCATGTAGGTGGGGCAGGGGAGGGCTCCCAAATTAAAGACCTTGCTTAATGATATGATTTACTGTCAGGAGCAACTCACCACTTATGCCGAATTGCTACCTAGCGCATCCAGACCCAGAGTTATCTGGTCATCACTAACATCCTACCTACTGCCGCGGCTCCGTGGATCTCCAGCGACTACGCCGCCAATTCGAGCCCCATAAAATACTCGGCCAGGAGGGCCTGGTGTGGGGGACTTCGACTCCCTATTGGGACCCACATGTGAGGTGTTCTGGGGTGGCCACATTAACTGTCATACCCATGGGTACATGCCAATGATAGGACTGCACAGTCAATGCCTTTTAAGGTGTACCGGAATGTGAGATACTCCTGTGAAAGACTGCAGGTCCCCCAACGATTATACAAAGAATGGTACTGTAATATGTGATGCACTATAATGTAATCAGAGTTATGTACAAGTCGAATGTATGCATGAGCCGACCGTACATTGATTAACAGCAGTATAACCTACCTGGTTGTTCGTATAAAATAGTTAAATAAGGAAACAGTAAAAAAAAATTGAGACCTAATGTTTTATCTGACGCGGCCGGCCCGAAGTGGTTGTAGACGGCTTGCTGTGTATTCATACGCTGATATTGATGCTATTTATTTGACTGCTCACTGCGCTGCCGGCCTGAACAGGGTTGTAGGCACCGAGCCGTGTTCAACAATACATGCTATCAATAAAGGTCTATGAAAATAAAAACAAAAAAAAGGTAATGATCTCCTTTATATTCTGGCCTTTATAGTGGGTCAATGTTTATGTTCAACTCTTTACAGGATCTTTGTATTGCTTTTCCTAATTCATGAAAGCCATTATTTGAATCCCAGGGGCCTCTACTTTGGGGAATTAAAATGGCAGTAACCACTCGCTCCCTAAATCCTTTCCCAGCCAAAAATAATATATCAATTCCTACTCCAGAAACACATTCCAGACAGCTTTGTTATTTTGTCTACTTGTGTCATCCCCAAACAGATCTGAAAGAAACTGCTCAATTTACTTCTGCAGGAAAACTGATGGCATACCTCTTATTTTCCCGGGTATATCAGGTGTTAATTGCTTAGAAACAAGATACTCTGCAAGCAATAAAAAAAGTAGTTGTATTTGCCTACAATGCAGTCTGAGATCTGTGCTAATATTGTATATTTATAATGTACTGTGATAAAACATTCACTTACTGGACTCTGTAGAATCATGGTCACACGTTTCTTCTGTTCCATGACATTGAAATCCTGTCTGAGACCAGCAGCCATGTTGTGAAGCCTCAAATATTCAGGATCACCCTCAGAAAGCTGGTCAATGAGGCTCTGCTCATACTGAGGCGGTGAAGACACTGCTTCCGGAGTAGTGGCGGTGCTCATCTTCACAATCTGCTTTTAATCTTTTATATCTAAAGACAATCCAAGCTATGAGTCAATATACAAAGGTAAATATATTTCAAGCACATTTATGAATTGTAAAACCTTTATATTGTGCTTCTTGAAAATACTTATAATAATTTTCAAACAACTTTAGAAAAGATTACTTAGGAAGAGTGATGTCTTGGGAAAAATTGTGAATTTGCTTGTCCAAGTTACAGCTAATGTCAGTTAACTGCAGTAACTGGCATGGGGATTAATCAAGTAGTTCAAGAAAGTGGTATCCTTAGTGTGTGACAACTTCAGGAGGTTGTAAAAAGATTAAAGTTACATGGAGAAAATGTTCATGCTTATTACATCCACCACCAAATGTGCACTAAGTTAAATAAGTGCTCTCCTGGCTACCCTAAATCCCCCAAATTTCACCAATATGTGACATATTCTTTGTTGCAAATTTTGCTCAACATAGTGCATTTGTTGTTAATATAGAATTCCTTCATTTTTTAATTCAGTTTGTTGCTCTCATGTATTTCATAAAGATATTTTAATCATATTGTTGATTTAAATACATTAAACAGAATACTACTGTAGGAGTATATATTTCTTAAGTTGTAGTCTAAATTGTAAATCATAATGAGGGTCAAAAAGTGCTTCATTTAGTTTGACTTTCAAAACATGTTTTCAAAGAAATATGTCTTTGACAGAGTAACTTTTGGACAGCCCACAGATTTAGGATCTAATATTCAATAAGAACATTTTATTGGAGTTTTTGTATTTACAGTTGTTCTTCATATCAACACTGTCCATTCCATTATTATGTTTATGTCGACCAAAAAGGTTATAAAAGCATATTCAAAAGAGTAGACATATCCATAAAAACGGGTTGTCGCAGACAAAAGCACAGAATCCAAACAGTAAAATCAGAATGTTAAAATCATCAAGGGGTTGCATAAATTAATAGCAGTTTTTTTTAAATAAACCCACTCAAAGACAAAGGACCTCAGATCGCAACCATTGGAGGTATAATAGCACTAATCTACAGTTTTTAATTTTGGCTTTCTTAACAGGTGGGATAAGCAGGCACTTAGACAATTCTCTATAAAATCTACAAAATTACATATAGTGCAGAATAGATTGATCTGAATATTCACCACAAGGGCAGCAACAGACAGAAGAGACATAATGCCCAAGGGGGAAATATAACTTCCATCTTATGGAACCCAACCGAAACCTGGCAAGAAGAGATCATTCCCATGCATTTTTGACCCACTCAAGAGATGGTTCCATCCTGGAACTGGTTTGGATCAATACATAATTTCTCAGGGATTCTGAACTTGAGATACTTGACTCCCCTATCCCTCACCTGTTTCCCAAGGAAATGTTTCTTAACCCACCCAGGTCTTTCTTCTGAATGGAGCAAGGTTTGTAAAATAAACTAGGTCTGCCAAGATTTGAAAAGTTAGACTGTAGATACTGAAACCAGGGTATTGATAAAGCAGCTGCACAAGACAAGCAATCCTCTATAAAGTCCCTGCTAAGGGAAGCTTGTGCTTTGGACCAAATAGAGCACTAAAGTAGCAGGGGAACTCGTTTGCTTCAATCCCCAACATAGTCTTGGCCGAGCTCCTGCTGGGATTAGTTACAAAAGTGTGAGGAGTGGGTTGTTGTGCAAGACACACTGCAAACTCAGTCGCTTATAAGTGCTAGAATCAGAAAGCTTAGTGTTATGTATGACGCCTTCAGATAGTCTTCCATTTTCAGTTAAGAATACTTTACATTTTTAGTTAAGAATATTTTACATTGTGGTACGTGTATACTTACTTTCCTTTCTAAGTAGAGATTTAGAAATCTCATGATACAAAGTGCCATTGAATGAAATACTTAAACTGGCTAAAGTGGCACACTGGGGCGGTCAGGTTCCAGAATGCAAAGCAGTTTTAGCTCAAATCTAGGACTGGAAGGAGGTGTCAACTGTCACTGAAGGTAGTCCAAATCAATGGAGAAATCTGGGGAAATACCAGATTTTCGTGATGAAAAGGAGGTAAAATTGGCTCATACTACCAGGAAAAATAACATTATGTAGGTGTCCAGTGCTCACCTCCCCCTTCATTTTTTGGATGAAGTATTCTGAATTGAAAGAACCTGTCAGCTTACTAGGAAATTCATAATAATAATAATGGAAATACATGCTGAAAATAAAGATGACAAGGGGGCTGCGGTAAACCCTAAAGAAGTGACAAGCATTCTAGAATCTAGTTTGAAGATATGCGTATATGCTGTAGGTAGGGAGAGATATACAGGGAGCATGGAGGTATGTGCTGGACAGAGAATGATATCCAGGAGTCGTTTGCTGTGGAAAGGGTACACAACTTAGACAGTGAATGGCAGCAGACTGCTTGGAAAGAGAGACCAGGGCAGAATACAGATGGTGCAATAGACAGGGCTGTGCTGTTCAGAGAGGCGGGCAGTGAGCTGTGCGTGGAGTTCTGCAGATAGCGCACATGAAGTTGGCTCTGAGTGGTTAGGGGTATGTAGAGCTTGTGCAGAGTGGGCAGCTGTACTTTTAGTGAATGGCTGTTGAGAAAATGGGAATGTGCATAGTATCGGATTGTGCAGAGAATGCTGGCATCTGCAATCTGTGCAGTGGGTCAAAGTGCAGAACATAATTGAGTTAAATGTGTAAGGCCTTGTAAAATAGACTACAAATTAAGGTTTTGACAAAATAAAAGGCTGCCAGGATAGTGGAGTTCTAACCACAGTAGGGGCTCCAAAGAAGTTAGGCATAAAGTCAATGAATGGGCAAAGGAGGCTCTCAGAAAAATGCACGAGTTGCTTGGCCTTTAGTAGCTCAGGACGATTTTCACTGATCAGATGTAGCTCTCACTACAGATAAGGTTGGAGACCCCAGATCTAAATTGAAGCAAATGCATTTTAATTAATTGGTGAAGGCAATAGGAAGAGTAGGAGGTAAGAATGAGACTAGAAAGCTATATGGTATTGACACAGAAGGATTTATCTTCTCAGAATCCCAATTACAAAATGTCACAGTGGTCATCTAAAACAAGATCTGAAAAAACAATTCTATGTCAGGACCAGAGGTGAGGATTTCGATAATTTTTCTCCCACTTTCTTGCATACAGAAGCCTTAAGACAAACTCCATTTCCCAGAAAACCATAAGTGAAAGAGAAAACATCATAACCAATCAGCACTCAGACCATTAGTCCGTGGTCACTGTTCATGCCCCTCTTTCTTTGCTGCTCAGCAGCCATGAGTTAAGGGTCCCAGGGGGATGTGGCACGAGCCGGTGTCCCCCTGGGAGAATTTGCACGGTGGAATGGTCCACGCGTCGCGAGAGGGCAGGTTAAGGAAAGGGAGGGTTTATTGGGGGTAGCGTAGGGCGGGAGGGACTGACGTCACAGCGGTGACGAGGAGCAGTGTGGCGCAGCTTCGTTTGGGCCGCTCTGTGTTTTCCTGTCACCTGAGAGATTTTCTATGCGTCGTGAAGCCGTTTTTGCTGAAGTCAGAGCTGAAGAGCGTGTCAACATGACAGACGTCGACATTGCGAGGGAAGCTGTAAGAGCTTTGCTGGTGGTAGGGAGAGGTGATTTACTGCGTCCTAGAGCAGCTGTGGATTGTGCTGAGAAACCGAAGCGCCCGAGGCGTGGGGTGGCAAGGGGGGTGAGTCAGGCAGTGGCTGCTTGTCTGCCGCAGTCTGGCCGCCCCCCCTTGTCAGTGATTAATGCCACGGTTGCCAACATACCGCTTCATCGTGCGCGCTCCTCAGGAAGGAGTGCTTGAGGCAAAAGAGCTCCACTGCGGGCTGCCTCTACCCCAAGTGTGTTGAGGGGACGCCCTGGTTTATTATTGCAAACGACAGTGAAGAGGGCTGGGAAGAGAGGCGGACAAAGCAGCGCCAGTGTTGTAAATAGCCCCCAGCAGTTTGTTATGAATGAAGAACCATTGGTTATGGACTGTGCAGCAGGAGTCAGAGATTCTAGCAAGTCCACAGCGGGGCCAGTGGGTGTGGGTTGAGCAGTCACATATGCCCACTAATGAGGCGTCTGGTATACCTAAGGATCAGGTAAATGGTAAGTTGGTGGCGGTTCCTGGCTGGAGCGGCGAGGAATTGTTAGCGGACTCTGGGGTCAATTCTGGGTGTCGGAGTTCTTTTCCAGCTAAGGCAAAGCAAAGTGCGACTTTTGGTAAGTCAAAGTATACCCGAGGCGGATCTTTTGCGGATTTGGAGGCTTCGGCCGGGTGCTCTCAAAAGAGTCCTGTGACCTCATGGGATACTTTTGATGGGGGTATTGGAGATGGAGAAATGCCAAGTACAAGTGTTGACGAGAGCAATTTCGCTTTGGGGCAAAATGTGGCATATCATGGTCATGATAATGAGAATGGGGATACTAATGTTGAATATTTGGTCCAAGAAGCGGCTCCTATTATGGTTAGTCAGGAGTTGGGTAGCGGGGGAAGGGGTCATTTCACGTCTGCTAGTTTTTTACAGAGATCTGGAGCGGATTTCTCAACATTTTCATCATGGGCGTGATGAGCCTAAAAAATGTCAAAATGTGGCATATCATGGTCATGATAATGAGAATTGGGATACTACTGTTGAATATTTGGACCAAGAAGCGGCTCCTGTTTTGGTTAGTCAGGAGTTGGGTAGCGGGGGAAGGGGTAATTTCGCGTCTGTTCGTTTTTTACAGAGATCTGGAGCGGATTTCTCAACAGTTTCAAGGCGTCGTGGCGGACATCATGGGCGTGATGATCCTAAAGAATTTCAAAAACGGGCTACGCAGCTACTTTCAGGTAGGAACAGTTGGTGGGCTGCGTGGTCTTGTCCTTTGCTGGGCGGCAATGTTGGTGTTCGTGGGAGTGGGCTTGCGGGGGGTTTTCAGGTTCCTTTGGTAGCAGAGAATTTTCATCAAGTTCCTACACAGCTAAGTGCAGTGCCACAAACCGCTGGGGTGCCATTAGTTAATTTCAGTCTGGTTATGAATGTGGCCACTAAACAACAGAGTGTGGTTTCGGGTCTGGTCGGACGAAACTGCCTTATATGGGATTGGCTATGTCGTTGGGCACACATCTCTCAGACAGGACTAGACACAAAATTTGGAACCACGAGTTTGAGGATGTTTTTAGATTATTGCTCAGAGATCTGCAGGCCAAAGAAGGCTCGAAAGGAGAGGAGTTAGAATTGTCCCGCCGCCCTAGGGTCCCCAACAACATCGAAAACTGGACAGCTGCCTTTCTCATTAACGCTAGTGTGTACTGTGAGAGGCATCCGGAGCGGGCGGTGGCGCAATGTACATATATATACATTATTAGGAGGGCGCACTAGCAGGTGGGTGGATATGCCTGGCTTAATTATGATGAGGAGTTTAGGGTCAGGGTAAGTATTTACAATGACAAGCCTTGGGGGGAAGTAGACCAAGAGCTTTGGCTGCAATGGATGTCTGTTCATCAGACATCGACGTCCATCCATACAGCAAGTGGCCTCCCCATCACTTATCAGCCCTTTCTACAGCGTCCTGCTTCAATGGGGGCAGGTGGGGTAGGCAGAGCACAGTTGCCAGCAACAGGAGCCTGTTGGAATTTTAACCGCGGTTCCTGTATCCGACAATATTGCAAATTCAAGCATGAGTGTTCGCAGTGTGGGGGGAGACACCCAATTTCACAGTGCTTTCCCAGCCAGCAATTTGGGGACGTTGGGAGGGGTCAGAAGGACAGAGGGGCCAGTGCATCGGTTGTCCCAAAAGGCGCCTACCCCAGTTAGACTACAGGCTATGTTACAGTATTTGGATGAGTATCCGGATGTGGAAGCCGCCTGTAAGTTGTTTGGAGTTTTAAACTAGGTTTTCGCATTGGTTGCCAAGGCCCTCGTGCTCAGTGTTGGGCGGACAATTTGAAATCAGCAAAAGAGTTATCTCAGGTGGTTCGTTTGAAATTGAGGAAGGAAGTGCAATTGGACAGAATAGCAGGTCCTTTAAAGCTGTGAAAGATGACCTGGTAATTTGGCTGTGGTTTTTTGGAAGATTTTAATGGTGTCTCCATAAATTTTGTAGAAGATGATACGGTGTGGCAGGTGCAAATTTTTTCAGATGACTCTGGGGCTCAAGGCTTTGGGCTCTTTTGGGAGGGACGTTGGTGTGCTGAACACTGGCCGGAACATTGGTTCCAGCGAGGTAGTAACATTGCCTTCATGGAGTTCTTTCCGCAACTGGTGGCTTTACAGGTGTGGGGTGAGGATTTCAGGGATTCGCTGTGTCCTTTTTCACAGTGACAACATGTCTGTTGTGAACCTGGTCAACTGGCGGAGAGCTAGAGATGTACGTGTTCTGCAATTATTACGTTCTTTTATGTTGCAAACTTTTAAATTGAAAATTGCGTTTAAGGTGAAGCACATACCAGGCATAAATAACTCCATTGCAGATGCTCTGTCTCGTTGTAATTGGCAGACATTTTGTGCGTTGGCTCCAAGGGCGGACAGCTGCAAGACGGAGATTCCTTCAAACATCTGGGCCCTGGGGGAGTGAGGATTGCTGAATTGGTGGAACACTCCATTGCTCAGTCAACAAGACGCAGTTACCGCCAGGTGTGGTCCGAATTTTTATCTTATGCTTCCTCACAGGACCAGGGTGGTGCAGCAGTTGGTAATGAGGAGTTCATGTTACGTTTTGTGCTGTATCTGATGGACAAAGGTTTGTCACACACGACTATTTCAGGCAAACTTTCTGGAATTGCTTTTTAGGTTTTGCCTGGCGTCGGAGCTCCTAGCTCCGCACAGGGGAAATCTTATGTCCCTACAGTGTAGGGCTTAGTCCCGCCCTCTGTTTCACTGGCTAGCTCCATAAATGGAGGCTAGCCATTGGAACAGAGATCTGTCTGTCATGGCCGGACCAGATTCGTGGGCGTTCCCGAGATTTTTTCGCTCTCCACCTCTGCGATGTCGTCATCGCGGCCGTGGGTTATTTTTTTTGCTCGTCGAGGTTTGTTTTGGCCATTCCGCGGCCGACCGAAGTCCAGGTGAGTTGCTTTCAGCCTCCATTCCCGTAACGTAATGCACTGCATAAAATCGGGTCGGCTTGGTTAAGATTATTTGAGTTTACATTTGAATTGATTCGTATATGTTTTCCCCGTGTTTCATTTGCATTTTATTAAAGAATTTGTGCCCACCATTCATCTGTAATTCTACATGGAGTTAATTTGTGTTTCGGGTGAATACTGTTAACAGACGTAACCTGTTTGATCCCCTTTAATTATTAACCCGTTGTAGGCTCGTGTACCTAGTCCTCTTTTGAGTGAGAGTGGAGAGTGGAGAGTGAGTGCAGAGAGAGTGGAGAGGGAGTGGAGAGTGGAGAGTGCAGAGGGAGTGGAGAGTGGAGAGTGCAGAGGGAGTGGAGAGTGGAGAGTGCAGAGGGAGTGGAGAGTGGAGAGTGAAGAGTGCAGAGGGAGTGGAGAGTGGAGAGTGCATAGGGAGTGGAGAGTGGAGAGCGCAGAGGGAGTGGAGAGTGCAGAGGGAGTGGAGAGTGCAGAGGGAGTGGAGAGTGGAGAGAGAGTGGAGAGTGGAGAGGGAGTGGAGAGTGCAGAGGGAGTGGAGAGTACATAGGGAGTGGAGAGTGCAGAGTGGAGAGTGCATAGGGAGCGCAGAGTGCATAGGGAGTGGAGAGTGCATAGGGAGTGGAGAGTGCATAGGGAGTGGAGAGTGCATAGAAGTGGAGAGTGGAGAGTGCATAGGGAGTGCAGAGTGGAGAGTGCATAGGGAGTGCAGAGTGGAGAGTGCATAGGGAGTGCAGAGTGGAGAGTGCATAGGGAGTGCAGAGTGCATAGGGAGTGGAGAGTGGAGAGTGCATAGGGAGTGGAGAGTGGAGAGTGCATAGGGAGTGGAGAGTGGAGAGTGCATAGGGAGTGGAGAGTGCATAGGGAGTGTAGAGTGCATAGGGAGTGGAGAGTGCATAGGGAGTGGAGAGTGCATAGGGAGTGGAGAGTGCATAGAGAGTGCAGAGTGGGGAGTGCATAGGGAGTGGAGAGTGCATAGGGAGTGGAGAGTGCATAGGGAGTGGAGAGTGCATAGGGAGTGCAGAGTGCATGGAGAGTGCATAGGGAGTGGAGAGTGCATGGAGAGTGCATAGGGAGTGGAGAGTGCATAGGGAGTGGAGAGTGTATAGGGAGTGGAGAGTGCATAGGGAGTGGAGAGTGCATAGGGAGTGGAGAGTGCATAGGGAGTGGAGAGTGCATAGGGAGTGGAGAGTGGAGAGTGCATAGGGAGTGGAGAGTGGAGAGTGCATAGGGAGTGGAGAGTGCATAGGGAGTGGAGAGTGCATAGGGAGTGGAGAGTGCATAGGGAGTGCAGAGTGCATAGGGAGTGCAGAGTGCATATGGAGTGGAGAGTGGAGAGTGCATATGGAGTGGAGAGTGCATAGGGAGTGGAGACTGGAGAGTGCATATGGAGTGGAGAGTGGAGAGTGCATATGGAGTGGAGAGTGCATAGGGAGTGGAGAGTGGAGAGTGCATAGAGAGTGGAGAGTGCGTAGGGAGTGGAGAGTGGATAGTGCATAGGGAGTGGAGAGTGGAGAGTGCATAGGGAGTGGAGAGTGGAGAGTGCATAGGGAGTGGAGAGTGGAGAGTGCATAGGGAGTGGAGAGTGCATAGGGAGTGCAGAGTGGAGAGTGCATAGGGAGTGCAGAGTGGAAAGTGCATAGGGAGTGCAGAGTGAAGAGTGCATAGGGAGTGGAGAGTGCATAGGGAGTGGAGAGTGCATAGGGAGTGGAGAGTGCATAGGGGGTGGAGAGTGCATAGGGAGTGGAGAGTGGAGAGTGCATAGGGAGTGGAGAGTGGAGAGTGCATAGGGAGTGGAGAGTGAATAGGGAGTGCATAGGGAGTGGAGAGTGGAGAGTGCATAGGGAGTGGAGAGTGCATAGGGAGTGGAGAGTGCATAGGGAGTGGAGAGTGCATAGGGAGTGGAGAGTGCATAGAGAGTGCAGAGTGCATAGAGAGTGCAGAGTGGAGAGTGCATAGGGAGTACAGAGTGCAGAGTGGAGAGGGCATAGGGAGTGCAGAGTGCAGAGTGGAGAGTGCATAGGGAGTGGAGAGTGCATAGGGAGTGGAGAGTGCATTGGGAGTGGAGAGTGCATAGGGAGTGGAGAGTGCATAGGGAGTGGAGAGTGCATAGGGAGTGCAGAGTGCATAGGGAGTGCAGAGTGCATAGGGAGTGCAGAGTGCATAGGGAGTGCAGAGTGCATAGAGAGTGCAGAGTGGAGAGTGCATAGGGAGTGGAGAGTGCATAGGGAGTGCAGAGTGCATAGGGAGTGCAGAGTGGAGAGTGCATAGGGAGTGCAGAATGCATAGGGAGTGGAGAGTGGAGAGTGCATAGGGAGTGCAGAGTGCATAGGGAGTGGAGAGTGCAGAGTGCATAGGGAGTGGAGAGTGCAGAGTGCATAGGGAGTGCAGAGTGCAGAGTGCATAGTGCATAGGGAGTGCAGAGTGCATAGGGAGTGGAGAGTGCAGAGTGCATAGGGAGTGCAGAGTGCATATGGAGTGCAGAGTGCATAGGGAGTGCAGAGTGCATAGGGAGTGCAGAGTGCATAGGGAGTGCAGAGTGCATAGGGAGTGGAGAGTGGAGAGTGAGTGCAGAGGGAGTGAAGAGTGGAGAGTGCAGAGGCAGTGGAGAGTGGAGAGTGCAGAGGGAGTGGAGAGTGCAGAGGGAGTGGAGTGGAGAGTGCATAGGGAGTGCCGAGTGCATAGGGAGTGGAGAGTGCATAGGGAGTGGAGAGTGGAGAGTGCATAGGGAGTGCAGAGTGCATAGGGAGTGGAGAGTGGAGAGTGCATAGGGAGTGGAGAGTGGAGAGTGCATAGGGAGTGGAGAGTGCATAGGGAGTGGAGAGTACATAGGGAGTGGAGAGTGCATAGAGAGTGGAGAGTGCATAGGGAGTGGAGAGTGCATAGGGAGTGGAGAGTGCATAGGGAGTGGAGAGTGCATAGGGAGTGCAGAGTGCATAGAGAGTGCATATGGAGTGGAGAGTGGAGAGTGCATATGGAGTGGAGAGTGCATAGGGAGTGGAGAGTGCATAGGGAGTGCATATGGAGTGGAGAGTGGAGAGTGCATATGGAGTGGAGAGTGCATAGGGAGTGGAGAGTGGAGAGTGCATAGAGAGTGGAGAGTGCATAGGTAGTGGAGAGTGGAGAGTGCATAGGGAGTGGAGAGTGGAGAGTGCATAGGGAGTGGAGAGTGGAGAGTGCATAGGGAGTGGAGAGTGCATAGGGAGTGGAGAGTGCATAGGGAGTGGAGAGTGGAGAGTGCATAGGGAGTGGAGAGTGCATAGGGAGTGGAGAGTGCATAGGGAGTGCATAGGGAGTGGAGAGTGCATATGGGGTGGAGAGTGCATAGGGAGTGGAGAGTGCAGAGTGCATAGGGAGTGCAGAGTGCATATGGAGTGCAGAGTGCATAGGGAGTGCAGAGTGCATAGGGAGTGCAGAGTGCATAGGGAGTGGAGAGTGGAGAGTGAGTGCAGAGGGAGTGAAGAGTGGAGAGTGCAGAGGCAGTGGAGAGTGGAGAGTGCAGAGAGAGTGGAGAGTGCAGAGGGAGTGGAGAGTGCAGAGGGAGTGGAGTGGAGAGTGCATAGGGAGTGCAGAGTGGAGAGTGCATATGGAGTGCAGAGTGCATAGGGAGTGGAGAGTGCATAGGGAGTGGAGAGTGGAGAGTGCATAGGGAGTGCAGAGTGCATAGGGAGTGGAGAGTGGAGAGTGCATAGGGAGTGGAGAGTGGAGAGTGCATAGGGAGTGGAGAGTGCATAGGGAGTGGAGAGTACATAGGGAGTGGAGAGTGCATAGAGAGTGGAGAGTGCATAGGGAGTGGAGAGTGCATAGGGAGTGGAGAGTGCATAGGGAGTGGAGAGTGCATAGGGAGTGGAGAGTGCATAGGGAGTGCAGAGTGCATAGAGAGTGCATATGGAGTGGAGAGTGGAGAGTGCATATGGAGTGGAGAGTGCATAGGGAGTGGAGAGTGCATAGGGAGTGCATATGGAGTGGAGAGTGGAGAGTGCATATGGAGTGGAGAGTGCATAGGGAGTGGAGAGTGGAGAGTGCATAGAGAGTGGAGAGTGCATAGGTAGTGGAGAGTGCATAGGTAGTGGAGAGTGGAGAGTGCATAGGGAGTGGAGAGTGGAGAGTGCATAGGGAGTGGAGAGTGGAGAGTGCATAGGGAGTGGAGAGTGCATAGGGAGTGGAGAGTGCATAGGGAGTGGAGAGTGGAGAGTGCATAGGGAGTGGAGAGTGCATAGGGAGTGCAGAGTGTAGAGTGCATAGGGAGTGCAGAGTGGAGAGTGCATAGGGAGTGCAGAGTGGAGAGTGCATATGGAGTGGAGAGTGCATAGGGAGTGCATAGGGAGTGGAGAGTGCATATGGGGTGGAGAGTGCATAGGGAGTGGAGAGTAGGGAGTGCATACGGAGTGGAGAGTGGAGAGTGCATAGGGAGTGCATAGGGAGTGGAAAATGGAGAGTGCATAGGGAGTGGAGAGTGCATAGGGAGTGGAGAGTGCATAGGGAGTGGAGAGTGCATAGGGAGTGGAGAGTGCATAGGGAGTGGAGAGTGCATAGAGTGCAGAGTGCATAGAGAGTGCAGAGTGCAGAGTGCATAGGGAGTGCAGAGTGCATGGAGAGTGCAGAGTGGAGAGTGCATAGGGAGTGGAGAGTGCATAGGGAGTGGAGAGTGCATAGGGAATGGAGAGTGCATAGGGAGTGGAGAGTGCATAGGGAGTGGAGAGTGCATAGGGAGTGGAGAGTGCATAGGGAGTGAAGAGTGCATAGGGAGTGCAGAGTGCATATGGAGTGGAGAGTGGAGAGTGCATATGGAGTGGAGAGTGCATATGGAGTGGAGAGTGCATAGGGAGTGGAGAGTGCAGAGTGCATAGGGAGTGCATATGGAGTGGAGAGTGGAGAGTGCATATGGAGTGGAGAGTGCATAGGGAGTGGAGAGTGGAGAGTGCATAGAGAGTGGAGAGTGCATAGGGAGTGGAGAGTGGAGAGTGCATAGGGAGTGGAGAGTGGAGAGTGCATAGGGAGTGGAGAGTGGAGAGTGCATAGGGAGTGGAGAGTGGAGAGTGCATAGGGAGTGGAGAGTGCATAGGGAGTGGAGAGTGGAGAGTGCACAGGGAGTGGAGAGTGGAGAGTGCATAGGGAGTGGAGAGTGGAGAGTGCATAGGGAGTGCAGAGTGGAGAGTGCATAGGGAGTGCAGAGTGGGGAGTGCATAGGGAGTGCAGAGTGGAGAGTGCATAGGGAGTGCATAGGGAGTGGAGAGTGCATAGGGAGTGGAGAGTGCATAGGGGATGGAGAGTGCATAGGGAGTGGAGAGTAGGGAGTGCATAGGGAGTGGAGAGTGGAGAGTGCATAGGGAGTGGAGAGTGGAGAGTGCATAGGGAGTGGAGAGTGCATAGGGAGTGCATAGGGAGTGGAGAGTGCATAGGGAGTGGAGAGTGCATAGGGAGTGCAGAGTGCATAGAGAGTGCAGAGTGGAGAGTGCATAGGGAGTGCAGAGTGCATGGAGAGTGCAGAGTGGAGAGTGCATAGGGAGTGGAGACTGCATAGGGAGTGGAGAGTGCATAGGGAATGGAGAGTGCATAGGGAATGGAGAGTGCATAGGGAGTGGAGAGTGTATAGGGAGTGGAGAGTGCATAGGGAGTGGAGAGTGCATAGGGAATGGAGAGTGCATAGGGAGTGGAGAGTGCATAGGGAGTGGAGAGTGCATAGGGAGTGGAGAGTGCATAGGGAGTGGAGAGTGCAGAGTGCATAGGGAGTGGGGAGTGGAGAGTGCATAGGGAGTGGAGAGTGCATAGGGAGTGGAGAGTGCATAGGGAGTGCAGAGTGCATAGGGAGTGCAGAGTGCATAGGGAGTGCAGAGTGCATAGGGAGTGCAGAGTGGAGAGTGCATAGGGAGTGCATAGTGCATAGGGAGTGCAGAGTGGAGAGTGCATAGGGAGTGCAGAGTGCATAGGGAGTGCAGAGTGGAGAGTGCATAGGGAGTGCAGAGTGCATAGGGAGTGGAGAGTGCAGAGTGCATAGGGAGTGGAGAGTGCAGAGTGCATAGGGAGTGCAGAGTACATAGCGAGTGCAGAGTGGAGAGTGCATAGGGAGTGCAGAGTGCATAGGGAGTGCAGGGTGCATAGGGAGTGGAGAGTGGAGAGTGCATAGGGAGTGCAGAGTGCATAGGGAGTGGAGAGTGCAGAGTGCATCGGGAGTGGAGAGTGCAGAGTGCATAGGGAGTGCAGAGTGCATAGGGAGTGGAGAGTAGATAGTGCATAGGGAGTGGAGAGTGGAGAGTGCATAGGGAGTGGAGAGTGGAGAGTGCATAGGGAGTGGAGAGTGGAGAGTGCATAGGGAGTGGAGAGTGCATAGGGAGTGGAGAGTGCATAGGGAGTGCAGAGTGAAGAGTGCATAGGGAGTGGAGAGTGCATAGGGAGTGGAGAGTGCATAGGGGGTGCAGAGTGCATAGGGAGTGGAGAGTGGAGAGTGCATAGGGAGTGGAGAGTGGAGAGTGCATAGGGAGTGGAGAGTGCATAGGGAGTGCATAGGGAGTGGAGAGTGGAGAGTGCATAGGGAGTGGAGAGTGCATAGGGAGTGGAGAGTGCATAGGGAGTGGAGAGTGCATAGGGAGTGGAGAGTGCATAGAGAGTGCAGAGTGCATAGAGAGTGCAGAGTGGAGAGTGCATAGGGAGTACAGAGTGCAGAGTGGAGAGGGCATAGGGAGTGCAGAGTGCAGAGTGGAGAGTGCATAGGGAGTGGAGAGTGCATAGGGAGTGGAGAGTGCATAGGGAGTGGAGAGTGCATAGGGAGTGGAGAGTGCATAGGGAGTGGAGAGTGCATAGGGAGTGGAGAGTGCATAGGGAGTGGAGAGTGCATAGGGAGTGGAGAGTGCATAGGGAGTGGAGAGTGCATAGGGAGTGCAGAGTGCATAGGGAGTGCAGAGTGGAGAGTGCATAGGGAGTGCAGAGTGCATAGGGAGTGCAGAGTGGAGAGTGCATAGGGAGTGCAGAATGCATAGGGAGTGGAGAGTGGAGAGTGCATAGGGAGTGCAGAGTGCATAGGGAGTGGAGAGTGCAGAGTGCATAGGGAGTGCAGAGTGCAGAGTGCATAGTGCATAGGGAGTGCAGAGTGCATAGGGAGTGGAGAGTGCAGAGTGCATAGGGAGTGCAGAGTGCATAGGGAGTGCAGAGTACATAGGGAGTGCAGAGTGCATAGGGAGTGCAGAGTGCATAGGGAGTGCAGAGTGCATAGTGAGTGCAGAGTGGAGAGTGGAGAGTGAGTGCAGAGGGAGTGGAGAGTGGAGAGTGCAGAGGCAGTGGAGAGTGGAGAGTGCAGAGGGAGTGGAGAGTGGAGAGTGCAGAGGGAGTGGAGTGGAGAGTGCATAGGGAGTGCAGAGTGGAGAGTGCATATGGAGTGCAGAGTGCATAGGGAGTGGAGAGTGCATAGGGAGTGGAGAGTGGAGAGTGCATAGAAGTGGAGAGTGGAGAGTGCATAGGGAGTGCAGATTGGAGAGTGCATAGGGAGTGCAGAGTGGAGAGTGCATAGGGAGTGCAGAGTGCATAGGGAGTGGAGAGTGGAGAGTGCATAGGGAGTGGAGAGTGCATAGGGAGTGGAGAGTGGAGAGTGCATAGGGAGTGGAGAGTGCATAGGGAGTGGAGAGTGCATAGGGAGTGGAGAGTGCATAGGGAGTGGAGAGTGCATAGGGAGTGGAGAGTGCATAGAGAGTGGAGAGTGCATAGGGAGTGGAGAGTGCATAGGGAGTGGAGAGTGCATAGGGAGTGGAGAGTGCATAGGGAGTGGAGAGTGCATAGGGAGTGGAGAGTGCATAGGGAGTGGAGAGTGCATAGGGAGTGGAGAGTGGAGAGTGCATAGGGAGTGGAGAGTGCATAGGGAGTGGAGAGTGCATAGGGAGTGGAGAGTGCATAGGGAGTGGAGAGTGCATAGAGAGTGGAGAGTGCATAGGGAGTGGAGAGTGCATAGGGAGTGGAGAGTGCATAGGGAGTGGAGAGTGCATAGGGAGTGGAGAGTGCATAGGGAGTGGAGAGTGCATAGGGAGTGCAGAGTGCATAGAGAGTGCATATGGAGTGGAGAGTGGAGAGTGCATATGGAGTGGAGAGTGCATAGGGAGTGGAGAGTGCATAGGGAGTGCATATGGAGTGGAGAGTGGAGAGTGCATATGGAGTGGAGAGTGCATAGGTAGTGGAGAGTGGAGAGTGCATAGGGAGTGGAGAGTGGAGAGTGCATAGGGAGTGGAGAGTGGAGAGTGCATAAGGAGTGGAGAGTGCATAGGGAGTGGAGAGTGCATAGGGAGTGGAGAGTGCATAGGGAGTGGAGAGTGGAGAGTGCATAGGGAGTGCAGAGTGTAGAGTGTATAGGGAGTGCAGAGTGGAGAGTGCATAGGGAGTGCAGAGTGGAGAGTGCATAGGGAGTGGAGAGTGCATAGGGAGTGCATAGGGAGTGGAGAGTGCATATGGGGTGGAGAGTGCATAGGGAGTGGAGAGTAGGGAGTGCATAGGGAGTGGAGAGTGGAGAGTGCATAGGGAGTGCATAGGGAGTGGAAAATGGAGAGTGCATAGGGAGTGGAGAGTGCATAGGGTGTGGAGAGTGCATAGGGAGTGGAGAGTGCATAGGGAGTGGAGAGTGCATAGGGAGTGGAGAGTGCATAGGGAGTGGAGAGTGCATCGAGTGCAGAGTGCATAGAGAGTGCAGAGTGCAGAGTGCATAGGGAGTGCAGAGTGCATGGAGAGTGCAGAGTGGAGAGTGCATAGGGAGTGGAGAGTGCATAGGGAGTGGAGAGTGCATAGGGAATGGAGAGTGCATAGGGAATGGAGAGTGCATAGGGAGTGGAGAGTGCATAGGGAGTGGAGAGTGCAGAGGGAGTGAAGAGTGCATAGGGAGTGCAGAGTGCATATGGAGTGGAGAGTGGAGAGTGCATATGGAGTGGAGAGTGCATAGGGAGTGGAGAGTGCAGAGTGCATAGGGAGTGCATATGGAGTGGAGAGTGGAGAGTGCATATGGAGTGGAGAGTGCATAGGGAGTGGAGAGTGGAGAGTGCATAGAGAGTGGAGAGTGCATAGGGAGTGGAGAGTGGAGAGTGCATAGGGAGTGGAGAGTGGAGAGTGCATAGGGAGTGGAGAGTGGAGAGCGCATAGGGAGTGGAGAGTGCATAGGGAGTGGAGAGTGGAGAGTGCACAGGGAGTGGAGAGTGGAGAGTGCATAGGGAGTGGAGAGTGGAGAGTTCATAGGGAGTGCAGAGTGGAGAGTGCATAGGGAGTGCAGAGTGGAGAGTGCATAGGGAGTGCAGAGTGGGGAGTGCAGAGTGGAGAGTGCATAGGGAGTGGAGAGTGCATAGGGAGTGCATAGGGAGTGGAGAGTGCATAGGGGATGGAGAGTGCATAGGGAGTGGAGAGTAGGGAGTGCATAGGGAGTGGAGAGTGGAGAGTGCATAGGGAGTGGAGAGTGGAGAGTGCATCGGGAGTGGAGAGTGCATAGGGAGTGCATCGGGAGTGGAGAGTGCATAGGGAGTGGAGAGTGCATAGAGAGTGCAGAGTGCATAGAGAGTGGAGAGTGGAGAGTGCATAGGGAGTGCAGAGTGCATGGAGAGTGCAGAGTGGAGAGTGCATAGGGAGTGGAGAGTGCATAGGGAGTGGAGAGTGCATAGGGAATGGAGAGTGCATAGGGAGTGGAGAGTGTATAGGGAGTGGAGAGTGCATAGGGAGTGGAGAGTGCATAGGGAGTGGAGAGTGCATAGGGAGTGGAGAGTGCATAGGGAGTGGAGAGTGCATAGGGAGTGGAGAGTGCATAGGGAGTGGAGAGTGCATAGGGAGTGGAGAGTGCATAGGGAGTGGAGAGTGCATAGGGAGTGGAGAGTGGAGAGTGCATAGGGAGTGGGGAGTGGAGAGTGCATAGGGAGTGGGGAGTGGAGAGTGCATAGGGAGTGGAGAGTGGAGAGTGCATAGGGAGTGGAGAGTGCATAGGGAGTGGAGAGTGCATAGGGAGTGCAGAGTGCATAGGGAGTGCAGAGTGCATAGGGAGTGCAGAGTGCATAGGGAGTGCAGAGTGCATAGGGAGTGCAGAGTGGAGAGTGCATAGGGAGTGGAGAGTGGAGAGTGCATAGGGAGTGCAGAGTGCATAGGGAGTGCAGAGTGGAGAGTGCATAGGGAGTGCAGAGTGCATAGGGAGTGGAGAGTGGAGAGTGCATAGGGAGTGCAGAGTGCATAGGGAGTGCAGAGTGCATAGGGAGTGGAGAGTGGAGAGTGGAGAGTGAGTGCAGAGGGAGTGGAGAGTGGAGAGTGCAGAGGCAGTGGAGAGTGGAGAGTGCAGAGGGAGTGGAGAGTGGAGAGTGCAGAGGGAGTGGAGTGGAGAGTGCATAGGGAGTGCAGAGTGGAGAGTGCATATGGAGTGCAGAGTGCATAGGGAGTGGAGAGTGCATAGGGAGTGGAGAGTGGAGAGTGCATAGAAGTGGAGAGTGGAGAGTGCATAGGGAGTGCAGATTGGAGAGTGCATAGGGAGTGCAGAGTGGAGAGTGCATAGGGAGTGCAGAGTGCATAGGGAGTGGAGAGTGGAGAGTGCATAGGGAGTGGAGAGTGGAGAGTGCATAGGGAGTGGAGAGTGCATAGGGAGTGGAGAGTGCATAGGGAGTGGAGAGTGCATAGGGAGTGGAGAGTGCATAGGTAGTGGAGAGTGCATAGGGAGTGGAGAGTGCATAGAGAGTGGAGAGTGCATAGGGAGTGGAGAGTGCATAGGGAGTGGAGAGTGCATAGGCAGTGGAGAGTGCATAGGGAGTGCAGAGTGCATAGAGAGTGCATATGGAGTGGAGAGTGGAGAGTGCATATGGAGTGGAGAGTGCATAGGGAGTGGAGAGTGCATAGGGAGTGCATATGGAGTGGAGAGTGGAGAGTGCATATGGAGTGGAGAGTGCATAGGGAGTGGAGAGTGGAGAGTGCATAGGGAGTGGAGAGTGGAGAGTGCATAGGGAGTGGAGAGTGGAGAGTGCATAGGGAGTGGAGAGTGCATAGGGAGTGGAGAGTGCATAGGGAGTGGAGAGTGCATAGGGAGTGGAGAGTGGAGAGTGCATAGGGAGTGCAGAGTGTAGAGTGCATAGGGAGTGCAGAGTGGAGAGTGCATAGGGAGTGCAGAGTGGAGAGTGCATAGGGAGTGGAGAGTGCATAGGGAGTGGAGAGTGCATATGGGGTGGAGAGTGCATAGGGAGTGGAGAGTAGGGAGTGCATAGGGAGTGGAGAGTGCATAGGGAGTGCATAGGGAGTGGAAAATGGAGAGTGCATAGGGAGTGGAGAGTGCATAGGGAGTGGAGAGTGCATAGGGAGTGGAGAGTGCATAGGGAGTGGAGAGTGCATAGGGAGTGGAGAGTGCATAGAGTGCAGAGTGCATAGAGAGTGCAGAGTGCATAGGGAGTGCAGAGTGCATGGAGAGTGCAGAGTGGAGAGTGCATAGGGAGTGGAGAGTGCATAGGGAGTGGAGAGTGCATAGGGAGTGGAGAGTGCATAGGGAGTGGAGAGTGCATAGGGAGTGGAGAGTGCATAGGGAGTGGAGAGTGCATAGGGAGTGGAGAGTGCATAGGGAGTGAAGAGTGCATAGGGAGTGCAGAGTGCATATGGAGTGGAGAGTGGAGAGTGCATATGGAGTGGAGAGTGCATAGGGAGTGGAGAGTGCAGAGTGCATAGGGAGTGCATATGGAGTGGAGAGTGGAGAGTGCATGTGGAGAGTGCATAGGGAGTGGAGAGTGGAGAGTGCATAGAGAGTGGAGAGTGCATAGGGAGTGGAGAGTGGAGAGTGCATAGGGAGTGGAGAGTGGAGAGTGCATAGGGAGTGGAGAGTGGAGAGTGCATAGGGAGTGGAGAGTGCATAGGGAGTAGAGAGTGGAGAGTGCACAGGGAGTGGAGAGTGGAGAGTGCATAGGGAGTGGAGAGTGGAGAGTTCATAGGGAGTGCAGAGTGGAGAGTGCATAGGGAGTGCAGAGTGGGGAGTGCATAGGGAGTGCAGAGTGGAGAGTGCATAGGGAGTGGAGAGTGCATAGGGAGTGCATAGGGAGTGGAGAGTGCATAGGGGATGGAGAGTGCATAGGGAGTGGAGAGTAGGGAGTGCATAGGGAGTGGAGAGTGGAGAGTGCATAGGGAGTGGAGAGTGGAGAGTGCATAGGGAGTGGAGAGTGCATAGGGAGTGCATAGGGAGTGGAGAGTGCATAGGGAGTGGAGAGTGCATAGAGAGTGCAGAGTGCATAGAGAGTGGAGAGTGGAGAGTGCATAGGGAGTGCAGAGTGCATGGAGAGTGCATAGGGAGTGGAGAGTGCATAGGGAGTGGAGAGTGCATAGGGGATGGAGAGTGCATAGGGAGTGGAGAGTAGGGAGTGCATAGGGAGTGGAGAGTGGAGAGTGCATAGGGAGTGGAGAGTGGAGAGTGCATAGGGAGTGGAGAGTGCATAGGGAGTGCATAGGGAGTGGAGAGTGCATAGGGAGTGGAGAGTGCATAGAGAGTGCAGAGTGCATAGGGAGTGGAGAGTGGAGAGTGCATAGGGAGTGGAGAGTGGAGAGTGCATAGGGAGTGGAGAGTGCATAGGGAGTGGAGAGTGCATAGGGAGTGGAGAGTGCATAGGGAGTGGAGAGTGCATAGGTAGTGGAGAGTGCATAGGGAGTGGAGAGTGCATAGAGAGTGGAGAGTGCATAGGGAGTGGAGAGTGCATAGGGAGTGGAGAGTGCATAGGGAGTGGAGAGTGCATAGGGAGTGCAGAGTGCATAGAGAGTGCATATGGAGTGGAGAGTGGAGAGTGCATATGGAGTGGAGAGTGCATAGGGAGTGGAGAGTGCATAGGGAGTGCATATGGAGTGGAGAGTGGAGAGTGCATATGGAGTGGAGAGTGCATAGGGAGTGGAGAGTGGAGAGTGCATAGGGAGTGGAGAGTGGAGAGTGCATAGGGAGTGGAGAGTGGAGAGTGCATAGGGAGTGGAGAGTGCATAGGGAGTGGAGAGTGCATAGGGAGTGGAGAGTGCATAGGGAGTGGAGAGTGGAGAGTGCATAGGGAGTGCAGAGTGTAGAGTGCATAGGGAGTGCAGAGTGGAGAGTGCATAGGGAGTGCAGAGTGGAGAGTGCATAGGGAGTGGAGAGTGCATAGGGAGTGGAGAGTGCATATGGGGTGGAGAGTGCATAGGGAGTGGAGAGTAGGGAGTGCATAGGGAGTGGAGAGTGCATAGGGAGTGCATAGGGAGTGGAAAATGGAGAGTGCATAGGGAGTGGAGAGTGCATAGGGAGTGGAGAGTGCATAGGGAGTGGAGAGTGCATAGGGAGTGGAGAGTGCATAGGGAGTGGAGAGTGCATAGAGTGCAGAGTGCATAGAGAGTGCAGAGTGCATAGGGAGTGCAGAGTGCATGGAGAGTGCAGAGTGGAGAGTGCATAGGGAGTGGAGAGTGCATAGGGAGTGGAGAGTGCATAGGGAGTGGAGAGTGCATAGGGAGTGGAGAGTGCATAGGGAGTGGAGAGTGCATAGGGAGTGGAGAGTGCATAGGGAGTGAAGAGTGCATAGGGAGTGAAGAGTGCATAGGGAGTGCAGAGTGCATATGGAGTGGAGAGTGGAGAGTGCATATGGAGTGGAGAGTGCATAGGGAGTGGAGAGTGCAGAGTGCATAGGGAGTGCATATGGAGTGGAGAGTGGAGAGTGCATGTGGAGAGTGCATAGGGAGTGGAGAGTGGAGAGTGCATAGAGAGTGGAGAGTGCATAGGGAGTGGAGAGTGGAGAGTGCATAGGGAGTGGAGAGTGGAGAGTGCATAGGGAGTGGAGAGTGGAGAGTGCATAGGGAGTGGAGAGTGCATAGGGAGTAGAGAGTGGAGAGTGCACAGGGAGTGGAGAGTGGAGAGTGCATAGGGAGTGGAGAGTGGAGAGTTCATAGGGAGTGCAGAGTGGAGAGTGCATAGGGAGTGCAGAGTGGGGAGTGCATAGGGAGTGCAGAGTGGAGAGTGCATAGGGAGTGGAGAGTGCATAGGGAGTGCATAGGGAGTGGAGAGTGCATAGGGGATGGAGAGTGCATAGGGAGTGGAGAGTAGGGAGTGCATAGGGAGTGGAGAGTGGAGAGTGCATAGGGAGTGGAGAGTGGAGAGTGCATAGGGAGTGGAGAGTGCATAGGGAGTGCATAGGGAGTGGAGAGTGCATAGGGAGTGGAGAGTGCATAGAGAGTGCAGAGTGCATAGAGAGTGGAGAGTGGAGAGTGCATAGGGAGTGCAGAGTGCATGGAGAGTGCAGAGTGGAGAGTGCATAGGGAGTGGAGAGTGCATAGGGAG
Organism: Lissotriton helveticus; assembly: GCF_964261635.1. Lineage (NCBI taxonomy): Eukaryota > Metazoa > Chordata > Amphibia > Caudata > Salamandridae > Lissotriton > Lissotriton helveticus. The sequence goes on along the minus strand of NC_136072.1, from coordinate 679,909,930 downwards.
TGGAGAGTGCATAGGGAATGGAGAGTGCATAGGGAGTGGAGAGTGCATAGGGAGTGGAGAGTGCATAGGGAGTGGAGAGTGCATAGGGAGTGGAGAGTGCATAGGGAGTGGAGAGTGCATAGGGAGCGGAGAGTGCATAGGGAGCGGAGAGTGCATAGGGAGTGGAGAGTGCATAGGGAGTGGAGAGTGCATAGGGAGTGGAGAGTGCATAGGGAGTGGGGAGTGGAGAGTGCATAGGGAGTGGAGAGTGGAGAGTGCATAGGGAGTGGAGAGTGCATAGGGAGTGGAGAGTGCATAGGGAGTGCAGAGTGCATAGGGAGTGCAGAGTGCATAGGGAGTGCAGAGTGCATAGGGAGTGCAGAGTGCATAGGGAGTGCAGAGTGGAGAGTGCATAGGGAGTGCATAGTGCATAGGGAGTGCAGAGTGGAGAGTGCATAGGGAGTGCAGAGTGCATAGGGAGTGCAGAGTGGAGAGTGCAGAGTGCATAGGGAGTGGAGAGTGCATAGGGAGTGCAGAGTGCATAGGGAGTGGAGAGTGCAGAGTGCATAGGGAGTGCAGAGTGCATAGGGAGTGGAGAGTGCAGAGTGCATAGGGAGTGCAGAGTACATAGGGAGTGCAGAGTGGAGAGTGCATAGGGAGTGCAGAGTGCATAGGGAGTGCAGAGTGCATAGGGAGTGGAGAGTGGAGAGTGCATAGGGAGTGCAGAGTGCATAGGGAGTGGAGAGTGCAGAGTGCATCGGGAGTGGAGAGTGCAGAGTGCATAGGGAGTGCAGAGTGCATAGGGAGTGGAGAGTGCAGAGTGCATAGGTAGTTCAGAGTGCATAGGGAGTGCAGAGTGCAGAGTGGAGAGTGCATAGGGAGTGCAGAGTGCATAGGGAGTGCAGAGTGGGGAGTGCAGAGTGCATAGGGAGTGCAGAGTGCATAGGGAGTGCAGAGTGCATAGGGAGTGGAGAGTGGAGAGTGCATAGGGAGTGGAGAGTGCATAGGGAGTGGAGAGTGGAGAGTGCATAGGGAGTGGAGAGTGCATAGGGAGTGGAGAGTGCATAGGGAGTGGAGAGTGGAGAGTGCATAGGGAGTGCAGAGTGCATAGAGAGTGGAGAGTGCATAGGGAGTGGAGAGTGGAGAGTGCATAGGGAGTGCAGAGTGTAGAGTGCATAGGGAGTGCAGAGTGTAGAGTGCATAGGGAGTGCAGAGTGCATAGGGAGTGGAGAGTGGATAGGGAATGGAGAGTGCATAGGGAGTGGAGAGTGCATAGGGAGTGGAGAGTGTATAGGGAGTGGAGAGTGCATAGGGAGTGGAGAGTGCATAGGGAGTGGAGAGTGCATAGGGAGTGGAGAGTGCATAGGGAGTGGAGAGTGCATAGGGAGTGGAGAGTGCATAGGGAGTGGAGAGTGCATAGGGAGTGGAGAGTGGAGAGTGCATAGGGAGTGGAGAGTGGAGAGTGCATAGGGAGTGGAGAGTGCATAGGGAGTGGAGAGTGCATAGGGAGTGCAGAGTGCATAGGGAGTGCAGAGTGTATAGGGAGTGCAGAGTGCATAGGGAGTGCAGAGTGGAGAGTGCATAGGGAGTGCATAGTACATAGGGAGTGCAGAGTGGAGAGTGCCTAGGGAGTGCAGAGTGCATAGGGAGTGCAGAGTGGAGAGTGCATAGGGAGTGCAGAATGCATAGGGAGTGGAGAGTGGAGAGTGCATAGGGAGTGCAGAGTGCATAGGGAGTGGAGAGTGCAGAGTGCATAGGGAGTGCAGAGTGCATAGGGAGTGGAGAGTGCAGAGTGCATAGGGAGTGCAGAGTACATAGGGAGTGCAGAGTGGAGAGTGCATAGGGAGTGCAGAGTGCATAGGGAGTGCAGAGTGCATAGGGAGTGGAGAGTGGAGAGTGCATAGGGAGTGCAGAGTGCATAGGGAGTGGAGAGTGCAGAGTGCATCGGGAGTGGAGAGTGCAGAGTGCATAGGGAGTGCAGAGTGCATAGGGAGTGGAGAGTGCAGAGTGCATAGGTAGTTCAGAGTGCATAGGGAGTGCAGAGTGCATATGGAGTGCAGAGTGGAGAGTGCATAGGGAGTGCAGAGTGCATAGGGAGTGCAGAGTGGGGAGTGCAGAGTGCATAGGGAGTGCAGAGTGCATAGGGAGTGGAGAGTGGAGAGTGCATAGGGAGTGGAGAGTGCATAGGGAGTGGAGAGTGGAGAGTGCATAGGGAGTGGAGAGTGCATAGGGAGTGGAGAGTGCATAGGGAGTGGAGAGTGGAGAGTGCATAGGGAGTGCAGAGTGCATAGAGAGTGGAGAGTGCATAGGGAGTGGAGAGTGGAGAGTGCATAGGGAGTGCAGAGTGTAGAGTGCATAGGGAGTGCAGAGTGTAGAGTGCATAGGGAGTGCAGAGTGCATAGGGAGTGGAGAGTGGAAAGTGCATTGGGAGTGCATAGGGAGTGCAGAGTGCATAGGGAGTGCAGAGTGCATAGGGAGTGCAGAGTGCATAGGGAGTGGAGAGTGCATAGGGAGTGCAGAGTGTAGAGTGCATAGGGAGTGCAGAGTGTAGAGTGCATAGGGAGTGCAGAGTGGAAAGTGCATTGGGAGTGCATAGGGAGTGCAGAGTGCATAGGGAGTGCAGAGTGCACAGGGAGTGCAGAGTGGAGAGTGCATAGGGAGTGCAGAGTGGAGAGTGCATAGGGAGTGCAGAGTGGAGAGAGCATAGGGAGTGCAGAGTGGAGAGTGCATAGGGAGTGCAGAGTGGAGAGTGCATAGGGAGTGCAGAGTGGAGAGTGCATAGGGAGTGCAGAGTGCATAGGGAGTGGAGAGTGGAGAGTGCACAGGGAGTGGAGAGTGGGGAGTGCATAGGGAGTGGAGAGTGGAGAGTGCATAGGGAGTGCATAGGGAGTGGAGAGTGCATAGGGAGTGGAGAGTGCATAGGGAGTGGAGAGTGCATAGGGAGTGGAGAGTGCATAGGGAGTGGAGAGTGCATAGGGAGTGGAGAGTGCATGGAGAGTGCAGAGTGCATGGAGAGTGCATAGGGAGTGGAGAGTGCATAGGGAGTGGAGAGTGCATAGGGAGTGGAGAGTGCATAGGGAGTGGAGAGTGCATAGGGAGTGGAGAGTGCATAGGGAGGTGAGAGTGGAGAGTGCATAGGGAGTGGAGAGTGCATAGGGAGTGGAGAGTGCATAGGGAGTGGAGAGTGCATAGGGAGTGGAGAGTGGAGAGTGCATAGGGAATGGAGAGTGCATAGGGAGTGGAGAGTGGAGAGTGCATAGGGAGTGGAGAGTGCATAGGGAGTGGAGAGTGCATAGGGAGTGGAGAGTGCATAGGGAGTGCAGAGTGCATAGGGAGTGGAGAGTGGAGAGTGCATAGGGAGTGCAGAGTGCATAGGGAGTGGAGAGTGGAGAGTGCATAGGGAGTGGAGAGTGCATAGAGAGTGGAGAGTGGAGAGTGCATAGAGAGTGGAGAGTGCATAGGGAGTGGAGAGTGGAGAGTGCATATGGAGTGCAGAGTGGAGAGTGCACAGGGAGTGCATAGGGAGTGGAGAGTGCATAGAGAGTGGAGAGTGCATAGGGAGTGGAGAGTGCATAGGGAGTGGAGAGTGGAAAGTGCATAGGGAGTGCATAGGGAGTGGAGAGTGCATAGGGAGTGGAGAGTGCATAGGGAGTGGAGAGTGGAGAGTGCATTGGGAGTGGAGAGTGCATAGGGAGTGGAGAGTGCATAGAGAGTGGAGAGTGGAGAGTGCATAGAGAGTGGAGAGTGCATCGGGAGTGGAGAGTGGAGAGTGCATAGGGAGTGGAGAGTGCATAGGGAGTGCAGAGTGGAGAGTGCATAGGGAGTGCAGAGTGGAGAGTGCATAGGGAGTGCAGAGTGGAGAGTGCATAGGGAGTGCAGAGTGGAGAGTGCATAGGGAGTGGAGAGTGCATAGGGAGTGGACAGTGCATACGGGGTGGAGAGTGCATAGGGAGTGGAGAGTAGGGAGTGCATAGGGAGTGGAGAGTGCATAGGGAGTTCATAGAGAGTGGAGAGTGCATAGGGAGTGCAGAGTGGAGAGTGCATAGGGAGTGCAGAGTGGAGAGTGCATAGGGAGTGGAGAGTGCATAGGGAGTGGAGAGTGAATAGGGGTGGAGAGTGCATAGGGAGTGGAGAGTGCATAGGGAGTGGAGAGTGCATAGGGAGTGGAGAGTGCATAGGGGTGGAGAGTGCATAGGGAGTGGCGAGTGCATAGGGAGTGGAGAGTGCATAGGGAGTGGAGAGTGCATAGGGAGTGGAGAGTGCATAGGGAGTGCAGAGTGCATAGAGAGTGCAGAGTGCATAGAGAGTGCAGAGTGCATGGAGAGTGCATAGGGAGTGGAGAGTGCATAGGGAGTGCAGAGTGGAGAGTGCATAGGGAGTGCAGAGTGGAGTGCATAGGGAGTGGAGAGTGCATAGGGAGTGCAGAGTGGAGAGTGCATAGGGAGTGCAGAGTGGAGTGCATAGGGAGTGGAGAGTGCATAGGGAGTGCAGAGTGGAGAGTGCATAGGGAGTGCAGAGTGGAGTGCATAGGGAGTGCATAGGGAGTGGAGAGTGCATAGGGAGTGGAGAGTGCATAGGGAGTGGAGAGTGCATATGGAGTGGAGAGTGCATAGGGAGTGGAGAGTGCATAGGGAGTGGGGAGTGCATAGGGAGTGGAGAGTGCATAGGGAGTGGAGAGTGCATAGGGAGTGGAGAGTGCATAGGGAGTGGAGAGTGCATAGGGAGTGGAGAGTGCATAGGGAGTGCAGAGTGCATAGGGAGTGAAGAGTGCATAGGGAGTGCAGAGTGCATAGAGAGTGCAGAGTGGAGAGTGCATAGGGAGTGCAGAGTGCATGGAGAGTGCAGAGTGGAGAGTGCATAGGGAGTGGAGAGTGCATAGGAAGTGGAGAGTGCATAGGGAGTGGAGAGTGCATAGGGAATGCATAGGGAGTGGAGAGTGCATAGGGAGTGCAGAGTGGGGAGTGCATAGGGAGTGGAGAGTGGAGAGTGCATAGGGAGTGGAGAGTGGAGAGTGCATAGGGAGTGGAGAGGAGAGTGCATAGGGAGTGCAGAGTGCATAGAGAGTGGAGAGTGCATAGGGAGTGTAGAGTGCATAGGGAGTGCAGAGTGTAGAGTGCATAGGGAGTGCAGAGTGCATAGGGAGTGGAGAGTGGAAAGTGCATAGGGAGTGCATAGGGAGTGCAGAGTGCATAGGGAGTGGAGAGTGGAAAGTGCATAGGGAGTGCAGAGTGCATAGGGAGTGGAGAGTGCATAGGGAGTGCAGAGTGGAGAGTGCATAGGGAGTGCAGAGTGGAGTGCATAGGGAGTGGAGAGTGCATAGGGAGTGCAGAGTGGAGAGTGCATAGGGAGTGCAGAGTGGAGTGCATAGGGAGTGCATAGGGAGTGCAGAGTGCATAGGGAGTGCAGAGTGCATAGGGAGTGCAGAGTGGAGAGTGCATAGGGAGTGCAGAGTGGAGAGTGCATAGGGAGTGGAGAGTGCATAGGGAGTGGAGAGTGCATAGGGAGTGGAGAGTGGAGAGTGCATAGGGAGTGGAGAGTGGAGAGTGCATAGGGAGTGGAGAGTGGAGAGTGCATAGGGAGTGGAGAGTGGAGAGTGCATAGGGAGTGCAGAGTGCATAGGGAGTGCAGAGTGCATAGGGAGTGCAGAGTGCATAGGGAGTGCAGAGGTAGTGCAGAGTGCATAGGGAGTGCAGAGTGCATAGGGAGTGCAGAGTGCAGAGGGAGTGCAGAGTGCATAGGGAGTGCAGAGGGAGTGCAGGGTGCAGAGGGAGTGCAGAGTGCATAGGGAGTGCAGAGTGCAGAGTGAGTAGGGAGTGCTAGGGAGTGCTAGAGAGTGCAGAGTGAGTAGGGAGTGCTAGGGAGTGCTGGAGGGTGCAGAGTGAGTAGGGAGTGCTAGGGAGTGCTAGAGAGTGCAGAGTGAGTAGGGAGTGCTAGAGAGTGCAGAGTGACTGCAGAGATTAAGCTAATGGCTGTAAATGACAATGCCATTTATTTATCTGTTTTCAAAACCAACACATAAATCCAAATTTTGTCATTTACAATGCCAATAACTCTAACTTTTCCAAAGGCGAAACCATTGCATTGTAAATGCTTGTTATAGTAAGTTGTTGTTGGGGTGGAGTTACAGGTTGGGGTTTTGTTACGTAGGATGTTGAAAGGTTTTACCAGAAGCAAGGTTCATCCATCCACAATTACTTTTGATCTTTTGCAACGCATTTTAGTTTTGTTGCCCAGTGTTGGCTAGGATGAGTGGGAAGTAGTTAGGTTTAAGCTGTGCAGGATATGGCTGTTTTTTGGTGCTTTTCGGATTTCGGAATTGCTTGGTTTAAAGAATCAGAAGGGTATTCTAACATCTGATATACAAGTTTTGAAACTTTTGTTTTGAGGATTTGTTTACAACAGTCAAAAACAGATCAGATGGGAAAAGGAACATGTATCCGGTTGGGCGGGAATGGAGTGGTGGGTTGTTGTCCGTTGAGTGAATGGGAATCCTTTGTTAAGTCTCCTCAATTTCGGCCTGGGGTTATCTTTTGTCACCCTGATGGTGGTACAATTACTGGTTTCCAGTTAGTAGCTGTTTTGAGGAAAGTATTAGCTTTGGCTGGGGAAAATTCATTGCTTTATGGGACTCAATCCTTTAGAATTGGCGCTGCTACGGAGGCGTCCAGATTGGGTTGGGGGAGGGAGGATTTGCAAAAGTTAGGTCGTTGGAAATCTGATTATTTTTTCAGATGTGTTCGCCATTGAATGCACTTCACTTTTGTTACTATGCTGGTTAATTTTTGTTTCTTATCTTGGGTGGAGTTTTATCCTTTCCAAGGAGAAAGAGAACATGGATTGTAGGACACTCTTTTGTGAAATGGGCAGCTGTCTTTGCGGAACACATTTTGTGGAAGAGCTTTGGGGTTACACAGTACAGACCACGAAGTATTGTGGAAAGGAGTTGGGGGAATGAAGTGGAGAGATCTTTTTCCTTTATTGTCTAATTGGCTAATGAGATTTTCAGATGTTTTAATAATACATCTGGGAGAGAATGATCTTGTTGCGCTTTCAGGTCTTTCGCTCATACATCAGATGAAATTAGATTTAGCTGTGATTAAAGACAATTGGGTAGGTACTTCTGTTGTATGGACAGAATTTATTTATTGACAGCAATGGAAGTGGGCTCGTACGCATTCGGCAGTGGAGAGAGCTCGCCGGAAGTTAAATAGAGCCATGAAAATATATTGCTCAGCGATGGGAATTACTGTTTTGGTACATGAACATATTTCAGGCAAAGAACTTTACTTGTTCAGAAAGGATGGCGTGCATCTGTCTCAAATGGGGACGGGCCTATTATCTCATGGAGTGGTGGAATTTGTTGGCTAGTTTCTGGGGGTCGATTTATGGTATATTAACAAAGTCATCTCAACTGTTTTCAATTTTCCTATTTTGGGGTGGGGCAGGAAAACACTCTGGTTTTCCTGGGTGGCGTTCTTTGGGGGGGATAGGATAGTCTAGAGTGGACTTATCCTTTCCCTCTGGGGGTGGGGGGAGGGTAGGTGGAAAGTGGCAAAAGGGAAAGATTTGAAGAGAAAAATATTGGTTTGGATTTTTACAATTTGGGGATTTGCAAATGATGAATTGTTGGGGAAATTGTGGTTTTAAGTCAGTATGGGGAAATGTTTTGGGGAAATAGTCAAAGTTTGATTTATATAATAATAAAGGAAAAATGCGGAATTCTGTTTTTGACGGTCTTAAAATAAAAGTGACCTTTTATGCTATCCAAGAGATATGCGTGGAATGTTCTTATTGCGCGATGGGTCCCAGGGGGATGTGGCACGAGCCGGTGTCCCCCTGGGAGAATTTGCGCGGTGGAACGGTCCACGCATCGCGAGAGGGCAGGTTAAGGAAAGGGAGGGTTTAGAGGGGGTAGCATAGGGCGGGAGGGACTGACGTCACAGCGGTGACGAGGAGCAGTGTGGTGCAGCTTCGTTTGGCCCACCCTTCCCAAGTTTGTTTTGGGTGCAGGGTTTTCTTGTTCTTCTGTAAAAAAAAAAAATATATATATATATATATATATATATAAAAATAATAATTATTATTATTTTTGTCACGTTAGGACAGTCTTTACAGTTTTCCATTATTGTGGTTATGTTCTTTTTAGGCGTTCTTTGGGGGGATAGGATAGTCTAGAGCGGACTTATCCTTTCCCTCTGGGGGTGAAGGGAGGGTAGGTGGAAAATGGCAAAAGGGAAAGATTTGAAGAGAAAAATATTAGTTTGGAATTTTACAATTTGGGGATTTGCAAATGATGAATTGTTGGGGAATTTGTGGTTTTAAGTCAGTTTGGGGAAATGTTTTGGGGAAATAGTCAAAGTTTGATTTATATAATAATAAAGGAAAAATGCGGAATTCTGTTTTTGACTGTCTTAACTGTTGTCATTGGTTCCCCGTGTTGTGGTGCATATTTAATGTGGTTTCTTTTCATAGCTTATATGCGGTTTTTGATGCTTTCAGGGAAATTCTGCCTCCTAGTACTTGTGCACGCTTAATGTTGTTTCTTTTGCAGGTTGCCGTGGATGAGCGACTCAACGTTTCTCACATGGCTAAGACTAGTGTTCAAGGGTGCTGCATGCTAGTGGTTCTGCTCACCGGCCACTAGAGGACTCTCATAAAAGCAAACAAGATGCTCCTCTGGATACGCGAGTGTTGAGCTCCGTTTCTGCAGTTGCAGAGATGCAGCCTCGCATCCCGGAGTCTTGGCCAATACACTGGTGCCCCCAACATGCTGGAAGCCTCTATGCCCTTCAAAAGGTCTGTATGTTGGTTCGCAAGCCCTCATGAGTTGAATTCTGCACCGTGTGGTGACTGCCACACCAGCTGGGTTGGGTCTGTAAAAAATTAACCCCAGGCGGCCTAAGAATTACCGAGCAGGTTCTGCTTGAGTCAGTTTGACAGGCCCAGTGGCAGTAGTTTTGGGCTTGTTGATTCAGTAGGGTTGAGACCCGAACCTTGCAGGTTGTGCTGCCCACTGAGGCCTCATATGCCAATTTAGACCTGCTACTGTTATTCTAGGCCCGAGGCCTGTTGCGGCCTACTGTTAACCTTCCCAAGACCCTATCAGGCACTGCAGTGACCGTCCCAGGCTGTCTACACTCTGTATCTTATAGGATGTGATCCCATTTGTCACTGACTCCCTGACTCTCCATACCAGCTAGGTTTCCTAACACTACAGTGATTCCTAGCATGCAGGAATCAGAGGCTGAGCATATGCAGGAGGAATCTGCCTCTGTCCTGCCTCTAGATGGTGAGTTTTATGAGGCAGTGGATGCCTGGATACAAACTTTTGTGACCCAAACCTCAACGCCCTTAGTGGAAAAGTTGGAGAGGCTGGAACAAGCTCACCAGAATTACAATGCGGGCAGAGTGTCCGACAACCCCGCGCCATGAGCCCTGCGGACCAGGGCGTCGATAAAGTCGCTTTTGAGCACCTCAAGAAAGCTTTCCTGCTAGCTCAGGTGCCAGCACCTGACCTTTTTGCACTGCCTCGTTCCCGCTCCCCAGCAGGGATGATGATTCCCAAGAAGATTCCGTTGTTGACCTGGGCCCTTCCGACTGCCTCGCCAGATACTTTGATGGCAGATATGCTAGACCTGTATGATTTGCTTTATCCTAGGTCCTTCATGTGGTCTCTGAGTGACAAAGTAGCAACCTTTGTGGCTGGGAGGCTTTGCAAGTCACTAGAAAAAGAAGTAAGGGCCCGCTTGCGGGCCCTCACTCCCAAGACAGATGAACATATGGCAAACATTTGTGGTGAAGTATATTAGGGACCAAAGAACCCCAGGACCAAAGAACGGCATCAACCTCTCCTGGCAGTAATGCCAGGACAAGCTTTTGGCCACTAGAGGGTCACATACGAAAATTTAGATAGGGCAGAGGAGGCCAAGAAGTCCGGGGTCTTCATATCCCCCGAAATCCAGTCTGGATGGGCCCAGAGAGCGGTCATGCTGCTGGGGAATGTCAATTGTGCACTCTGAATAGTGAGGCGGTGTTCCCTTTTAATTAAGGTGGACCCGAAGCTATGGGACCTGGCCGTTTCAGAAGCGGGCCCCTACAGCACATTGGGGTTGTTGGGGCCCCTTTATAAAGGAGCTTGGCAAATCTGTTGTCACATTCAACTCACTTCATAAGGCACAGGCCTCGATCAAGAACATTTTCTCACACAAGATATTTGGTGCCGGACATGGCAGGAGGTGTTCGTTCGGCTCCTTCGTTACCAATGTCTCCCAAAAAGGCCAAGTCTCCCACCAAAGGAAATATCAAGACTCAGCAAAGTTTGGCAACTTTTGCCCCTCCCCCCATTCCCAGCATACCCGTGTGGGCAGGGGAGGTGGACGTGGCCATGCCCAAGGCTCTGCCCCAGTAAGGGCTCGCCTTTCCTCCCAGTTAAAAGTGGGAAGGTGACTGTCGCTATTCAAATTGTATTGGAGGGAGGTCACGTCTGACATTTGGGTTCCACAGACAATCAAGGGTTTCCGGTTAGAATTCCTGAGGACCCCCAATCAGAGTACCAAACCACGTCCTTTAGTTTTTAGTACAAGTCAATCTTCCTATGTTGATCAAGCGGTAACAGAGCTGGTGAGGAAATGGGCGATCATGCCTTCAATAGTCCACCCATCTGGATTTGTGAGCAACATCTTCCTGGTGTAGAAGAGGGATGGGGGCCAGCGTCCCATTATCAACCTTGAAGAATTCAACGAATGGCTAGTATATCACTATTTCAAGATGGAACCATCTCCCTGGGGACCTTCTACACCCGGGGAATTGGCTGGTACGGTTGGACCTCAAAGACGCTTATCTGATTGTACCTTTCCCCCTCACTGCAGATTTCTGCAATTTCTTTGGGGTGGTTAGGTCCTTGAGTTTCGGATCATACCCTTCAGTAGGTCATCCGCCCCTTGGTGTTTCACCAAGGTACTCAAACCAATAGTGGACTTCCTCCGCACCAGGAGTGTACATTTCACTGTTTACCTTGACAACATTCTGTTGATGTATCAAAGCATACATACTCTGTCCATTCATCTCCAGGTGATGCTGGATTTGCTAGAACTTCTGAGATTTTAGATAAACAAACAGAAATCCCTACTGGTCCCTTCTCAGCAGCCATCCTATTTGGGGTTTGTGATCAACTCCCCGGAGTCCACTTTCAGCCTGCCTTCCAAGAAAAGGGCAAAGATTTGTCACAAACTCAGAAAGACCATGGCTAGGTCACACACGCCCCTCAGACAGTTGGCCCGTTTGGTGGTCCTGTTAGTATCTTTCATTCAAGCAATTTTCCCTGGCCCTATTTATTACAAGGATCTATAGTGATTGAAAGCACATTACCTTTGGGAAGGCTTGCCTTATTTGGCGATAATACAATTGTCTGAGGATACCAAGGAAGAAATTAGAGGGTGGCTGACTCAGATGGAGGCCTGGAATGGAAGGGCCATCTTCAGTTCCAGTCCATAAATAGAGATCAATTCCAATGCCAGTAGGACAGGATGGGGACCAGCTGTGTGGTCTGTCCACAGGAGGAGATTGTTCATCAGAAGAGCAATCCCTGCAAATCAACTGCCTGGAGATCCTGGCGGGCTCCTACATGGTCCATGGTACAAGACAAGGTGATTTGCTCAGTTCTGTCGAAGATGGACAACATCTTGGCAGTGAGGTACACTACCCGCTTAGGAGTCCACGATCCAAGATGCTAGCAGAGCTGGCAAATGGGTTTTGGCAGTAGGCTTGGAATGCAACATTTCATTGATTGTGGAGTATCTTTCGGGGAAGTCCAATGAAGTAGCCGACTGGCATTCCAGTCACCTTCAGGAACTCAGTACATGGCAACTGCACCTGTTAGGATCTGGAATCCATTCCCGGTGGATCTTTTTGCCTCTCGCCTTGACTGCCAGCTGGCTCGGTTCTTCAGTTGGAGGCTGGATCCGCAAGCGGAGGTGATAGATGCTTTCCTGCAAGATTGGAGTGTGAAAGAGGGGTACGCGTGTTCCCCATTTGCAATGCCGATGCGAGTAGTGATTGGAAAACCTAAGGAGTCAGGCCCTTAAGGACAGGTGGGTAGGCTGGACCCTATTTAAATGAGAAAACACATGAAAGTGCCTAGCCACCTATATTTATACCCACACTTAAGGAATGTCGAAAACACTGTTTGTCTAGATCGACAAGGTATTTTTATTTATACCAGTTATTTCATATTTATTTAATGATTTTTAAAAGAAGATTTTAAAGCAAGAAAAGACACGTATCTATATCCCCATATTTACAAAACATTTTTTTACAAAACTATGTACACAAGTGTATTTCAGACTTAACACATAACAAATGACAAATGCAACTAAAACAAAACAAAATCAAATGTCTAAGTCATAAACATCCCACGTAAAAATAATACAGTTGTTAAACAAGACAGTATATCAAATAAACATATACATTGAAAACAGTGACTCTATACACGTGGTAATAATGAATGAATCAACAAGAAAATGCAAGGAGTGAAGTCAATCTATGACCGCTAGTGAAACCAGCTATTGCTGGTATGAAGGAATTAATCAAAATTGCTCCTTTTTAACAAGCCGACGCGTTTCGATACCAGGGCGAAAGTTCCTGGAATCTCATCAGGGCGCTGTCAATGTATCAATAGTTTTGAAAAGAAGGGAATTCAAAGAACAAACGGTTTTGCACGGAATTCCTCACGTGCAGTAGCCTTCTTTATTCTTCTAGATGCGTCCCATTGCATTGCAACTAGGAAAGAGGGAGGGGGGCCACCTTCTATTATTGTAATCGAAGGAGGCTCACGGCTGCCGCCGACTTCATATTCTAGAAAGCTCAAGTTTTGTCTGCCGGAAACTGAACGCTTTAGTGGCGCGTAAGGAGTAAAATGCTTCTCGCAGTGCTTCTCACAGTCTTTCGGGCAGCGTGGTTCAATCCGCCAGTACATTCTGCGGTCGATCCAAAATGGCTGATGCGAGTAATGAAGCAGATCCAGTGACAAAAGGCGAATCTGGTGGGGATCATGCCACTCTGGAGATCATAAGCAAGGTTTCTAGTGATGATGGAACTTTCTTGGGATTTTCTGATCTGTCTACCCCAGAGACAAGACATTTTGCAGGATCCTCATGGGAATCCTCATGATCTAGTAGTGGAAAGTAAAAAGCCCCTCATGGCATTGAGAATTACAGGTCCAGGTGGAAAGTCTAGCACTAACACAGCTAGGCTCGTGCTCAGGATACTTTCTGTTTTAATTATCCCGTGTTTGTCTTTCATTTAATTTGTTTTTCAATGTTATCCCCTGTTTTTAACCCCCCGTTCGCATTCTTGCACCTTAATAGGCTCCTCACCGCTACTTTGGCGGGCCGGTCCCTCGCGCTCAGGATTTGGTGAGCACCATCTTGGGTGGGTGTAGGGAAACGCTGGACTCTCCCGCGCTCTAGCAGTCAGGAGGACTGGCTAGAGACTGTTGCCGGGATCTGTATATAAGCAGGGCAGGAGGTAGGCTCTCCTTGCTTTGCTAGCACTAACACAGCTAGGCTCGTGCTCAGGATACTTTCTGTTTTAATTATCCCGTTTTTGTCTTTCATTTAATTTGTTTTTCACTGTTATCCCCTGTTTTTAAACCCCCGCTCGCATTCTTGCACCTTAATAGGCTCCTCACCGCTACTTTGGCGGGCCGGTCCCTCGCGCTCAGGATTTGGTGAGCGCCATCTTGGGTGGGTGTAGGGAAACGCTGGACTCTCCCGCGCTCTAGCAGTCAGGAGGACTGGCTAGAGCTCTACTTACACTGATCATAATGACGCGCAGCGTGTTCGCCGCAGCCACCCCGGAGTCACGCCAGAGTCCAGCCCGTCTGCGCCCGTCTGCGCTGAGGACAGGCTGGATGGCTGGATTACAGGTCAGGAAAAGGTAGGCCATCACTCATTGAAATACTCCTTACAGGATGTACTACGGCTCAAACCTCCACTAGCACCTTGTTTCCATAGGTGCACCCCTGAAGACTTCCTACTACCCATGGGATGTGGCTGCTTTCAGGTAGACTCGGGAGGTCCCAACCTACCCTCCCCCCCCTCTCCCTTGGAGTCCTGTTCTGGTTTCTGTGCGTTGAGCGAAAATTGCTTTCTAATCAACGCTCGCTCACTCATTAAAAATAATATGGTTTTTAAGGAGCTCATACTAGAAAGGAAACCCTCTTGGGTTTTTATCACCGAAACATGGGCTAAAGACTCTTCAGGTCCAGATCTTGTTGAAGCGGTCCCTGAGGGCTACTGCTTAGCACGGCAGGACAGAATGGGCTGAGTTGGTGGTGGGCTGGCTATTCTGTATAAAGACAGGTTCCAATGCCACATTATACCTGTCTCTGACCCCAAGGATGTGTTCCAAGTACTATACTTTTCCCTGTCCGACTCTTCTAATCCCGCGTTTAATGGGATTCTGCTTTATCGTCCCCCCGGCCCCAGAACAGATTTTGGGCTGAAACTGTTTCAGGTTTTGGAACCTTATTTTTGCCGCCAAAATCTCACTATTCTGGGTGATTTTAATTTTCACTTAGAGTTGTTGGAGGCCTATGACACTATTTGCCTGCTGGAAGTTATGTCAGCCTGTGGACTCACCCAATTGGTGAAAGGACCCACCCACCGAGCGGGGCACACGCTCGATGGGATTTTTTCTAACGATCAGAGGCTGACTGTAACCGACCCCTTCCATCTTTCATGGTCGGATCATTTGGCCGTTCCCTTTAATCTGACCTATTCGATCCAGGATACTATTAGAAGGGCCCCGAGTACAATGGAAGTACGAAGGAATTTTAAAAATATCAGGGAAAATTCTTTCTATCCGTGGACATCTAGTCTGTCCTCTACTCAGGGGATGGATGTTCCCTCAGCGGTTTCGCAATATGAAAAGACCATCTCGGAGGCCCTGGATGAACTGGCTCCTGCTAGGTCCTGTTACTCAGCCAGGAAAAGACCTTCAGCTCCCTGGTTCTCAGAACAACCAAGGCTCCTTTGACAAGAAGTAAAGAGACAGGAGCGCCTATGGCATTCTAGCTGGGACCAAAAGGATAGAGAAGTCCATAAGATCCTGTTAAAAAGATACAAGCTGGAAGTGATTAAGACCAAACAAGAATACTTTACGGTCCTCACATCCTCACTCATCTCCTAGAGAGCTTTTCAGGATTATCGACTCTCTTACTTCTCTCCAGATCCCAGATTCTGTTGTTGCATCTCAGGAGCTCTGCAACAAGATAGCCTCCTTCTTTCAGTCCAAAATATCGGACATTTACATTGCCTTGGAGTCGCAAAGATCCTCTACCGCCGAGCCTCCGGTGCCCGCTGTCCTGGGTTCTAATTCTGTAGAACTATCTCGGCTCGTGGGTCTGGAATCCTTTCCTCCTCTCTCTTGCCAAGATCTTGAGATTCTCCTTAACAAAACTAAATCTGGTTCTCCGCTAGATGTCTGCCCGCTAAAGTTCCTTAAGCAGTGTAGAGGATCCCTCCTTCCCCCTTTGGTTGACATCATGAATAGGGCGATGAAGGAGGGCATTTTTCCCCAGTAGTGGAAAAATGCTGTGGTTAAACCACTGCTCAAGAAGCCCTCTCTTGACCCTGGGGTATTAAAAAACTTTCGCCCCATCTCACTGCTCCCGGCTCCCGCGAAGATGTTAGAAGCCTACTTAAATAAACATCTGGCTGCCTTCGTGGAGAGTTCGGGCTGTCTGGATCTATCCCAGCATGGATTCAGGAGGGAACATAGCACCGAGTCTGCCCTCACCATAGTGCTTGATAACATCCGCACGCGGGTAGATGGGGGACAGACCTCCCTCCTGATCCTTTTAGACCTCACGGCTGCCTTCGATACCCTTTCTCCCTCGGTATTAACATCTCGACTGAAGGAGATTGGGGTTCGGGGGGCGGCCCTGGGGCTCCTTTCCTCTTTTCTTGATCATAGAGAGCAAAGGGTGATGCTGGGTCAGTTTCTATCTCCATCCCTGTCTGTGCAATGTGGGGTCCCCCAAGGGTCAGCGCTTAGTCCTACCCTTTTTAACATTTATGTGACCCCCCTTGCCAGACTTATTAGATCTTTTGGGATGGAGGTAGTCTCCTATGCGGATGACACCCAGATCCTCGTCTCTCTCTCCCAGTCAGTTACGTCGACTGCCGCCAACTTTAGATCTTGCATGGAGGCAGTCGGCCAATGGATTATTCACAATTCATTGAAACTGAACGGGGAGAAGACTGAGGTGATGGTGTTTGGAGGAAAGGAAGAGATCTGGTCAGCTGAGTGGTGGCCGGATTCACTGGGTGCCTGACCTGATCCTACCTCCTCGGCTAAAAATCTGGGGGTTATGATCGATCCTATCCTTAGCATGTACCAACAGGTCAACAGGACTGTATCGACCTGTTGGGGTATCATCCATATACTAAGGAAAATCAGGCACTATCTCTCTTTACAGGCAAGAAAGCAACTTGCCGTTGCGCTCCTGGGCTCTCGTCTGGACTACTGCAATGCGCTGTATGCTGGACTGAATAAAAGTCAGCTACAGCGCTTGCAGGTGGTCCAGAATGCAGCAGCCAGATTTGTTCTCGATCTACCTCGTCATGCCTCTGCCACCTCTGCCCGGAAGCAGCTTTACTGGCTTCCCGTTGTGGACCGTATCTTTTTTAAGATCATGTGTATGGTCTACAAGGCTTTAGCTAAAACCAGCCTCACTGGCATTGGATCTATTCTGTCCCATTATAATCCTGGCAGGAATCTTCGTTCCTCTAACAGACTTCTTCTTTCCGTTCCTCGTATTCGGAAGACCAGATGGGGGGGTAAAGCTTTCTCCAATCTGGCCCCTAAATGGTGGAATGCTCTCCCTCTTGAAGTAAGGTCTCTCCCCACTCTACAAGCTTTTAGTTCTGCCCTAAAGCCCATCTCTTTGTACGCGCATACCTGTAGTGGTGCTTTGCAATTTCGACCTTTTTGATAGGCACCTTGACACCTTCGGGTTTAGTTTGCGCGATATAAATTGCATAATAAATAAATAAATAAACTTTCGGAAACAGCTCCAAGTCTTTTGCGTTGGTGTGTGCAGAGGGATGCTGATCCCAATGAATCAAGAGTCATTCCTATCTTTAATTTTTTTTATCCTCATTGGTCAATGATGCTATGACTTACAGGTCGGTAAATACTTTCCTCTCAGCCATTTTGGTAGATCATCTGCCCTAGAAGGTTTCCAGGTGGGTGAAGAGCCATTGGTTAGAAAATTGATGAGGGGAATGAGACTGTTTTTGCCTCCTGCACCCAGGTACTCCACCCTGTGGGATGTTAATAGGGTCCTCAACTTGTTTCTCTCTTGGCCAAGCAATAAATATCTCTTCAGGAAACAGTTATCAGGTAAGTTGGCCATGTTGTTGAGTTTAATCTCTTGCAAACGGGTTTCAGATGTACGAGACCTGGATATCACAGGTAGGGTATTCACCCTCAGACGGGTTTACCTTTTATATCTCACGAAAAACAAAATGTAATTCCAGGATTGTTTCTTATGGCAACCCCCACCTGCCCCCCCCCCCCAGGGGTTATTTCTCATGGGGCAGCAGAGCTCCACGCACTCAGCTTTTCTAGGAAGGTCAAGGGTCACCAACCTTAAAAAAGATATTAACCAAGCTCGCTGGTATGATTCTGACAATCCTGGGCTTGTTTTATTCGTGGCATACTACATTGCATTGTACCTTTCAGGGAGCTGGTTCCACTGTCCCACTGCACCAGCTTTCCTCCTGGTCTTTGTCTCTGGGCGCAGATGTCCAGGGCTTTCCCCCAGTTGGTCCTCAGGGGGTGTAAGGGGCCAGCCTCATTGGCCCATGAGAGAACCACTGGTCCTGGGTTTAACTGAGGGCAGGGTCCTTAGTCATTTTGGGCATCAGGGGGGTTTGTCCTTCCAGTTGTCCATGGCTGTCATAGTTCCAGGGTCCAGCAGCAAAAAGCACAAACAGTCCTTTCTCTACCCTGTGCAAGAGTATTTAAAAAGTGGTGAAAGGTTCTAGAAGCCAGGCACCAAAGGCCAATGCTAAGGTGCTAAACACAAAGGAGGTCCCAGGGGTAAGTTTCTCGACCCTAACTGTTAAGCCCCCTGAACAGAATTGACACCAACCTAAAATTAACAGTGAGTCCAAATAACAAACAATGTACCCAAATATACAGGAACAACAGGGAGTAGTTTTAACATAAACGAGTTCCCATCAGTCTACCATCGAGACCGCCCTTCATCATCTGGGATCTCTTGTGCATATATCGATCACATTCAGGGGTAAAAACCTGTGCTGGCAGATGGATACGCCATGCGCAGGAAAAACCACAGTGTTGTTGCAGATGTGAAAAGAATGGCGTGTCTGGTGGAGAACGGAGAGGTGAGTCAGTGTGCGTGCGTGTGTGAGATGTGGCTCGGCTAGTTTTTTGGCTTCTGAGTCTATCGACCGATAACCACTTAACTATTTACAATAAGCAGCTAACGTGACCAGGTGATGTTTCCTGGCACTGGCAGGATTGAGACGCTTGGTGTGGCGCATGTTTAGACTGGTCAGTCTAGGATCATATATAGATGTAGATACATCTTTTTATTTGTTGTTTATTTCATAGTGCGGTGCATCCACTACCTGAGCTCGTGCCAGGTGAGGTGGAGCTGTTCCTTCCCATCACGTGGGTGAGTGAATTCAAACTTACAAATTTACTGAACTGGTGATTTGTGACCGATTTTGACGGTCTAAGTGTTGGTCAATAATGGCTTACGACTAGCACATAATAACGTTGGCACATTGTGCATGTTATTTTCTTTTACTTGTATCCATGACACTGTACCCTCATATCCATATTTTCTCTCCTACCCTTAGGATGAGAAGATGATTATACATACACTTTCAGGTGATATGGTTTACGTTACTTTGATCTAGCAGTAGCACTAATGGTCCTGAAGAAGCAGCAGGAGATCTCTAGACTCCGTTTGTCTGCAGAAACATGTCGACCTTACATCCTTTTTAGTGGTCATTTGTTATACCACTTTTGCACTGTTTTTATTGATTTAGGAGTGTGAGGGTGTTTATTAAAATTGTTTTCCCGATCACTACCTAATTTTAGAGCCTTCTTCTCTTTCTTTTCACAACACACACTTTTTCACAGCACTGCTATTCAGTTCTCCACCAGACACGCCATTCTTTTCACATCTGCAACAACACTGTGGTTTTTCCTGCGCATGGCGTATCCATCTGCCAGCACAGGTTTTTACCCCTGAATGTGATCGATATATGCACAAGAGATCCCAGATGATGAAGGGCGGTCTCGATGGTAGACTGATGGGAACTCGTTTATGTTAAAACTACTCCCTGTTGTTCCTGTATATTTGGGTACATTGTTTGTTATTTGGACTCACTGTTAATTTTTAGGTTGGTGTCAATGCTAAGGTGCCACATCATCTCTCCACCCCTTACCCAACCCAACACAGCATGCTGGGACAGATCATGAGGACATAATTAATTCTGGAGCCACTGGTCACATCTTTTCTTGGGGTCTCGGTCCTGCCCCTCGCTAACATCACCACCATGGCCTTTCCCACCAAAGCTTCAGAAAATAGCCTCCTCCTGTGTTGGCTCCAGTTGCCTCAGCTTCCTCCTCTATCTCCAGTTCTGGTACAATGTGACAGGTAATTAACAGATGTGGATTTTCATCTCCACCCCTTCCTCCTAAGGAGCTGAGGGAAGCATTGTTAATTATTCATTTTGTGTGGGGCCGCCTTTGATCCCTCTGCTCTGGAGAAATGCAATTAACTTGGCCCAGCAGAGTGAGAAAATGCCTGGGCTCTATTGCTGAGCAAGAGAAATAGGAATATTGGACATGGCCTTCCTAGGGGAATTTACTCCAAGACTTTTTGCTTTTTCCTCCTAGTCTTTGTCAACTTTCGCCGTGCCACCTTATGAATTGGGGCACCTTTCCCCTGCAGTGCAGCGAGAGGGTACATGCACCCACCTCAGCCACACCAGGCAGGGGTGCAAACGTGATAGGTTTAGGTACTGTACCTCCATGCACTCTATAAACAGGTACACCACATACCCAGGGTGGGTACGGCACTGGCTAGTAGAGGGACATAGCACTAAGTGTGCCACCCACTGGATAGCCCGTCAACAATGTATCGGATCTGTCATTGTAGGCCTGCCTACGTTGGCATTACTCACGCCTCAGCCAATTCTGAATGGGTTGTCCTGTACCATGAGGGCACCACCCCCGGTAAGCCCTGATGGGAGCAGGTAGTGTAGTAGGCTGAAGGCTGGGTTGGTACATATGGATGTTCTCTGTCCAGGTAGTGAGGAGCTCCACGGGGTGCTTCTCCTGGCTTGAAGTTTGGCTCTTCTCATAAGGATATTCCTGGGATGTTGCCAATGCTCTTGTGGGGCCCCGGGACTGAGCACGTCCTAACTGTCAGGACAGTGTGAAAGTGCATGTGCCTTTATACATAAGTTAGGAAGAGTTGCTGACACGGTGTTCTGGAACATGGGCCGGGCTGCCAAGGCAGACAAGGGGGTGCACATTTGCTCTTGTGGAGGGTTATCTATTCGCCCAGCCTGCCATTACAGGCGGGAGTGCATGCACCATCATCCATGCTATTTTGAATACATGTTCAGCCTGTGTTGCAGACTCGAGGTTGCACCCTGGCACCTATGGCATTTTGGATAGGTACCCAGTCTGCCAACGGGGACCGGTTTGTGTATACCTGCAACACTCTGGCCAGGCCTGCTATTGCAGGCCTCCATCAACGTGGTTGCACCCATGGTGCTAAAAGCGAGGTGGCCGGCCTGCCGATGCAGGCCAGGCATGTGTAATCGCAGAAGTCAGGGATCAACCCATGCCTGCCTGGCTGGGCAGGGTGGTGTGCGTACACTCGCACCTAAGGTGCTGGTGCCCGGGTAATCCCATGTGCTGGACTTGTCACTGAAGGCCTGGGTGTGCACCCTGCTCCTAAAGGTGCTAGGGCCTCGGTAATCGTATGTAGCAAGTTTAATTAAGAGGTAGATGTAAACAAGGGAAGTGTAGCAGCCACTCAGGAAGTTCACGCACGGGTTTAAAAACACAAGGGAGTCACGGAGTCTCTTGACCCGCTTCCCAATTGTCTTGGAAGCATTCCTTCAACCCGGTATATCTCGCTCTCTCTACTACCTGGTGGCAAGAGGTCTTCAGGAGGGGCCAGGTAAGGAGAGGACTGGTGGTCTGCCCCAATGAGGGTCAAAAAGTGAACAACCAATGAATGGGGAGTAACACAGGGTAGCCTCTTGATAGAATGAGACACCCCAACAGATATACTATGGTCAGGGTTGTGCTCAGGCAATCTGGGCACAGTGTCTGGTGCGCGTTGGTTTGAGTCGTATCAGGCTCTTCAGATCTCAAACACAATGAGCTACTAATTCTGCATCTCCCTGGACATGAGGCATTATGACTGCTGCACATTGAAATTCGTTGCTCCAGGCAATTCTGGCCAATTGCCTGGACCGGTGTGTGCGAACTGGCATCTATAATGAATAAACTCATCTGCCATAAGAAACAATCCTGGAATTACATTTTGTTTGTCGTGAGATATAAAAGGTAAACCCGTCTGAGGGTGAATACCCTACCTGTGATATCCAGGTCTCGTACATCTGAAACCCGTTTGCAAGAGATTAAACTCAACAACATGCCAACTTACCTGATAACTGTTTCCTGGAGAGATATTTATTGCTTGGCCAAGAGAGAAACAAGTTGAGGACCCTATTAACATCCCACAGGGAGTACCTGGGTGCAGGAGGCAAAGACAGTCTAATTCCCCTCATCAATTTTCTAACCAATGGCTCTTCACCCACCTGGAAACCTTCTAGGGCAGATTCCTTACCTGGCCCCTCCCAAAGTAATCTTGCCACCAGGTAGTAAAAAGAGCAAGATAGACTGGGTTGAAGGAATTCTTCCAAGACAGTTGGTAAGCGGGTCAAGAGATGTTGGTAAGCGGGTCAAGAGACTACGTGACTCCATTGTGTTTTTAAACCTGTGGGTGACCTTACCCAGTGGCTGCTACACTCCCCTTGTTTACATCTACCTCTTACTTAAAATTGTTACATATTCCCACCTGCTTCCCAAGGACCCAGACTAAGTGACTCTGGCCGCGTGCAGCCTCGTGTCTGAGAGGCAGGGTTGGTTATTTATCATCCAGGGGTATAGGACAATCAGGGAGAACTAGAGGGTGGAGGGAGACAGGGGCCACAGAGTCCTCAGAGTGTGTTATACAGTGACCTTCTGGGTACCAGGCACACTGCATTAGGGTGCTGAGTGCGTGTGTGTGCCAGAGCGTTTTGTACAGACTGTGCTGGTTACCTGTCGCACCGTAGAGAAGCAGAGCGAGTGTGTGGGGGTGGGAATGATAGTGTGCGGACCACCTGTGATTCACGACGCTGGCTGGAGGTGCCATGTTATATGTTTATTTAGTGCCCAAAGCACACTACATCTGACATTGGGTTTACCTGCATGACTCTGGCTGGCGGTGCTGCTAAAAAGTGTTTACATTTCCTGTATGCCCATATTGTTGACATCGTTGTGACCTGTGGTGTATCAAATAACTGTGTGGGACTGTATTTTCAGAATTGCTAAGGTGGGACTGGGGTTCACAGCATGACGCACCGCATAAGGGTGCTCCCTTTCTCTGTGGTGGGGGTTAGATTAGGAATTGTCCCCACGTACATACTGTTGATATCATAATCATAAGAATGAGCATAGTATTGCTAGTAGTAATTCCAAATGTGTTTTACGCCCAAAAGTACCTGATGTTCATGTTATAAAGATTGATTATGTATGTTTAATACAAAACTTTTTACATACATCCTGTGTGAAGTCTCTTTTGTGACGCTTAGTGGATTTATCGCAACTGCCTGCTGTGCTTTTGCTTTACACATTGCCTCTGGATTAAGCCTGACTGCTAAGTGCCAAACTACCCAAAGGTGAGCACAGGTTTTACAGCGCATGTAATCCCCCTTATTCCTAGGAGACCAGTTTGGTCGCACGGCACACCAACTAAGACGATATTTCACAGGGCCTTATCTTATTCCTAAGAGAGTCATTTTGTCGCAAGGCACACTGACTCCAAGACGATATTTAACAAGGCCTTTTCAAGGTCCATAACCATCCAAGGACTGCATCATTGACTCATGAATGTGGTACAAGTTAAACCTTTTGGCAGCCCTGTTGAGACCAAGTGCCACACATTTTTCATATTGGATCTACATTACATAAGGACTATAGATTTACTTGAGAGGATACCTTTGTAGAGCATCTATCACGATAAACAGGATTCTGGGTTTAAGTTTTGGTTGATGCTTTTAAAGGTTTATAGGTTCGAGCACATTGCATATACAAATTTGCTCTGGATAATGATTGAACTTGTACTTAGCCTTGAAGAAGTACCCAGGAAGGGACGAAACATGTGTCGGCTAAATCATCTAATGATCTACATAGTCAACATATTTGCAAATTCGTTTGTACCACTGCAAACATAATGGGGTCGGGTTTATAACTTGTGCGCAAAAAACTATTACCAAGTAAAGGAATATTTTCCATACAACATTTGGAATTCTTTTGTCAAATTTGTTGTCATATTATTTGAAGATCTTTCTCTGCTACTACTGTATTTGTCTTCAAGAGTTCCATCTACTTGTATCCTGGACCAAATAATAATACTACATTTGATATATATACATTTGCTGCACTCTCTCTATAATAAAGTGTCAATGCAGACAAAACAGTAAATCACACTGACTTTACCTATAAGTGCCCACTAATATTATAAGGCCTATTCCAGGGCAATATCTGACCCTGTAGAGTCCCTCTGTGCAAGGCTACCTGTGCACAGTTACCAGACAGCCCACAACAGTAGTCCCACAGACGCAGACAGCACACGTGTGTGCACATGTTCACGTGAAGCCAACCAAGTGCCCCTTACCCTAGCTGTGTCCTTGCTAACTGATCTTAAAAGGTGGACACATCTGGCAAACATGTGTAGTCCATTTGCCACGTGATTACCATGGGTGAGACACATGTAGTGAGACTCACCCACAGTAAAATGTCTAAAACCGGGTGATCCTAAAAGCAAAAACTCTGGGAGTATTAAATATGCAGAACCCATTTGGCAACAGAAGTCATTCCCCCTGATCGCAACTCCTGGTGGTACCAAGCTTGGGAGAGGTCTCGGCGTACATCTTGGGTTTACCAGCACACCTATGGGAGCATCAGGTGAGCCCATAGTGGACTGGTTTATTCATATTGTTATATATGTGCACTTATTTTCATACTCAAATTGTGTGTGGTTATCATTATATTCTGACTTGCTCTCACTCTGGTATGTGCATTACTACCATTGTTCTACACTCATGGGGGAGGGGAGGAAGGGAGAGAGAGAAAGAGAGACATTCAATCCTGAAATCCACTTGATGATCCTCCAATCTCAAGTCTCAGGCCACAACTCTTGCTTGGTGGACGTTGTGGAATACCATCAGGGCCCACTCCTCTAAATCTCTCACACAACCCTCCTAAGTCGTAACATTGCATTTTATTAAAATAAAATTCAAAATAGAAAAATAAGAGGGTGTTGTCCCTTTGTAACATTGAAAAGGCTTGGTTTATGCTCTGTGGAGCAAGGTGTACTACAACTGTTATCTCTATCAATCAGTTGTCCGCATTTGTCAATGCGCAGGCATTACCTATCCTGTCTAGCTTTCATTATCTATCATCTCAGCATCACAAACTGCTCACCACAACAGACACAGGTCAAAGCATGCACATTGATGCTCCTATATCTATCTCACAGTTTCATTAGATTATACACTTCTCCTAAACTGCTTGCTGTTGCCTGGAGGAATAGAGGTCACATCAAATCAAGTGTGCTTGTTTTGACTCTACAGCTATTGCCAGTGTGCAAAGTCCACGAAAGTTCCACATTTCCTCCCAGTACCATTTGTTAGTGAAAATGAATACCTATTCCTTTTCAAATATATAGCCCTGACTGGACACTAAGGGGCCCATTACGATGTCGGGCGGTTTGCCTCCGCCAGGCTGGCGGTGGCCACCGCCGGCCTGGCGGAGGCAAACGGCCCGACATCGCAAGCTCAAATCCCCCCGCCATATTAGGATGGCGGAGGGGAAGGCGGCGGTGAAAAACACCGCCCGCCTGTTTTCCGCCCCGGTCGCCTAGTGGCCGGGGCGGAAAACGAGTAACATGGAGGCGGTGTCTGTTAGACACCGCCTGCCATATTACAGTGGGCTTTTGTCAATGCCTTGCTGCCACGGAAAGACATGCGGTGTTCACTCTGGGGGCCCCCTGTGGGCCCCCAGAGTGAAGGCCAAAGGGGGGTGGCACACGGGGGGTACCTGTGGTACCCCCCTGCATTTGCATAATCAAAGCGGCAGGCACCGCGCGGTGCCTGCCGCTTTGAGTATGACTACTTTGAGTATAACTACTGCCCTTCACTGTACATTCAGGAGATACCATCATTTAGAGGTGTTCTGTAGACGTAAGCCTAATTAGGTTGCTCCCCTTTGTCCTTGATAGATGCTACCAGTCCAGTAGGAGAACCCCCCAGACCTCAACAACTTGAAACTTTTAACCAGCCCTTCAGAAGGTGCCAGCACCTAAAGGTGAGAGAGTCTCTTTGGTGCCAACTGCACAACACCAATGCACCTATGGTGCAAGCTGATCCCTTTGTCATTGACTGAACCATTAGTTATTTAAACTGCCTGGTGCCCCCTCCTTTACCAGCATTTCATGTGACATGAGTACATTGGAGATCCCAGAGGCCAGACACTGCCGAGTGTTGTCTGCCCAAGCCAATCACTTTTGGTTTCTGGGTTTATTAGTGTTAGGGCAATCAATGCATTATTGGCACAGAGCCTCCTAGCTGTCTTGCTCGTACCCAGGACTGCACTGAAAGTATTACAAAGGGCGGGTGTGAGGATAGTCCCAAAAAGATTGCATTATTGCATGTGGTCCGATAACTTACTTTGAATATCTAGGGCATTGAAACAAGAAACTGTTCACAGGTGAATGCGGGGGGTGTAGCCAACCAGCCAAAATGGCGGACGCAACCTTCTAACGCTCCACACTTACACCCTCAATTATCCTGACAAAACAATTTAATCCCACCTGATCAGTCAACCGGTTATAACAAAATCCTATCCTGTATGCAGAACGTTCATGCCTGGCGAGTTTGGAAGCTGCAGGATGGAGGGCTGTGATGTGGAAAAGTGAGCAGTCTTGCTCGTAGTATGCCTGCCAAACTCTAAGGCCAGTTGGAATCATTGTCTCCAGACTGGAGGAGATACCGCAGGCCTCCGGCAAGAAGGGAACACGGGAGCAGGTGGACCTACCCTGGTGGCAGCAAGGAGGAAGCCCGGGACCAGCGGTGGCGCTCAAGGCCCCCGTGGAAGCCCTGCAGTAGAGCTGTGGCCATGGTGTGGTGAGTGGATCTGATCGCTGGGCTGGTCAGGCGGAGTACGCCGGGCCCACCGCAGAAACTCCGAAGTGTAAGAGGCAGGCAGCCACCACAACCCAGCCCTATTACGGAGGGACGCGCCCAACCGGAGCAGATGTTAGAGCTGCGACAAGACACAAGAGCAAGGGTGCAGCCTGAAAGGCCTATCAATGCAACCTGACACTGATTACGCTGGCCCAAGGTGAAGACTGCAGCCATGTGCGGTCCCAGTGGATCACGACCACTAACCAGAGGTGAGGCTCACCAACTAAACTGATCCCAGAGTTGTTTGAACAGGCCGGGGTGCGAGACCTGGACAGAGCATAAGACTAGCTGCGGGGACACGAGGATGGGCACACAAGAAGCACGGAGGCGCCCAGATGTTCGTGCTCTGAGTCTGGAGTGACCCGAGGCATGCAGACAGGTACCCCGACTAGCACAAAAGACTACAGGGCAGCCTTAAAAATACCAACCTAACCCGCACCTGCAAGCAACATACTTTACAATAGCGCATTGAGGCCCAACGAAGTTGTGTGAGATCCAGAGGCCGGACCAGGCCTCCCAACGAGAGGAACGACCACAGCACTGAGATGCTGAATGTCTGGGGCGCTGTTCGGCCACCCCTTCTCCTCCCTTACCCCCTTTGTGGGGAGTGGAGGAGCCCCACACACACAAGCAGACATATATGTCCATGGCGAAGCTCCAAGATCAGCCTACCGAGGTGGAGGGGAACCCAGACAATAACACTCCATGCGCCTGCACCACAGATCTGGATTGGGAGTGAACCTTACTGCCCTATTACTGCAAAGCTCACGGCCCCCTAATACCAGCTGCCAACCGCTGATGCCCACAAATGCACTCTGGATAACACAAGTTCCGGCAACATCACCCGCTACCACCCACCAGCACCCCAACTAAAAACAGATCCTGTCAACATTCGAAGAAACAATCAGCATCTGTAGAACAAGCTACCCCATCACCCTCGGGCAGTGACAACATAGCCCGCAACTCCCAGAGAGGCATCCTCAGTAATTTCTGCATGCAAAACTTGGCATGGGCTGCTTGCGATCAAATGCCCCACAGCCGACTACGCACTCTGTGGCCTCACATACAGACGATGATAGAGCCAATGGGTCCCCACACTTGGCGCTATCCACTAAACTTGACTCTGTCCTTGCCGCGGTCAAGAGAATAGGCGTCGCACTGGATCAAACACGCTCTTCCCTAGAATCGAAAATAGATCAGGTCGGTTCTGACTTTATACTATTAAGAGCTGACCACCGCAAACTGGCCGACAAGGTCCAGGACAAGGAACTTGCGCTTTCAGACCTGAAGCCAACTACTCAGTCATGCAGCGACAATACAGGACCTCTTAGATCGAATGAATACTCTGGATGATGTGGCGGGATGCTCGCGGAACAACAGTGTGCACATGGTGGATCTTCCAGAGGGAGAGGAAGGACAAGAACCAGTATCCTATGTCAAGGGCTGGCTGAGGGAGCTGCTTCTGGAAGATGCAATGTTGCCCCAGTTCATGATGGAGCGAGCTCGCCGGGTCCTGCTCGCAAACCACCACCAGGAGCCAGACCATGGCCACTCCTATTTAAACTGCTAAATTACAGCGACAGAGACACCGTTTTGAGGGAACCACACAAACTGTCTGACATAAGGGTCTAAAATGATCAAATCATGCTGTTCACGGACTAAATATCACAGTTGCAGATACGGCGGGGATCTTTTTGTGTAGTCAAACACCAGCTTTGAGAGCTAGACATCCGTTAGTCTATGATATTCTCAGCCCGACTGTGGGTGGCTGTGAAAGGTTACACACGCTTTTTTGATACACCCTCAGATGTTTGGGACAGGCTAGAGAAAACAAGCCTTCTGACGGGGCCCAAGCCTTCTGATGAGCCAACGACATCCCGGCGAGACAGAAGAAACCAGAACCGTGGCAGAGGCCCCAATGGTGTTATACCACCGTCGGCGCTCCCAGATTTGGAGCAAAGATGGGAGGCACGACACGTGACTGCAGTGATACGGTCCACAATCCAAGGTTCTGATCATGAAGCAGGATCTACTCGTTCACTGAGTGCTGATGGATCGACTCCCGCACGGTTCGAAGATTTGGACTCTCAGCTTCTGCCAGACATCACACCGCAAACGTCAGATGATATAATTTGACATTCATCAATAACGCAATAAGTGAACAATGTGGCAAGATTTACAAATGCTGCAAAGTTTTGTTTTTATCCCTTCTCCTCCTAGCCATGCATAGGGCGCAAGGGAGGGTTAGTCCTTTACAATGCATGATATGGGAGCTGAGCGGGACATGGCACTTCCTTTAGTCAGACAACATGCAAACCTACACCTAAAACTTAGAGGAGATTACTTGACATTCAGACAGAACACCGTGCACCCCTATAGCTAGAAACAACTCATCAAAGTAGTTGCCACGGTTGGACAACTTTCTTTGGACGAATTCCAACCACGAGTTTGTCCTCATATGGTTATGCTGATTTGCTTTTATTTTTTACACCCCGAGGAGCTTTAAACAACCACCGGGTCCCCTGCCACACATCCATCCCTCCTATTATAATAGGGACAGCACTTCTGAAACATGGCACAAATGAATATTCTCAGATGGAATGTGAAGCGAATACACACACCTGTGCGCAAATACTTCATATATCCATACTTACAGCGCAGATCCACCAGCGTAGCCCTCCATCAGGAAACACATTTGACCCTGACAGAAACTGATTGCCTCTGCTGTCGCTGGAGGGGCCAGTAATACAGCACCAATTACCCCTCCCAAGTGAGGGGGGCCTTAATATGAGTAAAAGCGGGGGTCCCTTATGAAACGGAGGAAACAGTAACTGACACGGAAGTTTGATATGTGTTTACAAAAGGTAGACTGAATTGCCACAATCTTCTCATAGGCTCTATATACACCTCCAATGTGGAATACATTTAGTTTCTCTGTAAATTAACTGAGGCCCTAGCCCGATGGAGTGGAATCCCCTGGCTGGTTGGGGGCGATTTCAACTTGGTGCTGGATGTAGAACTGGACAAGTACTTTCCACCTCTGATGCAAACTGTGGCCACGTCGAATGCGCAGGCACTGACCAATTGGCTGGCCAATTGGTCTTTGACTGACATATGGCGTGCCCTCAACCCAGACACGCGCATTTACTCATTCTACACCCCGGTGCACAGATTGCATGTAAAACTGGATCGTACTGTAGGGTTGCATACCCTTTCCCCCTTATCACGGGGATTGAATACCTGGGACACACATATTCTGATCATAACTCCCAGCTGCTGCAACTTAAATGGGAGATTGACACCCCCCCTAAACCCCCCTCCCCCCCACCCACCCCGCCCGTCCCGACCTGGCGCCTTCAGCGTTGGAAGACCAGGCGTTACGCTCCTCTTTGGGGATAGCAAACCTGGATTACTTTGAGGTAAATTACGGTTCTACAGGCGACAAACTCTTAGAATGTGATGCCTTTAGGGTAACTACCAGGGGGCACTGCTTTGGGGCTCACCTGGAACATACACAAGCTGCTAAGCGAAGAATTCAGCAAGGTAGAGCATCAATTACTGAACCATAAGACAAATGAGGCAAAAGGTATGGGAAACACTCAGTGCTTAGAAGAGCTGTGCACTGAACATGCAGAACTACTGGAGAGGCTTAGATGCTACAATTATGCTGCACACTCCGCACGCACACAAGCCACAGCAGACAGAGCGGGTCGGATGTTTGCATGGCTTCTGTGTCAGGAAAAACTTGTCAGCCCATATGCGCTCTATGTAATGAGACAGGACATATGCTATACACACAGCATGAAATACACATGGCAATGACACATCACTACGCCACACTATACCAGTCCTCAGGGCACTGCGACGAACAATGGCTAAACACCTTCCTAGACTCGGTGCATCTCCCCGAGGCAACCCCAAAACAAAGAGAGATAATGAATGTGCCAATTTCCCCTGATGAAATTCGAGACACTATAGCAGCGCTAGCAACAGGGAAAACTCCTGGGTGGGATGGACTCCCGGCTGCATACTATAAGGCATATGTCACATCACTGATTCAACTCCTGCATGCACTTTACACTACGTCCTTGACCGAGCAGAAACTCACCTCTGTCCATGAGTGAGGCCAGCCTGGTGTCATTACTCAAACCTGATAGAGACCCTACATATTTAGGCTCCTAAAGACGATTGGCCCTCCTTAACATGGACTACAAGATATTGGCGAAGATCCTAGCCGACCGATTAGCACCAGTGGTCCCGACCTTGGTCCATGCGGATCAAAATGGGTTTGTGCCATCCCGAAGCACCTCTCTAAATCTGAGGCGCTTCTTCAGAGTCGCAACATACTCTGTGCTCCGTTGGTCGCACCCAGGGTGTCTAATACTGGACCTTGAGAAAGCCTTTGACTCCCTGGAGTGGGAGTTTCTATTTGCCACACTAACGTGATGCGACCTTGGTGTTATGTTCATACGCATGGCATGGCTGCTGTACACTGAGCCTGGGTTGCGGGTAAGAGTAGGCCCATACTTATCTGACCCAATCTCTGTGAGAAGAGGGACTAGGCAAGGGTGCCCACTGTCCCCTCTCCTCTTCTTGCTGGCTATACAACCATTAGCAGAGGCGGTCAACCCTGGAATGGGCAGGGGCATTCCACTAGGGGACGTCGCACATATGATATCGTTATACGCGGATGATCTCCTGGTGTATATCAGAGACAACGGTTCGATTCCTCTATGACTGGCGCATATTCTAGGAGACTTCGCTTCCCTATCAGGGCTGAAAGTCAAGGTTGGTAAGTCATGTCTCTATCCTTTCAGCAGATGTGCCAAGACCCAACATATGTCCTTAATGGAGTGTTCGTGCAATGGCAAGTAGACACCTGCCGCTACCTGGGTATAAGAATATACAGGCAACAGATGGACTTGGTAGATGGTAACCTGGGTAGAGCACTGACAGCTGTTCGTTACCAAAAGTCATTTTGAAGCACGCTTCCACTATCGGTGGCAGGCCGGGTGGCCCTCACCAAAATGCACTTTCTATATTACTTCGCAAACTTACCATTATACATTCCTCCTTCCTTTTTTCTCTCTCTAGAGAGGTTGGTTAGAGACTTGATATGGAGTAGCGCATGACACCAACTGCGATAAAGAAGCCTGCCCACAGACCAGGGAGGTTTCACGGCCCCAAACTTGGAACCGTATTACCTAGCCGCACAGCTGCAGTGGGTGGCGAGATGGCTAGCTGATCAGCAGCTTTGCGACGCTTTGACTACACAACCACCCTGCTCCTTAACAGCCCTGATCAGACTGTTTCACCCTTGCACGAAAGTAAAACCGCCGGATTCGCTACTACTTGGTGTGGCATATAGATGTTACAGCAGGAGTTTGTATATTACCCGAAATGTGACGCCATATGCGCCTGCTCTACCACTAGACGGAACGCCTGGAGGACACACGATGACCACGGCTGTTGAACTACAGAGCTGGTCGGAGGCGGGGATTCAGGATATAGGAGACCTATATCGGGAGGGAGTCCTCATTCCATATGTCATACTAGTAGAAGAAGACGAGTTGCCTCCAGGTCAGTTCCTACTGCACTGCTCACTCCTAGCAGCCCTTGCCTCCAATTGGGGGAACTTAACCAATGAACCCCCAACTCACCTTACAATACAGTATTTACACATAATGGGACATGGCGAACATCTCACACGGTGGTTCGCTGCCTCACCAAGACAACACACTGTAATTACATTGGCACAACTTCGACTCCACTTGGAGGGTGACATGCACTGCCCGCTCACAGATCCCGAGTGGGGTTCAGTACTGGAGAACTCTGTACAAATCTCCAGGAATTAACACCTATGCCAAATACAGTATTACATTACACAGAGAGCATATCTCACACCCGTTAAAATTAATCAATACTTGTGTAGATAGTGCTTGTCCCCATTGCCACCTCATTGGTGCAGATCTATTACACATGTTATGGGAAATGCCCCAGCGTACACAGGTACTGGAGGGAAGTAGCAGACACTCTTACCCAATGCACCAACCGCACACTCCCATTTGAATGGAAGACCTACATTTTACATCTCTATTGTAAAAGCCAAAATCACAAAGTGACTTCCAGGTTCCTAGATCTGGGTTTTGTGGTAGCAAAGAGACAGGTCACCAGGAGATGGAACGCTCCTGGTCCCCCTCATTTAATAGCATGGTGGTGCTCCATGCTGATGTGGGCCAAGGCTGAGAGTATTGCACAGCACCGAGAGGATACCCTGGGTATTTGCAGAACCCCATTTGCCGCAAGTTGGGACATGGTGTTAGCTGAGTTACTAAACATTCACAATGCCAACATGGAGGCTCCACCCTCGACTAATGCTACTGAATAGGTGTATACAATAGAAGAAGAGGGCAGGTACTGAAAGGGGCGTGGAACCGAGACAATAGGCAGCAAACATGAACGCACACCACCCAATACTACTTCTCTGACACATGCTATACTTCCCCTCATATGCGACGCATTAGGCGGCGAGACCAGTGGAAAGCTCTGATTTTATCACACACCACCTGTTATGTTTTAAGTTGTCCTTGTTATATTATTATCTGCCTCCCCAATTCACAGACTACTACACAGTGAGTGTTTACAGAGCTGACACGCATTACGTATCTAGGCACCAAAGAGCTATCATGAGCACCAGGGGCAGATCTTAAAAACCTGAAGAACTATCGGCAAATATCTAGGCTCCCCTTTCTAGCAAAAGTAGTGGAACAACATGTGCTCAGAACCCTCTCGCTATTTATAGAGGCACATCAGCTGCTTCATGTGAGGCAGGCGGGGGGCATGGCTAGCAGGCCATGTGAATGGACAGGCGCTGCTAGAGCTCCGGCGCTGCTAGGGGCCTAATCCGGACAAAAACGCCCTGGGGGACCCCCAGGGTCGACGATCCTGTGACCAGACCACGGCTGGAGCCCTTGGGCGCCCTCGGCTCCGGCCGTTCAAAGAAGAGACTCCGGCAACGTGGAGTTTACTGCAGGGAGGCCTGTTGCGGGTGCGCGGAGGCCTGAGCCGGGACCCACAGTAGGGAGTGAGGCAGTTTTCCCCGCTGCGAGCGCAACCGGAAGAGGGCGAGGGACCGGGCCTGGAGGGTGACAACGTCGCCGGAAGGATCCATCTGCGGTAGGAGGAGGCCAAGGAACCTTGCCGCTGCTGTGGCCCGCAGGTGGGAGCGACGAGTGAGCCGGCGGAGGGGGCGAGGCGCCCACGGACCGGGAGACGAAGGCCGCCCCCGGAGAGGGCACCTTGGAAGGCCGCTGGCGGATCACGGTCGGGGGCTGCCTGCAGGCCTGGGAGGACGCCGCAGGCTCTGGCTGTGGCGGGGGACCCCCCCCCAGCCTCTGTTTCCCTGCTCCCGTGCTCGCCGGATCGCGAGTTTACGGCGGTGGCCGGGCACGGAGGGCGACCGGCTGAAGGTGGAGGTCCCCCGGTGCATACCCTCCTCCCGATCCCCGTGGCGGCAATGTGGTGAGCCTCTACACGCTGCGAGGAGGCCATCAGACCAGAAGGGGCCATTCTGATGTGGCGGGCCCTGGGGTCCCCGACGGAGAAGAACAACCAGGGAGGCCGAGAAACACTCAGTACGGACTCACGGAGGTGCCGAAGAGGGCCCCCTCCCCACCCTCCCTCAACGGGGGACAAGAAACCCTTCCCCCCTTCATACTGACGAAGGTGAGATACGGGGGATCCGAAAAGGCTGATCGTCCCCCCCAGAGGAACCTACACGTGGGGACGCAGCAGAGGGCCGCGTGGGTTGCCCATTGGACTGGCTGACACGCCTACACCCTGCCGGACAGAGCACTTCCGAGTGGCGCCCTCCCCCCTGTGCGCTTTTCACAGGAGGAAAACGCGCCCATCTAACAGAAACCCGAGGGTACTACACACCATGGTCCGCAAGGGTGTTAAGGCAACGGAGGGCTTGGGTGGTTCAGCGACGGCCCGCACAATGCAACTCATTGACGGAGAGGGTGCGTCGTCGATATCCTCTGCACACCAACAAGCAGACGGACAACAACTGGATAAATTGGACGTTATACTACAAGAAATAAGAGAGTCTAGGGCGGTGCTGGAACAGATGGGCACCCTGACAACGAATTTGTCCCTGTTAAAAGCTGACCACAATAAGCTGGCGGACAGAGTCAAGGACCAGGGCCAGACTATCGGAGAGGTCACACCAACTGTGGAGGAGCATACCGTCTCCATTCAACAGCTTCAACAACAGGTCTCCTCTCTCATGGACAGGGTCGAGGACGCGGAAGGCAGTAACCGCCGTAATAATATCTGCGTTATAGGCCTTCCGGAACGATGTGAGGGGGCCCAGGCTGCGGATTTTATGGAGCAATGGTTTAGGGACCAGGTTGCTGAAGAGGGCCCATCACCGCATTTCTGTGTGGAGAGAGCACACAGGATCCTGACGGGCAGACCACAGGCTGGACGGCCCCCACCCCCTCTCATAGTGCGAATCCTGAACTATCGAGACAGGGATGTCCTGCTACAGAAAACCCGTGAGAAATCCCTCATCCAATATGACAATCACAGAATCTCCCGATACCCGGACTACACCAACACTGTCCA
The DNA here is from genome assembly GCF_964261635.1 of Lissotriton helveticus. Taxonomy (NCBI): domain Eukaryota; kingdom Metazoa; phylum Chordata; class Amphibia; order Caudata; family Salamandridae; genus Lissotriton; species Lissotriton helveticus. The sequence continues at coordinate 679,874,744 of NC_136072.1, read as the reverse complement.
AAATCACCGCTCCTCTTACCTGGAGGTAAAAAAGACATTACGAAAAGCCAACCTCAAGTATGCGCTGCTTTTTCCAGCTCGTCTGAAGATAATGCTTGACAGGAAGACACACTTCTTTGAGAGTCCTACAGATGTCGAGGAATGGTTGGAAGTAATGGGCATTGACGGGAGCCGAGGCACCACACAGGAATCGAACCGGGATGAAGCGGACGACCCCCAAGCCGGAAGATCAACGGCATCCCCTAAACCTAGGCGAGGAGTGCGGAGACAAGGACCCTCACGCGAACAACAAAAGGAACATCAAATGGACACTCTGGCGAAGGTGGGTGCCTTCAGGGAAGACCCTCGCCAGATTACAACAGACTCGGAGGACAGTACGGTCCACTCGGACTCGGACCATAGTGCGATTCTGATCCCAATATAACGCCCCGATCAGCAGATGATGCAATGGACAATTCTGTGCGAGAGGACCAAGCCGGGAGTGGCTGACCTGCCTACAAACCGTATCTTATTCCATGTTTCTTGATCCTACCATACATTGTACTTCTTTGCTAGGAGGGTGGAGGGAGGTGGACACTGCATATTGACATACTGTTGCTGCACAGGAATGAATGATTTGGTTTAATATCTCTTTGCTTACTGCATGCAGCACGAGTTCCTGTAGCTGCCCTCCTGGATTTTCCCCCCCTCTTCCCTCCCCCCCCCCCCCAGACTCCCGTTTATTTTTCTACCACGGGATGTGGTTATTAACCTATGGTAGCCGAGGGGTGCTCAAAACCGTAGCCTATGTATGGTATGGACGAACTTTGAGTATCTCCTTCCCCTTCTACATTGGTAATATCGCCCCTAGAGACAGTTTGCCATTGAGCCAGCGGAGCCCGATAGGTAACAACACAGGCTAACATGGTGCTAGGCCACCCCACTGAAGGCAAATGCACCAGACTTCTAAACTTTTTGAAACTTGTTTTATTGTTGGGCCCAGCTTTGTGTTTATGCTGCGCTGTTACCATTCAGTTTTGTGGGTGGGGTTGTGGGTGGGATGTCTCCTGGTGGTTAGTATATAGGGATCAGGTCAGAGAGCTCTGGCAGCTACAGCACAAGTACACGAAAGACTATGGCTGATGTGACTGGATCGTATAGAATTACAACCTGGAACGTACGGGGCCTGGGAGTGGTGCAGAAGAGACATAGAATTCACTCCTTCCTGCTCAGACACCACACACAGATTGCTTCATTCAGGAATCCCACCTTACTGCTTCAGAGGCCACTAAAATGAGGAAAAAGTGGAGAGGCACGAAATTTTCTACAACTTACTCTGCCTTCTCCAGGGGGGCGACAATCTGGGTAAGACACGGTACGCCTTTTTCAGAACTAGAGAGAAGAGTAGATGAGCAGGGTAGATACATATTAGTGAAAGGTACATTGGATGGTACACTGATAGTGCTCGGCTGTATTTATGCACCGAATTTTGACCAGGACAAATTTCTGGGGAGGGTAGGTCTGGCATTGGCGGACTGGGCAGGCATCCCCTCGGTCTTGGGAGGGGACTGGAATATAATCCTGGACGTAGATCGAGACAGGTCGCATCCTCCCTTACAGATGGCCGGAGTGTCCAGACTGACAGGACTATTCCAGACATGGGCGGCAGGATGGGGCCTGAGGGATATATGGCGTGCGCTTCATCCGGAGATTAAGGAATACTCACACTATTCACATATACATATGCTCCACACCAGGATAGACAGGTTCCTATGCTCAGAATCAATAGTTGCGAAGGTAGAGAACCCGGAATACCTGGCAAAAACCTTCTCTGATCATAGGCCTCTGACCTTTCGTCTCCTATGGGGCAGGATTCCGACCCCAGTCCCGACTTGGCGCCTAAGCCCGCTCTTGCTGGAAGACAGCCCCTTCTGAGCATCCTTGTCCGAGACTCTAGACAAATACTTCACAGAAAACTGGGACTCAGCTTCCACCAATTTGGTGGTGTGGGACGCCATGAAGGTGGTGGTGCGCGGCGCAGCGATAGGACAATTGGTAGGGGCCCGACAAGAAATACACCAGAAGCTCTGCGATATAGAGGATAGATTAAAAATTCTAGAACAGGAAGCAGGGGTTGATCCTGGAAAGAAAAAAGATCTGCAGAAGGAGAATATTGAACATGCAGATACCCTGGAAACACTGCGTGTCATAGACCACAAAGATTATCTCCGCTGACAACATAAGGAGGCGAATAGGTCAGGTGCACTATTAGCTCGTTTAGTACGAGACCACCCGGATCTCCCAGTGATAACCCAGATCCGGACAAGAGAAAGAAATGTGGTTAGCACACAAACTGAGATCAACCAGGCGTTCTGTGATCACCTAACTACATTATATGCCCGACCTGTGCGGGAGGACCCAGATCGTATATCCGAATTTCTGGCCGACCTCCCATTTCCGACGCTGACCGTAGATGGACAGAAGGCCATTGAGGGTCCCATCACACAACAAGAAATACGTGTTGCCGACCAATCCCTTAACCGCAACAAAACTCCGGGCATGGATGGGCTCCCGGTGGAGTTTTACGCGACCTACTCAGACATCCTGGTACCTGTATTAGAAAAGATATATCGGACGGCACTGGAAGAGGGCCACTTACCGGAATCCACTATGCAGGCACTGGTTGTCTCGCTACCAAAGCCTGGTAGGGATCACCTCGATATGTCAAACTATAGGCCCCTATTGATGCTCTCTACAGAGTATAAAATACTTAGTAAAGCGATAGCTCAAAGACTTCAGACTTACCTCCTTACCCTGATCCACAGGGATCAATGTGGATTCCTCCTGGGCAGGAGCACCTCCATGAACACACGACGATTGCACGCCCTCATGGCAACCACCCCGCAAGATCTCCCTAGAGCGGACTGTATTGCGTTGGATCTTAGACAAGCCTTCGATTCACTGGCTTGGGCATTCATGTTTCAAACCCTGGAGAGGTTTCGGCTTCCAGCCTCCCTACTAGCATGGATCATGTTGGAAATGGGATCCCTGGGTGGCCAGGGCTTTCGCCAAAGTCAGTCAGAGACCACCACTACCAAGTCAGGGCAAGGGAGTTACACGCCAAGATAACCCCTGCTCACCCTCTAGGTAACGTGGCGCGAGCAGCAAGGCTGAACTTGGAGGCGATGTAAGTTAAGTGTTTGCGCACGCACCCCCAGCAACAACACCCAGGACCCACCACAAAGGAAACCCCACACAAGGTTATATAAAAATAGCCTTTGTATTACACCAAAACACATTAGATAAAACACACACTTTACAATGTGCCAGAGGCACGGGCAGAATTTACAGGGGATATGTACAAGACAGGGCCACCTGAACCACTGTCAGGAATCAGAAGTAACACTTTCAGAAATAGCACTTAGAATGTAAAACATAGAATGTAAAATTCACTTTTAGCACACAACCAGTAACTACTGGTAACCAGGATCTCACTAGCACCACCTGCACTAGGAGAAAAACAACCACCTATGTATTACAATACCTGTAGGGGTGTAAGCACATAACACATGATGCAATGCATAACATTCATTCAGAGGTGTAAGGGAGGAAAACACATGATGCATCAACAATACATTCAGAGGTGTAAAAACAAAGCACATGACGCATAAAAACACATTCAGAGGTGCAGAAAATGAACAATTGCGCCAACTCACATAAGTCACCACCTGTGACTGTCCCTAGGCCAACTGGCCTCTCTAGGGCTAGGACGCCCAGTGTCCAAAGTCAGGGTCCTAAACGTGGCAGCTGCCCACGAAGTGCTGGGCAGCTGAAAGATGGGGCCAACACGATGGGGGAGCCTCACAGGCTCTGCAGAAATGAAATATCCCCCTGAGCCCCTCTGGGCTCTAGGAAATGTCTGGCCCCTTTGAGCCTCACTGGGCTCTGTGCGCAACCAAATTCCTCCTCTGAGCCTCTCTGGGCTCTGGAAATAACAGTGGGGGCTGTGAGCCTCTCCTGGGCTTTAAAGCAACAATGGACGCCGTTGGAGTCCTCCTCCTGGGGACTCGAAGCACAATTGGGGCACCTGGAGCCTCTCTTGGGCTCTCAAACAAGACTGTGCACTCGAGCCTCTCTGGGCTCGCAGAATGAAGGAAATGGCACCCCCAGAGCCTCGCAGGCTCGTAAATTAGCTGTGGGCAGGAGCCTCTCTGGGCTTACAACATAAGCAAATGCCCTCAGGGCTCGTCACGGCGGTGGGCGTTGGTGGAGCCCCTCACGGGGGACTCAGAACACAGAATGGAGCCTCGCAGGCTCGTGAATACAAGGGGCCGGCGAGCCTATCTGGGCTCTAGAAACAGGGAATGGCCTCAGATCCTCTCGGGGCTCTACACAAATGTGGCGCCGTGAGCCTCGCACTGGAGGGGAGGGGCGGGCACCGTCAGTGTGCCCCGACGCCCCCCTCTCCCTGAGCAGTCACTCACCGGCTTCTGTAGATGCTCCCTCGGTCTGGGAAGTAGCGCGTCTCCTCTGCCCGGTAGCTCTTCTCCGCTGGGCTCTGGCCGGACTTTGCCTCTTTTCGCCGGCGGCCGGGGCTCTCCCTCTTGAGAGCCTCGCAGGCCCGATGCAGCCGGTTCCTTTTCTTCTTCTCGGGCTGCGGGGGCAAGACTTCCGGGCAGGCCGCGCCGCGATTGGCCGGCCTGTCAGCTGCTTCCGGGTCGCCGTAGGCAGAGCGGCGGCCCGGGGGAAGACCTCATGGCCACAATCTGTTACAAACGCCGGGTGGGCACCGGCTCCCCTCAAAAGGACAGATCGAGGTGGGCACTCGATCAGGGCGGACAACGCCGGGTGGGCACCGGCCTCTGCAATCAAAGCGCTCACAAACGCAATCAGTAAAACAAAGCGCTCCCAGGCGCTAGGCAGATAATCACAGCGCTCCAAGCGCTATAATCAAAAATAAAGCGCTTCCAAGCGCTAGAGGGCATAAAGCGCGCTCCTAGCGCGACAAGCAGAATAAAGCGCTCCCAGGGGCAAGGACAGAGCCCCAGCAAACAAGTCCTTGGGCAGGCAGGGGGGCAAGGCTGGGCCCAGAGCCAGCACACTGGGTCTCCAGGCAGGGAGACACCCCAAGTGGCGGTCCTCTGGCCCAGCGACAGCAGCAGCAGCCCCCTCAGGATCCTGGAAGATAACAACTTCTGTGGGGACACAGCCCCATTTTTATACAGTACATTCCTTTGTCTGAAGGTGCAGGGTGGGGGGAAAACCAGTTACAGCTGGCTTGGGAGCACTCTTGATGGCCCAACCACCCATTTCTTTCACTGGGGAGGCTATGGTCGTTAGACACACCACAGGGGGGCGGAGCCAGCATTGTGTGGGGAAAACCCAGCCCATCCAGGACACAGGTACACTCCTCCCACACATCACTCATGCTAATCTCACACTCACCACCGGGCAGACCCATCCAGACTTCCTGGAGCCTGGCATGCCAGCCAGCTCCAGCCAATCACGCTCCAGCACCCTCACTGCACACATATCTCAATGTCCAGAAGTAGCACTACCCTTCTAGACACAGACATGCCACATACACCATCTCGCAGCATTCACTCTCACGAGTTCACACATACTAAACTCGAGCCTGTACACCCCACGCATCAGGAACTACCAGGGACACATACATTCCCCATGCATTCCTATGGGTGGGCAGGCCTAGCTCAGCACATGCACTCAAAGTGCGCACGCACTCAAAGTGCGCACGCACTTTCCACTGGGACACAGTGAAAGTGCGCAGAACCCCAAAAATCACCATTGCCAGGTCACCATTTAAAGCAAAAAGTCTAGGGGTGAACCTGCCCTAAGGGCAGAAGTCCAACACAACCCCCTTCCAGCCAAAACGCAGGGGAGACCAATCACCACCGTGATGGACTTCCCTGCTTGGGGCGATAGAACACGGACGCGGGCCCGCAACTGCAGGGACACCCTCCTGTTCTACGCCACGGTGAACCCATGGGATTCCTTCTAGAACCACTATCCGGACCAACTGGGCTACCCCACTGGTACTCCCGAGCTGTCCGCTACCAGGACTAGGCCCTGGGCCACCCAGGTGCCACTGGTCCTTGCCAATTCGCAGAGCGGGGGGTAGTAACCCCTGGCACATAGCGGCCATTTTCCACTCTTCCTGTCTGCAAGACAGGACTAGACTGCCACTGGTTCTCCAGCCTAGGGTCTACACCCTCAGGCGGACCAGGAGTCTCAGGGAAGGCTCTCCTCCCCCTACCTCTTCTTCTAGGGTTCCTCCTCCCTCTGCGAGGGGTACCCTTACAACGCCACTCCAAACCAGGGTTTAACCCCTCAGGTTGCACAGGGGTCAGAGGTGGGCTCTCCCACCCTCTGCACCCCCTTCCAGAGGTCTGCCCTCTCCCACCTGGAGAAGTTCCTCTGGAAGAAGAACCGGTCAGGACACTGGTTACAGTTATCCTACCCTTCAGGTCAGGCTGATCCTGAACCTGGCCTTCCAACCTCTGGTCTAAAACCTTCGGTGGAACAATTGCCTGGCACTCCAGGACTTCTGGTGATTCACACACAATCCCCCTGAGGCTAACAAATGACACATATGTTGTGTGACTGTCTGTCTGGCGCAGATCTCCCGTCCCCTGTCCACCTGACAGTGCGTGACGATCCCCCAGACCAGAAGTGGCGCCACCCGGGTCCCCCCAAGAAGATCTAGCCCAACTGGCTAGTCCCTGGTCCACTGGTGCATCCACTGGGAAACTCATCCCCCAATCACTCCTCACACTGGACTCCTGTACCCTCCCTACCAGAGCGGTACTGCCAGACTCTAGAACCACAGGAGCTCTGGTTACAGACGCTCCAGGTCCTCTACTCACTGGGAGATCTTCCTCAAATGGACTAACAGGACAGCCTAGGTCCCCAACCTGGTGTTCCCTACAGAAACCATCCAAGTCCTGAGGCAGGGCTTCGGGCGTCTGGGGAACCTCGGTCTCCCCCTCACTCCTGCTCCACTGAGCCAGGCAATGAGCCCCTACACCCTCCTCGCTATCCTGGGACCTAGCTGGGCTACACTGAGCCTCTTCCACCACGCTGGGCTGGAAGATACCTGAACCACTACTTTTGGAGTCACTCACCAATGACTCTAGAGAACCTCTAGCACTTTCCCAGCGCTCTGCTTCCTCAGCAAGCGCCCAAGGACTAAGGGATTCAGACTTCAACAGGTGCTGGCGCAACTCTGGACAAACAACACTGAGCAACTGCTCTTTGAGAAACATATTCAGTACTCCGTCGCTCTCATCACCCGAGCTAGCCTCCAGCCAATCCCACATCGCATCAGAACAGTCATCCATAAAAAAAAAACAACTCTGGTGAGGCAGTTTCCTACTGACCCTGAACTTCAACCTTAACTCCTCCTCTTGGGAACAAGGGACCATACGTTGGGCACTGGGTAGGGGACTTCCTGCACTGAAGTCTAAATAGCTGCCACCACTGGACTCAGCCCTCCCTGGGGAGTCCAGAAAATTAAAACTGCGCGCAGGGGATAGTCTACCCTCCAGAGCTACTTTGCCTCTGGTGGAGGCCCTCGCAGCCTCCTCTATCCTTTCCTGTGCTAAGACCCTCTCGGTCTCTAGCTGTTGCTTTCTAACGCCCAGCTGTGCCATAGCCTGGGCATGCTCTAGTCTGAGCTTTTCTAAAGCCAGCTGGTGCTCCCTTTCTCTCCTCCTATCTTCCAGCTCCTCTGGGGACAGGGAAAGGGATGAGGCGCTGCCTCCTACGCTGGACCCAGCAAGGGACTCCCTATCTATGGGGTCCTCACTCTCTACTGGCATCCAGGTGCTGTCATCTTCTTCCTCCTCTTCTGAATCTTCAGGGCTCCCCACAGACCCACCACCCTCCTGGTGTGAGGCCCGGGCCCTTTCCTCACTGCGCTCAAGATCCCATTGATCCTCTTGCCATTTGACCATGCATCTCCTAAGTGCATACCAGCCTGACTGATCCGCCCCTATGCCTCTCTCTTCACAGAACTTTCTCAGCTCCCACATACCGTATGTGGCTAGATCATTGAAATCAAAAACCAGCTCCATTCTGGCAGATGTTCTAGAGACAAGATTACACAGGGAACCTAGGGGTCTGAGCTAACACAGGAGTACACAATTCACAAGGTATCAGCAAGCTCTCTATCCCAGAGAACTCCTACTCACTTGCCTAGTGCCACACACCATTCATCCACACACAACCCTCCCCTTGGACTGGTAAGGCAGTTTCTACCACCCCTGATTCCTCAACCTGACCACACGTGACACAGGTACCGACTCTGGGCGCAGGGTGGGGGACAAATGCACTGGACACAATTGCACAATGATACCTTCAGGAGAAGAAAATATGAAACTTAAAAAAAAACAATCCCCTAAAATGTGGTCATCTAAAATGCAGAGCTTTGTAGTGTGGCCAGTTGCTACTAAGGTACAAGGCAAACACAAATCCTCATCCTCACCGCTTGCCGCCAATGTTGGAAATGGGATCCCTGGCTGGCCAGGGCTTTCGCCAAAGTCAGTCAGAGACCACCACTACCAAGTCAGGGCAAGGGAGTTACACGCCAAGATAACCCCTGCTCACCCTCTAGGTAACGTGGCGCGAGCAGCAAGGCTGAACTTGGAGGCGATGTAAGTTAAGTGTTTGCGCACGCACCCCCAGCAACAACACCCAGGACCCACCACAAAGGAAACCCCACACAAGGTTATATAAAAATAGCCTTTGTATTACACCAAAACACATTAGATAAAACACACACTTTACAATGTGCCAGAGGCACGGGCAGAATTTACAGGGGATATGTACAAGACAAGGCCACCTGGACCACTGTCAGGAATCAGAAGTAACACTTTCAGAAATAGCACTTAGAATGTAAAACATAGAATGTAAAATTCACTTTTAGCACACAACCAGTAACTACTGGTAACCAGGATCTCACTAGCACCACCTGCACTAGGAGAAAAACAACCACCTATGTATTACAATACCTGTAGGGGTGTAAGCACATAACACATGATGCAATGCATAACATTCATTCAGAGGTGTAAGGGAGGAAAACACATGATGCATCAACAATACATTAAGAGGTGTAAAAACAAAGCACATGACGCATAAAAACACATTCAGAGGTGCAGAAAATGAACAATTGCGCCAACTCACATAAGTCACCACCTGTGACTGTCCCTAGGCCAACTGGCCTCTCTAGGGCTAGGACGCCCTGTGTCCAAAGTCAGGGTCCTAAACGTGGCAGCTGCCCACGAAGTGCTGGGCAGCTGAAAGATGGGGCCAACACGATGGGGGAGCCTCACAGGCTCTGCAGAAATGAAATATCCCCCTGAGCCCCTCTGGGCTCTAGGAAATGTCTGGCCCCTTTGAGCCTCACTGGGCTCTGTGCGCAACCAAATTCCCCCTCTGAGCCTCTCTGGGCTCTGGAAATAACAGTGGGGGCTGTGAGCCTCTCCTGGGCTTTAAAGCAACAATGGCCGCCGTTGGAGTCCTCCTCCTGGGGACTCGAAGCACAATTGGGGCACCTGGAGCCTCTCTTGGGCTCTCAAACAAGACTGTGCACTCGAGCCTCTCTGGGCTCGCAGAATGAAGGAAATGGCACCCCCAGAGCCTCGCAGGCTCGTAAATTAGCTGTGGGCGGGAGCCTCTCTGGGCTTACAACATAAGCAAATGCCCTGAGCCTCTCTGGGCTCGTCACGGCGGTGGCCGTTGGTGGAGCCCCTCACGGGGGACTCAGAACACAGAATGGAGCCTCGCAGGCTCGTGAATACAAGGGGCCGGCGAGCCTATCTGGGCTCTAGAAACAGGGAATGGCCTCAGAGCCTCTCGGGGCTCTACACAAATGTGGCGCCGTGAGCCTCGCACTGGAGGGGAGGGGCGGGCACCGTCAATGTGCCCCGACGCCCCCCTCTCCCTGAGCAGTCACTCACCGGCTTCTGTAGATGCTCCCTTGGTCTGGGGAGTAGCGCGTCTCCTCTGCCCGGTGGCTCTTCTCCGCTGGGCTCTGGCCGGACTTTGCCTCTTTTCGCCGGCGGCCGGGGCTCTCCCTCTTGAGAGCCTCGCCGGCCCGATGCAGCCGGTTCCTTTTCTTCTTCTCGGGCTGCGGGGGCGGGACTTCCGGGCAGGCCGCGCCGCGATTGTCCGGCCTGTCAGCTGCTTCCAGGTCGCCGTAGGCAGAGCGGCGGCCCGGGGGAAGACCTCACGGCCACAATCTGTTACAAACGCCGGGTGGGCACCGGCTCCCCTCAAAAGGACAGATCGAGGTGGGCACTCGATCAGGGCGGACAACGCCGGGTGGGCACCGGCCTCTGCAATCAAAGCGCTCACAAGCGCAATCAGTAAAACAAAGCGCTCCCAGGCGCTAGGCAGATAATCACAGCGCTCCAAGCGCTATAATCAAAAATAAAGCGCTTCCAAGCGCTAGAGGGCATAAAGCGCGCTCCTAGCGCTACGAGCAGAATAAAGCGCTCCCAGGGGCAAGGACAGAGCCCCAGCAAACAAGTCCTTGGGCAGGCAGGGGGGCAAGGCTGGGCCCAGAGCCAGCACACTGGGTCTCCAGACAGGGAGACACCCCAAGTGGCGGTCCTCTGGCCCAGCGACAGCAGCAGCAGCCCCGTCAGGATCCTGGAAGAGAACAACTTCTGTGGGGACACAGCCCCATTTTTATACAGTACATTCCTTTGTCTGAAGGTGCAGGGTGGGGGGAAAACCAGTTACAGCTGGCTTGGGAGCACTCTTGATGGCCCAACCACCCATTTCTTTCACTGGGGAGGCTAGGGTCGTTAGACACACCACAGGGGGGTGGAGCCAGCATTGTGTGGGGAAAACCCAGCCCATCCAGGACACAGGTACACTCCTCCCATACATCACTCATGCTAATCTCACACTCACCACCGGGCAGACCCATCCAGACTTCCTGGAGCCTGGCATGCCAGCTAGCTCCAGCCAATCACGCTCCAGCACCCTCACTGCACACATATCTCAATGTCCAGAAGTAGCACTTCCCTTCTAGACACAGACATGCCGCATACACCATCTCGCAGCATTCACTCTCACGAGTTCACACATACTAAACTCGAGCCTGTACACCCCACGCATCAGGAACTACCAGGGACACATACATTCCCCATGCATTCCTATGGGCGGGCAGGTCTAGCTCAGCACATGCACTCAAAGTGCGCACGCACTTTCCACTGGGACACAGTGAAAGTGCGCAGAACCCCAAAAATCACCATTGCCAGGTCACCATTTAAAGCAAAAAGTCTAGGGGTGAACCTGCCCTAAGGGCCAAAGTCCAACAGATCAGACTACTATACACTGCACCTTCAGCAAGGGCACGAATGGGACGGCATGTGTCAGATAAATACATAGTGTACCGTGGCACTAGACAGGGCTGCCCCCGTCCCCGTTGTTATTCGTCCTTGCCCTGGAGCCCCTGGCCATAGCCCTACGAACTAAAGAAGAACAGAGAGGCATACCAAGCAGAGGCACACACAACTTGATATCGATCTATGCGGACGATATTTTATTATACCTCCGAGACCTAGAGGAAGCCCACACTGCCATCTACGAGATTTTTGATCGATTCGCTGGCGTCTCCGGCCTGGCCATAAACCCGGACAAGTCAAACGGTTTCTACTTCCGGAACGTCCTAGGGCCAGGTTTTATTCCCTTTGGAGCCCAACTTATCCCGGTGGCCCCGACTACGTTTAAATACCTAGGGATCCAGGTATATAGAAAACAGGAATACCAGATAGATGGGAACATCAAACGAGCCATCACGCGTCTCCGCAATTCTGTGGGATTCTGGACGACGCTGCCTTTATCTGTTATGGGCAGGATTGCGATTTCCAAAATGGTGATGCTTCCCCGCATATTATACTTTTTTGTTAACCTCCCTGTAATTCTGCCCCAGTCCATTTTTGATACGCTTAATACTCTTTTAGTAACTTTGATATGGGGGATCGGGAGACGTCGGATAGGCCTCCGTAAGTTGCAGCGGGGGGACTAGAGAGGGAGAGCTGGGGGCCCCAGACTTCAAAGGATATTACCTTGCGAGTCAGCTCCAGTGGCTCTCCTACTGGACGGCGGGACGGAACCTTTACGAAATAGACTACACGCCAGAGAGACTGAATTTTGGAGAACTACACACCTTACTACTCCCAAGGAGCCGCGTCCCCACAGACTGCCACCCGCTCCTCCGCACAGCTCTGATTTGCTGGCGGAAAGCCTTAACATACACAGCATCGGTGGTGGCGTACGCAGCGAATATCCCGTTGCTGGGAATCCCAACACCACAGGGTAGACTTACAGATAGAGCACTGCGCCCCTGGTACATGGCTGGAATAATGGGAGTAGGCGCCTTCTTCGGAGACGGCAACCTACTTGACCATGGCGCCTTCTTGCAGGCCACCGGAGCTCCCCCACGGCTGTACTTGCTTCATGCCACTGTCACACATTACATACAACTCAGATGGGCACCGCAACGACTCCAACCCCCACAACACGAATTGGTCTACTTACTATACTACATGGGAGCGGGAGGACACCTAGTACGTTGGCTATATATGGGCATCAGGGCACACGCTGCAATTCCGATCACGGCGCTTAAACACACTTGGGACCAGGACACGGAGCGGATATTGACCGAGAAGGAATGGCTTACGATTCTGGAACACCCCCGACGGGTATCACGCAACGTCAGGTTCAGATTTATACAAGTGATGATATTGCATAGAGCATATCTGACCCCCAAACGACTACATAAAATGTTTCCGGACTCCCCCCATAGCTGCCCACGTTGTATAGAGAATGAGGCTGGTTTCCTCCATATGACCTGGACTTGCATACAACTTCGTGGTTATTGGTCGGAGGTGTGTCAGACGTTGCGGCCGGTCACGAATCTGCCAGTACCGGTAGAAGCAGCGTCCTGCCTATTGGGGCTGCGTGGAAGACCTAAGCCATTAAAAGCCCAATTGTAATGGTTAGATCTGGCTATCCTATTGGCTATTAGGGCGATAACGATGAGGTGGAAATCCCCTAAGCCTCCGGGAATACACCTATGGCAGGCAGAGGTGCTAAAATGGGGACGGGCAGAAGGTACAGCACTTAGGAGAGAGGAGGCGCGGGGCCACAGAAAGTACCTCATATCCCAGGATTGGGAGGGTATGCTCTTAACACTTGAAGATATAGACCTAACTCAGACACTGGGACAGGGGTCGCAGGGCTAGGACGGAGGGGGTAGAGACTGCCTTAATTGGGTCTGGGAGTTCCCGAAAGCCATACGCTACACTACGGTACAGCACCAATTAGAACACACGAGCGTCAGAGTAGACCGAGGTTAGAAATACGAACTTCCTAAACCACCGGGAGACAGGGAGGGTAGAGTTAGTACGAGGGAGGGAGATAGTGGGGGGGGTGGAAAGATGAGACGGTCTTATTGTTTAATCCCACGCAGATTCTGAATATACACACAGGCATGTAAACAGGAAACGAAGTAGACTATAAATAAATAATTGAACTACCGCTGTTTACATGTAAGAGAATACAACTGTAAATGTGGGAAGTTATGATTGGGGAGAAAACTAAAAAATACCGGCTGATGTAATACTGATGATGAATGTAATGTCATGCTTCTGAGATACAGCTGTGAATAAAGAATATATAAAAAAATGTGAGGCAGGCGTGTTTCAGGGCTTACCATAGTACAGGACTGGTGATGCTCTTGGTACCAGATGAGCTTGGGTTAGCGGATGATAAGAATAAGCCTTCAGCACTGATCTAACTGGATCTCACAGCCACATTTGACACAGTGGACCATGCACAGTTGCTGAACCATATTTAGAAGCAGGGAATAACAGGTGGGGTGCATTAAGTGGATCTCCTCCTTCCTGCAGGATCCGACACAAAAGGTTCCGCTGGGTGGCTGTGTGTCTAGTAAAGGAGCACTGTCCTGTGGAGTCCCCTGGGGTTTCACTTTTTACCCACTGTTTTTTAATATCTCCCTCCAGCCACTGGTGGTGGCACTAGCACAAATGGACTGTCAAGTGTTTAATTATGTGGACGACACCCAATTGGTCCTTTGGATCGATAATTCTATGCACGCACAGTCTAGCGCACAGAACATCCTTAGATTTACATTGAATTGGATGACTTGTAACTCGCTTAAAGTAAACCTAGATAAGATCGAGGTTCTAGCAATCACCACAGTGGCAACCCCTGGTCAAATCTTTTTTGGCCATAAGCGCTAGGCACCACACCAACATCAGTGTCTGTCGTGAAGAGTCTAGGCGTTAAGTTGAACAGTAAGCTGGCATTGACCATGCAGGTGATGACAGTGGTAGAAAATTGTGTGAGTCTTCTGAGGCAGCTTCGGAAATTGGTACCTCTCCTATCCTTTTCAACTATGCGAACGGTGGTAACGGCACTGATTGTGTCACAACTGGACTACAGAAATGCACTATATATTTGGCGCCAGGACAAGCTGTTAGGGAAGCTTCAAGTAGTAATGAACAAGCTGGTAAGACTCCTTTTTAAGCTTCCAATGCGATCACATGCTACACCACTGCTGCAACAACTGCATTGGCTCCCAATTAAACAGAGGACTAGGTTTAAGGGTCTATGTATTGCACATAAGGCCCTGTATGGGACGGTACCAGGATATATCAAAAACCGTTTAAAGAGATATGTTCTGGGATGATGCCTCCGGTCATCTGAGGCATGCCTGTTGTCCTGCCTTTTGTAATCCCAAGAGACCTTCTGTAGATCTAAAATAACCTACTAGCGAGGGAGGGTGAAATATTGGTATATTTTAAACCGGTTTCCATTTAGCATTAGAACATGCTTTCTCCCTTTGTATTTTATGGAATAGTAACTATGCTGATAATCTTGTTGCTTATAATATGTCTGCTTGTATTAGCTAAGATACTGCGCATGAGAACACGGCATTAGAAATAAATATTTCAAATTTGCACGTGTCTTCTTTTACTCCCTGTTTTGGACTGGTATGATAGTATAACGAAAGAGTGTTCATGTGTTCCACATTACCTGAGGTAATCTAAGTTCCATGTTCTGGGTTGTCTAATCATTGGTGTTATGGAAGAGCCAATGAGACACTGATGCAAGTCTGGTAGGGGATGTTGGGTACTAAGGTGAGTTTTGGCACACCCTAATTCACTGAGGTTCCAAGTCTCTATGCACAGTTCTGTGTAGGAGCAGAATCCCTGCTACAAGTGTAAGTCACCATCCATGGGTGGACGAGCTTTCTCAGTATTGATTCCCCAGTTGTGGAATAAGTTGTCGGAGAATGTGCGTGGGTTAACCATTCTCCTAACATTCAGGAAATAAATGAAAACTCTTCTGTTTATGCATGCTTTCGGGCAAGAGAAGTTCTGACGGAGTGGGTATTGTGGCAGGTAACAGTTGGTGTGGTTTGTAGTTTTCTCACAAGCGCTAAGAGACCATTGGTGGTTAAGTGCTATACAAATGACACTTAACATTAGCTAATATCCGAGGCACATGTGCACACAGCAGTAATACATGTATGCTGCACACAGAACTGTGGATCTATTCTGATTGAATGTACATCGCCATATACTCATTAACAATGTACCCACCAAGTGGCTATCACCAAATGTATACTGTGTATGTTAATGAAAACTTAAAAACAGATGAAAAGAAAAAAAACTGTTCACATGTAAATATGCTGAAGTGATATTCAAGGTTCACTGAGACTGCAGGATCCACTCTCATGGAATTACACTACCTTCTCTTCTCCGCCGCTTAGCTGCCGCCCATTGAGGCTTGCAATTATACCGACCTTTCGGCAATTCTGCCCAATTAGTCCCGGACGGGACATCACCTCCTGCGACCTGTGCAGGCGCATCTCCGCCACGATCACCCCTCTGGCCCCCCGCTGCTCCATTCCTCTACCATTCGGGATCCCCCCGGATCCTTTGCAACTCATTTTCACAGCAACTTCCCAGGCACTTGTTTCATCACTTAGTCCTGATAAGATCCCAATACCTAGCTGGGATCGAAACATCCCCGACACATACATCTTCAACTCTATACTGTAATTTGTATTGAATTGTGGAGTATGAGATGTGAAGTTGATTGTGACTTTTTGCTTATCTACAATTTCACAAATTGAAAAGTCACTTTTTAAGTCACTTGCCTGTGGTAAGGAAATCGGCTGATTTCCTATTACCCTGTCACATCCTGCTCACTCACCTTTCTGTATAATAATCTGTGCGTTCAGTTTAATTGTTAATAAATATTTCTATTTTTCCATTTGGTACACTCGTAAATCCCAGTTTTTGATTGTAAAATTCTGATAGTGTAACTATTTACCTTGTATGGGACCACTGTTTTTTTTAACATATGTCCACCTTTGGTCCCCTCAGACTTTCAGGGTCTCCATGTTCCTTTTTTTGACTCCAGGAATCTTGTCCGACCTGCTGCTGCCATATGTACCTACACGCCAACTACGTTCCTTGGGGTAAAACCTGGTAGTGGTCCCCTGGGTAAGGAGGGTACGCGTGGGGGGACGCTCCTTTTGTACTATGGTGGCAAAACTCTGGAACTAGCTTCTGGTACAGATCCGCAGTTTGAACAACTACCTAGCTTTCCGTAAGACAGTCATAACACACCTCTTTCCTCTGTTGTAGACCTTTCTGCCTCACCCCTGGTTGTTTCTCACTGATGTCAGCAACCGGTACGCCTCTTTGCTGGGGCAGCTGTCGCGCTTTATAAAATGTTATAACACAACATAACATAACATACAAACACTTCTGCCAGAGAGGCCCCACATCGCTTTATTCATCTAGTATAACGTTGTGCACAAACTTGTGCAACAAATGCCAATATGTTATGGTTTTCTTTTGCTCTTCTGGTTCATGAGCTGTACATGTGTAATTGTTTATTATGTATTATTGTATAGTTAAGCCACAGAAATGTTCAAGTTGTTTGTGGTTTGTTGCAGGAACTTGTACATTAACAAAGAAGCATTGCATACAATGTATATAACAGCCTTTAAGACATGGTTTTATAGCAGCTGCTCATGTACATGTACCTTTCAGCATTATTTAATTTTTAAGCCTGTCTGGACTGCTCAGCTCTCACCATATCTACTATTACCAATTCGTTAAAATACAAGCTGAGTTCTGGCTCCACCCAGAGAAGTATTTTTCTCTTGTTTCAGGCTACAACCTATTTGGGATGTTATTCCGCCTTTCCAGAAGTGCTTCCTATGGATGGCAGTGGGTATTACTTTACATGTGAAAGTAGACTCGGTTTTCACATGATTTGGCACATTAAATGATTGATCTTGTGTATGCTTTATATACAGAAAACAACTTCCTTCTAGCTGTGGCAAAGTCATAAACTTCAATTGTGCTGGCCACGCATGTAAAGAGCATTTGTCAACGCCTGACTTTACATCAATGGCACATTAAAGTCAGACCTGTTGGCTTTGCAAATGCATGTCTCAGTTGCATTTGATCTTTTCCTTACAAACGTGCCATGGCATCTGTAAAGAAAATCTAGACTGTATTGTACAAAAAACATGCCTAACACATGCACTTTAACCCTGGAGAAAGCAGCAACTTAAACTCCTGGGCCTCAACATCTCTAGGATTTACATAGATTAACATAGTTGTTGGTAGCTCACAATAGGCACAATTCAAGCATGAGGCTAGGCCTCAGGTCTTGCATCCCTTAAGATACCAGAGTGAGCCAGCGTGTCAGTGTCACAGCATGGCAATATGTAGTTTCTGAGTGAGACGTGAAAGTTTTAGTGGGCAGCAGTAGGTAAAGAGTGTGCTTCTACCGAGACTGGAAGTCCAAGTTGACATGCAAGGTACATGGTCCTGAGGCTGTAGATCTAGGACGACATAGTGGCAAAATCCAACAATGTGTGTTGGGGCATTCAGCTTTGTCCACAAAAACTCCAGCAACCATGCTCAATTGAAGAATTTAAGCAAGATGCTGCCTTAATATGGTCTGATCAAAACAAGTATGTTACCTAACTAGGAGCCAGTCAAAATATGTTCCAAAGTCCATTTGTGTTGTCTAGTTTCAGTTTGTGACGCCCACTGGCGGTGAAATGATTCAGGCCCAAAAGTGATTAGTTGACTTTGTAGTGTCTTTCCTATATTCCCAATAGGCTCTGCGCATTTGAATAACATAAACGATAGTTTAGACGTAGGACTGAGGTCGACTAGGTCTCTCCTGAATATGTTAGACTTAATTAGGTATGCCAGCTAGCTCAGAGGTCACTAGAAACTTTCTTGAGTGAACAGGAAGGAGCTAACTTTCCTGAATAGACAAGAAGGGATTAGTTTCTGACAACCGCATAAACATGACAACTTTGCTCCCCCTAGAATAAGGAGTATATCTCCAGAGTTGTGGAAAACAATAGACAACTATTTCACTCAGTCAATCGTGCATGCTTAGTTTCACCAGGAGTGCAGAGAAATAGAGAGACGGGCGTTTTCAATAAAAGTTGTTATTTATTGAGCAGTCCTCTTGCTCGTGCAAGAGAAGTGAATTGCCACAATTGCAATACTTGTCATAAAGTAAAGTGCGTACAGTAAAAGGAGTATTATGAAATAATACTGTAAAAGCATGGAACAGTTTCTAAGCCATACCGTGTTTAAAATAGATAAAATATATACATACATAAAATCATTGACTAAACGTACTCAACTGGTGCTTCTAAGATACGCCTACCCCGGTGTACCTAACCTAAGCCTAGTACGTGGGAAGGAGTAAGTGAGCTGCAGTTTAAGTTAAGATAGTTTTTGCCAAGAATCTGAATCAAGAATTCTCTGAGGATCTAATCAGCGCCGTACCTTGGTTATAGAATGAAGGAGGTCTTGTATCTTGTTCTCAGGACTCAATCTCCCAGAAACCCGCAAGGGTGACTGGAAACACTGGAGCTGGATTTCTCGGCAGGAGAAAAGACACCGTCTCTCTCAGTGCGTCAATGGGAGGGTCGGCTTCCTTCGGCTCTCGTTGCAGCTGGGCTTCGGGTAAGTAGATAGCCGATCTGCTCCAAACCACCGTGTGTTTGCTTAAGGCAAACGTTGGTATATTTATACCTGGAAGGTGCCGAGTTTGACGTAAGGTTGGACATAAGACGTCACTAAGAACTTACAGTTCTTTCAGGACTCCAGGAGTTCTTGGACAAATTAAAACAAAAGCAGGGGGGATTTCCCAGGCTGCTGGAGGCTTGGTTTGTTTAAAGAACGCGTTGTACTTTCTAGGAGTCTATGGGAGTAGCCTTGCCGTATTTGGACTGCATTGGTTATGACTAAATAAGGATATGATTCTTTATGCCTTTATAAGGATATGATTTGTTATAACCACATAAGGGCATGAATCGGGAATATTTAAATAGGGTCCTAGATACGTTCACAACAACTTAACACGCAGCTCTCACAGGTTGAATGAAAGCTTCAGCTACCTCAGAAAAAAAGAGGTGCTGGTATTTTTTTTCCTGAAGTGCTGCCCTGAAAATCAGAGGCTTTGGGAAATATGGAAAACACAATGAAATACTAATGTTGATGCAATAAAACTATCATGCGTTGGTGTCCCTAAGGCACAGAGAAACACATGAGACACAATTGAAGAATGGTCATTTACTTGTTGCCAACAAAAGTATTTGGATAAAAGAGGAAGAACAATATATTTGAAACATGGGAAAAGTGTATGTAGAACCTGCAGTCGAAGTGCATTAAAAGAAAAATCACGGGAACTGTGATCAGTGAGTAACTATTTTGTTGGTCTTTCTCCTCTAGGTAGCTGCATAAGAAATAATGCACACTTTAAAAGAAAAAAAATACAAGTTAAACTAATCAATGGGAAACATGCTATTTTATGTTATGAAACCTCTAATGTTTAATGTGATCACTGGATAAATATAAAGCAAGAAGTGTTATCAAAATTAAACCAAGGCATCTAGGAAGTGTGAGAATTTATATTGAAAATAGGAAATCACATAGTCAAATAAATGGTGTATTCCATTAAGTTAAATGAGTGGTTCTTCAATCAGTCCACAAATACACGGGAGATGTGAAGATGAGTCTTCTGCAAAGTTAATTCTTAAAATACAAAACATCCACATGGAAGAAACACTCATTTAACTTGATGGACTACTCAGTTATTTGATGTTGTGATTTCCTATTTTCAATACACATTCTCAGTCTACCTAAATTCCCTGGTGTAATTTTGATAGGTCTCCTCACTTTATAGTTTTCTGTGCATATTATGGGTTCCATGAGCAGTAGGGTTATCTGGGAGCAGTAGCATTGAGATATTGTATACGAACACTTGTGCAGTTGTGGACAGCCTACTACTGTTCTTTTTAGTTATTTTTTTATTACTGCGGATGTCTGTGTGTAACCAGAGAACCACAGAATGGAATCCTGGTTGGTGCAGTGGAGAATATTGATTTGTATATTTTTTTTGCAATGAGGTCCCAGACTGCAACAGTAAGCACTGGCAATATATGTGTTAGATCTGGCATCTTTTTGCGTGTTTCTCCTGTCTTTTTGCTTTCTGGTCTCCTGTTTTTAATGGTATGTTGGACTTCATTTTGCTGGTTTATTGCCTCTGCGCACTGTCTCACTGCTGTTCAGTGTTAAAAGGCAAGTACTTCTACTGTAAATTGTGTTTATGGATTGGTTTTTCCATGTTTGGCTTATTTGATTTACTACTAAGTCCCTAGTATAGTGCACTGTGGATTGCCAGGTCCTGTAAATCAAATGCTGCTAGTGGGATTGCAGCACTGATTGTGCCACCCACACAAGCAACCTTTCAAAGGGTTCTCAGACCTGCCACTACTATGTCAGCGTGCAGTTTTTACTGCTGTTTCGACATGGCAAGTGCACCTACTTGAAAGGCCCTAACCTTCCCTTTTCTTACATGCAAGGCACCCCTCAGGTAGGCCCAAGGTACAACCATGGGCAGGGTGCAGCCTATGTGAAAGGTAGGACATGTCCTGTGTGTGTGACATGACCTGATAGTGAAATACTGCTAATTTTATTTTTCACTATTGAAAGGCTATCTGTTCCATAAGCCAACATGAGAGTTGCTTTGTAACATCGTACAAGTATAACTTTCCATTAAGAAAAGATAGAGAAATTGAGTTTAGGCTCTCTGAACTCAGAATTTAATAACACATTTTTTTAGGGAGATGGTTTTTAAATTGTGTGTTTGAAAACGCAACTTTAAGAAAGTAGCCATTTTCTTGTTTTTAACCATTCTGTATGCCTCCACTGGTTTATGTATTGACTGGTTTTGAAGTGACCGAAGCAGGGATGTGCAGTCACTGTAGACAGCCACAAGGGGGGTTGAGGTATGTCCTGCCTTTCCTGGGTGGCTCATAGTTGGGCTGAATCGGCCTGGTGTGCATTTAGAGTGGTGGGAGGAGTGTTCACTAGTACCTGAATAGGCAGTGTCTCCTCTGCACAATGCTGTCTTCACCTCCTGTAGTGAAGCTGGGCCAGAAAGGGCAGGACTGGTTTGGACTGGGCTAAGAGACCCTTGCAAAGAGGAAATGTGGTATAAATATTGGGTCCTGACTCCAGGATGTTAGAACTCTTTTGGATCAAGGAACCTGCCAAAAAGAAAAGCTGGAGAAGCTGTGAGGAGGAACTGCCACTTTGCTGTGTTGGCCTGCAGTGGCTGCTTCTGTCTTGGGCAGAGAAAGGACTAGACTGAACTTTCTGCAACGTTTTTGTTTGAGTTTCTCCAAGGGCTTGAAGTAGAGCTTGTCCCCTGTTCAAGAAGTCTCAGGAACAGTAAAGACTTCAAGTTCATCTGCTACAAGCACTGGGAACTGTGTGCTGCAGCAGAAGAAAAAGCAACCCAAAACCATCAAGGACGTTGTTGCCGGCTCCCTGTCCTGAAGGCACAACAGAGGGCAGTTCCGCACCGCAACCCTGGTCTCACTGACGCCGACACTGAGCCTGTGCTTGCCCTTTGACCTGTGGGCACCGCACTTCAAACCGCCTCGCTTCACCTCATACCGTCGCCCTAGTCTCAACGATACCGCTGCATGACCGCCATCGAGCCACTGTCTGCCCCGCGACCTGAGGGCACTGCACGTCACACTGCTGCACTTCGCACTGCAGCCCTGATTCCCGCCAAAGCCTGTGCTCCTGACTGCAGCCATAAGAAGTTCGATCTGCAACACGTGACACTACAAGGGTCTGCCGACTCCTACACAACTTCGGAACACAGGCCTGACGATGAGAGCTCTTCGAGTCTCGCCACGAGGTCACTGATGCTCTGCATTTCTAAAGGTACTGTTTGCGGGTCTTCCCTTCAGCATAGCTGGTTTGCAACGCTGCGGTCAGCCAGAACAGTTTGGGCTGGTTGTTCACTACACCGTGATAATTTCGGACAGAACTATTGACTTAAAGGAACTGTATTTTTAGGTCTATTTTTGCTTAGTGATAATTCTAAGTACTGTATGGTGGATTTTTATTGTTTTTGGTCTTGTTTTGCATAGATAAAATATTGTATATATTTCTTGAACTAGTTTGGGGTCCTTTTGTAGTGTTTTCACTATACTACTTCTGGTTATGAGCAAATGCTTTATACACTGCCTCTGAGATAAGCCTGACTGCTCGTGCTAAGCTACAAGGGGGTGAGCAGAGGTTATTTAAAAAGTGTATTCCCCCTTATCCTGACTAAGAAGAAGGGTCCCTACTTGGACAGGGTAACAACCTGCTAGCTAGAGACCCCCATTTCTAGCAGTAAGTAATTGTTTTAAATACCCATTACACACAGCAAAAGGTAGGTTGCCACAAAATGTTCAAAATGATTTAGGTTTAAGATTAAAAAAAGGACTTCCAAAATATACATTTTAGTAATATGCAGCAAGTTCATAGTGCAAACATTTTTATAACTATCCACTAAAAGAATTCATTCCACAGCCCAGCTGACAACACCCTAATAATACCAAAAAAATAGAATAAGTCGGTCATTAGGAAGCTTCAATTGACTGACAATTAAAGCCAATAATGGCTTCCAAGCAGCCTTTACAATTGCAGATTAACCAATTGAACACATTTACATTTCTTTCAGGCAGCAGGCACCCTGGCAAGAAGGTGTGTTGCTTGGTTAGCTGTCAATCCCTCAATCAGCTTCACAGCCCCGGAGACTCTCTCCCTTCGACTTCAGCTGAGGCATCTCAACTGTAGGAAACTTTGCATTTTATTTCCCATTTTCTGCTATTTTAAGACCTTGTGTGGGAAACAATTTTGAATTATATGTTAAACTTTCCGAAACTAAGTCTAACATAAAAACAACTTCCCCAGGGCACGAAAATCCTTCAGATTATATTGACTAGGGAGACCGAGTTAGACGCAATGGTAGAATGAGATGGAGAGAGGCTGAGCTAGAGAAATAGACAGAGGCGGGGGCTGGGCAATTTCTCATTTTGCCAATGCCCCTAAAACGTCTCTGCCTCCAGAATGAGAAGATCATTGATGTCATGTGAATAAATAGCACGCTCTGCAAATGCAATCACATTCACGGCCATGGTAAAAAAAAAAAAAAAAAATCTATAGCACTGTTGTCATCCGATGGGAGACTTTGGGCGCTACTACTAATTAAGATAGCGTGTGAGTGCAGCATCCTTTCGCAGCAGCAACGGTGAGCATGGGGGGGGGGGGGGCAGGTTTATTGCCATTTGATCACTGATGTAAACACACCTGGCATGATCACAACACGCACAGCCTCGCTCCACACAAACACGTTTCATCATGCTGCTGCTCCCAGGAGGAACCTTTGCAGGTTCCCGTTCACTGTGTACAGCCTTTTAAACCGCGGGGGATCCGCGAACCCCAGCCTTAGCCCTGCTGCACACGAGGATGGACGGTACTTAAAGTCCGCCTCCACCCACGCCTCCCTGCCCTTATCTGGCAGCTCTGGTACCGTCTGGCCTCCCCCGCCGCCTCGCCCACTGTCCCCGGCTCCGGGAGCGGCAGGCCGACGGCCAGAGGGTTTACTGTCGTTTTGCCGGTTTCCAAAGGGATTAAATCCCATGTCAAAGCGAGATGGCCAAGAGGGACGACGACTTTACAGACATAAACACGGTGACGCGCGCCCACTGGTGGCCGCCCAGAAGGCCTGCAGGCAGGATCAACCGTGGCACTTGCACAAAAGAGGCATTACTGTACAAATGATGTCCACCACCATTAGCAGAATAATAGGGCGCCGACAAGCGATACCACCAACGCAGATGGAGCTTCAACCGCTACCGCACCCTCAACACGATGTGCACATTTCACAGATGCCCCTTTACGTTTAATGAAAATACCCCATTCCACCCGCAACGAATTTGTACGGTTACTCTATCCCCACAAAACATTTGCGTTTATCCACAAAAAAAGATGAACATTCACACGCCAACGCGCAATATAACGAAACGTACGCAGTGCAGTTGCCGAGTTTGCATACCTGGCGGAAGGCCGGGGCCAGGCTTATTCTCCCCCAAATACAGGGTCTACTGTATTTCCATAATTGCGATGTCGCTGAATCTTCACACATTCCAGAAGGAAACACCTCTCCCGGTGCGGCCCGACTGCTGCTGGGCGTTGGCAAACAAAAGGCTGATCGCAACGGTACAGGGCTCGCCTCCTCCTCCCCCGCCCAACACCACCAATCCAGTGATCAAGCTATTCCCAGCAGGCTGGCTCCGGGAATACGAAGCAGCATCTCGGATGCTGAGGTAAAAGGCCTCCGAAGCCTACACGGAAGATGATGGAATTGTCATTTTACTACACAATCCATAATATTTAAAATCACATTTCAAACGTAGCCTTGGGTGACTGCTTTTTATCGAACATGCACTGCATAACACATAAATATATTCCACAGCAAACTATGAGAAATTAGATTTTTTTTAAATTAAATACTGGAGAAAAAGGAAAACGTTTTTTTAAATTATATAAATCAAGTTAAAGGTTTAGTTTTGAAGAGAAAATCTGACCAAATAAGAGTATTTGTGGCAGTAGGGGGATCTGAATGAGAATTAACGTTGTAGAATGCCACTTTTTTATTACATATAGGATAAAGTTCCTTTCACTGCACGTTACGAATATATTGCTCGTCATTGGGGACTTAAATAACCAAAGAGGCTGAACTCCAATATTGTGAAAGCAGCCTGAGGTGAATTGTAATATCTATTTCTTTGTATGGAATTAGGTAATTTATTCCCTATAATGTCTGGTCACACCAGCATCCTCACCTGATACCCTACTCTCTAGAAGGCTTACTTGGTCTTTTGTTTCCAACGATGTAAGAACTCTTCTGGTTGTAGATATGTTGAACACGTACTGTTTACCAGAACATAAAGACACTATCAGGCAGTTTGTAACTTGTATTAAAAATTCTAAACTGCTTTATGGGTATGCAAAGGTCAGAACGTTTTGTGGTAAACAATAGTAGTAACTTTTGAGAGAAATAAAACAATGCTCAAAGCTGGTTTTTGCTCAGTGGGGAAAAACAAAATATAATATAAAAAAAAAATCGCTGAATCTAAAACTGAGAATGCGGTCAGATATTGTTACTTTTGGAGTGTAAGAGCTGGGTCTGAGACCTCACCTCCGTGAAGAACAAGGCAGCTATCTTAAGCCTTACAATACAAAAATGGGGGGGGGGGTAACCAAGGTTTTGTGTTTTGCCCAAAGTCCCAGAAGAATTGCGTCAATTTGCTTAATATTATAAAAATCTGTGGGTGCAGCATCAAATTGCAAAGCACTGCACTATAAGCCTGCGGTATTGCTTTAAGTGAAGTAGAACTTTGTAAGGTTTTTTAGGTTGTTGATCCAGCGGAAGCGGTGTCAATTTTTATAAACAATTTCATAATATTCAATAGATCCTGAACCAGATTATATAATCATTTACTAAACCAAGAGTTTGGTCCCATAGAAACTCTATAACCACTTACAAATCATGAGGTCCTCCGATAGATCTTTATAAGAGCTAATAGGGACTCGGATAATTAGAGACAGATGCAATTTCCTTCATGAGGACTTGTAATGAAGAAAATGCCTAACTAACAACAACAGTCAAAACACATTATGTCAGATAAAACTCATCAATAAAAACAAACAGTATATTTATCAAGGTACCTTTATCTAAGATTCAAGATGAATGATCAATACAGAAGAATACATTAATATTTTCAGTACTTTTGTTAATTCAAATGACTACAGGTACATTCACAATAGAAAGTACAAATCATGGCAAATACATCAAAAATAAATAACTGGCACGCGAGAGAGAGAGAGAGACAAAGAAAAGATACGCATTGCAATTTCAGCATGCAAGTTGAGATTCATAAGAACCTAAAGTCAAGGAACTATTGCACAGCGTGCAAAAGTCCGAATCAAACAACCCTTCAGCCGGAAAGGTATAGCTTATGCAACAATCCCCTGCAGATGAAGTACAAGGAAAATCAGGATAGTTCAGTTCTGGGAAAGAGTCAAAGTTCGGACTGACAGCGCGTGGTGCCCTGTATCACAAGGAAATAACCAACTGCCTGGAAAGCATTCAGCGAGTCAGAGAGAACCAGCCAGCATAAGTTCTTTTTCTCTCTGAGTAGTTATACCCCATCAATGTTCGCAATTCCGTCCCCCCAATGTAGCTTCTTCACTATTTAACACATTTCCATTACTTAGAATCCATGGTGTAATCGTTCTCCAGCTTAGTTCATCCTGAACTCTAACAAGATTGCTTTTGTTCACTCGCAAAACGTTATGTCACTTCGGAAATAGGAAGCACATCGAAACTTTTCATACCATGAGCTTGCTTCCACATTAGCTTGCAACATAGTTGTTAGAACAGGCATCATTAGCGTGAGTCTCCCTTCCATTTTTACTGATTGCCTCCTCTGTTTTGATATGTTTTTGCTGGTTGTATGCTTTGGGCACTGTGCCACTGCTATTCAGTGCTACAGTGCAAGTGCTCCCTATGTTAAATTGATGTACTAATTGGTGATTCCTTGACTGGGTTATTTGATTTACCTGTCAGCTCCTAGTACACTGCACCATGTGTGCCCAGGGCTTGTAAATCAAATGCTGCTGGTGGGCTTGCAGCACTGGTTGTGCCACCCACAGAAGCAGCTTGTAAAGTGTGTCTCAGACCTGCCATTGCAAGGCCTGTATGCAGTCTAGTTCTGCCATGTCGACTTGGCAAGTGCACCCACTTGCCATTCACTAAACCTTCCCTTTTCTTCATATTAGACCCCCCTATGGTAGGCCCAAGGGCAGGGTGCATTATAAGTATAAGGTAGGACACGCTCTGGTGTGTGTAGCATGTCCTAATAGTGAACTACAGCCATTTTCGTTTTTCACTATTGCAAGGATACCTGTTCTCCATAGGCAAGAATGGGCAGTTAGATTATTACATTCTTATACTCCTAACTGACTCAGGGAACATGGTAGAAGTTCAAATTTAATATGCCTGAACTCAGAATGATAAAATACATCTTTTAGTAAAGTTGGTTTTAATATTCTGTGATTGAAAATACCACTTTTAGAAAGTAGGTATTTTCTTGCCTAACTGTCCAGGCCTGCCTCTGCTAGGTTGTGTATTCCTTGTCTGGGTTTGTGAGTGACAGGGCTGGGGGATTCCAGGAGACAGGCTGGGGCAGCCCAGTGGTGAATAGAGAGATCTGCATCTAGATGGGAGGGAGGAGTTGCACCTTGGACCTGAATAGGGCTGGGCCTTCCCCTGCAATGCTGGCTCCACCTCCTGTGGCTTGTCTGATGTCTCCGCCCTGCACTGTGAAAGGAGATAAGGAATCATGTCAACAAAGTGCTCCAGAGCTCTATCTTCCCTCCTCTGTGCTGGCTCCTCCTCCCCTGTGCTGGCTCCACCTCCTGTGTGGCGGCTGAGGTCTCTACCCTGCACAGTGAAAGGAAGAAGAGAGTCATGTAAACAAAGTGCTCAGGAACTAGTTTTGACTAGGCAGAGGCCTCTCTGCCTTCAGAGAACAAAGGATTTTGGGGTATAAATATTGGGACCCTGATCCCAAGAAATTAGATCACTTCTGGAACTAGAAACCTTTTGCCAAGGAGAATAACCAAGGAAGCTGCAAGAGTTTTACTGCCCCTCTGCCAGTGTGCTGTTTGCTGGGTTGGCCTGCAGTGGTTGCTTCATTGCCAAGGAAAGGAGAAGGAACTTTTTAAGGACTTTCATCATCTTCAGAATATTCTCCAAGGGCTTGAACTGTGCTTGCCTCCTGCTGAAGTTTCAGAAACAAGAGACTTCATCTCCAGCTCCCCTCTGAATTTCCTCGCTGGGAATTCGGACTCCAGACATTTGCGTGTTGCTGGGAGCTGGAAGCGCAACGCATCAAGAGGAAGCGTGTCGCTGCCGCAGCTGAAATCGTCGCATCGCCAGAGAAGTGAGCCTTCGCCGCATCTCCCTGGAAGAGTGTGTTCATTGAAGCTGTCTGCTGTCGCATCACCGGAGAAGCGTGACTCCATCGAGAGAGTCACCATCGCTTCCCTGGAGAAGCGTGTCGCAGGGCCTGTCGCGGCTCCAAAGTACAGAGTCCTCGTAAGGCTGCCAGGGCATCTACGCATTGTCATCGCATCGCCGCATCAAGGGCGCCATCTTCTCGCATCGCAACCGGATCCTCGCATCGCATCAAAGCGCCATCTTGTGCACTGCAACGGGCCCGCAGGCCGAGAATCTACGCATCACCTCCACACCAGTAAGGATTATGTCGCATCCCCTTCTCTGCGCAAGCATTGAGGCACGAAGCATCATTTCATCACATCACGGAACCGATGCATCTCCCCTTTTGCGAGCCCTTTTGTTTACTTTGCGTTACACATCCAGGTACTTTGTTGAGAACTTTGTCGCATTTATCATCAACTTTAACTAAGCAACTTTTATCATCTTTAAGTATAGTATTGTGGATGTCTGTCATTTGTGGTCTTGTGTTAAGTCTATATAAAGAATACTTATTTTTATAAAAACTGTGTTGTGTCCATCTGTAGTGTTTCCACTGTATTACTGTGTATATTCACAAATGCTTAACACACTGCCTCTGAGATAAGCCTGTCTGCTCGTGCCAAGCTACCAAGGGGGTGAGCAGGGGTTATTAAGGAGTGTAATCCCGTTATCCTGACTCAGAAGGAAGGGTCCCTATTTGGACAAAGGTGAATACCATTATCAACTAGAGACCCCCAGATCTAACAATAGTCAACACAATTTTCATAGAAAGAAATACTCTAACCGTAGGAAGGAAATTAAGGATAAACATTCACAAGTGAAGCAAATAAATCAGCAATTTTGAAAAATGAAAGACTAAATACATTTTTCTAAGGCCTACGTCAGGAAAGAAATAATAAACTAACATGTTTTGAGGCCTGCATGGAAAAACACAAAATCATAATTTTCTAAAGAATAAAAACACTCCACTATTCAAAATCAAATCAAAGGAAATGATTATTTAGACCCTTGGTCCTTAAACATAGAAGATCATTTCCATCTTTTCACAATACAACGTAGTTAAATAATTTATACACAATAAAATTATAATTCCATGATAAATAGTTATTTCATTTTCATATCTAATTTATTTTATCCTAAAATATAGTTGATAAAATTCCCAAAGTTATAAACTCTTAAAAACATTTTTGGCTTCAAACAAAACTCTCCAATTGTGCACATGCTATGTCCAAATAGGACATCTCTGTTAACAATTCTGCTGTATGTGCACTGTCTTAATATCGTATTATAAAAATATTGGTCGTAAAAACAGTTTCCGTACGTCAAGAACCTTAAAACAACTTAAATATATGTGCAAAATATTGCATTGTGTGCCTAAGTTGCAGGTACACTTCCCTTCGGAATCCACCATAACCCCTTTTATCCCGTCATTTGCAGAACAAGGATTAATTCCTATTCGTAGTCTTAATACTTTGTTTTTAAGGCAGCTATTGAGTAATATATCTATATACGGGAACTGTTGATCAGATTGCAATGATTTAATCATAGAGTCCACAGATGTTTTCCCCTCCAGGTACTGGTAATATTGATCTTGAGAAGTTTCTTTCCCTAGTATCTTCAGTTCTCGTCTTACTACATCAATTTGTAGGTCCTGAGGGTACAATTTCACTCCCAGTTCCCAACATTCTGTATCTAACATATTCCTGACCTCCGCTGCCCATTTCAGATCACTCTGCAAGATTTCCCTTTTGCACCATTTTGCAAATGTTTGCTCCCCCCCATTTCCTAGGCGTTGCCAGAATCTTATTAATGCCTTACGTGCCATTACCTCCCAAGATACCATGCCCGTTTGTATTCTTATCGCCTGAATCATAAATGACCTGGGTAGGGATAAAAGATTTTTTTATACATTTTCCCTCTTCAATATCCCACCCTCTTTTGCCACTCATATACAATATTTCGGCTCAATATTAGAACTGAGGCAGTATCATGGCTATATATGCTTTCAAGACAGGTCTATCCGACCTTTTCCCATATTTTCTATTGATTTTTTTCAGCCCACTAACTGAGGTCAATGTTCCTATTCTTAGTGCGTTCAAATGAGCTTCCCATTTTAGGGATCTTTCGAACCATATTCCTAAATATTTATACTCATTCACTATTTTCAGCTTTGTGGAGTCCTGAAGTCAACTGAATGTCTTCCTTTTCTTGCCAAAGCTCAAAACCTTGGATTTTTCCATGTTTACGACAAGTTTTTTCTGACTACAATAATAATTAAACACATCCAGCTTCCTCTGCAGACCTATCTCTGTTTGATCTAAAATTACCAGATCCTCTGTGTAGAGTAGGCAAGCAATGTGTTTCCCATCTAATTTAGGACTAGCACCCCATGCCTTATTTAATATAACTGGCAAGTTGGCTGTGAACAAAGAGAAGAAGGGGCCCCACACACACCCTAGTCTTAACCCATTTTCGATCGGTATCTTCTTTGACACTGTCACATTTATGTCCAGGATAACCTGTTCCCAGTTGTTCCTGTGAAGCTCTTGTATCACAACCAGAAGGCCCTTAGGGATATCAATATTTATCAGCATCTCCCACAACCAATTTCGGTCTACCAGATCAAATGCAGCCCGGAAGTCGACGAAGCAGCTGAACAGCATACCCCCTTGCTCCCCCGACTTCCGTGCAATGGACCAAAGGGAGAACAGTACAGTTCCCCTTCTTGAAACCCCCGGTTCTCGGGGTATTATTTGGTTAACTTCTACCCATTCTTTAAGTTTTTCTAGGATTCATTTAGCAAATACCTTCTCTCCCACATCCAAAAGGTTATTTAACTTATAATTTTTTGGAATCTTAACATCTCCCCGTTCATGGATAGGTCTAATGATTGCTCCTTTCCAGGTTTGGGCATTTGCCCTGTCTCAAGAATGCCGGAAACCACTCCACTATTAATAATGCATGAGAAATAGTGAATACATAAGAAACTATATAATAAAGAAAATCTTTCAAATAAACCGATAAGCATGGTCTAATACATATTTTTCTAAAAGTATAAGCAACCACTTTTATTTATGGCTTTTATGTTCAGTGGAAAGCAAGAATCATTATTTATTAGGCATTTTCATTATCATATTTCTCTATTACTACTTGCAATTTACTTTTGCACTATATTCTTTAGTATATTTAATACGTTTCTCGCCCATGACAAAAATATCTCTCATCGCTCCAGTTTGCAACCCTTCTCCATGTTTCTCATTGCAGCTTCTGAACACTAAATTAATGTTATGTTATTCTTGCACATTTGTACATTGTGCTTTTATTTAAAAAAAAAACCTCATGTTTCTTGGGAATACAACACCATTAGTCAGTTTATAAAATACATATTAGTTTTCACACTAAATATGCAGACTTGATCAAGCAAAATTATTTTCAAATAATCACGCTCCATCATTGTTATGGGGAACATTGCACGGGCTGAATCTAGAATGTGCATCCTGAAAAGGGGCAGTTGGAAGGTAGCATCTGAGGTGGATGGGACACACAAAGGGAGCAGTGGTGTGCCCTGCATATTCTGATTTCCCATCATCAGGCTGATGCACTTCCTCAGTAAGAGTGGTGGGAGGAGTTGTCACCAACACATGAATAGAGCTGTGCCTGCCCTCTCTCAATGCTGTCGCCACCTTGTCAACCCCCCGCCAGTGTGTCTGGAGCCAGGACAGGGCAAGGCAGGATCTGTGCACTACAAAGACTATCCTTTGAAGTATGCCTACTTCAAAGCCCAAAAGGGATATAAGTATTGGGCCCATAACCCCACATCTTTAGAACACTTCTGGACTGAGGACTCTGCAGACAGGAGGAGCTGAAGAGCTGTCAGGAGGAGTACTGCCCCTTTGCTGTGTGTTGCTTTGCTGGGTTGGCCTGCAGTCTCTGCTTCTGTCTGTGGGCAGTGAAACAACTGGACTTTGCTTTCCTGCGTCCTGCTTTTCCAAGGTTCTCCAAGGGCATGTGTGTGCTTGCCTCCTGTTGGAAGTCTCAGGGCCATTAAAGACTACATCTGCAGCCCTCCTGAACTCCACTGCTGGGAGTTCTGACCTGCCAAGGGGTGCCAATTGCAGTTCTGGGCTCTTGGAGGTGGTTCTGCCACTTGAAGCTTTAGAAATCCATGCATCCCCTTTCCAATGCTGTTTTACCCATCACAAGCCTGTCCTGCAGTTGAAAAACCAAAGCGCGGTATGGCTGGAAGATAAATAAATACGTCAAATCTATGCAGTACCTTTTCACGGTCCGAAAAGCCGCCCCAGCCAGAGTCCAGAGACCTGTGTCTCCGATGTTTGAGACACTTGCTCCAACTCAGATGCAAGCCTTGCGGTGCATCTGAAAGACTCGATGCATTACCAGTCTGTGGCTGAAAGAAGCAACTTATGGCCTGTATTGCCACTGCACTGACCACAGCATGCCTGGATTTCCATGCATCACACCTGTGCGCCAAATTTCCAACACATCACCCTGCGAAAAGGAGTCATCCAGGAAATCGACACATTGCTTCTCCTCGCAGTAAGAATCCACAAAACACTTCTGCCTGCCTGCAGCAGAACTGACGCCTCCATTCTCCTGGGACTCAGGAACCAAAGCATTGCTGTGTTTTCGGACACTTTTTTTCTTTGCAGACGTTTTTCGTCTTGGATTTTGACCCATCAAAGGTGCTTAGTGCTAAAATCAAGGCATCCAAACAGTTCTATGTACAGAATTGATTAAACCTTTCATTTTGAGTTTTGTATGTTGGATTTCCGTTTTGGCCTTGTTTGGTTTAGATAAATTGTTATTTTTCTAAACTGGTGGGGTGCCATATGTAGTGTTTTTACCATGTTACTTTGTGTGTTATGTACACATATTTACATATTGACTCTGAGATAAGCCTGACTGCTCATGCCAAGCTCCCATGGGGTGAGCATGGGTTATCTTGCGTGTGTAACTCCCTTACAATGACTAGAAGGAAGGGTCCCTAAATGGACAGGGTGCAAGCTACTGCCAACTAGAGATCCCCATTTCTAACACTGACAGATTCTCAGGATGAAAACAGAGAAAAAGTTGCATGGGATCTTGATGATTACAACGTGTGTGAAGTCACGGGTGGAACAGTAAGTGAAGATAACTGGAAAACATTAGTTAATGCTTATGAGTGTCTGATTGAGGTTATGAATTTGATTGAAAAAAAGGCGTGGGAACGGAAAGTGTGAAATATTGGAAAATTAAAGAGTAGTTATCAGTTTAGCAAGGCCGATTATGGAGAGATACAAGACTTGTGGTAGATGTATTATCTCATCTCTAATACACATGGGAGGAACACCAAGGACACTGGGGCACATGTAAGATCAAAGAAAGAATTAGGCTTTATTTTTGATGGTCTGGTCTTGACATTCAGGTGGAGCGAAACATTTGAGAATGTCAAGAATGCATGGTAAGTGACAAAGTACATAAAACAAGGATACAAACTATGGTGGTGAGGGATTATCCAAAGGCGGTGTGGCAAGAAGTTGCTCTAGATATTTTAGGGCCTGTACATTGCAGAGCTGGTCAAACATAGGTAATGATATTAACGGATGTTCTTTCAAGGTGGCCCGAGATGAAAATTTCTATGAAAATTGATAGTAGTAACATTGTAAACTTCTTAAAAGAATTGTTTGCAAGAGAAGGGATTCCAGAATGCATACATATGGACAATGGTATGCAGCTAGTTTCAAATGAACGGAAGGCCTTCTTGAAAGAAAAAGAAATACAACACAAAAAATGCTCTCTATCACCCTGAATCAAATGGTATTGTTGGGAGGCTTAATGAAGAACTAAAATAATCCATTCAAATGGCTACGCAACAAGGGCAGGATTGGAAAAGAGTGATACAAGAAAGGTGCAGGTGTACAACTTGATACTTCATTCAGTCACAGTGAAAGTGCCACTCGAACTATTTAGAGGAAGGAAACTGAATTCTATTAAGTGCCCTTCTTGGATGAATAATAAAAGTGTGTGTGTGTGTGTTGGGGCTGAGAGTAAGGACCGGGAAAAGAAGCAAAGAGATTGGAAAGAATTGTTTGATGTAAAACATTCAGTGTGCCCGACCTTGGTAAGTGTGGGTGATTTGGTGAGTTAAAACAATAAATAATAATAATTGCAGGGGGGCGGTAAATCAAATTTCTCCAAATATTAAAAAGTCATCAAGTTGTTCAGAAATACAGTAAAGTTAGAAGATAATCGAATATGGAATTTGAGTGGAGTCTCTGTATTCCATAGTGCCCTACAAAATGCTGGGAGTTCAAGAAAAGATACCCAGATTTATACAAGAAATATATGATATCAAAAGGAGTGAAAGAGTGATATGGTAACCCAGTTTCATGCAAGACTATGTGTGATATGTATTTAAAGCAAATATATATATATATATTACCTACTGGCGGTCGCCAGTAGGTATATATAGTTAGGATTTTTTCTCTATGGGTTTTTTGAAAATTCTATGTCTAATAACTTTGGCGTTTGTGGACGGAATTGGCTGAAATTTTCAGGAAAATGGCACATTTTGTTTCTGAGCAGCCCCTGAAAATTTTGGGGGGGTTCGTCAAGGGGGGGCCGAGAAAAAAGGGGGGTCCCAAAACGCGTTTTTCCCATGTTAATTTCCATAGGGCGGTTGGCCTCACTTTTAGCCCGAACGGCTGAATGGATTTGCACGAAACTTGGCAAAATTGTAGGGACTGGTAGCCCGATGTGCCTTTTGTAGGTCTCAATATATGTGCTCCAGTGGATTTTGAGAAATTAACGTTTAAAAAAAGATATATATCTGTAACAGCGGACCAGTTAGCGCACTGGTTCGCGGACTTTTCGCGCAACGGAGCTTTGTGAAGCGAAGCTGATTGGTTCTCTGGCGTCTGTCAACATTCCAAAAAGTCCGTAGCGGCCGCCATCTTGTCTCTCGGTAGGATCGAGAGACAAGAGGAGGCCAAAGCGAAGGGGCAAATGACCATAAGGGGGAATAGTAGATCCTCGCTGACCCCCTAGGTTTGATGTGGAGGTTTTAAAAGGGCCCCGCGGGGCAAAAAAAAAAAATTATAATAATAATCTTACGGCTGAATGGATTTGCACGAAACTTGGCAAAATTGTAGGGACTGGTAGCCCGATGTGCCTTTGCTAGGTCTCAATATATGTGCTTCAGTGGATTTTGAGAAATTAACGTTCAAAAAAAGATATATATCTGTAACAGCGGACCGCTTCGCGTACTTTTCGCGTTACGGAGCTTTGCGAAGCGAAGCTGATTGGCTCTCCGGTGTCTGTAAACATTCCAAACAGTCCGTAGCGGCCGCCATCTTGTCTCTCGGTAGGATCGAGAGACAAGAGGAGGCCAAAGCGAAGGGGCAAATGACCATAAGGGGGCATAGTAGATCCTCGCTGATCCCCTAGGTTTGATGTGGAGGTTTTAAAAGGGCCCCGCGGGGCACAAAAAATAAATAATAATAATAATCGAACGGCTGAATGGATTTGCACGAAACTTGGTAAAATATTAGGGACTGGTAGCCCGATGTGCCTTTGCTAGGTCTCAATATATGTGCTTCAGTGCATTTTGAGAAATTAACGTTCAAAAACAAGATATATATCTGTAACAGCGCTCCGCTTCGCGGAGATAAAATTATATCTGTATTACCTAGCTGTTGCTAACACCAGTTAGCGACGGCTAGTAGGAGATAGCGACCATCTTGGGCCCCACTTTGCATGTGAGTGATATTTATCACTAATGACATGCAAAGTGGGCATGCCAAGATGTTAGCGACTGGAAACAGTCGCTAACATCGCTATCTCCTATTATCAACTTTTGGAAATATTCGAGATAAGCGCGAATATCTCCAAAAAGTAACAGCTGCCCTGAGCAGTTCTTAGCCATGTTATCCTATGGGAGGTGGATAACATGGCTAAGAGGATTAGCTCGGTAATGCATGAATATCGCTGAGTTTTCAGCGATATTAATGCATTGCGGTCGGTTTTTATCGTATTTGCGATAAACTTTGATAATAGCAACGTTTATCTGCGATAATTTCTGACGGTAAAAAAATCTTTGCAATGCATCGTTAGGGATAAATATCGCTTAACTTTGGTAATATGCCCCAACGTCTGTTAACGTTCGATTCGAAGGAAATCAGGAAGTGTTGAAAAACATTGTCTGCGCCATCTTGTCTTTTTTCAAATGCCACACTTTTGTCGTGCACGGCAGCCATTTTAGATGCCTTGACCAGACCCACTCTGTGCACGCTGTCGATCCTTAGCATGGCTCCCCACCCTCGCAAGCATCTCCCCCAGGCAGTGGTCACCCCCGCTCTCTGTCTTATGCATGGGTAATAAACCTCCCCCCATCTGCGCTGCTCTTTCCTGAGAATCACACCCTGTGCCCGCCCGACACCTCCCTTTCGCCCTATTCACTACTGCACCCTCTGACACTCCTTTTCCTCTGTGTCCGATTGTCCAGGCTGGTCCTAGGGTATCAGCTAGCCCTGCAGATGTAGTTTATGGCCACAGCTGTAAAGATTCACCCCTCTTCAAAGGAGTTATAGTAGATCAAGGCCCACACTCGATGAGATCCGTCACAGCAGAAGCGTTGCTATTATCTGAAAACCATCCTGTATTGTGATTGGGGAGGGGACCGAGCGTGAAGCGGAAGATTCCAGGGATGACTCTTTGTACATCAAAGTTTTTACAATTATGTGTCACATTAAAAATATATAGCACTCCGACAAAGTAGTAAGATTATAAAACTTTAATAATTTATAAATATATACAAGAAAACAAAAATAGTAATAACATATAAACATTTTTAGGGAAAAACAACGAAGTAGCGGTCGGCTGTGCGAATAGTCCCAACGCAGCACAACGTCCAGATTTCCGGCGTGGGGCGGGTCATCAGTAGCAAACTGTTGTGCGAATAGTTCCAAGGCAGCAGAACGCGCTGAAATCTACATGACACGAAAGTGATGTCTAGTAAGTTGCCACCCAGCAAATAACGGCGTGGGGCGTCGCGGGGGGTGGGTCTTCAGTAGCAAACTGTTGTGCGAATAGTTCCAAGGCAGCAGAACGATGGCACCAAGGTGATGTCCAGTAAGTTGCCGCACTGGTTTTGGTATCCTACAATGCTGCTCCGAATAACGGCGTGGAGCGCCCCGGGGGAGGCGGCGTGAACGGGCCTCTCCAGGTGGAGTGTCATCTGTTGTAGTGGGGCGCCCCTTTACCGTTTCAGTTGCCATTCCGTCCGTTTTTGGTCCACTGTGTCAAAAGCCGCAATTCAGCTGAGTTGCGCCCACTCTTGCGGTGCAGCGATAGTCGGCTGCCACAGGACTCTCAAAATGGCGGCAGGCTCTTTCCTTTTTGGGCCTGGTCCACTGAAATGGCCCTGGGACACCTTGGAAATCGGACGCTTGTCTGCTAGGTCTTGGACCCCATTCTCGAAAGCGTCCCCTCCGCTTTGAGAATTCATCAAAAGTTTTGGGGGCCCCGACTCCTGCAGGCTTCTGGTGGGGAGCGGCTGCCATGATTGCTCGCGGAATGACCACGACGGAGCTACGAGATGGTGGTGCTCTCATGCTGACGCCAGCTTCAGTCTGAAACATCCAGAAACAAGGTGGGGCTTTCATCGTTTGGAAAAAAAAAAAAGTTTTCATCCAATGAAAAGTGTTGTTTTTAGGTCATATGATCAAGCCTTCCATCATTAGGAAACCAAAAGTAAAATGAACCAATGAAAAGTTTTATAAACAAGTCACATGACCTGTTATGCGGCATAGGGTATAAAATGCGGAGAAAATACGTTGGCACGTGAGGCGGCGTCAGTAGCGGACCGATGTGCGAATAGGCCGAAGGCAACACAGCGCGCCAAGATCCGGATGGCACCGAGGTGGTGTCCAGCAAGTTGCAGCACTGGTGTGGCCATCCTACAATGTTGAAAGTCGGCGTGGGGCGCCCCGTTGGCCTGTGAGTTTGCGTCAGTAGCGGACCGATGTGCGAATAGGCCGAAGGCAGCACAACGCGCCAAGATCCGGATGGCACCGAGGTGGTGTCTAGTAAGTTGCCGCACTGGTGTGGCCATCCTACAATGCTGAAAGTCGGCGTGGGGCGCCCTGTTGGCCTGTGAGATGGTGTCAGTAGCGGACTGATGTGCGAATGGGGCCAAAGGCAGCGCAACAATATTTTCTGACGAGAAGACACCACAAGGCGCTGAGATGCCAAGATCCGGATGGCACCGAGGTGATGTCTAAGTTGCGGACTGATGTGCGAATGGGGCCAAAGGTAGCGTAACAATATTTTCTGTATGGAAGATACCACTAGGCGTTGAGATGCCAAGATTCGGATGGCACCGAGGTGATGTCTAGCAAGTTGCTGCACTGGTGTGGTCATCCTACAATGCTGAAACTCGGCGTGGGTCGCCCCATTAGCCTGTGAGATGGCGTCAGTAGCGGACCGATGTGCGAATAGGCCGAAGGCAGCACAACGCGCCAAGATCCGGATGTCACAGTGGTGGTTTCATAGTTGAGAGGCACTTCATCTGCAGTGGGGCGCCGAGATCCGGATGGCACCGAGGTGATGTCTAGCAAGTTGCTGTACTGGTGTGGTCATCCTACAATGCTGAAAGTCGGCGTGGGGCGCCCCATTAGCCTGTGAGATGGCGTCAGTAGCGGACTGATGTGCGAATGGGGCCAAAGGCAGCACAACGCGCCAAGATCCGGATGGCACCGAGGTGGTGTCCAGCAACTTGCCGCACTGGTGTGGCCATCCTACAATGCTGCGCCGAAAGTCGGCGTGGGGCGCCCCGTTGGCCTGTGAGTTCGCGTCAGTCAGTGGGGGCTGTTTGAGGATCTGACTGCATTGGAAAGCAATGTGATGCTGTGCGTCGCCCCCAAGATGGAGGTTCCTCGGCTGCAGTGGGGCGCCCCTTGGTGTTTCACTCGCTATGCAGCTGAGTTGCGTGCGCACTTGTGGCGAATAGGCCGAAGGCAGCACAACGCGCCGAGATCTGGATGGCACCGAGGTGGTGTCCAGCAATTTGCCGCACTGGTGTGGCCATCCTACAATGCTGCGCCGAAAGTCGGCGTGGGGTGCCCCGTTGGCCTGTGAGGTGGCGTCAGTAGCGGACCGATGTGTGAATAGGCCGGAACCAGCACAAGGCGCCAAGATCCGGATGGCACCGAGGTGGTGTCATAGTTGAGAGTTCTGAGCAGCGCTTGTAACACTGTCTGAAGCTTATTTGCACCTGCTGCAGCTTCACTATTGCCCTGGTGTGGCCTAAGATCGCCCATGACATAGGCGGCCACCTCCCGGGGTCCGGCGGAACTTTTTTCCTTTTCCTTTCTGCATCTTGTCCCAAATTCGTTTGACCTGAAGACACGACCAGGTCCCTGAATGTGTGCAGGGGGACGCTATTGATTGAATCAAAATGGCGGCTTCACACAAAGCTGACTCAAGCGTTTTCTGGTGGTTTCATAGTTGAGAGGCACTTCATCTGCAGTGGGGCGCCGAGATCCGGATGGCACCGAGGTGATGTCTAGCAAGTTGCTGTACTTGTGTGGTCATCCTACAATGCTGAAACTCGGCGTGGGTCGCCCCATTAGCCTGTGAGATAGCTGTTCTTTGGATTTGGGCCTGGTCCACTAAAATGGCCCTGGGACACCTAAGAACTCGAACGCTCGATTTTTTTTTCCTTTCCTGTACATGCAAAAAAAGGTAAATGCCCGGTATGTTACACGCTTCATCTGCCACGATGAACTCTCCAGAGGAACCGAAAAAATATATAGTTGTGGTAACTATACCATGCATCGTCATATGGAGAGGTGGCACCAATTAATTATAGTGCTGCATAAAAGAGAGATTTGGAGGAGAACCCCTGACCTGCTAGTACATTCATCAAAGAAGTGGCACTGAGAGCTTCAGAGGCAAGGGAAACGGTCCCAAATATTTAGAAGAACTTTGGAAAGATTAAAATGACATGTTTAGATTGTGGTAAATTAATTTCATGTGGGCAGATGAGTGTTACTCTAATAAATACAGCATATGAACATCATCATAGTCGATGGTTGGTAGAGACATTTTGACTATATCCTGGACCTGCCCGTCCTCGCCCAAAATGGCGCCGGAATAAATGGGACTCGTAACTCCTTGTTGTGTACTGGTTGCAGAACCTTGAAATCACGAGATACGTATGCAGTTTTGAAGCACATGGCGGGCGGGGACGAGAATTGATTGAATATTTCGACATCCCTATTGATATTAAGTTCTGATGTGTTATTGATTACTGTACTGTTGAAAGTTCGAATTAACGTCACCCATGGTACTTGCCCGCAAATGTATATCTAGATAATTTTATTGTAACTGGCCCTGTCGTATTTTAATTATAAAATGTACGTCCACCGATTCCGTAACTGTTAGACACCTTAGTTCTTGCAACCTAATGGCCCGCCCGTTACGTTCCTCTACAGTGTAAATGTCTACTCATCTCATACGATTACAGTTTGCTCCGTGGCCGGCCCACGTGGTTATAGGCTCGTATTTGTATAATGAAATTTTCACAATAAAGGTTTTTAAAAGAAAACATGGTAGTAGTATATACATTGGTAAAGTTTGTAATAATAGTCACTGTTTTAGAATCATTAAAAGGCAAGTGAAATAAAGCAGACCAATTACATGAAGGGTAAAAGGTATAATACGAAGGAACGCAGTAAAGATAAATGGTCAAGAGCTGTTGTGTTTTCTATTCCTGCAACATAAAGTGATCGATAAGAATCTCATATTCAGGCGTATCGGCGACTAAGACAGCAGGTCGACCCTCTTTTGCTCAACGGCTCCATCATGGGACGAAGAAACGCTCTTTTTCTCGAAAAAAGAATATATTTTACTTGCAGGACAGTTGTAAAATTTCCGGGAAAGTACATTAGCCTGGAACATTATAACATATATTTAAGAAAAAATAATGTTCGGAAGTAATGAAAAGCGTAATTTTTAGGTCATATGAGCAAGCCTTTCATCATTACAATAAGAAAAGTAAAATGAACCAATGAAAAGTTTTATTAACAAGTCACATGACTTGTTATGCTTACGTTACGCGCTGCGCGCCCCGGATGACTTCCGGATGCGCTAACGCGGCGCGTCATATGACGCATTACGCGACAACGCAGGTCCAGAATATAGTCAAAATGTCTCCACCAACCAGCGGTCGGAACACAACCCCTTTCAGCAGGCTAAATAGTTCTGTTAAATGAGAACAGAAGGGACAGGCAACAAGAACCATCAGTGAAAGAGGGGAGGGCTAGTTCTTCTCTACCGGGTTACATTGGGGCGCTACCGGAACTGATCGAATTGGTAGTCTACAGTGTTTCTGGATGTTTCAGACTGAAGCTGGGGTTAGCATGAGAGCAGCATCATTTCGTAGCTCCGTCGTGGCCATTCCGCAACCAATCATGGCAGCCGCTCTTTATCGTTATTTTGGGCGGGGTGGGTGGCGGAGCCGAGCTGTTTTGCAGCCATCATTGTGTGGAGTTCAGTTCATCTCACTAGTTTTGTATTTGTCATGAGGGGTTGTTCCTAATGTTTCTATTTTAGCGAGGTCAAAAAGAGATCCCATTAGTGGCCTACTGATTTTGCTCGATTCCTTTTCTTTTTTTTTTACACGATTTTTCGTTATCTGCAAAGACTAAACAGAGTATTGCGACTCTGTGTTTGTTTGTAAATAGAGAATGAACCAAAGAGAACTAATTCTAAAACAGTAAATACTTGGATAACAATCAATCAAATGGAGAGAGAAGCAGGCACGACGGATTACAACGGGGGCAAAGGCCTGCGTTAACTACCTTTCACTATCTGCAAAGAGAGAGTACTCCTAATAGAAATGAGGGGGGGGGGCACCATTCAAAGCAGATCAGTGTGCATAAACACGAAAATGTTTTCACTTACCACGTACTTGACATTCGACAGCTTATGATATTTGCTATTAAAAAACCATTGAAATTCACTGAAAAAACCATAGGTTATAGACCATATATAGTTAGGAATTAGCATTTACAAAACCTTGAAAATTCACTGAAAAAACCATAGGTTATAGACCATATATAGTTAGGAATTAGCATTTAAAAAACCTTATTTTACTCACACAAAACCATTGAAATTCCATATATAGTTAGTTGCACTAACTATATATCGCGCACCTGCAATCCACTGCTGATCATGTCACATATTACATCATTCATGACATGGTCAGTGACATCACTGATGACATCACTGATGACATCTCAAATGACATCACTGATGACATCACTGATGACAACATCCAGTGACTGTATGTTTCTGTAAAGTTAAAATATATCTTACATATTGAAGAATGAGTGGATGTATAAGTGTCTGGATGAAGGATTTAGTAGGTGCGTGACTGACTGTATGAGTGAGTGATTAAATGTGTCTCACTGAATGCATGGGTTAGTGACTAAACTGTCTTAATTTGTGCATCATTATGTCTGTTGTTTTGTAAACTGCTGCATGTGTTGATCATTAGCTATACGAGAGGCTATATGTGTTATTAATTGCTTGCCCAAGTATTTCTATGGGAGATTGAGTTTGTGTGGGGGTGGCTGGAAGGTGTGTGACTCTATGCATAGATGTGTGAACAGTTTATTCACTAGGTGTATGAGTTCAAGAGTGCATGTGGAAACAGCTACATGGGCAGTTGACTGTGTGCATGAGTGTATTGATGAGTGAATGGATATCTCAATGCTACATGTCATAGTAAGTACATATGTAAAACACAGTACATGTGAGAGTTGGCATATATAAATAACTGTGCATGAGAGCCACCGAATGAGTGAGTGGTTGTATCGATCATTGTGAACTTGTATCAGGGATTGTATAAGAGAGTAAATATGTGTTAGTATATGTTTCAATAAGTAAGGTGTGTTTAACTGTATAGTTGAAGAAATGGAGATGAGATTGTTTCTTTGCATGACTGACTGGGTGTGTGAGTAACTCCATGGATGAGTGGAAGTGTGTGTGTCTGTATACACTGAGTGTATCTAAGGTTATATTAGAGTCTGAAGAGGTTTATCGTATTAGCACAAGAATGATGTCAAATGAGATGTCATCAGTGATGTCATCAGTGATGTCATTTGAGATGTCATCAGTGATGTCATCAGTGATGTCACTGACCATGTCATGAATGATGTAATATGTGACATGATCAGCAGTGGATTGCAGGTGCGCGATATATAGTTAGTGCAACTAACTATATATGGAATTTCAATGGTTTTGTGTGAGTAAAATAAGGTTTTTTAAATGCTAATTCCTAACTATATATGGTCTATAACCTATGGTTTTTTCAGTGAATTTTCAAGGTTTTGTAAATGCTAATTCCTAACTATATATGGTCTATAACCTATGGTTTTTTCAGTGAATATATATATATATATATATATATATATATATATATATTATTCTTTTTTTGTTTTGTTTGTATGTTTATTGATAATGGGGTCGATGTGTGGTATAGCTTTAAATGAAGCAGAAGTTTGTAAGGTTCTTTATGTTGTCATAGGGAACATTGCATGGGATGAATCTAGAATGTGCATCCTGTAAAGGGGCAGTTGGAAGGTGGCTTCTGAGGTGGTTGGGATGTTCCTCTTTACCCGTTATACTTTATTTAAATAAACATATATATGTGTTTAACCTACTGGAAGAATTTCATCTTTTCCACACAGCCTTGTTGATTTTAATGTCCTCTTGAGATCTATACTATAGTCAATTCAAAGACAGTTGAATAAAGTTCCATCAGAAGAAACCGGAAGATCCAAGAATCCATTTACATAGCTATGGTAGACAGCCACCATATTTATTTGCAGCCATGCACATAAAGTTATGACATGCAACTTCCTGTAAATTCCTATAGCCGGTGTTAGAGGATCATGGGATCCCATTATGGGAGGGATCAGTAATTGAAGTCTTGAGACAGAAACCCTAATCCAGGTTCTATACGTATGGAGAAGGATGGAGGATATATGAATTCAAGCATTGGCACCACTTGGGTGGTCGAATTTATCTGGTGGCAGCCTCAACGTGCTTTGTTGGAGAGGATATCCATGTAATGAGGGCATATGTGAAATATATGGATACACTGTTTACATGTGGTTTCACTGCGCAAATATGCCCAGGGTACAAGGTATCCCAGAGAAACTGTTTTAATAGTTATACATCGTTTATTAGATCTCTTGGAAGCATTTTAAATTGTGTTTTTTGGACATATTGGTAGTTGTGGATGGCGAGGAATATGCATAGATTTAAGTATTTAATTTTTCTAATGCCAGGCGATTGTATCCCGACAGATTTGAATTTTTGCAAATATTTTAATTACAATGAAACTCCCTTCTCCTTCTCTCAC
Organism: Lissotriton helveticus; assembly: GCF_964261635.1. Lineage (NCBI taxonomy): Eukaryota > Metazoa > Chordata > Amphibia > Caudata > Salamandridae > Lissotriton > Lissotriton helveticus. The sequence goes on along the minus strand of NC_136072.1, from coordinate 679,829,803 downwards.
CTTCCCTCTTTGAAGCCAAACAAACAATGTAAAAACAAGCACAGTTGGCTGTAGAGCAAAACTAAAAAAATCCAAGAAGGGAAGAAAGCAGATGGGGAAGGGGGTCGGGTGAAAGGGAGTACAGGCCGGTGGTTAAGGGAAAAAATGGTGTCAGTAAAATTAAATACAGTAAAACCAACATACGTTAAAAATGTTGTATTATGAAATAAACCAAACACGTACAGAAATCAAAAAGGAAAGGAGCTTGGCCTTCAAGCTGGCAACTGTCTTTCACTTAAAATCATTTTCAACTGCTCCTTAAAAATCGCAGCTGTTAGGTTGATTTTCTGCAGTACATGTGTGATCCCTTCAACTGGAACTGAAAACCACTACACTATCCAATAATACTGGAACAGTTTTCAGAGTAGGATTGCTAGCCGACAATGTCACATCACCAATGGCAAAGAGGTTGTGAAAAATCCAATTGCGACTCACGGAATAAGTATAACAGAGGGGAGCAAACACATTTATTGGCGAGAATGTGGAGGAATGGTACATTTCAACCCATATTTTACACACATATAGTTCATAATGCTGCTGTGCAATAAGATAATAAACCTTAATACTGTAGGACAGATTTGATCTTCTACGAATATTGGCGCGTGGCTAAACATTAAATTATATAGCATCAGAAGCAGATTCAAATCAAACAGTGTTTGTTCACTTATGCCATTTCTTGTCCCCTGATCATGGAGGTCAAGTTGCTCTTTGTCTACCGGGCACTTTGTCAGACATTGTAGTTTACAAATCATTTGCAAGTGGTGGTCACCGTTAACACAGCTTAGAATGGTTTTACTGTTACACTCATAAGGTCTACAAACTGACAGTGAAATGTGTGGATAGTGTGTCCTGGGACTCTAATTAAGTGCCAATATGTACGATGAAAGGTAAATGGCACTGTACGTCAATAATGAATTGCACTTGCCTATTAGGTGAAAGAATTTGTTTGGGGGGATTGCAGTTGTGTTCATGCTGAAGGCAAACAGGACATTAAAAAGTAATAAGGACATTTTAATCTTGTATGCATCACAAAAGTAAACACAATTGGACCCATTCACAAAGGTAAATATACACATGTATATTTATCCACATGTATATTTACTCCTATTGCTTGGTATAACTCTCCATGGTTTTGCTGTTCATCATTTCAGAGCAACGAATTACTTCTCTGTGTATGTGTGTATGTCTTCACCCCTCCAATGAAAGGGTGGAGCCTCCTATAAATGCATTTACAAATGCAAAGTTACTACTATTAACATTATTACCATATTTTATGTCTCACCTAGTTTGCAAACCTCTGCCATTGGGGCAGAGACCTCTGCCATGGAGATAGATACCTCCACCGCGGAGCTGAAGATCACCACCACTATTAGATATCTGCAGATGGAAGGGAACATGCAAAAATTAAACACATGGCCCAAATCACACATACTTGACACCCATTAACTTCAAACAACATAAATAAAGCACACACCTTAGACTCTGCCCATTTCCCCGTGGTTTACATGACCCTGCAGCCAACAGGGACCAGATATAGCCTCCAGGATGCAGACTAGAACACTCTGGAGGAAGAGAAATTTCACTGAAGAGAAGACAGCACATGTAAGGAAATTTGTGGTGAAACCATAAAAACAACTAAATGGTCTGCCTCCACTAACCCACAGTGAAGAGCTCAGGCAGCTAGAGGTAGAAGGTTACAGACTTTGTTATTGCACTGGTGAGGAGGAACACCCTCCAGATGGCATTAGGAAGAAGTGGAAGGATAAGAGATAGTGGGTGAAAGATGTTCTCCACAGTTCAGTTGGTATAAGCTATTTCTGGATCCAGTCTCCATCTCACCCTCCTCAAGGACTCTATCTTATCCAAAATGCAACCATCCATACTACATGGCGTAATATAATGCCAGGTACATACTAAACCCCCTCTCTATCCATTCAAGTTATCCTACAACCACTCATGCAACCCTGTCCTCCCAATCTACTTTGCTATGTTAATATCATATTGCAGATATCACATACTAATCCGGAGAACAAATCCTTGAACACCTCCTCCAACACATGCATCCTACAAATACGGAACCATTCATATTCATTTCCCTTCTTTCTGCCTTGCTCTCATACAGTCACCTTTATGAGTAAATAGCTTTCTACAGCCGGGGAAGTATTTCCCAATACAGCAGGGCAAAACACAGGAACTTTCTCCTGACACAACCCCAGGACATAAAGAAATAAGTCATTATACTACCAATATCACTAAGATACTATAGGGGATTTGTGTGCTTTTGTTGCACCCTATTTTTTTTACATTTTTATTAAGTAACTGCTCTACTCAACCGAACTTATATTGTCCAGTCACATTTGTAACACTAATATGCACATACACGTTTTATTTAAATCCACCTTTAAATGCCTGTTCTGTTTTCCCATCCACCACCTGTAAGTTTCCTCTTAGCGCTGCACCAAAACAAGAAATGACAACAAACAGAAGATGGATTATAGAGACTGTTTAGTATGCCATCTGCTCTAGTGGGTTTGGGGTAGTGGCATATCTTAAGTGACAGGACAAGTGTATGACTATTGTATCATTTTCCTGTATCTATCCATGTTACCTTTGTATTCAGTTATTGCCTGTGATACCTTTTGGCGCCCACCGGGGGGAGGGGGAGGCAGCACCGACCACAGACACAAAATTATGGTGTGACAAAGGCCGCTTTATTGGAAGCAGACACAAACACAAAACCCTTGGCCTGTGCCGCACAAAACTAAACCTCACTAAATATGAACTACCTAACAACCCCCCACCCCCATCCCTAAATGGTTACCCGCAAAGAACAACATAACCACAAATTACCAACTGCAACATGCCTCACTACCTAACTAAATAACTTGTAATATGTACTCCCCACCCCCTGTCAAACAACCCAGGCCTCCTACTATTTTCCCCCCTTTGACTAGGAAGAAACGCCCATTGCCTGCAACGCACACCAGCACCTGTTCCAGTGACACGAAACCCTTACAATAAAAGCCCCCCCTGATGCACCGGCTCCCAAGAAAACCCCTCGAAAAAAACCCTCTCACCAAAAAACCCTCCTGCCAAACCAAGCACCCAAAAATGCCCCCCCAAACGCAAGCAACAAACCCCAATAACATAGGCAGGGAGTGCGGGAAAAAATGCTTGCCACCGACCCCCAGACCGGCTGCTGTGTCACTGCCACCGAAATGGTGGCCAGTGACACAAAATGGCCGATTTTAATAGCCCCCAGCCCAAAGCAAGCCCAACCTACACCTACAACCAGCCCAAAAACAGCAACCAGCCCACGTACGGTGCTGGCCTGGCTCCCCCCCCTCCCCGGGCCCCCAAAACCCCCCAGGGGTGGCAGGCCTCCTGCCGGTCACCCCCCCCCCACAAAGCCCTATTGGGGCCCATCGGGGGGAGGGGGAGGCAGGACCGACCACAGATACAAAATTATGGTGTGACAAAGGCCGCTTTATTGGAAGCAGGTGCACCTTACAAACGCAAAACCCTTGGCCTGTGCCGTATAAAACTAAACCTCACTAAATATGAACTACCCAACAACCCCCCACCCCTAAATGGTTCCCCGCAAAGAACAACATAACCACAAATTACCAACTGCAACATGCCTCACTACCTAACTAAATAACTTGTAATATGTACTCCCCACACCCTGTCAAACAACCCAGGCCTCCTACTATTTTCCCCCCTTTGATTAGAAAGAAACGCCACTCGAAAGACGCCTGCACCCTCGGATACCTGCGCACCCCAAGAGCCTGATCTAGTGCCTCCTTCAATTGGACAATATAGAGTTCCATCCCATACCGAGACAGATGGACACCATCCTCCCTGAAAAAGTACACTGCCCCGTACCTGAGCTCCGGGTGCTCCATTCTACCCAAGCCTTCCTTTGCACAGAAAACCTTCATCTCCCTGTTAATTTTCCTCCTCGTCTTATCTATGGCCCCTGGCCTCTCCGCCCCCCTCCAAACCCTCCTGGGAACGAACTCTGACCAAATTACATGACACCCCGCCCATCTCCTCCGTATCTCCAACAAGTCCCTCTTCATTTGCTTGACCAATGCCAAACCCTTGCACTGTACCAGGTCATTCTCCCCTAAGTGAAGGACCACCACATCTGGACACACTCCCCCTTGTACCACCTTATTCAAAGCCGGCACCAACTCGTGCCAGCGCATGCCCCCTTTTCCCTGCCAATGACATTGAAACAACCGTTCGTCCAGTTCCAAGTTAAGGCTCCGGTGCTTTTCCCAGTCCGCCCTCTCTGTCTGCTTTACAAAAGAGTGTCCTATAATGTAAATGTCCAACGCCGCAGCTTGCCCCGCCACAGCACCTGTAAAGACACACATGTAGCCCCCATTGCTTCTCTGACACTAAAAACCTTTCGGGAAAGACACACATGTAAGAGGGCGGGAAAATCTGTTATGTCATTGAGCCCCCTCTACCCCCGCATCCTGACCAAGTCCCGTAACAATCCTACTTCCATCGCCCCAACCGCTTGATATACTCTTTTCCCCATCCTCGACGCGCCGCCCCTGTCGCCGCCCCAATTCGAAAGGAATGCGTCCCGAAAACCTTCGGATCCTCACTCATAGACCATAGGGCATGCCGCAGGACCCACAACACCTGAGCCGCCGTCACCCTGCTGTTGTCCCACCGACCAAAAACCTCCCCTGCCAACACCCGCCACCCGGCCACCAACCGCCGTCCTCACACCGCCGGGCACACCACCTTTGACCTCCGTGGCCCCAACACCACCCACGTCCCCTCCCCCGTTGATCAGTCTTGGAGCGTCGCAGGCGCACCGCCACATCCTGCTCCCGGATGTCCACCTCCTCCCACAATACCCCTGGTCCCCCCTTCGGAGCTACCAACTCCGAAACCCTAAAGGCTCCAAAAAACATCCACGACATAAGTGTGGAAAACAAAGCAGTCTCCCCCAATCGCGGAAAATCGACTCCAATGTCTGCAACAAGGACGCAAGCAGATCCTCCATAATAGGCCTCCGCTCACTCACCCGTGCCCCCATTTTCCTCGCCCAACCTTCCAGGAGACACGCCCCCAACTCCCCCACCGGCGGCAAATAACCCCACCACAACTTCCCATGAACGCCACCGCCGACAACTTACCCGCAATCGTCACCCTCGACAAATCCTTGTCCATCAAGCTCAACATGAACTGTACCACCTGCTCCTCCCGCCGCCACCGGTCCCCTTGTCTTATCGCTCCAAACCGTCGAAATTCCTCCCATGCCTGCTCATAAGCCTTCCAAGTGGACGCCGCCACCGACGCCCTCACCAGTTGCACGACCCTGCATCTTACACCGACCAAAGATCCATTGGCACCGGTGTTCTGCGCACGTCGGCCTCCGTGGCTAGCCCATGGAAACTCTGCCACTGTGAACGAGACAAAACATCCGCAATGTCATTGTCCACCCCCGGCACGTGTCGAGCCTGAAATAAGATGTCATGCTCTAAGCAATGCAGCATGAAAACTCTCATCAATTTCAACATCTGTGGGTCCCTGGCTGACTGCCTGTTGACCACCTGCACAACCGACATATTGTCCACCCAAAACAACACCCGCTTATGTGCCAATTCCTGCACCCACACCGTAACAGCCACCACCAATGGGAACAACTCGAGAAACGCAATGCTTCGCCCTCCTGCTTGCCAATGCGGTGGCCACCGCTCCGTGCACCACCGCGCTGCCCAGTATAGACCGAAGCTGCCAACTCCCGCCGCATCCGATGATAGCGTGAAGTCCCACTCCCAATCCTCCGGGGGCGCCATGGGCACCCCATTGAAGCACCCCAAAAACGCCTGCCACATTCGTAAGTCCTCCTTCATCCCCGCCGACAACTGCAGATGATGATGCGGCAGCGTCAAACCCGACAGCGCCAAGCCTAGCCGACGGCAGAACGTACGGCCCGCCTGCACCATGCGGCATGCAAAATTCATATGCCCCAACAAGACTTGCACCTCCCGCACGGTCACCTTCCGCTTGTCCAACATGCTTCCCACCAATGCCAACATTGTCGTCCTCTTGTCCTCCGGTAGGCGTGCTTCAATGGCCGCTGAGTCGAGCGCTATACCAAGAAAGGACAGCACTAAGTATGGGCGTAAAATCCGCTCCGCTCGCGGATTTTTCGGATTTTCGGCAAATTCGCAATCCGCGAACTCTCACGAATTTGTCGAAAATCCGTGAATCCGCTCGCGGCGGATTTTTTGCTTGGTTGCGGCGCGCGGCGTGGTGCACGGTGTTCACTTTCCGTCATTAAGCGTTTGCCGAGTAGTTTTTCTCGATCATATTGTGCGAGTGCTGCGCCATTTTGGATCTTGCTGCGTGATCCCGCGGGAGTTTGGCGCCCGCGAATACGTAATCGCGGCTTGCCACATTGCACAGCACACCTCGCGAGAGTTCGCAATTGCGAACACGTAGTTGCGGCTGAAAGGAACAATCTCGCACTCGCGAAATAGAGATTTTGCAATTCTGCACAAGAAATCCACCAGCAAACAGGATAAACCTTCAGAAAATGATGATTTTTATCAGAATCACTCCTCAGGTTGACATTTGCATGGGCTTTTTTCTTTCAAGGACTCCATTTTTGGGGGGGGGGGAGGGAAGGAAGTGCCCCACAGTCTCCAACTTCCTGTTCCTGTCCAGCAGGCTCCTTCCAGTGCTTTGTCCATCTCCTGGTCACTTTCATTTGGATCTGGAGCTGGAAGGATTACTTTTTGTGGGTGCTGCTGGATATTTGGATTGGAGGCCTTTTTGACTTTCTTTGGATCACTTTTGGATTAGAAATCAACTTTCACAAGTAAGTTTGTTTGGGGCATTACAGTTGCTGCAACTACAATTTTGGAACTTTTTCAGAACATTAAATAAATTATATTGTGGGTAGCCACAGTATCCAGTAGGACCAGGGTTGGTTATGGGTGCATGATACAACTGTTTTGTTGAATTTAAACACCATTGAGGCCATGGATGTGCTGGGATTGTGCTGAATTTTGTGGTTTTTGTCGTTTTTTGGGGCAGCTGGTGGGGCCCTTTGCCCAGGGGTGGTGAGTGTTGCATGGGCCTAGTCTTTCTGTGGGGTGTCTTCTTGAATTTAAACACCATTGAGGCCATGGATGGGCTGGGATGGTGCTGATTTTATTGTTTTTTGTCGTTTTTTTGGGGCTGCTGGTGGGGCCCTTTGCCCAGGGGTGGTGAGTGTTGCATGGGACTAGTCTTTCTGTGGGGTGTCCTCTTGAATTTAAACACCATTGAGGCCATGGATGGGCTGGGATTGTGCTGTTTTTTGTGGTTTTTGTCATTTCTTTGGGGCTGCTGGTGTGGCCTTTTGCCCAGGGGTAGTGGTGCATGGACTGAGTGTGCCTGTAGTGTGGTCTCACTCTCTTTAATGTAAACATCCTGGATGGCATTGGATTGTGGTGATTTGTGGGTGTTTTTCTGTTTTTTTGGGGTGTACTGTTGATGTGGACTGGCTTGGGGTGTAAGGGGCCATTTTGAAGAGAGGCAGTGTCTGAGGCCTGCACTTATTTTGCCTACTTTTCATCCATTATGCCCAGGGGTAGTGAGTGTTGCATGGGCCTAGTCTTTCTGTGGGGTGTCTTGAATGTAAACATCATGGATGGCATGGAATTGTGCTGATTTTTCTGTGTTTTGTCGATTTTTTGGGGTGTATAACTGAACTGATGTTCCTCTGTCTTCCATTGCTTTTAGGTGCACAAGACTCAAGAGAACCACCAGTGCCAGGAAGAAGTCCTGCAGCGGTGTGTGTGTGTGCAGCATAACGTCACGCGACGTCACGTCTGGACACAGACAACTCTGCAACTCGTGCAACTGCTGCCTGCTGTTCTGAACTGCTCTGAAGAAGATGGCCCTAAAAAAAGTTACCCGTAGCTCCTCTAGCAAGAAAGGTGCCAGTAAGGAGCAGAAGAAGCAAGTTACCAAGGAGACTGGTGTGCCGGCCGCCCCTTTTTTTGGGAGTAAAAAAAAAAGTATGCCTGCAGCAGCGGGATCTGCTGGGGACCAAGCTGGGAGCAGCACCCCCGCTCCATTGGGCTCAGTGCCACCACCACCACCACGCCAACTTAAGTCCAAGCCCTTGAGTGCTGCAGAGGCAGCCAGTATAGTTGTTCAATCACCATCGACCAGTGATGTTGGCTCATCGCAAGAAAGCAGCAGCAATGTCCCTCAATCAACACAGGTTGTTGTAGCTCATCTGACGAGTGTTGAACAACCACAGCCGCAACAACAATCACATGTGCAAGTACAAGCCCAAGTACATGTGGAAGGAGAGGCAGCGCAAGGAGATGCACAAGCAGAGGTGCCTGGAGGGTCACAAGTGCCCACAATAGTTGTTCCTCCCGAAGTAGGGGCACATCAGGAAATCGACAATCAAGGCGAGGTATCATTTGAGGAAGACACTCCTCCTGATGATCATTCATTGTCTTCCACACCCCTAGCAAGGAAGAGATCAAGGGTGGTGTCTACATCTTCTTCAAGCACACCTCCTTCTGATGATACGGATCAAAATTGGGAACCAGCACCACTGCCGTCTGAGAGTGAGGCACACCATGATCTGACAAAGGTAGTTAAGCGTAAAAGGAAGCTCGTCCAAAGTCTCAGAGTTATGGAGTGTGATGATGAGGCTCAGCAAGAAGTGGCGGATACTGCTGCTGATGAAGACTCTGACAACGACGACCCAGTCATCATAAAGGTCACTGCAGCCCCAGCGGGCATGCAGCAAACAGACATTTTGACCCTAGCCCGAAAAGCTGCTGAGCGTGATGATGATGATGTTGTCGACGAGGAGGCAGTGGAAACCCCACCACAATCATTGGAGTTAAGTAGTACACCAACTCGTACCGCTTCCATATTTCTTTCTGGCAAGAAGGGACCTCCATCCACCTCGACCTTAATTAGTGGCGGTGAAAGTGCACAACGTACAAAAGTTGGGCAATCCAGATCCTCCACTTCATCCGGCATTCGCAGCATGACCACCACCAGTATCGCCGCCTCCTCCGGCCCCCACAGACACTTCAAGTCCCCAGTTTGGGACTTCTTTACTGTTTGCACAAAAAGGGAAAACTTCGCCATTTGTACCATTTGTAAGCAAGCAGTTAGTCGTGGTAAGTTTGGTACCAACTATGGTACCGGAGGCCAGAGAGGTCATCTTAAGAGACAGCACACTGTCCAATGGTTTGCGCACCTAAAGGCAATCAAGGAATCCCGAAGTGGAAGTCAAGAAAACGTTGATGTTTCATCTGATGATGACGAGGAGGAAGAAGACGTGTCAAACACTTCACTTACACCCAGTACCCCTGTCAGCAGCACACCCCATGAGAGGCACACTAAGAGTGTTGGAGCGAGTGAGACACCAACGCGCAAAAGTTCACCAGCGAGCATAATTGCGTCAACAAAGTCATTATCATCCCAGAAATGCTAGGTCCAGGGCAACATTCGAACCATGTTTTCTTCAGACGCGCCATATGAACGCAACCACCCACTGACGCGTCTGTATAACACTAAGCTGGCTAAAATGCTAGCTGTGGACCTTCTCCCTTTTTCTTTTGTAGAAGCGGTAGGTTTTCTAGAATTAGTGGCAACGCTCTGCCCTAAATGGAAGGTTCCTAGCCGGTTCTATTTTGCCAGAGTTGCGGTTCCAGCACTACATGAAGATGTGCTGCAGGCGATTGGGGCAGCTTTGCAGAAGAGTGCTGTTCACACTATACATCTGACAACAGACATGTGGACCAGTGGCGCAGGCGCTGATTACATGTGCATCACTGCACACTGGGTCTCTTTTTCAGGTGTTAAAGCAAAGCTAAACGCAGGTGTTGACCCGGACAAAGTTTTTAAAGCTGCTCGGAAACATGCAACACTAGCCATGTTTGGCTTGGAGAAAAGTCACACAGCACAAAACATTTTGGACGAGTTTAACAAAAAGGTCTTTCACTGGCTGTCCCCAAAAAAACGCCGGATTGGTTATGTTTCCACGGATAATGGCGCCAATGTAGTTAAGGCCATGGCGCTGGGTGACTATTTCAGAGTGCCGTGTTTGGCGCACTGTATCAACCTGGTAGTTCAAAAATTCTTGAGTGATAGAGACAGTACAGCGTTCGAGGTAATGGCCACCTGCCGCAAAATGTGCAACCATTTCAGCCATTCTTTTAAGGCCCGAAAGCATCTGAGGAGGCTGCTACTTGAACGTCGAATGCCAGTGAAAGCACTCATCCAGGAGGTGGCAACACGTTGGAACTCAACCTTCTACATGCTTGAGCGTCTGTATGAGCAGTATACGGTACTCGATCACTATTTCTTAACAGAGGGTACAGCTCAGATGGACCTGCGGATGGGTGCGGCGCAATGGGACATAGTTAAAAGCCTGACAGACATGCTTCGTCCTTTTGAGTTCTTCACGCGTGCAGTCAGCCAGGAGGACTGTAATTTGGGAAAAGCTATCCCATTGTTGTGCATGCTGGAGCACCAACTGAAGGCGGTGTCTTCTGAGTTTGAAAAAGATGCCAAAAAAAAAGACCCTTTTATTTTGTCGGAGAAATTATTAGAGCGCCTACGTGGTGATGAACGTCTTAAAAAGATCAACTCAGAACAGCATTACATTTGTGCTACTATTCTGGATCCACGCTACAAAAAGGCGCTGGCAGGCCAAGCATTCTTTCCTTTTGCTGATGAAGATGTTAAAAAGTACAAACGTTGGCTAGCCTGGTCAGCCAAGAGGTTTGAAAAAGAACGGCAGGATATTGAAGGAGAAGGCAGTACATCAGCATCAGCATCAGCAGGCCATCCCCAGTCAAAAAAATCCACTTCTGCACCTGTGGCTGTGACACAAGTGACCTCTCAGCCGTTAAAGACACCGGCAACCGGATCATCTGCACCAGACACAACAGTAACAGTGGCTGCTGTAGAGGATTGGCTAACTTTGCTTGGGTATGGTTCTCGAAAAAATGTCACAGGCACAGCAAAAAGTAAGCAAAGTGGAAGAACCGCTGAGGACCTTGAGTCGATGGTGCAGGACTATCTGAATGACTCAACAGAGGTCTTTCTTAATGATGAGCCATTGCAGTATTGGCATGGGAAAAAACAACTGTGGCCACAGCTCTCCAACCTGGCTATAAACTATTTGTCTTGCCCACTCGCAAGTGTGTCTTCTGAACGTGTTTTCAGTGCTGCTGGTGGCATTGTAACTCCGAAACGGAGCCGCCTCTCGCCCAAAAATGTGGAGCGGCTGACCATGATCAAGATGAATCAGCACCTCATACCACCAGATTACAAAGTACGAGAAAGCACGCCGCATGAAGACGAGGAGGACGGCAACGTAGATGAGGGGATTTGTTCTCTGTTCGGTCACACTGACCTCATCCTGCCTGAATTCGCAGAGTATGATGACGAAATCTTCTTCTTATTCCCTGACACCGAGCCCTGAAAATGAGACAATGAATCAATAACTGTCTTTTTCGTCCTTATTCACTTTTATTCCTGTGTGTCTGTCTCTTTGTTTTGCACAGTTAATTTAATTCAAACTTTAATCACCTAATCCCAAAAACAAGCCCATCAGCAGAACTGTCTTCACTTGTTTGCTTATTGATTTGAAGGTGCCGCAGTCTACATTCCTCAGGTTCACAAGTTCTGAAGAACATGCTCCTCTATCCTCCTCCTCCAGACTCCTATTTCCCTCAAAGCAGAGGGCTGGATTACGCCCAATGAAGAAAGACTCAGCACTTTTGGAGGTGTTCTACTTCTTTGCGGGTGAGATGACTGCTCTGGGCCCATTGCTGTGAACCTCTAATAACGGATAAAAGTGTTTTGGACCAAATATGACGCGGAAATTTCTTGCCGTTTTTGCTGACTTGCTTGCCTTTGAGGTGCTCTTTGGCGGGGTTCCGGGTGTTTGTGGGTGAGTTTTGGGGTCTGGGAGCACTGCTGCGACAGTCTAATCTTGATTGCATTTGCTTTTCAGGAAATCCGTGGTGGAAAACAGGAGTTATGATGATGACCTAGCTGCACAGCGCGTTTGGACCGAAGGCCGAGAGATATTGTAAGTATGAGATTTAGCTTTTTGGCTGTTTGGGGGTGTTGTCGTCGTGTGCTTGTTGGCGGGTCTCTTGGGGCATTCCTGTGAAGGTCTAATAACGGATAGAAGTGTCTAGGACAAAATCCATGCAGATTTTTTTTTTGCTATTTCTTCTGACATCTTGCTCAATGTAGCGTTTCCGGGGGCCTGTTTGGGGGGCTTCCTGGTGTTTGTGGGTGGGTTGCGGGGTCTCTGTCGGAGCACTGCTGCAACAGTCTAAACTTGATTGCATTTGCATTTCAGGAAATCCGTGGTGGAAAACAGGAGTTATGATGATGACCTAGCTGCACAGCGCGTTTGGACCGAAGGCCGAGAGATATTGTAAGAATGAGATTTTGCTTTTTGGCTGTTTGGGGGTGTTGTCGTCGTGTGCTTTTTGGCGGGTGGGTTGGCGGGTCTCTTGGGGCATTCCTGTGAAGGTCTAATAACGGATAGAAGTGTTTAGGACAAAATCCATAAGGAAAAACCTTTTGGCACTTTTTGTAACTTAGGGTTCGTTAGGGTTAGCTAACTATTATTTTGGCCATACTTATGTATCCTTAAAAAGGTGACTCAGACAGAGTACGCAATTTCAACAATATTGTACTGTCTTAGGGAAATCAAAGTGTGACTTTTTGCACCACACAGCGTGCATACCTTATATTTATTTATCAGTGGTATTGTAATAGCACTTCCTGTTTTACGTTCAATAATTACAGGCCGGGTTTCCGTCAACATCCGCCAGGCAGGCAGTGGACAGGGTGTCTTCTGTCAGTGGTCACCAACATTGATGGACGAAGCATCAGCTGGAATGGAGGAGTGCCGCTAATAAGAGGAATTGTTTGCTGCATGCAACTTACTTACCAAATTCAACAGGACAACTCCAACAACATACAGAATACAGATACAGTATCCATTGTTTTCTTCTATGAGTGTGACTGCATGTGGTTAGCTTTAGTTTGTACCCAAAGATTTCTTTTTCTTCAATTATTGTTTGTCCATGCTGTGCTTTTTTTTTCTTCTCTCAACAAAACCTACCCAAAAAGAAACACCCATTCCCATCCATTTTCCAAACCCTAACCCTCTTCCCCCGGGCTGTGTGGTTTTGCTTGATGACTGACTAAATGACATCAATAATTCCACACACTTGCTGGGGAGGATAAGGTCATAGCAACAGGCTGGTGAAGGAATATGAGGATATATTCTAGACTTACTCAGCTTCAGTACTATTTCTTGTAGTAGTAGGAGCCAATGTCAAATAAATTCAACGCAAGTACTAGTTATACTTGCAATACTTTACCATTTGTTAGGCTACATTGTGGCACTGTTCTAGTGTACTGTCACCTGCTATATTCTCGATCGTGCCGTAACCGTTGTAATGCTACAGTAAGGACAAACCAGGTTTCGTTTTCTTTTTTTCCATAGGCATGCAACTGCCACTGTGTCACACCACTAGTACCACCGCAATGAGGAAATTTCATCCGCCCAGGATTGCCAACATTAATCCCCATTTCACGTGGAGCCAGCCCTGGGCCTAGCCCTAATTTCTAACACAAATTACAGGTAAGATAAGCGTTTGGTGGGAGGTAGTATAATGGAGTATTAGGACTAGACGAGAGATTGACGGTAGTACTACTAAAGTCCTAGGACTCTTCAGGAAAACAAACTTACTGTTACACCCCCACCCACCAGACTGAAAAGCAGTAAAAAACAGGTATGGTCAGATAAAGTTTCAAAAAGTATATTTATGTAGCCCTAACAAAATAATCTCCCTCAAGACCCTCCCTAACCCCAACGATTGTCTTTGAAAAGTCCCAAAAAGCACCCAACTCCCAAATCCCACCCCCCAAAAGTCTCTAAAAAAAGGGCAAGGGACACTCCACTACTGGAGGGTGCTGGTGAATTTTGCGGCCAGGGCATCATACTCCTTGCGGAGGGTGGCATGCTCGAAGCGGAGGCCCTCCACCAAGTTCTTGTACATATGGACCTCCTGCTCCAGGTAGGACATTCTCACTCCTAGGCGGCGCTGGCGTGCTTTGCAGCTCCTGTGGGGGGCAGCTGGTCTTTTTGCTGCTTGGCGGTGGCGGTTGGCTTTGTTAGCCCGGCTCCGTACCGCTGGAGCACTGCGCTGGCTGGCAGCCCGTGGGTTCACGGAGGAGGATGCAGCTGTCCCAGTCGAGGATGTTGTGGTTGCACCGGTCAACTGCGTGTCCTCCGACTCCTCCAGGGCCACCAGCCGCCGATATTCCGCGACAGTGGCATCCAGCCTCCGTTGCCGGGCCATTCGAGCCTGCTCCCTCCGTGATGTCGATTTGGAAGGAGCAACTATATGAAGAAAGAAAGACAGTCTGTAACCAGTGCTCCTTAACATTAATAACACAAAGTGATTGAGCCGAAAGTTGTGTCACAGTACAAGTAGCAAATTTAAAGCACAGTACATAACTATTGAGGACAGTATCTATCTAACCTCCCACTTCTGCATCCTTGCTCTAACATTAGTGGTAGTTTAATGAACAAATTCTACGACCACTATGGACTTCCATTACAGTCGATTATGACAGTACACCAGTCTTATTCTTCTTCTTCTCTCTTGTTTCGGAAAATTGGTACGTTATCTTATGCAAGCCGGCAGAATGCCAGCGCAGTGAACTTGCACCCGAGAAAAACAGACGCACACCATGATGAGTGAGACAGACTTGCGTTACTGTACCGGTCCAGTACATGCATGTGGTGAAGCTATTACTTTTCTATTACGGGTGGCACTGAGAATACTCTGTTACAAGGGCTACTGCTTAATTAATTTACCTTTCACCCTACAGTGCAAATAAGTACTAGAAAAGGAAAATGAAGAAGCTAAATAATTATATTATCTATCACTTCACATGGGATGTATTTGATGACATATGGGATGACTTTAGGTGCTTTGCTTATTATTGAGTGAACAGTGATACACCCACACATGAATGACGTACTACTACTAAACTAAAGTTATTAAGAGAGGCACGGAGTGTCCACCGTAATAACCGGATATATGCTGTGCTTGCAGTTGCAATACAAACTATTGCTACTATTCATGGTAGTATTGGACAAATTTACAATTTCTTTTCCTTGCCTTCCCTACACTGGAACGGACGTGCGGGTGCGGTGTTACATGCTCTTCAAGGTAACACTTAGTTCATCCAGTGACCATCTACTCTCTCTAGATACACATGTGCTATCTAAGAGTCAGATAATACCATGCTCCAGGCATCCATCCATTCAAAGTATATGCACACATACAGTTTATGTTTCACCCACCCAGGCTGTTGTCCTTCCACCCATCCTTGCTTCATCATTGACCCAGCCATGCACCATACCATATTCTTTCCTTCCCAGCCACCTCGGGGGCCAAGCAAACACATATCATTCTTCTTTGCCAGCCATCATAAAATTTCTTGTCCTTCCACACTTACTTACACCCTTCTTTCGCTTTTCGAATATATAGCTTACCTGTGCCCGCCACCACCGTGTCAACCCTCACAGGAACATTGGTGTTGTCCAGCACTCGTACCGCCTCCTCCCCAGAAGAGTTGTCCTCCTCATCCACCACCTCCGCGCTGGCCCCGCCACCAGATGTTCCACCTACAAAGTAAATTTTTAGAATGTTAGAATACACCACTCACTACTGTATAATATTTGGTCGAGGAGGAATAAAGAAAGTTAAAAAAAACGAAATACAATGTAATAATTTGTAACTGTATACTCTACAGTAAAAATGTCCCTTTTTCCAGGGAAGGCTGTTGTCTTGCTGCACTTTTTGTCACAACTGATGAATGCTTGCTTTTTATTTTTAACACACAACACTTTTTCTCCTAACAGAAGCTTGACTTCTAAGAACACGATCAGGGTCAAGCTCAAGTTCAAACCAGGTGAGAGCTCAGCTCGACCACAAGAAATGTGTCCAATTAATCGTTAGCACTAAGCACTTTTCCATTTTCAGTTAAACGTTTACTTTTATGACAAAGTTGATTTTAATAAATGTGTTTAGTTTTAATAAAGCTTTTAAACTTAAATAGACTCTGTGGTTTTTGGTCCTCCAGACTAGAGTGGATGAGCTAAAGGTTTTGGAATTTTTGCAAGCATGAGTTCCTCTGACACTTCTTGACTGTGACTCCGTACTCTTGCCCTGCGTAGGAGAATCTAATGATCATTGGGGATCAATCATCGGTGACTTAGGGAGCTAAATGACTCTGCCACACTATCTAGTCAGTAAGGAGATTGGGGGTTCTTCAAAGTCTGATATCACTGAGGTATGTGGAAAGAAAGTCTACCTGCGCCTATTATAATTGATAAACAATGCACTATTTAGTGTTCATAGTTCGGTTTGTGCAGATTTGTCCCTGCAACAGTGGTAGAATGGATTGTCCATCTATCCAAAACAAAAGTAAAATAGTATCTTATTCTTTCTTGGTGTTCATTCACCTTTTTATTGTTGGCAATTGTCAAAGCATAAACATTTAGAAGACTTGAAAAGACATTATGGACAATCCCAGAGGACTGCACTCAGTGCATAGAGCTATTGCTGACTAGAATGGGAGTCCAATGGAATTGCCAAATGTGCAATCTTAGTTAGCTACACAGACAGACTAATAAGAATAATCTAGTAATACCACAGGGAGTCATAGTCGAGGCAGGATAAGAATTTAGATCCAGTCGACAAGAAGATCAAAGACGATTTAGAAAAAATCGAATGAGGAACGCTATGAAAAAATAGGTACTCTTTATTAAAATTAAAACTTACTGGGGCCAGCAAAGGAGCCCTCGCCTGCCCGATCCTGGCCTGCATCCTCCTGAACAGCACCCTCCTCCTGTGTCCTCTTGCCCTTGGGGGGAGCTGATGTACAACATGAAAGAAAGAAAGACCAGAAAACATGGATGAGATTTGTCAACCAAATCAAACATTTCAAAAGAACTATAACAAAATATTTTGGAGAAATAGCAAATAGATAGACAACTATTCCACGGGATATATTGACCTATCTCATGTGGTATACTACGTTATTCGTATTGCCTGATTTGCGGACCGTTGACTTTCAAAGTTCCTATGTAACTCAATAAACAGACTACTAAAAAGGTTTGCCTAGGCCTGGCAGGCAGAAGTCCGCAGCACGCAAAGTGACAGACAAAGTCCATCCTGCTTGCAAACTCAAACTATCAATCCACCGACCACCACCACTATTTCTTCTTATAGCCATGTGTCTAAAGGAAGGACTGGAATTCAGTCTGTTGGGGCTGATTTAGAAGTCCCTTGAGGCTCATTTTCCTCCATTGTTGCGTGACTTTTGTGGCGCAGCGGCAGAACAAAAGAGTCGCCATGGTGCGACGTATATATTGTAAAAAAAAAGCATATGGGACATGCATCACGTTGTAAAGCCCAGCACCATCAGGGGGCGTTCCGGCGCAAGGGAGGGCGTTCCTGCGCAGGAACGAATCGTAAAAGTGGCTGAGGGAAATCTACAAGATGTCAATCAGTCACTTTTAGGACAATGATGCGTGACTCAAACCCTGCGCCTGCTTGAAGCCGACGTACGGCGTGATGCAGCATTGGGGAGATAGGGCACCCCAGAGCATTGCTGGAGCTGCGCCATCGTTGGCACGCAACTCCAGCAATGCGCCGCCTTTACGCCACAGATGCGTAAGGCTTCTGTGACGTTTTGGGCCAATGGGTGGTGGTGGCATGGCACACAATTACTGGCGCATCCCTGCTACTTTGCAGGGATGCGCCGGTAATTGATAAAAAAGTGACCCTTAGTGTCTAGCATTACGCAGTTCTTTACACTACACTCATACATAATTTCTCAGGCCAATGAAATGAACACAAAATACAAAACAAATAGGCATGGTAGCAAGCAAGGCTACTGAGGAGAGCAGTGCACCTGAAATGCATAGAAGATTTTGAAATATAATTTACCTAATGTAATCGGCAGCATTATTGCTCTTGGAAAAGAAAAAAGATTTGCAAATAATAGAGCATGATAAAACAGATTAATAATGAAATAGCTAGAAATGGCTACTACTCACCAAGCCCGGGGACCTCTACACCGAGCGCGTCCAGCAAGTCCCGTTCCCGGTCCATGACATCCGTCCAGCGGTGGGTGGCCTGGTTATAGGTGCGCCGGACCCCAGAGAGCTTAAACATGGCCCGGCACACCTTCTCCCACCGCTTCCGGCGCTCCCGGATGCCATAGTCGGTTGCAATCTTGCCGCCTCCCAGGATCGTCTTGGGGAGGCGGCTCTGGACGTGGAAGATGAGTGCGGCCACCTCCTCCGCGCTAAAGATCTCCCGTGGCATCACTTGCTCCCCCCTCAAACGCCCGCACGGGAGCCGGGCACGGGGTGCGGGACCCTTCCCCTTCTCAGGGTGCTTCCCGGCTCCCTTTACCATGGTCTGGGCAGAAATGAGTGAAATAATAAAGAAGAAATAGAATAGGGAAGAAGAAAAGAAAAGAGTTTAAAAAAGTTATTTAAAATTAACAAAAAGTAGCAGAAAACACAAAAATATAGAGCTAGAAAAATAGAGGGATAGATAATAAGTAAAATAGATCAAATAAAGTTCAAAAAAGCAAAGGATGGCAGAGATTCAGAGAGGATACAGAAAGCATGCCCAGAACCATAGCAATGAATGAGAAACAAGATGGCCGCGCCCGTTCACGACCACGTGGGTAAGTTCGCGCGAGATTTTCCTCGCGATCACGAGCGAAATTGTACTAGCGAGCAGCACACTTTGCGAGATTACACATAGCGGCCGGAAACGGAATTACGTCACGCAAACAAGATGGCCGCGCCCGTGTACGACCGCTAGGGTAACTTTGCAAACGTATAGCTACAAGCGCCTTGCGAACATGCAAAAAATCACGCGAACATACACGCCGCCCAAAAAAATTGTATTCGCACGGATTCGCGCCTCGCAAATCGCGCGAAATTGCAGAAAAACGATTTTTGCTAAACTGAAAGCAATCAGCAGGTGCAAAAGTTCAAACTTAACATTAGTAACCATTCACTCTAGTGCTTCCTGAGGGGCCCCTCCAGAGTTCAGTTGCCTATTTGCAACTATTCCATGACCCTGCTATGGCCCAAACAGCAGGCTCATAGAATAGCTACAAGTAGACCATAAAGGTCCTGTGAAAAAAAATTGCACTGCAACAGAAAGCAAATTACAGATAAGGAAGGAAGCAGGTGCCAGCCAGACTGGAAGTTTCAAAATTACTGACACATTAATCACCCCCAAATTAATTCATGGCAGTTGAAGAAGGGCAGGTGTGCTTGCTTTCACTGCAACAGAAAGCAAATTACAGATAAGGAAGGAAGCAGGTGCCAGCCACACTGGAATTTTCAAAATCACTGACACATTAATCAACCCCAAATTAATTCATGGCAGTTGAAGCAGGGCAGGTGTGCTTGCTTTTTTTCACCTCCATAATCTACAGTGATAAACAAACCTAATGGGTGGCAGTGAGGATGTACCAGAGGGTGGCATGGGTGTACCAGAGGGTGGCAGTGGGGAAACAGAGGGTGCTGTGAACCTGTGATCATAAACCACACGTAGAAACAACATAGTCGGGGCCGTTGCGAGCCGAAAAGTAAGTTCGCAATTGCGAAATGGTCCACAAATCCTCGCGAACACTCGCCAACACAAAAAACTTAAAAATCCGCAAATCCGCGAGAGTTCGCGTATTTTTGCGGATTGCGAGTCCGTAAATTCGCAAATTCGCGTACGCGAGATCCGCTAGATCCGCCCATACTTAGACAGCACTGTACTGGGACCGTGCGTCTTCTCTGGCGCCAGGGGAACACCTAAGTAACCCATGATGTCCGTAAAACCGTCCAGCTGCTGCTGGCAGTCTGTCGAACCCGGCGGTCCCACCAGGAAGAAGTCGTCCAGATAGTGCGTCACCGTCTCTGAGCCTGTGCGCCTGGAAATACCCACTGCAAGAAGGAACTGAACCTTTCAAACAAAGCGCAGGATATTGAGCATCCCAAGGGCAGCGTTTGTCGACATAAATGCCCCCGTCAAACTGAATCCCCAACAGCTGGTGATCCTCCGGATGCACCGGGAGCAGCCGGAAGGCCGACTTAATGTCGCACTTCGCCCGGCCCAACCGCCGTCACAATCCTCGGACGAGTACGACACCGACGTGAGCTCCGCCAAGATATAATCATTCACCGATGCCCCCTCTGGCCATGACAAGTGCTGTATCAAACAAAACTGCCCCGGCTCCTTCTTGGGCACCACCCCAATCGGTGAGATAATCAGATCTGGCAACGGCGGCTCCGGAAAGGGGCCCACCATCCGGCCCTCCTTCACTTCTTTGAACAACTTCTCCTGCATGACCCTTTTGTGCGCATTGACAGCCTTCAAATTTTCCGCCCACCAGGCGATCCGCGAACCCTCATACCCCAACCGAAAACCGTCTCTGAAACCCTGTTGCAACACGGCCACATCCTCTGCCCGCGGGTATGTCGCCAACAAGGGCTCGATCCGATCCAGCCTAACCGGTGTATGAGCCTTTCCCCCATGGATCCTGACCCCCCCTTTCCTCCCCCCCGCCCCCGACCTGATTTCCCGCTGCCGCTGGCTGCTGTCCCTGGGCACCCCCCCCCCCCCCGACTCCCCAGCATCGCACCACCGGATGTCTCTTCCCGCACTTGGAGCATTCGTGCCGGAAACAGCACACCTGCCTGCCGCACGCGCCCTTATTAAAATCCCAGCAGGCCCCGATTGTGTTCTGAGCTGTGCTCTCCCCCTACCCCACCACCCCCAAGGGTGGGGCGGGTCGAAAAGGGGGTCGGTGCAAGCGGCAAATCACTGGCCGTATTTATGGTGCGGGCGAACTTCGCCCCACCCATCGCATGTTGGTACAAGTCAGAATCCAGCTCACCCCACTTTGCGTCCGGGTCCGACCCCATCCTTGCCCGGAACTCCTCGTCATAATGAGACCAGGCGTAGCCCCCGTATGTAACCTGAGCCCGTCTGACCACGTCCATGTACTTGAATAGCGCTATGGCCCTGTCCGGATATTTCTCACAATATATGCTAGCGTATATCAGGAACGCCGCCAACCAGTTGTCAATCATCAGAGGTACCTTAGGGCGCCTGGCCAACTCTTTTTCCTCCTCCTTCGACCCCTCCATCGACGTTAGCTCCCGGTGAAGGAGCTTCAAGATCTCAACATACTCCACCTTCCATATTTTCTCCTTAGTCGCCAACGACAGATGGGCCCCCAGCGGCTTAGTCACCCCCATGTATGGGAGCTTGCGCACCGGGACCACACAACTCTCCTTCGCCCCGGCGTCCCCGACAGCTTTCTCACATGCCTTCGCATTCCCCGCCTCAGCACTCCCGAAACCGCCTGCCCCAGCGCTCCCCGAGCCCCCACCGTCTGTTGCCCCTGCCCCATCCGGGCCCACCCCTGTGTCCTTCACATATCGTCCTTTTACCAGCCGCACCAGCATCTGTTCCCCCAGACATCTGCACGCCGCGAGGCTTGCCCAAACCACTCCCCGCTCTGCCACCATCCTTACCTGGCGGCGAGGTCGGAGTCCGCACCGGATCCAGCCGCCTAACCAGTTGAGTTGGGGGGGCCGTCACTCTCGGCGCATCCTGCCGTGGGCGTACCTGCAATACACTTCCAACAACATTACTCCTCTCTCCCTCCCCCTCCCAAATTTCCCCCTCCTCCTCAGACTCCTCATAGTCCAAACTCCCCCTTTCCAGCCCATCACCAAGCCCCCTCTCCCACCGTACTTCCCGGCCGCCCCCTAGGGACTCCAGCCGGCTCAGCCCCGCCTTCTCCCTACAAGCCCTCATCAAGTCACCCAAGTCCACACTCTCTCTCCGCACATCCTCCGCATATGACCCCGCAGCCTGATCCACAGCGTCCGATCTCCATCCCCGTCCCCCGGCGGCCGTCTTGACCCTTCGGGGTGGGGCTGACGGAGACCTACCGTCCCTCTTTCCAACGTGTTCCCGTGAACTGTCCTTCGGTGGAGCACGACCGCCCGTACAAGGCAGAGCCGGCCCATCCCCTCGATGGAGTGGAGCCGCATGCTGATCTCCCGAGCGCCTAGCCAAGTGTTCCTGCCAAGAGAAGAAGGTGGAGTCCAGCATGCCAGGGAAAAAACAGCCCCCCTCCCCTTCAAACTCACCCCTCGCCCCCCGCCCCCTCCGCGCGCCCCTACTCCACCCTGTGGAATGACCAACCCTCCGCGCCAGCCGCTCCCTCCACCCTCCCCAGCTCCCCCATTCCTGTCCTCTCCCCACCCTCCCACTCTTGTCCCCTCCGTGCCCCCACCCCCCCTCGCCCCGGCTCCCCCTCGAACTGAACCCCCACTCCCCGCACACCTCGCACCCCCACCCCGGCTCGCTCCATCCCCCCACCGGCTCACCCCCTCCCGACATGCCGCCAACACTCCCTCCCTCGGACCAGTCAACTCCCTCCTCCCCTCCCCCCATGCGTCCCTCACATGGGACCCCCCCCGCTCTCCCTCCCCAACTCCGCACACGCCCCCCTCGGCGACGACAATCTGCTTGGCCCACCACACTCCCCTCCCCCGATGATGTTCCCCAGTCCAGCTCGCTCCCCCCGCCCCCCCTGCCCTCCTCCCCCTCAACGTTGGACTCTTCAATCAACAGGGGTGACACTGCACCCCCCTCCCCCAGCCCCCCCTCTCCACCCCTGCCCCCACCTCTCCATGCTCCTGGACCCCCAACAGCGCTCCCACCTGTCCCCCACCCTGCGGCATCGCGTCCTCGCCTCTCCTCGGTTCAATAACCCTCAGCTCCTCCCCCTGCCCCCTCGCTCCTTCTAAAAACTCCAATGTAGGCCTGCCCCCGCGCCCCGCCCTCCTCCGCATCCCCGGCACCAGCTTCACCCGCCCCCGCCCTCAGCCGCCTTCCTGCCCCGCCTCCCCTCTCCCTGAGCCCTCCGCGGCGGTTCACTCGCCAGCAATGCCGCCGCGGCATCACTCGCATCGCCCCACGGCAGCCTCACCTGGACCTTAGGCCGCACAAGATCCATGCGGCCCGCCTCCCTGAGCAACCGAAGAGCCTCCCGGAATCTCGGGTTGTCCTCTAGCGCCATGTCTCCTGCCTGCCTGGATGTTCCGCCCCACTGCCCACACGCCGGTCCTCCGTCCGCTCCTCACCACAACAGGCAAGCACCCAGCACCACCGCCCCTATGCAACGAGCGGCCCCCGGGGAAACGGCGAGACACCGGGTAGGCCAAGCAAAACAAACCAATGCAGGCCACAACACAACCAGGCCCAACAGGAACAAACGCTCGCCACCGACCCCCAGACCGGCTGCTGTGTCACTGCCACCGAAATGGTGGCCAGTGACACAAAATGGCCGATTTTAATATCCCCCAGCCCAAGCCAGCCCAAAGCCAGCCCAACCAAGAGCCCAAACCTACAACCAGCCCAAAAACAGCAACCAGCCCACGTACAGTGCTGGCCTGCCCCTCCCCCCCCCCCGCCACATGCCTCCAACCCCCCTAGGGGGTGGCAGGCCTCCCTCCGGTCGCCCCCCCCCCCCACAAAGGCCTATTGTCACATTGTTTTATGATAAGACTGGGCATTGTAACGGCACCACAGGAATATTTCCTGTAGCCCTAGTGTAAACATCCAAGGCAGGACGCTGTCTGTCATACTATATATCCAACACATCACTACACCATCAACCATGTCTTTTGGTGTCTTAATCCTCTTTATATGCCTCTCTTGTCAGCCACTGTGAGACTTCACACCCAGTTTTGGGCGATTTCAATATTCATATGGGTAATCCAAATGACTCTGATCCAAATCTCCTCATTGCAACACTTTAGTTGTGGGCACTTCATCAATATGTCAAAGTCGCCATTCACTTAGCTGACCATATAGATATACTAGATTGAATCACATGTCCAAAACATGCCTCTAATTTTAAAGTAACTTCTTCTTGGTGGTCCAATCAATTTTTTTACTGGCAGGTTTCATTCCCAATAATACTCCTGCAGCAACTAATCTTCTACACCACCAGTCAGAACTGCTTGTCACTGGTCTCAGATAAATGCCAATTCATTAATTAAATTATTAATGAAACACTTAGATATGTAAAAAAATATTTTAAATCCTACTGGCAAAAACAATGTCTACTATTCATCTATACCTACTGCACTCAGTAAACTAGCTCCTATAAAACGAAATTGCCAGTAAAGCAGCTCTTTGGTACAATGAACTTGATACATTCATGAAAACATGAAAAAGAGAAAGACAATGGAGGAAATAAGATTCTGTAAACAAAATGAAATACAAAGAAGAGCTCAACAAATCCAAACCTGCCATCAAAACATCTAAGAAAAGCTACTTCTCGAAAAGATTTGTAACAACTGCAACACTCAAAAAGAAGTATAGGCTAATATCTTCTGTAAGGAACTGAGTTCTTCATGTCTACATTTTTTAAAACTAGAGACTCCATAGCTAGAACCGCCTCCTCAACAGTACCTCAGCAGTCAGGTTTAGACTCATACAGAAAAATTATAGAATTTGATCTAATGGACACTTTCTATTTTCTTTCTCTATATAGGTGTCATTCTGTATCCCATCTAGATCCTATTCCCATTAGACATTATTCAAATTTGGGAGACTACGCTTAAACACATTACATAATTTGAATTCCTCCTTAAAAACAGGGTTTGTCCGAGATATGCAACAAAAAGTCAATGCAGTTCTGATTCTAAAAAAAACGTATCTTAACCTTTTTCTAATAATAAATTATTGTTCATTCAAGATAACTCCAGCAGTAGCACAAATTCTGGAGGCTCATGTAGATAAGCAAGTGAAAACCTTTATTGAAATCCATAAGGTTCTGGACAGCTCTCAGAGTGGCTTTCACCCTAACCGTGCTGGGTTTGCCCTTCTTGCAGTGGTAGGTGATCTCCAGCTGCAGATGAGATTTCCCATTGGCTTTGATATCACTTAATCTCTCTCCTGCATTTGAAACCATTGACCATATTCTCATAAAACGTCACAACATCAGCAAGTTAATACTAAAATGGTTTTCTCTTCATTTCTTTCTGACAGAAGTCACCAAGTCAAAAATGTCATCATCCAGTCACCTGTCATGTGGAGCTCTGCCCGTCCCATCACTATCTCCTTATTTATTTAATGTTCATATGAAACCACTGTATACACAAAAAGAGGTGAAAGACAAAAACTGTTTGCTAATGCTTCCTCCCTACAATATAATTAGCACATAGCCGTACAGCTAAGCTTCTAAAGATTCATGATGACTATGTTTTGATCGCAACCATTGTTAAATATAGCAGCCCACAACCACAATTAGTGACATGCTTTATTTTATTTTTATTTTATTTATTTATTTATAAAGTTTTATATAGCGCAAACTAGATCCCATAGGATGTCAGAGCGCTTTACATTAGGAAGGAAAGGAAGGACAATAATGCAAATACATCAGCAGGTAGTGATAAAAACAAGCATGATCACAGATTACACGACAAATGCCACAAGGAGGTCATATTAAACAATTGTACAAGGGTGGTGAAGGAGGTGCATAATATGTCATAAAGACACGTAGTAGTAAATGATGGTACAATGGAAGTAGGAACAAAATCAACGGGGAGGAGAGCCTAGCCCACTTACGGAAGGAATTTATTCATAAGGAATCTTTTGACTTTCCATTTGAACACCGTTGTTACGGAGATTCTGCGTACTTCTGGTGGTAGAGAGTTCCATATCTTTGGGGCAGCGCCACCGAAGGCTCTGTGACAAGTTCTCTTTCTGCTCAGGATAAGTGGTTTCAGGAGGAAAGTAGTGACGCTTCTTGAGGCTCTTACACCACAGGATAGTTCAAGTTTTTGCGCCAGGTACCTGGGAGTATTGAAATGGATGGCTTTGTGCGCCATAACGGCAATCTTTAACTGAATTTGTGCTTCGAAGGGGAGCCAATTTAGTGATTTTAGGACTGGCGCTATGTGCTCATTGCGTTTGGAGCCTGTAACCAGTCTAGCAGCAGCATTCAGAGATGCTCTTAGTGGAGCCAGGGTGTATTTGGGAAGGCCACAGAGGGTAGCGCTGCCGTAATCTAGCCTCGGTAGAACAAGCGCTTGGACCATCTGCTTGAAATCCTTAAGTTGAGATTTACATCCTCACATTTGTTCTGTCGGGGTGGGCACGACCACTCAAATGGGAGCACCTAATTTTGCGTACGGCAGCAGTCCATGTTTGGATGAGCCAATATTGACACGCTCAACACAGACATGACTGAAATCCTTATTGCAATTATTGACAAGCAGATGTGGCAACCCTCATTCAGGTCTGCATTGTGCATCCCACGGCCCATTACCTTTACATCAGTTAAGAGTGTAGGCATGAAATTTGACTCTACTTTACAAATAGATTGCCAGGTGTCTGGCTTGGTATCTTCTTGTACCTTTTTATCGTCATCATTTGTCTCCTATTCAAAATCTCGACAGGAAAGCAAAGCAATAGTCATTACAGCAATAGCCGGGGCAAGATTGTACTAGTGTAATAGCTTGAGTCTTAATATAAAATCTTTTCTGTTAATCTGTCTAGAAGCTATTCAAAATAACATAGTCAGACATTTGGAAGTACCCACTATGTTTAGTTCAGCCTCTGTAATGCACAAGTCATTACATTGGCTACTTATTCAGTAGTACATGGTCATTAAGGTTCTCCCTATAGTTCACAGCACTCTATATGGCATCACCCCAGACTATCTCACACAGGAGTAAAAGATACCTGCCTGAGTAAACTCTTTATTCATCTAACTGTCTTCGCAAGATTTTGCCAAGCTCATATAAAGTGGTGCTTATTCTCTGTGTGCTCATCACTTTAGAGAAATCTACCTTATGACCTCCAACTCCGCCATAATAACTTATCCTTCAAGAAAAAAACAACTGATTTTTCTGCTAGTTCTCTTTTGAAATGCCGAGTCTGTGCCTTCTATTATCAATGCCAGGAGACACTCAGGTGTCAATGCTCTTTGCATATCTCAATAAGATAGGAAAAGATAGCATAATAAAACATGACAACAGTGCCTGGTGTCCACATTGAGACCAGCACCACATATCAGGGAACATCCTGGCAGCAGCAGCAATTAGGTCCTCTACCATCCAGCAATCAGGTAAATCTATGAGCTCTATATTCATAAATATTTCATAAATGTTCCTTTGTCTGCATCTTTTTCTCTGTTATTTCAAATGTCACTTTTATAAAAGTATGGTATTATTGTTTGCTTATCCTCCATGTAAAGCTCACTATTTGTGCCAAATATTATGGTTATCCTTTGAATCTTAACCATTAGACAATATCTACTCACAGCTGGACCACAGTTTTTCTCCAAGGTGGCTCCTGAAGATCGCTAGGTTCCAGTCACCAGATGCAAGGAAGCCAGACTTCCTTGCATCTCTCTTGTCGTCTCTTCCCACATTCTCCCTCCATTTATGTCTCTCCTTCCCCCCTCTCTCTACGTATTGAGACTGAACTATTTTGTCTGATGCCCGATGGAGCTACATGGCTTAGCTATAGGGGAGATGGACCGTGGATTCCCTCCTTGGTCGTCACCTACCCAGTCGGTCTTTAGGCAGACTTCCTCTTGTCTCTCCTTGTCTTTTCTCTCGTTCCTCCCTTTCCCACCTCCCCCGCCCCCTCAAATGCTTTTCTCTCTCCTTTCTCTCCTCTCCTAATGTATTGCCTATTATTTTTGATGTATTGTGTAATTGTTGATCTTGTCTGATACATTGTTGATCCTGATGTATTGTGCTCTGATACCTTTAGGTCTAGCAAACCTCACTTTCCCTCCTCCCCCCCCCCCACTACTTTCTCGCTCCTCTCTCTCCTCCCCTAATGTATTGCTGACTGTTTGATATAATGTTTTCTTGTTTGATCTTTTCCTATATATTGTTGAACCACATTGTTGCACTTCCTTTCGTCTCTCCTGCAGTCTCCTACCGCATCCGCCATCCATTTATGTCTCTCCTTCCCTCCTCTCTTAATGTATTGAGACTGAACTATTTTGTCTGATGCCCGATGGAGCTACTTAGTTTAGCTATAGGGGAGATGGGCCGTGGATTCCCTCCTTGGTTGTCACCTACCCAGTTGGTCTTTAGACAGACTTCTTTTCGTCTCTCCTCATTGTCTCGTCCCTAGCTCCTATCCCCTCTCCCCCGAATTCTCTCCCCTTGCCTGCTACTCTGCCTAATCCCTGTCCTTTGTGCCCTTTGACTAAGCACTCCTCCCCTTGTTGGGGAAAGATCCAATATTTATACTGTGGAGTCTCAGCAAACCCGCTGAGTGAGTCCACTGCGCCAAGGGAGCCATTTTTACTTGAGGTATGGTATGGCACCCCTTGCCAAAGCACTCCCTCTCCCCTTTCTGGGGAAGGATCCAGTATGTAGGCCTTGGAGTCTCGGAGACCTCTCTGAGAGAGTCCACTGCGCAAAGGGAGCCTCTTGCAGCTTACTGGACTTTGGACGTTTGCCTTGACTCGTCTACCGGTTTCTGTACCAGTCACCCTTCCCCTCCTCTTCCCATGCTGTGTCTCTCACCCTAACCTCCTCTTTCCCGCCTTCATTATCTGTCTACTTCCCCTGCTCCAACCCCCCCCTCCCCTGAATCTCTCACCTTGCCTGCTTCTCCCCTTACGTATTTGTGCTTATTGTTTATCTCGACCTTACCAGTAACTATGTGGCCATGCTCTAAGAAGTATGTAACCTTTGTTATGATGTAACCTGTAACTATGATCTGATGCACATGTAAAGCGCTCTGATACCTCCGGGTCTAGCCAGCGCTATATAAAACTCTTGAAAATAAAATAAAATAAAAATAAATAAATGTACAGCCATGGATGCTTGTAACAGCAACACAAGACTCACTCTCAACTCAGCCCTCAACCTACAGGTATCTGTTGACTCCCTTGCATACTCCTCCCATGCAGGTGCACCTACGGTCTTCACTCACTCATCTGAGGGAGAAGACACTCCTGGTAAACAAAAGAGCTATGCCCTTTCTCAATTATCCCCTGAAACCTGCTAGTCACGTCAGATGTCCATGCCTGGGAGGGATGAGGGATTGGCATGTCCACATTCTGTCCTCTGATGTAGTCAATTTTCCCAAAAACAATCCTCTGGGCACGAGTATTTGTGACATAGATGCAACTCTCCATAATATTCCAGACCATTTTAAAGGACTTCCCCCCCCCCCCCCCCCCCCCCCCCCCCCAAATGGTTGACATGTAGACCCATGCCTTGGATAACATGAAATGGTAGCAAGAATGATAAAGAAGCACTGTGAACAGATTCGTGGTTTGATGGAACTGAATGCAAGGCAACATGCCTTAACCATGAGGATGATAGAGACAATATCAAAGATGTGGCAATGTCAATCTACTAGGCTGTGGTAAGTACTTCAGGAGGACACAAGAAGGCTTAAAACATTTATTGTGCTGGTTATTGTCACCCATAGCATGTCAATTCCACCAAGCACAGAGTCCGGCTGCAACTACCCAGTTGCCATTTGAATCCCTGCTAGTGCACGCTCTATGCACGTGTGAACATACAAAACAAAACATGGAGGAGTGTCTCGAGGGCTACCTCAATACACAACAAATACATCACATCACCTTCCCCTTCTTAAAAAAATCACATAGAAATTCACTAAATATGCAATAGGTTTTAAACGTGAAAATAATGCATTAGAACAAAACATTCATTAATTACACATTAGATTGCAATTGTGAAGACAAAAGATTAACCTGCAATATGGTCTAATACCTTACGCAGTCATCAAACTTCTTGGGAACCTTCCTAATGTGTTACCCTGACCCACTTCTTTACCTTTAAGGTCCCGGTCATCATGACCCAAACTAGTGGTGGGTAACACTTGATCAGTGGCTACACAATCCCATCCAGCAACTTTCTTTTGCTCAACATCTGACTGCAGCCAATGCACCCATTCACGGTCATGTATAGGTACATCATTTTTTTGTCGCATGATATTAGCTTGTTCTGATGTTACCTTCACCAATTGTCTTTTATTACACCAACCTGTCTATGTGATGAATGCTGCACCTTTGCCAACTTGTACAGGCATGGAAAACTTAGATTCCCCTTTTTTAACTTTGATGGGTTTCTTATTTAAAACCCAGTCTCCAACTAACACATCCGTTATGCCAGCCCTACTTCTGCTGTCAAAGTTATATTTCATGGCTGCTTGTCTCATAAACACAATAGATGCAATCACTGCTGTACCAGGCCATCCAAGCTTGGCATCACCTTTCTTTTAACCAAGCGGGAACACAGAAATGTGTACCTCCCTGCCTCTAATCAGTGACAAAGGTGTAACACATGTGCTGCATTGTGGAGAGGTACTGTAATTCTACATCTTCTGTTTGAGAAACCTTTCCATATCCACACCTGAAGCTAACGCAGTTTGCATGCCTTCCTTCATAATTTTATTTCCACAATCCACGAAACCATTTAAAGTGGGCGAGTACAGCGCCACTCTCAAATGTTTTATGTTCTGGTCAGACCTGAATTTACACATTCGTTCCAAAATGAACTAAGTGCCATTATCTGTGATGATGACTTTAGGAGCTCCACCTTGCTCAGGTCGGATGTTCTTTTATGGAACTTAATGTGTTTAGTGCTTTCAGCAATGTCAAACAAAGCTGTGCTTGGTTTCAGTGGTATGTCTCCTGTTGGACCTGGCCCTTTTTGGCAGGTTCACCCCGAGACTTTTTGCTTTTTCATAGCCTGTTTCTGTGACCTGGTGTTGGTGATTTTAGGCCTCTGCGCACTTTTTCACTGTGGTACAGTGTAAAGTGCGTGTGCTCTCTGTGTATGTGTGGTGAGTGACCTGCCCTCCCATAGGAATGAATGGGGAATATGTATGCCCATGGTAGTTCCTGATGTGTGGGGAGTGCAGGGTCAAGTTTGGTACGTGCGAACTCGTGAAATTGAATGCTGCGCAATGGTATATGCGGCATGATTGTGTCTAGTGGAGAAGTGCCACTTCTAGAAGTTGGCATATTTGTGTAATTTGTGCCTGGCGTGTGATTGGCTGGTGAGCGTGGCCCAGAGGGCCTGGGCCTGCTTGTGGATTGACTGTCTGGTTTGAGGGTGACAGGGGCTACAGAGCCCCAGGAGGTTGTCTGAGTCAGCCCGTGGATGAAAGGCAGCATCTGCTGCCAGGGAAGTGGGAGGAGATAGCACCTGATAGTGAATAGGGCTGTGCCTGCCTAACCACAATGCTGGCTCCACCCCCCGCTGGGCGACTGTCACCTCTGTCCCTGATACTGAAAGAAAGAAGGAAGCCAGGAAAGCCCCAGTGCTCCAGCAACACCCAGAACTGGTTTAGACCGGGCTCAGGGCCCACTTGCACAAAGACTTCAAAGGACTTCAAAGACTTTTAGGGGTAGAAGAGAAGGACCCCTGACTACAGAAAATTAGATTCTACAATCAAGAGGAACCTCTGCTGGAAGAAGGACTGCTGGAGAACTGAAGGAAGATTGCCTTGCTGTGTGCTCTAAGGGCTGACCTGTTCTGCTGACCAACTGAAACTGAGGAGAAGAGGGACTTTGCTGTGTGCTGTGACCCTGCTTGCTTGAACTCCAGAGACTTTGCTGTGTGCTGTGTCTCCTAAACTGAATCTCCAAGGGCCTGAGAAGAGCTGGCCTCCTGTTTGGTAACTCAGGGACAGAAAGGTTACCAAAGACTACAAAACCCTGCTGTGTGCTGCAGAGATCATGAGCTGTTTTGCCTAGACCATCGCTCATCTGCCCGTGTGGAACGCTGGCTGCCCTCTGTTTGGCTTGAGAGCGCCGCGCTGCGTATTGTCTGCCCACCAGCTGCTGTGCCGTGGTATCGACGTGCTCATCGGCACATGGGAAGTGGTGGCAGTGCGCCCGAGAGCCTTCCCAGGACGAAGGAATCCTTGTGGGGGATTCGCGATACTCAGATCACCCTGCTGTCCTTGGGCGCATTAAATTCATCTGCCCCCAATTCACCGTCGCGGCCGGGGGCCTGAAACTGATCCGAAGGGTTCCCGGAGCTGCAGAGAAAAGCACGAAGAGGCCGTGACCTGATTGGCCGAGCCACGAGGAGAGCCGCGCTCTGATTGGCCTTTGCAGTAGGCCTGCCCAGAGAGCCGCGCTCCGATTGGCCGAGTCGTCCTGCAAGTGCCCCGCGTCATAGGGGCCTGTTCCAGGAGCCGCGCTGCGAGTGGCTGACTCCTGGAAGCTGTGTGACGTCATCGGGAGGCTCGTCTGTGGAGCCGCGACAGGATTGGCTGGCGGGACCGGGACCTCCAGAAGCCACCGATAGCCGTGATCGAAGGGCCGAAGTCGGGGAAGACTGACCCGACCTCGCCGAGGGAGCGACGTGTGTGCTCTCTGCCCCTGGCCTGTGTCCCTGCGCAGGAGCGCCGAGTCAGCTCCCCGCCGCTCCCCGAGGACTTGAGAGCGGGCGGAGGGCTGCTGGGACCAGCCGGGGCGGGGAGAAAGTCTGCACTGCTTGGCGCGAAGGCGCAAAGATCGACGGTGAGGCGCGCTGATAGTGTCTGGGGCTAACCAGTTCGAGGGACTGACCCTTGAAGTAAATCACACGCTGACATTATTGTAGCAAAGCAGATTAAGAGCTTTTTTGAACTTCCTGATAATACAAGCACAGACGAGCCCCGAGAGGCTCATGGGGGCATATCTGTTCAAGAGCCTGTGTGGCTCCTGCCTTTGGGCGCAGTACTGTTCAAGGGCTAGTGAGAGCCCATGCCCTAGTGTGCTTGTTATCCCAGCTGCCCAGCAATTAGTGGGCAGCTGCACCGTTTAGGCCCTGACATTGAGACACAGGGTGTTCTAGCCTCAACAAGGCCAGTTGGCCTAGGGACTGCCACAGGTAGAGGCTTATGTAGGTTTTGCGCAATGTGAGATGGTGCTAGGAAATGTAATGCATTCAATATGATTACGCACCTTGATCTTACACCTCTGAATGTTTTGGGGCATCATGTGTTTTTGCGCTATTGAGTTATGTTCTGGCACCTCTGAATGTTTTAGGCATCATGTGTTTTCCTTCCCTACACCGCTGAATGTGTTTTAGGTGCATCATGTGTAATGTGTTCATGCTTATACCCCTAGATGTATTTTATACTTAGGTGGTTGTTCTTTCCAATACAGGTGGTCCTAACAAGGTCCTGGTCCCCTGCGTGACATTCTCCTAAGGTGGTTAGGGTTGCGTAGGTGGTACTTACCTGTTCCCAGTAGTTACTGGATGTGATTTACAACTGTTATTTTGTGCAATACTTACTCTAAGTTCTAGAAGTGCTATTTCTAAAAGTGTTGATTCTGACAGTGGCCCATGTGGCCCTGTCTTGTAAATAATCCCTTATGAATATTGCCCGTGCCAGTTGGCACAATGTACATGTGTGATTTTGACAATACAGAAGTTATTTTCATATAACCTTGTGTGGAGTTCCTTTTGTGGTGTGCCTAGGATGTTGTTGCTGTTGTATGCTGGCGCAAATGCTTTACACATTGCCTCGAGTTTAGCCTTACTGCTCGTGCCAAGCTACCAAGGGGGTGAGAGCAGGGGTTATCTTGGCGTGTGACTCCCTTGCCCTGACTAGAATGGTGGTTTCTGCCTGGCTTTGGCGTCAGCCTTAGCCTACAGGAAATAGCCAGTTCTAACATCTCCCACCGTACTTACCACTGCCTTCTTTCTTTGTACTGTTCTAAAAAGAAAAATAAAGGTTTAAAAAAACACACGGGGGCATGGCCAAGATGGCGGAGTGAGCAGGCGTACTGCTCCGGAGCTCCCGCCGACGGCCCATATTAGCACCAGCTGTCCTGCCGTGCCAGCTACAGTCGGCCCAGGTTTTGAGGTGGAATTGGTCCAGTGCCATATGGGGGTGAGAGCAGTGCATCGAGAAGGTTCAGGGGGCCTGAAATTGACCCCGGTGAAAAGCCTGCCGCCGCGGCTACTGCGAGGTCGGTGAGGCCTGCTGTGGTCGGGAGAAGCTGGGGGTCGGCGGCGCCGTGTGCGGCTCTCTGAACAGCGGTACCTGAAGAACGGAGGCGATGGACTGAGCTGCGGAGGCTCCGGCGGGTGAGACCTACCGCCCCTCTTGCAGGCTTGAGGAGACGTGCTGTAGCGGAGCGGAGCTGGGCTGTCATTTTACACAGACCCCCGCAGCGCCAAACCGGTTAGCTGCCGGGGACGGGCTGTGAGGTGACCTGCGACCCTTGGAGGCCCGCGGGGGGCCGGGGTGGTGCCGGAGCCTGCTGCCTTTGAGATAGGGCGGACTGCAGGGCCCTGGAGTGGCGGAGGAAAAACCCGGACCGCCATTTTGTGGCAGATGGACTGAGCCCGGATTGGCAGCCTTGGCAGTGAGGGTGAGTGGAGCGGCATAAGCCTGAACAACCCGCTCCCCAGCCGACAGGTGGGGGGAGGGGTGCGAAACCCCCCCCCTCAGCGGCCCCCGGAGTGGGACGGTATAAGGGAGATAACCGGCCGAGACAGGTCGGAGGATTAGGGGGCCGCCAAAGAAAACGCCGGAAAGGGGCGAGAGCGGGGCTTGTGCACACCGGCCTTGGCCCGCACGGAAGTCGCCTCACACACCTTGCCAAGCGATAGTTCCCTCGGATTAAGAGGTGCCCGAGGTAGTGGCTGCAGGCAAATCGGACGAGGCTTTGGGTGGCCTTGATCGGCGCTGCTTCCCCTTTTGGACTTTGCGAGGGCCCGGCGTTGCATCAGGGGGCCGGGGGTCTGCTGGAGATCTGGTAAAGTGCTCACGGAACGACACCTGTGAAGGCGATGGCCGAGCGACCGCAGGTAGACTGAGGTCGGCGCCAGGAGTCTGGTGCCCCGGGGACTCACTGCGCCTGTGGGGCCCGGAGAAGAATTGGGGGCCGAGGTGCGGATTTCAGCTGAGCACGGGGGCAGGTTGCGCCGTGGCTATCCACCAGCCTGGGCCCGGCGCCCCCCAGTAGCGGACGGCCCTAGTAGGCCCTGGTGCTTCGTGGGAGGTGAGACTGGGTGGCAACCCCTGGTCTGAAGGCTGGAGCTGCCTTTTTGCGACGAGCCCACACCTACCAGCTGACTGCAGGTATCAGCGGGGACCCTGGGACGTTGTTAGCAAGCGGGGATCCCCGAAATACATTGTCTGAGGAGCAGCAGGTACACGGGGGCTGCGGACCGCCCCATGGGTGTGCTGGCGATATTAGGGCGCGGAGTGCCAGCTTGAAGAGGATCCATGTCTGGATTGGCTGCTTGGCTTCCTGCCTGGTGGTTTGTGAGCTGGGGGACAATAAGGAAGGCCCAAAGTGCACTGGAAGGTGGTAAGGCCTAGCGCACCTCTCCTAGTTGCGGCTGGGTGGACTCCAGCTTGGGCCGGGGGTCCACCTGAATCCGAGGGGGGCTGCTCTAGGTGGACACAGGAAAGGCCCAGCGTCCGTCTTGCCAACCCACTGAGGCAGAGCGGGATAGAGCGGAGACGCACCACCCGGTACAGCAGGCCGGTGTTTTATGGACTGCCGCGCAGCCCGCGGCACAAGGACATCAATTTAGCGACACGGCCACGAGGAGGGAACGACGACTTGGGGGTTCTGGGACCGGTGAGAAACTTCCGAAGGGAGACCCCCTGAACACAACGTAAGCGTCATGTCCGCCTCGAGGGTCCGCAAGGATAAATCAGTAAAGGACCGGTTTGCCAAGGCCCAGGCGACCCAACCGCCTAAAGACATGGCTACAGCTACGGCCCGCCCAGCCACGGATACTACTGACTGCTCGGAACCCATCACAAAAGCCTTCTTGGAGTCCCTATTCACAGCTTTGAAAAGGAATTTTCAACCGAAATCGAGGAGCTGCAGCAAGAGATACTGCGGATACATGATCAGCAGGTGGACTTGCAAACTCACTTGGAGGACTTGGAGAATCGTTCTCGTCGTCATAACGTGCGGATCCGGGGGGTGACGTTAACCGAAGATACCAAGGATCTATTTGGATTCACAAGAGAACTCTTCAACCACATCTTGGGACGCCCTTTAGAGTCAGAACTTAGACTTGCTAGACTCATAGGGTGGGGCCCCTACGAGCCACGTCGGCCCCCCAACCGGACATTTTAGTCTGTGTGCAAGATTACCGGACAAAAGAGGAAATTCTTCAGGAAGCTCGGCAGCTACATCCCCTGTCCTTCAGAAATCAATCGCCAGCCTTATTCCAGGACTTGTCAGCATTTACGTTACAGAAACGTCGGATCTTCAAACCAGTTACAGCATACCTCTAACAGCACAACATCTCCTACAACTGAGGCCATCCATTCCGCATTGTGTTCAAGCTCGAAAAAAAGCTCTACCAGCTCCGCTCATTGAAGGAAGCATGTCACCTCCTGGGTATTGATCCGCCAGTGGAGGACGAGGAACCAGTGGGCCGCCCTGGGGGAGCTGAGGCCTCGGGATCCCAGTGGCGCCAGCAAGGTAGACCACGTTGTGTCAAGAAACCCCCAGCGGCTGAGATCAAGGTTGGCCAATGAGCAGCAGTGGAAGCAGTCGCCTCAGAATTGACCTCGCCTCACCCAAGCTGAATTTAACGTTCTTATCCCTTGCGGCTGGTGGCTGTTTGTTCTTCTCGCCAGGTCATCAGCGGGAGGGGGGAGTGTGAAGACTGGATCGCATTACCCTGTGATACAATGATTCCAATCACCTGTGAAGATGATGGACTAGAGACTTTTCAACTTTGAATTTGTTGGAGGGGGGGGGTGGGGGGTGTTTATGAGGGGTTAGGGAGGTTGTGTTCCATGTCCACCGGGAGAGTAGGGGGGTGCTCGCCGCATGCTTCCCAGACCCTCTGATGCAGCCAGCACTCCTGATCTCTCTACTTCATTGCATTGCCATAGCTTTCCTGCCTATAGGTCACCTAATAGTACAGATGCTGCATACAGACTTTCAAGCCCTGTCCCTCTTTGTTACCTAGTATGCCGGCTACCGTGCTTAAGATTATGACCCTGAACGTGAGGGGTCTAAATTACCCTGAACGTGAGGGGTCTAAATAACCCAGTGAAACGTAGGGCGGTCCTGTCATGCCTAGAAAGCACACAAGCAGATATCTGTCTCCTGCAGGAGACTCACCTTTTAACAAGGGACTGCCATCGCAACCCTGAAATTCCCCACACAATTATTTTCCTCTAGTCCTACCAAAACGGCGGGGGTGGCAATCTTAGTGGTCCAACGGTTCCAGTGGGAGGTTTTACATAAGGAGGCAGAGGTCAAGGGGAGGCTTTTGATTTACCGGTTTGCTATTAACGGCCTGACTTTCACTGGCGCTATCTATGCTCCTGACGTAGGCCAGGAGAAGTTCCTACACGAGGCCATCTCGAAAGCTACAGACACGACAGATAGGCATATTATCCTGGGGGGAGTTTTAAACCTAGTTTTTGATAATCAGAATGATAGGTCAGGCCAACGCTCTCAGCAGACAGGTGCCATTTCTAAGGAGGGGCTTGCCCGGGTTACTGAGTTAGGTCTATGTGATCTTTGGCGCGCCTTCCACCCTCACGAACGAGAATATTCATACTACTCCAATGCACACAAGACATATGCGCGATTGGACCACTTTTTGGAATCCACATCAACACAGGCCCTCACGTCTGGGGTGGAGATAGGGGTAGCCTCCCTATCGGATCACGCACCGGTTACTGCCACTCTCACTCTTCCACCCAAATCCTTACCCTCTAGGGTGTGGCAGCTTCAGGATCCGCTTCTACATCGGGCAGACGTGGTTAAGCGCATACAACATTTTATCACTGAGTACCTCTCACATAACACCACCCTTGCAACACAATGGGCAGCGCTAAAAGCGGTAATGAGGGGGGAGTTCATTGCTATTTCGGCAGCAGATAACGCCGAGCGCAAGCGTACAAGGGAAGAATTGACACAGCAAACTAGAGAACTAGAGAGGATACATCAGAGGACAGGTGCCCCACGGGTATGGCGACAACTTAAGGCCGCGCGCCGCCAACTTGCGGCACTGGATCAGGATAGAGCAGAAATCGCTGCGCTCCGACTAAAACATTCCTATTACACCGGGGGGGATAGGTGCGGAAGCCTACTAGCCCATAAGTTACGAGAAGCCCGACAGAAACAGGGGGTTCGTGAAATCCAAAGAGCGGATGGTACATGCGTAACGGAGGATAAGGCGATAGCAGCAGTATTCCGCGATTTTCATGCCACCCTTTACACTGGGGCCCCGTTGGCTGGCGCAGATGGGGCTGCCTTTCTAGACTCGGTCACCCTGCCGGTGCTCACCCAGGCCAAAGCCGACCACCTTGATAGGAACATCCACACGGAAGAGGTTATTGCAGCCATCTCCCGTCTTAAGCTGGCTAAAGCCCCGGGACCGGATGGCTTTTCTGCCATAAGACTTTCTGTGCCACTCTGGCCCCTTTGCTCACCAGACTGTTTAATTCGCTTGCCGAACCGGGGGAGGTCTCTATAACGGTCATTCCTAAACCCGGGAAGGATAAATCTAGGTGTGGAGCGTATCACCCAAACTTTTTCCTCAACATAGACCTTCAGCTATACACTGGCATTCTCGCGGCACGCTTAAGCCCGCTTATGCCGGGTCTTATAGACCCGGACCAGGTGGGATTCATTCCTGAGCGCCAGACATCCAATAACACCAAACGGATTCTCCATCTTATCGAGAAGGCCACGCGCATCCCGGGAGAGTATATGATGCTCACTATCGACGCTGAGAAAGCGGTTGACCGCGTTCACTGGCCTACTTGGAACAGGTTCTGGAGCGTATGGGGATGGGAGAGCACTTCCGCACATATATTCAAAATTGCTACAGGTATCCCACAGCGGTGGTATGGGTGAATGGGCATACGTCCTCCCGCTTCCCCATTGAAAGAGATACGAGAAAGGGGTGCCCCCTGTCACCCCTACTCTTTGCCCTCTATATGGAAACGCTAGCTATGCGGCTGTGACAGAATTCCGCTATCACTGGCATAAAGTTTGGTAGATACGTTCACACAATCTGCCTATACGCGGACGATGTGCTGATAACTCTCACCAACCCAAATGTGGAAATAAAATTGACAATTGTGCCCCATCATTTCCCTGTTTCTGCCTGACAGCCATTTTTCTCAGACAAACACCCATTTTGTGTGTGACATGCTCTCAGCAATTTGTCTGAAAACTGTCCTTCACATCCCAATTGAATCTTGCACAACCCCCTGCTCCTTGTGGTCGAGCCAATTCCAAGAAGCCTGTCTGTGTGCCCTCCCCCAGTTGTGCCAGAGACTCAGCCACGTCCTGTCCATTGTTGGTAACTCAGCCTGTCACACCAACTGCCCTGTGACCACCCCCAACTGAAAGAGGAAGCACAAGGTTAGGCCCTGAAACCACACCAACTAATAGAGGAAGCACAGGGTTGTACACTGTGAACACACACATTTCTGTGGTTCTGCCAATTCTGGGAACCAGCAGCAGATAGTTCCTGTTCTTAACTGTAAGACACCCTGCACCTGGCATCTTAGTTCATTGACCACCCCTTCCTGTGTTTCAGCCAATTCCCAGAACCAGCAGATAGTTCCTGTTTTAAGAAATAGTTACTGCAAGCCAGAGAGCAGATGGTCTCTGTTTTACACAAGATAGTTCCTCTTTTTGACATGAAGCACGAGCACAAACCCCAAATGAGGAAGTCTCCCCCTTCCAACTGTCAGACTATTTCACATCGCAAGTCCCCTCACGAAGCCTAAGACACGCCCCCATTTCTTCACAAATCTGCTCCTCTTGCTGATTTGTGTTCCTCTATCTGCCATGACCTGTTTGTTCCTCTATTTTGCCTCATGCCCAAGACTGTATAAATGTCCTGCTGATGAAAATAAAACCCCCACTTCAAGAGAGGGACTTGAGAGATTGCTCCTGTGCCCGCTTGGCGCTGGAAGCGCTCCCCTTAACTCGAGTTATTGGTCTCCTCCTCCATTTGAGCACCACGGACTCCTCGCTTTGCATTGAGAAGAAATTATGATTTATTAAGCATAGAAATTCAGAAATGAGGTAATAAGTAAATTTAATTTACCACATTAGAGGGACTTGAGAGATTGCTCCTGTGCCCGCTTGGTGCTGGAAGCGCTCCCCTTAACTTGAGTTATTGGTCTCCTCCTCCTTCATTTGAGCACCACGGACTCCTCGCTTTGCATTGACAAGAAATTATGATTTATTAAGCATAGAAATTCAGAAATGAGGTAATAAGTAAATTTAATTTACCACATTAATTGGCGCCCGGAACAGGGACATTCCCTTTCCCCCACGCGCCGGCGATATTGGACCCGGTACTGTCCCCTCCTGACCGTTGACGGACATCAAAAGTGCACAACGCGGGGAATTCCCGCTAACTCCCTCGAGGCGAAGAGGGGGACCGACTGTGGCCCAGCATCCACACGAGGCGGTGAGGAAATAGCGGAACGTCCTGAACCAAAGCCCAACCTGCGAAGCAGACGAGTCCGAGGTTCTACAAATCCCACCTTGAAACTGCGCGCCGCGTTTTTCCAAAATCTTCAAGAGACCTTCCAGTTATTTTTCAGTGAGTACTCTGAAAAGTATAAAGACAAACCCACAGCTTTTGTGGGGGCGGTAAAGATACGCGTTTTGTTGGTTTCTCACCTATCTTTGGTGAGGACTACTAAAACTAGTATAAAAGACGGACTCACTACCTTGTGGGCACGGTAAAGATACATGTTTTTGTGTGTTTCTCACTTATTTTGTGAGGACTACTAAACTAGTATAAAAGACGGACTCACCTCTTTCGTGGGTACGGTAAAGATATTTGTTCTGTTTGTGTTTTTCTCACTTCTAAAATCTTTGAAAGTCTTGCCATCATGCCTATTTTCTCGAAAATACGTAAGATGGCAACCAAAAGGAGTATTCTTGGGAAGGAAATTCCCCTTCCACCTCGGGATACTCCAGGACACTTCATGTATGCAAAACATGGTGTTGGTGCACTTATTTATTGTGATTTATGGGTGGATTACACTAAAGACCTAGAACACAGATATAGATGGCCTGAAAATGGTACTTTTGACATGGAATGTATTATAAAATTAGAGGAACAGTGTGGAGACGTCCTCGTCCCTACCCCGTCGGGGCGGCGTTCCCGACAAGGGTCCTTCCCCACAACACGGTGCGCTGCCTCACTTACCCCTCGGACTTCCTCTCTCTCTCTCTGCCCCCAGGACTCGGCAACCCTCACCCCGACCATCGGACCGGAAGTGCCCGCAACCGGAAGACAGGCATCGGCCGATGACCCGGAAACCGCCCCTACTGACCCCGGAAGCACTGCGTGCATCAACCGACCGGAACAGAGAAAAGCCGACGGGAAAGGAGGAGAGAGGTTCCCACCGGCGGACTCGTGGCAGGAGACAGCGGTAGGCGTGGAACCCCTGACGGAGAGCGGAGTGGAGAGCGGAGAGAGGAGCGGAGAGCGGAGCGGAGACGGAGCGAGGAAAGGAGGAGGAGGAAGACGACGTGTGGTCGGAGGACTGGTGGCGACCTCCGGAGGTGGCTGGAGAGCGGCCGTAACTCGGATGAGAGTTACGGCGGGGCACGTGAGTGACCTCTATCCTTTTTCTCCGTGTACCTTTGTAGATATTTGTAGATATTTGTATATAGCGTGTAAAGAGCACGAGCACCCCCTCACTAGCAATATAGATATAGAAGTCACAGGCACTGTATATAAAACCGAGCACAGACCCTGCCACAACCAGCACTCTTTTCCCTTTCCTGATCCTGCTAAATCCTCTCCCCTCTTACCCCTACCGCCTTCCCCACGCTCGCTTTCCGACTCCCTCACTCCCTGGTGCTGGTGGAAGCACTCAACAGTCCAGAGCTGAACTGGACTAACCCCTGTTTTCTCTCTCCCTTGTATACCTCCGAGGAGTACCAGTATCCGGCTCTTACCGTGACGACCTCAGCCCAGCAGAGGACTGCAACCCCGGAGCCATCCCTACTTGCGTTACCCCTCAGCCCTACACAATCCACCTGGACTCCCTCCTTCCCCGCTGTTGATACGGACCTTGTACTGTACCTACCAATAAACTTCACTGAACATTGCTCACTATATTCGTCCTCCACGCCTGTTATTCCGGTCCGCCCTGCCCACAAGCCCACAGGTGGTGTCAGAAGTGGGATCAACCGGAGGCATGGAGGCTGCAGTAAAGAAGCTCACGGAGACCCAGGAGGAACTCGGTAAAATGATGGAACGTTTCCTCAAAACCGCAGAGGACGACAGAGGGCAACTACATGATGTCCTGAAAGGCCAGGGGGCTTCACAGGATCAAGCCCTAGAGAAACTGACCACTGTCATGGGGCAACAGCGACCTGTAACTTCCTTGCCCTCAGTGGTCCTGCAAAAATATGTACCTGGCGAAGACCCTGACTATTTTTTTACTAATTTCGAGCGCCTTGCCCAGGCAGCGGCCTGGCCTGTTGACCGCTGGGGCCACTACCTGGGTCCCCTGTTAACTGGTGAGCTCCAGGCGGCCTATCAACAGGCAAATATACAGGGACAGACCCCCTACAACGACATCAAAACATGCATTCTGGAGCGTCTGGGGATTGACGATGAGAACTACAGGGTGCGTCTACGTCAGGCTAAGGAAGGACCCCAGGAAACGCCTCGAGCTCTCTCGTTCCGTATACAGGACCTGGCTAATCGGTGGCTAAAACCGGCCACAGTCACCAAGGAGGATATCATGGCCAAGATATACCTCGAGCAGTACTTAGCGTCCCTACATCCAACCACCCAAAAATGGGTACGACAACACGCCCGCCTGACTCTTGATAGCGCTGTGGAGATAGCCAGTGCCTACAGCCAAGCCCAGGAATCACAACGAATCAAGGAGGAGCCGCATCCGCGTGCTCCACATGGCAGTCATTCCCGACCCCAAAGACCGCCGATCGCTGCAAGAAGAACGGACCCGGTCCCGTTGTTCCCCTACCCGGTTATGCCTCGGCCCAACCCTCCTGGGCCTCAGTGTTATCACTGTGGTGGGTACGGACACATAGCACGTATGTGTCCTCAAA
Organism: Lissotriton helveticus; assembly: GCF_964261635.1. Lineage (NCBI taxonomy): Eukaryota > Metazoa > Chordata > Amphibia > Caudata > Salamandridae > Lissotriton > Lissotriton helveticus. The sequence continues at coordinate 679,786,519 of NC_136072.1, read as the reverse complement.
AGGAAGAGCCTATGGACATAGGAATGGCCCGAAACTACGTCTGTCTCAATGCTGATGCCACCCCACCGCCTTTCCACTGTCCGGTACGGATCGATGGTCAGCGTATGTTGGCACTGGCTGATACGGGTTGTAGACAGAGCGTCATACGACCCCAAGAACTACCCCAACCGGTCGGTGCAGTGACCGGAACAGTCGCAATCAAATGTGTCCATGGCGACACCAAGAGCTATCCGACAACCCGAGTCCGGATACAACACCCCTCAGACGAAGGAAGTATGCTAACCGTTGGATTGATACCCGCTCTCCCTGAACAGGCTATTCTGGGTAGTGACTACAGTGGTCTTCCCCACCTCCTCCAGGACACTACCGACTCCCTAAAGAAATGGTGGGCAGAAGCCCCTCTTCCTCATGTGCTTCCTTCTGCGGACTCATCATCAAAACCCGGAAAAACCAAGAAGCAAAAGAAGAGAGAAAGGAGGGACTTTACCAGTGCATACCCGGCTCAAGTAGAGAACCATCCCTGGGAAACCGATAGGGAATTTCGTGCAACCCAGCAAGAAGACCCCGTATTACACGAAGCCTGGAACAGTGCCCTGGACAACGAGGACCCCCTGAAAGTAGGTCCCTACTTTTTCAGAAAGAATAGACTCCTGTATAGAAAAGGGGGACCGCAGCTTCCGTCCCAACTGGTTATCCCTGGGTTGTTTAGGGACAAGGTACTGTTTCTGGCCCACAGCCACCTGCTGGGAGGACACTTCAGTGACGAAAAAACCGGACAAACCGTCCTCGAGAAGTTCTATTGGCCAGGGGTACACGGACAAATAAAACGATATTGCAGGGAATGCCCGGTTTGTCAGAGAAACAGTAGGTATCGCCCCCCAGGGTTCCTCTCCAACCCCTCCCTCTCATCGATGTCCCCTTTTCCAGAGTGGGGATGGACCTGATAGGCCCCTTATTGCCCTCTAGGAGCGGGTGCAGATACGCACTGGTGTTAGTGGACTATGCCACACGCTTCCCCGAAGCAGTCCCCTTGAAACACCCCACAACCCAAAACATAGCGAAAGCCCTCATCTCCATCTTCAGCAGGGTAGGGTTCCCTCATGAGATCCTCACCGATCAAGGGACGCCTTTCGTGTCTGCCCTCATGCGCCAAGTATGCGCCCATGTGGGTATCAAGATCAGAATGTCCGCCTACCACCCCCAGACTGACGGGTTGGTGGAGCGATATAACGCCACCCTGAAGTCCACCCTTAAGAAGCTCCTGGGCCTCGAAAGTAAAAGGTGGGAGGAGATGCTTCCCCTGGCCCTTTTCGCCATCCGCTGTAAGGTACAAAGCAGTACCGGGTTTTCCCCTTATGAACTGTTATATGGACGAGCCCCCAGGACTCTGTTGGACATGGCTCGCGAGGCCTGGGAAGCAGAACCCGACCGAACCCGGCCCCTCCCTGAGTATGTCGACAACCTCCGAACCCACTTAGGACAAATCCGGGAGATCGTACGACAGAACATGGTAGTGTCCCAAGGCACTCAGAAACAACAATACGACAAAGGAACAAAAGCCCGCTCCTTTAACCCTGGGGACCTGGTGTTGCTACTCCTCCCCTCATCAGATCACAAGCTGTTAGGGCAGTGGCAGGGCCCGTTCACCATCTTAAAACAGGTGACTCCCGTTACCTATGACGTGGAAACGGACTCCGCCCGAGGGATCACACAGATCTACCATATCAATCTTCTGAAAAAATGGGAAGGCCCCCGCCCTGTCCTGATGAACAAATCCTCACTCCCATTTGAGAAGTGCCTAGACCCAGATCTCCCTGACAGCAACAAAAAGGACCTCAGACATGTTTTGTCCTCGGTACAGTCCGTGTTTTCGTCCCTGCCGGGTCACACAACCATAGTGGAACATGCAATCCACACAGACCCAGGGAAAACCGTGAGACAGAGACCGTATCATATCCCTGAAGCGCGACGAGCGGTGATAAAAGAAGAAACAAACCAGATGTTGAAGATGGGTATCATAGAACCCTCCTGCAGCAGCTGGAACTCTCCCATAGTTCTAGTCCCCAAGCCCGATGGTTCCACCCTTTTCTGCATCAATTTCCGAGAGGTGAACAAGATCTCAGCTTTCCATTCCTACCCTTTACCTCGCGTAGACGCGATGGTGGAGCGCATAGGGAAAGCACAGTACATCAGTACTCTGGACTTGTGCAAGGGCTATTGGCAGATCCCCTTAAAGCCCGAAGACAAGCCGAAAACAGCATTTTCAACCCCTGAGGGGTTGTTCCAATTCAAGGTTATGCCCTTCGGGCTCCATGGAGCCCCGGCAACTTTTCAAAGGGCTATGAACCTGGTATTGCGCCCCCATTCCCAGTATGCCGGGGCATACCTGGATGATATAGTCATCCACAGCGACAGTTGGGAACAACATCTGCAGCATTTGCACTCGGTGGTACACTCGCTGGGGGTACACGGTTTTACCATCAACCCCGCCAAGACCACTTTGGCGGCCCAAAGCGTGAAATACTTGGGGTATCTGTTGGGGGAAGGGATCATCCGTCCCCAAGACAACAAGATCAAGGCCATCCGTGCCTTCCTAGGTTTACTCGGATACTACAGGAGATTTATCCCCAACTTTGCCCAAACCGCGGCCCCCTTGACCGATCTCCTGAAAAAGTCCACTAGAAGCGAGGAAAAGTTTATGCATCCCACTCCTGTGATGCTAAAAGCCTTCGACCTACTCAAACAGTCCCTGCTGTCCGAACCAGTCCTGATCAGCCCTGATTATACCCGACCCTTCATCCTGCAGACAGACGCCTCCGATCAGGGTTTGGGGGCAGTCCTGTCGCAGAAAGATTCGGCAGGGGTCGAGAAACCAATCCTGTACCTCAGCCGGAAGCTCTTCCCACGTGAGATGAACTACGCCGTTGTCGAGAAGGAGGCCCTGGCGATCAAATGGGCCGTGGACAGTCTCCGGTATTACTTGGAGGGGCGTGAGTTCCTCTTGTATACGGATCACGCCCCCCTTGAATGGATGGCTCGCAATCGGGGCCACAATGACCGAGTCCTTCGGTGGTTTCTCTCTCTACAGCCCTTTCGGTTCAAGACACTACACCGGAAGGGGTTGGAACAGGGCAATGCGGACTACCTCTCTCGTTATCCACCCCATTCAGACCCTACTAGTAGGACAGCTAGGGAAAGGGGATGTGGAGACGTCCTCGTCCCTACCCCGTCGGGGCGGCGTTCCCGACAAGGGTCCTTCCCCACAACACGGTGCGCTGCCTCACTTACCCCTCGGACTTCCTCTCTCTCTCTCTGCCCCCAGGACTCGGCAACCCTCACCCCGACCATCGGACCGGAAGTGCCCGCAACCGGAAGACAGGCATCGGCCGATGACCCGGAAACCGCCCCTACTGACCCCGGAAGCACTGCGTGCAACAACCGACCGGAACAGAGAAAAGCCGACGGGAAAGGAGGAGAGAGGTTCCCACCGGCGGACTCGTGGCAGGAGACAGCGGTAGGCGTGGAACCCCTGACGGAGAGCGGAGCGGAGAGAGGAGCGGAGAGCGGAGCGGAGACGGAGCGAGGAAAGGAGGAGGAGGAAGACGACGTGTGGTCGGAGGACTGGTGGCGACCTCCGGAGGTGGCTGGAGAGCGGCCGTAACTCGGATGAGAGTTACGGCGGGGCACGTGAGTGACCTCTATCCTTTTTCTCCGTGTACCTTTGTAGATATTTGTAGATATTTGTATATAGCGTGTAACGAGCACGAGCACCCCCTCACTAGCAATATAGATATAGAAGTCACAGGCACTGTATATAAAACCGAGCACAGACCCTGCCACAACCAGCACTCTTTTCCCTTTCCTGATCCTGCTAAATCCTCTCCCCTCTTACCCCTACCGCCTTCCCCACGCTCGCTTTCCGACTCCCTCACTCCCTGGTGCTGGTGGAAGCACTCAACAGTCCAGAGCTGAACTGGACTAACCCCTGTTTTCTCTCTCCCTTGTATACCTCCGAGGAGTACCAGTATCCGGCTCTTACCGTGACGACCTCAGCCCAGCAGAGGACTGCAACCCCGGAGCCATCACTACTTGCGTTACCCCTCAGCCCTACACAATCCACCTGGACTCCCTCCTTCCCCGCTGTTGATACGGACCTTGTACTGTACCTACCAATAAACTTCACTGAACATTGCTCACTATATTCGTCCTCCACGCCTGTTATTCCGGTCCGCCCTGCCCACAAGCCCACAAACAGTTATGGAAGAAAAAGAGAGTCCGCCAGTCACAGAGTGACTCAGTAGAGTTATGGAGAAAAGAAGCCCATAGGAGGCAACAGAAGGAATTGCATAAAGTTGAAAAGGGTAAGAGAATGTCAGAGCAGGCCAAGAAAGAACAGTTACAAGAAATAGGGAAAGAAGTAGTTAGTGAAAGGAATAAAAGGGAACAATCAGCCATTTCTACTGGTTTTTATCCTGTATTGCCATCTGCACCTGAAAACATTAACATTGCATCAGCACAGCCTACAGCCCCACTACCAGAGGATACTTTCACCAATTTCCTCTTAGATACTCCACCTCCATATGAGGTTCCAGTAATTCAACACCCTCTGCCTCCGCCACCCCTTTTACAACATAACGCACAACCTCTCACTCCAGAAGGGGGTGCCGTAGGTCCAGACCCAGGTAAAACAATTCCCGACTGCCCCTATGACCCAACTCCGAGCAACACAGGGGAGGCGGGCCGAATAAGTAAAATACTTCATGACTCCTGGGAAGAAATAAGACATCTACCAGCAATTGACACGTTTCTTCAAGCGGCCTCTGAGTTTCTTCGTACTGGAGAGAACTCACGAGCCATTAACGCTATGACTACAAGAAGATCACATCCAGTAAAAATGCACATGTACAGGTTCCTCCTTTGCTGTTTCATAAAACACATACAAGCAGAGGAAAGAAATGTACCAGTTTCACTTTTTGAATTATTAGATTCCGCATCCGACCACACTAGTCTAGAACTTATAAATGATGCACTAGACAGGTTCACCCGTAAGGTGACCCGTATTCTGCAAAACTTGCAAACAAATGAAGAGAATAAGAAACTTGAGGAGGAAATTACTGAACCTACTGAAAAAGTCCTACCCGTTCGTTCTTCCGCCCTTAATTCACGAACACCCCCGCCTACATTCCTCCAAGGTCACTCTGAACGGTCATCTCCAGATGAGTTATTTGAAAATACATCCAATGCATTAGACTACTGGTTAGACCAGGAACCTCCGCTTACACCGGAGGAGGAGGAAATAGCCAGAACTGCAACCCTATGGGTCTCTCAATATAAGATATATGACAATGATCTCATAGCCCAACTTTTTCTAGCATTACCACGTTCACATCAAAGATTAGCAAGTCTCTACATGGTACAACATCTCATCACACTCAATGACACTCATTTTAAACATGATCCAAGACTCGAAGATTTTCTGTCTTGTGGAAAAGTAAATTTTGCCATGTTCTGTGTCCCTACGCCTCATCCATCATATGTTATGTGTGCATGACCAATATGCATATGTTATTCCCCATGTCCGATTAAAGGCGCAATTACAGTTGTGTCCACCTCTGATATGTCATTTTCCAGTCCTCGTGAATACTACGAATATCAGGCCTATGTAAAGTAATGTTGCCACGTTTCTCAGTGTGCACGTTATTCCATTATAAAGTCTCCGTTTCTAGGCCTCAAAAGGGCCCGGACCCTGGATTCAGCTTCTGTCTCCTGAAAGCCTCGCTGAGGAGCGATACAGCCCCCACCTGTATCCTCGACCCTTCACTTACTTCCTGCCTCGCAGTGCCCGGTGCAGCCCGGCTCTGCCTCTGAGTCTGCCAAAAGTATGTTATAATTCCAGCTATCAGTTCAGTCCTCCTCTCTGCATTCCTAAGCTACTGAACTGTATCAATAGTTTCCGTCATTGTCTAGCCTTTTCGTCTCCACGTTAGAGAAATACTGTATTTAATGGTCATTTAGTATTCTTCATCACGCACTACATGTAGAATAATGTATGGTCCAGTCTTAGAATCAAGTTAGCTTTTCCCCTCATGACTTCTAGTTTATATCAACATGTTCCCTAAACATTAGATACCAGATAGGGTTTAGGTACATGTCGCTCCGACCCTCCAGACTCTAGTCTCTGCTCCTAACACAGAGTTCGTAGCCCCCAGCTTCTCCTAGTAACACGTCATTGCCAGTTTTCGCGCACCATTAGGTTAGAGGTCCCGGCTCCTTAGGTAGCCCCCTCCAATGTTTCCGCCCATTCATGACATATTCTGTTACGTTTGCATCACATGTCTATGTATACTCCCAGTTACACCTACTTTTACTGTTATCTCTCGCGACTGCTACGCGTCACGCCTTCTGCTCCACCCACTGTTACGCCTACTGCAATGTAATGCTATGTGTTTGCGCTATGTATATAAGTCAATGTATTGTTATTAAAAGTTAGCGCGCTCATCCCAGACCTAGCCCCAGCAGCTGCTGGGCCTCTTTTCCCTTGCTGGGCCCCAGTTGTCCTGCTGGGCCCTGTCACTCTGTTCCTATGCAGGTTGTCCTGATCCTGTCCTTATGCTGTAATAAACCTGCAGAAACTCCTACTACCTCGAATCTTGACTCTTATTTATTGAGCTATCTGTTATGCTACAAGTCTAGTCAAAAATAGGGTATTATTTATTTATTTACCACATAATGGCGCCCGAATAGGGACTTGCCCTTTCCCCACGCGTCGGTGAAGCCACGCCGACCCCCTGACCCTCTGCAGTCGTGACGGAACTCTTCTGCGCAGTGGCAGATATTTCTGCTCAAGTATCCCTCAGGCCCACGGAGGAGACGGAGGAGGCGGTCCAGCATCCGAACGAGACGGTGGAGGAACGCGGCGAGTCCCGACCAGAGCCCAAGCCGAGAGTCCAAGGTCCGAGGTATCCGGAGGCCCACCTGTAACTGAAGTCTGAAGTCCGAAGTTCGTCGTCCGTCGTCCAGTCCCGTCCGAGGCCTTCCGTTCCGTGCTGCCCGGTGAGTACCATTGCTGGGGTAGTATCTAGACAGGACCAATCTAAATTGACTCCTGGTCCGTGGGTTGGTGGTGCCCAGACTCACAAACGAAGTGTTCACCTAGGTGGATACGGGTCTTGATGCGTCCCTTTATGGGACCGGTATGTTCCGTACTGTTACAGCAGTGCATCCAGTAACTCTAGTCTGTTCCGTTCTCGAGAAAATTCTTGTATTTCTGTTCTCAGTATTCCAGGTAATATTCTGTTCAAACTGTTATTTATAATGTTCCTCATGTATTTTAATGTTGTGGTATGAGTGTGATGTGATTTCGTGTTTCATTGTGTATTGTATTGTGTCCAGATTACAGTTCAGTCATGCCGCTCTTTTCCAAGTTACGTCAGTTAAAAACTAGAAAGGGTCTGTTAGAGGAAGCAGTTCCTGTCCCACCTAGGGACAGTCCAGGTCACTTTATGTATCAGAAACATGGCATAAGCGCCATAATGTATCTAGATTTATGGGTAGAGTATACCAAACAGTTAGAAGAAAAGTATAGATGGCCCGTATCGGGTACATGGGATGCCGAATGTATCATGCGAGTAGAAGAAGCATTATGGAAAAAGAAAGCCAGACAGTCACAGAAAGATGCCATCGAGTTATGGCGTAAGGAAGCGCATAGAAGAACGGAAAAGGAAGTCAGAAAGTCGGAGTTAAGTAGAGAATCCCAAGAACGAGCTCAAGAAAGAGAATTAATCGAGATAGGTGAACAAGTCAAAGCCGAACAGTCAGACAGACAGAGGCATGCCCTTATTAAGGGTATGTATCCTCTTCTTGCCGAAGGAGTGCCAAAAGCGACCCCAGAGGCATCCAGTAATTTCCCGCCACCATTAATTCCGACCAAACTACGTCACAAACCGACCGCAGCTGATATTTTTATTTCGTCCTATCTGGACGACACAGTCCCCGAATATGCCAATCCTGTTCGCGCTCCGCCAGTCCCTGTAAACCAGGTAATTCATGTTCCTCCAGACACCGGAGTACCTGTTACGGTACCCCCGGTCCAGCCTACAGTTCCATTTCCCACTCTGCCAGGACGTAGAGCCTCAGTAGACGACTCCAGTTTAGGGGCCGCAGGAGGAGCTACTCCTCAAACCCCGCCGCCACACAAGCGTTTATCAGCACTCGAATTACATGCTCAAGCATCACAGCGTACTCCTAAAAGTAATAAGTCTGTTACAGAAATCAGGCAAGCCCTTAACGAATGTGTCTATGATCCAGTTCCAGGCGAATATACTATGGTTTTATATTCCTTACGTGTAAGGAGAGTGACCGAGTATCTAGTCACCCTGCCAAATATGAAAGAAGATCTAGACAGAATATATCGTTTCATCAGTACAGGGGATGATCCAGAAAGTATTGGCGAGATTATGTCTCAAAGGAAAGCCGAGATTCAGCTCATGATATTAAAGTTCCTGATCAATTGTCTAATAAGAGAACAAGATTACCCGTCTAAAGATCCCGCCGAAATGAGAATCCTGACAAGGTGGAGTGATAATATAGCCGAGGGTAAGCACAAGACCGTCAGTGCCATGGAGAGTATGTACAAGAAAATTCGTAAAGAAATAATAAGGTTACACGACCAGCGTAAAGCAGCACAAGTAAGCGAGAAAGAAAGTATCTCTGATCCTGAAGAGGAAGAGAACGAGAATCCCGCCAGAATAGCGTATGTAGGAAAATCCAGATTTCCAGATCGCCATTTACGTCTAGAACCCAAGTCTATTTTTCATCATCTAGCACCAGAACAAGGTTCTCTAGAACAAGTATTTCAAGCTACCGATTACATTCTGAAATCACGAATCGGTTACAGTGAATTAAGTACTATGCATGAACAAGAACTAGCCCGATCAGCAGTCCGATGGATTACTGATTCTACCACTTTTCCAGACGAAATAGTGGTACAAATGTTTCTGAAACTGCCCCCAGCTGAGCAACGACTGGTGGGTATGTATATGATCCAGTACCTCATTACTCTGTATGAGGGTCAACATTCTGATCCAGGCCCGTTGCATGATATCCTGAACGAGTTACTCCAGTATAGATGGAGAGGTCTAGGTACCGATTTAATTAGTGTCATTCTAGAACAGCGCCACAAATATAGAACGTTCCTGAACCCGCATTTTGTTCATGTCTCACCCCCAGAAAGTAAACCATTCTACATAGACAGACAGAATCCGTTACGAGAAGTCCACCCAGTCCAAGGGGCGGGTGGCGTAATGCAACGAGTGTTTGTATACACTCCAATATCGAAGATGGAACTTCTTGAAATGAAGAAATTAATCCCCTGTCATGACAAAGATCCAGCAGGGTTCCATAGAGAATTGAAAGACATGCTCCGTATGGGAGAATACACTTACCCAGATATCATTAAAATGTTAAAGGTCCTGTTACCCGCAGGGGTATATGAAAAGTTAAAGGAAAAAGAATGGGAGGTGGGAGAGAAAAAGATCGATTGGGCAGCTCTAGAAGCTGAAGACAAGGCACGAGTACCAGGTACCGGTCTTGGAGATAAATGTAAAGAATTACCAGAATTACTGATTCAAGTTTTACCCAGATTATTGACAACGAGAAAAGAAGACTGGGATGCAATCTCAGCCTGTAAACAGAAACAAGATGAAGATATTAGTGATTTTTATTCTAGATTTGAAAAATGCTTCAGTATTAATAGTGGTCTCAAGACAAGTAGTGAGTCATACCCTCATCTTTTCGTCACCAAATTAGTCGAGAATTCAAGCCCACAAATTAAAAACCGAGTTTTAAAAGTCGAAAGCACCTGGCAAGCAAATACTCCGTCCCAGATGCTCCAGATGCTCCAGTACCACCAGAATAGAATCAGAGAAGAGCAAGAACACGAAAGAAAACGTATGACAGTCACAAAAATGAAAGTGCTAGTTGCACAATCTGTTCCTCAAGACAGTCAGAAGAGGGGTCTGAATCAAGCCAGTCATCCTGCAGCTCCCGTTAAAGGGAACTGCAATTATTGTAAACAGCCAGGTCATTTTATAAACGAGTGTGCAGTTCTGAAACATAACATAGCTACTGGTAAGACTAAAGAAAGACCACGTCCGCCTAGACAAGAACAAGTTTCACAGATTCCTCAGCCACAGAATGCACAACAGACAGTTACAGTACCGCAGCCTATTGCTGCAACACAGCATGTTACATCGCAGATGTACCAGTATGCACAGTCTGAGTACCCAGAGTACCAGTCATATTCATGAAACAGCCTAGAGAGGGAGGTAGGCTTGCCTCTCATCGAGATACCTGTAGATCAAGAAGGCCCTTATGTTCACAGTCAAGTATTAGGGAAAGACAGAAAGTTTTTGATCGATACAGGGGCAAGTAGGACCACAATTAGTCATGCCGAAGTTCCAGGGGCTCCGCTCTCAGGCTCAAGAAATGTTTCCCTTGGATTTTCAGGAAAACCAATAGTTAATGAGATATCTAAGCCAGTCACTCTAGAGGTAGGTCCATTGTCCCGTACTACTGATCTGTTACTTACTAAGTCATGTCCAGAAAATCTATTAGGCATTAAGACACTGAAAGAATTAGGTGCAGTTATTTGCTGTTCCCCAGAGGGAATACGTCTGTTCCTACGTGACTTTAAGGGTCACTATGTATTACGAGATTTTGATTCAAGATTGTCTAATGTTCCGCAGCATTTATGGGCGCAAGGTCCAACTGATGTAGGTTACATGCAAATCACACCCCATCGTGTGACTCTCAAGCCAGGTGTAGTGTTACCACGAATCAGACAGTACAGATTGCCACCCGAGGCTGTAGCAGCCTTATCCAAAATTATTGACGAGCTCATGGCTCAAGGAGTAGTTGTAGAAACTGACTCCAATGTATGTAATTCTCCGATCATTCCAGTCATGAAACGTACTGATCCGAATGCACCCCCAGTATATCGATTAGTGATTGATTTACGAGAGCTTAACAAATGTATTATTCCTCAGTACCCAGTGGTCCCAGATATTTCTTCCCTGTTAACAGCCATTGATTCCGAAGCCATGTTTTTCACTGTCATAGACCTCAAGAATGCATTTTTCAGTGTTCCAATTCATCCAGACAGCCAGTTTCTTTTCGGATTTTGTTTAAATGGAAGGAGCTATATGTTTACACGCGCTCCTCAAGGTTTCACAGAAAGCCCTAGTATTTACAGTCAAGCACTCAAGAGACAACTAGACAACATTCACATGCCAACTGACACTGCCCTGCTCCAGTATGTCGATGATCTACTGATCACAGCCCGTTCTGAACGTGCTTGCGAGCGAGCATCCCTTACAGTTCTGTATTTTCTAGCCGAGATGGGGCACAAGGTGTCACCTTCGAAGCTTCAATTCTGTGTCCAGCAAGTGGTATACTTAGGACACTTGCTGTCCAAGAGGGGTAGGCAGTTGACACCCGACCGTATCCAGTTAATAGCGAGTCTTCCCCAGCCCAGAACCCAGAAGGAGGTACGTGCCTTTATCGGCCTTACTTCTTATTGTAGACAATGGATTCCCCAGTATGCATTTCTAGCCAAGCCACTGATACAGTTAACGACACAGGAGGCAGCCGTATCGACTGTCCTCCCTTGGACATCTGAACATACACTTAGTTTCAACGAGTTAAAGAAAGCCCTATGTCAAGCTCCAGTTCTAGCTACACCGAACTACAGTAAGCCTTTTACACTTTTCGTTACTGAACGCGAAGGTACAGCATTATCTGTCCTCACACAAGATCAAGCAGGACAATACAAGCCCTGTGCTTATTTTTCGAGCACATTAGATCCAGTCGCCCAGGCGTTGCCTGCGTGCCTCAAGTCAGTTGCAGCCACAGCTCTAGCTATCAGACAAAGTGATTCCATAGTTTTAGGACATTCCCTGACAGTACAAGTCCCACATTCAGTAGAAGTTCTTTTAAACCGAACACAAACTCAGCACTTGACAATTGCACGTTTAACAGGTTATGAATTGACACTGTTCCAGCCACACATAGAAATTAGACGCTGCAACGTTCTGAATCCTGCTACACTGTTACCATCAGTTAATTCAAATCCAGACCCACATGATTGTGTGGAAGTAGTTAACATTACGACAAAGCCAAGACAAGACCTGACAGATATTCCGTTACCAGATCCTGACCTGACACTTTATGTGGATGGTTCATGTATGAGAACTAGTACAGGAGAACTAGTCGCCGCGTATGCAGTGACTACTGACACTGAAGTTATTGAAACACACCGTATTGATACTCTGTCCGCTCAAGCAGCAGAGCTAGTCGCTCTGACACAAGCCTGTATACATGCCAAGAACCTGAAGGTTAATGTTTACACAGATTCACGTTACGCATTCGGAGTTGTACACGACTTCGGAGTGCTCTGGCAGGAGAGAGGTTTCATGACTTCTCATGGAACCAAGATTCAGCATGGTCTCCTTATTCAAGCCCTGTTAGATGCCATACATTTACCGACATCCATTGCTATCATGAAATGCAAAGCACATACGAAAGTTACTGACATTATTTCTCAAGGTAATGATCTAGCAGACCGCATAGCCAAGCTTACAGCACAGACTCCAGATATTCCAGTTAATCAGACACGTACTCCAGATCTGATTACATGCATGACAGTTAAGGACCCTACACAAGATGTCATAGATATACAGTTACATGCTACTCCCGATGAAATCAAGAAATGGTCTGAACAAGGAGGGGTCCAGACAGATCAAGGATGGTTAACGAAGGGTAGAGCCACATGGTTTCTCCCCGATTCTATGGTTCAAGTCATTATCAATACCGCACATAGTCCAGCACATTTAGGAGAAAAAGCTATGTTAGATAGTATCCAGAACATTTGGTTCAACAAGCATTTACGAGCTGCAGCCAAGCAGAAAGTCCGTACCTGTATGATATGTTGTCAGTTTAATCCAGGTAAAAGTGTCCCGGTGGAACAAGGTGGTTTCCAGCCCCCTGACCACCCTTTTGAGGTCCTCCAGATGGATTATATTCAGATGGAGCGATGTCGAGGTTTCAAGTATGTCCTTGTAGTTGTATGCGCTTTGTCCAGGTGGACAGAAGCATATCCAGTTCCAGATTACACAGCCGCGACCACTGCCAAGCAGTTGGTTCGTGAATTTTTCCCTAGATACGGACTCCCTAGAGTCGTATATTCTGATAACGGTCAGCCATTCTCCTCAGAGTTAATGAAGCACGTTTCCCTTTTGTTAGGGTACCAGTGGAAGTTCCATTGTGTACGCCATCCTGAAGCAGCCGGTCTCGTAGAGAGACATAATCAGACTCTGAAAATCCGCATTGCAAAAGTCTGTAAGGACAAAGGTGTGGACTGGTTAGTAGCTCTGCCAGTCGCTTTGTTTTATATGCGCATGGTCGCACATTCCAGATCAGGTCTGTCCCCGTACGAGGTCGTATTCGGCCGCCCCCCTAACATGTGGGGCACTCCTAGACCCCGAAGTATTACCGATGTTTCATGTAATATGCTGACAGATTACCTAGCTTCCTTGATGTCTGCCCTCAACTCATGTCGTTCACAGGTTGCCGCCGCATTTCCAGACAATACCGAGGTGGCACCGCACGAGATCGTTCCAGGCTCCCTTGTGATGATCAGAAATTTTGACAGATCAAGTCCGCTGGAACCACGTTGGAAGGAGCCACGTCAGGTCCTCTTGACCACCCGAACTGCCGTCAAGTTGGAAGGCAGGAAGGGGTGGGTCCATCTTTCTCATGTAAAACTTTTCAATGGATTGAGACCAGTCTCCAAGAACATTTCCAAGGATTTCCAGGATTCGAAAGATTGCCAGAACATTGTTTTAAAGGACTGTCCCGCACAAGACATTATTACAACCCCTCCCTTATTAGAGAAAACTCCGCAGCAGGAGTATAAGTTAAAGCTCAGGTCTAGTAAAATAAGTCAGTCAGTTTGATTGTATAAGTCCTCCCCTAGGTGAAACGGTTAGATTGTTTCTGACATGTATAAAATAGACCCCCATAGTGAGAGAGTCAGTCGAAGTTCACTTCAATGTATCGTTTTTCTAAGTTTCATATTATTTCTCAGCATAATGATTTCCTGCACTAGTTACGCACTTTTCCTGTGTTTTCCAGTTCCTCATGCTAATATGTCTACTAATGCTACAGTAGAGCACACGTTTAGTGATCTGCCTCCTCACGAATATTCATACCGCCTCGCTATGCGTAACAACACATTTATCCGTATGTTACATTATTCACACCAGACCAGCAATGCCACTAATTGTTGGGTGTGTGGTCGACTCCCCCCTTTCCAGACACCGAAGGGAGTTCTGCCACTTTTTCCTTATCCATTCTCACATAATGGTTCGTGTGGAGCATGGTCCACGTTAACGTCATCCTCAACAGATATGTCTTTTCTTAACAGTACATGTTTTTCAGACAAGCAAGGTTTCCCCCACAGAACAGGTTTAGATCTAGAAAACGAAGTATATAATTTAGGTAATTATTCGTCGAATTTCATGGTCCTGAATGTTCAGTCTGATACTACTCCAGACTTACCTGCTATTTCAGTACTACCTGTCAAAGGCGAATTATGTGTCCGTAGTTATGGTTCTGTACATGTAGGTCATAGTGAATGTACTACTGTTATCCAGTATAGTGACAGTGGGAAATCTGTTTTCAAAGCTTCACGTCATTCTTATTTTATTTGTGGTCAAACCGCATATGTCCGTCTGCCCCTCGATTGGGAGGGAACCTGTTACATTGCCTTCCTACTGCCACCTGTTTTTCTAGCCCCATCTGATTATCACAGAAACACACATCTAGTACACATTAGACATAGAAGGGAGTCCCCAATTGTCGATTATACTGAAACTACTCTAGAACAGTATACAGATTTCAATAAAGGTTTCTTCTTCTTTGTAGGACCTGTCCAGAATAGTAAACTGATCCGTAGGTTAACAAGAACCCTTGAAGCTGTAGTAAATGAGACTGCCTCTGCTCTAGGTAACCTAACCGAAGAACAATCTGCTATGAGATTTGTCGTTTTGCAAAATCGTCTCGTCCTTGACGTCATACTGGCCGATAGGGGCGGGGCCTGTAGAGTCATCGGATCTAGTTGCTGCATTTTCATTCCAAATAACGCGCCGTCTGTTTATTCAGCTATAACCAGACTCCATAAAATTGCCCATCTGTTACATCAAGATCCAGGCACCTGGACATGGTCCGGTTGGTTCTGGAATATAATTTCCGCATGGGGATGGAAAGTCCTGTCCTTTCTAGGTATTGCAGTAGCGATCATATTTAGCTGCTGCCTCTGTATACAATGTGGCCCTGCGATTTGCAGCATGTGTGCTACCTCTTGTATTCCTAGTCCCAAGCCCCGTTCTAAATCCCGTTCCAAGACAATTCGAGACGAACAAATGGTACTGTATGAAATGATAGATGGTATCATGAAAATTGATGTTTCCTGATGGAAACGTAGTGACAAGGAGGGAATGTGGAAAAGTAAATTTTGCCATGTTCTGTGTCCCTACGCCTCATCCATCATATGTTATGTGTGCATGACCAATATGCATATGTTATTCCCCATGTCCGATTAAAGGCGCAATTACAGTTGTGTCCACCTCTGATATGTCATTTTCCAGTCCTCGTGAATACTACGAATATCAGGCCTATGTAAAGTAATGTTGCCACGTTTCTCAGTGTGCACGTTATTCCATTATAAAGTCTCCGTTTCTAGGCCTCAAAAGGGCCCGGACCCTGGATTCAGCTTCTGTCTCCTGAAAGCCTCGCTGAGGAGCGATACAGCCCCCACCTGTATCCTCGACCCTTCACTTACTTCCTGCCTCGCAGTGCCCGGTGCAGCCCGGCTCTGCCTCTGAGTCTGCCAAAAGTATGTTATAATTCCAGCTATCAGTTCAGTCCTCCTCTCTGCATTCCTAAGCTACTGAACTGTATCAATAGTTTCCGTCATTGTCTAGCCTTTTCGTCTCCACGTTAGAGAAATACTGTATTTAATGGTCATTTAGTATTCTTCATCACGCACTACATGTAGAATAATGTATGGTCCAGTCTTAGAATCAAGTTAGCTTTTCCCCTCATGACTTCTAGTTTATATCAACATGTTCCCTAAACATTAGATACCAGATAGGGTTTAGGTACATGTCGCTCCGACCCTCCAGACTCTAGTCTCTGCTCGTAACACAGAGTTCGTAGCCCCCAGCTTCTCCTAGTAACACGTCATTGCCAGTTTTCGCGCACCATTAGGTTAGAGGTCCCGGCTCCTTAGGTAGCCCCCTCCAATGTTTCCGCCCATTCATGACATATTCTGTTACGTTTGCATCACATGTCTATGTATACTCCCAGTTACACCTACTTTTACTGTTATCTCTCGCGACTGCTACGCGTCACGCCTTCTGCTCCACCCACTGTTACGCCTACTGCAATGTAATGCTATGTGTTTGCGCTATGTATATAAGTCAATGTATTGTTATTAAAAGTTAGCGCGCTCATCCCAGACCTAGCCCCAGCAGCTGCTGGGCCTCTTTTCCCTTGCTGGGCCCCAGTTGTCCTGCTGGGCCCTGTCACTCTGTTCCTATGCAGGTTGTCCTGATCCTGTCCTTATGCTGTAATAAACCTGCAGAAACTCCTACTACCTCGAATCTTGACTCTTATTTATTGAGCTATCTGTTATGCTATAAGTCTAGTCAAAAATAGGGTATTATTTATTTATTTACCACAGTCTGACTGCGCTGATAACATGTTCCTCCACAATAGTTCAGTTTTTCTCAACACATTTATAGATGTTAGACAGAAATACCAGAAAATGACTGAATATAAATCTTTCAATAATACGTGTGGATCAACTAATAGACTCCCTCAAACACGCCAGTTCCCCATGAGAGAGGTCCACCCCAGAGCTGACACAAATGGAGCGCTACAACGCGTCTTCATTTATGTACCCTTGACAAAACTTGAGTTACTAAGGATGAAAGAGATGGTTCCCTCCCACTCAAAGGATCCTGCTGGATTCTTTAAGGAATTAGGAGATGTATTAATGATGGGAACATATACTCTTTCTGATATCACAGCAATTCTGAAATTATTGTTGCCATCAGGTATATATGACAAACTAAGAGAAAAAGATTGGGAAGTAGCAGGTGAACACATTAGATGGACTGAACTTCAGAATCACGAAAATATTAGAGTAGCAGGTCAAGGTATAGGAGACAGACTAAAAGCACTTCCTGGCACTATTTTAAAGGTGCTACCACAGTTACTAACAGTGAAAAAGGAGGACTGGGATGCCATTTCCTCCTACAAACAGAAACATGGTGAAGACATTGGAGATTATTACACCAGACTTGAAAAGTGTTTTGCGGTAAATAGCGGCCTTACGCCGACAAGTGACGCTTACCCGCATCTGTTTGTTTCCAAATTAGTAGATAACGCCTTGCCAGCCATTAAGGACAGAGTACTAAAAGTAGAAAGTACCTGGCAAGCACATACACCTCCACAGGTGTTACAAATGCTACAATATCACCAGAATCGCATTCGGGATGAAGAAGAAAATGATAAGAAACGCATGAAAGACACAAAGATGAAAGCATTAGTAGCCCAAACTGCACCCCAGCGTCAACAGACACCAAGTAGCCAGACAAATATAAAAAGCACTTGTAATTATTGCAAAAAGATGGGACACTTCGTTAAAGACTGCCCTGTCTTAAAGCACAATTTGGCTACTGGTAAGACACAGCCACACCCATATCAGCCAAAATAGAATGGTTCCCTAGACAGTTCAACACCTTCAGTTCCACTGACAACACAAATGGCCCAAATGAATATTATAGACAGCGCGTACACTGAATATTACCCAGATTTCTCATGATGTTGCCCAGAGAGAGAAGATGACAAACTGCCCCTAATCCCCATTCCAGTAGATCAGACAGGTCCATTTATAGAGGTCCGACTTCTTGGGGAGGATAGGAAATTTCTGCTAGACACTGGGGCCAGTAAAACAACAATAAGCCATCAAGAGGTCCCAGAGGCTCCTCTCTCGGGTTCAAAAAGTATTTCTCTGGGTTTCTCGGGACAACCTGTGACAAACGCCACGTCAAAACCACTGCCCTTGCAGGTTGGTCCCCTCACGACAACTACAGATCTTATATTGACAAAATCATGTCCAGAAAACTTGCTTGGTATAAAAACATTGAAAGAATTAGGAGCTGTCATTGTTTGCTCATCTACAGATGTCCGACTATTTCTGCGAGATTTCAAGGGCCACTACACAAGTAGAGAATTAGATGAGTGTTTGAAAGGTTTGCCACACACACTGTGGGCCACTGATTCCACCACAGTAGGATGTATGGAAATAACACCTCACAAGGTTACACTGAAAGAGGGAGCCCAACTACCACGCATAAGGCAATACAAAATTCCACCTCAGGCTGAACAAGCATTAATGTTGATTATTCAGGACCTAATACAGTCAGGTGTGATTAAGGAAACAACTTCTAACATTTGCAATTCCCCTGTTTTACCAGTCCATAAAAAGTGGAACCAGGAACACCACCTGTCTACAGACTAGTGGTGGATTTGAGAGAGCTAAATAAATGTGTCATTCGACAACACCCTGTGGTTCCAGACATCTCCACCCTACTCACAGCCATAGATGCGGAAGCAACGAATTTTTCAGTCATTGACTTGCAAAAACGCATTCTTTAGCATACCTATTCACCCAGACAGTCAATACCTTTTTGGCTTCTCCTTACAAGGACGAAGTTTCCAATTCACAAGAGCTCCTCAAGGTTTCACAGAGAGTCCAAGCATATATAGCCAAGCATTAAAAAGACAACTATATACTGTTCAAATGCCCACTGATACAGCCATACTACAATATGTTGATGATATCCTCATTACGGCCAGATCTGACGCAGCATGTGCTGAAGCATCACTACTAGTACTAGAATTCCTAGCTGCAAATGGCCATAAAGTTTCCCCTGGTAAGCTCCAATTTTGTTTACAGCAAGTGGCATACTTAGGGCACTTGCTGTCAAAGGAGGGTAGGCAGCTTACACAGGAACGCATCCAGCTCATACTACAAATACCACAACCAACAACACAGAAACAAGTTCGAGCCTTTGTTGGTCTCACCTCATATTATAGACAGTGGATCCCACAATTTGCACTCATTTCCAAACCGTTAGTGCAGCTGACAACACTCGAAGCTGGCGCTACTCCACAATTACCCTGGACAGATGAACACACGCAAGTCTTTCAGTCTCTTAAAAAAGCTATGTGTCAAGCCCCAGTGCTGGCAACACCTAATTACACCAAAGATTTTACATTATTTGTAACAGAAAACTCAGGTACAGCACTATCAGTTCTGACCCAACTTCAAGCAGACAAACATAAACCATGTGGTTATTTTTCAAGCACATTAGATCCAGTAGCACAAGCATTGCCTGCATGTCTAAAATCAGTAGCAGCTACTGCACAAGCTATTAGACAAAGCGATTCTATTGTATTGGGACATCATCTGATAGTTCAGGTCCCACACGCTGTAGAACTTCTGTTAAACAGAACACAAACACAGCATCTGACAATAGCCAGACTCACCGGATATGAGATGACACTTTTTCAGCCACACATTGAGATTAGATGCTGCAACATTTTAAACCCAGCAACACTGTTGCCACTGACCTCTCCTACTGAAGAAATTCACGATTGTATTGACATAATTGATTTAGTGACCAAACCAAGACCAGATTTACAAGATACTCCCCTTACTAAGGCAGAAATGACACTCTTTGTTGATGGTTCATGTATGAGACTCCCCACAGGAGAATTAGCAGCAGCCTATGCCGTCACAAATGGTACAGACACTTTAGAAGCACACAAGATAGAGATACTGTCGGCACAGGCAGCAGAACTCATAGCCCTAACACGAGCATGTCACTTAGCAAAAGGAAAGTCAGTTAACATCTACACTGATTCACAATATGCCTTTGGAGTTGTACACAACTTCGGTACATTGTGGAGAGAGAGAGGATTTCTCACATCACATGGGTCCAGAATACAGCATGCTACACTCATCACTGCCCTCTTAGAGGCCAGTCAGTTACCAGAGAAAATCGCAGTGCTAAAATGTAAAGCGCACACAAAAGGAACAGATGAAATATCAAAAGGAAATGATTCTGCAGACAGTGCAGCCAAGTTAGCAGCAAACACAGAATTAAGTATACCACACCGCCAATATACAATACGAGGCCCCTTTTCTGACATCCAGGATGTCCAAAGTCACGCCACACCACAGGAACTGCTAGAATGGAAGGAAAAAGGAGGGGTCCTTACAGATCAAGGCTGGATGACACCTGAAAGAGCAGTATGGTTTCTACCGGATGCCATGGTACAGGTTATGGTAAACACCATACATGGACCAGCGCATCTGGGAGAAAAAGCAATGTTAGACAGCATACAGAATATATGGCACAACAAACATTTGAGAACTGCAGCCAAACAAAAAGTTAAAACGTGCATGATTTGTAATCAGTTCAACCCAGGAAAAGGCACAAAGGTGGAACAGGGAGGATTCCAACCCCCTGACCATCCATTTGAAGTTCTCCAGATGGACTATATCCAGATGGAGAGATGTAGAGGTCACAAGTATGTACTAGTTGTAGTGTGTGCTCTGACCAGATGGACAGAAGCCTATCCCGTCCCAGATTACACTGCAACGACAACTGCTAAACAATTAGTTAGAGAGTTTTTCCCGAGGTATGGGTTGCCCCGTCATCTACTCAGATAACTGCCAACCTTTTTTCCTCTGAACTCATGAAGCAAGTGTCTCTTCTGTTAGGATACACTTGGAAGTTTCACTGTGTAAGACATCCTCAGGCAGCAGGTCTAGTAGAAAGACACAACCAAACTTTGAAGACAAAATTGGCCAAGATATGCACTGACAAAGGCGTGGACTGGATGGTAGCCTTACCGGTTGCCCTCTTTTACATGCGCATGGTAGCCCATTCCAGAACTGGCTTATCTCCATATGAAGTGGTCTTTGGCAGACCACCAAATATGTGGGGTACGCCAAGGCCTAAAAGAATAACTGATGTTGACAGTACTATGCTGACTGACTACCTGGCTTCCTTGATGTCTGCACTCCAATCTTGTTGTTCTCAGGTTGCTGCCACCTTCCCTGACAAAACCAACCCGGAAGAACACGCCATCTGACCCGGGGACTGGGTCCTCGTGAGGAACTTCGACCGGACCAGCCCCCTCTAGCCCAGGTAGAAGAAGCCAAGACTCGTACTACTAACAACACGGACAGCAGTGAAGGTCGAAGGCAGGAAGGGCTGGCTCCACGCAAGCCACTGCCGGAAACATTTTGGACAAAAAGACACTGTTGCTGATGGCCCTGCCAATCCCACTGACATTGTGACTGAACAATCTTTATTGCCTTTGGAACTAACCCCACAACAGGATTACAAATCAAAGTTAAGGTCTGCCATTCGGACTCTGGCTAATTAAGTCCATTGGGCGTCGGTCCAGTGGTGAAGCAGTTGGAAAAAGACATAATGGTCCTATTATATGTTTGACAGTATTATTTTTCCTCGTGGCAGTTATGACGTGTACACCACACTCAGCAGGCCAGTAATAGCACCAATTGTTGGATATGTGGCCGCATCCCACCTCATCAGAAAAAGGGAGGGGTGCCTCTTTTTCCTTTCCCATTCTCTTATAATGGAACTTGTGAAGCCTGGTTCGCCCTAATAACAGCTGACGATACTACCCCCACCTCCTGCCCTGACGGAAATAATTCATGCAAGAATGGGTGGCCTTGGGGGGATTTAAACAAGGTACTCAATACTGCCTGTTACCCTAATAAGGAGGGAGATCCTCAGGCGACAGGTACAGTCCTAGAAAGTGAAGAATACAAGCAAGGGAACATGACCATGTCCTACAAGATGTTAAATACCAAACCTAAAAAGAATGCTGGTCCCCCTTCCATCTCGGTCTCACCAGTAAAAGGACACCTGTGCATCCAGAAAAATGGCTCTGTTCCATTAGGACACAGTGACTGTCATACCACTATAAGTTTTGAAGACAGAGGAAAGTCCTCATTCCTAGCATCTCGCCATACTTATTTCGTCTGTGGCCAAACGGCCTATGTGCAGCTGCCCTTGAACTGGGGGGGAACTTGCTATATAGCATTCCTGTTACCCCCTGTCTTTGTGGCCCCATCCACTTACCACCGAGACCTCCTAGTGCCCCATGTCAGATCGTCCTGGGGATGGCAACTGCTGTCAGCAGCAGGTATAATATTCCTGATAATAACTTGATGCTGCCTTTGCATCCAATGTGGTCCTGCCCTGTGCGGTCTATGCGCTGCAAAATGCATTCCTAAACCACTTGTCCAGCAGAGAGAAAGGGAAAGAATCATGTTACAAGAATGTATAAATGATCTCATGCAAATTGAGATATAATGTAGGTACACTCTGGGGCAAGGAGGGAATGTGGAAATAAAATTGACAATTGTGCCCCATCATTTCCCTGTTTCTGCCTGACAGCCATTTTTCTCAGACAAACACCCATTTTGTGTGTAACATGCTGTCAGCAATTTGTCTGAAAACTGTCCTTCACATCCCCATTGAATCTTGCACAACTCCCTGCTCCTTGTGGTCGAGCCAATTCCAAGAAGCCTGTCTGTGTGCCCTCCCCCAGTTGTGCCAGAGACTCAGCCACATCCTGTCCATTGTTGGTAACTCAGCCTGTCACACCAACTGCCCTGTGACCACCCCCAACTGAAAGAGGAAGCACGAGGTTAGGCCCTGAAACCACACCAACTAATAGAGGAAGCACAAGGTTGTACACTGTGAACACACACATTTCTGTGGTTCTGCCAATTCTGGGAACCAGCAGCAGATAGTTCCTGTTCTTAACTGTAAGACACCCTGCACCTGGCATCTTAGTTCATTGACCACCCCTTCCTGTGTTTCAGCCAATTCCCAGAACCAGCAGATAGTTCCTGTTTTAAGAAATAGTTACTGCAAGCCAGAGAGCAGATGGTCTCTGTTTTACACAAGATAGTTCCTCTTTTTGACATGAAGCACGAGCACAAACCCCAAATGAGGAAGCCTCCCCCTTCCAACTGTCAGACTATTTCACATCGCAAGTCCCCTCACGAAGCCTAAGACATGCCCCCATTTCTTCACAAATCTGCTCCTCTTGCTGATTTTTGTTCATCTATCTGCCATGACCTGTTTGTTCCTCTATTTTGCCTCATGCCCAAGACTGTATAAATGTCCTGCTGTTGAAAATAAAACCCCAACTTCAAGAGAGGGACTTGAGAGATTGCTCCTGTGCCCGCTTGGTGCTGGAAGCGCTCCCCTTAACTCGAGTTATTGGTCTCCTCCTCCTTCATTTTAGCACCACGGACTCCTCGCTTTGCATTGACAAGAAATTATGATTTATTAAGCATAGAAATTCAGAAATGAGGTAATAAGTAAATTTAATTTACCACACAAAGACGGCACTACCGGCATGTATAATGGACCTGGACGCATTCGCTAAGGCAGCAGGCTTCAAGGTGAATGCGGACAAGTCGGTGGCCCTTGATCTCTCCCTGTTGAAATCCACCCGGGAACATCTGCAGAATCTGCTTCCTATCCAATGGGCGACCTACACAACCCCGTATCTGGGGATCCAACTGGCCCCCACGCTTCCAGAGGTGGTCACCACCAACTATCCGATCCTAAGTAGGAAGATCCGTAGCTCTGCAGATGGAAGCACTGTCCCATCTCCTGGCTTGGCAAAGTAGCAGCAGTTAAAATGACCATCCTGCCCCAGATCCTTTACCTTTCCCGCACTATCCCTCTCCGGCCGCCCACGGGCTGGATAAGACAGACACAAGCATAGCTGGCACAGTTCATTTGGAACGGTAGGAAGCCACGAATGAGTCGGGTGTTGTCGACGCTTGCCCCGGAGGGGGAGGGCTGGCGATTCCAGATCTTCACCTCTATTTTCAAACCGCTCAGTTAAGGTATCTAGTGGAATGGAGCCGGTGGGAATCGGAGAAACACTGGTTGTTTCAAAATCAGGCGGTGGCTGCGCGACCCCTTCAGGAAATTCCCTTTCTACGCAAGGCCCATAGGCACCCTAACCTGTACGCCTCGTATATCACTCGGGTGCCCCTTGAGACAAGGGACGCTACTAATCTCAAACACGAGCTTACATCCTTTCCCTCGCCATTGACCCCACTACTGAATAACCCGAAGTTCACTCCCGGCATGGATACGGTTGCCTTTGCACGATGGGGGCCTGCCAGGTGCCGCGTACTGTATCATGTGTATGGTGCTGATGGGGTCATTCCTTTTCCCCAGTTGAAGCAGACATATGGGCTTCCAGAGACGGACCGATTCCGATATCTGCAAGTTAAACATTGGGCGCTCCAACCTTAAGTCCGCTCTTTAGCGAACAGACTCCTCACCCCTTATGAGCGGTGGTTACTCACGCGCACATCAGACAAGAAACTCATTTCTGATTTGTATAAGATGCTACAGACACGACTCACATATACTTATAATCCCAGTAAGGCACCGTGGGAGAAGTAGCTAGGCAGGGTACTCAGCCAGAAAGAGTGGGACAATATATACTACAGGGCCCGACATTCCGCATACCATATGGGGCTTACGGAGACTCTCACGAAGGTAGCCACATATTGGTACTACACCCCAGAATGTTTGCACGCAATGGACAAAACACAGGAAGCGACATGTTGGCGGGGTTGTGGCCAAGTAGGCACCTTAGTCCATTTGTTGTGGGAGTGTGAACATGTCCGGTGCTACTGGACCCAGGTCTTGGATGAGGTGGATAAGCATTTCGAGATTGAGATCCCGCGCTTTCCAGCATACGTTCTGCTTGGCCTCCCCAACCCCCTGATGTACCCACTACGGTCTCATAGAGGCAGACAGATAGCAATTGCGCTGGGGTCGGCGACACAGAACATACTTATACATTGGCATACCCTTACTGCCCCGACATTCACAGGTTGGCTGCATCGTCTATGGCACGTCCTTGGGATGGAGAAACTGACACTCACCTTGGAAGGGGCCACTAAATGGCTCTCAAAAAGCCTGAACCACTGTACCCATTTAATGGCAGGTTCACCTTGTTTCACAAGGAACGGTGGTGGTTGAGTAATTTTAGGAGCATTGGCCATGATGAAGAATACAAATAAATGCCTGAAAGTAAATCAATTATGGATATAGTTGGAAGTTGATGACAGATATGTGGGAACAAGCAAAGTATGATAGTAAACAGTAGTCACAATGTGTGCACCACAACCAAGACACAATGATGGAAAACCCAATAGGAAAATAAATGCAGCGCTATAAGTCAAAGCCTCAGTTTACCTATGTCCATTCCGGTTGGTAGACTGTTATCGGAAACGCTGCAGATTAGTGCACACGCTGTGGCTTAAATAAGAAAAAAAAACTGGCAACCACACCAAATATGACCGCCAAGCATGATGTGATGACGCTCAGTGCAGTGCATGCATGAGTGTGGATATGCGTTGCCTCTCCCAAATGCCACCATGCTGAAAACAGCCTCACCTTACCACTCGGGGCCCCAAACTCCATTAGATGACCAGGGAGAGGCTAGCCTGCAGCACAGAAGGGAACGGGAGTCGATTTACTCCCAGATTCTGCTAATTCCGATTTTGTAGAAAAATGATCACAAAGGTAACGCTGCCTGGGTGTACCGGTAGGTGACGCCCACTCATTGCCAAATGTGGTAAGTACTTCAGGAGGACACAAGAAGGCTTAAATTGTTTATTGTGTTCGTTATTGTCTCCCACAGCATGTCGCGTAAGCCAAGCACAGAGTCTAACTGCAACTGTCCAGATGCCGTTCGAATCCCCAGTAGTCTAGGCTCCATGCACATGTGAACATGCAAATAAAAACATTGAGGAGTGTCTCGAGGGTTACCTCGAGACACACCACATACATCACAAGGGCTAATTCATGCATGGAATTCAACAGAAGCACGACAACCTATGATGCCCATTCCACCAACAAACTGATATGAATCCACTTCCGCCACCCACAAACCAAGCACCTGAACCGCCACCATCTCCATCAACATCGGCACTGAACCTCAACAACCAGTACTTCTTAGGCAAAACCCCAGGAGACAATTATCCACAATTCCCCATTTACTACTTACTTAACAACAAACACGCTCATTGACAAGGTTACAGTAACATTTGTACGTACCATTCGCAATTTTTTAGATGTTAAAAAGTCATCTGTGAGCACCTTTGGAAATAAAACATTATAAAATGTAACAAAATCATGTAAGATTTCATGTGTTTGTTGTCGGTTTAAGCGTTGATGTATGAAGTAAATGTCTATCTCTATTTATAGGCATATACATTTCTCAATCAATGTAGTAATTGGAATATTAGTTCAACAATCACTTATTCCCAAAAGGTAAAGAAAACGTTCACTTTGTTTAGTTTTTTGATTACTAAATGAAAATATCGCTCTTATAATAATGAATAAAAATTATATATGCAGTGCTAGATTTACAAAATGTTAAACACTGCAGTGTGTACTAAAGCAGTGCACTGTTACGCAACTTGTTTGCCTCATTGATGCTCTATATTTACAGTCTGACACACCATCACTCAACCACAATGCAAAGTCAGTATTGTAGCACAACAGGCCATAACACAACTCATTCGTATGTAATGCAAATCAGACTTTCACGTTTCAAGGCAATGCTGAATCAGGTAAAAATCACTAATATTACTTTCCCCTAGAAAAAGCGATGCAAATCTCAAGCAAAACTTCTCCCACTTTGGCTACGGCAAGTTAGGACTATGACCCAGGAGGGTATTTGCCAAGAAGTAGGTGGTGTCCAGGGGGTAGCATAAAGGGGAAGCACAATTTTACAAAAGATGAAAATGATGATTTCACAGGCGACAAAGCCATAGAATTCTTTTTTATCACCTACATATATCCATTTTCAAACAAGGAAGCTTTTCGGATAGCGAGAAGTAATAAAATCAATGCAGTAGCACCAACACACAGGACTTTTGTAGGATGCAAGAAAAGGTGGCATGATTACAAGCGCAGGAATAAGAAGGAACTGGCAAGAAATGTGAAGTCTGCAATGACAATTGGAGGAGGACCACCAATCCATGACGACTTGACCCAAATGGATCTGCAATCATTGGACCAAAGATAGTTCCTATAATCGAGGGTAGAGACTGCCAAACTGGAGATTGTACCGAAAACTCAGGGTGAGTAGAAAGCAAAGAATAAAACAAAAATAAAAAAAAGATTTAGCAAAATACTGATACTTCCAAACAGGATATTGCTTGGGTAAAGGAGACTTTTTCCACATATGCAAAACAAAAGGGCTAAATGTTCATTGTCTAAAGGTGTGTGACCTCATTGTGTAACAGTGAAATCCTCGAGTAAAACAACTATATTTAACGCTTGACATGCCGGTTTTGCACAGAAGACTTAACAGATTTTCACCTGAACTTGTTTCCACAACTTTTAGTGGGATGGCATAAACCCTCAGATCATCCATTTTGCTCATGTGATATGACTGCTGCACTAGACACTACACATTATTCTTATTTGCCTTAAATGGGTTAGTTTATGGCATAAGTATATTCGTCCCCTTTTGTTTGCCGTTGGATTTAAAGCAGGCAAAGCCAGCTCTACTGTATCTCAAAATTTTAGATAATTTTAACGTTTCTTTTTATTAATCGTGGTTCTTAACGTGGTGTGCCATTCTTATTTTTGAAATTGTAATGTTTTGTCTGGAAACAACTGTAAATGATGTTAGTGAACAGTTTTATTGCACTTTTATGGTTTGCTATGCTAAATTGAATAAAGTTATTTTGAGGATGATACAGATACGTGCAGGTATTGACTGTCAGCATAATGCAGATTATTTTGAGAAAACCTTTTAAACAATATTGAAAATGTTTTCATCTTTGGTAAAATCTCACTCGTTATTTATTAACTACATCAGTTTGTAATTTAAAATGCAAACACAAGTTGTCTGTAATGCTCATATTATTGAAAGGCCATGTTTTACAATGTGGTTAATATAACAGCAAAAATATGTTGGGTTACTCCCAAAACAATTCAGATAAACTCGGTCTGTACGGTTTCTTCATAGAACATGTAATGTCATTTGTGTATAGATTTATATGCTTCATATGGTCTATATTTATGTATATGTTAAGTACATGTTAAGATTATTAATACAACATTTTCCCATAAAGGTCATTTGTCAATAGCAAGTAATTTTTTGCATTATAATATTGTAATTCAAATTCTTACATTACAACTTTATCTGAAACTACAAGAGAAATATAACAATAGTTATTTTGTTAACACACACACTGTGCCCGAACAACTAACCAAAAATGTAATTAGCATGACACAACTATTGTTTGCAATATTTAAAATTTACAGAAAGCCACTACAGATTTCTTACATTAGTCCTCTATTTGTTTAAACTTACTGCTTCTCCTTTAAGAGGACTGTGAGGTGGAGTCAGGTGCCATGCAAGGATGTTGCAGGAAAGCTCTGGTCTGCATTTAGAGCCTGCGAAGCAGAGGCCCTTTAAGCTGAGGAAAAGCTGCAGTGGATAAAACAAAACAGTGATGATCTTAACAATTCATGCATCTGGGTAGTTTATAAGGAAAGCGTCTTCAGGTATCTGAGGTAAGACCGCAATATCCAGTAAGGGAGCACTTTCAGAATAACACGTGTGAACACTCATGGTCTCGGCTGCAATTTAGCGGTAAGGGAGCACCCTCAGAGTAACATGTATAAACCTCACGCTCTAAGCGGTGATATGATGGAGAGGGAGCGCTCTCGGGGTAACATTTTGAAAGACTTACACTCACAGAGATACATGTACACTACTTGCGACATGAGGGTGTGCAAAGCTGATGTCCAGTAACATAGATCAAAATCGGGAATGCGCGCTGTTCAACTGATAAAGAGGACTCCAATCGTAAATTAGAGTCCCAGACCGAGTCTCCAGCTCGGGGCTTGCAGCTAAGATCTTTTCCTTCCTTTCAGTGCCTAATTTGTGCCAGTGGTTTCCAGTGCTTGGCACTTAAATGCCAACACCAGCACTTATGACAGTCTGTCACATGGTGGCCCTCTTTGTCTTGATGATGCCGGATTCTTGTTTAAATTTTTGACCTTATCTTAACAATCTTGAGAATCCTCTATCCATCTGATCTTTTTGTCTGCTAAGAAGTGTAAAGGAAAGAAACACCTTTCATTCACAATTTTATCAATGACCAAATTAATCTAATTCAAAGGAATTACTAACTACCAAAGTAAAGTTTTTGAGGTTTATTACAAAGCTATAAACAACTGAATATACAGGCACCTCAGCAAGAGGTTAAGAAAGTAGACTGGTACTAATACAAACATAATCCTACACAGGAGTCTCATCCGACTCAGAATAAGAATGAGCGTTAATTCTAAAAGCATCAGGCAAACAAAAATAGTTCCAATTTGGATCTTGGACTGCATTGACCTAAAAGAAAGAAAGATTATTAGTCTATCCCTACACTAACACTATAGTGGCATCCCTACTTAGCATCCTCCCCAGGCAAGGGAAAAAGGTGTCAGCATTGAAAACTTCTATAGAAGTACACTCACTTTGCATAAGTAAGTAGCCGAAGCTACAGAGCTCGTTCTAAAATGCTCCTTCTTATTTCCTCTATAATCCTCATCTCCTATGCTGACCTTCCTCCCTCGGGGCACTGTCCCTAATACAAAATCCCAAAACAGTAGAACACGCCCTGTGAACTCTCCTTCAGGCAGGCCTTCCTTCTGTAATTTGCCATCGAAACTCTGACTTCATCCTGAAACCGTTAGGTTGTCCTTGAGTCCCAGGCACCTTCTCCGCTTAAAGTATCATGTCTGCATTCCAGTATACTCCCATGGCACCGCCCCAACCATCGTAACTTCTAAAACAAAAGGGTTATTCTGCCTAACGAGACATTTGTCCTTGCACCTGCAACAGAAAGCCTGTGAGCAAATCGACCCTGCACGCACACAAATTCTACAGTTTACATTCGACAAAGAAAAAGAGCCTTTCCAAGGAAAATACATTTCGGGCCTACAATAGTCAGCTAACAGAAGAATTCACAAATAGGCCTTTCCTTGAACGTATATGCGATCAGGCCTTTACACATTTAAATATGCAATTCTAAAGTTACCGTATGAGCATTATATTTCATAGTCATCTAAAGCAGTACATTTCCTTACATGAATAAGCAAATCCATACATGCAAACTTTAATATGGTGCACGTTTAATCCTAATGCATCAATTTATACGTAAACTAATACATTCTGCATCATCTAAAGTACATCTTCGATTAGACTCTACTTTTGTGTACATAAACTACATGGTTACATCTCTAATCACCTTCATACATACAGTTTTAGTACTACATTCCTAATGGTTACACTTTAAAACAGTCCTCTAAATATGCGGGTGCGGACTACCAGTGATTATGATGCACCCCTACAAATTTCAGAATAACATGGCGCTCTGTCAGTTCTCCCCCTTTGATGACTAGTGTCAACACCAAAATAACACCTTCCTTGGAGAAAGAACCAACCTAAACAGAACTTGTTGCCATTCTTCCTCGTCTGAGCCTCTCCATGTTTTTAAGATTCTGATATTGACTGTCCTGCAGTCTTTCCATCCTCCTCTCTTGCTCTCGCAGCGATCTCTCAATCCTGTTGGATTTGTACCACTTGTTAGCCCTAACTATACCCCACAAACGACAAAGCAAACCACAATTATAATGAGAGGTTTTAACACATAGCCAAGGAAACCCTTTCTCAAATTTGCAAACCAACCTCCCATCTGACTACATCCCTGGCCAACTTTTTCCCAAACTCCTTCTTCAGTCAGATCCTCAATCGCATGATGAATCGTAGTGATGTTACTTATATATTTCTCCGGATCCTTGCTATTATCTAGTATATACGTACAACATTCCTGAACTTGCAAGAGGTTACAGACTCCACCCTCTTTTGCCAAAAAGGACATCTAAAGCAAGACTATTTTGCAAAACCATAGCCCTTATCGACAACATCTTTCCTTCTACCAGCACCAGTGACTTAGCTGTATTCATTGACAAGTCAACCGTCTGACTTTTACATCATCCAAGATCACTCCCAAACCTGGTATCACTGCTCCAAAAACATCTCCAACAATGAATTGCTCCAGCACTTCCACCCCTTTTCATCCTAGAATGCTTTCCTCCTTTTAAAAGTTCCAAATCTTCTGCGTGATAGGGTTTGGGAAAGAGGATTGCTAGTTAACATGTACCATACCATTTCACATGCAACGGTACATAGCATTCTTTCCACACACGTAATACACAGTTGGTATCACTTGCACAGTACCTTGCAAAAAGTCCTTTGCGGAATCTTCTAAGGTAAAAACATGATCACATGTGGTCTGTCCCACTGGAATATTCTCATAATAATTCTGGTGACGTCTTATGCACAATTTCCCTCTCTGCTCCTCGTCTAGCGCTATTGGACCATAGCTCCCTTTCAATTTGTGTAATTTCTCTTCATCCGTCCAATCCACCCTACCTTCTCCTGAAACCTGTAACTGTGCTTGTTTCTTGTATCTATCTTCTACCTGATCTATGAACTTTTTCTCTACATCTGATAACAAGCATGTCAGATTATGACGGTGAGCATACGCTGTATCTAACTCTAAAGATGGTATAAAGTACTTTCTAAGCTTATCCTCCTGTTTGTAATAATCATACTTATTCAGGTGCTTATAAGCTGGTACCTTGCATACAGCCAGGTTCTGAAACTGGGATGGTGCAATGAGCTAAAAAACGGTGTTAGATCTAGCCCTGATCTCTTGACTGGGTGAGAGTATTCTGCTTAATTCAGAGACTCTGTCCATCACCACCCCTTGTTGTAAATAATTTTGTCCACCCTAAGCGTGGAAGGGTATACTCAGATGTGAGTCCCTTGCTCATTGCACCATCAGGATTCAAGCAAGCCGGGCCAAAGACGGCTGAAATGCCAGAAACCGGTCCCCGGAAGCTTGTTTCCTTCCCAGTGTAAGAATTGGCTTTTGTAGTCTGGTCTGCCCTGTTCCCATGATGCACTGGGCCAGGGACAGACTAATTTGCATACAGCCAGGTTCTGAAACTGGGATGGTGCAATGAGCTAAAAAACGGTGTTGGATCTAGCCCTGATCTCTTGACTGGGTGAGAGTATTCTGCTTAATTCAGAGACTCTGTCCATCACCACCCCTTATTGTAAATAATTTTGTCCACCCTAAGCGTGGAAGGGTATACTCAGATGTGAGTCCCTTGCTCATTGCACCATCAGGATTCAAGCAAGCCGGGCCGAAGACGGCTGAAATGCCAGAAACCGGTCCCCGGAAGCTTGTTTCCTTCCCAGTGTAAGAATTGGCTTTTGTAGTCTGGTCTGCCCTGTTCCCATGATGCACTGGGCCAGGGACAGACTAATTTGCATACAGCCAGGTTCTGAAACTGGGATGGTGCAATGAGCTAAAAAACGGTGTTGGATCTAGCCCTGATCTCTTGACTGGGTGAGAGTATTCTGCTTAATTCAGAGACTCTGTCCATCACCACCCCTTGTTGTAAATAATTTTGTCCACCCTAAGCGTGGAAGGGTATACTCAGATGTGAGTCCCTTGCTCATTGCACCATCAGGATTCAAGCAAGCCGGGCCGAAGACGGCTGAAATGCCAGAAACCGGTCCCCGGAAGCTTGTTTCCTTCCCAGTGTAAGAATTGGCTTTTGTAGTCTGGTCTGCCCTGTTCCCATGATGCACTGGGCCAGGGACAGACTAATTTGCATACAGCCAGGTTCTGAAACTGGGATGGTGCAATGAGCTAAAAAACGGTGTTGGATCTAGCCCTGATCTCTTGACTGGGTGAGAGTATTCTGCTTAATTCAGAGACTCTGTCCATCACCACCCCTTGTTGTAAATAATTTTGTCCACCCTAAGCGTGGAAGGGTATACTCAGATGTGAGTCCCTTGCTCATTGCACCATCAGGATTCAAGCAAGCCGGGCCAAAGACGGCTGAAATGCCAGAAACCGGTCCCCGGAAGCTTGTTTCCTTCCCAGTGTAAGAATTGGCTTTTGTAGTCTGGTCTGCCCTGTTCCCATGATGCACTGGGCCAGGGACAGACTAATTTGCATACAGCCAGGTTCTGAAACTAGGATGGTGCAATGAGCTAAAAAACGGTGTTGGATCTAGCCCTGATCTCTTGACTGGGTGAGAGTATTCTGCTTAATTCAGAGACTCTGTCCATCACCACCCCTTGTTGTAAATAATTTTGTCCACCCTAAGCGTGGAAGGGTATACTCAGATGTGAGTCCCTTGCTCATTGCACCATCAGGATTCAAGCAAGCCGGGCCGAAGACGGCTGAAATGCCAGAAACCGGTCCCCGGAAGCTTGTTTCCTTCCCAGTGTAAGAATTGGCTTTTGTAGTCTGGTCTGCCCTGTTCCCATGATGCACTGGGCCAGGGACAGACTAATTTGCATACAGCCAGGTTCTGAAACTGGGATGGTGCAATGAGCTAAAAAACGGTGTTGGATCTAGCCCTGATCTCTTGACTGGGTGAGAGTATTCTGCTTAATTCAGAGACTCTGTCCATCACCACCCCTTGTTGTAAATAACCTCGGGAAGCACTGCATCATAGTTGGAAAAGAAATACTGAAACTGACCTCTTCCATAAAAAAATACTAAGAAGCAAACTACAAGAAATACCATACGTCAATGGAAGGTGATGATATTGAATACCCTCTTCCACTGAGGCAGGTAACTGCATACACACACAACAGTCTTTCGCATCCATAGCATCAATATATTCATACAACAACTTAGCATACGCATTAAGCTTAAAGTCACTTCTAGAAAGATCTATGTGAAACCTACGACTCTCCTCTAGCAGCAAAGCTCTTTCATCTCCTATAGTGACCTTTTTCTTGCTAGGAGTGGTAGGTGTAGGAGTTCCCTGTACCTCCACTGCCTGCTCATGTAGAACTAAATATGAGACTACAACCACTAGAATTATGAAAACTATCACCCCACCTACAAGTGTACCTACTATACATTTAGATCTACAATTTGAATTTCCAGCCTCCATGGTCTCAGAAAAGTTCTCAGTTCAGCAATGAACACTCAAGAGTCTCTTTTCTCCTGCTTTAGTTGCTTATGAACCGGTTCGAACAACACTTTGAAAAGGCTGGAAGTCCCCTTCTTTGATTTTACTTCCTTATTTATAAGATACAAAAGGCTTCCTTCACTCTTCTCCAGAATCTACGGAAAGCTCCTAAATTTCTTCATCTTCCACTCGGACCTAGGTTATCTTGTTTTGGCTTATTTACAACAAATTCACCGCAGTCCAAAATAAGATTTGCTCTGATTATCTCTAGAACATGCTGCAAAAGTTCAAGTCGAAGAACAATCATTTCATGAGATGGAGCTTCAAAGCCAAATGTAGGAAATACCAGTCTGTTCAAAATTAGATTTCGAATTCTGCTCAGCAACGGGGGACTCGGAACCGTGATGGTCAGTGCTCCTTCGATTTCAAGTCCTGGCACCAACAACACCACATCTATTTTCAGGTTAGGACGATTACTGACTAGAGTCACTGCCCTCAGCCTCCCGAAACTCAGTACTCCTGGCATCAGTCACAACGTAGGACCACTCAGGAGTAGCGCATCTCTGACAAGGCACTCTTGTTTGTCTTGATCATCTCAGACCTCCACGAGCTCGCCCTTCTTCACCTTCTTCTGATTCAGAGTCTTCGGACACAGATGCAAGATCTCTCCCAGAAACCAGGCTCAGATTCAATCGACTCTGTCTCTCAGGCCACGCGTCCTCTGTGCTTTTTGTTCTTTTGCTCTCTTCCCACTCTCCCTGCTCACAACTTCCTTCTGCTGAGTCTGATTCCGTACCACCTTCAAAGCAACTTCCTCCTTCCGAGGCAGTCTCAGTGTCGCTATTATTGTGACCCTCCTCAGCTTTATCTGGTGAGCAACCAGCTTCGTCAGCCACCCTCACAGCTTGGCTTGTCCCACAGCTGGATTCTCATTCGGGATAGGAGCTGTTTCTTCCAAGGGTGCTGAAACTCTGCGGGTGTGAGAAGCATGCACCCAATTTGGCAATCCTCCGCACTTTACTGCAGTGTTCCTCACCAATATGATCTGGTAAAGACCTCTCCAGTAAACATCCAAGCAGCTCTTTCTCGCGTGCTTCCGGACAAGCACCAAATCCCCTGGACTCAGGTTGTGACATAGATCACTTGAAGCAGGAACAGCAGCAGCTTGCAATTGATGAGACACAGAATGGACCACATCAGAGAGTCGATTGCAAAAATTAAGGATTAGATCATCCGTGATGTTTATCAAAGCTGTTGATGGCACTGCTGGTAACCTCATAGTCCTCCCCATCAAAACTTCATGAGGTGAAAAACCTGTTTTCCTGTCTGGTGTACTGCGGATGCTCATGAGAACCAACGGCAGAGCATCAAGCCACTTCAGAGATGTCGACTAACACACCTTCACCATTCGGGGTTTCAAAGTCCCATTAACCTGCTCCACTGTTCAAGAAGCCTCTGGTCGGTAGCTACAATGGAGTCTTTGGTCACCATTCAATGCTGTGCAAAGCATCTTCATGATCTCACTATGGAAGTGTGTTCCTCTATCCGATTCCAACAAGGTCGGAAAACCAAATCTAGGTAGGAGTTCTCTCAACAGTAACTTGGCTACAGTGAGAGTGTCACACCTCCGTGTTGGGTAAGCCTCCACCCACCTTGAGAACATGCATACCACCACCAAAATGTACCTCAACCTATTACACCTGGCCATCTCAATGAAATCCAATTGCATTCTATTGCAAGGTCCCCCGATCACCCAATGTGACTCAGTGTAACCACGGTCTTCTTTCAAGCATTCATTTGTTGACAAGTGACACACCTCTGACATACAGCTTCCGCCATCACACGAAATCACAGATTACACCACGTCTGTCTGAACACTCACACCATTGCATCTCTGCCTAGATGTACTGCACCATGAATTTGTCTTGCCATCGAGTTCAACAAGTCATCTGGTAACACTGCTTGACCGTAACTTGAAACTCAAATGTCAACATCCCCTTTCACACATCCAGACTTGATCCACACACTTTACTCTTGTTCTGAAACTTGTTCCTGCAGGCGCTTGTGTTCATCCTAAGTATCTGCCATGGCCAACATCATGATGAGCTTGGTTCTGTCTTGGCTCTCTCCTGTGTAATTTTTTAGTGAAAATGCATCCTTGTTCCGCACAGAAATGTGCAACCTCATCAGCATATTTATTTCCAAGAGAGACAAAGTCCATCACCCTCCCATGAGCTGTACATTTCACAACAGCTATCTCCCTCAGGCACTGATAGGCTTCCAATAGTAACCTCAAAAATTCCCCGTTCCTAATAGGTGATCCAGACGATGCCATGTAACCCCTCTGTGACCATAGCTGTCCGAAGTCGTGAACCACACCAAATCCGTACTGGCTGTCAGTGTAAATGGTGATTCAAATTTGATCAGCGGCCAAACGGGCACGAGTCAAGGCAATGATTTCAGCTACCTGGGCAGAGTATACTCCTTCTAGGCAAGCAGCTTTAACCACTTCCGTAATGGTACATACGGCAAACACTGCTCTCAGCTGACCGACACTGTCTCTTAAGCATGAACCATAAACAAAAAATATATCATCAGGGTCTGACAATGGTTCATCAACAATGTCCGGTCTCGGCTTGGTACAAAGTTCAATCACATTGAAACAGTCATGGTCCTCCCAATCTTCATCAAGTGTGTTTGGTAACCGCATCAAAGTTGCCGGATTCAAAACAGAACACCTCCTCAG
This sequence comes from Lissotriton helveticus, assembly GCF_964261635.1. Lineage (NCBI taxonomy): Eukaryota > Metazoa > Chordata > Amphibia > Caudata > Salamandridae > Lissotriton > Lissotriton helveticus. Next base: position 679,749,469 of record NC_136072.1, on the reverse strand, counting down.
AGTCACATTCTCTGCAGCAAGAACGACTTGCTCATAGCGTGTGAGTCTATTATTGGTCAGTTGCTGTGTTTTGGTCCTTGTCATTAACAGTTCAACAGAATGCGGTACATACACAATTAGAGAATGTCCCATGACAATGCTTTCACATCTTTCAATACTGACACCTGTTGCAGCAACGGACTTGAGACATCCGGGCAACGCTGAAGCTACTGAATCTAAAGTAGCTGAGAAGTAAGCAACTGGTCTATGAACACCTCCATGATCCTGAGTCAAAACTGATAATCCACAACCTTCTCGCTCACAACAGAATAATGAAAAAGGCTTACTGTAGTCACGCATTCCCAAGGTCGGAGCACAACAAAGATCCTCTTTCAGCTCTAAAAACACCTTCATACAGTCATTGTCCCATTGTACCGGATCACTCACATCCTTGTGCGTCAGCCCCTGCAAAGGGTTTGCTCTCAGAGAGAAGTTGTGAACCCACTAGCGACAGTAACCAACCATCCCTATGAACATTCGTACTTCCCTTTGTGTGGTGTCCTTTCTCTGCCAAATGATTCAGTAAGACGATGGTGTCAATCCTGCATGCATCCTCTGTCTAAAATGCAACAAGGAGGTCCTGTATGTACTGCACGAGAACGGAGTTCTGCGGCAACACAAGACTCTCAAGGTTCTTCTTCAAGATCTGATTAAAGATAGATGGACTCTCTGTATACCCTGGAGGGATACAACACCATGTTAACACACGGATTTCCAGCTTAAATGCAAAAATAAATTGTCTCTTTCATGAAGTGGTATCGAAAAGAATGCTTGACATAGGTCAATCACGGTGAACCACTCTGCTTTACATGGAATCTGAAACAATATCACTGATGAATTCGGTACCACTGGACAACATGGGAGAACTATCTTGTTAACCTTTCGCAGGTCCTGCACAATCGGTTTCTGCAATCCCATAATGGGTGAGTTGTATGGACTGCCCATTATCCCTTTCAGGATTCCCTGCTTAATCATAGAGTCAATTACAGGTTTTATCCCTGCAATTGTTTCTGGTGACAGATTATACTGGGGTGTTCTTGTAAACTCAACATTTGCTTGACCGGAATCTTAACTGGCTCAACTCCTTTGATCAGTCCAATGCCCTTTCCTGTGAAGTCCCACACCCTCTGTGAGACTGAATCTCTCAGATCAAGTGGAAGCTCTTCCACCATCACCACTGGGTACATTTCCACGCACAAATGCGGATTTGCAACCTTAAAGGTGGCATCATCGTCTTTAGTCCTCAATTCCACTCCCTTGGTGGTGCAATAGATAGTGCAGTTGAGATTACACAAAAGATCCCTTCCTATCAAGCAGACTGGGCTTGAGTCACACACCACAAACTGATGTCTATCTCGAAAAATTCCTATTTTCACAGGAATCGGCTCAGTCAACAGGTTTGTAATTTTCTTGTTTGCTACGCCTACAACTTGGATTGATTGTCCAGAGAGGGATAGGTTAGGAACTACTGCAGATCTCACAGTAGAATGGGTAGCACCAGTGTCAACCAAAAATGTGGTAGGGTGACCATCAACATTAGCTTCTACAAATGGTCCCCTCTGGTCTACCAAGACTTTCCCAAGAGTGCAGTCTTCCTCCCCCCTCAGGCACCGTCATGAAACGGGTCTTAATAGTACCCATAGCTTCTGTCAAAAAGAGGCATCTGCTGGTAAGTCCGAGTCCCTTGCGGGATCTTCGGTGGCTGGGGATCTTGTACTTGTGGAATCAGCGTACCCCCATTCCATCACTCTTGGTCTCAACAGTTGCATTAACCACTTTGGGCACCTGTACTGTCTCCCCCTCTTGCTGCAGCTGATTCACTTGATTCAAGGGACACTCGCGCCTCCAATGTCCGACCTGGTGACAAAAGTGACACGCAGTGGTCTTTTTCAATGTCGCTACATCCACTTTCACTTTGGGGTCCCCTGAATTTCCCTTTCTTTGGTTCTGACCATTCTGTTCTCTCCCTAGCGTTCCTCCATTTGGCTGCATCTGAATTCCCTTATCAGCCGCTTGCATCTGGAATAACATCAGTTTATCCTTAAGCTTTCTATGCTTCGAGTCCACCTCATCACTGCAATACCTGGCATATCGCAGTATTTTATCTACCAGCTTGTTCTGCCAGCAGATCAAATGTTGGATCATGAGGCAAATCTCAGGCCTTAGACCCAAGACGAACTTAGAAACAAACTGTTCTATGTCTTTGGGGTCTAAAATATCCAGCCCACTGTACTGTTTAAAGACTTGCAAAAGCCTCTCATAGTATTCATGCACTGTCTCCTTTGGTTCCTGAACCATTCGATCTATCTTGACCCAATCAATATCCTGTGGCGATATCTTGGACTTCAGTCGTGTGATCACCTGCTCCTACTTTTTCATGAAAATAGGTGAAGGACCATTCAGCATCCCTATCTGGCTCAGAAGTAGGCCAATCGATTGCAACTTTACAAGCTGGCCACAAATCGCTCGGAACTACAATACCGAACAATGTGTTCAGATCAATCCACAACACCTTTGAGATCTTAACAAAACGATCTACCTGTTTGTACCACTCAACTGGCCTCTCCCTCAGTTTAGAGAAATCATTTGTGAATGCTGCTAAATCACCTCTGTTCAAAGGCACATGGATATACCCTCCACTAGATACCTCCCGTAAAGGGTAGTTCCCTACTCCTGACATTCTCCCTCCTGGAGATGGTGTCTCCGTTATGTTCTTCCTGGCACTCTTCTTTTTGGACCACCTTTCTTCCCATTTATCGAGCCTGATCCATGTCCGTATCCCTATCACCAATTCTCGAATGGGAGTCTTTAGCCCAATTACCCTCTTCTCTTCCAGGTCCTGATCACTGTACTGTAATCTGTGGCTCCCCTGTAACATTTTCGTCTCAGAAAAATCCACCTCGTATCTATTTGCCAATTCAGTTATTTTCTCGTGTGCTGACCTCGCCGTACGAGTCACACCATTGGCTACACACAGCAGCTCGTCGGGTTCATAAAGTTCCACTGTCTCTAAAGGCATGTTTCCCTCAACTATCTCATTCACTTCGGCTTTCAGCCTCATTACATCTAACATCTTTGCCCTTATAGCCACCTTCGGAGTTCCTCGACTAGATGCACCACTTGACTCTCCGCCATCGCTGTTCCGTTCCCTGCACCTAGTCCTTTCAATGGTATCCTTAAAAACTGGTCTGTTCTCTGTACTTTCATGGTCCCAATCTCCTGTCACTCAGATTCTCCACTGGCTGTTCCCACGTACATAAATCTGATCTCAACTCAGCAAAAGATTTTGGCCTCGGCCCCCTCAGATCCATCGGTCCCCTTGACGAGTCTGCCATAGCTGGCAACGGGCGAACTCTATTCCGTGGGTCTCGGTAAGTGAACCATTCTGCTCACTGTACCATTCCTCCCAGAGCTATTTTCCTCTGCCACTATGGACTGCGATAAACTTCCATTCCTCACCTGATCTGGATCATACATTGACACTATGGAACCAATGGTATCCGGGACCAACAGTATCCGGTACCGTAAGGCCGTACGGCAATCTCCTAGCTTCTGTATTCACTGGTGTCTGCGTTCCCATTCCTCCAGTCAAGATGTTCCCAGCTATTCCTGCAGTAGATAGAACTTGCGATCCTCCAGTTCCTTCTGTCGGAGCTGATTTCCCTGGTGCTAAGTCTGGGTTATATGGAGGTGGTCTCTCTGCTAACAGCCTTTCCATCAAGCTATCATCTGTGTCACTGTCATCTTCGTCGCTACACTTCTTCTGGGTGTTCCCTTCCTTGACTATCAATGGAAAAATGTATACCCTTCAATGGTTTGCACTCTCCACTTTTTCTCCAATGCATCCCATTTCGCATCTTGGAATGCCATAACCAACCTTTTCACTCTTTCCTGACTCCTGTCCCTTTTTTTAATCCATGCATGTAGCGCTTCAAACTGTGTTGGTCTAGGTAAAGGTCGTAAAGAAGCCATGATAGTTTTCAACTGATACAACACTTACAATCTAAATGTCCCTTAACGGGGAAAAGTCAATTCTTCATTTCCTTCTGTCATATTACACCAATTCTCGAGCCAAAGGATAGTATGAAATCCGACGGGTATCCTCGGGCGGAGCCTCTTCTCCTCTTCGTGTAACCACCCTTTTTTCTCCTCTACACAGATCTCGTAAAACTTTAAAACACTTCATGCTGAAATCAACTTTCTTCTTTCGCAGCGCTCTTTTACTTCCTGATGACAATCCACCAATACCAGCGCGGCTTCACACCAACCGACCTACCCCCCACGGCGTCTTCTTTTGTCACTTTCCTCCGCTTGCAGCAGTTCCCCTCCTTTACACTTGGTCTCTCACTCACTCACGTGTTCCATTCATACGCTGAAATAAGCGTTTGTCCGCAAAATGTCCAATCGGTCACTTCTCTGACTGTACGTCCACAATCTCATGTAATTGTCAACCTCAATCTGGCAACTGTCTGTCCGCGAAACGACCGGACAATCACCTCAGCTGATAGGTTACAACCCCTCGATGTTCCACATACAGCAACCCACAACTAGCGTCATTTACTCACGCACTCACACATTCCCTCCCCCTATCTCGGTCTGGGCAGTCGATGGCACCTCACAACTCCCTTCTCAAATGTCAACAATTACGCTCTGGGTGTCTTCTACACAGTCTCTTAGACTACTCGTCGAGCCTAAGATTCCCAGGCTGCGCGCTTACAGCCTGATCTCGCAATCACTCAGCACTCACTCCAACTCCGCTAGACATCACAGCATTAAACAACACCGCAATCTAAAAACATAATCCTGTTCATACTCACTCTCCCACGAACTGCTGCTTTCACCAAACCGTCACTCTCCGTCAGTTTCCATGAAACGCCGCCGACAATCCGCTGAACTACCATCACCTGAATTCTATGGGGCTTGGGAAACTCTTATCCTAATCTAGATCTCCCCTTACTCTAGAGACAACCATCCTTGTTTGCTCCCAACTGATGACGCCGGATTCTTGTTTCAATTTTTGACCTTATCTTTAAAATCTTGAGAAACCTCTATCCATCTGATCTTTTTGTCTGCTAAGAAGTGTAAAGGGAAGAAACACTTTTCATTAACAATTTTATCAATGACAAAATCAATCTAATTCAAAGGAATTACTGACCACCAAAGTAAAGTTTTTGAGGTTTATTACAAAGCCAAAAACAACTGAATATACAGGCACCTCAGCAAGAGGTTAAGAAAGTAGACGGGCACTAATTCAAATATCATCCTATGCAGGAGTCTCATCCGACTCAGAATAAGAATGAGCGTTAATTCTAAAAGCATCAGGCAAACATTAATAGTTCCAATTTGGATCTTGGACTGCATTGACCTAAAAGAAAGCAAGATTATTAGTCTATCCCTACACTAACACTAAAGTGGCATCCCTACTTAGCATCCTCCCCAGGCAAGAGAAAAAGGTGTCAGCAGAGAAGACTTCCTCAGAAGTACACTCACTTTGCATAAGTAAGTAACCAAAGCTACAGAGCTCGTTCTAAGATGCTCCTTCTTGTTTCCTCTATAGTCCTCATCTTCTATTCTGACCTTCCTCCCTCGGGGCACTGTTCCCAATACAAAATCCCAAAACAGTAGAACACGCCCTGTGCACTCCCCTTCAGGCAGGCCTTCCTTCTGTAATTTTCCATCGAAACTCTGACTTCATCCTGAAAACGTTAGGTTGTCCTTGAGTCCCAGGCACCTTTTCCGCTTAAAGTATCATATCTGCATTCCAGTATACTCCCATGACGCCTTCCCTACCATCCTAACTCCTAAAACAAAAGGGTTATTCTGCCTAACAAGACCTGTGTCCTTGCACCTGCAACGGAAAGCCTGTGAGAAAATCGACCTTGCCCGCACATAAATTCTACAGTTTACATTCGACAAAGCAAAAGAGCCTTCCCAAGGAAAAGACATTTCAGGCCTACAATAGTCAGCTAACATAAGAAATCACGAATGGGCTTTTCCTTGAATGTATATGCGATCAGGCCTTTACACATTTAAATATGCAATTCTAAAGTTTCCTTATGAGCATTATATTTCATAGTCATCTTAAGCAGTACATTTCGTTACATGAATAAGCAAATCTACACGTGCAAACTTTAATATGGTGCATGTTTAATCCTAAAGCACACTTTATACATAAACTAATACATTCTGCATCATCTAAAGTACATCTTTGATTAGACTTTACTTTGGTCTACATAAACTACATGGTTACATCTCTAATCACCCTCATACATACAGTTTTAGTACTACATTCCTAATGGTGTCACGTTAATACAGTCCTCTAAATATGTGGGTGCTGACTACCAGTTATTATGATTCACCCCTACAAATTTCAGAATAACATGGCGCTCTATCAGTCTGATGCAGAGATAAGGACAACAACAGTTGTTTATTAATCCAAAATACATAACAAATTACTAATACCTGCAGCCCAAGCATTTCCTATAGCTTTGGGGGCTGGAATAGTCGGAAGTGTCATTCTTGTAGGAGGGTGATGGTTAGAAGTTGTGTTTGTACTGCCATTGGCAGCACTGACAGGGTAAATGGGTGGTGCAAGCTGAAGTGGATTACTGACGAGGGCTATGTCACTTATTATTATTCATTTACTTACAATGTAAGTACTTCTTTCTTCCCTTCTAGTCAGAGCAGGCATCACTGTCAAATTGAGTCCCCCAGCTGCTTACACCTCATGGAAAGGCAGAGTTGGTGAGGACTCTTAACGGCAGCACAGTATCAAGTCTGATCCTAAAAATGGTATATTTTGGCAGCTCAGAAATTCTGAAACCATGAAATTCGACTCTGATCAAATATCAATACTGCTTGGCACCCCAAACATGAAAGGGTCCTACCCTAGATAAGAGCTGTCCATCTAAAACTTTCTACGTTACTGTCACAGTTTTTTCTACAGTTATATCAGGTTGGCAAGAAAATCTTCATGGTGTGGAGATGCACAGTTGCCCCTTGCACATCATACCATCCTCGCCGCCATTGAAGAGGACAAAAAAAGAAACATGCAAGAGTCCTCGAAGATAAGTTTATTAGAGTAACAAGGTGTGTCTCCAGTCTTGCCAAAACTCCAAGCTGACTGAAAAATTCCACATTTTACAAGAGCTTCAGCTGCAGGTTCAATAGGTCATATTAACAATATGAGGGGAATAGGAGGGGGGGCAAGGGAAAGGAATGTACCATCAAATGTAAGTTATAACATTATCATGTTTCAGAGGCGTAAAATGCATCTCCTGAAGAAAGGTCCAACAATGGCATGCTTGCTGACTTCAATCCAATCTTGCCCTCCTCGCATGTCCAAACCTTTGCAGACGTTGGGGATGTTTTGAATATTTCTCCTCCCATCTTGAGAAGAAACGCGAAAACAGCAGTGTCTCCAACAGAACATCAACAGACTTCTTCCCAAACAACATCTGCTCTGTGTGCTCCTGTGGATGATTATCCTTAAGCACCTTTGAAAGGAAAGTCCACAGGAAAAAGCTATGCCAGATGGAAGCAGCCAAGAAAAGGATGTAGACACTGTTTGATACTCTAGAATGAGTCTGAAGGTGTCTGAGCCCAAACAGAAACTGGGCTCAGACTATCAAAAACACATTCTTTGCTTCAGGGAATTGATGACTCTCGCTAGCTGATATTGCAGAAGTAATGAACAAGACTGAACCCCCTCCAGCCTTCTCACAGTTGTGAAATTGTAAAGCAGCTCGAGACCATGAATTTCTCAGTTAATTCACATAACATGGACTGGAGTAAAAGATCGACTATCTCTGTGAAGAGTATCCTGAACAATAACACTGTCGCTGTTTTGCAATCACAGCAGACCCTTGCCATGGATTTCAGGGTAGCTTCACAATACTCACTAATGGTTTATTTACCATGCAGCCTACATCTTCCTCCAGTGCATCATCAATGGACACATGTCCTACTTTGTCTGCTCCTCCAAAGCACCGTGAGGAACAGGATCATTCTTCAGAGGAAGAAGATGTGTAGGCATCCATATCTTGCATCGCAAGCTAGCTCAATAAACATGAGTTAAGTGTTCTATACCAGTTGTTGCCTTAGTCCTGATCTTTCATTATGCCATCTTCTCGCATTCCATCAGAAGTCCTGTCTTGGTTTTACTGTGTATATTGTCAATATATTGCTTAAAAGAATCTTCCTTCTCGGATATGGTAATTTGGATAAAAACATTGTTGAATATTTCATTGTTCCTTTGTACATCTATAATTTGTGCTTGTAAATATTCCCTCGTTTGTAAATAATATAATGCACGCATTTTGTACGGACACTGCTAACCACAAACAGAGTGGAGCTCAATCTTTACAGTGATACCCTCGGGTAAAATAACTGTCCCCAGTGGTTTCCGCCTGAAACTTTTAAAGCGTTTTTCTTCCATGCTTATACCACACCTACTGGCACTGTATGAGGATGCCTTGGAAAAGCACAAGCTTCCCCAGGATCTCAGTGGGTCAACCAGAATGGTCATACCAAATCCTGATAAACTCCCTGTGGAATGTGCTACGCGAAGTACTGGCCTCCCGGCTCGCAAGGGTGATATATTCCCTGGTCCATACAGATCATAATGGCTCTATGCCTAACAGGAGCCTCAGGCACTGCCTCTGTCGACTTCACCTGGCCCAGACTGATGAACTAGAGGGGAACTGGGTCCTCTTGCTTGTAGACGTGGCATGGCACTTTGACCTGGTGTAATGGCCCTTTCTCTTGGTGGTCCTGCGCAAGATGCACTGTGGTCCCCAATTTCTCTGCTGGATCGAAACTCACGTGGATTTGTGGGTCCAGGTCAGTGTCAAGTGGATACGACCTGCGACCTTACACTTAGCGAGAGGCACCGACAAAGTTGGCTACTGAGGCCATTGCTGTTTGCCCTAGTGCTAGAGCCCTTAGCAGAACTGATCTATATAGATGCCTGGCTCTGGGGTTTTCAATGAAGGGAAGCCACAAGGACAGGATTTCCCCCTACACTGACAATATGGCCCTCTACATCCAGCTACTATACCTCACTATTTACCTGCATCTAGAGACGAATCAGGACTTGGGGTCAATTTGGGGAAATCTAACATGTCCCCTATTTGGGGAGACGTGGTGTAGGCAGAGGTGGGGCTTCAAGCGATGAGTGATAACTTCCACTACTACGTCTTCCAACAACGATACTGCAATCTCAACATACTGCCATTGTTGTCCATATCCAAGAATGAATTTAAAGTCTGGGCATCATTAGCACTCTCTATGGCGGGATGGGGGGGCCTTATTCAAAATGGTAAACCTCCCTCGCTTATTATTTACTTATTATTTATCTTACATTACCCATATGTGCTGCCAAGCACATTCAGTCAGTCAAATAACTTTATTTGATTCACGTGAATCATAAAAGTTTGCAGAAAGATCATACATTCATTTAAAATACATAAAATACCATGCACAGAAGTTGATTCTGGATTAAACAGGTACAAATAAAATAATTCACAGTTCGTAATGTTTCCTAATTGAAAATACAGTTTTAATACAGCTAAGCACAAAGTTGGAGATAATGACAGTAGATAGCGACCTCAGATAATTAAAACCCTCATTATAAGAACACGGACGAATATCTTTTAGGATAGGCTTAATAAAGCGGGCCTTGGATCTTTATAAAAGTGTGCAAAAAAGCATGAGGTGCATTGTGCTCTGCTTGGCTACATTGTTACACGGACAGGGGGTCAGTCTCTCACACCATTCCCCCTGTTTTGGAAAAGGCACAAGAAAATGCAATGTGCTTAAACGAAGTCTGGTCATTAGAAAGCCTGAGTGGACCTGGGTAGTGAATGACAGATAAAATTGTTGCTGATTTAAAAGTGCACGATCCACTGTATTATTGTCCTGATTTGACAAACTTAAAACGTATAATAAGCATTTTTAATAATCATCTTCACATTATGTTGAATAGATTCTGGATTTTTGTAAGAGCTTCAAAGCCCATCTTACAAAAGGTTTCTTCCAGATAACGAAGCCATGGAATCGCCTTTGCGTTATCAATATTCATACAGTCCCTTAGAATGCCTCTTGAGAATAATAAGCCTTCTGAGGGCCAGATTTACCCCCATAAAAGCAAGGGGGCGATGTTGATTCTGTCAATCACATATTCTAGGTCCACCTCCGAATGACAAAATGAGGTAGGAGAACTACCGGGGATAAGTAAGAGACGTTTTAAAAATTTGTTTTCTAATGTTTGAATCTGTGTAGGTGGCCACTTACAGACATTTAGATTTGTACAATGTTTTCAATTCAGCTACCGGCTTGTGCCCTAGTTAACTGGCAAAACGAAAGAGTCCCTCTATAGTTCTATTAGTTTGTTGAAGCCTCATCATGATCAAATTGTCCCAGCTCAATGTATTATTAAAAAGATTCCCCAGATAGGTAAAAGTTGGCACTTTATTAATAAATATATAATTTACTGTATATTTGCGTGATTTAGTTTTGTTTGGACTGCTGGTCATAATAAAAGATTTACTAAAATTGACCTTAAGGTCCAGTCCTGTCATAAATTCACTAAAGGCAGTCAGACATTTTTGTAAACTGTTCGCTTTTAAGGTCATCAGGACAGTATCATCCGCACAGGACAGTAAAGGTACCCTTTAACCTGCAATCATTGGAAAATCCAATTGTTGTTTAAGCAGGAAATGCTCTAAGCCATTAGTATGAACCAGGAATAGAAAAGGGGCCAATATACAACCATGGCGCACTCCCTCAGTTGAAGCAATTAAGTAAGTCTTTTCTCCCCCTGGGCCATACCAGATAGCTACAGTGGTAAAAGCATGTTATCTGCGCAACAGAGTAACAAGTGGTTCCTCAAAACCCATGGCATCCATTGATGACCACAGTTTACCACGACAAACTGTATCAAAGGTGCTGGACAATTCTATGAAGGCCAAATGGAACGAAGCACTCCTGGCCTTCATGTACTTGCCCATAACCAGATTGAGGCACTGCTCGGTGGTTCCCCTTCCCTTCCTGGAACCAAATTGGGAGTTCACTATAAGGCCAGAAGTATTGGCCCATGACTCGAGGCGTGCAAGGATTACCCGCCCCAACAGCTTGCATGATGCATCTATTTAAGAAATAGGTCTATAGCATGTGGGGTCACTTCTGTTTCCCATCTTAAAAATTGGTGCCACCACATAATGTTTCCACAACGATGGACTACGACCCACAATTACTGCTTTAAAACGTTGGGTAACAGTGGAGCACAAATTTGTAAGTTACTTTTGAATAGGTCCAAGGGCACGCAGTCTGGGCCCGGGCTTTTAGGGAAATACCCCTTCTCAATGCCTCCTCAACCTCCCCCAGTGAAAGTGATATGCTAAACTGTTGTTCAGTTTCTATATTAATACTTATTTCCTCCTCACATTGGCCTAATAGGACACCCTTTGGATTGAATATTTTAGCAAAATGGGTCTCCCAAGCCACTCCTGTTATGTTAGTATCCATGGCCCTTGACTCATTAGTGAAGAGTGAGCGGTTTAGCACCTCCCAGAAACCCCTGGAATCCTTCAAGGCACTTGCTCATTCAAGGTCCTCCCAAGCCTGCCTTCTCAGTTCGTCCTTTCTCTGTTCATTTACCTTTTTATGGTTCTGCCTGGCTGCCCTTATTGCATCCTTCTCCCGGGGGACTACATGGAGAACCTTCTTCAGTTATTTTTGTGCTGCGGAACACTCTGTATCAAACCATCTTATTTCAGGGGTACTACCCTTTCTTATTGATCTGTGCAAGTTTTTGGCCACGTCATCACAAATTGTTTCAAAATTTTGTATTATTACATCTGGCTGTGATGTTTTGGTTAGGCAGGTCATTACTTGTGTTAGATTTGTTTTAATAATAGACTCCTCAAAAGCCTTATGATTAATTGTGTCCCATTTTAACCTTATCCCATGATTATGATTATATTTTGTTGGACATTCAGAAACCTTACCCTTTTGCGCCACAATACACAAAGAAACAGTAAGAGGATTATGGTCACTGACAGAGTTAGGTTCAACTGCAAAATTTTCGACAAGGTGTGAGTACCTACTAGAAATCAACATAAAATCGATTGTGCTTGCATGACCCCCCTCCCCTGGAATGTCGGCTATTGCACCGGTGGGATACCAACCAAAGTATCAATCATACGCAAGTTGTTCACTACAATAATAGAATTTAACGCATCACCCTGTATGGTATGTTTAAAATGTGTCATGGGTTGATTGTCAGTATCTACTAGCCACAAACCTTGCTCCCATTATGCTGGCATAGGGTGCAGTTGAAGTCTCCTACCCAGATAATACACAAGGGGGAAATCCTCCCTGCTACCGTAACAATCTCCAGGTCAAGTGAGTTAATAACCCCCGAATTCTGTGTATCGAAAATGTTATGGTACCAATTGATTAATAATATAGGTACACTAATCAAATTAAAACAAAGTCAGCTGGTACCATGGGGAGTCAATTACTTTTTCAATTCTTATTAACTCGTACTGTACCGACCGGCCAATGATGGTTCAGCTTGGACAGCTAGTATGTCATATCCGTCCAACAAAAATCATCTCTACTCCAGGTTTCCTGCATACAAATAATATCAAACATTTTGACATACTGGACCCATACCTCATCCAGTAACCTTGGTGAGAGACCGGCAACGTTCCAGGAAATTGTAAATTGATACATGTATAGCGCACTACTCACCCGCAAGGGTCTCAAGGCGCGTGTACGAATACCGCTGTGGAACCCATCCTGGCTTTCCCTGTGAGGAATTGAACCCTGGTCCCGGGCTGTGGAACCCATCCTGGCTTTCCCTGTGAGGAATTGAACCCTGGTCCCGGGCTAGACCTCTGCATCAGGGTCTGCCGCTCTAACCATTGAGCCACACTTCTCCACACTTCTCCACATTCTCCAAATTAAACAAACACTAGGGCTATTGGTTTGGCAGTTTTGTGGATTTAACCCGTTTGCTGCTTCGAACGTTCAGCGCCAGTGCTGAACGTTCGAAGAAACGGGTGCGGCCGCGTCGGCCGTTGGACGTGCGCAGCACCAGGGAGGTAGCTCGCACGACGTCCAACGGCCGACGGCAGCAGCGAAGGGGTTAAATGATTGCCATGCTCACTATTCGGGGATTGTTCTACTTGGGCAACAGTTAGATCTATGCTTGTAGCCCCTAGTGTCTCCAAACCTTTGTTAAAGAGCAGCTGAGGCTGCGGGGGGCAAAGGTTGTGTCAACGAGAGGTCCACTCTCTTTAGCACTACCACATATGTTAAGAGTAGTCACAGAAACATGGTTTTTATCCTCTAATGAACTTGTTTTCTGCTTTAGTCACTCTGTGTCTCCAAGACCACTTAATAGCTCGAAGCGATTTTCATGAAACCAAGGTGGAAACTGCGGGTACTGTTTTGTCGTTAGTGAACTGTTTTCTTCTGCTAAGTAGGGTTGCAATCTAGGTGGTCGATAAAAGAAGCCTAGTGGTAATATGGAGATCCTTGCCTCGTTTATGGGTTGATCATCCGGCCTGTCTAGTATAGAACTTACAAGGCCTGGCGGCCTGAAGGTCAACACTATACAATCCCCCGCCAATATCTTATTACTTGACCCAACCCACCTAACCCTACGCGCCATCTTAAATTCAGAAAATAGTTTTATTATTTATGCCTGTCTTTGTATTTACTAAATGCAGGGACTTATTTATCAAAGCTTGCCAATCTTCCCTATCACCAGGCAATAATGGTGGAACATTAGCTAGGACAACAATATAGGGTGTTGTTTCAGGGGGCAGATGTAGATTCAAGTTTATATCACTGGAACGTGAGTGACCCAAATGGCGATTTGCTAGAGTACCTACGCTTTGGGACCATTCACTAATATTATTAGGAACTCTATATACTTGCTTGATATTTAGGGGATTTAGAGACTGGCAATAGTTTCTGCGGTAACCTTCAGTCTGAGCCAAAGACACAATAGTTTGCGGGCAGCTGTCTTACAAACTTCCTTGATGAGACCCTTCCTGTGTAGTAGTTTTCTTTGAAGGCTCTGGGTTATTAACACGCCCTCTATTGTTTCCTCCCATGGATATGTTTGGCCTAGGCCTATGCTCCTCAAGCAGTGCAGAGGCACTATGGGGATCTTTTTCTAGGCATAATAACCTGCTCTCGATGTCAATCAATTTTTGAAAGATAGGGTTTAAGTGAGCAGCAAGTCCTCCAAATTATAACTCAGGATCTGCTTAGGTACCATTTCTGCTGGAGCTATATCTTGAATTGTTGCAGGTGCAAGATCCCTATCCAGTTGCTCCCCCTTTCCTCTCTGATTTAGATGTAAGTTGGCTATATTTATGTAACTTAATTGCTGCCTGCCCTTTCCTTTTCTTTGGTGGGGGTGCAGAACTACATCCACCTTTTGGTTTGGATTTATGGGCCCTCGTGACTATGTTAGGCTCAACCGCAGTATCCTGGTGGTCAGGCAATCCCTTGACCATTAGCAGGCTCAGCGGGTGGGGAGTTTGTCCTATTACTTCGTAGCCGTCCATTTGCCAAGGTCGTTTGTGTACTTAAAGTACTGGGAGTGCCGGCGGTAGGGATATGGGTTTGCCAACTAGGTAACAATTGTGGATCTAGGGACAGGCCGTGCTCAGTTAGTTCAATTTTGTGCAGGAGCGCAGATTCAGCCCTAGTTAGAAAAGCGTCAAGTGTGCCTACTACACCTTGGCCAACATTAGATTTTGCCATATTAAAAGCCCTATTTGAAAACACAAACTGATAGCCACCAAATTAATTTATAGACAAGATCTTCAATAGTTAGGGTTAGAAAACACAACTACTGATTTCAAACTATAAAAAGAGCATTTCCAACCTAACCTCAAACGGCCCCTCAACAACAACCCAATGCCTTACAGGCTCAATTCAGGTCCAAATTGAAAAGTGTCCTTACGTTTTGGCAGTCCAGATCGGTCGATGTTAAGGACCTGGCCCAGCCCAGTCTCCTCCGGCCTCTGGCTCTAACTCCGGCCTCTGGGAGCCCGCAGCCACCTTTATGCGCCTCCTGGCGCGGACTGCTCGCGTAAGCACCCCCCAGCGCTAAGGATGACGGGGCTGTAGTCTTTGGCCGCCGGTAAATTGATAGTGATAGTGTGCTTGAGGGTGCTAGTGCTTGCTTCGGTCCTCAGGACCTCAAGGTGCTGCTGTTTATGAAAGAACAAGGTAAAAAACCGGGCTCCAAACGCAGAAGCAGAAGCCTGAGAAAATACAGGTCCGAGAAGTCCAAGCAGCAGTGCCGGAGAAAGCAGCCAGAGGATAATGAAAATAGCCTGTACGCCAGTTTAGGATGATATACGGCTGGAAACGTGGCTGTAGACGTGAGCCCCCATAGAGGACTCCTGCCTTTAAGTATTGCCTCGCTCCCAGCTCCCGCCAAAATGTTTGCGGAGCTCCGCAGCCTCCCGCGTTCAGGTCCATTTGAGTCCGCGTCCGACGTCCGTTCCGCCCCTGCATCCACAACAATACTCGGTTCTCCCACTGTTCTCCCATGTCTTCTGCTCAGAGGTAGGGCAGTTCACAGTAGTTCTTGGTCCTCCAACCAAACAAAGGTTATCGCACATGAAAAGAAAATAGAAGAAAAGAGGAGGTTTTAGGACAAATGGTCCGATACTTTGCTCTGGCTAAGCGAGGGAAAGTGAGGGATGAGCACTAACACCCGGTATTTCCACCACCTGTGTCGCTGTTCACGGCTGCGACTTTATGCAGCCATGCATACGATGGGTGCCCGCTGCGCACTCAAACCTCCCCCTTCGTGGTTAATGGAGTCTCCGCGCTGGAGATGCCCGTGCAAAACCAACCTTGCTAAACAAGCCCGTACCTCTGGGAGCACGCTCCTCCAGGAGCGCGGCTGGCGCTCGCGTGATGCCGGATAGGGTCCGGCTCCCTGCTGGTGTGGATTCCCTAGCTCTGTAGTCTTCGGGGTGGAGACGGCGTCCTCTGCGCGTCTGTGCTGTCAGTGGGATGGGGATTGTGCTACCAGAGTCCGTAGACCTCGACCATTAGGAATGTTGTTCAGGGAGCTCAAGCCGGCCCGAACTCAGTACAGCCAGTTAACCTAAGGTAAGAATCCTTTGAGCGCTGGAGCCGCTCTTGGCCTGACTATTGATGCCACAAGTGAGGGACAGTGAAATTCTGATTTGAGGACAGCAGTAAACTGATGTCGGGACCACCCGGATTCCGGTTGTCCCTAGCGGTTAGAGTTAAAGTTGGCACAATTGAAAATTCTTTGCAAGGGTACAGGCACAAATCAGCCCATTTCTTAGGGCAGGGTAGATTCCATGCATCTCTTTTGAAAAATGCTATCAAACAGCCTACGAGGCAGGACTGGGTTTGGCCAATATCCACTTTAGGGCTTTGGTTGTATGCCGTTGTATGCCGATACAGGCGAAACTGTGTTGAGGTTACAACTCATTCAGCCACATGACATCCTCAACTACTTTATAGTAGGACTCCACCACACTCCCTCCCCCAGATCACACACCTTCCCATGTTGCATTAGGACACATTAAATGCATACCAAAACTAATGGTAGCAATATCACTGTGGTAGGACACATGTCTTTCCGAGACGGTGATCATTCCTGGTTTTGTGAGCTGAGCTTTACAGACATCAGCACCCTAGACGACATTGATAAAACAGAAGTGCTGATCTTCAGGAACAACAGCTCCTTGTGGAACAATGCTTGGTGGCCTCCCGAACTAGGACCCTCACCCACCCAGGCCGTTCACGCAAGCAATCTTGGCATCCTCCTGAACAGCAAGCATACCATGAAAAGCAAGATCAACGCAGCCTCATTTGCCTGCTTCCTCAACCCTCCACATGCTCTGCAAGATCTTCAAGTGGCTTCCCCTCGATACCAAGCAAACGGTCTCCCAAGCCCTTGTCACCAGCTGGCTGGACAACGGCAACACTCTACGTAGGAATCACCTTGCACCTTATAAAGAATTGCAAACCATACAGAACTCAGCAGACATTCTCATCCTATACCTCCCAAAGCAGACCCACCTCACCCCACACCTCCTGAAGCTCCAGTGGCTCCCCATTCAGGAGATATGTCTTTTCAAGATTTTGATTCACACCTTCAAAGTCATTCACAACAAAGGACCAGCAAAAATTAACCTCTGCCTGAAGTTCCACCTTCCCTCCAGACACCAGAGAGTTTGTATCTGTTGTTTTCATCTGCCATAACGTGTGGAGCAAATTAGAAAAGACTCTTTTTTTTAAATGAAAATGCAGTAGTAAGGGGTTATGTATTGTGTTTTTATAGGTGAATTTACACCAGAACACCAATTCCAGACCCCTTAATGAAGATGCCCATCTGGCACTGTTAAACGCTCCTGGCCAACCAGGCAATAGCGAATTCAAAAGTTTTGTATACTTGCTTTATAGATCTCAAAGCAGCCTTTGATAAGGTCCCTAGATCCTTATTATGGGCTAAAATGAAATCTTGGGGAGCCCCCAAGAAATTGCTAGACGCAATCATTAACCTATACTCAAAAACATGGGTACAAATCAAAATGGGGGATGGTCAAAGTCTAACTAATAAAATCTCGACTGTAAATGGCTTAAAACAGGGGTGTGTTTTGGCTCCCTGCTTATTTAACGTCAACACAGCCGACCTAGACAATAACCTTCGCCTAGCACAAGGGGACCCCCCAAAACTGGGTAATGTTCGAACAACAAGTTTACAATATGCGGACGACATAGTGCTGCTATCACAAAGGCCCAGAGGTCTACAGCGCTTGATAAATCAATTAGCACTATACACAGCTTCAGTTCAACTAATCAAATTTTCAGAAAACGAAAGTTATGTGTTTTTCAAACTCACATAAAAAACAACCAAAATTTACCTGGACGATAAAAAGTGACCCTCTGGATCAGGTGGGAACATATAAATATCTTGGGGTACTGTTAGACCGACACCTTAGTTTCAAGCAACATCTAGAACTAGGGAAAGTCAAGGCAAAACAGCTATTATTCGCATATAAAATTTTGCAAAAAAAAGCTAAGCGATATTTCAACAACATTTTTGCCATCAATTACGTATGGTTCTGATCTTCTGAATACAAAGGATAAAACTGTTTTAAATACTGCTCAAACTAGACTCTTTAAGAATCTATTTTTAATTCCTCACCATATTCCACACGCCTTGATCAGACTGGAATTCGGGTTAAAAAATCAGATTCCAACAAGACAAGCGGCACTTATCAAATATTATTGGAGAATTAGGGCAGCAGAGGAAGATTCTTTAACACATATTTGCTGGCTGGAGGTTGAAAAGCAATCCAGATCGACAAACGGAGGCTGCTTCTCCCTAAAACAATCCATCGCAGCTCTAAAACTAGAAGACGCTTGGAATACAATATTGTCCTACCCTGAATTTGAACTAGTAGTCAACAAAACCATCAAACTACAATCTCAGGTAATAGACAAAGCCTCCCTGATTTCATAAACCAATGCCTGGATTGTAATGCCAACATACAAAAAGCTAATACCTCAATCATACCTGGCAGAGCATTTTGCAAATCAAAAAAAGCGGAAATTGATTTTATTGAGATTGGGTGTGTATTCATCAAAGGACCTCACTCCAAAATGGAAACGGGCTTGGACCACAATGGATTGCCGCCTGTGTGGCCAAGGAGAAGAGTCAATACTTCACTTACTATGTATTTGTCCAGCATTATTACACATACGGAAAACCCTTCTACGGCCACTATTGAACAAAGAACAAATAAGGACCTGCAGAACTGCTGTAATCAAATGCCTAGGAGGCTCAACAGTAAAACTGGCATGTAAGGCAATAAAGTTTTTGACTATCGCAGCAAAAGAACTGGAAAAGAGGGACTGCCAGTTAGAACTAACTGGAGATACAAGGCGATAAAGTGTGACTAAGAATTTGAAGTCCATTTATTACAGCCCCATATACTCCACCCTGCGAAATATAAGGAAAACAACAACGGTAGTAGTACAAAGTATAATTGAGCATTTTTTCTATTGAACACTATTAGTTTATAGCACCAAGCACTTTATCCTGGTTTCACTCGATTCGATCCACGGTACTAGTCTTCTTTTAGATCAACAACCCACTTCTATCCTTTTAAACTTGTTTTATTGTAAACTTTAATGAGACTTGTGTTAATTAATGCATTGATAGAATCATTTTAGTAAATTTGATGACATTGATGATCATGTTTTATTGTAAATTTCAATGAGACGCATGTTAATTAATGCATTGATATAATCATTTTAGAAAATTTGATGAGATTTATGTTAATTAATGCATTGATATAATCGTCCATGCACATTGTGTATATAGGTGGATGTGCCACCCTTTTATGATTTAAACTAAAACAAATAAAAGTAATTTATCTCTTGCTGATGACTTTAAAGAAATTTAATTAGAGTGGACACCTTGGACAGTTGAGGCCGAATGCAAAGAGTAAAATCACTGGACATTCTCACAAGAGTCCACGATATCCAAGTGAAAGAGCAACTTACTAATTCAGCCTGGAGGATGGATGTCTTATAGTTTGAGGGATCAACATGGGAGCAAAATGACTGCTGTATGTAAATGTGACACATGGAAATGGGAGAAAATTAAAATGATGAGTTTAAAGGAATCCATATAAACAAAGGTAACTCTCAGTTTAATGTTCTCCCATTTCAAAGTGTCACATTTACATACAGCAGTCATTTTGCTCCAAGTGGCTCGTATATATGGCAACATACTAATAAGTGAAAAATACAGCAATTTATTAAATGGGAGAAACTTAAAGTGAAGAAAAATGTTCCAAATTATGGAACAGTTTTCTGCACTTAAAATTTCTCCCATTTAAAACAAAATGGTTGTATGTTTGTGTTATACATATAACAGTGTCACATATGGTAAAAGGTACGTCCTGTGCCATAAGTACATACAACACAGGCTCTCAGTCACCCATACACATATATCCCATTCATACAAACAAATGTTCAAACATCTTTTCATTGACACACATGGTAACCCAGTCATAGTGCCCCTAGGCTAAGTATTTTGTTTGAACCATAGTATTGAGCTCTAGGGACATTAGGTTTAAATTCTATGAAGGTGAGGGGGGGGGGGTGTCTGGTAACAATGCAAGTGTTGTTTGGCCTTTAGCTCACTCTGATTTTCAATGATCAAACATAGCTCTCACACCCTTGGCTGTACCCACAGGGCCGTCAAGGGCTGGGCCGCTCTCCATTTCAGTGTGAACCCCCTAAAAATGGCAGTCTTTCTGTTGCTTAACAAGAGGACCGGGATGTCTACTTTCAGATCAAATAATTCCTTGGTTTGGCATACAGGCCGGTTTCAGCCCTCCTTGCCCACAAGGTATTTAATACAAGCAATTAAAATGGTGCAGTGCATTTTAATGTCATCTACATGCTGCAACATTTCAAATTCTTGCGTGTTCATCGTTTCTCCAGGACTTTCGCTCATGCACATGTCTAGCATGCATTCTGTAAGCAGTACCGAGCCCGGCCATATAAACATGTGCCTGTGCCTGCCCTGTGAAAACACGCTTCACTACACACCAAGCGGACCAGGGCCCCCGGAGCCGAAGAGGAGAGCTGGGCACCTACTTACCAGAACACAGACGTTTTGGAAGACTGCTCTGAGTGCTGCGCTTGCTTTGTGCTTAAACTACAAGTCTTGGTGGGCCTGATAGGGATGTTCTCAAACTGCATGAACTACTGAGGCAGTGAGTTAGTTAACATTTAGTGTTAATTTAGAGGGGTAGAGAGGCCTTGCAGATGCTAGAGGTGAATGGTCCCCAAACATGGTCAGTTTTCTATATTTTAACAACCCATAAATCAGTTTCAGATAAACGATTTACGCAATGATTGTTAATAGATTTCAATACTGCTGCAAAAACACAAAATGTATTTATTTATTTAAGAAATGTATTAAGCGCACAACTACCCGTAGGTGTCTCGGTGCTGTAAAAATTGAATTTTTTTTTTTCCGGGGAGATGAATAAGAATGTGTTGTTTTGCAGAGTTCTGGTTTGCCAGCATTTCCACATTTAATGAAACTGTGTTCTTGTGTATATCAGCACTGGAAATGTTCAAAACTTTTCCATTTTGCTTAAGGACAGAAATGGTGTGTAGCTGAAGTTTAAAAGAAGCATTATTTTTTTCCCCCATCATGCTTCTTTTAAAGCAACTGCACTTTACCATTCTCTAGTTTTCGGTGAGGAATTGTTTAAGTTCTGAAAAATTCCACAATCAAACGAAACTGTAAATTAGTGTTGACCTGCATCAGACATGCAGTTTCATTACAAGTTGGATTGCTGGAAAGATAGATCACAGAGTCTTACATTAGCCCTAACATATTTGTGAGCCCTCCAAGTCATAAGTTGAAATCTCGATATACACCTCAGACTTAAATCCTTCGGAGGTTGATAAATTAAGTCCCTATATATTTGGGAACAATGCCATCAGGTTTGTATGGAGTTAGAGATGGCAAAAATGCAGAACTCAGCTCTGTACAAAAACAAGCTTTCCATTGTCAGTAGAAAATATCCTCAGTAAAATTTGCAAACGTGTAATAGGGTTATTGGCCCACTGACACTGCACACCAGTTCTAAAGCGTTGTCCATGAAATAACGTTAGTAATTTGTGGGATAATGTGATATTCTGTGGCTGTAATGGTGATACATGGGCACGCAAGTTAGAAAAATCTTTCTATGTGTGACAGTAGTAAATGTTGACATAGTTTTTTATAAAATAAAAAGCTTGTATTTCAGAACAAAATTGTACTTTGTTTTATAGAAGCAATCACTTTGTGATTTTCAGAATTTAATTTACTCTAAAATTAATTATAAGGTTGTATTAAGTAGCAATATTCAAGTATTTACATAAACTGAAAAAATTTACCCAAATATATATATATATATATTTTTTTTTTTTCCAAACCGCGTCCAAGCGTTTCCCTGTGTAAGGAGCTCATGGCACTTCAGGGCGGCCTCACGAAAGGGCACAGGGTGGCCCCCCCAAACACCAACTAGGCAAACAAACGAAGTGAGGCCCAATGCAGTAGTAACAGGCTTTATTTCCAAAGTAAAAAGCGCCTGCCTCGTAAAGTCCTTTAAGTCAACGTTTCGGCGTCATGCCTTTTTCTCAGACTGGACTTGCAAGCGCCCAGGTGTGTTCGAGTTCAATATAAGTAGGAACATCACGTGACTGCGATCATGCACTACTACTCCCAGTGTGCATTGTGCATGTAATAGTAATGGCAAAGTTCCGTTTTCCAGCACAAGCACACGAACATGGATTTTCATATCACACAGACAGGTGAGGAAAAATTACCGTTGCTCTTTTGAAGATGTTAAGGCTCTGGAAATGCCGTTTTCCAACTGTAAGATCATGACAGGATGTGCTCCTGTCTGAATCCCTTCCACGCGCTGACAATTTTACCACAGTGGCAGTCCTTGTTAGGTGTGCAGACACGAGTGCACCAGTCTCCCAATTAACATTTTTCCAAACCGCATCCAAGCGTTTCCCTGTGTAAGGAGCTCATGGCACTTCAGGGCGGCCTCACGAAAGGGCACAGGGTCGCCAGTAGGTATATATAGTTCGGATTTTTTCTCTATGGGATTTTTGAAAATTCTATGTCTAATAACTTTGGCGTTTGTGGACGGAATTGGCTGAAATTTTCAGGAAAATGGAACATTTTGTTTCTGAGCAGCCCCTGAAAATTTGGGGGGGTTTCATCAAGGGGGGGCCGAGAAAAAAGGGGGGTCCCAAAACGCGTTTTTCCCATGTTAATTTCCATAGGGCGGTTGGCCTCACTTTTAGCCCGAACGGCTGAATGGATTTCCACCAAACTTGGCAAAATTGTAGGGACTGTTAGCCCGATGTGCCTTTGCTAGGTCTCAATATATGTGTTCCAGTAAATTTTGAGAAATTAACGTTCAAAAAAATATATATATCTGTAAGCGCGCTCCGGGCAGCGCCCCGGTTCGCGTACTTGACGCGTAACGGAACTTCGCGAAGCGAAGCTGATTGGCTCTCCGGTGTCTGTCAACATTCTAAACAGTCTGGAGCGGCCGCCATCTTGTCTCTCGGTAGGATCGAGAGACAAGAGGAGGCCAAAACAAAGGGGGAAATGACCATAAGGGGGCATAGTAGATCCTCCCTGACCCCCTAGGTTTGATGTGGAGGCTTTAAAAGGGCCCCGCGGGGCAAAAAAAAAAAAAAATGTTTGTGTTTTTTTTGCGTGGGTAGCGCCCGGTTCGCGCACCGGGAAGCGGTCCGGGGAGCGTACTATAAGGAAAAAAGAATGATAGACTATGATATTTTGAAATATTGTATGTTTATTGATTGTTCTTTTTGTTGTTTTTTTTATTTTTTTTATTTAAGTAGCAGTATTAATGATTATTAAATATAAATTTATTTTTGGAATTGTGCACAGTATACTATAAATCTGACTTTACATTATAATCAATTTGGTACTAGTTTATAATTACATATAAAAATGATTAAAGACTCAAACAATTTTTTAATATTAAATATAATTTTATTTTTCTGATTCTTTTTCAAAATTTTATAGAACGTCTAACATTTGACTGTCCGATATGTCCTCTTGATGAGTGAACATAACTTCCCACATTTGACCGTCATCATAATGAAGTAAATAATCCACAGATTCTACACATTGTAGAAGTTCATGGTCTCGTGATTCATCCATGAATTCCAAGTCAATGGGTTCAATTATTTCCTCATTGTTCATGTCTAGGACAATTTCAAAGGAAACGTTCTGTTCTCCTTGCATTTTTGTGCTGAAATTTGAATAAAAAATAAATATATCAGTAGAGATAGGGCACTGTTGGGTTTAAGTTCTGACAGGTACTTTTGAGGCATGAAGTAGTACTATTAAAAAGTGCCTGTGAAAAAGCCTATGTAAATTCATAATTATACCACAGAAACCTAAATCAATCCAAAATTATAATAAACAAGCCTTTCTAAATGTCTAACTCTTACAGAGGGATAGTATACAACTATCTGAAAATGTTTTCAAATTTATAAAATAATATCTTACCTTTTAAAAACAAGTTTAAGTTGTGAGTGAAAATGATCTTGCAATGTAGTTCAGGAAGTAGTAGTCAAAATGGCTGTGTTTCTCTCTCTTTTTTTTTATATATATTCAGGTACATAACCAATCAAATGTCAGGTAAAAAAAGTAGAAAATGAAAGTAACATTTTAATTGGTTGTCAATTCCAACACTTCAGATGTGTTTTGTGAAGTAATTTACCTCAGGGTATTTAGAGAGGTCTACAGGCTAAATGGCTAAATGGAATTCCAACCAAATTTGTGAAAATGGTAGGGATTGGTATGTAGTATGAGCAAATCTATATTTGGTGAAAGTGTCTCCAGGGTTTCTTCTGTAAATTACTTTCCCACCTTTTTTAATGGAGCGCTTCCCGGTGAGCGCCCCGGTACGCGAACCGGCAGCGTTACGGGAGTCCACCATTTTGTGTTTCAGTCGAATTAAAATACAAGATGGAGGGCAAATAATGTTCAGAATGGGTAGAAGGGGGCACGGTAGACATATCTTGACCCCCTAGGTTTTCTGAGGATGGCTGAGGAGGCCCATATGTGCGAAAAAAAAACATTTTTAAAAAATAATTGGTGCGGTTAGCTTCTGGTTCGCGTACCGGGTAGCGCTCCGGGGAGCGTACTTTGTTGAAAATAAGTGAAAAAAGTTAGAGTAAAATAATAATTGTGAGTGATTAGATGTAGGGTAGCTCTGAGAAGAGCTTTTGGGTTTATGGTACATTTAGGTACTTATAAGTAGGTACCAATGCACAGTTTTAAATTCAGAATGAAAACTCTGTTCCCTTCCTCTGAGAAGTGAACTCCATCTCCTCTGTAGATATCTTGCATGTAGTAACGTAAGTTATTGTTGTGGATGGAGCCCATTCCATGGTCTCTCATGTAAGCTGAAACAGATTTGTTTACATGCTTCCTCGATTTCTCAATTTGTGGACAAAATTGGTTCGACCACCTCCATTTCTGTCTTTGGCATATATTTGAATATACCAAGGCAGTTTGAGGAAAAAGTGCCATCAATTGCTCAAAGGTGTCCTTTAAAAGCATTTCCAGACCTACCCCAGTCAAAGTGCCCAAGTCATTTCCTCCACAGTGCACAATTAACAGGTCAGGTTTAGGCAAATGCATAAAGGTTTTCACCAATGGTATCAATTGGTGACATTTTAATCCTCTGTGGCCAAACCACTTAATTTCCACATCTTGTAAATTGAGGTTAGGTAAATTTCTGTTATCAGCATACCTCTGAGCCCAGTAGATGTAACTATGTCCAACAATCCAGACAGAAAACATGGTGAGAGAAGGTTCTGCTGCAGTCAGATGAAGTGTGGCAATGAAATGGCAGTTGAAAAAATAAGAGTTTAAAATGAAAAAAACTGTGGAGTTTCTGTGTTAATGAAGCAGTAGCAGTGATTGGTGGATTTTGATTGCTGAAAACAGAAAGTTAGGGTGCATGGATGAGTTCTTTGAAAGATGTCATTTGAATGGTCAAGAAAAAATCATTTTATGAAAGATTGCACTGGATACGCAGGTGTACTGAGAGTTCAGAGTTCAATTGAAACATTGTTGTGTGAACTTGCAAACATCAGAGGTCTTTCAGGAGGTGGTTGCTATGCAAAAAAGGCAGAAAGGGCAGAGGGGGGGGAAGGGTGTTGATTTGAAAAAAGTGAGGGAAGAGTTTTGATTGGGTGACATGAGAGATATGTGTGATGAATTACAGCTTTTCTGTGCTTTTTATGGCTGCAGACTCTGGAGTGCATACCTTTTGCTCTGCTAAAGACAATTTGGTGTGTTTCTGAGACTGTTTTGAAACTCATAAAGTATTTGCTAAGGTGAGAAAAAATTCATTTAATTTAGATAGAGAATAGTATGGTTTAGGGAGAAAATTATGAAGAAAGTTGTGTATTTAAAATGTTGCTTTGTGTCAAGTGTTTTACAAATAGATTTTGTTTCTTTGTGATACATAGCCATGTTAAAAATGACGCAAAAATAGTGCAAGGGTCTTACAAAAATGCTTTCATGTGTCTTAGGGTATTTTAACTCACTTCCCCATGAATGTATGAATATAATTGTTTTAGAAGATGTGTTTAAAAACGTTTTTTGAAATCAATTAGGTTTCTTGATATGTACTGCTAGAGTTTCATAGGTTGCTTGGGGCATGTTTTCAAGGCTTTTGACTTCCTTTGATGTAATTTTTCCCATTTTAATTTAAGACCTTTCCCTGTGGTGCAAGGTCCTTGTAAATATGCCCCCATCTGTGCTTGGCAAATTTAGATTTTAATTCTTTGACTAACATAGCCATGTTAAAAGTGACCCAAAAATGTTGCAAGGGCCTTTAAAAAAACGCTTTCATGTGTCTTAGGCCATTTTAAGTCATTTCCCCTTGAATGTAGGTATATAATTGATTTAGATGATGTGTTTAAAAACGATTTATGAAAACAATTAGGTTTCTTGATATGTACTGCTAGAGCTTCATAGGTTGCTTGGGGCATATTTATAAGGCCTTTGTGTCTCTCTGATGTTATTTTTCTCATTTTAATTTAAGACCTTTCCCTGTGGTGCAAGGTCCTTGTAAATACGCCCCCATCTGTGCTTGGCAAATTTAGATCTTGATTATTTGACTTACATAGCCATGTTAAAAGTGATCTAAAAATGGAGCAAGGGCTTAAAAAAACGCTTTCATGTGTCTTAGGGCATTTTAAGTCACTTCCCCTTGAATGTAGGTATATAATTTATTTAGATGATGTGTTTAAAAACGATTTTTGAAATCAATTAGGTTTCTTGACATGTAATGCTAGAGCTTCATAGGTTGCTTGGGGCATATTTATAAGGCCTTTGAGTCTCTCTGATGTTATTTTTCCCATTTTAATTTAAGACCTTTCCCTGTGGTGCAAGGTCCTTGTAAATACGCCCCCATCTGTGCTTGGCAAATTTAGTTCTTGATTATTTGACTTACATAGCCATGTTAAAAGTGATCTAAAAATGGAGCAAGGGCTTAAAAAAAACGCTTTCATGTGTCTTAGGGCATTTTAAGTCACTTCCCCTTGAATGTAGGTACTCTTTTGCGTCACTGTGCGTCACTTTTGTGACGCAGCGGCGGTGCAAAAGATTTGCTATGTGGCGACATATTTACAACTTGATGCATCTAGGCAGATGTGTCATGCTGTAAAGTCCTGTGCCACATGAAACCAATGCAGTAGTGATGCAAAAGATGCACCATGTTGCAAGACAGGCCTCATTTAATCTCCAACAAGATAAGAAGCTGAATCTTTTGTAAATGTCAAAATTGTTGTATACACTGCTCAACTTATGTGTACTCTTTGATATGCTGGAGTCCATCTGCACTATGAGATACCTAAGCAAAGGAAACACAGGTGATGTGATTGTGAAATGAGGAAAAGAAACTCCACATTTTTCAATTACATCACATGTGTTTCCTAAGTTTACGAATGACATTGTGCAGATGAGGTTTAGGTCTGTCCACGGACACAGAAAAGGTCTGGCCTTTGTTCAAGAGTGAAGTGGACATGACTTACTTCATTGGTAGGCCTTCACATGTATTATCTCCTCTGTACTCTTCAAAAAGCGTAAATTTCATCTGCAACCCTGAGTAGGCCTCACCTCAAACAAACCTCTGGATAGGCCACACTTTATCGTCATCCTGAATCAATCATTTAAAATGTTAGGGAAAGATTTATGATAGGTGTAAGCTTATTTTGCGTCACTGTGCGTGATTTTTGTGACGCAGCGGCGGTGCAAAAGATTTGCTATGTGGCGACATATTTAGAAGATGTGTTTAAAAACGTTTTTTGAAATCAATTAGGTTTCTTGATATGTACTGCTAGAGCTTCATAGGTTGCTTGGGGCATATTTATAAGGCCTTTGAGTCTCTCTGATGTTATTTTTCCCATTTTAATTTAAGACCTTTCCCTGTGGTGCAAGGTCCTTGTAAATACGCCCCCATCTGTGCTTGGCAAATTTAGTTCTTGATTATTTGACTTACATAGCCATGTTAAAAGTGATCTAAAAATGGAGCAAGGGCTTAAAAAAACACTTTCATGTGTCTTAGGGCATTTTAAGTCACTTCCCCTTGAATGTAGGTACTCTTTTGCGTCACTGTGCGTCACTTTTGTGACGCAGCGGCGGTGCAAAAGATTTGCTATGTGGCGACATATTTACAACTTGATGCATCTAGGCAGATGTGTCATGCTGTAAAGTCCTGTGCCACATGAAACCGATGCAGCAGTGATGCAAAACATGCACCATGTTGCAAGACAGGCCTCATTTCATCTCCAACAAGATAAGAAGCTGAATCTTCTGTAAATGTCAAAATTGTTGTATACACTGCTCAACTTATGTGTACTCTTTGATATGCTAGAGTCCATCTGCACTATGAGATACCTAAGCAAAGGAAACATAGGTTATGTGATTGTGAAATGAGGAAAAGAAACTCCACATTTTTCAATTACATCACCTGTGTTTCCTAAGTTTACGAATGACATTGTGCAGATGAGGTTTAGATCTGTCCACGGACACAGAAGAGGTCTGGCCTTTGTTCAAGAGTGAAGTGGACATGACTTACTTCATTGGTAGGCTTTCACATGTATTATCTCCTCTGTACTCTTCAACAAGCGTAAATTTCATCTGCAACCCTGAGTAGGCCTCACCTTAAACAAACCTCTGGATAGGCCACACCTTATCGTCATCCTGAATCAATCATTTAAAATGTTAGGGACAGATTTATGATAGGTGTATGTCTCTTTTGCGTCACTGTCCGTCACTTTTGTGACGCAGCGGCGGTGCAAAAGATTTGCTATGTGGCGACATATTTACAACTTGATGCATCTAGGCAGATGTGTCATGCTGTAAAGTCCTGTGCCACATGAAACCGATGCTGCAGTGATGCAAAAGATGCACCATGTTGCAAGACAGGCCTCATTTCATCTCCAATAAGATAAGAAGCTGAATCTTCTGTAAATGTCAAAATTGTTGTATACACTGCTCAACTTATGTGTACTCTTTGATATGCTAGAGTCCATCTGCACTATGAGATACCTAAGCAAAGGAAACACAGGTGATGTGATTGTGAAATGAGGAAAAGAAACTCCACATTTTTCAATTACATCACCTGTGTTTCCTAAGTTTACGAATGACATTGTGCAGATGAGGTTTAGGTCTGTCCATGGATACAGAAAAGGTCTGGCCTTTGTTCAAGAGTGAAGTGGACATGACTTACTTCATTGGTAGGCCTTCACATGTATTATCTCCTCTGTACTCTTCAACAAGCGTAAATTTCATCTGCAACCCTGAGTAGACCTCACCTCAAACAAACCTCTGGATAGGCCACACTTTATCGTCATCTTGAATCAATCATTTAAAATGT
The DNA here is from genome assembly GCF_964261635.1 of Lissotriton helveticus. Classification (NCBI taxonomy): domain Eukaryota; kingdom Metazoa; phylum Chordata; class Amphibia; order Caudata; family Salamandridae; genus Lissotriton; species Lissotriton helveticus. The sequence goes on along the minus strand of NC_136072.1, from coordinate 679,719,881 downwards.
TAGGGACAGATTTATGATAGGTGTATGCCTGTTTTGCGTCACTGTGCGTCACTTTTGTGACGTAGCGGCGGTGCAAAATATTTGCTATGTGGCGACATATTTACAACTTGATGCATCTAGGCAGATGTGTTATGCTGTAAAGTCCTGTGCCACATGAAACCTGCGTCAGGTTTCATATAGGTGTTTTGTTGCAGGGTGGGCATTCATTTGCATGAAAGTCCTGTAAAACTAACACAGTGAAATTTAGAAGATTTCACTGAGTCAGCTTTATAGCATTGCTGAATCAAATCCTTACGCCTGTTTGAAACAGGCATAAGGAGTGAAGCACCATGCAATGTGTGGCTTTCTCTCGTGCATTGCAGTAGACATGTCGTGTTTACGACGTGATTCGTGCAATGTGCTGCTTTTGCGGCACAGATGCATGACGCATCTGTGCTGATTTTACTCAATGGTGCTCCACATTGTAAATGCGGCACACCATGGGTGGCAGAGCAGCGGTGCACGTTAACTGGTGCATCCCTGGGGATGTGCCAGTTAACATAAATTTGCCCCTTTACATTTAAGTATGTGCAGGGGACACAGAGTCGGTGAGGCTTATCCAAGGTTAAGAAGAGATGAGTCCTGTTTACTGAAAACTTGGACATAGGCCTCACCACTTCAGCATCGCTGGACATGGCTAAATAATAGCTGCAAAATGTTACTCTTGTTAAACAATTTTACTATTATAGTCTCTGAGATTTGTGCCTTACTCTGCAACATCTCATTGTTGTTCTCTTTTTTTAAAGATAACGACAACATCAAGCATGAGTGATAATGAGCAATCAGTTGATCTTGATCTTATCGTTGAACTTGTGATTGAAACGTCAGTGGAAGTGGATCCCTTAGATGATTTAAATCCTGAGGATGATGAAGACTATGATGAGGATGCTGATTTGTCAGAATTGTATGACATAGGGTGGGAAGCTGACCTGCTTGAGCCTATGGAACTATAAACATTTATTTTTAAAATTTAGAAGAAATGAAAAGTAAAAATGTAAACCGTTTCATTTAAAATTAAACACACCTTCAAAAACAGGTTATGTGTAGTGTCTTCAATAAAATATTAAAATATGCTCATAAAATTAGATCAGATTCACATATAAAACAGCACAGGTAAAATGTAGAAGCATTCAATTTCTTTGCTACTATTTGTGAATACTAAATTTGCCAATGCACTAAAAATTATTCTAAGTAAAAATGACAAGTAGTGTGTTAAGTTTTTGATGACTGTTATTGATTTACTGTTTGGTAATAGTGGTTAATAAATTTTTTTATTATATTTTACCACAGATTGAACTGCAGATCATTTCAAAATTTGAGAATGCCGTCTAAGGATAGAATCAGAAAGGCTACAAAACGTCAAAGACAGCAGGTTCAACAATTACTGCAGCAGTCCTCTACAATAGAAAATCGTCAAGTCACCAAGAAAGCACCGGGTAAGAGAACGAAAGCATTCATAAGAAATATTTGTAAAAAAAAAAGTAGTACTACAGAAAATGTTTTAGTCCAGAAAAAGAGAAGCAATTTAAACGGAAAGGAAAGGCCAATCAAAAATGTTACTGCTAGAGCAAGAGATAACTCTGTGCATGATAGTAGAAGGAAACAACAGTTTAGGGACATTCGTAAACGAATGTTCCGCAACAGGATAATTGGCAATTTGTTAAAAAATATTAAGAAAGGTCAACAGAAAGTAGTTTTTTATAAGAGAAAAAAAAAGTTGAGAAAATTATTGATCAGGCATTCGAAATTAAGCGAAAGTTATTTATTTTGATAATCAATAGAATTAGGAAGCTAAACAAGGCAATTTATGATTTCAAAAGAAATAGTAGATGGAAGAGAACAGTTAATCGTAGTAATTTTTGTGAAGTTTTTTCCGGAGAATGGATGCATAGTTCAAGTTGTGAGGCATTTTTTAATGAGGAGAGTTATTTCCAGGATAATGATTTGGTGCATGCAGTAGACACCAGTGGTCGAGCTTATGAGGTGAAAGATGGTTGTCCAGTTGAAAAAGAAAAACTTGTGACAACAGAGGCAGAAGGGATGTTAGGTAATGAGGTTTTAGGAAGACGTCCTAAGGGACCTGTGTACACCTGGAAGTGTAGTAGTATTTGCAGTGTGCGACAGGATTCCATCAATTTGCTTTGTGATTTTGTACGGACATTTAATAAGAAAAGTTTGAAGCAGAAAATGAAGTTGTTGCAAGAATTAGATCCTTGCAGAGTGAGAGAAGTGACAGGTTTGCATGGTCATTCACTGGCTTGTCTTTCCAGGAGAGTATGCCAGAGTGTTTTTCATCATTTCAGGATGCTAGCAGTGCATCATAATAAAGTGAGGAAATTAGTTAGAATGTTGTATTATGCTAAGAGTCCAGCAGTTATGCTTAAACAATTATGCGCTGCTCTTTTGCATGGTTCTGAAATAGATGTGAAGAATATGTGTGAAGAAATTGAGTTTTGTTACTTTGGAAGTAAAGAGGAGAATGTTGAAATTGACCCAGAAGAAGAGGGTAATGTGGAAGATAGTGTACAGGTTTCCAGTACAGATAATTTTCAGAAGGAAATTGCCACGTTTCAGGTGAAATCAAGTGAGAGGTCTAATTTCACTTGTGTGTGTTGTCGACGCACTTATTATAAGAATCAGACTAAGTTAGTGGATTTATATGCAAAAAGTGAAAGGGAAAATAATAGTGAATGGAAGGATTTTGCAACATACTTGATGGTAGAAAATTGTTTTGATTTGGGATCGGATCAACGTGTGTGTACTTATTGTTGTAATAAATTAAATCAAAACCAGATGCCTGCTAGAGCGGTTCATAATAATCTGGAATTGGTTGAGATTCCTTCTGAATTGAAGGATTTAAATACTTATGAATCTATTTTGATTCAAAGTATCCATCCCTTTCAGGCTATTGTAAGAATGGAGCCAAAGACAGGGAAATTGCCTCCATCAGATTTACAGAGAGGATTAAAGGGAAGAGTTGTTTATTTGCCTCTAGATTTGAAGAAAAACATTAACACAATTGGAGTAGAAAAAGTGGAAGAGGAACCTCTGGTTATCTTAGTTAATGGGGTTCCGACAAAGAATAAGAAAATATGGCAAGATTTAGTGGATGTTAGGAAAGTCAAAAAGGCAACATTGTATTTGAAAAAAAACAATAAGTACTATAAGAATGTATATGTTGCAGAAGAGGAAGTAAGCGAGGAAGAGGATAGCGATTTGTGTGCTGGTCAAATTGAGAAAGTAGAACCCTCTAAAAGTGAAGAAATATATGAACATTATAGTGTTCATCCTTTGCATTCCAAGGAAGTCATGGGGAATGCTATTGAGTTGTTTCAAATGAAACAAGCCAAAGGGAGTCCCATTAGTGTTTGGGAGGAAAGTTTGGAAGCTCGGTGTTTCCCACAGCTATTTCCAACAGGTCAAGGAGGAAGATATGATGAGCGACCTCATCAAATTCCTGCTTCTGAATACCGGACTTTACGATTGTATGCAGAAGATGCTAGGTTTCGACAATGCATTCCCTATTTGTTTCATCTCCTGTTTGAAAGCGATCTGTCTGGACTGTCATATGCAGTGAACCACATCTTGAAAAGTGGTATACAGATGCAAAACATCTCGGCAAGTGACTTTATGGATAAAGTCAATGTCCAAGACAGTATTTTGGATTGTCACCTGATTAATCTCATGGCGTGTCAGCGTGGTACTAATGAGTACTGGTACCGTCGTCATGGTGATTTAAAATGTATGCTGAGGAACTTAGGAACTCCCACATGGTTCCTCACTCTGAGCTGTGCCGAGTATGGCTGGGAAGACTTACTTGAATTTCTACGAGAGGCAAATGGAAACATTGAAAACATCGAATTCAAGACACCCGGAGAACTGTGCTCTTTGGATCCAGTGAATGTATGCAGGTACTTCAATCATAGATTTGAAGCTATGATGTCTTTCATCATGAATAAGAAGAATCCACCTCTTGGAGAGGTGTTGGATTTCTTCTGGAGAAAGGAGTACCAAGCAAGAGGTTCTCCTCATATACATATGCTGCTGTGGATCAAGGATGCACCTAAGTTTGGAACAGATCCAGAAGACTTAGTGATGAGTTTCATACAACAGTATTCTACGTGTGCTGTTCCAAACGCAAAGGAGAACAAAAGCCTAAGAGAACAAGTTCTACGTTTCCAAAGCCATCGTTGTGGAAAGTACTGTCGTCGTAAATTCAGAAACAAGGACAAGTTCTACACCAAATGTCGTTTTGGCTTCCCACGACCGGTGATTTCTAAAGGAAGAGTAAACAGTTTGATGTCTTCGCTGCGACATAATGTGATGAAGAAATCACCTAAAAACACATACAATTTGAAAAGGAACGAAGAGTCGAAGTATATCAACGACTACAACCCAGTGATTTTGTCCATGTGGAATGCTAACATGGATATACAGTTTGTGGCTGATAACTGTATGGCTGTGGCTCGGTATGTGACATCTTACATCACCAAAAAAGAAAAGACAGAATTGAAGGATATGTGGGAGGACATTTCCCATGAAAAGAGCCTCAGTAAGAAGTTGTACAGTTTCAGTCTGAAGATGTTGTCGCATCGAGAAATCGGAGCTTACGAATGTTCTGACCGGTTGTCTTCAGCAAGTCTCTATGCCAAATCTAGGAGTATCGTTTGGGCGAGTCTTGGTCTTGCTGCAACGCGTAATCGAGTTCTGAAACCTGTGCGGGAAATTGAGTATTTGGCGGAAAAGGAGCCAAACAGTACCGATATTTTGAAGACCAACATGTTGGATACATATTATCCAAATCGAAGCAGTCACCTCGAGAATGTTTGTCTGTATGAGGTTCTACAAAATTACATATTCAAGAGGAACATCAAAGAAGATATTGATAAAGGAGTGTATGCTGTAATTGGAAGTGAGGGATGTCTGGTCAAGCAAAGAAAATGCCACTTGGTAAACCATCGAAAATTGAGTGGCGAATCTCCTGAAAAAAAGGAGTTTTTCTATTTAGCACTTTTGCAACTTTTTAAGCCTTGGCGTGCAGAAGAGGAACTGCTTGGAGATTTCCTCTGTTACGAAGACTCTTTCACTGCCGCCAAGGAGACCATAGAATGTCCTGCTTTTCCCAAATATCTTGAAATGTTGAATGCGGAAATCGAGCAGGAAGCAACGATTGCAGCCGAGATTGCCAGAGACAGTTCTCAGGACAGTCAGAGTTCTGTTTCATTGAGTCAGGATCCACTAGGAGGACCTGTTATCGAAAATGAAGCTGCCACTGCCATGAATGAAGTGGAAAGAGCCATGGCACATGCTCAGGAGGATGTGGTTAACTTAGAAGACTTGGGAAGACAACTCAACGTTGAGCAGAGGAAAATATATGACGAAGTTACCAAGCAAATTGATCATGGATTAAGTCATGAGAAGGAAGAGTGCTCATGTACGTCGTTGAAGCCTGTCCGACTGTACGTGAGTGGAGAAGCGGGAACTGGAAAAAGTTTCCTCATTAAAGCAATTTCATGTTATTTGCAGGAAAGGACTGAGTCATCGCTGTCTTGTGTTGTCACCGCTCCAACTGGACTAGCAGCACGTAACATTAAAGGTATTACTTTGCATCGTCTATTGATGCTGCCAGTGGAGCATGATAACAAATTACAATACCACAAGTTATCTGGAGATGCTTGTTGTGAAGTTTCAAGAGTCTTGAGGAAAATGAAACTTCTTATCATTGATGAAGTAAGCATGGTTTCCAATGTCATGCTTGCCTTTGTGCATTTGAGAATGCAAGAAGTTCTTAAAACAGAGTATGATGTGTTATTTGGTGGCAAAAACATCATTGTTTTCGGAGATCTTCTGCAGCTGACACCAGTGAAAGGACAACCTGTGTTCAAAATGCTCACGCATGAAGATACCAGGAAGTGCCTAGGGAGCATTAGTAACGTCAATATATGGTTAAACTTCAATTATGCTGAACTGCATGAAAATATGCGTCAGGCAAAGGATGAAGATTACAAGAATATTCTACAAGATGTTAGAATTGGAAAAGTGACCGAGCATGGGAAAGAAGCTTTACATGCACGATTACTGTCAAATTTATATCCAGAACAAGACGTTGTGCCTGAGAATATTTTTCAGACAATTACTGAGAAGAAATCTGGAATATGTTTGATGCCAACTCTTGCAGAATGTGCCATCTTCAACAACAAAATGTTGCATTTAGAAAACCAAGAGATTGTGAAACTGGAAGCTATTGACAGAGTAGAGCATATGGGATCAACAATTATGTTGTCTGAGAATTTGAAAACAAAATTGGATTCATTAGAGAAGACTACATCTAAAACTGCAGGTTTTGAAAAGACTCTGAATGTGTGCTTAAACTGACGTATAATTTTTAGAAGGAATTTACATGTTGAAAGAGGTCTGGTAAATGGATCAATGGGTAATGTTGTTGATTTTGTGAAATACAGAAATAGAGATGGAATTGAATTTTTAAAAATTAAATTTGATGGCATTGAGGAAGTACAGCTAATTGGTCGTTGCTCTGCTAGATTTTTGCTTGTAAAAGACTTATATGTTCGCCATAAGCAGTTTCCTGTTTGCTTGGCATATGCGGTGACAATCCATAAATCGCAAGGTTTAAGTGTAGACAGTGCATTGGTGAATATTGGCAGTTCTGTGTTCAAGGAGGGTATGGCATATGTGGCATTGTCAAGAGTTAGAACTTTATCGGGATTGTACTTGATTGAGTGTGATGTCACAAACATTTGTGCGGATCTAGATTGTGTTAAGGAATACGTGTGGTAGGCCGGAAACGAAGAAATGTGACCAATAGTAGGGAGGTTGTAGCAAAAAGACGAAAAGTCGATGAACCTGAAATTATAAGCAGAAAGAAAAAGGATTCTGTTGAAGATGTTGTTGGTTTTCAATTTGAAAACAGTTCTGGTGTCAACTGCTATGCTAATGTAGTGGTTAATGTTGTCTTTTCTCTAGAAAATGTAAAAGAAGAGATTGTGGTCAATTCGGATCAAAGATTTTGCAGTTTGTTGAATTCTGTGTTAGAGAAATGTAGCACTGATAGAACAAAAATAGAAAGTGTGTCTGAAATTCGAAATCTGTTAGACAGATGTTCAGGGCAAACACAATTCTCTCAAAATATTCAGCAAGATTGTCAGGAGTTTTTAATGTATATGTTTGATGTATTGCATGCTGAAGGTGTAGATGTAGATCACCTGTTTGGGCTTTCTTATCAATGGCAGCATGACTGCGAGAACTGTAGGCTATCAAGTACTACTAGTGTAGACTCAGAAAGATTTATATATTTAACTTTGCCAGACAGTAAATCAGTGTCCTTTAATAAGCTAGTAAAAGCAGCTGATCACAACATGGAGTGTAGCCAATGTAAGTCTGAAATGTTGTCAACATTATTTATACGAACATATGGCCAGTATGTCATTTTAATGTTCCAACGATGTAGGCCTGATGGAACAAAATTGACAACTTTAATAAAAAAATTTGTGGCTTCACAGTTGTCAATATCAGGAAGGACTTTTGTAACTGCAGCAATTATATATCATGTAGGTCCTTCAATAACATCAGGACATTACACAGCTTATTTAAAGTCTATAAATGGCTGGTCATTCTGCAATGATTCTGTTTTAACTTTAAAAAAAAAATGCCTTTTGACCTTCAAAATTCTTACCTGGTGTTTTTAAAACCAAAATTTTAGGGAAGGAATCTCAGGATTTGCTCTGAGGAATTTCAAGAGGTTCTAATGGCTCCTACACGATTTGGCCTTGAGGATAAGTGTAGTACAGAGTCAAAAGTTATTTTTGAGTATTAAATAGTTCCTGGAAAAAAAGAAGATTTTCTTACAGAAAGTGGTGGGCAGAGATTAGTTGAAGGACAACAGAGTATTTCCCAAAGCAAACGGTGTTCTTACCATAACACTTGACGTCATGGAAAAATAACTGCACTTTGTATGAGTTCAGAAAAACTGTTTCTTTTTATAAGCTAATTCAAGCAGCCAATCAAAACCTGGAGTAGAGGGAATGTAAGTCTGCAATGCTGTCTAGATTATTGGTCCAAACTTTTGATTATAATGTCATTTTAAAAATCCAACTATACAAACCTGATGAAAGTAAGTCTTCAACTTTAATTACAAATGTTGTGGCTACACAGTCGTTGATTTTAGGAAGAACATTTGTAACTGCAGCTATTATATGGCATGATGGTCATTTGACAAGATCCGCTTATTACACAGCTTATTGAAAATGTAGAAAAATGTGCTGTTTCGGAAATTATTCCCATTTGACTACGATACAATGTTGTCTTTTTACTTAAAAATATTCTTACTTTCTGTTTTCAGAAAAGAGAATTTAGGGTAGGTAACTGGCGTGTAATGATTCTAGGGGTTGATATAATTTTATCTACTGTTTTATATTGCTTTGTGATTAAAAGTGATGTAGAGAATTAAATAATTGTAGTAGTCATAGAGGTAGTGTAAGTCTGCTTCATAGTAAGCAGTATCAGTGTCATAGGAAATGTAGAACATGAGTGAGCAAGAAGGGTAAGATATTACTAGTCCAGGATTGTGAAAGTGATCTTGAACGTTTTCTTTCTGAAAGTTGCGGAAATACAAAATGACGGGATTTGCTTACAAGAATTCCAAGAGTTATAAATGGCTCTTACATGATTTGGCCTTGTGGAAACGTGTGGTAGAGAGCGAGAAGTCATTTATTGTATGTAACATATTTTTCAAAACGATGGAGGTTTTCTTTCAGAAAGTGGCGGGCTGAAAATAAAAACAGCACAACCGAGTGTAAGCTGTTCATAGGACATCCTACGACGTCATGGAAAGTAAGTTACTTTTGAGGAGTTCTGATTTCTGATTGGTTATGTTATATGGGTTTTTTAAACACAATCATTTTGATTGTGGTTTTTTTTCCCCGCTGTTATATGATGAATACCTTCAAGTCACTGTTTTTAGTGAAATTTGATAAATTCTGAGAACAGCAAAAATAAACCATTTAACATGTATAATTAATTCTGTACTTTTTGTACTTATGATATACATTTAGAAATGTGTAGTAGACATGGAGAAGCTGAGGCTTCTGTAAGTGTCAAAGTTGTTGCATACAGTGCTCACATTCTACATAGTCTTTCATATGATAGACTACATTTCCACAATGAGATACCTAAGCTAAGGAAACACAGGTGATGTGATTGTGGAATGAGCAAAAAAAATTGCACGTTTTTCAATTATATTACCTGTGTTTCCTAACATTACACATCACATTGTGTAGATGAGGTTTAGGCCTGTTCCAGGAGACAGATGAGGTCTGACATTTGTTCAAGAGTGCAGTGGACATGACTCACTTCGTTATTAGGCCTGCACATGTATTATCTCCTCTATACTCTTCAACAAGCCTAAATTTCATCTGCAACCCTGAGTAGGACTTACCTGAAACAAATCTGTGGATAGGTTACACCTTATCAGCATCTAGAAACAATCATTTAAAATGTTAAGGGCAGTGTTATGAAGGCTGTGTGCCTCTTTTACGCCGCTGTTCCGTCACTTTTGTGTAAAAGATGCACCATGTTGCAAGATAGGCCTCAGTTCATTTCCAGCAAGATACCGTCAGTTTAAAATGTATATAATTAGGACTGTGTATGGGGCATGGAGAAGCTGAGGCTTCAGTAAGTGTCAAAGTTGTTGCATGCAGTCGCTAGTCGGAACCTTTGATAAACGAGATAAAGAATAGATACAGATAAGAAAGGCACAGAGCAAGACAAGAGATAAAAGGCATTTCTGATTGAGAGCAACTCTTGACAGTATAACTGGAGAAGAGTAGTGGCAATAACAAAGAACAGAATCACATAAGGCATAAAACTACAACGACCAGAGACAGCCCCTGAGGAAGGCACACATGAGTGCCGAAATGCATTGGGCTCATTTGAGAAATGTTGATTTAATATTGTAATATATGTGCCAAAAAATGTGTATCATTATGATGTGAAAATGTACTGTGAATTTTAGTTTGCAACTAAACAGACATGTGAATGGTGAATAATGAAATGATAATTAATCAACAAAAACAGTATACAAAAGAAATAAAAAGAAAATTTAAACAAACAAAAACAAGTGTGGTTCAAGCAGGATTAAAGGAATAAATTATAGAAAGCGCTAGGGCGCTAAGTGAACAGTGCGCGATTGGGTGGAAACTCAATTTCACCATAACTCGTTGAGGTATCAGGACTGACAATCCTTAACAATCGCGGCACCAGTGAATAAGAGTGCATAAGCAGATAAACACGGAGTGCTCCTACAACCCTTCAAAAAATTTAATCTTATTTTGAACATTCACTCACATTCTCTAAGAAACTCTTCTTTGTTATTCTTCTACTCTCCTTTTTTTCTTTCACTTCCTTATCTATTTTGTTTTTCACAATTATATCCTCTTCCCTCTTTTCTTCGGTAAATAAATCTATTAAACAGTATCTCTGGTTTAGTCCCTATAGCTGTCTTTCTTTTAACATTACTCTCTGTTTACTTCCCTTATACTTACTCTTCTTTTTTTTTTTTTAAATGTTTTTGGTTCGCTCCCGGTTCGCGTACCGGCGAGCGAACCGGGAAGCGAACCAAAAGAAATAGAGGTTGCCAGAGTGCTAAACATTCTAGCAATTTTTTTATACAGGGGAGGTAGTTCTGAAAAGAACTTTTTTTAATGTTTTTGTTGTTTTATATATATATATTTTTTTTCTGAACATTTTTTGTTTTTTTTGTATTTTTTTAACAATTTTATGTTTTTTTTGGTTTTTTGGGGGGGGGAAACAACGAAAAACAGGCATTGGAAAGGGCTCAACAGGAGCAAAATTTTTTTTTATTTTTTGGGGCGTTTTGAGCACTTGTGGTTTTCAAATGCTCTGTTTATCAAATTAATACTCATATTGCCACATGAGAGTAAGGTACCGCAATATAAACACACTATCTTCATGTGGACAAAGTTGTCTTGAATGTTTGGCACTGTTTCCCGTGCCTCTGGCCCCGACAGAGTTACCTGTGCCGATGTCCTGGCCACAGGAGTTGGTGGGTTGTCCTGGAGGTCACGCATCTCTGCCCTGCTGTAATTTAGTGGATGCCACCTCTGCATGTGACGGTGCATAGTACAGTTGCCGTAACTATACTTCTTATTTGTGCCTCTAGATAAGTCCTCTTTGCATATGAGGCACGTCACATAGCGAGCATTAACTTTTTTTTGTCCTTCAGGAAAAGAAAAAAACTGCCAAATGAAACTATTTTTATGGTGAGATATCCGGGGCTACTCTTGTAAAAACTGTGTTGTCTGTATTTCCTCTTCCTCTTCTTCATCCTCTTCCTCCTCTGTGTTGGGAAGGAACTGTGGAGGTGGTCCTCTCTTCCTATGAGGAGGTGGTGGTGGTGGTGGGGGTGCACCAGCTGCAGCTACTAGTGAAGCCATTTTCCACTCAGCAAAATAGGTCTTCCTTTCACAAAGTTGAAAGTCAGAGTGAGAAAAAAGGTGGGGGCTTTCATCATTTTGGAAAAAAAATAGTTCTAAACCAATGAAAAGTGTTATTTTTAGGTCACATGACCTAGCCTTACATCATTAGGAAACCAAAAGTGAAATGAACCAATGAAAAGTTTTATTAACAAGTCACATGACCTGTTACGCTTATGTTACGCGCTGCGGGACGCGCCCCGGATCGCTTCCGGGGAGCTGCGCTTCCCGCCTCGGTTCGCGCTCCGGAGCACTTCCGGGTGCGCTAACGCGGCGCGCCATAAGACGCATTACGCGGCAACGCGATACGTCGCGCTTTCGCGACGCGCCCCGGATCGCTTCCGGGGAGCTGTGCTTCGCGTCTCGGTTCGCGTACCGGAGCACTTCCGGGTGCGCTAACGCGGCGCGTCATAAGACGCATTACGCGACAACGTGATACGTCGCGCTTCCGCAACGCGTCACGATGTTGATTTCTAACGCGGCAGTTGCGCAAACGGAACGTTTACCGGTTCGCGGACCGGGAGCGAACAAAAAAAAATAATAATAAAAAAAATTATTAATAAACATATAAAATATATTTTTTGATTTAAAGAAGAATACATTTTACAGCTATAGATATTAGCTTTTAGAAAACCAATGAAATTCACTGAAAAAACCATAGGTTATAGACCATATATAGTTAGGAATTAGCATTTACAAAACCTTGAAAATTCACTGAAAAAACCATAGGTTATAGACCATATATAGTTAGGAATTAGCATTTAAAAAACCTTTTTTTACTCACACAAAACCATTGAAATTCCATATATAGTTAGTTGCACTAACTATATATCGCGCACCCGCAATCCACTGCTGATGATGTCACATATTACATCATTCATGACATGGTCAGTGACATCACTGATTACATCACTGATGACATCACTGATGACAACATCCAGTGACTGTATGTTTCTGTAAAGTTAAAATATGTCTTACATATTGAAGAATGAGTGGATGTATAAGTGTCTGGATGAAGGATTTAGTAGGTGCATGATTGACTGTATGAGTGAGTGAATAAATGTGTGTCACTGAGTGCATGAGTTAGTGACTAAACTGTCTTAATTTGTGCATCATTATGTCTGTTGTTCTGTAAACTGCTGCATGTGTTGATCAGTAGCTATATGAGTAAGTATATGGGTTATTGATTGGTTGCCAAAGTATTTGTATGGGAGACTGAGTGTGTGTGTGGGGGTGGCTGGGAGGTGTATGACTGTGCATAGATGTGTGAGCAGTTGATTCACTAGATGTATGGGTTCAAAAGTGCATGTGGAAACACCTGTATGGGCGGTTGACTGAGTGCATTGGTGAGTGAATGGATATCTCAGTGCTACATGTCAAAGTAAGTACATATGTAAAACACAGTACATGTGACAGTTGACATATATAAATAACTGTGCATAAGAGCCAGTGAATGTGTGAGTGGCTGTATTGATCATTGTGAACTTGTATCAGGGATTGTAAAAGAGAGTAAATATGTGTTAGTATATGTTTGAATAAGTAAGGTGTGTATTACTGTATAGTTGAGGAAATGGAGGTGTGATTGATTCTTTGCATGACTGACTAAGTGTGTGAGTAACTCCATGGATGAGTGACAGTCTGTGAGTGTCTGTTTACACTGAGTGTATCTAAGGTTATATTAGAGTCTGAAGAGGTTCATCGTATTATCACATGAATGATGTCATCAGTGATGTGATCAGTAATGTCAAATGAGATGTCATCAGTGATGTCATTTGAGATGTCATCAGTGATGTCATCAGTGATGTCATTTGAGATGTCATCAGTGATGTCATCAGTGATGTCATTTGAGATGTCATCAGTGATGTCATTAGTGATGTCACTGACCATGTCATGAATGATGTAATATGTGACATGATCAGCAGTGGATTGCGGGTGCGCGATATATAGTTAGTGCAACTAACTATATATGGAATTTCAATGGTTTTGTGTGAGTAAAAAAAGGTTTTTTAAATGTTAATTCCTAACTATATATGGTCTATAACCTATGGTTTTTTCAGTGAATATATATATATATATATATATATATATATATATATATATATATATATATATATATTACCTACTGGCGGTCGCCAGTAGGTATATATAGTTAGGATTTTTTCTCTATGGGATTTTTGAAAATTCTATGTCGAATAACTTTGGCGTTGGAGGACGGAATTGGCTGAAATTTTCAGGAAAATGGCACATTTTGTTTCTGAGCAGCCCCTTAAAATTTGGGGGGGGTTTCGTCAAGGGGGGGCCTAGAAAAAAGGGGGGTCCCAAAACGCATTTTTCCCATTCATTTTTCCATAGGGCGGTTGGACTCACTTTTAGCTCGAACGGCTGAATGGATTTCCACGAAACTTGGCAAAACTGTAGATATGGTTTGCCCGATGTGCCTTTGCTAGGTCTCAATATATGTGCTCCAGTGGATTTTGAGAAATTAACGTTCAAAAAAATATATATATCTGTAAGCGCGCTCCGGTTAGCGCCGCGGTCCGCGTACCTGACGCGTAACGGAACTTCGCGAAGCGAAGCTGATTGGCTCTCCGGTGTCTGTCAACATTCTAAACAGTCCGGAGCGGCCGCCATCTTGTCTCTCGGTAGGATCGAGAGACAAGAGGAGGCCAAAACAAAGGAGGAAATGACCATAAGGGGGCATAGTAGATCCTCCCTGACCCCCTAGGTTTGATGTGGAGGCTTTAAAAGGGCACCACGGGAAGCGGTCCGGGGAGAGTACTATGAGGAAAAAAGAATGATAGACTTTTCAAATATTGTATGTTTGATTGTTCGTTTTGTTGGTTTTTTTTTTTATTTTTTTTATTTTTGTGATTGGTTTTCAAAATTTAATAGAACGTCTAACATTTGACTGTCCGAAATGTCGTCATTTTCAGTGAACATAACTTGCAACATTGGAGTGTCTGAAATTTTTTTCTTTCACTTCCTTATCTATTTTGTTTTTCACAATTATACCCTCATCCATCTTTTCTTCGGTAAATAGATCTATTAAACAGTATCTCTGTGTTACTCCCTCTAGCTGTCTTTCTTTTGACATTACTCTGTTTCCTTCCCTTATACTTACTCTTCTTTTTTAAAAAAAAAAAAAAATTCTGGTTCGCTTCCGGTTCGCGTACCGGCGCGCGAACCGGGAAGCGAATAAAAAGAAATAGAGGCTGCCAGAGTGCTAAACATTCTAGCAATTTTTTATAAAGGGGAGGTAGTTCTGAAAAGAACTTTTTTTTAAATTATTTTTGTTGTTTTATATATTTTTTATTTTTTTTCTGAACATTTTTTTACTTTTTTTGTATTTTTTGAACGATTTAAAAAAAAAAATTGTTTTTTTTGAGGGGGAACAACGAAAAACAGGCATTAGAAAGGGCTCAACAGGAGCAAAAAAAATGTTTTATTTTTTGGGGCGTTTTGAGCACTTGTGGTTTTCAAATGCTCTGTTTATCAAATTGACACTCATATTTGCACATGAGAGTAGGTCACCACAATAAAGGCACACTATCTTCATGTGCACAAAATTCTGTTGGATGTTTGGGACCATTTCCCTCGCCTCTGGTCCCGACAGAGTTACCTGTGCCGATGTACTGGCCACAGGAGTTGGTGGGTTGTCTTGGAGTTGACGCATCTCTGCAACGCTGTAATTCAGTGGATGCCACCTCTGCATATGACGGTGCATAGTATAGTTACCATAACTATACTTTTTGTCTGTACCTCTAGATAAAACATCTTTACAAATGAGGCATGTCACATGTCGGGCATTCACTTTTTTTTGGCCTCGAGGAAAAGAATAAAACTGCCAAATAAAACTGTCTTTGTGGTGGGATTTCCGGGGCTCTTCACGTAAGAACTGCCTCCTCTCTACTTCCTCTTCCTCTTCTTCTCCCTCTTCCTCCTCTGGGTTGGGAAGGAACTGTGGAGGTGGTCCTTCCTTCCTAGGTGGTTGTGGTGGTGGTGGGGGTCCACCAGCTGCAGCTACTACAGATGCCATTATTTTAATAAGCAAAAACAGGTCTTCCTTGCACAAAGATGAAAGTCAGAGTGAGGAAAGAAGGTGGGGGCTTTCATCATTTGGGAAAAAAAAATGTTCTAAACCAATGAAAAGTGTTATTTTTAGGTCACATGACCTAGCCTTACATCATTAGGAAACCAAAAGTAAAATGAACCAATAGAAAGTTTTATTAACAAGTCACATGACCTGTTACGCTTACGTTACGCGCGCCGCGCCCCGGTTCGCTTCCGGGGAGCTGCGCTTCGCGCCTCGGTTCGCGCTCCGGAGCACTTCCGGGTGCGCTAACGCGGCGCGTCATAAGACTCATTACGCGGCAACACGATACTTCGCGCTTACGCGACGCGTCACGATGTTGTTTTCTAACGCGGAAGTTGCGCTAATGGAACGTTTACCGGTTCGCGGACCGGGTCGCGGCACCAAATTAAGCTAACGGGAAGCTACCCGGTGCGCGGACCGGTAGCGAAACAAACAAAAAATTTTAAAAAAATGTATACATAAAAAAATTATATTAAAAACATATAAAATATATTTTTCGATTTAAAGAAGAATACATTTTAAAGCTTTTGATATTTGCTATTAAAAAACCATTGAAATTCACTGAAAAAACCATAGGTTATAGACCATATATAGTTAGGAATTAGCATTTACAAAACCTTGAAAATTCACTGAAAAAACCATAGGTTATAGACCATATATAGTTAGGAATTAGCATTTACAAAACCTTATTTTACTCACACAAAACCATTGAAATTCGCATATATAGTTAGTTGCACTAACTATATATCGCGCACCCGCAATCCACTGCTGATCATGTCACATATTACATCATTCATGACATGGTCAGTGACATCACTGATGACATCTCAAATGACATCACTGATGACATCACTGATGACATCTCAAATGACATCACTGATGACATCACTGATGACATTACTGAGCACATCACTGATGACATTATTCATGTGATAATACGATGAACCTCTTCAGACTCTAATAAAACCTTAGATAAACTCAGTGTAAACAGACACTCACAGACTGTCACTCATCCATGGAGTTACTCACACACCTACTCAGTCATGCAAAGAATCAATCACACCTCCATTTTCTCAACTATACAGTTATACACACCTTACTTATTCAAACATATACTAACACATATTTACTCTCTTATACAATCACTGATACAAGTTCACAATGATCCATACAGCCACTCACACATTCACTAGCTCTTATGCACAGTTATTTATATATGTCAACTCTCACATGTACTGTGTTTTACATTTGTACTTACTTTGACATGTAGCACTGAGATATCCATTCACTCACCAATACACTCATGCACACAGTCAACCGCCCATACAGCTGTTTCCACATGCATTTTTGAACCCATACATCTAGTGAATCAACTGCTCACACATCTATGCACAGAGTCATACACCTCCCCGCCACCCACACACACACTCAGTCTCCCATACAAATACTTGGGCAACCAATCAATAACCCATATAGTTACTCATATAGCTACTGATCAACACATGCAGCAGTTTACAGAACAACAGACATAATGATGCACAAATTAAGACAGTTTAGTCACTAACCCATGCACTCAGTGAGACACATTTAATCACTCACTCATACAGTCAGTCATGCACCTACTAAATCCTTCATCCAGACACTTATACATCCACTCATTCTTCAATATGTACGACATATTTTAACTTTACAGAAATACACAGTCACTGGTATTGTGTGTGCTCGGAGGCGCACACAAACAACAATGCAGAACCCCAGTGTTTGCAAGAGGGTCCTTTATTTCCTTATTAAAAAACAGGCATGCTCTTTTCAAAGTTTCTCGTAGGTCCTACGCGTTTCGAGGCTCCTGCATCTTGCTCACGGACCACTGTGATGCGGAAAAACAATGTCCGTTTAAATGCTAAAAATGGTTTTCCTTCTCAAAGCACCCACTGGAGGGTAGAACTATTATGGCAAAGAACATGATTGCTTGTTGGCCGCCTCTCTGCAAATGGGATCCTACAAGTCCCAGCATGCCTGCAGTCTGCACACCGGAGTCAGTCCACCTGGGGGCAGGTAATGAGCATTTAACAGCGTGACTTGCAAGGAGGAGGCTGCCAGCAATCACAGTGGTCCGTGAGCAAGAGGCAGGAGCCTCGAAACGCGTAGGACCTATGAGAAACTTTGAAAAGAGCATGCCGGTTTTTTAATAAGGAAATAAAGGACCCTCTTGCAAACACTGGGGTTCTGCATTGTTGTTTGTTTGCGCCTACGAGCTAATGGCACCCCTGTTTTCATATATATATATATATATATATATATATATATATATATATATATATTCACTGAAAAAACCATAGGTTATAGACCATATATAGTTAGGAATTAGCATTTAAAAAACCTTATTTTACTCACACAAAACCATTGAAATTCCATATATAGTTAGTTGCACTAACTATATATCGCGCACCCGCAATCCACTGCTGATGATGTCACATATTACATCATTCATGACATGGTCAGTGACATCACTGATTACATCACTGATGACATCTCAAATGACATCACTGATGACATCACTGATGACATCTCAAATGACATCACTGATGACATCTCACTTGACATCAATGATCACATCACTGATGATATCATTAATGTCATAATACAATGCATCTCCTCACACTGTAATATAACCTCCGTTACACCCAGTGTTAAATAGAGAGTATCATTTTTGAAACCATTGACACACCAATACTAGTTACTACATACGCACTCACTGATTCCTATGTCTACACACACATTCACTCATACAATCATTCATACATACAATCACTCATCTTTACAACACTATCATATGCACTCATACACCTATACAGACACTCACACTCTGCCACTCATCCATGGAGTTACTCACACACCTAGTCAGTCCTGAAAAGAATCAATCACACTTCCATTTTCTCATCTATACAGTTAAACACAGAACACCTTACATTTTTGAAACATATACTAACACATAGTTACTCTCTTATAGAATCACTGATACAAGTACACATTGATCTGCACAGAGTCACACACCTCCCAGCCAGCCATACACACACTCAGTCTCCCATACAAATACTTGTGCAACCAATCAATAACCCATATAGCTACTTATATAGCTACTGATCAACACATGCAGCAGCTTGCACAACAACAGACATACTGATGCACACTTTCAGACAGTTTAGTCACTAACCCGTGCATTCAGTAAGACGCATTTAATCACTCACTCATACAGTCAATCACGCACCTACTAAAACCTTCATTCAGACACTTATACATCCACTCATTCTTCAATATGTAAGACATATTTTAACTTTACAGAAACATAGTCACTGGATGTTGTCATCAGTGATGTCATCAGTGATGTCATTTGAGATGTCATCAGTGATGTAATCAGTGATGTCACTGACCATGTCATGAATGATGTAATATGTGACATCATCAGCAGTGGATTGCGGGTGCGCGATATATAGTTAGTGCAACTAACTATATATGGAATTTCAATGGTTTTGTGTGAGTAAAATAAGGTTTTTTAAATGCTAATTCCTAACTATATATGGTCTATAACCTATGGTTTTTTCAGTGAATTTTCAAGGTTTTGTAAATGCTAATTCCTAACTATATATGGTCTATAACCTATGGTTTTTTCTGTGAATTTCATTGGTTTTTTAACAGCTAATATCTGTAGCTGTAAAATGTATTCTTCTTTAAATCCAAAAATATATTTTATATGTTTATGAATAATTTTTTTTTTTAATATTTTTTTTTCTTCGTTCCCGCTTCGCGAATCGGGAAGCTTCCCGTTAGCTGACCTTGATGCCGCGAAATAGACCGCGAGCCGGTAAACGTTTCTTTACCGCAAGTGCCGCGTTAGAAAACAACATCGTGACGCCTCCCGTCCGCATGACGTTTCACGTTGTCGCGTGATACGTCATATGACGTGCTACGTTAGCGAACTGGTACGCGAAGCGAGTCGCAAAGCGCAGGTTTCTAGAAGCAAACCGGGAGGCCCTGCAAAGCGCTTAACGTAAACACAGCAAGTCATGTGACTTGGTAATAACACTTTTCATTGGTTCATTTCACTTTTGGTTTCCTAATGATGTAAGACTAGGTCATATAATCTAAAATGAACACTTTTGATTGGTTGAGAACTCTTGTTTTTCCCAAATGATGAAAATCCCTCCTTCTTTCCTCACTCTGACTTTCATCATTGTGAGAGAAAGACCCTTTGTGATCACTGAGCAATGGCTTCTTTAGTAGCTTCAGCTGGTGCTTCCCCACCACCTCCACCACATCCAAGGAAGAGTGGACCACCTGCTCAAGTTGTAATTCAACAAGAAGAAGAAGAAGAAGAGGAACAGGAGGACGAGCACGAAGAGAGGCAGTTTTTGCCTGAGCAGCCCAGGACGTCTCACCGGAAAGAAAACTTCATTTGGCAATTTTTTAAAATTCCCAAAGGTCAGAAAAAAGTAAATGCAAGATACGTAACTTGCCTTATATGTCAAGATAGACTGTCCAGAGGGACCGACAAAAAATACAGTTTCGGAAACTACACAATGCATCGCCATATGACTAGGTGGCATCCTAACAACTACAGTGCTGCACAGTTTCGGAACGACCTAGATAATCTCCCTATTATGGCCAGAAGATCTGTTGTACCGGAAGTAACGGGACCAGAGGGCAGGGAGATGGTGCCAAATATACAAATGAGATTTGGTGATGTAAAACACATCTGCGCATTTTGCGATGGATTCATTTCCTACGGAGAAAAAAGCATCACTCTGATCAACAGAGCTATTGACTATCATATGCAAGTTTGTCCGAAACGCCCAAAATAATAAATACTTCTTTTTTTTGTTTTGTTGCTCCTGTTGAGCCCTTTACAATGAATCGTTTTCATTGCCCCCTCCAAGAAAAACCCAAAAAAATATAAAACTGTTCCGAAAAATTCAAAAACAGTAAAAAAATGTTCAGAAAAAAAAAAAAAAAAAGTTCTTTTCAGAACTACCTCCCCGTTATTAAAAAATTGGTACAATATTTGGAACTGTGCCAACCTCTATTTCTCTTAGTTCGCTTCCCAGTTCGCTCGCGGGTACGCGAACCGGAAGCGACCCAAAAACAGTAAGTATAAGGGAAGGAAACAGACACTTATGTTAAAAGAAAGACAGCTATAAGGGAGTAAACTAGAGATACCATTACCCGTAATCCACTGCTGATGATGTCACATATTACATCATTCATGACATGCTCAGTGACATCATCAGCAGAGGATTGCGGGTTTTTTGGCAACATGCCTTATCCACGGTTTAATAACGCTGCCTTTTGCTTTATATAAGTTTTCAAATTGTATGAAATATATACCAATAGGTCGTTATGAACCTTTAGGTAGTGCTTTTCTTCATGAGGTCTGGTCGCTTCCATACACATACAGATGTTTCAAAGATGATCAAGAAGTTTATCTGAATTAGAGAGGAATGCACTGAGACGCCAGATCATTCACTAATGTGTAGGCACATACATTTACACGGTTCATGCAACAAACACCGACCAAATATGGCTTGCGTGTTGCAAGGCACGCCAGTTCCTGCTATCATCCCCACGTTCAAGTTGTTGGAAAATGGTAGTTATTTGATGCTCAATAATGAAGATTGTTCTGAGTTAATTAAAAGTATTCCTTTTATCGTAACAGTAAGTGAACGGGTTATTTGCTGCAGAAATGTTCTATTTCCTCCCACACATGAACATAGGGAGTTTTCAATCTGGCCACAAATACCAACCTTGAGACACGTTTCAACGGCATGGCAAGAATAAGAGCTCTTTTGTCTCAGAGAGAGGTGGCCTTGAGTTCGGCCCGTGAAACTTTCGTACTTCACATAGCGAACACCCATACAGAGGTGCAAAACCTTTTTCAATTAACATTTGCCTTTCAATTTCAGCAACATGTTTCCGACTATCTTTAACGCATCCTCCACAAAGTCCCTGGTGCACTTTTTTAAAGTTGTTACCAGTGGTCTCGTCACTTCATTTGAGAAAATCTTTGGAGTCATCCCTGCTTCCTTTCATTGTATTTTCTGCACTCTGGTTCGTGGATTGGCATTTTTACTTGCATTACCAGCGGACGCTCTTGTGCTTTTTTACATTTTTAAATATGGATGTCCCTCCTATGCAACCTCCGACCCTGCAGCTGCTGACACTGTTCCGCAATCGCATGCTAGAATATTATGGCACAATGCCGTTGGCGATATTAAGCACGGCATATGGATTATCTTTTCGGTTCTCCTACTTCACCTGTGTCCAGCCTGTATTTCACTGCCTGACCTGTGATTTCGATTGGGCCATTGATTTGTGTCTCTGCGGACCGGTTTCTCCTGTCGTCGACTTTAATCAGCTGATGACTCCTATCATTACTCACGAGTTGGTTTGTCCTGGCGAAAGGATTATGGCTGTGGCATTGATGCATGGACTACTTGGTCCCTGGAATTTACTGGCGGCAGCACAGTCTTTCTTGGAACAGAGCTTTCTTGAAAACCCACCGAGCTGTCCTCTGATGGTGATAGAGGATCCGGTGCTGGGAGAGCACGTATGTTCTTTTCCGCTTTTAAATTGGATGGCTGAACTGTTTTCGGATGAAGACGGTGACTTCCTATTGGAGGCTGTTGCAGCTTATTTTGCATACACAGTTATGTCATAGACCTTTTTCATGTTTGATATGCTGAGTACTAGCATTTCATTGACAATTCATTGACTTATTTGTCAAGTTTTTATTATTTACCTTGCCTATTGGCTTAAGACTCGATAAAGTACTTGGCTGTTTTATTTTTCTTTAGCATTAAATTTTCCTAGTTTTTAATGCTTTACCTTGCGGACCGTCCACATATAAACTTGCAATCTGCTCTCATGAGATGGCACTTCTATTATCTTATTCAGTTCGTTTCCGGATCATGAGGAGGTGTCATCTAGGTCCTGGATATCTTTACACCGTGTTAAGTTAGCATGGGCTCATTACCGGTTTAAACGCCATTTTTCCTTTTTTGCAACTTCTGCACACGACACTTAGTTGTTGCTTTAGCTTTCCACCTAGTAGTTCATCGTGGTTTACATGAGAATAATATGTTATTGGTCTACTATCTGCTTTACTTGTTAAACTATATCTGTACAGCGAGTGCTAAAGTTTCAAGAACAACACGATACAGAATTGTTATGAGGTCTGATCTCCACGACTTCATACTCATAACATAAGTGCAACTTCTGCCAATTCTGGGCATGAGGCGGGTTTTATATTGCTTTGCCGAACACACATACACAACAGTTGATGCGGTTCACATGAAGAGAGAGCTGGTGTATGCTGATGTGATTCCTTCAAATCTAAGACACTAAAGTATGGGCACACCCTAAACCAACACAAAGAGACCTTCTTAGCAAATAATATAATATGTGTATTAGGGAGGGTGAGATATAAGCAGCCGCGGGCCGTGGAGGGAGTTACGGTGAAGCAGGGAGGCGGGGAGGGGGAGAAGCAGGGTGGAGCCCTCTCTACCTTGCCCCTCCCCCTCCCCGCCTCCCTGCCCCACCGTAACTCCCTCCACGGCCCGCGGCTGCTTATAAGTGTTGCTAACTCTTATTCATTTACAGCATGTTAACATACTGTCACCATTCGCTTTTTATGTACTAGTAACTATGCTGGTAATTTTGCTACTGATAATATGTGTACTTGTATTCTCCACCCTGCTTCTCCCCCTCCCCGCCTCCCTGCCTCAACGTAACTCCCTCCACGGCCCGCGGCTGCTTATAAGTGTTGCTAACTCTTATTCATTTACAGCATGTTAACATACTATCACCATTCACTTTTTATGTACTAGTAACTATGCTGGTAATTTTGCTACTGATAATATGTGTACTTTTATTATCTAAGGTACTACGCCTGAGAAGACGGCATTAGTAAATAAACATTTTAAATACACATCTGTTCTTCTTAACTCCATGTTCTGGTTTCTAAGAAATCTATAACGACCGACTGTTCATGAGTTCCACGTATCCTGAGGTACTATAAGTTCATATTCTGGATTGTCTAAACATTGAGAGTTTGTTATATCCAATGTGACACTGTACCTAGCTTGCTAAGGAGTTTTTGATTACTAACGTGAGTTTTGGGACACCCTAATTCGCCGAGGTTCCAATCCTCTGTCCACAGTTCTGTGTGAGAACAGAAACCCTGCGACAGGGGCACCCCCGACCCTTGCTGGAGCTTCATCACACTTGCGATACAACTCCAGCAATGCGCCACCTTTACGGCACAGATACATCACGCATCTGTGCTGTTTTTGCCCCATGATGCGCCGCATTGTAAATGCAGCACACCATAGGTGACGGAACAGCGGCACAGAATGACTAACACATCCCTGGTGATGCGCCAGTCATCATAAATGTATCCCTATGCTTCTTATCTTGTTAGAGATGAACCGCCATATGTATCATCAACGTTTTTTGCATTTCCTAAATAGCGAACTTTAAGGAATAAATAGCGATTCTTTACCATTCCTAGTTTGCGATGAGCTATTTGCTAATTAGCCGAATGTCGCCCAATGAAGCCCAATGTAGCCCAAAGATGGCCGCCAGACACACAAAAAAACAAATGTAGCCCAAATATCAGCCAGATGTAGCCCAACTATAGCCCAGTGACAGAATGACCAATCAGCTTCGCAAACCTCCGTTACGCGAAGCGGAGCGCTGTTACAGATATATATCTTTTTTTGAACGTTAATTTCTCAAAATCCACTGGAGCACATATATTGAGACCTAGCAAAGGCACATCGGGCTACCAGTCCCTAATATTTTGCCAAGTTTCGTGCAAATCCATTCAGCCGTTCAATTATTATTATTATTATTTTTTTTTGCCCCGCGGGGCCCTTTTAAAACCTCCACATCAAACCTAGGGGGTCAGCGAGGATCTACTATGCCCCCTTATAGTTATTTCCCCCTTTGTTTTGACCTCCTCTTGTCTCTCGATCCTACCGAGAGACAAGATGGCGGCCGCTACGGACTGTTTGGAATGTTGACAGACGCCGGAGAACCAATCAGCTTCGCTTCACAAAGCTCCGTTGCGCGAAAAGTCCGCGAACCAGTGCGCTGCCCAGTCCGCGCTTACAGATATATATCTTTTTTTAAACGTTAATTTCTCAAAATCCACTGGAGCACATATATTGAGACCTACAAAAGGCACATCGGGCTACCAGTCCCTACAATTTTGCCAAGTTTCGTGCAAATCCATTCAGCCGTTCGGGCTAAAAGTGAGGCCAACCGCCCTATGGAAAACTCAATGTTAAAAACACGTTTTGGGACCCCCCTTTTTTCTCGGCCCCCACTGGACGAACCCCCCCCAAATTTTCAAGGGCTGCTCAGAAACAAAATGTGCCATTTTCCTGAAAATTTCAGCCAATTCCGTCCACAAACGCCAAAGTTATTAGACATAGAATTTTCAAAAAACCCATAGAGAAAAAATCCTAACTATATATACCTACTGGCGACCGCCAGTAGGTAATATATATATATATATATATATATATATATATATATATATATATATATATATATATATATATATATATATATATATATATTTATTTGTGTGCGCATTAAAACTCCGGAGGTTCTTTTCAAGTTGGGTCTCCTGTGATTTTTGGATTTGAACCGGCCATCCCGGTCGGGAAAAGAACCCGACGCATCGCGGATTCCACGCTAGCACCCAGGGGGTGCTTGACGACAGGGAAGGAGGTGAGCGGGCGTGAATGCAGGGTCACGCTCGTTCTCATGCACCATGGCAACAAAGAAGCGGGAAATTTTTCCTGTCGGTGCATTGCACTCACCCACTTGGGATTGTATTAAGAGTTATTGAAGGTGTTCAGCGCTCCCACTGGGGATTGAGCAGGGACTATCATATCCAGAATGCCATGCTGTGGGCCACGCCCTGGTCTGCAGGTGGTATTAATCGAAGTGTGGAGATTATGCAGCGCTTTTTCACCATACAGCGCCACTGAGGAAGGGAACGAGTAGTTCCAGAAACGCGTTTGGCAAAGTTATAACAGAGTGTATGGTGCCGAGTGGAGAACTGTCAGCATGTTGCCATTTTTGTTTGCGCATTAAAACTCCGGAGGTTCTTTTCAAGTTGGGTCTCTTGTGATTTTTGGATAGATAGATTATATATATATATATATATATATATATATATATATATATATATATATATATATATTTTTTTTTTTATTTTTTTTTAATTTTATTTAAACTGTGGTAGGTCAGTCGCACCAATTGCTCTTCACATTGAAACTTCTGGAATATTTTTGGAGTCTAGCTTTGTTGCACATTTATGCAAGAACAGTGGTGCACAAAAACTCCATTTGGTTTGTTTTGTGAAAATGTAGGGGGCAATACCCTAATAAGCTCTACATGACATAATGCTGGTTCGTTATGTTACTTCATTAAATTCAGGGTCAATATTTTATCTCCCAACACTTTCACAGATCACTAGCCACATTACTTGGAGGTGACCTTCCAACTATACAGGAAACCATAAACCATATGTCACCTGCAGAGCTCACTTACTTGTGCAGTGCAGGGCTTGTTTAAGATTTTTCCCAGGGCTGCCTTTAGTTCCTAGCACCACCAGGTCTGCATTTGCTGGAGGCTGATTTGTGATCTAGTCAAGGCATAATGTTATGTGGGTCATGTAAGCAAGGGGGCCACCTGCAGAGCTGATAACTTTTAGTTTGAAAAAGATTAACAAAGGACAGGTTGAGCCTGAGTGTCAAGCCAAGGGTGTGTAAGAATATGCTCCTGCTGGACTCTGCCTATGGAGACGTATCAAGAAATACTAAAGAGGCCAACCCTGCCAGTGTCACCAGCATCACGAGCCCTGTTGCGGACAGCTACCATCATCACTGAGCAGATTCTGTGTGCTCTGCTCCATTTCTGAAGCGAGTCAAGTCCACCAGTGACAACCAAAAGCCTTCCTACTCTCCCTGTGAGCTGTTTAGGCCATCAGCATAAATGGAGATACACACAGGTCTGCAGTCGGGCAACTTACAGATCTTGACCATCCCCTCAGCTGGCAAGGGTGTGTCCACTCCCAATACTTGACTACTGTGCTTGCAGCCGAGTCAATGCACCTGAGGCTGGAGCTGGATGGACACCACTTACCAAAATGTCTGGACCACATCGAGGACCACCTTATTCGTGAAATGACCTTGTAACTGCTGCCCACAACCGGGTGAGTTGAGGGGAGGAGAATAAATGTTTAGAAAGTAATGCTTGACGGGTTTCCCACTCCTACTTTGGGCCCGTTTGTCTTCATTTATGGTCAGTTTTATCCTCCACTCAATGCCTCTCTTGAATCTACTTTTGATTTAACTTGCTAATAAGCATTGCAAACTAGCCATGATTGCATTGTTTGTGTTACACAGAACTGACGTTTTACACTGGCAGCACTAACACATTTGTTTTTGGGGGGGGCGCAATACTCATCACCAGAATCTAACCCAGATCAAGAAAGAGAAAGGCTGAATTGGGAGAATGAAGAAGGAAGACAAATAATGGATGACAAGACAAAAGAAGAATATAGTAGTGCCAAAGAAACCTGCAACACTGAGATAAACAGGTATGAAGTGTACAATGGTGGAGGAAGAGGAATTAGGTTAGATCACGACTAGGCAACCGTGGTATTCCACAGCCTCAGCTTTCACCAGCACAGACAGCTGGCTTACAAGAAAAAAATTGGCCCCATGCACTTATTTTGTTAACAAATTAAAAGCAGCTGATACTAACTTAAACCCTTTCAAAAAATGTGTCCAGTCTCAAAATGGAGACCTTGCTTTTAATTAACCAATTTTGAGTGGAGATTTTCTCCATCTTCCACCCGAGGCGTGCCCCTACACTATTGTACTGGCAAATGTCCATGAACCTCCAATCCAAGAAGAGGAGCATTGGTCCTCACTTAGAAATAAGGCACTCCATTTTTTGAATGGCAAAATAGGGCTGGGGGACCATATCTTTAGGGAGTTCAAAATGGTGAGAAGGGTCGCTTGGGTTGGTCACTCTCGAAAAGGTCTGGATGGTGATTGTGTTGTGCTAAGTTTCGGGTCCTCGTACATGGTTCGGTGTATTTTGGACCAGGCAGGTGCGCACAGGATTAGTACTGAGGGCATTAATGTACTATCGCTGGGATATTTTTACCGACCGGACATGCACCGAAGTGCAAATGAAGGGAGGCAGATTTTCGAATTGGCAAGGATTTTCCAACAGTCTAATCCCGTTGGCCAATAGGTATGAGGTGCTTAGAACGTTGGATGTTAACTATTGACTGCCCTCCAGTACAGACTAAAAAAGTTTAGGGGTAAGTGTCCCCCTAGGTCATAGGGAGAATACAGCCATTAGGCCCAATAAGGGTTCTACGGCAACCATGACTTCGATAGTGCATGCCCTATAAAGCACTAATATTAATAATAAGAGGGCAGACCACTTAGGGATGGAAAACATCCTAAATCAAGTTCCAAGTCCCCTTGCATCTCCCGAACCAATTTTAACCATTGGTAACCAAACACCAGGTGCCAGTGGGCATCTGCCACGCAGTATGTCCAGTCTTGGCTGTAGGGCATCTTCCCTGGTCTCTTGGAATATCGCAGGCCTAAGAAATAAATTAACGTCTGTTGACTGGTTTACCTTTATAGATAGTCATAATTTTGTATTACTCCAAGAAGCATGGTTGGTGGAACCGGAGTACAGACAAGGTTATTTAAACTATAAGGCCGCTACTCCAAGCCCACGTGGCAGACTGATGGGGAGCTTAACTACATGGGTCAGACAGGACGATAGTTACATCATTAAACAGCTGGACTCTAAGAGTAGTGACATTCTAATAATTCAAGTTCAGAGCCCAGATACGAAGGACCTCTTTATTTTTAACATTTATGCAAGGGGTAAGCCGGGGAGGAAAGCCTCGGACACCATTGCTTTGTTAGAATCTCATCTTGATTCTTCCCTTTAGGAAGGGGAACTTCCTTGTAGCAGGAGATTTTAATTGTTGCTTCGAACCGCTAGATAGTAATGATATAGACCTTACATTGGAGGAAGACCGCTCTTGGAACATTCCACAACTGTCCCTACCCCCAATTAAAAGTGGTCAGAGGCTGCACTGCAGCTTAAAGTCTTATGCCTCGAACAAGGGTTAAGGGAAGTGAATGGCAGAACGGAATCTGACAAACAGGGTGCTCCTACTTTTAACAATGGACTACGTAGGAGCCGTATAGATTATATCCTCCTCAATAAGGAAAATTGGTCTTCTATTAAGGACATGGCCGTATTAGAAAGAGTGGAAAGCGACCATGATCCGTTAGTACTATCTTTTCAGTTGGCCGTATGTGATCCCCGTGAAGTCTTTTCAGAAGGGACCAACACCTTTCTCTCCAATGATACCAGGAGAGTAAAATGGTCAAATTGTCTTTTGAATGAGGACCATCTAGCAGCAATGAGGGAGCTCGCTTTAGAGGCAACAGCAGATCTGCAGGATATAGCACAGGAGGATTATGGTGGTCAAAGCTATTCTTATCCATACAAACCTTTTTAACAAACTCAGGGCTTTTTTTATTACAAAGGTATCTCTTTTAACCATTGGTAACCAAAACACCAGGTGCCAGTGGGCATCTGCCACGCAGTATGTCCAGTCTTGGCAGTAGGGCATCTTCCCTGGTCTCTTGGAATATCGCAGGGCTAAGAAATAAATTAACGTCTGTTGACTGGTTTACCTTTATAGATAGTCATAATTTTGTATTACTCCAAGAAACATGGTTGGTGGAACCTGAGTACAGACAAGGTTATTTAAACTTTAAGGCTGCTACTCCAAGCCCACGTGGCAGACCGATGGGGAGCTTAACTACATGGGTCAGACAGGACGATAGTTACATCATTAAACAGCTGGACTCTAAGAGTAGTGACATTCTAATAATTCAAGTTCAGAGCCCAGATACGAAGGACCTCTTTATTTTTAACATTTATGCAAGGGGTAAGCCGGGGAGGAAAGCCTCGGACACCATTGCTTTGTTAGAATCTCATCTTGATTCTTCCCCTTTAGGAAGGGGAACTTCCTTGTAGCAGGAGATTTTAATTGTTGCTTCGAACCACTAGATAGTAATGATATAGACCTTACATTGGAGGAAGACCGCTCTTGGAACATTCCACAACTGTCCCTACCCCCAATTAAAAGTGGTCAGAGGCTGCACTGCAGCTTAAAGTCTTATGCCTCGAACAAGGGTTTGTAGTGTAGTTCCTATTATCCCAATAGGCTCTGCGCATTGGAATAATATCTTCAATAGTATAGACCTAGGGCAGAGGTTAACTAGGTCTTCTACCGACGATATTAGACTTAAAGTTTTGTGTTTGCCAGCTAGCTCAGAGTTCACTAGAAACTTTCTCGAATAGGCAAGGAGGATTTTAACCTCCCTGGATAGACAAGAAGGGATTTAGTTTCTGACAACCATAGAACATGACAACTTTGCTCTCCCGTAATCAAGAGTGTATCTCTAGAGTCGTGTGAAAACAAAAGACAACTTATTTTACTCAGTCAGTTCAGTGCATTCTTAGTTTCACCAGATTGTAGAGAAAAGGAAGAGACGGGCGTGTTCAATAAAAGATGTTATTTATTGATCAGTCTCCTTTCTCATACAAGAGAAATGAATCGCTATTATTGTAATACTTATAGTTAAGTAAAGTGCATACAGTAAAGACAGAATTATAAAATAATACTGTAAAAGCATTGATATGGTTTCTGAGCCATATGATACTTTAAAATGGATAAAATAGATACATACATATATACATTTGACTAATCATACTCAACTGGTGCTTCTAACCACGCCTACCCCAGTGTACCTGACCTAAGCCTAATACGTGGGCGGGAGTAGATAAGTAGCAGTTTAAGTTAAGTTTGTTTTGCCAAGGGACTGACTCGAGAATTCTCTGCAAGGGGTTATTCAGTTCTGTAGCTGAGATCTAGAATGGTGGAGGGCTGGTATCTCTTATCCCAGGTCTTGATATTCCAGCTGCCTGCGAGGGCTGCTTGGAAGCGCCAGAGCTGGATTTCTCAGCAGGAGAAAGGCAGCGTCTCGTTCTCAGCGCGTCAGGAAGGAGGGGCAGCGCCTGTGGGCTTCGCTCTCTGCTGGGCTCCTCGGCACGTCTCGCTGCTCCAATCTCGTCACCACCGCATGTGTTTGCTTAAGGCAATGTCGGTAATATTTATACCTGAAAGGTGCCGAGATTGACGTAAGGATGGACATATATACGTCAATAAGGATGTCATATGAACGGGCTCGTTCGCACATTCTTTTGCTGAAGTTCTCGGTGAAATCAAAACAATGGCTATGGGAATTTCCCAGGTCGCTGTAGGTTTGATTTGTTTTGAGAACTCCGTATGCCTTATCAGGGGCTGGAGGAATATCGCTTGTCTAATTAGATGGCATGCGTTATGACCTAATCAGATAACGCGCTTCTGTGCCGTGGTGTGGCTTAATCAGATAACGGTTTTTGCACCGTTGGATGGCTGCTAGTTAATTATTAACCAAACCAGGGTCAGGAATAGGGGAACCGTTTTTCAGCTGTGTCCTCAGTATTCTCGGCATTGTTAATTACTTTAATACTGGCTACCTTCTTTTTTGGAAATTGTAATTTTTTATTCAGATGAGCAGGTTCTTTGTCTTTGGACTTGACGTGCTCTTCCCTGTGTTCTGATCGTCCTCTTCTTTCCGATTTCTGCGAGGAAGTCTGAAAAGATTGAGAGGGACGTGTATCAATATCTTGATATCTATCAGGTTTTTTTATATTATCCCTATTTCTAAGGTTGTATTTTTTCACAGAGGGCTCCCTTTGGGGAGACTTGCGTCCTTGGTCAGGAGATCTTTCTCTCCGCCGAGGAGACCTTCCTCTGGACTGGAATCTTTTTTCTTTAGGATTGGATTGTTTATTTCCATCCCAGCTCTTTTTTTGAGTGTTTAAATTATTTTTAATAAATACATTTTCAGGACTTTCAACTAGTTGGGGTTTCACTGGTATTCCTCCCAAACTATCTCTTCCTAGTTCTTCATAGGATTTTTCTATGATTCTGGCAATTTCAGATGGTTGGTCTGCTATATTTGTCTCTTTTAACCTCTGGCGAATCGCCACATTTGCTGCTTCTCCCTTTATGTTGGCTAATAATATTGCAGAGACCTGCTTGAAGTCTTTCAGTAATTTCATACCGAGAGTTAAAGCGGGTTCTGGACCGTATTCATCTTGAATCTGTTTTAGCACATCTGGTATTACTGACATGGATGGTACACCATGTGTTTTTGTGTAAATGGAAGCAAAGACTGTTCCCCAAGTGTCACAGTCCTCCACATGTGGTGCGATTCCCATTGGAAGACAGATAGTCAGAATCCTATGTTTCTCAACAGGGGTGGTATCTGGAAACACCGCCTCTATTTGAGTGATTTTTTGTGCTAGCCAGAAAGGAATTTGTTCCCGTTTTGCGGGTACTTTACCTAGACAGGACTGTATGTTCTGAGGTGTAATTTTATTTGTGTTCCCCTGATGACTGGTCAGCTGTGAAATTTTTATCGCTGGTTGGATTGTTGAAGTCCGCATTACATATTGGACTAATTGTCTATGTATTTTTATTAATTGTTTTAGCTGTGCTAAAAGCTCTGGTGCAGGCATTTCTTCAATGTCTGGATGTGGTGTGTATCCGGCTAGGACCGGCCACGTTGCTCCTGGTCTACCTAGTGGACCGAGCCTGGTGATGGGATTATTATGTTTTAGGGCGCCATTAAACAAGAGCAGGTGCTCTTGGAATTTGAGTGGTATTTCCACCTCCTCGAAAGGAGTGTACTCATTAGGAGGTTCCTCTATTTTGTAATAGTGGAAGTCCTTTGTTACAGCATTTGCTGCTGGAAAGTTTATCCATGAATAGAATACCTCTGTCTGCCGATATTCGTGTGCCTCAATTACGAATATGACTGTACCACCTCTTGGTGTCAGTCCATTTTCTATAAGTTTTAGGGTTATAGATTTCCTTATGTTGACCGGGATCAGTATTATCTCCGGGTCATTTTGCAGCAGAGTATTGTCTGCTACTAGGAGTTCAGCTGCTATTCTAACTGTCTCCCTTTCTTCTTCACTTTGTCATTTTACTGACAGGAAGGTTATTCTGTTTGTTTGCAGATCAGGTTTCTATGGAAACAAAGATTAGATGCACAATATTTTGGAACAGTGTATCCTTCAACGTTGAATAAACCAAGAACCATACATAGGAGTCTCCTCCTGCGAGGTTTGGCGGATATGACCTTTCACCCACTCCAGACGTCTTTGGAGTATTATGGGAAAAAAGGGGTTCTGTGTGAAAAAGCACGACTGAGTTACTCTAATGTCTTGCGTTAGTTTTATCGCCTATCCAAACGTTGGGCGCCATGTAGTGTAGTTCCTATTATCCCAATAGGCTCTGCGCATTGGAATAATATCTTCAATAGTATAGACCTAGGGCAGAGGTTAACTAGGTCTTCTACCGACGATATTAGACTTAAAGTTTTGTGTTTGCCAGCTAGCTCAGAGTTCACTAGAAACTTTCTCGAATAGGCAAGGAGGATTTTAACCTCCCTGGATAGACAAGAAGGGATTTAGTTTCTGACAACCATAGAACATGACAACTTTGCTCTCCCCTAATCAAGAGTGTATCTCTAGAGTCGTGTGAAAACAAAAGACAACTTATTTTACTCAGTCAGTTCAGTGCATTCTTAGTTTCACCAGATTGTAGAGAAAAGGAAGAGACGGGCGTGTTCAATAAAAGATGTTATTTATTGATCAGTCTCCTTTCTCATACAAGAGAAATGAATCGCTATTATTGTAATACTTATAGTTAAGTAAAGTGCATACAGTAAAGACAGAATTATAAAATAATACTGTAAAAGCATTGATATGGTTTCTGAGCCATATGATACTTTAAAATGGATAAAATAGATACATACATATATACATTTGACTAATCATACTCAACTGGTGCTTCTAACCACGCCTACCCCAGTGTACCTGACCTAAGCCTAATACGTGGGCGGGAGTAGATAAGTAGCAGTTTAAGTTAAGTTTGTTTTGCCAAGGGACTGACTCGAGAATTCTCTGCAAGGGGTTATTCAGTTCTGTACCTGAGATCTAGAATGGTGGAGGGCTGGTATCTCTTATCCCAGGTCTTGATATTCCAGCTGCCTGCGAGGGCTGCTTGGAAGCGCCGGAGCTGGATTTCTCAGCAGGAGAAAGGCAGCGTCTCGTTCTCAGCGCGTCAGGAAGGAGGGGCAGCGCCTGTGGGCTTCGCTCTCTGCTGGGCTCCACGGCACGTCTCGCTGATCCAATCTCGTCACCACCGCATGTGTTTGCTTAAGGCAATGTCGGTAATATTTATACCTGAAAGGTGCCGAGATTGACGTAAGGATGGACATATATACGTCAATATGGATGTCATATGAACGGGCTCGTTCGCACATTCTTTTGCTGAAGTTCTCGGTGAAATCAAAACAATGGCTATGGGAATTTCCCAGGTCGCTGTAGGTTTGATTTGTTTTGAGAACTCCGTATGCCTTATCAGGGGCTGGAGGAATATCGCTTGTCTAATTAGATGGCATGCGTTATGACCTAATCAGATAACGCGCTTCTGTGCCGTGGTGTGGCTTAATCAGATAACGGTTTTTGCACCGTTGGATGGCTGCTAGTTAATTATTAACCAAACCAGGGTCAGGAATAGGGGAATCGATACAGTACCTATAGGAATACATCACAGGTTAAGGGAAGTGAATGGCAGAACGGAATCTGACAAACAGGGTGCTCCTACTTTTAACAATGGACTACGTAGGAGCCGTATAGATTATATCCTCCTCAATAAGGAAAATTGGTCTTCTATTAAGGACATGGCCGTATTACAAAGAGTGGAAAGCGACCATGATCCGTTAGTACTATCTTTTCAGTTGGCCGTATGTGATCCCCGTGAAGTCTGTTCAGAAGGGACCGACACCTTTCTCTCCAATGATACCAGGAGAGTAAAATGGTCAAATTGTCTTTTGAATGAGGACCATCTAGCAGCAATGAGGGAGCTCGCTTTAGATGCAACAGCAGATCTGCAGGATATAGCACAGGAGGATATGGTGGTCAAAGCTATTCTTATCCATACAAACCTTTTTAACAAACTCAGGGCTTTTTTTATTACAAAGGTATCTCACTCGCAGAAGTGGCCTAAAAAAAGGGAGGAATCCTGGTATGGTAAATCGTGTAGGGATGCGTATAAAGCAGTGGCAAAGGCAATAAGAGAGAAAATAGGGACGGTATTAAAAATGCACGGATGGCTTATAAGAAAGCGCAACAGGACGCCAAACGTACTTGGGATGAGGAGCATTGGAGGGAGTTGTACCACGCTAGTCGAGAAAGGAACATGAGTACGTTTTGGGATTTGGTTAAATGGGGTAAGGGGCTCCCAAGGGGACAACCCATTAATCATGTTTCACCTGATCTCTGGGTTTCACATTTTGCGACCCAGTTTGCCCTTCAGACTCCAGATATTGAGATGGACACAGACCCGCTGAATATCCCCATAGATACTATACCGTTACACTCAAGTAAAAACGAGGTTGAAAGAATACTGAACACCATCCCGAAGGGTAGAGCGCCCGGGTTGGATCAAGTTCCAGCCGATTTGTTTTTACATGAGAAGGGAGTGTGGGTGCCATATATCCATTCCCTTGTCAATGCCATTGCCAACGGCTCTCCCCTACCGGATACCTGGTTGGGCGCTGAGATTATCCCGATCTTTAAGAAGGGGGATCGCTCGGATCCAGGAAATTACAGGCCGATAAGCTTAATAGATTGCATCCAGAAGATTATAGCTAGGCTCGTTTTGACTAGAATTCAAGCCTGGATTGAGGAGGAAGGTATCTTGTCTCCTCTCCAGGCAGAGTTCCGCTCTCATACGAGCACTATAGACCAAGTTTTTAGATTTGTTTTAATTTATTGGCGGGTGGTTATGCTTAGCGGAGGCACTCTTTTTGCAGCATTTGTCAACCTTAAGTCGGCTTTTGATATAGTGCAGCGTGAAAAGATGTGGCGTGTATTTGCAGGACAGGGAATGCCGCATGGTATATTGGCTTTTTTAAACAAACTACACGAGGCAAATTTTACCCAAGTTCGTTGGGGCCAGCAAGGAAAAGTAACAGACAGGTTTCCTATTTCCAGGGGGGTACGTCAAGGGTGTGTATTGGCTCCAACACTCTTCTCTCTGTACATTAACAGGGTAATCCAGTATTTTGATAATCATCCAACCGATGCCCCCAAGCTGGATGGCAAACTGATCCCTCTGCTAATTATTGCAGATGATACCTTGTTAATCTCTAAAACCCAGCAAGGCCTTCAGAAGGCCATAGTGCACTTTGAGGTATTCTGCAAAGATTATGGTCTTACTATTAATGTAAGCAAGACTAAGTTGATGGTGCTTCATAAGCACAGGCTTGTAAAAGGGAGGGTGGTCATGAACGGTGCTTTGTTAGAGCAGGCCCAATTTTTCTCCTACCTTGGTATAACTATGACCTCGAAACTTGATTGGAAACCCCACACTAACCAGCCGAGTACTAAACATGCACAACTAGCAGGCGCCCTGATTAAGGAGCTTCACTCTTCATCCACAAAACCTATCGCCCCAGCGCTGAAAATGTATGGTACTAAGATCAGCGCGTCCGTTCTTTATGGAGCAGAGCTGTGGGGGTTTAGCAATCTAGCATCTTTAACGAGCTCCAAAAATAAGTTCTTGAGGAGTATAACTGGTCTTCCATCATCAACCCTGTTAATGATCCTCTTTTATGATTTGGGTTGCCAACGATTAGAGGACGTGGCCCGTTATAGACCAGTGGCATATTGGAGGAGACTGTGGGTAACCCCGGAGCTCTCCCAGTATGCTCAGGCTTTCCTCGAAGTCAGAGATTCTGACAGCGCCCGCAGAATCTCTTGGATGAGTGAGGCAAGGGCGGTTTATACCGCCATGGGCTTGAGCTGTCTGTAGGAGAACCCTATTGCTAATCCTTTTCTGCCTAGGAAGGTTTTTAGAGAGCTATACCGGTCAATGGTTTCTTTGAGAAGGTTTAGGATTTGCACTAGTCCTTCACTCTCTAGGGACTTCTTGGCGTTAAAACACGCGGCTGCCTACGAGGATTACTGGGATTTTATTACGGTTCCCGGGGACAGGAAACGGTACCACCAATTTAGGGTGGGAACGCTTCCTGTAAATTCCTTTACAGCCAAATGGCATGCCAATATTAACCCAAGCTGTCCATTCTGTCCTTCTCAGTCGGAAAGCATAGCACATGTCTTGTTCGTTTGCCCAGAGTATAAGCACCCTAGGCATTCATGGTTGAAGCCTATGTGTCTGCAGTTGGGCATCACCACAGGCTCTGAGGCTCTAAGGATTTTGAAAACTAACTGCTCAGAACGTGTAGCTATTGCTGTCGCCAAATTTTTACATTGGATGTGGGTAATTCGTGCGCGCAAATTAAGCCTAAATTAAGAATCTGTTTTTTTTTACAAATATTTCTATATATTTATTATAGCTATTAATTTATTCTGTGATGCTAAATGTATTTTTGCCCTGGATTTCCTGTTTTATGCCTTTTATAGCGATGCTTTTAATTGGGTTTTTAAACTAAATTATTCTGTAATGGATGGACTGGCTTATCGACCAAATCTCCTCCTGAGCTATATTGTCATTGATATGAAATTGCGAATATTTATGTTTCCCTTCTTTTTTATTATGTTTGTCTTTTATGATATGCAAATCGAAATAAAGATTTTATGAATGAATAGAGTGAGTTTTAGTACTCATCTTTAATATAGTCCAACCTATGAACTGTAGCCAACCTATATTACACAAAACAGATCCACCTGATGAAAAAAGAAAGCCTCCTCAGACAACACCTCTTCCCAGCCACCGGCCACTTTGTTATGGACAAGCAATAACACTTTCGTTAGGACTTCTTGCATAACAAAGTGAAGAAGACATTGCTTGATAGTAGTTAATAACCAGTGGGATTCACATTGAAATCAGTATTTCTGTTGAGTGAACATTTTCCCTGATTAGCACATACATGTTGGATTATGTTAGTGTCATTTTGGGTAGTGCACAGTCTGCATCTGGATGACCTAACACTGTCATTTGCCTTGCTTGCCTTACTCACCATGCGGCTTTGGAGTACTAACAACAGTATACTGAAAGGAAAATGCTAGAAAGTTAAAATTTTTGCTTCATTAACCCTTTTTTTTATTAACCCTTTTTCACGGTGGAACTCTGAATAATCGACAGCCATCTCTTGAGGGTCTTTGCTCGCTTACTATTGCCACCAAAAGAAGCCTAATCTGATAACACTTATAAATGTACGTTCCATTTAATGGTCACCTGGCAGAGGGGTTTTCTCTGTTTTTCTTTGTTTTAGCCTCTGTGCCAAAGAATGGCGTAACTGCTTTTGGTACTTAGAAGGGTCTCTCTTTGACTTGTAAATCACGGCAGGTGTTTTATTTGATAACCAATTGGTGAGAAGCACAGTGAAACAAGGAAAGTCATAAGAGCGACAAGGGGTGACACTGAACTTGAAAGGTGCTTGGGAGCTGCTGAATATAAAGGAAGGAAGGCTGGGCGTGAACAACAGAGAAAAATAGGGAGAAACAAGTGAAGGGGAGATCGATGCAAAGAAGCAGGTAGAGAGTAACATTAGTTCATTGGTGAATAGGAAGTGTTTGTGCCAAGTTATTGTAGTTAATCATGTTATATTTGAGCAGACAACACGCTTTAGGCAGGCAATCTTCGGACTATCCCATTTCGTCTGAGGGGGTATTTCCAGAGCCAATGAGAGTTTGCTAAGATCTTTCATTAGTTTGAATCCCTAGCTGGGCCAACTTAGCCTTTTATCCTTCTCAGACCAAAAGACTGACTATTATTCATGTGACTAATAATATTATCTGTCATTTACAATCATTGGGCAATGAAAAATTGTGGTTCTAGCAGCTATGTGAAAAGTAAGGTATTATTACAAAAAAGTATTACCATGCTAACTAAGCCTTTCAACTATGTTAATCCCTAACAGAGCTTGCCAGACTGGTAACCCTGTTCTAGGATACATCCACAGCAGACACTTGTGTTTAACCAATAGCTCACATACTCAAATTACAAAGTCTATTCAAACATTTAACCTTCCCAATTCGATAAAATGATCTACACAGAGAAGAATAGCAATACATAGTTGCCTTCATTGCCAATACATCACACCACAGGCAATGATCAAGCACATTAACAAAATAAACGTTATTATATTAAATATTTCTATAAGCCCCATCCTGATTTTCATTACTGCTTTGCTAAGATACCCGAGTCGCCTCCAATATGACAGTGGACATTCACTTTTATAGAACCCCTGCTGCATTTTTCTCCCATCACTCCAGAGGGGTGAAATTGTGCAGAACCTCCTCTGCTGCGCAGGTCCATATCCTTAGAGTGACATTGAAAACAACTGCACATCTGAAGGGCTGGTGGTCCAAGTTCGAACTGTCACACTTGAACCATTTGTGTTTTCTGGAGCACTGAGGCACTAATGATCTGTAAAAGAAAAGACTCCGGAAAACATGTCACACAGCTCTCCACAGCACCCCAAAGCAAATGACTGGACTTGCGCCACACTAGTGTGACTGGCAAAGCAGAGCCTATAAACACAGAAATGATATGATTCAAGCAATGTAGGCTGTATTACAGGCATTGAGCGGTCAGTCGCAGTATAACTGACAGGGCCTGCTAGGCAGTGGGAGGCCAGTGGAGGAGCATGATCCAGAGGCAGATATAGGGGGACATGGTGGCAGAGTGAGTATATTTAATTCAATTTGGATTTGTAGAGAGCGGTTAATCGCCAGTGAGGGTATCCAGGTGCTAGATTCTTGATGGGACTCAGTCAAAGAGCCATGTGTTAAGTTTCTTTCTGATTTCCAGGAGAGAGGATGATGTTCAGAGATGAGAGGATGATGTTCAGAGATGAAGGGGATGGTCATTCCAGGACTTGGTGGCGAGGTAGGAATAGGATCGACCTCTACTGGGGTTTTGTTGAGTGTGGACAAGGGTGTCTAGAGGGTTGGTGGAAATTCAGTAGGTGATTGATGTATGCTAGTCTTTGGTCATGCAGGGCCTTGTAGGCATGTATCAGCATCTTGAATTGCCATCTTTTCTGGATGGGGAGCCAGTGAAGGTTCCGGGGTGGGGGGGTGATGTGGGTCCGTTGGACAGCAACTTCTAGTATGGAGCTAGCCCTAGTATATTGAAGGTAACTTATGCCATATTGTGAGAACACATGGCATGGCAATCGTATAGCATGGGTCCTGGTATATTATGCCCATTCTTTGCATGGGATAGTGATATACAGACAGGTTAGGTACAACCTATCCATTTGTTGTATTAATACTTAAACATGCTTGATGAAAGTTACACCAAACACAGATTTACTGAAACAGAGGTATTTAAGGATATACATTATTTTTTATGTACTGATAATTTTTTTATTTTGGGTAACAGTTTTTTTCTAAAATTAAAAGCTTACATTGATTGTACAATTTGTGTATTTTCGTCTTATTATTGCATTTCCAAATATCTATTGTAAATACTATGGCATCACCTTTCTTCAGAATAATCGTGGGGGGTTGCTGAAGGGTACTGTCATGGAATTACAAAGCTGTTTAAGGACTTGGAATATGTGGTCAGTTTGGGATCTTTACAGACCTATTTATTGATCTATTTACTGATGCTCACTGATCATGTACTCTCACATACACTGGAACCCACATTTAGGAGCTGGCACTATTGTGTATCAACTCCATACATTTTTCTCTATCACAGTTAGGTCATCTATAGAATTGATATTGAACCATACCGAGTGTGCACTGATACTTTTGCCTACATTTGATTTAAAACATACTTTACTCTTGGATTTCATGGATTCCTTTAAGTACTAACTCCTGGCCAATACACTGGTCTTAATTATATCCAGTTTTCATCAATGTTACTGGCTGATTGTACTTCTAATTGTGTCTTTGCGGGGCACAGCCTCTGCTTACATCTTCTGAAAAGTGACTAGTGACCAAAAGTACCGACAGTCACTTGATAACTGAAATTTATGATATTCTCCAGCAGGCCCGTCTGGTGATCAAATCTTCTGGGCAGAAGAGGTGGTAGATTTAATTAGGAAGGACATTGACGTCTAAAGAGTGGGACGAGATCTTTTACACAGCACAGCATATGGCTCAAAACACTGCCACAATTAAGATAGCCTCTAAGATAGCTACATCCTGGTACCTTACCCCAGTCAGACTGTATAGGAGTAACACCACTTGCAGTGTCGACTGCTGGAGAGGCTGAAAGTCCCCAGGGACCCGGCTCCATCTGCTTTGGACCTGCCCAAAGCTTATGCGTTACTGAGAAACAGTACTGACAGACATTGGCGCCCACTTTGACACGCAATGGGCCAGATTTCCAGCTTGTTATTTCAAGCCTACCTAATGCACTTACCTTCCTGTTGAAATCGCACAGGAGGTAACATACAGGGCTTCCACTATAAGTAGCCCTTCAGAACATCCTCACTCACAGGGGCATGGAGGCACTTCCATCCCACAATGGGCGGTTACATAGTATATGGCACATATTAAGAATGGAGAAATTGACCCTCACACTGACCAACGAGGGAGATTCATGTAGGGAGCTCTGCCGCCCATACATCGCTCTTCTATCAGGCTTGAATAGCCACACCCGAAGAGGCAGCAGCTGCCCCTAAGGAATCACAGGAAATGTCTGACAACATCCTGGTCTGTTGTTCCAAGACCACTGATTACACCAAATTTGAACCTTACCTTACCTTCCAAATTTAGCACTGATGGTCTTTTATTTGCCTGCTGA
Organism: Lissotriton helveticus; assembly: GCF_964261635.1. NCBI lineage: Eukaryota > Metazoa > Chordata > Amphibia > Caudata > Salamandridae > Lissotriton > Lissotriton helveticus. The sequence goes on along the minus strand of NC_136072.1, from coordinate 679,678,201 downwards.
AAGTTGTTGAGGGGAATACACATTTCAAGATTATACTTACAATGTAGTCATGCTTTAAAGACCACACACTCTACCTACCTCTCACACTCTGTCCCTCCCTCTACCTCCCTCTCCGTCTCTACCTACCTCTCCCGCTCTGTCCCTCCCTGTCCCTTTACCTCGCTGTACCTCCCTCTACCTCTCTGTCCCTTCCTCTCCCTTTCCCTCCCTCTACCCCCCTCTGTCTCCACCTACCTCTCCCGCTCTGTCCCTCCCTCTACCTCTCTGTCCCTTCCTCTCCCTCTACCTCTGTCCCTCCCTTTCCCTCCCTCTCCCTTTACCTCCCTCCCTCTCCCTTTCCCTCCTCTACCTCCCTCTCTCTCCTTCTACCTTCCCCTACCTCTCCCTCCCTCTAGCTCCCACTCCCTCTCCCTCTAGCTCCCTCTCCCTCCCCCTCCCTCTACCTCGCTGTCCCTCCCTCTCCATCTACCTCTGTCCCTCCCTTTCCCTCCCTCTGTCCTTCCCTCTCCGTCCCTCTGTCCCTCCCACTACCTCTACCTCCCTCTCCCTCCGCCCTCTCCCTCTATCTCTATCTCCCTCTCCATCGACCCCCTCTCCCTCTACCTCCCTCTCTCTCTACCTCCCTTACCTCCCTCTCCCACCCTCTACCCCCTTCTCCCTCCACTTCCCTCCCCTTTCCCTCCTCTACCTCCCTCTCTTTCTACCTCCCTCTACCTCTCTGTCCCTCCCCCTCCCTCTAGCTCCCTCTCTCTCTACCTACCTCACCTGCTCTGTCCCTCCCTCTCCCTTTCCCTTTCCCTCCCCCTCTCTCTATACCTACCTCTCACGCTCTGTCCCTCCCTCTCCCTTTCCCTCCCGCTCCCTCTACCTCCCTCTCTGTCTCTACCTACCTCTCCCGCTCTGTCCCTCCCTCTCCCTCTCTGTCCGTCCCTGTCCCTCTACCTCTGTCCATCCCTCTCCCTCTCTGTCCATCCCTCTCCCTCTACCTCTCTGTCCCTTCCTCTACCTCCCTCTCCCTCTCTGTTCCTCCCTTTCCCTCCCTCTGTCCCTCCCTCTCCCTTTCCCTCCCTCTGTCCCTACCTCCCTCTCTGTCTCTACCTCCCTCTCTGTCTCTACCTCCCTCTCTGTCTCTACCTCCCTCTCTGTCTCTACCTCCCTCTCTGTCTCTACCTCCCTCTGTCTCTACCTCCCTCTCCCGCTCTGTCCCTCCCTTTCCCTCCTTCTCCCTCTACCTCCCTCTCTGTCTCTACCTAACTCTCCCGCTCTGTCTCTCCCTCTCCCTCTACCTCTCTGTCCCTCCCTCTCCCTCTACCTCCCTCTGCCTCTACCTACCTCTCCCGCTCTGTCCCTCCCTCTACCTCCCTCTCCCTTTCCCTCCCTCTACCTCTGTCCCTCCCTCACCCTTTACCTCCCTCCCTCTCCCTTTCCCTCCTCTACCTCCCTCTCTTTCTGCCTTCCCCTACCTCTCCCTCTCTGTTCCTCCCTCTAGCTCCCTCTTCCTCTAGCTCCCTCTTCCTCTGTCCCTCCCTCTCCCCCTACCTCTCGGTCCTTCCCTCTCCCTCTCTGTCCCTCCCTCTCCCTTTCTACCTCCCACTACCTCTACCTCCCTCTCCCTCCTTCTGCCCCCCCTCTCCCTCCCTCTCTATCTACCCCCTCTCCCTCTACCTCCCTCTCTACCTCCCTTACCTCCCTCTCCCATCCTCTACCACCTTCTCCCTCCCTCTACCTTCCTCTCTCTCTCTCTCTCTACCTCTCTCTATCTGTCCCTATCTGACTCGTCGAGTGACTGCGTAGCACCGTTGTCTCCCAAATGGGATATCAACTGATTCATGTAAGCCCCCTTCCCCCGACACGCTGACTTCAGTTTCTTGTATGACTATTTTCGCACCAACAACGAGAGCCACATAGAAAAACAGTCTTTGAAAACAGTGTGCCAAAAAGGGAAAGATCTTGAATCAACAAGTACAGATCGAAAGAACTGTACTAGTATGCAAAGAGGGGATCTTGGAGACAATAGGGCCCTCAGATCATAGAGCGGGGAGAATGGGTGAGTCGATAAGGTATATGCAGGTATATCCTGTCTCTATCAGATAAGGCATTACCGAAGGTAAGTAACTAGCTCATCTGATAGAAACATCGAGCCGCAGATTTCTTATCCTAGAATCAGATACCCAAGTAATACCATCTGTGGAGGAGGGGCAGCAAATGGATCTCTTAAAGGATCCCCAAATAGGAGAAGCAGGTCCAAAAGTTGGAAAGGGACTAGATTTTCCAAAAATGATAGATGAAGCGAGATGCTCACGGAAAGGACCGATCTTCAAGAAGGACTATTGGAAACTTGCAGAGATTAGAAAGCTATAAGCCTGTGAGAAACACGGTATATAACCTGTAAAACAGGCAGCCACAAATAGGGATTCAACTTAAGATCGCGGAATACAAGGGGACGAAGGACAATAGTCCATAGAGTCCAGGCTCAAAACCAAGTGGAAGGAGAATACACAACGTGTATTCAACACTTAATGAATGAAGAGCACCTACCGATCATTGAGGGAACTATCCTTAGAAACACTTTTTTTTTTTAAGGGACGATGGAGAGAAGAGAACAATGAATGTTGAAGAGCATCGCTATATAAACAAGAACGGTAAAAAGAAACCTTGACAGATATACAAGGTATCCTCCGGAATAATGTAACTGGGATGCTCATTGAAGAGAAGGAAGAAAACAGACAAGTACAATCAAGACGGTTGAACCAGGTCACCAAGATGGGTGTATGTAAAATGCAGTGACGTACATCGCATAGAAGGCCGGAGGAGCATGTGTGCAAAACACACTCATATATACCTCAAGCAAAAGACATCTGCAAGAAAGCTGTTCAAGCAATAGGTATACACATGCAGAGACATATACATCCAAAGATAAATCTATATAATTATAAATATGCATATAAAAACAGATATTCCAATAGAAACCCCAGTCATACAGGGTACAGCAAAAGTATATCCACTCCTACGAATGTAACCCACGTCCTCCGCCAGTGAGTGGGAAGACCAGAAGTGGAGGAACAAGGGCACTCCAAGAACAGAGGTAACCAAGGAAGGACAGACATAATACATACGCCCATTGTAAAAGAAGAAGTTTCGACAGTAATAGAAGTGAAGACACAAGGACAAAGCTGGAAAACAGCAACACAATGCCACATAAGAGTAGGAAGTGGAAGGCATCACCCACTACAGGAAAACACGGGCAACCCTCCAAGAACCAGCGCCACTGACTGAGGAAGGACGCTAGCAGGCAGTAACAGGTTAAACAAAGAAAAAAACGCATGTGGAAAGTCCACCATGAAGAAGGAAACCATAGTGAAACAAAAGGCTGGCAGAAACTAAAGGCAACACATAGTCGATTTTAACAATCACATTGCCCAACCCATGGAAGCTTGAGAAACAGGTAAGAAACCAGGGAGTACAGAGTATGAGGAGAACAAACGCCAGGAAGGAAAAAAGACCCTAATGTTGGATTACAGTGCAGAAGCAGCCAAAATACATAGTTGGACAGAATAAATTAAATGCCTAAAAAAAAAGTAATAAAAAAAAACTCCACCATAAAAGGGGGGTACACATAGTCTCTCCCAAAGGAAAGAGAGGGAAAAAAAGAAAGTAGTCTGCCACATAGAAAAATTATGCCACGAAAGGCAGGAGTGGCATACAGAGCTGTGAGGGAGAGAATAGTATCTCCAGCTACGAGGAGGAAGGAAGATACAGAAACGAAAGAGAAACCTAGCCTCCTGTGAAATAAGGATACAAATAATATGGATCCAAACAATCAGAGGGACTGGTGTACCAACGGAACAGAACTGAAAAGAACAGCAGACAACAGCTACCCCGCGTGTGCGATGGCAGATGTGTATAAAAAAAAAACCTGCAGGAAGCAACAGCAGTGGCTGTAAACGAATTAGGTAAGTAAGAACACCTAAAGGGTAAAAACAGATACAAAGAATACCACATTGCTGAAGATGAACAGAATCAGGAGCACGATAAAGTATAACAAGCATTTTCATAACAAATATGTCTCGCCTTTTGGTTCTCATAAGTATTTAGCCATGCAGCACATTACCCAGGCTGAAATTCCCTGTATTATACCAATACTTTAGTGAAAAGGGCTGATTGATTAAATACAAATACATAACACATATAAATTGATAAAGGGGGCTAACTAAAAGCTTTTATAAGTATACTAGCTTACCCGTCGCGCGTTGCTGTGATCTCCGAAGAAAGAAAATTCAAGGAAACTCGTTATGATAACATTCTTGGGAAGTTGTTGAGTACACTCCCGCTAAGGTTTCTGGCCTAATTATTTTTAAAAAAATTAGGCCAGAAACCTTAGCGGGAGTGTACTCAACAACTTCCCAAAGTTTCATGGCGATCGGATTAATGGTGTTTTAATTCTATTTATTTATTTGAGTGCTTGTGGATACATGATTTGATGTTTTTCCGTCTGGTGCATACATCAGTATTCGAAAGATCATGAGGGCCCTGGGGGGTCGATATTTAAAAAAATGTTATGCCAGAAACCTTTGCGGGATTATACTCAACAACTTCCCACAGTTTCATGGCGATTGGATGAATGGTGTAGTAATGCATAAAGGACAAACAGACAGACAGACATACATTCATTTTTATACATATAGATTATAGAAAGGATTTTAGTAAAATTACACGTTCTTGGCTGACTCCAGACCTCATAGGTGATAAAGAGAGGAAGAAAAAGTAGTCACAGCTGACAGACTAACCACATTTAGAAGGATGCAGCAAGATGGCTTCCTGATTTAAATGTTTGCTGCAGATCTTTCTATCCGACCTGTCATTCATTCCTATGTAGCGTGGACGTCCAGACACTCAGCAACGTGGAACTGGGAGGAGAGGGCTGTTAGAATGGGTTTAAAAGGCCCTATCAAAGCAAATTTGCCCTCTTTACGCTTTGGGTAGTACAGGCCAGCACCAGAGAGTGGCTGGGGTTCATGTTTTCACCACTTGCCCTTTGCCATTTTAGGAGGCTAAGGGGTATGAGTTTGGTTAGTTCAAGCATTTGGCGTGTATTCATATTTAAGAAAGTCTGTTTATGGATTGCTCAAACTGTTGTGCAAAGGGTAAGTGGGGTATGGTCGTGTTTGGGGTCATTGAAACATTATCACTGCATGCCAAAAGGGATGAGACAGCATTGAGTTTACATCATTCCCCAGTTGTGGTCTGGACCAGTTCAGTGGTCTGAAGACAGCTGTGGTTGGACCGCACATTGGTCTGGGTGGTCAGTAGTTTGTGTGGCCGGTTTAGACGTAGCAATTTACACCACAGACAGCCTACAGGGTGGGCTCAATCCTTCTACGCCAGAGGGTCCAGATTTTGGTTACTCAGGACTAGAACTGTACAGTGTTGGCCACACATCACTGTGAATATTTGGTTCACTCACTGGTAAAGGGGCAGTTATGTGTGCAAACACATTCAGATAGATTTATCAATATTAAAATGTGGCCTGCTCTGTGAAAAGTTCTTAATCCGATAAACTCTTCTCGGGTAGGGGAGTGGTGGTAATTGCGTAAACACAAAAGTGAACTGCTCTAACGGAGAAAGGTTAATTTTACAGTCTTGGAGGTCTGTATTGCCCCAATGAAAGCAGAAGAATAAATATGTTGTCTGTAGCCTACTTTAGCACCTGTATCATCATTTTTTGCCATGTCTTGGATCTATATAAAAACAAGGGTAGAGGTTACTATACCGCAAGCAATATAGTGCATGGCAATAAGTAGGTAAAGGGGATCATTATATTGAGCATATTATCGCATGGCAATAATAATGTATTCGCTACTATGACTTATCCCTATAAGGGAAGTGCATAGTTACTGCTCGTAGCTGATCTCAGTTAAGATTAGCAAATGCATACCTAAAAACACAGTGGTAGGTCGATATACTAATGCCAAACAAAAAAACAAGTACTTATTCTCTGGGCCATCTAACATTGATCCATCAATGCCAGATGCTGGAGATATCTGCATCTCACAAATGTGCATGCAAGGGGTGCCAATGGGGTGAATCACGTGGTTCACCCATGTCCTACACATTTGGCTGGGTTTAGCTACAGGTGGACCAATTTTGTCCAGCCATGTTTCAATTTTTAAGTTAAAACAACGTACAGAAACGTTTTTAATTGAATACATAAGACGCAGGGGTGGGGACTAGGGTGCACAATTCACTTCATGCCATTGCGGGCACTGTTTAAAGCCCTGAACTTTACCCCTACAAATCATTGTTTTCAGGCATGTTTGTCTACAAATTTCAGTGCAAGCATATCAACTGTAAAACACCCAGAATGGAATATACCAGGACTGGAAAAGTCTGTAAGGACCTGGAGGAAAGAAGTCAGCCAGTGGGAACACATTCAGTGAAGCATTACACAGGTGTTCTTATGAAGAAAGGCAGAGCTAGTGTGGTTAATATTTTTATTCTCTCAAGAGGGTTGGGGGGCTGTGAAAGCTCTACTTATAAGAAAAGGTAAAAAGGACCTAAACGACATGTACGTTGTGATCTACAGAGATGCTCTTACAGAGGAATAACACAAGAGAGAAATCCCCGGTTAGATTTGTGAAAACCTTAAGAGGACCAGCCCGCCTTTGAGGTGGGAGGGGCATACACTGCCAGGAGGCCCAGATGCAAAGACGCCCAGCTTAAAATTGAATAGGATGGGGGCGTGGCCAAGATGGCGGCCTGAGCGGACGGAGATCTCGGTGGCTCCCCGTCTCTACCCCCGTTAAAGCCCCTTTTCATTGCCCTTAGATCCCCCCCCCCCCCGGCATCCTGGAACCCCTGAGGCTGGTCGGGGCGCCCTGCTTTGCTCCGGCTCACCTGTGACCTGCTCTGAACGTCCCTGGATCCCTCTGGGAGGCGAAGCACGAACGGGCTCGCAGCGGCCTGTAATGGCGGCTGTACTAGCCCTCTGACTGCGCCGCTCTGCTCACCGGACGCCTGCCTGCTGAGCCTGCTGCGGGCCTGTGATTGCTTCCCCAGCCCACCGCTCTCCAGTTCAGGAAGGGAGCGGGCGCTGCTGAGTGGGAGCGCTCATCACCACGACGCTCCGGCCGGCGTGTGCCGGACCACGACGGGGGACACGCTACAGGAGGCACCGGCTTGGGCCTAGTCGTACGCTGCGGAAGGCGCCCCCTGCCACAGCACGTCACCAGGAGGGGCCCGCTGCGGGCTTCCGGCGGCGCTGGCTACGCGACGATCGCGGAGGCTCCCTGCAAGGTGAGGAGCCTGCCTGAGTGTCGGGGGGAGTGAGAGGCTCGGGGGGCATAATCGAGCTCCCGGCGTTTGGCCCAGTCGGGCCTGCACACCCTGTGCGGCAATACCAGCGGCGGTCTGGGGTGCCCCACACCTGCAGATACAGCAGCTGAGTGAGGCTGTGGAGGGCCAGGAGCGGGGGGGCCTTAGAACACGCGCGCCGACCTCCTGCACAGTGAGCCACGTTGGGAAGCCGCTGGGCGCCATCTCGAGGCCTCGGACTGCGTCATAGCAGGGGTTAATCCCGAGGTGCCAGCCGGGCCCCTGACGATGTATCCAGCTCTGACGTCTAAGGGATCGTACCCGCATTGCCGCACCATTCACCTGCCTCTTGCCAGCCTGTCGGACTGCAGCCAAACTTCCATAGCGGTCTCTCCATAGCCCCAGAGCCAGCGGCCCCACGCCGTAGTCGTCTGCCTCCTGTCCCAGGGGCTAACAGCGCCGGACCCGCCCGATAGAGAGACACTGTGACCTACTGCGACGCCACCACGACCACGCCTGGGTCTGCACCTACGCGCCAGAATTCTCAGCGCCCCCGGATTTCACACTCAGACACGGGCCGGGCGTGAGTGATCCCCGGATTTCACACTCAGACACGGGCCGGGCGTGAGTGATTGGATGGCGGGTCTCAGGAAGAAGGGGTACCGCACGCTCCCGGAAATGCTAGCGAAAACTCAGACACAGGCCGAAAAGGGGCCGCCCTCCCCTGAGACCGCCAAGTCCCAGCCGATGTCCTCTGACGATCAAGTACCTATCACTAAATCCTTCCTGGAGTGATTGTTCAATTCTCTCCGCGACGACTTCAAATCCCTGAAACAGGACGTTGCCGGGGAAGTGAGAGAACTCAGGAGGGAAGTAGAAGGCCTCGGAGAGCGCGTGGATGCCGTTGAAGCCGCCGATACCGCTAGAAGTGAAGAGGTCGAGCAACTTCAACAGGAGGTCCTTAGGCTCAAAGATCAACAGCTAGATCTTCAGTCCCATGCTGAAGACCTGGAAAACCGGTCCCGTCGCAACAACATACGGGTCCGGGGGGCCCCTCAGAAATCGGAGGGGGCAGACATCATGGCCTACCTGCAAGATCTCTTTCGGGAAATTCTAGGAGAACCCTCCGATTTTGACATCAGAATAAATAGAGCACATAGAGTGGGGCTTCCCAGATGCTCGCCTGCCCCGCCACCGGACATTCTGGCGTTCCTTCCCGACTTCCCGCTTAAGGAAAGGATCCTCCGAGAGGCCCGAAAGAATCAACCCCTCCACTTCCGCAGGCACCCCATCGCTTTATATCAGGATCTATCGGCTATCACTCTCCAGAAGCGGAAAGCATTCAAGGTGGCCACGGACTTTCTGCGGAAACAGGGGATTCCTTACTCCTGGGGTCACCCGTTCCGCCTGATATTCAGGTGGAACGGCGCCCTACATCAGATGCGATCCCTCAAAGACACTTGTGCCTTGTTGAGCATTGACCTGTCGGACGACGCGTCGCCCTTGAAGCCTTCCCAGGGTCCATCCAGAGGAGGCTGGCAGACGGTGGGCCGTAGACGCTCTCCTGACCTGCACTTCAAACCCGATGCCCACATCATTTCACAAGAAAAGGCCACTGCCATCTTGGAGGTGGCCAAGGACACTTTGTCCTCGGATTGATTCCTCTTGCCGGGAGGGACAGTCTTAGAATGTTTTTCAGCGGGGTGGGGGACGGGGGGCCATGCAGGTCGTCACTGGACTTCACCCTACTAGATACCTTTCACCACAGCCCTGTGCTGGATTGACAGGACTGGGACTTTGTCTTCACACAGTTGGGGATGGGGTGGGGGTGAAATTGGGGCTTCGCGGGGGGGGGGGGGGGGCGGGAGGAGGGGAGGGCCAGTTGGGACGAAGTTGGGGCTGGGGTTGGGAGTGGGATTGCGGGAGGGAACCAGTGTGCTGGGGGGTTATGTGGGGCCGGGATGCTCATTAGGTCTTCATAGGATCCGAAAATGGGATTGCATTCATATAGCGCATGGATCACCTGACCTCCTATGTTGGACTCTAGTTTGAAGGTATTAACCCTTAATGTGAGGGGCTTGAACAATCCTGTTAAGCGGAGGGCTGTGATCTCGTACCTGGAGAATTCAGGGGCCGACATCTGTTTATTACAGGAAACTCATCTCCTGCCTAAAGACTGCCACAGAATGCGCTCATGTGCCTTTCCCCAGCAGTTTTTTTCATCTCTCCCAGCGAAGAAGGCAGGGGTGGCTATTCTGGTGTCCAGGCGCTTCCGGGGCAGCGTGGGAGATAAATTGGGGGAGATCAAGGGCAGGCTGTTAGCATACACCTTTTTAACGGGAGACCAGCGCTTCACGATCGTCTCCCTCTACGCCCCAAACTCGGGACAGGTAGCCTTTTTAAAAGGCGCCGTCTCCGAATCGCTTCAATCCTCTACTTCCCTCTTGCTCATTGGGGGGGACCTCAATCTAGTGATGGACACAAATCTGGACAGGTTGGGGCACCGCTATGGGGACACCGGCGCCATTACGGCCGCTGGTAGGGACTGGCTACATGAGAGGGGCCTGGTGGATCTATGGAGGGCTACACATCCCAACACACCGCAATTCACGTTTTACTCCCACGTACACCGCACATATGCCAGGGTGGATTAATACCTAGGTTACTCTGAACTGCTCGCCACCCTCAGTGACGTTTGCATTGTACCAGTGGCCCTGTCGGATCACGACGCGGTTGAGTTGACGTACCAGGTCCCCAAATTCACCTGCCCCCCTGGATCTTGGCGATTGCGAGAAACCCTCCTACAACGCCCGGACGTCGCCAAGCAGCTTCACGCGTGCCTCACTGAGTATCTGGCTATCAATGACACCCCCGAAATATCGGTGTCGGCCCTTTGGGGGGCCCTGAAATCGGTGCCCCGCGGCGAACTTATCGCGATTGCAGCGGCAGAGGCCAAGGTCCGCAAGGCAAAAAGGGATGAACTCACTGCTCAAGTCTCCGAACTGGAGAGGGTTCACAGCCGCAGGTCTGGAGACAGCTGAAAGCCGCCAGAGCCCAGTTAGCTAGCCTAGATACAGATAGAGCGGAATTCGCCGCTCTTCGCCTCCGTCATACCTATTAGGTTGGGGGGAACAAAACGGGCCTCTTACTTGCTACCGCCCCGAAGGCAAAAACCCAACGTTCCAAGATCTCCAGCCTCACGGATGACTCTGGTTTAGACATCACTGGGGAGACCCAGGTTACGGAGGCGTTCCGGACCTTTTACGCCTCGTTATACAAGGCCGACTCTGTATCGCCGAGGACGTTGATGCCTATTTGGAATTGGCGAAGGTCACGGAGCTGTCTCAGGCGGACGGCCCCGATCCGCCTGCATAAGGTGCTCGATGCCATCTCCCGCCTTCGCCCTCTCAAATACCCGGGGCCTGACGGCTTTTCGGCCGGGTTTTACAAAACCTTCAGCCAGCTATTGGCTCCTGTTCTCACTCGGCTCTTCAATTCCTTTGAGGGCCCGAGTTCCATCCCCCCAGATATGCTGGCAGCTGAGATAGTGGTTCTGCCTAAGCCGGGTAAGAAGCCCACGCACTGCTCTGCGTTCTGCCCTATATCTTTACTTAACCTGGACCTAAAACTCTTTACGGGTGTTCTAGCGGCGCGTCTTGGTCCATGTTTGCCCGGGATCTTGGAGCCCGACCAATCGGGCTTCGTTCTAAATCGCCAATGTAGCGATAACACTAAGTGGATACTCCATTTGATTGACAAAGCTCACTTCCAAAACTCGGACTCTGCACTGCTAGCTGTTGACGCTGAGAAAGCGTTTGACCGGGTCGACTGGACCTACTTGCAACGAGTCTTACGGCACTTTCGATTAGGGGACCGCTTTCAGTCCTGGATCGCGAGCTGCTACCACCATCCTCAAGCTCGGGTCTGCCTGGGCGGCCTACACTCCAGCCCTTTTGAGATCCAGCGTGGCACGAGGCAGGGGTGCCCCTCTCGCCTCTCCTGTTCGCCCTGTACGCAGAGCCCCTTGCGCAAAAGATTCGCCACAACCCCGCTATCCATGGCATTACCTTCGGCCGGGAGGCTCATGTGATCGGCCTTTACGCAGACGACATCATAGCCACTCTGGACCGTCCGGACCGCTCTGTTCCTGCCTTCCTGGAAGAGTTAGAGTCTTTTGGAGCCGTCTCGGGCTTCAAAATCAACAGGGGGAAATTCCTCATATTGCCACTGGGCAAAAATGCTCAACCACGGGCAGACACACCCGCTTACGGGGGAGGTTTATTGTCGACCGCACAACTCCCGTACTTGGGCGTTACTCTTACCTCCTCTACAGAGTCGACGGTGGCTCTCAACTACACAGCCCTTACCTCCCAAATTCGAACTGACCTCGCGCATTGGTCCACACAACCCCTTTCCCTCTTGGGACGCGTCGCGGCAGTGAAGATGTCAGCTCTGCCTAAAATTCTGTACATTTTTCAGACCCTCCCGGTGCTACCCCCGGCGGGCACCATCGCGCGCCTACACGCCGCTTTCCACCATTTCATCTGGGAAGGTAAGCGAGCACGCTTACATAAACGACTAGCATACCGGAAAGCGGACGAAGGGGGCCTTGGGATCCCCAACCTTTTTCAGTACTTCCAGGCCTCCCAACTCCGGTACCGGGTGGAGTGTTACAGGCCGGTATCCGAGAAGCGGTGGTTATTTCAGGACAGGGCGATGGCCCAGACATCCCTCTGGAAAATTCCGTTCCTCCCCCGGCACCACAGGCCGCGCTACCTCTTGCGATCCCCCATCACTCGTACCGTAATGCAGGTTTGGAATGCGGTCGCTGTCAGGAACGGGTTGACAACCTTCCCCTTCCCGCTCACCCCTATCTTGGATAACCCGGAATTCCCACCAGGCACTGGCCCCTATGCATTTCCGCAATGGCGTGGCATCAGCTGCCTCTCCGCCGGCCACCTTTTTGACCTGCGGGGCTTTCTCCCCGTCTCGGACATAATTCAGGGCTACGACGTTGTCTCCCCCCACCTATTTCAATATTTCCAACTTCGGCATTGGCTCGCGCACACGGACGTCGCCCCTTTAGTTGGTAGACCTATGACGGACTTTGAGAAGTGGCTGGGACAAAAGACTTGGATAGGCATCTTATTTCAGACCTCTACAAAATGCTCACGCCCCCAGCCATTTCAGGCAAGACAGCGGTCCAGAAACGCTGGGAGGTGGAACTGGGGAGGGCTCTATCACCCAGGGAATGAAGTTATGTATATTATAGAGCCTCTCACACCACCCGCAACACCGCAGGTAGAGAAGCAGCGACAAAGCTGGCCATGTACTGGCATCTCACCCCGGTCCAGCTCAACAAGGGTAACCAGACACGTAGTGCGCTGCGCTGGAGGGGATGCGGGGAACGGGGCACCTTGACTCACCTCCTCTGGGAATGCTGTGAAGTCCAGGACTAGTGGAAGACAGTCCTGGATGACATTGATTCTACCTTTGATACTGCAATCCCGAGATTCCCAGCTTACCCCATTCTAGGCCTACCTAATGCACTCACCTTTCCCCTGAAATCCCCCAGGGGTCGTCAAATGGGGATCGCTATGCAAGCTGCAACACAACATGTTCTGTCCCTCTGGGGTTCGCCCACCAGGCCCACTCACACGGGATGGCTGCACAAAATCTGGTTCACCTTGGGGACGGAACGTATCCACGCCACGCTCACACATTCCACGACTGCATACCGGAAGGTCTGGCTGCCGCTGCTTTCCCTCCTGTCCAAAGAATTTAATGAGGTCACCTGCCCCAGATACCTTCGCTTACTGCGACTTACAGAGCCTACACATGACCCTTCATGATCCCATGGATAACTGCACTACTCATTCTGTGAATGCATCCGTGAATGTCTCACAAGTTCGGCACACTGGTTTGGGTGGGAAGGGTGGGGGGAAGTTGGGGAGGGGGGGGGGGGGAGGGTCTGGGTTTTGTTCCCACAGTTTTGTTACCTTACTATGCTTGACATTTGCAGTATTGGCCCTATACCTTTGTTGTGGCAAATGAACCTAGCCTGCTATTTGCTCTGTAGAGAAGACATACCTGTCTGTATCGACTGCCTTCTATGCCTGATGCATTTCTATCATACTGTGATGCCTACGGTCGCTCTTAAAATCAATAAAACACATTTGAAAATAAAATAAAATTGAATAGGATTACCAGGGTCTTGTCAGATGACATCTCTATGATCTTAGGCCATAGTTGGCTGACGAGGAACTGCAAACACGGAGACCAGAATGTTGGAATGTTTAGTGTGCAGCAGAGCATGCGATGCTCCCAGAAACCACATAGCACCAGTACTAGAAGCTTTCGGTAACTAGCTCTATATATCGAAGTGTTTAGAGATCGCAGGACAAAGCTAGAATTAAAGAAAACACGATTACCACAAGCATCAAGTTTCCTGGCCATTTTCCAGAGGACAGGAGGAGTAAAATCAATATTTTGGGTATCTAAAACAGCCTGTAACACAAAGCTCTGATTAGATGGCTGCCTAAGTAGACAGGGTGGATCCTCCTGGGCTGGCAGATGTCTGTGAGAATTGGAGCAGTTCACAGGGAGCCCTGTTTCAGGTTTAGCCCAAGCACCCAATAGGATAAAAGGCATTGCCTATAAGGAAGGACAGACAGGCTTCTATGTTAGGCTGGTCAGGATCACTGTTCCCGCTAATTTTTTTCCTCTGTGTGCGGCAGTGGAGGGTCTCTGTATGCTGCAACCATGGCTATGTGCGCCAGGAAACAGACCGCGCGTGTGTGTGGCGCCAAATGTCACTCAAAACGCTGACTTTAACAAATGATTCTCTCTTTTAAAATAGATATTGGTGTTTTCTTTTCTTTCTCTTATTACAGAGTGAAAGGACTTTTAAAGTGAACTATGTGACAATCTTTCTGGGGTACAAAATGCACCACCGGCCGCATATCACACCCTTACAACTCTTCCGCTGAATGGGTGTGGCTCATTTACTATATTTGTTCTTGTTTGTGTGTTGCTTGGATTTCTAGCAACCCCTGTGACTCCTATGATGTAAAATTGAGTGCAACACCTCCACTAAGAAAATTGTCCCAGCACCACTGCTTGGCAGCTCAGAACAAGCCATCAGGTGACATTTGGTAAGTCTCCACCTTATGCGGGTCAGTAAAAGCTTTCTTACATGCAGACAACATCCTACTAGCAATCACATCCTCTTCTACCTTTCTGCCTATGCTGATGTCCTTGAGTCAAAGTTTCTGTTTTCCTTAACTACGAGATTAACTGGGCGAAATGGAGGCACTATCCATGTCCTATCCCACGATGACACCCATCATTGGGGACTATATCTAAGATGAGCACCAAAGGACCTAAATTGTGTTAGTACGTCTGTAAACAGAGTGATTGAGAGCATAGTGAAAGAAAATTTCAACCCTTTGCAGATGTAAATGCTTAATGACTTTGCTAGGGAAAGTCACACCACAAACTTTCCTGGTGGGGTTAAATACTGTATCCAAAAGTAATAGTTGACCATGGATGCAGTTGTTATTTGGTTGCTCTCTTTGATGATACACAGATCCATTTTGTCCAAGATCAAAACTGACATTGACACATTACTCTAGGGTTGAAAGAGACCAAGGCTAAAATTGTTCAACCTGCATGCACACACCATTTCCTCACATAAATGTATACTTTCTAGCTTATCATATATCTCTGTTGACCTACTTCTTGACACCGGCTACCTTCCCTCCATTATGAAGGGCATTGCATAGGCAGGTGCTTTACTGGGGAAGATTATTCACTGCAAACCAACAAAAATTATTTATGCCATCTATGAATAGCTCATAGAGCACCATTCTCTTGTAACTTCCTGGAAGTACACACACAAGTTGTTCATGGTAGACCCTTTCAATCACAACACATCCCCCATATGGCATAGTGTGAGTAATTTATTAGGGAACTCTACAGAAAAAAAATGATCAGTGAGCCTCTGCAGAGATCATGAGGCTGGAGCTGCATAATCATGGTACCATCAGGCCCATTCATGCCTTATGAACAAAGTACAGCCTTCATATTACCCTGCTGTAACACTGCTTTAACCAATATCTCCAGCTGTCCCATTGTTTTAACATGGCTTCTCCTATGTTCGGCTACTAGAATCCTCTACTATGAACTACATTAAAATGTGGAGCACTTATAAAGGAGTCCCCTTTGGTCTACAAGGGATAATTATTATTAACCTTTTTTGCAAACTAGTCATAGGATCTTCGAGACAGTTCTGTCAATCTGTGTCAAAAATGGTTTATTCTGAGGAGAGCTGGACCTGATTGCTGATTTCTCCTGCTAGGGCTCTCACGGAGGCTAGACTCAAATTTTAAAATGCTAAATCATTGGTTTTGGCCACCCCACAAAATTCATAAGGGCGCCTTTTACCACACTTTAACTAGTGTGAAATCAATTTACTTTTTATTGTCATGCCAAGTGAGGCAAATCTTTAGTCTACATTATAGGGGAAATTGTCGGCTACTAGCAGGCTGATCATTTGCCCTCAGCACAATTAGCTTTATTAAACAATATGTTGGAAAAGGTGAGTCCAGGCCTATATGGTTGGTCACTGAGGTGTCGGTTCCCCGGCTAAGCATCTTAAGGCATTGTAGGAAAGCCTTAATACCAGACCTGGATGACAGTCTAGTGGAACTGCTAAAGGCAGCCTCCTGAATAAGTAAAATCCATGGGCAAATGGAAATATACTGCTAGATATGAGAACTTTTCTTACAACAATGAGCTACTGCAAAAGCTAATGATATTGGCTGACAGAACGATGTCTGTCTATTGTGCTCATTATTGTACTCATGTATTCTCCATTCTATACTGCTGCATAGACTCGCTTTCACTTTCTGCTGCTCCTATTACTGTGATTGACATATCCCCCAGCCTGTTATAGAATTTTAAGGTTTTCCATATCGTGGGTCATACATATGTCACCCTGGTTTTTAATGTTACTAATGATATTGAACTGACACTCTAGTTACCTTATGCAAACAAAGGGACTTGACAGAAACATTTTGTGTATGATAAGTGACAATGCAAATAACTCAATATTATATTTTCGTACTTTTGTCATACAATGGTGGTACCACTGAATATTGACCACACAATATTGAGATATAAAAATATTAATTTAAGCACATTGATAACCATATTATTTAGTTTGAATGAGCCTTATGGGGGAACTCCACCGAGGGGAAAAGACTCCAGGCCCCAGCACAACTTGCGGCAGGGAGCCGACGAAGCTAGCAGCCTGTGCCCTGAGGTACTTATTATTCAGTTTGGGAGCCCCGCAGTGGGGGGACCTCTACCGAGGAGGCAGAATCCAAGCTCCAGCAAAACTTGTGGCAGAGAGCTACCAACGCCATCAGCCTGTGCCCAGGGATGCTTTTTTTTCTTGATCAGTTTGGGAGTCCCGCAGTGCAGGGAACTCCCTTCGAGGGGGCAGACTCCAAGCCACAGCACAACTTGCGGCAGGGAATCGCTGACGCCAGCAGCCTGTGCCCAGAGACACTTCTTAATACGTTAAAGTGCGGGGCAGATTGTGGGCTTTTGTTAAAGTATTGATGTTAATCAGAGCCTGTGAAGGGGCTCTGATTTACATCAATACTTTAACAAAAGCCCACAATCTGCCCCGCGCTTTAACAGCCACATGCCCACATGGCCCCCAATCCTGCCTTATCTGAACTCCGTCAAGACTCTTCCGGCACACCGCATTCACAAAGTGCCTGCTTTTCGTGCCGCATGCTTTTTAAAGCAGCAGTGGCACGACTCTCTCGCCCGACCGGGATGTGTGCGCGCTCCAAACACAGCAGTGCGCGGTGACGTCAGGAAAGGTGCGCGCGCATCTTAAAGGGAACGGTGGTCAGGATGCAGAATGCCAAGTAAAGGGCCTGTTAACAATTCCAAAGAGGGAAGTTGTAAATCCAATGCAAATGAAACTCCACTCAGCATGTCCGCCAGAGCGGATCTCGCCTCTGTAGCCAAAGCAGGAGGAGACAGGAGAATGGAGAAGAGTCTAAGCCACTGGCATCACCCAAATCAAGTAACCAGCTAAACTGCATAGGGGTGGAACAGTGTCCGAAAGGGATGGGGACACACCACACCTTCCTTAATACCTCCACAACCAGGGACCTCAAAACGATAAACTTGAGGAAGGGCTCCAGAGAGCAGAGGAAAAGAGTCTTTGACGGTTGACTCCATCAGCACCACTTCTCATGCCATAACTGAAGCCGGTCGATGCAGAGAAGGCGACACTTCAACATTGGAAGGAGCGTTGCGCGCATCAACGGCACCATTATCGGAACAGGCAGACAAGAGCCCAATGGCGATATCGGAGTAGGCAGACTAGAAGCAGGAGTCGAAGGTGGTAGGCTCGACTGGCTTTACACCTGCATCCCTATGGTGTCAGAAACCGGAAGCTGACCTGAAGCACAGGCATAACCCACCTGCGGAGACACAGGCATGACCTCATGCACCTCTGAGGGGCCCAAGGGCTCTATAGAGGCAGGTGAAGATCTAAAAATAGAATGAAGAGATAGATAATATTTCCTCATCTGGGTCAAAGTCGCCCTGGCCCCAGAATATGTGGGGAGATGTGGGGAGACTCATACCCTGACACCGCAACAGAAGAGTGGGGACCAGTGGTAGGTGCCGCAACTTTGACGGCCTGTGTTGAAACTTACCTCAAAGCATTGAAGGAGAATGGCACCCATGGGAACAACTCCTAGAGCAGAAATGTGGTCGGTCTGTAGAGCACGTAGGAGACCGAGACCGACAAGACGACTTGAATAAAAAAAATCATTTTAATGCTGTATACAAAAAATGACAAGTCGACATAGCATAAATGACAATCGGCAAGAAGTACAGTCATAGTGCGAGCACACTGGTGAGAATAGCAAAATAATATACACTACACAAACAATGACAGTTTTTCCCTTGAGTTGGGTCAGGGGGATAACGGTTCCTCCTCCGAGGAATGTACCGGGCCATACAGATCCCTCCCCTATATGCATTCCACCCAGACTACACTGCAGACCACTTTTTGGGGCAGCCTCGTGCCATGTACACGTCGTTTCTCTGAACATGCACCAGTCCAGACTTCTCTCCCAGGAGGCCAAGGTAGGCGCGCCGTGCTATATCTTGTTTGGCCACCATAGTCCCCAATGTAGCCCAGGTCCTCTGCATAGTTGTTAAATCAGTGGGACCCCACATGTTCAAGTGGCATCGCTTAGCCTCTGGAACAATGGTCTCATATAGCACCTCCTCCATTACCTCATGTATCTCTCGCCAATACTGTTGTTTCTGCTCGCATTCCCAAATTATGTGGATGAAGGTACCCGTGTGCCCACAACAGCACCTGCAATCACCCCCGTCACCCCTCCCAACATGAACTAGCTGGGCCCAGTGATATATGTTCGGTGGAGTATTTTGAGCTGGACCAGTCACAGACGTGCTGGGATGGCGACCTCCCTGGGTGAGGCAACTGCCTCCCGCCACTCCTCGTCATCAAATTCTAAGCCATCTCTCTCCCAACACTCATGCAGACGCCCAAGAGGATCTGGGGTATTGTTAATCAAATTCTTGTATGTGAGGGAGATCGCTTTTTTGGGGGAGATAGCCATCCAGTAAACGATCCTCCAGTGGTTTGGATTCTGGGGGGGTTGTGCCTTTCTGTAGGGCAATGGTTATGGCGTGTCTAATCTGTGTGTATGGGAATAATTCCATGGTGGAGAGTTCATACTGTTGTTGGAGCGTGGCAGAGGGGACCACAGCGCCCTTAATCCAGAGATCACCCAGATGGAATATGCCGATCAAGTCCCACTTATCAAAACACTTCGTGGACCAGAGGCTACCCAATAGTTCTGAGTCCCACAGTGGCGTAGCCAGTGTGAGCTTCCGGTCCCAAACTAGGCTCTTATTGACGGAATGCCAAATAGCCACAGAGTGTTTGGTGGGGCCCGTGAGGGAGAGTCCCCGGGGGTTGGAATATAAGGATCTGATAAAATTCCCCCCGGGCAGTAGCCACCTGTCCATATTAAACGTAGGGTCGTCTGGTTGGCGATACGTGCACTGATTTATAGGAGCTAGGTGGAATGACCAATAATACCTACGAATGTCAGAGAGACTAATGCCTCCGTCGTACCAGTTAAGGACCAGTTTGTTAAGCGCTATCCTGGGCCTCCCCTCCCATAACAATTCTCTTTGCAGACAAGACAACTTTGATGAATGTAATATCCGCACCGCAAAGAGCTTCATGCGACGTTCTCTTTGCACCTTCATCCGAATGGACAAGAGTAGCACTCATCCGATTCATGTTGCTCACCCATACACCATATGCAAACCGAGTGCAGGTCCGTGGCGAACAGGACACACAAGGCTTGAACCCCAAGGACATTGAAAAAGGGTAGACAAAGGCACACTGCCCAGTCGATGAAAAAATGTAAAGTAAGGCGAAAAACAGGCGGAGCAACTGCAGTGCGCATCCACATTGCTAGCAAGGAAAAGAAGGAACAGATGTCAGTGTGTCAGGTGAGGACTCTGTTGACGTCACATTTGTGAGAGGACATCACTACGGAGTCGCTCAACGCCCTCCACTGATGGGCAGAGGTACTGCTGAATTTTTTTTCCAGATCCAGTCTTTAGCCTCGTGTGAATTTAAAGATAAGGAATCTGCAGCTAGATGTCTGTATCAGATTCGGCTGACATGGATGAGCACCTAAAATTCAGCATTGTCCTCCTAAAAATTGCCAGTCATCCTAATAAATTTAGTCAGGTGCATACTTGCCAACATCATAGATGTTGGCAGCCATCTTTTTATTTCTTGATATGTTACAAACCGCTACACAGACAGTTTTCTAGTGTAAATTAACACATGATGAGTATTAACACATGATAATGATACGTTTTTGCTGGACTAAATCATAGCGTTAACGCGCTACTACATGCTCTTCTGGATCGCCAAAGCAACAAGGCATTTTGTAGAAAACTTCAATATTCAACATTGAGTTAATGTACGGAAGGAAAAAACATTCACTCAAAAGCTATCAGCAGAGGAACTCTGATAAACATATTAGGAAGAGTATTGGTGAGATCAAGGTGACTACTGAAGAAGTTGAAATGGGTGGCTTTTGGTTCTTATAAAATAGATGTTCAATAAGAAATGCTTCCCGTCAAATAGATGTGCAAGATGAAATAAGCCTAGCCTCAGGATTTTAAAGGCTGGTATTTCTGTATATAATTTACTATAATGTTACAAAGCTAATAAAGTAATTGACCAAAAATACAATGAATACAGTGGAATGCTGAAATAAACATTTAATTAATATATATTTACATAAAAATAAATAACAGAAACGTCATCCAACAGTCTTCCTCTTTCAAGGAAAAATCCTGCAGGTCAGATCCAGAAAAAGGTACACCTGAAAGACAAATCCTGCAGGTCAGATCCAGAAAAAGGTACACCTGAAAGACAGAAGTATGGACGTTTCAGTGTGGAATAAGAATTCATACAATTTTCAGATCTTAAAACATGCACGGTTACGATTCATCTAAAGTATATTAGAATGGCTGCACTACTAGGAAAACCTAAACTGCTTGGCATATTAAGTTTACATTCTCAATTCTATGTTTAAGTTCTTTTGGTCGATCATTGCCACTTCAGTGATATTGTACTACAGGTGCACGCTCCCAGAATGAAAGCAAGTATAGACTTGTTTTCAAAATCTCCCAGAGCATGCACACCAACATTTAAGAGACCAATGCCTTACTGAAGAAATAACGTGCCTTATGTTTGTTAAATAGCTCACGATGTTTGCACTCAAGTGTCCGGTTAATAAGGCAGATACCTTAAGCTCACAAGCAAAGTGTAAACTCCACAATATAGTATGACAGCACATAATAGTCTCCGTATGACTATGAAAGAGTACAACACACACACAGGAGTACAGCAAGTGGGTACCAGGTACTTGAAGTGTATATTGAGCATGCTGCATACTTCTAATGACCGGAAGTTGTTCTGAGCATGCTGATTGTAAAACTTTCAGATATCTGCACATCTGTGGCATATGTCCATCATTCCTAGCCTAAAGGCAGCAGCGGGCACTATGGGACTGAAGGCAGAGATGTAGTTAGTTAATCTGGGTAGGGGCTGCTGCTCTCTGGGGCGGATATGAACTGGTTACTGAACTGCAATGTAGTGTTCTTTAAAGACGTGTCTTTTCATGGTTTATAAAATAAAGTCGGTTAGGGGCAAGCCTGACGGATTGTATGGACGAGGATGCCCTTGCAGCTCGTGGATTAGATATTTAATATCTCTTGGTTCGTTTTTTTTTAGGTCAGGCTACAGACATTATTAGATGTCGGCCAGATATTCTTTTCTTACTTTTGTAAAAGGGGAGCCATTTTTTGTCACCTCGTGCTATTGGCCGATAGGTGCATCATTTCCGTCTTGACTGCTTAGAAATGCAAGACGAGGCATAGTTCTGGATTTTTTTACATCTCAAAGCTACAATAACAATTATCTACGCACCACAACTGATGACAGATTAAATTGGAAGGCAACGTGTGGAAAAAGGTAATAAGGAAGGATGCACCTTCATGGTCTCTAAACTTTATCAGTAAACAGTATGGCGGAGGAACTATCATTGCATTTCTTAAAGAATAGGTCGCTGAAAGTAATTTTGCTGTTTAGCTATGGTTACTCGGTTTGAAATGAGAATAAACAAGCATTTGCAATGCAACGGTCTCGCCTTTGCAAAAGTTAGAGCTATTGGCATTGTAAATGACAATTTTGTTATTTATGTGTTGGTTTTGAAAATAGATAAATAAATGGCATTGTCATTTACAATGGCAATAGTAGAGCATTGATGTGCACGTGCTCACACTGCTCACTTCTCACTAGTGAAGAAGTTACGGCATGAGGTCATGCCAGGTGAGCGTTGTAGGGGAAGGGGAATCCTTTAAAGAGAGTCATTTTCTCTCTGGATTTACCTTCTCTTTTTGAAACTGAGGAGCAGCAACATAGTCTTGCTGTCATCAGGGCTTTAAGTTGAAGCTTTTCCAATATTATATGCAGGGTACAAGTCCCAAAAAGAAGTGGGGGGACGCTCTCACCAAAGGTGATGTCACAACCTGAAGGGACGTCACGAAAGGTGGCTTGCACCATCGGGCTCATTGCCTCCCCTCGCTCACCCCTTAGATGCGATTGCATTTGAGAAGCCAGCGCATGAGTAGTGTGCTGTGAGCTCGTCCATAGAGGCCAAAGAGTGAATTCCAGCTGTTTGGCAGGGAGGACGGCGTCCACCCGGTAAAATAAGTGGGGGGGATGCCGTCCACAAGCGTGGTACCCCGACTCAAGCCCTGATTGTATGCAACCCATAGTTGCTGCTTATTTATCTTATGCAACGAACAACTATTGACAAAGTCAATAGTCTCGACTTGTAGATATGTTACTTTTATCATATATCTGGGTGTAATGACACAGCAAAATACAGGCCTGGCGGCACACATACCATTAAGCACAGACTTTTAGTTTACATGTTTTAAGCCACGCCCTTAATTATATTGGCCACGCCCTTTTGAGAGACCCCCAGTTTATATCATCCCACTTAAAGCCCAGCCTACACGATTTACTTCTTGCTCCCACCCCCCAGAGAAGGCTATTTCTCTACTATGATTACTCACGCCCGTACCTGCACACTCCTTCGGGTTCTTCGCCTCAGTGGGACTGCTCGCCGGTATGATCTCTGTGTCTCGGGCGGAGCACCCTCTGATGGGAGGGTCCAGCTACTTACACAACCCGTAAGTGAAGTCCAGCAAAGCACTCCACAACGGCCACAACCCTGTATATAGGTGGCATTCTGATTGCTACGTCAACGGGGCTGCTGGCCATGTATGGTTTTATTGTACATAAATATATAAACAAATGAAAGAACAAATGAATAAATATGTAAGTTATATATGCCTCTTCCTTGCTCGAAGTCGTCCGACAAATCTTTGGCCCGAGGCTGGCCGCGTGGATTGATAATTTTTGTCAAAAGAAAATGGCCCTGTGGGGGCGGCGCCAGTGAAGAAGGGGAGCGGCAAGTGAGAGGGGCGCAGGTGAGGTGACAACCGGGAGAAGGGTGGCTCGGTCCAGGCCGCGCTTTCATGCTCCAGTAACGAGGCCTTTGGCGGGGGAGGAGGGCAGGTCTCCTCCTCATCGAGGGAGGGAGGAAAGCGAAACCGGACTTCCACGCGGCTCATCACCACCAAAAGATCGTCAATGAAAGCTCATCTATGTAAAGCGCTCTGATACCTCCGGGTCTAGTTATCGCTATATAAAACTCTACAAAAATAAAAAAAGTTGCATTTTTTTGTACTTTTATATAGAGCTAACTAGACCCAGAGGTATCAGAGCGCTTTACATAGATGTGGCTAGTTACCTTAATTGCATCAGTTACAAGAGAACAATAAACACAAACAAGTTACAAGAAAAAAAGAGGGAGGTGGGGAGGGAAATTGAGCCCGTAGCTGGAAATCACTTAAAGTCAGGCATACCGTCAATAAAGAAATTTAAAACATCAAAGGTCCCTTTAAAGGCAATGTCAGCAAACCCTTACTACGGTCGAAGTCATGGAAATTACAGCATCCGGGCCGTTTTTGCTCTCCGCGCTGGAGTACCATGGTTGCGGAGATTGCCAGAGGAAGGGGGCCGAATGGAAGTAGGCATCCCAATGGGGGGGAACGGGGGGAGACAGAAGGGAGGGGGTCGTGGAGAGGCAAAAAACGGCTGGCAAGCCATGACAAAGACCAACTGCATGCAGCAAATTTTAGCATTAGATTCACGCGCTCAGGGATCAGCCCAAACACCTTTAGTATAACATGGAGGAATTGCGGATCATTTGAACCCCAATCACAAATCGGGAAGCAAGCCAGTCTCTGGGAACCAGACTCGACAGGGGGGCAGTCACGGGGAAGAGAGGGTGGAAGGCAGGAACTTGTTGCTCTCTCCCGGCTCCTTGAAGAGTCACTCTGGGATACAAGGTGCTCACCCGCCACCCCATCCTGGGAAAGCAACTCAGGCACCAGAGCAGCAGCCGCGGGAGGTGCAGAAAGAGGAAGTTGCAGCGGGTCACCGAGTAACTGTAGCCATGCCCGGAAGGTAGGTGGCGGTCGTGGTGATCACCGGAGGGGTGATGCCTAGCCCATCTCCTCTCAGCTGCAAACCGGGCGTCGGCCCTGTTGCTTGGGTTCCACTGGCGGCCGTCTTTCTTAGGTTTTTTTTATTGCTGCGGTAGCCGGTTTCAACTTAATCAGCGATAGCCGCAGAATGGCCCTGGAAATCGTGGGAACATTGTCTGCAGAACCCCGGGGGTGGAGGTGGCTTGATGGGGGGCTATCTCAGGGATTAATGCTTGCAATACACCAACTGCGTCAGTCAGTACAAACAAGCATTTGAAGGCACGAACAGGAGGAGCAGGGGGCGGGCAAGAAGGCAACCAGACTGCAGGGAGGGAGGGAGGGACAGAGAGCGAGAAGACACTGGACTGAGATGGGGGGGAGCTAGAAGGCACCGGACTGCAGGAGGGGGGCGGGGAACGGGAAGAAATTGCCTCACGTGCAACGCGAAAATAAAACAAGCTTGCCTCCCAGTAAAACAAGCGCTCAGAACAAGCGCCTGACTTTTTGCTGGTGTAGAAGGTTCCTTATCTTCTTTATGGGGCCACCTGTTGTCCCCATAAAGAAGATAGGAAACCTTTTACGCCAGCAGGGAGTCAAGTAAGCCAGTCTGAAAAGGACGGGGCTTATAGAGAAAGAAGAACGTCATTAGGACCTCTTCTCCAATGGCTGGCCACCGTTTAGGACGCCAGCCAATGGAGAAGAGGGGCGGGGCTTAACCTTGCTAGTGAAAGTTCCTCTATCTCATTAAGTCTCGCCAGCTCGACTGCGCATGTGCGCAGTCTTTCGCAGGCTGAGACCTAAAAAGGAAAACATGATCAACTAGTCTCTAAATTCTGAAGACAGTTAACACGTTTTTGTAGCAACGCCATTCTCTGTATTGCAACTGGAGGTAGCTTTGACTACCACAAGAGCAAGGCCTCTTATACTATGGGATTCCTATAGGATGTCATACATACCACGGAATGCTCACTAATAAGGTACACAATAGAAGTACAGTAGGAAAGCCAAATGTGGTAATACTGAACCTGGAATTATGGATCCCAGAGGGTGTGGTTATTACCAAGTGTGGAATTACAGCACCATAAAAAAATGTTATGTCCAGAAATTAGGAATTAAATCAAAAAATGTTTGTATTTCTGTCCAGGAATGAGGAATTACAGCAGAAAATGTTCGTGTAAGAATTTCGACATGCATTTCCGTCATTCTGGGCATTTTTTCGCTGGACATTTTAGACATTTAGACTGAATAAATTTGCCCTGCAAAAATACCCAAGCTGGGGGTTTCAGACATTTGTAATCTAGATTTGCCTTATAACTAGTTACCAGCAGCAAGGAGATTTACAAGTAACTTTTAATGAACACTTATGACTAATACAGAAAGAACATTTCCAGCAGACAACTAGAAAGTCCTAATACACCGGTTCGTGGTCGTGGACAATGGAACCTAAATTATAAAATCTGATTCTAGTTGCGTTTTGTAGGCAAGTCCTCCTTTTTGCCCAGGGTACCCCCATTTTTGGACTGATACTCCTGGATACTGACCCTGGAAGAGCCCTAGCCTTTGCTAACCAGGGCCAGTGCTCACACTCTAAAGGTATATGGTAACTGATATAATTCTAACTGCCAAAAATAACCTACCTCCAAGTCCTTAGGACATGGCAGGGCATATAGGTATAGAGACCCCAGTGTACTTAATGCACTTGGATGGGCACTTCTGGGGTGCCTGGTGTTGTTTTAAAGCTAGGCCTGCCTTGCAGTCCGGTTTTAAAATAAAACCAGGTCCAAATTCCACTTTGGAATTAAAAGTATACACCCAATGCCCAAAACTTATTTGTTATTACTTAGAAATCACCCCTAAGGTCTGTCCTAGATGCCCCATGGGTAGAGTGCATTGTTATAAAAAGCAAGAACAATATAAAAGCTGTCTTATATGCCCTGGTAAGGAAAAACAGCCAAAGTCGTTATTCCTCATTGTAGTGTTGCAAGCCCCATAGGCTTACATATGGAAAGTTTTATTAAATGTAATAAAGTCCATATTTCAATTGGAGCTAGCAAGCAACACCATTCAAAGCATCAAAATAATGTTACAATGAATCCAACAACTTGACAAGGTCAGATTTAATATGACTATTACAAGAAAGTAATTTTAAAACTTACTATCCTGAAATTACCTAAAGCAGCCCTGTATCAGCCTCTTCTAATTGGTCATCCTTTGACAGTCTGAGCAAAGCGGCTTCCTGAGTATGTGTGGAGATGCCTGAGGCTGCAACGATTCAGCCTGGTTGGTGGGAAGATATTTGTATCCTGAAGAAGCAAGGGAGAGAAAGTTGGCTGGGTAGATCAGCAGGACTCCAAAGACAGAAGCCTCTGCATAAAACCGATATCAAAGGACCCAGATCACCCGTAACTTCCTTGATCTCTGGCCAGATAGGAGAACAGTGCATTCTGGGTCACAAATATGCCACACTTCGCAGGAAGTGGTCATAGCAGAGAGAGGTAGCTCTACATCTATTAGTTAGCATGCCCCCTCTCCCCTGCCAGCCCAGAATGGAGGCTGAATATTGAAGAGCTGCGGGAGCTCGTCAGAACACTGCATGATACAAAAGAAGAAAGACTGTCCTGCTAGACCCTTGGACTGCACCCTAGAAGGCCTGCACACAGAAAGGCGGCACCTGATGCACTCACAAGGCTCCACACACAAAGAACTGTGGCTGACTCAAAGGAAAAGGAGTGGATTCCCTGATCATCAACTGGTACAACAGAGATGGAAGAAGTCACCTGTAAAGACAGAGAGGAACACCCCAGCTGACCAGGAAAATCCATTTGCAACTGGACTGCATAGGTGCATGGTGGGTAATTGAGTCCCTAACTCATAACTCACTTCTATGGGTGATGAGCAACATGAGCTAGCAATCCTGAAAGATTTATATTTGAGGGCCAAGTACGCCCCTTTTGTGTGAATTCAGGCGGTGTATGAGTCATATTGGCAAGGCGTCCGATACAGCCCGAATTTTACAGATTAGAGTTTATGGCAGAATACTGTATATTAAACTTCAGACCTGGCACTTCCTCCTTAAAACCATTACTTGAGGCACCAATGGCAGATATTAATACACTGGAATTTTGGGATTCTACATGCGAATGGCTTACTGAGTCTAAGTGTATGTGTTCGAATTCCGTTGGATAGGGTCCCGGAGTAACTTCACAAACCAGTATCCCCCAGTTAGCCAATGTATTACTTTGCCAAGAATTATCCCTACATGTGCTTATTTGCTCACCATGTTATTGTAGATTCCCCCTCATTCATAGAGTGAGCTGGTATGTATTTGCAATTGCTAAACAACACATGGAACTTTTTTAATATTGCTAGTTATCTTGTGGCAGCCATAAGATGTAAGAAACTAAGAGGCCGGAGTATAAGTGAACCATGAACTTTATTGTAGCCCTTCGCATTTGTATACACATGAAATCTGTTAGCAATCATTATACGGACTCTCTATGTTTTATATTGTATTTATTGAATGTGATTTATGCGTGTACTTTTATGATTTTAATTAATCAAATAAAGTACTTTGACTAGGACTATGCATCCAACTCTCAGTAGTTCTAGTAATGACATATTTTGTAACCCTTGCAAGGAATGTAGGACTCTCAGTAGATTGAATCTATTAAGGATGTCGTGATGTACCTGGGATTGGTAAATTGGTGTGAATCACAAGACTGCGGTGTCCTTCACATCACTCTAGGCACCATAGCAGTTGCTGCGGGTTCTATGGCACTTTCTTGTCCCAGATCGAATGCAGATCCCCAAATCCCCATCCTTTGTGATATGGGGTTTATGCCAATATTTCCCTGCTTGCGCTGCTGCAGATTGTAAACTTGTCTACTGTGCACCGAACTCATCCCGGTTGTCTGTATGTCACCTGCGGTAAATATACCGCTTGTCTGTGTCTTTGCTCCTTGATGAACTAATCAAGGGACCACAGTGTCTTGAAATCTTATATTACAAGAGGATTTAGTTGCAGCCGGTGCTTTAAGTACTGCATTCATTTGACGGCTGTTTGCCCAGGTATCAACTTCTAATTTGCAATGTTTGTTACATACAGCAACAGTAGGCCAACAGAGTGTGCCGTTATCCTAGGGGTTACTCTTGAATCTTGCATGTTGAGCTACTGCAATCTGGGCAGTTTTATCACAATGTTGTCATGGGGGTTATCAGAGTGTACTACTTGTAAGGCTGATGCACTCAAGGCTGTTTCTACAAAAAGGTACTCACAATCGCTACTTGGTTCATCTACAGTTGGCAATTGGGGGGGGGGGGGGGGTACTTCTGACTGCCCCATATTGCAAGCATCAGACCATGCTCTCATGCTAAACAGATCATTATCATGGGTGGTGGCCATTAATCCTAAACATATCTTGTGAGGCATTTTGTTTGTATTCTTTGAGGGGGGGGGGGGGGTGGCAGTGAGCCAATCGGCTATGACGAGATTGCCTTATTACTTATTGGAGGAGTTTTACCTTCTGGTCCGCTCTCTGCACTACTCAGGACAATCGGAAGGCTAACAGCAGTTTCCTGCCTACTAACTGCTGATTTAAGGGCCATCATGTAGCCAGTATGAAATCTTTGTATGCAAGGGTGTTTGCAGCACTATGGTTCGCATTTCAGATTTTGTGCATCATTTAATGCATTTTCAGCATTTATAGTTTTCTTTCTTGGTTTACTTACTTCTGTCTCATTTCAGAGTTGCCCATCTCAGGTATTAAGTTCAACCGACTTTGGTAATATCTCCTCCTTACATGTACATTTTTCTATCCCTGCTGTTCTGGTGTCTAGGAGACTGATCTTTCTGTGGTTTTTCTTTTGTGATTTAAAATATATATTTTAGATTAGTGGAAATCCTCGTGAAATACACGGAGTCTGATCGTGAAGCATAGCCAATTAAATCGAAGCCTAAAACGCAGATATTGAGTAATTAGAAGTCACGTCTGTGACCAACAAATATCGAGAGAATAAGATGGCACGTTTGCAGCGTGAGGAGGAGGTTGTAAAAAACAGAAAGGCATTTTAGTTCCAGCGAGATAAGTTGGAATACAAACATGACCAGGTCTTCACCTTCTCTAAGAAATACGATAACATAAAAGCGTTAAGAAAGGTGGATCCTCTTCCTCCATTACCATTGGATGCAAGCAATAATGTTCTAGCAGCCACATAAGCATCTGACCTCAGTTCAGCATCTGACAGCTAATCCGACAAGGAACAAATGAGGGTACAGCGTATGGGGTTTCAAAGATTCTCCCTGGCCCAAGAAGTCGATTGCCTGCGCCAGGACAGAAGGCAGACACTGCGTGCCCGGTGCAAACACCAGCAACAACGCAATAAGAAGCGAGGGGAGAGACGACAATGCAGTAACAAACGGAAAGAAAACCAACAGAAAATAAAAAAAACAATGGAAGCACAAATAGAATTGCCAGGCTACAATAGTGACTCACAAACTGTTATTAATTTGACAAATGCGTCTCTAACGGAGAGTGAACTGCATATATTGTCTCTTGGATAATCCTACAGTCCTAAAAGTGATTTTAACTACGCGCAAACCCGTATCAACATGTACAAATTCGTGCGTAAACTCAAATTGCGTAAATTTCATTTGCTGTAAACGCCATCCAAGGCTAAACAAATTGATGCACCAATCAATGAAATCACTAGCCCCTCAATACTAACAGTTGGTGACGTGGGATAACTTTGTGACCTACAACAATTGCAGCATGAGAATGACAGTGCTGAGCCAGCTGATAGTCCAGATCTATTATTATATGGGGGTGCCACAGTGACTCATTTCAAGCCCAAATCAACCTTTTGTCCTATCATGTTACGGGACAATATAGATGTTTTCAATGACAAAGTATCACATGAATTTAAATCACTATACAAAAAACAAGCCGGCATCAAAAACCAACATACAAGCCAAGACAACATATACTATCTGTTGATGAAGAAACTGCAAGCTAATGATCATGTAATTATCCGCCAATCAGATAAAGGTGGCAACGTGGTGTTGTGGCCACAAGAGCTATACATGAGGCATTGAAACAACTCAATGATTGGGACTGTTACAGGCGCAGCATAATCTTAGCTGTTAGGGTCTCGTGGAATACCTTCTACACTAGTCTCCTGGCATGGAAAAGTGCAGGGTTACTAACAACTGAAGACTTTAAGTTTCTCAACAATGATCACCCTGTGATGCCAGTGGTGTATTTTATCCCAAAGATACACAAAGACATGGTCAAACCACCTTGAAAGCCAATAATAACAGCCTGTAATAGTCTCATGGAGAATGCATGTAAATATGTTGATTTCTATTTACAGGAACATGTGAAGGGACTTCCTTCCTTCATTCAGGACACGGGTGACCTATTGAGAAAACTGTCTGACATTGATTGGAATCCAGATTATTTGATTATCTCGTTAGATGTCTTGTCCCTATATACAAGTATCTATCACAGGGACGGCTGAAGGCAATAGAGCATTTTTTAAATACAAGACCGATTTGCTTTTTCCAGCACAACAAAATGTTACTGTCTATGACCTCAATGTGCCTTGAAAAAATGTCTTCCTTTGGCAGAACCATGTGTTCCAGCAGGTCAGGGGTGTGGTGATGGGGGGGTTGTTTCTCCCCCAGCTACGACTGTCTGCACATGGGATTGTAGGAGGAACAAGTCCTCAGGCCAACTTATGGTGAAATAATATCTTCCCATATAATAAGGTGGTACAAGTACATTGATGACTTGCTGATAATTTTGAAAGGCACGGAGGACGGTGCTCTTCATTTTATTCAGCAAATCAATGAAAACAATCTAAACTTAAATGTTACCGGCCAGGTCAGCAATGAGTCTATTTGATTTCTGGATGTTGAAATCACTGCCCAACACAACCAGTTACATACAAGGTTGTATAGAAATCCCACAGCTGAGAATACCTTGCAACATGCTGTCAGTCACCACCCTGCGCATCTGATCCGCAACATCCTCCAAGGGGAAATGCTGCGGATCAGGAGGATTTGCAGCTTAGAGCGTGATCAGATCGCACAAAATGAGTGCCGAGAAAGTTTCTTGGCTAAGGGCTTTTCTCCAGGAGAGATTGACAAAGCCATTGTTAAAGCAAACCAAAAGGGTAGATTACAGGCTTTGATCAGCAAATCCAGCAGTGACCAAAAATTGCTTCAGGAGTCAAAACAACCATCTAGATTGATTCTCACTTACAGTAATCAACACAATATAATACGGAGGACTGTCAATAAGAATTGGGCATTGGTAAAAAATTATCCAGTCTAGGGTGCTAATCTGACTAAATCGCCCAACATGACGTTTAGAAAGGCCCGTTCTATGAGCAATTCTCTAGTCAAAAGCAGTCCTAAAGTGAGAACAAACACATCCTGGCTAGACACCAGCAAAGGGTTCATTAAATGTGCCATGTGCAAAGCCTGCAAACATGGAGTCAGCAAAATGGAGTACACCACACCATTCAAGACCAAGCCCACTCGCATTGATAAAAAGTTGACCTGCAAAACGGAATATGCAGTATATGTGCTGTAGTGTCCTTGTGGCCTGCGATATGTGGGTAGTACCAAGTTGCAGGTCCACCATAGGATACTCCAGCACATCAGGGCAATTAACAATGGTGATGTGTCGTACCCCGTTGCAAGACACTTTGAGGAGCTCCACTCAAAGAGATCACACAAGCTTGAGTACTTTCTTGTGGATTCGGTCCCCCCCTCTGAGAAGAGGAAGTGACCGTGAAGCTCTTCTAAGGAGGCTTGAGACCAAATAAATATTAGAGATGGATTGCAAAACGCCTCAGGGTCTCAATTCTAGCAAGGAACTTTACAAATGTCTATAGTATTTTGGTTTTAAGCACATATGATATTGTTCAAACTTGCCTCTGCCTCAGCATTATTTTTAACTTCAATTGTATGTATTATTCATGCACATTTGCATATTAGAACCTTTTTTCGGTTCTTTAGGTGACACTTTAGTTTGCACTAGCACTTTATTATTAGACATTGAGTATCAGTTTAAGCCCACTTGGGCTCTATTATTCTCGCTTCCCATTTAAGACACCATTGGTAATGAGAGGAGTCTTACTTTCATCAAAAACCTACTTATGATTGAAGGTGTTGTTGTATACATGAAAAGTTTACATTTGTTTTACTTTTTAACATGCATTTAATCTAACATGATTGGTTTTATTATTCTCACAGTCAACTTGGACAATTTTTAAACATGAGTCATATGTATTTATTTAAATATTTAACTACATATTTATTGATAATTGTATCAAGCACTGTTTCAAATGCACTTTACCTGGTCTCTTATGTATTTTAACGTTGAAATAACATTGTGAGCGTTGAAAAATGTACCAACTCTTCTATGTCTATGAAAATTTGGTCACGTTAATGAGCACTGTCACTTTAAATGGTTGAAGTCAATTCTCCAACGTGTCATGTGATCAAGGCCCCATGAGGGCTGAAAAGTGTAGGGCACTAAATAAAAGAATTGCACCAAACTTTGGGTTTGCATCGTCTGTTCCGGAATGGAGTTAGTGTGAAGATGAATTACAAGTCAGTCACACACACACACACACTCAGTCACACACACACACACACACACTCAGTCTCACACACACACACACACTCAGTCACACACACACACACACACACACAGTCACACACACCTTATGAGATTGCTTGGCCAGATCTGATGGATAAAACACTGTGGACATCCTCGTGATCCGCACATTATCTCTTTACCACACTTAAGGCTTGCCCTTGCTCCATCCATTGCACAGAGGCACTGGAAATATTCAGGTCCAATTTAGTTACAATTACAGTAGTTATTCCTATGCCCATTGTCTTTTTGCAGATATCTAAAATTGGGCTGATGCAATTCTTTCACCGCACACTCCATTGCTTGCATGCGGGATGTCAATGGTTGCTATGCTAGAAGACACTTCAGAGGATTGTTGTTTGGTCATCCAGTTTTATGCTATGTGACGCTAGGTTATTTGCCATGAGATCCAGTGTTCTACACGTGGTATGCATGACAGTGAGAATTGGCTACTCTGAATGCGGCTCTGGGGAAAGATAATCTATGGCACTATTGCCCTGTGTATTGGTGACTGGCAGTCCAAAGATGTTGATTTAATGGTGATATATGGTCAGAAGCTGCTGAAACTGAGCACACCGTGGTATGTAGCTACTAGGCCCAGTACTTTATTCAGTTCAAACAAAATGTCAGACTCCCCACTGGCAACAGCGGTAACGGATTTCTACAGGCCAATAAGGTAAATGGACTGCTATTCACAAATGTTCCATTCTTTGCAGAAAAGCAGTTTGATGAACTGGGTACTGGCTCCTGGCTATTAATTTCCCCTGTGTTATATTCTTTATGAATGGCTGCTACAGCTATAATTTTGATGCTTAGTCAAAGCGCAATCAATCAAAGTTGAATGTTTCGAGTTCCAAAGCCTTTGTAGGCTTGCATTTTTGGCAAGTACTTTCCTGCAGAGTTTTCAAAATCTTTGGAGGGGTGATTTGAACATTGGCACTCTTTCTATGGCAGACTTTAATTTTTAGATCAGGTGATGACTGCTCTATATTATCCTTTGCTAGGGACTGGTCAAAGCGCTGATGAAGTAGTTAGTGATTTTGTTTCATTGTAGCACAGTGGGTGTAGGTGGCTGCTCCAATGCCTTCGGTAAGAAAACTTTTCTGCCTCTAGGCGAATAAGAATCAACTAGTGCAGGCACAAAAGAAAGAAACTGGGCAGAACTAGTGGACAGTACAGTAGAAGCAAGCCTGTTTATGTCATTTATTGGAGCCTGCAGTGTTTTCCCAATGTCAGAAACTGACTAAGATCTTTTAATCATAGGATCAGATGTTTCCTTTGTGGCAAATATAACATCCATATCTTTTTTTCTATTATATCTCTCATAATTTCATCTGAGATCTTTGAGACACAAATTTCAGCTGTTTCCACATCCACATTATCCTCCATAGCACACTCAAGGATGTCTCGGTAGATTAAAACAATTTAAGTGATTGCGGTCTTAAGGTTTGCAATTGCCTATTTTGCCTCTTGCTCCTGGTTACTCTTGACATTTACCCAAATCATGGCTGCAACAAGCTTCAACACACTATTTTAGTGTTTGATATCTGATGTTTGGTATTCAACGTTGCAGTATGGTGACTGCATGGGGCGGCCTTCACTAGCTGAGACCTTGCAGTCCTTGGGACTTCTCACCAGGGACACAAGCACCCCCAAACACACTTAGACACTATATTAGAGCAATAATAATATGCTAATAGCAGCTCCCCAGCAACACTTTTTTTTTGTAGTAAATCGTTTTGTAAATCACACAGGCAGTATAACACAACCCCGTATAGTCTTGCAATTGTGTTTAGCGCTCATGTCTTGCACTTATAATACGCTTCTGAGATGGCCAGTTGCGCATGTACTATGCAGGTCCTGAAGCAGGTACTAAAGCTCACATAAATGCTGGTATATATGCATGAGATGCTGAGGAAGCTGCATCTAGTGGCACAAACAACACGAATGACACCAAATCTAGAAGTGTCAGAAATATCAGTTGTGCTAGTTCGGCTACTTTATCTTCTATACTGCATATGTTTATGCTTATATGTGACCCACTTCTCCGCTGCTACTTCACTGGTACTCCACAGGTGCTGCCGCGTTACTACCGCGATACTGCTGTACGTGTCTGGTCACAACCATTATCATCGTGTACCTGTCAGGGTGCCTCATCCTCCTGGCAGACTCCCCTGTATAACTACCCATTCATCGGTTGTTCTCTTGGACCATCAGCCCTTTTCTTACCTGCCCCTCCCAAAGACATCTTGGTGCCAGGTAGAAGAGAGAGAGCGATATGGACTGGGTTAAAGGAACGCTTCAGAGACAGTTCGGAAGCTGGTCAAGAGTCTGTGTGACTCTATTGTGTTTTGAGACCTGTGGCCGAACTTCTTGAGGGGCTGATAACCTCCCATTGTTTACATCTACCTCTTACTTAAACTTTCAACATATTCCGACCTGCTTCCCGAAGACCCAGACTAAGTGACTCCAACCGTGTGCGACCTCGTGTCTGGGAGGCGGGGTTAGTTAATTACCATAAAAGCGTATAGGACACTTGGGGTGAACTGGAGGGTGGAGGGAGGCTGGGGCCACGGAGCCTGCAGAGTATGTTATCCAATGAACTGCTGGACACCAGTGGCACCACATTAGGGTGTTGAGTGCGTATGTGTGCAAGACAGCCACTTTCAGTTTAACGTGATGCCCTTTGGTCTGACTATTCACTGACAAAATATCGCCAAAGCAAATATCGGCTTACCAAAATATTGTGACCAAAATATTAATGTTAAAAGTATCATCATCCTACATTCATAATGGTAAGTACAAAAATAGAGAAAAAAAATATTGTTGTCATGTATATCATTGTATTAAATATCATTTTTTTAACATGCATACATTTAAATATTAAATATATTAAATAGTAACTAATAAAAAATATGTAATATGCATTTCAAAAATAAAACCTTTTTAAAACATTATACACAATAATAAATATATATATATTTAAAAACGATCTAATTTTTCTTTATTTTATAATTTCACAATTGTTTTAATAATGTAACATGTAATATAACAAATAACTAGTACATAAATATGTATCTACATATACCACCATAAAATATTTAAAAAAACAATTTTAAATAAAAGTAAACATTTCTTACAATTTTATAAAAATATTTTACATATAAACATGTATAAATATTATAATTTTAAACATGCAAAAACATAATATAAAGTGTAACAATATAAAATGAATTATATAATCTTACATGTAAAACATATACACTATTCCTACTACAATT
Source organism: Lissotriton helveticus (assembly GCF_964261635.1). Lineage (NCBI taxonomy): Eukaryota > Metazoa > Chordata > Amphibia > Caudata > Salamandridae > Lissotriton > Lissotriton helveticus. The sequence continues at coordinate 679,641,720 of NC_136072.1, read as the reverse complement.
TATAGAAAAGTAGGCAAAGTGCTCTACTAAAGATGTATAAAATGTACTACTCCCAATTTATGCAACGCAACAGTGGGAAAACAATTGCATCACGCAGGGGTAAAATGTAGTATTCTTAATTTTTTTTTTAATTTTAGCATTTGAACAGACATACAATGCCCAACAGTTATATAACTACAAACCGTCATGCAACAACATCCATCATCCAGTAGTTATATCATTACAGTATTGTCTACTATGCTAGAATTACATTACAGCTATACGTCACAGTTTTGGTCAACTTGGTGTAGTTCCAGATATGTAACTAGATATTTCCAATAGTCTCTAGGTTTTGAACCTGCAGGCAGTTCTTCTTCATACGTTTGCAAAGTTTCTTTATAATAAGTTAAATCCTTAAGCCAATGTTTAACTTTTGGGACCTTTTTGCTCCCCCAGCAGATTGATACTCTTCGTTTCACCATCAGTAATGCAACCACACAGAATTTGCGCATAGTGGCGCGTAACTCAGGCACAAGTCCCAGTAAACATGTACGTATCGAGCAGGCCACAGTGACACCCAACATATCCCCCACCACTTGTGCAACCTCCTCCCAGTATTTTGCCACCGCCCCACAGGACCATGCAAGGTGTAAGAAATTCGCTATTTCAACGCTACATCTTCGGCATCTAGAATCTGTACGCAAACAGTATCTGCATAGCCTTTCTGGGGTATAATAGGTTTGATGCAAATATTTATAGTGCAACATACGCAAATTACCATTTGGTGTTAATAATTCTGTTCATGAACAAGTGGTAGCCCATTCTTCCTCTGTTAGTGGTTCATCTAGGTTAGCATTCCATCTACCCCATGCTTCCTGTGTCATTCCCCCTATATCATCCTGCAATTTGACAAAGTCTAGACACCAAGTCTGCGGGCTGTGGGTGCCGTAAGTAATAGTTGTAATGTGGCTAGCTGTGGCGGTTCCGCTGGATAGGACATGTACAATTTCTTTATAGCCCCTTGCAGTCGATAGTACGTGAATCCAAACATTAATTGGTTGCTTATAAAAGAAAGCTCAGCGAGTGATCTAAAAGCACCTTCGCAATATAGGTCTCCCATAATATCCATTCCCACTTGAAGCAGTAGGCCCATTCCTACCTCCTCCTGTATAACTGATATTTCAGGATGATAATGCTGTGGCAGTGCAGGTGCATAAAGTGGCAGTTTGTTAGCTTTGCAACCCATTATCCACCAGGCTTTGTTCGTCGTATCTATTGTATTTATGTCACGATTTTGTAATGGAGGTCATTTGTTTGGTAGAAAGGCATCTAATGGGATCGGTAAGGCATCCCCTTCCTCAAACGCCACATGTGTCAAATATGGGACTTTGTGATACCAATAGTGTGCGTATTGTGCTTGCGCACATAAATAATATAGTAAAAAATCCGGAACCTTAAAGCCACCCTTCGAATAAGGTAAAGTAAGGGCTTGCAGTTGTATACAGGCCTGTTTACACGCCCATATCAAGCGAAGCACCATAGTGGAAATCCTACGGAATACCTCTACTGGGGGTTGAATGGGAATATTATTAAATAAATATAACAACTTCGGCAATATAACCATCTTCACAATGGCTAGTCTGTCCAGCAATGACAATGGTAATTGAATCCACCTCCCTATTTTATCTTCCAGGCCACCAATTGCTCTGCCATAATTAGTGTGAATTACTACTTCAGGGTCGCGGTGGAACCAAACACCCAAATATCTTACAGGCTCTACTTGCCATTCGAGCAGGTAGTCCGTGGGGTATCGGTGGGTGGTGTCTGTTAACCGCACAATTATTGACTTAGACCAATTAATTGTTAGTCCTGACTGCTGTCCAAATGTTATATATTCTCAAAGCAGGGGGTTTAGATGTTGTTCAGGGTCAGGTACATATAACAGCATGTCATCTGCATATAACGAGATATGTAGAGGCCGTTGTGGAAATTGAAGTGCTGAGTAATGATGCCCTTGTCTAATCTTACATGCCAGTGGTTCCAGCACTAATGCAAATAATAATGGGGACAGCGGACATCCTTGTCTCGTCCCCCTAGCAATTGGTATGGCCTCCGATACATATTTGTTAACTCGTATACATGCTGTTGGGGCTGTGTAAAGCAGGCGAATCCACTGCATAAACATAGGTGGGAACCCCATCCTCTGTAGCACAGTATGCAGATACGTCCATTCAAGGGAATCAAATGCTTTAGCAGCATCTAGAAGGATCGCTGCAGCTTTTGTACTAGGGACTAGGTAATGTGAAACCGTAAAGAGTGTTCTAGTTTTATGGGCTGTTGTTCTCGAGGGTATAAACCCTGATTGGTCCGGAACTATCAAATTCGTCATCAGTGGCTTTAGTCGAATAGCTAGCAGCTTTGCCAATATTTTAGTATATACATTGATCAAAGACAGCGGCCTATATGAATCGCAATATTCCAGGTCTTTGTTAGGCTTTAAGAGAGCAATTAGCATTGCCTCTCGCATCGTTGGCGGTAATAAATTCTTATCATAAGCATCACCATACAGTTCTACCAGGTGAGGCGCCAGTTGGTCCGCAAAGGCCTTATAAAACTCGCACGTGAACCCATCAGGGCCCGGCGCTTTGCCGTTAGGTAATGATCTGATAAGTTCTGTTATCTCCTCTGCTGTAAATGGGTAAATACAAATATTTTTGCTGCGTGTCTGATAACCATGCTATTTATACATCCTTCAAATACTTCATTATTGTTTCTGCAGAGAGTGTACATTTTGAAGCATATAGTTCCTCATATGTGGCCATGAATTCCTTTAGTATTCCCTGTGCGCCATGATGTAGTGTCCCAGTGGCGTCCCTTAACGCTCTTACGGTTTGTGGCCCGTGCCCTGAGCATATTTTAGCGGCCAGTGACCTCCCCGGTCTTCCACCCTTACCATATGATCTCGCTCTCTGTCCCCTCGTGATATATTTGAGTTCATCTACATAGTATTGGTATTCCGACAGTATAGTTCTAATTTCGCCTAATATCTGTGTGCTTTGTGTACGGTCATATGCTGATACATAGTTGCCTCTAGTTGATCAGGATGTCTTGATCTCCAAACGTCAGTGAGATGCATGTCCATCATAATATCTTGTAATTTTCCCCTCGCCCTTTTGTGCGGTTCTATGGACGTTTCAGACCTGTCCAGGTTGTCATGCAGTGTGATATTAAAGTCTCCCCCCCCCCAAATTATGGGTTTATCTGGCAACTCATGAAGTTTGCGCCATATCGTATAGTAGAAATCGGGGTCATCTACATTCGGACCATATGTATTGAGTATAGCTAGTTGCTGCCCCCGTAATGTGCCTGTTAGTATCACGTAGCAACCCAGTTCATCAGTTATAGTGGTGTTTATACTGAAATTCAAACCTTTTCTACTTAATATAACTACACCCCTGGAATATGAGGAGCAGGATGAAGCATGTATTGACTCCGCCCACCTACGCCCAATGTGTGTATTTGAGTGTGGAGCCTTATGTGTCTCTTCGAGGAGAGCAATGTCAACCCGCTACCTGTCAAGATAAGCAAAAACCTTCAGAATCTTCTATGGATTATTCAATCTTCGTACATTCCAAGTTACCACATTCAATTGTGGAGATTGTAGTTTCTCATTCGACATTGCCATCATACAAATTCCTAATCAGTATTCTGTATAGCTCACAATATATAACATCTTTTTGCAACAAAACCTTGTACATGGGGTATGCCGTAATATTTCCCTGGATTTCAGCAATGTCTCTTAAGTACACTTGTCTGCTTAACTGTTCAGAACGCCCCTCCCTCCACCCCCCCCACTTCAGCATCCCAATCATGCCAAAGACAATCCCCTACAACATTTCCCAACTGTTGATTGGGGAACACCCGCTCGGGGGGTCCACCAGACGCACACAACTCCATCCAACTTAATGGATGTGGTCAGGTGTATTTTTTGTAATGCAGACATAACATTATCCAATATTTGCAGTTTGCATAGTATCCTGTAGATATGTATTCCTACCTCGGTTTGTGGTTTCTGGGAATTTTGTTATCCCCTCATCTTTTAATACTTCAGAAATCACTTAGGTACCCAGTTTGTATATTTAGAAATTTACTGGTCCGTTAATGCTCACATAAGCGAGTATCCCGTACTCATAATATCAGGGCGCACATGGAGCTAGTCTAGGTCTATAGCTTAATTACAGTTTAGTGCACAGTTCCAATAGTCACCATTACCCCTCAGGGTAACTGCCCATTGTAAGGGGAGATCAAGATATACATTTTGCAATCACAGTCTTCTCATATGAGATATCCTCTCCTTACATGCTTGGAGGTATGATAGGCAACCCCGTGCCATTGTAACCGTGGGCATGTTATTTATGATAGTAAACCAGGTTGCAAATACATTCTTGCTTACCCACTCCCCGTTAGCACCATAGTTTATTCAGGTCTAATGATCGCACTGTCCCACCGCACATATGGCAACGTAGTGTGTCTCGATCGTGCTACCTTATACTTTACCAATTTACACCATGCAAAGCCAACAACCGCCGACATCTTGGCAGCTAATTATTCCGAGTCCTGGTTTCGCTCTTGTGGTTGCTGCTCCTTACGTCTTCGAGTACGTTTTTATAGAAACGCCTGTGCTGCTGCCGGTGTTTGAAGTACTGTAGCACGGCCCTCATGCGTAACTTTTAATCGGGCTGGGTATAGCATGGCGTAGTCTATTCCTAGTTCTCGCAGTTTCTTTTTTGCCGGGTTAAATTCCATGCTTGCAATCTGAACCAACATTGTAAAGTCCGGGTAGAATTCTAGTGCATTGCCCTGATAGTCGATCTTTTGCCACTCTCGAGCCATTCGTAGAATTACATCATGATCCCTATAATTGAGGACTCTGGCTATGATGATAGGAGGAGTTGCGCTAGGTTTTGGTCGTGGAGCCAGAGATCGATGTGCCCTTTCCACCAGGAAGACCGCTGAGAGATGTTCTGTACCAAAGATGCTGCGGATCATGTCCTCCACATATGTTTCCATCTTTCCTGTATTCGTAGATTCCAGAACTCCCGCAATTCTGATATTATTGCGATGAGATCTCGCTTCCAAATCCTCCACTTTGTTCCTAATGGTGTCTATCAGCTTCTCCATCTCTGTGCATTTTTGCGTTGTGATGTGTGATTTGTCTTCCACCACCGATAGTCGTGTTTCCGCCTCTACCAATCTCTCCCCGTGTTTTTCTACTTTAGCCACCCCATTGTCTACACGTAAAGTAATGGTGTCCATTTTCCCATTAATATACTGTAGACTCTTCTGGATCGCTTGCAATACTCCTTCCATGCTTGCACCAGGGGTCTGATCCGAGTCTTGTTTAGTATCCGAGTTTGCCGTTGCACCCCTGTTGCTCTTTTTGGCTTCAAATGGTAATTTTGATTGCTGTTTGTCCGGTTTCCCCATCGTCGCTTGGGCCACACAACTGAGACTTTAATTTGAAGTACTTCGCCTGTACTTTATGTGTGTAGTTAGTGTCTTTCCTCGCGCCCCTCAACAGACAGCCAGTGCCTCAGGACGGCCTACCAGCACACAATGCACTTCTCTGCGCAGGGCCTGCCAACAGCACTCCGGTGTAAGTATTTCAATCTCCGCTACTTCTAGCATCGCCCTAGAGCTTTCTGATTTGTTCCTCCGCCTGACCATTTAGTAACAGCAAAAGTGGTGGTTACTCAATTGCTTCGTGGCCCTTATTTTGTACCTCTTGCGTCCCGCTTCGTGGGCAAATGTGAACCAGCTATCAATTCGGTCACAAGGTTTGTCATCCACGCTCTGCAGCCACTATCCTGCCGTCGCTTTGTCCACTCGTTGTCTCCCTGCCGTATCACTTATGCATTTACTCCATAACCCGTTTGTTCAGCGATCCCTTACGCATATCTGTTGTATCGTCACCTTACTTGTATGCGCTTCTCTTGCGATCTCTTCACCGCGCTTGGTCCGATGTTCAGACATCACAGGGCGCCGCCATCTTAGCCAGCACGAGGTTATTCACGTAGTCAGCTTTCAACTCCGAATTTCAATCGTTCGCTTCAGCTTTCCTTGCCGTTGATACTCTTTACCCGTTCTGGACACCTTCCGATTTACAGCGCTGGCATTGTTTTTTAAGTAGCTGTCCGCTCTTCGCTGGAAATCAACATATTTTGTCCCCGACCGGCGGAGCTGCCTCACAATGCAGCCATTCCGCTGTGCGCCCTCTAGCGCCCCCCCCCCCCCCCCCAAATTGTAGGATTCTTACTCCAGATAATACATCAGTAGGGAAAATGTTAGATTGTGTAGGGGTCAAATTTACTATTCCCACTCCAGTCAGTACAACACTAGTGAAAATGTTGGACTGCAAAAGCTTAAAATTTATTATTCCCACTCCAATTAGTGCAACAGTAGGGAAAGTTTTGGATTGGGGAGGGGTAACATTTAATATACTTACTCCAATGAGTGCAACAGTAGGGAAAGTGTTGGATTGCGGAGGGGTCAAATTTACTATTCCCACTCCAGTCAGTGACACATTTAAAACAACCAAATTCTCTTCAACACAATAGAATTTTTGCAAAAACATAGTAAACAAATAAAAATATAAATATGAAAAAAATATCTTTTATATTAAAGAATAAAATACATATTACAATGTTAAATACATATCAAAAAGCTACAAATATTTATTTATTTGAAAATTATTTATTAAACATTACCAAATGTTTATTAAATAATTGCATATTAGTTACTTCCCACCATATACCTCTACAAAACCTAAAAACCCACACCTAACTAACTTTAAAAAACTAATGATTTACACTATTAACAAATATTTATCAATAAGCTATGATTAATGAAAAATTATTCTTTAATTATAATTCACTTATCACAATATACCCGCACAAAAAAAACACAGTTCTAAAATTTAACTTAACAAAAAATGTATTACACAACATAATTATCAAATTAATATGAATCAAAAAACTAATTAGAACCTAAATAAAATTAATTTACTTACCACCCTATATCCCTAAAAAACCCACACCTAAACTAAAAAAACTGTAATCGCATAATTTACATAATCATCTCTTATTAATTAGAAACTAAATATTAATTGCTTAAACTTAATTACTTCCCATCCTGTACCCCAATAAATTCCACACCCCGCTTAGAGCCAGCCAATTACTTATCTTTACTTACCATTGGCTGACTCACAAGTCACTCATTTCCTTGCTTCCGATCGGTCGGTGCCTCTTCCTGGCTTCCGTCTTCTTCCTGGGCTTCAAGACTTCGGTCCTGCCGTGGAGCCTGGACCAAGTAATGCTTCTGTGGCTAGGGTCCTTCCACTGCAGGCTCCTGCAGGGTCCCCTTTAAATTTCAATATGTACTCCAGTGCTTGCTTCTGCAGCCCCTCTCCACCCAAGCCCTCCTGCTCTCTGTGGCGATTACCTCCCACCCACTATTCCACCTCTCAGTTCCCCCTCATGCTGTCTGATCAATTTGACCTTTCCTCCTTCCGCCGTCCATTCTTTTTAAAACACTCCTCCTCCTTGTAAACCCACCCTGCCATCTCCCGCTGCACATTATTTGCTTCCCACACTCCTCCCTGTTGTTGCCACTAGCCGGCTCCCCCTCAAACTCTGGGCCCGATTACGATGTAGGACACCGTAGCAGGATGGAATCACCCCGACTATTAGTCAGCGGCTCCACCCACAATATTACGATGCGACCACGCTATGGGCGGTCGGAAACATCTATTTTTCTACTGAAGCTTGTGCAGTGGCCGTAAATGGCTGCAGCACAAGCTGCAATGAAAGAATGGACGTTTTCAAACATTCCTGCACAGCGTGGCAGGCACCATGCAGTGTCTGCCACATGATGAAGGGATGTTTAGGGGGGCACTCCCAGGCCCCAGAGCGGAGGTTCAGGGGGCCCTACTAGGGGCCCCCACAGTCACTTCCTGCCTGCCTTTTCATGGTGGGCAGACTGCCATGAAAGGGTAGGCGGAAAGGGACGTAATCCCGACGGCAGGAGCAAAGGCTGGCTCCACTGCTATTTTGGAATTACAATTCCGTCCGCCACCCTGACGGGCTACCTGAGCCCGTCGAAAGCAAAGTGGAATTCCCCCCACTGGTTTCCCTCCAACCACCAGTGGTCGGACGGAAACCTACGTTGATGGGTGGAAAGCCTCCGGCGAGGTGTCAGACGGCTTTCGGCCCGACATCATATTGAGGGCCTCTGGTTTTTTCACAGTACTTCACTTAGAATTAAAAGCTGTGGCATAGAATAAAATAGTTTAGACAATCTGTTTGGTGAAAGTTGCTACAAACGTTCTAAAGTTTTAACTAGTTGGGGATCATTTTAACATCTCAGTGATAAAGTAATGCACCCATATTAGTTGGGCCACAGTCCTCGAACCGAACTCCAGATCAGAGGAACCCGAGGACTTGTCATCAATAGAAAAGCTCTAAGAATAAGACTAAGTCCAAAGGTAAACTTTTGACCAGGACCTAGCCCTCAGCCTATGCGACCCCTGCTTCATCGCAGTCAGGGCCGGCTTTAGCACTGGTGGCGCCCTGTGCGACAATGTTTGTTGGCGCCCCCGAAGGACTCCCTCACTACTATGTTCCTTTTTAAACTGCAACTCAGTTACAGCCTGTGTTCGTGCTTTCCTGTACGACTCACTCTTGGGACACCTAATAACATCTGAGTGCTGCAAACTTGGGTGCTTGACACAAAAGGGGTTGATGGACTGAGTGTTTGAGGAAATCAAACTCACCCCCAGTCAACTGATCTGGGTTTATTCCATCACCATTCTTTAGCTCACTCCGCCACCCCAGTTCAGACAGGCCATATGCAAATCAGTCTGACCCTGTGCCTCATGGGAACAGTCCAGCCCGAACTGCCAGAGCCATGTCTTCCATGGACCGCAAACAAGCATCCTGGGACCGGTTTCTGGGATTTCAGCCGTCATCAGCCAGGCTAGCTTGAATCCAGTGGCAAAGTGAGCAAGGGACTAATGCCTGAGCATACCCTGCCAACTTAGGGCGAACGAAGCGATACAAAAGGGGATGATGGACGTAGCGTTTGAGCAAATCAAACACTCACCCCCAGTCAACTGATCTGGGTTTAATCCATCACCATTCTTTAGCTCACTCCGCCACCCCAGTTCAGACATGGCCATATGCAAATCAGTCTGACCCTGTGCCTCATGGGTACAGTGCAGCCCGAACTGCCAGAGCCATGTCTTCCATGGACCGGAAACAAGCATCCTGGGACCGTTTTCTGGCATTTCAGCCGTCTTGGGTGGTTGACTCCATGGATACCTGGTAACAGTCTGTGGCACTGCCAGCTAGTATAGTTCACTTCTGGGGCACCAAATAGACAGTACTACTGCAAGCTTTTGCGGTTTCCTCTTGGAACACCAACAACAGTATGTAGTACTGCAGCCCTATGCAGCTCATTCTCAGGACACCAACTTAAGATCTGTGGTACTGCAGTTTTGTGCTGTTCACTCTACTAATACCAGCAACTGGCAAAGCCAATAGGTCTAGATTTAACCCCTTCAAAGGTCATGACGGAATGGTTCCGTCATGAGCATCAGTGCCCCTGCGCTCATGACGGAACCATTGTGTCATGGGGACAGGGGCACGAAATCCCTCTGCTGCAGACAGCAGAGGGATTTCCTTCTCTCCCCCAAAGCCTCGGGTGCTGAGGAGGAGCTTCCCCAGCTCCCGAGGCCCCCACCCTGGTTTCTGCGCTGTCGTCATTGCACAGAAAACAAAACTGAAATGAGCCTTTAGGCTCATTTCAGTTTCACTTTCTATGTGCTCAGGGGGCTATATCAGCCCCACGGGCACGTAGAAAGATGGGAGAGGTATCATTGGAAAGGTGAGAATCTCCCCATTCCAATGGTCCTCCTTTCCAGTGGATCCCTGCTTGGGGATTGCTTCAGGAGGGCGATCCCCAAGCAGGGATCCACCCACTGGACACCAGGGAGGGGGTGGGAGAGGCCCCTTGGACAAGGACTTTTGCTCCCCCAAAATAAATGGTGTGATTTAGTCTTTTTGCCCCCCTGGGGGGCAGTTGGGGACAGTAGCCCCAATCTGCCGCCCCTCGGGGGGAAAAAACCCCACTAGACGGCAGGGATTTTTTTTTGTGGCGCATAATTTAATAGGGTGGGGGCTCCCCATAAAGGGCATGTCCATGCCCCCACCCCCGCAAAATTTACAGCCTTTCTGCCCCCCCATCTGCCCCCCGGAGGGGCAAAAAGCCTACTAGATGCGGAGGGATTTTTTTTGTGCGCATAAATTATTAGGGTGGGGGCTGCCCATAAAGGACATGTCCATGCCCCCACCCAGCACAAATGACAGTCTTTCTGCCCCTCCCCGGGGGGGTGGGGGAGAGAAAGCCCACTAGATACCAGGGATTTTATTTTTATTATAATTAGTGGTGGGGGCTGCCCATAAAGGGCATGTCCATGCCCCCACCCCCACAAAATGTACACCCTTTATTCCCCCCCTGGGGGGCAGATGGGGCAGGAGCACCACACCCCATCTACCCCCCAGAGGGGCAAAAAGCCCACCACTAGATGCCAGGGACTTTTATTCTGTGCATAAATTATTAGGGTCGGGCTGCCCGTAAAGGGCATGTCCATGCCCCCACCCCGCAAAAATTACAGTCTTTCTGCCCCCTTCCCCCGGGGCGGGGGGGGGGGGGGAAGCCCGCTAGATACCAGGGATTTTTTTAAATTATAATTAGTGGCGGGGGCTGCCCAATATGGGCATGCCCCCACCCCCGCAAAAATGACAGTCTTTCTGGGGGGCAGATGGGCTCAGTGGCCCCCAATCTGCCCCCCCGGGGGGCAAAATGCCCACTAGACTCCGTGGATGTTTTGGGGCACACCTAAATTATGGTGGGGGCTGACCAAAATGGGCATGTCATTGCCCACCCTTCCCCCACATAAATTACAGCCTCTCTGCACCTCTTGGGGGCAGATGGGGGCATTAGCCCCTAATCTGCCCCCCTGGTGGGGCCGCGGGGGGGGCAAACGCCCAGTAGATGCCAGCAGACCTGGGGGAACGCTGGGTGGTAGGAAATTTGTGTCAGTCCGGTGATGCCACAACTTTCCCACACAAAAATGTGTGAAAAAGTGATTTTTTTTTCCTGCTAAATTTCAGGTTTGCAGGGGGTTCTGGCTAAAAAAACGTTAGGGGATCCATGCAAGCAATACCTCCTGGAATCCCCCGGTGTCTAGTTTTCAGAAATGTGTGGGTTTGGTAGGTTTCCCTAGGTGGCCACCGAGCCCCGGGCCAAAAAGTCATGGACCCCCTTGCAAAACCAGGTTGTTTTGTGATAGGCAATTTTGATGTCGCCTCAATAGGTTTTGAGCCCTTGCCTGTCGCAGGTACTTGACCCACCCATACAAGTCAGGTACCATTTTTCTCAACAGACTTTGGGGAACTCAGGGTGGGTGGAAATTTGTGGATCCACGCAGATTCCAGAACTTTCTACCCCAGAAATGTGAGGAAAATGTCTTTTTTACACTTTTTTAGGTTTGCAAGGGATTCTGGGTAACAGAACCTGGTGAGAGCCACCTCATCCTGGATTCCCCTGGGTGTCTAGTTTTCAAAAATGTATAGGTTTGCTAGGTATCCCCAGGTGCCGGCATAGCTAGGTTTCAAAGCTACAGCTAGGCACTTTGCCAAAAAAGGGTAATTTTTCATCGTGAAATTGTAGTGTGTCCACGTTGAGTTTTGCGCCGTTTCATGTCGTGGGTACTAGGCCTACCCAGACAAGTGAGGTACCATTTTTCATGGAAGGCTTTGGGGAACGCAGGGTGGGTGGATATTTGTGGATCCATGCAGATTCCATAAATTTCCACCACAGAAATATGAGGACATTTGTTTTTTCTTTTTTACAATTTTTTAGGTTTGCAAGGGATTCTGGGTAACAGAACCTGGTGAGAGCCAGTCAAGTCACCCCATCCTGGATTCCCCTGGGTGTCTAGTTTTCAAAAATGTATAGGTTTGCTAGGTTTCCCTAGGTGCCCGCAGAGCTAGGGTTCAAAAACTACAGCTAGGCACTTTTGCCAAAAAAGGGTAATTTTTCATTGTGAAATTGTGGTGTGTTCACGTTGCATTTTGAGCCGTTTCCATGTGTGGGCACTATGCCTACCCACACAAGTGAGGTACCATTTTTATCGGGAGACTTAGGGTAATTCAGATTTGTAAAGCAAATGTTATTACCTATTAACTTTCGATGCATTTCTGCCTTCCAAATGAAAGACAATATGTAAAAAATAAGTCATTTTGAAAAATGACTGATAATTCTCATGCTAGTATGAGTATTCCCAATTTCGGAAATGTGCAAATATCTACTGTTTCTAAACTCTATATTTTGTTCCCATTTCAGAAATACATAGTCTTCTTTCATACCGATTGCTATATACACGGTACATAATAAAAAACGATTGGAAGTCGCTGCTCAGTTTTTGGTTCTGGGTTCGTCGGGTTCTTGGTGAACCTGCAAGTCCTATATATCCCCACAACCATTAAGGTAAAGCAGATGTAATGGTATATTGCTTTCAAAGAGCTGTCAAAATTAGAAGAAGTTACTGGTGGAAACATTGACACAATAGGCTTTTTTCTACATTTACCTGTTAGTTTCTATAAAGAAACCTTGAAGGATCTACACAAATGACCCCTTGCGAAATTCAGTATTTTATCTACTTTTCAAAAATGTATAGCTTTCCAGGATCCATTATTGCTTTCATAACCATTTCTACCATTAACTGGAAGGAGGCCTAGCAGCGAAGGAGTAAATGTGATACTGATATATTCGAACAATAGCTGTTCTTGCTTTTGTTTGCTTGTTCTAGCATTTCAAAATAAGAGCTCAGGGCTCTGTTCATACTTCATTTTGCACGTCTCATCTCTCCCTAGACCAGTAATGTGCACAATCGTCATTTCCCCACAACTGCAGAATTTTTCTCCCTCTGTCCAATGACTCAAGCGGGCCTGGCTAACAATGTGGAGAATCTATCTGACAATCTAAAAAACCTGGTTGATGGTGTGCAGAGTATAGTGGACTATGTTCGCAGATGCAGAGACCATAGAAGAGGTTTTATGTAAACTATCATTAAGCACTCTAGAATTTAGGTAACTTTATGCTATAGCAAAATGGAACACTGAGTGTTATGGGCACGTGCCTGAGCAATTAAAGAAACCATGTTTTAAGAACCTGGAGGATCACTCACGCGAAGTAGTTGATAACATAGGAAACAGGTGCTTTCCTGAGCTGTGCAGCGTGGAACAATCTCATACAATCGTCTTCTATGTGGACCTTTTACTCTAGAAGTACAATTCCACTGTAAAACACTTCCTTGGTACAATGAAGTCAATAAATTACTCGAATCAAATAGAGAGAAAATTTTGACCATCAAGTATTGGGTCAAAAACAAATTACAAATAAAACTGGAAAAAATACCATTTTAACTGTAGTTTAATGAAAAATCAAATGCAGTGGAAGTGATGCACTATAGCTTTTGTAGCATTGGTAAATTACATCATACTCAAGGACCCAGAGAAGCACTCATTAATAGTCAGAGGTAAGCTGAAAGATGAAAAGAAAATGAGAAGGCATACAAGTGAAGGGGGAGAAAAGGGAGAGACGGTTTCTAGAATTAAAGAGAAGCGGGATATAGATTTGCAGATGACTGGATCGACTGCAATGTAACATTCTGCTCTCAATTTCATCACTCGGTTTGCCCCAGTACGTTTTCCAGTGGAAAGACTTTTATGAGGAGTTATCAACAGCATCAACCCAATATGAATGTGGAGAGAAAAGTAAAAGGTGCCAGGGCAGATAGCTGTGAATTAGTGCCTAATGACTGAAGAGTCTCTACCCTGCTTGGCTTCCAGATATCCTATGCGCTGTCCGGGAGTACGATAACCTGTTACTGCTAGACATGCCAGAGGCCCGTTACCTGAGCTGCCCAACCGCCACTCGCATTTCCTCACTATGACTGCCTCTCTGTATACACCACCTGTAACAACCCGCAAATCCAATGACCGCAATCAGCCACCCAGAGTCCTCGAACTGGTTAATAAATGTGAGCCTCACCAGCTGCTCCCCCTTTGTAAGTAAGCCTATAGACAAGAGCAACTCCAACTCTGCCGCAACCACCATTGCCATCAACATCTGAAAGAGAGATCGCGGCTCCCCGCACAGACTGGTACATGCTGCCTCTCTGACCCTACAGTGTGCAGAAAGACTGGTTAAGACCAAAAGCTGTGAAGGCTCACATATCCGTGAACCAGAGGCTCTGCTTTGACAGCTTTCCATACAAAGCTTCTTAAGCAAGCACCAGGCAATGGGAGTACACAATATAATCAAGAAAGGAGATTCATAGTAACCCCAGCTTTTCAGTGGGGACATTCTTTAGTGTGAGCTATAAGACCATAATTACTAATCAATTGGAAAAACCTCAGAAATAAAGTCCTATTTCTTTTAATATTCATTAAAAAATTAACATTCCTGAATGGTTAAGTTATTAAAGAATGGAATTGCAGCGTAAAATTGGCAACTACAAAGGAGGTGAACCCCACAGCCCTCATTGCCGCCACAGACGACATCAGGTGCCGACTAGACCATGGCAAAACATCAGCCCTCATCATCCTGGACCTGTTGGCCGCTTTCGACACGGTCTGCCATCGCACTCTAAAGACACGCTTCCTAGAAGCCGGAATCCAAGAGAAGGCCCTCGACTGGACCACGTCCTTCCTCTCCGGCAGAACCCTGAGCGTCCGACTCCCACCCTTCCGATCCGAAGCCACCAACATCATCTGCGGCGTCCCCCAGGGCTCATCCCTCAGACCGACGCTGTTCAACATGTACATCGCCCTCTCGCACAATGGGTCCGCCATCACGACCTCAACATCATCTCCTACGCCGACGACACCCAGCTCATCCTCTCCCTCAAGGATCCACACACCGCCAAAACCAACCTCCACAAGGGAATGAATGCCATTGCCGACTGGATGAGGAGCAACCGTCTGAAGCTGAACTCGGACAAGATGGAGGTTCTCATCCTGGGACCCACCCCCTCAGCCTGGAATGACTCCTGATGGCCGACCACACTGGGAACATCACCAACACCCACCGACCATGCATGGAACCTAGGATTCATCCTCGACTCCTCCCTCTCCATGGCTAAACAGGTCAACGCCGTCTCCTCCTCCTGCTGCTACAACACCCTCCGCACGCTCTGCAGGATCTACAGGTGGATCCCGACAAAAACAATAAGAACGGTGACACAGGCCCTTGTCAGTAGCAGACTGGACTACGGCAACGCACTCTACACAGGAATCCCAGCCAAACACCTATGACGACTAAAACACATTCAAAACGCCTCTGCCCGACTGATCGTCAACGTCCCCCGCCACAGCCACATCACCCCCCACCTGAAAGACCTACACTGGCTCCCCGTCAACAAGAGGATTACCTTCAAGCTCCTCACCCACACACACAAAGCACTCCACAACGCCGGTCAAGCCTACCTTAACAGCAGACTCAGCTTCTGCACCCCCACCACCACACCCTCCCTACCCACATACGGCAGACCCAAGACCTACTCGCCTTCAGAAGACTCCTCAAGGCCTGGCTCTTCGAGCAGCAGCAGCACCTCCCCCCCCCCCCCCCAGCGACTTGAGACACTCACGGGTAAGTAGCGCGCTCTACAAGTACTCTGATTGATGGATTGATGAAAAAGCTCAAGACATATAAGAGGGGAGAAAGCATGTGGAGGTAAGCAATAACAGAGGGGCAAAGGGTAATGAGAATGAAAGAATGCAAAAAGAATTAATACAACAAAAACATTTTAAATTAAGTTGTTTTCAAAGAAAGTGAGTTAAATACAATACAATTCAGACAGTTTGATTAGAAAAAATACATATGGCCTTGTCTACTAGCTCGCTAAATGAATCTAGGCTCTTTAAAATGTCAGCTACAAGTATACTTTCGCTTGCAACAATATTCACCTATAGAAATTACACATTCCAGCATGTTCTATACGTCACGTGTTTTTAAGAAGGATGGATAGAACGAGATGTGCTTCAACCATATGCAGTCGTAAAAAACATTATTTTCTGAAATGCGTAACCAGTTTCATGCTATATCTTATTTAACAAGTCCATACGTCTTTACTGATACATACCTTATACTAAAGGTGGAAAAAAATTACTTGTAGCAACAATTCACTATCGGTTTGTTTGAAATACCTGAAATAAAGCATACAATAATTAAGACTTGTAGCACACGTTCTTTGAAGTAGTCAATGAATTAAATTGTGCATATGTGTTGTGCTTTGTATGGTGGGTAACACCATCTGGAATTGCTCTCAGATCCAACATACACACAGGTCTGCTGTCAACCAACTAATTCTAGATTCATAGCACGTAACCTGGTAATCACCAGACCTCAAACTCCTCAAACAGAATCACTCTGCATCCATGCAAAGGGGGTCCAAGAAGGGACCTGAAACCTCTTACAACCAACAGCTAACAGCCCGGCGAAGGCCAGGATGGAAAGGGGATGCTCATAAAAACCTTACAATAGGCAAACTTACGTCTTAAATGCATGCTAAAGAAGTATCAACAATAGGGCTGGAGGGTGTTAAGACTATCAAATCTGCATTTTTAACAATGTCATGAAAGACTAAATAGCTAAATTGGAATTGCTGTGTCTCTATTCGATTGGAAATGCCTGGAAAATACACAGATGTGTTTAGACCATGATCACTGAACCAATAAAGAGAAGCATTGGCAAAGTCAATAGGTCTTTCCTACACGAGAGCTATTGGCTTTGGCAATGGGTTTTAGCCATATTCTACGCCAGTGTGGCTGCTGTTCAGCCTGGCTAAACGTTAGTGGTGTGGGGCAGATTGGGGTAGAGTGGAATGAGGTAGACTGGAGTAGCGTAGAGCGGGCTAGATTGGTTTGGAAAGGGGAAGATTGGGGAAGGCTGAGGTAGACTGGAGTGGGGTAGATTTCAGTGGTGTAGAGTGGAGTATATTGGAATGGGGTGGGGTAGATTGGAATGGGATGGGGTAAATCGGAGTGGGTTGGAGTGGGGTGGGGTAGATTTGGGTGGATTGGGGTAGGTAGGAGAAGATTTAGGTGGACTGCGGTAGA
Source organism: Lissotriton helveticus (assembly GCF_964261635.1). Taxonomy (NCBI): domain Eukaryota; kingdom Metazoa; phylum Chordata; class Amphibia; order Caudata; family Salamandridae; genus Lissotriton; species Lissotriton helveticus. The sequence goes on along the minus strand of NC_136072.1, from coordinate 679,624,498 downwards.
TAGGAGTGTGGTAGAGTAGAGTGAGGTACATTGGGGTAGACTGAAATGGGGTAGATTGGGGAAGAGTGGGGTGGATTGGAGTAGGGTACTTTGATTGTGGTAGATTGGGTGGATTAGAGTAGGGTAGATGGAGTAAAGTGGGGCACAGTGAGGTGGGGTTGACAGGGGTAGATTGGAGATGGGTAAGTTGGAGTAGAGTGAAGTGAGAAGACTAAAGTGAAGTAGATTGTAGTAGAGTAGGTTGGGATAGACTTGAGTGGAGTAGATTGGGATGAGTGGGTTAGATTGGAGTGTGGTAGATTGAAGTGGGATAGATTGGAGTGAATTGGGGTGGGGTAGATTGTGGTAGAGTGGAGTGGGTTAGATTGGAGTGGTGCAGAGTGGGGTTGATCGGGTGGCCGTCTGTAGGGTACAGTGGAATGCGGCAGATGGGGTGGATTGGAGGAGAGTAGAGGGCAGTGGGGAGAAGGAAGTGGGGAGAAGGACGTGGACTAGGATAGAATAGAGTGGACTAGAATGTAGACTGGAGCAGAGTAGAGTGGGGTAGATTAGGTTGGAGTGGAGTACAATGGAGTGGAGTGGATCCGATCAATCGAAATGGTAGATTGGAATGGGGAGTTTGTAGTGAAGTGGAGCATATTGGTTTGGGTGGAGTGGGGTGGGATGGAGACAATTGCGTCAGAGTGGGGTGAGGTAGAGGGGTGTGGGTGGGGTAGAGTGGTGTGGAGGGGCATAGAGTGGAGGGGTGTGGAATGGAGTAACGAGCTGTGTTGTAGAGTGTCTAACATTGGAAAGGCATGGCACGGAGCGAAGTGGCATGGTACAGAGTAGAGCAGAGTGAAGTGGGGAAAAGTGAAGTATGCATAGTGTGATAGCGAACTGCCATTATAGACAACACATTTCCAATTGAAAATGGTCATTACATTACACAGACGTCCAGTTTTACTAAGCACAAATGATAATTTGTGGAAATATCATCACTAAGTGTATTGACTTGTTTGGATTGTATTAAAATATTTGTTCCCACCACACTTCAGAATTACAAAAAAATGATTTTCTTCATTTCTAATGTTCTCGTTCTGAAGTTTTCTGTAATATCAGCATAGTTCATTTTTGTTGTGTGCTACAAAAGACAACATCCTACATGCTGTCCTCTTGCATGGGTAATCAACAGGATGGATTCTCACAAATTCTCTCACTTTGAAGTCAGCAAACGAAAAGTAAACACCAAGTTCCCTCGGAATACAAAGCCTAACATTTGACCTGTCTTGAATGTACAGAAAATTAGGAAACAGCCCTTTTTGCTGGGTTATCCCCAAACTTTTTGCCTCCTTCCTCCCTTGATTGGAGTACGCGTTTGCTGGTTTTAGGTCCATAGACTGCGTTCTGGGGTTTGAATTGCGCCTGGTGTCAGGGGAACCAGGAGGGGCAGTTGCCACAAGCTCAAGTTCAGTTTTCTGGGGGTACTACTCCAAAGCAGAAGGTGTAGATCCCTGGTGGGTGAGGCAGTGCAGGGGGACAGGGTGAGGCAGAGCCCATCCCGGTCTTCTGCGCAGCCTAAGGGTACAGACCCTAGGTTGAGTGATCAGTTTCAGGCTACCACCCCTAAAGTGGTGGGAGGTCAAGTGGAAAAAAGGGTGCAAGGCACCTGGGGCTACCGCCCCCAAGTTTGCGAAACCACAGAAGTCAGAAAGCCCAAAATGGCCTGGGGCCTGGCTCTTGACACCGACCGCTGTCAGTGGTCTCTGTTGGTTGTCCTTGTGGTCAGAAGTTTCACAGGGTTGGGGGCAGAAGTCAGGCCCAAGGGTTGGAATGGGCCACATCACACAGTTGGCCATGGGGCTACTTCCTGCCTACTGCGATGCATCTGTGAGCAAATTAAGGTTAGGGGCTGCACAGATGGGATCCACAGATGAGAAGGTCTTCCTATGGGTACGTTTAGTGGGCCACGAGAGTATAGACAGAGGGACTAAACTGGGTTCACAGAGGCGTAGAACTGGCACAAGCCCCTGCAGTAGCAGCCCCCAGTCCATACTTTATCGCCCTGAGCAGGAAATTCCATCAAGGTATTGATTAGTCTTCCCTGGCTTTAGGCTGGCAGGGGGTTGTGCTGGAAATGGCCCTTTCTGCTGGGTTAACCTCATACTTTTTGCCTTCACCCTCCTCTGTTTTGACTTCATGGTTGCTGGTTTCAGGACACTGGGTGCTTTACCACTGCTGATCAGTGTTAAAGTGCATGTGCTCCGTGTCTAAAATGTAATGGCGTTTGTCGTCTCCCTGATTAGCATATTTGATTTACTAGTAAGTCCCTAGTACAGTGCACTGCATGTGCCCAGGGCCTTTAAATCAAATGCTACTAGTGGGCCTGCAGCAGTGATTGTACCACCCCATATGAGTAGCCCTTCCATCCTGTCTCATGCCTGCCACTGCAAAGCCTATGTGCAGTTTTAAACTGCCATTTCGATCTGGCAATTTCACCTACTAGTCAGTCCCAAACCTTCCCTTTTAAAACATGAGTCACCCCTAAGCTAGTCCCTAGGTAGTCCATGGGCAGAGTGCAGTGTATTTGAAAGGTAGGTCATATACGTTGCGGTTTTATGTGTCCTGGTAGTGAAATAGTGCCTAATTTGTTTTTCACTACAGCAAGTCCTATCTCTCCTAAATGTTAGCATTGGAGCGGCCTTGGAACATCTTACAAAAGAATCTTCCAATTGGGAGAAGATAGAAAATTGGAGTTTGGTATCTCTGCAATTTTAGTAAAGTAGGTTTTTAAATTGCAGGTCTGAAAATGCCACTTTTAGTAAATTGGCATTTTCCTACTTAGCCATTCTGTGCCTCTGCCGGTCCCTAGAATACACATCTGGATCATGTTGACAGCCGGGCTTGTGAATTCACTCTATACAGTCACACAGAATGGGTCTTCCTGAGCTAGAGTGGTGGGAGGAGCGGACACTTGCACCTGAATAGAGCTGTGCCTGTCCCCACACAAAGAGATGCATATCCGCTTGTAGTGTGTCTGGAGCCAGTGCCAGGAAGGGCATGGTCATATGCACTACAAAGACTTTTCTTTGAAGTCTTCCTACTTCAAAGGCCAAAATGGGTAAAAGTACTGGACCCTTGATGCCATACACTCAGAACACTTCGGGATTGTAGACATTCTGCCAGGAGGGTCTGCCACTTTCCTGTTGCTTTGCTGTGTTGGCCTGCTGCTGCTGCTTCTTGCCTGGAAGTGAGATTACTGGACTTTACTCGCTGCATCCTACTTTCAAAAGTTTCTTCAAGGGATTGACTGAGCTTGCCTCCTGTTGCTGAAGTCTCAGGGACATGAAAGACTTAACCTGCCATCTTGCTACCAGCACCTGGGTTCCTCTGCTTTGAGTCCTGTCCTGCCAAGTGGAGCCAAATCCAATCCTGGGACCTTAGAGGTTAATTTGGTGCTGCAAACAAGAAAACAACACATTAACTCCAAGCGTAAGTTTGGAACCGGCGCATCCCTGCAAACTCAATGCATTGCCACTGGCTGCACCAACGCTGTGGACACTGCTCGCAGAGTGTGTTATGTAATGACTTTGACTTTCAAAGAAATTGCCACCATTGCAGCAGCACTCTGAAGAAACACTACTGTGGAATTCTCTAGCACCACCTCACTGAAGTCTGTGACACCCTGCTTAGACTTCGACGCAGCCCGGCCCTGTGGGGCTTTCGACAGACGCAGTGCCTTCAGCCCAGCGGTTCGACATAGTCAATGAAGAATTGAATCAGCGCAGTTTCGGGAGATGCTTCATCAACACTGCATCGAGTTCCGGAATCTAGGTCTGGCACAAGCAACCAACGCATTTCCTCCTCTGCACAACACATCACCCCAGAGATGCAAAGCTTCAAGACCGGGCACAGCCTAAAGGAGCCTCATCTGTGCAAAGCATCGTGCTTGACTTTTGACACATCCTAGGTACTGTAAGGGGATCTGCATGATCCCTGTATCCAGCCCATACTCCCATCGTGGTCAGAATTAACTTTTGGATTTGTCCCACTCAAGCGCAACCAGATAGCCCCAGTTGGGGTATAGAATTCTAAGCACTACATTTTTATTTAATCTTTAAACATTTATATCTTGACTTATGTATGTTGGATTTTTGTCGTTTTGGTCTTCTACTCAGATAAATATGGACTATTTTTCTAAACTGCTGTGGAGTACTTTTGTGGTGTTTTCGGTGTGTGTGTGTGTGTGTGTGCGTGTGTGTGTGTGTGTGTGTGCATGCACAAATACTTTACACATTATCTCTTTAGTTTTTGCCTGACTGCTCTGTGCCAAGCTACCAGAGGGTGAACACAGGTAAACATTTATTGTGCACTACATTCACCCTGACTAGGATTGTGGTCCCTGCATGGACAGGGTGCATACCTCTGCCAACCAGAAACCCAATTTCTAACAACAGGATCAAGATTTAAAGACTAAAACAACAAGCAAACAACAGAACTAGCCTGGTACAATCCCCCCCGTCAGAGTGCCTCAACAAAACTAGGTCCCTGAGTGAAAGTGGTGTAAGGATACAAGTACTTAGGGCATGTGCCAGGGAAGGGTCACATGCAAGAAGAGGGAAGTGCTGACAGCAGAACTGACCAGCAGGAAGCAAGCAATTGAGTGGCGTTGAAGCCCACCAATGGACATAAATGGGAGGGCTCCAAGCCCACTAATGGTAAACAAAATGTCTTGAAGAGACAGTGCATGTGCTGTCTACAAGAGACCTAACAATGGAGAAATGCCTGGTCAGAGTTAACTTATTAGATTTCCAATGATGTCACCAACTAAATCACCAAGAGTCAATTCATGAAGCAATTTAAAATACAGACTTCAGTAAAATATGCATTTTTATTCTATGTCTGAATCATGGCAAACTCCACAAATACTTGCAGCCTATAATGCATTGATTCGAGCACTAAAGCACTCAGAGATATTTAGCTGGACTAGGCAACATTTTAGGTATCGCAAAAGCACTTTTACATTTACTGGAATACCCTTTTAAGATTGTACGTCATATTTTTGCTCATAGTTGCCAATATGACTTAAGAATGCTAAGATCAAAGGAAACCATGTAAGGGGCACAGAAAAACACAACCTAGTTAAGTACTTCATTCCAATCTATACAGAAAGAAACATAAGCACTGCGTATTGCTCTGCGTACGAAGTTAAACATACATAAGTTCAGTAAACAATTTGCTATATGTCCAAAATGCTTTAAATAAAAGTAGGAGAACGGGGACATACAAGATGCCCAATGCCAGGATAAATTAAAATCTGTATTAAATCCCAAACCTCTGTGGTTTAGGGGGGAGCCGGGCGCATTAATGTGGCAGAAGAAGCAAACAAGAATCCCCTTCTCCACTAAACTCTTACTATGTGGCAACTAGGTTGTCGAGAAATATATACCTGGAACACATATTTACTACATTTGTCTGTAGGATATGCCCTGTAGAATAAACTTCATATCTCCTAACAACTCTTCAAAATAATTTAACTAGATTCATAGCACTGTTTTTTCTGCCTGGAGATCAGCTCACCAACTTGGCTTATAGTTAATCCCTAAACATACACATTTGTAATTAGTAGCTCTTTGCAGTTTGATCTGCTTGGATACCAATTCCAATTCTTAGGCGTCTTCCCCAAATGCATAAACCAGATCTTAAATAATTCAGATTCCCTTGCGCCTCTGCAGCAATGAGGACTTGCAGAAGGCAAAAAGGTGAATCATCAAGAAGCAGGCTATCACCTGTTCAAGACATAAGTTAGATTGATGGTATCATCTTCCAGAAAGGCTCCACAAGATTGACAACAATTAAGCAAGACAATGCTTGAGGGGATGCATGGAGTTGGGGACATTGTATGCGCTATGGAAATTGTAAAAATAAAAATAAATTAAAAAATCAACTGCGGTGCGTCTTTCCTTTGGCTTTTTTAAACTTTGTGTTTATTGCTCTGATAATGCCTCAGACCTATGTACTCCCTTTGAAACATCTTGCATTTGCACACTCAGTGTAACCTTTTCTAGTGCAAGACTTCCATGACGTTTAGTACTGACATACGTTTGGCAATGCAAATTGCACTATATGGTTTGCAGTGTAACCAGTATGAGTCTGCTAAAGGAAGTTTCTTCTTCTAGAAGCCTAGGATCATTGTTATACTATTTGATAGCTCTCATCTGACTACCAGCACCAGTGTGCTAGAACTGCCAGATAAGTTTAAGTAACCAATTGCAATTTGGTGGCAGCTACTGAGATCAAGCTCGAATCCGACAATGTTTAAACTTAAAGGATCAAAACATCAGTTGGATTTGAACACAATTTATTTTTAAGCTGATGAAATATGGGACTTTTTTTATTTAAAACCACGTTAAGTGAATAATGTGCTTTTGTCAAGTTATGAAGGGGGGAGCCTAGCGAAATCCATGTCATCTTACTAATCATGATTGACATAAAGCCACCAAACTGCTTGAATTTCAAAATATTTAGGATTTTAAGTCACACTCTGGGAAGCATAAATGTGTGACAATTGCTGGGGATGGATTAAATATCAGGTAGGAATACCTTTAAAGGGAAGGATGCTGGTATATGGGTTAGTGGGTGGAGCTGAAACAGAGAATAGTATTGGTTGGAAGAAATTATCCATGATGGATTTATCTAGTTCAATTAATTCTGCTAAATTAAGGTATCACCATGACTGCCCCTAGTGATAGCGGAATAGATAAACTTGTTACAACTTCATCATCACTAGTGAAGGAAGCGAAAGGATAGATTGCTGGATTTTTTTTATTTCAATGTCAGTCAGTCAAATATACTTTTATTGATTCATTTAAAAACAATAAAAGGATGGCAAACCATCATAAAACAGTTCATTTCAATGAACATTTTAAAAACAAAAGAGACAAAAAGGTCTTAAAATCGTGACCACAATTGGAAGGCTAGCGGGTATAACATTACATTAAAAATAATAGTGATATGTGCCAGCAGATTATTTAATAGCTGTTTAGCTTGAATCAATTTTGTCCAGTTCATTTGCTGCTATTTTCCAGAATTTTATGGCGCAACTGGACAGGGTGATTGCAAGCCCGCCGAGACACCTGATGACTGCAGCTCTGCATGTTCTTATCGGTTCCTTCTTGAGAATCTCCGGAAGAATGGATTTCCGAGTTTTCAGTAGAAAAGGGCAAGTACATAGTAGGTGTTGTAGTGACTCCTCCCCTAGACCGCAGAGGCGGCATTCCTTAGATGGTCATGTGCATTTCCATTTTGGGGTCAGGTCCTTTGAGGGGAATGATCCCATTCGTAGCATCATCAGGTGATGCTTTTTATGGTGGGAAAAGTGATAAAACAGATACTGTTGCGGCTTCAGCCTCTGGTAGCCCTGTATCACAGCCCAGGCGTGATGTTTTTTTGTGAAAATCATTTTGTCTGTTAGTAGAGAGATCCGCTTAATAGTATTGTTCACCACGCTTCTGAATCCGGGATAAGTTGCTGGGGTGAACCAGGCCTCCTCTAGTTGTAATGCCGACAAAGATTGCTTCAGGATTGTGGTAATTGAATTTGCTAGTCTTGCTTGGTTTTCTATCTCAACCCCAACAGTGGTGGGCTAGGGTATTGTCTTCTGACTCCCTCATCCTCCAATAATACTTTACTAAGGCACCTTGTCTGGCCAAGATCTGATTCTTGAGTCCATATTCTAAACGAATCTGTTCCTGTGAGATGTGTAATGGTATTATGAACAGTCTTTTAAAAAAATGTAGATTGTGCGGTGTTTAATATTAAAGCGTCTTTAATATTCAGGATTTCCGAGCCATAAGAGATGGAGGGTAGAAATTTTGCAGAGATCACTTGTAACACGTGACTGGTAGAACAACCTATGAGCTTTTTTTCTCAAGATTTTGAAGGCAAATAATAGTTGTTTAGCTTTTGTGCATCCTTGTTCCACTTGATGCTTAAAGTTCAGCTTGCAATCTAACTGGAAACCTAGATATTTGTAAGAAGCTACCCGGGCTAGTGGTTGCCCTCCCAATTTCCAAGAGAAAGTATGCGTTTTCAATATCTTATTATGTTTAGAAAAACACATAACTTTTGTCTTTTGATGATTAATCGTAAGTTGGTTCAAGGTGGTGTAGGCTGCTTATCCCGTAATCAATTTCTGCAAGCCAACGTGAGTTTGTGCTAGCAACAATGTCATCTGCGTATTGGAGGCATGGTGTCGGTATTTTGCCCAGTTTTGGGGGGTCAGCTGTAATTAACTGGAGGCACTTGTCGAGATCGGAGGTATAAATATTAAACAGACAAGGCGCTAAGACGCAACCTTGTTTTAGTCCATTTGATGTTGGAATCTTACCAGTTACGCTGGACCCGTCTCCTTTCTTGATTTGGACCCACGTATTAGAGTAAAGATTAATGTTGGCATCCCGGAGCCTGGGCGGGACCTCCCCCAGGCTTGCATTTGTGCCCATAGAGTAACTCTTGAGACTTTGTCAAAATCCGCTTTAAGATCTACAAAGCAGGCATACAGAGGCCTTGATTTTGCGAAGGCTTGGTTGACTAGAAGGGTGACCGCAGAGATGTTCGTAAGGGTGCGCATCCCAGCCCGAAATACAGTTTGCGTGTGTGGTATTAGTTTTGTTCAGCTGACCCAAGCCTCTAACTCTACCAGAAGATTTGATGCGTACATTTTTGCCTCCACATCTGTCAGTGCAATCAACCTGTAATTGGAGGGATCCGAGCGGGAGCCCGACTTGTAGATTGGATTGAGAATGCTTCCTCTCCAAGACTCAGGGATCAGCCTGCAGGCTGTAGGTTTAGAAAAGAAAGGAGTCAGGAGATGCAACAAAAATGGGGGGTCATGCCGGAACGGGGCATTTGGTAATCCGTTCGGACCTGGGGCTCCCTCAGATTTTAGATTCTTTTAATGATTTTTTTAACTTGATTTTCTGAAAACACAAAATCCTCAGGGGATTCATGGGTCAAGATGTCGTTGACTTTACCTCCACCACCGGAACCCCTTCCCTGTTGATGATCCACTGTTAGGGGTCAATGGGGGTGATGTTTTGTTGTATAAAAAGTTCAATATGGGCTCTCCAAGTGGCCTCTGATATATCCGAATTATGATGTTGATTCCGGCCATTGGTTAGTCGGATGATTTGTTCCCAAAAGAGCTTGGAGTCCCTTAGTTTACAAGCATGAAGACATTTTGCCCAAATGTGATCTTGGTGCTCCTTTTTGGCCAGTTTTATGTCCTTATTTAACTTTTTTCTTGTATTTGAAATTTGAAGCAGGAGTTGCTGGAGGCGTTTTGGTCCTTGGGATCGTAGTTGTCTGAGGTACTTATTTAGTTGTTGCTTTTGTTTCTTCAGGCTCTTGGTGAACCAGGGTGCCCTTTTTCGACTTCCTGCTTTGTGGGCATGAGCGTGCATGGAAAATGTCTTGTTTATTTCATAAATAAAAGACTCCCAAGCTTTTATGGTCAGTATTTCAGAGTTGGGTCTTTCCAAAAGACTAGGGGCCAGATGTAGGTAGGCCAATACCGGTCGGTAACGGCCGAATTTACCGATTTTCGGCCGTTACTGACCGGTATTGGGCATTTGGGATGTAGGGGACCCGAAAACATCCGAATCGGTAAATTTACCGATTCGGTAAAGTTACCGAATCGGAAACCTTACCGATTCGGAAAAAATACCGAATCGGAAAATATACAGATTCTGTAAAGTTTCAGAATCGGTAAATTTACCGAATCGGAAAAAATACAGATTCGGAAAATATACCGATTCCGAAAATAAGAAATGGTACAAATGAGTTTTTGAAATGTAGGAAACCTCTTAAATACCGAATTTGCATGAAATTCGGTATTTAAGAGTCGGTATTTACCATGGATTCAAATCAGGTGGTTAACAGGTGCATGGTATAAAAAAAGGCCCCAAAATGCAACTTTTTCACCAGAATGGCGGCATTCTATGATATTGCAAGGCGGATACGGCTACAGGCAGACGGAGAGAGGGTCTGGAGGAGGGAGGAGCAGGTATTCAGGCAGAGGATCACTATTCCAGCTTACTGAGCCAGAGATCCTACAAAGGTACAGGCTGGCTCCCCAAACTATCCTGGACCTAATCAGGGACCTTCACCCACTATTGGAACATCCAACCACAAGGGCACACGCCATCCCACCCCATGTGCAGGTGCTGTGCAGCCTACACCTGCTTGCATCTGGGAGTTACCAGAGTGTGGTTGCTGCGGTAGGTGGGGTGTCCCAGACCTGTCTGTCACGTTTTTAAAAAAAATTCCTTGATGCCATGTTGCAGAGAATGCATTTGTACATCAGCTTCCCTCCAACGCATGCAGAACTGCTAAGGACAAAGACAGACTTTTATCAGATGGCGCATTCCCCAAATATAATTGGCTGTATTGATGGTACCCACATACCAATATGCCCACCTGCTGCCACAGAGTACATTTATCGGAACCGGAAGTCCACCCACACCATAAATGTACAGGTGATCTGTGATTCCAAGTACATGTTCACTGACCTAGTAGCCAAAAACCCCGTGAGTACCCACGACTCCTACATCTTCCAAAACAGTGGGATCTACGCACGCCTGACAGCGGGGGAATTTGGAGAAGGATACTTGCTAGGTAACACACTGTGTGAAACTCCCTTGATACGTATTACAGGCGGATGTGTGTGTGCATGTGAGTAATGTTTTTTCTCTTGCCATTAGGAGACAGTGCATATGCCCTCCGGTCCTTCATCCTCAATCCCTACCTCAACCCTACAACACCAAGTCAGAGGAGATACAACAGGGCACACAAAACAACCGAAACATTGTGGAGCGCACCTTTGGCATGTGGAAGAGCAGGTTTTTCTGCCTCCACAAGAGTGGAGGTGCCCGCCAGTACACACCGATCATCTGCTGCAAGATGATTGCAGCGTGTGCAATGCTGCACAACCTTGCGGTCAAGAAGGGCACAGCAGTGGATCTCTCAGATTATGAGGACCATGATGATGAGGAAGCAGTGCCTGAACCACACGCATCTGGAGTTGCAACACCAACTGATGGCAGACACAGGCGGGATGAGATAACACGCAACTACTTTTAAGTAAGTAAGGAGACACAGACAGGTGGAGTATGCACCAAATGTAGTTTAATTTGGTAATGAGGTAGGTTATTAAAGCACAACTTTGCAACAGAAAGTATTTAACTGCAATGATGTCAGTCCTGGTTCACCTCACGATGACCTTTAAAAGTCATTTCCTTCCTCGCTTCCCTGTAACACCTGTAGGTTGCTCACCCTGCTCACGGTCTTGGTGGCCTGTGGCCTCAGCGTGGCGCCTGCTCCTCCTTGTTTCAGGGACAAGGGTGCATCCTATGCTGCTCCTGCTAGTGCTCTCCTCACTTACAGGCACATCCAGAGCAGCTGTATATGCAGTTTGGGCATTTATTAGCGCCTCAAGAGCACTGGTCATCCTGCCCATGCCCCTAGTGACCTCATTGGTGTTTTGGGTCATAGCCTCCTGCATGTTACTGCTTCTCCTGCATGACAGGGATGTGGCCAGGCGGTTGATGGCTTTATTTAGCCCATGACCACGCTGCCTTTCTTTGCGCCTTGCCTCAATATCAGTGTCTAGTTTGGTGCATAGCAGCTGCACCGAGTTGCCAATTCCGCGCATCCCTGCTGCCATCTCTTTGTTGACTTGTACCAGCTCACTGATGCCCTTTCCTATTTCTCCTATGTTGCTGTTCAGGGACCTCATTTGTCGGTGGCATGCCTGGATGGCTCTTTCCTGCATCCTCTGTATTCTCACCATGCTCCCCTCCAGTCCACGGAACACACTTGGACCCTCAACTGGTGCATCTGCTGGCCTCTCTTGGACTCTGTGGCGTCTTGCACCACTATGTGCCACCCCTGCACTGGAGTGCCTTGTACCAGTGCTGACATCTGCAGGCAAGTTGTGTGTTTCGTCGCCCTCAATGTCAGCTGCTGCTGACTCCATTCCTAGGAGTGGGGCCACAACATGCCTCCTGCTGGGTTGTGATGCAGGTGTGGGATCATGCTGTGATGCTGGCATTTCTGGGGATGACAACAACAGAGGGGATTGAGATCTGCCAGGGGACGCCAGGAAATCTTGAGGCATTTCTGAGTCTTGTGCAGGAGGATGGCTACTTGATGCACCTGTGTCCTGTGGTACGGTGTGGGTAGTTGGACCTGCTTCCTGACTCTCCTCCCTCTCAGGTGGTGTGCCTTCAGTCTCCTGCAAGCGCCTGCGAGACGTTTCACCTGTGGACATATGAGCGTACCTTAGCTAAGCGCTACTGTCTCACAGTCACTACAATTAAATAGGTATCACATTGGCTATTCTCTATGCAGTCATTTCCTTCACTAGTTGGTTGTTGTGCTGTATGACATGTTATTACATCTCCTGACTACATATCGCATCATGCATTGGCCCTGTATAGTGCTAGCAGTACTGGACTGGGGTTCACTTGGCCACAAAGGGTACAGGTAAGGATGATGGTATGGGGGGGAATGCTGTGCACGTCTCTTACCTTTTTTGCTTGCAGCTCTGGCTGAGCTGTCTACTTCTCCCAGTCCGCAGACACTGTCCGGTTCAATGGTTGAGGCCACCATCTCCTTCAGGCCAGTAAAGGGGGGTGCTGGGTTCTTGCCTCCACCAGTTTTTGATGCCTGCTTGTGATGTTCAGCCAATTTCTTTTTGGTTTGGCTCCTGAGGTCATAAAAACGTTTTTTCAGGTCCTCTGTGTCTCTGGTGGTCACCCCAACTGCATTTACTTTGTCCAAAAGGTCCAGCCAGATTTTTCTTTTGGCAGATTCTGCCACAGTGAGGGACTGCCTGCCAAACAGTTTGTGGTGCACCTTCACCACCTACTCAACAAGGACCTGCAACTCCATGCTGCTGAATTTGAGTTTCCTCCTCCTCTCAGGCTGCTCTTTTTCCTTGCTGCTTGCCATTTTACACTTTTAAAAGTGCACCAAACCCTTTCTGCTGCTCAGTGACTCAGCTCAGCTCCAACTGCCTTTCCAGGAGCTTCTAATTAGTTGCAGCTGCCTGTGTAGCCACTTCCTGGGAGGGAGGGGGAGGGTGGTAGCACCTGATTGGCTGCCTACTTAAGTTTCACTTTTGTTTGCTTTCCGATTCGGTATTTACCGATTCGGTATTTAACGATTCGGTATTCCCCATGCATTCCTATGCGACAAAAGGCCCATAGGAATGCATGGGGAATACCGATTCGGTAAATACAGAATTGGTAAATACCGAATCGGTATTTTCCGATACCGAATTTTACCGAATCGGTATTTTTTACCGATTTTTTTTCTACATACCATTTACAGATTCTAAAATACCGATTCGGTAAAATTCAGTATTTTAGAATCGGTAAAATCGGATTACCTACATCTGGCCCTAGTATATGTACCTGTGATATCCTCGATGTTATCCTTGTTCCAGCAGAGGCGTTGTAGGTTGTAACATTGTGTTAAAGATGATAGTGCCTTTGCTGTCTCTGAAGTTGCGAAGGTTTTTAATAAAGTAAACGATTGCGGCTGGTGGTCACTTTCCGCCTTGTCTTTTATTTGGAAATTCGCAATATACAGAAGAAGATAGTGATCCGTAAAAGTGTAATCTATGGTGGAGCGTGTTTTTTGTGTGACCCTGGTGTATGCTGCGGGTCGATCAGTCGAGCCTTGACCATTGAGTACACACATTGAGAGATCTCTCAAGCGGGCTGCACATCTCTTACCAGATGTATCCTGTCGATTGAGGGCTGGTGTAACCGCTGATTTGCCCTTGCTCCTTGCGTATTGTAAGTTCATATTGAAATCGCCCGACAGGATGATGTTAGCATCTGGATAGGCGAGTTTTAAGGTTGTTAATAAAGTTATTAGTTGTTCTGTTCTTTGCGTCTTTTGTTTGGATGCGGGATGAATATAGATGTTCAAAAATAGCAGGCTGTAAGACACCGAGACGTCTATTTTGACGCACAACATTCAGGAACAGTCTAGATCTATAGCAGAAGTGTGTCATGGGATTTCTGTCGAGATAAAAGGTATAGAGACCCCCTTTTCCTCTTCCATATTTTGTAGCTTTCTTGGCTGGGTTCAAGAATTCTTTGAAACCAGTTATTGGCGATGGAATTTTCTGCCAAGATCCTTGAAAAAGGAGAATATTGTACTGTGTGATAAAGTCCATGAAATCCGGGTCTTCTAATTTTGAATGTAGGCCATGCACATTCCAGGAACTGATGTTACAACCTTGATATGCATGTTGGGTTATTGCTGAAGTTATTCATGCCCTTCCCAAGGCAGTGATTTATGTGTGCAGTTCCCAAGGACCCGAAAATGTACTAGCTTCAAGGTGATCAAGAATGATGGTAATTTTCCTGGCCGGGTACTCTTTACCCTTTATTTGAATTTGATAATCCGGGCCTTTTGCGCCTTTTAAAAGACTCACAGTCGAAGGTGGTGGTTGCAATAGACTTGGGTAACAAGGGGGGATTATCTTTTGTAACTCGATTCCCCATTTGGCGAATGAGTCTTTCTGCTGCCAAATTTGTTCCATCAGCGTATTGTTGATGAATGTGGCTATTGCGGATTATTTACCGATTGGGCTCGGGTTTTGATTAAACTCAATACTTTCGATGTCATTGGTGTTTATATGGCTTAGAAGTGGAAGCGCTTTAAATAGTTTAAGTAATACACTCCTATTAAAAATGTCATGCGTTCCCCTTGAGACATATTGTGGATTGAAAACCAATTTGTTATAAACTAGGGGATCGTACTGCGACTCGTTGTCTAAAGTTCCTTCCGTTTCTTTTTTCACTGCCAAGGGCTGTCGAAAGATCTGGGGTAACTCTTGGCATTCCGCAGAGTTTTTTTGTGATTGGATTTCACCTCCCCTGTTTATTTCCGGGTCTCGACTTACATCTGTGCCAATTTCCTTGGCCAGAGTGACCGCACCCTGGTTTGTTTTCTTTATTGCCATATTGGAACTCCTTATTGTTAATTGTATAGCCTGAGTTTTTAAAATATGTTTTTCCTTCCTAACTACTGGTTTGAATATGCTGTAAATTTTTTCTGGTGGAGGTCTTCCACTTATATTGTGATTTGAGGTACTGGGCATGATGGACGTATTAAGGATTGTGGTTGATTGCTCCTTAGAAGTTACTGCTTCCGTACTGTTTTGGGCTACGTTGCCTTCTTGATAAATTCCGTTTTGATCTGATAATGCCAAGGATGAGTCTTGAGCCTTGCTTATTTGTTTGCGCTTTCTGGACTTTCTCAGTCGTTCTCGCTCCTGTTTTGATAGAAGCTTGGGTGCCTTTAGTTGACTTGCAGAAGACTGGTTATGTTGATCTTGAGATGAGGAATCCAGGGCGCCTAATTTATTGAGAATACTTGATGGTTTAAGTGTTGAAGTTGTTGGTGTAGTGAGTTTAATTGATGCGGAGGTAGGCTCTATTTCGCTACTTTTTTGCCCCACACAGGGGTTATGGCATTCCAGATCTGGCTCCTTTGAGGCTAATTTTTCTTTCTTTATTGAATTTACTTTTTCCTTCTCTATTGATTTTGCAGGCATGATTAGAACTTCCCTGGTTGAACTCAATAGTTCGGTTAATAGGGTTGGAACAGAGGCTAATTTATCAATTATTTGGGTGCAGTGGCACATCTGAAAGGATGTTTTCCGATCATGCTGCACCTTCAGAATCATCTCATTGAAGCTGTGACGCTTTTGTTCGACCCCTGGACATACATTGCAAGAATATTTATGAGGTCTACTTGTGTGTCCAGTTTGTCTGCGTGGAGGGTCATCGCTTTGCCTATTGTGTCCAATGTGCTTAGCAAGTGGGGCCAGACTGAAGATGTTGATGTACAACTTTGTTCTGCTGAAAGTGAGCTGGCGATTGCCCTAAGGGTGGCTTACTCAAACTTCCTGAAGACCTGCTAGCTGATACCTTATTTTGGTTGAGTAGTTGGTTTGGTGGTGTCAGGGAGGCGGATCCTGGAAGGTTTAGTTGGCGTGTCGGTGCGTCATTTGAATTGACCTGGCAGAGATCCTGACGAAAGTGCTCTGCTATTTCTGTCATGGAGAAAAGTGAATCAGGGTCGACTTAGTTATCGTTGTTTGGGTTTGCTATCTCCTGACTAACAGGCGATGGATCTAGCATGCCCAGTGGAGTCAAAGTGGTTGTGTTATACTGAAATACTGGGTTACTTTCAATATAATCATCTTGGACGCTTTGACCTTTGCTACTGCTGTGCCCTGGTGGAGATTGTAATTGTTGTTGCTGGCGGAGCAAATCCTGGTAAGATGGATGGTGGTGGATTAATGCCTCGGTTGCCTGGAAATTTCTTCTTTGATGCATCGCCAAAAGACAGGAAGCTTTAGGAGTTGATAACTGGGGGCGTTGGATTTCTTGATTTTTATCGCCCGTGCGATCCAAACCTGTGTGCCAGGAATCTTTCTTTTACTTTCTTTCGACCTCACTATTAGTGGAACGTCTGTCCCACAGGAGGAGTGTAACGGTCTCTTTTTGTGAGGCTTTATCATTGTTGGTTTGAATAAAGGAGTTAGTAGCTTTCATTACATGGTGATTCCGATTTTCCTCCGTTGTTTTTATAGCAACCTTTAAAAAATCCGTTATCCGTGTCCGTTTGCTGCTGTTTGGGCAGGAGTTGTGCCTATTGAGAGCCGTACGGGTTGCCGCTACCTTCTTACTTCCAACACACTTGGCTTGTGAGGTGGCCTCTTTAGGAATAATTTCTGAAGCTTCCAGGGTGCCTACCGCAGATTGTGAAGCATGTGTTGTAGGTCCGCACTTGTGCCGTACTTCTGTTGTTTCTGCTGCTTCCATGCCCACTATAGTTGGCTTGCCCGGGTCTGCCAAGGGCATGCCAGAAGAGTTATACGTTTGGGGTATGATATCAATCAGGGCTCCTTCATTGTCCACATCTTTGTCCTCATCTTTTTCGTTTTTTGCTGGTGCTTGCGGATGCTTGTCTTTTTTATCCCTTCCTCAAATTGGAGCCCACATGCGCTGCTCCTGCAGTTGTTTTGTGCGTTTTGCGGCATCCTCCATGGGGTGAAATAAGATCCGTGCACTGTTTTTGGGCTGTATGATGCTTCTGTATGAGTGCTGATGCTTGCCCCCTCAGCCGCGCTCCTGCAGTGCTCCTGTCTATCTTGTGTAGAAATTGCTGGGGGCAGCGAGCTAGGAGTCTGGAGTCTGAAGCTGCCGAACCAAGATGAGCTGGCGTCTTCCTCGCATGCCCACGCCCTCACGATCAGCGTGAGAACACAGACACGGACACAGTCCACGAACTTGGACCTGGAACTAGAGTCACCGCTTGAGACTACCCCCCCCCCCCCACCCCGATGTCCCCCTATGTCCCCCTATGTCCGGGAGAGTCTCTGTGGGGTCTCCAAGGTGCAGCCAGGCTCTGGAAGTGCTGGCACGGCCGCTTTGCTATTTCAATGTCAAACGATTCAAAACAATCATTTATATATCTCATCAATAGGTAGAGACATGGTTACTCACCTAAAAATACGTTCTATTAATAGTTAAGATGCCATAAGAAAGGGAGCTTACAGCTATTAACCTCTTCCAGGCGTAAAAATGACCATGGACGGAGTCCTTCAACCCCCACTGAACCGCCTTTCCTCACTCAAGAACTCCAAATGTCATCAAAATTTGTATTGCCAGACCTCTACGTGAACATCCTTTCTGGTTCCCTGACCTGTTTTTGGTTTTTTTACCACCAATCAGCGAAACAGGGTACGAGGTCAGACCGCCATCTCTGAAGTATCACAGACCGAGCCAGCAGCATAACAATATATAGCAATTTTTGTGTTGTTATTGGCATACATCCACCAAAGTCAACATGTGGTTTTGCCGTTGATGGATATCCAACAGGGTTTCTAAAAACTTATAAAGAACCTCTCAAAAATGGCCCCCAAAAAAAATGAAACTAAATGGTGTCCACCCTCCACGATTCCGCACCTTAAGCACTGATCGGGTAGTTCTGATCTAATTTATGTAAAAATTGGGGGCTTGATTTACTAGCCATTTTGTAAAATACTGGCATCTTGCAGAAATTCGCCCCCTTCGTCCCCCCTTTGATATTATCACATCCTCCTCCCAGGTCTGCAGTGTCGTGAGACAACAGGTATTGATTCCATTGACCTATCTTTCCGATCTTTCAGTTTTCCACCAAATTTCGTATCAACTCTTTACTTAGCATCTCTCTCAGATCAGTCTTATGTAATACCATGGTTAGTGTACTGTGTGACCATTGCAGCCATCTTTTTTCATGGATTACCAACGGCTTTACCTCACCCCACTCATTCCTGCTGTCAACCTGCACAAAATCACCCAATTTCAAAAACTCATTCCTGCCCCATCAGGCTACAGTAGCAGGATCCATGGAGACCCCATCCTCCAGCTCTAGGTGGCTCAACTGAGTTTCCAAATTCACATAAGGAATATCAAAAGCCTTATAGAACTCTGCTCTTATTTTGAGGAACCCTTGCATGGTCTTATATTGAACATAAAAAGTCTTCGCAACACTCTAATTTGTCATCCTTCGAACGTCTATTCCACTAATTCATTCTTAAAGTGAACACATGGCGCATTTGTCCTAATAAATCTGAACATATACTATTCTGCTAATTTTGCACAGTACATGTTGAAGCAAGGGAGGGACAGCCCCTCTTCCACCGTACTTAGATATAAAGTGTGTAGTGCTATCCTTGGGCTGACTTTGTTGCATAAAAAAAGGCATCATTGAGTTTATTGCAACTAAATATTGTGAATTAATAGTGCATTGTGCTGCAGCAAAAAGTTAAATAGGGGGGGAGCTGCCATTTTAATTAAGCCAACCCGTCCCACCAACGAAAGAGGGAGTGACAACCATCTAGAAAATACATTTTCAATAATTCAAGTCATATAAATCTTTCACATCTTCCAAAAAAATCGCCCCCAGATACAGCTTGGGAAGGGCATGAACGCAGGCTCTAAACTCCAGAATAAGTTCTGCAGTAGGCCAATTATCCGTAATTACATCAGTTTTTGCTCTATTCACCTTATACCCTCCGAGCAATTGAAAAGCTGTGGGAATATCAAGCACCCTTCCCTGCCCTTCTTCCCTACGAGGGAGCAAGAGCATAATATCATCAGCATAAGATGTAATCTTGGCCATAAAAGGGACCGGAGTTTGAATGGACATATTCCAAATTGCTATTGCCAGGGTCTTTATAAAGAAAGCAAAGAAACGGCGAAACTGGGCAACCCTGCTTGGCTCAGCATCGTACCCACACGCTCTGCTGGAATTTTCAAAGGATTCAGCCAGAGTCGATTTTTATAATGAAATTCTAGTTGATAGTTTCGACACACTTGCACCAACTATTTGCCCTCCAAATCACAGAAGAAAATGTAAGGCCTATTTCAAGAAGTCTGTCTATTACCCATTAAAGAACAAGCAGAGGAGGTTCTTGTCTAATATAATGATGAGCTCCCCATGACTGATGTAGGAATTGCAGATTGATTACGCTAATAGCCTCTACCATGCATCATCTGTAACAACTAAGGAAAGACTACAAAGAATCCAGAACTCTGCTGCCAGACTACTCTCACATATAAAGCCACAATAATAATAAGTAATAGTTTATTGTCTGGTCAATTAAAGCCTTGACAATTTCTCTTTAAAACAAATGGCAAAAATGACAGCAGCAAAGTTCATAATTTAAAACTTCTCAATAATATCATTTCATAAAACATCCGTGCATTGTATTTACATCTTTAGTGCAAGTGTCTGCGATTTTGTCTATCACAGTTCATTGATCGAGGTTTTATCGATCTATATCTTCGCTGATTTATTTATCCTGAGCTTTTTTGAAGGGAACGAAGATTCTAAAAGGTTAAAAATTTTAATAAAACACATGCACAGTTCGTTTAGAGGTGTGATTATATGATAGACCAGTTGCTTTCTGACTGCGATGGAAGTAGGTTGCAGTTAACGGTCATGCTGGGGCCGGGAGTGGGGCTATCTGAGTATCTTGTTTGCTGAGAAAGCAAAAACTGAAAAGTGGTGTAGTGGTGGATGATTCTAGTGGTTTATCGGCCGAATTTCACCCCAGCTGCTTCCATGAATTGTACGAAGCGACACACCAGCTGGACATTCCCTTCTCCTAGGTATAACATTACTACTTGCCTACAAGTTCTTATCCCGTTGCTTATGAAGTGTGGCTTCAGTAATTGGCGCTGTTCGGTTTGTAACTCTTTGCAGATGCACAAAAGGTGTAATATGCTTTCATTAGCTTCCTTGCATAAACGGCAAGTTGTCTGGTCTGGCAATCTTTTCCAAGGGGGAAGGTGCTGCACTGATGGTAAAATGCCCATTCGTAGATGGAGATATTTTTCTTTCTTCCTCTGGTTGAAGACTACACCTAGGTTAGATTAAGGGGAGGGCTTGACGTAGCTTTGCACAACGAACCATCCATGGGTTCTTTCTGTGAAGGCCACCTTGTCTTCTAGTAATTATAGTTTTTTCACTGTCTTATTTACAATTTCTTTGAAACAATGGTAGGGCCCTGATGCTGCCCAAAGTTCCTCCAGTCCTAAACGGTATTTTGATACAGTCAGGTAGCTCATGGCTGCACAGCCCCTCTTTTGTTGCATTTCGGTCCATAGGTAAGAATTCAGTGTTCTTGCTTCCACTCTTTTGATTCTGTACCAACTCTTGGCGTAGGCTCCTTTTCAAGCTAATTCGTGGCTTTGCAGGTCAAATTCCAACCTTATTTGTGCTGGCGCAACGTACTTTGGTAGACTGAAAATCATTCGGGGAGCTCTTGAGATAGTACTGTCTAATGTGGCTGCGTCTCTTCCCCTCATGCACTCACTCCCGTAAGT
This sequence comes from Lissotriton helveticus, assembly GCF_964261635.1. Lineage (NCBI taxonomy): Eukaryota > Metazoa > Chordata > Amphibia > Caudata > Salamandridae > Lissotriton > Lissotriton helveticus. Next base: position 679,603,553 of record NC_136072.1, on the reverse strand, counting down.
GATTTTCGGAATGAGCTTTGCTTGCCAGACTTGTAATAGTGGACTAAGATTTGGACCGGTGATTGTATGCTTAATGGATTTCATTGCTGCGGCGATAGAGTTGCCTCTTCTTTTGATGCCATCTTTTTGTGCATTAAATGTGCCTTTGGTGTCTAAAATCACTCCTAAGTATTTGTATTGGTCTACCTCTGCGATTGTCGAGTTGGCCAGATGCCAGCGGAACTTGGAGGTATCCTTTCTTGAATGGATCCTCATTACCTTTGATTGATCGTAGTTGATAGATAGACCGTTGTTTGCTGAATAACTGCTGGTTGTATCTAGTAGATGTTGAAGGCCAATGGGAGTTTCGACTAGGTCATCTGCGTACTGGAAATTGGAAAGTGACAGCCCTCCTATTTTTGGAGCATGCGAGTTACATGCGTCAGTTCAGACGATAAATCGGACATGTACAAGTTAAAAAATATCGGCGCCAGTAAGCACCCCTGTTTGAGCCCCATGGTCATTGGAATTTTCCGGGACACGAACCTGCCGTCTCCTAATTTGACTTGAACCCACGTTTTTGTGTGGAGGAGTATTAGGTGGTTTAGGAGAGCAGATGGTATTTTTCCCCCATTAGCTTGTGCCAGAGTATGCTCCTGTCAATTTTGTTAAATGCTGACGAATAATCGATAAAACATATGAATAGAGGTTGTTTTGCTAATTTCATCCTATCTATCAATAGGGACAGGGTTAGAATGTTTGTGGTTGTACCCATGCCCTTACGAATGCCTGTTTGAATGATGGAGATGATTGATTTATCCTCTGTCCCGGTGGTGAGATCTTCCAGAATTAGTTCTTAATAATATTTCGCTTCAATATCAATTAAAGCCACGAGCCTGTAACTGTTTGCTAAGTTCTTGTCCCCTTTCTTATATATTGGGCATATGATTGACCCCTCCACGAGTCCCGGGATGATGTTCCCTCCTGCAAATTGTGCAAACAGCGGTGACAGCATGGAAGCCCAATATTCCGGATCTTTTTTTAAAGAGCATAGAGGAATCCCATTGGGACCCGGAGCGCCCTCCAGTTTGCCTTTGGATATCCTGGCCTTTACCTGGTCAATTGTAAACGAAGAACGATTAAAGTGTTGAAGCAAATGGGAGGCCCAAGCTTCCTCTGTTAGGTGTGAGTTGATTCTGAGGGTGTTTGGGTTAGCTAGACTGTTTGGTGTGCGCCAAAATCTTGCGCTGTTGTTTGATTTTCTGTCATGTAACAGTATAGCCCACAGATTTTCATCCAAATACCTTTTTGCCGGCCAGATTATTTTTTCCTTTCCACTTTGAGTTTCGCTAACTCCGTTTGTAATCTAAAGTTGTGCCCTGTACACTTGATGTCCAGTAGTACTTTGTTTATTGCTTTTTTGAGTAATCGGAGGTGTAGAATGTTAGTGGTGAGACGGTGTTTGTCTTGATAGTATAAGGTCCTGTTTGTCATTGAGGCTGAAGGAGTGCGAGCCGCATCCAAGTGTTTTGGTAAATTCTTCCCAATGCGTTCTCATTGCTGGCTGCCTCCTCCCTTTGTCCCTGCCTTGAAGGCCCTACATTGGTGGCCCTACATTGGTTACCGGTTTCCAGAAGAACCACACTCAAGCTGCTCTGTATCACCCACAAAGCCATACATGGAACAGGACCGCCCTTTATCACAAATAAAATCACCTAATACATTCAACAAATGAACCTCCGCTCTAGATTAGCACCTCGCCTCATAACCTCACCATACAAGAAAAAACACAGGCAGCACATCCTTCTCTGTTCAAGTAGCCAAACTATGGAACTCTTTATCCCCAAACATAAGATCCACAGAAAACAACCCTATTTTCAGAAGACTACTCAAGAGTTGGCTCTTCCCCACATAACCACCAAACACAAACATAACAGCATATCCCTGTGTATATAAGCATATATTTGGAATATATATATGTACCTAGATTTGTATTCCTTTGTATAAACGTGCATAATAATTATGTTGATAAATATATAATTATCCGTTAGCGCTGCTAAAAAAAGTACATATTACTGATGGTTGTATTATTTTATATTTAACATGTATATTGGTCACTGCATAAATAAGTCAATTTTTTATCAAAACAAAATATCTACAATTGCTTCACTATTGAATTACAAAAAAAATTATAAAAACATCTGTATACATATATACCTTTTAAAAGTACCTATGTATCTTTATATTTATTACTTTACTTCTAATTTAGCATTTCCAAAGCCCTACCCTATATCGCTCTCAATATATCCTCTACCTCCACTCTCCGACTCATCCCAAATCTCCTTCTACTACTCTCTCCAATGCACTCCCCTATTTCTCACTCTATATCTCTATAAATATATCCTGTACCTCCACTCCGATACATCCCAAACCCCCTTCTACTTATATGTTGCCAAAAATACCCCTTTCTACACTATTCCCTCCTCTACCCCTCCTTGCGTCATCTTAAACCTCTTTTACTATTCAGATCTCCCAAACAAGCCTTTCCAAACTCTTCCCTCTGACTCTTTTCCCCTCTACCTCCCCTTTACTCATCTCAAACCTCCTACTACGATCTCCAAGAAACTTTCTAGATCGTTTCCTCTTCTATCCCCCCACTATCCTTTTGAATCAAACTAACAGGCTCACATGTCCACCGCTAAAATACATTTCATATTCCCCTATACTATTTCCCTCACTAATCCTGTTCCAGTTCGGGAGTAGCATGCTGCCTGCCAAAAAGCGCTTCAACATCTCATTAGAGGTAGCAAGCGCTATATAAATGAAAACCCTTCCCTCTTCTGTCCCTCCACTATCCTTTTTCAATCCAAATAAACTTGCATGTCTACCACTCAAATTCATTTCATATCTCCTTATACGAATTCACCATGAATCCTTTTTGAGTTCCAGAGTAGCGTGCTACTCACAGAAAAGTGCTTTGACGCCTCGTCAGGGGTAGTAAGAGCTATATAAATGCAATTACAATGACATGCAATTTGAGTACACCAATGCACTTGGAAGTTATGACTGGGGAACCTGTTGTTTAGTGAGTGCTGTTGAAGTGGCACACCCCCTACTGTGACTCCAGCATTTGCAGTCACAGGAGCACTATGGCACAACAGGCAGCAATTGGAAAGGGGTATACACACCAATCAGGGGTACTGCAAGCAACAGAGAACATAACCGATCTCAGAGATAGGAGTCACTGTCTTTTCTATGCATCAGTCTCCAAACTACATGGCACTAAGGCCAGTCCCTCGATTCCACGCAACCCGAGAATCTGGCAAGCAATACACATTTAAAAAACTGTGCTCGCCCTACCCTGGTTTTGAATCGGAAAATGGAAGGCAGACGAACAACTCTCCCCATTTTAGAGAGGCTTAGACTGACACCAAACCGCTTCCCTGGGCCTGCCGCAGAGGTGCCATGCTATTTTTAAAAAGTGCTTGTAAAGAAAATGAAATGCACACATTTGTAATAATATTAATTTGATGCAATAAACACAAACTGTCACTCGATTGTGCAACAACTGGAATACAATGCAACACTACAAATAAGTCCTGTCACCCATAAGTAACTGTTGGTACCAACCACCGGACATCAACACCACAAAATACGCACTGCTTCTTACTTAACTCTGTGTGTACTTAATATTTTTGTTTCAACTTTCATTATTGTTCATTTGTTTGGTTGTTGCATACAACATTCACACCGTTGCACTGTGGCATAGGCTAAGCTATCAAAGTTGAGCCGAGGTAACTTCTACTAAAGCCTTTGATTTTGGAGTGTGCCCTATTGGGCACTGTAGAAGTGCAGTCGGGGTTCACATCAAGATTTTGGCTGGTACCATAGCTTGCCAGTGCAATTTCTCAGAAGTTCAGTGATTGCTCAGTTTTCGGAGGAGGTGATTAGGGGCATGAATTCGGAATCCAATGCCATGGTTTCATGGGGAAATTTCTCCCACAGTGTTACCTTGATTAGAAAGTAGGATTGCAAGGAAGTAACTTTCACCTAGTGATCTTTACTCATCCTCAAGAATTTTCAACTCTGTCAGCACAAGTGGCAATTGATAAAGCGAGACTGGCACCAATCAGAGAAATAGCAAGTATTAAACATTTTTGCAGAGACATTTGGCCTTTGGTTCTGGAGCCTTAGTCAGGCAGTAGTGCCTTGGGAAAAGCAAGGGACGTACTCCATTTCCCTGTGCTCCAAATCTTATCCTGAGAGATTTCTAGGTCAGATTTACCTCATGAATGAAAAAGCAATACTGTCTCTTCCTGGCAAGTCATGTGCCTGAAAGACTCTTTTGCAAAGCAGAGAGATAATCTTTAACCCTAAACTTGCATGATAACCTGGTGGAACCTGATTTGATTTTCTAAGTCTTGCCAATGCAGCACATGCACTGTCTCTTTCAAGACATGGTGTATCTACAATAGGGCTTGAAGTACTGCCCATCTTTTAAATTGGCTCCTTTTACTGTCCTTCGTAAATGCCTACTTTTGTTTTGTGACTATGCTTAATAGTACCTCCTTTGCCTATTGTAACCTCCCATGAGGACTGCCTCTGTTACATGTATCATTTGACCTGTCCCATTATAGCAACTGCTACAGGAACTTGTTTTACTTGAATAAGAGCAGTTCACACAAGGGAGCACTCTGTTTTCACTTCTTTAAGTTTTTGTGTCAACTCTACCATCATTCTTATCTCACATTTGCTCTTCAGATGATGACCGAGAACAAATTTCAGATGTTGATTCCCCGAGGGAGCGCATTTATTTTTATTTATCTACATTTGCTCTGTTCTCTTCCTCCTGCCCACGCACCTTAGCGATTTGCTGCCTGCTCATTTCCTAAGTCTCTGCGTTTGTGGAAAGAGGAGTACAGGCTCCCGGATTTCTGCACACAAATCAAGCAGCAATGAATAATTCACAATGGGTATTTCAAACAGCACTGTGAGTGACTTAGAGTCAGGGTCTGAATCACTGCTTGCAAACACATTAGATTTTGTCATGAGAGACGCATAAAGCATAACAATTGGAACTGCAGGTATCTTAGTCTAATTACAATTGCCTATTAAAAATGCTAAAGAAAGCCACGGTGTCCAATTTACGGAAGGCAAACTCTTTGGGCACCTTGTGACAGCCTGGTGTGACTGTGCAATGGGCAGGCCAGACAGCATAGCAATTGAATCTCTTGTATCTTACATAAACCTGAGCAACATGCAAATAAGAAGCACCCTAATAAATATAGTGTGTTCCTGCCCAGGGATTGTGGGGCTAAAATAGTTATGGATGGATTTTTATTTCTCTGAATCAATGCCACAAACAACCCCAGTTTTTTAAGGCCACAATTTGGCTCCTCCGTTGCACCGTTTTCAGGCCGAGGTCCAATATTGGAAGACCCTGCCCCTTATCCTATTGGGCAGAGCTGCCCTTTATAAAATGATGGCGCTTACCCACTTTATCTATGCCCTGCAGAACACACCGTATTTGGTCCCAGCGCACTATATTGCTACCATTGAAGCGGAGGTACACTCCTTGCTCTGGAATAATGGGGTCCCAAGAATAGCGTTAACTAAACTCATGAAAGGATGGTATGACATTGGTATCACCCTGCCCGTAGTCATAAGCTATTATTGGGCCTCCCAGCTGGTGGTCATTCATCACTGGGTATATCGACTGGGGAATGACCCCGCCTATCAGATGGATAGACACAACATGCCCCCCAGTAATTATCCCAGGGTTATCTATGAAGGAAAAAACCAGTCACCTAAATATACCCCGACTTCCACCACAATTGCCATATGGCACGCTGCGACAATCACGTTGGGGTGGAAGGCTAGAATTACACAAGTTACTCCCTTGCTTGACACGCACCAACTGGGACTGTTATCGAAACATCCGGGCTTCAACAAGTGGGACATGATAGGTCTCTCCAGGGTGGGCGACCTGTGGGCAATGTGGTTCCTTTAAGCGATATCCAACGAGATTACCAACTACAGGACGGTGAAATATTTAGATATCTCCAATCCCGAAATGTGTTGCAAAGGGCTATACCCAAGGGCACGGAGTTGCCCGCTTCCTCGCCCCTCGAGGATAGACTTCTGGATGACTACCTCCAGGACAAAGCTATTTCTTTGACATACTGTAAAATACGTAACAATATACCTGACACAATGGGGAAAATTCGAGCATGCTGGGTGGAGGACATTGGGGACATTGACGATGAAGAACGGTAAGAGGTGTTGGCTTCCCCGACAGGTGGCGATCTGCTCCAGATTTAAACTCATCCAACTTAAACTCCTGCATAGAGCTTTTACATCAGTTCAGTGCTTGTAAAAAAATGGGTGCCCAGGCTCTGCAGCCTGCCCCAGGGGTTATGGCCAAACTAGTACATTCCTACACCAATGGTGAGACTGCCCAACTCTTCATATTGGGGGAGGATCATGTCAGCACTGTCCTCAACATGCCACAAAACCATCAAAGTCTTGCCCCGCTTGTACCTTTTAAATATCTGGGAAGCTACCGATTTGACAGGAGGCGAGAGAATATGGACTCCCTTGGCTGCATGGTAGCGAAATGCAATGTAGCGAGAACCTGGAAGTGCGTACTTAAACCCAAGATTTGTGACTGAGTCCGATATGGATTGGTGCATGCAGGCAGAGAGGGTGGTGTATGAGAGCAGAGGTAGCCCACAAAAATGGACGAGGATTTGGGAGGCATGGAATGTGCGTAGGGGGATGATATGCACATCCTTTGATGACTCCTCCCCACAGTTGGCAGACCACAGGAAGGAATAATGTCAATGCCATTAAGTACTGTATTAGACACTTGTTTGTAGTATTGAACAAATCTATCATGTCGACTATCGTATCAATGCACGGAAAAGGCTGGAACTTCTTGAAAATGTACTGCACTTTGTCCTTTTTTGCTTTGATCTTCTCTGTTTTTTTGGTTTTTTTATTCAATAAGCAAAAAAGACAACAAAGGGACTAGTAACACCGCCTCCAAACCAGAAGTGTGTATCTAGATGTCTGTCCTATCCTTAACCTTCACCTATCCCTATCCCTTTTCTCTTCTTTCCTATCTCAGACCTACCTCTGTGCAAGTATAACCAGTAAAAGGGAACCCGCGCAAAAGTAATTTTGACTTTTCTACTCTGTACTTACCTGCTGCAGAAAACCCGTGTAACAAGCCTGTACTATGTATATAAAATCTATTAAAATAAAATAATAAAAAATGTGGACCAAAAATATATATATAGCGTGTTCAGCTGAACTTTGCACCATACCAGCGACCTGAGAGAGGACAGTTAGTTTCCTAGCTGAATGTCATTCAAAGAAAACACTTTTACCGACTTCATAATGTATTTTAGTTTCTGTGAAAACTTCAGAAACAGTTAATCTTACACCTTTTACAACAGCCTCACTTTGGAGAATATATGTATTAATAAAAATGCAGGCTGTAATTCCTTTAACAATTACATTGGTGTACAATCTATTTGTGCATTTATAGTCCAATATGCACTGCTTAATAAAGGAAGCACAATTTCATATATGTTCTGGGCAGATCAGCTTATTGCTGGCTCTTATGTATTTATGTAGTTATACATGTATACATTTCCATAATACTGTGTTTATTTCTACAATCATGTACCCTTGCGATGTGGTTACATTATTTGTCCTGTCACAAAAGAAACCTTTGAATGGAGTGTCAGCTTATTAACTATTGTAATACTTAATCTGTCAATATTGTATTTCTGAGATTTGTGTGTTCTGTATCCAATCCATTACCGAACGCCCGGAAATTGCTTTGAGTCAGGCATGTACATCTTTACATATCACTAATTTAGGATGAGTAGCTTCTAAAAACTCAGTGCTAAACATCAAATTTATCTGAACTTAAATCACGTTCAGCCTATTTAAGTTGTTTACTTGCTCCTGATATTGTAGGTCATGTGCTACTAAAAAGAAGTTATTAACCCCTTGGGCGCGGCCGCGATTCTGCGCCTGTGCGGCCGTTTTAATGAGTGGGCGGGTTCATGACGGCCCCCCCAGCCGTCATCAGCACACGCCCACCGTGATGCATGACGGACGGGGGCCGTCATCAGCATGGAAGGGGTTAAACTGTGGGACTTATGTGAGGTAGTTCAGTGGGTTAGTGCACTTGACACAAAAGTCATTTACTAACCTGTAAGCCGCAAGGAGGAATTCCTTAGATAGAAGAGTAGAAGCTCTCAACTGGTAATATACCTAAACTGCTATCTGTATTACGGCACCATTTTATTCCTTGACCCTGAAGTAAACTGCCAATGCCAAACAAAATATATTCACAGTGTCTCAACCTGTATAGGATTTCAAGTCACCTGTGTGGTGCCTGACATTTTGAAGCGCCTGTTGTTATTTCACTTTAGAATCAATCAGTGGCCATTAATCACATGCAGATGTCCCTGCATTCCTCGCAGGTCAAATCGAGTTGGCAACAGCACACCACATAATTAAACGTCACTACATATCACTCCACAACACAAAATACCATTCCACATATTTAAACAGAATCCAATCCACATAATCCCATTACATTCAATAGCACATAATTACTATCCACATAATTCCACTGCATACCATGCCACATAATTCCACTGCACAAGTCCACTGTACACCACAAAATCCACGCCACAACTAACAATTCCAATCCAAACCACATAATTCTACTCCACATCATAACATATAGGTAAAAAACATTTACAACACCAATTGCTCTAACTCTTTTATCACTTTCTTTTGTAAAGCACATGCGTTTGCCTTAGGGCGTCTCTGTATGAAGGTCACTTTGTAGGCCTTATATGTTTATTTTTCTAAACTTAATATATTTTATTATTTGTAAAAACTTTAAAAGGTTAAATAAACATAGTACACACAAATGACATTTAAAAATGTCTAGCTACTATTGGTGTGTGGGAGGGGGGGTTAGTGCATTTTGAAACGTTATTATAACTTTTCAAAAGGCCGCCCAGCAGTCACACTGCTCTACAACATAGCTTAAAGATAATGGCAAAATCAATAGCTCTTGCCAATAACTTATAAGGTCCCAAAGGCGAGAAATATTGGATATGCCAATGTGTGTTAAATATATTCACACAGTCTTGTGGTAGAAGGAAATTTGATACTGGAGGAATTCAGGAGCCATGCCATCGAAGAATGTATGCTGGGGTGTAAAATCATGTCTTGTACACTGAATAGCAGATTATTCTTGGTTGCCTCGGTTACCCTTACTTTTAGAATGTGAACCATTAGTTAACAAATTGAACAGTCAAGTGTTTTGGAAACAAATGCAACGGCAAGAAGCCACCAAGCCTCAAGCCTTTTAAACTCCCAGAACCATCAATGTTGCCCAGACTTCAAAAGCAAAATGGGACCATGCAAATTATAGGGGTACACTACACTAATGTTAGTAACTCAACAATTGAGGTCTTTCTGTTTTTTGAGGCCGTCCGTAATCGTAGTGTGTTCTGCAGAAGTACAGAGTTCCCCAGCATTGTTCAGTTGAAGGACTTTAAAGGCAAGAGAACAATCACCAGTTCAATCAAGTTTAGGTACTATTTCGTTTCAAGAACCATACCATGTAGACAGACAAAATATTTTTTTTTTCTTTTCAGAGTTATTCTCTTTTTCAATTCTGACATAGCTTCCTCATTTCTTAATGAGTTTTCTTTGCTCACCTAGACAGACTTGTAGGGTTTATGGCTGAGTGTTTATTTTAACAAAAGGCTTTTGGATGGTAACATTGTTATTGTAGGTTGAGAGATATCTTCCTCAGTGTAGGTTGCCCATTACATTGAAGTGATTCTTACTGATACCACTTGGGGATACAGTTATTCAGATGAGAACCGAAGCAGATAGCGGAGTAGAATGCAGGGAGGGAAAAACTCATTAAACAGGCACAATTTGGAGTCCTCTTTTTACTTTTTGAACTACATGTAACTTAGAGGGTTTTGAGGTTTAGATTTTCATGATCTAGCACCGCTAAACACTTTTTTTTATTTCTTTCTGGGCTCAAGAAAGTGGGACTTCTGATTCAGAGAGGACAATTAAATATTAGAATGGTTCAGGGACACGCTAGTAACCCAATAGCCAATATAAAGAAGAATTTGAAATTAGCAACTACACACTTTTTGTTGCATGCAAATTGATAAAACACATGAGGTTTTAAACTCCTTTTTCATTTTAAATTTAGATCTCACCTAAAGGCAGCATATAGCTATGTGGTGTCAAAACCTATTGTGGACAATACCAATACTTAAAGTGAGCCCTTTGATTACCACACATTTCACGTCTGAATGTCTTTTTCTGAAATGAATGAGAAGGGTATTTGGGAAATCAATAGGAACATATATATAATTTTAGCTTTCTCAAGCACAAAGCGTAGTTTCTGTGACAAAAAAAAACAAATTTTCATCATTTACTTCAGTATCCTCTGTAGGAAATGCCTTTCAGTTTTACCTTTTGATTTCATCAAGATGGAGCTCAGGAGGGCCACACTTTTGTAATAAAGACAGAATGCTGGGGCGCAAGTTGTTAATTAAAACACAGTGGGAAGCTGCAGTAGAACACTGGGGAATCAATTGGCAGGCTGCTGCTGTTGAAGAATATATTTTAATCAGAACATTAGACTTTAGTCTCATAGCTAAGAAAGACAGTGGGAGTACCATGTTGACCCTGTGATACTTTTTTCACAGCAATCTATTATTCATTTGACTTTTTTTGTAGTTTTTAGGTCACAATGAGAATCCAGATTTTTGCTCTTTATTACGTGCTCATTATTAGCCCAACATTGTGCAATGTTTACAGTGTTTAGACAGGCAGTTTATCTTTTTTGTAGTAACTAGCTGCAATTATAAGGCACTTAAATTAGGAAATAATCACATCTAGAGCTTGTTTGTGATTTTTGTATTAGCGTCAAATTGCTGTGTTGTCTAACAACCTGTCAAATGCTAGAATATTTAGGACGAATTTTTGCAATTTCGGAAACGATTTTAACCTGTAAACTATTGTATTTGTACTGTGTCTTCTGTATACAATTAAGAGTATTGTTTTGTTTTATTATTAATATAAGGACCTTTTTATGGCAATTGGTAAATAGGAAACTTTTGATTTATTGACTGTTAGTTTATAGAAAATGTGCTCTCATTTTAGCTTCTGCAGCATTGATATGGATAGGTTTCTAAAGTGAGCAAACGTCAAAGGTGTCTTTCCGCTAAATAGCTACCATACTTGTGAACATAACCTGCAGTAAGGGCCCAGTTGTGCCTCTCATAGTGGACTGCGGAACAACCGAGCTTTTAGATGTTTTCTAAACTTAAAAAAGTCGAACTGATCTCTCAGTTCGGTAGGCTGTGCCAGTGTTGGGCAGTAGTGTGGAAAAAGCTTCTACCACTCCAGTTGGCTCTTCAGATTTTATGAACATTGATTGTTCTGGAGTTGGAGGATCGTAGTGTCATGCTGGGATTGTACCAGGTAAAATTTATTTTTAGGTTGTCAGGAGCAGCTCCACAGAGGGATGTGTGTGAGAGAGAAAGCGTCTTAAAGCGGAGTTTTTTTTCACTGGCAGCCAGTGAAGCTCTATTAGGGTCATCGACTGAAGTTTTGGAATTTGCTTTGTTCGGTCACTGCTGCGTTCTGAAGGCATTAAAGTTTTTTCAATGCGCATTGATGAATGCCTAGGTATAAGGCATTACAGTAGTCCAGTCTTGACAACACAAGTGCTGTTACTACTGTTATGTAATTCAAAAGGAATTTACAGAAAAAAACATTCGGATCTTGTGCAGAAGGAAGAAACAGGAGGAGGTAAGTTTGTTTATCTCTACATGGAAGGACAGGCTAGGGTCAAAGATTATTGCTAGATTCTGGGCTGTAGTTACAGGTGTGGGAGGTCTCCCAGCGTTTGTGGCCGCCAGGATTGGTGCCAGGGTGGTTAATTTCATCCCAAAGAAGAGCACCTCCATTTTTGCTGAGTTAAGCATAAGACTGTTTGCATTCATCCACTGGACAATGGATGCCATAAACCTATTGAAACAATGCTCCATTTCTTCCAGATTGTCCGAAATGGATACGATAAGTTGTTTATCCTCTGCATATGCTACATGAGCAAGGCCAAAGGAGCGGATCAGCTTTGTCAATTGAGCCACATACATATTAAAGAGGTAGGGCACCATAGTAGCGTGAAAGGTTTGGAGAGCAGGTGCCACAAAGCTACTGAACTTTCTCTCTGGAAGAGTTTGAGAGCAGAGCCTTCAATTTCAATCTCAACCAGATGAGATCAGAATTTTGTGGTGGACAGTGTCAAAGGCTGCCGACAAATGTAATAAGAATATGGCAGCCTGCCCACCCACATACAAAATACTTCTCACTTGTTTGGTGGCCACAAGCAAGGCAGATTCTGTGCTATGATTTGGTCTGAAGCTAAAATGAACTGAGTCCTGTACTTCGTTCTCCACGAATTTAGGAAGATGGACATTCATAAGCTTTTCAAGTACCTTTTCTGGTAGGAGCAGATGAAAAATGGGGTGGTAATTCGTTACCTCTTTGGGGTCTAGCGTTGGCTTTTTCAACAGAGGGAGGAAGATACTTTTTCTGCTCCAAAGGAAACTCTCCAGGTTCCAGAATGTTGTTCAAAAGCTGAAGCTGAGTAAGAGGTGGCAAGTTTATTTCCACAGTCTTATGCATTATTTTGGGAGGGCACAGATCTGAGGGGGCCCCATATTTTGTTTGGGCAACCAGTTCGATCACTCGGTCTTCTGTGAGCAGGGGCAGATTTAATAAGGTATTTAAACCTGGAGCCAGCTTACATTGATCAAAAGAAGGGGTAGACAAATGATCCTGGCTGTTTAGCTTGTAAAAAACGTCCTCCACTTTGCTTTTAAAGAACTCTGCAAGTTGATTGCAGAACAGCTGATGGGAAGCTGAATTGGAGGCTATGCTAGAAAGGGTCCCAACTGTTTTAAAGAGTTCCTTCCTAGAGTTCTTTGCAGAGTATATTTTTCCCGAAAATAATTTAGTCTTTTCAGCCACAATCAAGTTTTTACATTCTTGAATAAAACTATTGTATTTCGTTTTTTCTTCCACTCTATAATGCTTCTTCCCTACTTTTTCTTGCCTTCTGCATTTACATTTCAGCTCTTTTAGCTGCAGGTAAAGCCAAAGGGCTGAGGATCTTTTTCTTAAATTCTTAATGGTTTTCACAGGGGCATGCTTGATTACTACAGCAGTTCTTAACCACTCAGTGTTCCTGCTGTGGGTTTGGCATCTTTTAAGATATGCAAACGGGACCCTGTGGTGGTGTCTATCAGATCAGGAATGTGATTTTGTAACAAGCCTGGATTCTTTTATATTGCGTCTGTTATTTGAATGATTTGTATAGTGGGTGGGCTCAAGGTTGAAATTGACCACCTTATGATCTGACTAGGTGATGTGCACAATGTTGTCAATTATCGATGAGGCTTATTCGAGAAAATGCCATCCAGAACATTGTGGGTGCAAGTGTGCACCTGTTGGGAAAGATTAAAGCTTTTAAAGATGTCTAACAGTATCACTGTTTCTTTACTCGTCGTGTCTTCTGAATGGAAATTAATATCACCTAAAACAATGAGATGTGAGTACTGGATGAAGGATTATATTATGTCCCCTAAATTGTCAAAGAAGCTTGTTTTCGAGCTGGGTGGTCTCTATATCACAAAGAGGAGTTCAGAGGGGAAAGAAAAGGACAGTGTTGCCCTCCACTCAAAGACCATGAACAATCAATAAACACTGTCCTTTGGACGTAAAAAATGTGTCAGTATATTTTTTAACAGACCAGTCACATGTTCATGATCTGTTACACTCCCCTATCCACCGTCTTCTCTACGGGGGTATTTACTGCAGTACGTCCAATCTTTTTTTATAAAGTTAAAAAGAAAGAAACCATATTGGCCACCAACTCCTGACAATCACATAGAACAAAACTGTCTGAAACCTTAATCAATACAGAGAATCCACCACATAGGATTGACAGCAGACAGATTTCTGCATAAAATGTGCGAAGAACCGAATGACACCTCACGGTAACACCACCCTCGGGGCAACTGGCATGTAATCACCATACTGGGCCCCTTTCTCATCACTGGTCGTCATTCAGTTCAAAAGAAAAAGAAAGAGTGTGTCCAAACAAAAACCAAATAGTGAAAAAGAAAGTGGTAGCAGATGCAATCTGCTTGTGACAAATAAATGTGCTTAAAATCAACAGGCACACCTCTCCACAATTTTTATTCCTAGATACTAGGTGTGAACTATTGAGTTAAAAAGGCTGGTAGCTACCATCGCATACCATTACCTATCGCCAACATGTTTCTCTGCCTCAATATATTTGGCAGATTCGTCAGGGCTGCACACCTTGTTGCCACTGTGCAATGCAGCCCTGACGAATCTGCCAAATATATTGAGGCAGAGAAACATGTTGGCGATAGGTAATGGTATGCGATGGTAGCTACCAGCCTTTTTAACTCAATAGTTCACACCTAGTATCTAGGAATAAAAATTGTGGAGAGGTGTACCTGTTGATTTTAAGCACATTTATTTGTCACAAGCAGATTGCATCTGCTACCACTTTCTTTTTCACTATTTGGTTTTTGTTTGGAGACACTCTTTCTTTTTCTTTTGAACTGAATGACGACCAGTGATGAGAAAGGGGCCCAGTATGGTGATTACATGCTAGTTGCCCCGAGGGTGGTGTTACCGTGAGGTGTCATTCGGTTCTTCACACATTTTTTGCAGAAATCTGTCTGCTGTCAATCCTATGTGGTGGATTCTCTGTATTGATTAAGGTTTCAGACAGTTTTGTTCTATGTGATTGTCAGGAGTTGCTGGCCAATATGGTTCTTTCTTTTTAACTTTATAAAAAAAAAGATTGGACGTACTGCAGTAAATACCCCCGTAGAGAAGATAGGGGAGTGTAACAGAGATCATGAACATGTGACTGGTCTGTTACAAAATATACTGACACTTTTTTTACGTCTAAAGGACAGTGTTTATTGATTGTTGATGGTCTCTATATCAAAAAAAAAATTGAAAAATTATTTGGTAGTTTAAATCTAGTGAAAAATGCTTCGCAACCAGTGATTGTAACTGGTTCACATTATACTTCCAATCGGTCTCGAAAAACCACAGCAATGCCCCCCTTCTCGGATCGGTCTAATCTTTTAATGGAGTAGCTGGCAGTTAGGGCCTCAGCCAGATCCGGTAACATAGTTTTCTACATTATTAAAAAATGTGAATTTATGTTTAATCAGGGAGAGTGTGTTGAGTAAGGAGTAGTTTCTTACCTGTAACTCCAGTTCTGTAGTAGGGGTATCTCTGTTATTGTCAAAATCTAGTGAATAGTCCCGCTCATGTGCGGAGACCCCGGAGCAATCAAAAATAATCTCTTAAGCTGTCTTCTTTGCAGTAGTGCATAGACACTTAAGAGAGAATTAAAGACAGATAATGCAGCCGATACATGCAAGGCTACACTGTCCAGTACTTCAACTAGAAATGCAAAGGATATTCCACCAATATCACATTTAAACCTGTCTGCCAGGTTTCACCATGGAAAACACTTCCCCCTTTCACCAAATCCTTGGAATGATAGAGAGGAAGCACAGGACAGACAAGCCCCCTTAGGCTGCCATTATGTGGCTTAAAAAGGGATACCGTGCCTTTAAGAAAACTTTCCAGAACTCTCCTGGTATCCCAGAATGCACAGCAAATCCCTCCACTTTCAGTTCTTTTTGGAGGTGTATACAGCTAGACCTGTAGCATTCATCATTTATCCTTTTCTCCATCGGGGAGGAGGGCGGGCGCTTTTGACTATAACAGAGATACCCCTACTACAGAACTGGAGTTGCAGGAAAGAAACTACTCCTTCTGTAGTTTGGGATCTCTGTGTATAGTCATAATCTAGTGAATAGAATGGCAAGCCCATCCAAAAAACAACCTGGCGATGGAGAAAAATAAGGCAACACCACTACTGTGCAAACAGATTTCTCAATTAAGCCTGCCCAACCTGAGCATCTGCCCTGGCATCAGAGTCCAGACAGTAATGCTTAGCAAAGGTATGGACCGACTTCCAAATGGCAGACTTGCAGATCTCTGCAATGGGAACGTTATGAAGCAAAGCTGTTGTAGCCGCTTTGCCCCTGGTGGAATGAAACTTAGGCATACCCCCCTAAGGTCTTATTCGCTTTCTGATAACAGAACTGGATACAAGACACAATCCACCTAGAGATGGACTGTTTCGAGGTAGCCAGACCAGTCCTAACCGACCCATAGTTGACAAACAATAGGTCGGATCTGCGAATGTCTTTGGTTTTATCCAGATAGAATTTCAACACCCTTCTGACATCCAGGGAATGAAGAGACCTTCCGCTGGAGTGGAAGGATTCTGGAAAAAAATCAGTAAAGTTATAACCTGATTAACATGAAAATCAGAAATCACCTTGGGAAGGAACTTAGGGTGAGTACGCATAACAACCTTAGCAGCATGAAATACAGTATAAGGTTCCTGGCAACACAATGTCTGAATCTCACTCACTCTGCGGGCCAATGTAATGGCCACGAGGAACGCTGCCTTCCAAGGTGCTGCAGTGAAGCCTTGTGAATAGGCTCGAAAGGTTCCTTCATCAGCCTGGACAGCACCACATTAATTTCCCATGCAGGCGAAGGAAGCCAAACAGGAGGGAACACCTTCCTCAACCCTTCCAAAAAATCCTTAATCACAGGAATCTGGAAGAAGGTCATCTGTGAAGGGCATTTTCTGTACGCAGTCAACGCAGCCAGATGAACTTTAATGGAATGGAAATTAAGTCCAGACTGAGCTAAATACAGAAGGTATGGAAGGATGACCTCTTCCTTGCAGGTCGTCGGATCATAGTTCTTAGACATGCACCAGATGCAGAATCTCTTCCATTTGTAAGCATAAGAGGTCCTAGTAGATGGCCTCTTAGCCTCCTTCAATATGTTCATGCATTCCTCAGGAAGATTCAAGTGGCCATATTGCACTATCTCAGGAGCCATGCCGCCAAACTCAGTGACGAGAGGTTGGGGTGCACCATCTGCCCCCCGAACTTCGTGAGAAGGTCCGGCCAACACGGCAGCCGCCGATGAGGTAGGATCGACCGATGAAGCAGGTCCGTGAACCACCACTGCCTGGGCCATTCCGGAGCAATGAGGATCATCCGCGCCCGGGATTGGGCCAGCTTGATGAGCACCGTCGGAATCAGGGGAATGGGTGGAAAAGCGTACAGAAAGCTGTTCGACCAGCTGATCCATAACGCGTCCCCCAGAGTCCCCAGCTGATAATACCTCGAGGCGAAGTTGTGGCATTTGCTGTTTTCGGCGGTGGCGAACAGATCCACGTCTGGAGTGCCCCACATGGCGAAGACGTCGCCGAGCACCTCGTTGTTTATGACCCACTCCTGGTTTTCATGAAGTAGTCTGCGGAGGGCGTCCGCCTGAACATTCAGCACACCTGGCAGATGAGTCGCCGTTATCGTCAGTCCTCTGGCTAACAGCCAGTGCCAGATCGCCTGCACTTCCTGTGACAATGTGCGCGATCTTGAGCCCTCCTGCTTGTTGAGATAATACATCGTGGCCGTATTGTCCGTCTGTACAAGCAAGGAGTTTGTCTGGAAGGACGGATTAAAAGCCTTCAATGCCAAGTGAACCGCTCTGAGTTCCATGAAATTGATGTGATACGTGGAGTCTGCTGAAGACCACGTTCCCTGGATTTGTAGATGTTCTGAATGCGCTCCCCAGCCCTGGAGAGACGCATCCGTCACGATAGTCTGAGTAGGGATATCCTTGTGGAAAGGAACCCCCTGAGTAGATTCTCTGCCGAGCACCACCATCTCAGGGACTGTTGGGCATGACGAGACAACTGGATCCTGTCGTCCCAGCACCCTTTCCTCTGGTCCCATTGATCCTCCAAGCATTCCTGCAGTGGCCTCATGTGTAGGCGCGCATGTGGGGTGAGGAAGATACAAGAGGCCATCGACCCCAGTAGAGAAGACACCATCCTCGCTGTTGTAGATGGAGCAGCTATGAGAGCCTGAGCCTTCCGAAGGAGTGATAAGCGTCTCTCCTCCCAAGGAGACACGCTTGCTGACAGCGTATTGATGGAGGCTCCCAAGTACTGCAGGCACTGGACCGGGATCAGAACAGACTTGGACATAGTTATGTGCAACCTCAGCTGATTAAGCAGAACAGCCGTCCTGTTGAAGTGCTGTTGTGCTTCCTGGAAGGTGGAGGCCTTGATCAACCAGTCGTCCAGGTACAGGTATACAAACACCTTGTTCTTTCGCAGGTGCGCTGCCACCACAGCCTTGCACTTCGAAAACGTCCTGGGTGCAGACTTCAGTCCAAACGGTAGTACGGTGTACTGATAGTGATTGGTGCCGACGAGGAACCGCAGGAACTTCCGGTGTTTCCGTGCAATGGGCACGTGGAAGTACGCATCTTGCAGATCTATCGCGCAAAGCCAGTCTCCCCTTTGCAGCTGAGGGTAAATCTGGTGCAAAGACAGCATGCGAAACTTTTCAGAGGGAATCCACTTGTTTGCTTGTCGCAAATCCAGAATAGGCCTGAACTCGTTCTTGTCTTTCTTCCTTACCAGGAAGAAGCAAGAGTAAAGGCCCTTTCCCCTTTGAGACAGAGGGACGTCTTCTATCGCCCTTTTTCTTAACAAGGTGTCGGCCTCCACCTGGAGTTCGCGTAGCTGGAACTGCGAGGCAACCGGTGGAATTGCTGGAGGCGGACTGGTGAACCGAAGACTGTATCCATTGCAAACAATATTCAGCACCCACTTGTCTTGAGTAATGTTTCTACACTCTGCCAGGTAATGTTGGATGCTTCCCCCCACCGGAGCGGGTAACGGATGAGGGGGAAGAAGCACATCAGGGCCTAGACCCAGCCGGGCCTTTGGTCGCAGATGAAGACTGCTGACCACCGTGGACCCTCTGGCGCTTGTGGAACGGGCGTCGTTGGAACTGTTGCTGCTGTGGCTGTTGTTGCTGCCCAGCCTGTCGACCTTGCCCTCTACCTTGCGCCCGTACCGTCTCTGGAACGAGCGGAAGGTTTTCTTCTGTTCCTTCGGCTTCTCCAACCAGACAGCCGTCAAGGTCTCAGCCTCCGCCTTCATGCGGGCCATCTCCTCGTCCGCATGTGTCCCAAAAAGGGTCTCGCCAGAGAAGGGTAGATTGGCAACCCTCTGCTGCGCCTCGGGCTTCAAGGACGTCAGACGCAGCCAGGCGTGGCGCCTTAGGTTGACCCCATGACAGTACCCGTGGGCTGGCACGAGGGAGGAATCCGCAGCAGCGCCGATCACTTGGTTGGAAACCATGAGTCCTTCATTCATGATCTCCTGGAAATCCTCCCTGTGCTCCTGGGGAAGGAGTTCCACGAACCGTGTGCGGGACTCCCATAGGGACCGATCATAACGTCCCAGCAAGGCTGGAGCACTAGCGGCCTTCAAAGACGTGGCGGCCGTCCTGCCCGACAAATCCATCCAGCGGCTCTCCTTGTCAGGAGGCACAGTCGATGACGGAGTGGTGGTGTGTTGTTTCCTCGCCGCCCTCACAATCACTGAGTCCGGCGCAGGGGCCAAGCGCAAAAACACTGGGTCCGAGTAGGGGGCCCAATACTTCTTCTGTAGCCTTGAGGGTGCTGAATTCGTAACCGCAGGGGTGAGGAAGAGCTCCTTGGCGGGTTCCACCAACCCTGGCACCAACGGCAACAATGGGCGAGACAACTGCTTCTTGTGCACTGTTTCGAAGATGATGGACGTCAGGGGCGTGGGCACCGTGAGTGTGATGCCCAACTTGGCCGATCCTAGCAGTAAAACCTCCTGGAAGGAGATAATGTCGTCGATCGGGGACACCCTCGTCCGAGGGGAGTCCGTCAGGGTCGGCGAGTAGTCCCTGGCACTGGACTAATCCGTGTGGCGGGATGTAGACCGGTCCCTCCTACGGCGCGGTCTGGACCTCGTGGACGAGCGACCGCGACTCCTGGACCTATCTCTCTGTCTCGAGCGAGACCTCGACCTCCGCGGCCTCGGGCGTTCAGCTAGCCGGACAGGAGGGCGCTGTGGAGGCCGAACCGGGAGCCTAGGTTGCGGAAGCCCCGTAGGCGGCGTCGGCAAATGAGGCAATGAGACCGACCTTGGCGGAGCTAGTGGAGGAGGATGGTGAGGAGGCACCGGAGGTGGTAGAGTAGGAGGTGGAGGCAGTGGAGGAGGAGTCGGGTTCCGCAGAGGAGGATCCACGGGCAAAGGAGGAGGTGTAGGCGACCTGGGTTTAGCGGGTGAATAAACCTGAGAGTACTCCGAGCCCGGAGACTGTCCCACTCTCCTTTTCTTCTTCTGACCAGAGGGGGCGATCTTGAGGCCCTACCCCTCGTAGAAGAGCGACGGCGCAGTCGCGACCGTGTACTTGCTGACGCCGAGGACTCAGTCTCCTTGATGCTGAGCGTCCCCTCGACGTCGACTAGCGTCTCCTTGACGTCGACGAGCGTCTGCTCGGCGTCAATGGTCGTCGCCTCGACGTCGACGGTCGGTGCCTCGACGTCGAACGTCTCCTCGACGACGGCGATCTTCTCGGCGTCGACGACCTTCGTCTCTACGCTGATCTTCGTCTCGACGTCGCTGACTTCAGTGTCGACGTCGACAATGACCAGCGGTGTCGCCTCGACGGCGAGCGCTGGCGTCTTGACCTCTCTCGTAGTCGATGATGGCTCGACGACGAATCAGTCCTCGACGTCTACCTCGTCGGAGGTCTCGACATCAGTCCCCTCGACGTCGAACGTCGACGGCGCTTCGACCCAGAGCCCTGGGAAGACGGGGAACAGACTGTGGTCATTCCTTTCGACGCCGACGTCGAGGCTATCGACGGAGACCGGTGGCGTTTTCTGGCCTTTTCTTTGCTGGGGAGCCCCCCAGAGGCCGGCGCACAGGCAGAGGAAGGAGCCCCTTCATGCCAAGACCCACCTTGTCCTTGCTGCCGTCTCTGTTCCAAACCTTGGAGCCTGGTCTTCTGCCTGTCCTTCAGGGTCCTATTAGGGAACTGTAGACAGATATCACACTCCTCAGGAACATGAGATTCAGGCAGGCACAGGATGCAAACCCTGTGAGGATCAGATTTTGCCTTCTTCCTGGAGCACTCAGGACATTTATCAAATAATGTTATGTTATGTTATGTTAATGCTTTTTATTGTGCGCACAGCTACTCCAGCTAAGGAGCGTCCTGGCGCATTTGACAAGGAAACGCATAAAAGGAACATAACACAGCAGAAAGAAAAACCAAGAAGGACCACTCTATTTTAAAAGTACTTAAACGGGCTGGGGCTTAAGGGAGGGAACTAGAACAGGAATGTTTTCAAGGCTTTCCGAAAAGCCATGAGATCCTCCAACAGGCGAATTTCCACCGGGAGAGAGTTCCAAGCTGATGCCGCTTTTACTCCAAAGGAACGTCCCCCCATACGGCAGAGCCTGTATCTAGGGACTACAGCCAAGGCCAAGCCCTGGGAGCGAAGAGTGCGAGTAGGGACATAAAGAGAAAGAGAGCAGGCCAGGATTTCAGGGCCAATGCCTTTCAAGATCTTAAAGGCCAGGCAAAGGATCTTGAACAGAATACGTTCCCTCACAGGAAGCCAATGTAAGGAGCAAAGGACGTTCGTCACCGAACAAAATCTGGGCAGGCCGACAATCGCCCTGGCTGCGGCATTTTGTACCCGCTGCAGTCGAGTAAGCTCAGCCTGATTCGCCCCAGCGAGAAGAGAGCTCGCGTAATCCAGGCGAGAGATGACAGTGGCCTGGATTACTAACTGTCTGGTTGGGGCGTCGAAATACTTGAGGACAGGTCTTAAGCCTCTCAACAGACCAAAGCAGCATGCAGCTGTTCTTTTAGTATGTCCTACGAAAGTAAGACCCGAGTCTAGCCAGACGCCTAGATTTTTCAGCTCCAACACCGGCGTCGGAGATGGTCCCAACTCTGATGGCCACCATTGGTCACCCCAAAGTTCCGCTCCCCTTCCGACAACCATGACCTCTGTCTTAGTGGCATTCAGCTGCAGACAGTTCCCCGTCAGCCAGCTAGCCACCGCCTTCAGTCCATCCTGAAACCTGGGGGTATATTTGATAAAAGAGCAGTCCAAAACACCAGAAAAACTCCAACATAGATGAGAAGAGGCAAAACACATTGAGTGAACACACTCTAACACTTTAAAAGTGCACAATTAGTAGAAAAATTCCCAAAAAAGGGAGTGCTCAATGCTCCTGGGTCCTGCTTGCAGGAGCCACAAAAAAGAACTGAAAGTGGAGGGAGTTGCTGTGCATTCTGGGATACCAGGAGAGTTCTGGAAAGTTTTCTTAAAGGCACGGTATCCCTTTTTAAGCCACATAATAGCAGCCTATGGGGGCTTGTCTGTCCTGTGCTTCCTCTCGATCATTCCAAGGATTGGGTGAAGGGGGGGGAAGTGTTTTCCATGGTGAAACCTGGCAGACAGGTTTAAATGTGATATTGGTGGAATATCCTTTGCATTTCTAGTTGAAGTACTGGACAGTGTAGCCTTGCATGTATAGGCTGCATTATCTGTCTTTAATTCTCTCTTAAATGTCTATGCACTACTGCAAAGAAGACAGCTTAAGAGATTATTTTTGATTGCTCCGGGGTCCCCGCACATGAGCGGGACTATTCACTAGATTATGACTATACACAGAGATCCCCTACTACAGAAGATGCAGTTCATTTATAAAACACTCTTAATCAAAGGTTGAAGGGAACAGGATGTCGCCACTTCACCTTTTAAAGAGGTGGGCTTGACCTGGGAAGTCCACTTACAATGTTCGCAGACAGAGTCCCGGCCCAGATAAAAGAAGTTACAAAGTGCATGGTTACCCTTATTAAGATCCAGCAGCTTGGCCCTGGTGTATATTGGGGGTGTGAATTGACCAGGGATTCTGGCCCATGGTTTGGTCTTGGCGCGGATTGGCGCAGACGTGCTTGCCTTTGGCGCATGCCCTCTGCACACGTCTGCTGCGCTAACGAGCTCCCATGTTCATGAAATACCGAGCCTGGGATGAAGACTAGACTGCCAATAAAGACTGCAGGTGCTAATAGGACCAGGTGACCCCCAACATTGCCACAGGAAAGTGAAAGTACAATAAATGAGAGTGAAGACCAGGAACCTGCTATTAATTTTAAAATACAGTGGATATTAAAAAAAAATTGTTTTTAAATGACAGCGTAGAGCCTGAATATCTGTGATTCAGTTACCCACCTCGGAAGGATAGGTATGGTAGCTAGCGCGTCTGCGTTCCCAGGCTCATTAAATACCAAGCCTGGGACGAAGAACAGATTGCCAACAAAGATGACGTCTAGGCAGCTGCCTCTGCACTGAACACAGCCTCAAGTGCTAATAGGATCAGAAGACCCCCAACACTGCCACAAGACAGGGCAAATACAATAACTGATGGCAAGTGAAGAACAGAAAACTGCTATTAATTTTAAAATACAGCGGATAGGAAATACAATATTTAAGCATGATAGCTTAGCGTCTAAATAGCAGTGATGTTTCCCACCTCGGCAGGTCGGTATGGTAGCATCTTTAATACCTCTATGAGAAAAAGTTAAGAGAAAACACTTCTCTCAAACATGGTTCATCAAATTCTGGCAGAAGGTCAGCATTTTTCACCCATTAACTCACTGGAATGCCTAAAAGGAGTATAATTTCACCAAGAAATGATTTATAAAATGTGTGGTCCCCACATGCCCTAGGAGTCAGGGTATGTACACCTTGCCACCTGATTTTTTTTAAATTAATTTTCAAAGCGCAGGAACCATGTCCCTGAGACCTATAATGGCTGCCACCACATACTGTTCATGTTGTGTCTGCCAATCAGAACTGACTAATCTCCTTTAATTGGACCCATCAGGGCATATTTAGGTACCTAAAGCCCAGATATGGTCAGTTTTTTAACTTTTTCATGCTCACCTTGAGCCTCTCTTACAATGCTAATTTCTCAAAAACAGCTGCACAGAATTACACCAAATAGAAAAAACACACACTTTGAGTAAAGTTGTAACTTTCAGCAAAGCTGTTGCCATATTTTCTGTATCTGAGAGCAAGGTTTCCAATGGGAATTAATATGGCCCATTGCACTTTGGACCTCCTTTACTCTTGGCACCTGCTTGACAGATTAGTACAAAACATTCCATGAGAGAGCCAAGGTCGAACTTTCTTTATGTAACAGTTTGTGCAGTTTGTCAATCACAAACCTGTATGGCTTTAACCTAGAAATCTGCATACACACTGGTAAATGACTTGTGGTAATTTTCTGTAGGATAAATAAATAAATATACGGCAACTGGATGTTGGGGAGGAGATAATTCAACTTACAAAAAACAGTCTGGATTTCCCGGAGGGGGGCCAACTGTCCACAGGAATGGCCACACGTAGCAGAGCTCGGTCGTGCCACTCCCGATAAATCCATTTAATGCTATCCGCCCCGGCCTGCTGTGTGCCCCGAGTGATTCTCCGACCGCCTGTGGTACTGCCCGAGGAGTTGTGAGAAA
This sequence comes from Lissotriton helveticus, assembly GCF_964261635.1. Classification (NCBI taxonomy): domain Eukaryota; kingdom Metazoa; phylum Chordata; class Amphibia; order Caudata; family Salamandridae; genus Lissotriton; species Lissotriton helveticus. Next base: position 679,578,903 of record NC_136072.1, on the reverse strand, counting down.
TTGAGGACCATCGCTCGATATTGCTGGGAGGTGTTCTGTTGTAAGTAGAATATTACTTTTTAGAGACTCTATCCAGGTAAACAGTTAAGTTTAATGAAGAGTAGAAATAAACGCTACATCTCTCCTGCTGACCAGACTCCAACTGGCAAGTCTGGAATCCTCAATCAATCAATCAATCAATCAATCAGGAGTTTGTTAAAGCGCGACTACTCACCCGTAAGGGTCTCAAGGCGCTAGGGGTGGGGGGGGTTGGGGTGGTGCAGGTTCCATTCCATCAAGGAGGGGGTCTGTCGAAGAGCCAGGTTTTAAGGTTTCTTGCGAAGATGGGGAGCGATGTTGTCTGTCTGAGGTGGAGCGGAAGGGCGTTCCATGCTTTGGCCGCGAGGAAGGAGAAGGAGCGGCCTCCCGATCTGGTCTTTCTGGTGCGGGGGACCACAGCGTAGGAAAGCTGGGCTGATCGTAGGGTCCTTTGGGGTGCGTGGAATTTGAGTCGGCTGTTCAGGTATGCTGGTCCGGTGCCGTGGAGGGCCTTGTGTGCGTGGGTGAGCATCTTAAAGGTGATTCTCGCCTCGACGGGGAGCCAGTGGAGTGTGCGCAGGTGCTGGGAGATGTGGCAGTGTTTTGGCAGGTTGAGGACCAGTCTTGCGGCGGCGTTCTGGATGTTCTGTAGCTTGCGGATGAGGTTTTTGTTTATTTCGGCGTAGAGTGCGTTGCCGTAGTCGAGTCTGCTGGTGACCAGGGCGTGAGTGACTGTCTTTCGGTGTTCGAGGGGGATTCATTTGAAGGTCTTATGAAGGAGGCGGAGGGTGTGGAAGCAGGAAGGTGAGACAGAGTTGATCTGGCGGTCCATTTTGAGCTCGGAGTCCAGGATGATTCCCAGGTTGCGTGCGTGGTCTGTGGGGGTTGGCGGGTTTCCGAGGGCGGTGGGCCACCAGTTGTCACTCCAGGCGTCGGGGTTTGGGCCCATGATGAGTACTTCTGTTTTGTTGGTGTTTAGTTGTAGGCAGCTGTTTTTCATCCATTTGGCGACGGCTTCCATGCCTTCTCGAAAGTTGCGTCTGGCGGTGTTGGGCTCGTTGGATAGGGAGAGGATGAGCTGGGTGTCGTCTGCATAAGACACGATGTTGAGTCCGTAGGTTCTGACGATGGGGGCAAGTGGAGCCATGTAGACGTTGAAGAGCGTCGGGCTGAGGGAGGAGCCCTGGGGGACTCCGCAGGTGATAGGTGTGGGGTCCGAGAGGAAAGGGGGGAGTCTGACCCGCTGCGTCCTGCTGGAGAGGAAGGAGCAGATCCAGTCAAGGGCCTTGTCCTGGATTCCTGCATCGTAGAGTCTGCGTATTAGGGTGCGGTGGGAGACTGTGTCGAACGCCGCTGATAGGTCGAGGAGGATGAGGGCTACTGTTTCTCCTTTGTCCAGTAAGGTGCGGATGTCGTCTGTTGCGGCGAGGAGGGCGGTTTCCGTACTGTGTTTTTTTCTGAAGCCGGATTGGGGGGAGTCGAGGATGTTGTGTTCTTCAATGAATGTGGCGAGTTGGCTGCTGATGGCTTTCTCGATGACTTTCGCTGGGAATGGGAGCAGAGAGATGGGTCTGTAGTTTTTGAGGTCAGTGGGGTCCGCTGAGGGTTTCTTTAGGAGGGGGTTGACCTCGGCGTGTTTCCAGTCGTCGGGGAATGAGGCGGTCGCCAGGGAGCGGTTGATGGTTTGGCAGAGCATGGGTGCGATGGTGTTGGCGGCTCTGTTGAAGATGTGGTGGGGGCAGGGGTCCGTGGGGGCCCCTGAGTGGATTGACTTCATTGTCTTCAGTGTGCCTTCGGTGGTGAGGGCTGTCCAGTCATCAATCGCTGGTTTCCGGGTGTCAGGGGTGGTTGGTGAGGGTTCAGTGTGTTGGTTGTCTTCGTCGAAGTTGTCGTAGATGCTCTTGATTTTGTGGTGGAAAAAGATGCTGAGTTTGTCGCAGAGGTCTTGTGAGGGAGGGATGTCGGTAGACTCGCTGGTGGGTTGGGCGAACTCCTTGATGATGCTGAAAAGTTCCTTGCTGTTGTGTGCGTGGGTGGAGATTCTGTCTTCAATCGCTTTTTTCCTCGTTTCTCTGATGAGTTGATGGTGGGCGTTGGTGGCGGCTCTGAACTTGTTGTGGGCTTCTGTGGATTTGGTGTTTCTCCAGGCCTTTTCGAGGCGGCGGCATGTGCGCCTGGACTCTCGAAGTTCGGTGGTAAACCATCTGGCTTTCTTGGCACGGGTATTGTTGTTTTTCCTGAGGGGGGCTATGGTGTTGGTGCTGTCCGAGATCCATCTATGCAGGGTTCGGGCTGCGGTGTTGGGGTCGTCGTTTTCCGCGATGGTTGGGGTGGAGTTGTTGAGTGAGGAGGTGAGCTGGTCATCGGTGATTTTGGTCCAGTTTCTTTGTGGAAGCAGGTGCTGGTGTCTGTGGATGGTGGGTGTTCTGAAGGTGAAGTGGACGCAACGATGGTCGGTCCATGGGAGTTCGGTGGTGTGGCTGAAGGTGATGGAGTTTCCTGTAGTGAAGAGGGGGTCGAGGGTGTGTCCTGCTGAGTGCGTGGGCTCGGTCACGATCTGGCGGAGTCCAATGTTGTGGAGGTTGTCCAGGAGGGATGTGGTGTTGGGGTCCAGTTGATTGTCGAGGTGGAAGTTGAGGTCTCCCAGCAGGGTGTAGTTGGTGGATGCGATGGCCTGCGGGGAGATAATGTCCGTAATGGAGTTGGCGAAGGGTCCGCGGGGTCCAGGGGGTCGGTAGATGAGGGTTCCTCGGAGGGCGGCGGTGGGGCTGGCCAGTATCTTGAAGTGAAGGTGTTCCATCAGTTCTGTGGACTCGTCAGGGAGTGTGCTCAGGCGGAGGCTGGATTTGTGGAAGATGGCGATTCCTCCTCCTGGGTGGATGGGGCGGTCCTTCCTGGAGATCTTTGTAAGTAGAATCCTAAATCCCTGATGACATAGGAGAGAACATTAAAGAGTTCTACTAGGAAGAACTAAGGGTGAACATAAAGAAAGGGCTAATTAGAATTGTGAGCAACAGAGAATAATATTTACAACACATCTCCTTCCCTTGGAGTGAATGAAAATAACATTGAAACAATATGTATATCTAACACAAATAGTCAATCAAATAAACAGGAGGTTGGCGAGACCATAAGCTCCTGGCATTGTTAGACACAGAAGAATCATTTACATGTAAGTCAGTATGTGAAACGAGACTACTCAGATGATGTGAAGCATCTCTATCACCTTCCTCCCTCCTACACTGAATGGAATTAAAATTACCAAGATCATCTTGAGTGGACAACATATAGTCACTATTGCAAATTGCACTCCCACATTTCTCAACATTTTTTTAGTTTCCCTTTTGATACAGAGCAATCCTTCTATAATTCAATTTCTCACCATTCTTCAACACCACATAGTGTGGATGGACTTGTTCAACTAAGAATGGTCCTCTGTATTTAGAAAGACCTTTTGAAATTCTACCTGGTTTGACCTTAACCAAATCTCCTACTGATACAGAGTACATTTTTTGAGTACCACTACTAGAATCCTCCACATTATAGTTCTCCAGCCAAGAAGGAACTAGCTTAGTTCCAGGTCTTCTTCCTCGCATAATCTCAAAAGGAGATCTTGGATCTAAATTGTGTGTGGTGGTGTGGTACGCCCAAACCATTTCTTGCACAGTTTCATCAGAGAACCCCCCTGTGGAAATGAACATTTGCAAAATTCCTTTAATAACCCTATTGGCCCTCTCACAAAGACCATTTCCTTGTGGGTTATACAGGGATGTGCGATGATGTTTTATCTCACATCCTGACAAAAATTCCTGCATCCTCTTAGAGATAAGTTGCGTTCCATTATCCGTAATGATAACAGACGGAACTCCTTCCTCATTAAAAATATTTTTCAGAAACCCTATCGTGGACTCCGTGGTGATGTCTTTATAAACTGAACTGTTAGCCACTGTGAAAATGCATCAATCAAGACAATGGCAAAGCGACAATTATAAGGAAGCTCATCCATGGGACCTATGAAATCTAAACAGACACTGTGCCATGGCTTATCCGCAGTAACAATGTGACTCATATCTTGTGCAGAAGCTATTTTCAATCTTTTTTCACCTTCCTTGCAGCACACAATTTTCTACCCAAGATGCAGTCTCAGAATCAATGGCAGGCCACCAAAAATCAGCTTTAACTCTCCTTTGTGTTAATGTCTGTCCCAAGTGTCCCTCATGAGCTAACTTCAAAATCTTTGATCTGAATGAAAATGGTGGAATGAATCCATCACCCCTCATAAGGATTACCTCATTGACCACAGACAATTTTTCTAGAACCTTAATATATGGTCGAACTGACGGTATAACACAACTTTCTCTAGTAGAGCCAATCTTCACTAGATCAATGACTTTTGAAAGAACAGAATCCTCCTTCATAGCAGAAGACCACCCTTCTTTTGTAAATGTACCTTCACCCACAAAATATCCTGAATAAAGGCAACTGCTACCTCTTCCTCATCTTCTTCCAATTCTGCAGTTCCCCCAGAAACCGGAAGCCTGGACAGACAATCTGCCTGCACATTTCTCCACCCTTGAATGTAAAACATCTCAAATTGATATTCTTGAAGTCTTGGGGCTGGCCTTGCCAATCTTGGTGAACCCTTTCCTGAACCACCCGGAGCGAGAATACTAACTAAAGGTTTATGATCAGTGTAAATCCTGAATCTAGTACCCCATAAGTAAGTTCTGAAATAGTGTGCGCCCCAGGCAGCGGCCAACGCCTCTTTTTCTATTACTGAATAATTGTGTTCTGAGGACGACAAGGGTCTAGAAGCAAAAGCAATTGTCTTATCCCCATCTGAGTGCCTCTGCAACAAAACAGCACCTATGCCTATATTGCTCGCATCAACCATCAAAATGGAAGTAAGCTCCATGTCAAAAGGTGTTAGAACTTTTGCTTGAAAGATATCCTTGAAGCAAACCATATGCTCTTCTTCCCAAACAAATTTTAATCCCTTTTTTATTAAACTCCTTAAGACTGCCGTCTTCTCTGAAAAATTCCTCACAAACTTCGCATAAAATTCAATGAGACCCATAATGGATCTTAATTGATCTTTATCTGAGGGACAAGGAGCTGATTCAATTGCTTCAAGAAGATTTATTTTTGGTTTAATACCCTCGGCCGATATCTCATACCCCAGATATTCTATCTCCTTGACTAAAAACAAACACTTCTCCTTCAGTAATGTCAAACCAGCTTCTAGAAGTCTATTCAAAACACATCTAAGTGTCATGTTGTGCTTGGAAATAGTGTCTCCAAAAATAAGTATGTCGTCCTGAAAGAAAATAGCTTTTTTAATACCCTTGAAAATTTCTGTGACCATTCTCTGAAAAAGACACTGGCGGCAGAAATGAGGCCAAAAGGTAATCTTGTGAATTGAAAGGTGCCCTCACTGGTAATGAATGCCGTTAAATGTTTTGACTCTTGATGAAGATGTACCTGATGGTATGCATTTTTCAGGTCCAGCTTCGTGAAATATTTTGCACCCTGTAAAGTCGTAACCAATTCTCCTATGTTGGGAAGAGGAAAAACATCCGCTACTACATAATTTATTCAAAGATCTGAGATCAACACAGAATCTTATTTTTTTGTCTGCTTTCTGCGTGATCATGACCGGAGAAACCCAGCTGGAGGCATCAACCGGTTCAATTACACCTCCCTGTAACATTTCCTCAATTACTTTCTTGACCTCCTCCCTTACCACTAGTGGCACCTTTCTCACCTTGTGTTGTACAGGTATAGCATTTTCTTTTAATAGATTCTTGTGCACATACCCCCTCAACTCACCTAATTCTTCTTTAAAAACACTTTTGGCATTTTCCAGAATATCAGTGATATTGTGATCATCCACCACCATGATTTGAACATCTGCCCTCGGATTAACTCTAATATTGGTGCATCCATCCCAAAATTGCCAGACCATCTGCTGAAATATACACTTTACCATTCGTTGAGCGATGTTTATAGCATACTTCACTAGCAAAATAGCCCAGAACTTTCTATGATTTCCCCTTGATAACAGTGGGATTTATGTCACTTTCAAACAATGACTTGTTACCCTATATATCTCTGAAGATATATTCCAGAATGATGGTCCATCTTGAACCCGTATCAACCATGAGAGTAACAATGTGGCCATCTATTTTGAAATCTGCTTTAGGCCTCTTCTCCCTCTTTTTATTAATAATATTGGTTTCTAGTTCACTAACAACTGGTATTTTATTCGCCTCTCTTAATTTCAATATTACCATCTACAATAAAAGCAATTTTCCCTTTCACTTTACTTTTGCAAATTTTTGAGAAATGACCCAATTGCCCACATTTCAAACATTCCTTATTTTTGGCAAAACAAAATTTAGCATCAGCCAAATGAGCATTGCTGCAACACATTGTGCAAAATGTGTTCTGCCCTTTAGAGACAAAAGTCTTCTTTTGAAAACTATTACTTCTTTGCTTCACAAAACCTACTGCACCCTCTTCACAGTTAGTACCGTCATTCCAATTTTTCTCAGAAATCTGAGATTTCTTGCTGTGAACTATGCTTCTGTAATTCCTTCATGTACTTCTCTGACTCCTCAACAACCTTTGCCAAATCAATTGCTAATTTTAAAGGTGGATTCTTTGCAGCTCAAAGTCTCTCTTGTATTTTCCTGTTATTACATTGTACAATTAGTTGATCACGAATTAGTTTGTCTGCCATTTGTCCAAAATTGAATTTCCAGACAACTCACGCAATCGTGCTACAAAGTCGTCTGTCGACTCGTCGCTCCGCTGTCTATTTTTATAAAATTTATATCTGTTCATGACCACATTTTCCTCTTTTGCAAATCTGGTCTCTAATCTTAGTACAGCTTCCTTGTATTCATACAAGGCAGATCCACTTCCAGCTTGTAAGGCTTGAGGAAGAGACTTAAAAACTCGTTGACCTTCTTTACCCAGAGCTGTTAATAATAATGCTTTTTTCCTTCTGGCTGAAAATTCCTGCCAATCCAAGGCCTCAATGTAATTATCGAACATTACAATCCAATCCTCCCAAGTTATTGCTGGAGTTCCAGGTTCACTCAAATACTACATTAACTTGTTGAGCCATGCCTCTGAGATTCTCAAAGTATAGAACAAAGAAACAGTACACAAAATAAACACTACCTATTGCTCTATATGCTATTGTGGAAACATATACCTATGAGTTCAAATCAGCATAAAAACCCTTCATACAATACCTTCTACCAATAAATCAAATCTCACTTAGAATATTATTAAAATAAATACAACTTTCATATGCTAAACTATATAAATATGATCAGGATGTTCTTTTAAATGATACAGAACCTATAATTTAAATGGGTCTTACCGTACCCCTCTCAATAAATGTCTCAATTAACAATTATGTTGTAATGATAAGCGTGTAGTTAATTAATGACACACTTCAGTTTTCTATTAGAAAAGGTGAGTATCACCGATGTATATCGCGCTGCACTTTTCCTTTCATAAGTTACCATTTACCATGTGTACAGTTATAGTCATTCACAAAAGTACATACCAAGAGACGAGCGTGTCACCGAAATAAATGCACGCCTTTTGTTTATTTTCCTTTCAGACCGTCAGTCGTTCGTGTTGCTGCTCTGTCGCTCGCGTTGTCAGTTGCTATGACAACCTTAATGCAACAGAGAACATCTTCCGCTTTCCAAAATGGCCGATCACGCTCTACGCGATGACATTGATGACACACGTTGCTGTGTACGTCGATGCCTAGAAGCGTGTCAACAACTCACATACTTTCCTCGAAGTGGCCCGTCACCTCCTGGCAACGCTTTGACAACAAGCACCGACGATTCCCAACTTCACCGTTGAAGCTCTGACGTCACAGGTTGACTCTAACCTGAGTGCTGAATGGCCCACTGACGTCCCCACTGCTTCAGAAGAGGACCGGATACCTCACGAATTCCTCCGATTGTTTGCCGCTTCACTGCTGTATCGCCTCTCTGCTTAGCTGCAATTCCGCCTTGAAAGCAACAACACTTGGTAGGTTCTTTCCCTTTTGATGTAGCGTCCGTCTACTACCTGCTTAAAATTACAATTTTCTTTAGATGTCTCCTCTTTGTCTGTTCAGCACTTCTTACAAGGTGGCCAAATTGTTGTAAGTAGAATAATACTTCTTGGAGACTCTATCCAGGTAAACCGGTAAGTTTAATGAAGAGTAGAAATAAACGCTACATCTCTCCAGCTGACCAGACTCCAACTGGCAAGTCTGGAATCCTAAATCCATGATGGCATAGGAGACAACATTTAAGAGTTCTACTAGGAAGAACTAATGGTGAACATAAAGGGCTAATTAGAATTGTGAGCAACAGAGAATAATATTTACAACATGTTCCAGACGCTGGCTCTATCAGACGCGGCTGGGCCGACAAGAAGTGTGGCCTTGCGGCGGCGAAGAGCAACGCAGATGCGGCCTGGTCCGTGAAGTGTCTGGATGTTTGGGTGAGCTGCCCTACGCCTGGAATCGACTGAAAGGTACCTGGACCTTCCTCTGATGCGCTGCAGCTGGCTCGAGGACGTCGTGGGAGTGGGAGAAACCCCCCCGCATTGACTTTCAATGGCCCCGCCAGTGCCATCGCACCTTCAACGGGCCGCGAGGCAGCGGATCTTTGCGTGTTCACACCGACCTCCCTTTCAAGTAGGCTGAGGCACTGCTGGGGGTGATCGTATGGGAAATTGTTATCTGCCTTGAAGGAGCCCGCACCACCACTTGCAGAGGGCCCAGGGGTCTCCTGGGCCGCCTTGACTTTTGTCATATCCCACATGTAGCGCAGGCCTACAGGTGGGGGTTTCCCGATCAGCTTGTGGCTGATGTATTGCTTTCGTTTAACTTTGGCCTAACAGTAAGTCCTTGGTGTTGTCTGAGGCGCATGTTCTCAATCAGGCACTCGAGGGTGCTCCGCAGCTGATCTACACATTGCGCAAGGGGGAAATTGCGCGGCGCTCCGTGGGCTGGTGCACTGCCCTGCCTCGGAGGCGTCTGTGGATCCCCTTTGGCCCAACGGCCAGAGTGTTTTCGGCTCGGTGGGACAAGTAGGGTACCAGAGTCCCCCCCCACCACAATCTAGCTGCTCGTGGTGATTGATTTGTACCCTTGTGGAGCCTGAGGGGTGTTTTCCAGTGTTGAACCCTCGAGGTGTGGGGGAGGCACACGCCAAAGCCGACAGGCTGCGTGGGGTGCCCCACGGCAGGCGGCGGTGAGTAGCTCCTGCTTCCTAGCCCTACATTTCTCTCTTCCAGAGGAGCTAACATGGCGTCAGGCCTTAGGGGGCGGACTGCGACGCAAGCCAAATTGGAAAAATTTGCTTGGCAGAAGAACCACGAGGACAAACCAGGCACTGCAGCAGCCCATGGTGACAACTCAGAGCCCACCAATAAAGACCTGCTAGCGGCTAATACCACTGTGCGAACCTCTCTTGAGAACAGAATTGATACGGTCGCAACGGAAGTGGCCCTCATACGGGAGGACATGCGAAAAATGGCCTATCATGTAAATACAATCGAAACCACCACAACGTAGCTGGTAACTGACACCACAATCCTCAAGAAGCTGGTGATTGTGCTGCGTTCTTCTCACGAGGCTATGGCAGTTCAACTTGATAAATATGAAGGCAGAATGCGGTGCAATAATATCCGTATTCTTGGCATTCCGGAACGAGCGCAGGGGCCTACCGCCTATCTCTATGTTGAGGAGCTAATCCTGAAGCGTCTACAGCCAAGAGGCCTATCCAAATGCTTCTCCATTGAGCGTGCTCATCTTGTGCCTGGGGGTAGGCCCAAACCGGGAGCCCCCCGTCCGCGTGTTCAACTATCGCGACCGCGACCTGATCCTACAAACTGCAAGGGTGGCACCACCATTGACTGTTGAAAACAGTAAAGTGACATTCCTCCCGGACTTCACCCTGAGAGTCCAGAAACAACACCGGAGCTTCCTGGAAGTGAAACGTGCTCTCAGGGATCAAGAGATTAAATAGGTCATGTTATTCCCAGGGAAACTTAGAAATGAGTCGGATGGCAAACTGTGGTTTTTCACTAGTCCTGAGGACGCCTGGGACTGGCTCGACGGCTAGCGCACGGTTGGCAAGAAATCTCACAAATCAACACCAAAGGCCGGAGAACTCAATGAGTGGCATCAACAACCTTGATCCCCGCCTACATCTGAAGCGGGTTCCCAAAGCCCCACGGGGTGATCAAGCAAGACTGACCTCCCAGAGGCCTACACGTTGCTTTCTTTCTCTGTTACGGCCTGATGTGGCCACTGTTTGATTTTTTGGCTATGGACTCCCCCATTCCTATGGGTCGTTAAACGTACTTTTGATTATGGTTTACATGCCTTGATGCTCGCTGAGACTTTGACGCACAGGTCTTGGTAGTCGCTTATCCTTTAATTGTCAAATTTGGCTGATGTATGTTTTAATCTCGGAGTTTGAGCCGGGGAAGGCGATTTGCTCTGCTCACGCTTTAGGGAGTGGGGCTGTACACGTCCCTGAAGTTGTCAAGGGTGGGCGACAGGCACTCTGCAAGTTGGGGGTGGCGGGTGGAACCAGGCCTGATCAGCAGGGAGGCAGAGTGGGGGGAGTTCACTCTGGGACAATGGGGGCTTTGTTTATTAATGTTTGTTTCGTGTTTGGTACCAGTACACTCTAATGTCGAACCCTCCAATCTTACAACTAGTTTTGCTGTTAATGACACATGTGACATCCACCTTAGCCGCCTTCGGCCTTGCTTGATAATCTGCAACTATTCGATTCTCACTGAATTGACGTGATGACCCAAGGTTTAACACTTAACGTGTCCACGTGGAATGTCAACGGATTGGGGGACAAAATCAAGAGGAGTATAGTGCTGCAATACATCAAGTGGATTGAGCTCAATCTGGTGTTGCAGCAAGAGACACATTTAGTGGGGAACTCCTGTAGGGCCCTGAATAGTAAAGGCTACAGAATGGTCGTTCATTCCGGCTTCACCTCAGGTTCCAGAGGGGTGGGAATTTGGCTCCGGAAGGGTTGTCGCTACATTGTCCATACCACCTGGCCTTACCCTCAGGACAGATACGCCGCAGTAACGGGCTCCTGTCATTAATGTTGTTTCTGTATATGCCCCCCCGGATTGCAGTGCCAAACGCTGCACGACGTGGGTACCCTACTGTTAGAACTCCCTTTGGGGGTGTTCGTGTTGGGAGGGGTTTTAATCTCACGATGGTTGGTTCTCTGGACCGTCTTCCGCCCCGAGGGAACCTGCCGAGAGGCTCACACTTGTTGGAGTTTGCGAATGCCCTGGGGGTGGTGGATATATGGAGGTGGTTCCATCCACTGCACACACGCTTTACGTTCCAATCAGGGGTGCACGGTAGCCAATCATGGATAGATTACATGTTTACACATGTTTTCACGGGGTCCAGTTGTCTGACCCGTGGGATTTCCGACCACTCTCCTGTCCTGGCAACCTTGAGCTTCCAATAGATGGGACAACCTTATTCCATTACCATACAGCCATGGGCACTTAAAATCCCACATATCAATAAATTAATCAATCAGTAGTTTATAGAGCGCGCTACTCACACGCGAGGCGCTGGGGGTGGTGGGAAAGAAAGCTGCTCCAGGTCAGTCGAAAAGCCAGGTCTTAGGGTCTTCCCTGAACGTGTGCAATGTAGGTGAGCAGCTGATGTTGACAGGGAGGCCGTTCCAGGTCTTGGCTGCAATGTAGAAGAACGCCCTCCTGTCCGTCCTGCTTCTGTGGATGCGGGTGACCTCAGCCAGGGTGAGGTCGGCAGAACGGAGGTTCCTCTTGGGTGCGTGGAAACATAATCGGTCGTTGAGGTATTTGGGTCCGATGTTGTTGAGGGATTTATAGGCGTGGGTGAGGAGTTTGTAGGTGACCCTCTTCTCGACAGGGAGCCAGTGAAGGTTCCGCAGGTGTTGGGTAATGTGTTCATGGCGAGGTGTCCCCAGGGCGAGTCTGGCTGCAGCGTTCTGGATGGTCTGGAGCTTACGTAGAAGAGTTTTGTTGATTCCGGCATAGGGGGTGTTGCCGTAGTAGAGTCTGCTGGTGATGAGCGGTGGGTGACGGTCCTTCTGCAGTCAGGGGGATCCATTTGAATGTCTTACGGAGGATGCAGAGGCAGTTGAAGCTGGCAGAGGAGACAGCGTTGATTTGCGGTTCATGGAGAGGGAAGAGTCGAGGATTATACCGAGGTTCCGGGCGTGGTCTGTAGGGGTTGGAGGGCTCCCAAGGGTAGAGGGCCACCATGTGTTGTCCCAGGAGGAGGCGCAGGGTCCGAGGATGAGGACCTCGGTCTTCTCGGAGTTGAGCTTTAGAAAGCTGTCCTTCATCCAGGCTGCCATGTTTCTCATCCCTTCCTGGAAGCTGAGTCTGGTAATTTCTGGGTTCTTGGTGAGGGAGAGGATGAGTTGGGTGTCGTCAGCATAGGATACGATGCTGAGCACATGTTGTCTGACGATGGCGGCGACGGTGGCTATGTAGCTGTTGAAGAGTGTCGGGCTTAGTGAGGATCCTTGGGGTACTCCGCAGACGATGCCAGTGAGGTCGGAGAGGAAAGGGGGAAGTCTGACCCTCTGGGTTCTGCCAGAGAGGAAGGATTGTATCCAGTCGAGGGCGGATCCCTGTATTCCCGCGTTGTGGAGCCTGGCGGCTAGTGTGCGATGAGAGACGGTGTCTAAGGCGGCGGAGAGGTTTAAGAGGATGAGTGCTGTGGTGTGTCCCTGGTCGAGCAGCATGCATATGTCGTCGGTGGCAGCGAGGAGGGCAGTCTCGGTGCTGTGGTTCCTGCGGAAGCCGGACTGGGAGGTGTCCAGAATGCAGTTTTCCTCGAAGAAGGTGGTGAGCTGGGCGTTCACGAGTCTTTTGGTAACTTTCGCTGGAAAGGGGAGGAGAGAGATAGGACAGTAGTTCTTCAGGTCGGTAGGGTCTGCTGTTGGTTTCTTGAGGAGGGGTTTCACCTCTGCACGTTTCCAGTCGTCGGGGAAGGTGCCGGATGTGGAGGGAGGAGTGGATAGTGAGGTCTAGTTTGGGAGTGATGGCAGTGGCGGCCCTGTGGAAGATATAGGGTGGGGCAAGGGTCCGTTGGGGCTCCTCAGTGAGTCTTCATGGTTGAGGTGATGAGCTCGACAGACGCAGTTGTCCCAGGAGGTGATGGCCCATTTCTCTGCGGTGGTGGGTGGTGTGGTGCTGTTGTCTGTCGGCTAGCTGAAATTGTCGTAGAGGGCTTTGATCTTCAGGTCGAAGTAGGAGCTGAGTTTGTAGCAGATTTCCTGGGAGGGTGCGATGTCAGTGGCTGCTCAGGAGGGGTTGGCGAACTGATGAATGAGGTTGAACAGCTCCTTTGTGTTGGCTTTGTTTGTCTTGACCTTATCACTGATGAAAGTTCTTTTGGTGTCCCTTATACGCTGGTGGTAGTCCTTAATGGCGATCTTGTGGTTGCTTAGTGCTTCTGTGATCTTCTCGTTCCGCCAGGTTTTTTCGAGATGCCTGAAGGCGCGTCTGTCTTCTTGGAGTTCGTTGGTGAACCAGGCGGCTTTGGGCGGACGTTGTTTGGCAGTCTGTCGGAGGGGGGCCAGCTTGTCGGCACAGCAGGGGACCCAGTGGTGGAATTCCCTGGCTGCGGAGTTGGTGTCGGTGGTGGACTTTGGGGGGGTGAGGGGGCGGGGGTTTGGAGGAACATGGAGTTCAGGTGGTCCGTGGTGACCTTACTCCAGTTCCGTCAAGGCAGGCGCGGGGCGGGTTTGAGCGCGGGGGTGGTGTTGAAGGTGAAATGGGCGCAATGATGGTTGGTCCAGGAGGGTTGGGTGGTGTGGCTGAAATGGATGTTTGATCCTTCTGAGAAGATGGGGTCAAGGGTGTGCCCTGCTTTGTGGGTGGGAGTGCTGACGAGCTGTTTCAGTCCTAAGATGGCGAGGTTCTCGAGGAGAGCGGTGGAGTCGGGGTCCTGGCTGTTCTCGAGGTGGAAGTTCAGGTCTCCGAGCATGAGTGTACCGCATAGCGTGGTCTTGGGACTCGTCGGGATCTGGAAGTGGAGGTGTTCCATGTTGGATTGTGGGTCGCTCGAACTGGAGGTGGAGAGTCGGAGGGGGGTCTTGTGAGCGATGGCGATTTCCCCACCATGGCGGTGTGGGCGGTCCTTTCTCCTTTCTCTGGATCTTGTAGCCGTAAGGGATAGCTGTGGCGATGTCGGAGGTGGCGTTCGTCTAGGTTTCCGTGAGGAATGAGACGTCGGGGGCGAGGGTGTCAATCAGGTTCCAGATTTCAGCGGCGTGTTGGTGGAGGGAGCGCACGTTGAGGAGGATGCAGTTGAGGGTTTCAGTGGGTTGTCCCGCAGGTGGTTCTTCGGTGGTTGTTGGTGTTGTGTCGACGGTGAAAGATCTACTGCAGTGTCTGCACGAGAACGGTCCCTGGGTGCGCCTCGTGCGCAGTGGGCGAGGTGCCCGGGTTTGAGTGCGTGGAGGCTGGCCAAGTTGTAGCGTTGAGGCCCAGGAGAACCAGGGTTTCTCCCACTGGTCGCGGTCGGGCCCAGAAGGGCTTGCCTTAGGTGCACCAGCGGTCGCCGTTATGTAGCCGAGGAGGGGCGAGAGTAGAGGTGGAGGCGGGAGTGGGGCTGATCAGGGCGGGGCTATGGAGGAGCAAGAGCGCCGACAGCAGGAAGTGGAAAGTGCTAAGGTGCTGCCAGAATACAGAAGCTGAAACCTGAAAGTAAATCACAGGTAATAATGAAAAATAAACACACACAGTACTGAGGCAACTTAGCGAGAAACCACAGTCACACAATAGTAACCTGAGGCAGACTCTGGCGCGAGGTTCGAGCTCTTCTCCTTAGGGCTGCTGGCGAGAGTCAGACTGGCGGAGCTGCCAGTGAGAGTGCTGCCTGGCCCGAGGTCAGGCGTTACACATATCATAGAGGCTCTCCGCATGGACACAGAATATTGTTTTGCTGAAAATGTGGGCTCTGTAGACTCAGCAGTGACACTATGGGGGGCTTTTGGGGCAGTCATAAAGGGTAGGGCATTGTTACTAATGGTGAGGCACAGGGAGGAACGGTCTATGAGGGTAATTAAACTAGAAGCGGTTATTTCGGATCTGGAGGAGTCGTTGCGCGGGATCCCAACCACACATCCCAACACAGTCTTGCGATCAAGAGACAGGATTATAGACAGCTTCTTTTTGAGGATGCCTGGTGCGCTCTCTGTCTTCCCGACACAGAATCTACGAGCAGGGCGAGCGAACAGGCAAGCTTTTGGCGTGGCTCGAACTGAGGGAACAAGTTGCTATGTGGGTACACACGATAGCCAATTCTGTGGGCACACTCCTCACTCACCCACCCTAAACTGATAGCGGACACCTTCGCGATACATTATGAGGAGGTCTACACTAGTTCGCCCACATCTCAGGCCCTGCTGTTGACTGACCCCCTAGTTACCATTGACGTTACTACCATCTCCCCACAGGATAGGGAGACCCTGGAGGCAGACATTACAGTAACGGAGGTTCAAAAGGCTATACAAGATGTCCTATCCGGTAAGGCTATGGGTCCCAAAGAGCTCCACATCGAGCTTGTTAAGCCCATGTCAACAATGATGGCTCCATCTGTTGAATCTCTATACTGAATGTTTCGAGTCTGGTCTCCTCCCCACAGATATCCGCACCACAGCCATTGTGGTCATTCATAAACCAAATAGGCCTGTTGAGGAGAGTACATCGTACAGCCCCATTTCCCTCTTGACGGTCGAGGCCAAGATCATGGCCAAACTCCTGGCGAATCGACTCCTCCCGTATGTTACTGACCTGACCCACCCGGATCAGTCAGGGTTTATACCGGGGAGAAATACAGCTCGAAATCTGCAACAGGTGCATGAGGTTCTTGGCAGGATTCCCACTATAGAGGAAGACGCAATCCTGTTATCATTAGATGCCTCTATGACATTTGATACAATAGAATGGGATTTTCTCTTTGCTGTTTTCTCGCGCATGGTGTTCGGACCCAAATTGATACGATGGATACGACTATTGTCTACCCAACCCATTGCCCATGTTGTTAATAATCATCACTCTGCTACTTTTACACTGCATCGGGATACGAGGCAGGGTTGTCCCTTGTCTCCGTTACTCTTTGCCCTAGCATTGGAGCTGCTCGTGGTGTGGGTTTGGGGTGATCTGTGGGGTTTAAATGGACGGCGCACCATGAGGACTGCATCTCGCTCTACGCTGATGATATTCTCCTGTATCTGGCCTCCCCTGTTTATTGGCTTCGACGGGTGCTCCATATCTTTTACATCTTCGGTGCCCACTCTGGATATCGTATAAACTGGTCCAAATCCCAGCTGTATGCATTGTGGGGCGCTCCCCCAGCTAGTCCTCGGGGCTATGAGATTTCAGTGGCTTCCAGGGGTTTTCGTTATTTGGGTATTTTTATCACTCTGGACATTGATCTCTTCTTTGAAAAAAACCTACTCGGCCTCTCCAGCGCTTCAAATCCGATGCCCTGCATTGGCGTTCTCTCCCTCTGACGCTCCTGGGGCGCGCGTCCTTGTTCAAAATGCTTGCACTTCCGCGCTTTCTTTATGCCTTGCAAAACACCCCCAACTCGATCCCAGATTCTTATTTTTCCCAAATAGAGAGTGTATTACGGGGCTTGCTGTGGGAGGACCGCACGCCGCAAATAGCCATGAACAAGCTCACTATGGGATGGTATGACGGGGGCACTGGTTTACCGGATTTAAGACTTTATTATCAAGTGTCCCAGTTGATCGCAGTCAACAGATGGGTGTTCGGCCCTCACGATGAGCCCAATTTTCAGACAGATCATTGGCTCATGGGACAGAGCAGCTATAATAGCGCGCTTTACACCAATTCCTGTAAACTTAACTTAACTGGTCCCACGGCATGTACGGTCAAGACTTGGCACAGCAGCACCAGAAAGTTGGGATGGCATAATTGTCTGACGAAAGCGACTCCTTTATGGGAACCTGATCTTTTGGGCGACATCAGCAAATGCCCAGGGATTGACAAAAGGGACTTCTACTGTTTGATATATCTGTGTGAAGGGTAAGTTGGCCTCATTCACAGAACTTCAGGTAAAATACCAATTGGCACAGTCCGAGACAATTAGATAGTTGCAGATCAGTCACGGTGTATCTTCTGCCCTACCAAAGGGTGTCCCCCTCCCAGACTCTTCCCCCCTGGAGGAACGGTTGTTGTTGGATCCCATGGAATGTAAAGCCATTTCACTCACATATAAGAAACTGTTTAACAACCGTGCATATTGAGGGTGGGGTGGGAAAAGGACCTGAGGGAGATGGCGGACGACGTGTTGCGAGACGCATTGGCCTCCCCCTCGAAAAGTTGCTATTCCCATGCGCATGCGACTCCTCCAACTCAAGATCCTTCATCAGGTCTACTTTGATGCTAAACTTCTGTTCAAGTTAGGTAGATGCCCTGAACCGCTCTGCCTCCGCCACTATAATCAAGTGAGTACCTTCATCCACATAATATGTGTATGCCCTAAAATTCAGAATTACTGGAGAAAGATTGCCTGCTAACTTGAGAGGGCGAACGACAGGTTCATTTGAGTTATCTCCCCACCTATGCCTGCTTCATATTTGGGGGGCGACTGACCTCTCCCAGGCTGAACAGGCTTGGGCCTCGATGGGTTTTGTCATTGCGAAAAGAAATATTGAGCAAAAATGGTGGGTGGAGGCGGTCCCGCTGCTGGGGAATTGGGCAAAAGATATGGACACAGCAATGATTGCTGAAAAGTCAGTGTTTAAGGGACGGGGTTGACCCAAGAAATGGGATCGGAAATGGGGAAAATTGAATAAATATAAGGGGGACATTTGCATCTCCCCGACGGTGAAGCTCCTGAAAGAAAGGCGAACACAGATGGCCCAGTTGACAGCGGAGGTGATGGCTTCTCCTCCATAGGTGTATTATCTCTGCGATTTCCTAGCCCCTGACACCTATTGCACTATGATCTGAGCTCTTTGGATAGCATTGTCCCTTTTTGAGTGCTTAGATAATATATAGATGTAATATTCTGTATGGATCCTCACTATGTAGATATGTAGATGTTGAAATTATGATATTGGTATTGGAGGGGGCAAAACGTATAGTGAACTTGTCCTGATTGTGTCGGTACCCGGTTATTGTTGAAAAACTTTTTTTTAAAACAGTTTGGAGTATTATGGAACTAGATGATGACACCCTACTATACACCTGCTTAATGTGAGCCGGTGGTGTCCACTGGCACTCATTTTTGGGCACAGGCACCCATCAGTCAGTGGCCAAGAGTATGATAGGGAAAAACAAACACAAAAAGGAAGGAGAAGATGGAAAAACTGTCACAAAGGGAGAAAGCAGAAACTTGCAAGAGAGAAAAGGGGAATGGAGCGTCTGATAGGGGATTAAAGAGGCAGGAGGTGCATTTGGTGCGCCGACAATTAATAGTGCCGGCTCGGGATTCTGAGTAGACCTTTCGGCACTGGCATTCTTTCTTTTACAAATCATGCACTCACTATACATAGAAACTCGCAGTCACTGGGAAGTACAAGGGTCTAAAAAGTTCTATTCTTGGGGAAATATTTTTTAGGTGTATGTACACATGTGGACAGCCAAAATGCAAACACAAAGGGAAAGAATCCAATTGCGGGAGTGGGCTGGCCCATTGATCGATATTTCGTACTAAGGTGAGCGGAAGCATAGCCGGAGTGACATTTGAACAGACCAATGGTTAACGTGTGTCGAAGGGAACCGATATATATGTACTATTTTCTGGGATATTTTTCTGGAAAACATGAGTCTGGCAAGACAGCTATAGCTGCCTCTAAGCAGACCTAAAAAGCAGCTTACATGGTTTAAGGCCTCAAGCAAGCTAGCTTTTATAACACGCGAAAGATGGGATAACTTAACTGTACAAAGCTATTTTCATTTATTTTCTTATAGAGGATAACGAAATCAGCTAAGCTGTTACGTCCTTTTGCATGCTAGGTCTATTTATTCACACTAAGCGAGCAACAAGGCTTTGTTACTGGTAAAACTAGCAGTGTTAGACGCGCGTGCCTTTCTTGCAGTCAACCAGCCCTCACCTAGTCATTCATGAAGCTGAAGCCCTAGACCTGTACTTCAGAAGTAAAATATTTACAATGTTCTCGACTAGGTACCGTGACATGAAGGTTTCATGTATGTTTCTCCAGGGTCCTTTCTCAACCCCATCTGTTATCATTAGTTCCCGAGGCTCAACTTTCTCTTTCAAACTCGATGCTAAAAAAAGCTGCTCCCAGAGCTTTTGTCATATCAGCCACAGAAACGTGAACAGATGTAACAATCCACCAGAGGGAGCCCCTATTCCACAACTCCCATCTCAGATCTTTCTAATTAGGCTGTTCGGGTAGGCTTTTTGTTTATATTGGATAACTGACAATTGCTCGCTTATTATTGTTGCTAATGTAATAAAGAATTGGAATACAAGAACGGATATTTTGAGTCACGACTTCCGCAATGTGCGTCTCAGTGGCTTGAAAAAGTTTTTAGTTTCTGTTGATGAGAATACCGATATGCGATTATCAAATAAGCAATTGTCTTTCAATTGATGAGAATTTGATTTTAACAATAAGAATATCAACTCAACAGTATTTGTATATATTTATTTTAGTACGCTAGAAAGGGGTTTGATCGTTAAAGCTGTGTAAATTGTAAATCTAGAAAAATACAATAGATACTGATATCCAAAAAAACGGATTTAGAATTAAAAAAACAAAACACTGCAGAATCGTAAAAATGTAAAGGATCAAGGCAAGCATTTTGCAAAAGTGTCTGAAACTGATGTAGCTAACGGTTTAAGGTCTTTCCGCTGGTCAGTGCAGAATGAGGTAGCCCAGACGCTGTAGGCAAGAACTGATGCCGATAAACCGATAATATTTTAGTCTTGGTTTTACAAACTCTGATTTATACACATTTGCACACACCCCCAGAAGCTGCACCTCGAGCTTTTACAACAAATCCAATCTCGCCTCCTCTGCTGACAGAAAATTCAGGGGCGGCTCCTCCATGTGGACGGAGGAGTGTCACCCCACTGCTTTCTCGCAGTGTTTCTGCTTCTCGCACTGCAAGAAAGCAGAAGGGTTTGGTTGGGGGGGTGCGGTCCTCAGGCGCGTAGCTAGGCACTCTGTCGCCCGTGGCGGTCCCAGCCTTTTGCCGCCGCACTGAAGAGCAAGGGGTGCTGACGGAGATTTTTGCTGCCGCCCCCTTGCTACGCCACTGGCAGTCCTGCTCTAGGGCAGGGAGAAGTGGCTTGCCCACTCTGAGGGCTCGGACTATTTGGTCGGCCCTCTGAGCCGGACCAAACCAGTCATGCGCACTCTGCCTTTTCTCCATGTAGGCTGCATGCAGCCTACATAAAGAACATTTCCTCCCCATAGACGCTAGGCTGGTCGGCGTCCCGACAAATCACAATGCTGCCCTTGCAGCGTTGTGACTGGCTTAGGGGAGGGGAGGCTGCCTGCTTCCTGTTCAGGAGAGGAGCAGAGATGACGTGGGACAGGGACCGGGTTGGCAAAGGTAAGTTAACTTTTTTTAAAAATGATTTCAATTTAACTTCCCCACCCCGCACCCCCATCCGCGAGTCATACCGGCCGCGACTGAGAATTACTCTGGTTGACAGGTGGGTGCTGTGTTGGTGAGCTTGCACCTTGCTTGCTAGATATGCGCTCACAGGGCTCCAGGGTTATAATAAACGCAGCAGCCTAATGCCGCTGCAATAATTACACAGACACTGTGCTTGTATATCTAGCCTCCAGCCTGGGTCTCCCCAATGACCACACAATGGCCATGGTCTTATTTACTGATAAGCACCACGTGGTGCAGAACCAACCACTGATATAAGAATTTACAGGGGGGGGCAACGTTGACCACCCCTGTATTCGTTACTACAATTACAACATTCATACGCACCTGTTTGGTCACAGGCACGAGAATACATTCCTCCCCAAAAATAAAGAAATAAAAAGTCACTGGCAACATCACAACAGTAGGATAATGTCCACATTATACATCAAATACACAACACACTATGAAACTATGCCTTCACAGAAAAACATTCCTCAAGTGCTATAAATCACACACCTGAGATGGGAAATGTTACCTGACACCAGATAGTCCTTCAGCCTCATGGAGGGCACTGGATTACTCCTCAGACTGTAAAGAGTGCAAGCACTATGGCCATCCGGCACACTGTGGAGCTAAGTAGAGGAGCCATTGCCTTGGACCTCTGTTCTACTAGGGAACTCAGGAATGTCACCACTCCGCTCCAGCAGCCCTCCTTCCGAATAGTCCATTGTACCAAGGTCCTAAGGCTCATCATAGGCTGGAGATAACTCTTCTTCACTCTGTGGCTGTCCTTGATGATGAAAATGCTTGAAAGCTGCCACATTCCGAATGATTGTCTCTAGCTCCCGTCTCGCAGTGATACGGGTGCCTTTCTGATGAATGATGGTCCAAGGACATTTCGAATGGCAATCAAAATTTGCTGCAAGGGCACCGATCCTGCAACAGCACCATATTCCCCACCTGGGAATCCGACATCCTCGCCCATTGATTTTGGACACTATCCATGACTCAGTCCATGGAGAGCTGCCCAAGTGCCTGACCAGTGATAGAATGCGGTGTCTGGCGATACTCCTGATGGAATGAATAAATAAATTGTAAGCTCGAGAGGTTGGTGGCAGAGGCAATCTGAATGACCTTGTTCAGAGTGCGCATAAATATTTCGGCCTCTCCATTTGCCTGGGGCCACCTTGGTGTGATCTTCGTATGATTGATCCCCAAGGAAACCAAATAGGCCGCCATATCTTGCCCATGAAATGGAGGGCCATTGTCAGTTCGCAGTTCTTTTAGCAGGCCATGAGTGGCCATTACTTTCTCCAGTTTAGGTATCACATCACTGGCACTCTAAGATAGTATGACCTCTACCTCCGGATACTTGGAATACCTCAATCATTACGAACATGTGTCCCCCATCTGGCAGACTCCCAAAATCCAGACTTGGACATAGCCAGGTACTTCATGGTCTTTTTCAGTCACTACAGGTGATGGAGAATTTGCCTCTCCCGCGGCCTGACACCAGGGACAGGATTTTACCACCTCCTCAACTTTCTCATCCATCAAGGGGAACCACACCTTGGCTCACAATCTGTTCTTGGTCTTGACCATGCCGTGATGTCCTGCATGAGCAAGTTGGGTAACTCGATCCGTGAGGGCCATTGGTATGACAAAGCAATGGAGATCAACCAAAAGTTACTGACTGGAGTTCTAAAACACCTTGGCCGTAGTGGAAATACAAAACAAGCGCTTGTATCACCTCAGGTCAACATGAGTTGAAAATGTTGTGGTGTACAGAGACTCCCCGTCCAGGACTAGTTGGTGATATCCTGATCTTAGGTCCAATTTGGAGAACCAGCTGGCACCACTCAATTCTCCAATCAAGTAATCTATTGTGGGTGTGAGATGCCACTCCCTCTTTATCGTTACATTGGGCATGCACATGTCCACACATTCTCAACTCGCTAGGCTGTTTAGGTTTTCGGGTCATCACAATGGGCGAGACCCAGGGGGTGGGTCACATGACCTTCTCTATGAAGCCATTGGCCTCCAACTTGGCCAGTTCCTTTTCCACTAGTGGCCCCAGGTGAAAATGCGATACAGCAAAGATGTAGGGCTATGGGCTGCACCGACTTGTCAATATACAGATGGATCTCTTTGCTTTTCAGGCATCCAAACCATTCAAATGCTGCAGGGAGTTCTGCTAGAAGATGGGTGATAACCTCCTGATGGATCCCAAAAGCAAATGTTACAATGCCCAAGTATTCAGCTGCCCTGAAACCTAGGAGCATACAGAGGCCCTCCTCTGCAACGGATACCTTAGACTCCACGGACTTGGAACCATATGTGATGGTTATCTTGAACTTTCCTCGCATTACCAGAGGTTTGTCTTAACCATATGCGAGCACCTTGATTGTTGCTGGATGCAACATGGGTGCTGGTTTCAAGTCCCATACGCTTCAGCCGACATTATGTTGATTGTCGCTCCGGTATCAACTATGGTGGTGGTGACCTGATCTCTGACCCTTATCTGACATTGTGGAAGCTAACGTGAGGTTTGAGTGGTGGTGCCAATGGTGAAAACAGAGTGGACGGTATGTTCCTCCATGTAATCATCATCCATGTCGCTGCCTCTTTCTCTCACTTCAGGGATTGTGTTAACAGGGGTGCGCTGTCCTTGATCTTTTCCTGAGAAACAGACTCACATGAAGTGGTTGAGTTTGCCACACCAAGCACACTTTTTACCCCTTGCCGGGCCTGCAGACGGGCAATGACTGCTTCCGCAGCAGTAGCCACAGGTTCGTAGTCAAGTGCTATTCCTTCCACCCTGCTTTGCAGTGAGATTTGAGGTGATTGTGTTGACCGGTTCTGTCTTCACTAGATGAAGAATCATAGCTTGCTTTTGGGAATTCTCTACTTTTATGGCTTTGAAGATAATAAGTACTCTTTCTACCCACTACTTGCACTTAGTGGCTTGAGCTGATAGTGCACCTTCTACCGCCCCCCAGGGGCCCCGGGTAATTTTATCAACGCTGTATTCGAATCCGTTTCACAACTAGCTTCTTCCACCCCCAACTTCCTTATATTAGGTGACTTGAACGTCCATTTTCTGGACCCCACGGATCGAGCAGCATCGGACATTAGACACGACTTAACTTCTTTAGATATTCGTCTAGTGAATAACGAGCCTACCCATGATAAGGGCCATCTATTGGATCCGATCCTCACCAACATAGCAACAATGACCACTAACCTACCGGTGACCTTACCATGGACGGACCACTTTCTGGTCCCCTTTTTCTGGGAAATCCCCACACCCACTTACTCAATCCCTAAAAACCAAGTTACCGACCGACAATGGCGCAAACTATCACCTGAGATATGGGCTGACTCTCTTGCAGAGTCCATCCCTGCGCTCTCCTCTGACCCCGATACAGCTGACAAACAATTCAGCGATTGGATCACTTCCTCCCTGGATATGCTGCTTCCGAAAACTACCACCCTCAAACAACCTAAAAGAATACCCCCCGCTTTGTGGTACACCCCAGAGCTCAAAGTTCTGCGTCAAGAGTGTAAAAAAACCGAACGCTCCTGGAGGCGCGACAAAACAACAACCAACAAGAACATCTACTCTATTTCTCTTCTGACCTACAAAACTGCTATTCATAAAACCAAAAGCATGTTTTTTCAGGAGAGAATAGAGAAAGCAGGAAGCTCCAGTAAGGAAGCGTACGCCATCCTTAAAGAGCTGTCAAAACCCCAAGGACAAGGACTAGGACCTACTTCCGATCCTAAAGTCGACCTGGAGAAATGCCAGCAACTGGCCAACTTCTTCCACGACAAAATCCGACGAATTCTGGAATCTATCCCCCCCTCCAGTCCTGAGGAAGAAATCGCTCTCCCACACACCTCCACCTGTCTGTCCACGTGGGGCCAGGTCACAGTAGACGAGGTGAGAAATACGTTCAACTCCATGAAGAGCGGTTCCCCTAGTGACCCTGCTCCTCTC
Source organism: Lissotriton helveticus (assembly GCF_964261635.1). Taxonomy (NCBI): domain Eukaryota; kingdom Metazoa; phylum Chordata; class Amphibia; order Caudata; family Salamandridae; genus Lissotriton; species Lissotriton helveticus. The sequence continues at coordinate 679,554,194 of NC_136072.1, read as the reverse complement.
CGCATCCTTAAAGAGGTAGCCCCTACTATCATCCCCTCCCTTACCCATCTAATTAATACCTCACTCCAACAAGGAGTTGTACCCTCAAGCTGGAAGAAGGCGGTGGTAAAAGCCCTACTGAAGAAACCTACGCTCGACCCCGAGAACCTGGCTAATTACAGGCCCATCTCCCTACTGCCTGGAGTGAGCAAGGTCGCAGAAAAATTGGTCAACAGGAAACTCTCGCAGTTCCTAGAGGCCAATAACAAATTAAAAAGCTCCCAGACGGGCTTCCGACCTGGACAGGGCACGGACATCGCCCTCCTGGCTGCGGTAGAGGAGGCCAGAGCGCTACTGGATGGGGGAGGATCAGTGGCAGTGATCCTCCTCGACCTTAGCGCAGCGTTCGATACCGTAGACCACCAACTCCTCATCGAAAGATTGGCTAGAGTTGGAGTGGAAGGTACAGCCCTATCCTGGCTTTCTTCTTTCCTGGCCCAACGGTCTTACCAGATTTGGGAAAAGAACGCCCGCTCCTCCGAAATGCCCCTCCAATGTGGTGTTCCTCAGGGCTCTTCCCTGAGCCCTACTTTATTTAATATCTATATGTCCACATTGGAGGAGGTTATCACCCCTTTCGGAGTGAGCGTCGTCAGCTACGCCGACGACACACAACTAGTGGTGTCTCTGTCCCATCCCAAGCAACAGAAAGCTGATCTCTTCAACTGCCTTACGCAGGTCCATCGTTGGATGAACAGATCAGCCCTAAAGCTTAATGGGACAAAAACTGAGGTCCTTATACTGGGCCCGAAAGGAACCTCACTTCCCCTGGACAGCTGGCCAGCTTGCTTGGGTCCGCCCCCTGACCCAAAAACAGAGGTGAAAAGTCTGGGTGTGTGGATCGATTCCGATCTCTCTTTCACTTCACAAGCTAAGAAGGTGGCGGGGACCTGCTTTGGTCTCTTAAAATCTCTGAGGAAAGTCCTGCCCCTTCTCCCCCCTAAATCCCAAAAACTATTAGTCCAAGGTCTCATAATATCGAGGCTGGACTATAGTAATGTGATTTACCTGGGTGCTCCCGAAGCGACCCTTACTAAACTGCAGATAATTCAGAACACGGCCGCCCGGATCATCACTAACACCTCGGCCAGATCATCTGCTAAACCCGCTCTCAAACTCCTCCACTGGCTCCCCATAAGGGAGAGAGTCAAATTTAAGGCCCTATGTCTCGTCCACAAAACGCTGCACAACCAAGGCCCTCCTGTCCTCAGTAATTCTGTCACCCCCTACAGAAATTCTAGATCCCTCCGTTCCAATGCAGAAAACCTTATCAACAGCCCAAGATTCAGGAAAACCCGAACAGGAGGAAGACGTTTCTCGGTACAAGCCTCCCGCCTTTGGAATTCTCTTCCTCGTAACCTACGACTGGAACTCAATACCTGCGCTTCAGGAAGCTGTTAAAAACCCATCTCTTTCCCTAACCTGTGCACCCCCCCCCCCCCCTGTCTCTGATCTTTCATCCTCCCTTTTCTCCTATCTCAGTTTCTTGCCCCGCTGACTGGTGAATTCAGGGTTCCTCAGCGCTGGGATACCTCCGGGTGACTATCGCGCTTTATAAAAATAAATAATAATAATAATAATAATAAAGCATGACCTAATGACTCTGTCCAGGATGTGTAAAGAAGTAGTTGCAAAAAGGATTTCTTTCCGTATAAAATGCATAAGGTAGGTAATTAAATGAATGTGAGTGTATTTTTATATGTATATAGTCCCACGTGCATTGTAATTACAGTACTTAACCCAAGGCGGAACGATGCACCAAATACCCAGTAAAATGCAGAGGGTGGGCAAATCCCACTCTTTCACATATACATAAGTATTGGCAACAGTACGTCCTGTAGAGAGCTGTGCTGACCTCAAAACAGGGCTCTATGATGGCTAGAAATAAGCCCTAGCAAAGCAAAAAGAAGAAATGAACTAAACAAAAGTCCCAAGTGGTCCTCCATTTCTGCCCTTTTAGGATATACCTATCAATTTGCAACAGACCAAAACTACAATGCAGCGTTACTGGAAGTCCCCATTGTGACCAAAAGACGAAGCAAGAGAGCGGACACTCTTTACCATTTGTGGCCCAGATAACATTTCATTCACACTAGGGAACAGGGATGTTACTTTCAAAGGCATAAGCCAAGTGTTTAATTGTTTATAACCCACGGCTGCATAAAAACTGTTATATAAATAAATATCTTGCGGTCTGCCGTCCTCGGTTTTTATTTGTCCAGTAAGACTATATTTTCGAATCTGTCAATCAGACTTCGATTTCGCATGCATTAGGCCTCGCCCGTAATTACCTAGCACAGGCCTCTGTACATTTTTTGGAGCGCACACTTTTTAGAGACCCTTACCCTCTTCCCTCATTTCTTCCATTCGGGTAACAGCCTTGAAAATAACTTTGCGGAGTGCTTCCAGCCGTGCCGGTTACACGCAAAGTTTGATTAGGTCCGATCTGGACAAACTGCTAAGAAATGGTTATGATTCAATTAGAGCCTTTCTTTGAAAATAACTTTTTAGGTCCGTGTCAGGCCAGTTTTCGTTCTGAAATAGGACATATTCAGCCAGGATTACCATCCGTGATGACTTCAAACAAGAAATCTACCAGACAGTAACAAACCACCTTGATCCCCTTTCATTTGTCCACCTGATCCGAGTCAAGGGACCATACCCCATTCTAATTAAAGATCTAGCCGATCTAAAGATCTGCGGGCTGTAACTCTCTTCTGTCCACAGAGATACAGCTGCGGGAACACTTTCACCAGTTGCATCAAAATCCATATCTTTGCTCTTCACCCTTGACTGCATTAAAGGGGTCTTCACTTTAATTGAAATATTCCAATACAATTATGCTCATGATACTCTGCTACCTGTACGTCTAAAACCACCTGATCAACTGTTCACAGGCTATCAATCTTTGATCAAAACAATGGCTACAATGTACTGCCTCAAAGACCGAGGGGTTTTCATTGTTGGACCCCGCCTTGAGCTTTGGGGACCACTTCTTTTGCTGATGAATCAAGGCCCATACCGACACGTGTTAACTTTGTAACTCTTTAATCAGTAGCTCGCTTTGAAGAATCACATGGCACTAGTGAGTGAGGGAGGAAAAAAACGAGATTTTTCCATTCATGGTTTCTGGGCTAATTGAGAGTATATGCAGCTTGTCAAGTAATTGCAGCAATGATTGCTCTGGTTAGGTCATAATATTACACTATTTTCTGCGGCTCATTAAACAAGTTATTATTCCTCTAGAGAGAACAGCATGGTGCTGCCAACTTGTGAAAAGATTATAACAGACCATACAACTCCAGCGATTCACTTGCTCCATTACTTTTCTGTCTCTCAAAGTACAGTTTAAAATTCTAAACATCGCTCACCAAGTTTTACATAAAGCCCTACATTCTACAAGAAAAGAAAAGTTCCACTGTGTACCAAGTTCCTTGAGATCTTCTAACATGCCCATTTAAGTCATTTTTATAGCACTGCTGTACCGAGGTGACATAAGTACACTGTAAATGGAACATCAGAATTACAAAAGAACACGGTATCACTGCAGTTGGGAAGGCTGAGACGTATAAACAGCATCACAGATAAAAATTGTTGTAGTGGAGAAGGAACCAAATTTGTTCATACTTAGCCTGAAAAGGTTAGTTTTCAAATGCCTTCTGATGGCAACGCGAGAAGAGTTGGTTCATAAATTCAGGTTGGTGTCAGGTCAGTATGTTTGAAAGAGTAAACGCATTCTCCACTTGCTCCGACGCGGCCCAAGTAATCTGACATCCACTACCATCTGGCCGCAATGGTGCCCTGATCCTGGGGTAACACACTTGGTCAGCTCTGTTGGTGATGATCTGATTGCTGTGGGATGATACTGATGTGTCTTTGCAAAGGTAATAGAAACAGTATGCTTTGAGGACTGGCGGCCAACATGGTGGCCAGGCCTGATCTGTTGCAGTGGCACATTAGGTGTCCGACACTGATGCAAAGAAGGCAGAGGACTGACCCAGATGGTGGAGTAGCATCATCAGCTAAGCATGTGGACCCAAAACAGTGAGGAGAGGTGGGACCCTACGTTTCACCCAGCAATTCCCAAAAGTGGAGGCTGGCAGAAAATGGCAAGGGTTCTATAAGGCAAACAGTTGGCCGCAGAATTATATGTCACCCCAGCCCTGATACAGATTTACTTGGTGTGAGAAGTTGGCCTGGTATATGATGTTCACTATTCTAGTGAGCACCTTGCACCAGTCCAAACAACCCTTAAGGTGATGGTTGTAAAGTCAACCTTATAGACCAGCTATTCTAGTGGTAGCATGGACAAAAGCAGTCTTAGGCTAAACTCGAGGGCATGTGAAGCCAGCTGTTTTACCATATGCAAACCTTTTAATACCAAATGAAAGGACACCACACAGGTTATATATTCAATATATATGTATTTATTTCTAAATAGATCCCCTTAACTCTTTATGAGCACAGGAGCACAAGCGTATAACAAGTAACTTAATATAACATACAAAAGTTGCACAAATATGGATAGGCCCTGGTGGCCTGTAAAACCATATACTAAAATAGTGGTATAAGTACCACGTCACGAACAATGGTAAGGCCTAGGGCCTTGGGAATCGCTGGGGCTACACTGGACTAACAGCAATTAGGAAGCAGGAGGCCCACAGGATGCGGGTGCAGTGTCTAAATGCACATGCGTGCACCAATAGAAGTCAATGGGTGCGTAAAGTTAGAATGTTGCAGATTTGGAAGTCTTCCGACTGGACTAGAACTTAACCACTTAAAACTAGGACACTAGGGATGTAAACCTCTACAGGAGCACCGCAGTACGCGCGTTACCTCACCCACAGGAAGCGGGTGCATAGGTGTCAAAGTGTGTCGGGTTTCGTCTTGGAGTTCTATGGAGTCTTGGAGAAAAGATGCTGCAGCCGACCAGGAGAGAAGAGTCCGGTTGGATCCAAGGGTGGATCAAAGATGTAGAGTACCTGAAAGCAGAGGGGACAGAGTCTGGGTCACTAGCCAGTGACCAGGAAGGAACCAGGCGATGTCGGGTTGCAATCAGGTGATGTCATGAAGCTTGTCTCTGCTGCCACGTGGACCAGGAGGAGTCGACGATGACCAGGAGCTGGGCACGGACTGTCCTACAAAGGCTCTCGCTGTCGGCGGTGTCGGATCTTGATTCGGAGTCAACAGGCCTTGGCAAATGCAGCCCACACAGGAATCGAAGATGGCTTCTGGATCAGACCAGCCAGGGCTGATGGGCTGCTCCTTTTCAGGGGAGCAAGGGCCAGTCTGGATCAACCAGACCAGCGTTGAAAATTCGAAGGTTCGTCATCACAGAGGCCACTAGCCAACGGGCAAGTGACCGGACAGACGCGTCGAGCAGGAAAATGCAAAAGGGCCCCACGCAGCACTCGGTGAGTGTGGAGAGGTGATCTTCGGTGCAAAGGATGCTCGGGGCTGGGGCTTCTCAATCCCAAAGCACAGCTTCGAGGGTGCCTCAGGAGCTGCACAGAAAGCACTTCCCTGGCTTTCCATGATGGTCGGTCCCACGTCTCTCGTCGCCTCCACGGGTCTCAGCTTTGCTGTGGCTGTGGATCGGGCTGTTGGATGTCTGGAAGTCCGGTTCTTGTCGCTCTCTGTCGTTTGAGCTCCGGCGGGAGCAACAACAAAGCAAACTGTTGAGCGCTTGATGGTGCCTGCTTGCACAGGGTGGTCACTCCTTGACCACAAGGGAGATTCTTCAGTCTTCTACGTCGAGTAGGATGTCGAAGAGTCCAGAGTTTCGTATCAAAGTTTCAGTCAGGATGATCTAAAGTCTAAGGGCACAGCTCCTACCTTTATTCCAAATCAAGGGGCTGGATCACCTGCTAGGTCCCTCCTATGGGTGGGATCCAGGAAGAGGGTGGTTACACCCCTTTCCCTTTGCCCAGTGTCGCGCCAGAGCTGGGGCTGGAGTGCCCCAGCACCGGTTTGAACTGGACTATGCATGGGACACCTTGTGTGCCCCAGGCAGTGTCTCGTTTCATTCAGCCCTCCCTGCCCCAATCCACTAACTCCTGTCTGGGGTGGTGCTAGTCCCTCCCTGTGACAGGAAACCTATTGTCCAAGCCTCCCTCGCTGGAAGGGCTCCCAGCAGTAGGAGGTCAGACTTGTGTCTGTAGCAGCAACATCCATTTTGTGATGCTGAGGCTCTGGTTAACTTTAACCGGGTTTAAGGAAAGTAACATGTCTCCTCCCTCTAGAGGGTGGAATGCTACCCCCGTCGCCAGAACTGGCGAGGGGGTAGTATTCCAAAGAGTATGACACCTTACACGACATGTTTTGATAAAGCCAAACCAAAGTTAGCAATAACCGCGAGGATCATAATGCACTTAAGAGTATATGGTATGGCAATATCCTAGAACAGCTATAAGGACATGGTTCTGAAAGCTGCAGACAGGCTCAGCTCATGCTAGAGCACCATCTCACATAAAACCAAGCACTCTGCCTCCAGGATTGTTAAGGCCTGCCATAGGAGTGACTTATAGGTGCATATGTGTCTAGATTATAAGGTTAGATATAGGAATACTATACCTAAGCAAGGGGTGATTACACGACCTTGCCCCAGCTGAGTGATCAGCCAGTTGTGTCAGTTTGGATGGCCAGCCAGGGGTGGCAAAAGATATGCCGCAGCCCCTGGTAGGCCTTGGGTGCACCTATGCCCTGGGTACCTATAGTACACTGTACAGGGACTCATAAGAGTGACCCAAATCCCAATTGGTGATGTACCTAAAGTACATGGTGTGAATTTAGAGAGAGAACATCAGGGCTGTGGGTCTGATTAGCAGACCCACAGCCACATTAATTCGGAAACCAGTGAAGCAAAAAGCAAAAAATGGGGTGACCATAGGATAGCAGACTCTACTCTCCTACACTTGGGACTTCAGCTTGCCTCCTTCCTGGCAGCAGGTGAAGATATGGACCCTCAAGAAAGACATGGGCTGAAATTAGGATCAGGAGCTTGCGAAGTGATGTGCTACAAACCTGGAAAGTTGAAAGATTATGGCACTGCCTCCATGAGTGAAGAGGCGCAGTCCACGAGGAACTGTGGTTGGACTCCTCTGACCCTGTAACCATCTGGTACTCTGCACAGGAAGAAGATGCCTTAGCACACGCACATGTAGAAGTTTGAGTAATATATGGAGCTAAGGGGATTTGATCTTGGCTTGAATCAAAAAGGGGCTCAGGTGTCTACCATTCTGAAGATTAGGAGTTGGCCTCCAAACACACGACGTGAAGGATGTGACTGTATATGCCATTTGTGCAGACACTGGCCCAGTAAATGCCTTGCAAGAAGGCTGCAACAAATGGCTTGTTGCCATATTTATTGGCCCAGGCAAAGTGCTGAGTAAAATTAGGGAAACAGATCCTAAAAGCGTCAATGTGTGATGCACCCATAAGCCAGATAGTCTATAGGTATTTGTAAGTATTTATGCATGAGCTGCAGAAAGAAATGAAAAGTGACATTAATCTAAGCAAGCAGGACCTTCCTGCTGAACTTAATTAGAAGATTGTGGACCTATGACAAGATGTCTACATGTTCTAAATCATTTGCATTATACATTGAAGTTTGAGACAAGAGCTTTAGAATATATATATTTTCACTGAAAAAAACAAGGTTACAGGGACATTATAGTGAGGCTGACTTTTTACTCGTACAAAGCCAGGGAAATTCAGCTGTTATAGTTAGTGAGCCAACCATAACTTGCACCCTCGCAATGCACTGCTTATGATCTCACATATTACATCACTCATGACATGATTAGTGGCATCACTGATGACATCATCCAGTGACCAAGTGTTATAAAAGTTTATGAGTGTCAAACATATAAACCAGAGAGCTGGAAGCACGCCGAACTCAGCGCTCTACTGAAGAAACCATCAGCGGACCCCACCGAACTTAAAAACTACCGCCCCATCTCCCTCCTCCCGTTTCCGGCCAAAGTCATCGAGAAGACCGTCAACAAGCAGCTGGCCGCCTTCCTCGAGACGAATGGATCCCTCGACCGCTCGCAGTCTGGCTTCCGGGCCAACCACAGCACCGAGACCGCCCTCATCGCAGCCACTGATGACATCCGAGCCCTGCTCAACAACGGGGAAACAGCGGCCCTCATCCTCTTGGACCTCTCCGCGGCTTTCGACACGGTCTGCCACCGCACCCTAGTGCAGCGCCTCTGCAACGTCGGAATCCAAGAGAAGGCACTTGAATGGATCATCTCCTTCCTCGCCGGAAGGACACAGAGAGTCCGCCTCCCCCCGTTCAGATCAGAAGCCACCGAAGTCATCTGCGGCGTTCCTCAAGGCTCCTCGCTCAGCCCCACCCTCTTCAATGTCTACATGAGCCCCCTTGCGGCCATCGCACGCCAACACAACCTCAACATCATCTCTTACGCCGACGACACCCAGCTGATCCTCTCCCTCACCAACGACCCCGCCACCGCCAGAGCCAACCTACACGAAGGGATGACAGACGTAGCCAAGTGGATGATGAACAGCCGCCTGAAGCTGAACTCGGACAAGACGGAGGTCCTCATCCTGGGCTCCTCGCCCTCCGCCTGGGATGTCTCCTGGTGGCCCCCTGCCCTGGGCAGCGCACCCAAACCAACAGACCACGCACGCAACCTAGGATTCATCCTGGACTCCTCCCTCTCCATGACCAGACAAGTCAACGCCGTCTCTTCGTCGTGCTTCAACATCCTGCGCATGCTACGTAAGATCTTCCGGTGGATCCCCACCGAGACCAGGAAGACTGCTACCCAGGCCCTCGTCATCAGTCGACTGGACTACGGCAACTCCCTCTACGCCGGAACCACTGCCAAACTCCAGAAGAGACTCCAGCGGATCCAGAACGCCTCAGCAAGACTCATCCTCGACATTCCCCGACACAGCCACATCTCCGGACACCTGAGAGACCTGCACTGGCTCCCGGTCAACAAGAGAATCACCTTCCGTCTCCTCACCCACACACACAAAGCCCTGCACAACCAAGGCCCAGGATACCTCAACAGCCGCCTCAACTTCTACACTCCCACACGCCAGCTTCGATCGACCAGCCACGCCCTGGCCGCCGTCCCCCGCATCCGAAGAGCCACCACAGGAGGAATGTCCTTCTCCTACCTGGCCGCCAATACTTGGAACACCCTCCCGACCCACCTCCGCATGACCCAAGACCACCTCGCCTTCAGGAAGCAGCTCAAGACCTGGCTGTTCGAGCAGTAGCAGACCCCCCTCCCCAAGCGCCTTGAGACCCTCCGGGTGAGTAGTGCGCTATATAAATGCTTTGATTGATTGATTGATTGATTGATTGGTGAATTAGTGGGTGTATGAGTTACTGATTGGATGATTTAGGAAGTGCGTGACTAACTGTGTAAGTGAGTGATTAGGTGTCTCAGCGAATATATGGGTGAGTGACTGGATGTGTGAATGTCTGTATCTGTCAGTTGGTGTCTAAGTGGCTGTATGGGTGTGTAGGTGGTAACGTGAGATTTTGTATGGGTGAGTGATTGGTTGTCCGATTACCTCTATGGGTTTCTGAGTGTCTCTGTGGGTGCGTGACTGCCTGTATGGATGACTAACTGGGCGAGTCAGTGGCTGTATGGGTTAGTTAGTGCATGTGAGGGGCTGCATGGTTGACTGAGCGTGAGTATGGCTACGTCGGTGAGGGAGTGCATGTATCAGTGGTATATGGGTGAGTAACTGCGTATGTGAAAGACAGTAGGGGGTGAGCGATGGGGTATGTGAATGGCTGTGTGCTTGTGCCAGTGACTGAATAGGCGAGGGAGTACATGTTAGTATCTGTGTGAGTGAGTGTGTGAGTGTGTGTGTGTGCGTGTGTGCGTGTGTGCGTGTGTGCGTGTGTGCGTGTGTGCGTGTAACTGTATGGGTGAGCAAGTGGCTGTGTAATTGACTGTATGGGTAACTCAATGGGTGACTGACTCGGTGTGAGTGGCTGTATGGGTGGATATGCCAGTGGCTGTATTAGTGAGTGGGTGGGTGTATGAGTGGCTGTATGGGTGAGTGAGTGGCTATGTGTGTTGATCTATGAATCAGTGAGTGGCTGTGTAAATACTGGTACGGGTGTATAAATGGGTTTGAGAATAGTATTGTGGAAGTTGGAGAGGGTGTATGAAAGGTTATATGGGGGTGTGAGTGGGTGCATCAGATTCTGTGGATGATGTCAGTGGTGTCATCAGGGACGTCATTTGAGATATCAGTGATGTCCCTGACCATGTCATGAGTGATGTAATATATGAGGTTATAAGCAGTGCATTGCGGGGGCGCGAGTTATAGTTGGTTCACTAACTAGAACGGCTAAAATTCTCTGGTTTTATACGAGTGAAACGTTAACCTAACTATAACGTCCCTGTAATCTTTTTTTTTCAATAAATTTCTATCGTTTTTTAAAGTAGGACTTGTGTTTACACAGTGGTGTAGAAAGTGGCGGAGCCTCTGACTAGCTCTCAGGAATCACGCTGTGTAAGACTTCATGGCAACCAGGGTCCCTCAGGAGTAAACTAAACTTTATCCCCCAACCAGTATTGCACGAGGAGCTACGTTTGCAGAGTGTAGGAGAAAGGGGGCGTGGCCTCTGGAAACCTCTTAGCAATCACGCTGTGTGGGACTTACTGGAGGTAACAGAAGGGGTAGTTGGCCCCCATAATTGCTTTCCCATCAATCAATCAGTATTTGTAAAGAGCACGCGGTCACCCCTGGAGGCATCTGGGTGCTGAGATGCCATGCCTCAGTTGAAAAAAAAAGGTCTTGAGCTTCTTTCTGAACTCTGCCAGGGAGAGGGCTGTTCTGATGTGGAGGGGTGGAGCATTGCAGGAGAACAAACAGCGACCGCTGCGGCTGTGATGGATGCGGGGGGTTGGTGCGAGGGAGAGTGCGGTGAAGCGCAGGTATCTTCCGGGCAGGTGGAAGTTCAGTTGATGGAGGATAGCTCTTGGTTGTGTAGCGCTTTGTAGATGTGCGAGAGGATCTTGAACTGATATCTCTTCTGGATTGGGAGCCAGTGGAGGCATCGGAGGTGGGAGGTGATGTGGGTCAGTTTGGTGAGGATGTCCAGGAGGAGTCTGGCTCTGTTGGTCTGTATGGTCTGGATTCTTTTGAGGAGTTTGGTGGCGATTCTGGGATAGAGGGTGTTGCTGTAGGTTAGGCGGCTGGTGACAAGACCTGTGTGACAATCTTTCTGGTGCTGATAGGAATCTATCTGACGATTCTACGGAGCATGCGGAGGGTAGGGAGGCATTAGGAGACCGCGTTATCTTGTCGTTTCATCGTTAGTTGGCTGTCGCGGATGATGGTGGGGATGCCGAGTGGTCTGTCGGAGTGGGGGTAGATCAGAGTTCTGCTGACCACCAGTTGTGGTCCCATACAGAAGTGTTTTTCCCCAAAGATCAGTACTTCTGTTTTGTTGGAGTTGAGCTTGAGCCAGCTGTCGCTCATCCAGTTGGTTACGTCTGTCATAGCTCTGCGGAAGTTGGTTTTGGCGTTGGTCAGGTCCTCAGTGAGTGAGAGGACGAGTGGAGTGTTGTCGGCAAAGGAGATTATATTGAGGCGACTGGATCCGACAACCTCTGCAAGAGAGGTCATGTAAAGGTTGAATAGAGTGGGGCTGAGGAAAGATCTTTGAGGTACGCCACAGTTGATATCCTTGGGTGCGGAGGAGAAGGGGAGGCAATTGGATGCTCTGTGTGCCTCCTGAGAGGAAAGAGGTGATCCCTTTGAGGGAGCTGTGCTGTATGCCAGTGATGTGGAGGCTGTTGATATGGGTGTGGTGAGAGACTGTGTTAAACACAGTGGAGAGGGCAAGGAGGATATGGGCCACAGTTCAGAAAGATCTGATGTCATCTGTGGCAGCGGTCAGCGCGCTCTCGTTGCTGTGGTTGGCATGGAATCCAGATTGTGAAGCGTTGAGTAGTTGGTTGAGTTCCAGGTATTCAGTGAGCTGTTGGTTGATGGCTTTCAAGCACTTTGGCAGGGAAGGGGAGCAAAGAGATTGGTCAGTAGTTTTTTTAGGTTGGTGGGGTTGGCCGAGGGCTTTTTCAGGAAAGGTTTGACCTCTGTGTGTTTCCATCTGTCTGGAAACGTTGCTGTGGAGATGGAGGTGTTGAGGTTGCTAGTGAACTCCATGTTGATAGGGTTGGCTCCGAGGTTGAAGAGATGGTGGAGGCAGGAGGTGCCCCAAAGTAAACGGATGACATGATGGTAAAGGTGGTCTGCACAATGAGTGGAGACCAGGTGGTGATCGTTTGACCAGTGTTTGCAGGTTGCTTGAGGTTGTCGAGGCTGGGGGAGGATAGGGAGGGGGTTGTGGGCAAAAGTTGTTGTAGATTGTGACCATCTTGCTGTGAAAGTGGTCCGAGAGGGAGTCCCAGAGATCTTGGGAGAAGTGGATGGAGTTCTCTTTTGCTGGAAGGCTGGCAAATTTCTTGACAATTTTGAATATTTCCTTTGTGTGGTTGGCCGTGGTGTCAATGCAGTCGGTGATGGTTGCTCTCTTGGCTTCCTGGATTCGGCAGTGGTAGTTGCTGAGAGCTGTTTTGTGGGCAGCTGTTGGAGGGGTCCTTGGAAGCTCGCCATTGCTTCTTGAGTCAGTAGCAGTTGCTCTAGGTGGCTGAGCTCTGGGATGTACCAGCTGACTAGTTTTGAGGCTTTTATTGTGTTGGCCAGTTTCAGAAGGGCGACTTTTGCGGGGCATTTGGTGATCCAGATGGCTAAGTTCTGGGTGGCCTGGTTGAGATCTGTTAAGGTTTCGGGTTGTGAGGTGCTGAGGGATTGGGTACATAGCATCTTGGTAATTTTTCACCAACCTGCAGTGGTTGGCCATGTGGTGTTTGGTGGTTGCGTGATGAGCACTGCTGGAGATGGTAAAGTAGACAATGTCATGGTCTATCTAGGTGAGCTAGGCGGTGTGGGTGAATTTGAGTCTGCCGCTGGAAGTGAAGATGGCATGGAGTGTCTGTCCGGCTTTGTGCAAGGGTTCGGCGACTTGTTGGGTGAGGTAGATATTGTTGAGGCTTTCTAGGTGGGAGGCATTGTTGGTGTTATGGTCGTCGATATGGAAATTGAGATCACCAAGCAGGATGTAGTGCTCTGAATCAATGGCCGGGGGCTAATGAGGTTGGAGATGCTGTTGCAGAAGGCTGTTCAGGGTCCTGGTGATCTGTAAGTGAGGGGGTCTCTCATCATTGCCATGGCGTCTATTTGTAGTCAGAAGTTGAGGTGCTCCATGAGGGGTGTGGGGCAATCATTGGTAATGGTGCATCAGATGGTTTCCTCATGGCAATGCATCTACTGTGTGTTAGCGCGGTCTCTGGATATCATCTTGTAGCCTCTGCGTGTAGCAGTGTCTGGGTTCGCAGGTGGGTTGAGCCACGTTTCCGTGATGAAGGCCACATCCGGGGAGTGGGTGGTGATGGTGTCCCAAATTTCTACGGCGTGTTTGCAGAGGGAACTGGCATTGAGCAGGATGCATTGGAGTGATGCAGAGTTGTGCGAAGGCTCATGTGCGTGGGGTCAGGTTCGGGACAGTGGTCCTTTGCGGCATGAGAAGCAGCAGTGGTGGCAGGTTAAGGGTCCTTTGGTTGATCACAGGGAAGCCATGAAGCAGATGTTGCGGCATCCAGGGTCTAGGGCCAGCAGATCCTTGGTGGTGTAGCGGTGGATGGCGGGAGAGCCATGGGCTATGGCCCTGAGCACTGACACAGCGCAAAGCTGCCTCCATTGGTAGTCCTGGGAGGGGCTGAGCGGAAGGGTCCACAAAAACGGGAGTAGCCGAAAAAACAGCAGGGAAAACATCAAAGGCACAACAAGCAAAATACCGGGACAAAAGTAATTAAAACTACAAAATAAATGGGTAAAGATAACCCAAAGATGTCCCAAAATTACCAGGCAAATAAATACTGGGCGGACTGCAGACTCGAGCAGGAGACTCTGGGGGTTGGAAGCAGAGTCCCGGTCTCAAGTAGCCAGGTGGGGGAGCGGCGCAGAACTCAGAGATAATGGGCTACTTCTGGTGCCTCCCAGCGGCCTCCATAAGTAGTCCTGGGTGTAGAAGGGGCTGAGCATGAAGTGGAGATTGGGCAAAAACAGCACAAGTGGGGAAAGTGGAAGACAGCAGTGAAAACAATGGCGTAACTGGACCGAACAAACAAAATACCAGCACATAAGTAATTAAAGCTACAAAACAAATGGGAAAAGCGAACCCAAAGATGACCCAAAATTACCAGGCAAACGAATAAAGGGCAGACTGCAGGCTCGAACAGGAGGCTGTGGGGCTGGGAAGCAGAGTCCCAGTCTCGAGGACCAGGTGTGGGAGCGACACAGACCGGAGGTCCATAAAAATGTGTTGATACCAAATTATGATGCTAAAAGACATAAGTGAATATGGACAAACATATCAAAATCCCCGTTTATGAATAGGATTACTGAGATTTGTTTTTATACTGTGCAAAGACGTTAGCAACAATTTGTTCACATATAATGGAGTACTGAATATTATTTATGTCAGATATACTGTTGTAGTAGAAATGTACTGGGTGGATTACAATGATGAATACTACATGTAAGTGGATTTTAATGGGTAAATATACAATACAATTTACTAGCAAGGTTGTAGCTAGGTAAAGAGGAATATGAATTTGATCAAACTCTTTTTTGCTGCTTTATGTATGTATGAGTGTCAATTATTGTACCAATGGTTCTGGAAATCGATATTACTTGTACATGTATGTACATTTTCCAAAGTAACCCTTACTGCAAAATACATGTTGGCTGTAACTTTTAAACAATTGAGTACAGTTTGAAGACAAGTGCATTATGAAGAAAACATGTATTTGTTATACATTAAACTCTGCAATACAACTTTTGATTAGGAGTCTTTGTGGTGAGCCTTTTTCCTTCACCACTGGGAGATGACCACAAAGAGGTCAGATGCATAGCATCCACAGAATGGGTCGGAGGCACACACAACAAATCCAGAGATTATGCAACATACTGACTACATTGCACTACCATTCTAAAAAAAGAAGAAATTCATAATATGGAAAGGAAAAAGGATGTGATGTTTTGTGTGGTGACATGTCAGGGTATTTCCCAGGCTACTTTGATGAGACATGGAGATTTTGGATCAATGAAGGACAACCCGGTCCTAAAAGATTTATTATAGATGGGCACATCCTTTTGGGATAACAATTAAGTATGGAGATCAGACTGATATCCTTCTCTACTAGAAGATGACAACGAATATCTCAAGACTTTAGCTTTAGAGGAAAATGCAAGCAGCGAATCTGGGCCCTATACATCTCTGGGCCCGCCAGCTAAAAGACTAACTGATACTTAGCAAAGACAGAAACCACAAGAGAAGGGAGAACTCGTGGTGACATTAGGAGGAATAATGGAGATCGCAAGATTGGAGATGTTTGAAGGGATGTTGGAATTCCTTCTGTTACCTGACTGACTGATTGTGGCAGACTTAACTGTTTTGGGGCTGAATGAGATATGGGAGGAATGCTGATCTAATGCTGAGCAAATATGAATAAAATTGAGTTCTCGATGGCTTTCAGTAGCAGAGGTGGTACTGCCATGGTATAATCCATATTCTGAAACCGCGAGTGGAGTGATGCAATAGTAGTAGTGCTGTATTCGGTTTCCTTGAACTGTCAAAGTATACACACACAGTACAATGACAAAGATATAAAAAGAGAAAGTAAAAGTACAAAACACATTCCGTTCCTATAATCAGTGTAAGAACAGCCTTGAGCTAAGTGCAAAAGAGCAGGATAATCATAAGTTTAAATTCTCACAGAAATCTAAAAACAAAGTTATGCATTGTTTTATGATTAAAGAATATTCAAAAGAAAAATCGTTAAGCTACTGCTGTTAAAATTGTCCTTCGCCTGTGACAAACAGCCTGTAAAAATTTGCAAACCGCAAAAACAATTACAAGAGATGCATCACTTTTTAGATCTTACCTATGCAGCGCGCATGCGCTGCTTAGGAGAAGACCTCATGTAATTGATCAGCTTTTTCCCCCAAAACGCGCACGCGTTGCTTTGCTTTCTATTGCGACGCGTGCACGTTTGGCGATTTCCTGGCGGGAGCCAGTGCCACCATATGTTGCGCTCGTTCCCGCAAGGTAAAAGCTGGGGAGCAGGTTTCAGGTTTCCTTCCCGCTTGTTTAACAAGCACCCGTTGTGCGCTTTCATGTAATGGCCGGGCGCTCTGCCTCTCACTGCAGCTCCCTCTCTGCTGCTAGCTGCAGGTTGACTGCTAGCTCTGTGGCTGACTGCAAACTGCTGCCACTGAAGCAGTGCAGGCTTGGCAGAAACAAAAGGCACACCATGGACCCCGTAATTCATGCTAAGTGAAGAAACACTCAGTGACAGAATAGACTTTGACCTCATTGGAGGTGTTTTGATAGTGCTTTAGCATCTGCCGAACAATGCCTGCCTCTGCTAAGCCATATCCAACTCGAGCCGTGGGTAGCCTGGGCTCAAAGACTGCAGGACAGAAAGGGGTCAGTATCCGGGTATTTTAATGACCACATCCTCCTCGGAGCCAATGCCGCTGCCATGCACTCCTCGTCTCAGAGAACATTCCCACGGCAATGGCACAAGAACACAAAGGTTCATTGTGTTTGAAAAAAGAATCGCAGTCTGCAGTGTCCAGTGCCCACAGTGATTTATTTATGTTTCTGTACGGCTTTTCCCAGTATTTATGAAGGACAAACTATTGGGACTTCCTTGCCCCGTCGTTACCACGCGATACCTTTGATATCAGTCCTCATAGTTACCCGAGGTTCAATATTCGGAAGGGCTTGAACACTCCACCCTTTATGCTGAACTACTACCTAGTAGCTCCCGGCCCAGGGATATATGGGCACCATTCGCAGCTTATCTAGTGTCCCGCGCTGAGACAGACCACCAGCCAATTGCGGATACTTAGGTGTCTGAGTGGCCTCCAAGTTTTGAAGCGATTGGAGTAGGCCTTCCTGCATGTGATTTCTGGATTAATGACCCCTGTGTTCCGTAACATGCTGATGGGATGAACCATAGAGTGGGGGCTCCTGGACATTCCCTTCTAATATCTTGTGCTCACATGATGCTCTGCATATTTGGGAATGTACAATGAGATGAAGATTACTGTGTAACAAGATATTCTGTGCTGCTTGTTAATGTCATGGTCTGGCCTGAGAGCCTCAGTGTAAGCCGCACCTTTTCCAGTTTGATGAGGGTTCTATCATGCACACATGTATTATTCCATTGACTAAATGTTGAAACGCGGCCGGCCCTGAGCGGTTGTAGGCGGCTTGCTGTGTTAAGAAGTGTGAATTGCCTTTCTTTGCTATTGATAGTGTGCACTTTCCGTTAGTGCTGCCGGCCACACGAATGGTTGTAGGCATGACGCTGTGTAACCCTCTTAATAAAAAAATTTTTTCAAAAAATATTCGGAAGGGCTTTGAGAATAGTCCCATTCTCGAAACTCTGGATCACCAAGCGGGATACGATGCTAATTCGCCATTAATATTACACAGAGTGGAGGATTTGGTCCAGACGTGAACCCTCTTAATTCAACACTACGATTAAAGAGGCTGTGCATCACTCGAGAAGCAAACTATATTATCCCCATAAGGGAGTGGTCGAAAGGTGAAGAACTGGCCAAGGAGTGGGTGGTAACTGGCTAAGGTGTGTGACGCAACATACACTCCCAATACCACTCAGTGCCACATAATTACACTGCGCTCAAGGCAACATACACTCCAAATACCACTCAGTGCCACAGTTACACGCCACATAATTACACTGCACTCAATGCAATATACACTCCAAATACCACTCAGTGCCACATAATTACACAACACACAATTACACTCTACTGAATACAACATAACCTCCCATAATACCACTCAGTGCCACATAATTATATGCACAAAAAGTATCTAGGAGTCAAAGAAAAAGGAAAGAAAGCTCAACTCAAAGGAAACCAATGGCATAACAAGTGTTAGTTTCTAGTGGGTGGAAAAACCACGAGATCCGTTATATGTAGTTTAATTAAGTTGAATGCACGTGGTCATGCAGATCTGGGAAAGAAAAACCTCGAGGGTAGGTGAAATATTCCCATAAGTTGCCGATCTGTTCCGCCATTTTTTACATCATTTGGGTTCTCCTTACCCAGGAGCCAGGACTTTCACAGTCAAAGGGATATAGTGGGGACTGTGGGAACCCTATGACTCATATATCAGCAAATAGGTAGTGCAGATAAAGGATAAATGTAAATAGGCTACTAAAAAAAGCAGTGCAAAAAGTGTAAGTGGTGATAAGATAAAATTGGATCAAGCTGAGTAGAGTTATGATTTTTAATGTTTTCTCTCAGCTCCTCCAAATCTAAAATCGAGTGAAATAGAAACAGATTTAACAAAATATCTGTTCAGCAATTAATGGTCGACATGTTTCTGCATAAGTGGATGGTGTGCCACTGCATTCGTCAGGACCTAGATGTTGCTACTGCTGTTAAGTGAGTGAAAAAAGTTTAAAAGGTATTATATCACCTGCATTTCATGTTGAATACTCCACCACAATCCTATTGTAACGTCATGTCAGAGGCAAAACAATAAAGAGAGACGAAAAGAAAATTAGAAACATTTCATAATACACTCATATGTAATGTATATGTCATTTCTGAAATTAATCCGATCATCTTCATACACGTGTTAGTATATAGCCACTCACCCAATATTTGTGGAGATGGCGCCTCACCCCACCTGGCTGCAGCTCAGGTAATGAGGAGCACCGCTCTGTTTGAAGAAATAAATGTAAGCATTCTGTTGTTAATCTATTCATTAAGGTCCTAACAGTGTAGTCAGGAACTGTACTCGATAGGTGATATTACTAGTGAACTCTCTGTTCTCAAAGGAGAAGAGACTGCAAGATGTCTGTTTAGTCAAGAGGGCGATAAATTAATTGCCGTCAATTTAATCATGGAATAAAACAGAGCGGTGCTCCTCATTACCTGAGCTGCAGCCAGGTGGGGTGAGGCGCCATCTCCACAAATATTGGGTGAGTGGCTATATACTAACACGTATATGAAGATGATCTGATTCATTTCAGAAATGACATATACATTACATATGAGTGTATTATGAAATGTTTCTAATTTTCTTTTTGTCTCTCTTTATTGTTTTGCCTCTGACATGACGTTACAATAGGATTGTGGTGGAGTATTCAACCTGAAATGCAGGTGATATAATACCTTTTAAACTTTTTTCACTCACTTAACAGCAGTAGCAACATCTAGGTCCTTACGAATGTAGTGGCACACTATCCACTTATGCAGAAACATGTCGACCATTAATTGCTTGACAGATATTTTGGTAAATCTGTTTCTATTTCACTCGATTTTAGATTTGGAGGAGCTGAGAGAAAACATTAAAAATCATACCTCTACTCAGCTTCATCCAATTTTATCTTATCACCATTTACACTTTTTGCACTGCTTTTTTTAGTTGCCTATTTACATTTATCCTTTATCTGCACTACCAATTTGCTGATATATGAGTCATAGGGTTCCCACAGTCCCCACTTTATCCCTTTGACTGTGAAAGTCCTGGCTCCTGGGTAAGGAGAACCCAAATGATGTAAAAAATGGCGGAACAGATCGGCAACTAATGGGAAAATTTCACCTACCCTCGAGGTTTTTCTTTCCCAGATTTTCATGACCACGTGCATTCAACTTAATTAAACTACACATAACGGATCTCGTGGTTTTTCCACCCACTAGAAACTAACACTTGTTATGCCATTGGTTTCCTTTGAGTTGAGCTTTCTTTCCTTTTTCTTTGACTCCTACATACTTTTTGTGTATTAATGTTATAGGTAGGGGCGTGTATCTAGTTTTGAGTCTTTAAACTGGCCCTTGGACCCCCCTTTTCAAAATAGTGTGTATTGTACATAATTATATGCTACATAATTACACGGCACTCAATGCAACACACACTCCAAATAATACCACTCGTTGCCACATAATTACACGCCACACAATTACACTCTACTGAATACAACATACACTCCCCATAATACCACTCAGTGCCACATAATTACACAGCACATAATTATACTCTACTCAATGCAACAAACACATTCCACATAATACCACACAGTGCCACATAATTATATGTTACATAATTACACTGCACTCAATGCAACATACACTCCAAGTACCACTCAGAGCCACATAATTACACTCTACTGAATGCAACATACACTCCACACAATACCACTCACTGCCACATAATTATATGTTACATAATTACACTGCACTCAATGCAACATACACTCCAAATACCACTCAGTGCCACATAATTACACACCATATAATTACACACCACATAATTATACTCTACTGAATGCAGCATACACTCCACACAATACCACTTAGTGCCACATAATTATTTGCTGCATAATTACACTGCACTCAATGCAATGTAGAAATACCACTCAGTGCCACATAATTACACGCCACATAATTACACTCTACTGAATACAGCATACACTCCCCATAATACCACTCAGTGCCACATAATTACACGCCACATAATTACACTCTTCTCAAAGCAACATAAATACACTCCATATAATACCACACAGTGCCACATACTTATACGCTACATAATTCACTGCACTCAATGCAACATACACTCCCAATACCACTCAGTGCCACGCCATATAATTACACTGCACTCAACGCAACATACACTCCCAATACCACTCTGTGCCACATATTTACACGCCACATAATTACACTGCACTCAATGCAACATACACTCCCAATACCACTCAGTGCCACATAATTACACGCCACATAATTACACTGCACTCAATGCAACATACACTCCCAATACCACTCAGTGCCACATATTACACGCCACATAATTACACTACTGAATGCAACATACACTCCACACAATACCACTCAGTGCCACATAATTATGTGTTACATAATTACACTGAACTCAATGCAACATACACTCCAAATACCACTCAGTGCCCCATAATTACACTCTACTGAATGCAACATACACTAAACCCAATACCACTCAGTGCCACATAATTATATGCTACACAATTACACTGCACTTTATGCAAAACGCATGTCACACCATGACACAATTTCACTAAGCATAAGTTCCAGGCCACACAATTCAACTCCACACATTTCCAATACACACCGCATAATTACACACCAAACAACATATTTCAACACCAAAACTCCACAATCTACAACGTATCTTCAATCCACACCATATAGTGTCACCACCTGAGCACCAAACATCATTCACCACCACCATTTTGCATCAGCGCACCACCTAAGCATCACATCAGTCTGCCCTCGGAATCTGGCATCTGTTGATTCTCCCCTAGTGTCTGTCCGCTTCTCGTGTTCTAATTAAATTACTGTTTTCAAACATCCACTCCCCCGTTCTTTATGCCCCGATTCCCCATAACAATTTTTTTTATAACAAACAAGCATGAGAACAGGCAGGAAGTAGTTGCCGGCAGTGCAAGCACAAAAAAAGTAGAAGACAATTTTTATGTTAAAATCTTTTTTTATCAGGTTTTTCAGTTGTATATAATGTTGTCTTTGTTTGTATAAAGGTAACAAAAATGCGTAACACTTTTTATTATAAGTTTTCAACATAATGCACAGCAGCCACAATGCTCTACAACATAGCCAAAAGTTCTGGCTAAACACGTAAGGTCCCAAAAGCGAGACCTATTGGCTATGCCAATGCTTGTTAAAATTCTCTGGGCTACAAGATTTCTATTCAAGCCCAAATTCCGCCAGATTGGACGAATCCATTTGCGGCGAGACCCAAGGTACTCAAGACAAAAAAAAAAAAACATTGTGTGGGTCTCACTCTTGCAGTCAATACCACAGGCTGGGACATGGCTAGTAACTGAATCCTTGTTCCAATTATTGGTAAATGATCTTAGTGGAAGAGTACCTAAACGAAAGTGGGCATACAAACCTTTAGCCAGAGGTGGAGATACTGAATCTAAAAATGGCTCAAAGCATGGGAAAAGCTTAAAATCCAAGAATATGTTTGACCCATTGTTTGTGTAACAATCATGAATATATATACCCAATAGCAAGTTTTCACGCTATTAATAGCAGCTTTGCATTCGGTGTTTTGAATATCCCATGACCTTTGTAAACTCAGCATTTTAAACCAATCGAAGACAAATTTGACCCAGGGTACTGCCTTTCAACAGCTACATTTAATAGGGCTTTGAGTGACTCTCTGTATTCACTTAACTCGGGTGTGGACCAGAGGTGGACCCAATACACTAACTGTTTAAGTGCTGCCAAGCCAATAATTATTTTCAGTCCTAGGCCAAAGTATGATGAGATAAGAGGGGTGCTAGTTGGGACAGAAACTAACTTTCTCACAAATGTATTTTCGGCGACAGATATTAAATGGACATCAGTGCAACCCCAGATCTCTGGACCATAGAGCAGAGCACCCTTTGCCTTTGCACGGTATACCTCTAGGGCCAGTGAAAATTAGCCTAAGTTCATTTGCTTGTACAATCGAATAGTAGCATTTGATCCATGTTCAGTTAG
This sequence comes from Lissotriton helveticus, assembly GCF_964261635.1. NCBI lineage: Eukaryota > Metazoa > Chordata > Amphibia > Caudata > Salamandridae > Lissotriton > Lissotriton helveticus. The sequence goes on along the minus strand of NC_136072.1, from coordinate 679,531,490 downwards.
CAAGGCACTCTTAGTAAGTTGCCCTGTCCATTTAAAACTCTCCATTAGTTTGATCCCTAGGTAGTCAAAACTATGTACCCTCTCTTAAGTTTCACCTCCAACATGATGACAATTTTTAATCACTCCCTTTCCAAAAACCATATATTTTGTCTTATTTACATTGGGCTCCAGACCCCTTGACATACAAAATCCTAGAAATTTATCAATTAGGCGCTGGAGCCCTGTAAGTGTTTCGGAAATGTAAGGTTGATTTGTAGAGCACTACTTGTCACCAGTAGCCTAGTCTTCAGCTTCTAGCAAATTCAAGAAGTGTGGAAGAGGTCATTCCAGGATTTGGTTGTTTTGTAGGAGAATGATCAACCTCCTGTTCTGCTTCTGCGGAAAGAGAGATGTGTGTGTGTGTGTGTGTATGTGTGTATGTGTGTATGTGTGTATGTGTGTGTGTGTGTGTGTGTGTGTGTGTGTGTGTGTGTGTGTGTGTGTGTGTGTGTGTGTGGTTGGGTCTGGGTCGGTGTGGGTGTGTGTGTGTGTGGCTGAGCAAAGTTGTCAGGTGGGTTAGTGGAAGTGAAGCCGGTGATTGAGGTATGTGGGTCCCATGTTGTGTAGTGACTTAAATGAGTGTGTGAGAAGTCTGAACTGGCAGTGTTTCAGGGTGAGGAACCAGTGGAGCTCTCGGAGGAGTGGTGTGGATTCAGCGCAACTGGTTGAGGAAGTATGGTGGTGACGTTTTGGTGGTATGTAGTCTAAAGAAGATGAGTTGGGATGTGGGTGCAGAGGGCATAGTCATAGTCCAATCGGCTTGTGATTAGAGCCTGTGTGATGGGACATCTGGTGTCCAGTGGGAGCCACTTGAAGATTTTAAGGGGCATGTGGAGGATGTGGAAGCATGAGGAGAGGACTGCTTCATAGTGAGGTTGGTGTCCAGGATGAGGCCTAGTTCCTAACATGTTCATTTGAGGTGAGTCCAAGATCAGCGGGCCACCACGTAGAGCCCCATGGTGAGCCCTTATTCCCAAGATCAGCACTTCAATTTTGTTGGTGTTAAGCCTCTGAGGCAGCTTTTTCTCATCCAGTTGGACAAGCTGGTCATGCATTGTTTGAAGTTCATCTTGGTGGTGAGCTTGTTGTCTGAGAAGGAAAACATTAGCTGGGCCTTGTTGGCATAGGAGATGATGTTGATTCCGTGGGATCTGATGCTTTTTGCTAGAGGAATCATGCACATTTGGAAAAGTGTGGGACTCTTCAGATCATGTCCTTGTGTTCTGAAGAAGTGGGTGTTAGATGGTCTTGAATGAAATGTGACTCTACCAGCAAATACACACTACTGGAGGGACATGTCTTCTCATTCCCAAGGTCAAACAAGACTCAGAGCAATTGACTTGTGTGCTCACTTTTAACCCGAAAGCAAATAAAGTGAAACAAATTATTTCACGTAATCTACAGCTGACAGAACATCTTAACATCCCTAAGCCCATGTTCTCTTTCCGACGAGGTAGAAACTTAAGGCAACATCTTGTCAAAGCTGCACGTTCACATTAGACAAAAAAAGGTACAAGGGGCATTTTGGGCCTGCCGACATTGAGAGGGCATTATAGATGCAACAATTGCACCGCATGCCCCCAGACGAGTGACTCGAAATCTATCGAGATCAATAATAAACAACATACAGAATTGAGCTTTTCAAATTGCAATACGAAAAATGTTGTTTATTCTGTGACCTGCCCTTGAGGTAAAGTTTATATTGGTCAGACTGGTAAAATGTGAATACTTAAGCACAAATCACGGATACAGTGCAAAACACAAGGAGCACCAATGGTCCAACACTATGTACAATACGGCCATGGTGAGAATGATTTATGGTGGACAGTATTGGTAGTGGTTAAAGCGCAGAATAAAATAGCCCTACAAATGAATCTTAATCGGTTGTAGGCACGAATGATTGAGAAATACCACACACCAATTGAAGGTCTTGTAGTGTAGTTCCTATGTTTCCAATAGATATGACGTAGGACTTAGGTCAGTAAGTCTCTATTGAATATACTAAACTTAATAGCGAGTGCCAGCTAGCTCAGAGGTCACTAGAAACTTTCTTGAATTTACAAGAAGGGATTAGTTTCTGACAACCGCATAAACATGACAACTTTGTTTCCCTAGGACTGGAATAACTATCTTAAGAGTCGTGGAAACAATAGATAAGTATTTCACTCAATCGTGCATGCTTCGTTTCTACAGAGTTGCAGAGAAATAGAGAGACGGGCGTTTTCAATAAAAGATTAATTTAACAGTCTTCTTTCTCATGCAAGAGAGGTGAACTGCTACAATCATTAGATAGCAAAGTATAATGCGCACAGCGAAAATAGTATTATAAAATAATACTGTAATAGCTTTGTATGGTTTCTAAGCCATATAAAATACATACATAAATAACAGACTAAAATACTCAACAGGTGCTTTCTAAAATACGCCTACCCTAATGTACCTAACCTAGGTCTAGTACGAGAGAAGTAGTAAGTATGGTCTTTAGCATAGGTTTAGTTTTTTTGCCAAGAATCTACAAAAGGTATCTCTAGGTTCTAATTAGCTCCATACCTTGGAATGAAGAAGGTCTGGTATCTCTGTTTCGTGACTCGATTTCCCTACACCCCACAAGGGGAGTCTGAAACACTGGAGCTGGATTTCTCAGCAGAGGAGGGCAGCTTCCTGATCAGTGCATCAGCTGTAGAGTCGGCTTCCTTAGGCACTTGCTGTAGCGAGCTGCGTCGGGCAAGTAGGTCATCGAAATGCTCCGAACCACTGTGCTTTGCCATAGCAAGTGAAGGTGTATTTATACCTTGAAGGTGTTTAGGAATGCCAAGTGTGACGTAAAGTCAGGCATATGAACGTCATGAATGAACCCCTGGGGAATAGTTGTTCATTGTAAAACTAACTGAGTTCTTGGAGAAATCAGTATTCAAGCAAGGGGAAGTCTCGAACAGCTTAAGCTGGTTTTCCAAGAAATCGGTGTGACGTTTGGTGTAGGGATGCAAGTAGCCATGCCTGTATTTGGGTAGCATGGGCTATGCCTAAATAAGGGCTTGATTTCTATGCCTATATAAGGGCAACGTGAATTGTACCTATATAAGGGAATGAATCGGGAAAATCCATTCGGATTCTAAAATGACATACAACACCCACTCCACTTTCTTATGTACGACATTACTAAGTTCTAAACACGTTAAACATATCTAAGCATGATGTGTTAAAACCCACCCAAACACATAAAAATGCATTGGTACCGGTTGTACACGAAAAGAGCATTTGTGCAGTACGCATTCAAGCAATGTTTCATTCTAAGCATATAGTTGACATTTGAAAATGCTATCTGAATGAATCACGAAAATACATTTATGAAATGACTCGTAAATAAAGAAAAGAAAGGTGCCGAAACCATTTCATGTCATAGAAAAAAAACTGTTGGTATGAGGACAAGTTCAAATATTTTCTCTGGAAGTTTTTCAAATATTTCTAGTTCTATATGAATAGTTCTACTTTGAGCAGATTACTTTGTGCCAAAAAACAAATTTGGAAAAATAATAATCATAGAAAAAAGAGATCCAAAGTTAGAAGTTGGTTTTGAAAAAATGAAGGTCGAATTCAGAGTCTCTCAGAACACTGTGTGCCAAATCAAAAGTCAGTGTCATTGTTTGGAGAAAACATCAAATCTTCTAAGTCTGTAAAAAGTGTGTCTACCATTGTAGGTGAAAGTTGGCTTACCTCGTTAAGAAGATCAACCGCACATAGATGTGAAGCATCGCAGTCAGCATTGGTCGCATTGGCAATGTTTAAATTGGAAGGTACCTGTGTGCCTGTTTCCTCTCGTACCTCAGCAGTAGCATTTTGCGTCTGTGAGATCTCAATGAATGCTGTCATCAGAATTGGTAGCCGATGGGGACAACACAGTGCATGGGCCGTTACTGGTTCAAGCAAAGTATCAACATCCATTGGCATGACTGATGGGAGTGTCAGACAGGTGTCTAGCACGCATTCTTCTCCGCATAGCGGGCATCGTAAAACAGGTAAGATGCAATCTTGCCAAAGTGGCCTGAATGATAGAAACCATGTGGTATTCAATTCTCTTAGACGAAGTAGTCCCAAAATGTGGACAATGCGCTCACGACACTTCATCGCCAGTAGAGTGGTCTCCACGGTGAACTGGGTGTCGCTTGTGGATTGACTTGCCATATCGCAGTAGTAGAAGCAAAAATAGTATCCCTGAAGCGAGTCCCAAAATGAGAGGCAATCCGCCAAACACAGAGTGCAAAAAATTTTGAAATATTCCTAGGGCTGCTTCAAAAGGTGCTAACAGTCCCGAAAAAAAGTCTTAAATACATGGACAATACCACTCGTATCAGACATGTTTAAGATAGGACTTAACATTTCCGAGAAATGTATAGGGCAATTTGTAGTTAAGAGGTCATGTATCTCTGCAGAAGTCCTTGCGACTTGCAGATCATAGGTCTCTTTGGCCGAAGTCAGTGGCACAGTTTTCTGTAAAAGAATGGCTTTCATCTGCTCAAAGTATCAATTTGTATAGAAGAGATGTTCAGTGAAGGCCATAACGGTGACTCCCGGTCTCTCTTGGTTTTTGGAAACAATACTTGCATACAGCAAGTGACCCTGGCTGACACAGTTAGTAGATAGGGTAAACCTGGCAACATGCCACAGCAGCTGTGATCGTTCAACATGAGGTAACTTCCATTAGAAAGCTGTCCAAAAATTGGATCAATCACCACAGCTGGTAAACCTTGCAGGTGGCAGGATAAGTTGTTAGAGGAACCATTGCATGCCCCAAGTAAATTAATACCCTGACAAAGGAGAGAACCGCTTAGAGCATTTTCACAATTTTTACCACTAAGAAACACTTGTTTTCCCCCACTCCAACATCTGTGTGTGTATGGTAATTCCCAGGATGTCTTGATGTATTCTTTACCCAACCTTTCATATGTGCCTGCTGGTATGTGTTTTAGGCAATATTGAAAATGGAAAATTGTAACAGGCAGAGTGACTGTTCCGTGTATAATCCATTCTGTGGCTGGTTTCTCAGCGACAGTTAATGGCTATCTTTTCAGTTTTTCAATGCTCAGCACTGTATAGTCTGCTCCCTGTTGGGATTTAGTTGGCTTTACCTTTCTTTCCCCCAGTCCTCTCTCTATGGGCATGCATCCACAGGTTACCAGGTCAGCTGGTGCAGCACCTTTAAATCAGCGGGCTTTAAAAAGAAGCCTATAGCCGATTTTCTCTGCTTGGTTTCTACACCCAGTCGTATTACCTGGAAGGACTTGCTCTTTTCTTTCCGGTCATTCCTGTTGGTGCTAGGACCTTTGGATTCCCATCTTCACATCGTGGTGTCTGCAGGACAGCGGGCATCGTTTTTCAACATTCTTGGATTATTAAGTTGGCTGTTATTAGACCCGTGGGATACCCTTCATTATTCCTTCTGGCAACTTTGTACTGAATTGCGGGACGTTTTTATTCCAGTACACGGCTGTGTGCTGGAACCTCAGCTGAGGATTTCCTGGCAAGAAACTTCCTGGATTTTTGTAACCCTCTCAGGTCGTTATGTGATTTTTGGGTGTATTCTCAGAACTCGTCTTCCCGGTAGCATTTTTTGGATGTGGCCACAGTTTACCTTGCTTTTCTTTTACCGGGGAGCCTTTGCGGGCAGTGTGATCACGGTGTTTTTTTTTTATGTCGTCAGACTTTTTACCCCCTCGTGTTTTTTCTATGAGGCTTGAAAAAACGAATCTTTGTGGGAGTTATATTTGCTTTTGATAAGGACATTACTCCCAGCCTTCAAGCATGGCTAGAAAGCGGCATTCACAGAACAAAGACCGGTAAGGAGGGTTACGGTGTTATTCATGCAAAACCTGTTTATGTAAGTCCATTGGGAGATTGACATATACACCTTGTAGACCCGATGTCTTTCTGTTTGTCTATTATTCCAGGTACAGGAGTCGCTAATCGCTTGTAAGAACTGAACAAGCAGAGCCCAGGCGTGGTCTTTTTTGTTTCCCCTTCCCATTTTCACCCACCCTCTCCCGTTGTTCAGACGGCAACGTCACTGTGTGTTGTTCAGTGGTTGCTGTCGGGGCGGTGGTGGCGGACTGGGCATATCCTCGCTTCCGCAGTGTTGGGCAAAGCCGGGCGGTAATCTGACACTCCCCTCTGTGCCAGATTGATCTGTTTATCAGTGAGATTGAATTCTGAAAACAGTGACGTAGTATTGATTAAAGGCCAAGGAACATAGCCTAAACGAAGGTTTTGTAACTAGCAGCCTAATAGCATAATAGAACGTATTTGCGACTGACCATGTTGCAACATGACCAAGGCCTGTTCCATGACGTCTATGGCAGAGAATACTATGCTGTCCAAAGAATATATCCTGGACGACAGATTCGTTAACCCATTGTCAACTACAGAGAGAGTTTTCTCTAAATTAATACGATCAATTTCTCGTATTCGTTCTGCGGTCTCGGCTTGCGTAATCTTCCATGCTTCATTATAAGTAGCATAGATACCGGCATATATAAAACGTTTATGACGCGTGTTCTTGGTCCATGCAAGAATTCCCGAAGATCAGCGCCATCTTTAAGTAAAGATAAATGTTGTTTTACATCCTTAAGTGTAGATCTATGTAACCATTCAAGGCACAGGTTCCCAACACTGTATGTTGTTACTATTCCTAGATGCCGTCTCTGAACATATCTTGAATCTGGCCTAGTGAATATGAACCCCCCGTGTTTTATTCAGGAATCTATCTTGACAGCGTTTGTGTCTGTAGGCCAGATTAACAATTTCTTCCAATCTGGATCTGTTCTGTTGTGATGCAAAATAGTATGGACGTCGACCACCCCCTCTGAAGTGTTATCACTAACAGGTAAAGGTGTAGGTATAGACGGATTGTTCAGATCTTTTATCTTGACTAACCCAAGAACAGTGTCATTCAAAAACATAAAATGCTCTGGGATGATGCAGGCTCTAAATAAAGCTTCTATCCCTTGCACTTGCCAATCTTTTGTGCCTCAGACAGTTTTTGTCTCAATGTTGTCTTTCCAAAAGTCGAAACCTAGTGAAGACAGCTGAGCATAAAATGATGCAGAATACATTTGTTTGGTATTTGTCAACATACTTTTCAATCTGTTCTTAACATTTTTAAAGTGAAATGATTCTGGATTGGAAGTATTAAAACCTGAAAAGTATGGAAATTTTCAAAAAAAGGTTTTTGAGCTACCCTTTGGTTGCGTAGGACAATGTTCCCATTGGTTATACATTAACACATTTCTAGGATTTGCAGATTTGTGGTAGAAATGATGACCATAATGATTATAACAATACATTTGGTCGTAATCTGATGAACCTTCTAAGTATTCATGATTTGTAAATACAGCAGACATTTCTAAGTCTGACATCAAATTGTTAACAGTCTCGAAGTCACAATCATCAGAAAAGGTACTAGATAAAACAAAGTCATTCAAGGAAATCTTTAACTGTTGTGCAATCTTCAACAGCTCCGCAGGGCCAAAAATGTCATTATCAGTTCTGTCCCAAGCTATATCCCCAGGTATGGGAACGTCTGTGATGTTCACTGTTGACCAGTCTCTTTGTTCACGATGAGATGATTTGTGTGGCTCAAGTAGTAAGTTGATGTTTACTTGCTATGTCCTTTTTAACATATCTTCCATTTATCAGCATTCCCAAAGTTATTACCAGAGTCAACCAAAGTAGAAGAAAAAGCACACCCAACACAACCCAAAGTTCAATCCATGGTGAACCCAGATAAGTCTTTTCCAGGTGATGAAAAAGGTCTGTTGGTTGTTCTTTCAAAGTTCTTTTTACTGGTGTTGTTTCAGGTTCACTGGGATCCTCGGAAAACGTATCAAAGTTAATGAAATAGCCAGAGGCAGTTCTGTCAATTGTTGGGATTGCATCAGGATTTGTTGAAATCACTGGAACCACTTGATCGCGTGTTACATTTGTGTAGTCAGATGCTACTTCATTGTAGACAGGTGTTTCTTGACGAACTGTTATTTGGGTTTCAAGAGGTACAAGTTCCATAGCTTTGTTGCTTAGTCCTTCATTTTGCACTGCAGATTCTTCAAATGTGATCAGTCTCTCAGTGTGAACCTCTTGGATAGTAGCTATATTAGGGCACCTGCTACATTGGCTGAGTCCACTTGGCCTACTGCTTATGATCGGACACATGATGTGGTTTGACCAGGTCGATGGACATGAACCCGTTCTCCTTTTTACCAGCAAGGGGCGGCAATAATACTGTTCTTGATCCGTGGATTGCTAGGACAGGTACTGGTTGTCTGTAAGAAGGCCCAAATTCCTTCTTGTCCACGATCTTTTCTCCGACTAGATCCCCAAGCTTAGGAATCCAGACAGGCCTTGCTGGGACGGTCGGTTTCTCTTCAGTGGTGGTTGGCTTCAGGAACACGTTATTTTGTTTCGTTCTTGTTTCATTTAAGTCCTGTAAAACAGCCAAATGGTCTTTGATATCAAAGGGTTTTTGATCTACCACTGAAGTCTGACAATCGAGGTCCGACACTATCATTCTGGTCCCAAAAAGGACTTCATATGGAGTGATAACCTCTAGAGAACTTCTGGGCAGATTGTTAAGACTACGTGGGACACTTATTAGATGTTTGACCCACCCGTCACCCGAGCTTAAAACCCTAGCTGTTATAGATTGCTTTATGTCCCGTTTTTTTCTCTCCACTACCGAATTTCCCTCAGGATGGAATGGACTAGAGTACCGCAATGCAACGCCCAATTTATCCATGGCCTCCTTGTAAGCCCGAGTGCTAAACACAGGACCCTGGTCAGAATGTAGCATGCCAACTACATATGTGCCGATAAAGACTCGCAAATCTTTTATAACAGTTCGAGCGTCAACCGAGCGCTGAGGCCACATCCAAATGAACCTAGAACACGAATCCACTGTGACCATTATATATTTATAGTTATCATCCCTCTGTAAGGGACCGCAGTGGTCCAGGTAAAAGCAAGCTAAAGGTTTATCTGAAATTAACAGGGGCGTCTGCGCAGGAAGTTTCACAGTAGAGACTTTAATCTTTTGGCATTTTTCACATTCCAAAACATAGCTTCTGGTCTGTTTTCTCATGCGCGGCCACCAGCATCTCTGTTTTAATAATGACACTGTGGCGGAAACACCTGTGTGTGCAGAGGCAAGCCCTTCATGTGCTGGTAAGATTAGTCCTAATCTATGCTCCATGTTTGGAATTACTCTATCCCCCACTCCAGGTACTCGAACAAACTGAACATTATTCGCATCAGTTATGTATGAGTATTTGAGTGGAAACCCTTTTGGTAATGTTTTACCACTGTCTTTGCTTGAAGCATTGACAGCTTGCATTATTTCACTATCTATTTTTGTTTTTAAACGAGTGATTGCAGCTACAGAAGCCATTTGCACAGCTGCCTTCGCAGCTTCATCAGCCAATAAATTCCCTGCAACGTGAACGTCATCACGTTGATGACTCAGCGCATGTATCACGTGACTGTTTTGTAGTTGGTGTCGTAACTGAACTACTTATTCCCACAGCAACCTATGCTTGATTGTGCCATCTTTTGCATCTTTGTAACCATTTTGTATCCAGTTCTGCAAGTATTCATTGTAAGATTGGACACAGTAATACGAATCGCACACTATGAGTGTGGGGAATTTGCGGTCCGTATTCTCAAGCGCCATCTTAAATGCTTGTAGTTCAGCTCGCTGAACTGTACAACCTCCTAGATATTAAGTTTTAGTGACCATTGGTCAGAATTTGCCATCCCGCCAATGACCGTTAACGATCGGGCACACCGCACTATAGGCTTGTTTACCCTGCGTAGCAGGTTGAGCTAATCCGTCAGTATAAATTATACATTCATACTGCTTTAGAGGCAGAATTTCATTGGGCAGAGGACATTCTTGTTCGTATTGTAGAAATGCCTGTGTTTTCAAATAAGGATCAAATACGTATTCAACGTCTGTTGCAGCAAGAGAATTAACCCATTGTATCCATCATGGATGTAAAGCTTTAGCATTTGGAATGCTCGCTTTTGTCACTGCCTCTAAGGCAGGTACAGATGTAACGACCATAATGGGCTTACCTTGTGCGAGAGCTCTCTCTTTTGCTACAGCAGTCTGAATCACTGTCAGAATTTTTTTCTGTTGAAGTAAACTTCATTTCTGCTGGTGTGTACAAATGTGATATGTAAGCTATTGGTACTTTTTCACCTTCATTAAAAGTTAAGTATGTGAATCCGCATTGTCCTGGAATTATTCAGATCACTAAGTTGCGTATGTTTACGCGCGTTTGCAAATTTTTTGTTGCAAACATGTCTGCTTGGAGTGAACGCAAAATTTGTGTGTGCTTTTGTGTCCAATTAACTGTTTTAAAATCAGGCTTGATTAATTCGTAGAGAGGTTTAACCCATTCTGCGTAGTTTAGAATGCAAGTTCTTCCAAAATTTAGGAAACCTAGAATGGACTAAGTTTTTCAGCGTTTTGGAGGTTGGAGCAACGCACACTTTTCTAGAAAGTTGGCTGCCAGGCTTTTGCCTTCACTTGATAACTCGTATTCTAGGAAAAGGACGTTGAGGTGGCCAATTCTCGATTTCTTAAAATTTAATTTATATCCTTCAGAGGCGAAGCCAAGTATGATGGTGTTCACCTTGGTCAAGTGCCTGTTCCAAGTCATCGTCTGTTAGATAGATGTCCTCCACATATGATAAAGCCATCATCAAACGTTTGTAGTAACTCTGTTACCCTAGCTGAAATTAACCCAGGACTATTCTTGAATCTCTGAGGGAGACAACAGAATTGACGCTGTGTCCCCATGATTGAGAAAGCAGTCAAATACCTACTTTCTGGTGCAATGTTTTGACAGAAAAAAACGTTCGAACTATCTAATGTGGTGTTATACTTTTTACGCGCAATGTTATTCATTAATGCTGCACTATGTGCATTTTATACTGCAAAAGTTTTGCAACAAGAGTTTAAATGTCTGTAATCTAATACTAGACGATATGTATTGTCTGGTTTGGAGACAGGAAATAAAGGATTGTTCATGGAGGAGGTGCATGTTTCCATCACCCCTTGGTATTCAAGTTGATCTAATATCTCCCTGATCGTTTTTTAGCTTCTTGTTTAACTGGATACTGCCTTTGTGCAGTTGGTTGTTTTTTAATTGGATTTTATGGTGAGGACCTCATCCCATCCTACATGATTTTTATATAATGCAGGAGCTTGGTCTACTGCCCATTTCCTGGCATAGGTATATTTTAAATGAATCGGAATGTGGTTTGAGAAGGCTGGCATAATGATGTCTTCGCCATGTGGGCACTCCCTGACAAATTCTGGTGGCCAGTCTTGTTCAGCTAGAAGAATGTCATAACGCTCAGAAAGTCGCTCCCAAAAGAGTGCTCTCACTTTTCTTGGTATGTCCCCCTCCATCCGGAGTGTTATTTTATTTAAATCTTATGTGGACAACTAACCCTTGTATCTGCAGTTTCAACTTGAATGAATTCATTCAAGTCCACTGACTCCAGATGATCCTTCAAGTTCTTGTGAGCTATGGTGACTTCTGCTGCACTGTCCAACATTGTCTGAGTCCATTCCCAGTTCTTGAGTTGTGTCCTCAAGATCCTCGGCATATCTGATTTTTAGACCTGCTACCTTCTTTTTGGTGAATTGAGGTTTCTTGTTTTTCTGAATGTGTTGATCGTCTTTGGACTTCACGCGTTCTTCCTTGTTTTCGAACCGTCCTCTTCTTTCAGATTTCTGTGACGAAGTCTGAAAGGTACGAGAGGAACGTGTATCAGTATCTTGATATCTATCAAGATTTCTCAAATTATCCCTATTCCTGAGGTTATACCTCATTTCAGAGAGCTCCTTTTGAGGAGACCTACCTCTGGAATGAGAACGCTTCTCTTTAGAAGTTTGTTTGCAATTTTCCCACTTCTTTTTAGGAGGAGTAGCAGTGTTTTTAGTAAAGACCTTCTCAGGCCTCTGACAGTTGGGGTTTAACTGGTTTCCCACCAAAGCTATCTCTGCCTAAATTCTTCATAGGATTTTTCAATTATTCTGGCCAGTTCTTGTGGTCGCTCAGTTGCATCAAATTCCCTTAACTTTTGGCGGATGTTCACGGATGCTGCTTCACCTTTAATATTAGCTAATATTATTGTTGAGACCTGTTTGAAATTTTTCAGTAATTTCATACCTAGATTTAAAGCAGGCTCTGCCCCGTATTAATTTTGAATCACTTTCAGGACATCAGGTATTATCGCCATAGACGGAACACCATGTGTTTTAGTGTAGATTGCAGCAAAGACTGTACCCCAAGTGTTGCAGTCCTCCAGATGTGGTGCGATCCCCAGTGGTAAACAGATTGTTAAAATTCTGTGTTTCTCATGGGGGGTATTGTTAGGGAATACTGCCTTGATTGGAGTAATTTTTTGAGCTATCCAGAATGGAATTTGTTTCCGTTTTGCGGGTAACTTACCAACGACCGAATGTAGAGTCTGTGGTGTAATTTTATTTGTGTTCCCCTGGTGGGGGGAAGCTGTGGAATCATTGTTGCTGGTTGGACCGTAAGAGTCCGCATGACATATTGAACCAATTGTCTATAGATTTTGATTAGCTCTCTGAGTTGAGCTCGTAGTTCCACATCCGACACCTCATTAATTTCAGGATGTGGTGTATAGCTGGCTAAAACCGGCCATGTTGCTCCTGGTCTACCTAGTGGACGAGCCTGGTAATGTGATTTATATGTTTTAGGGCACCTTTAACCCAGAGCGCATGCTCTTGGTAAGTTAGTGGAATTTCAATATCCTCGAAAGGAATGTATTCCGCTGGTGGTTCATCTTCTTTGTAGAAGTGAAACACTTGTGTAACTGGATTTGCTTCAGGGAAAGCTATCCATGAATAGAATACCTCTGTCTGGTGATATTCATATGCCTCTATCACAAAAACTGCCCTACCAACTCTTGATGTTAGGCTGTTTTTCATAAGTTTTATAGTGATGGCTCTCCTTAAATTTACAGGAATGATTATAGCATCCTCATCAGTTTCTTGGACACCTGAAATGTTAAGAGCTGGATCGGCTGGAACAGCTCCACCGGTTTTGGTGTTGTTGTCACTATCCAGCATTTTGTTGACTGAAAGTTTGCAGAGCAAGTTTCAAGTAAACTAAGATAAGGTCCACTATATTTTGGAACACTGTACCCTTCAACGTTGAACAAACCAATAAGCTAATACATAGGATTTTTGTCCTACTCAGCTATGGCGGATATTATCCCTTTACCCACTCCAGTTGTCTATTGGAGTATTATGGAAAAAGGGGCCTCTGAGAAAAGCATGACTGAGTTACTTTAGTAACTAGGGTTAAATTAGTGCCTTACCAAACGTTGAGCGCCATGTTGTGTAGTTCCTATATTCCCAATAGGCTCTGCGCATTGGAATAATAGATCCTATAGATATGAAGTAGGACTTCGGTCAGTAGGTCTCTATCGAATACACTAAACTTAATTGTGAGTGCCAGCTAGCTCAGAGGTCACTAGAAACTTTCTCGAACTCACAATAAGGGATTTGTTTCTAACAACCGCATAAACATGACAACTTTGTTTCCCTAGGACTGGAATAACTATCATCAGAGTCGTGGAAACAATAGATAAGTATTTCACCTAGTCAATCGTGCATGCTTAGTTTCTACAAAGTTGCAAAGAAATAGAGAGACGGGCGTTTTCAATAAAAGATTTATTGAACAGTCTTCTTTCTCAAGCAAGAGAGGTGAACTGCTACAATCGTTAGGCAGATATCAAAGTATAATGCGTACAGAGAAAATAGTAACTGGTGCTTTCTACAATACGCCTACCCCAATGTACCTAACCTAGGTCTAGTACGAGGGAAGGAGTAAGTATGGTCTTTAGCATAGGTTTAGTTTTTTTGCCAATACTCTACCAAAGGTTTCTCTAGGTTCTAATCAGCTCCATACCTTGGAATGAAGGAGGTCTGGTATCTCTGTTTCGGGACTCGATTTCCCTACACCCCACAAGGGGAATCGGAAACACTGGAGCTGGACTTCTCAGCAGAGGAGGGCAGCTTCCTGATCAGTGCGTCAGCTGGAGAGTCGGCTTCCTTCGGCACTTGCTGTAGCGAGCTGCGTCGGGCAAGTAGGTCATCGAATGGCTCCTAACCATCGTGCTTTGCCATAGCAAGTGATGGTATATATATACCTTGAAGGTGTTTAGGAATGCCATGTTTGACGTAGTCAGGCATATGAACATCATGAATGTACCCCTGGGGAATAGTTGTTCATTGTAAAACTAACTGAGTTCTTGGAGAAATCAATATTCAAGCAAGGGGATGTCCCGAACAGCTTAAGCTGGTTTTCCAAGAAATCGTTGGCGTTTGGTAAACTGATGGAAGTAGCCATGCCTGTATTTGGGTAACATGGGCTATGCCTAAATAAGGGCTTGATTTCTATGCCTATATAAGGGTAACGTGAATTGTACCTATAAAAGGGCATGAATCGGGAAAATCCATTCGGAATCTAAAACGACATACAACAGTCTGAATGATCTGGTCAAAATCTAGGCGTTAATTTAATATGATTTCATGTACATACCTAGAGACTAACCTGATTCAACACTGGGTTAGTGCTGATATTACTTGGTTACCTAGGATTATACAATTACTTCCTCATGTGTCTGCCCTGTTTTTCACCACAATGTATATATTTCAACCCCAAGTTGTTTTGTGCATGTATATAATTGTTTGTGTTTTAGATTGTAAGCCTTTATTTGTACTGAGCATGCTGGCAACAATATCTCACCATTTCCCGTTTTCCTTGTATCCCTAGACTCACCTCGGGACATGGATTTACCCCCAGTACCATGGAGTTCAATTGTTGTGATCGCAATACATTGATAGAGTTCTGTACATCTAAGTGCGCATCACAATTGGTAGTGCTACTCTCCTTCGTAATCACGAACGTATGTTTAATGTTATGTTATGCTCACTTGGAAGCCACATTCCCACATTCTAGTTGTTTTCCTCAAGTCCCTTTTTCCTTTCCATTTCCAGACTTATGAAGTGACGTCGACGGTCAGCATTAGTTCTCCATATAACTATTCAAGCGGTCGGCGGGGATCTGGCACACGCTGACGATTGTCAATAATCTGTGAAAGTATTTTGGGCCATTACAGAGGATTGACGAGTGAATACTTTGTCCCCTTGGTTATTCCACGTAACTCTGGGGGAGAATAGGAGACCATATTTGTTTACTGATGGTGGTTTTTTATCGCCCATAGGGAGACAGTGACTTTGATCTGTCCAACAAAATACTGTGGCGTAGCCCATGAATGGGTCTCATTTGTGAGAGGTTAGTGCCTGATTAATTGCTTTTTAGAGGCAACGATCTTGACACACTTAATGAAAGATTGATCTTGTGCTTATTTATGGATTTTTAGGTGGTCTTACCATGCGTTTGAGGAGTTTGTAGAGTCGCTACAGACTTGGGTCTGTGATAGACACGGCCCATGAACAAATTTATGCAAGTGACCTCGATTTAGTCTAGTCTTGTTTAGCTTTCTGGCATAAGTGCTTTGGGGAGTACCACTTGGGCTACACATTTTTCACTTCTATGAACAGCAATCCACATGGTGCGTGTTGAACGTATTGTTTGGCCATTAAAACCAGTTCTTTGCCACTGAGTTTTCTTTTCACATGCTTGGTGCGGTTTGCTCTGTGCACATTATAAACCTTGCTTGGTGGTAACAGCAGTAATGTGCACGGCACGGGTATTTTTCTGGAAAGCCAGCATGCTTTATAAAATTAAAAGGTGAGAGATGGATATTAATATGTATATTCATTTGAATGTTATTTAGTATTGTTCCATTGGCCTTGTCCTGATAAGGCTGAAACGCGTCCGCTTCGACATTTATTTCGGAGGAGTCCCTATCAAATTTACAGAGTTGTTTAATAACCTTTCAGTGACACACTAGAGCTATAGGAAAATGAATCTCTTTGCCTAAAGTGTTCACTTAGAATACCTCTGAGTGTATCACCCAGAACATGTGTGTGAACACTAGTATTAATATATTTTTGGGTATTGACAACGTAAAGTTCAATGTATGGTTTTGTATATACCTTCTTCACATTATATTTGTTGTTCTTAATTCGTTGTTCAGAGATCGGTGCCATTGTATAAGTATGTCTTAATAAATTCAATACAGTGCTTGTGAAGGATTAAAAAACTAAAGATAGGGTAATTGAATGTTCCCTACGCATAAATAAAATTTATATATTAATTCCACCATACCAAGGTTTTTTTGTACATGACAGTGTCCCATACCCAGGTATAGGAGGGTGATTTGGGTATACCCGTACATATATATTAATTCTTTTGCAAGCTGCGATGTTTTGGCTCGTGGATCAATTCTTGATTTCCTAAATGGTAGTAGACTTGTTCTCACATTATTTTCACACATTTTTGGCATTGTTTGGTTGAGGGAGATAGGTCAGGGGACAGTCCATAACGTTTGCAGGTGGCAACTGGAACACGTTTTGTATTGGGGATAGTTCTTCCCTTATTTCGTCCTTAGGGTCTAAGACATATTGAATGTTACATCTTTAAGTATTAGAGGGTTCTATAATCTGTGAAAAACTGGACTGCCTGAGGGGATCTTTAAGGGCAGTGGAACCAGATGTTGTTTGTCTACAAGAAACACATTTAAGGTTCCAATCTCAAACTGTGCCTAAAATTATGAACTTGCATTATTCCCTGGTTTGATTTGCTTCTGTCGCAGGCACTAGGCCAAGCCACACAAGCAGAACAGCAATTTAACTGTGACAAGTGTAGGAACACTACGTTGAAGGACTTTTGTGATCCTCGCAGAACCCTTTAATGTAGGTCATAGAAAAGTGAGGAAAATGGGTGATTTTAGGCAAAGTTTGAGGTTTACAAGGCATTGTGGGACCTACACAAGTTCCAACACCCTGGACCCACCCGGATGTCTAGTTTTCAGAAAGTTTTGGGTTTAGTGGGTTTTCTTGGGTGGTGGCCAAGCACGGGTGTGAAGGGTGTAGCCATTCAGCTAGGCAATTAAGAGGAAATCTTAATTTACCCCTTTTCCGCCCGGTCGTATGTCAAAAGTATGCCTGTGAATCCAAATGTCCTCCTGCTTGTCACAGGGATGGGGTTACTCTGTGCCCCAGGCAGGTAGAAATAGTGCTGTGGTTTTAGGGGTGGGATTAGGCCGAAAAACCAGGACAGCCCGACATGTTGTTCCTGAAACAAAAAAATATGTATCTATGGTGTTTAACGTTTTTCTGCACTGGAGGAGTGGACTGTGGATAACCACACTCTATGCACCCTCAATGTGGGGGGGGGGGGGGGGGGGGGGGGAGAAGAGTACTTGTGTCTGCGGGAGCATAGGCCCATGCCCTGCGGGCTGCTCTCCTGCACAGGAATGTCCCTGCTGTCTAGTAGAGAGGCTCCTTGCTTGGGGATGGTGTTCCCAATGCAATCCCCAAGCAGAGAGTCCCAAAAGGCGTACTTTACATGTTGTGTAAATGGGGTCTGCCGATTGATTCTAGAAATAATTCATGTTACTAAAAATACCCGTTTTTGTTTTAATTACAAACATGGTGGTCACTCAATACCCCTAAAAGATTTGTATCCTGCCAAAGAAATGCCTATTTCGACCCATGGAGCTTAAGTTAACAAACCTTCAATAAGCTCCCCATTAAATGAGATTAAAGCCCCTTAGACTACGGAATAGTACATCATTTGAGCCGCTTCGATCAAAACTCTGTGTTAAATCTGTCACAGTCTTCCATTAACCTTAAGATGGATATTCCAGATGAGACAAGCTGCCAGAGACTCCTTGGGTTTTTAGATTTATAAAGCAAATACTGGTAGCACCAGGTGCTATTCTAAGGCATACCATAGTTTTTGTGGTATGAAATGGTTACCTATATTGAATTTCTTGATTTTAATTTATTTAAACGAGTGAAGGCAACAATGATTCACGCCTTGAGAAATCTACTCGCCGACTCATTGTGGCAAGTCAGTTTTTATCAGGCAAGCTATTTTATGGGCCTGCAGGCTTGTTCTGGCGACCTGACCAAGAACAGGTAATCACTGAAAGTGAATGAGCAAAAAAAAATGCATTTAAATCGAATTTTTAGGTTGTCACATTTGCTCTGTGTTAAGAGAAAGAGATCACGTCAGCTTATGTCTTACAAGGTGCTGCTTATTTTATAGTGGAGGTTGGTGTTTACTTTTCTTTTTCGGACTGCAAACCTAGAGGTTTTTGTAAAGTGAACTGTCTAACAATTGTGCTGTACAAAGTGTGTGAAATGAAAGGCTGTAGGATGTCAGGTTCTTTTCTGACACACAAGTACATCACTTGTAAATGAACTCTACAAATATTCCAAAATGTTTCCGTAGTTATGAAAACATTTTTTGTAATTCTGTATGAGGAAACAAAAGATTTTCATAGGATGAAAACAAATCATGGCAATTTATTTGGCGATGTGCAAATGATAAACCTTTTGGCAGAAACCCAGTTTCCATAGATTGTTTAGATGATCTATAGTTTTACCAGTAAACTGCAAGTTAGTGGAAAAGTTTGTGGCCATTTCAATGGAAAATATGCTGTTTGTGAATGGCAGTGCACCACCAAATCATGCTTTAGTTATATATTTAATAAAAGTGTGCTTTTAAACATGAACCGAGAAATATTCCTACCCACGTCCTGATAATTGAAATATTAGTGACTAACAGCTAGATTCATCAAGCGAAATGCGCTCGCAAATGGGCCAGATTCTGAGAATCTGGCCCATTGCGAGTGCAATTTTTGCATTTGGGATTCATCATCCCAAATGTAAAAATCGCTAATAAAGAATTCGCAAATTTGCGAGGATTAGCATTTAAGGAATCTCTATTAGAGATTCCTTAAATGCCATTCATGAAACTATTTTCATGAATTTAGGACCGCTATTTACCACGAGGTCAAACCTCGTGGTAAATAGCGAAAACTTAGAAAAATTCATTTTGATGCATTTTTCTAAGTTGCAGGTTACACTTTGGATGTGTGTGCACAACATCAGTGTAAATTCACATTTCTGGGGTGCTGCAGGGTGTCCTTTGGACACCCCTGCACCCTTGAAATCGCATCCTTATTTGCGATTAGCAATTTGCTAATCGCAAATAAGGAATGTGTAGGAATCGCAATTTATTTAGCAATTCCTACATGAATCCCGTTTTGCAAGTCCTTAATAGCGATTCCTTATGAATCGTTATTAAAGACTGGCAAAACGGCCCTTTCATGAATCTAGCTGTAAGAGGCATGCAAGGGCCATGGGTAGGCTGCACATTGGCTAGATTCTTATTATGTAAGGAGCAAAAGATTAGTCTCTCAAATCAAACAAAAGTTTTTTCTAGAGCAGAAATGCTGAACTTGCAAATCTGAAGGTGTTTCCATAAGTGATAATTAAGAAAAAGATGGCTCTATTTACAGTACATTACAATTCGGTTGAGCAGATTATTCAAGGGACTAGACCTGCAGGTTTGGTAACATTTTTATTATTTTTCGAGACATATGAATAGATTTGAGTCAAATCCGATTTATAGTAATTAAAAGGAAACACACACCAAAAATAAGTCCTATACGAGCAATGACTATATTATGCCGTATGAGGTCATAAAATGACCTGCAAAAATGAGATCGCGCAAACTAGATTTAACCACTTACATTAATGGGAGCACAAACTGGCTTACCCTGTGATCCAGTCTGAGGGATTTTCACCCGTGCTAAGCCTTTTCCGGTTTAGGCCTTCGGAACTTTTTTTTCAAATAAGGTATCCACGCCAAATTTGCATCCTTTTTTCCACATCCTGGGGATTCTAAAGGTTTGTGGATTCCCCTACAAGGAACTGAGAAAATTGGCAAAATGTAGCTAAAGTTTGAATGGCGTTCATCTGGTTTCCTTACCCATACGTTTTATCAAACCTCAAACTTTGGGTAAAGACACATTTTCCTTATATTTCTGGGAGTAAAACTTCTGGAATCTATGGTGAGCCACACATTTCCTACTACCAAGCATTTATTCAAGTCTCCTGATAAAAATGGTACCTCACTTGTGTGGGCTGGCCTAGCATCCGCGACAGGAAACACCTAAAACACAACATGGAAACAGCCATATTTGGCAATGTCACTAGCTTTGGATTTTGGATCTTAGTTCAACTGGCACCTATGGAAAACCTGCCCAACCTGTACATTTTTCAAAACTAGACATCTAGGGGAATCCGTGGGGAGGCGATATGCGTGACTCACCAGCTTTTCTTACCCGAAGGTCTTGAAAACCTCAAACGTTGACTAAAAACACATACTCACAAATCTGTCCAGGAAAGTTCCGTAATCTGTGGGGAGCCACAAATTTCACACGACCCAGAATTCCCACATATCTTTCAATGCAATGGTATCCCATATGAGTGGGTAGGCTAAAGAGACTGCCACGCAAAAGGCCCTTAAGCACTACATGGAGAGATCTGTAATAGGGGTAGCTGCGGTATTTGGGGCTATGCTGGGCCCCCACCCATGGAAACCTATCAACCACAGACATTTTTTTAAACTAGACAACCAGGGGATTCTATGGTGCTGTGCCTTGTATGGATCCCACAAGGCTTTCCTACACACAATGCCCTCAAACCTCACATTTTCCTTACATTTCTGCGATGGAAACTTTCAGAATCAGTAGAAATCCACATAATTCCTACCACCCAGTGATACCCCGACCAATCCCATTAAAATTGCTGACCCATTTCTCTTTTTGGGCCTAGAGCCATTACAGTAAAGGATCCCGTGTGAGAACTCCCATTGTCCTTGGTTTGATCCGTTCCTGTCGCAGTATAGCTCGATGCAAGGGTAGACTGCCCCAGCCTTTGGTTGTTGATGGAGGCAAACCTCCAATTTGCCCCCAGGGGAGGTAAAGATGGTTACACCCTGTATTGGGGTGGGGTGGGGGCACGGCCATGCCCATGGTGTGCCGCCCCCACCCCTATGTTGTATTTAAAAAAAATATTTCCATACTGTCTAGTGGGGTGTAGCAGTGGCCTTAGCGGGCATTCTGCATCCACGGCACAGACTGGGTTGACCATACTGATACACTCCCCAGAGGGCGCATAAAAGCATTTGGGGCAAAGGGCAGGGGGGAGCGCAAGACCATGCCCAGGGACTGTGCTCCTCTGCCCACAAAAAAAGCCAGCAAACAAGAATACCTTGGTGTCTAGTGGGATTTCTGACCCTTTGGGGAAGAAGATCGGGGTGAACACACTCATCCATCCCCGTTGGAAGATGGGGGCAGAAACACTAATGTGGCCCCTGGTGGGAGGACACAAGCACAGGTGCATGCCCAGGGGGGTCCGCAATCCCCTAAAATAATGTACATACAAAAAACCTGGAGTCTAGTAAACTTTCTGCCCCACTGGAGGGCAGATACAGGGTCAACACCACTCCCTGCCCCCCATCTACCCACCCAGGGGTGAAGGGGTGTGCGGGGGGTTCAAAAGAGCTAATGGGGCCCAGAGCATTGGAAAGCACAGGCCCATGCCGCGGGAGACCATGCCCCCCCAGTAGTGGTCATCCTTGGTGCCTAGTGGGAGGAAACCCTGCTTGGGGATTACTCCCCTTTTTTTTGCACATAGGGCAGTCCTAAAATAGATGCTAGGAAGCATTGCAGTCAGAGTGCTGTGTAAGTAAAAGGTAGGACATGTTGTAAGGGTGAACAGCCATGAGTACGCGGCTGTTTGTACGCATGCCATTACTTCGCAAGCGTTACTACGCTTGCGATGTAACAACGCATGTGTAGTAATTGTATGCGCTATCACCATCGTTATTTTTAAGGCACATCCGTTTCCAGACGTATCCGTTTCAAGACGAAGGAGGAAGCCGGAGCAGAGAGGATCCACGCAAGACGAGAGGGACCACGAGGAGAGAGAGGTTAGTGGGGCTGTGTAATTTTCAGGATCATGCAGGGGGTAGTGCTTAAGGTTCTAGTGTTGTGTTTGTGTAGTGTAGTGTACAATAGTGTAATTGTGTTTAGGGTAGTGTAGGGGGTTATGAAGGGTAGTATTTGAGAGTAGGTAGCGTACAGGAGTGGGGGTGGGGGTAGGGTTGTGCTTGGGGTAGTGTTTTAGGGTTAGGGTAGTGTTGGTGTAGTGTAGGGTGGTGTTATAGGGTTTAGGGTAGTGTAGGCGGTTGTGAAGAGCAGTGGATCAATGTAGGGGACGGACTGGGGGTAAGGGTAGGGTCATGCTGGGGGTAGTGTTTTAGGGTTCAGGGTAGTGTTGTAGTGTTTGTGTAGTGTAGTGTAGTGTTTTAGGATTCAGGGTATTGTCGGGGGTCGTGCAGGGCAGTGATTCGGTGTAGGGAGTGGACTGGGGGTAGGGGCAGGTTTGTACTTAGGGTAGTGTTTTATGGTTTATTTTAGTGTTGTAGTGTTTGTGTAGTGTAGGGTAGTGTTTTAGGTTTTAGGGTAGTGTCAGGGGGTCGTGTAGGGTAGTGTTTCATTGTAGGGGATGGACTGGGGGTAGGGGTAGGGCTACGGTCGTGCTGGGGGAAGTGTTTCTGTAGTGTAGGGTAGTGTTTTAGGGTAGTGTCAGGGGGTCGTGTAGGGAAGTGTTTGCATGTAGTGGCAGGACTGGGGCACAGGTTAGGGTCATGCTGGGAGTAGTGTTGAAGGGATTAGAGTAGTGTTGTGAAGTTGGTCTTGTGTAGTGTATTTAGATTTAGAATTGTGCGTAGAGTTGGGGTGTTTATTTAATTTTATGTTTGTGAAATATTTATGTTATAAAGTATTGAGGTGTTTAAAAAAAGCAAAAAAGAGATGTTAAACTAGGCGGTGTATTTGATTTCATACACAAGTATTATTTTTTTAAACGACATTTAAAATTACTACCCTACCCAAAACCCCTATTTCAATGGAATCCCGTCCCAGGGGGTAGGTTACATAAAATAAAAAATCTTAATAATTGAAAATGTTCACGAAGTAGTAGTATGCGTAGAAAAGTTAGGCGATGTAAAAGTAAAATATGAGCTTATTAATGCATTTGCGAAGTAATTGAATGCGCATTAAAATTATGCGAAGTAAAGGCATTTGCGATGTAAAAACATCGCACTAAAAGCATGCGTAGTAATGGCATGCTAAGAATCGTCATATATTCGTTGTAGGAAGCTGGCTCTGTATATACTATACCAAAATGAGGTATAGTGTGCACAGAGTCAAGCGGAACCTCAAAGGTAGGCCGAGGTAAAAGTAGATAGCACCTTACTCTCCATTTGTGGTGGTGTGGGCGAGCAGTAACGTTTTATCGAAGGGTAGAGTTAAGCATTTTTATATACACACTCAATCAGCAAATGATGTCACACTCTCAAAGACTGAACTCAGACCATTTTTGTCTGTATAAAAATATTAAGTTATTTTATTTCTAGAACCAAGCCAAGCCTGGCACAGGTAAGTGAAATAAATGCTTTGCAAAATATTATGCAGATTTTACTATTGAATGTAGGTTCAAATGCAGTTGTTTGAAATAGAGGTAAGTCGAGGATATGAAATTACTGTACAGATTACTTTTCAGTTACTTTTTAGATAACTTTTTCTACTACTTGTGATATGCCTAGATGTTACACTGGGACATTTCCTAGAGAAAAGGTAAGTACAATCAGTTTTGCACAGTTGTAGTTTTTCAGGTTTCCATACAAATCAACTCCACACTTAGAACATTTTTCAGAGAATAACAGTCAATGTATTCCTATGTAGAGAAATGAAGTTATCGGTTACCAGGTAAGTACTCGGTCTTTGGGGTTGAGTTTCTGGGGTTAGAACAAGGGTTCGCCCAGGGTCAAGGATGCACTCTCAAAACACCCTCAGCTGCACTAGGGAAGCCGGGTGCAGAGTGCTGAGGCCCAATGTTATCCAATGGGGGATAGGGGGCTTCCAGTTGGGGGCTGCTTAAGAGCAGGCCACAAGGTTGTGGGAGTAAAGCTCTTTGTGTTAGGCTCAGGGCAAAGGGGGATCCAGATAAGCACACAGAGTGCACCCGCAACGGCGCAGGGTCGGCTGGGTGCAGGGTGCTGTTTAGGTGTCGGGTACCCTATTTTCAATGGGGATTTTCGATTTTGGTTTACAGCTGCAGGCTCGGTCCAGGAAGACGTCCTGGAGGAACCAACAGCTGGGCAGGAAACTTGGAGGGCTCGGGGAAGTAGGTGCACCTCTGGTTCTTTTCTCCAGGGCCCAGGGCGGCTGGATGCAGGGGTTTCTTTCTTTCTTTTGAGGTCGGATTTCACCTTATCGGGCTACTCGCAGATGTGGGGGTCTCCGTGCAGAGGCCGCAGGCGACGTCAGGGGTATGACAGGCGGGAAGAATTAGCCAGCCTAGAAGGTGTGCCCACCTCTGCCAACCCCACAGGTGGAGGAGGCGAGGTGAAGCCCAACCTTCAGTGACCGCCATCTTGCAGATCGCAGTCACTCCCGAATCAGGATTAGGGATTGTGCTCACTCCCCCACATGGGGTGAGCACACCAAGGGTGTAGTCACGCTAAGGCCAGTAGCCCATTGGCTACTGACGACGAGACCCCTAAAACGCCCCCTAAATACAGTATTTAGGGAGCTGCCCTGAACCAAGAAGACAGATTCCCGCAACCTACGAAGGACGAAAGAAAACGCCCAGCAGAGGAGAATGCAGAGACAGGAAGGGTGCCTGCTCCTGATAGCAGGAGAGGCTGGGTGTCGCATTACAAAAGGTTGCAAGGCCTTTGAAGCTCCCCTGCCACAGATGGCTCTTCCTGGCCTGGGGAGGTGTAAACACCTCCACCCAGGAAATGCTTTGTTTCTGGGCTCAAGGATCAAATGCTCCCACCCCAGGGGTCCGGAAACACATCTCGTGGTAGCAGGCTGGTGTGTACCAGTCAGGGAACCCACCAGAGGCTGGTCGTTTTTCAGGGGCCATCGCTAAGATGCCATCTGAGTGCATTCTTCATTAAATCCCACACTGGCATCAGAGTAGGTTTAGTGTGCTGAGAAGTTTGAAACCAAACTTTCCAGTTTTCAGTAAAGCCATTGTGGTGCTGTGGAGTTTGTAATGACTAACTCCCAGCACCATATACTCTTAGTGGCAGTAATGCACTTACAATGTCTAAGAATTGGCTTAGACAATGTAGGGGAACAGGGCTCATGCACCTGTACCCTCATCACTGGTATAGTGCACCCAGCTAGAGGGGTGGATGACCCATGCCAGGGCAATGGGTTGTAGGCATGGCACACAGATATGTGTGCCATGTCGACTTTTCACTTTGTTTTGCACCAAAACACGCAGCCTGCAATGGCAGTGTGTGTGTGTGTGTGTATATAAAGGTACACGGCCTCTAAGGGTGGCACAATAAGTGTTGCAGCCCTTAGAGCTCTACCTGGCCACAGTGCCCTTTGTACCCATGGTACCTATTACAAGGGACTGACATGTGGCCAGAGAGGTGCCAATTGGCGGTACAAGGTACAGTTTTTGGCAGGTACCCAGGACACATCAGGTCAAATTGCATCAGTAGTCTGGCAAAAATGTGGGGGTGGTTACTGCAACAGAAACCCAGCTTCCTACACATGTACTTTTATGTTTCGTATGTCCTGGTAGTGGCAAACTGCTAAATTAGTTTTTCACTACTGTGAGACCTACTCCTCTCTTAAGCTTACATTGGGAATTCCTTAAAACACCTTTAAGCTGTGATTCCTGATCAGACAGAAGTTGCTGCATCATGTTTTGTACATTTGGAATGGCAATGATAAATCCTCTTTACTGGTAAATTTGAATTTAACATTACTATTTTAGAAATTCCACTTTTGGAGAGCAGGCATTTCTCTGCTCTCGCTGTCTTGTGTGCCTTGCAGCCAGTCTCCAGTACACGACTAGGCTGGGTGACAGCTACACTTTGTGCATTCCTTCCAGGCAGCCACAAACACAGGAAGGCTAGGTATTGCTGAATACCTATCAAATACATCTGTATTCTGATCGCACTTCCTGGGTAGGAAGGGAACATGGGGCTGGCACACTTCAATAGGCAGTGACCTGACCGCAAATTAAGTGCTGATTACCCCCGCTACCTACCTCCCCACAGATTGCCTGGCAGACAGAACTGGGTTGAAAGGATACTTGTACACTTCGAAGACTACTCTTTGAAGTTGCTCCCACTTCAAAGCCATTTTGGGTACAAGTACTGGGTCTATGACCATCTCAGATAAGACCCTTCTGGACCTACAACTGGAACTGCTGTGCTGCTCAAAGAACTCCTTGCTGGACTGCTGACCTAGACAGCCTGCTCTTCTCTTGTGCTACCCTGCTGCTCTTTCATCCTGCTGAAACTTTCCTCCTGTTGCTTGCGACTCGGCTATATCAAAGTCTCTACCACAGCTCCTGGTCCTGGTTCACTGGAAGTGTACCCAGATACTTGCAACACGGACATCGACGCATCTCCTGTCTGCAAGTAGTACACCGGTGCATCAACCCGCTTGCGGGAGTAAAATTGGCCCTTTGCTCTCGAAACTAATGCAGCGCCTCAAGAGCCAGACGCATCGACACCATGCATCAGCACCACTGCAGCTCAGAGAGATCAACGCATCTGGTCCAGTTTTATTTATTTAGTCATACTATATTTTTCTAAAAGGTTGTAGAGTCTTTTTGTGGCGTTTTTACTGGCTAAGTGTGACACAAATACTTCACACATTGTTTTTTAATTTAAGCCAGACTGCTCTGTGCCAAGCTACCAGAGGGCGAGGACAGGATAATTTAGGTTGTGTAGCGAATTACCATGACTAAGATTGTGGTTCCTGCTTGGGCAGAGTGCACACTCAGTCAACCAGAAACACCATTTCTAGCACACATGGTCTGACATTAAACCTCGATTGAAGGCACAAGGCAAACGCACCAGGGATCTGGCCAAACACCTCAAGAGGTTTGAAAACTGAGCTGAAGATGCTGAGGGCTGCACATGTTGCAATAATATCGGTGTGGTACTCCCAGTGGAACTGAAGACTCCAATACTACGATACCATATCTGGAGAACTGGATCCGGTCCTTCACCCAAGCATCGGACCTCTCCCTATATTGCTCCTTTGAGTGGGCTCACAAGTCCCTGTCTGCCACCTACCACGACCAGGCTCACTGCCTCGCCCGGTCAAAGCCCAATTCTTCCACTATAAGGATAGGGACTCCATTGTACAGCAGTGTCAGTATTTCAGATTTCATGATGGTGGTACACCAGCAGCATTCATCCTTTCTTGAAGTAAAATGCCGGCTTCGGACTTAAATCTTCAATACTCGTTGTCCCCAGCTAAACTTAAAGCCATACAGGACCAACGCTCCTATGTTTTCACCGACCCCTCGCCCACCTAGTGCTGGATAGAGCGCCTGGATGCCCCAGATACCTCCTTTATGTACTCCTGGAGATCTTTCATTTGGGTCCACCCAGGCACGCACTTTTAATTGTTGTCCTTCGTAGAGGACAGCAACAGCAGTCGTGCTCTGACAGAGGGGCACCTTGATGGCACTCTAGTCCTCCTAGGTAGCATATATGCCCCAAATAGTGTCCAGACCGGTTTCTGTGCCAGCTTGTCTGGGGTCCTGGCACGATGGCTGGACATCCCCTGAATACTGAGATTAGACTAACAGTGTACTAGATGCACACTTGGTGCAGCATTGATCTTTAGCAGACATCTGGAGGGCACACCATCCCACACACAAACAGTATTCTCATTATTCAGCACCCCACGATTTACAGGTAAGTATTGATCACTTCCTTTGCCCCTCCACTATTCTTCCTCAGTTCAACACTCTATAGACTATTTAAGGCGCATAATTTCCGATCACACAGCGCATGTGATGTATGTTCCTTGAAGTGTACCACTCATCCCTGTTCCCACCTGGTGACTCCCCTAGGACATACTTTATGACCCCAATTTCAGGGGCACACACCTCCAGCATATTGGCCATTATTTTGCAGGAAGCTAGGCCAATGCTTCCACACATGCTGTGGACTGGGAGGCCCGTAAGATGGTCACACAAGGTGTATGTATCGACAACATAAGTGGAGTGCACCTACGGGGCTAAACGTTATGCTCCCCATGACGCAGAAGTACAAACAATTCGCATTGCAATTGCTAATACAACATTGCCGCGTATACCGCTCGAGTGCACTCCACAGGCGATAGACCGGGATGCCTCCTAGCATGACTGGCCTGCCAGGAGGTCACTGCACTCTCCCTCACAGAAACTGCACCAACACAGGGCCCCCCCACCCCAGACGCAACACAACATCCATGAGACCTTCCACACAAATTACTCGGACTTCTACCACACGCTGCACAGACAGCCCGGAGAAGGCTGGATCCTTTCTGACAGGGATCCCCCTTTGCAGTATCTCAGCTCTGGTGAGGAAGGAACTAGATGTTCCAGTTTCAGAGTCCTAGGTCAAGGTAGCCATTCACCATCTGGCCCTTAATAATACACTAATAATACTCAGTGGTGCCAAGGCCAATCTTCACAGCTGCCCCAGGAGAGCGGGCAGCTGCAACGACGGGGGCAGGGTTATTTGAGTTTCCAAGAAGGAGTGAGATACACCCCACGCCCCAGAGCATTGCGCACTTTGTGTTCGCTGCATTGGCAGCCAAAGGGCCAGTGGAAGGTCCCAGTTAGAGCCCTGACATTTGGGACAAGGGACATTTGGGCCCCAGAGAAAGGCCAGTGGGCCGGGGGTCATGTTTGGTATTTGTGTGCAACGGTTGGGTGCAAGGCCCTAAAGGAAGGCATAGTGCAGTTACGCCAAGGGGGATGTATGCAACTGGGAGTGTTAATAAGGTGCACTTCAGAAATATCATGCTATGATGTTTTTGCCCAAAGTGATGCAGACATAATGTGTTTATGCTGCTAATTGCGGAGTACAGTATTTCGCCAGTAGTTACTGGCACTGTTTTATTTTCACTACTTGTGCTTGTGATGGTTTTGACAGTGGCCCGATTGGCCCCGTCATGTATATAATCCCCTGTAAATTACTACCTGGTGCCAGTTGGTACAGTGTACATGTGTGGTTATGATCTAATGTGTTTTGGATAATACAAAGGCTATTTTTTTTTTGTCACAAATTCTTTTTTATTGGGCATCAATATAACGCATAACAAAGAGCAACGCCCTCAAGGGCACCACAGTACATGCAGGGGACGGGATTGCAACAAAGGCTATTTTTTTATATAACCTTGTGTGGAGTTTCTTTTGTGGTGTGCCGAGTGTGTTGCTGCTGTGTGTGTGTTGCACTTTACACATTGCCTCTGGGATAAGCCTGACTGCTCGTGCCACGCTACCAAGGGGGTGAGCAGGGGTTATCTTCAGCATGTAACTCCGTTGCCCTGACTAGAGTGGTGGTTTCTGCATGGCTTACCAGAAATCCCATATCTAACACACCCTCTCAAAGAGGATTGCCTCCTCCCTCCAACCATCCCCCGTTTGCTATATTATTTTGTAAACCCTACCGGTATACCCGCCAAGAGCCTGATAAACGCCACCGGGTAGCCCTCTCCAAACTGCAACTACCAGTGGGACAGGGCTGACTGTGTGCGCCCTCGTTTGAATCATACTATCTAGCGGCACAACTGAAGTGGGCGTCACAATGTTTGGCAGGAGGCAATCTATATTAAATAGCAAGAGAAGACAGACCCTTGGCAAGCACTGTTGTACACCAGCTCCTACTCCCCTCTATTACACTACATCAATCCTGGTCATTGCAGGCATTGGTAGCTCGCAAATGCCTGGCACGGATATTCCAAATGAAACATCATATCTTGCCCTATGCCCCCAGGATTCCGCTCCAAGGCCACCCTCACTTTCCAGGAACGTTTACAAATGTGGTCTTGTACACCTGGCACAACAGGTCAATCGACTCACTAGGAGACCTATTCCAGTATCATCACCTATTAACATCCAACCAACTACATCAAGATAATGTTATTGCCCCAGGCCTGTTCCTCCTACATCAATCAGTGGTTTGTATAGTGTGGCTGGCTACTCACCCATGAGAGTCTCACAGTGCCGGAGGGGAGTGGGGGGCTGCTGATCCGTCTAGGTGTGGAGGTTCAGTTGAAGTGATAGTTCTTGAGGTTCTTCCTGAATTGGGTCAGAGACGCGGATTGCCTGAGGTAGAGGGGCAGGGTGCTCCAGGTCTTGGCTGTGAGGTAGGAGAGGATCTTTCTCCGCTTCTGTTCTTGTGGATGCTTGAGATGGATGCCAGGGCGAGTAGGATGGAGCAGAGTTGTCTGGCAGGTGTGTGGAATGTGAGGCGGTGGTTCAGATATTCTGGTCTTTGCGTTGTGGAGAGCTTTGTAGGCATATGTGAGGAACTTGAAGTTGTTTCTCTTGCTGATTGGGAGCCAGTGGAGTTGTCAAAGGTGTTGTTTTATGTGGCTGTCGCGAGGGATGTCGAGGACCAGTCTGGCTGCGACGTTTAGGACATTCTGTAGTTTCCTAAGGTGCTTCTGGGCGATGCCGGCGTACAGTGCATTGCCATAGTCAAGTCTGCTGGTGATGAGTGAATGAGTGACCATCTTTCTAGATTCTGTGGGGATCCACCTGAATGTCTTTCAAAGCAGGCGTAGCGTGTGGAAGCAGAATGAGGATACTGCGTAGATTTGGCGATTCATTGAGAGCGAGGAGTGCAGTATGATGGAGAGGTTGCATGCATGGTCCATAGGGGTGGGAGGGTCTCCTAGCGCAGTGGGCCACTGGGAGTCATCCCAGGCTCAGGGGTTGGGTTCCAGGAGGAGTACTTCGGTCTTGTCAGAGTTGAGCTCGATGCAGCTGTCTTTCCTCCAGGTGATTGTCGGCAGTGGGTCGTTGGTGAGGGAGAGGATCAGCTGGGTGTCGTTGGTTTAGGAGACTACGTCGAGTCCATGACTTCTGACTACGGCTGCGAGGGAGGGCATGTAGACGTTGAAGAGGTTGGGGCTCAGGGAGGAGCCCTCGGGCACTCCGCAGCTGATCGCTGTAGGTTCTGACATGGCCACCTATTGGAGATGTGCCACAGGTTATGTTACACAGTGGACGAGAAGCCTCCCACAAATTTAGTCATCCACTCACTATACACCCTGAGTACTGGGCGCCACCTGTTCGCTTGGCTATACAAAGCTATCAGGTAACATACCAGGATCTCCCTGGTGCCCCTAACACAGAAGTGGGAAGATGAAACTGGATCACCACTACATGACTAAGGGTGGGCACAGGCGCTTGACTCACCCTGTGTCATTTCTCCAAACGCACAATTCAAGTGTATTCAATATACAATCTTGCACCAAGCTTACTTGTCGCCGGCCAAACTCAAACGCATTGTTCCCACTGCTATCCTAACAAGCCTCAGATGTCACTCTGCTGTGGGAGTGCCACGTGCTTGCCACATATTGGCAGGCGAATTATAATGCACCGACTTCTGTCACAGAACTTGCGCGCCTCAATATGAGAGGCAACCACCTTAAGGGGTCCATAACAGAGGCACAGCAATATATCCTCCAGGCCAGATTTGTCAGTTTGGCACTACTGCTCGCCAAGCGAGTTCTTACCCTACATTGGAGGGCCTTTGAGCCACCACCACTGACTAAATGGCTAAGTGAACTTATCCGGTGGAGAGACGCAGAGAGCACAGACCTATCATACCTCATAAAGCGGCCCACAGCAGATGGGTGAAATAACATGCTCAAGCAATTCTGCGAAGAGATGCGGGAGACTGATAACCCTCCCACAGGCCTGAGTAGCCAGGACATGGACCTGTCCCCACCTTCATCACCCTTCTTCCCTACCACCACCATTCACACCCCTTCCCCATGATTGGCACACTGCATATATTCGCTGCCCCATGCACCCGCTAAACACACCCCTCACACCCCCCCTTATGCGATGCCCCTGATGCTCTCCTCCATTCACCTCTGACATGGATCACACCGCCTGCTTCGACACCTCCTTAGCTGTCCTCCCACCGGTCTTGCCTCCTCCCCATACGCAATAATCTGTCGACACTTGCACTGCCACATTATTCCCCCCTTCCCCATCTGTTCCAGAGGTACCTGTAAATATCAACACTATGATGGAACACCACCCTCCTTCACAGGCTTGGCACAGACTGGAGTGTCACCTTGTGCTCTTCCACTTCCAACTGTGATCTGTATGTGATTTGCCCCCACCTCATACTCATTCTGTGTTACACAGTGGATTCACCCTCAGATTGTTGCGTCTTTACTGTATTATGTCGATCCTAATGACTGTGTTGTGTTGCCATCATACTGCCATATCATATTGTACTGATAAAATACCTACATAAAAAGATTTGGCGGGGGAAATAAAGCAGCCACTGATCAGTTAAGGCAAACACAGGCCATATCAGGAACCTCTGGTTCACATAGCCTGCATTAGAAGAACAGGGAGACCCAACAGAGGATCACCCTCCTTTTCATCCCCCCTCCCCCCAATTTGCTGCCTACAGAGGGACCTGCTCTCAGTACTGAATCAAGAAGCACCATACACCAGAAATATGAGATCAAATTAAAATATTCAATTAGCACTGCATGAAATATGGCCCTAAGCAATATGCGGGTAAAAAGGATAGGATCAAAAGCAGTAATCAACCACTCAGACATTTATAAAGAGCAGCAGTGTCAACCCTAAGGATATCTGGGCACTGAGGGTGCAAGGTCTCTGTTGAAAAGCCAGGTCTTAGGTCTCCTTCTGAAGCCTGCCAGGAA
The DNA here is from genome assembly GCF_964261635.1 of Lissotriton helveticus. Lineage (NCBI taxonomy): Eukaryota > Metazoa > Chordata > Amphibia > Caudata > Salamandridae > Lissotriton > Lissotriton helveticus. The sequence goes on along the minus strand of NC_136072.1, from coordinate 679,498,616 downwards.
GAGTATTGTTCGGAGGTGGTGGGGCAGGTTTTTCCAGGTCTTGGCGGTGATGTAGGAAAAGGGGCAGTCTCCACTGCAGCTGATGCAAGGGATATGTGCGAGGGTAAGTGAGGCGAGCAAAGGTGTCTTGAGTGAAGAGGAAATTTCAGTCAGTGGTTGATGTAGGATGGTCCTTGGTCTTGAAGAGCTTTGTAGGCAGGTGTGAGTATTTTGAACTAGCATCTTTATGGATGGGGAACTAGTGGAAGTTTCAGAGATGAAGAGTGGTGTGAGTCAGTTTGAGAGGATCAATATGTGTTTGGCTGCAGTGTTCCAGCAGGGTATGGAATCTTCTGAGGATCTGGGTGGGTATTCCAGGTTAGAAATCGCTGCTGTAGTTAACGCAGCAGGTGATGAGGGCCTGCATGTTGGCTTTTCTGGTGTTGATTTTGATCCATCTGAAGATTCTGCAGATCATGCAAAGGGTGTGGAAGCAGGAGTCGGAGACTGCATTGACTAGTCGTTTCATGATCAGTTGGCTGCTGAGGATGATGCAGAGGTTGCGTGCATGGTAGGTGAGTGTGAGTCCGAGTTCTGGCTACTAGCTGTGGTCCCATGGGGAGGTGTTCTTCCTGAAGATCAGTACTTCTGTTTTGTCTGAGTTGAGTTTGAGGCAGTAGTCTCTCATTCAGTTGGTTACGTTGGTCATGGCATTGTAGAAGTTGGTTTTGGAATTAGAGGGGTCCTCAGTGAGCGAGAGAATTAGTCGAGTCTTGTCTGACTAAGAGATCATGTTTAGTCGATGGGATCCGACGACATCTGCATGGGGGGGGACATTAGATGTTGAACAGGTCTCTGTTGGGATGATTCTTGTGCTATGCTGCATATGATATCGTTGGATGCGGAGGTAAAAAAAAGCCGTTGGATGCTGGGTGTACATCATTTAAGGAAGGAGGCGATCCATTTAAGGGTGTTTTGATGTATGTCAATATTGTAGAGTCTGTTGAAGAGGGTTTCATGGGAGACCGTGTCAAACAAAGCAGAGAGGTTGAAGAGGATCAGGGCCAAAGATTTTCCATGGTCCAGGAGCGTTCTAATGTCATCTGTGGCAGCGATCAGCACGATCTCAAAGCTGTGGTTGGCAAAGAATCCTTATTGTGAAGCGTCGTGGAGGTGGTTGTGTTCCAGGTATGTGGTTAGCTGTTGAGGATGCTGGTGAGCTCTGTGCGGATTGGGTTGGTTCCAAGGTTGAAGAGATGTTGGGGGTAAGGGTCGGTGGGTGCCCAGAAGTGGATGGACGAGATAATGGCTGCGGTGGTCTGTGGCCTCGTGTTTGAAGGAAAGTGGAGGTTGTCGAAGGCTGAGAGAGGTGAAGGGGGGACGAAGTCCTTGCAGATGGTTGTGATTTTGCTGTGGAAGTAGTCTGAGAAGGTGTGGCAGAGTTCTTGGGAGAGGTGGATGGTGTGCTCTGTGGCTGTCAGGCTGGGGAATTCCTTAACTATTTTGAAGAGCTCCTTCGTGTGGTAGGCCCCGGTGTCGGTACGGGCAGTGATGGTTGCTCTCTTGGTTTCCTTGAGGTGCAGGTGGGAATTGCGGAGGGCTGCTTTCCTTTTACCTTACGGACTTTGGCATAAGGGACTGTTTTATCTGAAAATATGAATTTGGAGGAAAGGAGAAATCTCAGCCTTATTAGTAAGGAGGCACTCATCAACCTCTTCAATAACGTTCAGCTTTCTGGACATCTGGATAAAAATCTGGCATGCAGCTGAATTATCTGAAAAGTTGTTAGTAGCCATGGACACCCTAGCACCCGTTAAAAAGCACTAGGCAGCAAGAAGGCCCTCCACTCCCTAGTTTTCTCACAGACTCAGAAAGTTGAGACAGGTGTGCCGTAAACAGGAGAGGCTTTGGCATAGAGATTTAGCGCCGACGGGTAGAAACTACACAAACAGCGTTTGAAAGAAGTTTAAGCGGCTATCATAGAAGAAAAGAGAATATATTACTCACAGATCACAGAGTCGATTAAATCCTCTAGAGATCTTTTTAATGTTATTAAGTCCCTTACCTTACTACTGTACTGAACGTAGCTATCTCAGAGGGGCAGTATCCTACCTCTTTGAAGACTACAGTGGTTAAACCACTCTGAAAAAAGCCTTCAGGGGACCCTACGGAATTGAAATATTATCGTCCGATCTCTCTGCCACCAGTCCCAGCCAAGATCCTGGAAACTTATTTAAATTCTCACCTTAGTGCCTACCTAAAGGATCACCAGATACTTGATGGTTCACAACATGGCTTTAGAAACCACCACAGTACGGAAACCGCATTAACTGGGGTATTCAATAACATCCGTACTCAGGTAGACACAGGGAACACCACATTGCTGATTTTACTGGACCTTACCGCAGCTTTTGATACCCTATCTCCTCTGAGGCTGGTTGAACGTCTCAGAGAGATGGGGATCGGGGGCTTGGCCCTGGGGCTTCTCGCTTACTTTCTCAGGAATTGGGCACAGACAGTGAAATTGAGCCAATTCTATTCAGCTTCTAACCCTCTGTCGTGTGGAGCTCCATAGGGCTCCTCCTTAAGCCCGACACTTTTTAATATTTATGTTGCTCCGCTGGCAGAGGTAGTGAGATCCTTTGGGTTGGAGGTGTTGTATTATGCTGATGACACCCAAATATTGGTGTCCATCACTCACAGAATTAGGGACTCCACCACTAATTTTAAAAATTGTATGCAGGCAGTCTCCTTCTGGATGGTGGAAAATGTCATGAAACTGAACGGGGAGAAGACTGAGGTCTTGATATTTGGCAGTCAACTGGACATCTGGTCCAATGATTCGTGGCTGGACACGCTTGGCAGCTGCCCCTGCCCCCTCTCCCATGGGAAAAATCTAGGGGTTATAGTGGACAATTCTCTTTCTTTGAGCCTGCAGATTAGTAGGACAGTGTCCACCTGTTTTGGGATAATCCGGATCCTTAGAAAAATCTCCCAGTTCCTCTTGTATGCCTCATGCAAATAGGCTTTTATTGCCTTGGTAATGTCCGAATTGGATTATTGTAATGCCCTTTATTTGGGCATTAAGAAACGCCTGGTGTGACGTTTGCGGCTTGTGCAGAATGCTGCAGCCAGGCTGGTGATGGATCTTCTGAAATACCACTCAGTTTCGGCTACTGATCATGCTGCAGTGGCTTCCTCTGGACCGTAGATTTTTTTTTAAAACCCTTTGACTCAGAATGCCTACTATGGCCTAGGCCCTGATGGTATTAATGCAATATTCCAGCGCTATGTTCCCACTAGGCAACTCACGTCTGCAAATGCAAATTTATTAACAGTGCGGAGGTTTAAAAAGGCGAAATGAGGAGGTAGAGCTTTTTCTACTGCTGCTGCTAAGTTGTGTAACTCCCTCCCTGAAGATTTCTCTGGTCAGGTGTCACATTCTCTATTCTGTAAGGCCTTGAAGACCTGGCTTTTTACACAGATCTTAGTCTGAGCAGGTTATCTTGTCTGTACATTGGTCCTGCTATAACACCTTGATGCCCATTGGCAAAGTTAGCGCTCTACAAGTCTAATATTCATTCATTCATTCATTCTTTCTTTGTAAGCGACTGTCAGCGGGGTACTTAGTGGGGCACCATAGCTTCTCGAGTCTGTAGCAGCTGCGCTTGTTGGTTATGAGTTCTGGGGTGTACCAGCTGGCTCGTTTTGAGGTTTTGTTGGATTTTGAAGGTTTCTAGGAGGCGAATAGCGGCGCATTTGGTGATCCAGGTGGAGAAGTTCTGGACGGCCTGGTCAAGGTCTGCTGACATTTCGGGTTGCGTGGTGCAGAGGGCCTGCGTCCACAGAGTCTCGGTTCACAAAATTACCCACACTGCTATCATCCCATCTCACTGATTTATTCCACTGCCAAGATTATGGGTCGAATTTTGTTGGACCGCTTTCATCTTTGGGCCGAGGAATGTAACATACTTTTGGACCTTCAATTCGGCTTCCGTGCCGCCCTTGGCATAGTCGAGCAGTCCTTAAATCTATATCTGCTAATTGTCAAATACACAGTGGCGAAGTGGGGCAAGTTGTATCTGGCTTTTATGGACTTGAGCAAAAACAACAGTTGATGGACAGAATGTAGAACAATGTCATACATTCACCCCAGTACAGAGATCTGGGCCTAAATCCATCATTTTTTTGCTCACTATGCCATTCCAGTTTGAACCCAGTCATATGCAAATCAGTCTTGACCTTGTGTCTCATGTATACAGTCCAGCCCGAACTGACAAGCAAGGTCCTCCCTGGACTGGAAACAAGCATCTATGGACTTGAGTTCTGCATTTGACTTTGTAAACAGATCCAAATTATGGGACATCATGATTGATATGGAGGTTGATCTCTATATCGTCAACTTTCTCTGAGATCTGCACAATGATGTCACTGCCAGCGTAAGGTACGGCCCAGGTGGGGAATCCACACCATCTTTCAACCAGGCTAGGGGCGTAAGCCAGGGCTGTGAACTGGCTGCTTTTCTGTTTTCCATTTACATAAACAGCCTGGAGCATGGGGGGCGTGGCTTGGTGCACAGCAAGATGGCCGCACGTTAGTGTAGCTCTGCCGGCTGCCATCATTATCCTGCCAATTACCCTGCTCTTCGGTGGCCATCCTCGGTGCCTTGGAGACGCGAGGACACGCTGACAAACTACGCTCTCACCCGGTGCGGTTCCGGCGTTTGCAGAGCGCCGAATCGGACTATACAGCATCACCCAGAGTGAACGCCAGCACTTAAGATGGCAGCCGCGCAGCGGTAGATGAGATCACAACACCGCCACCAATAAGCGCTGAGGCGCTGCAGGACCAGTGAGCGACACAACGGGAGCCCTGGACAAAGACTGTTGTAGCGGGTGAGCAGCGCGCTGCTGATACGGCCTGGGTGGGAGCTGACAGCCCGCGAAGAGACGGCCGTGAATCTGACCTGTTCTGGGGCTGAATGCGCAGACTCCTACGGCCTTAGAGAGGACCCTTGCTGTGATTTAAAATAGTCTGCAGTCCATCGAGGCGCTGAATGGCGCATGGACCACATATCCTCTAAACTCAACAGGCAGACGGTAAGACTGGGGGATGCGGAGCAAAAAATATCTGATGCCGAAGATGGCTTGCAACAAGTAGCTGCCAAAACAACAGATATTGAGAAGATAATGGCGCTCATCCGAGATAAAAATTAGGATATCGAAGCGCCCTCACGGCACAATAATGTGCGCATTTTGGGTCTGCCGGAGTTAACGAATGTGGGGCGCATAGAGGACTACGTCGAGACCATGTTTCGTGATGTCTGCAGTGTTGATAATTTGTCCAATATGTTGGCTGTAGAGCGTGCCAACAGATCCTTAGTGGCGCCCTTACCCCCCCCCCACCCACCCCCCTTCCCCTCCCAGGGGCCCCTCATAGGCCCATCATTGCAAGACTATTAAACTCCAGAGACCGGGACACTGTGCTGCGCATCGCTCGCCAGAAAGGTGCCATCAACTATCAAGGGAATGAGCTCTTGTTTTATCCTGACTTCACGTCTTCTGTTCAGGCGGAGAAAAAGGAATTTCAAGGTATCAAGAAGCTGCTCATGAAGGAACAAGTCCCCTATGCGATGCTCTACCCCGCACGTCTCCGAATAGGCACGAATGACAAGGCGAAGATTTTTGTTAATCCCAAACTGGCGATGGACTTTGCCAAGACTATCGGGCTCAAAAAACAAACTTCAGACACCACATTAGATATAGATGAGTAGCACCACAGTTTCTATCTGTTTTTTTTGTTTGTTTTTTTGAGCCCATGTGGTAGTTGTAACGGTCCTATAGGGTTACACTTCAAAATGTCCATCTTATTGTGGCCTGGGAGACTGCACTAATAAGGTCTGGAATACAATTGTTTGTCTAGAGCCGGTCACATATATGATGATGTTCTATCTACTGCGGTAGGTATGCGTGGTTGCTCCGTTCTCTACAGTGCTTGCTACATAATGTTCAGCTATGTGTTTATTACCCGTCAGGGGCTGGACTATAGGCAGATCTAGTTCTCTTTACCGGTATAATTACTATAGCACGGGTGTGCTTTTCTATTTTTGTTGCTTATGTCTTCCACAATCCATTGTTGCACCTTCTTTTATGCCCGGCGGATAGGTTACGGATGGAGACTCACATTTTACGTGGCAGCCCCTTCCCTACTATATCTGGGATTGGAAGACATCGCTACGTTTCCCTATGTACCCCACTGCACGTTCGCTGCTCTCTGTTGGGTTGCTGTTAAGTTGGTTGTAATGTGGGGTCATGGCTTTGGCACATTGGGGATGCCAAGCTGGGTGGGGGGGTTGTTTTATTGTTACTATAACCACAATGTATGTGATTGGCTGGATGACTCGTGGTGCGGGTCTACACATGGAATTATCGGAATGTAAAACATCTCATATGCAAAGTACACCTGGTCTTTTCACAGTGGCTGATGTGGGAGAGGTACAATTGCTTAACTTGGAACATTCGCAGGCTTAACACCCCCAGAAAAATACGCCAAGTATTTGCTTACTTGGAGAGGCACAATGTGCAGATTGCTCTTTTCCAAGAGTCCCATTTGAGTAAACATACGGAAGTTAATATTGCACGCAACTGGGCAGGTTTCAGGTTGGCTTCGTCTTTTTCCACCTATGCTCAGGGGGTCCCAATATTGATAAAAAAAAGGCACACCCTTCCTCCCTATTCCCTCACATACAGATACAGAGGGCAGATGGGCAATTGTGCAGGGTAAATTGGGTATGACATTGGTTATGCTTATCAACATATACGGTTCAGTGGTGGATGACCCTCAACCTGTCATACAGGTGAAGAATGTGTTGCGCAGGCTGCCAGAGTCGGCCATTTTGTGGGGGCGGGGGGATGATTTTAACCCTCCTCTTAACCCACGCATGGATAATTCTAATCCGCAAGGAGCGCGCACTATCAAATTGGCTCAGAGATGAGGGAGGCAATATTAGAGATGGGCTTGGTGGACGTATGGCGTCTGCGCAACGCTCGAGCTAAGGTGGTCACTCATATTACTCCGGCACGCAACAGTTGGTCTCGCTTGGACTACTGGTTATTGAATGAGGAGGCTAACAGTTGGGCAGCGCAAATTCATAATTTGCCGCGCAACCTTTCGGATCATAACTCTGTATATTTAACTACTCAAATTCCCTCTAACCGGCACCGCCCCTTCACCTGGCGCTTTCGTGCGGAGGTCCTGCTTGACCTTATATATGAGGACACCATTAGACAAGCGATCAAGCAGTACTTCGAATTGAATGTGGGCTCGGTGGAAAGTTCTTCCTCGCTCTGGGAGGCCTGTAACCCCTTGTGTGCTCATGACGAGACCAGGCAGTCATGAGTCACAGATGAGCTGTGCTCATGATGGCCTAGTCTCGTCATAACACAGCCGCTCAGCCCAAGCACGGTTAATTCCCCGCCTGTGCAGGAGAATTAATCAGTAGGCGGGGTCGTGACGAGACTCAGCTCCACAGTGACTCATGACGGCCTGGTCTCGTCACGAGCACCCTGGGGCCGCGCTAAACCCCCAGCTCCGCACCATGGGGGAATTAGCCCCGCAGGGAAGGGGTCAAGGTTATGATACGTGGGGTAGGTATCAGCACAACTTCGGGTATCCTCAAAGACATCAGAGGACAACTCTCCAAGACTGAGAAGGCATTGAGTGCACTGGAGACTCAGTACTCTGCTGCGCCCTCTGCTTCCTCTCTCGCCGGTATTCAAGTGCTCATTGTGGAATACAACACACTGGCTGACTCGGAGGCAAAATATGTTACACGCCGTCATGTGGCCAGGGCACAGGGGGAGGGGGGACGCCCAGTTAGGAATCTGGCTTCTAAATTGACAGTCAGGGCGAACCATCATCATATTACTAAGATAGTGGACAACCACTTGACTGAGCATTATACGCCTCAAGCAATAGTGGACCAGTTTTGCACCTACTACAGGGAGATGTACACCACGCGCGGGGGAGGTGAGGATGACGCCCTCAATGAGTACTTGTCTGACATTGCCTGCGCATGACTCTCAGACGGCCAACGCGCATATTTAAGTCACCCCATTGATGAGACCGACGTTAAAGAGGAAATTCTCTCCCTCCCTAACAATAAGGCGCCGGGGACAGATGGCTTAATTGCAGAATTCTACAAACACTATGGGGATCTCCTGACTCCCTACTTTTAGAAATGTATGCGGAGGTTCACGAATCAGGTGTCTTGCCGCCATCCCTCAGACAGGCACTCATTATCACTCTACTTAAAAAGGATACACCTCCGACCCTTTGTGACTCATACCGCCCACTGTCCTTAATTAACTTGGACGCGAAAATCTTGGCCACCAAAATCAACCTCTTATTCCCCAGTTGGTTCTACCGGATGAATCAGGGTTTATACTGGAGAGGTCCACCTCACACAACCTCAGGACCATCTTCGCTAAGTTTCATGTTTTAAAGCCGGATCTCCCTGCTGTAGCAGTCATGCTCGACACTGCTCGAGCATTCGACTCCATAGAATGGAGCTACATGTTTCATGTTTTAAAATGCATGGGGTTTCCTGTGGTGTTGCTAAAATGGCTGCAAACACTGTATACTAACACGTCGGCAAGAGTTTGTGTGGGAGGTCTCACATCTGATCCCTTTAGCATCGAGCGAGGCACCAGGCAAGGGTGCCCCTTATCTCCCCTATTTGCCATTATGCTGGAACCGTTGGCGTGTATATTACGTCAGCGACACCGGAGCACCGCAGTCAACTTTCATCAGAGACCTGTCGGCATCTCACTGTATGAGGACGATATGGTCCTTTTTGTTCGCGAGCCACAGCAATACCTCTCCCCACTCCTCCGTGAGTATATTAGATTCGGGCTCTATTCTGGACTCACAATTAACCAGGGGAAATCTGTGATGATCCCCTTGACGGAGTGCACAGATCCCCCCCCTCCGTGGAATACCCGCTCATATGGACGGCAGACCCTGTAAAGTATCTTGGTGTGTGGGTTCACCGGGACCCTGAGACTGTTTCATGGAAAATTATGGCCGCGCATATGATGCACTGGTGAGTCAGGTGGAAAAATGGGTGCATCTACCGCTATCCCTGGCAGATTGCATAGCAATCGTTAAGATGATTATTCTCCCTCATTTTCTATACCTGTTCTGTAATACTCCTATCAGCCTCGCCAAACAATTCTTCGCTACAATCAAAGCGCAACTTCTGAAACTCATCTGGGGCGGCAAGACTGCTAGAATTAGCTGGGACACTAACACTTTCTTACTCCCAGGGCGGGTTCGGGGCACCCGATTTTTAAATATATTATATATGCGCTCAGGCGCAATACGCCTTCTACTGGTTCAGACCACATGCCTATACACCACATCTTGCAGTGGAAGAGGGGAATGCCTATCCGACACCATTAGCCAGTCTGCTCACATATAGCTACAGAGGTACACCTAAATCAGAAATAAATACTATTAACACTACCATTGCGGCATGGCACTCGATAGGCAAACTTGCTCTCAAACTCCCACTATATGCCCCTGCCTTGCCCCTCTCTGGTCATGCAGCTTTTTCTGTCACGCAAGAGGCCAGTCCCATGCGATCTCTACAAGAAGTTGGTATTACACATATGCACGACCTTTACCACGAGGGTCAATACATTACTGGTGGGGATCTCGCATTCATCTCCAACTCCACACCACTTTTTCAATATACCGGTTATCGTTTAAGACGGGTTGCTAAGGTTCATTACCTGAATTTCCCCTCTGAACCACCCTCTCTCCAATCCTTGCAACTACTGTTGGCCCTTTCCAAGAAGAACAAGCATTGGAAATGCAATAGGTCTCGCAGCATTAGAGTTAGTGCTTTTAGAATTGTTTATGGGTTTTTTTTGTAAATCTTTAGCATTTTTGTTTCCTGTAGCCAATGCTAAAGAATTACAAATAAAAAAAGCCATAAACAAATCTAAAAGCTCTAACTCAAATGCTCCGAGACCTATTGCACTGTGTGAGGGTGAGGGGTTGAGGGTGAGTGAGGGTGAGTAAGGGTGAGTGAGGGTGAGTGAGGGTGAGTGAGGGTGAGTGAGGGGTTGAGGGTGAGTGAGAGTGAGGGTGAGTGAGGGTGAGGGTGAGTGAGTTAGGGTGAGGGGTTGAGGGTGGGTGAGGGTGAGGGGTTGAGGGTGAGTGAGGATGAGTGAGGGTGAGTGAGGGTGAGTGAGGGGTTGAGGGTGAGTGAGGGTGAGTGAGGGTGAGTGAGGGTGAGTGAGGGTGAGGGTGAGTGAGGGTGAGTGAGGGTGAAGAGTGGTATACAATTACAATAGGGTGTGGCTACACCCAATGTTTAGCCCAGGTACCACCTTGCGGGCCTAGCAGCAGTGCGCATGGAGGACTGCATTGCCCCCAGCGCGATGGTTCATATGGCAGCAGGAGTGGAGCAATATGCGGGAGGGTAGGTTAATGATGTGTGAGGATAGGAGGGTTGAAGTGTTTTGTCTGGGGCTGGCTCAATGGTTGTTAGAAAATTGCAATTCGTGAGTGGCAGGCTAAGCTCGGAGGGCGGACAGGATCACAGAAGACGCAAGTTAGTCAATGGGGCCCGCTAGGCAACCGTAGGCTATAGTGGGGACCATAGGGGAAGTGATGTGGCCTATGCACAGAGCTGCCGACTTGGGAGTGGCTCAACATCCTGTGATCCTGCGCAGATGATTTACTCTTCTCGGAGTAAAACAAACCAGGTATTTGGCATGGGGTGACGCACCGAGTATCAGGAAGAAGGTTTCAATGGGGAGTCGGGTTAAAGGGTAGACAAAGGCGCACAAGGGGCGAGCGCGAGTGGCGGGGGGCTGCTGCAGGAGCCTCAGCTTAGGAGTTGTCTCCCAGAGTACTGACGAAGAGGAATTTGGCCTGGAGAGACGCAACGGGGGGAGGGTGGGGGGCATAAAAACGCTTCAATTTCGGAGGCAGGTTAGAGGGAGAAAAAGCACAGGAGTGGGAGCGAAGAGAGTGGAGGGGTATGGGGGGCCTCGTTTTGGTGGCTTAAGGAAGGGCAGCAAAGCGTCTAATTACAAGGTTAAGGCGGGGAACCAGGCTGCGCACGAGGAGGCTCGTGCAGATAAGAATGGAGTGGGTCGGTCGGGTTACAGTACATTGGGTGTTCCCCCATGTCACATGACCGGGGTCTGCTGGAGCAGGTAGGAGCCCTTTAAACTCCAGCAGTTTCATTAGCTGGATGCCTGCTAGGTGAGTCACCGTTGAGGGGGCGGGCCCTTAAGGAGGATGAGATCTGGGGGGAGGGGAGAGAGATGTACGTGAGAGAGAGAGAAGGCACACGAGGCAGAGAGACACCAATCACACGCACTCGATGAATCCTGATGAGTGGCGCTAAGTTTCCAAGGCGTTTCTTGCGACAGAGCAGCTCTGCAGGGGCCCCTGGCAGGGGCCCGGGACAGAGACTCACTCCCTCCAGCCCGCAGTGAATAACAAGCGTTGCAGTGAAAATAACGCGCTTATGTTATGCGCGCCTTGCTGTTCAGAAGTAAATAAGTTGTAAGTAAATGGGATGCACTGACCCCATTCTGCAATTTAAAATCCTGTAAGAGATGGTCTCACACTGCCGCTGAAAATGGACCCTAAAAAGGGACTAATGTCTTAAAGAAATGTCTTAAACTCTTTTAACCTAATAAATAATGGTTCCGCTGTCACCTCTGGTAGAAACCTCTGAGCTAAGAAATCACAAATGTTAAATGCAACTACGGCGATGTGCTGCGACTTAAGGAGGGGTAATTTTATGCGCTTACCTATTCGCCAACTAGTGGTTCTGCACTCGTGGCTGCTGGCCTGCGACTCCGTGTCTGCTGTTGGGAGTCGAATCAGCGTGTGATGCAAGGGGGCGTGTTTAGATCCGGAAACGGCGTTGCGCGAGTGCTGTGTATAATAAAGTTATGTGCGTAAGAGATAGTGTAAGCCACGATAAAAACAATAATGAATAAAAAAGAGAAGTGACATATGTTGTTAATCGGACGCTGTGTGCGCTGGGCAAAATAATAATAAAATAAAAACAAGACGGAGGGAAGAGAGGGGAGGGGGGAGGAGAAATGCGACACGGCGGGAAGGGGAGGGGGCGGAGCGGGTAAAATAAACAAGACGGAGGGAAGAGAGGGGAGGGGGGAGGAGAAATGCGACACGGCGGGAAGGGGAGGGGGCGGAGCGGGTAAACAAAGACGGACGTGCACGCGCTTTTAAGCTCAATGCGCATGCGCATTGAGCTTAAAAGTCACGGGCACTGCAAGGAATCGCCACGATTCCTTGCAGTGTGGATAAAGAGTGGATAAGTCCCAATACTCTCGCCTTGCTCGATGCGCATGCGCATCGACAGGCGAGACCTAAAAAGCTCATTCCGAAATTATACAGATCCGTCCAGGACTAAGTGGCGAGAGTGGCGGACAGGAGTTTTGAGCGCTGGAACACTATACTCGAATCTCAAATCACACTGAGGGATTAGGAACATATTTGCACACTGACAGGCAGGTTAACACCCAATGGTAATCTTTGTATCATTAATTTTAAATGTATCCATCAAACATACTATACCCCTGTCAAATTATATAAAATGGGGCTCCGAGACTCGGATCTCTGTAAACGATGCGTGCGAGAGGCGGATGATTTTCTCCATCTTGCCTGGAGCTGTGGAGCGGTCTTAAAATACTGGGAGGACGTTCCGAAGCAGCTACACACCAGGACAGGCACCCTCTTGCAATGCACACCTCTCCTATGCCTGCTCGGGCATGTACCACAGTTAAAAGGCATAGTGGGTAGATTTACAAGTGTGGCCCTCCTGATGGCTAAGCAGCGAATAATATTCACTTGGGAGAGCAAACTTTGTCCTCAGGTTGAGGAATTGGTTAAGAATCTAGTTCACGGTCGTGAAAATCTTGAACTGTTTGCGGAGGAATTGCCGGCAACATCCTGGCCCAAAGACATGTGGGAGCTGCTGCGACAATACTGGTTAACAAAGGCTCAAATGGAAAGTGCTGCATCTGACTAACCATCCGTATTGTTATCTTCATACATTGCATTAAGTGTGCTCTTACAAGACTGTGTGTTGACCTGGGTAATGTATTCTCGATCAGTTTTCCGATAATTGAAGATACACTAGTCATGTGGTTTGTTGTTTGCATCTCACAGACGCTCTGCCCTGAGTGGCAGGCAATTTATTGGTTGTCATGAAAAAATTCAATAAAGAGATTAAACAACAAAAAAATGCCTGGTGCATAAACTGGTTAATTTCAGGGTTGATTGTCCTCGTGTAGGTGCTCAGAGCATCCCCCCTCTATAATGTACGCTGATAATACAGTCCTAAATGCTAGGACTGGAAACTATCTATAACGTCTGCTTGTGGTCAGTCTAGATCTCATGGTCACCCAAAACAAAACCCACATAATGATTTTGGGATGAAGGAAGAAGGATAATGTTTCCTTTGCAGTGAACAACAAGAAGGTTGGCTCTGTTCCCATATTTACCTACCTTGGCATCCCCTTTGACACTACTCTTATGGGGACCTATAAGACTAGTAGAGCCGCCACCTTCTCCAAAAGGCCGTCCTTAATTGTGCCCACAAACTTTGTTAGAAATCAATAAAGGAACTCGACAGTATACAAAGCCAAATGCTGTCCTAAAGCGTTGTATGGGGCAGGGGTGTGGGGCATTGAAGACCAGGGGGAACTAAAGAAAAAAAACAAGAATAGTTTCAGATTGCTAGCTATCCCCCAAAGCACTAGTTCCTCCGTTTGCCACACTGAGGTAGGGATTGGTTATATCAACAACCTTATTAAAATTGACCTCTCCTTTTGTGTCTTACAATCTGGGCCAAAGGCCAGACATTCTTCAATAAGGCTGTGCTTGCAGACTGTTTTAACACTCGACCACTGTCTGAGTATTTCTTGGTTGAAATATATACAGAATTTAAACTGCAGCATGGGACGGGAGGACTATTTTACCTCTCCTGGCTTCAGCCACCTCCATTAGGACTTTGAAGTATACGTTTCTAGAGGGATGCCTGGAGGATAGAATACGCTGTGCTGTAGACAAACCAACGGTCCAGACCTATAATGGGGATTTGTACGGTTGAAAGCCCTGCGCCTCACATAGTATGGGTGGGAGACCTACACCCCAAATTCTTATTGAGGAGACTTAGGCTTTGCACAGTCCACTTTCTTGCTGCTTTTCCGTTACAAGACGCTTATTTTTCACAACTTTCTTTAGGCCTATGTGATGACCTATCCCCACAGACCACCTTACATTTTTTTAAATGTTATTTTTTGTTGAGGAAACACTATTTGTGCCCATCTTTAGGGCGGGCAACATTGGTTACAGTAGAGACACTTATTTATCTGCAAACCTTACCCACGATCAAGATCTGCTTCTCCGTTGCCACTTATATTGATTGTGCTATTAAGAAGAGGGCTACAGTTCTTATATGATGTTTTATGAATTTTATGTGGTTTTTATGGATTTTATTTTATTCTTATGATAGATCATTGTGCTCTGTTTGACTGTCCTCAATATGTTTGACTTTCTGCTTAAGATAACCCAGGGGGATATAGCGGATCCCTAATGAGTTTTTCTTCTAAGACTCCTTTCGCGGTTTTTGTTCCTTTGGTTTTATCTGAGCTTTGTGATATTCCAATTGATGACTGTTGCTGTATGATGATTGATTGATTGATTTATTTATTGCTATGAACAGGGATGAGTATTTTAATGTTTTAAATATATTTATTGCTCTACACTGTGCACTTTAATGGTTCAAATAAGCCGAAATGAAGTTGTTTTGATGATAATGAGTCTATGATAGTTTACTATTGGCTCTAGAGTCACAAAGTACAGGTATTCTTTCACGGCCTAGTGATGGTGAAGAATAAGGAACAAAGGGTCCCAACTGCTCAGGAGGAACAATTAGGATGGAAAGGAACTATGTTGAGAAAGAAAATGTGCATACCATTTGCCCCAATCATTATTACCCTAACTGCCATTGTCATCTACTTGTATGATCTATACTTACCAAATGTATTGGGTTCAAATAATACCACACTTGCTGAAGATTTGCATGACCACCAATCAAACAAGCAGCATGGAAACATTACCATACAAATGATGAACGCCTAACACAAGGAATTAAAGGTCTCAAATTGTCAGATTTGCCTAAAACTTCCTTCTGTAACAGCATGGGATGCCTTTAATGCCTTTGAGTTTGATGCTTAATGATTCTTGTTATACTCTATTTAAAGCAGTGATTATCTGGTTTTCTGGCCCGAGGGGCACTGACGTCAGATGCAAATACAGAGATGAAATAGTAGTATCATTCGGTTGTTCCGTCGGAGGGGAAGGTTTGTCCTACAGAGACGCCTCCAATGACAGTGTCATGAGTGAAAGATATAAACAATTCGTCCTAGGAATGAATAGCTGGATTCCAAACACCGCTGCCTTGTATAACAATATCCCAGCTTTATGTGTAACAATAGGACATGGATCACGAAACAAATGGGTCACAAGAGATGGGACAGAGTAACTGCACCCATGTATTTAGTTCGGCTAATGCCTCCTTGCCCGGCAGAGGAGGGCATTTATTTAGTCTAAAGACAAAAGGCATACACTTGGATGCCAAGGTTTGGGGAGGGCCCTATTATCTGAGCCTTGTGCTTCCCTGTATTAGACACCAAGCTTAGGAGCAGGTCAGAAAGTATCTGCAAACAACCAGTATAGCCAGAGGAATAAGAGGTGAAGCAGACTGATACCTCTGCTCAGGAGTTTGGCAATTTGGCACTAGGAATACTATTTCCTCACTATTTGGAGTCTGGGGTTGGACTTTATTAAAAGTAATAATAGTTATAGTAATTGCAGTATTAGTTGTTTATGTGCAAATATGCTTCCTGTTTGCTGTCAGGCATGTACCAAATTGTGCATTCCCCACCAAGTAATGTTCACGTTTCAAGTGTCAGGATACAGAAGGAAGACGTGGCCACACTAATGCAAATAAATATTGAATAGCAAAGTTACAACAACATGCAGAACAGTTGTTCAAAGGGAGGTTTGTGGGAGAAAAAATATGATATTAAGCAACTGTTCTCCGTGTTGTGTCTTCGCCGTGATTTCATAAACCATACAGTTGTGCAAACCCTGGCTTCTGCACATAGGCCAGAGGAGGGTAAACAGATGTTGAAACCCCACCTGTCCTCACACCGACTGTATTCATGCTTAGCTAAGATTCCTGTTTGTATTTGTATAAAGTGTATGTCAATAAACCCATAATGTGCTAAAAGTATTTGCAACCTGAAAAATACAAATTCTAAACTATATACATCTGAAGGAGGAAGAGGAGCAAGGGGCAGAGCAAAGAAGGATGAGGAACAGATGGTTGACTAGGATGAGGAGGAGTAAAGGAAGCAAGGAGCAAGAGGGTGGGAAGGTGGTGGCTATATAAGAACAGGGAGGATGAAGACGTGGGGCAAGAAGAGAAAAAAATAATTCCATGGTAGCAGAGGGAAGAAGAGAGAAGAGCAGGTGAGGAATAGGAGGAGGGCAAAAAAGGATAGGAAGAAAATGCTACAGAGGGCACAGCCAGCCAGGTCTTACATTCCACCAGGTATTTCCCAGTTGGCCCGGGGACTTGGATGCCAGTTCTGAAAGCCCAGAGCTACTCCTTCTGCCTCAATCACTTTTCCCAGCTCCCAAGATTACTTGCAGAAGGCAAAGGGAGGCTTTAAGGGAGAGAGAAAATGTTGAGAGAGGGCAAAGGTAGAGAGAAAGTGACCAGAGGGAGAACAGAGTATGGAGTGAAAGAGCGAGCATGGATAGAAGGAAAGATTACACAAAGAGATTATGGGAGCAGACTGGTTTGAGCACTGTTGCAAGGGCTGCTTTTTGTCAGCCAGTCCGGGCCTGGCAGAGGGGAGGAGAAAATGGAGGTGTCTATTCAACATCTCCTCACCATGTGTAAAGTACAGCATTCTGCTGTCCTCTACCCCACCATCTACTGTGAAGCCCTCTCTTGTTTTAGAACATAAGAAAACACAAGATCGAAGGATCCCTTCCCTCCAGAGTAATGTCAACTGAACAGAATTGACTCTGAACAGAAGGGGTGTCTAACACAGTTAAAGGACGGCCAGATCAAAGGTAGACTTTGAGGATATTGATGTGATATATTTACATATAATTAATCTAAATGGGAGTTATTTGCAAAGTCCGTTGCAAGCCTGAAAAACAAGCTGCATCTTGTAAACCCTTGGGAAAAACATGCATAAAGAATAATCGATTTAGAACCCCCAACTCACTACTGGCCATTGACAAAAACCATTGGGAGACATACCTTGAGATCATTTCCTCCCATGACCATCAAAACTCTGTCATACACGTGCATCTCCTTCGGTCACTCACACCCGTTAATACATTTGTCCTTCTGTCATGCTTTAACTTCCTTCGCCCCACAAGCCCCGAACTCTCTATGTTTTGTTAAGGCTCACTGGTCACATTAATCTCATCTTTCTGGATCATTACACCGAAGGACATTAAACTTGCAAATGTTGTGTTATTACTCAAGTTACATTACCAATCTTCCACTTTTGTGCATTTGCAGAAATCCTATGTAGGCAGGCATCACACTTCTAGCATTCCATGTGGACGTGGACGAAGGGCTCTCTACTTCTGGGCTAGAAGGAGATTCAAAGAATTCAGATCTTCCGTTAATTTGACAAAATGGGCTGCCTCCACAACTTGCTTTAGAGCCATATGCCAGATGTAAAGATAACGGCAATCCAGTGGGTGAATCCTCGTCTTCAAACTTCTGTCAACCAGAGGGAAAAAAAAGATAGTAAATTGGACTTCATATTTCTAAAAAGCAATGCCTTTTTGAGAACTTTTTTGTAAATGTTACCTTTGTAACGAAAACTAAGACTATGCTTAAATCATAACATATTTCCATTAAAATTTAACTCCTCACATTCACATGCAGATATTGCATTTATCTAGATTGAAAATCGACCGCTACACTTTTACAGATAGATAACATGTTAAAAAAACACACTGATCTGAAAAAATAGATTTCATAAGTTTAAAGTGTGAGAGGGGCGCTAGAGGGTGCCAAGCAAGATGGCCGCACTTGCGTGAGGCTCTTGCGGTTCGGGGACATATCCGGCATTTATCCAGGTCATCTGGAATTTATAAGAGGATAAAAGCGGAAAATCTGAGCAGAGGAACAACACGGCAGTGTATGATGATGAGAAAATCAACTTTACCTGGCCGCGGAGCGTAGGAGATCGCGACTGGCCTGCAGCGCTGGATGTGGGGAACATGGCGGTGATGAGGGATTGATCGGCGGAACTGGAAGCGCTGCGACGATCGATGTGAGCGGCCCGCCTTTAGCTGGTAAGACTGCGGGACCTGGCTGATCAGAGAGCCCGCTGATGACTGCGGAGAGGGGGAGAGCTGCTCCCGTCTGGCGCAGAGGCTCCGACCGAGCGGGAGAGGAGCCGCAACACCGCTGATTGCCTGGCAGGTAGGCGGCCGCTGCTGGGCTGGGAGAGCGACCTGGATCCGTGGCTGGAGGTCCGCATGGCGTCCATTTGACCCCCCCCCGGGATGGCTGCACTCTGCAAGAGGGGGGGCTGGTGGGCGCCGCTCTGCCTGCGCGGAGTGGGGAGGGCCTCTGACTGGCAGCCTCGAAACCTTTTGGGACCCGGCCGTGCGCTGTGACCGTGCGGGCCAGACTGGGAGGAGCCCCCCCCGAAGAGCAGAGGGAACAACCATTGCTGGATGCAGCGAGGCTACAGAGCGCCGCGGGAGGCTGTGCTGGCCCCATCCATCGGGGAGGGGGAGTACCCCTGAAGCAGTCTGTGCAGCGTGACGGGCCTCCTCTTTCCCTGGAAGGCCTACTTTTGCTCCTGGAGGCCTTGGGGCCTGGACTGACCTGCAGGGCCCCTGGGTGACGCCTCCCTCACAGGCACTGCAGTGGGGCTGGAGCTGCAGGTGTTGTATTAGGAGCGACGGGTAGGCTGACCTGCGGCCTGTGCTCCTGGCCTCCTCACGGGAGATAGACCGCGTCTGCACAGCAGCCCTGTGGACACAAGAGATTACGTCTCCTTCAGAGGGAGGCCTCTGAAACTCCAGGGAGCGCGAGACAACTGCCGGAATGCCGGATAGCTGCTGCGCCGGGAAAGAACCCCATGGCTCCCATCCTAGCTTGTTGGAGGTGCACTGGGGAAGCAACACAGACCTCCCTCGTCCCCCTTACAACACTGTGTGAGGGTGTCTCGGCCTCCCCCTGACTGCATACTGAGGTGGGCCCACTATTGGAGGCATGCTGCAATCCTGAGGCGCGAGGCGCGTAGCGGTGGGATCCCTCCTCTATACCAGGCCCAGAAGTCATGCGGCGGATTGAACGACTGCTCCTGTGGGGCCGCGCCGCGTTCCGGACGACATGGGGAAGCCGGACGGACGCCAACTAAAGCTCAACTTTGAGGCAAGAAAGGGAACCCGCTCACAAACAGACCCTGGAAATGGGGAGGGTCCTGCGAGTGATAGCGGCCAAGAACGAGGACCTAGAATCCCGCTCTCGGAGAAACAACCTCCGCATTTTGGGAGTCTCGGAATCAACCGCCACTGGGAAGATGGAGGAGTATGTGGAACGCCTCTTCATTGCGCTCTTTGGAAGGGAGGCCTTCTCACCGGTATTGGTGGTAGAAAGGGCTCATCGCTCGTTGGCGGCCCACCCGGTACCTGGGGCAACACCTCGCCCAATAATCGCCCGCTTGCTTAACTACCGGGACCGGGATGCAGCCGTTCGCCTGTCCAGGGAGCGAGGACAGCTCCGCCATGAGGGAATGGACGTTTCAATATATTCCGACTGCACCATGGCAGTCCAGGACATTTCTACCGGTGAAGAAGACGATACAGCAGCTTAATATTCCATATGCGATGCTCTTCCCCGCAAAACTCAAAGTGCCTTATCAAAGTAAACAGCATTTCTTCACCACTCCGCAGCTTGCACAAGACTTCCTGAAAACCTTGCCGAGGCCGGCAGCGGGACGGGCCTCCCCGCCCCATGGCCCTGACGCTGGTGGCGGCACTTCGGATGTAGAATGATCTCAGAACCCCTGATTTCTGCTCGCCGATCAGAAACCATGCCATATGATAATGAGCCAGATGTTATAGTAGAGTGGGAGTACCTGGACACCGCGGAGGGGGGACCGGAGAGGGAGCGGACATTCTCCCCTTGAGGTGGAGATGCTGCCGACCTGCAACGCACGAGAAGCTGGCCGCTGCCAAGGAGGTAGTGGATACGATGAACGCTTTGGGAATGACTTAGCCGTCTCCCTGCCCCCCTGACCGTCTGCAATACTCTGGACAGCTGCACTCTGCCCCCGTTGCCGCTGAGTGGGCGGCCTCATATGGCATTGTAGACACCCTGCAAATCGGACTCAAGATGACCATACATACGATCACCCGAAAACCCTCACCCTGGCGAGGAAGACCCCTGGACGCCCTCTGGACTCCACCTCAAAGGTGACCCCTTACTGCTATGATTGTTAGCTTCTTACTGCTAGTTGTGGTACAGACTAAGTTGTTCTCCCCTGTTGGGAATACTGTATTGAGGAAAGTGGGGGGAGGGAAGTGGGCCACGGCAGGTTTGGGCTGCTGATGTGGGAGGGGGGTGGGAAGGTTTTGTGTGCGAATGTAAAAAGTGCGAGACCACTTACGGAGAATACATAACCCCAATTTTTGCTATGGCTGAACATTCAGGACCCCCTACATACCACCTCCTCACTTGGAATGTGCGAGGGTTGGGAGAGCCCCGCAAGCGCAGGCACATATTATCTTATCTAGACCGGCACGACATACACTGCCCGATGCTGCAAGAGACGCACTTTAATCCCACTCTCCCCTCCACTTTTGCGGCTCGATATGCCAGTCATTCATGTTTTTCTTCCTATTCATCGTATGCTCGCGGCATGTGCATCCTAGTGAGGAAGTCCCTCCCATACACCCCACTGGGAACTACTGTCACAGATAAGCAAGGCCAGTACTCTATCCTCTAGGGCAGTATAGCCAATCACTCCTTCACACTTGTTTCGTGTTATGGGCCTAACATGGATGATCCAGAGTTTTTCCGGGAACTCTGGGGAAAGATACTGGAGATTGGTCCTACGCATCTTCTATGGGGAGGGGATCTTAATGTGACAGTCAATCCTTCACTGGACTGCTCGCACCCGCAACCAACCCACTATTCTCAGTCACAAGCCACTCTCAAAGCACTACTTGCGTACCATGAACTGGTTGATGCATGGTGACACATACATCCGACGAGGCGGGAGGGCACCTGTTACACCACGGCCCGGGCCTCTTGGTCGAGAATTGATGCATGTCTCATTACTAAGGGCCTTGCCCCTTGAGTGATGCACTCCTCCCACCTACCTTGGACTTACTCGGACCATTCCCCTGTGTTGGTTGCTGTGACCCTCTCACAGACTGACTCTCCTTTACAGTTTTGGAGTTTCAATCCACTATCCCTACTAGACCCAGTATTCAAGCGGGAACTTGAGCAGGAAATCACTGATTTCCTCCCTAGGAATGAGGGTTCGGTGGAGCACTACACCACGATGTGGGAAGCTTTTAAAGTTACCATACGGGGCGTGTGCATCGCAAAGAGTTGCGGGATCTTGAGGTATATCCGGTCCACCTTGCGTCGTCTGGAGACAGAACTCAAACATGTCGAGGCGGAACTGCAGCATAACCCCACTCCTGAGCTGCAAGTTAAGCTACGCAGCGTGCTTAGTGAATACCAAGAGACAGCAGAGAGAGAATGTAAATACAGAGGGAAATATCACAGGGCACGCCAATAAGGGGAAGGTGATAGACCTGGAAAGATGCTCGCGGCCTTGGTCCGGCCTCTGCGGTTCTCGAATACTGTGCTAGAGATTGAGGGGGAAGAGGGACAAATGCATAGCGACACGACTGAGATTGTGGAGACCTTTCAGGAGTTCTACAGAGGACTGTATAAAACTCATAGAACTCAGCCAGTGGACTGCACCCCCTTTATTGAGGATACAGCCATAGCCTGGCTGGCAGATGGGCAGAGGGAATTTCTTTTGCGACATCACGAGGATGACTAAATCATAACGGCCATAATGTAATTGCAGTCGGGAAAGGCCCCAGGCCCGGATGGCCTCCCGGCTGAATTTTATAAAACTTTTCATCATTTACTCATCCCAATACTGAGGCATGTGCTTGAGGAGGCTCGGGAGACTGGTATACTCCCCCCCCATCTCTATGCGGGAGGCACGCATTATATCCATACCCAAGCCTGGTAAATCACCTACCTCATGCGACTTGTATAGGCCTCTCTCTTTAATAAACGTCTACGCCAAAATCCTAGACAAATTAATTGCTAATCGAATTAGTCTCCTTATAACAGTGCTGGTGCTTCCGGATCAGTCAGGTTTTGTGCCCACTAGAGGCATATTTCACAACTTGCGTATGCTATTTGCACTTTTCCATGACAGACCGGGACGCCAACGCTGCAGCTATATTTTTCGATGCCACTAAGGCGTTCAACTCCCTGGAATAGGACTATCTCGCCTTTGTCCTTCAACGCCTGGGGTTTCCAGACTCCTTTTTGGAGTGGATCAACTTCCTCTATACAGGGGTGCGAGCCAGAGTGATAGTCAATGGAATTCAATCGGCCCCCTTCTTGATCACACGGGGCACCCGGCAGGGATGTTCCTTGTCACCATTACTCTTTGCTATAGCCATTGAGCCTCTAGCGGCGAAGGATAGACAATACTTTCGAGACTATGCATTGATATACCCAGAGAGGCAGATCTTAATCTCCCTATATGCTGATGATCTAACACTGTACCTACGGGACCCTGCAGTTAGCCTCAACCCCATTCTCCAACTGCTCATCCTCTTTGGCCAACTATCCGGAATAAATGTGAACTGGGGGAAATCCCAAATATTCCCCCTTACATATGCCACAGTGGAGTTTGTATCTGACTTTCCGCTGAAGTGGTGCGGGGACACCATCACTTATCTGGGTATCCGGATTTCTCGATAACGGGTGGAGCTGATGCGCTCCAATTAAGGCCAGACACTTGATCATATTACAGACAGGATAGCCGGGTGGATTACAATGCCTCTCTGCGTGGCGGCCAGAGTGTCATGGATTAAGATGATAATTTTGCCCAAACTCCTCTACCTTTTTACCAACATCCCCTATGCTCCTTGTCTGTATTTTTTTAAACGCATCAAAACTCAACTAATCAGATTAGCATGGGGTGGAAAACAGCCCAGATTAGCGTGGGAGGTTCTAACTCGGACCTTTGACGATGGGGGATTTGAAGTCCCGGATATGGAATTATACTTGTCTGCGCTCAGGCACACTTTGCGGCCTATTGGATACACCCTCCCCCAGATATGCCTCACCTGGCCATCGAGGATGGATATATGGCTCCCACACCATGCACAGCATATCTCAGCACAGCTGAAGGGTGCGTAGACATTTAGCGGCCACAACTGTCCAATGCACAACTAGTGCCTGGCACGACCTGGCGCCTACACTCAAATGCCCCATTCTCTACTCGCCACTGGTGCCCCTGCAGTGAAGACAGGATATACCGGTCACGACAGAGGGGGGATGCCGCCGCATGCTGCGCAAACTATCCTGCCTTACTTGGAGCCAATTATACAAGAATTGGAAGTTTAGATCTAGTGAGGAGTTTTTTAGTATCACTACCCCCATTCCCCTGGAACGCTTTTATTGGTTGAGGCTCAGGCAAGACATGCGCTCTCTGACTCAGTGGTTCCCATCAGAACCCCCTATTATGATTCCCCTACATACTCTCCTGCAACAAACTTCCCCTGAGCATGTAGTGTCGAGATTATATCGCTCAACTCGGGGGGAATGGGAAAGGGACCTAGCTCCAGCCAAGGGAAAATGGGAGGCAGAATTGGGTACTCCCATCACGACGGAACAATGAGCCTATTGCTGACGCCAAACGGGTGCCATGTCTGCCAATAGCAGATTACGCCTGATACATTATAAAAATATCCACTGATTATATTACACGCCTGCCCGGCTACACTGGCTACATTTGCGGGACACTGACTGCTGTGATAGATGCGGAGCACGGGACGCTGACTTTGGACACTTGGCCTGGGACTGCCCGCATGTCCGGGACTACTGGAGGGAAGTGCTGCAAGCGCTTGATGACATGACTGAAGTACACGTGCCGGACGATCCCCTTACTGTTCTTTTAGGCTACACGGAACAAATCCCTGCCAATGTGCGGAGATTCGCCTCCTTGGTCCGCTTATTGGCGAAGCGGCGAATAGCCTGTCGATGGGGGCACGGCCGAGACCCCAAATTTAAGAACTGGCTTAACGACCTCATACATTGCCAGGAACAGATGCACACCTAAGCCGAACGTATGCCACCCTCCTCACGCCCCAAGGATATCTGGGCCCCTCTTCAGGCATATCTTTTGGCACACGCCGACACTGGGGACACAGAACCAGGTCCGGAGCAAGTGGGGGTCGAGAGACGGGACGGGGAGGGACCTGCAGAGACAGAGGACTCCCCGGAGGTGGAACCACATGAGCACTTTGTGGAGTAGTGGGGAATGGAGGAAAACACGTGGGTAGTGACCTTCAGATGTGTACGATTGTGTGGGACCAGAGTGGACAATGGAATGAGATACTAGGCGACAGATGTTGTTTTTACTGTGACTTATACATCTTGCTGTTTTTTCGGGGAATTTGTTTTGGAGACCCGAGTTGATGACTGCCTGTTCTGATTGCCCACCTGACGCGGCCGGCCCACTGGGGTTGTAGGCGGCTTGCTGTGTTCGCATCCCCATTGCCCTTTGAGCTGTTTGTCGAGTACTGCTGTGCCGGCCCGGTGGGATGTAGGCACCCGGCTGTGTTACATTTAACGATGTCAATAAAGGTCTGTTTAAACCATTAAAAAAAAGTGTGAGATGCCAGCTGTGGCCCTACTCATCAAAGTCTGTATCCGCGAATGTTAACATTGCATTCCACATGCTAGTTTTAGTTGCACAGCATTTAGAACACTGTTGCAATGCTTCTATTTGTCCTACTGAAGGTTCGCCATTTGGCAGAAAAATGACTGTCATTTTATTCCAATTAATTATGGTCAAACTAGTACATAAACCTAGTGATTTTTCCACAAAGCTAGAAATGCTGAAAGGTTGCGCAGTGGGTAGAGTTAGTAATTTATCTGTTATTACCATGATCAATCATCAAAATATTTCTGTGTCAAAATGTATTCCTATTGTTCAATAAAACAATGGTCAAAATGTGAACACTGTAGAGTAATGAAGCACAACAGTGACTTACTAGTAGGTTACTTTCAACAAACCTTTCTTGGGGCCAATGCTGAATGCAAATTAACAAATTCTTCTCTTTCTGGCAGATAATTCTAACCACAAATTCATCACCTTTAAGATATCCCCAAGCGACAAACTGGATCCTGAAGATTTAAAAGTGTGGCTCCTGTGCCAGTATGTGGCTTTGTCTGTCTCTGTGTGGACGATGGAGTCCCATCTAAGTGCCACCCATGTGAATCTACATCAGCTTCATTCTAAACTCCGTTCTCTCCCTTGGACGCTGAGCCCAACAATAATCAATGGTGCCAGTGTGCAGATCTCCAGTTTGAGACCTATTTAGATGGGAAGAGAGACTATTCCATAGTACGAGGAGGTAGGAAGGCAGTGAGAAATCTCCAGTTAAGAGTATCCACCAGAAATAGCCTTACCGAAAGTAAGTAACTTGTTTTTCTGATGGATATTTCCAACTTCGATTCCTAAGCATTAGAATGGATAACAAAGCATTGCTTCCTAAGGCGGCGGATATTTGGAATGGAACATGCCCTTCCAGTCAGATCTGGCAATCAAGAAACTAGTGCTTTGTGAACTTATGCACTGATGCCAATGTCACAGCCTTACAGGTATCGGGGTACAGGCACTCAGCATGCCAAGGCAGTGGTAGCACTCTTCACCCTGGTGGAGTGGGCCAGGAGTCCTTCTGGAGGCTACTTCTTGACCAATGCATAGAAGATCTTAATAGATAGGATTAACCAACATGGCAGAATCCTTTTCTGCACTGACTGCACTGCCCCAGAAAACACCACACAAGGCTCATCTTCCACACAATGAGTTTATAATGCAATCGATGTTAAAGTCTCTTTTAGAATCCAGCCAATGGAGTCTCCCCGACTCCTTTGCGGGATGAGGCAGGGCAAAGAACATTAGAAGAGTGTTGGATTGATCAACGTGAAAGGAAGTCACAAACTGACAAAAAGGCCTCCTGGTTATCAAAACCACTTCATTTGGGTGAAAAGATGGTGTAAGGCAGCTGCACTGAGAAAGCCTAACGTTGACTCACGTGGTCAGCTTAAGTTATGACGGCCAGAAAAAGTCGTTCGAGTCAGAAGACATATTGGACAGCTGTGTACTGGCTTGAAGGTAGTGCAAAAGGAAAGTGAGAACCAAACAGATCCTATTTTGGCATTACAAAGGGTTTGGAAGGAAACATAGGAGTCAACCCTTATATGAACCTAAAACAGGTGATTTGAACAAGGACGACTTGTCTAGCAAATGCAAAAAAGCCAAAAAGGCTGACAAATCTTTAATGGTGTCCAAGGCAAGCTTTTGCTGAGCCGGAGAAAAACAAACAATAAGACATCCAACAGTTTGTTTATACACTTATACCTTCGGACAGTGGACCTGAAAAGAGAAAAGGGGCACCAGCCCTACGTTTTCACAAACCAAAATATTTCTGACGTTTTGCGTGCTGATTCCAACTGCCCTCTGTCCTAAGGCCACCACCCCAAAACATAGGGTGAATGTCAATTTACTTCAAATTTGGAAAAGCACCGCCTGATAAATCAATCCAATCAATGAAAGAGATAGATAACTCTCTTAATGTCCATATATATATATATATATATACGCTGAGTCTTGATGTAAATTTCAAAGCTTGTTTAATATTCCTTTTTTAGACAAAGCCAGCCAACGCGTTTCGTTCTGAAACAGAACTTTTTCAGGGCAAAAGTAGTATCAAGCGCGGTATAGTCCACCAAAGACAGCTTTTATTTCCAACATTCTGAAACACACTCCATGTTACGAGTGGTTGACACATTCCATGGGATTATCCATCATATGAACATTGTGTACGTCAACGAATACTTGTTCAATATTGATTCCTTCTATTATGGCGTAGGTCAAACTTAAATTTCGGTACTGTGATATTTCAAGGTGTGGATAAACTATTCAAAATCCAAAACGGAGATTATTTTCAAGGTAGTCACCTAATCTGTTGGTCAAATACGCCAACACAGCGACGTTCCACCGGTACAAAAAACAGTAGCAGCGGGTTTTTTGTTCCGGTGGAACGTCGCGGTTCATATGATGGATAATCCCATGGAATGTGTCAACCACTCGTAACATGGAGTGTGTTTCAGTATGTTGGAAATAAAAGCTGTCTTTGGTGGACTATACCGCGCTTGATACTACTTTTGCCCTGAAGAAGTTCTGTTTCAGAACGAAACGCGTTGGCTGGCTTTGTCTAAAAAAGGAATATTAAACAAGCATTGAAATGTACATCAAGACTCAGCGTATATATATATATATATATATATATATATATATATATATATATATATATATATATATATATATATATATATATATATATGGACATTAAGAGAGTTATCTATCTCTTTCATTGATTGGATTGATTTATCAGGCGGTGCTTTTCCAAATTTGAAGTAAATTGACATCCAACAGTTTGGCCTGCAACAAGTCCATCTTGCTGATGCTACAACAGGCTACAAAGTTGACACAGCTCCCGGTGCAGACAGACTTTGATGAGGGCCTTCAGATTCTTAAGGTCTCACAGGATGTGGTAGTCTGCCCCAAAAGCAAATACCAGGGACTTGCCTTGTAGGGGTCTGTCACAGACATTTGTTTGCAAGGTCCCTACAATGTTTAAGCCCTGTGGTTTTTGGAGGGGACATAGTTCCCATGCACACAGGAGAAGAAGAATTTTGAGAAAACAAAACTGGTCAACTGATGACAAGTGCGCTAAGGATACGTGTACGAAGGTGCAGAAAGCTGCAAAATGTTTCCGATCCTACAAGACGTCCATATGGTTGTGGAAGGCACAGAGACGACCATCCCCCACCTGTTTGAAATGCCCAGAGGTTAAGGGGGGGGGATTTCTTCCATGCAACAGGTTGTGTCCAAAGATCACTAGGTTTTGGTGGACTATTTTTACAACCCTCTATTGTATATTGGGAACACAGATCAAACCTATACCCTTTATTGCTCTTTTAAGAATATTGGAACACATGGGGGGGACGGGGGGATGAGGGGACCGCATTCTGGTGGGTCTGGGCAACAGGCTGGCAAAACATTTCTTCGCCAGGTGCTGGAACGCCTCTGCAGTGGGGAACTGGTGTGCAGCCATGGACTGGTATTCAAAATTGAAGGAGTTTATGAGGCAAGACGAGCCTGTCTGCGCTCATCTGTGGCCAGACTAGGCTAGGCTGGGCTTTCTCTCTTAGATTTTCATCCCAGAAGGGATTTTTAATATTGTTTATGCATGGTGCTCTACTTTGGTAAGGTAAGACGTTACAGCACAACAGTTATTGGGATTGTTACAAATGAAATCAAACTGACTGAGCACAGATTGTCACTGGACCTTGAGGTGTTGCCTGCTCCACTGGCTGATGGCTATATTACAGTCAGTAAGCAATTATTATTGAATATTTTTAACAATCTGGCCCATTCTCCTTTAGCAAGCACATGGCCACCCTCTACTATAGTTCCTATTTTTAAAAAGGGCATCCCGGCTGCTATAGGCCTATTTCCTTAATAGATACTACATTAACAAGCATTTGCAATGCAATAGGTCTCGCATTTGCGAGAGTTAGAACTATAGGTGTTGTAAATGTTTTTTACTACTGTTTTTTGGAGCAGAGTGGATGTACGTGGCGTGTACTGGAATTATGTGGATAGCAATTATGTGGTACTTCGTGTATAGGAAGTGGGTAGAGTGGGATTGTGTATTATGGAGAGTAATTATGTGGAATGGTATTTTGTGTTGTGGAGTAGTAGCCTCAGGTTTCGTCTCCCTCGTTTCCATGGATGCTAAACTATAAACTCAATGTGGCACAAAGAAAGTAATAGGGTAATAGTCAACCAAAGAGAAGCACTTCTGGATCTACTCCGATACGAGTAGAATTACTATATAAAACATCCTTTCTGTAGTCAATAAAAAAAAGATTCAAGCCCTTTGGGAATGAATTCCAGATATGCTGCAGTGAATTATGAAGGGCCGATATATGCAAATCCAGGTTTTTTTCTTTCTGCCCAATGGGACTTATTCCAATGTCTATAATGGTACCGATAATGTGGCTCTCAGAATGGTACTGCCCTTGGGTGTTTCATGTAAATATGCTCAACCTAGAACAAGATGGGTAAAAAGGACACTAAGAAAAGAATTTCGTGAAGGGGTAACACACTTTTTTGTGAACAGCTATAGTAATGGTATCAGATTTGGATACATCTTACCTCCATCTTTAGATCGGGTGGTACTGCCACGGCCAGGGGTGAAAAAGCTAGAGAATATTTTGGATGTAAGTTACAGATTCTATCCAATACTACGGTGGCAGCCTTGATAGACATTACTACTCAGTTGGAAAGTTTGCGGGTGTATTCAGAACAGACTAGCTATGCAATGGATTTTATTTTGGCACAGAGTGGTGGAGTATGCACAATAATTGGAGACCAGTGTGTTGTTGGCAAAGAGAATTTGGAAACAAATATAACGCAACACATTATGGACATCATTGAGAACGTCAAAGGGATGGAAAGTGGAAATTGGAGTTTGTCTCTTTTGGGTAATTAGGGTTGGATCCTCAAGGAAATTATTTATGTTATAGCAGCATTAATATTCTGTTGCATTCTCTTCCAATGCCTTCCCCTTTGTTGTTCCTTTTGTGACACTGCTTTAGCGCCCAAAGAAAAATTATCAGCCCATGGTACCAACGCCGCTATGATGCTCCAAGTTGATGTCGATGGTGTTCTGAATATAGATTAGTGAATATTTGAGGACTCATCCCTCCTTGCTGTCCCAATGTCTGAGGATGACTGTAAAGTGTGCCCATAGCTTCACCTTGATTACATTTCTAATTTTGAGGCTCTATCCGCTTCTGATGATGTTACAGTTGCCCCGAATATGTGCCTGTTTTTCCTGTTTTTTTTGCATAACGGAAAATGTCCTTAGCTCTTGCTAAAAGGAGGGTTTGTTAGATTGTGCTCAATGATGGTCTCGTAATGCCATGTATATGTTAGCATTCGCTGCACCATTTACTTTTCCAGACTCCATTTTGTGTGAGGTTCAAAACAAATCCTTGCCTGTTCCGAGAAATACCATTTGCTAAGTTTCGTTTCTTTAACAAAGAATTGCTTATGCCATTGCATTGTTTTCCCTCGATAAAGAACCTCTCCCCCTGTCTGGCAGGTTGAGCGCAACACAGGATGGAACGGCCTTGAGAGTGTCCTGAACTGTGAAAGATATGAGAATAGAAACCTTTTTTTTTTATGTCTTTCTCTGTCTGACCACATCTGCTTGGAAAATTCCACTGTGGGTGTGTTCTTAGCCAACCATGCAATGTAGATAATATATCTTTATGCTTACTGTTACTCTGTTTCCTCTGTAGTACTCTTACGAGACTGTGCAGACGGAGCCCCGCTCAGAGCATTTACTAATAAACTATTACTGGTGTATATTCTCCACTGTTTCTCTGACTCTCTTTCAGGATGGAAGGCTAGGAGGCGGTCTGTGGTGACCCAGGTGGTCAGAAGCGGGTCGCTTCCTTAAGGTCAGTGTTTTAGAAACTGCCTGTTAATCCAAGCACCTGGGGCGTGAGGGCGACTAAAGTATGCACCAGAGGTTGAAAGCTCAACCTAAAAACTGTTTTTAAATAATGGCTAAGCAATGTGTTTTAAAAATGTATTTGTGCCAGCAGCAGGTAGTGCTTTGCTGCGCACAGTGCCACTACTGCCCGGAAGCAAAGGGCTCACACAGTAGTGATGCAGAGCATCCTGGGTGATGGCCGGGCCACACGGACAGTTCTGTTGCATAGCACCAGGCATCACTGCCTCGCACCTCAGTGGGCCTTTCTGACATTGCCCGCCTTGGGGGCAATGAGAGACCACGTTGGCTTATTGCTAAGCACGCCGAGGCAGGCTTGTTCCTCACCCATCACACAACACACAGCCTGTAAGAATTGGCTGCCTCAGCGGGTTCTAAATTGCCTACACTCTCTGTATAGCTCTATGGGTTAATGTGTTGGCTGCAGAGCTATGCTGTCCACCTGTTAACATTTTCGAATTCTCTGCCTTTCGAGGTCTCTGCCTTGCGTTTTAAGTTATATCAAATGAGCACCATTAAGTCCCGCAATTATAATTAAGGCTCCCTGTTTTCCGTTTTTACTAATTTTTACGGATAAATACAGACAGAAAACATTCATTTTCTTGTCTATTTATTTTTAAATGTGGATAAAAACGGAAATTGGTTAGCTTTTTGAGTACTTCCAAATACTGTCTGCCATGACTGTGACTGCGATGTGTGGATTGATGGCTAAGGGGGTTAAAAAGAAAGGACTTTTAGTGACGATGCTTCAACAGCAGTAGATATGCACACGGTTGATGCTGAAATTTGCATATTTTCATATAAGTGCACTGATTTATCTTCTGTGGGTGTTCACAGCACTGAAACCTGGCAGACTTTCAAGCATGAGTGCATATATATTGGGTAAATAAATGTGGAAATATACTAATTTCAGCTTAATTTTTCCACAAAACATCAAATAAATATGGATAAATACAGATAAAATAAGCAAAAAATAAATATGGATAAATACCGATAGAAATGGCAAAAAAATAAATACCATAATTAGAATACACTTCAAGAAGATTATTGCAAGTACAACAGATTTTTTTAAATTTGTTGTTAAAGTATGCGGACGCACAGATGTGAGCTGCAATGAAGATGCAGCTCCGTCATTGACGGACTGTGATGGGTAAAAAGGGTAGGAAAGCCAGACACGGGCAGCCAGAAGAGACAACATTACCTGCCCTCTCTTCATTCAAGGCTTGGGCAGAGGCCATACCCATAGGGTGCATAAAGGGGCCTACGTGCACCGTTGTTTTATCTGTCAGCACAGAAGACCACTGTGGGTTACAGGTGACTGAGAAAGTATCTGCCAGTGCAAGGCAGCCGGCCAAGCTATACCCGGAACTCAAATGTCCCCGTTTTATAGTTACCCAACATGGCAAGTAGCAAGAATGCAGCCCGCGGTGAGGCTGGAGTTTGTACCCCACCATCATGAAAACATGTGATGCCTAAAACAACTCTGGGTTGTGGAGCAGCTGCGTCAAGGGGGGTGTTTCATGCGTGTGTTTGATTTGTGGCCACTCAGACCAGCAGGGCAGTTTCTAGGTGTTTTGCGGCCCTAGAACCAGAATTGAAAAATGCGGCCCCCTGCCTTTCACTACCATCACTCTCTTCCCCATCATCCAGGCTAGAAGAATTCATGCATTAAATAGAAACCTCGCTAACCAAGCAATCAAAAAGAAGAGTGCTGTAACACCACCACAGTAGATGATCTTGGCTAGAGTCAACAGGTAGAGATAGTTCTCAAAGATTTACTTCAATTCTGGATCTCTCTAGCTTCTGCTAGATCTAGATTCTTGGTACATGACAATATTCTCAACTCAAGTTGCCAAGTTGCCACAGTCATTGACGGACTGTGATGGGTAAAAAGGGTAGGAAAGCCAGACACGGGCAGCCAGAAGAGACAACATTACCTGCCCTCACTTCATTCAAGGCTTGGGCAGAGGCCATACCCATTGGGTGCATAAAGGGGCCTACGTGCACCGTTGTTTTATCTGTCAGCACAGAGATAGCCTGCAACCCATTATTCATAGTAGAGTCTTATAAGCAGTGCTTTACATGGAAATATCGAACTGCTGGCACACACGATACCAGGGTAACTGTTTGCTACTGGCAAGTATGGGTACTGCGTCTTTAGCAGCATTGAAGGCCTCCTGAGAAGTGCAGGTACTCGGTACCTGTCTTTAAGTGTTTTTCCTACATTTAGACATACACAGAACAATGACTTCAAGCCACTGCAACAGGGTGCACCAGTCCGGGGCTTTTTATTTCCAAGTCACTGTTTTCAGATGTGTGACCTATGCGGAAGTGAACCAGCTTACAAATCCTAAAGTGCACTAGGTTATTCAATAACAAAAACTGGTGCACTGCTACCCTGGAGACTCGCAGTCCTTTGGAAACCTTATGCTAACCACACATCTGCTAGTTTAGCACTGCTTACTAGCACTCAAGGTGAAGGCGGCTTGAGGCTGCCGAATTTTTGTACTGCACTTTATGGGTGACTGAGAAAGTAGCTGTGTGTGCGAGGCAGCTGGCCAAGCTATACCCGGAACTCAAGTGCCCCCGTTTCATGTTTACTGAAGATGGCAACTAGCAGTCAAGGTAAAGGGGCCGTGAGGTTGCTTGATCTCTGCACTGTGGGTTACAGGTGACTGAGAAAGTATCTGCCAGTCCAAGCTATACCCGGAACTCAAATGTCCCTGTTTTATAGTTACCCAACATGGCAAGTAGCAAGAATGCAGCCCGCGGTGAGGCTGGAGTTTGTACCCCACCATCATGAAAACATGTGATGCCTAAAACAACTCTGGGTTGTGGAGCAGCTGCGTCAAGGGGGGTGTTTCATGTGTGTGTTTGATTTGTGGCCACTCAGACCAGCAGGGCAGTTTCTAGGTGTTTTGCGGCCCTAGGCGAGAATTGAAAAATGCGGCCCCCTGCCTTTTACTACCATCACTCTCTTCCCCATCATCCAGGCTAGAAGAATTCATCCATTAAATAGAAACCTCGCTAACCAATCAATCAAAAACAAGAGTGCTGCAACACCACCACAGTAGATGATCTTGGCTAGAGTCAACAGGTAGAGATAGTTCTCAATGATTTACTTCAATTCTGGATCTCTCTAGCTTCTGCTAGATCTAGATTCTTGGTACATGAAAATATTCTCAACTCAAGTTACCATTAGGTGACACAAATGCCAACGTTTTTGCATCTCCGGTGTTGTGTCTTCAAGAACTAGATCCAGGAAGTGCTGCCAGGGATAGCAGGTGCCACCAGAGCACATCCCGACCATCGGGTGGGCAGACCAGTGCCAATTCCTGCAGCCTCCTTGAACTAATCGATAACTAGACCAATTAAACGTCATCCAGTCTCAGCCAATGAAATGATTCCCAAGCTAGAAAGGAATTATGGCCACCTATGAACTGTTTCAAGCACTGAACGGACAATTGGCCAACTGATCTTTCATAAGACCTGAAATGTCTCATGATACACCACCAATGCCTCGCACCCAGGCACCCGCACCTAACGAATGAAGCAGAGTACATAGTGCCCACTATCAACTAGGTGATCTATATAGCTGGGACAGAGGGTGGAAATATAGAGTGACCATACAAATTGGTTTGCCTGAAGACATACACATGACACACGCAATCACTAGATGCGCTTCAATTTTTTTTTACTATGGGGTGTCTTGTGACTAGTTTCAGACATTAACACCAATGATAAACGCTCATCCTGGCCAAGTAATTGAACATCACAGGTAAAAAAAAAATTACGACAGAACCAGTCTGAAACGTCACCCTCACTGGTCAGGCATACAAGACTGGATCATTAGCCACCACCTGGTTAGCAATTATCAAACGCCCGTTAAGGTGATGCCTTGGGTCGCCACATCATAAACTAGACCCTTGGACACAACCCAATGAGGGGGGATAGTGATAATGTAATCTCTCATAAAAAAAGCATTCTTAAAATGGATTCCTACTGTTCTTCACTCATCATCCTATATGCACAGCAGGCTTTTGCAGCATTAATGATAGTATGATGGAAGAAAGACTAGATGGTGGCATACTGCCAGAAAACCATTGATATCAGATCTTGAAGTCATCTTCATTCTTCATCCTCAAGATGTGTCTCGAGAATCCATACAAGTTTGCCCAGTCTCTAAATTCTCAACCCCAATACAGTCTGCAGCCAGAACCCATTCAATCCCAAAGCCTCTAGGAATTTACACCATAACCATCCTTTTCTAGCAAAGAGACTACATCCATTTCACATCTAGTTGGCAACTGCACTGCCACCCATGGGCACAACCCAGTCACACACACTTCCTTTTTCGCTCACTCGCTGCCCCCTTCCCAACCAATTAACCAAGTCTCCTTCCAAATAGAGACTTGTATTTGTTTACCAACCAGCAGAACAAACTAGTCATCCTTGCATCCCAAGATTCTATATACCTTTTGTAAGGCTCTAACTGGTAGAATGCATGGGCTTATGTAGTGATGCAACCAACCAAGACATTGTATTTAATGTGCCAAGCTCAATGAGCAATTTCCCAACAGTCGCTTCTGGTATGCACCTACATATGAAGAACGAACAGGACAGAAACTTCATTGAACGTCAGAAAAAAAAGGGATGAGGTTTGGGAGCCCCAAAGCAGGTTTTTGACTGGTATCCCTCACATACAGGTTCAGTGGAGCATCAGGAAGATCAGGTGTCTTTGAAAAATGGGCCATTAGCTGGGTTCCTCTATGGCAGTCTTTATTTTTACTGATCATGGTGAACATGTTGCCACCGGTGTAGAGCACATGAGGGTAACCGCTTTTGTTTATTAGACTTGTCTAAATGCTTCAGCTTCATTCTGACCAACAATAGCTCAATTGCACCATTCATCCCCATCCCAGGCGGGAATCTGTGTAATGCGTAAGAAGGGCCAACTGATCCAGGCAGGCATGTCTGAGTGAACACAGTGATCAACTTAGATCCAATGCTGGAAGCAGCAGGGCCACCCCAAGGTCAGGGGGTTGGGATCGCCAGACTGGAACAGGCCAGATCTCACAATGAAACAGCTGGAAATGGTAGTCCTCAATTAAGCACTGAGGGACATCGCCTATTGAAATTAACCTTCAATGTGCTACTTTTTAAAGTTTTAATCATATATTGTTCCAAATGCACACTCTGATTCTCCTTTAAAATTAACTGTTAATCTTAGAAATTGACTTTAGTACAACCTGGGAATGTGCTCTGTCTATGTACACACTACAAGAAAATGATGTCTGCTCCCTATGCTGGGAGTAGTCTCATGGTGTCCGACAATACAGACTTCATGAATTTGTGAACCACACGGTCATTAGTTCATGAAAATTAAAGTAAATGTATTATTGCCCGATTCATTCAAAATATAAATTCACTATATTCAAATAATTTAACGAAATTTTCAACTGTTGTCGACATGAAATTCAAATCAGAATCAACATGTATACAGTGCAGGTCAATGGTGAATATTTTCCATGCACGTATCAAGAGAGAGAGAGAGGACTAGAAAGCTAGTCCGCGTCCTGAGGAAAGCCAGATTATCCTAAGGCCCTGGCTGAAACATGTCGACCAACATACGGATGTAGGAGGTAGAAACTCGCCACCTGAAACATCCTCTAGCCTTATTTTAACCACTGACGGCGGCCCAGTTATTAAACTCTAATTTACCCTCGGGTACTGGGACCATCGCCAAGCCGTTTTAACTGTCAATTCACTAACACCCCACACTGCACTCTCAGCAAAATACCAGCTCCGCTGTAATCAGGCGTCAAAGCACACCCGGGACACATTAGGTGTCACTGGGTGGGCCCGATGATGAAGCATGCCACCAACTAGGTTGGTGGGTGAGGGCTTCATGAACACACCAACCAGGTGCCCCCTGACAAAACTGGTCAGAGTCCATATATTAATAGTCATACAAAGCTAGTCTTCTTTGATAAAACATATTTTCCATGGTCATTGTGAGGTTAGCTCCATGATTTTGCCACAATGCATTTTGGTTCATGTGGTCCTTAAAGAGATGGTGGCTAAAAATAGAACAAACTATGTCTGTTTTGGTCGCTACAAATGCACCCCTAATAAGTTACATTATTTGCACACATATTCCCCATTACCTCTCAGAAGAACGGATGCTCCTAGAAGCGGGCAGGCACCTTGGGGTCAGCACAGAATGCGACCATGCGAGACAGACAGAGATCCGGCTCCGATCGGGTCAAGGGCGAATCAGAAATCGGCTCGTGGCACCGAACATGACGTTGTCACGTCGAATTATAGAAGGAGCTACCCAATGCTCTTTCAAGGTCGAAGGCCATTTAAGGGGATTCCCAAACTCATTTTTTGCCGCCCTCCCTCTTTTGCCGCCCTAGGCGGGCGCTTAGTCTTGCCTAATGGTAGAAACGGCCCTGTAGACCAGTAAACAGGGCACGATTCACAGAACAGCTTTCTAGCTGGGGTGGAAGGGGCGGAGAATAGAGAACATCCATAACAATCCACCCTCTGCTTACCCCCTCTGCTGCTACCTCAGCCTGAATGTCCCTCACTAAGAAAATAAAATTTCTTAGGAATTAGACATCACTTGAGCACACTGGCGTCAAACCGAAGCATGTTACCTCTCAGACACTGCAAGCATTTGTTTCCAAGGCAGGGACACAGACGAGGAAGGCGATGAGCAGGAAAGCACGAGATCGACAGATTAAACATGAGGCGTGTAGGCTCCTTGCAGGGAAGAAAAGCAACACGTACAAAAGAGTTCTTCAAACGACAAATAAAGGATGCCAGCATAAGTAAACTACGTGGCCGGGACTCCTCAGCCTCAAACGGAAGTGAGGTATCAGCTGCACCAACGAGTAAGGAGGTGGCAAAGAAGAGCGATGCAAGAGTGAACCTATAGTAAAGCAGCAGCAGGCAATAAAGTTGATTTGTTATTACAGCAGGTCTATGCAGCTAGCACATGCGCTACCTAGGCTCCACCTAAAAATCATGGGAAGGGTCTTATATAATAGGATACAGGAATGGGCAGAGGAGAAGGCCATCCTGTATGCTTGGTCAAACATTTTAGCATGTGGAATAGACGAAGCACTGGGGCACTTCTTAGATATTTGCACAAGGACATAAAGGCCAGAATTAGAATCAACATTCAGGGGGAGGTTTCTAAAGATACTGGCATTGTTAGGGTGTTGTGTTAGACAAGGGTGTGTTTTGTTTGGGTTTTTTTTTAGGTTGTGCATCAATAGTTTATTAGTCAATTAAAACCATAAACATGATTCAAACATACAATTCGAAAGATTAAAAATGCATACAAAAAAAACAAAAAAACTTTGACGTACATCTACTTCAGCCATTAGACATCTTGTTGCTGGACCATAACATTTTATCACTTTCCTACCTAAATATAGAAGAAAAGGTGCCAAATACAGATATTAAAAGCATTGAATTGACTAATCAGGGACTGGTCTTTTCACGAGGGTGTGTTTTATGTGGGAGGGGAAGAAGCAACAAAGCGTGAGACACAAGGGAAGGAACAAGGTGTAGGAGGGGAAGAAACAAGGGGTTGGGAGGGAAAGCAGTAGTGGGAGATTTATAAGTAAAATAGTACCAGAAGCAAGACGAGCAGTGGATAAACAGTGGATAAACAGCAGAAAGACACTAATAAAAGTAAATCAATCAGTCTCTGCTCCAAACTGTTGAACAAGGAGGGACGCTGGCCAATTAGGAGGCATCAAATACGAGTGTCAACCAAGCTAACGAATGGTTAGCAATGGGCGAGCTCCAAGCCCTTTGAAGTAAACAATACAGCTAAGTGACGCGTGGTCTCGCCGGCTGCAACATGGTCACACCTTGAGCGGGATCTTTCGGACAAGAGCTTGATCCGCCAAAATCCTGGGGCAGCACCACAGTCAACTCCTTCATGGTGTGCCGACTGGGCTGCCCACTCCCCGAGGGATGCATTGTTTCCGGTCTAGCTTGCCTGCCAGCTATCTAGCAGCAGAGCCAACTTCATCCAGGACATAGCCGTGACCGCCGGGGCCCTCGCTGCGCCGAATCGAGCAGGCTGCCGCTGAGAAGATGGGGGACACGGATTGTATTGCAGCGGTCCTGAGGAAAAACTGAATACACAGAAGGCGATCTACCATACGTGTGCTGATATACAGCAATCCAACCACTGTTCATCTGCATAACACGAAGGGCACCGCTCCACATCACTCAGACGTGCTGTTGGTGCGAGGCCTGGCGAGTGGGTGTGTGGCCTGCCCTGGCAGCGGTGAGGACAAGGTCTAGCTGTGGGGCGCTGCTACTCAGGAGTTCTGATCAGAGAGGACCTGGGCAGCGAGGACTGTAACCCATGGCGCCGGATGAGACCCAAGGCCTGCTGACGGAGCCTGCCGGCTGGAGGTGGGTCCCACACCGTCTACCACACGGACAGAAAGTAAGGAGGCAGGGGCTGTTGGGGGGGGGACGGGGGGAGTACCCTCAAGACCCAGCAAAGCTCCCCTTGAGACAGGAGGTGCACCCTCCTTCGCCCTCTGTCATCCTAGGGCCCTCACCTGGAACACTGCTATACCCTCCCCAGGGATCCCCGCAATGTATACAGCTGGAGCACTGCTGTTAAGGCCCAGAGAACAACTGGTATGAATCTTGTTGAGGGTGTTGGGGCCGGCTGCGGTCCCCCTTGGGCTGGTGCGCTGCCCGGCCTGCCCATTGGCTTTCATACCCCGTCTAGTGGTGCATGTGTGCATGAACTGCCCCACGCCTTGGGCTGAGGGCAGTAATATAGGGCACCTGTGTGACATTAATCCAGCAGCATCGCTGCCGCTGCCACCTCGCAGTGGCAGGCCGCGATTGACACAACCAGGAAGGTGATTTCGGGTCTGCTGGGCTGAGCAGAGTCTGCGGTGTAAGACACTGGATAACTGTGCTACTCACACCTGCCTTGTAACGTAGCTCTACACACCCCCCTCCTTGGCATCTGTGTGGGCAACACGCCCGCTCGCTTGCAAGCTTGGGAAAAATGGACGCTAAGCAGCCGAAAGCATCCTTTGACAACAGGGGCATTGGACGCAATGACGAGCAGTACCAGGAGGCGGAGGAACAGTTCACACAGACCGAAGATACCAGCGGACAAGACGACGATATCCGCTCTCTTTTATTGGAGGTAAATTGCAGTCTAAAGACTATAGACTCAAAATCAGAACACCTTACCGCCCGGCTATATCAAGTTAAACAGCGGGTCAACACATGATACTTGAATCACGTAACTGGAGTCCAGAGTATTGGATGCAGAAGATACGCTCACAAATGATCGACAATGCCTGCTACAAATGAAAAGGACAAACATTTAGAATCCCGCTCCAGAAGAAAATCTCTGCATCACTGGTATTCCGAACTCACAGCGATCTCCAAAATGGAAGACTACTTGGAATCCCTGCACCACCGCCTGGAGCCCCAGCAACCAAATAATTGCTCACCTATTAAACTACTGTGACCGCGTCACGATCCTGTGGAAAGCTGGAGAAATGGGAGCGGTCAGACATTGGGATAATGCCCTTTCCTTTTTCCTGGACTTTACCCTAGCTGTACAGGCTGCAAGGAGGGAATTTCTAGCAACAAAACATATCCTCCGGCGGTTGGAGATTCTCTATGCCCTCCTCTACCCGGCCAAATAGTGCATTGCCTGCAGAAGCAAACCACAGTTCTTCACAGATCCTAAGGCTGCGCTGTCGTACACAAAGCAATTGTGTAAAGACATTAAGAAACTGCACACCCCACCAGGCCTGTCGGAAGAGGGCAGCACCAGCGACAGAGACTAGAAGTATGCAGCGAGCAATTGCTTCAGAAACTCTAATGATGCTATGTTCAATTGGGCAGGCAGGCCTACAAAAGACATAACGGTTTAAACTGTCGTGTCCCAGGCGGGTTGGCTATCCCAAACCACAATATGCTATTTCCTGTTTACCCCGCAAGAACATATCACTCGGCCACCCTGACCTTGCGTGGGGAGCTCCTGCATGGTGAAACCATGTCCCCACAGGATAATTGCCCTATGTGCTGGTTACGTTCCTTGTTGGGGATTTTGGGATGGGAGGGGACACTATTGTAACCTGTTTGGAGTGTTGGAGTAGGGGGATGGGCTATGTTGGGGAATCACAGTTGACCATCTAAGGCGTTGCCTGGGAGGCCCTATCTAGGGATGGGGGGGGGGGGGTGGGACGGGGGTCTGTTGGGGTTAACCTCTCCCTTGTTAGCTCTGTTTCTGCAGTTTCTGGTCCCTTTCTAAATGAAGACAGCACTAACAATTGTACTGTGACATAACAGACAAACCCTCACGTACAGCAACACAATACAGCGAGACATGCGTGCTCCCCACAAGATGACGTGTCCAACGTAACATACTTAACTTGGAACATACGGGGCCCAATTGGCCACCGCGAATCCCGGCTAGTACATGCATATCTAGTTTGTCACACCGTGGATATGTGCTTCCTCCAGGAAACGCACCTTTGTACTAGCAACAAAGCCCGTCTCCGGGCTCAATGGTGTGGTGAATCCTAATCCTCAGTCTATTTAAACTATGCCCGTGGGGTCACAATACTACTCAAGAAAGGGCTGCCAAGGTGCACAACGCACTCCCTTACTGACAAGGGTGGATGATACACCATTCCGGTGAGTTCACTTTACGCACAGCCAAAGATCATGGCTGCCACTTATAGACCCTGACTTTTTCCTCAATATCTGGAAACAGATATTGGATTATGGCCCCCGACCGATACTATGGGGCGGTGACTTCAATACTGCACTGCCGGGTCACCTAGATGGCTCAGGTATTCGAATGCATCACCCGCACTCGATGGATATGCATACAATTGTGACCCGAAACTAAGGACACTGGCTGACTGAACCAAACTTGTAGAATATCAACCAGAGGCAGATGGGGTGATACAGCAACTCGCATGCGAAACACAGCTGCGATGCTATGGCGAGGGAGATCACCCTGGCAGGACACTGGTGGGAATTCTGCACAAACCACATGCCTCATCGTATGTGTCCGAGCTACGCGACAATGAGGGTCAAATTATCGCTTTTCCCAAAAAAGAGCCCTCTGTGATGTCTTACTTCTTTGCCCTGCTTTACTCTGTGGGAAAGGCATGCAACCAGGAATCTCTAAAAAGATACTTCGACTCCATTGAGCTGCTCTGGTCAGACTCTGGACACCGGGAATATCTGGATGCCACAATCACGCTGGAGGAACTGGCACAGGTCATTGCTAGTCACCCCAGAAGATAAGGCCCCCGGTTCAGATGGGCTCACTCCCGCCTTTTACAAAGAATATGCCACTGTGCTTATTCCACATCTCATTGAGATGTACCACGAATCACTGTCAATAGGTCACATTCCCCCAACTCTCCGCGAGGCAATCATTACTATACCCAAGCCGGACAAACCCCATGAGCTCTGCAACTCCTATCATCCCCCATCTCTAATAAATGTAGACAACAAAATATATGCGACAAGCCTGGCAAACTGCTTATTACCTCAAGCCTCTAATTGTACGGCCCGATCAGTCCGTGTTTATACCAGAGAGGGCCACATCCCAAAACCTCCGCACCATATTCTCCGTCATGGAGCATATTCACCCCTCTCTGCCAGCGGTAGTAGCTCTTCCTGATGCCAAAAAGGCGTTTGGCTCCCTCGAGTGGCCATTTCTTTTACCCCTCCTTGGGCGCCTTGGCTTTAGCGCAAGCTTTAAAAAATCTGTTTAATGTACACCCTTACCTCAGTGCGCATTAAACTAAATGGCCACATCTTTGAACCCACTGCAATCACCTGCAGCACCAGGCAAGGCTGCCTTCTCTCCCCGCTCCTGTTTGCAGTGGCCATGGAACCACTGGCGGCTAGAATGCACCAATACCATGCGGAACAGGGCAGGGGCTTCCCGATTCAGGGACTATTAGTGTCTATGTACGCAGATAAAATCACCCTTTGTATTTGCGAACCAAACAAGAACCTGGAGCCTATGATGAGAGAGGTGATCAGATTTGGAGGCTACTCTGGCGTACAGTTTAATTGGACTAAATCTATACTCTTCCCGCTCACAGATGCTGCACAGCCATACCAGACGGAATACCCATTCAAATTGGAGTCGGAGTCGCCTACAGACCTGGGCATATGGCTGAGCAGGGATCCGGAGGAGCTATGGAGAATAAATTACAGGACAGCTGTAAACTGGCTGGAGACGCGTATTCCGGTATGGAACTAATTACCTCTATACCTCGCTTGACGCATAGCAATAGCAAACATGGCTGTCCTACCAAAATTCTTATTCTTGTCAATGTCCACTTCCCCTCACGGGAATTTGTTTGAGTAGTGCTTAGTGATTTAAGACTGACTTAATAGGATTAATTAATAAATCCAATGTGAACTTAATTCATCAACATTAATTGAACCAACAAGGAATATAACACATAGAACATGAAAGACGAACACAAAGGTGTATTGAAAAAAGGAATTTATCAAAAGTTCAATGGTCAGAGCTTTGGTATACAGGTGAAATTCATTCAGAGATATTTAGGTTTGTAGGTACAAAAACAAATTAATTGAGAAAAGACTCAACAAAACCTAAATACACCTATCTAAAATCAATATGAAATAAAACAAGAAATAGATTTCTTGTTTTATTTCATATTGATTTTTGATAGGTGTATTTAGGTTTTGTTGAGTCTTTTCTCAAAGGCGAACAGATTGAAAAAGACATTCAAACCTTTAGAGACATCACCATTAATTCTAAATCTGCCCAATACGAAAGAGACTCCAAATCTTTTACACTAGAGAGGGCCTACCCATTCCTTAAAGAGGACTACTACACTCAGACAGTCACGTGGAGCCCTATACAACTTCCAAGGACGCTCCAGAAATCGTTTTAAAACTTTTTCTGACACATCGTCCTCTTCGAACTCATCTGGTCCTGAGGACAGAGGGAACAATCCAAACAAGAAAGGGCCTTTTTTAGAGAAAGGCGAACAGGCCAAAACCCGGTTCAAACCCCAATGGGAAATGCGCACGCGCAGACATTTTTACAAATCCTAGAGCCCACCCCGTCCACAATAGTGAACCTTTCAACTAAAATATTAACCAGGGATGAGGAATCTGTCCTCAACCTTGGTCTTAAATTTGTCCCAAGTCAGCGAACTGATTTCACCCGATTGAAAATGG
The DNA here is from genome assembly GCF_964261635.1 of Lissotriton helveticus. NCBI lineage: Eukaryota > Metazoa > Chordata > Amphibia > Caudata > Salamandridae > Lissotriton > Lissotriton helveticus. The sequence continues at coordinate 679,454,330 of NC_136072.1, read as the reverse complement.
AAACCATTGCGTTCTGCAGAAAAATCCGCCTACGAGCCTTTTTTGCAAACAAACCGCCTGCCCCCAACATAGAAGTAACAGGGTTAAGGAACAAATCTACTTTTATTCCGTACCAAAACATTCCAAAGCAGGTCGTGGCGTTTGAGCAAATCATGCTATCATCAATTAACAAGCTAGAAAGAAGCAAAAAGTATGTCAAACCAAACATTACCAAAGGCCAAAGGCTAGCAATTAAAAATCTCACAAATGACACATCGGTCGTGATTAAACCCGCGGATAAAGGCGGAGCAGTCGTGGTTTGGTCAAAGGAGAACTATTTGAAAGAAGGACTAACACAGGTGAATAATACAGAATGGTACAGACAACTCCCTGAGGACCCGGTCCGGGCCATTCAGGGACAAATCTGTGAAATAATAAAGAGTGGCGTGGACGAAGGATTTGTGGGCCAAAAAGAAGGGGAGTTCCTGGTAAAGAAATTTCCGAGAACTCCCATTCTTTATTTTTTGCCCAAAATCCATAAAAACCCGAAAGAACCCCCAGGACGACCAATCGTCTCCGGGTGCGAATCTTGCTTGGAATCACTCTCTAAGTATATTGATTTCTTCTTGAAGCCTTTTATCAGTGGTGTCAAATCATACTTGAAGGATACCACTGATTTTCTGTTGAAAATTGAGGGAACACAATTCGATCCACTAACAGAACTAATGGTGACAATGGACGTCACGTCCTTGTACACCCAAATACCCCAAGATGAGGCTCTGGAAGTATTGGAATTGTATCTTGATAAGAGGGACAGGCCCCACCAGGTCCCAACCTCGTTTATCTTGAAACTAGCCGAAATCACTCTCAAAAAGAATTACTTCAGGTTCAATGATCAATTCTTCATGCAGGTCAAAGGTACGGCCATGGGCTGTCCCTATGCGCCGGAGATGGCCATACTCTATATGGCGGAGTATGAGAAGAGATTCATCTACTCTGACAACCCTTACAACAAACATATCAAACAATGGTGGAGATACATTGACGACGTGTGGCTCCTGTGGCAGGGGAGCCACACCGAGTTGATGTCCTTCCACCGGTGGATTAATGAAAGACACCGTGATATTAAGTTCTCACTGGAGTCCAGCAACCAAAAAATGACATTTCTAGATTTAGAGATGACATGTGTGGATGGCCACCTGAGATCTAGTCTTTTTCGAAAAAAGACAGACACCAATACTATTCTTCACCACCGAAGTGCTCATCCAAGAAGCCTGAGGGACAATCTGCCCTACGGGCAACTTCTTCGGATTCGAAGAAATTGCTCGGAAGTAGCTGAATACGAGAAACATGCAATTAGGTTTTGTGAAGAAATGAAGAACAGAGGGTACCCTAAGAAACTGCTTAGCAACTCAAAGAAAAGGGCGCACCATACCCCTAGGGAGTGCTTACTCGAGCGAACAGTAAAACCAGAGATGGATAAACTGGTATGTGTGTCAACCTTCGGGCCAGACACACATAGAGTAAGACAAATGGTACTGAAGAATTGGCATCTACTAGAGGGACTTGAATGTCCGTTTCCGCGACCGATATTCGCCTATAAGAAGAACAAGAGTATTGGCCAAAGTGTCATTAGGGCCGATGTACTGACCCCCAAGCCCAAAAGTGATCTCATTTCGATATGGGGCCTCAAGCCAATAGTAGGCCACCATAGATGTGGAAACTGTATATCATGTGAGTCCACAATCGAAGGGTCTAAATTTGAACATAGGGGTGTCAAGTGTCAAAAGAATGGATTCTCTAATTGCAGGACACGCAATGTGATATATGCAATCACCTGCGCTTGCCAGAAACTCTATATAGGGAAAACGACACAGCAGGTCAACAGTCGCATTACCCAACACAGGTCACGAATCAAAAAGAAGGTGACAAGTGCTCCTATGGTCCAACATTTTCTTGACCTAGACCATAGTGAAATGGATTTCAAGTGGACCGTACTTTGCACAGTAGCGCCATCAGGTAACAAAGGCCCAATTGATATAGAGGAGACCCTGCTAAGAAAAGAGGCTTATCTGATCTTAAAATTTAATAGTGCACAAAATGGATTGAACACTCTGTCCGAGGTGTCCAGATTATAACACTAAGGTTGTATGGGACTCCATGGGGCCTCACAGTCCCACCATGATTGAAGGGTGCGGGAGGAAGATAAGCGACATGAGCATCTGTTTTTTCAGAAACCAAAGTGGTACGCGAGTAACCAGAACTACAATCCCCAGAATACCTACGGTCATGTGACCGCATTTAGTCTCTAGGCAACCCCACCGCCGCCCTCGACATTGAGTCATTTGGGAAGTGTATCGCTGTGCGAGAGGTGAGCGGAGGGACAAACTGAGACGGGCTGTTCATTTGAGTGAGTAAAATGCAAACCAATCCCTCCTCTTTCCAACAGCGTGTGAGACCAAGAGTAACTGCGAGCGACTACGTGGCATGATTGATCAGCCACGGTAAACCGATTGACGGTGAGGCGCAAAGTGAACCGCTCCCGAAGCCTGCGGGGCACCTCACGAGGTAAGGGGAACCGTTTAATGTAATGCCTCGGCTTTTGAGAGGATTCACTCTGCTGGCACTGATTTCCTCCTCGCCCTCCCCCAGGTTACTGAAGCTTCCCCGTGCCATAGGGAGACGCCCCCAAGCACCGTACAAACTAAAACAAAGGTATGTCTTGCAATGTCTGCGTATGTGACTGCAGGGTTAATACTGGTATTTGACTCTAAACTGATTCCTTAACGTCTTGTAGACTGACATTCCGATTACCCAGAACAAGACACACGATAAACCCGGCCATTACCCAGGTAATTTGTTTGTTGTTTTTAAACAATGCAGTAGACCCTAAGTGATCTTAGGAGATGAGGCCCAAAATATTGATATCTAAATAGCGTTTCCTTTTACACACAGGCATATAGTAATAACAAGGCCCTGAAGAGAACTCGTAACTGATGTATGGAGTTCGAAACGCGTCGGCAAGAAAGGGGATAGAAATAACCAGCAATCATAATAAATAATTAACACGACCAAAATACTAGTGTTGTGTAACGACTGGCACAATTTATGTGTCGTGATATCTCCTTTCATTTGTGACTTTGATTATTACTGTGTAAACAATTTCTCATTATTGACTTTTTGTGATTTTCGTAATACTGATGTAATGCTTTGTTGTGTACAGTACATGTATTTATTGATTTTTTCGTTTGTTTATGTTTAAAATTTATGTCATATTTGTGGTGTTCTTTGTCTGACATGAAATGTACAGAATTTTCTAAATAATTGCTGGATTTAAGGTACAAATAAATATACCGAACATATCTAATTCTAGTGGATGTGTTGCTCATAATTAAGAGCTTCTCTGAAAAACAGGTGGGGGGGCACTCTGTTCTTATAAATACTTTAATCAAGGTCCAGCCTTCCCCATTCTTTAAGGACCTAACTCCTTCACTGTAATAAGATGCTACCAGAACAGCAGGAAGAGCGGGGATATGGTCACAGTGTCCCCCGATGCAAGATGGGGCTGAACTGACCATTTCTGCCCAGTAATGCGCCGCCTGCAGTGCCGCAGCCTGCCCCCTACCAGAGCCGGGGACTAAAGTGTGTGAGTGATCCGGCCGCGAGTGCACCATCGTCGGGGCCGGGAGCAGGAGATACCGGTCCAGCCCTGTAATTAGACAGCCACAACTGGTGCTGCCGGTGCACCGGGACGGGCAGTGAGGACAGGCATGGTGGCGCAACTGCCGAGCCAGCGCTGACAGCTACGGGGCGAATGACCAGTGCGCAGAGGGTAAGCCGCGGTGAGACCAGAGGGGAAGGCGGCGGCCACTGAGGAGCTCACTACGCGTGTGGTAGGCGCGGACAGTGCCCTGGCGTGCGGCTGTGCCCGCATATTGTGTGCATCGGAGGACCGCGGCACTGGTGCGGGAGCGTGGCGCGCAGATAATCAGCGCGGGGCATAGGGCTTGAAAACTGCAGGGAGGCAGTGAAACCCTGCCTAGGAGCCGCCCCACTACGTTTGCTGTCACAAAGTGGATCCCAGGGTGCCCCATTCTTGGTGCCTCGAACATTTGCATGCTACCAGCCGCTGGGGAGTGGCGCCCTGTGTTGGTCTGCGACTTGGGCTCCTCCCTGAATTAGGAAGATTGGAGGTGACTGTGAAGCCCGGGGAGCAGCATGCGCAGGAGAGCTGTGGTATTGAGGAGGGGGCCCGCACTGTGAGAAGAGGAGGCCTTGTGGGCATGGGAGACGCCGAGGGAAGCTACTGACCCCGGCGACAGGAGGAGAGCCTGGAGTTGCCGGTCAAACGAAGTGGGGGATTGGTCGCCGCTACACACGCCCGAGAGAGACGTAGGCTGGGAGATATTTACTAGTAGTTCCCTTGAGGGGGGGTGCGTGATCCACGCCTGGGAAGCAAAAGGAGGAGGTTGCTCTAATGGCGTCGAAGTCGGACGCTGACAGGGCACCGCCCACAAGCACGAGAGGGCCGAAAATTGTACAATCCAACAAACTGGACTGGTACACGTTGCCTAAGGGTTCCCCGGGGGAGCTGAGGAAGACTGCATCGCTCGCAGGGGACACACCAGGTGATGCGGCGGAGCCAACGCTGGCGGACGTCATGGCGGCCATAAATAAGGTCCAAACCTCCATGGTGGAAAAAATGGACTCGCTAGACAATAAATTGGATGCGGTAAAGCTGGAGGTCAACCTATTGCGTGCGGATCACGCAAAGACGAGCGAGAAAGTCAAGTCACTTGACATTAAGACTGCCAGCTTGGTGGATGACATGGCGGTGTTGCAGCGGGAGGTGCGTGACCTACAGTCCTCACGAGATGCTACGTGCCAGAAGCTGGACGAATACGAGGGAAGAAATAGGCGTAATAATATTCGCATTCTTGGTGTGCCAGAAAAAGCGGAAGGCCCGGCTGTCGGGTTGTTTGTGGAAGACATTGTCCTTAACCACCTCAAGCCAAAAGGTCTTAGCAACTTTTTTACAATTGAACGGGCACACCGAGTGCCGGGCGGCAGACCTAGACCCGAGGCGCCTTCTCGCCCGATGATCGCAAGCGTACTAAACTTTCGAGACAGGGATGCGATATTACAAGCGGTACGCTCTGAAGACCCACTGCGATACGAAAATGCTACCCTTTCCTTCTTTCCTGACTTCACTCAGGCGGTGCAGAAGCTAAGGCAAAGCTTTCTTCAAGTTAAGAAAAAGCTTAGAGACAAAGGGCTCAGGTATTCCATGATGTTTCCGGCGCGACTTAGAGTGGAGACTGAGGGCAAGACCTGGTTCTTCGACAAACCGGAAGTGGCGTCGGACTGGGTGGATTGCCAAGTGTCGAATCGATCGGAGGAGCGACACCGAGAAATGGTGGAAGAACGGCAGGAACAGGAATGATGGCGGCTCTGTGAACTGTTGACATAGTAGGCGATGGGGTTGAGGTGTGCCATAACTTATTAAATATGTAGCCTAAGGGGACCGCCGAACTAGACATGGGATGCAGATTCTGTTGTGGGGGGGGGCGCGGAGGGGCTGGGCGCTAGGTTCCTCCTCGTTACTACTTTTAGTTACCTTAGTGTGTAGAGTGGGGCGACAGGCACACTGCGAGTTGGGGTGGGGCATCTGCCTTATGCAGGTGTGCAGGGTCATGGGGAGGGGTGGGAGAAAGTGGGGGGTTTTTGTTTTAAGATTTTCCTGGTATGTAAGATCGTTAATAGAATGTTTTTGAGTTAATTTTGGCATTGGGTGTCGAGGCAATGATGTACCGATTACATGTCTTCTAATATGCTAGGGGTGGGGATTGCCACGCTCAGCTGGAATGTTAATGGACTAGGGGACAAGATAAAGAAGGGAATGGTCTCTCAGTTGATTAGGAGGCACTCCCCAGATGTTGTGATGCTACAGGAGACCCACCTGATAGGTAACCGCTGCATGGCACTGCATAAGGGTGGATATAAATTGGTTGCACATGCTGGGTTCACCACGGGATCCAGAGGGGTAGGAATATTGGTCAGGAATTCCTTCCCGTTGACCATACAGGCCACTTGGGAAGATGCTAGAGGTAGGTACATTGGTGTTTCGGGGCAGTGGAAGGGAAGAACGGTTACCTTCCTGTCAATATATGTCCCCCCGGCCCTTCAGGCTGACACCTTTCGGGATCTGTGCAGAATCTTCTTGACGTTGCCCATGGGGTTGTTGATAGTGGGAGGGGACTTTAATTAAGTGGTAGATGGCGAATTGGATAGACACCCTGCTAGGACCCTCCCGATGTCGCGACGGTGGTTGTCCGATCTCCTGTAAACCTGGGGGCTCGCGGACGGATGGCGCCAGCGTCACCCAGGGGAAAGATACTACACTCACGCCTCTGCCGCCCATCATTCCTTATCAAGGCTGGATTATATCCTGGTGCCAACGTCGCAGCTGGTGGACATTCGTGAGGTGAGACACCTGGGCAGAGGGATATCGGATCATTCACTGCTTTGGCTTCGAATAGAGGTGGGTCCTAGAGACGTGGGTCGGATAGCTCCTATAAGCGCATGGCATTTAAGAGATCCCACCACCAAAAAGGAAATAGTGCAGATTACGGAACAGTATTTTCAAAATAATGTAGGAACTGTAGAGTCCGGTGGTTCCCTGTGGGAAGCATATAAGACCGTGACCCGGGGAGAGGTGCTATCGTTAATTGCCGAAAAGAGGAGGAGGGGCCGCGCAGAGGTGGACAGAATCGAGACAGAGTTGACTACACTGGAAGGGGAGGAGTCTGGAGATAGTGCCCCGGAGGAGAAACACCGTCTGAGTCTCCTGAGAGAGGAGTACAGGAACCTGGCACGCGGGAGGGCCCGTGAGCAGCATGCGGACACCCAAAGTAGGGTGTATGAACACGGAGATAGGGCGGGGAAGTTGATCGCGTGGTTGGAGAGGGGAGAGTGGGGGTCCAGATTGGTGCCAGAATTGCAGACGGAGAATTCGGGAAGTATTATGGCACCGCAGCAGATAGCGGAGGAGTTCGCGACTTACTACGGTTCAGTATACACGGCCACGGGTGAATACAATGAGGCGGATAACTAAGCCATGCTGCAAGACATACAAATGCCCGCACTCCCGGAGGACGATAGGAAGTACCTGGACTCTCCTTTTACTAATGATGAGGTTGCCCAGGCCATCAGAGCGGTGCGTTCCGGGAAGGCCACGGGCCCTAACGGGATCCCTAGAGAACTTTATCAATTGAATGCCAATAGACTGGCGCCGTTTCTCCGAGAGATGTTTGAAGAAAGTCGGGAGAAAGGCTGCCTCCCGTATGATCAACAAGTCACCAACATAGTTGTCATATACAAGGATGGTAAGCCCCGGACTCTGTGCTCTTCCTATCGGCCGATCTCCTTGTTGAATGACGAGCCGAAGATACTGGCTAAATTGCTGGCTACGCGGCTGGTCAAGGTGATCACGACCATTGTGCATCCGGATCAATCAGGCTTTATGCCCCGCCGCAATACAGCCCTTAACATTTGGAGGTTGCATGGAATTATAGCTGGAGCAGCCCAGATACATAAACCAGCGGTCTTGCTCTCGTTAGACGCCACCATGGCGTTTGACAGAGTGGAATGGCCCTATTTATACGCGGTCTTGGGCAAGATGGATATAGGGCTAGAATTCATCGATTGGGTCCGCCTTCTGTACTCGGGCCCCCTTGCCAGAGTGGTGGTGAACAATCATAGATCGGAGGATTTCCCTTTGGGAAGGGGCACGCGGCAGGGATGTCCCCTCTCCCAGTTTCTGTTCGCATTGGCACTTGGGCCTCTTGCGGCATGGGTTCGCTGGGATAGGACGATTCGCGGATTGAGATGGACCCCCGATTGGGAGGATAAAATCTCTCTCTATGCGGGTGATGTTCTGCTCTACCTTACTTCCCGCAGGGAGTCCTTGATCGGTTTTCTTGATATATTGGCTATATTTGGTAGATATTCAGGCTTTGCCATCAATTGGGGGAAATCGGTATTGTTTGTCCTCAGCGGAGAACCTCCGGAGGTCCCGGAATCCTGCTCCTTGCAGGTGGAGTTGGTGGGATTTCGGTATCTAGGCATTTATGTAACTAAGGACTCAGGGCTGCAGTTTGATTACCTTAGGCTACCGCTGGACAGGCTCCGTAGAGATGTAGCAAGGTGGAGGGCGTTGACGCTTTCCCTGCTAGGTCGCGCTGTATTGTTCAAGATGATGGCACTTCCCCGCTTTCTATATGTTCTCCAGAATGCAGTGGACCCAGTGCCTCCCTCGTATTTCAGAGAAATAGAGCCTCTCCAGAGGCAGCTACTTTGGGAAGGCAGACCGCGGATCGCCTTCAACAAACTTACCCTGCCCTGGTATGATGGAGGGATCGGACTTCCGGACCTCGGAGTATTATTGGGCCTCCCAGCTAGCGGCTATCAATCATGTGGTTTACGGATTGCCGGGAGATCCTGGGTACGCGATGGACAGGGGCCAGCTACCCGGTGGAGATTATACGAGGGCCCTGTATTCCAGAAAGAAACGGCCTCGCTTAGTGGGACCAGCAGCACATGCAGTTCAAGTGTGGCACTCAGCTAACCGGCACCTCAAGTGGGATAATAAGATCACGCTTACCATCCAGCTATGGAGTTCGGAGGACCTCGGGAGTCTGTGGAAATCGAAGAGGTTCCATAGATGGAATCTTATCGGGATCTCTCAGATTAAAGATATGTGGGGAAAGGATGGAATTCTCACGTTTGAAGCACTGCGAGACAGGCACCAGTTAAGGGAGAGCGAAAGATTCCGTTATTTGCAGATTAGGCATGCTTTGGGGGCAAGGATCCCCCCAGCGACTGAGCTCCCAGAGGCCTCCCCGTTGGAGGATCGAGTGTTGGATGGTCACCTCCCTATTAAGACTATCTCATTGATCTACAAAAAACCACACAGAGGACCCATTGGTTCAACTTAGAGGTCAATGGAGTGAGGATGGCTTTGTGCTGGAAGATGAGGATTGGAGAGAGGCGGTGTCTTCCCCCAGGGTGGTAGTGGTCCCAATGAGGCTAAGGCTATTTCAATTTAAGATCCTGCACCGTTCCTATGTAACGGGTCCCCGGCTAGTAAAGATGGGTTTAGCGACGGATGGGGGTGTCGTAGAGGCTGTGGGGAGACTGGTACCTTCATACATATCCTATGGCATTGCACAAAAATACAGGACTATTGGGTCAAAATACATGGCAAGATATGTGAGGTGATGGGGTGGACGTGCAGCTAGAGACCCGAAGATGTATCCTTAATGTATGGGAGCCGACCGACCTAAACACACACAGGAAACAATGGGTGACACTGGCATGCATGATAGGTAAGCGCAATATTGCACAATTATGGGGGGCTAACCAGGTGCCACAGATAGGGAAATGGATGGAAGATCTTGATTGGTGCAGGTTTAGAGAGCGATCTGTGTTTGTGGCTAGGGGTCGATCCCAAAAATGGGGAAAAGTCTGGGGTGCGTGGAATTCATATAGGGGGATATTTGTACTCCTCCGCCTACTGTGGAAGAAGCTGTGCCGTTGGAGTCACCTGACCCGGTGTAAAATCCTAGATAGTATGCTGGACATGGAAAAGTATATGTAAATGTTATGCTCGCATACCCGTCACCCAATGCCTTTTATGTTCTTTAAAATGTTAATAAAAAGATTTATTTAAAAAAAATAGTGCCCTAATGTGAGAACCAGAGACTCATTTCATGAACATGAAAGCAGAATCTAGGGTTTGACAGGTTCACATAACGGTGGTAAATCCGGTCAAATGGAAGGACACTTTTGGCTTGATGTCTAATGCTGGTAATCCTGGCACTAGCACTAATGTGGTAATTCTGGACCAATTGTGGGCATCCATCATACAATAGTGTCCACATCTAGTACAATGTGGCCCTGGCAATGCAGTGGCACGTTCTGCCTATTTTGGGCAGCCATAACATGATGATCACCACAGTTCTAATGTCGCCCTAGGATAATAGAAGTAATTCTTGGCAGAGTGTGGGCATCAAGTGTAGGTTATGGCAATAGATGTTAATCTTAAAATATAGAACCCTCGGGTCTAGAAGTCTAACAAGAATAAAATAAAGGGTCCAAGGAGATATCTCAGCATCGCCGGGGGTGTCCCTTTATTAGGACAAAATCCCCCAACCACCATAGGTGGCATGCTTCATCAATGGGATTCTCCTCGTGTTGGGATACCTAGTCCTGGCACAGGCTACAATCCCCTCACTGAGAGGGAGGAGCTCGGGATGTTTTATTTCTAATTTAAGGAATACTAAATGTTTTTTTCTAATTTAAGGTATACTAAATCCTACAATGATGAGTCACAAATCCGGTCAGGTGAGAGATGCAGAGCAAAGAAAGGGGTAGTGGTAGTGAAAGGATAAAACTGGCTCCCAGGTATGTAATATACCTTTTCAATCCTGGCCCCAGGATGCGTTAATAAACAGGGCACTTGCAGGAGTAACATATAGCTGCAGTTAGTGACGATAATGGTCTAATTGTTTCAGCCTATTGACCTGCCCTAGAGGTGTCATGGCTTTCGTCAGGATCAACTAGTGGTGCTGGTTGATGAATTATGGTATACACATTCCAGTGTAGTGCAAAGTGGCACAAACAACGGATATTCAAGAAAAGTTTCAGAGTATCTGAAAACAATGAAAAAACATTAAAGAAAGAGGATACAAAACCAGTGATCCTTTTCTTCTCAGGCATATTTTGCAGGGGATTCACTGGTAATACCTATACAGGGCCAAAATAAAATAAAAACTCATTAAAGTAATCTACATATGGTTATCTAATTGTACATCACGACATCATCTCCCTTATCTTTCAAGGTTGTATAGTAAGGTACTATTAACGTTGTGTAAGAAGTCCTTTAACCACAATAAAAGCAATAATCAAAGCATATTAACTCAAAAAATGCATACTGACTAAAGAACATACATATTACGTCTTCATGTCTTACCAGTATATTGCGGGAGAACAGACCTCACCTTAACCTGGCATGCAGCTCAGGTAGGAGGCACCGCTCTGTAAAAACACATGAGAGATGAGTTAATAATCTTACTCTCATCTCGTGTTACCAACTTAATCTGTCAGACATTTCTGGAGAAAATTATTGAAATAATTGTCCGATGTGAAGAGAACGCTTGTCTAATTCTCACAAGTTACCAGAACTAAAAGCGTCCCAACTAGAGAATTGTACAGTAAAAAGGGACTATTTCAAACGAACATGGGACACGATGGAAAGACATCTGTTTGAGTAAACATAACCCATGTAAATCCATAATATGGGGCCCATTTGTGTCTTAGTTCGGGAAAATCCCGAACTAGTCTATAATACCCAACAGAGGGATTCTTTTGGGGACGTGAAAAAGGTTGATATACTGGGCAACATCCCGTTATATCGGAAAATCGACTTCCCTCAGTCGGTACCCCAGTAGGGTGACCAACTGGCATTGGTGCAAATTCAGGACAGTGAGTGTAAAAATTCAGGACAAAGGGTCAAAATTCAGGACACAAATTCAGGACAGGAGGACAAAACTTCAGGACAATTGGATAAGTTTTACAGACACATCAGAGGTCGCGCAATAGTATATAAGAAAGCCCAGCCATATCCAAACATATTCAACCATTTGCAAACCTATCCATCATGTATCCTTCCACCTATCCTTTCACTCATCCATCCCTTCATCCATTCTTTATCCATCCATCCACCCTTTCACCCTAGCCATCTGTACACTCATCCATCCACTCTTCTACCCATCTATCCATTCACTCATCCATCCAGCCATTTACCCTTTCACCCATCCAGCCATCCTATCTCTTACTCATCCATCCACCCAGTCACTCATCCTTCCACCCATCCACCCTTTCAGTCATCCATCATCCTCCCTTTCTGTCTCCATTGTCCCTTTCACTTAGCAATCTTTCCTTCCATCCATCCACCCACCCACTCACTCATCCACCTTTTCACTCATCCATCCTTTCACTCATCCATCCACCCTTTTACCCATCCAGCTACCCTTCCACCCATACATCCAGCTATTTACCTTTTCTCCCTTCCATCCTTCCACCACTCACTCATCAATCCATCCATCCTCTTTTATTATCCATCTATTCAATCTTTCATTCATCCACTCACCCTTTCACTAATTCATCCAGCCATCCACCCATCCCCTCACTTACTCACTTGCCCACCTTTTCATATTAATTTAGAGCTAAGCCTTTTTGAGCTGCAGGAGCTATTCCTGGACTGGGACAGAAGCCACCCAGGGCAGAGACAGTATCCACCACAGGTGGGGGGGGGGGAGAGGGGGAGGGACAGGAGCCATCACTGGGGGGAGTGGTAGCAGGAGGGGGAACAGGATCCACCAGGGTGGGCACAGGGGTGGGCATGCGGTATTCTAGTATCATCTTGGTCTCTTCCAGGGTGGGGTAGGGCTCCTCGCCCCCCTCCTGGACAAGACAACGAGGTCAGTCTCTCTTTCCAAAATGTTAGTTTCGCCATCCCCCACTGTGATGTACAGTACTTACAGGAGATACTCCAAGAGAACTGATTTAACGGATTGTCCTCCATGGGTGCGATTGTGCCATTTCTTTATTTTATTACATTAAAGACTACATGTTTGAAGTAACGAGGTTTGTTTACAATTTAGTGACAGTTTATTTATTTATTTTATTTATTTTTATTTAATGCACTTTTATAAAGCGCGGACTTTACCCAAAGGTGTCAGAGCACTGTACAATAGAACCAGTTACGTTACATGAGAGAACTGTTGCAGGAATAGAACAAACAAAAATAGCCTGAACAGAGTGTACAAGCAAAAGTAAGAATAAATATGACACATTTTACAATGACTAAAGACAGTAATCAAGCTCTGTGCTGTGAAGAGAACCACGTGCTGCCTCGGTGTAATCGGTGTAATGCAGTCTACTACTTTGGGTGTGCTTGGTTGATAGGATGTTGAATTGAAGTGTGTTTGTGTTGGAAGTGTTTTGGTGTTGTGCCTAGTGACCAAAGTGATACACTTATCTAGTCACCTGTAGCATCGTGTGCATGGAAGGGTGAGAGGGAGCACACCTGAGCATCATATTTGAGTCCGATTAGATGGCTGTGGGAGTGTCAGGGGAGTGTTTTGCTGGCGTGCGTGACAGTGCGTTGCACTTCTCTGTCTTGCTGGTGTGACTTATTAGCTGGGGGTCGTGCAATGAACAAGCAGTATTAATCTATTTGCCGCCCAATCCCACCCACGATAGCCAATGAATGCTGGACACTTTGTTTGCAGCTTCTAGTCCGAGCTGTAAAAAAATGTTTTTTTTTTAAAAAACCTGTCCTATTTGACTTTGCTCCAAACTTTGTTATGTTGTGACACCCAGAGGATGTGTGGAAACTTCCTCCTCCTCCTTCCTCCGGTTGTAGGATGTTTGGGGCCCTGGGCAGAAAGGGAATGTCTCACACAAATTGCAGAGACATAACGCATTCAGCCAGGGCTGTTTGCATCTGAATAGATGCCCCTGCTCCTGAAGCTGCAGCCCCTCCCTCACAGTCACCTTCAAGCACCTCTTAACAGCTCATCAAGGGCTGGAGGTGTGAGGGGTGGGGGCGGCAGCTTCAAGAGCAGGGGCATCTATTCAGATGCAAACAGCCCTGAATGCGTCATGTCAAGTCAGGAAGGGAGGTGAGTGGAAGCTGTGCCGGCTTTAGGGAGGTGCGACCATGCCCGGTTAAAATTACGGACAAATGGTGTCCGTTAAAGAATCTTTCACGGACAACGGACAGATGGCCGAAATTACAGACTGTCCGTGAAATTTACGGACGGTTGGTCACCCTATACCCCAGGCACGGTGTTCTGCTGCCGGAGGAAAAAGCACTGATGCGGCTTAGTAGCTATGTTTTGAGCGACCGTGGAAAGGTGTGTCTTGCAGATTGTCTGAAGTCACCTCATGTCAGAAGAGCGACAATAATACTGGGAATGGTAGTTTCGATGGCGTGGCTATCACGAATACAGCGAGTGTTGTTCTCGCATACATGATGTAAATTCCCTAATGTTAAAACAATCTGTGTGAGAGGGAAGTGGGGCCAGCTAGTCTCCAAAACACAACTCCTTTAAAATACTCGCTCAAATGCAGTAGCATATCTACAACTCCTCCCGGAACTTCTTGTAATTATGCTTGAGGGCATGTTGTAGTGCGAACTTTCTATTTACTTCAAATGCTCCAAGTTCATGAACCTAATGTGAATGTAAACATAATGGAAATGTATTAGCAATAGATTGCCTTGGTTAATCAAACCAGATAAACTACGAGTTTTTTTTATATCTTCTTTTAAAGGCTGAGAATTCATAACCTGCATATAAGTGTAAAAATGATTCAGTGTTTGTTGTAATGGTTAATCAAAGTGTCACAGCCATACAATACTTCATTTTTTCATCTTCTACCTAAACATGAATTATTTGTTCAGTTAGTATTTTATTCACAAATAATATGTCAAACATTGCCTTTTCAGTAAAACGAACGTCAAGTATTTTTATCAGAATCTCAAGAAAATGTGATGGTCATATACGGCTCAGGTCGAGGTCATTTTATGGTAATAGAAGGTCCAAGAAATATCATCATCGTGTCCATTTGTGTCACTATGTAGCCTGTAGGCCCATCTTTGCTCTTTTACAAATAAGAAACTTGTAATGTCAGCAATGTGTGAAGGGATGTGAGGCTGATCAAGAACTGTCCACTTGGGGGGAGGAGCTACGTCAGCAAACGAGATGGCTGCTTAGGCTCCCGGCTCCGCCGACCTCCGCATCCCGCCGCAATATCCTGTACATTATCCTGATTTTACGCCTAGCCTCTGTGTACATGAACTGTCCCGCACTCCGATGGTGAAATCCGGGAACTTTTATCGGCTGGTTTGACGAAGTTACATCGATTTGAAGATTGTGGCCTACTCCAGCAGTGAAGCCGGGGCCTCGAGTACTTTCACAGCCGGGCTGCAGTGCAACAACATCGGCCGGGAGACCCAGGCTGGGTCCGGTCAATCGGAGTGGAGACTTTTTTTAAGCCCGAATTCGGCGGCGATCGTTTCTATTGCTCAGCATCGATGGAGGAGTGACTCTGCTTGCTGTTGGCTGCGGGTGGGGGTCCCTGTCCCGCGGACCCGGTCTTGGGCCCGCCGGTGTTCGGTGGGTCGGGGTCTCTGGCCTGCGGCCTTAACCGGGTTGACCGTGGCTGCGACTGAAGTCTGATCACCCTCCGCATCTGCACGTTCGTGATCCTGTTTGTTCCCCCTGAGGATGCCAGATTCACCCGGGGAGGTGATTGTGATTGGTGTCGGGTGTGAGATTATGGATCGCACGGTGCTTGAGCCATCGCTGAGGTCAATATTGGCAGAAATTAGGGCGTTTCATTCACATGTGGATGTCTTATTGTGCAAATTGGACACGCGCCTATCTGAGATGCTCCTGGTGGAACCGGACCCAGCCTTACTGTTGGAACAGCAATCTGCAGCCATTCAAACCACGGCCATTTTGACTCCGTGCGAGAACCCCGTGAGGAAGCAAGTATTGATACCATCGGATGGTGCCCTGGAGGAAGGTGTTCCCGAGGTCGTCAGTGTATTGCCGAACCTTCCACCACTATTGACTTTGGAGGTATCGAAAGGCATTCCCCTCCCGGAGACTTTTGTTCTTGACTTTCCATTCATTTTGTGGTCGTCTTCTCCTTTCTTGGTGACTTTACGACTCCTGGGCAAGATACGTTGGGACTGTCCATCTAGGAGGGAGAGTTCTTCTGCGTCTGAAGTTCTTGTGGACTCACTGCCTACAAGTCGCCATAGATTGATTCTTGATGACTCCCTTCTCCTCTATCACTCCTTTGGGTCTCGCTGGGGGGGGTTCGTGTGCTGATTCGGAAGGGCCAAGGTTAAGATCAACTAGGTCGGGACGGGTTGGAGTGGCTTTTACGGGTGTTCGACCTGCATCTGTTTGATCTAAAAGGCTGGGCAGTGTATTACGGTACCCCCCACATTTTTCTATAAGTGTTGTCATAAGTTGGTCTTTTAGTGATAGGGGGTGTCTGTTTCTGGCGGGGGGACTAAAGGGGCTGGGAGCCCAAACGGATAAGCCCTCCTCCACTCTTTTTCCTACTTTTAGGGAGTTCCTCTTGTCCCATTGCCTTGTGTGTACCAGTCTATCCCTTAAATTGGTACTTCTTTTAAATGCGATTAGAGGAATTTCAATTGAAATTTTGCCTGCATTTAGAATTTTCCAGTTACAGATCGATTTTTTTTATATGATTAGAAAATGTGCAGGAAGTGTTTACACAGGTCAATCTAGACTTCGATTCCTTAAGGTGGGACAATTTCTAATAGTGCATCTCTATTATTATTCCGTGCCCTCTTTGCTGACCTGCATATCAAATTTATCTGGTAATCTCTCTTCCTTAGTTGGGCGGTCAAAATCTAAGCATGTTCTTCATATTTTTTTGTAGTTCAGCAATTCCTCCTAAGGCGTAAAAACTGTCCAAAGGGGAGGTGGTCTAGTAGAGACTTCGGATGGTAACTGTTATAACAAGGCATTCTGGGCCATCGATTTCTTGTACAGGTCAGTCTCAAGGCTGGATCGATGAGTATGTCTAAGAAAGGTAGATTTGTTTTGCTGTATGCCAAAGTAAACCTCAGGAAGCCGTTTTGGTTGTTCAGCCACTGATGAAAATCATTGATGGTCTCAACCTCTCCACACCAGATGACAAAAATGTCATCAATGTACTGTTTCCAAATAATTAAGTAGGATTGTTCGGTGACAGCACAGGTTTATCTTCAAACTAATGCAGATACAGGTTAGCCAGAGACTGTGCAAACATGCCACCCATCGATGTACCTGATGTTTGGAGGTACAGGGTATCCTCAAAACAGCAGAAGTTCTCTTTCATCAGTTTGCATGAAAAGTCCATGATAAATTGGACTGGGGTGATGGTATTCAGTTCTCTCTCTTGGAGTAGGTTCTCAATGGTCATCATAGTCTTATTTTGTGGAATACAGGTATATAAAGACTCCACATCGAACAAGGCCAAGTAGTCCATTTCGATTACAAAAAATAGCTCTGTAAGCTGTCTAAGGACATCCTTGCTATCCAGCAGATACGTGGGCATCTCGCGGACAAGTGGTCTAAGAAAGAAATCCACAAATTGAGATAGGGGCTCAAGTAAAGAGCCTATCCCTGAGATGATGGGTTTCCTGGGGGGAGGTCTTTGTTTATTTACAGGAGTACATAAAAGTATGGAGTCACTGTTTCTGAAGTGACAAGAAAATGTGCTTCCTTAAGAGTGATCCACCCATTCTCTTTTGCTGTATTCACTAACGTGGTGATTACTGACAACAGCCTTTTAGTAGGGTCCAGCCTCAAGGGATGATAGGAGCATCTCTTATTAAGTTGTTTCAGTCATTCTGGTCTGTATGTATTTGTATTCATAATAGCTGTTGTTCCTCCTTTGACTCCTTGTTTTATGATGATAGATTCATCATTATATTAATGTGTCCAACGCTCGGAGTTCGTTCTTCGATAAATTGTGGAAGGGTTTCTTGGTGGTCCCAAAGGTGACTTCCATTCCCTTCAGAGCAGCTTTCTCAAAGGTAAGTACTTGAGGTGGTACTGCGTGGGTGGGTGGATTTAATGTGGATCATTTACACAAGTTGGTATCAAAACTGTTATCCACATCGATATTTGGTACTTGGTCTGCAAAAAAGAAATGAAGTCAGATTTTACGAAAGAACTGTGACAGTTCTTGATGGATCTGGAATTAGTTGCCTCAGTGTGGGAGTACGAAACAGAGTCCTCTATTAAGTACTTTCACTTCATCTGTTGAAAAGGTCTGATCGCTCACGTTAACGACAAAAACTGTGTTGTTGCTCTTCCCCAGTTGGGCAATAGCTGGCCATGCAAGGCAATATCTAGAAATGGGTGGCAGAAGAGCATGAAAGTAGTTGATATAAATGCTGAGCTTTTATTTTGTGGAATCAATCAAATTTTTCCAAAATGGAAAATAGCAGACAATATAGATGGAACAATGCGAGACTGTAGGGGGTAAGGATGGAGCAGAGGTGGAGAAGCTTGGGAAAAGAGGTGAGGTGCAAGAAAAGAACAAAATGAAGAGAATGAACAGGAGAAGTTGGATTAAGGGGAAAAAAGGGAAGGGGCAGAGTAGTGGATATAATTGTGATGCGAAACAGAAGAGATAACATGGATATGAAATGAGAGGAGGAATAAGAGGAGAAGTTGGAGAAACAAAGTTTATAAAAGGAGGTGAGAAGAAGGTAAGAGTGTGGGGATGGCAGAGGAAGAGGAGAAGTATTTGAAAGAGGTGAGAGGAGAAGAGAAAGGCTGATTAGCACAGTAAAATGACACTCTGGTGTGCCATGGGAAAAACCCAAGAACAGCCAAAATATAAAGGTCCACCCAGACGCAATATGAGCAATTTTAGTAGTAGAGCTGGACTGGGGAAGGCTGCCTCCTGCATACCTGCCCTGCGTCAACTAGTCACGCCGATGTCTGCCCGCTATTGTTGGGGCCACGTGCTCTGCTCATACGCATTGTTTTAGTAGTGCCCAGAATGCCTGCTCAGATATTGGCGCTTAGCTTTTGTACAACTGCGACCAGCAACCAGTAGCATCCGAGTAGCAGGCGAGGACGACGAGGACGATGCTTTGCTCTCCCGGCCAGCTTGCGGTCATAGCATCGTCCTGAATTGTCCTGCGCCCAGCCGAGGACAACGAGGAAGAGCTCTGCTGCCCCGGCCCGCGGCTAGCGCCCCCGCTAGCATTGTCCTGCACCCAGCCCGCTTCAGTACCGACCCCCACCCTCATTAGAGGTCGGCGAAGTCGTGGACTGTAGAACGGAGTGCGGTTTGCGGATCCCGGATTGCGGTGGTAGCGGTGTGCAGCGGCCGTCCTTTGTGTCTCCTGTAACCCCCCTGTGGCTCGTTGCCTGGGGGCACGGTGGTAGTTCGACCATCCTCCCATTTTGATCTCCTAAGGAAGGAGCAGCAGAAGGCCCAGCACTCATCTCTTCTAACTTCGCCTCGTCCCGGTTGACTGACTGTGCGCACAGCTCTCACCTGTTCTCACGCCAGAGGTTGCATTGGACAACGGGATTGCAGCTAGGGGCTGGAAGAGCGAAGAGTGCAGCAGCAACCGGGGAATAGAGGTAAGTGAGGAGCAGCTGGCTTTGCATAAAGTTTAAACTGTGGAAGGCATGTTTTTTTTTTTTTAATAACCAAGGACATCAAATCTAACGTAAAAGCGACTGCTGCAGATACAAGACAGTGAGTTGGGAAAAGGGGCTCGGGAACCCCTGTGGAGAATCGTAACAGGGAGGAAGTATTTTAACAAGCTATAGGTTTGGTGACCTGAGGGCGAGTGACGAAAAAAGAAATTTAAAGATGGCACCTGCCAAAACAAAAGGCCGTAAAGGTTTAAAAAAAATGGGAAAAAGAATGAGACGAACGCACTAGCGGCAGGCGAAGTGGGCGGGGTTTCTATTTCAAAAGGGGCACAGAGCGAAACCAACCGGAAGGAAAAAACAAGCAGCAAGAAATACACAATCCTTGGTGCTAACAACGCAGTCAGCAAAATCAAAGATAACAAAAGGTGGTTCATCAGTGTCAAATCCGATGAAAGATTTTTTGGGGAAGACATTTCAAGGGGAAGGACATGATGGACAAGGAGACCAGCGCTGTGGCATACTCAACCTCTGAGTCCTTGGGTGAGGTGGACCTAGTCTCTCCAAATCAGACCATCTTTAATATCTCTGGGGTTTCTTTGAATCCACGGCTGTCCTCTTGCCAATAATGTTCCAGCAGTCACTTGAGCATAAAATTGAGGGTGAAGGCAAAGTTGAAATGCCAAGTAGCAAAGAACGGAGTATAAAAGACAGTAATGGAACAACCGCCCAAACCAAGGAGAACGCTGGCATAGAGTGATCATTGAGTACATGGTGTGAATTGTTGCCCCTCCATTGCAGGGGCTGGAGGTCACAGGATCCTCGAGTGCCTCTATGCTTGAGGTAATGTGGATCCTCCAAAAAACCCTGCAAGGCTTGTTAGAGGTATCTTTATTAAATAATGAAATCTTAAAAACACAAGGGGAGCAGTTTAAAGCAATGTTGGGAGAGTTGACACAAATTAAAGGGTTAATGCCGGCATTAGTTAGACCGGATGGTGAAGATCAGAACGTGGTAGGTAGTAAAGAGGAAGTTGTGGTAAGGGCTCCCAACTCACAGAAAGAGGAACCGAGTGTTTATATATCCCAACAGCCAATGATTGTAAGCAAATGGGGTGAAAGGAGATATTATATGAAGGGATTCCCGAGGTCTAGGGGGGAGGAGGTCGCCCCTAGAAATAGACAACCTATAAGACAACCTATAAGACAATCTATAAGGAAGGTGAGAGGAGGGAAAGGAGAAAGGAATGAACAAGAAGCCCCAGAAAGGAAAGTGACGCAAAGGTCAAAGGAGAACAAGGTAAAGCCCCTAGTTGAACAAGAAGATTATTGGAATCAGCTAGATATAGAACAGCAAAAGTAATCTGATGTTAAATATACGAGAGCGAAAGAGGGGTAAGTCACAGAAAAGAGGATAATCGCACAATTGGGACCTAGAAGTCCTAGGTGTAGTAAGGCCCTTATGGAAAAAGACAAAGGAGATATACTAACAAAGAGAAGGGAAGCTGGATTAAGGGGGCCCCCATGGTGTAAGGCAAGAATGTACACCCGACCTATGGATTTTTCTAGAACCTTCCGGCCATGGTAAAGGCGGGAAATAAGCTAGGAAATTGAACCCCCTAAAATCGATCACAACTTCTATTCTCCCTGTCAAAATGTGTACGCCTCTGCAGCATTGTCACAGAGGACCTTAGAGAAGTAGGGTTTGTTACAAGTAGTAAAGGGAGTGAAGTAACCAAGGTTCTTCTCTACTCCTGCCGAGGTGGAAAAAGCAAAAAATGAGCTGCAAAAGGAGGGGATTAGATTGGTAATAAAGGAGGAAATCCAGGGGCAGCACTTCCTTAAGAACCATGCTGGACTAGGTTCACAACAGATAAGGTTAATCAACTCAAGTTGGAATAAGGAGGATCTTGCGATAACCATAACGGACAACGAAACTGCAAGATGCGAAAGAGATATACTTGCTGGAAACAGGTTTAATGTCCTAGCATCCCCAGAAGTCATGGAGTAGGAAGAGGAGGGGTACCTGAGCGAAATCGACTAGGAGCATGGGTGGACACACACCCTATCAATCCTATCATGCAATATAAACGGCTAAAAGAAAATATCAACTCAAGAGAATTTCGTTAAATTAATTAATATTGTGTGCCTGCAGGAGACTTGGCTGTGTGACGATACCCTAGCAACCCTAGTTACAGAAGGATTTGCCCATCACTCTAAAGCAGCAAAGAAAAACACCTTGGGTAGGCCATCGGGGAGGCAAATAACGCTGATCTCTACACAGATAGCTAGGAAGGTTGAAAATGTGAAGCTACACTGTGATTAAGCATTAGGCTGTAGGGTTCTGCTCCAGAAGTCGGATCCCTGTTATGATGGAATATGTATTATAAATGTATATATACAGAAGGGTAAGGACCATGATTATAAGGAGAATCTGGGAAAGCTGAAAGAGGATAAAGTGTCTGTAAGTGTAAATTATCTGAAGGATATATTATTGGTGCTAGGTGATTTTAATCATAGATTAGATCCCCGAAGGGTGGATAGTTGGCACAAGGAATTACTAACATCTTATAATATTGAAGCAGCCACTTTCCTAGAGGAGAGACTTCGCCAAAGGATGCGACTTTTACTCAGTTGATGGGCTCATTAGGCATGGTATGCGTAAATGGGAGAATGCAGTCGGATTGGCCAGCGAAACACACTTTTATGAAGGGCCAACAACTCTGATTATATGTTTTCCCATGCCTGGCGTTTTGGGCTAATCAAAAATTTTGAGGTGGTATAAATGAAAGGCAGTGACCATTTCCCCTTGAAGACCGAATTATATTTATCAAGTAGCAAAAATATTGAAAGGGTTTTCCAGGTACATGTGGATTACCCAAAACGGCAGACAACTAGTACAACAGAGGAACATATTGAGAAGCTAAAGCAAGCCCAGAAGGCTATTCCCTTAGAAGAAATCCAATCTAGAAATGGAAGCATCTGGTTTGAAACCACCATAAGCAAGTTGGTGGATACCCTAAAGAGAAAATTTAAATCAAGAATGTCAGGGCCTGGAAGTCATAGAGTCAATAAAAATGTGCACGCCTGGATTGATGAAGAATGCCGTGCAGTCAAGGCACAGATCAGGCAGAACGAGGGAAGATTAAGGGTAAGGTTTAATGTGGAATTATCTCGGTCCCTCCAGTCATTAAGGAGAAGATATACAACATTAATTAGGCATAAAAAAAGAATTTATCAAGATAACTGCTGGGTAAACATGTTGGAGGTAATTGAAACTAGAGATAACAAAGGATTTTGGAAATTGGTCCAAGAAAGTGCAGAGAGAAAAGTAGGTTCCCTAGACTGTATGGTCCCTGAAGATGACTGGGTGGGTTACCTGGGAGAAATATATGGGAAATGGTCAATACTAGAAGAGGCAAGGATGCAAGTTTGGTCACGGGTGAGGGATGACATAAAAGAATATTTTACTTCTAGTTATGTAAAGAAAATTATAGCAAGTCTGAACCTTACTCGTGCCGCAGGCCGAGATAATCTACCAGCAGTGATAATAAAAACTAGACCCGGGGGGGCGTGGCTAAGGAGCCGATGCGAATGGCAGCGTGAGCTGAGAGCTCGGTGCCAACCACATCACTTATCCTGTTTGGGGGCCGATTTTTACCACTAAAAAGTACTTCTGGGGCATGCCATACTGCTCTGGAGGAGCCGGCGCCGCTTAGTAACGGAATTGATGCTGCCGCCGAGCATCAGGGACCGAATTGCGGTGGGACCCCGGTCGCTCAAAATGGCGCTGGATCCGGCTGCAAGGAACAGATCCGATGAGGAACGTGACTGATTCCTAACGAGACCGCTACTGCCAAATTGCCTGGCAACGCAGAGACCCTGGTGTGGGCCGGAAGCGGTGCGGCAGCCATAGAGAGGACAGGGGCTTCCCCCCACCCCCCTGCCCTCCCCCCCCGCTGCAGTGACTGGGTCCGGGGTGGAGGCCGCTATCGCCGATTGCCTGGCATCCCACAGATCCTGTTGTGGGCCAGGAGTGATGCGGTGGCGGTGACTTTGGAGCGACAGCGGCCGCAGAGAAGACCGGAGCTCCCAACCACCGGCAGCAGTGAATAGACCCATGGAGGTACGCGACTGTTGCCTGACTAGATGCGCTACCACCGATTGCTTGGAATTGCAGAGATCCTGGTGCGGGCGGCAGTGACTCCGGGGCGGCGGCGGTGACTCTGGAGCGGCGGCGGCCGCAGAGAGGAATGGAGGTTCCCCCCCCCTCCCACCCCCTCCTACCGGCGGCGCACCTGAGGTAACATCAGCTGGGGAGGAAGACACAGATTAGGGCCCCAGTGCGTTGCGGGAGTGGGTTGGGGGTGATGTGAAGTGGATCTCCCCTGCATGGGACTGAGGACTGGACAGGACGCTGGCTGCTCGTGGTCTCATCGCGGCCGCATTCTGGGACCACAATTAAGGGAAACTGTGGCTGGAGCAGCTATCGGGGCAGTCCCAATTGCCCAAGTGGTTGGTTTGCTGGGTGAGAGGCCTCTGTGAGTGTGGCTGTGGCAGGACGGGACTGGGCACTGGCGCGCTGTGCAACAGCCCCCGGAACAATAACTCAGGGATTTGGGGGACTAGCTGGGACACCTCCAGTGTGGCACGGGGAGGCGATGAAGAGCCACAAGCGGAGGCTCTGAGGCATGAAGAGGGCTGTCTGGGGCGAGCCCCTGAGCTGACCATCGGAGGTGGAGGGGTACCTACGGACGCTATCCCCGGCGCCCTGTGGACAAAGGATTCCACCTGATGACCGTGGGCACACACACTCAGTGTGGTGCCAGAGCAGGGAGCAGAGGCTGCAATTCACAGGTTCTGTCCGGAGCACAGGGAGTGGGGGCCCTGGAACGTAGTGGGATGCCAGGTGACATGGTGAATGTGCTAACCACTCTGCGCCGTGAGCGTTACTCTTGAGATAAGGCTGGTTGTGAGGTACTGGGTTTTTTCAGAACCGGTAACCCAGCGGTGCCAGGGTACACCCAGAGACCTCGGGTTCTTTCCTGATTCAGACCACAGAAACTCAGAGTCTTCTAGGTGAAGTCAAGGATCGATTTTATTGGCTGCAACCAAGAAACAAGCGTCCTAGAAGTACAACACACGGGATGTATATTCTCAGGAGACTGCTCAAACTTACAAAGTCAGGTTTCTCTTTTTATACAAAATATTGTGCTTTAGGCAAACATTCTTCGAATTTACGGTACACTATTCACATTCTTTGTTACAAAGGAAAAGCAGAGTCATGATGACATGTCTATATTTCAGTTCGTCCAGCCCACAACAAATCACCCGGCAAGGCCCAACATTTCATCAGATATCGGTGGACCCCCAATAAAAATGGGCACCTCCCCATCATAAAGCAAGTGAGAGAAAAGAGCAGGGACAGGTGTGAGCAAGATTCGGCAGGGTGTGTGTGATGAAATGGGTTTATGGCCTGTTGTGCCTTGATGCTATCTCATTCGGCCACTGGGAGAGGAACTGACCAAACAGGTTCGGCCTGGGGCAATGGTTCCAACTTGCCCAGGTCACAGGAAAGTCAATTAAGGTGTACGTGTCCTTTGGAATCGAATTTAGCTGTATTATAAGCCTATGTAAAGGGCAAATCACAAAATGGCTGCCGTATACAAAATGGAAGCCAAGGGTTCAGAACGAGAATGATGATTTCGAGGTGAAATCGTCACTGGAATATGACGAAAATGCTTGTACATAGAGTACTCGTCATTTTCGGTCTTTTGATACTAAATTCGTCATGTTACGACCAAGTTTTATTCTCAAGTCCAGAATTTTCAGAACCACAGTTGTATCAATTGATCCAAGGCCCAGCACGGAGGAGTGACCCTGAGAGTGGACTCGCTTGGGGGACCAGAGGACTGGTTGAGTGCCTCGCCGGGCGGGGCCACAACTGGCGTAGGGATCCCAGGAGAGTGCCCTGGGAGCCTTGAGGGCTGTCGGGTGGCTGGCAGCTACTGAGAAGTGAGGGGAGGATGTCTTGCACCAACGGACATCGAGCATCATCTCTGGTGGGAGCTGCGGACTGGAAGAGAAGTGGTAGGACGCAGTCATGGTCCCTGGGTCTGGGGAGAGGGCGATCATGGGAAAGCCGTGGGGCAAGCAGGGGGGGGCGCACCCCCGGAGCAAGAAGAGGAGGTGACAGATAACCGGTAGAAGGAGATGTTGGAGCCCCAACCTGAGGGAATGGCGCAGCAGCAAGTGGAAGTGATACTTAAAGCCATTGCGGATACTAGAGATGTCCTTCAGCAGGACACAGCACAGGTATCAGTGGGGCTGGGCCTTCTTCAGGCAGACCATACTAAACTGGCGGACCGGGTAAAAGAAGCCGAAGCCACTTTGCTGGTATTGGATCCTGCACACGAGGCACTTGAGACGCAAGTGGGAGAAGTGCGTCGTCGCTTGCAAAACTTGGAATAGAGTGCTGAGGATTCTGAAGGGCAGAACAGAAGGAACAACATACGGGTGGCTGGCCTGTCTGCAGAAGTTGAAGGATCCAGTATGGTGGACTATTTGGAGGCCTGGTTCAGGTCAGAAGTAGCCCCAGAGGGATTATCCCCTTTCTTTACCTTGGAGAGAGCGCATAGGGTGCTGGTGTGCCCGTTGACTCCTGGGAAGCCACCCAGGCCTGTGGTGGCACGCTTGCTTCACTACAAGGACAGAGATCTACTTTTGAATAGGGCACGCACCATGGGCCCCTTCAAGGTGGATAATAGTAGTGTGACGCGGTTTCCTGATAACACCTTCGATGAGCAGACGCGGCGCTCCTCCTTCTTGGAGGTCAAGAAAGCATTCCGCGCTGAGGGTTTGCAATATTCACTGATGTTTCCAGCATGTTTCAGAGTGGCCATGGGCGGTAAAACCTTTTTCAGTACCCCTAAGGATGCATGGACTGGCTAGAGACCTACAGAGCAGGTCAAGGAGAAGCGGTTCGAGGCCTGGGGGCTGCTGAGGGAGTGTCGCGCCCTCCTCGGCCACGGCGCTCAGAGAGATGGCGGATCCGTTCACAGAGGCCTACGATATCTCAGACGGAGAAAGAAAAGTCAGCGGCGCTTAAAGCAGTGACGGAGATATCTCAGGAGCAAGGACCAGAATCGAAGGGAGCGACTGACTCTGAGAAGGGGGCAGCTGGGACGGCGTCAGAGGACTCAGATTCAGCGAGCATCACTCTACCTCATATCACACCAGGGACTGCGGATGAGTTGGTTGATGTGTAGTACAGTAAGACTTCCTCCAGAACTGGGTGGTGTTCTTGTGCATTGATATTCCCCTTTATTTTCTGCTGCTGGGGAGTATGAGGGGATGGTGGTGGGGGTGCGGGCGGGGGGGGCCTTGGGGCGGTGCTCCCCCAATTTAGGGCAAAGCAGCAGGAGCTGTGGTATTAATGGGAATGGGGTAAGGTGCGAGACGATTGAATAATTTTGATTAGGAGGCAATTGGCTCTTGGGCCCCCTCCCCTGTTATTTCCGTTAGCGATCTCCGGAAGCTACAGAGGAAGTGATTTAGTTGAGAATTTGGATGGGTGCTGCTTTGTTAGGACCTGTTCTGGGAAGGGGTAGTTGGAGAATGTTGTGTACGTTGCTTAGGGTTGTAGGGGCTTCCGGTGTGTCCGTGGTGCAAGTGCAGAGGTTCCAGGGAGTAGAGTACCACTATGGGGACCCTGCTTAATGTTAAGTGCATAACGTGGAATGTGAGAGGGATGCATACAATGCAGAAGCACCACAAGGTACATGCTTACTTGGTGCGGAGGGGGGTACATATAGTTTTCCTGCAGGAGACCCATATTGACCAGGCGGAGAGCAGTGCGTTACAGTGGAGATGGCGGAGCAGGTCTATTGTAGAACGTACTCAGCTTTTGCTAGGGGAACACTGATATGGGTTTGAGCGGGGGTGCCCTTCCCGATGACTCGCCAGCTCACTGACCCAGACGGGAGGTTCGTAGTGGTGGGAGGGGGCAACTGCATGGTCTAGACATAACGTTATGTAGCATATATGCCCCCAATGTTAATCAGATAGCCTTCTTTAATCACCTGTCCGGGAAACTGGTAACTTACTTGACTGGCTCTGTGATATGGAGGGGAGATTTTAACTCCATAACTGAGGCCAGAAGAGACTGGCAGGACAGATGGGGGCTGGTGGATACATGGCGAATGCAGCACCTTGAGGGTCGCGACTACTCTTTCTTTTCTGCTTTGCATGACTTGCATGTGCGTTTGGATGCCATATTGTGCACGCCTGACGTATACGCAAAGGTACTCAACAGGGAGTATTCGTCTAGAATGATATCAGATCACAACCCTCTACTACTTACGATTAGGTGTACCCAGGAGAGACCTGCAATACCGATGTGGCGCTTAAGACCAGATATGCTAAAGGACACTGCCTTAAGTGGGGACATAGAAACGGGCATTGAGAAATATTTTGCTGAGAACTAAGGGACAGCATCTACAATAGCGACAGAGTGGGACGCTCTTAAGGTGGTGGTGAGGGGAATGTGTATTGCCAAGCAGGCGGGTGTACAGAAAACATTACTGCAGGAAGTGGGAGCGGCAAAAGCTCGGCTGCGACGGGCAGAGAGAGAGAGCGGCCTGAGCGCCCGGAAGCGCAGGGTGAACTATTGGGAGCAAGGGAGGATGTGGCGAGTCAGATAGAGAGGTTGCATTGATAAGATCACAGAGTTTACCTAACAAGGGCGCACGAGGAGCGGGACAAGGCAAGTACGCTACTGGCTTGGCTAGCTAATCCGGCACCCCGGGGCACACCTATCCTGGCACTGAACTCTTCACTGGGAATACCGATCTACACCCAAAGAGGGATTAATGACCTGTTCCTAGAATATTATGATGGGTTATACAGGAGTCGCTCGAGGGGCCCCAATGACGTATTGGAGGAATTTTTGACGGATATAAAATTGCCCCGGCTGGAGGAGGAACAAGCGGAGCTATTAGGGCAAGACATCACGCAGGGAGAAATACGAGGTGCCATTAAGCACATGACCTGTAACAAGACACGGGCTTGGATGGCCTACCTATAGAGTTTTAATTGGCATAAATTGATATACTTGCTCCAAAATTGTTGATGGTTTATAAAGAGGCGCAAACAGTGGGGAGCCTTCCCACTTCTATGAGGGAGGCCATTTTTGTCCCACTTCCGAAACCGGGAAGGGGCACATTAGACAGATCGGCGTACCACCCGTTATCTATGCTGACATCTGATTATAAGATATTAAGCAGAATCTTGGCAATTCAGCTCTTACCCTACATGACGCAATTGGTCCACTGCGACCAGGAGGGTTTCATTCCAACCTGGAATATGGCCTTCAATGTGCGGCACCTCCTTCGAATATTAGATGCAGATCACGGGGACACTCCCAGTGCTGCGGGGCTCTCAGTGGACATAGAGAAGGCATTTGACAGCCTGGAATGGCTGCATCTATACCACGTGATGTGTGCATTTGGCATTGGAGAAGCATTTGTGGGATGGACGGGAGTACTGTTGTAGTGTAGTTCCTATAGTCCCAATAGGCTCTGCGCATTGGAATAATATCTTCAGTAGTGTAGACGTAGGACTGAGGTTATCTAGGTCTCTACTGACTATATTAGACTTACGTTTTTGCCAGCTAGCTCAGAGTTCACTAGAAACTTTCTCGAATAAGCGAGGAGGAGTTGAACCTCCCTGGATAGACAAGAAGGGATTTAGTTTCTGACAACCATAAAACATGACAATTTTGCTCTCCCTGAATAAGAGTATATCTCTAGAGTTGTGTGAAAACAAAAGACAGCTATTTCACTCAGTCAAAGGTGCGTACTTGGTTTCACCAGATTGCAGAGTAAAAGAGAGACGGGCGTTTTCAATAAAAGGTGTTATTTATTGAGCAGTCTCTTTCCTCATACAAGAGAAATGAATTGCTACAATTGCAATACTTATAGTTAAGTAAAGTGCATACAGTAAAAGCAGGATTATGAAATAATACTGTAAAATCATTGATATGGTTTCTTAGCCATATGATACTTTAAAATGGATAAAATAGATACATACATATATACATTGACTAATCGTACTCAACTGGTGCTTCTAACTACGCCTACCCCGGTGTACCTGACCTAAGCCTAATACATGGGAAGGAGTAAGTAATTAGCAGTTTAAGTTAAGTTTGTTTTGCCAAGAATCTGACTCAAGAATTCTCTGTAAGGGTTTAGTCAGTTCAGTACCTGGGTATTAGAAGGCAGGAGGGCTGGTATCTCTCTCTCAGGACTCGGTATCCCAGTCACCCGCAAGGGTAAGCTGGAAACGCCGGAGGCTGGATTTCTCGGCAAGAGAAAAGACAGCGCCTTTCTCAGCGTGTCAAAAGGGAGGGGCAGCGTCCGTGGGCTCTCGCATCAGCTGGGCTCTTCGGAAGTAGTAGCTGCTTTGCTCCAGGATTACCACCCTTTGTTTGCTTAAGGCAACGTTGGTATATTTATACCTGAAAGGTGCCGGGGTTGACGTAAGGCTGGACATAAGACGTCAATAAAGATGTCACTAAGAACTGGTCGTTCTTACAGTGCTTTACAGGAGTTCTCGGACGAAATCAAAACGATAGCAGCGGGGATTTCCCAGGTTGCTGGAGGCTTGGATTTGTTTAAGAACTCGGTGTTCTTTCTAGGGGGCTGGAGGAATAGGCTTGCTTAATGTGACAGCATGCGCTATGACCGAATTATGAAAAAGGGTTTCTATGCCGTTGCAGGGATATTATTGATTTATAACCGGACAAGGGCAAAGAATAGAATATTGATTCAGGTACCTAGATAAAAACACACTACACCCACTCCACGAATTCATGTCCATAATTACTAAACTAAGCAATAGTAAACATATCGGACGGTGCATGTGTATACCGATCCACCCCAAAATACATTATCTTGCATCTGAAATGGTATATGCGAAATACACGAAAATGAGTATAGGTACTGTATGCTTTCAAGCAGTGTAATCATTCATTAAAAAGGATGCACATATATATCAGCACGAATGATTTGCAAAAATTACACATGAAATGGCTCTTAATACAGAAAAGAAAAGTGCGAGACCATTCCATCACATATACAGTTTTTTGTAAATATGCTAGAGGCTGAGTTAATATATTGTCTCTAGAGTTCCTAAAAATAGAAGCTCTGTTCTCTAAGAATAGTTCTACTTTAAGCAGATGGAGTGCCAAAAAAAAGTGAAATAATAGTAATAACTTTATTGCGTGATTAATAAAAATCTTTGCAATGACTCTTTAGAAAAAAACATTGGAGTAAATACATGATCAACAGTTAAAAACAATAAAAGAGTTAAAAATGTGGACAAAAGACCCGTGCAAACTGTTGCAATACATTGCGATTGTAAGAAAGAGCAGTTCAAGATTTGCTGAGTCTTTGTTAATCAAAAACGAGTTTTCTTAAGATACAAAAGCAGGTCTTTTTGAGTCAAGTTCAATCGCTGGGTTCGGGATTTTGGAACGTTTTAACTGTTTATGAAGCGCACTAGACTGCAGGCTAATTGGATATCATCTCCCTTGAAGCTGATCAACAGGGCTTGTCTGCGGGTTCGCACACCGTTTTGGTTCCAGAGCTGCGTTAGTTGGCCCCTTCGGGCTCTGTCTAGAGCTTTGCAGCTGCATAACAAGTGCAGAACGTCCTCCATTGGGTTGTCGCAAAGCCTGCAATTGGTGTTCAATTCCTGGCGTTTCCATGGGGGTAGATGTACTTTTGACGGAATTACCCCCATCCTCAGCCGCAGGAAATCTTCCTTCACCTTCCTTGAGAAGCTGGTACTGAGGTATGGCTGAGGTAGGGGGCTAGTGTAGCCTTGAATCACGAACCACCCATGTGATCTCCTGGTTAATGCTGCTTTGTCTTCTTCCATGGAAAGAGTTTTCACTGTCTTGTTGACAAGGCGCTTGAAGCACTTGTGTGAGCAGCTCGAGTGCCAGAGGTCTTTTAATGCAAGAGATTTTATAGCTGCCTGAAGGTAGGCCGCGGCGGGGATCCCTTGTTTGTCTCCTGCTCTTTCCAAAGGTGGACGTTCAAGGAGTCTGGTTCAGCGTTCTTTATTTTGTGCCAGCATTTTGCATATGCGCCTTTACGTGCAATTTGCTGCTTCTGTAGTCCAAACTCCAGCCTTAACTGTGCTGGGGAGGTGTAGGGGGGGAGTGAGAAGAGTATTCGGAGTGTTTTACTGACCACATTGTCTAGAATGACCTCGTCTCTCCCTCTCATACATTCACTGCCATATGTTATTGATGGTAACAGTTTTGCACGAAATACGTCCAGCAAGGGGATTAAGTTCGGGCCCGCTATTTTGTTCTTAATATTTTTTAAAGCGATGGCCAGTGAAATCCCTCTGTTTTTTATTGTTGTAGCTTGTCGCTGGAATGAGCCGTTGGAATCAAAAATTATCCCCAGATATTTATATTCTTTAACTGTATCCATTTTGAGGTCATGCAGAGACCATTGAAATGTTTGCTTTTTTGATTTGTGATTAAAAACCATCACCTTCGATATTTCCATGTTGATGGTCAGGCCGTTTTTGTCCGAGAATGTGCTTGTTGAGTTGATAAGATGTTGCAGGCCTACTGGGGTGTGACTGATTAATATCAGATCGTCTGCATATAGTAAGTTCGACAGTGTAAGACCCCCTAACTTTGGGGCGTGATGTTTGCAGTTGTCCAGATCTTTAGAAAGGTCAGACATAAAAAGGTTGAACAGGGTCGGTGCGAGAACGCACCCCTGTTTCAGTCCTTTTGTGGTCGGGATTTCTTTTGATAAACAATTGCCGGCCCCCAGTTTTATTCGGATCCAGGTGTCTGAATGTAATAAGATCAATAAATTGAGCAGCTTGGAGTCCACCTCCCACTTTGAGAGTTTTGACCACAGTTTCCCTCTGTCAATGCTATCAAAAGCGGCTGTGAAGTCGATGTAGCACGCATATAGTGTTTTTTTATGTTTAATGGCAGCATCTATCAGCAGGGAGAGGGCTAGAATGTTTGTCGAGGTTCCTAGATTTTTTTTAAATCCAGTCTGGTTGATAGGGATTAATTTTTTATTTGATGCCCAGGAGGTTAGTTCTTCCAAGAGTAGCCCAGAAAAATATTTTGCATCAATATCTATAAGGGCTATGAGTCTGTAGTTCTTGGCCTCATTCTTGTTGCCTTTTTTATAGATAGGAGCTATTATTGAACCCCTCCAGGAGGACGGAAATTGTTCAGCCTTCCATGTTTCTACAAAGAGCGGGAGGAGTTGTTCAGCCCAATAGGTTGGATCTTGTTTGTAGACAATGGGAGGGATTCCATTTGGACCCGGGGCTCCCTCCTTCCGTCCTTTCGCAATTCGTCCCTTCAGTTGTTCAATCGAACTTGGGAAGTCGGTGTCCACAGCTAGGGGCTTTAGGGCCGTCGCGATCGGCATACAGGGTTCCGGATTTCGATGGCCCATGCTTGGTATTTCATCATTAAAGTGTTTGAGCAGATAGTTTACCCAGGATGCCTCTGTAATGTGGGAGTTTACTCCAGGGGCATTCGGGTTATCTATTTTATTAACGGTTTTCCAAAATCTTGCACTGTTATTATTTTTTGAATCATAGAGAAGTTTTGACCAAGTTTTTTCGGCGGCTTCGTGTTTGATTCGCCACAGGATTTTATTCTTTTTGCACTTTAGTGATCTCAATTTAAACACTGAGTCATCGTCGCTCCCGTCTTTCCGCAGCTCGCGAAGTGTTCTGTTGATGGCCGTTTTTACTGCCCTTAAATTAGGCGTTAGAGAGGAGTGAGGGTAATTTTGTGGGTTGCATGTCGGGCTAGGCGATGTTTTATTTTGGCAAATCCGTAGGTCGGTTTCTTTGGCGACGTTAAGTTTGGTGTTCTTTAGGCCAAAGGATTTCAAGAAGGACTCCCAGGCAAGTATTTTGTTATCGTTCAACTCAGCGGCACTTTCCCAGCACAACTTTGCTTCTTGCATTAATCGAACTGGGTCGCTAGTGTTGCACTTAATTCTATTGCTTTTTGCTGAGGTCGTTAGCTTTGGGGCATTTGCTGGGAAAGTTGGCGCAGTCCCTTGTGCCCTCAGTGTCAGTTCTTGCGGTAGGTGGTCGCTGCAGTCAAATATTCCGATTTTGAAATCTTGTACTAATACGAACAGAGAAAAAGACAAGAAGGTGTAGTCGATCGCTGACGATGTGATCGAGTTGTGGAAGGTTGCTGCTTGTGGACGATCCCCCGGCGATCGCCCATTTACCGAAATCAGACCCAGATTAGTTAGGTCTTCTGTTAAGCTTTTTGATACGTTTGTTTGTTTGCCCCAGGGGCACACTTCCAGAGGTGGGATCCCCCTGACATGCAGGTAATCTTCCATTGGATAGTTCTTCCCTGATGATTTCGAGAGGAACATATTAAAATCTCCTGTCACAATAAGGTTCGGATTGTCTACTTCCGTTATTAGTTTGTTCAGTTCTGTCACCAGGGCAGTGGCGCCGTTTTTTTCCCCTTTGGGTGCAGATAGGTATTGATCAGAATAAGTGCTTGCCTATTGGAACCCGGTGTTGATATTTCCAGCTGGACTGCAGTGATCCCGTTTTCTGTTCCCGAAATGTTTTTATTTAACAGTTCTTTTACGTGATTTATTGTTTGAATCGAGGTGTATATCGTTAAACCACCTTTCTCATGACCGAATTTTGAGGTTTTCCTTGCTGGGAGGTGGAATGTTTTAAAGCCCTGAAGATGGAGCTGTTCTGCTGACCAGGTTTCTTGTAGCAGGATTAAATCATACTGCTGAAAATATAGCAATAAATCCTTGTTGGTAATTTTTGCTCTTAGACCGTTTATGTTCCAAGAACAAGTAAATATTTTGGAATCGGGGAAAAATAGTTTCGTTTTCAAGGGAAGAAGTCAAAACAGTTTCAAATATTTTCAGAAGCTTTTGTTTTTCAAAGCTGAAGGCCAAATTCAGAGTTCAGGGAACGCTGAGTGCTCATTTGCTTAAGAGTTTATTCTTTCTGTTCGGGGGAGACCATCATTTCAGACAGACTTTCAAAAAAGCAGTTTACCGCTTCAGGTGAAAGTTCGACCAAGTTGGAAAATGCCGCAACTGTGCAATCGTGAGCATGATTGCTATCATCGATGACAGGATCAGCAGTGCTCACAGAGGGTCGTACCTGGTTGATGCTGCTCTCATCTTGCACTTCACTACCCTTCAATCGCAGTGGTGAAGTCTCAATGAATGCCGTCATCAGGATGGGTAACCGCTGGGGGCAACACGATGCATGAGCCTTTACTGGACTTAGCAAAGTATTTGTATCCAATGGTACTTATGATTGTAGTGTAAGACCGACGTCTAACACGCATTCTTCTCCGCATAGCATACATCTTAGCACAGGTAAGATACAGTTTTGCCAGATGGGTCTGAATGAAAGAAACCAGGTCATATTCAGATCTCTTAGCCGGGCTAATCCAAGGACTTTAGATATGCGGTCCCAATAGCGTATAGCTAGGATCGTTTCTTCCATTGATGCTGGAGTCTTGTCTGTGACATGGCTTGCCATAACGAAGCAGGAGAATCAAAAATAAAATGCCTGCTACGAGTCCCAACAGGAGTGGAAGGCCGCCAAAGAGTGAATGGACAAAATTAGGAAAGATGCCCAGGACTGCTTTGAAAGGTGTCAACAGTCCCGAAAAAATTGTCTTAAATACACTCGCGATACCATTCGTATCAGAAATGTTTAAGATTTCATTTAGCATTTCTGCGAAGTGTAGGGGGCAATTTGTTGATAAAAGGTTATGAATCTCTGCCGTTGTCCTTGCAACTTGGAGATCATAAGTTTCTTTTGATGACGTCAAGTGCACTGGCGTCTGTAGAAGAACAGACTTCATTCTGCTTAAAGTATCAATTCGAATAGAAGAGATTTTCAGACTGGGCCAAATTTTTCCCTCCCTGTCTGGAGTGTCGTTGGGATACAATACTTGCTCACAGCAAGTGACCCTGGACGTTACGCTTACGAGATAAGCTTTTCCTGGCACCAGGCCACAACATCTGTGGTCTACTATTAGAATGTAGCTCCTGTTTGAAAGCCGTCTAAAGAGTGGCTCTATTCGAGTTGTAGGTGTGCCAAGCTGGTGACATGAAAGGTTATTTGAAGTCCCCTCACAGGCCCCATGTAGATTTATACCCTGACACAGAAGTGTACCACTTAGTGTTTTTTCACAATTATCACCACTAAGAAATACATTCTGTCCTTTTTCACTATAACATGTGTGAGTGTAAGGTAATTTCCATGATGACTTGATGTATCC
Organism: Lissotriton helveticus; assembly: GCF_964261635.1. Lineage (NCBI taxonomy): Eukaryota > Metazoa > Chordata > Amphibia > Caudata > Salamandridae > Lissotriton > Lissotriton helveticus. The sequence goes on along the minus strand of NC_136072.1, from coordinate 679,418,718 downwards.
TTTACCCAACCTTTCATACTGGCCTGCCTGTATATACTGTTGGCAGTATCAAATTGGAAAGTTGTTATCGGAATAGTTATTATCTCGTGTATTATCCATTCAATGACAGGTCGTTCTGACATTGTCAATGGTTATCTCTCAAGTTTTTCAATGCTCAGAATTGTATACTCTGCTCCCTTTTGTGCCAAGCTGATTTGTATATCAGTAAGGTTAAAGATAGAGAACAGTGACGTTGTGTTGATTAAACGCCATGGCATGTAGCCTGAACGCAGATTTTGTAACGTCCAGCCAAGCTGTACAATAGAACGCAATTGGGACTGACGATGTTGTAACATTAGCATGTCCTGTTCTATTAGATCGATTGCAGATGATACAATCCTGTCCAGTGAATATATTCTGGAAGACAGAGTCATTAACCCATTGTCCACAACAGAAAGTGATTTTTCCAAATTAATACGTCAATTTCCCGTATTTTCTCTGCTGTTTTAATTTGAGTTACTTTCCAAGCTTCGTTATAAGCTGCATATATAGAGGCCGCTATGAAACGTTTTTGACGCTGTTTGCGTGGTCCCATAATGAAATCACGTAAGTCAGCACCTTCTTTAAGTAAAGTTAAGTGTTGCTTAATTTCTGCCAGTGTGGATGTATGTAGCCATTCGAGGCAGAGTTTTCCTACACTGTATGTTGTTACAATCCCTGGATGTTGTGGCTGGGAGTATCTAGGGTCTGGCCTGGTCAATTTGAACCCCTGTATTTTGTTCAGGAATCTATCTTGACAGTTATTTGTGTCTGTGGGCCAGATCAACCATTTCTTCCAATCAGGATGTGTTCTATTTTGGTATAAAATATGGGCTACGTCTATCTCAACGTCTGTAGTGCTATTACTGTCAGGTGTTGGCTTTGGAATAGACTGTTTGTTTAAGTCTTTAATTTTGGCTAGGCCAAGACAGGTTGTTTGTTGAATTGTGTCATTCAAAAATATAATTTGTTCTGGGATCATGCAGGCTCTGAATAATGATTCTATCCCTTGGACTTGCCAGTCTTTAGTACCCCAGATTGTTTTCGTTTCAATGTTATTTTTCCAGAAATCAAAACCAAATGTACTCATTTTTTCAAAAAATGATTCTGAATAGATTAATTTTGTATTTGTCAGCATGGTTTTCATTCCAGTCTTATTTAACAGTTTGAAATAAAATGTTTCTGCTTCACTTGTGTTAAACCCTGAGAAGTATGGGAATTTCTCATAGAATGTTTTTGAACTACCTTTTGGTGGAGTTGCACAATGTTCCCATTGATTATAATTTAAAACATTTCTAGGCTGAGCAGATTTATGCAAATAATGGTTACCATAATGGTTCTAGCAGTACATCCGATCATAATTTGATGAACCTTGTAAATAATAATGTTCTGTAAATTTTGCTGACATAACTAAGTCTGACATCATATCATTAATACTTTCAAAGTCCCAATCATCAGAGAATGTACTCGGTTTTACAAAGTCACTTAATGAAACCTTAAATTGATGAGGATACTTCAAGAGCTCGACCGGGCCATATATATCATAATCTGTTTTGTCCCATGCTACCCCACCGGGTAATGGATTGGCTGTGAAGTTTACTTAAGAAAGTTCTCTTTTCTCGATGTGTGAAGACTTGTGTGGCTTTAGGACCAGGTTGATGTTCTGGTTTGCTGTGTCCATTGTAACATATTTTCCCTCAATGAAGTGTCCCAAGTATAGCACCATGATGAGCTAAAGCAGGAGGAAAAGTACACCTAGCACCACCCAAAATTCAATCCATGGAGAAATCAGATAGTTTTCTTTTAGTTGATGAAAGAGTTCTTTAGCTTTGTCTTTAAAGGTTTTTGTTGTTGGCTGTTCTTCAGGTTCGCTCGGATCCTCAGAAAAGTCATCGAAATTGATGAAGTAGCCTGATGCAGTTCTGTCAATTATTGGAATTGCTTCTGGATTTTTCCTTGTTTTATTAGCATAGTCTGTGGCTACATCGTTGTAGACAGGTGTTTCTTGACGAATTGTTGTAATTTGGGTTTCAAGAGGCATAAGTTCCATGGCTTTGTTGCATAGTCCTTGTTGATTTACTGTAGGTTTATCAAATGTGATTAGTCTCTCAGTTTGAACATCTTGATTTGTAGCAAACTTTGGTGTTCTGCTACTTCTTGGGAGTCCACTTGGCCTACTACTTATTATTGGGCACATGATTGTGGTTTAACCAGGTCGATGGATACAACTCGGTTCTCCTTTTTACCAGCAAGGGGCGGTAGTACAACTGATCTTGTTCCGTTGATAGCTAAGACAGGTACTGCTTTTCTGTAAGAAGGCCCAAATTCCTTCTTCACCGCGATTTTCTCTCTGACCAGATCCCCAATCTTTGGAATCCAGACAGGCCTTGCTGGGACAGGTGGTTTCTCTTGAATTGAATTGAAAATTCCATTTATATAGCGCATAACCACCCGAAGGCCTCGCAGCGCTTCAGTGGCTGTTGGCTGTTGTTTCAACTTTATGTTGCTCAGGTCTTTTCTTGTTTCATTTAAGTCCTGTAAAATAGCCACACGATCTTTGATATCAAAGCATTTTTCTTTTACCACTGAAGTTTGACTATCGAGGTCCTGGATATGCATTCTAGTCCTGAACAATAGTTCGTACGGACTGAAACCTTTTAGAGAATTTCTTGGCAGATTATCAAGACTACGTTGGACACTTATTAAATGTTTGACCCACCCAACCCCCGAACCTAATACCTTTGCCGTTATAGATTGCTTTATGTCTCGGTTTTTTCTCTCCACCATCCCATTTCCCTCAGGAAGGAAGTGATAAGATTCCCGCAATGCAATGCCCATGCTGGTCACGTCCTCCTCCCAAGCTCGAGAGCTAAAAGCAGGACCCTGGTCAGAATGTAGCATGCCAATTGCGTCTATGCCGCTATAGACTCGCAAATCTTTTATAACAGTTCAGACGTCAGCAGAGCGCTGGGGTCTACATTTTAAGTGAAACTAGTCTTAAATAATATACATTGGGACGCATGTTTCCTGTTTAATCATGCGTATAGATCGCTTTATGCTTTCTATTAGGTGTTCTGGCACTATGTTGGCCGGTTCGCCACTGCGATCTCTGTTGCAGTTTTCACAGTTTTTTGCAAATTTATGATTATCCACGCTCATTTCCGGCCACCAGTATTCTGATTGTAATTCTGTCAGAGACTCCTTAATCTTAAGGTGTCTTAGACCCTCACCCATATGTGCGTCTGCCACTAATAAGTTTCTCCTGTTCGTGTTTGGAATCACTCTATCCCCCACTCCAGGGATTTGAGCAAAAGGAACGGAGTTTGCATCGATTACGTATGTATAATTGAGTGGATAGTTGACGGGTAGCGCTGAACAGTCGCCTTTTGATAACGTTTTTACCGCCAGCATCGTTTACCCGTCTATGTATTTTCCTGAACGCGTTTTTGTAGCTACGGAAGCCGGCTTACTTGCTTTCGCTGTGGCTGTCTCAGCCAATGAATTCCCTGAAACGTGAACGCCATCACGTTCCTGACTCAATGAATGTATCACGTGAGTCTTTGGAGGTTCTTTCTTTAAAAGAACTACTTGTTCCCAAAGCGATTTTTGCTTTATTGTGGCACCTGTGTCATCTTTGTAACCATGCTGAACCCAGTTCTGCAAGTCGTTATTGTATGATTTGACGCAGTAATATGAATCGCACACTATTAGTGTCGGGAATTCGCGATCCGCATTATCTAGCGCCATTTTCAACGCTATTACTTCAGTTTGTTTTTCTGAATTATTTTCTACAGAGTGTGATTTTGTTACCAAAGGTCTCAATTTACCTCTGCGCCACACATATTTAACAATCTCGCATGTGGCGTTATAGGCTTGTTTTCCCCAAACCGAGGGTTGTGCATGTCCGTCTGTATATATTACACAGGCGTACTGTTGTATTGGCCGAATGTCGATTGGCAGAGGATATTCTCTTTCATATTCTAGATTTTTTAATTTTTTCATTTCCGGGTCAAAATAGTATTTCACTGTGTCTGTAGCAAGAGAATTTTCCCATTGTATCCATTTTGGATTTAATGCCACAGTAGGTAAATTACATGGGCTTGTTAATGCCTCAAAGGCTGATTCTGCGGTTCTAACAGTAATCTGTCTGCCGTCAGCTTGGTCTCTTTTTTTTTGCTACAGCTGTTTGAACCGCATGAACAATATTTTCCTTACTGCTGAATGTTTTTTCAGCTTCTGTGTACAAATGTGATTTGTATGCTATTGGTACCTTTTCTCCCTCATTAGAGGTCAGGTATGTGAATCCGCATCTTCCTGGGATGACTCAGGTTACAAGGTTGCGTGTGTTATCGCGTGTTTGCAGTTTTGTTTTAGCTAACATGTCTGTTTGCAATGATCTCAAAATTTCTGTGTGTTTTTGAGTCCAATTGATTGTTTTAAAATCTGGTTTTATTAGTTCATAGAGAGGTTTAACCCTCTCTGCATAATTTAGAATGTAAGTTCTTCCGAAATTCAGGAAACTTAGAATTGATTGTAAGTTTTTCAGCGTTCTTGGTGCTTCGATTACAGCACATTTCTCTAAGAAATTGTCTGCCAGGCTTCTGCCTTCACTTGATAATTCATATCCTAAAAACAGGACAGTTAGATGGCCAATTCGTGACTTTTTAAAGTTGAATTTGTAACCCTCTGCTGCGAACCCAAGTATTATGGTGTTCACTCTTTTCAAGTGAGTATCCAAGTCATCATCTGTTAGATAGATGTCATCGACATAAGATAATGCCTCATCATCATACATTTGTAGTAACTCTGTTACTCTTGCTGAGAATAATCCTGGGCTGTTCTTGAACCCCTGTGGGAGTCAACAGAATTTTTTCTGCGAGCCCATTATTGAGAAAGCGGTCAAATACCTGCTTTCAGGTGCTATATTTTGACAAAAGTAGCCATTAGAGATGTCTAATGTTGTTTTGTATTTTTTGCGCACAATGTTATTCATTAGTGCTGCACTATGTGAGTTTTGTACTGCAAAAGTTTTGCAACATGAGTTAAGGTGTCTGTAGTCCAAAACTAGAAGATATGAATCGTCTGGCTTGGAGACAGGAAACAAAGGATTGTTCATTTGAGAGGTGCATGTTTCAATCACCCCCTGGTATTCAAGTTGATCTAAGATCTCCCTAACCTGTTTTTTAGCTTCTTGCTTAATTGGGTACTGCCTCTGTGCAGTTGGTTGACATTTTAACTGGATTTTGTGAGGAGGAGAGTCCTCATCCCATCCAACATGGTTTTTATATAATGCAGGAGCTTGGGCTACTGCCCACTTTCTTGCAAGTGTATATTTTTTATGAATTGGAATGCGATTTGAGAAGGCAGGCATAATCATTTCTTCGCCATGAGGGCACTCCCTGACAAACTCCGGTGGCCAGTCTTTTTCAGCTAAAAGGATGTCATAGCCTTTGGAGAGGTTATCTCAAAATAGACCCCTTATTTTCCTAGTCTTATCTCCCTCTATACGTAATGTTATTTCGTATATTTTATGAGGTTTGCTAACTCTGGTATCTGCAGTTTCCACCTGAATGTATTCATTCGTGTCCACTGTCTCCAGATGATTCATCAGGATCTTGCGAGCTATGCTCACTTCTGCTGCGCTGTCTAGCATTGTCTGAGCCCACTCTCCGTTTTTCAGCTGTGTCCTCAGGATCCTCGGCATGTTTGACTATTTTAATGCTGGCTACCTTCTTTTTTGGAAATTGTAGTTTTTTACTTTGATAAGCAGGTTCTTTGTCTTTGGACTTGACGTGCTCTTCCCTGTGTTCTGACCGTCCTCTTCTTTCCGATTTCTGCGAGGAAGTCTGAAAAGATCGAGAGGGACGTGTATCAATATCTTGATATCTATCAGGTTTCTTCAAATTATCCCTATTTCTAAGGTTGTATCTTTTCTCAGAGGGCTCCCTCTGGGGAGACTTGTGTCCATGGTCCGGAGATCTTTCTCTCCGGCGAGGAGACTTTCCTCTGGACTGGAATCTTTTTTCTTTGGGAGTGGATTGTTTATTTCCATCCCAGCTCTTTTTTGGAGTGTTTAGATCATTTTTAATAAATATTTTTTCAGGATTTTCAGTTAGTTGGGGTTTTACTGGTTTCCCACCCAAGCTATCTCTTACTAGTTCTTCATAGGATTTTTCTATGATTCTGGCAAGTTCAAATGGTTGTTCTGCTATATCTGTTTCTTTCAATTTCTGGCGGATCGCCACAGATGCTGCTTCTCCTTTTATGTTAGATAATAATAAAGCTGAGACCTTCTTGAAGTCTTTCAGTAATTTCATACCCAGAGTTAAAGCAGGTTCTGGACCGTATTCATTTTGAATCTGTCTTAGCACATCCGGTATTACCGCCATGGACGGAACACCATGTGTTTTTGTGTAAATGGAAGCAAAGACTGTGCCACAAGTGTCACAGTCCTCCACATGTGGTGCGATCCCCATTGGAAGGCAGATAGTCAGAATTCTGTGTTTCTCAGTAGGGGTAGTATCCGGAAATACTGCCTCTATTTGAGTGATTTTTTGTGCTAACCAGAATGGAATTTGTTCCCGTTTTGCGGGTACTTTACCCAGACATGATTGTATGTTCTGTTGTGTAATTTTGTTTGTGTTCCCCTGATGAGGGGTCAGCTGTGGAATGTTAATAGCTGGTTGGACTGTTGAAGTCCGCATTACATATTGGACTAATTGTCTATGTATTTTTTTTTTTCTTTTTTTTTTTTTCAAAACCGTATTTATTAAGAGTTCATGCATGAATCAATACAGCCCTCCACAGTCAGGAGGAGACTGCCAACGACAGACACTGAAAAGGCATAGCAGTGAACCCAGAGTTATAGAAAACATACCCCAATCCCCTCCCAGACCACCCAACCCCAACAGCGCCCTGCAACACCCCCCCCTACTACCCACCCCTTATCCCACCCGAACCCAGTGCACGTGTTCACAGCGTAGCAACATAAGATGAAAAACAAAGGTGGAGTCAGCCAACAGTCTAAGGTACGGGGTCCACATCCAGAGCCAACACATCATCAAGATCAGCGGGGGGGTTGAGGTGCAGACCCCTGTAGTCCGCCCATCTTTTCCAAATTTTGTAGTGTTTCCGGGGACACCCTCTGGCCTCAAAAACAGGTAATTCCAGGCCCATAAGGAAGTCCAGTCCCGCTTTCCATGCACCAAGTGGGGGGGCACGAACGCTTTTCCAGGCTTGGGCCAGATCCCGCTTGGCCACCACCAGTCCCAAAAGCAGCAAGTGACGTTTGTAAGCGTTACCCCCAACATTTTCCAGGATATGAAGGAGACCCAGCCTAGGGGTACGGGGCAGGTCCCACCCCAGCACCTCCGAAAGACAGTCCCAAACCCCCGCCCAGAATCTGGTCAGCCTCCCGCAGGACCACACAGTATGGAGAAGCATCCCTCTCTCATCACTGCACCTCAGACACTCCGGGGCGGCTATAAGGCCCGCCCGCCACAGCCGTTCCCTAGTATAGTAGGCCCTGTGGAGGTATTTGAACTGAATAAATCTAAGACGGACAGCTATAGCAGCTCCCCGGGGGGATTCAAGGGCCTCGCGCCAGTCATCATCATCCAAGGGGCCAATATCAATCTCCCAGGAGGCCTTCAACGACGAGAGGGAGGGGGAACAGTGTGTAACCAAGGAGCGATATATCTGAGAGACCTTTTTGTCGCCTAGGTCACCCATAAACAGTTTAGCCTCGATGGGACTGAAATCGGGGAGTTGCTCCAAGCCCACCAGACTCGGGCCAAGGGCATGGCGGAACTGGAGGTACCGGAAGAATTGGGACTTAGGCATATTGAATTCAGAGCTAAGGTCCTGAAAGGACTTAAGCGTAGTACCAGAGAGAACGTGACCAAGGGACGAAATCCCGATCGCGTCCCAACCGCCAAACCCGGATAGGGAAGCCAGCGCCGGGAGCAGGCCATTACGCCACAACGGCGTCTCAGCCGTCAGTCTGCCCCACCACCCCACACGATGCAAAGCTTGCCGCCAGACCGCAAAGACCACCTGAGTGACCCTCGGCAATACCCTCCTCCGTCTGGCCGAGTACAGCAATGTGTGGAGCGTGGCACCGCCCATCAACGAGTGCTCCAGAGCATAAGCCGGATCACTACGGTCCCCATACCACCACTCATTGAGCACGAGGAGGTGGGAGGCCTGGTAATAAGACAGGAGGTCCGTGGACGCCAAGCCGCCACAGTATGTAGAGAGAAAGCAGGTACGTAGCGCGACCCGAGAGGCGCCCCCGGCCCACAAAAATCTACCCAGCACCGAGTTGACACTCCGGAACCATTGTGGGTCGATTCTATAGGGATGATTCTGCAGTTGGTAGAGGAGCCGAGGCAGGGCGACCATCTTAAAAATTGCCGACCGACCATAGATGTTAAGGGGCATACGTGTCCAGGCCTTAACGTCCATCTGGACCCTATCCCACACCGGCCGAATGTTCCGATCCCACGCCACCGCGGCCGAGGCCGAGAGGAAGACGCCCAAGTATTTCATGCCCTCAACCACCACCCGAAGGGACGCAGCCCACGGGCAGTGCACCGTGTCACTCCCCAGCACCCACAGGGTCGACTTGCGTGGGTTAAGAAAAAGCCCCGACGCCAGACCAAACTCATGCATGATCTCAAGAACGCGAGGGCCCGTACGATGCAAATCAGTCATAAAGAAGAGCACATCATCCGCATATAAGGCAACGCGGTCCGAGTGGTCCGCCCCCCATACAAAGCCCCGATAAAGCGCGTCCTGGCGCACGCGGGCGGCCATAGGTTCCATAGCCAGCGCGAAGAGGTACGGGGAGAGGGGACATCCCTGTCGGGTGCCCCTGGCCACAGGAAACCGCGTGGAGACCGCCCCAGAAACACGTACCGAAGCGGTGACATCCGTATAGAGCAGTTTTACATAGGAGACAAAAACCGGTCCCAAGTTCAGTAGTGGTAGGAGGGCGAAGAGATAGGTCCAGCTGACCGAGTCAAAGGCGCTATCAATGTCTGCCAACAACAGCGCCGCTTGATCCCCGGTGGTCCCGATCGCGTCCAGCGCGGCCTGAGCCCGCCGAATGTTGTGCCGCGTCGCCCGGTGTGGCATAAAGCCCGCCTGATCCGGGTGGACAAGGGTTAAGATATGCGGGAGGAGGCGGTTTGCAAGCGCCTTGGCCAGGAGCTTGGCTTCAAAATTAATAAGGGAGATGGGACGGTACGACTCATGGCGCTCGGGGGGTCTGCCCGGCTTTTGAAAGACCACAATTTCGGCATGTCGCCAGTCTGGGGGGAGGGTGCCACGCTCCCGCGCCAGTTCCAACGCCCGCCTGTAATGTGGCCCAAGCTGCAGGTGGAATTTCCGATAGAATTCGCTGGGGAACCCGCTCGGCCCCGGTGCCTTACCCGCGTTTAGTTGACCCAGTGCGTCGCCTAATTCCTCCGCCGTCAGGGGGAGCTCCAGAGCGTCACGCACATCATCGGAGACCGCCCGCGGATGGACCGCTGCGAGGTATTCCTCAATGCCATCAGAGGAAAGGCTCTCCCGGGGGGCATACTGATGTTCATAATGGCGCGCAAAGCTCGCCGCAAGGATCACGGGGTCTGTAATCGCCACTCCTGCGTCGTCAACAAGCCCCGGCAAGGTGATTGGCTGCAAAGTCTGCTGACAAAGCCTATGGAGCATGGTGCAAGACTTGTCACCCCACTGATATACCCTACTACGCGTAGCCAGCCACGCCTGGCGTGCCTCATCTAATAAGACCGAGGAGTAAGACTGTTGCGCCTGTAAAAGCAGCCGCAGTGTCACATCATCGGCCGCCGCCCTGTGCCGCGCCTCCAGCGCCTCCACCTGCACCGCGGCAGCAGTAATACTGTTTTGGCGAGTCCGACGAGCCGTTGCGCACCAGGCTATATCCACACCCCTCAAGGCGGGCTTCATGGCCTCCCACACTGTGATTGCATCCATCCCCACCGTAAGGTTGTCCTGCCAGTAGTGGGCGATTGCACCGCGCAGATGCTGGGAGTAATCTGGTCGCTGCAGGTGCCACGTAGACATCCGCCACCGAAACGGCTGGCGCGCCTTACAGAGATCTATCTGCACCGCCACAGGGGAGTGGTCCGAGAGCCCGCGAGGCCGGATCGCCGCACCCTGTCAAGGAAGGCCCCCGGTACAAACACACAATCGAGGCGCGAGAGAGAGCCATGCACAGCAGAGACATACGTGTATTCCCGCCTCCCCGCATGCAAATGTCTCCACACATCCACCCATCCAAGACCATCAATTATGGCACTCAGCCGAGTAGGGGAGGCTACAGTCTCGGCCCCTCGTCCCCTCTGTCTTGTCTAAGGTCATGTCCACTACATCATTCCAGTCGCCTCCAATCACAGCCAGGGAACGGGGAAGCTCGGCCCATAAGGCAAACAGTCGCTCCGCAAGGGCCCACTGCAGCGGGGGAGGGGCATACACACAACCGAACACCACAGGCTCCACACCAACCCTACCCTGCACAAACACAAACCGGCCCTGAGGATCAAGCCATTGACGCTCATGAGTATAAGCCAGCCGTCTGTGAACAAGAATGGCCACGCCCCTCGACCCCCTAGTGAAGCCAGCATGAAACACCTGGTGGAAGCCAAACCTCTGCAGACTCAGTGCCCTAGTACCCAACATGTGTGTTTCCTGAAGAAAGAGCACATCTGCCAAGTCCCTTTTCGCCCAGCGAAGCACAGCCCCCCGTTTGATCTTGTCTAGGAGCCCCCGGACGTTCCAGCTCAGTACACGCATGGAAGTGCCAGGAGACACGAGCCGTGGAGCTTCAGCCATTGTCACGATGAGCCAGTTCCCGCCCACCCCAGTACCCGACCCCGGCCCACAACACCCCGGTTGCCAACATCATAAGAAACACGTGCACCCCCCAGAACACAGCCCTAAACCCCACTACCCCACTAACCCCGGCCCAACCCACAAGCAACCAAACACCCCAAGACCCCCCACCCCCACCCCCATACCTCAATGAACGATGAAGTATCTGTCGCGGTATACGGTACTTCAGGCCCAAAACACAGCGCCCAAAGCCAGCCATACCAAGGGATCCCAACTAGTCCCCCCCCGAACTAACCAGACACACTCCCTGAACCACCCCCCAGTCCCAACAGGAGGAGGCAGCCCATAGTACAGGCCCCAAACCCCAACAAACATACAGTCGAGTCATAAACAAAGCACCATAGAAAAGTACCAGACCAGGATGGCCCCGGTATTCGCCAAAAAGAAGTCAATACTGCACCAGCCAATGTCTGTCCCACCGACCACAGCTCAGCATCCGCAACATATATTTTGACATAGGAAAGGCAACCAGCAGATAGTCTCTGTGAACGGTGATCAGGAGCCTTGTTCAGATTGATCCGTATCGGGCTGTGTGTCCCCCAAAAGAGGGTCCCGGGACAGGGACCTCCGCCGGGAGCGGGACTTGCGGTGACGTTTCCCTCTGCCTGACGGGTTGCCCCGGTCCTGAGACGAGCCACGCGACGACCCAGAGTGCAGCCCTGGTTGGACATGAGGTCGAATTCTGATCGTCTCATCGGTCCAGTTGAAGACTGCCTCCGGCGTATCGAAGAAGAGGGTCTTGGAGTGTAAGATCACACGGAGGCGGGCCGGGTAGAGCAGTGAGTATTGGATTTTCAAGCCACGCAGCTTGGCCTTGGCTTCCAGGAAGGAGTGCCTCTGCTGGTGGACCAGTTTGGTATAGTCCGGGAATATCATAATTTTATTATTGTCATAGAGCAGGGTGTCCTTAAGCCGAGCCTCCCGGAGAATGACGTCCCTGTCGTGGAAGTTGAGGAGCCTGGCGATGATCGGGCGAGGCCGCTCCCCGGCCGGCGGCTTCTGTGTCAAGGCGCGGTGAGCACGCTCCACCACGAAGCATCGCGACAGGGAGTCCGGGGGTAGCCAGCTCTCCAGCCACCGGGACAGAAAAACGTCCATGGGCCCATTCTCGCAGTCTTCCGGAAAGCCAACAAAGCGCAGGTTGTTCCGCCTCGCCCGCCCCTCGGCATCCTCCACACGGAGCACCAGGCCCCGCTGAGTCTGTTCCATGTCGGCAATCTTCTTCTTAAGGGCACCAACATCTCCCTCCACTGCTGTGACCCTGGTCTCGGTTTCAGTAATGCGGGCGACCGCATTACGAAGATCTTGCCGCAGCAGCATCACGTCGGCACCCACCGCGCCAATCTTCGCATCCAGCATGTCGCGGGACTGTGTAATGGCTGTCAGCAATGCCGCGTTGTCTGGTCCAGCAGTTTGGCCCCCGCCAGCCGCACAAGCTCCTCCACCAGGGCCGGTGAACTTATCAATGGGTCCAGTCTTAGTGGCGGCCGAGCCCCGAGTCATGGCGGCCGCAGAGATGGCAGATCAGTAACACACACCTGTAGCGAGGCCGCACCTCACGATAGTCCACCAACCAGGCCTCGGCCGGGGCGTCCAGAGCACACCAGGCCACACGGGATCCTCACGCCACCGGCCCACAGATCGGGCAGGCCCCCAGGAAACGGCGCCTCACCAGGGTGTAGTAGGTCGTCCCCGCGCCCACTGGCACGGCGCAGATATGGGCCACTCTAGCCCAGTCCACGAGTCTTCCGGCCGCCGCCCCGGCGACCACAGGGGCAGGGAAGGGCAAGTATCCGGGCCAGGTGCCCGACTGACACCTCAGCCCCCGGGGGCTCCAACTCGGCCGAAGGATCTGGGCCGGCGACTCCGGGCGGGGACCACCAAACTCGAGGTCCCGGCTCCACCAAGGCCAGGCAGGCCGCAGGTCTTCCGAGGCCCCTCCAGGCACCGGCCCCCACCGCAGATATGGCGAGGAAAGGCAGGGGATTCCGCAGCTGGTCGCCGGCAGCAGGCAGCCCCGGATCACGGCCAAAGAGCAGCGCCTCAGGCCCCGGATCAAGTCCACCGGTCCGGGCCCGCCTAAAGTGAGGCCCCGGCCCGGTCAACCGGCCCCAGGCCGTCCACCGCCCCAAACTGCCTCACCTCAAGAAAGGGCACTGCACGTCCGTCTTGGCACCGGTCAATGGAGCTGGGCCGGTGACTCCGGGCGGGGACCACCAGACCAGAGGTCCCGGCTCCACCAAGGCTAGGTAGGCCGCAGGAGCAGGGAAGGGCAAGCATCCGGGCCAGGTGCCCGACCGACACCCCAGCCCCCGGGGGCTCTCACCCGGCCGAAGGATCAGGGCCGACGACTCCGGGCGGGGACTACCAAACTCGAGGTCCCGGCCCCACCAAGGCCAGGTAGGCCGCAGGTCTTCCGAGGCCCCCCCAGGCACCAGCCCCCACCGCTGATGTGGCAAGAAGAGGCAGGGGGGTCCCGCAGCAGGTCGCCGGCAGCCAGCAGCCCAGGATTGTGGCCAAAGGGTAGCGCCGCAGGCCCCGGATCGAGACCTCCAGTCCGGGTGTGCCAAAATTGAGGCCCCGGCTTGCTCAACCGGCACCAGGCCGCCCACTGCTCCGAGCCGCCCCACCGCCGAGAGAGGTCTCAGCGCGTCCTTTTCAGCACCGGATGACTCCCTGCGCCGTCCGCCACCGTTGCCCCAGATGTGGTGCACAATTCGGGTCCGGGGGCCAGGAGAAATCACAGGATAATTATCGGGCCGGCGGGAGCTCTAGCAAGCCACGTCCTCCATGATCGCCCGCTAAGCCACGCCCCATTAAAATACATAGACAATCAGTTGTTTTAACTGTACTAAAAGTTCTGGTACTGACATTTTTTCGATGTCGGGATGTGGTGTGTAGCTGGCTAGAACCGGCCACGTTGCTCCTGGTCTACCTAGTGGACCGAGCCTGGTGATTATTATGTTTTAGGGCGCCTTTAAACCAGAGCAGGTGCTCTTGGTATTTTAATGGGATTGCCACCTCCTCGAAAGGAGTGTACTCGTCCGGTGGTTCCTCTATTTTGTAATAGTGGAATTCATGTGTGACAGCGTTTGCTGCTGGAAAGTTTATCCATGAATAGAATACCTCTGTCTGCCGATATTCATGTGCCTCAATTACGAATATGACTGTACCACCTCTCGATGTTAGTCCATTTTCTATAAGTTTAATAGTTATAGTTTTTCTTATGCTGACCGGGATGAGTATTGCATCCGGGTCTTGCTGTAGGAGACTTGTGTCTTCCGCTAGGAGTTGAGCTGCTATTCTAGCTGTTTCCCTATCTCCTTCACCGTCTGACATTTTACTGACAGGAAGGTTTTTTGTTGCAGATCAAGTTTTCAAGGAAACAAAGATTAGGTGCACAATATTTTGGAACACTGTATCCTTCAACGTTGAATAAACCAAACACTATACATAGAAATCTCTTTCTATTAAGTTCCGGCGGATTTTAACCTTTGACCCACTCCAGACGTCTTTGGAGTATTTACGGGAGAAAGGGTCTGTGTGAAAAAGCACGAATGAGTTACTCTAACGTCTTGCGTTAGATTTATCGCCTTACCAAACGTTGGGCGCCATGTAGTGTAGTTCCTATAGTCCCAATAGGCTCTGCGCATTGGAATAATATCTTCAGTAGTGCAGACGTAGGACTGAGGTTATCTAGGTCTCTACTGACTATATTAGACTTACGTTTTTGCCAGCTAGCTCAGAGTTCACTAGAAACTTTCTCGAATAAGTGAGGAGGAGTTGAACCTCCCTGGATAGACAAGAAGGTATTTAGTTTCTGACAACCATAAAACATGACAACTTTGCTCTCCCTGAATAAGAGTATATCTCTAGAGTCGTGTGAAAACAAAAGACAGCTATTTCACTCAGTCAAAGGTGCGTACTTAGTTTCACCAGATTGTAGAGAAAAAGAGAGACGGGCGTTTTCAATAAAAGGTGTTATTTATTGAGCAGTCTCTTTCCTCATACAAGAGAAATGAATTGCTACAATTGCAATACTTATAGTTAAGTAAAGTGCATACAGTAAAAGCAGGATTATGAAATAATACTGTAAAAGCATTGATATGGTTTCTTAGCCATATGATACTTTAAAATGGATAAAATAGATACATACATATATACATTGACTAATCATACTCAACTGGTGCTTCTAACTACGCCTACCCCGGTGTACCTGACCTAAGCCTAATACATGGGAAGGAGTAAGTAATTAGCAGTTTAAGTTAAGTTTGTTTTGCCAAGAATCTGACTCAAGAATTCTCTATAAGGGTTTAGTCAGTTCAGTACCTGGGTATTAGAAGGCAGGAGGGCTGGTATCTCTCTCTCAGGACTCGGTATCCCAGTCACCCGCAAGGGTAAGCTGGAAACGCCGGAGGCTGGATTTTTCGGCAAGAGAAAAGACAGCGTCTTTCTCAGCGCGTCAAAAGGGAGGGGCAGCGTCCGTGGGCTCTCGCATCAGCTGGGTTCTTCGGAAGTAGTAGCTGCTTTGCTCCAGGATTACCACCGTGTGTTTGCTTAAGGCAACGTTGGTATATTTATACCTGAAAGGTGCCGGGGTTGACGTAAGGCTGGACATAAGACGTCAATAAAGATGTCACTAAGAACTGGTCGTTCTTACGGTGCTTTACAGGAGTTCTCGGACGAAATCAAAACAATAGCAGCGGGGATTTCCCAGGTTGCGGGAGGCTTGGATTTGTTTAAGAACTCGGTGTGCTTTCTATTGGGCTGGAGGAATAGGCTTGCTTAATGTGACAGCATGCGCTATGACCGAATTATGAAAAAGGGTTTCTATGCCGTTGCAGGGATATTATTGATTTATAACCGGACAAGGGCAAAGAATAGAATATTGATTCAGGTACCTAGATAAAACACACTACACTGTATAAGGAAGCGACAGCCAGGGTGCGGACTGGGATGATGGGGTCCTCTCCTTGCTCAGTGGGTTGGGGGAACGCGACAAGGATGCCCGTTGTCACCACTGTTATTTGCATTGGCCATTGAACCACTGGCTATACACGCTAGACTGGGGCGTCATTACTAGATTTTGACCCTGCGGGGCGCTGAACAATATATATCCCTATACGCTGATGATCTACTAATTTTCCTGGCCAATACAGGAGTGAAGCTGGAAGGAGCGACTACCCTACTGCAGGTGTTGGGAGAGATTTCAGGGCTGGGGGTCAGTTGGGGGGGGAAGACTTGTCTATTCCCAGTGACTCCAGTAGTGGCAAGCCCTGATCAGGTAGCAGGAAATCGGTGGGAACCGTCGTGCGTACCTTATCTTGGGACTAGTGGAGAAGTGTGGCTCACTGGTTAGAGGAGGCAGACCTGGAAGCAGAGGTCAGCCAGGGACCAGGGTTCAATTCCTGGCTCGGCGGGGTCTTGAGTCCTAAAATGTCCATGGACTCAACAATTCTCGCTCCGGTGCCTACTCGATTCACGGGTTCACACTCTGCGACTCTGGGCAATAGCTTGCTTAATCTCCACAACGGCCCCTCGCGGCGGGATGCCTGGCTTTCACCTTGCGGATACCCTGCCGGGGTTCTCACAGGGGAATACCAGGACGGGTTCCCTAAGCAAGCGCTTAGAAACCGCTTGGTGATTTGCGCTATATAAATTCCTGCACATTTACATTTACATTTAGATTTACTAACATATATCATGCCGCTATGGATCTGCTGGAGGGAAATGTGGGAAGGGCCTTGCGCGGGCTGCGAGGGAACCTGACTTTTTGGAGTGCTCTGCCACTCTCGGTAGCCGGAGGGGTGGCGCTCCTAAAGATGGTGGCGCTTCCCCACCAGCTATATTATTTTAGGACATTGCCAATTTGGATACCGGGGGCAATTTTCAGACAGATTAGATCCATGATTTTTTTTTTTTTTTTAAGTTCAAAAGGCTTTATTGAATATTGCACATGTACCACAGCTGTGTGCCTACAACCCGGAGGCCGGCAGCGTACATCAAGAAGAGCAGCTTCCAATAAAACACAGCCCATCAGCCGACATCCCGGGGGACCGGCGGCGATTAAAAAGAAAGAAAAAGGGCATCTAGGTTGGCCGCTGTACATGACAGAGAAGGATGACACAACGATGTCTATTGAACTTTGCATTTTCATGTAACCAAGCAAACGAGAACAAAAACAGCATCATAGGCATGTGGACCGTCAAAGAGCAGGGCAAGCAGCACACATCTTCACAGGTGGCAAAAGCATCCCTTGGGGACAATACAATACAACAATTGCGGCAGGTCAGACAGAAAAGAAAGGGGAAAAAGGTCAGCAAACACAGGCCAACTGCACATCAACATGTCCCCCTCACTGTCAAAAACTCCCTACAGGAGTGATTCAGCCTCCAGATGTGCGTCAGGGGCAGCATCAGGGGCCTCCCCCATTAAACCATCCCGTTCCTCGTCAGGGGCCACAGCAGTATCAGCCAGCGCATCCACAGGGGCCGCACCCTCCAACACAGCCGCCCAGTAATTCTTAGGTCTGTTCTTGGGAGGCATCAGATCGCTATACAGCCCAGTCTGAGTGCAGCAATAAATCAACTCTCGCTTCCACACTCGTACCGTAGGCAGGGGGCCTCTCATCCAGGCCCTGGCAATACAACGCTTGGGCCATCAGGAGCGCCAGGTCCACCACACGTCGCTGGGAGGAGGGTAAGGGTCTAGAGTAGCCCAAAAGAGCTAATAAGGGGTCCGGGCCAGTGTCGAGTTCACAGTCTTATTAATTTCAACATAGACTGATTGCCAGAAAGAAAAGACCGTGGGGCACGACCATGCGACATGAAGAAAATCCGCCAGGGGGGCCCTGCACTTCTCACATTCCGGGGACTCGCGAAGTCCATATCTATGGAGCCTCTCCGGCGTGTAGTAGGTCCTGTTCAGGAATTTAAAATGCGTGAGCCTATGGCGACCGTTCAGGGAGACTTTGCGGACGCGGGCGCAGCAACATCTCCAGAGGCCCTCAGTCATATCAGTGCCCATATCGTGTTGCCAGGCCAAACGTGGCTTGGTGTAATCTGCATACAACTCTGCCTGGGCTATCCGATAGAGAGTGGAAACTAATTTCTGAGGAGACTTAGCCGTGACCACATAATCAAAAGGTAGTCACCGTCACAGGTTCCGTCAAATCTGGCCCAAGAAGGTCCCGCAGAGCACTACGTACCCTATGGAACTGGAAGCGTGCCATCAAGGGGGGGTCCTCCAGCGCATCAGTCACCTCGTCCCACGTGCGCGCCGTGCCACCCGAAAACAAGTCTCCCATGGTGTGAATGCCAATTCGCCTCAGTGTCAGAATCACTCCCTTTTCCCTACAGGGACCTAGCCAGTGGCACCACTCAAGATTCGCGCTGGGAGAGTACAGAAGCGAACACGCTTGGGCATCCGCCATGTAATGCCAGGCGTGGGTGACCGGTAGTAAAGAATCGAGCCTTAGCCTGCATTAACAGGGCCGGCAGAGGAGTCGGGTCCGCAACTATCCTTTCAATACGGACGTAAGGGGCATCCTGTGGACCGTGAATCTACGCATAAGCATGCGCAGACTGGGCAGCACGGTAGTAGAGCTCCAAATCTGGGGCATTGAGCCCGCCCGCCGCATATGGCCGTATTAGAATATGCCAAGCAACCCTAGGTTGTTTACCCGCCCATGCAAGTCGTACCAGCAGCGACTGGAGCCTGCGAAAAAACTGAACAGAAAGTACCATAGGGATAGTGTTGAACAGGAAAAGAAAACATGGGCGCACAACCATCTTCATTATCGCGATGCGACCCAAGAGTGACAGTGGGAGAGAAATCCATCTCTCTACATCATCCTCCAGTTTCGAAACCGTGCAGCCATAATTTTCTCGGAGAACGATCTCCGAATCAGTATGAAGCCGGATGCCAAGATATCGGACCGCCTCAGTAGTCCACTGCAGCGGAAACTCAGGTTCAAACTGCACCGTGGCCGCTGTAAGCGGGAACATGAGCGATTTTGTCCAGTTCACCCGAATGGGCACCAAACCGGACTACCTCCCGCAATACCGGGGGAAAGATGATTCTCGGGGTCGCGTACATAAAGGAGCGTATCGTCCGCATAAGTAGAGACAACAAGCTTGTACGTAGGGAAGCGGATGCCTCGATGAGCGTGATATTCGCGAAGGGCACAAGCGAGAGGCTCAGCTACCAAAGCATAAAGCATCGGGGAGAGCGTGCCCCTACCCACCTCAATGGGCTCAGAGGTCAGAGGGCCAATACGGATCCGGGCCCTCGGCCTGTAGTACAGGACCGATATCAGCTGCAGGAAGAGGAGGCCAACACCCATCCTGCGAAGAACATGATGCATAAATGTCCACTCTACAGAATCAAAAGCCTTCTCCATATCTAAAAATACGGCAACGGCTGGTACCTCCGGGCGGGTGTGCTGAAAAGCAGCAAAGACCGTTCTAATGTTATAAACAAGGTTGAGCGTAGGGACAAAACCAGACTGCTCGGGGCCACCAGTGTCGTGACCAGAGGGTGTAAGCGGTTAGCAAGCACTTTAGCGAAGATCTTCGTGTCAACGTTCATCAGAGAGAGCGGGCGATACGAGGCACAATCATTAGGGTCCTTGCCCGGTTTGAGAATTGCCACGATGATAGCCTCGCGCATGGAGGGCGGCATGGTGCCCGAATTGGCCATATCATCGACCAGGCTTAGCAGATGGGGAAGCAGCAAATCGAAGATGGCCTTGTAGAAAGCCACCGTGAGGCCACCACTGCCCAGGGCACCCACGCCCCTCATGGAAGACAGTGCCAACACCACCTCCTCTCTCTCAAATGGCCGAGCCAAAAACCTATGGTCCGAGTCAGAGAGCCACGGGAGCTCTATGTGTGATAGATAGTCTACTATCCCTTCCTCCGGAGCGGGGCCCCTCGAGGCGTACAGAATCTCATAGTATTCCCTAAAGCGAGCAGTTATTTCGTCGTTTGTGAGCGGAAGCCCGGCAGCTCCAGATCTCATTATCGGCACAGAAGAGCGCTCCCTGCCCCGCCTAGCCAAGCGGGCCAGCACCGCGCCCGGTCGTTCACCCTCGCAGTAAGTCCTGGCAATGGCATATTTCCCTAAGTGTTTAATCTCCAAGTCCTCCTCATCATTGTACTCCCGAAGAACCCCAGCAATCTCCCGGTCAACTGAGTCTCCGCCAGAGCGCAAACGCAGCTCTACCAGATCGCGAAGCTTCCGCTCCAGAAGATCAAGGCGGTCCCTGATCGACTTCAACACACCTCCATGCTTGGAGATAGTAACTCCCCTGGCATAAAGCTTAAACGCTTTCCATACCGACTGGAACGAATCAACAGAGCCCACATTGGCCTCAAAATAAGTCTCCAGGGTCGAAAAGAGTTCCTCCTTGAAGAGAGGGTAGAGTAATGAATAGGGGGGAAAGCGCCAGGAAAAAGGCGGTATCCGTCGCACCGGCACCAAGCAGGAGATCAATATGGGCGAGTGATCCGAGTAGGTCCGCGGGAGGATAGCACAGGATCGTACTTTCCGCAGGCAGGCCGAGGACACAAACCAGTAGTCTATCCTCGTATGAATATTATGGGGGGCCGAATAGTGTGTGAACCTTCCCCGCAATGGGTATCTATGACGCCAGACGTCAAGTAGATTAAGGTTAGACAAGTGCGTAGTCAGAGTGCGTGCAGAGGCCGAAGGCGGCCGGGGAGGGCCGTCCGACCTGTCCAGCGCCGGGTTCAGAGTCAAGTTAAAATCCCCACCCCAAAACACAACCCTGTCCGCAAACAGATAAACCTTCTGGGCCAGTGTCGCGTAAAAACTAGGGAGATCAAAATTGGGGCCATACGTATTCACAATGCACATGTCTATACCCTTACCAGAGCAGGCCGGGATCGTAAATCGTCCCTCACTGTCAGTGGTCACCGGCGTCCAAGCAAGGGAGGACCTAGGATTAAACCAAGTGAGGACCCCCCGGGCATGAGTAGTGAAACCTGCAGCGTGGATATTATCACGGAGCCCTCTGTAGCCAAGGATAGGACTATGTGGCGCCAGGTGCGTTTCCTGCAAAATTGCAATGTCTACCCTGTGTTTTGCCAGATACTGGAGAACCCTACGGACCTTGCGGTGATCATTCAAGCCCCTCACGTTCCACGTCAAAAATCGCAGTGTGTCAGGAGTCGCCTCCCCCTCTGTCATGTCTGCCGCCATAGAGGAGTAAAAAGGATCTCATCAACCACAGACAGTTCAGCAACCCGTGAAATAGCGTGCCCATCGCCGACACCCCTACCAGTTAGCCCACATGCCTCAAACAACAGCCGCTCCACTCCGCAAATTAACAAAAAGGACCCCGTAACAGGACCACCCCATCCCCCCACCCACACTTGCCCTACCCCAACTTGGCCGCGCACATCCATCCACCCAAACAAACAACCCTCTCCGCCCCAAGCAACCTTCAGCTCCACAACAGTCACAAATACCCTATCCAACCGCAAAACATCCACCCCTTCCCCCCCTCCCCAAGTACCAAAGGAACAGTGGTAAGCACACGAGGTCAGAGGTAGCCGAGCTAGCTCGTACCAAAGGTGCCAAACAACAACAGCTCAAAAAGGCCACCCCCCGTCAACCCCCCCGCCCCAGAACCCTTTAGAAGAAAGCGTGGCACCTTCGCCACAACATGCACATTCAGGAACCAAACATGGTCAATTCGAAGAGCAGTACATCAAATGGTATCGCCCCGCCCAAAGGGGGTCAAGCGTTACAGCAACCAGGTAGCAAACAGGGGCATACACACGAACATAGTATAGTGGTAGCAATAGGCTAGCAACCATAATGGCACACCCAGACATGACCCCCAAAATGACGCATAAACACATAGGATCTCAGGGCTAGTTAGTTTAAGTGTGGCAAACAAGAGCCGACAATGCCCGATAAGTAGGCAATTGGATCTTTAGTCTCCAGGACAACTGGCTCCCCTAGGCCAGGCGGTACAGCTGTCATTAAGGGACAAAGAAGTAGAGATCAAACCTGAGGTGTCTCAACCGGACAGCGTTCACCTCCAAATATGTCCTGATCAGTCCTGGTCCTCCATGGAGCCCCCATCCTGCTCAGCATCCTCCGTTTGCGGCTGTCGCTTCTCTCGTTGCCAGCCTTTCAGGGCTTTTTGGAGCACCTTAGGGTCAGTAAAGATTAGGGACTTTCCCTGCCGGTTAACCCGCAATTTTGCCGGGTATAGCATTGCATAGTCAGCGCCCATGTCTCGCAGCTGGCGCTTCATAGGTGCAAACTGTTTCCGGGCCTCCTGGACACGAGCCGTAAAATCAGGGTAAATAGATAAAGTAGATCCCTCATATTGCAAAGGTTGCTTTGCTCTAGCCAATTTGAGCGCGACGTCCCGGTCGTGATAGTTCAAATGTTTGGCTATAATGGGTCGCGGTGGGGCACCCGGTTTGGGCCGTGGCCCCAAGGATCGATGCGCCCTTTCCACCACAAACATGTGGGAGAACACATCGTCCCTCAGCAGTTTCTTCAGCAGACCCTCCATGAACAACTCCATGTTGCCCGTCGGGGTACTCTCCGGAAGGCCCGTGACGCGCAGGTTACAGCGGCGAGAGCGGGCCTCCAAGTCCTCAGTTTTGTCGAGGAGCGTCTGCATAGCCCTGCTAAGCTGTCTGTTGTCCGTCTCCAGCGTGGTGTGGGCCTCCTCCACCTCAGTAATACGGCGTTCGGACATATCCAGTCGTTCCGCATGTTTATCCAGCCGTTCCGCCATGCGGTCCATGCGGTAAGTTAAGGCGTCCAGTTTCGTGCCGATAGCCGACATACCTCCCTGAAGATTCTTTTCCATGGCTAGGAGTATTTCCCTCAGGTCCTGTTGCGGCGTCCCCTCCGGTGGGTCCCCACCAGTCGCGCCGCCACTCCCCTCGCCATCCACCGTCTTCGAGGTCTGTTTTGCGAAGGAGAGCTTCGGCTGAGTCCTGTCTGGATGCCCCATGGCGTAGAGAAGAGCTTACCCAGGCCCCGGCGCAGAATCACGGGCAATGCGTACTCCGCCTGTCCCTCCTAGGCCAGAGAAGTCGTACTGTCGCACAGCGTGAGGGAGAATCAATGCAGCAAGAGAGGAAGAGGTGCCCGCAAACTCCACGTGGCCAGCAGGTCGTCACTCTAGCACCGACACAAGCCGGGTAGGCAGCCGGCCACAGCACCCAGGGTCCCAGCAGCAGGCGTGGTATGCAAAAGTGCGCCAGATACCGCCCGCAGAATCCGTCCACTAGGCCGTGGACCGTGGAGTAGGCCTGGGTTGCCTCCAGTTGGGGTGTAGGCCGTCAGATGCGGTGAAGAAGCACACCGGCCCACACGACGAAGCCCCCTCAGAGGAGCCTCACTACCGCAGACAATGGGGTGTCAGCTGGGATGGAAAAGGGCACCCACCGGCGCCCGACATGCAGTCTGGTCTTCGCGAAAGTAATCGGGGCAGGGGTGGGCATCGCCGCACACGGAGGCCTCCAGGCAGCCACTCGAGAAGCCCGCGTCAGCGTGAGCAGCCCCTCCAGGATAGGCGTCCCACAGCTCGTCCAGGCCGCACAGGGCACAGCCGATCCCGGCTCCGGCCCACCAGCAAGTCCAAGTAAGGGTCAGGGAAGGAGGGGAGGCCCACCTTCCGTCGAGCACTCACCCTCGCCCACCGTCGAGGATAGAAGACGCGACCCGCTTCCCAGCGCGGGGTCGAGTAGTGCACAGCGCCAGGAAACACAGCTCCGGAATCGGCCGCAGTCGTAACCGAGGCCGCGGTCTCACAGGCCCGCCTCCTGCCGCCACACCGGAGCGCAAGTCTCCGTCCTCCAGCCCGGGGATCGAATCGTTTCCTCTCAGATGGGACCGCAATGACCACAGCACCTCCCGGGCGTTAGAGTGTCACGGTGGGGGACTCGAATGTGCAGGATAATCGAAGGATAGTGGTTCCGAGCGGAGGAGCTCCGGACTTAGGCAGCCATCTCAGTTGCCGGCTAGCTCTGCCCCAGATTAGATCCATGATTAGCGACTTTTTATGGGGAAATGGCAGAAGGCGGCTGGCATTACCTACCATGATGAGACCCCGAGAGGATGGGGGACTAGCGGTACCAGACTTCGAACTCTATTACTTGGCGGCCCAGCTCCAGTGGCTCACACAGGCGGTGGCTCGAGAATTTCGGGGACCGGAGGGTCAAGAGGGTCGGTGTATCATGCGTCATGTACTTTCATTTACCATATTACAGCAACCCTTGTATCTTGAGTCGCTCACTGCTGAGGAGCGGACGTTGAGACAGTGCTGGAACCTGAGCCAACGCATAGCCAACATTAGTCGCCCTTACGCACGGAGATCCCCCTGGGCATGTGTACCGCTCTCCCACATGGGGGGATTGGTCAGCACTAGCAGACTGGGAGATGGTAGGAGTACAGGTCATGGGGGATTTGTATGAAGATGGGGTACTACTGCCTTTTCAAACATTGCAGGAAAGGTACGACCTGCCGCAAGGGGATTACTTCCTGCATGCAGCTCTGGTCTCAGCTATACAGCGCCACTGGAGGGAAGGGCTTTCAGAACCCCGGACTTCCACGGTGTGTCAATATGAAGTGATTGCGGCAGGGACATTTAAGGCGATCACATGCCTCTATACGCGATTAGTTGCGGAAGGCCTGCACCCACTGATGGAACTACAGGGAAAGTGGGAAGAGGACCTTGGGAAGGAAATACCGGAAACGACGTGGGCCCAGTTCATTCGAAGGTCCTGGTATGAGTACACGGAATGCTAGGTTTTAATTAATACACTTCTTTATATTGCATAGGGATTATTTAACCCCGGCAAAGATTAATCTATATTTTCGGATGGATACTGCCCGGTGCCCGCTCTTTAACTTAGGAGGGGCAGAGTTGTCTCAAATGCTGTGGACTTGCGGACAGTTGGGAACGTACTGGAAGGAGGTAGTCTAACTACTCTGTGAAATTACAGAGCGCCACATAGACACGGACATGGGTACATGTATATTACATTGGTTTCCGCATACTCCTAAGACAAAGATCACAAACAAGCTTTTGGACCTAGGTCTATTGTTGGCTAAGAGAGAGATCACGGCCCAATGGAAGCCACAATGTGGGCCTACTTTAGGGAGGTGGAAATCGGAGATACTCAAATGGGCCAAAAGTGAGAGTACAGTTCGGCTGCAACAAGCTATACGTGCTAATAATAAGAAGGCGATGGAAGCACCAAGAGCATGGGAAGCCCTAGTGATAGCATTACAACTACCCGAAACTGACTCAGAGGTGGGCCCTGCTGGGGAGGCTCCAGAGGGTTCCCCTTGACCGATAAAGGAGCAGAGATGGTAATAAGGGCCTAGTCTTGTGGTGAGTGCATGAGATGTTGCGGTACGTACAACGAGCGGCAGGTATTGTCCCCCAAATTATCCTGTAACGAGATTTGAAGGAACTGATAAACATGTTAGATTATGCGATTGGAAGGCTGGACACACCGGAGGCAGAGGGAGGGGGGAGGGAGTTTGATTGCAATGGTTTGTTGTTAACTTTATGGCTTGCATTGCTAAACAATTAGTGTAAAAAGGCTGAAAACGTGGTCCTAATAATGCAGGCGTGTGTACATTCAGTGGTCCGCTATGACGTGATTTATAGTGTATTAGTTTGTAAAGAAGAAGTGGTTCATCATGAGGACCTATGGGGACACAGGGACTGATGATATAATGTAAGGGACAAATGTTAAGCATTGAGATAGGATTGTAATGTGTGGATTTATAAAACAATAAAAACCGATTTAAAAAAAAAAAAAAAAAAACCTAGACCAGAATGGTGGGCAGAGTTTTTTGCATAGATGTTTCAAGTGATCTTGGAGACAGGGATTGTACCAGAAAGCTGGAGGAGTGCAATTATAAGACCAATTCATAAGAAGGGCGATCTAAAATCACCAATGAACTATAGGTCAATAAATCTCCTGGATATAGGGGAAAAAGTCTTTGCTAAAGCCATTTTGGGATTACTTATAGACTGGGTGGGGGAAAATCGATTATACCCCCGGAACAGGGGGGTTTTAAAGCAGGCCATTCCACAATCGACTCTGGTCCATAGCGCGGAAGTCGATTGAACAGCGGGGAAGTTTGTTCTGTTGTTTTGTGGACTTTCGCACAGCCTTCGAATTGGTGGACCGGGAACTGTTGTGGGAGGCCCTAATTAGATATGGTATCCCGAAAGATTTGTTAAGTCGGATTCAAATTCTATGTCAGGAGCGGAGGCTTCTGATTAGGCTTTATCTTTCATCACTTTTATTCTCCAGCAGCCTTTCAAAGGTATCAACACAGTAAATAAAACTTCATTTCCCATGAACACAGGAAAAAAATTAACATGAAAAGTGTCCAACATCATCAGCCAATCATCTAACAGGACGCCTCATATCCTGTTCTGCTGGCGCTCTATCCTCCTCTTTCTTCGCTGCTCCAGCAGCATGCAGATGTGGTATTAAAGATTGCTGTGCTTGGCGGCTTGTTTTTTGTATTTGGCGTTTGCGGACACCGGTGGCAGGGCTGCGCGTTTGCAGGCAGCGTTTTGGTGTCGGTGTCACCGCGGGAGCGGCTCTCGCTCCTTTCGCGGTTTTCCTCTCAGTAGGCTCCGAGCGCGGTGCGGCCTCCCGCCGCTAGGGGACCGCGCGCCCTTGCGCTACAGCTCCGGTGAGAGCTCTACCCCCCCAGGGCAGCGGCGCGTCGTCTAATTCCGCAGTTGCATGCATAGAGCGGTTTAGACGCGTGCGCGCTGCGGGGAAAGACGGTGTTTGACGCGAAATTGACGGGCTGGGCTTTGTTTGTTATCGGAGCCCCTCTCTGGAGCCTGAACACCCAGGCGGAGGGTAAGACCATTCCACAGTGCTTTCAGGGACCGGCCCAGGTAGGATCACGTTTTTCCCTCGGAATTGAGAGGGTGCAAGGTCCCAGGGCTACTGACTGTGCCTTCCTACGTGGGGCTCCCAATTACAGGGTTCTACCCTCTATTGACTCCCCTTTTCTTGTGCAGAGTAGTTGTTCTGCGATCCCATGATGGAATATGAGGACTATTATGAGGAGTCAGAAGAGATCATGTACCTTCCGGTGGCTGATCACTTCTGTCAAGTGATGGACTCCTCTATCCTAAAGGAAGTGACCAGGGTGGTGGAGCCTTTGGAGAAGAAAATAGACTTACTCCAAGCACAATGTAAACCCCTCCCTCAGAGGGAAGACCTCCCGGGGCCTAGCAGTCCCCTACCTCCAGGCCAATCCACTGCTGCGTCAGTAGAGCCTAAGAGGAAATGTTCAGCGGATGCTGGGGTAGACTTGGACGCTTTTGCGAGACTCAAAAGGGCGTTCTTGGACGCTAAAAATGCGGAACCGCCGAGTAAACTGGAGGAGAGTCAGGCGGGCCCCTCGGGGGGTTCCGATGATGTCGCTACTGTTGACCCCGATGAGTCCCCCCAGACGTGGGATGGTGATGGTGAGCCCCTCACACCCTAGTCAACCCACTCCTGAGGAACCAAGCGGGGATATGCTTAACCCGGATGACCTCTTGCATCCGCGTTCCTCCCAGTGGGTTCCGGCCCCATAGGTGGCGGCCTATATGTCCTCTAAGTTACGCAAGTCCCTTGATCAGAAGGTTCGTAATTGCCTGCAAGCAGAGTGCCCGCATCCCTCCTTGGAGGGTAAGGTCGCGGTCACACCGGAGATTGACGCCAAGATGTCTACCTTTTTGACGAAATTTGTCAAAGGCATTGATCGCTCTTGGCAAGCGTGCCAAGACAAGTTGTTGGATACGGCGGGGCCTTTGGCGAAAATCCTAGATATGGCGGAGGATGTTAAGGCCTCAGATGCCCTGATCTCTCCGGAGACGCTTTCGGGTTGGGCACAAAGAGCGATTATTTTCCTAGGCAATGGTAATGTGGCAATCTCTACTGAGAGACGTTGGTCAATTCTTATTAAAATAGACCCCAAATTAGGAGAATTGGCCACTACGGAAGCGGGACCGATTGCGGACGGGAATCTCTTCGGAGATCCCTTCGTTAAGGAGCTCGGAAAATTTGTGAATACTTTCAATTCCCTGGACAAAGCCCAGCCGCCAATCAAGCGGATATTTACCCCACGTGTTTTTGGAGCAGCCAGTCGTGGCAGGGGACGCTCGACTGGCAGGTCCCAGAATAGAGCCTCCTTCAGGCAAGGCGAGTCCCAGCGAGGACAATATCAAGATCCCGACAAATTCGGGAACTTTTACCAGACCAGAGGTTTCCCCCGTCGCCGCGGTGGCAGAGGCAGCGGAGATGGCGGATACAACAACCAGAGAGGTGAGAATACAGGGGGTGCAAGGTGTGCGGTTGGGGGGCAGACTCCAATGTTTTCTTCACAATTGGTCTTTGCTTACCTCCAACGTTTGGGTTTTACAAACCGTCTGTGGATTCCAAATAGAGTTCTAAGGCCAACCCTGGCAACCCTGTTGGCCCAGCCCTATAGTCTTTACCCGAGAGCAGAGGGTTCTAATAGACAACGAAGTTTCGGAACTACTGAGGAAAGGAGCGATTGCTCCTTCTACTCTACACCCACGGGGGTTCCTCAGCAACCTCTTCCTTGTGGAGAAGCAGGATGGGGGATATAGGCCGGTGATAAACCTCAGAAAATTCAATGGGTGGCTCGTTTATCGCCACTTCAAAATGCAGGGCATTCACCTCCTGCGGGATCTGCTTCAGGAAGGGGACTGGATGGTCCGCCTGGACCTGAAGGATGCCTACCTGACGATCCCGATCTTCGCCCCACACAGACGCTTTCTGCAGTTTCAATGGGGCTCACGGACTTTCGAATTCACCTCCCTTCCTTTCGGACTGTCGTCCGCCCCGTGGTGCTTCACCAAGGTGATGAAGCCAGTGGTGGAGCGCCTCCGCTCGGAGGGCCTGCGGTTGATAATCTACCTGGACAACATACTGTTAATGTGTCCGTGTCCGCGCAGGTTGGGACCCAGTTGCGGACGGCGGTGACCCTTCTGGAATCCCTGGGGTTTGTGCTCACATAAGCAAAGTCCGATCTCCGTCCGGCCCAGAGGATGCAGTTCCTGGGGTTTGTGATCGACTCAGTGGAGGCCAATTTATCCTTGCCCTCACGGAAGTTGTCCAAGATCCGACACGAGCTGCGGCGCACTCTCACGAGGCCCACAATTCAGTTACGCCATCTGGCCAGGGTGGTGGGCCTTCTGTCGTCCTCGATCCAAGCGATATTCCCAGGGCCTCTGCACTACAGGGCCCTTCAACGTCTCAAAACTTTCCACTTGAGGAAGGGTCTCACCTATTCGCAGGTTGTTCTCCTCACGGACGAGGCCAGGACGGAGTTACAGTGGTGGGTCTACCACATGGAGGCTTGGAACGGCCGAGCCATATTCAGCTCCAAACCAGACCTGATCATCGAATCAGACGCCAGCGGATCAGGTTGGGGCGCTCGCTGCGGCGACGTGTCTGCAGGCGGAAGATGGACATCTTCAGAACAGGCACTTCATATCAATTGTCTGGAGCTGATGGCGGGCTCTTTTGCGGTGAAGTGCTGGATGAAGGACAGGATCCAGAGTTGCGTCCTCCTCAAGATGGACAATGTGGCGGCAGTACGTTATATCAACCATCTCGGAGGGACTCGCTCCAAAGCGCTGACCAATCTCGCGCGCAATCTTCGGGAGTATTGTCTGGTCAATCAGATATCCCTGTCCGCGGAACATCTGCCGGGAACGTCCAATCAAGTGGCGGATTGGTGCTCGAGCCACTGGAAGGATACCAGTTTATGGCAGCATCATCCCCAGGTCTTCAAGGGGATTCGAGACCGGTGGGGTCCGTTCTCAGTGGACCTTTTTGCCTCCCGGTGGGACGCACAACTGAACCGCTATTACAGCTGGCGTCCGGATCCGGGGGCACTAGCAGTGGATGCGTTCTTACAGGACTAGAGCAAGGAGCAGGGGTACGGGTTTCCTCCCTTTGCAATGATCATGAGGCTGTCGACCCAAGTGAGTAGACAGCGGGCGGACCTGGTGGTGGTCACCCCGATATGGAGGTCACAAGCCTGGTTTCCAGTTCTGATGGAACTTTCCTGGGCTTTTCCAATCCCTCTACCCCAGCGTCCCGATCTCCTCAAAGACCCTCAGGGGAATCGTCACCATCTTCTGTCCATGGGCAGCCTACGCCTGATGGCCTGATGGCCTGGCGGGTTACTGGCGACGCTGGCAAGTCCCAGGCCTTTCGCAGGGCGCTGCCTCGTTACTTGAGAAATCCTGGGCTGACAGCACCAACAAGAGATACAGATCAGCTTGGTCCCACTGGGGCTGTTGGTGTCTGCGACGACAGGTGGATCCGGTGGGGGCCAATGTTGTCGATGTCCTTAATTTCTTAGCCTCGTTGGCGAAGGAAGGCTTAGCTTATCGTTCAATTAATACCTTTCGCTCCGCCATTTCGGCGGGCCATGTGCCTATAGATAATCGTCCGATTGAAGAGCATCCTTTGGTCTGCAAGCTTTTGAGGGGCATTAGGCTCTCGGTTCCCCCTGAACCGCGCTACTCTGTTTTTTGGGCCGTGAACAAGGTCCTGAACCTGTTTAGGTCGTGGCCTTCCAACAAGTACTTGTCCAGGAAACAAAACTCATTAAAACTAGCGATGCTGTTATGTTTAATTTCTTGCAGACGAGTTTCGGACGTGAGGGCTCTGGATCTCACGGGTAGGGTTTTTACCCCAGAGGGAGTGACCTTCCATATTTCTAGACGTACTAAGTGCAATTCTCGTTTGGTCTTGTATCCGGCTTTTCCTGACGTCCCAAAGTTGTGTATGGTTTGAGCGCTTAAAGCCTATGAGGTTGTGACAATAGATATACGCCCACAGGATGTGAAGCAATTATTTATTGCGCTCACGAAACCACATGGGGCGGTTTCATCCCCTACTATTGCCAGGTGGATCCGGTGGATTATGCAGGAAGCGGGTATAGAAGTTTCTCGTTTTGGGGCTCATTCGGTGAGGGGTGCAATGGCATCCAAGGCTTTTAGCCTGGGAGCACGGCTGGAGGACATCCTGAATGCGGCGGACTGGTCCTTCGATTCAACCTTCAAGAGGTTTTACTTTAAGCCCGTGGTCTCCCTAGGTTCTTTGGTGGTGGATAAGCTTTAAACTAGCCTAATCAGAAGCCTCCGCTCCTGACATAGAATGCAAAATTTCCTAGCTAACGTGCAGGAAAGTTTCAATTCTATTAAGGAGGCGGTGGCGAGGATTAGCCCACCCGACGTTCCTTGCCCTCCCAGAAATCTTCGTTGGTACGGTGAGTAACTCTTTTATAATGCATCTGGAGTTCCTGATACAGTTTGTTGTGTTTTTATTATTGCTGAATGATTAATGCCATTGTGAGGTTCTTTGTTCACGGAGTTGGTGCTCCCGATCTGACTGCTGTTCCTTTACCTTAGGTTTGGATTATGGGCAAGCAGGAATAGTTTAGAAGACTGCCATGAGGGGTCGCAGGAAGAAAGAGGAGGATAGAGCGCCAGCAGAAGAGGATATGAGGTGTCCTGTTATATGATTGGCTGATGATGTTGGACACTTTTCATGTTCATTTTTTCCCTGTGTTCATGGGAAATTAAGTTTTATTTACTGTGTTGATACCTTTGAAAGGCTGCTGGAGAATAAAAGTGATGAAAGATAAAGCCTAATCCTCGCCTCTGCCTCCTTAATAGAATTGAAACTTTCCTGCACGTTAGCTAGGAAATTTTGCATTCTCCATACAAAGAACTGGGCCCAGATAATCTTAGACATAGATGGAAGTTTATCTGGGAAGATTGAGATTGGGTTGTGGCAGGGATGCATATTGCCCCCCTGCTGTTTTGTCTGTTTTTAGCAGATTTGCCGTTTACCTTAGGGAACGTAAACGAGGCAAGCCCGAAACAAGATGGTAAGCATTTTGCATGTCTGCTTTATGCGGACGATCTGGCGATAGATCAAACCGAAATTGGCCTGCAAAGGAAACTAAATATATTTAATGATTATTGCTCCAAGAAAAACTTGTGGTTAATATGGACAAGACTAAAACCTTGAGCTTTGGCCGGAGGAAAGTCGGGTTCACATGGTTTTTGGGGACTGAGAAAATAGAAAAGGTCACAGAATATAGGTATTTGGGAATGTGACTTGCAAGAAGTTTGAAATGGCATACCCACCTAGATGCGTTAAAATTAAGAAAATAAGCATCAATTAGCGGACTGAAACTATTTAACAAAGCCTAAGGTGCGATGTCAGATAGACCAGTTCTAAAAGCTTATTCGGCCATGGTACCCCCGCAATTTCTGTTTGGTGCGGAATTGTTATACTTGAGCAGCAGAGAGGGTTGGGATGTTGAGGAAGGTAAAAATTTTAAAAACCTATTCTCACTCCCTTTGTTGGCAATGGTCCAGGCCGTAAAACTTGAATTAGGACTGACCTCATGGGGCATTTTAGCCGGTACGGCCCTACCACGTTTCTGGTAACGCCTAGGAGTAGGCGAGAACTCCAAACTATCACAATGGTGTAAAAACAAAATTCAAAATAGCGAATTAATATGGGCGAGAGAGACTATAGCTATCATGACGAAGCTGTGTTGTATGATGAAGATTAAATTGTGCCCCATTACTTACATCATCAATATTGATAAGAAGGTACTTAGGACGCAGGGAAAATAAATATTGCAGGTACAGGATCAAAACTACCTTGCGAACAAAATCTCAGTACATTTTATGACTGCTGCATGGAAAAACGATCAATGCTTTCCCTACGTTGACAGGTTACACGATTGTCGTTTACGAAGAGAGGTTTAAAGGGTAAGAATTGGGGTGAACCCTTGTTATGTAAATAATGTGGTAAAAAGCTCAATGATTGATAAGACTGGAAGATGTATCTGCGCTTTGGGCACCTTCTGTGATTTGTCACATATCTTAATGGATTGCCAGAAGTTTCTCGATATTCAAATTATGTTTTAGAGACCGATTTTAGGAGATATGAGAATAAAAATAGGGCCCAGGCAGTAATTTTGATGACTGAAATGAGACATTTAGATATTGCCGTTGCCATTGGGAAATGTATGCAAAGAGTGAAGGCATTTCTTCTTTTCTGTTTTAAATGAGTTTTAGCAAAATAATTCACCCTTACTTAATTGATGGAGGGTTTTATAATAGTGTGTGTTTTAAGATGTGTTTAAATGCACTTAAGGATGTATCATTTTAGATGTATTTTAACAAATGTATGTAATGTTTGAGGACCAACGGTCGAAATAAACGTGAATTGAAACTGAAAAAACTAATGGTACGAGCCAATAGTAGAACAGTTAGGTTACAAGTCTTTCTTGATGGGATATAAGCAATAGCAGCGATGAGAGCTCACAAGCAAAAAAAAGCAGAACAGAAGGCTCAACCAGATAAGACAGGAGCACAACTGCAAACAGATCACAATCTTAGGTTCAGTGTAGGTACCCTGAGCAGCATTCCAAATATATATTCCTCCCAGATACAAAAGGACAGCAACCACAGATCACAACAGGAAGTCCACCCACAGGAGGCGAGAGGAATAACAGCAACAGAAGCAACGAGATCACAACCAGTACAATCAAAATTCAAGCACCACTCACAGGCAGTATGTCAAAGAGCTGTGATTAGAGAAAGACAGCAAAAACACAATGCAGTATTCTCTAAGAAGCCAATTAGCACAATCTCATTATAAAGTAAATAATTCAATCAGTAAAACTATTCCTGCAGCAATGATCTGTTGGGCAGAACACAGAAAGATGTGTAAAAAAATGCCAGTTGGAGTAGGACATCAGAGCACATATTGAACACAAGTAAAGGATACCATCGAGGTTAAGGTATAACATGGCAGTGACTGGATTGAGAGAGTATGAGCTAATTTCACAGAGTGCAATACGGTATTGGAGGACACAGGATTGTTGGTGGTACCAGGCAAGAAAAGAAGACTGCCTGCACCCATATAAATAATGAATTATCAACTTACCTAGAGCGGTTGTAGATGAGAGAACACTGGTTTAGGTCCTAAGTCCTTCAGGCCCTAAAGGAGCCAAACAGTTGAGCCATAACAAGGAGTTTTCCTGTGTCTCAAATGCCCTAAAATGGCGCAACCAGGGCCGTATGCTGCCACGAGAGACATAATACATGCAAAACAATGCGGTCACGTCCAAGAACAAACCATGCTGCTTAAATTAATATGGCAACCTGTCAAAGACATTATGCCTGCCATTTACCAATTTTCTTACACATGCAAACTCGGGTACAACTATTATTTATGAATCAACACACATTTTTAATGTTTAGCTGACATCTCTCTACCTCGGTGCCTCCAGTTTCTTCAAGAATTTCATTCAAAAGGCGAATGTATTCAGACGCTGCCTTGAGTGTATCCACTTTGCTAGGTTTTCGATCTTTGGGAATCAGTGGTACCAGCGTCTTCAGTTTTGAAAACCCACTGTTTATATTTCTGATCTATATAAAATAAATGAAAATAAAGAATATCTGAAAATTGGACAGTTTTAGCATTTGAAAAACTACATTACATATAAAAATGAAAAAAGTCATGTTTTGCTGAAAAAAATCCCACATCCATCAAAAGTATACCCAAGATTATTATTTTAACACTTCATCAGCATCTAGTTCTTTTCATGCCTTTCTCATGGTCTTTTCTTGATTTGCCAATGAAGTTGACATCAAAACTGCATTAATAACTGATATTCAAGGAGCTAAAAAACAAACAAAATAAAGCATTCAAGTGCAAGCAAGCAGATAGCTACGTGTAACGTTTCAAAAACTCTAAACTGGGACACCCTGTAGAGGAATTGTTCCAAATTGTATTACTGGCAAAGCTCGGAGATCAATAGCATAGGGTCCCTATGTCAAACCAAAGATAGCAGCTGCTCTGCGAAGTGCAGATTCACAAACTCTCTCTTCTCCCTCGCCCAACTAAACAGTCAACATTAGTACTTTGTCCAGCTTGTTCCTAGAATACTTTTGACCACTCTGCTGTTCTGGATAATCCAGATAGTTTTGTTTTCACTTCTGCACCCTAGTGTAGAACGACTATGGATAGAAACATTTTGTCTGGAAAAAAAATTCTTTTGTTTTTCCTTTTATTGTTTAAATCAGAAGGTGGGTTTGAAAACTGACTTGTAATGGGACTTAAATGTAGGTCCGTTGTGAAGACCTTAAGAGTTTTGCGCAACATCTCACACTAAACAAATGTTTACAGCTGCCAGGAAATATGTTACTTTTTTAAATTTACACTAAAAAAGTTTCTTGCGGTGACGAGTTACGCATAGCGCATATTCTAAAAGATTGTGCTGCAATGTCTGAAATCTATACTACTATTATAAAGAGAGAACTGTGAACCTTTGAGGCGGGTAAACTCGGGAACCACAGCGCCAATCAAAACACCCAATACAGCGTTGGGAAGGTCAGGGTAAGCAGATGATCATAGGCTATATATCAGCAAAAAATATATGTTACAAGGGCAAAGTACGTTCTTTGCCAAAGTAGTCCCTTGGAAGTAGTGCCATGTCTGAGGTGATCGTGTGCGCTAACGAGGAACGTGCTGACATCACCGTCAGACATTTTGGTAAAGTTCAGGAAGCAAACCAGGAGGGCAAGGAGGAACGGCCAGGAGCGCGAGGAGCAGCGACAGGAGCGCAAGGCTGAGGAGCGGCAGCGCCCGCAGTGGGCTAAGGTAGAGGTCCGACATGCCCAGGGGTAGGAGCGGCCACGAGCGCGGGGAGGAGCGGCCAGGAGCGCGAGGCTGAGGAGCGGACGCGAGTGCGGGGAGGAGCGGCCAGGAGCGCGAGGCTGAGGAGCGGACGCGAGTGCGGGGAGTGTCACCCGGTCTTTGGCCCACGGCTGCACAGGTGGTTGGGGGCCTGGGATTCGAGACGCGACATGCTGCTGGAGGTCTGTGGGGGCCCAGAAGGTGGTGGTTGCGCTCCGGAGGACTGCACACTGAGCCTCATTGCCAACTGGGATTCAAGACGCTACATGCTGCCGGAGGTCTGTGGGGGCCCAGAAGGTGGTGGTTGCGCTCCGGAGGACTGCACACTGAGCCTCATTGCCCCCGGACAACGTCGGGCGGGCTGCTAGTCAATTATAAAATACTCAAAAATGCCTTCAAGAAAATCTAGAAGGAAATGTTGTATTTCCTTCGCTGAAGATTGCCCATATACCTGGCAGACTCTTGCAGTGGCATGGAGAAAGCCATGATCTCAGTGTGTCAGTCCTGATACAAACAAGTAAAGTAGAGAGAATGTAGCCATGCTCCTTTAAGTGGCCCTCGGTCTCGTATTCTATACATTAGTTCCCGTAGTACTCTTAAACCAGCTGATCACTGTAGTCCAGAACTCCAATTGCGGTCATATGTGGCTTTGATTCTCTCTGGAGACAGAAAAGTTCAGATGAGACTATTTCTCACTACTAGGCAAATGTATTGCAGAGTACCTTCCTGCTAATATTCCTGGAAACATTTAACAGTCATATTAGTGCCCTTAACTGACACCTTTGGAGAGCCATTATTACCTTGCAAAGATATACCAAAATGTATTATTGTATTGAAATACCTAACAACAATCTTCCTCATTCTCCTAAAGGTGAGAAACAATCCATATTTCCTGAGCCCACTGCCACATTCCAAAAGGAGTACATTATGAACTTAAGGGTGATCATAACATGCAACATGCCAGTAGTAACTTCGACTAAAAAAGAAGTAAAAACAAATCCACTGATGCAAAAAGGCTTTGCCCAACATTACAGGTGAAACATTTTCAAGGAGAGTTATACAAAACATCCAAGATTAATGGATCCAACACCATAAAACCCACAGAAAATGGTCGCTAGTATCAGCGACCTCAGGTAGCAAGCCATATCCAAACAAAAGCAGTAAGTAGAGCAATATACAATGCACAGTAATACTTAATTTTAAGATGTCACCATATCAGGGCATATTACATTGGAGGTCTGTATTTTAAACAGAGTTTCATATTACCCTATTAGTCTTAAGTTGAAGGGATATTATGGTTCAGATTCAAAACATTTCAACTGCCAAATTCGCCAGGTGAGCTTTGTAGCTAAATCCACCCAAAGCATTGCTCATGGCCTCAGAGATCATAAATGACATCACAAGCCATCAATGGTATGGAAAATGCTACTTACCAGTATGCATCAGTTCTTGGCATGTAGAGCTGCAGAGTTGCATAGATGCATAGATCACCACCTATATAGAGCGGGCCGACCGAGGAATTAGGCCCCCCCTCCTTTGTTCCAAGTATCCCCTATCCCTGTGCACAGCCCCTTCACAAGAGAACGCTTTGTGTGACACGGGTGGAATCCTTCACTCCCTTTCCCTCTGCACCTGGATTATATGGACACGTCCCCTGATTCCCATTTCTTTTGCTTTTGGCTCCGGCGGAGAGGCACCACGGAAGAAGACGAGTCCCGTCCTCGGAGGACCCCCGAAGGTCGGTGGAGGAGCGACTCTACCAAGGGGAAGTCGAAAAGAACCAGCCGCAGTAGATCTCCACGTCGGACCGTCCATATCAGGAAAACGTGCACAGACTTTCTGTTCGCTTCAATAAAGCCTTCCTTAACCCGCACACGTCTCCTGCCCATTCCTCCCGCCCAGGTTACAGGGTGGTCACCGCTAAGAGTGGGTACTGCTATATAATCTATACATAGTGTACAATCTGCAGCTCATATGCCTCGAACGGAAAATGCTACTTGCCAGTATGCATCTGTTCTTGGCATGTAGAGCTGCAGAGGTGTACACGCCCACCCGCCTCCCCGGCTACCCTTGTCTGTTCCAGTATTATCTTAATTGGATACAAATTACACGGGCATCCTTCCTGTACTTGCAAAGCTCCATTATTATTATATTTAATTTTATACAGCGCACAGCTACCAGGAGGTTTCCCAGCGCTAAACAAAAAGAGGGAGAACGGGGTAGTTGCAAAGAACGGGCTTTGACGGACAAAGGGTCTATAGGCTAAATACCCAGGTCTTGAGGTCTCTGCGGAACCTTAGATAGCAGGATTCAGTGCGTAAGGAAAGAGGAAGAGCATTCCACAAAGGAGCCAAATAAGCGAATGAGCGGCCGCCCATTCTGGCTCTCCTGATACGAGGCACTTGATATCTATGTTGGGTAGACAAACGAAGAGTGCGGGGGGGACAATAGTGTTGGACCAGAGTGCTTAAATTAAGAGGGGCGTTACCTGACTTAATCCGGTGCATGATGCAGATGGCTTTAAATTTAGAGCGATTATCGATTCGGAGCCAATGTAGGCTACGCAAAGAAGCAGAGGTGGAAGAAGTTCTGGGGAGATTGCAGAGTAATATAACAGCCATATTTTGGACTGTCTGAAGTTTACGAGTCCCCTCCTTGCATGCACCCAGAAGCAGAACATTCCCATAGTCCAGCCGAGATTTAATTAACGCTTGGACTACGGTTCTCTGGGTGTCATGGGGAAGCATCCATATGATCTTTCTCAGCCACTTGATGATGGTAATACATGTGGCCGAGACCTTGATCACATGTTGCCTCATCGACAGCTGATCATCAAATATGATGCCTAGATTGCGGGCTGTTTTGGAGGGAACAGGTAAGGGGCCCATTTGCTGTGGCCAATGGTGGGGACCCCAAAGTGTGGTATGGCGGCCAAACAAGAGAAGCTCTGTCTTATCCCCATTTAATTTTAATTTATTGTTGTGCATCCAACTAGCTATATTGTTGAGACCAGACAAAAGGGAAGATGTAGTCGAATTTTGACCTGTGGAAAGTGAATAGATGATCTGGGTATCATCAGCGTAAGAATAAATAATACGTTTGGCTTGTTCCGCAATGGTGGCAAGGGGTCTAACATATAAGTTGAAGAATAGTGGACTCAAGATAGAGCCCTGCGGGACGCCATGAACTGAGTGATGAATTTTTGAGGCTGAGGAAGGGGAGAAAACTTGGAATGTGCGGTCCGAAAGATAGCTGGCCACCCAGCCGAGGGCTGAGCCACTGATGCCGATTGACTTAACCATTTGGATGCTAAGGGTACCTGATGATCTTCCATGTAATTTCCATTGAAACCAATGGAAACTCCATGACGAGCTGGGCTCGTCATGAGCGTCGAAGGGGTTAAAGGCAGTAAGAAGGATGGGATGGGAAACCGTGTCGAAAGCGGCACTCAAATCCAATAGGATGAGTGCCACAGTTTCCCCTCTATCTACCTGGCAACGAATGGTCTCAGAAACCCCAAGAAGAGTAGACTCGGTTGAGAAGCCCGCCCTAAAACCGGACTGAGACTGATGGAGAAAGTTGCCTGCTTCAATGTAGGTGGTAAGCTGTTTGTTAATGTGCTTTTCCAGAATTTTGGAGCAGACTGGAAGGAGTGAGATGGGATGAAAGTTAGCTGGATCGTTGAGATCAGCATAGGCTTTTTTTTAGAAGGGGCACAATCAAGGCGTGCTTTCACGTGCTCGGAACCTTAGCTTCTCTAAGTGAGGCATTAAGGAATTCTAAAATTAAGGTGAATGCATTAGAGTCAAGAGTTAGAAGAATCTGTGGGGGCATGGGATCCAAGGGGGAGCCAGATTTAATGCAACCCAGAATATTCTGCAAAGAGGTGATAGTAAGAGGGTCCCAAGCAGTCAGCTGAGGCGGGGAGATCGGGCGTGTTTGCGTATTTGTTTCTAATTCAAACAAAGGTGCAGATGTAACCGGCACAGGAGAGGGTGCAATGTGAGAAGGGACTCCAAAGATAGTATAGATGGCCTCGATTTTGGCTGTGAAGAATTCTGAAATTCATTTCCCTAATGGCGAAAGACAATCTGGGGATGGAGCCGATGCCCATGCGCAATGTGGTCCTAAGGAGGAGTCACCTATCTCATGACTTCCAAAGAACTTTTCAGGACAACAACAAACTGCAAACATCCGGGCCCAACACTAGGTGGCGATCTATGCATAGTGTGTAGGTAACCTATGATGTGTTGAATAGCCACATCTAAGGCATTAATGTCGTTATGACAATATATTACAAATCGTTTCCGCTTGTCTGCATAACATGCCCTGGTGGTAGGACGTCTAGCTTCTTTAATGACATTCATGCAGTCTGGAGGAAGGTTCAGATATCCAAATTCTAGGACTTCAGGAGCCAGATCGCAAGGTTGAGCTGAGCTGGGTCCGGGTGTCTGATTTCTCCACGGTTCTGTGTTAAGAGGTGTGGAGACAGGTGCAGTTTTTGGTGTGGTACCACAGACAGTTATAACAGTGTAGTGTACCACGGTTGTCTGGCACACGTTGGAGCAACTAGGATGAGGGTCATAGAATGCTGCTGTAGTTTGCGTACTACTAGTGGCATGAGTGGTAGAGGTGGAAAAGCGTACGCAAATCTGTTTGACCAATTCATCCATATCGCATTGCCTTTGGACAGTGGGTGTGGATATCTGGTGGTGAAGCTTGGGCATTTTGCGTTTTCGTGTGTGGCAAACAGGTCTATTTGAGGTTGTCCCCACATCTGAAAGAATGGCTGAAGAACTTGCGTATGAAGTTCCCACTCGTGGGTTTGTTGTGTTTGACGACTTAACAGATCTGCTATACTATTTTGTACTCCTGGGACATGTTGGGCTAGAAGGAATATGTTCTGAGGTATGGCCCACCTCCATGTTTCTTGTGCTAGTTGAGATAGTTGCAGAAGGAGCGTGCCTCCTTGCTTCTGTATGTAATACATTGCTGTCATGTTGTCTGTGCGGACTAACACAGCTTTGTTTGCTACTTGCTTCTGGAAAGCTTTTAGTGCTAGGAATAATGCTAGTAACTCCATGTGATTGATGTGGAGTAACTTTTGTTGCGGTGTCCACCTGCCTTGCATAGTGTGTTGCAGTAGGTGGGCTCCCCAGCCGGAGAGCGATGTGTCCGCAGTCAAGATTATCTGGGGAACTGGCTCTAGGAACGGTCGTCCCTTGGAAAGGTTTTTGGTGTTCCATCACTGCAGAGAGCGAGGAGTTCGACCGTCTACCAACACTAGGTCTGTTAAGTGACCTTGAGCCTGGTTCAATTGACGTGATAAGCACTCTTGTAGCGGACGCATTTGAAGTCTTGAATGGGGTACTATGAAGATGCAAGAGGCCTTCATCCCTAGGAGTTGCATGAACACTCGTGCTGGGAGGGAGTGTTGTAGCTGAAACTTTGTTGTGAGAGTTTGCATGCTGGCTATC
Organism: Lissotriton helveticus; assembly: GCF_964261635.1. Taxonomy (NCBI): domain Eukaryota; kingdom Metazoa; phylum Chordata; class Amphibia; order Caudata; family Salamandridae; genus Lissotriton; species Lissotriton helveticus. The sequence continues at coordinate 679,377,506 of NC_136072.1, read as the reverse complement.
CATGCTGGGGTGGGATACGCTAGCGTTGTTGAGGTGTTTATTGTGGCACCTAGGTACTGTTGTACTTTGGATATCTGCAGATGAGACTTGGTGTGGTTTATTGTGAACCCCAAGTCGTGGAGCAGGTGGATGGTGGTATGAGTGTGTTTTACGCATTGATTGTGTGAGCTGGCTTTTATGAGCCAGTCATCGAGGTACGGGAAGACATGGATGTGCTGTCTTCGTAGACGCGCTGCCACCACTGCCAAGCACTTGCTGACGACCCTTGGTGCTGTTGTGACTCTGAATGGGAGTACTTTGAACTGGTAGTGCTGCCCGTCTATTACAAACCTGAGATACTTCCTGTGAGCTTTGTGAATTGGAATGTGGAAGTATGCGTCCTTGAGGTCTAGAGTAGCCAGGAAGTCGTTTTGTGACAAGAGAGGAAGGACTTACTGGAGTGTGACCATGTGAAAATGGTCTGACTGTATGTATATGTTTAGCGGTCTGAGGTCTAAAATAGGCCTTAGAGAGCTGTCCTTCTTTGGGATTAAAAAATATAGAGAGTAACCCCCCCTTGTTTTGCTGGTGCAAAGGAACTAGTTCTATTGCACTTTTGCAGAGATACTACTTCTTGCTTTAACAGTGACAGATGTTCTTGTGACATTGGATGCGGTTTGGGTGGTATGTTTGGGGGGGTAGATGTTAATTCTAGACAGTAACCCGAGGGAATAATTTGTTGCACCCACCTGTCTGATGTGATGTTGATCCAGGCAGGAATTGTTGGAGTCTTCCCCCCACAGGAGTGGAATGTTGGGGGGCAAGGGGAGGAGTCATTGGGTAGGGGTGGAGGCAGAGTGGGAGGTGTTGTTTTTGCCTCTGCCTTTGTTGTTGCTACTCCTGTAACCCCCTCTCTGGTAGCCCTTGGTGAATGTGGATTGCCCATGGGTTTTGTAGGAAGAGGAGGGACTTTGAGGAGTAGTCGCTTGTGTTGCCTCTGTACGATGAGCGACAAAAAGAACGTCTGGGAGCTTGCTGCTGCAAGGCTCCCATAGATTTTGCAGTGTCCGTTTCTTTCTTCATTTTTTCCAAAGACACGTCAACATTTGGGCCAAATAAGTGTGTTTCATCAAATGGCTGATTAAGTATAGAGTTTTGCACCTCAGGTTTAAAACCTGAAATACGTAGCCAGGCAAGTCTACGTAGTAAGGTGCTGGTATTGATTGCCCTTGAGGCAGTATCTGCAGCGTCTAGTGCACAACGGATGGAAGTATTAGTGATATTTTTACCTTCCTGTATAGGTTCATTAGCCCTGTTTTTGTATTTGTCTGGTAGGTGCTGCATTAGGGACTCTATTTCGTCGTGATGTGCCCGGTCGTATCTTGCCAGCAAGGCTCGGGTGTTGGCAATGCGCCAGATGTTAGCTGCTTGTGCCGCAGTTCTCTTGCCAGAGGCGTCAAGGAGTTTAGATTCTTTGTCTGGTGGTAAGGCTTCACCTGTTTGGAAATTAGCAGGTTTACGTGCATTGGATACCACTAAAGAACCTAATTGTGCCGGGCCTTTAATATAAGCTTGGTATGCAGGGGCAGCTTTATATTTTTTCTCAATGCGGGGATTGAGGACCCTAGCTCTAACGGGGTCTTTAAAAATCTCTGTTGCGTGCTTGATGACGCCCTTAAGCATTGATAAGATGGCCGTAGACCTTTGTGTGTTGTTAAAAGTGTCTAATAGGAAGTCTTCCTCCACTGCATCAGTGTGTAAGTCCACCCCATGATATTTTGCAGCCCTCTGGACTAGCAGGTTAAAACCTATGGTGTCCTCTGGTGGGGAAGGTCTGGAAGGATAGACACCATCCTGTGGGACATAAGGCACATCAGGGGTGTTGTAATCATCCAATGGATTAGGTGACTGAGGGGGGACTATTTGTGTGTGGTGGGTAATGTGCACCCCCATCTTCATAATAAGAATGTTTGTGTACATCATTGTCTGGGTTAGGAGATGGTGTAGGTGAATGCTGTGGTGGAGGAGGTGTAGGAGTAGGAACAGTATGGGGAGGTGGAGGAGCAGGGACCCTTAATGGAGCAGTTGCAATGTCTCTTCTTTGCAGGTGGAGGAGGTGCTGGCGCCTCAAGTGGTCTCTTCTTGGAGCGGAGTCTATTGTCCAGTTTTGGGATCCTTTACAAGGGTTTTTTGTTGTGGATCCGGTGTAAAAAGCTCTTGTGAGCCAGGTAAATCATTTGGCGTCGAAATTTTTGGCTCCGTAGGTTTTCTAGGCATGGAGTCGGTAGTTGGCTTAGGAGTGTGCCCTTTCGAAGTGTCTTTTATGGGAACCTGTTTTTTCAGTTCCGAGGGTTTTTTCAGCTCCGATGCGTGTGAGTCTGGAGCTTTGGTTGATTTTTTACTCGGCTCCGAGTGCGGTTTTGGTGTCGACGAACCGCTGCCAGCCTTCGGCGCTGTATGCTTGGGTGTCAAAGCAAAGGTCGAGGTGGAAGAGGAAGATGGCTTTTTCTTCGGTGTCGGTACTGGGTCGGCACCGGAAGTAGGCTGGCTCGAGCCCGAGCTGCCTGAAGGCTTTGTGACGTTCTTTGCCGGGCCCAAAGGCGGGGCGTTAGAAGCAGTCTCTCGACGTGCACCCGAGTCCGAAGGTGAGGGTGTGACCGAAGCCTTTTTAAATGGTGTTGAGGATGGGGTGGGGTCGCCGGTCTTACTTACGACCCGTTGAGCCGGAGTGACCTTCTCGACGTCGGAGTCCTCGGCATCTGATGATCCGATACTCTCTTCGGCGTGCTGGTGTTCTGGCACGTTGACGCCCTCATCGAAGATGTCGTCGGGAATCAGAGCTGACGAGCGAGTCATTGTTCTTCGAGCTCGTCGGTCCCAGATCGTCTTCTTGTAGCGGAATGAGGCACACGCCGAACAGTCTTTGGCCTCGTGCTCCGGTGAAAGGCACAGGTTGCACACCTCATGTAGGTCGGTGTGGGGAAACTTCGACCCACATTGAGGACACTTCTTGAATGGCGTCCTTTCCATGAGCCAGAAAGTGAGGCCCAGGTAGGCCCGAAGGCCTTCGTCGACGACCGGAATCGAAGACTTCGAAGTTAGTTGAGAATCGCGTGGTAGATCGCGATCGAGACAATACCGTCGAACTCGTGAGGATTTCGCGCCGAAGGAAATTTGGTTCCAAACCAGAGCGCAGGAAATACATCAGATCCCGATGGCGGAAAAAAACAATCTGGGGATGGAGCCGATGCCCATGCGCAATGTGGTTCTAAGGAGGAGTCACCTATCTCGTGACTTCCAAATAACTTTTCAGGACAACAACAAACTGCAAACATCCGGGCCCAACACTAGGTGGGGATCTATGCATAGTGTACAATCTGCAGCTCCTATGCCTCGAACATCATTATCAATGGCACCTTCAACATCACTGAAGCTACACACCCATGCACCCAAATTTCCAGTGCTCTGTCTTCAGCTGTGCCCAGGACCCAACCATCAGCTATTCACTTTGTTCAGTAACCTGACTATAAGAATTCACAAAGGTCCTGTTAAAGAGGAAGAGATTCCAGTGTAAATTAATAATTACACTTGTGGACTAAGTATTTAAAGCTCTGTTGGGTAGTAGTAGTAGCTGCTAGAGTCGCATTTAGAGACATATTTTGTGTAGAACCCCCAAATTCCACCATGTTAACACTTTTCCCAAAGTACCAGACCAGTGTTATTTTTTCCATCTGTTTTATGATTTTCAAAACTGCAGAGTGAGAATAAGGAAGTTTACGGGCAGCTGCACCTTTCAAACCAAACATCAACCCTAACGTCACTAGGATAAGCGGTATTATCTTTACGTGTGACCCTCTAGTGGCTCAATAATTTTGTAATTTTTGAGAAGCGGTGAAGTCTTTATCAACCCATCTTCTCTTGATGACCATGTTGGAGCCTGGCAAATCCCTATGCCACTTCTGCATCGACTCCTAAAGAGGGCCCATGTACCGAACACTAGAACAGTAATTACCTTCCACTGGGGTTTCTGTAACCTATCTACTGGTAACCACTGCTGGTTCAAGCCACCAGACTGATGTACATCTTCCCAAAAATATACTCACCTGAACCAAATCAGTTTCTGAAGGAGGGTGAAATTTTAACATGCAGGCTTCAAAAGCAAATATTTTTAACACACACATTCGTACAATCACACTTTCATGAGCCCTCAAGAGCAGGATTCTTGGGAAGCAGAAATTTAAATATGCAATAGTTGTCTAGTCTAGACTTAGTCTACAAAAGATCAAATGTCCCCTTTAATTGCTAAATAAAATAGAAATAATCTTTGGTTAACATTTTTCACAAATTACAAATAATGGCCTTCAACAATGATCAGTTTCCAAAAAGTGATTCAAATCTTATTTAGAGAACCAATCTCAAATATTATGATGCACATTCTCTTCCACTGCTTGCCAGTGAAATATGGTGTACCTGAATGGTACCCTTTAGTGTCATAACTATTCAATATTTATTTTTAACATTTCAAGGCCTTACCAAAAACCTCAATATCGCATGTACTACACTCGCAGTACTCAATACCAGCATCTACACCATCTGATATGATATTCCAGAGTGTCAAATGCCCTTAAAACTCTGCCATGACCGGTTCCAAGCCCAGCTGCGAAAGGATGAAGGCTATGCTTGTGTCTAGCTACCCCACCTTGTTAAATAATCCAAGCTACAGAAACACCAACCAAAAGGCATCTCGGCCTTGGGAGAGAGAAATCTCCTTCACAGACAGCTAGGACTCCTTGTGGTAAAAGTTAGAGATCCCTGGAAGCCACAAAGCCAATCTATCTGCTTTCGATCGATACCATTACCATAGAGGTATCAAATGTGAGGACCATGTACGAGACAGGTAAGACAGTCCAAGCGGCATCGAAGATGAAAAAATACTACCTTGCCCTGCTTGGCATCAGCTAGACCAAATGGACACAGTCCAGACAGAAAACACTGGCTCCAGGAGGAATGCGGCTTTATTCTGGACACAAGGAAGAGAACACCCCAAATACTCCGGGAGTAGCACTGATGCCAATGCCAGCAGCCAACAAAGCTCTGATTGGATGGGAAGTCTACGAACCCAGAATCACCACAACAACCTTCTGCACAAAGAAAGAGGATCAACATGAATGTTATCCAGTGCTATGCATCGATAAATGACAGCAAAGAAGAGGGGGGAAAAGTTTTTACAACAGACTCTCACTTCATCCTGGAGAAACGCTTAAGAGAGAGATAACACCATGCTGATGGGGGACCTTAATGACCAGATTGAAAGAGAAACAACTGGGCACTAAGTAGTCATGGGCAACCAAGTCATTAACAACACAAGCAAGAATGGAGAAAGGCTTGCAGATCTCTGTGCCCTGCACAGTCAGGTGGGAGGCAGATGGAATACCCAATGCAACATGGGTGTTACCAGATCATTCAACAGAGAATCAGAACAACCATGTCCGCATTGCCAAGAAGCACCAGAGGTCACTGCAAAATGCTAGAGTGATGACAGGAGCAGACATGATGTCAAACCATCACCTTGTCATGGCCAGGCTTAAGTTGAACAAAACATGGGTGGAACCGACAAACCTGCGCCAGTGATATAATACCACCCTCCTCAAAGATGCACAGTGAATACTCAGTCACCCTCAGTAATACGTTTCAAGCCCTGCAAGAGCTAGATGATGACCGAGATCCAGTAGAAAGCCAGTGGGCGAAGATCAAAGAAACAATAACATCAACTTGCCAGGAGGTATTGGTTCACAAGAAACGGCAGCATAAAGTATGGATCTCTACCAAGAAGCTCTGCAAAATCCAAGCAAGACAGGAAAATGAAGCTTCAGTCAAGACTAGACAAAGAAAAGCAGAAAAAGCAAAAACTCAACCCGGATACACCAAAACCAACAAGGAAGCAAAGAGAAGCTGAGGTCAACAAAGAAGATGGTAGAGTACTTTGAAGAATTGCTGAACCAGCTAATGCCACAGTCTCATCCAGACATACAGAGAGCTGACAAGACTTGCTAATTGACTGCAGCAAACCAACCAAGGAAGAAATACTGCAAGCCATCAGACATCTGAGAAAGGGGAGGGCAGTAGGACTTCACAATATTCCTGCAGAGGCACTGAAGACATTGAAACATCAGTGGACATACTCTACCCCATCTTTGACAAGATCTTGTAAGAGCAAAAAAGAGCCATTAGACTGGAAAGAGGGATATCTCATCAAGATCCCCAAGAAAGGTGACCTGAGTAACTGGGCAAACTTCAGAGGGATAACTATCTATCAACCCCAGGAAAAGTGTTAATCTGAGTCATACTGAACAGAATGAATTAACAAGTCGAAGCTCAATTGGGAGACCAGCAAGCTGGCTTCGGCAAAGATAGATCCTGCACAGACCAGATTTCAACATTGAGCATCATCAATGATTAGTCGATGGAATGGAACTCTCCCCATCTTCATCGAACATCAACAGCAAAGAGAAGAATTGGGATCCAGTGGACACCTTGGAAGCAGCTCGACGACCAGGACTTTGCAGATGAACTGGCCCTGTACTCATCTGCAGATGCAAGGGAAGACCAACAAAGTGGCAGCCACATCAGCATAACTTGACAAGACTATCTAAGGAAAAAAAACAAGATCCTGAAGGCTAACACTGGCATAACAACAGCAGTCACTTGCATAGGAGATGCCCTTTAAGAGGTCAAGGCCTTCACCTACCTGGGCAGGGTCATAAACCAAGCAGGGTGGCACAGATGCAGACATCAAGGCGAGAATCGGCAAAGCAAGGGCTGGCTTTATGCAGCTAAAGAGGATCCAGAGCTCCAAGGACTAATGCTGCAAACCAAGATCAATGGGTGAATGTATGACATGGTTCTACATTCTGTCCATCAACTGTGTTTTTTGCAATTTTCACCCCGAGTGGGCTGGGTATGCTCAGACGTGAGTCCCAGGCTCTCCACACCACTGGAGTCAAGCTATCCAGGCTGATGAAGGCTGATAGCCAGAAACCGGTCCTTGGATACTTGATTCCGGTCTGGGAACGACATGGCTTGGTAGTTCGGACTGGACTGTTCCCATGAGGCACAGGGTCAGAGCGGATTTGCATATAGCCAGTGTCTAACCCAGGGTGGTGTGGAGTGCAAAAAAACGATGGATTTAGGCCCAGATCCTTGTACTGGGGTGAATGTATGACATTGTTCTACATTCTGTCCATCAACTGTGTTTTTTGCGAACCAAGATCAGGCTTTTTTTTTTTTATAAACAGATTTTATTAGTCAGGTTGCATATATCGTGCAGCGCCCTGAACACCAGAGTCTTCTGCCAAAGCATTTCTAGTACATCTAAGACAGCAAATGACTTTTGATTTGTAATCTCTCATCCCCCCCCCCGTAAGCAACAGCCCCGTATACTGGAGCATAAAAGAGTAACACACCCCATCCCCAACTTCACCCCGCCCCCCAAAACTCTCACCCCCCCCCCCCAAAGGTCGCACTAGTCCACATCGCCTTGTCCACAGTTATGCACTAAAAATGCTCAAAAGATCCCAATTCCCGTCCACCACCCCCTTTATTCCAACCCTCAATATCCATATGAAATCCTCTACTTAAACTGGCAACAAGGGCTCTACCATCGCAGGGGAATCCAACCATAGACCCCGATACTCTACCCATCGGTTCCAAATTTTATAATGTTTGAGGGGGCACCCCATGGCCACAAAAATGGGCTGTTCCAGGCCCATACAAAAATCTAGGCCGTTTTTCCAAGCTGCCACCGATGAAGCCCTCGTTGCTTTCCAGGCTTGAGCAATGTCCCTCTTTGCCAGGGTGAGTCCCAAGAGCAAAAGGTGTCGTTTATAGATATTGCCCCCCTCCCCCTCCATGACATGTAACAGTGCCAGCTGTGGTGTGCGGGTAAGCTCCCAGCCCAGGACCTCTGAGAGACCAGCAAAGACCCCCCTCCAGAAACGATCCAATGATGTGCATTGCCAAACTGTGTGAATAAATGTACCCTCCGCCTGGTCACAACGCAGACCTACCGGCGAGGAGCTCATCCCCGCCCGCCACACGCCAGTCCTAGTAAAGAAGACCCTGTGGAGGTATTTAAATTGCAAGATCAGGCTTTTTAATGCAAATGTAAAATTGGTCCTTCTGTATGGAGCAGAAACCTGGAGGACAACCGTGACCACCACCAACAAAGACTAGACCTTCATCAACACATGTCTGAGAAAAATCCCCTAAATCCGCTGCCAAACACCATCAGCAACAACGAAGACCTATGGCAGCGAACTTTCCAACTCCCTGCTCATGGAGAAATCATGAAAAGACGCAGGGGCTTAATAGGTCACACCCTCCCCAAGCCTGCATCAAAACACCCCCTGGCAAGCCCTCACTTGGAACCCTCAAAGGAAAAGGACAAGAGGATGGTCAAGAAATACCTGGAGGTGAGGCCTCGAGGCTGACTGCAAGAAGGGTTACTGTAAGTCTCACCTAGAATTCCCACAGAGGCGAGATACAAGTCCTGATGCTAAGTCTCAACTTCCCTCACCCACCTCAATGTCCAACAATGTCAAAGCAAAGAACGGTGTAATGGGGGAAGAGGGGAAAACAAGAGAAGATTTCTGTACAAGGCGAACTACAGGAGATACTTCCTATGTGTTCCCTATAAAAATAGATTAGAATACATGTAGCATATATGAAAAAGAACAGTGTGTGTGTGTGTGTGTGTGTGTGTAAATATATAAATAATCTAGGTTAACTACCTGTTAATTTCTCCTCTTCCACTATGTATGAAATGCTGTTAGACGAAGGCAAGATAATTATCTAGGCAGTTAAAATAGAGCAATTAGGTGTTATGTACTTAAAACAATATACATGTATAGGATAGGGAATGTGGCATGTACTAACCTATGTCGGAAAAAGTATCTAACCAGTAAAGTGCCCCAAAATTAGATATCAAGTTATATGGGCAAACCAAATGATAAAGTACTCTGAAAGGCAATCGAGGTTAGACACAAAAAGGTGAGGGGCTAAAAAAATAAGGAGGAGTTCCTTAACTTCAGGAACTAAATAAGCCTTTTATGTTTCTCTGGCAACAGAGAAATACAAGGGGAAAAGAGATCGCCAGCACTTTGGGAACAAGCAAATTAGAGAAGTATTATCTCCCTTTCAAATATAACTAGATAGCTTAGTGTTACCGCCTGATAATAGATTATTTAAATATATTTTTTACTTCTTTTGTTGTAGGAGTTTCTTGAAGTGACGAGAAGCGTGCCTGCAAGAACAGAGATGCCCCGATCAATCAATCAATCAATCAATCAGGGGAATTGTAAGCACGCTCCTCACCCGTGAGGGTCTCAAGGAGCTGATCGGCAGGGATCCCTCAAGGTGCCGATGTGGCAGGGATCGTAAACCAGTGTTCAGCAACCCCAGCAAGGAACCTCCGTACATGCAAGGCTGTGACCCCGAAGCAGGCGAGTGAAGGGAGAGGGCGGAGGACGCGTGAGTCAACTAGAACAGGAAGCGCTCTTCTGCCCATACCAGCAACATTTATTCACACTATTGCTCCGCCCTAACTGCAAACGCAGTCAGGAGCGGAGCAGTCTCAACAATACAACTACCCCCTCCTCCCCCATGTACCCCCAACTGGTTTGGGCTTTCCAGAATACCATGCATGAAACCAGCACACCAATTGAGCGGCATGAACTTTATACGCATTTTCTAATGTTCTATCCTCCGGGCCATACCACTTCCAATGGATCAAATACTGAGATCCATCATTAACCTGTACAGGAGGGGGTTGAACAGGTGATCTAATCTCAAAGACCACTGTTTAAAAAAATTAAACATAAAAACCAGAAGGATTCTCAAGGTAATGGGGAAGGTCTAGTTTCACGGAGACAGGATTAATCCCCTTCACAATCTTATAGGGACCAATGAACAGGGTTTACATTTGTGTGTTCCTTTTACTGCAATGTTCTGAGTAGATAACCACACTATGTCCTCCAGTGCATAATCAGGGGGAAGGAGGACGATGGAGATCAGCATTTCTCTTATACACCGCCTTGGCTTTATCCAAATTGATCTGAGCCGTTTAATGTGTCTCCTGTAAATGACCAATAAACTCCATAGCCGCAGGAACAGGAGTAGAGACAGGAGGAGGCAGTAACCCAAAACGAGAATGGAATCCAGAACTATAGTAGAAGGGGGAAAGGCCAATAGAAGAATGCATACAATTGTTAAAAGCTGAGGATAACGATCTGAACCTATAACAGATGGGACACCATGCAATCTCACAATCTGATGCAAAAATACCGTAGCTAGGACCTTAGATGCAGGCACTGCTTTCAAGGGACTGTAGTGAGACATTTTGGTTAGGATGGTCTACTACCACTAAAATAACCTTAATCCTTGGATAGCTTTTGGCATTTCCACGATAAAATCCATGGAAGTAGAATGCCATAGACTGGGGGGTTGGCATTGGTGTTAATAGGCCTGCCACAACCTGCTTCAACTTGCCTGGGGGTGCTGAGCTGCCAGAACCTCACGTCGGACTCTGTTGGTTTCCCTCCCGCCGCCGCTCGAGTCCTCCTCGCGGCCGCCGAGCGGAGGGAAACTACATTTCCCAGACTGCCCAGCGACCCGGAAAAACATCTCTGGGGTCACCGCGCCTGGAGGCGCTTGAAATTGCCGCCGTCCTCGGTGGAGCGGGTGTCTGCCACAACCTGCTTCAACTTGCCTGGGGGTGCTGAGCTGCCAGAACCTCACGTCGGACTCTGTTGGTTTCCCTCCCGCCGCCGCTCGAGTCCTCCTCGCGGCCGCCGAGCGGAGGGAAACTACATTTCCCAGACTGCCCAGCGACCCGGAAAAACATCTCTGGGGTCACCGCGCCCGGAGGCGCTTGAAATTGCCGCCGTCCTCGGTGGAGCGGGTGTCTGCCACAACCTGCTTCAACTTGCCTGGGGGTGCTGAGCTGCCAGAACCTCACGTCGGACTCTGTTGGTTTCCCTCCCACCGCCGCTCGAGTCCTCCTCGCGGCCGCCGAGCGGAGGGAAACTACATTTCCCAGACTGCCCAGCAACCCGGAAAAACATCTCTGGGGTCACCGCGCCCGGAGGCGCTTGAAATTGCCGCCGTCCTCGGTGGAGCGGGTGTCTGCCACAACCTGCTTCAACTTGCCTGGGGGTGCTGAGCTGCCAGAACCTCACGTCGGACTCTGTTGGTTTCCCTCCCGCCGCCGCTCGAGTCCTCCTCGCGGCCGCCGAGCGAAACTACATTTCCCAGACTGCCCAGCGACCCGGAAAAACATCTCTGGGGTCACCGCGCCCGGAGGCGCTTGAAATTGCCGCCGTCCTCCGCGTCGCGGGACGCGAGCGGGACGCCCGGACGAAGCCCGGACAAAGGGCGGGCCGTCTGAGGCCGTCCGAGGTTGGCCAAGGTTGGGTTGGGCCTGGTTTCTTGTTTGATGCGATATATACTTTGTTGCTGTTTCCAGTACATTTCGGATATTATTATTTTTTGCATCCAATTGTATCTGTTGTGCTTAGAGAAATATGCCTCCGAAAAAGCAAGCTACTCCTAATAACACTATTGACAACTATCTTGTACATGTTGTAGAAAGAATCAACAGTGATAGGAGATCTTCCTTGGGAATAGAATCACCTACCCAATCTCCCCTCATTGATATTGAGCTAGATGATCCTTTTGTGTTTCAGACAAATAGTAGTTCAAATGGTGAAATGCTTGATTCTCTTCCTGATACTATCATCATCCAGCCTAGTGGTATTGTCGCTGGTATTGAAGACATTAGTGCTAATGAAGCTTTAATAGAGATATCCACTAGTAATGAGTCCCCTATCTCCCCTGCAGCACCTATTTTAGTTCCAAGGATTAACGGGGAAAACCAAAAGGCTACGACAAAACGGGAGGGCTTAAGGTCAGCCAAGAATAAAGTAGCAAACCTTCCGAGGAAATTTTCTGAGGTAGAGGAGGCTGATCTGACTAGTGAGGCTTATGTTACACTTTCAAATGCTCAATTTAACAAGCTATTGTCACTGATGGAAACAAAAATCAAAGGTGTAGTTAAACCTCTGGTCAGTAAAATAGATAAGTTAACCTCTGAGGTTAACCGATTAGAAGGTCTATTAGAAAAAACTCTGGCCGAAGTAGGCAAACTCCCGGAAATTGTTTTTTCTAGGATTGAGTCTACTCTGAGCAAACCAGCCACTGTAGTTAATAGCGGATTTATCCCTACCCCTCTATCCAATCTTTCAATGGCACCCAAGATTAACTTCCCTGGTGATGCTCCTAATGTTCCGATTTCAGTTCCCGCTGTTGTTGACCCAATCACTGAGAAAGGGACGTTTGAGCTTGTAGTTGAAGCTTCCCCATTGGTCCTTGTCCTTGCTAATGTCCCTCCCTTGGCCCAAGGAGAACACGAAACAACATCTTCCTTAATAAATAAATCTTTATCATGGCTGACCAACAACATGGTAATTTCTCCATGGGGAAAGCAGCAACTCTCGGAAGAGCTCGTAAATGCGAGAAGGGTTCAGTGGATTGGGGACAGGGTCAAAAAATTTAAGGGGGAATGTGTTGTCCTTCACTTTTCTGACCCTGGGGTTTTGCCTAATATTTTGCCCAACATTTTACCACCACAGCGGAGATCAACTTCAATAGTTCCACTAACTCTGGACTTCTTTTACCCAAGGAAGGGAAGTGGTCCAAATTCAAGTATTTTGAGAACCAAATGGAACATTGTGACCAAGAGGGGGAGGAAGGATGTTACCTCGGTGGACTGGGGCTTGGGGTTGGAAAATCGTTTCTCTGCATTATCAAACTTGAATGCTTGTGACTGACAACCACCTATTTGTAACTCTATGCCACTGATTGTTTGTGATGAAAGTATTATTGGTGTGGCCAGCTACTTAACTAAAGATCGAACTAAGGGGTCCCCCTTTGAGGATCCAGTAGGCCTACTCAATGAAAATATTAATTGTAACAATATTGGTGGAAAGAGGATGCATGAGATTATTACAAGCCCTAGTTCTGTCATGATAACTAACACGGGGAGTCTTTTGTCTTGGAATGTGGCTGGACTATGTTCCAAGTTGGATTGTGCTGACTGGTTTGGATTTATTAACAAGTACGATCTTTGCATCTTCCAAGAGACTTGGGCGTGTGACCCTGTTTTTGCTTTGGGGTACATAAATTTTTATGTTCCTGCTTCTAAGGGCCCTAAAGGGCGTCCGATGGGGGGTCTTACTATATGGATCAGGCAGTCTTTAAAAACTGTTGTAAAATGTGTGGAGCTTGACCAAAAAGATATCCAGCTCATCAGACTCACTAGCGATCTATCCATCTCTATAGATATTTATAACATCTACGCTAGAGGTGGAAATAAAGGTAAATCTGAGGTTATTTTGAGTCTCTTTAATCTTTTAGAGATACACTCTGCAGGGAAAAACATCTTAATTGCAGGCGATTTAAATCGCACTTTTGAACCTCTCATCACTGGTGACTCCCCTCTTGGGGTAGAGGAAGATAAGCTTTGGGATATCCCCACATTAGACACTCCTCCTGTGGAAAAGTAAATTTTGCCATGTTCTGTGTCCCTACGAGTCCTCCATCATATGTTATGTGTGCATGATTAATATGCCTATGTATTCCCTATGTTCGATTAATGACGCAATTACAGTTGTGTCCACCTCTAGTATGTCAGTTTCCAGTTCTCGTGAATACTACGAATATCAGGCCTATGTAAAGTTACGTTGCCACGTTTCTCAGTGTGCACGTTATTCCATTGTAAAGTCCCCGTTTCTAGGCCTCAGAAGGGCCTGGACACCAGATTTCAGCTCCTGTCTCCTGAGCCCTCGCTGAGGAGCGATACAGCCCCCACCTGTATCCTCGACCCTTCACTTACTTCCTGCCTCGCAGTGCCCGGCTCAGCCTGGCTCTGCCTCTGAGTCTGCCAAGAGTATGTTATGATTCCAGTTATCAGTTCAGTCCTCCTTCTCTGCATTCCTAAGTTACTGAACCGCATCAATAGTTTCCGTCATTGTCTAGCCTTTACGTCCCCATGTAAGAGAAATACTGTATTAATGCTCATTTAATATTCTTCATCACGCACTACATGTAGAATAATGCATGCACCAGTCTTAGAGTCTGTTAGCCTTTACCCCGATAACTTTTGGATTCTATCAACATGTTCTCTAAACATCAGATACTAGATACTGTTTAGGTACATGTCGCCCTGACTCTCCAGACTTCAGTCTCTGCTCCTAGCACAGAGTTCGAAGCCCCCGGCTTCTCCTAGTAACACGTCATTGCCAGTTTGCGCGCACCATTAGGTCAGAGGTCCCGGCTCCTTAGGTAGCCCCCTCCATGTTTCCGCCCCATTTATGACATATTCTGTTACGTTTGCATCACATGTCTATGTATACGCCCCTGTTACACCTACTTTCACCCTTATCTTTCGCGACTGCTATTGACCACACCCACTGCTCCGCCTATCGTATGTATTGTAATGCAACTGTTTTAGTATATATGATCGTACACTGTTATTAAAAAGTTATCCTGGTCCTTGTCCCGATTCTGCCCCCGGCAGCGCTGCCATCCTATTCCTGTGCAGGTTGTCCTGTTCCTGTCCTTTATGCTGTAATAAACCTGCAAACTCCTACTACCTCGAATCTTGACTCTTATTTTATTGAGCTATCTGTTATTGCTAAGTCCAGACAAACCTAGATCCGGTATTATTTATTTATATACCACATAATGGCGCCCGAATAGGGACTTGCCCTTTCCCCACGCGCCGGTGAAGCCACGCCGGCCCCCTGACCCTCTGCAGCCGTGACGGAACCATACCGTGCACGTGCAGATATTTCTGCTTCAAGTATCCCTCAGGCCCACGGAGGAGACGGAGGTGGCGGTCCAGCATCCAGACGAGGCGGTGGAGGAACGCGGCGAGTCCCGACCAGAGCCCAAGCCGAGAGTCCAAGGTCCGAGGTATCCGGAGGCCCACCCGTAACAGAAGTCCGAAGTTCGTCCGTCCGGCGTCGAAGCAGTCCAGTCCAGTCCGAGGCTTTCCGTTCTTGCTGCCCGGTGAGTACCGTTGCTGGGGTAGTATCTAGACAGGGTCAATCTAATTGACTCTGGTCCGTGGGTTGGTGGTACACAGACCCACAAACGAAGTGTCCACTTCGGTGGATGCGGGTCCTGACGTGTCTCTGTATGAGACCGGTAAGTTTCGTACTGTTTCAGCAGTGCATCTAGTTTCTGTTCTAGTCCGTTCTGTTCTCGAGAAAATTCATGTATTCTGTTTTCCGTATTCCAGGTAGTATTCTGTTCGAACTGTTATTCTGAATGTTATTCATGTATTTTAATGTCGTGGTATGAGTGCGAAGTAATTATCGTGTTTTATTGTGTATTGTATTGTGTCCAGATTATAGTTCAGTCATGCCACTCTTTTCAAAACTGCGTCAGTTAAAAACCAGAAAAGGTCTGCTAGAAGCAGCAGTTCCTGTCCCTCCTAGGGACAGCCCAGGTCATTTTATGTATCAGAAGCATGGCATAAGTGCCATACTATATCTAGATTTATGGGTAGAGTATACCAAACAGTTAGAAGAAAAGTATAGATGGCCCGTATCGGGTACATGGGATGCCGAGTGCATCATGAGAGTAGAAGAAGCATTATGGAAAAAGAAAGCCAGACAGTCACAGAAAGATGCCATTGAGTTATGGCGCAAAGAATCTCATAAAAGAACCGAAAAAGAAATCAGAAAGTCAGAATTAAGTAGAGAATCCTTGGAACGAGCCCAGGAAAGGGAATTAATCGAGATTGGTGAACGAGTCAAAACCGAACAGTCAGACAGACAGAGGCATGCCCTTATTAAGGGTATGTATCCTCTTCTTGCCGAGGGCTTGCCAAAAGCGACCCCGGAGGCATCCAGTAATTTCCCGCCACCATTAGTTCCGACCAAGCTACGTCACAAACCGACCGCAGCTGATATTTTCATTTCGTCCTATTTGGACGACACCGTCCCAGAATATGCAAATCCTGTCCCTACTCCGCCAGTCCCTGTAAATCAGGCACTTCCCGCTCCTCCAGACACCGGAGTACCTGTTACGGTACCCCCGGTCCAGCCCGCCATACAAGTCCAGCCTACATTTCCATTTCCCACTCTGCCAGGACGAAGAGCATCAGTAGACTACTCTAGTTTAGGGGCCGCAGGGGGAGGTCCTCCTCAAACCCCGCCGCCACACAAGCGTTTAACGTTAGCCGAATTACATGCACAAGCGTCACAGCGTACGCCCAGGTATCAGTCTGTTGCAGAAATAAGAAAAGCCCTTACCGAATGTGGCTATGATCCAGTCCCAGGCGAGGATAGTATGGTTTTATATTCATTACGCGTGAGAAAAGTGACCGAGTATCTAGTCACCCTACCAGATATGAAAGAAGATCTAGACAGAATATATCGTTTCATCCGTACAGGGAATGATCCAGAAAGTATTAGTAACGTCATGTGCCAAAGAAAAGTTGAAGTCCAGCTCATGATATTAAAGTTTCTGATTAATTGTCTAATAAGGGAACAAGATTATCCGACCAAAGATCGAGCCGAAATGAAAGTCCTGACAAGGTGGAGTGATAATATAGCCGAGGGTAAGCACAGAACCATCAGTAGTATAGAGAGTATGTACAAGAAGATTCGTAAAGAAATAATAAGGGTACACGAACAACGTAAAGAAGCACAAGTAAGCGAGAAAGAAAATGACTCTTCTACAGAAGAGGTAGAGGACGAGAATCCCGACAGAATAGCGTATGTAGGAAAATCTAGATTTCCAGATCGCCATTTGCGCCTAGAACACAAGTCAATTTTTCATCATCCAACACCAGAACAAGGTTCTCTGGAACAAGTATTTCAAGCTACCGATCACATTCTGAAATCACGAATCGGTTATAGCGAGTTAAGTACTATGCATGAACAAGAACTAGTCCGATCAGCAGTCCGATGGACTACTGATTCTACCACTTTTCCAGACGAAATAGTGGCACAAATGTTTCTGAAATTGCCCCCAGCCGAGCAGCGACTGGCGGGTATGTATATGATCCAGCACCTCATTACATTGTATGAGGGTCAACATTCTGATCCAGGTCCGCTACACGATGTCCTGAACGAGTTACTCCAGTATAGATGGAAAGGTTTAGGTACCGATTTAATCAGTGTCATTCTAGAACAGCGCCACAAATATAGAACGTTTCTGAACCCGCATTTTGTTCATGTCTCACCCCCAGAAAGTAAACCCTTTTACATAGAAAGACAGAATCCGTTACGAGAAGTACATCCAGTTAAGACAGACGGTGGTGAAATGCAACGAGTGTTTGTTTACACCCCGATCACAAAGATGGAACTCTTAGAGATGAAAAAGTTAATTCCCTGTCATGATAAAGATCCAGCAGGGTTCCACCGAGAATTAAAAGACATGCTCCGTATGGGAGAATACACGTATCCAGATATCATTAAAATGTTAAAAGTCTTGTTGCCCGCAGGGGTATATGAGAAACTCAAAGAAAAAGAATGGGAGGTGGGAGAGAAAAAGATCGATTGGGCAGTCCTAGAAGCTGAAGACAAGGCACGAGTACCAGGTACCGGTCTTGGAGATAAATGTAAAGAATTACCAGAATTATTAATACAAGTTTTGCCTAGGTTATTGACAACTAGAAAAGAAGACTGGGATGCAATCTCAGCCTGTAAACAGAAACAAGACGAAGATATTAGTGATTATTATTCCAGATTTGAAAAATGTTTTACCATAAACAGTGGCCTCAAGACAAGTAGCGAGTCATACCCTCATCTTTTTGTTACTAAACTAGTCGAGAATTCAAGTCCACAAATTAACAAGCATTAGAAATGCAATAGGTCTCGGATTTGTTTGAGTTAGAGCTAATGGCATTGTAAATGGCAATGTCTTTTAGCCATGTGTTATGGAGTGTATGCATGTGGTGTGTAGTGGAATTATGTGGGTTGGATTGGAATTGTTAGTTGTGGAATTGTGTGGCGTGAAATTGTGTGGTGTGGATTGTATTTGTGTAGTGAAATGATGTGGCATGGTGGAATGTTGTGGGTAGTAATTATGTGGTATTGAGTTTACTGGAATTGTGTGGAGTGGGATTGTGTGTTATTGAGTATAATTATGTGTAATGGTATTTTGTGTTGTGGAATGGTATGTGGTGGAGTTTAATTATGTGGTGTGCTGTAGAATTTTGTGGCATGATGTGGAGTTCTGTAGTGTGGATTAGATGTATGTGGTGTGTTGTGTTATTTAGTTGAATTATGTGGATTGATGTCAAATTATGTGGAGTGTTTGTGCGTGTGGTTGTGTGTATGTGTGTGATTGTGCGGTTGTGTGTGTGTGGTTCTGTGTGTGGTTGTGTGGTTGTGTGTGTGGTTGTGTGGTTGTGCATGTGGCTGTGCGTGTGGTTGTGTGTGTTTGGTTAGGTGTGGTTGTGGGTATTTATGTGTGTGTGGTAAACAGTTGTTTATTATTGAATGTGCATTGAAAAAGACTACACCTCACTCAAGCCATTCTTATAGCTTCAGGGGCTGGGAACAGTCTGAATTGTCACACTTGGCAGCGCTGGCAGAGGCCATGGGTGGTGCAAGCTGCAGTGGCCTCATAACTAGGTCTCTGGCACTTATTTATTTACAAATTAAGCACTGAGCTAAGTATTATCTATCCTGTAATATGATTATCAGGAGAACTGCCTCCAGCCTGAAATTAATACTCCAGTACCAAAAGCGAGCCCCCTGTTGCACACTATAGAAATATTAAATCCCGTGCAGCGATAGCTGGGCCAGCAGGTTTGAAAAGTAAACACTGGTATCTATTCTCTGCAAGACCCCCATGTGGAAGATGGCTCTTGGTTCTAAGAAGTGTAAACCTACCAGAGTGCGTGGCAGCCAGATGGGGCTATCTGCCCTGCAGGATCTGCATTTTGCAAGAGATGGAAAAAAGAACAGGCACGCACGGGCCAGGCAGGAGACAGATATCACCCTGACCTACTCGTTTATTATTGATTGACTCGGGAGATGACTGAGGCCACTTCAGAGCGCACACATGGGTCTTCCAAATCTCGGACACAGTTTTAGGGAAAGAGACTTGTTGGCGAAACAATGCAAGAGGAAATCAAAAAAGAGAAGGGGGTGAGAGAAAGAAGAGAGAATGAGCGTACAGTAGCCACTAGATAAGGGCATTTGTCCAGCTACTAAGAAATAACTCCAATTTCTTATTTAACCGGAAAGTAAACCGACTGGAGACTCTTCCTTTACATGCACTGTCTCAACAAAGCAAAAAATAGCTATAACAATGGTCCAGGGTGGCCCTAAAGGGTGCTGTGATTACAGACACTAGGGACCTGACCACGTGAAAGTGTATCCTTAAAAATATATTTTTACATCAGCCCGATAGCTGCCCTTTTATCCTTATTTTCTTAATTGTATATCAGGTGATGCAAAAAGCGACTCACAATCCACTGTTATGCAGTCTCTGCTCCATCCACACAGGAGCTTGGTACAAAACGCCCACTTTACATTACTCCCTACGTTCGTTTTCATTCGATGTATAGGGAGATACAATTACTTAACTAGAATCACACATGGCTGCGGTTCAAGTGGCGGCGCCGGAATTGCAGCTTGGTCGCCGAGCTCCGAAGACAGTTATTCAGCCACAAAACCACACCTCCCCTGCACTCCTTGTTCTAGAGTGTTAATTCAGTGGATAAAAAAACCTTAGATGGAGGGGGGGGGGATCTGAGAGTGTCACTTCTTAAACTTTCGGCTTCAACTGGACATACATTTAACCGACTGCCGGGTAAACAGTGCAAAATTGCTACTATAACAGATGCTTTTCCCATTATGTTTTTTCTCATTGTCTAAAATCATTTGTCTCCCCCCACCACCTAAATTTGAAGATTAAAATACAGTCTGTGCCACAAGGACAAAGAAAGTGGAAATTAAAAACTTTTGAAAAACTTTTCTGCTTACCTCGCATTGCTGCGGGAGGTCGAGTCCACGTGGAGCGCGCGAGGAGGGAGGTGCGGCCGGGGTTGCTGCTGTGCTCTGAAACCTTTGGCTCAAGTTCGCGCTATATAAAACTGTAAAAAATAAAAAATAAAGTACATCCGGCCCGTAGGCACAAGAGCACGTATTCACCTAGACATGCACTCCGTGCCTCTCTTGAGTGACTTTGTTGCTGACGTAGGAACAAGAAAAACAGAAGACGGAAAGAATCCACGGACGGAATACACGGAGGCCGCCCCGGAAGTCAGGCACGGTCGCCTGTGACGGGGGCGGGGCCACGTCCAGACCGGAAGAGGAGGCAGGCGGAGTCGATGCGTCTCGCGGCCCGGGGCTCCTGTGAGCGGTGTGGAGACCCGGGGCCGCGCTAGCAGGAGGTTGGGCGCCGCGTGCTGAGAGAAGAGTCCCCGACATTGCCCAGGTAAGTTTCAAAAGGCTGGGGGGGCTTGGTGCACTTGTGTGTGTGTGTGTGCGTGTATGCTCGTGTGTGTATGCGACGGTGACGGCGGGGGAGGGGGGAGGGGGGGCCTCGGTGCACTTGTGTGTGTGCGCGCGTATGTGTCAGGGGGGGTGTGTCTCTGTATGTATGTATGTATGTGCGTGCGTGCATGAGTGCTTGTGTGTGTATGCGCATGCGTGTGTGGTGCTTGCGCTTCCCAGGAGACAGCGCCTGGCCACAGCGCGCGTTCCCGTTTCAAATCGGCTCCAGGGATGCGCGCGCCCCAAACTGTCTCCTGGGGAGCACACTCCCTAACATAAGATCTCGGCGGAGACGCGCTTCCGCGCGTCTTTAGCCGAGACCTAAAAATCGAGTTTTGAAAGTCGAAAGTACCTGGCAAGCTAATACCCCGTCCCAAATGTTACAGATGCTTCAATATCACCAGAATAGAATCAGAGAAGAGCAAGAACATGAGAGAAAACGTATGAAAGACACGAAAATGAAAGTACTAGTTGCACAATCTGTTCCTCAAGACAGTCAGAAGAGGGGTCCGAATCAAGCCAGTCATCCTGCAGCTCCCGTTAAAGGGAACTGCAATTATTGTAAACAGCCAGGTCATTTTATAAACGAGTGTGCAGTTCTGAAACACAACATAGCTACCGGTAAGACTAAAGAAAGACCACGTCCGCCGAGACAAGAACAAGTTACACAGACTCCTCAGTCACAGAATGCACCACAGACAGTTACAGCACCGCAGCCTATCGCTGCAACACAGCATGTTACACAGCAGATGTACCAGTATGCACAGTCTGAGTATCCAGAGTATCAGCCATATTCATGAAACAGCCTAGAGAGGGAGGTAGGCTTGCCTCTCATCGAGATACCTGTAGATCAAGAAGGTCCCTATGTTCACAGTCAAGTATTAGGGAAAGACAGAAAGTTTTTGATCGATACAGGGGCAAGTAGGACCACTATAAGTCACGCCGAAGTTCCAGGGGCTCCGCTCTCAGGCTCAAGAAATGTTTCCCTTGGATTTTCAGGAAAACCTATTGTAAATTAAATATCAAAGCCAGTTACTCTAGAAGTGGGTCCATTGTCCCGCACTACTGATCTGTTACTTACTAAGTCATGTCCAGAAAATCTATTAGGTATTAAAACACTGAAAGAGTTAGGTGCAGTTATATGCTGTTCCCCCGAGGGAATACGATTGTTCCTACGTGACTTCAAGGGTCACTATGCATTACGAGATTTTGATCCGAGATTGTCTAATGTTCCACAGCATCTATGGGCGCAAGGTCCAACTGATGTTGGCTTTATGCAAATCACACCCAATCGTGTGACTCTCAAGCCAGGTGTAGTGTTACCACGAATCAGACAGTACAGATTGCCACCTGAGGCTGTAGCAGCCTTATCCAAAATTATTGACGAGCTCATGGCTCAAGGAGTAGTTGTAGAAACTGACTCCAATGTATGCAATTCTCCGATCATTCCTGTCATGAAACGTACTGATCCAAATGCACCCCCAGTATATCGATTAGTGATTGATCTCCGAGAACTTAATAAATGTATTATTCCCCAGTATCCAGTTGTCCCAGATATCTCTTCCCTATTGACAGCCATTGATTCCGAAGCTTCATTTTTTACTGTCATAGACCTCAAGAACGCGTTTTTCAGTGTCCCCATTCATCCAGACAGCCAGTTCCTTTTCGGATTTTGTTTAAATGGAAGGAGCTATATGTTTACACGAGCTCCTCAAGGTTTCACAGAAAGTCCTAGTATTTATAGTCAAGCACTCAAGAGACAACTAGACAACATTCACATGCCAACTGACACTGCCCTGCTCCAGTATGTCGATGATCTACTGATCACAGCCCGTTCTGAAAGTGCTTGCGAGCGAGCATCCCTTACAGTCTTGTATTTCCTAGCCGAGATGGGACACAAGGTGTCCCCTTCTAAGCTTCAATTCTGTGTCCAGCAAGTGGTCTACTTAGGACACTTACTGTCCAAGAGGGGTAGGCAGTTGACACCAGACCGTATCCAGTTAATAGCGAGTCTTCCTCAGCCCAAGACCCAGAAGGAGGTACGTGCTTTTATTGGCCTCACTTCTTATTGCAGACAATGGATTCCTCAGTATGCATTTCTAGCCAAGCCACTGATACAGTTAACGACACAGGAGGCAGCCGTATCGACTGTCCTCCCTTGGACATCTGAACATACACTTAGTTTCAATGAGTTAAAGAAAGCCCTATGTCAAGCTCCAGTTCTAGCAACACCGAACTACAGTAAGTCTTTTACACTTTGTCACTGAACGCGAAGGTACAGCATTATCAGTTCTCACACAAGATCAAGCAGGACAATACAAGCCCTGTGCTTATTTTTCGAGCACATTAGATCCTGTAGCCCAAGCTCTGCCTGCGTGCCTCAAGTCAGTTGCAGCCACAGCACTAGCTATCAGACAAAGTGATTCCATAGTATTAGGACACTCCCTGACAGTACAGGTTCCACACTCCGTGGAAGTTCTTTTAAACCGAACACAAACTCAGCACTTGACAATTGCACGTTTAACAGGTTATGAATTGACACTGTTCCAGCCACACATAGAAATCAGACGCTGCAACGTTTTAAATCCTGCTACACTGTTACCATCAGTTACTTCGAATTCTGCCACACACGACTGTGTGGAAGTAGTTAACATTATGACCAAGCCAAGACAAGATCTGACAGATATTCCATTACCAGATCCAGACCTGACACTTTATGTGGATGGTTCATGTATGAGATTAAGTACAGGAGAACTAGTCGCCGCGTATGCAGTGACTACTGACACTGAAGTTATTGAAACGCACCGTATTGACACCCTGTCTGCTCAAGCAGCAGAGCTAGTTGCTCTGACACAAGCCTGCATACACGCCAAGAACCTGAAAGTTAATGTTTACACCGATTCACGTTACGCATTTGGAGTTGTACACGACTTTGGAGTGCTCTGGCAAGAGAGAGGTTTCATGACTTCTCATGGAACCAAGATTCAGCATGGTCTCCTTATTCAAGCTCTGTTGGATGCCATACATTTACCGACATCCATTGCTATCATGAAGTGCAAAGCACATACGAAAGTTACTGACACTATTTCCCAAGGTAATGATCTAGCAGATCGCACAGCCAAGCTTACAGCTCAGACACCAGACATTCCAGTAAATAAGACACAGACACATACTCCAGATCCGACTACATGCATGACAGTTAAAGACCCTACTCAAGATGTCATAGATATCCAGTTACATGCTACTCCCGATGAAATCAAGAAATGGTCCGAACAAGGAGGGGTCCAGACAGATCAAAGATGGTTAACGAAGGGTAAAGCCACATGGTTTCTCCCCGACTCTATGGTTCAAGTCATTATTAATACCGCACATAGTCCAGCACATTTAGGAGAAAAAGCCATGTTAGACAGTATCCAGAACATTTGGTTCAACAAACATTTACGAGCTGCAGCCAAGCAGAAAGTCCGTACCTGTATGATATGTTGTCAGTTCAATCCAGGTAAAAGTGTCCCGGTGGAACAAGGTGGATTCCAGCCCCCTGACCACCCTTTTGAAGTCCTCCAGATGGATTACATTCAGATGGAGCGATGTCGAGGTTTCAAGTATGTCCTTGTAGTTGTATGCGCTTTGTCCAGGTGGACGGAGGCATATCCAGTTCCAGACTACACAGCCACGACCACTGCCAAGCAGTTGGTTCGTGAGTTCTTCCCCCGTTACGGACTCCCTAGAGTCGTATATTCTGACAACGGCCAGCCATTCTCATCTGAACTCATGAAACACGTGTCCCTTTTGTTAGGATACCAGTGGAAGTTCCATTGTGTACGCCATCCTGAAGCAGCCGGTCTCGTAGAGAGACATAACCAGACTTTGAAAATCCGTATTGCAAAAGTTTGTCAAGAGAAAGGTGTAGACTGGCTAGTAGCTCTGCCAGTTGCTCTGTTTTACATGCGCATGGTCGCACATTCCAGATCAGGTCTGTCCCCGTATGAGGTCGTATTCGGCTGCCCCCCTAACATGTGGGGTACTCCTAGACCCCGAAGTATTACTGATGTTTCAAGTAATATGCTGACAGATTACCTAGCTTCCTTGATGTCTGCCCTCAACTCTTGTCGTTCACAGGTTGCTGCCGCATTTCCAGACAATACCGAGGTGGCACCGCATGAAATCGTTCCTGGATCCATGGTCCTAGTGCGAAATTTCGACCGTTCAAGTCCGCTGGAGCCTCGCTGGAAGGAGCCCCGACAGGTCCTCCTGGCCACCCGTACAGCCGTGAAGTTGGAGGGACGCAAAGGCTGGGTGCATCTTTCGCATATTAAAAAATTTTATGGATTGAAACCAGTCTCAAAGAACATTTCCCAGGATTCAAAGGACTGCCAAAGTACTATTCTTAAGGACTGTCCCGCAAAAGACAATGATACTGCACCCTCCCTGTTAGGGAAAACTCCGCAACAGGAGTATAAACTCAAGTTAAGGTCTAGTAAAATAAGTCAGCCAGTTTGATTGTCTAAGTCCTCCCCTAGGTGAAACGGTTAGACCGGTTTCTGACATGTATAAAATAGACCCCCATAGTGAGAGAGTTAGTCAAAACTCAATCCGATGTATCGTTTTTCTATGTTTCATATTATTTCTCAGTATTATGATTTCCTGCACCAGTTATGCATTTTATCTGTATTTTCCAGTTTCTCATGTAAATAAGTCTGCCAATGCTACAGTAGAGCACACGTTTAGTGATCTACCTCCTCATGAACTCTCTTACCGCCTCGCTATGCGTAATAATTCTTTCATCCGCATGTTACATTATTCACACCAGACCAGCAATGCCACTAATTGTTGGGTGTGTGGTCGACTCCCCCCTTTCCAGACACCGAAGGGAGTTCTGCCACTCTTTCCTTATCCATTTTCACATAATGGTTCGTGTGGAGCATGGTCCACGTTAACGTCATCCTCAACAGATATGTCTTTTCTTAACAGTACATGTTTCCCAGACAAGCAAGGTCTTCCCCACAGAACAGGGTTAGATCTAGAAAATGAAGTTTACAATTTAGGTAATTATTCTTCGAATTTTATGGTCCTGAATGTTCAGTCTGATTCCACTCCAGACTTACCTGCTATTTCAGTACTACCAGTCAAAGGCGAATTATGTGTTAGAAATAATGGTTCCGTACATGTAGGACATAGCGATTGTACTACTATTGTCAAATACAGTGACAGTGGGAAATCTATTTTTAAAGCTTCCCGTCATTCTTATTTTATTTGTGGTCAAACTGCATATGTTCGTCTGCCCCTCGATTGGGAGGGAACCTGTTACATTGCCTTCCTACTGCCACCTGTTTTCCTAGCCCCATCTGATTATCATAGAAACACACATCTAGTACACCTTAGACATAGAAGGGAGTCCCCCATTGTCGATTATACTGAAACTGCTCTAGAACAGTATACAGATTTCAATAGAGGTTTCTTCTTCTTTATAGGACCTATCCAGAATAGTAAGCTAATCCGTAGGTTAACCAGAACCCTTGAAGCTGTAGTTAATGAGACTGCCTCTGCTCTAGGTAACTTAACCGAAGAGCAATCTGCTATGAGATTTGTCGTTTTACAGAATCGTCTCGTCCTTGACGTCATATTGGCCGATAGGGGCGGGGCCTGTAGAGTCATCGGATCTAGTTGCTGCATTTTCATTCCAAATAACGCGCCGTCTGTTTATTCAGCTATAACCAGACTCCATAAAATTGCCCATCTGTTACACCAAGATCCAGGCACCTGGACATGGTCCGGTTGGTTCTGGAATATAATTTCCGCTTGGGGATGGAAAGTCTTGTCCTTCCTAGGTATTGCAGTAGCGATCATATTCAGCTGCTGCCTCTGTATACAATGTGGCCCTGCGATTTGCGGCATTTGTGCTACCTCTTGTATTCCTAGTCCCAAGCCCCGTTCTAAAACCCGTTCCCAGAAAATTCGAGACGAGCAAATGATACTGTATGAAATGATAGATGGTATCATGAATATTGATGTTTCCTGATGGAAACGTAGTGACAAGGAGGGAATGTGGAAAAGTAAATTTTGCCATGTTCTGTGTCCCTACGAGTCCTCCATCATATGTTATGTGTGCATGATTAATATGCCTATGTATTCCCTATGTTCGATTAATGACGCAATTACAGTTGTGTCCACCTCTAGTATGTCAGTTTCCAGTTCTCGTGAATACTACGAATATCAGGCCTATGTAAAGTTACGTTGCCACGTTTCTCAGTGTGCACGTTATTCCATTGTAAAGTCCCCGTTTCTAGGCCTCAGAAGGGCCTGGACACCAGATTTCAGCTCCTGTCTCCTGAGCCCTCGCTGAGGAGCGATACAGCCCCCACCTGTATCCTCGACCCTTCACTTACTTCCTGCCTCGCAGTGCCCGGCTCAGCCTGGCTCTGCCTCTGAGTCTGCCAAGAGTATGTTATGATTCCAGTTATCAGTTCAGTCCTCCTTCTCTGCATTCCTAAGTTACTGAACCGCATCAATAGTTTCCGTCATTGTCTAGCCTTTACGTCCCCATGTAAGACAAATACTGTATTAATGCTCATTTAATATTCTTCATCACGCACTACATGTAGAATAATGCATGCACCAGTCTTAGAGTCTGTTAGCCTTTACCCCGATAACTTTTGGATTCTATCAACATGTTCTCTAAACATCAGATACTAGATACTGTTTAGGTACATGTCGCCCTGACTCTCCAGACTTCAGTCTCTGCTCCTAGCACAGAGTTCGAAGCCCCCGGCTTCTCCTAGTAACACGTCATTGCCAGTTTGCGCGCACCATTAGGTCAGAGGTCCCGGCTCCTTAGGTAGCCCCCTCCATGTTTCCGCCCCATTTATGACATATTCTGTTACGTTTGCATCACATGTCTATGTATACGCCCCTGTTACACCTACTTTCACCCTTATCTTTCGCGACTGCTATTGACCACACCCACTGCTCCGCCTATCGTATGTATTGTAATGCAACTGTTTTAGTATATATGATCGTACACTGTTATTAAAAAGTTATCCTGGTCCTTGTCCCGATTCTGCCCCCGGCAGCGCTGCCATCCTATTCCTGTGCAGGTTGTCCTGTTCCTGTCCTTTATGCTGTAATAAACCTGCAAACTCCTACTACCTCGAATCTTGACTCTTATTTTATTGAGCTATCTGTTATTGCTAAGTCCAGACAAACCTAGATCCGGTATTATTTATTTATAACTCGCTGGACGGCTGACATACTAGGCTTAAATGCAATGTGCCTGGAGTACGGGCTACGAGCCTTGAATGGCCGAACCAAGTCAGATCGCGTCCCTGCCATGACTTTTAACAACGGGCAAAACAAAAGTCGTATTGACTGTCATCTGCAGCATATCTATATGGTCATCTGTTGGTGACATGGTGGTAACAGCAAGGCCAGAAAGCGACCATGACCCTTTATGTGTCTCTCATAACTGGTGGTCGTTTAAAGTAATAGCACCAACCCCATGTGACCAACTTTTGCTCCCGACGATCATTCCAACTAACAACATGCGCAGGTTAAGGTGGTCAGGTGTTAGGACAGACCAGCAGGTCCTCGAAAAAATAGGAGCTGCGACAGACAAGGCAATTGCGGCTCTGGAGAGCGTAGCTGGGACCTCACAGGGATATGAAGACATAACTAAAGCACACACGACTCTCTTTAATGAAGTTAAAAGTTACTTCATAAAACCTGTACATAATAAGAGGGTCTGTCCATATAAAGCTGCAAAGTGGTATAATCATGACTGTAGGGCGGCAAGATCCAACCTAGGAGTTGCCATTAAGAGCAACAACCTGGGTGAGATCCGATCTGCTAGGAAGCACTATAAAAGTTGTATTGCTAGGGCAAAAAGGGAATGGGACGAATCCCATTGGCAGAAGTTGAAATGTGCAAGTGATCGTAAACACTCTAGACTATTTTGGCACATTGTCAAATGGGGTCGCGAAAGGACTCCAGAAGCACCCAATAACAATGTCTCCCATGATGCATGGGTCAAATTTTTTAGTGAACAGTACTCTTCCGGGGCCCAATTCGGTAACAGTTCCTGTCCTACTTATCTTTTCGCTGTTGGTGACACCTTTGCTCAGAGTGAAGTGCTGCTCGCCTTGAAATCCGTTCACAGTGGACGAGCACCGGGCATTGACGGAGTCCCCGCGGATGTTTTCTTAAATGACACCGATAGGTGGAGTAAATACATCTGCTTATTACTAAATCACATTGCCAGGGGTGCTGAAATTCCGGTATCCTGGCGGGGTGCTGTCATTATTCCGGTACACAAAAAGGGAGATCGTGCCCAACCTTGTAATTACCGCCCTATCAGCTTAATTGACACTGTTCAAAAG
This sequence comes from Lissotriton helveticus, assembly GCF_964261635.1. Taxonomy (NCBI): domain Eukaryota; kingdom Metazoa; phylum Chordata; class Amphibia; order Caudata; family Salamandridae; genus Lissotriton; species Lissotriton helveticus. Next base: position 679,348,576 of record NC_136072.1, on the reverse strand, counting down.
GTTGTAGGGCGTGTAATTATTAACAATTTGCTTGATTGGGCAGAGGAGCAGAATGTCCCATCTCCTTTCCAGGCTGGGTTTCGTAGAGCAACCAGCACTGTGGATCAGGTCTTCCGTTTCCAATTGATCCAGTGGAGGACTGTGGTACTGGGTGGAGGTAGTCTTTACGCAGCCTTCGTTGACCTACGGGCTGCATTCGACCTGGTGCCTAGGGCAAAATTGTGGGAAGTGCTGGCAGCTTTGGGGGTCCCAATGACCCTGCTGACCTTGATCATAAGACTCCACGAGGGTACTTACGCTAAAATCCAATGGGGTGGCTATGGAAACGACACTGTCGATTTCCCTGTTGAGCGTGGGGTTCGACAGGGTTGTTCAATGGCACCAACATTGTTTACCCTTTTTATTAATGGCATTGTTTCCCGTATGCAATCTCAGGTTGTGGATGCTCCTTCTCTCGCAGGTGTAAAAATTCCTATTTTAATGTTCGCCGACGACACCTTAATTTTATCGAAATCCCCAAGCGGCCTGCAAAAGGCACTGGTAATTTTTGACAAGTTTTGTAGTGACCATGGCTTGGAGGTAAACGCAGCTAAAACAAAACTCATGGTTTTTAACCCTTATAGAAATTTTAAATCTAAAATATCCATGAGTGGGCGTTACCTTGAAGTAGTAAATTCTTTTACTTACCTGGGGATTCTTATTTCTAATGATAACAGATGGAACCAACATTTAAACATTGCAGTATTAAGACATAAGCAATTGGCTGGTACCATCATTAAGGAGCACAGTAAATCATTGACCAAACCGATTAAACCTCCCTTGATCATATACGAGGCTAAGGCAATAGGGTCAGCATTGTATGGGGCTGAATTGTGGGTGTGGGGGCAAGAAAATCTCCAGGAGTTACAGATATCGGAAAATAACTTCCTTCGGAGACTTACAGGCACCCCACAGAGCAGTCCCCTTTTGCCTCTTAGGTATGACCTTGGCAGGAAAGAAATCTCGGCAATGTGTAAACTTCGTCCGATATTATATTGGCGTAGAATCTGGACCACCCCTGAGTTGTCACATTATGCAGAAGGGTTCCCTGATGTTATCAAAGCGGACCGATTTAACAAAATTAGATGGTTTAAATCATTAAAATTAGCATTATGTGAACTAGGACTAAATGAACTGTGGTCCGATCCAGCCGGGTCATCTTTCCCATCTAAGCTATTTATAAAAAATCTTTTCTGGGAACGGGTCGAAAACAGGAGTTTGCTTAGTACTAACAATGGGTCAATGACTACTGCTTTCCTTGAAGTCAAGCTGTTTCCTATGTATGAAATGTACTGGGATTTTATAACGAAACCCATGGATAGGAAACTGTTTTTCCAAATGAGGGCTGGTTCTCTACCTCTACGCAACTTAACATCAAAGTGGAGAGATGGAGGTCCAGCTACTTGCCCAGTATGTGGGGAAGGAAAGGAAACGCTAGGTCATTTCTTGTTCTCCTGTCATGTATATTCCGTTCCCAGACGTGTTTGGTTGGCTCCCATGTGTAGAAATCTGGGTACTAAAAGTAGTATGGTAGCCTTGCGTATTGTAAAATCTACCTCCCTAACCTGGATTATAATAGCGACTGCAAAGTACTTGGGGTGGGCGTGGGTAATTAGGCAGAGATTGCTAGTAGGGTAACTACTCTCTGCTTACTTGAACAGAGACTGCTAGATTATCTATTCTCTGTTCTGTTCCCACGCGAGGTGTCTTTTTGGATGAATAATTTTATGAATTTTAGACTTTTAATAGTGATATTGGATTGTTTTTAAACCTGATTTTACTAAATGAACTTTGCACCTGTGATTGTATGAAGTATGCTGAAATGCATTGTATTTTTCTTTTATTCTCAATGTGCTTATGTTATATTCGATCTTTGTAATTTAATTGCATTTTATTATGTGTTTGTATGTCTGCTTTTATGAGTAATACTCGAATAAAGCACTTTTGAATTGAATTGTTAATAGGCCAGCTGGTGCTTGATATGAGCTTTTACTTTGGGCACATTTATGACATCTTTGCATATGGTTTTGTATCCGAAGCCATGGAGGGCCACCAGAAGGATCTCTTAAGCAGGTCTAAAGACTTGGTGTAACCTGGATGTCCAGACAACATATGCTTGTGGCTCCATTCTAAAGCTTGAAGTTGTAAAAGTTTTGTAGGGATCACTAAAACCCCTTGAATTTAAAGTAGATTATGAATTCTTGTACCATTGTGTTTCTGTGCTAGATCTTCAATTTGACAGTTTTGTGCTTGCAACACCTCAGTAATGCAATTCTCCTCCGAAGATAAAGCTCCTAAAATGCGTTCTCTAGCTATAATAGGAGGATGATTATTAGAGATTACCGTTTCTTCATAACAAAATCAACACCAGGCATCTGCCTTCCGATGTTTTTTCCTGCCTCAAATTGGAGTACAAAATCAAAAACACTGTAATACTGAGTCCAACATAGTTGTCTTATGGACAGAGCTCTGGCTGATTTCAGAAACTGCAATTATGATTATCTGCGAGGACAGCGACTGTGTGTAGGTCTCTAACAGATACTGTCTCCATTTTTCAATGTCTAGCTTTATTGAAAGGAGTTCTCTATCTCCTACAGAGAAGTTTTGTTCTGCAGGGTTCAATTTAAGGGAGTAAAAGGCAACAGGATGCAAACATCCGGTTTCTCCATTTCTTTGGGACAAGACCCCCCCCCAACCGCTACATGGGATGCATCAGACTCAACTGTGAAGGGTTGGGATGCGTCCGGATGCTTCTGAATAGGAGCGATAACAAATGCTTCTTTCAGTTTCATGAATGCTTCTTCCGCATCAGAAGTCAAACAAAAGTTAACACCCGTTTTAAACAGTTTAGTAATGGGGAACGTGAGGGTTGAGAAATTGTCAATAAAACGTCAATAAAAGTTTGCGAACCCCCAAAAACTCTGCATCTCCTTTGCTGAACTGGGCAACTGCCAACCAGTTATTGCAGAAATCTTATGGGGATCAATGCTTACCCAGTCCGGGGAGAATACAAATCCCGGAAGGATAACTTCTGCCATGTTAAACTCGCATTTATCTAACGTAACAGATCGTTGGTTCTCTCTCAATCTTTTCAGAACTGCCCTAATGTGCTCAATATGTTCTGCAGTGGACGAGGAGTATACTAGAATGTCATCTATATAGGCTATGACACAGATGTTCAACATGTCTCAATGCTTTATTTATAAAGAGTTGAAAAGCTGCAGGGGCATTGCAAGGACCAAACGGCATAATAAGATATTCGTATAGTCCGAATTTAGTATGGAAAGCCGCCTTCCACTCCTCTCCCTCTTGTACCCTTACCAAATGATAAGGCCCTCTTAAATCAAGTTTAGTAAACACTTTGGCTTCTTGACCTGATCAAGCAAAGATTGGGTTAAGGGTAAAGGGTACCAATTTTTTATAGTTATATTATTGGGGGATCTGAAATCTATACAACATCTTGACCACCCTCCCGTTTTGGTATTAAAAAAAAGAGGAGAGGAAGAAGATGAACATGAAGGTCGAATAAGCCAATACAAAGCATTTCATCTAGATATTCCCCAAGATAAAGGTTCTCTTATTCTGTCAAAGTGTAGATTCTACTACAGGGTATTTGTGCTCTGTGATTAAATTGTTAAGACAGTCTCAGGCCGATGGGGAGGAAGGTTGGATGCTTTCTTTTTTATAAAAACATCTGCCAATCCTTGATACTAAGTAGGCACTTCGGGTATTACTGTGGCTGCGGTTACAGCAATTTCTTTCTGAGGTAGCCCTTCTGAAAAGCAATGGGACTTACAAAATTCAGAACGAAAAGACAAGAATTATTTGTTCCAATCTATGTGAGGGTTGCGCTGCATTAATCAGGGTATGCCTAAATTTGCTTGGAACTAGGGTGATTGAATGAGGTCGAACTGTACAGTCTCCTTATGTTGTCCTGAATAAGGAGACTCACTTAATTGGTAGCATGAGTAATGGTACAAGGTTTTATACTACTCCTGTCTATAGTTTTGACCTCATCGATTGCCTCTTTGGCCACTAAAGGGATCTCTATTTGTTTAGCTTTTCCAGTGGCGCCACAATCAATCATGATCTGAACTTTAATGGACTGATATTACCATAGTATGAAGGCTTTTACAAATAATAAGTGGGTAATGTGGTGTTTTAAGCTAAAAGGTGGGAGACTTAAAACTGATCTACCTGAAGCAAGCGTCTGCTTCAACTCAGTAGTTTTCGGGCTCACCAAGTTTTTGTAGGTTTTGCGGGACAATCCCTTAGAAAGTGTCCTGGTTTCCCACAATAGAGGCACAGTTATTTGTCTCTGCACCATTGTCTTTCTTCATCAGTGAGTGGAACCATGATACTTCTGATTTGCATACGCTCGAGTTCTTCTATAGGTTTCTCTGGTTCTGCTTTCTTTTCTCTATACATCACCATTCTCTTGTCAAGACGTCCTTTTTCACAATGCCTCTCATGTAACCGGTGGTCCAATTTGACCACTAAGTCAATCAAACCTTTACAGAATTTATTTTGGGGGGGTTCCACTACCTGGGCCAATAAATCTTTCAACTCATTTATCAGTCCTTTGTAAAAGAGAGCGTTATGTTTTGCTTCAGGCCACCCTACTTCTGCCACTAATCTATTGAAGCTAGAAATGTAGGTCATTAAGTCCTTAGAGCCTTGACTCAAGTTTAAAAATTCAGTATCAACAGACTGCATGAAAGAATGCCTGTCAAACAATCTTCTTAGTTCATCCTTGAAATTAGCACATTTATACAAGGGATCATTCCACTCAACTAAGGGGATGTACCCAGTGGCTGCTGTTCCACCTAAATATGACAAGACAACGGCTACATGTGCTTGCTCTGTAGAGAAATGCAATTTAACGCTGGTTTATAAATGTTGCAAACATAACCGTATCTCGCAAAAATCTCTCAGGAGGGTATAAAGGTATGGAGGAAGGAGTGGTTCCATGAAACACGGGTTGACTAGCACTGGAAGTCGGGACCCCTGTTGCAGCAGGAGCAGTGAACTTTGTTGTAAGGTGTCTACCTTAAGTGTAAGGGTTTGGATTTCTTTTTGTATGTTCCCTATTGTGCGCTAGGTCTGCTAGGGTTATTTGGTGCTCTTCCATTTAGCCCGGGGGAACAGAAAACATGGGATTCGCGTTCTGCAAGTCTCACCTCGAATTTCCTGAGGGGGGCGAGATGCGAGTCCTGATGCTAAGTCCCAACTTCTCTCACCTACCTTAATGCCCAGCAAAGTCAAAGCAGAGAACGGTGTGATGGGAGAAGAGGGGAAAACAAGGGAAGCGAAAATTCCTGGAGGATAGGCAAAGATCAGATACCTCCTAGTTGTTGTCTATATAAATAGAAAAGAATATATGTATCAGATATGAAAAGGAACAGAGTGCAACTCAGTTGTAAAGAGATATATATCTATATATATATATATATATATATATATATATATATATATATATATCTCTATATATACATATATCTATATATATATATATATATATATATCTCTCTCAAAGCTCAAATCCTCCCCAATCCTCTGGAAAGAAGGCAGCACTCACGGAGGTATTCAGCAAGCAGTGGTTTTATTAATCAAACAGACGCATTTCGGAAAAACTTCCTTCTTCGGTGTTACAGTCTAACGTGCTGCGCGGCGCCATTTTGAAGGCAGGCACATCGTTACCAAATACAAAGGAAGGACTACTGACGACTCTGAAATCAGAAGCGCCATCTTGCAAAAATAATAATACAAAGCCGCAATTGCTAATATTACTTTTTACATGATTAATACCATTACCAACTCGCAGATAACGTGAACACAGTTCAACTCGTTATATGTGACTAATCTTGCCGTGGATCGGCAATGGCAACCATTATTGGTTGCCTCTATCTCCTCCTTAGTATGAAAACAATTTCATTTAAGTTCTGATGTGACTGCTTACAACAAATCTCTGGATCTTCCCAAGTAAAACCAAAACAAAGCATTTACAAAACAGATAATTAGCTTCATGATCCCTCTTGGAAAGGCAAATGGACACACCAAATTTAGGGATAAACTTATAAGGAATTCATCAATATAAAATAGGTTCATATCTCGAATCAAATTCCCAACCAAATATGGTTATTACAATTAGACCATGAAAATCAATGTACTTAACAGATGTTCAATCAGCATCATTCAAAACTGCCACTCACTCACTCACTCCTTTCAACTACCTAGGTGGACTGCCAGTTCTTCCCCACTGTTCAGGCCTCCCAGGATCTTTGTTTGTAAATCTACAATATAATGAGATTCAAGCCTTCGCAGTTTCTGTAACCTATCACCTCCCCTCGCATTCTCAGGTACAAAATATAAACAAAAATATTGTAATAGGTTTCTGTCACTTTTGTGTTTAATGGAGAAATGGCGCGCTACAGGGTAAGAGAAATCCTTGTTAGAAATTGCGCGCATATGTTCCAGGATTCTCAGTTTTACGGGGTTGGTCCCACAGGGACATTTAAGGCAGTACACAGCAAATGGCGTGTGTCAGGACATACATTTGTTGATTCTCCTTCCATCTTTACAACCCATCACTTGGTAAGACAAGGTTCTTTTGCTAAAGGCGCAAGCGTTGCATCTTCCACAGGGGAAGAAACCCTTGGCTTCCTGTAATGATCCTGATTTCCTAACTAAAGGGTCCAGATGACTATGTACCAACTTTTCACGAAGGGACCGTGCTTTTCTAAAATTAATCAGAGGGGCAGGTGGCACATCTACACCGATGATGTTATCGGTCTTTAGTACGTGCCAATGTCTTTTCATCATTCCCCTCAACCACTTGGCATCTTGGGAGTAGGAGGTTATCATTCGAAATCTCCCATCATCTTTTTTGGGGTTGGATTTTTGAAAAAGGCTCGCCCTTGGTATACATTTTACCTTAACAAGTGTATTTTTGAGGAGTTCTACACTATATCACTATAGCGGCTTTTGGGGGGCAGCAGTTCACTGTAGTGTTCCGCTTGTGTGCTACAGTACAACATGTCTCGCGCCCATCTAGTTTTGGTTGGGAGCGGTCCTTATAGCCAACAGTGAGCCACTACTCTCCTAGCCATTAACATCCCCATATCCGTGAGTCTGCGAAGCGCGACTGGGAGCCGCCTGGAATTACCAATGAGCGCCAAGCCCGGGTCCGGGCCATGTCCACTTCCAGGATTTTGCTCATTTCTGAAAAAATATCGCACCAGAATGACTGTATGCCTGGGCAGTTCCAAGCCAAGTGCAGGAAGTCAGCGTCAGCTGCGTGGCAACGTTCACATTGTGCCGTTTGCCGCAGGCCGTATCTATGGAGCCTCTCCGGGGTGTAATACACCCTCTGCAGAAACTTAAATTGAATCAGTCTGTGCTTACCATTGAGCGAGATCCGCTTCGTGCTGTCACAGCAATACCGTCACGTCGCGTCATCTATCGTAGTCTCCAGGTCTCTCTGCCATGCCAGTCTCGCCTTCATAAGCTGGCACTCTCCTTGCGATCTAGCTATTTTATAGATATTTGTGAGAAGCTTTCGAGGCTCCTTGTGCTTGATAACATATGTCAGTTCAGGCACGTCTGGGGGTTCCGCCATATCCGGACCTAGCAGCTCCAAAAGGGCACTCCGAGTCCTGTGGAATTGGAAGCGTGGCAGCAATGGGGGCTCTATACAATCCCCTCGTGCCTGATCCCAGTCCTTGGCCACTCCGTCCTGGAAAAGATCGCCCGCTCTGCGGAGACCTAGTTTCGCCAACTCTCTGGTGACCCCCTTCTCGGCCATGGGTGGGAGCCAGAGCATCCATTCCAGTGGCATGTCCGGCAAGTATAGCAGAGCCCCTCCCTGCCGTTGCAGGAGTGAGTGCCATGCATGTTTAGTGGCAGTAATGAAGTCCAACACTCCTGTTCGGCGATCCAGCGGCATGCAAATCGTGGCCGGAAGAGGCTGTGGGTGCCCAAATAGGCGCTCCATGCGGACATGTGGGATTAGCCTGTCGCCAAGGAATCAGGTATGTAGATGTGACGCTTGAGCAGCTCGGTAATAGAGTTCAAGGTCTGGGGCCGCTAAGCCTCCCATGTTGTAAGGCAAAGTAAGTGTCGTCCACTTGACTCTCGGCTGCTTTCCGGCCCATGCCAAACTGACCATAAGGCTCGTCAGCCTCTGGAAGAAGGCCCTAGAGAGCACTATTGGGAGAGCATTAAAGAGGAACAAGAATCTCGGCAGTACCACCATCTTCATAATTGCAATATGGCCCATTAATGTTAGGGGCAATTTACTCCAAAGCGCTACATCGTCTTCCAATTTACTGACCGCTTTGCCGTAGTTTTTGTTAATGAGCAAGTCTGAATCTGGGTGAATTTGTATTACCAGGTATCTGATCGGGTCTTCGGTCCACTGTAAGGGGTATTCAGTCTCCACCTGTTTAGTCACCGGCGTTAGCGACAGCACCACTGATTTAGCCCAGTTAACTTTAAGGCCGGGTAACGCTCCAAAACGCACTACCTCCCTTAGAAGTGGGGGGAGTGTCGTCGCAGGGTCGTGCGCATACAACAGCGTGTCATCTGCGTACATAGACACAACTATTTTGTAGGTCGGGAGGCGTACACCCTTGTGACTATGGTATTCCCTTAGCGCACAAGCCAAAGGCTCTGCCGCCAGTGCATATAGCAAGGGGGATAGGGGGCACCCCTGTCGAGTTCCCCATCCGATGTAAAGAGGTTTCGAGACCGCAGTTCTAACACGCACTCTAGCCGAGGGCCCTTCGTAAAGGGCGCCCACCATTTGCAGGAAGGGTTCACCAAGTCCCATCCGCCGCAGCACCTGGAGCAGAAACGGCCATTCCACCGAATCAACCGCTTTCTCCATGTCAAGGAAAAGGGCCACGGCCGATACGTCCTGCTTAACATGTTGAATGGTTTCTAATACAGTCCTAATATTATACGTCAAGTTCCTGCTGGGTATGAACCCCGCCTGTTCCGGGGCCACCAATCCGGGGGCAAGCAGTGCTAATCTGGTCGCCAGCACTTTGGCATATATCTTGGTATCTACATTGAGCAGCGACAGCGGCCGGTAGGATCCGCACTCGTCGTGCGCCTTACCAGGCTTAAGAATGGTAACAATCATTGCCTCTCGCATGGAGCCAGGCATGCTACCCTGGAGGCATACGTCTCCCAGCAGCATTTGGAGATGTGGCAGAAGCTTCTCCTGAAAAGTCTTGTAAAAATCGACCGTCAGGCCATCCATGCCCGGCACGCTGCCCGATCGCATCAAGGCCAGGGCGTCCCTAATTTCGTCCTGTTGTATAGGGCACATGAGAAATTCCCTGTCTGAGTTAGAGAGGAACGGGAGCTTTATGTGCTCCAGATAGTCTAAAATTTCAGCCGACATGTCCCCGCACTTCGAGGAGTATAGCTCTGAGTAGTAATCCCTAAAGATAGAAGCTATATCTGCTTCATCTGTGGCTCTGCCACCGTCTGCATCTCCCAGTTCAGAGACCAGCGGCTTCCCCCTTCGGCCTTTAAGTATGTTAGCCAGTGCCGAGCCAGGCCTTTTTCCTTCTCCGTATGTCTGCGCCATGGCATATTTGCCCAAATGTTTCACCTCCCTGTCCGCCTCGTCATGGAACTCCACTAGGAGGAGTTTGATTTCCTCCTCAGTGGCCTCATCCGGTCGATTCCGCTGCTGCTCCTCAAGGGCTTGTAGCTGATTTTCTAGTTCAGTCAGCCTGCTCCGTATCGCTTTCAGGACACTGGAGTGTTTAGACATCGCAATGCCTCGTATGTAGAGTTTAAATGCCTCCCATACAGTCTGAAAGTCCTCCACTGAGCCCACATTCTTTTCGAAGAATACGTCTATCGACTCCGCCAGTTCTCCGCGAAAGACCGGGTCTAGAAGCGAGTAAGGTGGAAAGCGCCATGTAAAGGGAGGAATTTTCCTAACTGGGGCCTCTATCACTATTAGTATGGGGGAATGATCTGATAGCGTGCGTGGTAGGACGTTACAGTGTTTAATGCTGCAGTCAATCCCGGCAGTGGCAAACCAGTAGTCCATTCTAGTGTGCACCTCATGGTAAGCAGAGTAGTGTGTATATCCGCCACACCCCACATTTCTACTTCTCCACACATCATCCATGCCCAACATCAGTAGTTTAGCTATGAGAGTCTGTGCCACCGCCGACTGCCTGCGGGGTGTGCCTGTAGATCTGTCCATGTCTGGGTTAAGTGTCAAATTAAAATCCCCTCCCCATATTATGTGGGGACTCCCGTATGCTCCAATCCTATTCGCCAGCGTTTCATAGAATTCAGGGGAGCCATAATTGGGGCCGTATGCATTGACTACTAGTAAATCCAGCCCCACTCCCTTACAGGTCGCTATAACGTATCTGCCATCTGAGTCCGCACCAAGCGTCTGTATCTTCGAATTTGGGTTAACCCATGTAATAACCCCCCTAGCATGAGTGGTGAACCCGGCCACGGCAATGTTCCCCTCCAGGGCTCTGTTATGCAGCATTCTACTTGTGAGTGGCAAGTGTGTTTCCTGCAGCAGTGCTATGTCTATATTATGTCATTTGAGGTAGCTCACTACTTTCCTTAGCTTTCTGAAGTCATTAAATCCTCTGACATTCCATGTAATGGCTCTGACTAAGGCTGACTGTGTAGCTTCCTGTTCTCTCATTACAGTAGTCATGGGGGCAAGTCGTACAGTGTAGAAGTGTAACCTGGTGTGTAGAGGGGAGTCAACATGGCGTGACACTCCAAGAAGTGGGGTGTGTCTCGGACTTGGGCTATTCCATAGTGGACTCTACGTGACCATCGAGGCAAAAAACACAGTTCAAAAATATCAACACAATGACTCTTCCCCTTTCCCGCAAGTCCCCCCCCCCTCCCACAGCAGACCAACCCCAACACGGCCTAGCATGAGCAAACTTTCCCCCACACTCCCCCCCAATTGAACCATGTAGTCCCACGCTGGACCCGTTAGTGCGGACAGCGCTAGGGCAGAGGTCGCCAGCATTAGTACTGGTAGCAATTGCATGCTAAGTCTTGGTCCAGGAAAGCTACCAGCGCCATCACCACTACAGTGTCTTTCCACTCGAGCCTTTGGTAGTGAGCTACTACTCAACATTCAGCAATCCCCCAACCACAGTGCAACCACCCCCCCTCCCCTGACCCAGCTCACGAGAGCAGCCCCCCACTAGAAACTGCTAACTTTATCAGCGTTCACCAAGGTCAGTCACTGGTCTGCTTAAAATAGAGAATAACCCGGAAAGGTCTCACCAGGCCTTGGGGGCATCGCAGCTCTCGTGTTCTCCTAGGGATCCAGCCTCTATCTTGATCCGGAATGCAGAGGACTCCGCCATGCATGGCTCAGTTCTCCGGCCAGGTCCAGACCCTGCCCCATCTCGTCAAACAGCTTGGCTACATCCGTGACGCAGTAACTCTATTCTTGCTCGTCCAGGCCGCTGGTAGGCTCTTGTTCTCCAGCCTGGCTTCTGGGGCTGTTCCTCCACTCCCTAGTCCACGTTTTCAGAGCCTTTTGTAGTTCTTTGGGATCAGTGAAGATGTGAGAGTGCCCGTCGGTTGATGCGCAGCTTCGCCGGGTATAGCATAGCGTAGTCTAAACCTAGGTCACGAAGTTGCTGTTTATACGGAGCGAAGTGCCGCCGCTCCTCCTGTACCCTCGCCGTGAAGTCCGGGTATAAGGAGATTGCTGCCCCCTCGTACTGCAGCTTGCCCTTCTCTCTGGCCAGCCACAGCGCAGTATCTGTCTCTGTAATTTAACAATTTTGCAATAATTGGCCTCGGGGGAGCTCCAGAGCGCGGACGTGGGCCCAGCGTGCGTTGCGCTCTTTCAACTATGAACATGGGCGAAAAGACATCTCCCAGCAGTGTGGTGAGCAGCTTCTCTACAACCAGCTCCATTTTCCCAGTATGTGTCGTTTCCGAGACACCTGTGATTCGTATATTAGAGCGCCGAGAGCGGGCCTCCAAATCCTCCGACTTATCCTGTATGATCTGGAGGAGCTTGCCAATCTGCTTACGATCTTTGTCCAGGTCCATTCGAGCCTCCTCCACTTCGGTCAGGCGTCTCTCCGCCATGTCCAGTCTCTCCGCGTGTTTATCCACTCTTTCGGACATCCGGTCCATGCGATATGTGAGGGCATCAATCTTCGTGCCTATCGACGCCATACTGTCCTGTAGGCCCTTTTCCATGGTGACCAGTAGCTCCTTGATGTCTGAGTAGAACGAGCTCTCAGGGCCTTTGTCCTGTCGCGCAGGCGCGGGCTCTTGCGTTTCAGGGGGCCTCACCCGGCGCTGCTCAAAAGGGAGCTAAGTCTGTGTCTTATCTCCTTTACCCATGGTGTCCCGGCCTGTGGCTATGATGAAGGCTTCCACCACGTGTCCACTGGGGCTGCTGCTAATGTAGGGCTCTCGCCGCCAGCCTCCTGCCCGTCCACTCTACCACAATGAGCCGGGGCTCCACACCTCCCCAGCAACAGGGTCACACCCACCTCCTGTGGGTCCTGCGCAGGCGATCCCTGACGCCGAAGAGTCCAGTCTGTTGCTCTAAAGGGCAGGCACCGCTCTTCTGAGTCTTAGGCCCAATCTTAGGAGTGCGAGCCAGTATCTTACGGAGACTCCAGTGCGTGTGCGGCGCCAGTAAGGGGCGCAAAGTCGGTTCTCGGGGTGCAATAGTGCGCTTGCACAGTCGCGCTGTCCACACCTCACGGTAGCGTGTTCACAGAAAGAGCACTGCCCGCCCACCCCCTCCGGCGCTCCGTCGTTATATAGCCGATCAGTGGGGGGGGGCCCGCAATTAGTTTCCACAGCAGCACTCCCCGGGGGGGGGGGGGGGGTAGGGGGAAGTCTCCGGCAGCTCCAGGACCCACCAGGCCCCCCCAGGCAGCCGCCGGCAGCAGCGACGTCGTCCGCAGGTCAGTGCTCCTCAGCGCTCGCAACTCGGCCACTCCAGTCACAAATGGCGGGCCTTGCACAGTCCCGTCAGTGCGGCCAGTTGAGAGAGAACAGGCTCAGGCCGGTCCAGGAATGCCCCACAAACCACGATGGTAACAGCTCGTCCTTCGTGCCTATGTCTGCCTCCGAGTCCCGCAGCACACCAGCCGCAGCACTGATAATGGAAGGGGGGCGGTGGTTAGTAGAAGAGTGCACTGGGGGACCGTTCGTCGCTTGTTCATAGGCACCAAGCCCACCGGTGCAACCAAGTCCCTCCACCTCGCTCGTGATTCCACGTTCCGAGCTGTCCCGTAGCGGAGAAGGCGGCCTGTGAAGCGCGGGGTCAACCATGTCCGGCAGCAGCGTCGAGAATGGTGATTGCCAGGGAGGCGCGACGCCAGGGCCGCTCCACTCGATCACAGCTCGCGCAGGCAAGCTATGGCCGTGGGGGGGGGGCACAAGGCAGCCCCGGAAACTCGCCGCTCCCCCCGGCCTGCAACTGAGGCCCGGCCCCCCCCGAGCAGAGGGCCCATCCGGCGGGCCGCACGTCGGGTGACGCACGCCGAGGAGGGAGTCAGGCAAAGCGGCCTAGCGCGCCGGGAGGATCGCCGGCTCTTACGCCTCACTCTGGCGGCCAGGGATCAGCAAATAACGCCGCCGCTGCCGACGAGCGACCACAGGGGCCCGATGCTGCCGTCGGCGTGTTCAAGGCTCAGGAGTAGTAGGATAATTTACGGATTTTTTAGGATGGCGGCGCGGAGCTCTCCATTCTGGCGTCCGCCATCAACGCCGGCAAGCTCCGCCCCATCCACTTTTGTTTAGATTTTGTAGCCGAGAATGCGAGGGGAGGCGATAGGTTACAGAAACTGCGAAGGCTTGAATCTCGTTATATTGTAGATTTACAAACAAAGATCCCGGGAGGCCTAAACAGTGGGGAAGAACTGGCAGTCCACCTAGGTAGTTGAAAGGAGTGAGTGAGTGGCAGTTTTGAATGATGCTGATTGAACATCTGTTAAGTACATTGATTTTTATGGTATAACTGTAATAACCATATTTTGTTGGGAATCCTTGATTCGAGATATGAACCTATTTTATATTGAAGAATTCCTTATAAGTTAATCCCTAAATTTGGTGTGTCCATTTGTCTTTCCAAGAGGGATCATGAAGCTAATTATCTGTTTTGTAAATGCTTTGTTTTTCATACTAAGGAGGAGATAGAGGCAACCAATAATGGTTGCCATTGCCGAATCACGGCAAGATTAGTCACATATAACGAGTTGAACTGTGTTCACGTTATCTGCGAGTTGGTAATGGTATTAACCATGTAAAAAGTAATATTAGCAATTGCGGCTTGGTATTATTATTTTTGCAAGATGGCGCTTCCGATTTCAGAGCCGTCAGTAGTCCTTCCTTTGTATTTGGTAACGATGTGCCTGCCTTCAAAATGGCGCCGCGCAGCCCGTTAGACTAACACCGAAGAAGGAAGATTTTCCAAAACGCGTCTGATTAATAAAACCACTACTTGCTGAATACCTCCGTGAGTGCTGCCTTCTTTCCCGAGGATTGGGGAGGATTTGAGCTTTGATACATATGCGGAACACCGACGCATGGCAGCACCCGTTCGATGAGTGACTCGCTACCCGGTGTAAATGAGCAAGAATATATATGTTTAAAAATTAGCTACTTGGGAAGGACCAATCCCGTGGTCTAAAATATTGCATTTGAAGCGGGGGCAGAGAAAAAAGGGGGGCCCAAAACATGTTTTCCCCATGCAATTTTCCATAGGAACCGTTCATTGCAGCTACAGCCCAAACGGTTGAACGGAATTATACCAAATTTGGCAAAGAGGTAGTCCTCGGTTCAGACTTGTGCCTTTTGCTTAAATGGTGTAAATACGTTCAGTAGTTTCTGAGAAAATTACAAGTAAAAGTACATATATATTTATGGCCTCGGTGGATGTGTGTATCTTGCGCACACACTAAGCGCACCGTCCTGATCACGCGCTGAATGCCGATTGGCTGTCAAGTGGTTGTCAACATTCGAAACCAGAAGTGTTGGCAGCCATTTTGTGCCTCGGTAGAAGCGATGGTCTAGAAATTAGTGGAACAAGTGTTCAAAATGTATAAAGGGGGCAGGTAAGAAATATTTTGACCCTCTAGAACTGCTCAGGGGGTCCCACAGGGATCCCTAGGGCCCCCCAAAAAATATATTATTTTTTGGGGGGAAAAAACGGAAATGCATGGATCCGCCATAAAAAAAATAAAAACGAAGCGTGGGCTCCTGTGCTTGTTTAAAAATTAGCTACCTGGGATGGTCAAATCTCGGGGTCTAAAATATTACATTTGATGGTGGTCCAGAGGGGCTGTAGTATGCTGCTCAGCCAGGATGTGTGTAGTTTAGAATGCTGAATAGTACAGGGGCCCTGTAGCCCGGGGACCTCCATTCCTCGGTGCTACAAAATAACTGGGTGAGGGAGCTCAAAAGGTCAGTCTAAGCCCTGGGGATTACCACCCTCCGGGGCTTTTTATATTTTGGGAGGGGGGCCGATTGGTCTTCATTCTAGAGCAGAAGAAAGCCTTGGGGAACACCACCCCACAGGAGCGGGACACTGCTGTTTGCTATGGCAGGGTGGGAGTCGAGGTTCTCGCTGTGTCATAGCAAACTTGAAGGCATATTAACAAGTGCCATTTCGCCGCAATTTTTAAAAAGAAGCCAAAAATGCGGTGAAAATTATATCGCCATATTTACTAGGCGATGCAAAGATGCATTCATGCATGTTAGCAGTCGGTTTGCTAAGGGGTCGCCTCGTATCTCCAATGAGTTGCAAAGTAGGTGTTCTCAGCGGGAAGGTAGGTGTTTCTATGAGAATATAAAAAAGGAAGAGGGAGGTAGGACAACAGCGTTGTATTTACAAGGAGGCCCTGGATTTGAGGACCAATAGGAAAACGCTCGTTAATTGCGGTTTAGGTTGGATCCTAACATGTGTTCTGAAGTAGACTTAAACATGTTTAATATGCGAGGTGGATTGATATGTTAAGTGCACAGTCTTATATTAAGAAGGTTTTCACTTGCGAACATGAATTTTTGCTGTATTTCTCGCGATATTGGGGGCATATATACAAGGACAGCGGTAAAATTATCGTCGCTTTATCGTTAGGAAAGTGTCGTTAATTTTGTTGTGGTTTCCTGGAAGCGTAAGGGGAGTGGGCTGGACCAACGTATGCCAGTGCTGCGCGAGGCTGTGAACCATCATTCCGGAGCTATGGGCGTAGTTCCGTCGTGAGCTATATGAGAAATCAACTGATTCGAGTGTCCGTGTTGTAGTGCTGATGTCACCGGGTCTTAAACACAAATGTGTCATTATATCTGTAAAGTACCACAGCATGGCCAACATGGAAGGTAGGGGGTATCACTGACCCTATATTCATCCATAGTTGCACACATAAAAGATGGTGGACCCGACGTATTTCTGCGAATATGAATGTTTGTTGTACATTCAGTGGAGTGTTGTAGCTGTAGTAATACAGGGCTATGAAAGCTTCAGGATGTCGTTTTTGGCACATGAAGGGCAGCTAATATATATATATACGTATGTGGTCATTCAGGTACACTGGCGAACTTGGTGCTGGAAATCAGCGTTCGACCCTCTGAGTCACATCCACATCCGGTTATTGAAGAGAAATGACGTAATCTACGCCTGCCTGAAAATGTACTGTAAATTGCTGATATAGTTTTAGGTCGACTTCGCGCTATATAAATATGCCCACACTCCCTTTTTTCTCTACAAACACTATTTTCTATTCAAATCTTTTTTAAAGTGTTGCCCCAAATTCTTATTAATATAAGAGGGCATGATTTACTTTCGGATAAAGTAAAATAGAAGTGCTACTACAAACACTCCCTCACTACTTCATCTTTCTTTTTGGTTTTTTATACATTTCTTTTCAAATACTTTTTATGAAAACATTGACATTAATTTTCTTTATACATGTTTACTGCTTGCAACGATAAACCTCCAGTTCTTCATGAGTAAAAATAGGTCACAATATACATACTGATAACCCCATTTTCACTCTAGAAGAAAAAGAGAATTAATTGATAATTTTTTTTGATTTGTACATATTTCAAACCTTCTTTTTTCTGCGTCTTAGTAGTATTTTCAATTCACGATGATAATACATGAACTGTTCTTTCGTCATTTCGTTTCTAAAGTACAATTATACTTTAACACACTACATTTAGAAATTATAATAATATACTTGCATTAGAAAAAAATATAAAGCATAAACTTATACTATTAATTTACCTCTTTAAAATGCTTTCCTCCTTCTGTCAACAAACATCCAACTCCTCATGTTTTATATATTACAATATATACATTAACTTTATGTTCCCTCTGAGGAAACGGACGATAAACTGAAGATGAATCCGACGATCGTAAACTTTATCTTGCTCGTAGTTTGGTCACCCGTAATTAAAATCACAGAAACTAAATTAATCATCCTACGGGTGTGGTTTATACACGTTTTGGTTATTGAAGTCACTATGGAACCAATTTAGTGCTCCTCCCATTTTTTGTTACGTTTTTCAGTTGAAACGTGCTCACTTGTCCACTGTTTAACTTGCGCACATGTTTTTGTAAAAGTGAAACTTGTTAAACAGTTTGTTTAGTTTTATATCCTCATACGTATTCGCTCTTTTTCTTTTAATTCTCTCTCTTATTATACGAGTATTAAAATAAATATCTTTGTATTTATTTTTTAAAACAAGTATATTTATTGGTTACTGTGTACAGTTTCTGTCCACAACTTTAATACACTTCCCCATCCAAAACCCCTATTATCCTTTTTTCTTAAAAAGGTGCCATTCGTTTTTTTTTATTTATGCTAGTATTAAAATTAATACATTATTGTTGATGTAGGAGTTCCTTCCCTTATACACAGTTGATTGCCACATGGCAGGTACCTGGTGGGCTAGTTGGCCCCCAGGGACCCACAGGATTGAGGAGTAATTAATTCTCCAACTTAAAACACGCCACAGGGCATGTTTGCAGACATGTCACCAGTGATGTCATTAGAGATGTCATCAGTGATGTCACTGACCATGTAATGAATTATGTAATATGTGACATCATCAGCAGTGGATTGCGGGCGCGTGAGTTATAGTTAGCAGAACTAACTATAACAAAGGAATTTCAATGGTTTTGTACGAGTGAAATGTTCAGCTAACTATAACACCCCTAAAACCTATGTTTTCTTCAGTGAATATATATATGTACAATATATATATATATATATATATATATATATATATATACACACACACACACACACACAGAAGGGTAACTACCTGTCATTTCCTCTCTGCCACTATGTATGTGAAGCTGGTGGACGCAGGCAAGATTATTATCAAAGCAATTAAAAGAGAGCAATCAGGTGTTATGTACTCAGAACAATATGCATGTATAAGATAGGAAATGTGGCATGTACTAACCTATGCTGGAAACAATCGCTAACCAGTAAAGTGCCCACAATCAGATATCACGTTATATGGACAAACCAAATAATAGAGCACTCTAAAAGGCAATCGGGTGTAGGCACAAAAAGGTGCGTGGCTAAAAGAATAAAATACAAAAATAAGGACGAGTTCCTTAACTTCAGGAACTTTGTCTTTTTAGGTCACTCTTTCAACAGAGTAATGCGCGGGGAAATGAGATCTACAGCACTCCAGGTACAAGCAAATTAGATAAGTATTATCCCCCATTCAAATATAACTAGATAGCTTAGCGTTACCGCCTGATTGTAGATTTTTTAAATATATGTTTTCCTTCTTTCTTTGTAGGGGTTTCTTGAAGCGGCGAGAAGCGTGCCCGTGAGAACAGACGCCCTGATGAGACGCTCAGCAAACCCAGCTTGGAACCTCCAAACATGCATGGCTGTCACCCAGAAGCAGGTGAGTGAAGGGAGATGGTGGAAGACCCACGCATCAAGTAGAACGTGAAGCCTCTTCCGCCCATGCTGGCAACATTTATTCACGCTATTGCTCCGCCCCGAATGAAAACCTGATTGGGAGTAGACCAGTCTTGACAGTTACACCAAAAGTCAGATTGAAAGAAAAGCCCAGGACAGAGATAGTAGGAGAGTCCTGGTTGATGGCTTATACCCCAGGTAGTAGGTGAAAGTAAGTAAGCAAATGCCCTTAAAGAGACCACAGCCTTGAAGTTAGTGGCCCAAAGACAGAAATCCTGGTGCTATGACCTGTTCACCACCTACAATGGACTCCATCTGCTCAACCTCCACCTTTCTTCGGGGGACAAAGGCTCAATCTAAAAGAAAGTAAAAAAAACACCTGCCAGGGTATGAACCTTAGCCCTTGAATCGCAAACCGTGGCTTCATGAAGTGCTCTCTACACATAATAAAATTACTGAGAAATGCTCTATTATCCATGCCAAACACCATCTCTTTGTACTAGGAGCCTTGGTCAACTCTTGCCTTGGCTACTGCAACTACTCCTACTATTAATTACAATTTTACCAAAATGCTGAAGTACCCCTCACCTTTGAACTAGGAAAAAGGGAACATCAGCTAGCACTGCAAATGCCTCCAAAGGCTGCCAGTTAAAGACAGAACCAACAAATAAATTCTCTGAATAACTTAAGTGGATGGAAGGCTTAGCACAAACATACCCAAGCAGCACAATCAAACATTACCTCTACTTCAGAATGCTTCACTTAAATAACCTGAACTTCTATAAAGTTCCCAAAACAAACAGCAAGAACTGATGAAAGTGGGGCTTCTCTGTGGCAAATCCATACCTATTGAATGACTTATCCCTGCAAATACTCTACTCCAGCAATCAAGTGTAATAAAATAAAACAGAAAAACAATTTATTCTAATACGATGAACTCCTCTTCAGTTTTTTGCTCTCTCTCAAAGACCTACTGGTAATTTAGTTATGCAGTGTGCGCAATGCTAACTGTATGAATTAATGTGCACAGATACAAGGCAAAGGGTAATAGTTAGTCCTGCAGAATCAACCTGGTGCCAAATCACCAAGACATGGCACTGGTCTCTAAAACAAAAAGGTAAAACTTGGATTGAAGACAGGCGGTAAATTTTCATATGGAACAGGAAGATGGAGAAGGTGAGAAAAACCTTTTAACAAAAGATAAGAAAGGTTGCTTGTGAGCTGAAGACAACCTCTTTTCCCGACAGTAAAGGATGTGTTGGGTTTCATGGAAAGGCAGGCTAATGACAGAATAATTTTTTCTTCTGAAGGCTGTGGCTCAGAAGTGTGGTAGGTTCAGAATGTCCTACCTTCCACAAACTATGTTTTCAGTCCATCGCATTCACACTGTCTGCTAGGTGTGCACTTTGTCTGAGAATAGGACTCCTTTGGTGGAAACATCAGGGGCTGTCCTCGTAGACTTCTACTTAGCAATGTGGGCCTTTTTTGTTCTTTTTGTGTAGACTTAGCCCAACTGGAGTCGAGTTTCCCATGGTGCCTCTTCAAGGGAAGCTATGTTAGGGACTGCGCCTACTGTGTTAGTGGTCTAAATTTCCTCCTGATTTCGTTTTGCCAATGGCAGGACCTTTGAAAAGAAGACAGACCTTGTTGTTTTCTTTGAATCATACCTAAATTGCCTAGTCTTAGAAGTGCAGGTATACACTGCTCCTAAACCCTCACGAATTTCTCAGGCAGGTCAAGATTGGCATCTGATCTGAATAGGTCATTGTTAGTTTATAAGCATTTCCAGTTGCAGACCCAGCTGCATGTGAGGTTTTCAATCTGACACCACAACATAAGTCCAAGAACAATGACACTACCTCATCTCCTCCATTATACGCATAGGAATATGCAACTACAAAAGACTAAGGGCCTGATTACGACTTCGGCAGTCTAGCGCCATGCCAGTGCCCCGCTGCGAGACCGCAAAAGCACTCTGACACCTGCCCGATTAAGAGTTTTTTCCTGGTCTGGCGGTTTGAAGGGTGGTGGCTTTCGAAGGCTCGTATGGGAGCCTTAGAAAGGCAGCGTCGTGGGAGCACCGCAGCATGTTCCAGCACGGCATGGACTGAAGTCCATGCCATGCTTTAACTGAGTGTGCATGCACACTGGGGGGCACACCATGTGCCCGCCTTCCCCCCGCATGCATCCTCTGAGGCAACAGGGGGCCCTGTAGGGCCCCTTTTGTTTCTTCACCGCCACACTTTTCATGGCTGGCGGGGTCACCGCCATGAAAACTGTAGCAGTGAGGAAACTCGTAATATGCTTGGCAGTGCAGTGGTGCCCGCATCACCGCTATGGCAGTCCAAAGGACTACCGTAGGCATGATTATCCCCTAAGCTCTTGTTTTCTACAGTTTAATTGTTCAAGCAAGAAAGAAGAAAGATTATTAACTCCATCATAAACCGATTTAACTACAAAGAAGTCATTCTGATGCATGGCTCATCAGAAGCAGAGAAGGATAAAATCCACAGGGGTATACACAGCTCTAAAAGGGAGACAGCACATCTTTGGACAAAGTCACATGTTCACCAAGCCACTCTAGTTTCCTTGGCCACATTTTCTTTAAAAGAGAAATCCAGCTATTTTCTGATGAGCTCTCAGAACAACTCTTGCATCTTCCTATAGCATCACACACCAATTTATGACAGTATACAAAACCTCATAGTAAACACGAAAACAGTTGAAAACCTAAAAGATAAGAGTTGAGACATGTTTTACTTAATTTTCATGGCCTTACCCTTTCCCTTTCCTTGGCATTTGCTGCTTGCCGCCTCTCCAGTACTTCCTCGAAGTTCTCAGTTGGAAAGTAATAACCAGAAAGATCTTTCTTCATTTTGTTTATTGATGTCATGAAAGGCAAAGGGCCCAATTGATCTCGAAGTACATCTTCCAACAGTTCGGGTGCTGGGGTCAAACACAGAGGTGGAATATCGTTCTTCCAGGCCATCCTTAATTCCATGATATTAGTCGGTTTAAAACTACACATTAAAATAAAGTAAAGTTACCAATCATTTAGGCTTTTAGATATTTAAAAAAAATGGGTTTATAGAGAATATTTTTCCAAATTCTAGTATTTTTATAATTCTACTGGAAACCGACAAAATAAGAAATCACAAATCAGCATATATCTTTCATGACATGGTTTAAACTGCGTCTAATATTTTGAAGCATTAGCACATGGGTAGGGAGCAGAGTAACAAGTGGACTTGGACTACAGTAAACACAAATTCATAAGTCTAAAGGTCTTCAAGCAGAGATTCTATTTATTTCTGACAAATTGGTATTTTAGTAACAACTGAAAGACCCAAGTAGAGAGGGCAGAACGCAAAATGCCATCTCATACCGATGATATAATGCCAACTTGACAACTAAACTGGTATAATTGTTCATCCCCTTTTCCTGCTATCCGATTGTTAATCTATACGAGAAAAGCAATTTCCAAATGCATCAACCAAATGAATAATGAAAGCAAAATGCTATTCGAATGTCATCGAACCAAGAAAGGCTTGGAGGAACACGGACCACGACCTCACCTTAACATGATGCAGCCTCATCATGTTTAGCTTGAAGAGCCTTCACCTTGAAGCTCATTTTAAGAAGTGAGACTATAGTGCACAGTATTTTTCCCACCACATGATTTATTGGCGGAGTTATCATAACATTTCTGATGATCGGGTTATTTTGCTTCCACTAAATTAAGTGAATAAATAACCATGGGAAAAGAAATTAAACTTAAAAACACTTTGCACTCATATTGATCCATAGGAGTCTCTGTTTAAGCACATCACAATATACTATCCGTACTTTTCTAATCGAAACAACCAACTTCAGCATCTATGTTATCGCAGTGCGAGTCTCTTCGTCACAGATGGAGCAAACAGAAACTCAAGCATATTTCGCCCCGGTCTGGGAATCTGTGAAACAAAAAAAGTTCTAGACATTGAATAAGCATTCAGAATGTGAGGCGTGTGCTCTATAAAGTATATTGATAAAACAAAAAAAATCCTTCATATGACCTTCACATTATAAAAAGTAGGGAGCTTGAGCACGGATGGATCTCATTCTTTCTCTGATTAATACATTTGAGAGTACACCGATTGGAACAATGGTCTCTTGAGCTGTATAAAACTCTGGTTTGACAACACCTACTGTTTAATTCATACTCTAGAACTGTGATCAACCAGAGAAACTCCGGAAATGAAAAGACTATTCACAATTTTTGCATTTCTCATAAGGATTTCTCAGGTTTACTGAATTGAGCTCTGTGCACTAAAACAAAAGATGAAAACCTTTAATCAGTTGTATTAACAAGAGCCTTACAGTGCAACTCATAAAAGAATAAACAACAGGAAATGACACTCTGGTCTACACTGTTCCACAGCCACGAGAATGCTCAATTGCCATGATTACAACAACGGTGGAGGGGAGTCATGCATACATGAAGTCAGGTTGGAACAAGCATTGCCGAAGCAAATAGGTCTGGCCTAGTTGGACTGGTCCCTTGGTTATTTCTGATTTATTGCAAGCATTTGAAACAAAAAGAAGAAAACAAAATGGTCACCCTTCAAACACAGAAGTGTATGCTTGCAATAAAAATATAACACTTAAATAACATTCACGAATGTGGAATTTTTTCTATTGATAACAAGCCGTTCAGTTAATCCTTGCAATTTTATGATTATTATTTTGAAGGTAGTTAAGAATAAATCACCAAAACAAAAAGGGAAGTGCAGAGGTGTTGATAGAATCACCCTCCAAACTGATATACATAAACAAAAAGATTCTATCAATGTGTGGACATATATTTTATATTTGTTGGTTTTACAGTGATGAAAATATAGTGAAAATACTCTCTCTTAGGGTGGTAAAGATGAGAGCGCTATGTGCTTTTAAAATACCCCTCACACACTAAAAAAATCCAGTAGTGTCATGCTTCATCATTGGGGTCTTCCCGTCCCTCTACGGGGCGGGGCGTGCTACGACCTGACCGACTACGCGGGAGCACTGAAGTGGTGACAGGACTATGTGATGGTGCAAGGTGGGTGGTGTCAGTGAAAGTGTAGGGACCTAACAATGTGTGCGAGTACAAAAATTAAAAATCCTCTGGCTAGTAGAAAAAAACAATTTATTCGCTTCTCTAGCTGGGGACGTTAAGAAGGGGGTTTTGGGGTTGAGCCGATCGCTACAACCTGGTCTACATGTTTCGTAGGCAGTCCCCTACTGCCTACTCATCAGGACCTTCTACTGGTCCCTACGAAAATAAGCTCAGTTGCTAAGTGTTGTCAGCCTGTCTTCCTAAAAACTAACAGTAAAATTCCACTGTCAGCTTATGCTTCAGGGCATGAGCTGGCCCCGGGGAAGCAAAAATTATCAAAAATAGTGACCCAAATGTGGTCTCTAAAGAAAAGGGAAAAAAAAGGGAAACACAGATATTTACATTTGTAGCTGTGGATTTTGCGCTTTCATTGTTGTTTGCGCCACAATTTCACTCATCAAATCCATTCACCCATTACACAAAGAATAACTTTAGACTTTATGGACAGAGTGATGGTACAGTCTGCCATCCCCTGGCTGTCCGTAAGTGATGCCGAACAGTGGTGGAAAAACACACAGATGTTCATAGTAGTAACTGTGGTTTGTCACTGCGCTTTCATAGTTGTCTGCGCCATAATTCTTCTTGTCAAATTTCATTAGCCCATTGCCTAAAGCCCTACTGTAAGACTTTATGGACAGAGTGATGGTTCAATCTGCCATCCCCTGCCTGTCCGAGTAAATCCCCGAACTTTTTCGTGCCCTTTGTAATTAGGGCTGTTTCAATCTCCACACACACACACTCTCGCGACTCAATACATGCAGCGACATCTCGCAGGATTAAAAAGGAGGAGCCCGATCTCTCATACTAGTCTTAAGGTTATGGTCACTGATTCAATAAAAGCCCCCACAAAACGGGACGCACCCCTACATTAGAATGGTTAACCATACATACTGTTGTGGCAAGCGCGTGGTGCCCCATGAGCTGACAATCGGTAGGAATTCACCGCGGCGCTCTGCAAGAAAGAGAGCCACGCCCTTAGCGTTTTTTGAACACACTGTGCGAGGAGTAAAAAATGTCTCAAAACCCACTCGTTTTAAGACCTGGGGTAAAAGTCTGTAACTTACATTGTCCGCATAGTCCCTAAGTCTTACTTCTACCAGTGTTGCCGCTCTGCTGAATGCTCGCGTGTTGGGAGCGGTTAATCATTTAAGCTTCCCTGCGCGCTGCTGACGGGTGTGCCAAAACACTAGCGCGCTAACTCAAAATGGCCGCCCGTAATGGCACGCGGGAGGGCAAAATTGCGGAAGTCTTCCTTCTATTTCCATTGGTGCTCGGATTTTGCCTGCACAATGCAAATCTTAATGCAATATAGATCGGTTGGATCGCTATTGACAAATTATGACAGTGGAGATTTTTCAACAATTAATTAGTGCAAAAGCCATAATAGTATGAACAGGTCGAATGTAGAGGACCTAGATTGAGAGGTATGTGCGCTTAGCCAAAATGCGGGAAACATGTATAATAGGTGGATAGAATTCAGCTTTGAATATATACACAGGTTTCTGCCCAGAGTTGGAAAAAGATATAATTGGGTATACAGATTAAACAGCGAAATTCGCTGTGGGATATGCTATGGAAGACATAGTTATTATGTGGGTTGAGACTTGACCCCTGTGCTCAGGTTGGGCACAGTAGTCATACAACAGTGGTGCTGTGTTCCAAAGGGGTTTGGTCTCCACAAGCCAGTCGTGTTGGTAACTTAATGGGACCTCTGTTATTATCTTGGCCACGGTTAGGGGTGGTGCCTCAGAGAGTGGGGGTACTTTTGGGGTACGGGGGTTCTATAACTGACCCCACGGAATTTCATCGTTCAACCCATTTTTGTTGGACTGGACACGAAAAACCCATCTCTGTTCCTTTTCAAGGAGATGTCTTTCGTTGTCGATCTGTTCAATTACAGTCCACAGTATGTCTTCAGGTTTGTGACCACTTTCCAGGAAGTGGTTTGTTAATTTGGTGCTGGACTTTTTGCACTTGATTGTGCTTTTGTGTTCACCTATTCTTAACTTCACTGCCCTGCTCGTCATGCCAATGTATTCGAGTTTACAGGGACATGTGATGAGATACACAACATTGGAACTGTTGCAGTTGCTGAATGTTCTTTGTTCCCATGTTGTCCCGTTGTTGAAGGTACATTTTTTGCTTTTCCTGGTCAAACAGCATACCTTGCATCCGCCACAAGGGTAGTGCCCTTGTACAAAGTTTGGATTACCAATGTTGTTCACCCTGTTGGCCTTGGGTCTGGTATGGACCAATATGTCCCTGACACTCTGTGCTCTTTTGTGCGAGAACATAGGTTTTGGAATTTCCAAGCCCCCACTGTTGAGGATCTTCCAGTTCTTGTTAATAATTTTGCTCACCTGGTCAGAGTTGGTGTTGTACGTGGTCACACATATTGGTCTCTGCTCTTCCACTTTTTTGACTTTATCCTCCAGGAGGCTTTCTCTGCAATTGTTCCTGGCTCTCTTGTAGGCTTGATCAATGATCCTAGGGGGGTAGTTCCTCATTTTCAACTTTTTTCGTAGGTCTTCTGACTGAGTTTTGAAATTGGCAACTTCCGTACAGTTCCTACGAAGTCGCAGGAACTGGCCGTAGGGGAGGTTATCCCTCAAGTGTCTCGGATGAAAGCTCTGATACATCAAGAGACAGTTCTTGGAAGTGCTCTTAAAATGGGTTGTTGTCATCAATCTGCCATTTTTGGGGAAGATGTTCAGATCCAGGAATACCAGATTGGTTTTTGTTGTGACGCTGGTGAATTTAAGGAATTCATCCTGGTAGTTGAGCCAAGTCAGGAACTGTTGGGCGCTCTTATCATCACCATCCCAGATGATAAGGATGTCATCAATATACCTCTTCCAGGTCAGGATCTTTTGCCGGAATGGGTTACTGATGTTTAGTATCTTTGTTGCCTCCAGGTGGTGAACATAGAGACCAGCTATGCTTGGAGCAAATGTGCTTCCCATGCTGGTCCCATGCTTTTGGAGGTACAAAATGCCGTTGTACTCAAAGAAATTCTCCTTGAGAGCCAGGGCACAGCATTCCATCACCACGTTTCGTGGTGTTTGGTACTCCTAGTCATCTGCGAAGAGGACATCCTCAATTATCACCAGTGTTTCGTTATGAGGCAAGCTTGTATATAGGCTTTCTACATCACAGCTAATTAATAGCTGTGTGTTTGGGTCAAATGACACCTCCTCGAGCAGATTGAGCACATCTTTCGTGTCTCTGAGGTATGTTGATGTGCTTTGTACCATTGGACGTAGGAATGCGTCCGCAAACCTAGAGACTGGTTCGAGGACCGACCCGATCCCCGATACAATAGGTCTACCCGGTGGATTTACAAGGTCCTTGTGGATCTTGGGTAAGATGTACAGGTAGGGGGTCCTTGGGTTTTTTTGACACAGAAATTCCCCTTCTTTAGTGGTAATCCAGTCGTGCGACAGTGCCTCCTCTACCATTGTCTTTATCTTGATTGAAATGCTCTCAGTTGGATCTGATGAGAGTATTTCGTAGTTTCTTTTGTCCTGTAATAGCCTGGTACACTCCTTGTCATATTGATCTATATGCATTAGTACAGTTGCACCCCCCTTATCCGCTGGTTTTATGACCAATTGTTTGTTGTTGCTTAAGTCACGGAGTGCCCTTCGTTCTTCATTGGAAACATTTTGAAAAACGCGTTTCTGCGTTGGGTCGAGAACTTCCAGATCTTTCATGACAGCTTTTTCAAAGGTCAGGAGTTCCACTGTCATAATTTGTCAATAGCGATCCAACCGATCTATATTGCATTAAGATTTGCATTGTGCAGGCAAAATCCGAGCACCAATGGAAATAGAAGGAAGACTTCCGCAATTTTGCCCTCCCGCGTGCCATTACGGGCGGCCATTTTGAGTTAGCGCGCTAGTGTTTTGGCACACCCGTCAGCAGCGCGCAGGGAAGCTTAAATGATTCACCGCTCCCAACACGCGAGCATTCAGCAGAGCGGCAACACTGGTAGAAGTAAGACTTAGGGACTATGCGGACAATGTAAGTTACAGACTTTTACCCCAGGTCTTAAAACGAGTGGGTTTTGAGACATTTTTTACTCCTCGCACAGTGTGTTCAAAAAACGCTAAGGGCGTGGCTCTCTTTCTTGCAGAGCGCCGCGGTGAATTCCTACCGATTGTCAGCTCATGGGGCACCACGCGCTTGCCACAACAGTATGTATGGTTAACCATTCTAATGTAGGGGTGCGTCCCGTTTTGTGGGGGCTTTTATTGAATCAGTGACCATAACCTTAAGACTAGTATGAGAGATCGGGCTCCTCCTTTTTAATCCTGCGAGATGTCGCTGCATGTATTGAGTCGCGAGAGTGTGTGTGTGTGTGGAGATTGAAACAGCCCTAATTACAAAGGGCACGAAAAAGTTCGGGGATTTACTCGGACAGGCAGGGGATGGCAGATTGAACCATCACTCTGTCCATAAAGTCTTACAGTAGGGCTTTAGGCAATGGGCTAATGAAATTTGACAAGAAGAATTATGGCGCAGACAACTATGAAAGCGCAGTGACAAACCACAGTTACTACTATGAACATCTGTGTGTTTTTCCACCACTGTTCGGCATCACTTACGGACAGCCAGGGGATGGCAGACTGTACCATCACTCTGTCCATAAAGTCTAAAGTTATTCTTTGTGTAATGGGTGAATGGATTTGATGAGTGAAATTGTGGCGCAAACAACAATGAAAGCGCAAAATCCACAGCTACAAATGTAAATATCTGTGTTTCCCTTTTTTTTCCCTTTTCTTTACAGAGACCACATTTGGGTCACTATTTTTGATAATTTTTGCTTCCCCGGGGCCAGCTCATGCCCTGAAGCATAAGCTGACAGTGGAATTTTACTGTTAGTTTTTAGGAAGACAGGCTGACAACACTTAGCAACTGAGCTTATTTTCGTAGGGACCAGTAGAAGGTCCTGATGAGTAGGCAGTAGGGGACTGCCTACGAAACATGTAGACCAGGTTGTAGCGATCGGCTCAACCCCAAAACCCCCTTCTTAACGTCCCCAGCTAGAGAAGCGAATAAATTGTTTTTTTCTACTAGCCAGAGGATTTTTAATTTTTGTACTCACACACATTGTTAGGTCCCTACACTTTCACTGACACCACCCACCTTGCACCATCACATAGTCCTGTCACCACTTCAGTGCTCCCGCGTAGTCGGTCAGGTCGTAGCACGCCCCGCCCCGTAGAGGGACGGGAAGACCCCAATGATGAAGCATGACACTACTGGATTTTTTTTAGTGTGTGAGGGGTATTTTAAAAGCACATAGCGCTCTCATCTTTACCACCCTAAGAGAGAGTATTTTCACTATATTTTCATCACTGTAAAACCAACAAATATAAAATATATGTCCGCACATTGATAGAATCTTTTTGTTTATGTATAAGAATAAATCACCACCTAACAAGCACGCAAATGGCAGGTAGGTCTGATGTTACTTAAAAAGTATATACAAAATTTTAAATTAATATGAGGTGTAGGCAAAATAAATAGTTGGGATTTAAAGTTAAAGTAAACTGTAAATAAGATATAAATGCACACTTTGAACAAGCTGGTCATTGAAAAGAAAGATTGTTTTAAATAAATGTGAATAAATGTGAACAATGTACATATAGGCTCGGTATGTGCATTCACTAAAAAGCAAAGAGAGACAAGGGGTAAAGTGGGCTCACCCTTTGCCCCATACTTTTGTAAGAGGAAGCCAATATGAATGACAATTTGAAATACCAATGGATGAAGCCAGCTAACCAAATGTCCCTCTTTATAAGTATTCCCTACGTATTCCTTGGTGAAAAAGTAGCTTGGCTGAAGAGCTAAAGCTATCTCAAAGGCAAGACAAACCAAAAAAAAAAATCCAAAAGCTGCTTGGCAATACCTTAAGACAGACCGACATGCCACTTGTGTGATGGACTAGCATAAGCCACCTGTATTAGAGATTTGGAAGTAAAATACTAGTAGAAAAAAATATGCAGGTTTCAACAGATTCTAGAATGAATGAATGAAAAATCATTTCTATAGCGCGTAACTACCCGGAGGCCTCGTAGCGCTTGTGAGCAGACAGGCAGAATCATAGCAGGATTGTTAAGTAGCGTTAAAGAGGTGAGTTTTAAGCAGCTTACGGAAATTTTTTACGTTGGATTCCCTGCGAAAAGTGAGGGGAAGAGAGTTCCAGAGATTGGAAGCATTTAGTGAGAAGGAGCGGCCGCCCCATCTCGCTCTGCGTACCTACCTTGTAAAAGCCAGGAAGGCATCACTAGAGCGGAGACTCCTCGAGGGTAAGTAAGGAGCCACCAGTGAATGAATAATAGCGGGACCAGTTTTCTGAATAGCTCCATGGGTGAGGCACATGGCCTTGAAACGTATCCTGGACTGAACGGGAAGCCAGTGAAGCGTTTTCAGAGCGGGACTCGCAGACTGCCAACGAGGGATCTGAAAGAGTAGGCGGGCTGCGCAGTTCTGGATTACTTGAAGTTTTTTTATAGTAGCACAGGGAGCACCCAAATATAGGGCGTTCCCATAGTCCAGACGGGACAGGATGAGGGCTTGCACCATACTCCTGCGCGGCTGAAAAGGAAGTAAAGGTAAGATGTTCCGTAGCATCCTCATCAGGCCAAAACAGGTGGCTGAGAGCTTGGCAGCTTGATGGTTGAAGAAGAGGGAGCTGTCAAGCCAGATGCCAAGACTCTTAATCTGCCGCTTAGGGATGGATGGGCATGCTGTCAAGACAGGACAGCCAGGATAATGTCATAGGAGGTGAGGACGGTTTGCCCAGGAACATTAGCTATGTCTTGTCCCAGTTTAGCTTAAGATGAGATAGTTCCATCCATTCGGCTACCGCCTCTAGGCAGTTGCCCAGAGCGCAAGATGAACTCTCCGGGTGGTTTAATGCCACCACCAGTTGGGTATCATCTGCGAATGGAAGAACTATCCCTGCCAGTGGGGCCATATAGGTGTTAAATAGTGTGGGGCTTAGGGAAGAACCCTAAGGGACCCCACAGCTGAGAGGCCATTGATTAGATGTAGCTGTATCCTCAATGACTTGGAAGAACCGGTCCTCTAAAAAGGACTTGAACCAAGCCAGAGCCCTGTTCCTCACTCCAAGGTTCTTCAGGCGCTCAAGCATTATGGTATGATCAACAGTGTCGAAAGCGGCACTGAGATCCAGCAAAATAATTGCTACTGAGCCGCCTTGGTCTACCAGCCTCCTGGCCTCTTCCGTTACTGCCAGTAGGGCAGTTTCTGTCCCGTACTTTGGACGGAACCCTGTCTTGGGCTCATGGAGAAGATTGTTTAATTCCAGATATTGGACTACGGTGGAGTTGATGTGTTTCTCGACCAACTTACTCAGCCATGGAAGAAGTGAGATGGGTCTGAAATTGGCCAGGTTAGAGGGATCCAAATTAGTTTTTTTTAAAAAGGGCTCTAACCTGAGCACATGTCCAGGCTAAGGGTATGCTTCCCATGATGATAGAAGCATTTAGGGTCTTCAGAATTGTTGGACACATGACTTCCGTGACTAAAGTGAGACTTTGTGGAGGGGCTGGGTCCATAGGTGAGCCAGAAGTGACCCTGGAAATGAGAGTAGTCAGCGTCGTCTCATCTAGCAAAGGAAACTCGGCTAGTGAACTCAGTGGATTGGGGAGGGAACTCATGTTGCTGGAGACTGTGGACCCACTCTGATGGGGAGGGAAGAATTGGGGTATCAGGTGGATTTTTTAATGAAAATATTTAGCCAGATTATCACAGCGAACGTTTGCATCTTCTGAATTGGGAACTTTATGAGGGATGGTAGTGAGGGATTTAACAATACGAAATATTTCTTTAGGTGAGTTCGCGGCTGTGCCAATCTTCTCCTCATAAAAGGAGGATTGAGCGATTTTAATTTCAGCCTTTTCATTTCTTATTGCCTCTCTGTAGTCATTTTTCCTTTCAATTGCCAAGTTCTGTCTCCATCTCCTTTTGAGTTTTCTGCAAATTTGTCTGAGTTTTTAGTTTGAGGGAGTAACAAGGAGCCAACTTTTGTTTGTGAGTTTTGCGGGAGAAGAGTTTCAAGTGAATTTTGGAACCAAGAGTTAAAATTATTATTTCCCCTTTCTGGATCTGAGTCGGCGCTGGGAGTAGTGGCAACTAGAGTCGCAGACCACCGGCTGGGGGACAAGTTTGCCCATTTCCTTTCCAACCGAGGAGCGAAGTTCTGCACAGGGGGAGGGACAGCAGTTTCCCAAACCAAGGGGACTAGTAGGTGATCAGTCCAAGGGAGCGCAATGGGAGATCCTGCTGAAAGAGCCTGATCATTGCTGAGCACCGGATCAAGAAGATGGCCCTTGATGTGTGTGTTTGGGCGAAGCCTTTCTGCACAATTTGGAGTGCCGAGAGGCTTGCTAGTAAGTCTTTTGCCGTGTGGTCAGACGGGTCAACCAGATGGATATTAAGGTCGCCTAGTACAGTAAAGTTAGCGGAGGTTATGGGTGAATCAGCAATGAAAGATGGTAGTGAACTAAGGAACTGACCTATGGGTCCAGGGGGGCGGTATAGGAGCAAGCCGGTAAAGGTATGAGTAGATGAGAGTTCTAGGGAGAAATACATGCTTTCAGTATCAGGTAGATCTTCCATAGAAGACCGGCAACAATAATTGTCTTTAAAGATGATCGCTAGTCCACCGCCTCTGCCTGATTTGCGGTCAACTCTGTGTATTAAGTACCCTGATTGCAGGATCTGGGTGATGGCTGGGTCAGCTTCATCCTGCAACCCGGTCTCTGTTAAGAAAAGGGCGTCAGGTTTAAGATCTTCAATGAGGAGGGCCAGTTCAACTGAATGTTTGGGGAGAGAGCGGCAGTTTAGAAGATAAAATTTAAGAGAAGGCATAGCCTTCTGGGTAGCCTTACTAATGGGTTGGAACTTAAAGTCGCAGTGAGAGCAATTGGTGGGATTGTTAGCGAGGGACAGTAAGTATAGGCACTTAGGTGTCCATGGCTCCTCGCAAATTCAGTAGAGTCTGAGCATTATAGGTGTAAGTTTGATGGAGACTGTCAGGGTTCATGGCCCCTGGTCCCGGCTGCGCGACTGCTTCATGAGATTTAAGTAGGCTGATGCGGGGAACACTAGAGCATCAGTGTGAGAAGTTGGCCTGATGTGCAGTACTCACTATTCTAGTGATCACTATATATCAGTCCAAACAACCCTTATTGATGATTGGTTGTAAGTCAACCTTATAGACCAGCTATCCTAGTAGCATGGATACGAGCAGTCTAAGGCTAAGACTCTAGAGGGCGTGTTAAGCCAGCTGTTTTACCATCACATTACCCCTTGAACACCCAGTGAAAGGACACCACACAAGTTGTTATGAAAATAAACAGTGTATTTATTTATAACAAGACTACCCTGGCTCTTTATGAGACAGGGAGCTAAGCACACAACAAAACTCTTACGAAAATACTTAAGTTAGCACGTTATACACAAATGCCCGAGGGGCACGAAAAACCATATACTCTACAAGTGGAATGCGAATTACTAGCAGGTAAGTAACAGTTCTAATAGGCTTTGGAATCGCTAGGACTGGACTAGGGAATCGTTAGATTACTACTAGGAGGCCCAGGGGACTCGGGTGCAGAGTGTGCACTCTCACGCGGGATGCGGGACAAAGTCTATGGAAGCTAGAATTCACAAAGTTAGTGTTCACGGGCGAACCCGACCTGGTAGGGAGAAAACGACAGTGGATCCTGACCCTTGGATAGTGAGGCTCTGCTGGGACACCGAAGTGCCGAAGTTACCTAGCCCAGGGGCTGCAGCTGCATAGGTCTGAAAAGACGTCGGGGATCTCGTTGCCGGACCAGGAGCCTGGAAGGAAGAAGTTGCTGGCAGGCGACCAGTGAAGGAAAGTTCGATGGATCCAAGCCTGGATCAAGGAAGAAGAAAACCTGAAAGCAGAGGGGACCAAGTTCTTGAATCACTAGCCAGTGATTAAGTGGGCACCAGGATGGCACCGGGCGAAGTCACCGCAGTCAGGTGAGTGGGCGCTGCTGGGCTCTGCAGTCTCTCGGACCAGGAGGCGTTGTCGGCGACCAGGATGGAGGTGCGAGCTGTCCCACGAAGGTTCTTGCTGTCGACGTCGCTGGACCCAGGATTGGGCAACAAGTCTTGGCAAATGCAAGGCCCACGCGGTGGACCTAAAATGGCGTCTTGGCCAGGCCAGGAGGGTCCAGGGTACTTCTCCGATGGAGGGAAGCAAGGGCCAGTCTGGAGCAACCAGACCAGCAGCAGAAATGTCGTCGGGCGTCGTTCAGGAAGGCCACAAGCCAGCGGGCTAGTAGCCAAACAACGCGGTGAGCAGCAAAAAGCAGAAGGGCCCCACGCAGATCGTGGAGATGCTGGGGGGCTGCACTTCGGTGCTGGAGCTGCTCAGGGTGGGGGCTTCTCGGACCCCAAAGCACTCACCAGGAATTCACTCGGCGGGCTTGCTGGAAAGAAGTCGTGCAGTCTTGAAGATGGCCGGTCCCTCGAGGTCTCGTCACACCCACGAATCTCAGCGTGACTGATGATGCAGGTAGAGGTCAGAGGTGCCAGGGAAGCCGGTTCTCGTCGAGCTGGGCAGTCTTGATCCGGAGGAGAGACTTGCAGCAGACCGCAGTGTTCTTAAGATGGTGCCTGCGGATGCAGGGTGACTACTCCTTAGTCACAAGGGAGAAATCTTAGGAAGAAGTCTTGAGTTCCTTTCGTGGAAAGTAGTTTCAGGATTCAAAGATGATCTGATTTGGAAGGGGGCCAGTCTCTACCTTTATCCTGTAAAAAGGGGCTGGCACGCGACTAAGTCCTGCCCTATGGGTGGGACTAGGAGGGGGGTGGTTACACCCACTTCCTTGGCGGGCTTTTCCCCAGCACAGGGTCTGGAGTGACCCTGGAACTGGTTCCAGCCAGCCTATGCACAGTGAGCACCGGGGTGCCACGTGCAGTCACCTTCCTCTAAAGCCCTGCCTACCTACAATACACAAAACCCTGTCTGGGACGGTGCTGGCACCGCCCCTGGCAGGAAACCCTTTGTCCTTATCTCCTGCTCTGGGAGGACTCCCAGCAGCAGGAGGGCAGACTTGTGTCTCGGTGGCAGCATCCATTTTGTGGAGCTGAGGCTCTGTTTGACTTTTAACCGGGTTATAGGTTACATGCATGTCGTGTCCCTCTAGAAGGGTGGAATGCTAACCCCGTCGCCAGAATTGGCGAGGGGTTAGTATTCCAATTCGTATGACACCTTACTCGACATGTTTTGATAAAGCGATACCAGAGTTGGCATTTAACCGCGAGGATTATAATGCACTTAAGAGTATATGGTATGCGATATCATGGAAACGGCTAAGGGATGGGTCCCGAAAGCCGCAGACAGGCTCAGCTCATGCCAGAGCACCATCTCACACGATTCCAAGCACTCTGCCTTCAGGATTGTTAAGGCCTGCCATAGGAGTGACTGATAGGAGATCTGTGTGTCCATTTTAGGGTTAGATATAGGTATACTATATCTAAAGCAAAGGGTGAGTACACCACCTTGCCCCAGCTGTCGTGCAGCCAGTTGTGTCAGTTTTAGTTAGTCAATCCAGGGGTGGCACAATACATGCTTCAGCCCCTGGGAGACTTCTGGGTGCACCTCAGCCCTGGGTACAGGGACTTGGAGAGGGCCCAGTGCCAATTCAGTACCTGAGTACAATTTGGATAGAGAGAACAGCTAGGCTGTGGGTCTGATTAGCAGGCCCACAGCCAGGGAAAGTCGTAAACCAGTGCAGCAAAAAGCAAAAATCTGGGTGATCATAGGATTGCAGACCCTACTCTCCTACAATCAGCCTCTCAAAATGGCCGCTCGCGAGTGTCCCACCGTGAGGATAATGCCCCTTATTCCGAGCGTCTACTCCCTTCACACAAACAGCATAGCAGGCTGCGGTGGACCGGGGAGACTGACGCACACAACAAACCAAAGCACATGAATTGCACAGGTGAGTGAAAGTTCTTTTAAAAGCAGTGAGAAACTTGTGAGTTTAAAACAAGTGAGTGCGGCGAAATTCAATTAGGCCAGAGCGGAGAAGTCTGTGGTGGCGCTAGCGAATTGACAATCGAGCAAACTAGCCTGTCAGTCCTGAGAACATCGAATCAGCAAGCAAACAGGTATGCACTCACATACTATGCCCCGTACACCACCTTCCCAACCCTTAAATACTGCATGCCAAGCCCAGGCCAGAATTTGTGATAGAATTTCTGTAATGTAGAGATAATGACATTACTTGAACTCACTGACCTGGTATATGTGATGACGGCCACACAGGAGTGCGTGAAATGATAAATTAAGGACCAGAAAAGGGGAGAATTCAGAGAACAAGTTTCATGCAAACCATCTATAATCACTTGGCCTAATAAGCACACTCACATGAATCTTATGTTTATGCTCAAGTGACAGTTGTGTATTTTTTGAATATCAACAACATCCCAGTAACTAAGCAGGCCTAAACAATGGAATACAGGTTGAATAATAAATCCATAATGGCTAGACTCTTTAAAAAAAATGTTTTTTAAAGATTAGGCTTGTATATAAAAACTCAAACAAGGTAGGTCAATATGCCACATTTGATTACACTTGTCCTTGCATATGGGGAGAAACATACAAGAATCAGATACAGTCTATAGCTCGAGTAAAGCATTGACTAGTATGCTAGGATAATGATCTAGAAGCGAGGTACAAAAAGCACTGAAACTTAAAGAACAACAAGAAACCCCTTTTCTCTGATCAAGAGAATAAAAGCAGACTGCAACAGATATGCTAATGCATTAATATGTATATGCAGAAGAGGAAAGATCATAAGGTATATCATGAAAGAAAGTGTAATACGTGTGGACATTGTGGGGAACTCCGCCCCGCTCCCGGGTGGTATGAAGGTAAGAGCGAGTCGTAGGGCAGGGTTTGAATGGTTTATTCCCTCTCTTCGGGGTTAAATGCTCTGGTTTATCCATATACTGGGTGGCATCCCAGTTACCGAAACAGCAAAAACAGGGGGAGATCAAAGAATAATGTCTCTCCTAGGGAGCAGTACAGTAGGTAGTAACTGTCAGGGTAGCCCCAGCCGGTATTCTCCTGGAGTTTCTTGTCCCGCGTTGCTTCACATCGGTGTAGTTTTTAACCGGCCTCCAGGAGGGCAGAAGGAAAAAGGAAAACACAAAAACAAGTGTCAGGGTATCTGTACAAAAGATTGGAGGATAGGGGGGCCGTGCCCTTCCCACACCCGTCCCTAACCGTGAGGTGCCTAAGTGAGGGGGGGCAAAAGTGCTGTCAACGTGGTGAAGTGCTCAGGCGGCTTGCCCACCACCTCTTGATGGAAAACCCAATCTCCCCAGTCACTTGCCTGTTGCCACGGTCCCTGGTGACCGTGGCTCGGTGAGATCCCGCCTCCTCTGGTTCCCTCAGAGGCCGGTCTCGCTTGCGTTGTCTGGATTCTCCTGGACTCTGTCCTCCTCCACCTCCAGGTGATTTGCGGTCTTCTCCACGTCCTCCTCTTCCTTCGGGCGATTCGCGGTCTTCTCCACGTCCTCCTCTCCGTCCTCGTTCTCGGCTTCCGGGTCCTGGTCACGAGACTTCGGCTCCGGCGGACACACCTCCTTCCCCGCGTAGCCGGACATTTGAATCCCCGGGCCGTATGGAGTCGTGGTTGTTGGTGCTCGCGCACCTAGGACGCCGACCTCGCTTCAGGTGTCGACCTGTCCAGCGGCCATCTTGGGTTGAGTCGGGTCGCCGAACTCCTCACACTGCCTTCCCTCCGAGAATGGACAGTCGGGCCATTTGACTGTAGGGCATCTCAACAGGAAATCCACATTGGTCTGCATAGTCCCGGGCATGTGGAACGTTCTGTAGGAAAAGGGCTGCAGGGCAAGAAACCACCGAAGAACTTTAGGGTTAGTGTCTTTATGTAGGGCCAACCATGTCAAGGGCGTGTGATCAGTTAAGAGAATAAAATGTCTGCCCAAAAGGTAATACTGCAACGCCTCCACCGCCCACTTAATGGCCAAGCATTCCTTTTCTATGGTCGCATAGGCTGTCTCTCTAGGGAAGAGTTTTTGGCTTATGTATAGCACTGGGTGGAGTATCCCATGTTCATCCAGTTGTGATAGTATGGCCCCTACGCCTCTGTCCGAGGCGTCGGTCTGTAGAACAAAGGTCTTCTGGAAATCGGGACAGTTTGGGACCGGGTTGGTGCAAAGAGCTGTTTTCAGGGCATTAAAGCTTTGCTCCTGGGAAGAGGTCCATGGCATAGTGTCTCTTTTTAAAGGTTTGGTGAGTAGGTCTGTTAGAGGGCTGGCCAAAGAAGAAAAGTGTGGAACAAACCGCCGATAGTATCCCACCAAACCCAAAAAGGATCGTACCGCCTTTCTGGTAGTGGGGCGTGGAATGTGGGAGATGGCCTTTATTTTGTTTACTTGGGGCCGGATTTGTCCATCCCGGATGTCATAGACCAAGTAGTCTATGTGGTCGGCTCCTAAGGTGGTGTTCCTGGAATTGATGGTTAAACCAGC
The DNA here is from genome assembly GCF_964261635.1 of Lissotriton helveticus. Taxonomy (NCBI): domain Eukaryota; kingdom Metazoa; phylum Chordata; class Amphibia; order Caudata; family Salamandridae; genus Lissotriton; species Lissotriton helveticus. The sequence goes on along the minus strand of NC_136072.1, from coordinate 679,309,879 downwards.
ATCCTGTAGGGTGCTGAAGATTTGACGTAAATGCAACAAGTGGGTTTCCCAATCCGGGCTAAACACCACTATATCATCCAGATATGCCCTTGCGTATTCTCTATGGGGCCCCAGGACTACATCCATGAGACACTGAAACGTCGCTGGGGCTCCATGGAGACATCACCCTAAACTGGAAGAGACCCATGTGTGTTGTAAAAGCGGTCTTGTCTCTACTCTCCTGCTGTAACGGAATCTGCCAGTATCCTTTAGTTAGATCTATACTGGACATGACTTTTGCTTGACCTAGGGTTTCTATTAGTTCGTCTACCCTAGGCAAAGGGTTGGCATCAAAGTGGGACACTGCGTTCAATTTACGGAAGTCGATACAGAAGCGAATGTTTCCATCCGGCTTTGGCACTAACACCATGGGAGAGGACCAGGGACTTTTAGAGGGTTCAATAATCCCTGCCTCCAACATCATGTCAATTTCCCCTTCTATTGCGGTTCGCCTGGCTGCTGGGATACGGTAGGGTGCTTGTTTAATGGGTTGTGTGTTAGCAGTGGTGATGGTGTATTCTACCAGGGTTGTCTTTCCGGGTTTACCGGATACAACTGTGGGAAATGAAGCTCAGAGGGTTTCTATTTGTTTCTGTTGCCCTTCAGTGGTCTGGGAACCCCAGGTCTGGTTTTCTGGGTCCTCTTGGGTATAATGGGCCACCTCCAGGGGTTTGGTGGTAACAACCAACAGGCTGGTGGGCTTGGAGCAGGAGGGTACAGGTATGGGTTCCTCCCAGGCTTTCAGGAGGTTTATGTGGTATATCTGTGATGCTTTATTGTGATGGGGGAACGGTCACCTGATAAGTGAGAGGGGTAACTTTGGCCAATACAGAATAGGGTCCCTGCAAGTTCGCTAATAGCTTTTTGTCAGAGGAAGGCAAAAGGATAAGGACATTGTCCCCTACAGCTAACTCTCTTAACCGGGTTTGTCGATCATAGAGGCGTTTTTGTTGTGTTTGGGCTTTTTCTAACGGACTGTGTGCTTCTTCCCAAACTGCTGCCAAGGTATCTCTAAGGTTTTCGCTGTACTGAAGTAGCGGCTTTCCTTCCTCTTCAGTTTCCACCCACTGTTCCGCAGCCATGTCTAGCAAAGTACGGGGTCTCCGTCCAAACAAAAGCTCGAATGGCGAGAACCCCGTAGACCTCTGTTCATGGGTGGGAATGACGTAAAGGACATGGGGTAGCTGCCGATCCCAATCCCTGCCGGTGATATCAATGTGTTTCCTCAACAGGGTTTTTATGGTCTTATTGTACCGTTCCACCAGCCCATCGGTCTGGGGTGGTACACTGATGTCCTTATCTGCTTAATCTGAAGAATGTCACAAACTTGCTTCATAAGTCGCGACATGAAGGGAGTCCCTTGGTCGCTAAGGACTTCCTTGGGGAAACCCACCCTTGAAATAGGGTTACCATGGCTTGAGCAATTGCTTTGGAGTTCGCTGTAGTCAGGGGAAAAGCCTCGGGATATCGCGTGGTGTAGTCCACGATAACCAGAATAAAACGGTGACCCCGGGCAGAGGGGATTAGAGGTCCCACTAGGTCCATCCCCACCCGACTGAAGGGGATGTCTATAATGGGCAAGGGTTGAAGAGGAGCCCTAGGCAAAGGTAGGGTTACTGACCAGCTGACAACGGACACAAGCAGCACAAAACCTGGCAACCTCTTGATACACCCCAGGCCAATAGAACCGTTCCAATAAGTAGTCTAGGGTTTTTTCTTTTCCGCAGTGGCCGCCTCCCGCTTGGCTATGGGCCAGGAGCAGGACCTGGTAACGGAATGGGCCTGGTACTAGTAGCTGTTCCCTTTTTCCTCTAGCGGTCTGTGTAAGGCGGTACAACAAACCCCTTTTAACCACGAAATAGGGACCTACCTTCCCTTCTTGCTCTTCCTCAGCCTGTGTCCACGCTTTCTGTAGGGAGCTGTCTTCCCGCTGGTCTGCCCTGAAGCTACGGCTGGCACCCGACGGTGGTTCTGGGGAGGAAAGAACAGTCACTGAGGGGGATTTATTCTGTGTGGAGAAGAGAACCCTTTCCTGTCTCTTTTCCTTTCTGCTCTTTATTTTTTGCTCGGGTGGTTGCTCTATGGGGATTTGTGCAAAGGGGCGTCAGTCAACCACTCGGAGGAGGTTGTAGACCCGGTTATTGACTGTAAGTACTCGGGAAAACGAGGGAGATCAGTCCCGAGCAGAACCCACTCGGGTAGTCCTGGTATAACCCCTACCTTCCTTAGTTGGATTTCCTTTAATATTTCAAGGGTTACTTCTGCCAGTGGATACAGTTTGTGTTCTCCATGAACACAAGTCACCTGTACCTGTGTGTCGGGAATTAAAAGGGCCTTTGTGACTAGGTCAGCAGCCATCACGGTTTGCTGGCAACCTGTGTCAAGCACTGCCTCTACTGGTTACCCATTTCTGTTAATTTTTAGGTTATAAGGGCTGGTTGTATTTCCTGTGCTATAGATCCTCCCCTTTGTATAGCCTACATCCATGGGTTCGGGGGCAGGGGATCTGGCTGGACAGTTGCGTGCAATATGGCCCCACTCTGCGCAGTGGAAACAATGGGGACCTTGATGTGGTATCACGGCCGGCTGGAACCTCTGGGGTGGTTTGACTGCGGAAGGGGTAGGTTGGGGATCCAGTGGAGGGGGTGGTGGTCGTAGAGGAAGACGGACAGGAGTAGTGTTGGGGCGATGTGCTAAGGGGCGAAAATCCAGAGAGCGATGGAAGGCACAGGCTAGGTCAACCGCTAAGGTGGCTGACACGTTAGGATGTTGGCGTATCCAGCTCCGGGTGTTTCCTGGCAGTGCTTCCAGATATTGTTCCAGGACCACTTTCTCGGTTAACTCGTCTACTGACGTGGTGGTGGGTTGGAGCCAACGACATCCTAGGTCCCGCACCCGATAATAAAGAGTCCTAGGGTTGTCGCCTGTCGACCACCTTTCCTTTCGAAAGCGTGATCTATAATAGTCTGTGTCATATCCTAGTCTCTCCAGGATCGTTCTCTTTATGTCCGTGTAGGGGGTATGTCCGTCAGGTTTAGCGGCCTGGTAGGCTGCCTGTAGCTCTCCTGATAACAAGGGGGCGACATATTGACCCCAACGCTCGGGAGGCCAGGCCGCAGTGGTGGCCACTCTCTCAAAGTTCACAAAGAAAAAAATCAGGGTCATCGCCTGTTTGGTATTTCTGTAAAACGGCACTGGGAACATTGGGATGAACCCTAGTGTTAGCTACGACATCAGACAGTCTTAATATGTCTGAGTCTTGCACCTGTTGGGTATTGACCAGAAGAGAAGCCTGGTCCCGGAGAGCTGTGTGCAGCTCCTCTCTTTCCTTCTGGGCTTGTTTCCGTTGCTCCTCTACCATCAGTTGTAAATGACGCTGCCCCTCCGCTAGTTGCGTGACGATATTCTCCATGTTGGTGGGGTCAGACTGCACAACAGCGGTCGAGATCCCACTTTTGACACCACTGTGGGGAACTCCGCCCCGCTCTCGGGTGGTATGAAGGTAAGAGCGAGTTGTAGGGTAGGGTTTGAATGGTTTATTCCCTCTCTTCGCGGTTAATCCATATACTGGGTAGAATCCCAGTTACCGAAAACAACAAAAACGGGGAGATCAGAGAATAATGTCTCTCCTAGGGAGCAGTTCAGTAGGTAGTAACTATCAGGGTAGCCCCAGCCGGTATTCTCCTGGAGTTTCTTCTCCCGCGTTGCTTCACGTTGGTGTAGTTTTTAACCGGCCTCCAGGAGGGCAGAAGGAAAAAGGAAAACACAAAAACAAGTGTCAGGGTATCTGTACAAAAGATTGGAGGATAGGGGAGACGTGCCCTTCCCACACCCGTGCCTTACCGTAAGGTGCCTAAGTGAGGGGGGGGGCAAAAGTGCTGTCAACGTGGTGAAGTGCTCAGGCGGCTTGCCCAACACCTCTTGATGGAAAACCCTGTCTCCCCAGTCACTTGCCTGTTGCCACGGTCCCTGGTGACCGTGGCTCGGTGAGATCTGCCTCCTCTGGTTCCCTAAGGGGGCCGGTCTCACTCGCGTTGTCTGGATTCTCCTGGGCTCTGTCCTCCTCCTCCTCCTCCAGGTGATTTGCGGTCTTCTCCACGTCCTCCTCTTCCTTCGGGCGATTTGCGGTCTTCTCCACGTCCTCCTCTCCGTCCTCGTTCTCGGCTTCCGGATCCTTGTCACGAGACTTCGGCTCTGGCGGACACACCTCTTCCCCGCGTAGCCAGCCATTTGAATCCCCGGGCTGGAGTCGTGGTTGTTGATGCTCGCGTACCTAGGACGCCGACCTCGCATCCGGTGTCGACCTGTCCAGCGGCCATCTTGGGTTGGGTCGGGTCGCCGAACTCCTCACAGACATCTTCAGGAAAACTAATTAGAGAGGATATATTACAAAGAAGAGAAAAGGTGGGCCGGCATCGGGCCCGCCGCAGGTATGGCAGGGCACACCGGCCCCCATCCGCTCTCGGTGGTGGGGCGCGCCCCCATCGCATCACCATGACGTGGCTGGCGCGCCCCCACATCGATTGGACCCCGGGTCTCCTAGTGACCCAGAAGTGACTAAATCACTTCCGGGTCACTGTGGAACGAAGGCCAGGCCGGTTAGATCCGGGCTGGCCAAGGAGGGGTTAAAAGGCCAAGAAGCGCGGGAGTCAGCCTCTTTGACCCCGCGCTCCACGGCCTGCCCCTCCAGCCTCAAGGAGGCTTCAATTCTTTTTCTTTTCTTTTTTTCTTTCAGGTGCCATCATCATGCGTCGTTGTTTTGGGGTCCGGAGCAGCTGCAGGAAGTCCGGCAGGCAGAGCGGCGTTGGTGCATCTAGGTCCCGGTTGGAATCGATATTCTGCGACCAGGGCCGGCGCTAGGCATGGGCAGAGTGGGCAGCCGCCCAGGGCCTCGCGGCTGTGTAACTGTGAGGGGGCCCCCCCACGGGCCCATCAACCTTTGAAATGGTGCCATTGTAAGAGTAACAGGTGGGGAGCCCCCTCCCTTGGGGTTTGCAGCCGTGGTGCAATGCGCGAGGCCCACGGCGGGGGCCCCCTCACTCCCCGGCTGCCATGGACTGAAAGTGCAATATGACACCCCATCCCTTTCAGATGCTGCAGTGCAGATTGGGCCCTGATCAGCCTAATCGCTGCATCTGCATAACAGCAGTTAGGGAGATGCTTGAATTGGCGTGAGGTGTGAAGTGAGCCCTGCCCCTGCATGAAAGAAACGCAGAACAACCTGCAGGGCTCACAACACAAAAACTTAGAGTGATCTCACATTACAAAGGCGCTGCTCCTTCTATGGAAGAAATGGATAAAGGGCTTATTATTCTTTTCTTTTTTTGCAACTCTGTTTTTTTTTCATCCAAAACAAACATAAAAGGAGTTGAACATAAATAATAACTCCAGTTATAAGTGCTTGGTGTTTTTTATTTTCATGTCATTTACATGAACCGAAGGAAGAATGAGCAATTCGCTCTTTAAAAGTTAAGTTGAGATGCTAACATTCAGTTAGGGGAAGAGATGGGGGGGTGATCCCACTTCCATCCTTATCACCCCAAGGGGAGTGCAATGAACCCTCCAAGATACACCCAAGACATATAACCCCTCAGGCCACTCACCATTCATTGCTTTACGCATCTGAAAAGTAATATGAGAGCAGTTGTGTAACACAAAATGATGGGGTCCCTCACTGCAGAATGTGATAATGGGCCCCAGAGTCTCCCACATCTCACAGATATTCATTGGCCCTAGGCTGAATGGGAGGCCCCTGTAGGGATGGGGCCCTCAGAAGTGTTGTGGGCCCATCTGTGCTGCAGGGGACTGTATTGCGCCCAGGCACAAGACGTGAAGCAAGGTAAGAGGCCGGAGAGAAGAGTGGTGAATAGCAGGGTATGTAGGGGAGAGGTGGAAGCTTGAGAGGCAGAAACAGTGAATGGAGAGTAGAGGTGATAGAGATAAAACATGAAGGGGGAGATTTTCAAACCTTTTGTGCAGGTTTTGATTAATAAAAGTGACGTTAACCAGCGCACATTTTTTTTGCTGCTATTTTCTTTCCAGCGAAAACTTGTTTTGTGCTGGAAAGCACCCTCTAAGTAGTGCAAAGAAGCACAAAGCACTGCTTTGCATTACTTTGCGCCGAGGGGGTGGTACATGGGCGTGCCCATGTAACCACCCATGCCCTTTGACGCAAAACCATATTTACAAAAATTTGTGAACATGGTTTTGCGACAAAAGTTAACGCCCCTTCAAAGGAGGCGCTAACAAGAGAAATGCTTTAATTTCTCCATGCTTTTACGACTTTGCATGCGCACTACACTGCGCAGCACGTATGCAAAGTGGGAAAAGCGTAGTATCGTACCCAGCATAGTATTTTGCACAAGAAGGGTCCCCTTCTGTACAAAACCTATGCAACACTCATGCACACACCCTAGCGCTTCAGCGCTAAGGTGTGTGCATGGCGCACAGAGCTAAAACGAGTGACGGTGCAAGGGAAAGGGGAGGAGAGAGACAAGTGTTTGAAGATATGGTGCTCTCCTGCTCCCTGGCTGTCGCGCAGTGCAGCGCATCCGCACCGGGGGGGGCAGGGGGAGGGGAGAGGCTGCGATGCGTCACATGACTTTTTTCGGAATATCCCCAAAAGAGTTGAGCATGGAGGGGCGAGGTGGACATGAGGGACGCAGAACCCGTGAACAAAGTAGAAGAGAAAGATGAAAGGCAGTGCTTGGATAGGCGAGGTATATATAAGTGAAGCAGAACCCTCAGGAAAACTTAAGTGTCATAGAGAGGGAATGGTGAGTGTTGGATATAAGAGGGCAAGACAACCAAGAGCAGGTAAGAGGCTAGGGTAGAGAGGCAGGGGAGAGGTAACTTTCAGAAAGGTAGAACCAGTGAGAGAAGGCTAGAGATTGCAGAGAGATGAGAGGTGAAGAGCTCAGCAGGTAGGTAAGAGGTGGGTGTAATATAGGCAGGATTTGTGAGAAAGGTAAGAGACAGTAGTTAAGATAAAGTGAATTGTAGAGCATGGAAGGGAGACATGGATTTATGAGACAAACAGTGAGACAAGGTAAGAGGTAAGGGGATCAAAGAGGAGAGGTGGAAGCAAAGGGGACAGACCAGCAAAGAAATCTTAGGAGTCTGAAGGAAGAAATGAAAGAAGAATGACAGTAAATGGATGCGGTATGTAGATGTAAGAGAGGCAGAACAATCAAGAAAGCTTATACAGAGAAGAGAGAGGGAATGATGAGATGTGGATGTAGAAAGCCAGAATCGGTGAAAAGGGGGAGATGAGGCATACAGCATGGAGGAGAAAGATGAATATAAGGACATAACGAGAAAGAGAAGCAACAAAGCTGGGGATAGCAGAGAGATTGATGTAAAAGGGGCAGAATCCATGAAATAAAGTTTGAGGAAGAGATGATAATATGAATGAATAATGAATGGAAATAGGTGGTGTAAGAGGCAAAATCTGTGAGAAAAGGTTAGAGTGTTCAAGAGGATGAAAATCGAGAGAAGATGGAAATGGGGCAGAACCAGTGACAACAGTTATAAAGCTGGGGGAGAGATGAGCAGTGAAGATAGCGTAGTAGAGTTTGATGGAAGAGTGGCAGAATCAGCAAGAGGAGAGAGGAAGGAAGTAAGGGGAGAGTTGTATGTAATGAAGTAGGAGCAGAAAGAAAAGATAAAAGGAAAAGGAAGAAGTTAAAGGCATGGCTGGATTTAGGATGGCATAACCAGCAAAGAAGATAAAGACTGGGTAGAGAGTTGGGATGTGAAGAGTAGGACAGAGAAGAGAAATGTGGATTTAAGAGGGGAGGAATCAGCAAGTGAATATCAGAGGCAAGGTGGAAAGATGAGAGGTAAAGAGTAGAGCATGGAGGTGTGAGGGTCAAGATGGATGTAAGAGTGGCAGAACCAAAGAGTAAAGGTAAAAGGCTTGGGCATTGGGGAAAGATAATACGTTAAAAGGAGAGCATGCAGAATGAGGTGGATGTAAGAGGGGCTGAACCAGCAAGAGAAGAAAGTAGGCTGAGCAAGAGGTGAGGTAAAAAGTAAAGCACAGAGGAGAGAGGTGAATGTAAGTGGGCAGAACCAGCAAAAAAAAGTAGGAGGCTGGAGGAGAGGTAAAATTGTCTTTGAACTAGCATGTGCTGCTAAGTACATTAAGCCTTCTGCCAAAGTTTTCAATTACCTGCCTCTTTATTTTCCAAGTGCCATCTCATCCTCTTATTTGTGCTTTCTGTTTACTGGAGCATTTTCAGGTCGCTCACCCGAACCATCATGGATCCCTTTATGTTGATGTCCATGCCTGCTAAAACCAAATGCCTTAACCTTGAACTTCATTGGTGCAACTGGAGTATGATATGATATGATATGAATTGGCTTTTATAGAGCGCAGCTTACACTCCATGGAGCATCTTGGCGCTAAATCAGGGAGCCACCTGAAGATCCACTGTATAGCTATGGGACAGTCTGTCTTAAATTTTATTCATGCACTAATCTGGAAACATTGGTTTTGGAGAGATAGAGGCATAGCTTTTAAACCCCATTTGACGTGTAGCATTTCCACATAATACAGCTTTAAAATATTTGCACTTATTTTATTAGGGCTGTATTTGTAGCCATCTCAGTGATGTACACATTAGAGAGGTAGCTTCTTGCAAAGCTACTTCAACAGTGCCAAAAAATGATTAGTCAGTGGACACTTCTTATGATGTCACTTGCCGTGATACTACATTTTATGCAAATTAGAGGGGCCTCACATGTTCCTATCCTGCCCGGGGCCCCACGAATCCTAGGACCGGCCCTGTCTGCGACAATGGGTGCCGGAGCAGCGAAGGATTCCACGGGCAGAGTGGCGGTGGTGCGCCTGGGGCACAGCGCGATTGAAATTGGGTATGAGCGCTGCTCAAGTTCGTGCCAGCAGCGTGCCTCGGGTGGTTTCAGGATGTGCGCTGCTCATATTTGGTATGTGTAAAGCATGGGCGCTTGCAGAGCGATTGGCAAAGGTTGTTTTTAAAGCGTTGTACAGTTTTGTTGTGGCCCTGAGGGTCGGGCACTGTTGTATCTGCACCTGTTATCTCTAGTTCAAAACAGCTCAGTTACACTCTGTCATCACGCAAGGTCAAGCAACGTGACACCACGCAGCGGCCATTTTAATTCACTCGTAAACAAAGGGAAACATCACCGGTTGAAAAACGAGCAAGGTCTTTTCACACATTAAAAGAAGATCGTCGATGGTAATATTAATTATTTATAAATCGGATCATTTTTGTTTACGATATCTGAACTTAACTCTTTAAAAAAAAAAAAAAAAAAAAAAAAATTTTTTAGATAAAAGATAATAGAACAGTTATAAGGAAAGTTTGGACTATGGCTTACCAAATTCAACCTTATCAAATAAATCCTTTCCTACAGAATGCTGGTAAACCACCAGTTAAATGGGAACAGTGGCATAAATCTTTTGAAAGCTATCTTATTGCAATAGATGGTAAAGATTATACAAAGGAGAGGAAACAAGCTGTTTTATATGGACTCCTAGGTGATGCTGGAAGAGAAATCTTTGATAATTTGCCTGAAAGTGAACCACCACCTGGTCAGTTCATTCCTTGGGATGAGTACACTGAGGCTGTAAAAAGATTGGAAAAAAGATTTAAAGAACAACCAAATATAATGGTAGAAAGGCATGGATTTAACAAGAGAAAACAATTACAAGATGAGAGCATTGAAGACTATCTTTCTAGTTTACGTATTTTAGCTTCTAAGTGTGAATTTGGGGACATGCTCGATACTTATTTAAGAGATCAATTAGTCTTTCACTGTTATTCAAACAAAGTTCAGGAACGTCTTCTAGCATGCAGGAATCCCACTTTAAATGAGGTCATCGACATCGCTATTGGTATTGAAAGGTCTTCTGTTTCTGCTAAAGTTATATCTGGAACAAGCAATGCGGAACCTGTATGCTCTATAACAAATAAGAGTAAGCTACAAGACTTTAAAAAAGAGAAAGGATCCATTTCTACAAAAAAGAATATAGTTTGTTATCGTTGTGGTTCCAAAACTCACATCGCTAATAATCCTATTTGTCCAGCACATGGAAAGAAATGTGCGAAGTGTAGGAAAATTGGACATCTTGAAAGTGCATGCAAAACTATTTTTAAAAATAGAAATACTTCACATACTAGTGTAAATGCCTTAGATGACATGGAAGACGATATTGGTAACCTTGTTATTAATGTTAATTTAGAAGACTCTGATATTACATTCAAAGCACCTTTAGGCGAAGCCTTTATTCATGGTGTTAAATTAGAAGTAATGGCAGACTCAGGGTCACCAATAACCATTTTAGATGAAATAACTTATGCCAATTATCCTTTTCCTAGTAAACTTTCTGTTGCTGATGTTAATCCTAAGGCAATTGGTGGACAATTTCTCAAAATATTGGGATACTTCACTGGTTTAGTTGAACTGTTAGGTAGAGAAATTACAACAAAAGTTTATGTAGTTGAAAAAGGCAAAGATATTATTGGTTGGCGTGATTTAGGTAAGATGGGCATTATGTTGAAACCTGGTAGTGACACTCCTATTATCCTCGGTGAGATTCCTATAGCTTCTATAGATATCTGCAGAGAGAAAGTATTTTATAATAACTTAGATTCTATTCTTAGTAAATACAAAGAAGTATTTGAAGATAGAATCGGTTGTGTGAAGGGTGTTGAGCATGACATTAAGTTAAAGGACAATGCTGTACCTATTATACACAAAGTCAGAAATGTACCATTAAGTGTGCGAGCAGAGTTAAAAGAGCATTTGGATGGTCTATGTAAAGATGGAGTAATTATGCCTACAGATTCCTCTGAGTGGGTTTCTGCAGTTGTATTGGCCAAACGAAAAAATGGTAAGTTGCGCATGTGTGCAGATTTGCGCTCTCTGAACAAAAACATTTTGGTGGATTGTCACCCATTACCATTGATTCAAGAGATGCTTATGGCAATAGGAAATTCCACTCATTTTTCATTAATAGACTTAAAATCAGCCTACCATCAGGTTGTTTTGTCAAAGAGATCACAAGATCTTACTACTTTTGTTACTCCCTTTGGTGCCTTCAAATATACGAGACTCCCTTTTGGATTAGCTTCTGCAGCAAGTGTATTCCAGAAGCTAATGGATTCGTTATTTGGAGACATCAAAGGGGTACAAGCATTTCAGGATGACATACTCATTTTTGGAAATGGAGTCGAAGACCATAATAAAACTCTTGACAAGGTCTTAAACATTTTGAGTAAAAGAGGAATGACTGTGTCAAAAGAGAAATGTAGTTTTTTAGTTCAGGAATTAGAATATTTAGGACACTCTATAACTAAAGAGGGCATTAAACCAAAAAAGAACTTGATTGATTCCATCATGCTTGCACCTGCCCCAATTGACAAAGACTCTCTTAGATCTTTTTTAGGATTAAGCGAATACTATGCACGTTTTGTGCATGGTTATGCATTTGTGGTGGAACCTCTCAGGTGTTTAACGAGGAAGAATGAAAAGTTTGAATGGTCTCTTGTCCATGATGAAGCATTTAACAAAGTCAAGGGTATGATTAAGAATGCACCAGCTTTGAAACCATTTTCTTGTGGTGTTAGGTGTGTTGTTACCGTAGATGCTAGTTGTGTAGGTCTTGGTGGAATTCTCACACAGTTTGTGGATGGAAAAGAAAATACCATTGCCTTTATTTCGAGAACCTTAACTACAGCTGAGACCAATTATAGTACCATAGAGCGGGAGGCTTTGGCTTGCTCATGGGCGGTCGAAAAGTTCAGGTGTTATTTATGGGGAACTCGTTTTGATCTTGTTACAGATCACAAACCCCTCATTTATTTGATGAATGGGAATGGTACAGGCCATGCAACTTCAAGACTAGTTAGGATTATCTCTAGGCTACAAGAGTACAATTTTGATGTTAAACACATCTCAGGAGGAGCGAATTTTAGGGCAGACTGTTTGTCAAGAATTCCTCTTGACAATCAGGTTGGATCCTATGACAGTCTTGATGATGAATGTGTTGTAGTTTCAGCAATAGATGCTTGTGACAATTCTTTGGGATGTTTTTCTGAAAATGATTGGTTGGATGGTTATGAGAAAGATCAAATTTTGAAAAAAATCAAGGAATACATTAGAAAGGGATGGCCACCTGTTAGAAGTCTTAGTAAAGATCTTGTACCTTATCAGCAAATTTCTTCTGAATTAAGTTTGGAAAATCAGTTCATCACCAGATGTGGACTTTTTATTCCGCCTTGTGATTTGAGAAAGGGTCTTGTAGAGAGAGCTCATTCTGGTCATCCAGGAATGTCTGGTACCAAGAAAATTTTGAGAAAATTTTATTGGTGGCCTAGTATGGATAATTTAGTTGATGATTTTGTTAACCAGTGTCCTGAATGTCTTCTGTCCGACAAGCATTGGAAGAGTAAAAAGAATTTTACATCTACTAATTTATTGCCTGAACAAGCATGGGAAAAATTAGCAATTGATTTTTCGGGACCTTATAATATTTTGCCGGAAGATATGAGATATTTAATTGTCTTAACTGACTATTATTCTAAATGGATCTCATATGATTTTGTTAAATTTCCATCTACGGATATTGTAATTGAATTTCTAGAGAAGATCTTTAATGTAGAGGGTTTCCCAAAGAAATTAGTATCCGATAATGGCACACATTTTGTATCTAAAAGAATGGTGGATTTCCTTAATAAATATGACATAAAGCATATTAAAAGTCCTTTGTATTTTCCAGCTGCAAATGGACTGGTTGAAAGAGCAAACAAATTTTTCAAAGAAGGCATACAAACAGCTTTGTCATCAGGAATGGAGGTCAGGAAACATGTAAAAGACAAGGTTTGGAGTTATCTTAATACTCCGCATTCTATCACTGGTTTTACCCCTTTTTTCTTGTTGAAGGGCAGAGATGCAAATGATATCATCAAACCTCTGTTTGATAATAAATCATCTTCTTTAAATAAGTTGCATCTTTCAGAAGCTGATTCGGTTGATGAGTGTGTCAGGCAGAATTTTGAGAAAAGATATAAAGTTGCTAATAATATTTCTCCATCAAATTTTGAATTTAAAACTGGTGATTGGGTAATCATTAAAAAACCAAAAAAAGTTGTCAAAGGTGAATCTAAGTTTTCTTTACCCCAACAGGTTGTTAGATCATCTAATTCATCTGTTATGATTAAGAATAAGGGTTGGTGGAATAAGAGTGCTGTTGTCAAGCTTGAACCTTATCAAAAAGACATAATCTTAAAAAAACTTAAAGATAAGAATATTTCAAGAAATTCTTCCTTTTTATGTTACAAAGATTTTTTGGATGTTGTGCAACCATTTCTTTCTTTTGATTTTGATCAAGGGTTAGTATCTAGAGATCACGAAGTTCTTGAAAATACTCAAAGTTCTTCACATGTTAGTGAAACTAATTCTCATTCTGTCTTTGGTGAGGGAGTGGGTGAGAGTAATCTGTTAGATGTAGAAACTGATGCAAATTCTGTAGATAAGGTACCAGAAACAGTTGTTATTGCTGATGCTAATTCTGCAATTAAGGAGGTTGATGCAGGTCAAAGTTCTTTATCTGATTCTGATTTGAAAATGACTTCTGTTAAGAGAAACATTGTTATGCCTTCCAAATTTAAAGATTATTATTTGTATTGAAACTTGTTGAACCTTATGATATTTATTTTACTTACTTTTGTTTTCTTTTTCTTTTATGGAAAGGAGATGTTGTATCTGCACCTGTTATCTCTAATTCTATTACGTGTACTGTATTCTATTATGACACATACCGCATTCCATGTTCTGTGTTTGAGCTCTGCTGTCGGGTGATTCGATTCCGTGACTTGGACACGACAGCATTGCTCTTCCTTAGCCTGTTCTTGTGGGTTTATATTATTACAGATTTATTCATAATAAATCTTCTACTCAAACTCCTGCATTGATATGTTGTTATTCCTATAGAAATACAACAGGCACCGTCTTTAGTGGTATCCTGAACGCTAAGCTGCGTGTTCAGACGCCATTTTAAAAGTTAATGCTGAAACACCGGTGCTCCAATTTTAAACCCACGGAACAGCAGGGACGTGCATCCTTAACTTAAGTGGCCGTTCTTTTTGTTTTAGAACAAGGAGCTTAATCAGCCCCGAGAGTCTGCACTACCGACTTAGGAGCTGGGGTTCAGTGTCCTAGCCTCGGCATCGGCTCAGCGATGTTAAGTGCGTGTGGTAAGGCTGCCTAAGGACAGCTGTGCGAAAGGCTCGTCTGTTGCATTTCCGGCCTCCAGATTACATTCTAGATTCTGTAGGTCACTCAGCAGGACCCCATACATTCTCCAATTTAGAATTTGTGATGCTACTGCTGCAACACAAATGTAATATATTCTGTTCCTATAGTACATTAAATGATAGGGTTCGAGCCCCACGTTGGGCAAAAACGAGTAATTTAGGCTACATTCAGTGGCATGTAATAAACGTGAACTTCGAAGCGTTCACGATAGCCATGACGTGATGCTATTAGTGAAGCAAGATACAAGTCAGTTGTCACGAGCTTCAATATAGGGTGTGTAGTTTGCTACTGAAGACGGATTAACATCATATTCGGTTATGAGCATGCAAGAGAAATGTTTGTGCAGCGCGACAGCTGTGCGAAATGCTCGATCTGGGGCAGCATGATGTCATTTGTAGCAGCCTAAGTACAGCTGTATGAAGTGCGCAATCTGGGGCAGTCTGCTGAAGGAAGCGTGCGCTCTATAAAATGTGTTCGGAGCGCGGGGGCAGGCTTTTCCATGAGGTAATTGTTAGTAGTACAAGCGCATTGAAAGCGTGGTTGGGCGGCCTAAGTATAGTTCTGTGCAGAAATAATTCGACAGCTGATGTTAAGTGGCCTTTCCGATTACAAGCACAATTTGCAAGCACTTGTAATGCCGACAGCGTTAGTGTCCTTTATCCCCAGTTGTCATAGTGCGAGCTAGGCGCAAGGACATCAAAGCAATGTACAAAAGTTTATTCCAGCATTTAAAAGTATTTAATACTCGGGCTTATGACGACTCCATTGAAGGCTTCGCTCGTTAGTTAGCCATGGCTGACCCTAGGCACAATAAATGCGAGGCTAATTAGATTACATGTTCCATAGCATCCCAGGTGCGTAGGTCCAGGATAGTACTATCACCGCTTGTTATTTCTTATTTACTGTACATTTCGTACCCTGGGTGGCAATGTTACCCCGAAGTACTGTATTTAATTCAGGGATAGTTCGTTTCTGTGTGCATATGCAGGTCATACCCAGGGCAGGGTCGTACTAACGCAATTGAGATATTTTTTGTGCTGTATGTACCGTGTCCTTGGAGGGGCCACTCCATGCCTCTTTTGCGCCATCAGTATTATTTCAAGGTTTTAGGTACACTTTTTGCGTGTCTCTACCGTCGGAGTGTCACATACTACACTTCTTATGCCCTGGGCGGTAATTGCATTGGCTGTACCTGCTGCAAATATTAAATGCAGGGGGGAAGTGGACAGAGTGTCCTTGCAATGTTAAGCACGAGATACGCATGTTTTTTGTGGAGATTATATGTGTGAGCTCACTAAGCACAGGACAGACACATTTATAATTTACAGAATGTCCTTGTTTGATACAGGAACACAAAACTGTGCATAGTATGTCTGTGTATGTTGGTGTACCAGGCACACGACAAGCCATGTTTTAGGCTCATTGGGTCATCAAGGGCGGACCCTGGTGCGTTTGTCCTTAGCGAGTCAATCTTTCCTGGATCATGGGAGGCACGACTGCTCCTCGGCCTCTCCGGAGGCATCACCCTGCCTGTTTCTTGTTGTAGTCTAGGTTGCAAGCAACTGGGTCCAACGTGGTGTGCGCAGCCCGGTCTTGAAAAGACCCATGTTGCTGTTTCTTGATCACCGGAGGATAAAAGAGGCTGAGCGGATGGGGCGGCGCGGGACCAGTGTCGCCAATGGAAATGTGATGAGCTTTGATGTGCTTCCCGAGTTGCTCAGCTGTTGTTACAACGTAGGTGAACACGCGCTGATAGCTGATGGCGATATAATATCTGATACCCCTGTTGGTTGGTAGTAGGTGTGCAAGGTAGAAGTTTCTACATCAGCAGTAAAAATTTTTTTTTAAACGGAAGCGTTTATTAGCTTGTGAGCTGCGTGATCATGGCACTGTAGTACATATTCTTTTATACTGGGTTACTCCTAAAGGGTGTCTAAATATTAAGGCTTCGGCAGGTGTACTGTACACTTACCCTTGGTAGGGTGGGCATGGCAAGTTGCTCTGTTGGGGGGTACATTGCATTAAAATGCCGGTTCGTTTGAATAGAACTATTAGTCTGTTCCCTAAAGGGGGCCAGTTTCTGAGCTGTCCCGGTGTTGACAGCTATGGTACGAGGCTGGGTGAGGCACTCTCAGCTGCTAGTCAGATGATAATGCAACTAAGGCCTTAATTTAAAGGGATTTTATATGTTTCAAGTGCTGTCGCGTAATAACTCTAGTACTTATGGCGCAGGTGCTAGGATGTTCAGCTTTCAACA
This sequence comes from Lissotriton helveticus, assembly GCF_964261635.1. Classification (NCBI taxonomy): domain Eukaryota; kingdom Metazoa; phylum Chordata; class Amphibia; order Caudata; family Salamandridae; genus Lissotriton; species Lissotriton helveticus. Next base: position 679,293,279 of record NC_136072.1, on the reverse strand, counting down.
GAGGGCAGGGCCACGCAACCTGGTTCTAATAGCCACATTTAGCCAGCGGATCACTTTTCCTACCTTTAATTTTACCACTGAGAAACCCTTAGCTGTCCGAGTAATCATTTTCTGAAGATCTGCCTTAATTGTCATGAGAGCATCGTGGCTATTACTACCATCCCCACCCAAAGCAATAGCCTTGACATGTTCTTCTTCGGTAATTGTAAGTCTCTCCAATAGTTTCAGTTCAGCCATCCTATCTTCTTTCCTTAATTTAGCCGAGTAGCTGATGGTTTCTCCTCTCAAGGCGGCTTTGAAGGAGTCCCATACTATATTACGGGAAGAGCTATATCTATTAGCAGAGAAGAAGTCATCGGACCAGCTCTTAATGTGGGTAACAAATCTAGCATCCTCCAATAATGTCCTCTCAAAGGACTATGGGGGTCTAACTCTTCTTTTATAATAAACAACAGAAGAGTGAAGAAATTGGAGAGGAAGAAATAACAAAAATAGACACAAAAAGTGAAGGGATGAGACAGTACAATTTAAGAACCCTCACTCACCAACCTAGTGGTGACATGCTTCATCACTGGGTTCCCACCGGAAAGACCTAATGTCTTTCCAGTGTGCTTCAACGCCTGCTTACAGCGGAGCTGGTTATTGTGTGTGTTGAGGGTGTATTCTGGCCAAATTTAGCTAGGTGAGTGCAAAAAACAAGGGGGGTTAAAAAATGCAAAATCGTGACTTTCAACACCTTTATTAATAGTCCGGTTTGCACTGGTTAAAAACAAATTTGAATGGACACAAAGGAATAGTCTCAAATATTAAAGACCCCTGGTCCATAGTGAAAAACAAGGTTGACCTAACCTTGTTTTTCACTATGGACCAGGGGTCTTTAATATTTTTTATTAATAAAGGTGTTGAAAGTCACGATTTTGCATTTTTTAACCCCCCTTGTTTTTTGCACTCACCTAGCTAAATTTGGCCAGAATACACCCTCAACACACACAATAACCAGCTCCGCTGTAAGCAGGCGTTGAAGCACACTGGAAAGACATTAGGTCTTTCCGGTGGGAACCCAGTGATGAAGCATGTCACCACTAGGTTGGTGAGTGAGGGTTCTTAAATTGTACTGTCTCATCCCTTCACTTTTTGTGTCTATTTTTGTTATTTCTTCCTCTCCAATTTCTTCACTCTTCTGTTGTTTATTATAAATCTGGTAAGGGGTGTAAGAGTGAATATTTATACCCTTACTCTCTCGTTGTTTTCTGATGGTCTAACTCTTCTGCCATAAATCCTCTGATATATAATTACCAAGGGATTGTGATCCGAGAGCACCCTCGGTAGTCTAGATATAGCTACTCTATTAATTTCTGAAGTGGAAATAAACAAATAATCCAACTTGGAGTGCTTCTAAGCTAGGTTTGAAAAGTAAGTGAAACCAGAGTTATGGGGCGCCTTAGTACCCCAAACATCAACTAAACCCATTGATTCCGTCATAGCTTTTATTGCCCTAAAGACCCGGGGCTTCCAACCATTGTAGTTTGCATTCTCCCCCCAATTGGCTGAGATATTTAAATCTCCACATACTATTACGGGTGCCAACCAGCCCACCAATTCAATCTCTAGAAAATCGAAAATCTCTGGATCATCACCATTCGAGCCATATATTACGCAATGGTAAAGCACCATCTGGCACAGATATCTGCTTTCACCTTTTTAACGCCTCCCAGAGACTTCCTAACCAGAATGGCGACCCCTCTAATCATTGAGGATTGTAATGAGCAGGCGACCAAGTCAAACCCATTTACGAACAGAAGGTTCCTCTTTGCCCAGGGGAGGTGTGTCTCTTGGAGACATAAAACATCAATTTTATTAAATTTAACAAGGTGGGACAATCTTTGTCTCTTCCTCCAATCATTTAACCCCCCCACGTTCACTGTACATATTTTAATGTCTGACATCCTGGCTTTTAGTTTGACGTACCAACATGTTCTGCCACTTGAGCCTGTTATTTACTCTCAACTGCTCCCCATGTCTGAATACACTCAAGACCCCTGTGATGCACTTTAAACTCCCTTTTTCAATTTTCGTCTTTCCACACCCCTCCACCCCTACCACCCTCACCACCCCTCCACCCTACCCCCCTACTCACCAACCCTCCACACTGTGAGGCGCACAACTCTTGTTTGTGCATGTGACGGACGTGCATTTGCGGTGAGGACATAAAAAAAAAAAACTTTACCAACTACTATACAGCCCATTTTAACAGAAAAGAAGAAATAAAAAAAAACAAGCTAAGCATTCACGCGCTCGAAGGCTCTATCCATTAACCTATAGGAGTATATCTGCTGTCTGTATCTATTTACCAAGGCTATGCAGATATTCCTTGGCCTTGATTTCATATGAAAAGTATATTGTTTTCCCTTCGTTAATGATTTTTAGCTGGGCTGGGTTTATTAAGTACGCTTGGAGTTTCCTATCTTGAAAGGGCTTTATCAACCCCCTTAGACGCCAGCGTCTTTCTACAGTCACGTGGCAGAAGTCCGGACGGACGAAAAAGGACACCCCATCACAATTCCTCCTGGCATCCAGTCTTGCCCTCTCCGCGATCGCCTGGCGAAGTATAAAATTGCCCAGAAATATCAACACCGCCCTAGGTTTGTCCCTTTGTTCCTTCTTAATTTGAAGGGGGTACGGTGCACTCTTTGTAGCTCCTTTGACCAGTCCCAACAAGACAGTTCAGGGAAAGCCTGCTGGAAGAGTTTGATAATATAGGCTCTGATATCTGACCCTTCTGTTCCCTCAGGAATTCCTAGAACTCTCAGGTTGTTTCTGCGGAGCCTATTTTCCATCTCCTCCAGCTTCCACTGCATATCTGTCACTTGGGAGCTTTGAGCATCTACCTTGGAAACAGCCTCTGCCATCTCCGCCTCGGTTGCAACCACCCTCTCTTCTAGATTTGACACTCTGTCCCCAGTGGTAGCACACGCCTTAGAAAGTTTCCGCACTACTCCCTGCATTTTTCTCATTGCAGCCTGAGATTTCCGACTGTCTTTACGTGTTTCTTCACAATGTGGTAGTATCTCTTGATGTATCGTCTCGAGTAGTGACATTTGGGCCTGTTCTATCAAGGGGCTACCTAATAGGGGCTGAGCTGAGGAATGCTCCCAGATTAGTTCCTGTTGCACCAACTCTTGACCCCAGACAGCCTTTTTTGCTTTCATGGTGGTGGCCGGTGGATCGTCCTCCGGGTCGGTGTCTGACCCCACACAAGAACTATGTTCCTCTTCTTCTTCGGACCACTCACCCCCTCCATCAGAAACGGAGAAGAAGGCTTCACTTGGATCATTTTCCTTATCACATCCAACCCCTCCTATTGCCCCGTTTAGCATTAATTCTTCTTCGGCTACTGGGGGATTTGATAAGCCAGTTGTCTCTCCTTCAGCATTAATGTTATCCTCCCCAGTACTTTTAGCCTGGGGGTGCAAGATATTTATAGGCTGCTCTAGAGGGGGTGCAATAACTACCAAGTTCGCATTGCTTGTAGATATAAGAAGATAAGAAGATAAGATAAGTGCTGGATTTGCCACGTCTGGCTCTATTTTACTTTCGGTTTCAGTCAAGGTTATATCTTCGGGCACTTGGGTCGGGGGGGGGTATACAATGAGCTCCCAGTTTATGAGCTACATCTAGAACATTGCTCTCTCCCAAGTCCTTAACCCCCTTCCTTACCCGCTTTCACCAACATTCCCAATACGGACGCAGTTGCTAGCCGGGTCTTGGGAGCTCCTTGTTGCCTTTTTTTTGCTGATCAGGCTGGATATTTTCATCTCCTCGTGTAGCATCAGAAGTTACATTTTCAACCTCCTCTTTCAGCGTTTATTTTTCTATTGCTGGCAGTTTTTGTACCCGGATTCTGTTTTGGCACCATTCCGCGCTGGGCTCTCTGCGAGTAATTCCTCTCTCGGAAAACAAAGCGGCTATGAACGCCGACAACCGCTCCGTGCGGCTTCTCCTCGTCCCAGCAGCTCCGCACTGAACTCCGCGTTCGACTCAATAGTTGGCTCCACCCTCCTCCTGAAGCGTAGCGGGCGGGAGTGAGAACCTTCAGTGCCCGCAGGACCGCCCTTAGCAGCAGCCTCGATGATCCGAGGCGAGCGAGAGCCAGCATTACGCCCGAACCAGTACGTCACTAAACTCTTAATTTCGGGTACGTTTTCCAGCCACAATCTGTGCCTCCGATGTGCGCTAGCTTAGACTAAACTTTTGGGCTTCATTCCAATCAGCGTCCTCGTCGCCGCTCTGCACCGGCCACTCAAGCGGCCGCCATCTTGCCCCTGTGTCAGAAGGCGATGGGGGAATACCAGGCTACAAGAACTAATCGGTATGAAACTGGAGAACATGCTGGTAGAGCCCTGGCTCATCGACTTCGGCAAGAGCAGTCTAAAAATACTATTAAGAAGATAGTTGAAAGGGGCAAAATATACAGAAGCTAAAGATATTTTACATGTCTTTAGAGACTTTTATCAGAGTCTGTACGACGAGGAAATAAGTGATGGAGAACAGCAGATAAATATGGAGGATACAGGCCCACGCCTTGATGCCTCTCTTCAAGAAGAACTTGATAGGGATATTATTGAATTGGAAGTAAAGGTTGCCCTCCAGGAGCTAGCCTCAGGGAAGGCCGCCGGTCCTGATGGCATTCCCCTGGAGGTTTATAAGTGCATCGAATCAGAAATCATAGTTTTGTTAGTAGACCTTTTTAATGGGATTGTATGTACTGGGTGGTCCCCGGATTCGTGGAAAGAGACGAACATCATTATTTTTCATAAAAAAGGGAAACCTAGCGAGAATCCGGGGTCTTATAGACCAATTTCTCTGATCAACTCGGACACCAAGTTGTACTCCAAGATATGGGCCTCAAGAATGGGCAGGATTATTGGCGGCCTTGTCTCCCCTTGGTAACATGGGTTTGTCCCCGGCCGTGGCACGACGGATCATACCAGCAGAGCAATAGCTCTATTCGACGCCCATGCTGCCACGGGAGAAGAGATGGCCATGATCCTGCTCGATGCAGAGAAAGCTTTCGACCGTGTGGTCTGGAGCTTTCTCTGGGACATTCTGTTAGGACGAGGATTTGGGCAGAAAACTATTAGAGCGCTGAGAGCGATGTATCAAGATCCTGTTGCCAGAGTCACGGTCATGGGCGAGAAATCGGATATGTTTTCTATAAAAAGGGGAACTCGCCAAGGATGCCCGTGCTCCCCAATTCTTTTCTCCCTATATATTGATCCTCTTATTCAGGCTATATTGGGGTGCCCTAGGCTAAAGCCAGTGATTATTAATGGCTTCGAAAATAAAATATTAGCCTATGCAGACGATCTGGCTGTATTTTCTTCTGATCCCCAGCAGGCAATGGTAAATCTGTCTGAATTGACAAAACAATTCGGTGCTAGCTCGGGGTATTTACTGAATGAAGCAAAGACCCAGATTATCTGCACAAAAAATATAGCTAAATTAGATTCAAGATATGTGGATGCAGCAGTATACTTGGGGGTGACAATTAATGCTGCGGTTGAGAAAATAGTGGAAGGAAATTATGTACAGCTCATTAAATCAATAGAGAGTGATTTGAGAAGATGGGATGGACTGCATCTTTCATTGATTGGAAGGATAAATGTGGTCAAGATGACAATGTTCCCTAAGATATTATATCTCTTCCGGGCCATACCACTATTTGTGGAGGAAAACATAATGCTGAATCTAGAATCTATGTTTATTAAATTTATTTGGCAATATGGAAAGGTAAGGCGGTCCACAAACCTCTTGTCTCTCCCAAAAGAAAGGGGGGGGGCTGGCTCTACCTAATCTAAGATTATACCATTGGACATGTCTTTTAACTCAAATGACTGTACTCTTCCAGCCAGGTGCCTCCTATAACAATTTAAGTCCTGAAGCTCACCAGCCCCCCTCTATATATGAGCTATTGTTAGGAAGAAAGGCGATGGGCATAATGCTCTGTGAAGTAGATTGAAGATTTTATAAAAAAGCGAGATAGAAGATTATTGACAGTGTTTGGAGGGTATGGAAGTCCTGTAGAAATCTGTGTAATATCCCCAACATTAATTCATATATTCATACCTGTAATTCTAGCCTTTTTTCAAGATTAGGTGCAGAGAGGACCCTAAAAGTTTGGAGAGGGATGGGAATTAAGACTCTACGGGAGTTAATGGATGGAGATGGGATTATAAGCTTTGAGGCTTTACAAAAGGATTTTGGAATCCCAGATAATCATTGGTTTGTATATGCCCAAATGGCTCGCTCCTTGAAGGCTATTAAACCAAAACCGCCACCCCCAGGTAATAGCCCCCTTTTGGACGCATTGACTAGTGGGTGCAAAAAAAATATTAAGTCCATATATAACATCCTTATTCTAGAGATCCACGACGATGTTGACAAGATTGAGGTAGCATGGACTAGGAAACTCGGAAACCCAAATGTAGACGTTGACTTGGCTCTGGTATTGAATAAAAAGATATTTAGAGCCACAAACTTAAGAGCCCAGCACTATAAAACGGTGTTTAATCTATATTATACACCGGCGAAATTATTTGCATGGGGGGTTAGAGCAGATGATACTTGCCCAAGATGTGGGGGTGGACAAGCAGACTTATTGCATATGTTTTTCAATTGCAGACTCCTGACCCCAGTGAAGAATGAGATCGAAAAATTTTGGGAGGGGCTGCTAGGTCACAAGATCGATCTATCCCCTACCCTGATGATCTTGGGCACGGAGTCTCATCTAAATCTGGGCAAAGAGGAAGAAGCTTTGGCGTTTATATCTGTGGCTGTGCTTAGGATTTTGATATCAGCGGGTTGGAAGGATGTTGTGGCACCATCTTTTCAAATGTGGCTATCTAGGCTTCTTGGAATACATAATATTGAGACTTATCTATATGAGCGAAAGGGGATGAAAATTCGGGACTTTGGAAGAAGGTTTTGGGCCCCGGTTACTACTTGGAGGCAGACTAATGCTGCAAATGAATGAGTTGTTACTTTGCACAATATATGTTATATGTAATGGTTGATTTTTTTTTAAGGTACTCGAAATATGAAATGCTAATAAGATGAATTAGGCCTTTTATAACTGACTATCGGAGGTTTTATGCACTTTTACTATCGGCTCTAAGTATTTATTTAATGAACCTGTTGATCAATTGCTGTTTTTATGTCCGGATGAATTCAATAATGTATTTTATTTTTGTGATGCATCTTGATTCCCAATAAAAATATTTATAAAAAAAAAAAAAAAAACCCTTAGCTGTATTCCATACAATTGCAGAAGCAATGATAGGATTAGATCCCTCACTGTGGTACGCTACTTTATAAACTCAGGGAAGATGTGTGGAAGAGAAATAGCGGGAATACGTTTACCAGTTGATTGCTAATTAATTAGCAGCACTATGAAGTCAACCAACAATGTCTTACTGAGCAAAATGTCACATGATAAGGGAGCTGGTGCTATGGTAAGCACTCATTAATGCATATGCCCGCTGTGGAAATTGTGGCCAGGTGTCTTATGGTTGACTTTGCGAATTTACTGATAAATCTCTTGGAACTACACAGGTGTGTGTCAGGGCCGGTAAGCTAAAGGCTACTAGTGGGCTTGCACCGCCGGTTTGTTCCACCCGCAGGGGGAGCCATGTAATTATGTCAGACCTATCACTATAGGGTCTGCACACACAATTGCTAAATTGCCAGGGCGGCCCAACCCGTCTTCTCTTTACATAGGTTACCTCTAAGGTAGGCTCCAGGATTTCACATGGGGTCAAATTACTTACTGGGGAGTTAGGACAGTTATTGCATGGTTTGTAGGTCTGGCTTACTTGGCACGACCCTCGGTGAGGGTTCTCTCAAGTATACGTTCAACGCTTATGGCGTCACAGTACATCTCAGGCCTTTTTGTCTCATCTTCAAGGGTATCCCTGCGAATGGGCACAATCATGTCAACTTACCATCGCACCCCTGTGCGGGTACAATGGGGCATTAGTTGCTGAGGGTTTCTCACGCTGTATCTCTGCACTCTGGTGCCTGTACACTTATACGCGTGGGGTCACACAATTTTTACGTCCTTGGGCTTGTACAATTGGGCAGGTTATTCCTGGGTTGTGTCGCATTGGACCAACTCCTCCTGGGGGCTGGTGCACATTTGGGGGCCTATGTTGTCAAACAGACTGGATTCTGGTGTAGTATCACGCAGGATTGATGCATCCGTGTGGCATCACACAGTACCGGCACAGAAGTAGCGCTGACTTGCAAATTGGTCATCTACATACAAAAAGGCACTAATCATTTGTGTGTTTTCATCTATGTATGACCCGATCCATGGCGGATACCTGGGAAGTGCTCCACACCGCAACAACTGCAAGAGGTGGACAACCAAGGGGACCGGTAGATCCAGAACGGGAGTGGCAAGCGACGACATTGAGTGTGATGGGCGATCAATCAAGGGCTCAAGAGGTGCCAGCACATATTGGTTGTTTATAGGTGTGTTAATAACCATTGGTGGTGACAACCACAGTAATATAGCAGTACGCTGCATCACATGCTTCAGTATTCTGCCGCTACGGTGCCTGTGCTCGCGGGTGCCATCGTAGCAGACACAATAGGATAATTCGTAGTAAGGCGGTAGGCATACGCAGAACATTTCCCTGAGCATATTGGGCAGGTGTAGGTGGTTCACAGACTCTGTGGTATACTTTATAGAAGATCCTGGGGCCTGTGGTGCCCTGGGTAGCCTTCCAATTACACTGACAATGAGTGTCAGTGTCTGGGGTGACGTGTCTTATCAGGCACAGCGTGATTCCATCAATGGAGCTCATTTAGTGGCGCCATGCCAACTCTCCCGGAGTCTGACCGCACTAGCATCTCTATCCCGCACTTGGGGGGTGGGGAATGACTGATCCAGAGCTTCCAATGGGAGGGAGCGAGTCTTTGCGGCCATGGGGCTAATGGAAACATCTGCTGGTAACAAACTATTGAGACTAGCTAGGGCTTGACATTTACAGCATATAGCTCAGGGATGCATCTGGGGTGAGCCGTGCTTCTTAAAAAGACAGCGTCCATTTGTCCACATCAGGGTATGAAATCGTCTCAGAGAATCTTCTTGCCTAGTTAGTGGTGTATGGGGACAGGGCAGGACCTTACAGTGAGTGGGCTAGGTTAGTGAATTTTAAGGACAGGGCATGACCTTTCAGTATAGGAGGGTAGGGGGGCAGACAGTCGGTCAACTACGCTGGCCTGTGGCAGTAAGGTCATGATTGGTGAGCAGTACATTTAAGGTCCTTAGAGGGCGGTGCCATTCTTGAATGGGGTCGCCCAAAGGGAGAGACAAGTGGTCTCTCCTAGAACTCCAGGGGCAGGTACAGCCTGTTGGCTACCTGGGTGCGGGTAGGGGGGAGTCATGCTTTCTCTAGGCTGGTTGGCCACCCCGCACGTGCACAATGACGCCAGTATATGGCGCAGAGATGCAAGGGCCCCCTTTAATGGAGTTAATGGGCCCTCTACGCATGCGCACTCCGACAGGAGGGCGTGGTTTAAATTATAAGGATATGACACCAGTTAGTGATCTTGCCGTAGGCCCACATAGGATACGCAGAAAATGAGGTATTGTAAGATTTATACGTTAGATTTGGATAGGAAATACCTTGTACTAGAATTATGTTAAGGTTAGCCATCGGATAGCTGTATAAATCAATTGTAATCGAATGTCATGGAACGTTTTTCTGCATAATTAGTGTAAATATTGTTTATTTCAATTTTTGATTTATTTGTATGTTTTAATAAATACGGCCAGGGGTTGTACGACCCCTGCCTCCAAAGAAAATCCCTCTCATGTCCTTTTTAATAATGTTGTAACAGAAGGGTGGGGGTCCTCTGGCAGTCCCTTGCCATATCCAAGTTCAAACGCCAGATAAGGACAATAACTTATTTTCTTGCACGCTCTTTTTCAAACACACAAGAATCTCTGCACTGGAACACCACACCATCAAAACTGCACAGGTTATAGAAGAAGTATTCTGCTCCCCACACCCTCCCCAGCTTCGCTGACAGATTCTATGGCCGTCTCCAGGCCACCATGAAAGGATGGTCAAAGTGGTAGCAGATTTTACAGACGCAGAGGAAACCAATGAGCGTTTCCACCATCAGCCAAACACGACAAGACAAGAGTGTTGTTACTGTCAGTTTAGTTTGCTGCAAAGTCCTCTGCTCTGGCGACGTAACAGTACCGAGGCTTCCACATGTGCTCCGAGGAATCCTGGCATCAAAGGGGACAAGCCAGGCGGCCGCTCCTACAGAACCAAAGGCGCTTCACTGGCGGTTTGCGGTTGTTCCGTCCTGGTCCAGCACACGCCATCATCGCCGCCTCGGAGACAACTTTGGATCCATCCCAATCACAAAGGCAGAAATGACACATCCAACGCCAGCTGTGCCTTGTTCTTGGATCACAAAAAAGATTTGGCATTCATAAAGTTTAAACTAAAATACGGCCCCAGCCATTCCACAATTACACACTTCAGTACAATCTATGTGTTTTCCATTTGTCCGGTTATGGGTCCTTCCGGCTGAGCCGTGGTGTGAAAGGTCAGTGAGAGTTCAGCTGGATGCCGCCACGCACACTCTCACCTTCAGACAAGTGGGAAGAAGCCAAGTAGCACTGCACCCTCCCTTCACAACTGGGCAAAAGTTAGAAATGCACTTTATCAGACTTTCAGAAAAGTAGCATGATTGCTAAACAATAATGTACAAAGTGCATGGAACAAGCGACAGCAGACGTCTGCCAAATGTACTATATCCAGACTGCCCACACATGAACACTTTATATGTGCCGAAGGTTATATCTGAAGAATGGACATTTAAATCGGGTAACACGAACTTATCAGTAAGTGTGACTTACTGTGTTCATTTGGACTACACGGAAAGGTACTCGTTTTATTCAGGCCAGGAAAGCGTTCACACCAGGGATGCAATCTTAAATATTCTGCCTTTAGGCTGCAAAAAAATAATTTCACAAGATGCATAATCGGTCGAGTTACATCACAATAAATTCGTGACCTACATGTTACAGACAGACCTCTGCCTGAGGCACCTCAGGCCTCTATGCAAACTTAAGTGGATTCTAATTTGTGACGTCAGCACATTATGAACATAAATACTCGTAACAATATCAGAATAATAGTGCTATGTGCGCATGGATCGAGGCATTGTATGCCATTACCTACTAAGCTAACTTACCAGTTATTATACTTGACCACCTATTCATTTGAAATGCTGGACGGCAATATGATCGATTGGAAGCCATGCAGCTAGAAATGTATGGGCACAAGACTAATACCAGCTCAGTGGGTTAGCATCCGTACTGCAGAAGTATGCAGGCAATCTTAAGGGCACAGTTTTATTTGCGGTTATTGCCTACAGAGCTTTCATCCTTGAGCGATAAATACAACAAACACCACTATTGGTTTGCAATGTAGCAACTGAAAGAACGCGGCAACGTAATAATAAAAAAAAGTAGTACAAATGAGTAAGTTAAAAGTGGTAAATCGAGGCAAAGCCTGAGCCAGTCTTGGACATTATGTCTGCTTCTGACTAGACCATTGGTTCCCAAACTTTTTTGACCCGTGGCTCCCTTGATCTAATTGGCAGTTGGCCGTGGCTCCCCACCAATTTTTTACCGGTGGGCGGGAGGGGGGGGGTTTAAGCACGACCTCGGGAGTACCTACTGTCGGCTTCCTAAAGTAATTGGGATGCAATGAAGGTATTATAATCATATTTGTAACAAAATCAAAAAACATAACACTTGTGTAATAAGAACTCGTTAAGTGAGAAACGATACTACAAGATTAATGGCCATATGTTTCCATGCACCTTTTTTTAACCACACAACAATTGTTAAATTAACTTTTGTTTTACTGTAAAAGGGAGAAGACTGAACTCACAACAGGAAAACCGGTTATAAAAAGTGAATAAATAGGATTTTAAAGATCCATAGTAAATATTTTGGATGGAACAAATTATACATTCTAGAACAAATGCAAGCTCTGTGATACCATGTCAAGTAAAAACTGGCCAACTCCCCAATTCTCACAGACTATCCTCACCCTTCATGTCTAACCTCATGATTGAGGAGGAGGAGATGTGGCCTAATAGCTAAAGATGCCAACTCTCAACACCCTGTGATTCTGAGCTGGGCAAATCATTTAACCCCCCCATGACAAAAAAAAAGCAGCCTGTAGTCTGGTACTCTTATAAAATGTCTGGTTCTCATGTGAAGCATGAGTAACAAGCATTTGCAATGCAATAGGTCTCGCATTATGAAAGTTTGAGCTATTGGTCTTGTAAATGACAATTTTTTTATTTATGTGTTAGTTTTGAAAATAGCTAAATAAATAGCTTTGTCATTTTCAATGCCAATAGTTATAACTTTTGCAAATGTGACACCTATAGCATTTGTAATGCAACATGTTTTGTATTTACGTGACTTAGATGTATTGATATTACAAATAACAACGGCTTTTAATTTTTTTAAATAATTAATACTTAAATAAAAGTTATTGTAATTTATAATGGCAATAGCTTAAACTTTTGTAAATAACTGTTGTGAAGATTATGTTCAGTGTATTTTATTGCGATGAAAATCCAAGAACAGAAGTGAAATAACATCTTTTTGTGACATTTGTAATAAAGCTTGAAACATTGAGAGAACATAATTGAACCAGTTGTTTTTGAATGGTTGGGCAGATTGATGCTGTGATGTCGCTGAGTGATGTTGTGGTGGCGCTGAGTGATGTTGTGGTGGCGCTGAGTGATGTTGTGGTGGCGCTGAGTGATGTTGTGGTGGCGCTGAGTGATGTTGTGGTGGCGCTGAGTGGTGGTGCTGAGTGATGCTGTGATGGTGCTGAGTGATGCTGTGGTGGTGCGGAGTGCACTCTGCACTCTGCACTCACAATCTGCACTCTGCACTCACAATGACTGACTGAATTATTTTTAAGCGCTTTTATGCCGAGGCGTCTTGGCGCTAGATCTGCACTCTGAATCTGCACTCTGAATCTGCACTCACAATCTGCACTCTGCACTCACAATCTGCACTCTGCACTCACAATCTGCACTCTGCACTCACAATCTGCACTCTGCACTCACAATCTGCACTCTAACTCTGCACTGTGCACGAGTTTCCCCAGTCCAAAAAAGCAGGAACATTAAAATACAATATATGTGGCATGTCATGCTGTTGCCAACATTCATAAAATGCAGTCCAATTATGCAATGAGCTCCATGGAGCCCGGCTTTTCACAGTAAAATTATTATTCAAATACCATGCTGATCTTCGCTCCAACCTCCGTTTTACAGCTGTACCACCAGCATTATTTTTACTGTGAAAGTTACAGTAAAAATAATGGTGGTGGTACAGGTGTAAAACGGAGGTTGGGCCAAAGATCGGCATGGCGTTTGATTAATAATTGTACTCATGTGGAGAACAATGTATCCATAAATCACACAAATGAGGGAACTAGACACGTCTTCCTGAGCTGGCGAGCATCTAAATTGCAGCCGCACCCGAGTACTTAACAGGTCTTTAAAAGACCATGAATTGTAAATGAGGCTTTTGTTGCCATTACCGTCTCCTTTTGCTCGTTTTTTCAAACATGCATGTTACTATGAAAAGGCTGGCTCCACGGACCGACTTAAAGTCAAGCAGTCAAAGTCAAACACAAAATATGCAGGGGACACGTGATTTACAGCGGACACACAAAACTTCACTTTCCCACAACGTGCGTGCGGCTCCCCTGGCACCTCATGGCGGCGCACCGGGGTGCCGCGGCGCACAGTTTGGGAACCACGGGACTAGACCCTTGTTCCAATATACAGGCGATCGATCCAGTTCTGAGACAAAACCAGCGATCCAGGTACTGTCCCTAGACTCCTTAATGTAGTTTTCTCAAAGAAAAAAATAAAATGAAGGTGAATTGCCAAGTATGGTGTACATCAGGGGCTTTATCGAAGCTTGTGAGCTGGTGGGGGTAGTTCACAGGCTGATGTAAATGCCTCACAGACATGAAGCTAGGCCAAGTAAGTCACTCAGAGTCTATAGCTGCCCTATACAGGGCACAGGTTCTAGAAGAATGGTGACTATTCTTGGCCTAACACTTCCTCCTTGCAAAATGGGGACCCGGATATAAAAATGAACAGTCCTTACGCTGCCCCCTCAGTAGAATGTTAACCACCTTTGACACACTTTATGCATTATTTGTCTAATTGCGACCTACCTGGTGTAACTATGACCATTCATTGACAATGGTGGTCACTCCTACTATGATGATAGCCCCTTTCACATCTTGTGGGCCTCCTAGGCATTATGTTGTCTAGTCCTAGCACCACGGTTACCTAAGCAAAATGGTGGCCATCACGGACCCATTGTGCACTTGCATGGCTTTATGGTATCCACCCCTGGAACAAGGGTGGCCTTCATATAATGGTGGCCATCCTTGGCATGTGGTCACTCTCCCTGGGAATGGTAACACATGGGCATTCTAAGGCAGAATCTGTAGGACCGTGATTAAATATGGTAAGCTTATATTTGAGGTCCAAATGTGCATTTACTTTATTTTTTTTAATGGAAACTAGTATAAAATATATATTTTAGGAATGGTTTTAGGAATGGAGTATTTTTTTAAGCCAAAATGAAAATCTTGTACTTAATAGCTAAATACGTTAATTTTGTGAAACTGATTAGCTGTTTGAAAAGAAAATTATTTAATTTTCAAAACATATTTAAGGCAGACAGTTGAAAATAACTCATGCAGAGGTATGGAGACTTATTGCTGATGTTCTTTCTTTGATTGTAGAAGGCCATTTCTGATACTGATTCTATATAATCACTCTTTCCTCTCTTTCCTGCTAGTGAAACCGTTTACGACCCTGTTAATAACCTTGCCTGATGTGCTGGGATGGTCACTACTGTTATTTCTGGAAGAGGTCGTAGTTATTGAAATTTCATCTGATGTGATCAGCATTCTAAAAAAATTATCAGCAACTTAGGATGATTTCCATTGATTAGTAATAACGCTCATCATTGAACAGTGAGGAGAAACCTAGGATACATGGTAAGGGTTGGAAAGTTATAATTTCATGTCGGAGAAGGTAAGTGATGCTAAGTTTAGCTTCATACAGCCGCTAAGTCTTGTCAGGTGGAGGTCCCACCTAAGAAAGATAAAACATCTGGCTGCAGAGAATTCGAACACTGGATTCCAATACTGTTAGGTTTATTCCTGCAACTCAGCTCGGTCTTTAGCCCTGAGAAACAACTGGCAAAAAGTTGTTTCTCTACAGCCTTACACTGATTCCATGCCATCTAAGGCGTGGAAATCACCAATGTGCAGTAAATCATGTCAAGTTGTGAGATGCTAAATTGGAATTTAC
Organism: Lissotriton helveticus; assembly: GCF_964261635.1. Taxonomy (NCBI): domain Eukaryota; kingdom Metazoa; phylum Chordata; class Amphibia; order Caudata; family Salamandridae; genus Lissotriton; species Lissotriton helveticus. Next base: position 679,277,814 of record NC_136072.1, on the reverse strand, counting down.
TCGCATTACATGTATGCATACAGTTTGCAGCCGATTTGCACTTCACAGAAGTGTCACAAAAAGGCAATACATTCTGCACAAACTGTAGGATCTCTGAGAGCTCTATTTTGCTAGTGTATGTAATTGCATGCATTGGGCACATGGTTTTCTCCTAAAACAGTTGTGTTTGTTACATCAGCGCAGGCCAGTGATATTAGTACACAAAGAGTATTCTTTCTTTCTGTGCTAAACTTTGTGCTACCAACAGAGGATTGTTTCAAGTTTGATAGTAATACTGGTTTTACCAGTAAAACAGCAACACGACATATGCATGAATAAGAGAGAAGAGAGTAGGGGTCTGCATACGAGCAGAACTGTTTAATCCGTATAGGTGCTTTTGGTCCTTTTGAGTCTTAGGCATAAAAATGTTTAGTCCTGGGAGAGGACACGTTAGAGCCCCCGGAACTCCCAGCCTTGACCAATGTTATTAAAGCACAATTGCCCCTCAAGATAGTATTCAAAACCTACCAAGTCTCGATGGCAGATAAGACGACATCATTACACTAAGGCGCGTTTGGCCTGACAGTGTGACCTGCAGAGAGACATAGCGGATGAGATGTGGACATATTGCTGCACCAGCACAAAACGAATATCTCTGAACGAGACATAGATTGATACACTTCAAATTTCTAAACAGGGTTTATGATACCCCGGAGCACCTTCATAGGTATGGTCTGAGGGAGGAACCGGCTTGCGACAGGTGTAATGCACAGTCTGCTGACTTTTTTCACTTACCCTGGACGTGCCCGGGGAGATCTCATTTTTGGGACCTAGTCTTTGGAGAACTCAGCCGTGTGGCTAAGCTGTCACTGGCGCCAGAACCTGCTCTTGCGTTACTTGGCTACTATAGACTGATACCCAGGGGGGTAAGAAGACTGGTTGACATGGGTTTGCGGTTAGCCAAAAGGTTTGATGCGACCTACTGGTTACGAGGTCCATCTCCCACAATAGCTCAGTGGTCACGTGATATGTTCTAATGTAGTACTCAAACGGAAAACTATAGTGACCTCCTACCTCCACATAATAGACCGAAAAACTTCTGGGAACAGTATAAAACATATGTGACAAACAAAGGGGCAGACACAACGGTCCCTGGGATTGGTGCGCAGGAGACTGACCAACACACGTCCCTGGTTGACGAGTAGATGTGGGACAACAACAATTGTACTTCATATTGTTATGCAAAGTCATGAAGGGTCCGTTTTGTGCAAGGATTAGGAGGTGCAAGATTTGCGCATGTGATTACTTGTGATATGTCTGCTAATTTGCTGATGAACATACTGTGAAGATATTTTCTGTATACTGTGTGTTGCTGTGAAGGTATTGCAAAAAACACAGTTGATGGACAGAATGTAGAACAATGTCATACATTCACCCCAGTACAAGGATCTGGGCCTAAATCCATCGTTTTTTTGCACTCCACACCACCCTGGGTTAGACACTGGCTATATGCAAATCAGCTCTGACCCTGTGCCTCATGGGAACAGTCCAGTCCGAACTACCAAGCCATGTCTTTCCCAGACCGGAATCAAGCATCCAAGGACCGGTGTCTGGCTACCAGCCTTCATTCAGCCTGGATAGCTTGACTCCAGTGGTGTAGAGAGCCTGGGGCTCACGTCTGAGCATACCCAGCCCAGTCGGGGTGAAAATTGCAAAAAACACAGTTGATGGACAGAATGTAGAACAATGTCATACATTCACCCCAGTACAAGGATCTGGGCCTAAATCCATCGCTTTTTTGCACTCCACACCACCCTGGGTTAGACACTGGCTATATGCAAATCAGCATATAGCCAGTGTCTAACCCAGGGTGGTGTGGAGTGCAAAAAAAACGATGGATTTAGGCCCAGATCCTTGTACTGGGATGAATGTATGATATTGTTCTACATTCTGTCCATCAACTGTGTTTTTTGCAATTTTCAACCCGAGTGTGCTGGGTATGCTCAGACGTGAGTCCCAGGCTCTCCACACCACTGGAGTCAAGCTATCCAGGCTGATGAAGGCTGATAGCCAGAAACCGGTCCTTGGATGCTTGATTCCGGTCTGGGAAAGACATGGCTTGGTAGTTCGGACTGGACTGTTCCCATGAGGCACAGGGTCAGAGCTGATTTGCATATAGCCAGTGTCTAACCCAGGGTGGTGTGGAGTGCAAAAAAAACGATGGATTTAGGCCCAGATCCTTGTACTGGGATGAATGTATGACATTGTTCTACATTCTGTCCATCAACTGTGTTTTTTGCTGTGAAGGTATTGGCACTGTAAGGAGCTTCATGTTTTTGTTTGCATAAAACAATAAACATTTTTTTTAAAAAGCATAAAAACTTTAAGAAGGTTTGCTTTATACAGTGTCAAACTGATTGATACGTGATTACAGAATCAGAAAAAAGACTCATGTCTGTGATGAAATCCTGGAGACCAGGATGTGAAAATGTGAAAGCTTCAACAGCACTGCAAGGTCATATTAATTGAAATACAGCCCTATCCAAATCTGGAACATAAGAGGTGTGCATTTCCCAAGCCGTGCTATTTGTTCCAAAAATGCTAATAAACTCAAATCACTGTTCTTTAGTGTTAAACTGGAGATGGAAGGGACGTCGCCCAATGGTTAAACTGCTGGCTGTAAAATCAAGGAAACTTGCGTCCAAATTTAGCTTCTACTCTGGACCAAATTCTGTGATCAAAAAACAAACTCAGTTCACATACTTGGGCCTAATTTTTATTGACGGATACATTGGAGAGCACTGTGAAATAATTTGTCTTAGAGTCTACTGTAAAAAAAAGCCTTCCCATACAGTTAATAAACCATGTTTCTCCAAACAAAATGGAGGATTTATAGTTAGATCACAAAAATTGAATTGTTTCTTGGATCAGTGAGGCTAACGTAAGGACATTCAGACAGAGGGGTCATTGAATCTTTCTAAGCTCATGTTTAGAAACTACTCATGTTAAAAGAATATCCTCATAGTAATATCCAGTCCACTAACTTGAAAAACGTAGAAATGTTGAAGAAATTAACTTTTTATTAATTTTAAAGCATTATCAGTCATTTTACTTCATTTTTAGACATTACGAGTCCAGTCGTTTAATCGCTCGGCTTAAGGTCTGGCTCTTGGAACATAGTCAGGCCTTGTCTCTCGTATGACCAGACACTGGCTATGAATTTTCTAGCATTGCTACTAGAATACCTTTGCATTTTTAAATGAATACATTATGTGAAAAGTTGGTTGGCAGAGGTGTGGCACTATGGTACTTGTGGATGGAGGGATAATGTCCAGAGTTTGCTTTACAAAAGGGAAGTAACCACATTTTACCACATTTCAGATTCTGAGCATTGTAAATACCAGTTGTTAATATAAAACACTTTAACTGTACTCAATGTACCAACCTCGGAAGGAAGGCTGAGGATTTCATTCATGAACAGCGGACACTTGCATTCCTTAGCGCAGAGCCATCCAGTCAACAGACCAGTGTTGTGAAACACAACAGGGCCCACTCTAAGTCTCCTCTTCAGTTTCACGTTTAAGCTTGACATTGTTTTCGAACGCTGACTTTTTTTTTTTTACACGATTTGCACTTACATGATGATACACTGAGAAGCTAGTCTACATACAGTTCATTTCTCAGTAAGCATTATCATCATGTCATTTGTACACTGTCCAAGTCTAGGCACATAGAGCTTGATGCCCTTCTATTTGGTTCAGTTGGAGACAGCTCTAAGGATCCAGACAAACCATTGCATCAGCTCTGCACCTTTGACAGTATGATTGGAACAGTGCTTTTATTAATAAACGGCCTCTGCTCTAAATTGGGCAGAGGAGCACTTCTGTGGGATTGTCCTGGAATGTGACACGCTGTGACTGAGATGCAGTCCTGCCGACTCGGAGATCTATCCTGCAGAGTACAATAAACCGTTCTACACAGGCCAGCTTCCCAACACGTCATACTCAGGAGGAATGAGGGTTAGGTTATTCCAGTGGATCTGGCAGAGGGTACTCCCACTATGAATTTGATAGCACAGGTAGATTTAGGTAGGAGTATAATAATATAGTAATGTTATAATGGTTGAACGGTTTCTTTTTCAATATTCTTGTAATGCTGGTTACAATCCTTGGTTTCTTCTGTCTAAATTACATCACACTCTTTCTATACAAGAATACAATAAATGTATGAAAAGCCAACTTGTATCTTTCTTGAGTTAACCTTGGGCACGCAAAAGTAAACAACGAAAGGGTAGATCTGTTTCCACAATTTAATTAGGGAATAAGAATAGTCATGTTCGAGGTTTCTGCTACCATTTTGTACCCTTATAAGGGTTGGGATTCAGATGTGGCACTGTGAGCTAGCTAGGAATTGGGCCACTTTGCCTGTGCACATGCTCCAACAAGCGACCTATGTTCAATGAAAATCATCCCAAGCTACAAATACTTGTGATGTAAAAGTGAACATCCCATCCAAGAGTGGCAGCAGTGATCACATTGGTGCATTAGGCAGGGTTTCCAGCAATGTCAAATTGTCAAAAAGACTGACAATTTGAACTGAAATATTACATGGGTAGTATATACAAACCAGAGCTGCAGTCCCCCTGGCACCAAGGTATACATATGAGTAATAAATCTCTCCAACTCAAATAATAGGTACAACCTCTTCGCTGCTAGGCCTTTTCCCCGCTTTGCTAAGCCTTTTTTTAGTTCATTGGGGGAGTTCGCGCTTAGGCCCCGGTAACTCTGTGTCCACAGAAGGGATCCACGCCAAATTTGCGCCCCCCCTCTACACCCGGAGGATTCCAAAGGTACCCAGGGTTTGTGAATTCTCTTGGAGGGGACTCAGACATTAGCTAAAATACAGCTACATTTTGTTTTGTTCTTTAAAATGGGGGAAACGTGCTGAAAAAGAAAGTGTCTGTTTTTTCCCTGCAAACGCTATCAACAAAGGGTTTGTGGTGCTGAAATAACCACCTTCCCATCTTTCAGGGACAAGCAGACTTGTATAAGAAAACAAAAAATGTTTCCACTTTTTTTGGCATTTTACTGGGACATAGCCTATTTGTGCTACTTTTTGTGCTTTCAACCTCCTTCCAGTTAGTGGTAGAATGGATGTGAAAGCAATTTAGAGCTCGGAAAGCTATACATTTCTGAAAAGTAGACAATTCTGTATTCAGCAAGATGTCATTTGTGTAGATCCTTCAAGGTTTTTTTTATAGAAACTAACAGTTGAAAATAAGAAACATTTTAAATAAATTAATAAACAGCCATTTGTGCAAACGTTTTCACCTGTAACTTCCTAGTATGACAGATTGTTTAAAGCAATATACGGTTACATCCGCTGGACCCTTATGGTGGTAGGGAAATATGAGACTTGTAGGTTCACCAAGAGCCCGAGGACCCAGAGCCAATAACTGAGCAGGGTCTCGCAATGATTTTTCGATTGTGTACCAGGTATATAGCAATTAATTTGGTAAAACATAAAGAGTGAAAAATAGGTGTCAAAGACACCTATGTATTTTCGAAATGGGAACAAAATATATAGAGTTTAGAAACAGTAGCTATTTGCACATCTCCGAAATTGTGGGCACCCATACTAGCATGTGAACTATAAGTAATTTTTCAAAGCGACTTCTTTTTTTTACACATTGTCTTACATTTGGAAGGCAGAAATGCATAGAAAGTCAATAGGTAATAACAGTTGCTCTACAATTCGGTGTTCCCTTAAGTCTCCCTATAAAAATAGTACCTCACTTTTGTGGGTAGGCCTAGTGGCCGCAACAGGAAACTGGCCAAAACGCAAAGTGGACACACCCCAGTTTTACTGTGAAAACTGACTCCTTTTCTTTTTCCAAAGTGCCTAGCTGTGGATTTTGAACCCTAGCTGTGCCGGAACCTAGGCAAACCTAGCACACCTACACACGGAGCTTTTTGAAATATGTCACTGGCAAGAGCAGCCAAATGGGTCACCTATTGAACAGTACATGGAGAGCCAACACTTGTAGAACTACAGGGGACATGATTGAGTTAAATGTACTTTGTCATGCCATTACTCAACCACCATATCTTTTATTAAATGATACAAGTTATAAATTGATTGTTTTAAAAACAATTGTTTTAAGAAGTGTCTTACTGCAGGAAATGAGGGTCGTCTAGCTGAATCCGGAAGCTAATATTGAGCCAGATTCTGTGAAAAATGCTGAATTTGTCTCAATGCGATTTCCTGACACTAACAAATTCAGCAGTGGTTGCACGGTGTCTGCTTTATGTTTTGAGCAGCAACCTCCAGGCAGTGAAACAACGTTATTTTCACTTCCAGCTGGTGCCAAATCAAAGGCCTGATTTAAAGGACCATCAGACATCCTTTGTTTAACAGTATTATCCTGGCTGTGAGTTATCTGGAGCCTAACATCTAGATGTCAATGTAATAGAAGGAAACAACGGCACACAGCTTGTCGTCACTTCCAAAATACTTAGGAGAAACTAGGACTTGAAGGCAGGTTTTCGACTTTATACAACCCTTGTATATAATGGTTGTGTGTGCACTGTAAGAATGTCAGATGTATTTGTCTAAACCAGTAATTACGCAATTAACGATTTAAATAGTTCTTACTTTTTTATTGCACCAGTCTTCCCAATGTACAGTGGGAGTGCCTTACATACTAGGGACACATGCTACAGCATCAGTATATCATACACATGTGTAAATTGATGTACAGGAACAGTTACATAAAACAACCAGGGTTACAAGATGTAGAAATCACAAATCATCCTTGTTGAAGGGAATTATACGATATTAAGGCATGAACGGGAGAAACAAAAAAATTATCAGGATGTAAAGCGTTATTCAGCAGTTGTGGTGGTCTGTTCTAACAAGACATTATTACTATCCAAAGAAACCCTTACAGGCAACCGTATAATATTGAAAGAAAGCTAAAACATTATGTTTCTAAACCCAAGACTTGCAGTTTCCATGCAGCTCCTTGATGTACGTTCATGGCTTTCTGTTATATATATGGAGGGTTACAAATGTATGAAAGTAACAAAAGTATCTGTGTGTCCAAAGTAGCAACCCACTTACCTAGCTATATAAAATTCAAATTTGTGATCTGCACGCTACACAATGTGCTTTGCAGCTGGCATACAAACCCTCTTTACTACTTAAGAAGTCAAAACAGATCTCTGCAGTAAGTTCATTACCTCCTTGTCCCTCTTGCGTATCTCCATTTTGCAATGAGGCCCCTGTGCCTCAGACACACCCCCGTCCAAATAAAAAATGCCCACCTCTCCTGTTACTTTGCGTCTGTTTACACTGTCGGACGTGTGGTGTGCTAGCTCCAGCAAGGGTTTGTTTGTCGAGTTTGCCTTTGATTTTACCAGCTCCTCTTGTTTGGCAGCATTTTTCATGACCCGATTCTACCGGGCTGCATTTCTTCTGATGGCGAGAGTTCTCAGAGCAGTGTTTGTCTTGTGACATCCAGAAGAGGCCTTCAGGGGGTGTCTGCACATGTTGACGCGGTGCTCTGCCTGTGATGTGGCCACGGTGTGCAACAAGAGGTTGGTCCTGGTCAGGAGCCAGCACGTATTCATGCAGTGAGTTTTCTGGGCACGGTGTTTGCACCCTCGGCGTCAGACGTTTTAATAAGGCATGGGCAAAGGGGGCTTTGGCCGAGGGCCCAAGTCTTTCAGGGGCCCCCTGATAGAGTGACTTCTGTTCTCCAGAGTCTTGCCCTATTTACCTTGAACAATTCTTAAACATATTGTTATAAATACCGGTTTCCTTTAATTCATTTATTTTTAATGTGGGTGATGTGTGAAAGTAAAGCAGACATTTTGCAAAGAAATGTTTGTGTTTCATGCAGCTTCCATAAAAAGTGTTTTAGATCAAAACAGGACTTCACATATGAGAAATGGGAGGGTGTCACACTGATTATTTGCAGTAATATTAGTGAGCTGCTGCAGTGTTACAATATTGAAAAACACATCACTATCCCTGAATATTAGATGTGAACACGTTTAGAATTTGGAGGAGTGTGCCAATGCACTGTCACTGACCTGCCCAAAGAGGGCATGAAAGAGCTGAAACCGGATCATGAATTCAAAGCTGTATTGAGCAGGGGCCCCCAAAATACTTTTGGCGCTGGGCCCCCAACAGCCTTAAGATGTCCCTGCTGGGCGGCAGATTTTTCCTTTTCTATGGTGCCGTTTCCCCCGGACGGAGGTCTGCGGTGCATTCCTTCTTCAGGGGTGGGCGTGGCCTGTCAGCCAAGGGCTGAGTTCACCCAGCTAGAGGTCTGCTGTTCCTTCCTCCGGTCGTGGTGTGACTAGCCGGGTTGCTGTTGGACTTGGCCCTTTTTGGCAAGCACACCCCTGAACTTTTTTCCCTTTTCTGTTACCTCGTGTTGGTGATTTTAGGCCTCTGGGCACTTTAGCACTGTAGTCCAGTGTAAAGTGCGTGCGCTCTCTATGTACATTTAGTAAGGTTGGCTTGCCCTACCAAAGGGAATGCATTGGGGATTCCCTGATCAGTGTGCGTCAGTGGTAATTCATGGTATGGGAGGAGCAGCGTGGTCACATTTAATATGTATGAAATTGTGAGAATAAATGCTGCGCAATGGTGTGCGCAGATTTATTGTGACTATTTGGAAAATGCCACTTATAGAAGTTGGCATTTCTGTGTGCCATGTGTCTGCCTGCCTGATGTGAATGGCATGTCTGGCTTGTGAGTGGGCTGGGAGGTGTTTGTGACTCCAAGAGGGGCAGGGTGAGTCAGCGCTGGGCTGAATAGGACATCTGGGCTGGGAGTGGCGGGAGGGGTAATCCCCTGACTCTGAATAGGATGGTGTCTGCCCTAGTGAACGCTGGCTCCGCCCCCTGTGGTGTGTCTGATCACCTAGCCCCCACCTGGCAAAGAAAGAGGAGCTTGCAAAACAAAGTGCTCCAAATCCCCACTGAACCAGTTGCATCTGTTTCCTCCATGTCCTGCACTAAAGACAAAGAGAATGTTGGTATAAATATAGGGGCTGTGACCCCATGAAAATGTTCAGTTCAGTTCTTGTTCCAGAATCCTGCTGGGGTGTGCTGCTGCTGGGGCCCATGGGGTGCTGCCATGAGGGCTTGCCTCCCTGGGCCCTCCATTGCCCCTTCATCTCTAAAGACCTGTTGTTGGGACGTATTCTTTTGATGCAGGATTTTTTTATGCCTCTAGCGCCTCATGTGCACTTCTTCATTTTTCCCCAGAAGAGCGTGGGCTGCGCAGCACGGTGCTGCCCGTCCCTTTAGAGGGAATCCCGTTGTGAGGGATTCCCCGTGATACTGGCCGAGCGGGTGCCCACCCTGCATTTTGCTTTTATTAATTAGCGGGAGCCCACCCCGCTTAATATTTTAAATTACGAGGGAGCCTACCTCTCATTGCCGCCACGAAGAGAAGGAGAGACGAAATCACCACCGCGGCCCCAATCGCCACACAGGAAGTCAGGCAACCTTGCCTGGGACGTGGGTTGGGCCTCGTGGTAGCCGGAGAGGAAATCCCAGCTGGAGATCTGTCCGGAGCCTTGAAAGCTCCATGAAGAAGTCCCGGGTCCCAGGAGGGGGCCCGGGTGAAGTGAGGTGAAGCCAGGCGGGAGCCCACCCTGCGCTAGCGATCCGAAGAGGAGCCGACCGGAGTCCTGAGGGCTCTCCCTGTCCCGCAGCCTTCTTCGCGACCGGCCGCTGAAGCGAGAGAGAGCACCTCCAGTGAAGCTGCACCCGCTGGGGAGCCTGCAAGCAGGGCTCTGTGTGCAGTGTGGTAGTGCTGGTGCTTGTATTGAGCGGCCCCGCAGGAGAGCGGGCCACTCCAACATGGGCATATAATTTACGAAGTCCCCGTGGGGGCATTTTGTGGCATAGTTTGTTGGTGCCAATAGAGGGACAGTGCCAGTTGTGACTTCCTGGGTGGCCCCGCCTGATAGAGGGCTGCGCCAACGTTGGGGGGCGACTGTCGCTTAGAGTCCCTGAAGGGGGGGGGGGGCAATCGGGGCACATTGTCGGTGCCCACCCTCAGTGGCCCCTATGAGGGCCAAGTGAGTGCCCGTGCTAATTTCTTAGGGGGCATTTTTATTGTAGAGTCCCTGAAGGGTACAAAAAAGGCACAGGGCCTTTATGTGTTCATCACAGCTGCATGGCAATTGGCATCAGCTGCAACATTTAGGCCATCAGTATTTGGGGGCACTGTGAATGAGACAGGAGTAGTGAGGTACACTCCTATGCCCCTGCGCAATGGCGCGCTTTGGATTGCTCTGCCTCTGCAGCAGCCCTGACATTTTGGACATAGGGCATTTGAGCCCCATTGAGAAGGACAGTTGGCCAGGGGGGCTGTTAGGCCGAAAGGTCGGCGCACCGACGCCCACTCATCCTTCTAGCTCCTCTGCAGTTATTGACCAAGCCGGGTTGGAAATTACACCGGCCACCGGCCCTGAAGAACTCACTGGATTACTCCTGCATGTGACGAAACACATGTCAGCTGGTTACTTTCGCATTTCCTCATTCATTAAACACACGGGAAAATATTCATCTGGTGTGGATCAAATATCCTGTTTGGAACACTAAATCGCACAGAACCATTTGTTGATACTCATTACGTGTGCCCTGGACTTTGTTTTTGCTTTGAAATTGTGGGTTTCTGGACTCACATCTATACAGGAATTTCAAGGTGTTTTCCCCTCGACCGGTTGGCACCGTATACACACACAGCTCATCATAAAGACGCATAATTTAGCTTGAGCGCCATTCTTCCTGTCCAACAAAAAAAAGTCTTTAATTTGGTGCTAGGGGCAGCATGATATGCAGCTTCGACAGCAATGTCCTTGGTATGGGATTTTGTGCCTCTGGCAGGAGCTATTTCAGAAATGGAGAGTGTGCTGGATGTCCAGAGTTTTATGGTTCAACATTGCCTTCCTGGCTGGAAAGTCGGCTGATCTTCTTAATGGCGTCTGTGGCATCCTCCTTTGCTGTCACGGCCTGACAGTGCCTCTGGTTGCAGACCTGATAGGCAACTAAGGCGGTCCCTTCTTCCTATCCTAGGATGTCGTTGGGGGGTGCCCTGGTTGTTAGGTGAATGGCTGTTTGGTTTACCCAGCTGTCTGGCATGGATTGGCTGCACATCTGGTCCTTATGGTCCTCTCCCAGCGCTTTTCCTGGGCTTGGCTGCTCCGGGCTTTCCCACGTGCTCGTCCCCATTCTTATTCCTTCAATAGGGGCAGTATCTTCCCAGGTGGGGTTGGCCTCGGGTTATCCTCCCAGATGCAGGCAGAGCTCCTTGCTTGGGTTGTCCGGGGCGGACAAGCGGCGGGGGCGCATGACCTGTGGATGCTGCATTGCAGTGTCCCTTCCTGTATGGGTGCTTGCCTTTCCTTCTAGTGGGTGTGGTGGTCGTTCGGAGCTGCCTTCTCATCAACTTAGGTTTCCTTCCTCACGTTACTGGTGGCTCTCTGCTCCCATCCCAAGAAGGGTCATCCCAGTTCCACTGGTTGAGGTCAGGGAGGGGGTGTTTGCTGTATACAGACGGTCTTGGGGTGTTTCCGCCAGTGTTGGCTCTGTGGGGTGCCTTCTTTTGGGTGGCTTGCATTCCATTCAACTGCTATCCATCCAGCTACTACATTCCCTGCGGACTCCTGGGGTTAACGCGGCTGCTATCTTTTTACAGGTTGCGTTCCTCCACATCCCCTTTTGTCCATGACTCTGGCGATTTCTGAGGTTCGCTGTGGGGTCACTGTCCTTTTAGTTCCTCCTGTTCAGACTTTGGGCAGATTTACTGTGGTTGCCTGGGTTTTGGTTACCCTGATAGCTGTTCTGGTGCCTCCATTGCGCTGTTCCCCGGTTTTGTTTCTGGGGAAAGGGTGTGTCAGTTTGGGAGTGGACGCCCAGCTGGATCCTTGGCCTGTGGGCATATTGTTTGGTTTCCCCAGTTTGCCTTGGTCCAGGGGACTGAGGTTCTTATTCGGGGTGAGGGGGAAAGAAGCCTCTGGTTGTTCTGGTTACTCTGGCATGGCCTATTCCATTGGTTTCATCTGTTGTTGGGGAGGTCGGTAGGACTGGGGTGACATTGCATTGGTTACACCTGCCTGTGGTTCCATAGTTTCCTAGTGCCTTCTCTGGCTTTTCCCAAGTTGGAGTCTTACTGAGTGTGCGGGGAGGCTTCATGTTGCATGGTCTCTCTACTTCGGTCACCTCTTCTATGTTGGAGGGTCTACCTGGTCTTCTTATGCTTGGCATTGGCTGTCATTTGGGGCTTGGTGCGATCATGCACATGTGGTTCTGTTTTCTGCTTCTCTGCCTTAGGTGCTGCTTGTCCTCCAGGATGGCCTTTTGAGGCTGTACAATCCCCTTGATGTGGTTGGATGGTTGTTCTGGGTCTGATCTCTAGGTTCTTTGAGGGGTGGTCCATTCCCTCAGGGAGTGTCCCTCCTGGGCTTTCCATCTGGTTTTGTGGGCTCTCCAGTGTCTCTAGTTTGACACTATCTTCTGTGGGGGTTACGCCTTCTGGCCTTGCAAGTATTTATTTTTCTGGTGGCGATAATGTCTGATCGCGTGCTGGAGGACCTCGACTCAACGTTTTGTCGCTCTCCTTCCTTTCCTGTGTTTGGGGCCGGTTTGGGCACCGTGGTTCTGTCTGCTGTGTTGGAGCTGGGGCGTCTTTCCTGCTTATTTGCCCTAACTGTGCTCAGCACCAGCAGTTCTAAAAAGAAGGTACTGAGAGAAGTTCCTATTGGGGTCTCCATTTTTACTCTTACCCGCAGAGTGGGAAAAAAAAATCTTAACTCTAAAGCAGTAGTACCACCATTCACGGTCTTTGAGGTGACTTCAAAGAGACTCATTATAGTTCTTTCAGTCTCGTTTCAAAACTGAAGCATTTTCATTGTTCCATCAAACGAGTCCATAGTTGTTGCTTATTAATCTTAAGCAACCAACAACCATTGACAAAGTCAATAGTTGTGGCTTGTTGTAGGTGTCTCGATACTTGTATTATATATCTGGATGCAATGACAGAAGCAGAAAAATAAAGTCGGGCCGGACATTATGTTAAGCACAGATTTGATGCTTACCAGTTTTTAAGCCACGCAGTTAATTATATCAGCCATGACCCCTGAGGAGACTCACCCCTCCCTCCACACACACAGTTTTTTCATTCCACTTAAAGCCCTGGGTAAAAATATTAAAGGTCTGTGTATATATAACTACATTAATAATAAAAAACTGATTTCTGGAGACTATAGTAACAGACACTTTAAAACAACATCAATGGCATGTTTATAGAGCTGAAGAGACGCAAAGATCCAGTTGAAACCTCAGAATTTAAAGTCAGAACTTGATTTCCTGTAGTAGTGTGGTGCAGCATCACAACTTACTGAGCAGGTTCCCCCACTAGAACATGTGATCAGCAAGCTAAACAGGAGTTCGATTAATTAAAAAAAAATGTCAGGAAGATTCTGCTTCTGCTATATGTTATTACACAACATTTTGCGACCTGTAGGTTACACACAATAGCAGCAGGCATATTAAACCTGTTGGGTTATTTTACGGCAATTCAAAACCGTGACCTAATTAAACTCTCAGTTCCCTGCAGAAAATGTATCCAACATGAGTTATTTTACAAGTATCATACTCCTTAGATCTGCTGGATAAAAGTAGATGTATTGTAAAGCAGGTGCATTAATCCCCTAAAGCCGTTTTCATCTGCTGCCTGTCGATGGCAATAACCTAAACTTGACCAGCTTTTCAATCTCATTCTTCCATGTTAAATGTCGTTGGAGGGGGGGGGGGGGGGGGGGGGGGCGCTGTAAAATACTTATGTGATCCAAGACTACAAGCTGTCATTTACTGCTTCTCGTCTCCGCACTCAATTTGTGGATTCTCGTGCAACCATTATTTCCCAGCAACGAAAGGAGGGAAAGTTTAAATAAAGCTATATTGAACGTTACGTTGATCCAGTTACACCGCATTAACGTGGTTGAAAAAAAGTCACTTAATTTTGAATACTTGCATTAAAACATTATATACAGAAACGTCGTCAGTGATGCTTCTATCCCACCCCTTACCATAGATATCGTAGAAAAGTGTCGCCATGCAGACGGGGCTTTTACACAGGAGCCGAACCTAGTCCCCCGACGTATAAGTCTCATAAGCTTTCACACATGCCTCTCCAAGCGCGCATACGCCTCTCTACTGTTGACAAGAGACGGACAGCGCTCTTCCTCGGGCACCCAACACCCCTCCCCTATGGCGAACCATCCATCTCGATATCGTAATCCTGGATATCAATTTTTCCCTCGTAGTCCTTGTTTCAGCTGGTCCCCAATGGGCGAGGTTTCATGAGCCTGTGAATAGTCACAAGCCTTTCACAGCAAAGAAGAGACATCACAGTTCTTCTACATGATTGGGGCCATACCTAAAGTTTCACGACCCCTCCGTGCTCCGAGTTCAAAGCGTTACTTCCTCCAGCCTCCGCGCACCACCGCCGCACACGACGGAAGTGATGTCACGCCTAAAACAAGGGGGTGCTGTCTGTGGCCTTATAGTTTTGAATACACTTGGAAACTTAGCGCGGAGTGTGGGCGGGGCACCAGGTAGGTCTCCAGCAGTGGTGAGAATAATTGTAATAGTACAGTCCACTTGAGTTGGTCAGAAATTACAGCAATTAGGACGGTCAGAAATTCGCATTAAAACTACGTGCAGTCCAAAATGGTGCGGCATACTGACGTTTCGGTACAAACGGTCGGGTGTGCTTGAGGCTGCTGAAGGAAACTGAAGACATCAGTTGATTTTGAACACTTCTTGAAAAGCGGTGGGTCTCCCGGAAGAAGAGGTGGTGTGCTTGGCCTTGATTTTATTTTGGGCACTTTACTTATTAAATATTTTTAACACTTGCGCTTGAAGGCTTTTGTTTCAAATTTAATTTAAAGTCGCTAATTATCTATTTTTTTTTTAAAGAAATCTCGAACTATAACAATTGAAAAGCTGATGTGTTAGAATTTGTATGGTTTACCTGTATACAAACGAACCATGGCTTTGTCGTTTGCAAGATCGAGTTCAAAGTAGCGGAGTACATAAGTGCATGTAATGCCACATAGTGTAAGGAAGTTCTGGCCCTTTAAATCACGAAACATTGTGACTTGTTGAAAAAAAAAAAGACCTAACACAAGAACTGTTGCCATTCTGTTTGTTACAGAAGTGAGTTTTTGGAAGGGTGAAGGAAACAAATGCCGATCTTAATATGTTGAACAAAAAACATTCAATTATTAGTGGTAGGTACGCATTGATTGATTGCTGGATTTCCAAGAACACAATCCCACTTGGCAAGCAATCGGGAGGTGATGTCAGTGAGAGAGCACAAGTTTGAAAAAAAATGTATAAGTACGCCATATTTACAAGCACGTAGTTAGTTTAAACATGTTTTGCACACGAGTGTTTTATATCCAGGAGTGAAATATACAGAGTGGTTTATATTCAGTAGTGAAATGTATAGAATGCTAAGTAGAGTAACTATAATTATAACGGTGTGAGATTAATGTAGAAATGTTGGAATATATGTGAAAACCTCATGTTCTCATGTTAAAAGAATCATGTCCGAATTAAATGTAACTTTGGAAATCCAGTATTATGTGTAGGCCTTAGGGCAATTCACAGCAAACCTGAACGTGCTGCTAAATTAATGTGAGATAAGGTTGACATGGTTCTTCCAAATGTACTATTGAACTTAGGGTTAAAAGTATATGCTTTATAGATGTGTTATTTTAGAGACGTATGCTAGTTAAGAATGTTTGCTGTTTAAATCAAGTTAACGTTTTAAGAGTGCAGGGACCTGCTGCATGTAAATCAAGTAGGCCAGAGGAGATAATGTCATGTCGTGTAAATCGTCATGTGCTCGTTAGAGAAGAGGTCGCGAGGTGTCCAGCACCGAGCTTTGAGAGTGTTTTATGACTAAAGATATGGTGGAGTCTGGAATTTGAGGCCCACTGCAGGACGAGCTGTATGCAGGTGCGAGGGTCCTAATCAGCTCGAATGAAAGGGACTTTGTTCAGTGGCGCCTTGCGCAGGCCTGTAGGAGTTTCCAGGAATTTCAGGGGGTATCAGCGCACTGAAGAAGAAGCCTGGGAACCAAGGTCAACTATAACGAGGGTCTTCAAGAGTACCATCATGGAGTTTACCGCGCAAAGATGTACCACGTGAGGGGCGTCCCAAGGGGCGTTCCTATCAGAAATGTGATTTGGTATTAGGGAAAGAGACCCGGGAGGAGAGCAGAGCAGATGTTTTTGGGAGCCTAAGGAAGCGGATGGGTAGGCAGATAGGCTGATCAGGAGAGACCCATTATCAGAGAAGAGACAAAGAGAAGTGCGTGATCTTCTTAGGAAGTCACCACGGCTGACACCTAGAGGGTAAAGATCTTGTTAAGTAGGGATGTCATTTAGTGTAGTGTAGGGACAGACTAACCTTAATTTTCTTTTCTGTAATGACTTTGAGGTTGCAACTTGTATCCATTTTGGCAACCCTGATGGTTTTCGAGCTTGTACTTATTATTCTGTTTTTCAGACTCAGACTATTCAAAAAGTTCATGTTCATAGTGATACCGATTTATCTTCTTAATCTCATTTTGAGAAGTTTGTATCTTCAGTTATCTTTGACTTTATATTAAATCTTTAAAACTTAAATTTGGTCAGTGGTCATTTAGAGTGGTGTAAGTTCTTAAATTGATTGACTTATTGCGAGATTACCTTTTACTCCAAGACAGGTACCAACGATTCAGTCGACATAGTTTGGGATTTGGTAAGATAATTAGTAACCAGTAATCCCGCGTTAGCAGTTGGTAGCAGAGTGAGGATGGTTATCTTCTTGAGGAAGGTAATCTAGAGAGGTTAGTTTACCCCAAGGCCCGAGACGCCGAGAGACGAGCAGCGGAAGAATCGTGTGCCGAAAGGTGCAGACGGGGCGAGAAAAGCAGCAGTATCGGAGAGTGAGTATAAAAAGGGTCATGCGTGAACAGATTGCGGTGTTTTGTGTTGTATTTGTATTGTAATGTCTTGCGGAGTTGAATGCCTGTAGTGTGAATGAGAGAAGGTTGTGAGCGCGCGCAACCTGGTAAGCTGGTAACCTGGTAAACGGGTGAACTGGTGAAATCTTAAGTTCAGGCCAGAGCTTAAGTGGTTTTGGGTGTATCGAACATCCAGGGTAGTTGTCGACCATAGTACGGAGGTCACGAGGTACCATTGACCGCCGTGGATCCAAGATCGGGGGAGTGTAAGAGTGAATGTATGAGTAACGGACGCTGGTCGAAAGTTACTGCGTGTGAGTAACCTATCGGAGAAGGCGATTGTCTGGAAGTAAACGGAAAGACATTTCGCCAAGTTAAGGTGACAACTACAGAAAGACTGTGGGCGTACAGTCAAGAAAGGTGATCGCTTGGACGGAAGTAATCATCTTTCAGAGTATGAATGGGATGCGTGCATGACCGAGGAGACGAGCTGAGAAAGGAGGGGAACTGCTGCGAAGGGGGACGGGTGACGTCGGCTAGAGCCGCGCTCTGATTGAGCGGTTGGTGTGACGTTAGCTAGAGCCGCGCTCTGGTTGGGCGGCTAGAGTGACGTCGGAGGAAAGTCGCGTACGGATAGGCCAGTTAGTGAGAACGGCGCTGAGATTGGTGGAGTGTCATCAGGAAGTAAACAAACGCGGAGAAAAGAGAAATCATGAAGTGTTTTAAGTGTTTGAAAGGGATTTTTAAACGTAAACGAAGTGAACATTATTACGGGGAAGAGGCTCCCCCGGAGGGTACACCAGCTCATTACATGGCAACGAATGTGGGGCTGCATACGATATTGTGGATTGGGGCTTGGAATAAGCTTACGGAAGGGAATGAGGAAATGCAGTTCCCGAGGTACGGGACGTTTAAATTAGAGGTGTTACATCGGCTAAAAGCAACCATGTCCTCATTGAAACCCTCGCCCAGACCAACACAGTTTGAGGCTCTTAATGCATGGATTAAGGCTGCACACGACCGAAATTTGAACAGGCGTCAACAAAGACTGACGCGATCGGTAAGGGCAGTGCGAGATTCCAAATGGGATGAGGAGGAAAAGCGTTGGAGAGTACAGACTATTGAGGTGGAGAAAATGTATCCGATGAGGGAGGTGTCAGGAGGAGGAAACCTCATGGAAGAAGACGAGGAAAGCGAGTCGGAGGACAATCTGATAAACAGATTGTTAATGGATAGACCACCTCCGAGAGTGGGGTTGATAGAAGATAGAGGGCTCGCAAGGGAAGATGGGAATGACATAGAGGGATATACACCACTCCCTATATCGGAATGGACACCTATCAAAGGCGGAGAAACACCTCCAAACAACACTGTACAGAGTGTAGTGGGAAGGTTTGTGGTGCAGAAAACGCCAACCACAGAAAGGGTTGAGTCTGTGGGATTGCCAGACGCTCTTCAAGTGCCTGTTACCATAGGACCCATAGTTTCGATCTATAATTCTGAGAGAGATAGAGGGGAACAACAAAGGCAATTGGATAGGGAAAGGATTGAGATGGAAAGGAGGAATAATGTGACAAATGCATGGAAACAATTGCCAGGTTCGGTAACATGGAACACCCCATTAGACACAACTGTCGGTCCCAATTCAGAACAGGGAGGTCCGAGAGGACCAATGGATCTAAGGGGACCACGGCCAAGATCTTTTTCAGAGTTAAGAGCTGATTTGAGGGAATGGGACGGGTCCGTAGTATCTCCAAGTAACAGGACAAGAACAGAACCAGAGTGGGAAAGCAGGGGTAACGGGACTGTATCTCATTGTGGGGCCAGCGAAAGCAGTCAGGGCCGGGAAGGCCAAAGTCAAGAGAATAGAGGGGATGCATGTCCTACAAATCAGAGAGAACAGCCGGAACAAAATACTAGGATTGTAGAATGTGAGGAAATGTCCCGTCTCTGGGGGAAAGGAGGAGATGAGGCGGTACGGGCTTTTCAGAATAGGTTTAGGTGCCTTCATCATACACTTGGGGAAGACGTTCAACATTGGAGAAAGGAGAACAGCGATAGGTCCCGCCACGCCTCGAATAATCAGGAATCACAGGGAAGTAGGGAAGAAAGAGGGAGTAATGGAACATCTTACCCTGCATCCCGTGAAACTAGCCAGGATGGGGAGAGAGAGGCTAGGAGGCATGAAGGAGTGTTTCACCACCCACCCCGAGAAGATGGAAAGGCATGGGACTTAGAGAGATGGGAACAGGGGAGGACTCCCTATAATTCACCAATACCTAAACGTAGATCTCGGAGCTGGGATGGGAGAGATGCGGATGGAGGAGCTAAATTGAGTGTCTTGAAAGCTGAAATTAAGGCAAAAAGGCTTGATGTTACTAGTTTAAAATCAGATGTTGATGAGATAATAGATGGAACATTGCCTTTGGAAAGGATAGAATTGTATGAACAGGATGAGTTATTGTTCATGGCAAAGGATATTACTAGGAAAGCTAGAGCGTTTCATGAGAAATTGACTGATTTGGCAGACAGGTATGCCGTGGATTTGTCTAGGACAAGGGCATTACAGAGTAACCACAGATTACAGTACGCAGACCAAGATCTAGATGAGAAGAGGACTACTGGATTAAAAACACACATAAGAGAGCTGGTAACAGGGATAAGAGTGTGGAGGGAACTGGATAAATGGGAAGAAAGGTGGTCGAAAAAGGGCACAGTTAGGCGAAGTACAAATGTGATGACCCCTGAGGGAAGGGTAATGCAGATGGAGGCATTCCCTTTGCGAGAAATATCAAACGGAAATTATGTACATGTGCCCTGGAGTAGAGGAGATTTAGCTGCATTTACCAACTCGTTTCCGAAGTTGCGGGACAATCCAGTCGAATGGTATAAACAGGTAGAGAGGTTTGTCAAAATCTCGAAAGTACTGTGGATAGATTTGAACACGTTGTTTGACATCGTGGTCCCATCTGATTTGTGGACCCCGTGCAAGACTAGTGTTGAATGGCCAAATACTGAACCAGTGAGGGATGCGCGGACCAATGGACCGTCCGAGATTGTCATGCAAAAGTATGAAAGGGTAATAGCATGGCTGAAAGATAAGGTACCACCACAGGACATAGATTGGGTAAAAATAGACCGAACAAGGCAGGAACCCAAGGAGACAGTTCACGAGTTTTATGAAAGGTTATTGAAAACATTCAAGCAATACAGTGGACTAGATGTAATGGATCCCAAAGATATAGGGCAGTTTGTATCAAAGTTTGTCTTGGGGTTGAGACCTGATATTTGTTTGATGATACAGCAACATTTAATCTGTTGGCAGAACAAACCACTAGATGAGATTTTGCGATATGCGAGGTACTGCAGTGACGAGATAGATTCTAAAGCCAAGAATCTAAAGGAGAAATTGATGGTGGTGCAAATGCAGTCCGCTGGGAAGGGTGGCCAGCAGAAGCAGGGGATGGGACGAAAACCAAATGGTCAGAGCAAAGATAATGAAGAAGGGCAGAGACCTAGGATAGACTTTGCCACTTTAAAGAAAACGACAAAGTGTCATCAGTGTCACCAGGTGGGGCATTGGCGACGCGAGTGTCCCTTTAACCCTGAAAATGGAGAGCTAGAAGTAGAAGAGCAGGTCCAAGAAGACCCAGTGCAAAAGGTGACAGTTCCGAGCAGTAAGGTGGCCAAAAGGGGGACTTCGGCTCCACGGGCCCAATTCCCACAGCCACCGAAGATAGCAGCTGGAGGAAAGGTCTTTAAACAAATGCCTCTGTTTATCGAGGAAGAAAAATGTTATTACATTGATCCATTGACAGGACAACGGGTGAGCAGTGAAGAGGACTGTACCCTCGGGGCAGTTCTAGAAGTGGATCAGAGAGGGCCATTTGTTGAGGCAGAAGTGGCAGGGTGTCCCACTACGTTCTTAGTGGACACTGGGGCTACTCGTTCGACTCTGAGATCAGCGGTAGTTCCAGACTTGCCAATGTCAGGGGAAACAATTCAAGTGGTAGGAGTCGCAAATAAAAGAATGACTAGTCCCTTGACAGAACCAGTGTCTGTGAAAATTGGAAACCACATGAACGAACATCAGTTTGTGGTTTGTGACTCGAGTCCGGTATGTCTGTTAGGAAGGGATTTGTTGTGCAAATTGAACTGCACCATATACTGCACCCCGCAAGGAGTGGAGGTACAGACTACCGACGAAGATGCTACTTTTAAGGTGGCCAATTCCAAATCTTGTGTAGAACTATATCCTACTCTGACAATAGAAGATCTTCCCCAAGACCTACGAGATGCAGTGGCGTCAGAGGTATGGGATTTCACAGGAGAAGAAATAGGATTGATTAAGGGGGTAGAACCGGTAAAAATTCTGGTAAAACCAAATGTTGAGTTTCCAAGAACGCCTCAATACAAATTGTCCCAGGAAACGATTGCGGGAATAAAACCTGTGATCGAGTCAATGATACAGCAGGGAATACTGAAAGAAATCGTGGGTAGTCCTTGTAACTCCCCGATTATGGGTTTGCAGAAACCTAGCGGGAAGTTTAGGATAGTTCAGGATTTACGAAAAATTAACAACATAGTCGTTTCATGTTGTCCCGTGGTACCGAATCCATCAGTGATATTGTTTCAAATACCATGTCAAGCAGAATGGTTCACAGTGATAGATCTTTGTCAGGCTTTCTTTTCAATCCCATTGGATGAAGAGAGCAGGTATCTTTTTGCTTTTAAAATGGAAGATCGCGTTTTAACATGGTGTCGAATCCCACAAGGATTCACAGATAGCCCATCCATCTTTAATCAGTTGCTGAAAAAGAATCTTGAGAATCTAGTACTGCCACAGAACTCGGTTCTGGTACAGTACATAGATGACCTACTTGTTGCGTCAGAAACAGAGGAAGCTTGTAAAGCAGATTCAATTGCCTTACTGAATCATTTAGCTGAAAATGGACATAAGGTATCTCCGAGCAAGTTGCAGTATTGTTTGACAGAAGTACAGTATCTAGGGCACAGGTTAGAAAAAGGGAAACGTAAGGTGTCCCCGGAGAGGATTGAGGCGATAATGAAAATGAATGCGCCTACAACACAGAGAGAAGTTAGAATGTTCCTAGGAATGGTGGGTTACTGCCGACAGTGGATAGTTAACTTCTCACTGAAAGCAAAACCCTTACAGAAACTGACGCACAAGGAGGTGAGTGATCCGGTACCATGGGATGAAGAATGTCTGGTGGCGTTTTTACAGCTGAGAGACGATTTATGTCGTGCTCCGGCTCTGGGAATGCCCGATTACGAAAAGTCATTTTCACTCTATTGCTGTGAGAGGGAGGGATGTGCTTTGTCAGTCTTGGCACAGACCCACGGTAATGCCCGTAGACCAGTTGCATACTTTTCGGCTACATTAGATCCAGTAGCCGCAGCGTTGCCCGGATGTCTCAAATCCGTTGCTGCAACGGGTGTCAGCATTGAAAGGAGCGAGAGTATTGTGATGGGACATCCAGTAGTGGTGTATGTACCACATTCAGTTGAATTGTTAATGACCAGGACAAAGACGCAGCATCTGACCAATAGCAGGCTCACGCGTTACGAGCAAGTTATACTTGCCGCAGAAAACGTGACTCTCAGGAGATGCTCTGTCTTGAATCCTGCTACTTTGATGCCATTACCTACGGTAATAGAAGGCGAAGGATGTGAAGACCATGATTGCCTTGATGTGACTGAACTATGCACGAAACCCAGACCAGATATTGTGGATGAGCCATTGTCAGACCCCGATGAAATTTACTTTGTTGATGGCTCATGTTTAAGAGACGATACTGGTCGGTTGAGAGCAGCTTATGCTGTTTGTACCATTTCTGGAGTTGTGGAAGCCGCTTGCCTGGAAGGAGTATATTCCGCACAGGTAGCAGAAATTATTGCCCTAACTCGTGCCTGCATAGCAGGAAACGGAAAGAGAGTCACCATATACACTGACAGCCAATATGGTTTCGGTGTGGTTCATGATTTCGGGCAGTTGTGGTCTCAGAGGGGTTACATGACCTCCTCTGGTTCGCCCATTCGAAATGGAGAATTTGTGCGATTGCTGATAGAAGCATTACAAGGTCCTGTTGACATCGCGGTAGTGAAGTGTGTAGCTCATACTAAGAATACAGATTTTGTGTCACAAGGTAATAGATATGCTGATGAAGTCGCACGCTATTGTGCGGAACAAAGTTATTCTTTCTCAAAGGTGGAAATAGAAGGTGCAGAAGAAAAGACTGAATTAAGTATGATGTTAGAAACTGTAGACACTTGGGAGGATTTAAGAATAATGCAGGAGAACGCACCTGAAACAGAGAAAAAGGCATGGGAAATAGCAGGTTGTGTGCGAAGTGAAATGGATTTTTGGGTTTCAGCAGATGGGAGAGCTGTGTTACCTGAAGAATTAGCTAATCCCATGGCGAGAGAAATACATGGTCCAGTACATCTAGGAAGGGATGCTATGATGAGAGTTTTTAGGCAGACTTGGTATTGCCCGAAATTCAGAATAGCAGCAGAATCAGTATGTAAGCGATGTGTTACTTGCCAACAGCTGAACGTAGGCAAACGAACACCAGTCACACTGAGTCACATTGGGAGGTCGGGGGGGCCTTTCAATAGAATGCAACTAGATTTCATCGAAATGCCAAGAGTCAATCGCCTTCGGTATGTGTTGGTGATTGTATGCGTATTTTCCAGATGGGTTGAAGCGTACCCTACACGTAGGTGCGATACACTCACAGTGGCTAAATTGTTGCTCAGGGAGTTGATACCGCGCTTCGGGGTGCCTGCCTCTTTGGAATCTGACAGAGGAAAACATTTTAACAGCGAAATAGTGAAGATGTTGTGCTCCACACTGAATATCGATCAAAAGCTGCATTGTAGTTATCGACCAGAAGCTTCAGGAATTGTGGAACAAGTGAATGGCACTTTGAAGAATAGATTGGCTAAAGTAGTGGCATCCACATCCTTGAGTTGGCCAGATGCTCTTCCTTTAGTGCTCATGAGCATGCGCAGCACACCTGATAGGAGGACAGGTCTCTCTCCCCACGAGATCCTGATGGGGAGGGCCATGAGACTTCCTACAGTTCCAACTACTGCTCTATTGAATATTACAGATGATCTGATCTTGGATTATTGTAAAGGACTGTCTGACGCCATCCATTCTGTGTCCCTTCAGGTGCATGCAGTTGAAGTTCCAGCAGCGAGGAACCTGTGTCATGACCTGAACCCAGGGGACTGGGTCTTAGTTAAAAAACACGTCCGGAAGAACTGCCTAGATGTTCGCTGGCGTGGGCCCTTTCAGGTAATCCTGATAACGAACACCGCGGTGAAGTGCGGGGGGCTGCCAAATTGGATCCATGCATCCCATACTCGAAGAGTTCCAGCACCTCTAGAAGGAACAGCTCCCATCCCAGACGAAAGCCCGGAAGTGGAAGAAGAGTCGCAAGAAGGGATTGAGGCAGCTGAGGAGGTGTCGGAAGAAGTTGGGAACGCATCGGATTCAGAAGAAGAGCGAAGGCAGGACGGCAGTGAGACGGAAGACGCAACTGAAGGAGAGAGCAGAAGTGAATACGACTCAGACTCAGATCCGTATCGGAGCGACCAAGAACCAAGTGAGAGGACAAGAAATAGGAGAATAAGGCTTGGAGCTGCCACTTGGCCAACTAGGAGAAGAAGGCTAAGTTTGAGGTCGGCCCAGGAAGAAACGCTTACTCCTATATCCGAAGACTCAGATCCAGAAGAAGATATCCAGGATCAAGCCGAGGAGGGTCTTAGAAGATCAAGGAGGGTGCGAGTGCCTAGTAGAAGATACTCTACTCCCGACTGGACCTACCTCGTTGCAGATGTCTGGGAGACACAGAACAGGGAGGATCAGGGAAGTGGAACTGATCAGAACTGACCCGATCATCACAGTGCAAATAAGGTTTCTACTGCCAGGAGCGGAGACCGAAAGGTTGCTGACACTCAACATCGTTCATCCTGCTCTCCTGAGTGGAATAAGAAAATTGATTTTAGAGACAGTTGAGTTTCCAGTTTGCTGTTCACGATATCCAATATTGGAGGGAACTCTTCTTCGTTTGGAAATGCTTGAGCGAATAGTAGAAATGCTAGGAGCGCTTATTGTTGTGGATTAATACCATATTGTGAATGTCTTCAAAGGGGCGCAGAACTGGAAAGGTGAAGAAAGTGATCTTGATTAGAACGGACCCCTTTGTAATTGTGGATGTAGAACTGATAGTACCAGGAGTGGAAATTGAAAAAACGCTAACTCTCAATTTTGTCCGTCCACTTGTCTTGAGCGAAATAAGGAGAATAATCCTAGAAAAAGTTGACTTTCCATGTTGTGGTACGAACTGCCCAGAACCTGAGGGAATGATACTTCGGATGGACATTTATGAAGACATAGTGTCACTCCTTGAGTCATACATAACTTCAGACGAAAATAAGACTGTTGAAAAGAAATTGTAAAAACTTGTTGCAAGATAACCTAGCGCCGAGTGGAAGAAGAAAAGTGATAGGGGTTTCATTTTAGTGGATGGAGAAGGGCTAGGGTTGTCTATTTTCTACTGGACTTTGAACTGTTTTGCGGAAACAAATTGTCAAGCTTCCAAGTGTTCAAAGAAAGACATTGCAAGAGAGAAAGACTTTGTTTGAAAAGAAGAGGAAGTGAATGCTGGAAGAAAGTCAAAAACTACACTGTTTGAGAACATGGAGGCTGGCAACCCGAACCGCAGGGCAAAATGTATAGCTGTTACACTTTTAGGAGTAGTGGTTTCTCTTATAATTTTAGTGGTAACTGTTTCATTCCTAGCGGGACACGAAGGGGATGAAACCGCAGTTAAGGAGGATAAGGGAGTATCAACACCGAAAACTACCATTATTAAAGAGAAGGGAAACATCAATGAGAAAGACAAAGCATTGTTAGATGCAGAAATAAAAAGGCTTCACACCGACGAGTCACAGGGAAATTACAAGTCAAATGCTTATGCTAAATTGCTTTATGAATATGTTGATGCCATGGAAGTAAAGGATTGTTACGTTTGTATGCAATTACCAGCTTCAGTGGAGGAGGGTATCAGATACCATCATCTTCCGTTGACATATGGAATATCGTGCAGTTTATTGTTGAGCATGTTTTATGGACGAGAAGGATTCGAGTATTATTTCTCGAATTTCGACTCGACATTGCCAGAGGTCCCGAATTTCAAGCATTTGAACAAATGGGACTACTACAAAAGCGAAGACAGATTACACAAATGGTTTATTCCATGGAAAACGTTAGATACTTCACATGCTCGAAGGAACAACCTGACTTGTCAAATATCAGAAGTTGAGAAAAAGTTTATAGCACAGGTAGATACTAGATACAGGAGGCAGAAGATTTTGAAAGCATCAGGACAATGGGAAACAGATTGGACCAAGGAGGAAAGGGCACATCAAAGAAAAGGTAGTATTGGTCCAATTGCTTTGGATAAGGATAAACGGGGAAAACTGTGCATTCACAGGAGTTACTCATATTATGAAAACTTTTATGTAGGTCAAGTCCATTGTGAACATGCCTTTCAATTGGAGTATTACTCTAAGAACTTTATGAAAGGGATGCAAGCAATACCAAATGTATATTTTGTATGTGGAAGATATGCCTATGTGAAGTTACCAGATAATTGGTACGGATCATGCTATCTGGCTGTTGTCTTCCCTAAAATATATCATGTTGAGAATTTAGACACGCCTAAGAAGGAAATATCAACTAGATGGAAACGAGGGCTGGGTGCAGCCGAGGTAGTTGGAGATGTACTAGGTGCTGCATTCCCTTTCTTAGGATTGATAATGAATGACATCAAGATTAGGAGGTTAGCTACAGTCGTAGATAGGCTATCTGCCAGTACTGCAAGATCCTTGATGCTGATAGAAGGGGAGATGCAATCGATTAGGGCGATGGTTCTTCAGAACCGACTTGCTTTAGACGTTCTGTTAGCAAAATAGGGAGGAGTCTGTACTTACATTCCAGACAATTCAAAACCTCTAGAGAAGTATATACAAAACATCACTGCCATACACTATGAAATTGAGGACCTAGCAAAGGTAAATGTGTGGGAAAAAGTAGGTCATGGAATGGGTAAAGTTGGAAGTTGGTTTGCCAACTTAGGAAAGGGTATCGTTTGGTACATATTGAAACCCATCATCATAATAGTGATTTGTGTAATCACTTTGTGGGGATTGGTGCGTTTGTATCAATGTTATAGAGCAAATAGGTTACAGAGAGCTATGAAGAAACAGGAAGAAGAGTTGACAGCGATGCAGGACACTCAATATAAGAGTCTGAAAGCATTAGAGAGTATGAAAAGAGGTGGAACTGCCCTGTCTTCACTTTAAAAGGTTCTACATTTTTAGTGTCTTGGTGATGATGACCCCTGAAGGTCATCAAAGGGGGGACTGAGAGAGCACAAGTTTGAAAAAAAATGTATAAGTACGCCATATTTACAAGCACGTAGTTAGTTTAAACATGTTTTGCACACGAGTGTTTTATATCCAGGAGTGAAATATACAGAGTGGTTTATATTCAGTAGTGAAATGTATAGAATGCTAAGTAGAGTAACTATAATTATAACGGTGTGAGATTAATGTAGAAATGTTGGAATATATGTGAAAACCTCATGTTCTCATGTTAAAAGAATCATGTCCGAATTAAATGTAACTTTGGAAATCCAGTATTATGTGTAGGCCTTAGGGCAATTCACAGCAAACCTGAACGTGCTGCTAAATTAATGTGAGATAAGGTTGACATGGTTCTTCCAAATGTACTATTGAACTTAGGGTTAAAAGTATATGCTTTATAGATGTGTTATTTTAGAGACGTATGCTAGTTAAGAATGTTTGCTGTTTAAATCAAGTTAACGTTTTAAGAGTGCAGGGACCTGCTGCATGTAAATCAAGTAGGCCAGAGGAGATAATGTCATGTCGTGTAAATCGTCATGTGCTCGTTAGAGAAGAGGTCGCGAGGTGTCCAGCACCGAGCTTTGAGAGTGTTTTATGACTAAAGATATGGTGGAGTCTGGAATTTGAGGCCCACTGCAGGACGAGCTGTATGCAGGTGCGAGGGTCCTAATCAGCTCGAATGAAAGGGACTTTGTTCAGTGGCGCCTTGCGCAGGCCTGTAGGAGTTTCCAGGAATTTCAGGGGGTATCAGCGCACTGAAGAAGAAGCCTGGGAACCAAGGTCAACTATAACGAGGGTCTTCAAGAGTACCATCATGGAGTTTACCGCGCAAAGATGTACCACGTGAGGGGCGTCCCAAGGGGCGTTCCTATCAGAAATGTGATTTGGTATTAGGGAAAGAGACCCGGGAGGAGAGCAGAGCAGATGTTTTTGGGAGCCTAAGGAAGCGGATGGGTAGGCAGATAGGCTGATCAGGAGAGACCCATTATCAGAGAAGAGACAAAGAGAAGTGCGTGATCTTCTTAGGAAGTCACCACGGCTGACACCTAGAGGGTAAAGATCTTGTTAAGTAGGGATGTCATTTAGTGTAGTGTAGGGACAGACTAACCTTAATTTTCTTTTCTGTAATGACTTTGAGGTTGCAACTTGTATCCATTTTGGCAACCCTGATGGTTTTCGAGCTTGTACTTATTATTCTGTTTTTCAGACTCAGACTATTCAAAAAGTTCATGTTCATAGTGATACCGATTTATCTTCTTAATCTCATTTTGAGAAGTTTGTATCTTCAGTTATCTTTGACTTTATATTAAATCTTTAAAACTTAAATTTGGTCAGTGGTCATTTAGAGTGGTGTAAGTTCTTAAATTGATTGACTTATTGCGAGATTACCTTTTACTCCAAGACAGGTACCAACGATTCAGTCGACATAGTTTGGGATTTGGTAAGATAATTAGTAACCAGTAATCCCGCGTTAGCAGTAGGGCACGGGTGACTGCATATACAATGTTTGCTGGTCACGCTGATGATTGCTGGACTTCCAGAACCATAATCCTGCTTGGAAGGCAACCCAGGCGGGGCCAGGGTGACAGCATATAACACGCATGCTAGCCTCCTGCAGCGTGGGGTGTGCCTGTGCGGGCCAAGAGTGGACCCATCTGCGCCAGTCAGAGCCTAAAGTAGCGTAGCCTGGCCGAGCCTAGCTACATTTTTTTCTCAGCTCCGTTAGCCCTAATAGATATTGTGTCTGGAGCCAGAAATTCTTTCACCGTGGAAAAGGAAAGCTGTCAGTAGTATGAGCACAGTTTATAAAGGTACATTTATTGATAAAATGTTGGAAAGGGCAGTTGGTGCAGTGCTTAATTTGAGCCAGTGAATTTTGGTAATTGTAAACACAGGTGTGGGGGCGTGGTCCAGGGGTCTTGGGGGGCAGCCAAGCACAGCGAGGTCTGCCTCCCGTGATGTTTTGGGAATGGGCGCAGCTCAGGCGTCTGCTCCTCCCCTTTTGGGCTTTCATAGCCCAAAGGATATTTATTTCGCCATTTTGGTGCAACCAGCCGCAATTTTGTGGTATTCCCGGTGGTTGGTCGTAGGCAGGACAGAGTTTTTTTCTGGTAGAGGGGTTGAGGATTTGTTTTAGTGATTTTATGTTGTGTCCAGTTAAATTGGTTCCAAGGTAGCTAGTGAGTGCTTTATTCCAGCGGCGAGGAGGTGTACATGACTTCCCCCTCTGCCGACGAGATCAGGGCCGCACTCCAGACTTGAGGAGCGGCGGGCCGACATGACCTCCTGCGACCTGGAGTGCTTGACGAATCGTGAGTGGGCATGGCTTGCCCTGCGCACCGGGACGCAAGCAGGGATGCTGCTGCTGTGGCAGCCTGCCTCCTGGAGGGCAGCGGAGCGAGAAATAAGGTAGGACAGTGCGGGCTGGGGAGGGCCGCTAGACGTGGGGACAATGACTCAAGCAAGGGAGACAGGTGCTCTTGCCTCCCTGTTCGCTTAGAACATGCTGACCACCACTCCCACGCCCTGGCGACTCTGAGGCGGCAACGGGCGGGGCTGGGGCCCGGCAGGTGCATGACGCAGCAAGTAACGAGGAAGCCCAACACGTAACAGTAGGAGGCAGGGTGAGCACCCACGCGGTGCAGTCCCGCGGAGAATAGGAGGAGAGCGACCACCTCCACCACAGCGCGCGGAAGGGCTGGGGAACAAGGCCCCACCCTCTCAACAAGCACTGGCGTTGCCAATAGGTCTTGCAGTAGGAAAGTTGGAGCTATTACAATTGCAAATAACAATGCCTTTTATTTTTGTTTTCTTTTTTAAAAATTAAAGGGCTTTGTCATTTACAAAACCAACAGCTCCAACTTTCCTACTACGAGACCTATTGGCAACGCCAGTGCTTGTTTAATATGGTGTGATAATGGCAAATGAACTGCGTGCACATTACGCACATGTGTTTTTTAATATGGTGTGATAACGGCAAATGAACTGCTTGCACATTACGCACATGTGTTTTTTAATACCACACGCATGCTGTGCTAGCAATTTAGCACAACATGCTCCTAACAGAGCAAAAGGGTTAAAGGCAACTTCATATACAAATGTTTCTGAAGCGCTAGGAAAGGGAAATAAATCACCAATATGTCGCTAGCTGGACGCGCCACATTGACTGTCTCGATGTAAAGAGCTAAAGCTGAAGGGTGAGGCAACTTTATAGACAAAATGCTATTAACAATGCAAACTATAGGGCTCACCACAGAAAAGCTACATATAAAATGCTAAGAAACGGATAACTAGTAGATTATTGCAGCATAATGGGCATACAAATAAGCATTACGGCATTCATTTTATGGTTGATAATGCACAAATAACGGCAAACGAACTGCGTGTATATTACGCACATGTGTTTTTTAATACCACATGCATGCTGCGCTAGTAATTTAGCACAAAATGCTTTTAACAACATATAAAGCAGAAGACTTAAAGGCAACTTTATATGCAAAATGCCATTACCGATGCAGAGAAGAAGACGTTCTATAGAAGCACTTCTTTTGTAGCAATGGAAGCCAGCCTAACTCAATTATCGTGCGCTAGGTGTTACAAGGATAGGAACAAATGGGACATGTGGCGAGGCGGCAGGGTAACTTAACTGTTAGTGTTGAGGTGCTAGCAGGAAGGAAATAAATGACCAATCTGGCGCTAGTTGTACGCGCCACATTGTCTGCCTTGATGTATTTCAAATAACTAAAGCAAAGGACTGCAAACACGCTAGCAAAGCTGCATACATAGCTAGATCATAAATTTAGTCAATGTATTTTAAACCAGCTAAAGCCGAAAGGTGCAAAATAAATACGGCAGCTAGCTTACATAGGTAGAACGCAACTTTAGCTAATGCAATTTTAATCATCGAAAATGTACAGCTGAAAAAGTGCGCGTTCACAGATTGATGTGCCACATTGTCTGCGTCCATATATTTTCAAACAAATTTGTAAAAATGCTTAATAACACATGTACGCCAAAGCACAAGGCCTGGCACAGAAGCAGTTTTTGTGTAGCAATGGGCGTCAGGCGAGAGAGCAATATACGGCGTGGGGCAAGTACACAAGACGGAGAGCAAAACAGAGCACGTGAGTGAGCAATTTGGCGGTGGCGAAGCACACGAGAGCTAGAGAGAGCCTGCAGCACACAAGGGAGAGCGCAACACAGAATCTGGGATCCACTAACATGGACATTTAAAACAAATTAAAATCGCGACAAATAAGTTTCTACAATAACTTGCAATGGAGTGAAGGAAGTTAGAGGAGAGAAATTATGCTGTACTGGCCCTATGCATCTTCTTCCAATATACAGTCACCAAGGTGACAAACGTAACAGAGTGATTCTGTTTAGGCTGTACGTCAGTCGGTCAGTGCATATGTAAAATTACATATTTTGAAGAAAGCCACAGAAGTATGCTAGCACTTGTAACCAATCAAACAAGCAGCGACATGCGGGTGGCGGGAGAATGGCACAGGAAGATAAAGTGATTTACGGAATATAAATAAACGAGAAAGGAGGAGAGAAGAAGGGAGGGGAGGCAAAGCGGCGGGTAGAAGAGAGAGGGCATGAAGGGATCGAAGGCAAGGGAAAGAAAGGGAAGATGGACGAGATTAAGAGGAGCCACAGATGGACTTTAGAACAAGGCAGCGCTGGGAGGGGGGCTGGGCACGAAGGAAGGAGAAATGCGACTCATGGCCTGGCGGCCGTGAAGTGTGAAGCAGTGGGCGGGGAAGCAGATCCCTTTGAAGCTCTCGGAGGCAGGAGCAAATGGTAAAGGGAGAAGAAATGCTGCTGGAAGGCTCGGGCAAGCTCGTGCACGAGGACGTGCACTTCTGGAAAACCGCTTTGCTTTTGAGAGCTTAGTTTAGCTCTTGGTTTCACCCCAATAGGGCTCGCCTATTATATCCCTGCGGGATATTAATAGGCGAGCCCTAAAAAGCTAAGAGGCCTGGGGGGAACATTACCAGACAGTGTCAGAAGGCCGCAGTTAGGGGGCAGTGCCGCTAGTCCAAGATAGGGAGGCACGCTGATTCGCTATGTATGCAGCCCGTGAGAAGGCAGAAGCAGCCAGGGCACAGGCGAAACAAATAAAGGCAGGGGAGGGTCTAGATGTTAGGCGAGATACTGGGACCACAGGCTGGTGGGAGGGGCCAGTGGTTTTGTGTGCCAGCCGGGGGGGGGGGGGTGCGCTTAGAGATAACATTCTGAAATAGGCGTATAATTTGGGCGAGCATGCAAGGGGGGTTAAGGTACTTAGGGAGGGGGGGTAGGTTTCTCCACACAGTATGCCACGAAAGGGACTTATCGGGATACAGGCAGGGACCAGCACACCAGACCATATATTTGCGGCGGGTTCACTTCTGTAGCGTTCCCGACACGGTAGGGCACGGTACGGCTCCATTACCCCGTGGTGAAGAGAAGGCTGGGCCCAATACGGCCAGGCTGGAGCGTCGGGGTGCCCACAAGATCACTGCCCCACGTAGGCCCCACACAGCTTTGGCGGTGCACCAAGCCAAGGGGGACGGTACTCCTCCTGGCGGAAATCGCCTTGAAAAGCAGCTTCTAGGGTATGGTATGGCTGGAAGGTTGTGGACCCCAAGATCACTGCCCCAAGTAGGCCCTGTACGGCTTTGGCGGTGCATCCGGCCAAGGGGACCGTACTCCCCCCGGCGGACATCGACTCGGATGGCAGTTTTTAGGGTAGGGTATGGCTGGAAGGTTGTGGACCACAAGATCACTACCCCACGTAGGTCCCATACGGCTTTGGCGGTGCAACAGGCCAAGGGGGATAGTACTCCCCCTGGCGGCAATTGTCTCAGAAATACAGATAAAGGTGAAGCGCTTTGGAGGGAGCTATGGCACAAGGGGTAGGTGGTGTGCTGTTTTAGGGTCACAGGTTCAAAGGATAAGAGTTTGCTTCCTAATACTGCTGTCAAAGTATTTTGAGGATGTTCAGTTAAGCACGGGGTAGGCGGAAGAGGTTGCCTGGCATGGAGAACGACACATGGATTGTCCCGACCTGACCCATGAGGGAGTGTTTAGTAGAAGATAATTAGCAGGAGGTAATGGAGGGGGGTGGGGGATCTCACCAATTTGTTCATGACATTTTCAAGGAACATTCAGCAGGCAAGCGGCGACAGCAAGGACAGTGCCATTAAGACAGCAGTGCAGAACCCGACAGGAGGAGAACAAAGGGGGACAAAGGGCAGGCTACAGAATGGACACCGGTTCAAACACCAGGTAAAAGTGCAGCAGCCTACTCAAAGTGTTGGGTGTAATTAGGGCAGTAGCTTTGGTGTGAAAATTCAGGATGGTGGTTGAGGTATGGAGGAAGGAGAATGCTGAGCTTGGGATGAAAGGAGTGCACTACCGGAAGGGCCTGAAGCTGTGGGGATACAGCGTAGGCTGGCAATTACAGAGAAAAGCTGATGCTGGTTAGTGATGGCAGGAGCCTTAATACTGGAAATGGCACCAGGTATTTCTGTAGGTAGGCATGCAGGCTTAAAGGTCCCGGGGTACACCGTCTCTTAGCATTGATTAAGGCGGGAGTCTGCAGGGACACAGCAACACAAACAGGTGTATGGGCCAGGGGGGGGAGGGGTAAGGGTTTGGACAGGGAGCAATTTCTAATACACCTAGTAAAATGGTCCTTTAAAAAGTTGGAGAGTGGAGGTATACTACCAAAAACATCGTCAATGACCAGGGTGTTATGGGAAACTGCTCGCGAAGCTGAATGTCATGAAGGACAGGACATTTTGAGATAACAGGCCACTCGGGGAAAAGCTGTCATTGTGGGGTGGCCGGTTTCCACGGGTGGCTGGATATTTTGGGGCGTTAAGGTGGGCCTTGTATTTTTTTCCATGTGGCGCCTGAGCCATTACAACGGATTCAGTGCCCAGTGAGGCCTATTTAACATAGTGTTACAGCCGACACGATTGGGGTCAGGGGCGATTTGAGTTCATGAAAGCACAAGAGCAAACATCTGGATACATTTTGGGGCTGTAATCTTAGCACATTGAGATCTATCCTGTGGCCACGGAGGCCTGGCTATGGTGGTGATAAAGCAAACACAAAAGGGGATCCTAGGGGATTTGGAGTGCATTGGGCACCAGAGCAGACAGCTGGACCCAGGTCGGGCTGTCAATACAGGCCGGGGCGATGGAGCCTGAGGCCATGGCAGCCTGGTTACTAATGGTGATAAGCACGAACAGGTTTAGTTCCATTGACAACATAATAGACAAGTGGCCCAGTACGGCACTGGCACATGCCCAAGGAGCTCAGAGTTGACCTTTCGGGTACCATTGGCAACGTAAAAGATACGTGGTCCAGAACGGCCATAGCACAGGCTTGAGGAGCTCGGAGTTCACCTTTGAGGTAGCATTGGCAACTTTGTAGATACATGACCCAGAGTAGCTTTAGCACTGGTTCCAAGTGCTGCCGGAGGTTGCTTGGCAGGCTCGAGGAGCTCAGAGTGGACCTTTGGGGTACCATTAGCAACATAACAGACAAGTGACTCAGAACGGCAATAGTACATGCTGGAGGAGTTTGTGTTTATGATTTAGGGTACCCCTGGCAACATATAAGTCAAGTAGCCCAGAACGGCACTGGCATTCAGGGGCATCAACAATGATACTGTGGCCATGGAGGCACAGCTGGTTGAGGGTGATTAGAGCTGACAAGTCTGTTACGCTGTGCCAGAGGAGGCTTGAAAGTTATGGTAGGCATGGGTGAACCTGGAGAATGGCTGACAGCATGGAAGACTGAGCAGCACAGCACGGTCATTCTTCGGGTATGACATTGAGGTCTGAGACCAGAAAGTTCCTGTGTATGGGTAGGGATTAGAGAGGATAAGCCCAGTTCTGCTGACTGCCAGAGGAGGTTGGTCAGTGCTGGGAGCTCAGGGGCCAATCAGAGTACTTTTGGAAACAAGGAAAGCAGCTGGACTCAGTACGGTGTTGCCACTCATGGGTATTGTAATTGATACCATGGCCAAAGCGGGCATACTTAACAAGGGGATGGAGCTACAGAACCCAATTCCATGGGCTGCCAGAAGGTGTGGGACAGTGGTTTGCACAGCAAGGGCCTGGCTTAGGGGCCTGTTACAAAAAGGGCGGACAGTGGGCCCCTGTACGGGGCTGAATTGGTTGCTGGGCTGGTGTGCACAGGTCGAAATTCGAGGGCATGTTATCAGCGCGTCATGCGACAGGGGAGGGCTTGGATATCGCTTATGTTTTTTCCTGGCTTACAGTAGGGTGAGTTCCTGTAAGATGTACACGTTTCCAAGGCTTGCGGTGCTGTCCTGCTTAGCAGGGAGCAATGTAGACGAAAAGACCAGAGTGAGGATTGAAGATGGGCACAGGGGCTTTGGCATCCGTTTGAACAGGGATAGTCTCTACTATGTAGGACAGCGGAAAGGTCCGCAGCCAAGGGTAGTTTTTGGGCAGGGTTACTCCCCGTTGTCAGACAAGTGGGGTACAGGTTTTCGGGGGTTGGGGTGGGGGGTGTCTAGGAGTGGGACACGCCCCCCCCTTTTTTGACGACAGAAACTGGGGCATATGTGCAGAGGTTATTCAATAAGTTACGCGTGTGTGACTCTGGAGACCACTATACCTGTGGCTCTTGTCCCGCTCATCTGGGTGGTTTTGGGGGGCTATTTTTAGGATAGGAATTGGTATGGTAAAAAGGGGTTAGTTTAGGGGAAGCCACCCTAGGACAGCATGCATTCAGTTTTGGACAGTTCGGAGAGGTCTTGGCAGAACTGTAGGGCGTAGGTATCTATTTTTGCGTTGCCCGGGGACTTGTGGCACTTCCCTGTGAGAAAGGTGGCACTGGTCAGAGGTTTATGTCACAATGGGGGCAATGTGTACAGCTGGGGGAGGAAGTGTTGTTAAGATAGTTCGTTGTCTGAAATGTTAATGTTGTTTTTCAGGTTTGGCTCTAGGTGAATGTCTCAGGTGTATCGGTCTCAATACTGGAGGATTCTTTGGTGATATGAGAAGACCTGCAAGAAAGAGGCAGACTCTGGGTCTCTTGGGATCCGCTCTGTACTGCTGCACATGGGATCGTATAGGAGAAGGGGGCCTGGGGGTAGCTGCTACCTTCTTAAGATAGACTATTTGGGGGGAGTGGTTGGGGTTGGGAATTTCATATAGCTGAGTTTCGCCAGTGGTCAAGCGGTGCTAGGTGTGTTGAGTTCTGGCCATGCTGGGTGTGGCATGGGGGCTGTACGCATGGAGGCACTAGGAAGGCATGGAAAGGGTCTATGGTGTCATTTTTTTTTCATGAAGTTCATGCAGCTGGCTTTATCTTATGACTCTGAGGTGTTTGGGGGGGATTCTCGGGGTTTTCTTTTTCTCATGGGTCAGTTTTTGTCAGGGGCAGTTTTCCCTAGGTTTGGGGGGCAGAAAAAGGGGTTGTTCCCCCCCCCTTTTTTTCTAGGTGGCGGTTGGCTGTCAAGTTGGCATGTTTTAGCCAAGTTTTTTCGTTATTGACAGAGGCAATCCAGGCTGAAAGGGAACAGGTAGGCAAGTTCACGAGGTAGGATCTTTAAGCTGCTTTAGGAAGTTAGGTTAGTGACAGGGTGATAGTCGTAAAGGTTAAGGTTGTTGTGTGGGGGAACCTTAGGGGTGGGGGTAGCTTAACTTAGGTAACAGCTTGTATAGTGAGGTTGTAGTTTCGTAAGGCACCAGGCCAAGGGCCTTTTAATTGTGATGTGCACCTATTTCAATAAAAGCGGACTTTTACACACTATTTTGGTGTCATTGGTCTGTGCTGCTCCCCATATTCGGCAAGCAACATGGCTCACAGGACGTGAGCTTCTTGAGCTCCCAGTCCTTTTGCCCGAAAATCCTGAAAAATCCTGCTCACTCCGGCTAGAATTGAGTGTCGCCGCAGTGTCTGACCCCCAGTATGCGCGGAGCTGTCCAGGGGCTTAAGATGACCAGTCACAGGCTGCAGCTGCCGAAGAGTACGGGGCCGCATTAAAGAGCGACCACCCGTGCCTGTGAGTGAGCGCGGATGGAGCGGACGCCCGTTGTTGAGAAGTTGCCCAGCGGAGAAGGTGCGGCGGTCCAGGCCACGCAGAGGGGTCGAGCCCTCACATTCCTCCCTCCCTCTTACCTCCTGGATGAAGTTTGTGGCTTGCGGTTCCGGCGAGCTTTGTGGGCCGGGCCCTGGACCGGGGGGGCTGTGACACAGCCTCCTCAACATGGAGGCAGGTGAGCGGCGGGGAGCCCTCTCTGGGCCGGACTGCTGAACAATAGGAGCAGCGCGGAGTGGTGTCGAGGCCCATACCAGATCCCAGAGGACTCCAATCATTTGGATCCCGTGACTGGGGTCATTAAGGTCCCATTTTATGGGGCGTGGTAATCAGGCAGCGCAACGCGAACAGCACTGCAGGGAGACCTAGTTGCGAATGAAGCGCTGTGGTGCGCCCGCGCTCGGGCCTGCATTCCTTCTCGAGCTGACCAGGGCATGATGAAAAGACGAGCCGGCAGGGTCTTCATGTATCAGGGTGTAGATCCGGCTTGAGTTGAGGCTGACCCCTACTAGGATGAGTGCTTAGCAGGAGAAGAGCTCACGCTTCAGTTGGGAGGAGGCCCCCCTGCTTTCTTGTGGGTATTGATAGCGGAGGAAGCACTGCAGGTGGCGCTCAACCTAGCCCTGGATGTGCTATAAATTACTGTCTGGTCACGGAGTGGGGAACAGCCTGAATCACCTGCTGACAAGTAATTCACGCACACTGGGTCACCTGCGCAGCGATCAAAATGGTCAAAATTAAGGCGCTGAAGCAGCAGGTGCCAACACAATCCCCAATACACAACCCTGAGGCACCCCCTCAGTGTCTGACCAGGCAAACCGGGGAACGGGTTCAAAAGCAGAAGAAGAGAATCCTGAGCCCACTAAAGCGAATCTTATGGCCGCCATATAGGGGTCCAGGAAGGCACTGGAGAACTGCATAGAGACCGTCTGTATAAATGTCAACTTTCTATAGGCGGACTTGCGAAATGTGGCTGACAAGGTAACGACAGCCGAAGCAGATATAGTGGAGCTGCAAGGGGACGTAGTCATGCTCAAACAGCAAGTTGCACAAATGACAATGACCATGAAGGCGCTGGAAACCGTACAGAGGATGCAGAAGGGAGAGCTAGGCGCAGTAACATCTGTGTGCTGGGATTCCCCGAAAAAGCTAAACAAGGGTCGGCCGAGCAATTCTTAGAACATTGGATCCGAACGCAACTCCTCCTAAGGGATTGTCTGCTTTGTTCATGAGAGAGAGGGCTCATAGGGCTCTAGTGCCGCCCTCACCTCCAGGCGCTCAGCCCTGTGCAATGATAGCCAAAGTGCCCAACGAGACAGAGACAGCATACTGCATGCAGCAGGGGAACACCAGAACCTCCAGTATGAGAATTATAAAGTCTCTGTGTATCCAGACTACACACGGCAGGTGCAGGAACTTCGGGGATCGTATTTAGGTGTCAAACGCAAGCTCCAGGAATTGCAGTTACAGTACATGCTCCTGTACGCAGCCAAATTAAAGGTTCTAACGGAGCAGGGGGCACTTCTTCGACTCCCCAGAGGAGATCTGGGAGTGGCTGGACACCCACCCCGGGAGCCACTAGGGCAGAAGCGTGGATGGGGAACACAATCGAGCAAAGCCCTTCGGCAACTAACTGATCGATCGAGAACACCGGAATCGGCTGAACGAACAGAGCATAGGATTACAGCGCGGGAAGTTGGCTCGCTGCAGCTAGTTGCAACTAAGGCTGCCGGTGCCATGGACTCTCTGCCGGTGGTCACACCTGCTAAACTGGAACACAGGGCGCAGGTCTTGGGCCCGACGGTGGACACTGTGCCGGAATCCCTGATGTATGAGGCTTCTGAACACGGGGAAACTAGGGGATGTATACTAGCTTTGGAAACTATGGACTATGCCCGTGACAGAGACCGCCATACGGTAATGTTGTGTAGTGAAACCGATAGAATGATGAGGTAATGACAATGTGCTTTGCACAAATGGTGGAGAGCAACACAGCCAGACTATAGGTGTGAGTGGATATGTATGGGAATTCCGGGATAAGCACAATGGCAGTCAGTGGGGGAGCGCACATATATGCGGTACACAAAATTGAAGAGCAACTACTGATTTGTGCTGGGTGGGTGGACTGGGGACGCAGTGTTACGTGTTTCCCCTGTTGTGCTGATTGGGATGATGTGCACGTCCTGGCATGAGGTGGGCAGTATCGACTGTGTTGTTTGCAGAGTATTGTCCGTGGGAGGGTAGTTTTGGTTCCTTGTTTACAGGTTTGTATTAAAACAGTGGGTTGGTTGGGACACTTGTGCAGTAGCCACAGTGACACAAGCGAGGAGAAAAAGCTAAATAGATATAATGGCACTGGAGGTAAAGTTTCTTAGCTGGAATGTCAGGGGGCTAGGCACCTGCACTAAACGTCATAGAGTCCTCTCCTTCCTCAAGAGACATAAGATCATGTTTGCATGTCTGCAAGTAACCCATTTGGATGACACAGGGGCTGCAAGGGTAGCGAAAAAGTGTCGGGGACAGGTATTCCATTCCCCCTATTCTACATACACTAGGGTACGCTGATATGGGTGGCTCCGGGTACCGCATTTACACTGCAGTACATGGAAGCCGATGTGGGGGGTCGATATGTGCTATTGAGAGGAAAATTGGATGGCAGAGATACAGCCATTCTAAATACTTATGCCCAGAACACACACAAGCCAGCCTTTTACCCAGCACTGTAGATCTAATTATGGTAGAGATGGAAGGTCTGCTCATATGGTTGAGACATTTATATTGTATAATAGATCTTGATCTTGACCGACACCCAGCCA
This sequence comes from Lissotriton helveticus, assembly GCF_964261635.1. Lineage (NCBI taxonomy): Eukaryota > Metazoa > Chordata > Amphibia > Caudata > Salamandridae > Lissotriton > Lissotriton helveticus. The sequence goes on along the minus strand of NC_136072.1, from coordinate 679,237,437 downwards.
GAGCGGTCACTAAGCAGTGTAGACTAAACAATTAAAGAATATGATGAGGGTTCTGGGGCTTCGTGATGTTTGGCAGACACAACACCCAACACAGAGGGACCCCGTTACTGGTGAATGCCATCCGATCTCCTAGAAGATGGATGGCAGATAATAGCTTTCTCAATCGCTAACCGAGTACATGTCCCTTAACTGGAACACCACGGGCAACAGAGGTGCAGAATAAGAAGCCATGAAGGTGGTAGTCCGTGCGGCGGAGATGGGATTAGCGTACGGAGTGCGGAGGCAATTGCAGCGTGAGTTGTGAGACAGGAAAGATGCACTAGCTGAACTTCGGATAGGCTCCCACGGACAGACTGACACCCAAAGGCGGGAGCAGGTTACTGACACTTTGGGCAGACTGGACACGTACACCCTCGCCCTGTATCTGCAGCAGCTGCATGCGGAAGGGGACAAGTCTGGCCACCTTTTGGCCTGGATTTTGCGTAGGGAACAAACACCCCCATCCATTACGTGTATACGTAGTGCGGCAGGTGGCATGGTGTACTCTAGAGCTGGAATATTGGAATAATTTCAGCAGCACCTGCAGAAAGTGTACACAACTGACCCAGCAGTTAGAGCGTAATACTATACTCCATTCCTGGAGGGGCTTCAACTGAGGAAGCTCCCCTTGGAAGCTCGGCAGGACTTAGAGGTGCAGTTAACAGCGGAGGAGGTACTAGAGGCGATAACTGAAACACCTAACGCTAAAGCCCTGGGGGGGGGATGGATTCCCAATTGAGTTGTATCAGGTTTACTCTGCAAAACTGGTGCAGCCTGTCCTGCAGACCTTTAACGAGGCCTTTCAGAGGGGAGTATTGCCACTGTCTTTGCGCGAGTGAGAAATGTGCATGCTCCTATCACCAGCGGGAGGTGGTCAGGACCCTGCAGCATATCGATCACTCACAATGATAAACACTGATGTCAAAATACTATGCAAGATATCGGCCAAGCGTCTGGGCCCACATATGAACTACCTCGCCCATGACGATCAGTGTGGGTTTATACCTGGTCGCAGCACGTCCATGAATATTCGACGCTTAGTGGTGGATATACTCTCCGCATAATTGAGGGAACACTTCACTTACCACAGATAGGACATCAAACTGATGAGCGTGCCAGGGTCATGGGACACTTAGAGTAGGACACTTGGGGAATAGAGGGAAGCACAGGGAGTTGGGGATAGAAGGAGGGGGGGAGTTTTACATTTCTTTTAGTTAATTACAGGATTGTTTAGACACTGTTTGAAGTCGCAACACAGAAATTGCATTCTGACTATTGGAAGCTTGGGCGTGAAGCGCCGCCGGACCCCCGGGTTGTCGGCTAAAAGGCTGTGTACAAAAGTGACAGGAATATTTCAAAGGTGATAACCCGCCGCAGCCGGCCCCAGGGTTGTAGGCTAGGCGATGTGTACTGATCCTGATCTGATTATATTATAACCTTTAATAAAAAGATTAAAAAATAAATAAATATTCGACGCTTAGTGTACATTATGAAAGAGACACAAGCTAATAAAGAGGACATGGCTCTGATTTCCATTGATCTCGAAAAAGCCTTCAATACAGTGGATTGGGGCTACCTTCAGGAAGTGCTGAGGGTGTCTGGGTTTGGACCGCGATTCCATAGATGGGTCAAAATCCTTTATATGGAACTTAGTGTTAGGGTTCGCCTGGGACAAGTAGATCACCAAAATGGACACTGGAGCGTGTTAGTCATCAGGGATGCCCCCTTCCACCACTACTATTCTCCATGGCCATTGAGCCCATGGTGGTGTGGACCAAAGGGATATTATTATTATTATTATTATTAGCACTTGTATGGCGCAACAAATCATCCCCACAGGGATCTCTTGGCGCCTTGGTGGCACACTGCAGGTTGAAAGTGATCGTTGGAACATCCAAGTTTTCAACTGTTTCTTAAACTGTGCTAGGTTTGAACAGGCTTGTATCTCATCTGGCAGTCTGTTCCAGTGGGTGGGGGCCCGATGGGAAAAGGCTCGACCACCCATTTTAGCTTTACTGATTTTCCGTGTGCAGAGCAGTTTCCGATTACTCGACGCCCGGGGACGTAAGGTTTTAGTTTCTTCATTAGGTACGCACGGCTAGTCCCCTGAAGTACTTTAAACACTATACACAGGAGCTCTCTTCCTGATAGGAAGCCAGTGCAGTTGTCGCAAGAGAGGAAGTGACGGGGTGCCTACCGGTTTGTTGAGAGCAAGACGTGCTGCTGTATTTTGAACTACTTGCAGCCTTGATAATAGATCTTCCCTTGTTCCTACTAATAGCGAGTTTCCATAATCAAGTCTACTAACTAGAAGCGCCTGTATAAGGGCCTTTCTGACCGCAAGGGGAATCCAGTGAAAGATCTTTCTTAAAATCCGCATTATACCAAAGCAGGTGCCTTCGACCGTCTTAACATGCTCCTCCATGGAGAGTTTGTCATTGATTATAATGCCCAGGTTCCTTGCCTGCTTTTTTGGACTAGGCGCTTCCCAGGGTTCTATAGGCCACCAGTCAGCAGACCACAGTTCTACAGCTTTCCCAAAGAAGACGATCTCGATTTTGTTGGAGTTAAGCTGAAGGAAGTTCTTGCTCATCCATGTGGCTATTTTAGCATACAGCTCTTAAACTTTGCTCTGGTCACAGCAGGATCCGTCTCAATAGGGACTATCACCTGGGTGTCGTCCGCATACAAGATCGTCTCAAAACCACATGATCTTATAATGGTAGCCAGAGGAGCCACATATATATTGAACAAGGTAGGACTTAAGACGGACCTCTGAGGGAACCCCTTGTCCACTAGCGTTGTCTGCGACATAAATGTGTCCAATTGGACACACTGTGTTCTGTCATTCAGAAAGCTTTGTAGCCAGTTTAAGCCAATTTCTCTGACAGCAATCTCTTGTAGCCTATCCAAAAGGATTCTATGAGAGATGGTGTCGAAGGCCGCCGACAGATCAAGAAGTACTAACTTTGTAGGAATCTCCTTATCCAATGACATCCTTATTGTATCGGTTACTTCAGACAAGGCAGATGCGGTGCTATGACATGCCCGGAAGCCTGACTGGAAGGGATTAAGTAGATAATTTTGCTCCAAGTATCCCGCGAGTTGTTAATTGATCAATTCCTCCATGTTTTAGAGCCGCATGGGAGGAGAGAAATTGGTCTGTAGTTTTGCAAGTCTGCTGGATCAGCCAGTGCTTTCTACAGCAGAGGTTTAATATGCGCCTTCTTCCATTTAAGAGGAAATGTGGCTGTGGCCAGTCATATATTACAGAATTCCGAGAGCAAAGAGGACAAGACCGGAGCAAGTTCTGACATAATAAAAGGCAGGGCCAGGTATAGCGGAGAGCCTGACTTCGTGTGAGCTAGTAGTGACACTACTTGCTCTGAGGTAACAGCTGCAAAAGAATCAAGACTAGGTAGTAAGGTGTCAACCGGGGAGGGACTACACCCTTCGGTACCTCCACTGCACCAAAGGAGCTGTACATTTTGTCGATCTTCTGTGTAAAATGATCAGCTAGGATGTCGCAAAGTCTTTGCGTCGGCGGGAGGGAGGGATTGTTGGCTCTGGGGTTAGTGAACTCCTTAAGGATCTTAAAGAGCTCCTTAGAGGAGCTCTTCGCTTCCAAAATTCGGATGCCTAAATGTTCTCTTCACGCTGTGTTGCAGCTTTTTAGATAGGCTCTGTGTGCTGTTTTATAGGCCAATTTATCACCCTCCAACTTTGTTTTCCTCCATTTCAACTCCCTGCCTCTACACATGGCTTTTTCCTTCTTGAGGCTGTCCGAGTACCAGGGGGCTGGGGCGGCCCCTTCCTGAGTTTTCACTACTCTAAGCGGGGCAATGATATCTAAAGCTTTGCTTTCAGAAGCCTCCCATCTTTCTAAGGCTGTGTCACTCTCAGCGCAGTTCTTGAATGAGGGAGTAATATAAGCCTGACTAAACGCTTTTAATATGACTTTTCTCCATGCTCTCTGAAGATTTTCTCGGCATTGGGGCTGGCGTCCTAATTCTGGCTTTCTAAAAGAGAATCTTAATGCCAGATGATGAGTCCAGTTTAATGCTAGAGGAGGTTCTACTGTTAAATCATGAATATTCGTAAAGATGGTATCCAGCGTATGTCCTGCTGCATGTGTAGGGTTGAGTACTCTAGTAGAAAGGCCTAGCGACTCCATGGACGACAATAAGCACGCGGACTCTACATTGGAAAGATCCTCTAAATGATGATTAAAATCCCCTACAAGTAGAAAATTGTCTGCTTGTAGGGTATTAGGGGTGAGAATTTCCAATAGTGATGTACAGAACAGTTTTTTACTTTCTCCCGGGGGATGATAGACTACTGCTCCCATCCACCTAGTACCCTGAAAAGGCTCCAGTCGAAATACCATTCGCTCAATGCTAGGGGTGGACACCATTTTAATATACTGGGGAGAGCACATGGCTATGACTAGACCGACCCCCCTTTTGCCTATTCTGTCTAATCTTGTAACTGTGTACTCTGCAGGAAAGGCAAGCGCCAGGGCAGGTGTAGAATGGTTTTGCAGCTAGGTCTCGCTGAGGAGACAGATGTCTGGTTTCAAGTCATCCAGCATGTCCGAGATTTCCACGGCATGCTTAGGGATGGATGTAGCATTGACGTACAAACCCTGAAAGGGAACTACTCGATCTACTTTATTCTGCTTACTCTCCCTAGTCCTCTGCTCTTTTAGTACTCGATGGCTTGTGGGATAATAGTGAAGGGGGTCTATTGTTTGCTGAATGTGAGTCACAAATCACTCACATTGTGAACATTTACCACAGCAGGCGCCACTTTCTAGTGTTAAAAATATCGATTTTGTATTAATGTAATTATGTTTGTATTTATTTTGTATGTATGTGATGCATTTATTTTTGGCATAAGATTTGTTTTTGTTTTTATTATCTGTGTAAAAATTTTAGTAGTTATTAAATTTATTTGTCCTAATTTTGCATTATTAGTTCCATATTGGGATGTGGGTTTATAGGGGAATAGGGTGGGAAGGTATTTCTTTGACTCCAATTGTAAAGCGCTCTGATATCCTTCGGGATCAAGTTCACGCTATATAAAACTTTATAAATAAATAAATATATTCTCCTCACACCCCATCCCAAGAGTATTGACCTGTGTTAGACCTGGTACCATTGGCGTGAGTCTCCCTTCCATTTTTTTTTTTACTGATTGCCTCCTCTGTTTTTAATTTGGTTTGCTGGTTTAGATTCTTTGGGCACTGTGCCACTTCTATTCAGTGCCAGAGTGCAAGTGCTTCCTATGTTAAATTGATGTATTGATTAGTGTCTCCATGATTGGATTATTTCATTTACTTGCCAGACCTTAGTATAGTGCACCATGTGTGTCCAGGGCCTGTAAATCAAATGCTGATGGTGGGCTTGCAGCACTGATTGTGCCACCCACAGAAGCAGTCTGTAAAGTGTGTCTCAAGCCTGCCATTGCAGAGCCTGTGTGCAGTCTACTACTGCCATGTCGACTTGGTAAGTGCACCCACTTATCAGTCCCTAAACCTTCCTTTTTCTACATATTGGACACCCCTAAGGTAGGCCCACGGGCAGGGTGCATTGTATGTAAGTGGTAGGACATGCCCTGATCTGTGTGGCATGTCCTGATAGTGAATTACAGCCATTTTTGTTTATCACTATTGCAAGGCTACCTGTCCCCATAGGCCAGAATGGGCAGTTTGAGTATAACACCTTATAATCCTAACTGACCCAGGGAACATGGTAGAAATTCGAGTTTAGTATGCCTGAACTCAGAATGATAAAACACATCTTTTAGTGAAGTTGGTTCTAACATTTAAAATACCACTTTTAGAAATTAGGTATTTTCTTACCTAACCAGCCTGCCTCTGCTAGCTTGTGCATTGTATTTCTGGTTGGCGAGTGACAGGGGCTGGGATCACTCCAGGAGACAGGGTGAGTCAGCACAGGGCTGAATAGACCTATCTGCATGTAGAGCGGTTGGAGTAGTAGCACCTGGGTGTGAATAGGGCTGTGCCAGCCTTCCACAATGATGGCTCCACCCCTATGGTGTGTCTGAGGACCCTGGCCCGCACTGATAAAGGAAGAAGGTGTACACTGGCAGAATGCACCCAAAACGGTTTTGAACTAAGACCCCCTGCAATCAGAGGACAAAGGATTTGCTAGTATAAATATTGGGGCCCAGACCCCAGGACTTTAGATCACTTCTGGGAAAACAAGACAAACCTTTGCCAAGGAGAAGAACCAAGAAAGCTGCAGGAGTTTGGACTGCCCCTCTGCCAGTGTTCTATTTGCTGGGTTGGCCTGCAGTGGTCTCTTCATTGCCAAGGAAAGGAGAAGGAACTTTTAAAGAACTTTCATCATCTTGCAGAATATTACTCCAAGGGCTTGATTTGAGCTTGCCTCTTGACCGAAGTCTCAGAGATACCAGACTTCACCCCTTCTGTTTGCCTGTATCTGGAACTTGCTGTTGTAGCTGCTACAGAAGGAATTCTGCAACACTGACGCCGGCGAGCAACGCCGTCATCTACATCGAAGCCGTGAGCGCTGCTCCGACTTGTGACCTAGGCCCGACGCCTGCTGCTGTGCCGCTTCGACTCTGAAGCCGACATCATCTAGGAGCCGATCACCGACGTGGGTGGTCAAGAATCCATCGGCATGGTGACATAGTACGGAACCGTGGTTTTGGCACCCTCGTGACGTCACCTCCTCTCCGGTCACGAACCAACGCCTCTCCTGCCTGCCCAAGCATCCAGGACACCGACGCATCATCTCCGCCGAAGCAAGAACCCAACGACGCAACACGCCAACGACACCGCACCTCCCTGATGCCGTGAACTGTCTTTGTTTTTGCTTTTCCAAGGTACTGTTCTCTGTGGGTCTCTTTTGATTCCGGACCCGACGCCGCGTACCTCGCGGTCTGCGCCGTACTTTGGGATTTCTTTGACCTTGACGTCGTGATAACTCTAGTTGGGGTTATCTGTTGCTAAAGACTACTTTTAAGTGAATAACCTATTTTTGAACTATTTTTACCATTTTGAAGAATTAATATCGATTACAGTATTGTGGATTTTTGTCATTTATGGTCTTGTGATAGGTCTATATAAAGAATACTTATTTTTTATAAAACTTGTGTGGTGTCCATCTGTAGTGTTTTCACTGTATTACTGTATGTGTTCACAAATGCTCAACACACTGCCTCTGAGATAAGCCTGTCTGCTCGTGCCAAGCTGCCAAGGGGGTGAGCAGGGGTTATCCAGGACTGTAATCCCCTTTCCCTGACTTAGACACAAGGGTCCCTATTTGGACAAAGGTGTATACCATTGCCAACTAGATAACGCCAGTTCTAATAGCCCTTAATTCCAACAGCAGCCGGAGTTTCCCGGCAGCGTCCAGGCGCGGACGGGCTCAGAAGGCTTACCTTAGGCATGCCTTTGGCACGTCCGTGCATGTGGTGAATTTATGCCCCGAGAGTCAACCACTAGTGCGCTACCCGCTTAAAATGGCGCCCAAAGACAGCTCGCCTGGTCCTGGTAAGGCTACCTCTCTCCACTCAATCGGTAGTCAAGCGTGACCGCGGTGGACCGGAGAGTTGCTGTGCTGAATTTTAAATCCCCCCACTGTTGTTGCCCATCGTGCCCACGAAATATACAAGTCACAGCTAAAACAATAATAGTCAAAAAACAGGAACATGCTCTGACTCTCAGCATTTCTAAGTGGTTCTACACCGCTGCACGTCCACGGTGAATTTATGCCCAGAGAGTCCGCCACTAGAGCACTACCCGCTCAAAATGGCGCCCAAAGACAGCTCGCCTGGTAAAGCTACCTCTATCCACTCAATCGGTCGTCAAGCGCGACCGCGGTGGACCGGAGAGTTGCCATGCTGAATTTTTAACCCCCCCACTGTTATACAATGTGGAATAGGGATAGGGAATGCTACCTATCTAGTATCACTTTATTCGGCTGGTGCACTGTTTTATGTTGTGTCTCCCCATACAGCAATCCCCAAACTCCTATGGCTCTTGTATGAGTTTGCTAATTATTCAGGTTTACGCCTTAATAGGCAAAGTAATTAATCTTCCCATTGGCAGGGCTAGTAGCAAAAAATCCGGAAGACCTGCCGAGGCTCGGGTTATGGTGGGAGGCCAGTCACTTCCATTATTTGGACATACAGGTGGCGCATGGGGATGCACAAGTACTACACTTAAATATGAATAAGGTGCTTGAATCCCTGAAGCGTTCTGTGGCCTCTTGGAATATGCTGCCGTTATCCCTCATGGGTAGGATAGCTGTGGTCAAAATGGTGGTATTGCCTTGGTGTCTCTATATCCTACAAAATTTGTTATGTAGTATACCTATGACAGCCTTTAGACAACTGAACCCACTGTTGGTATCTCTATAGTGGGCAGGGAAGCGTAGTAGGGTGGCATTTCAGGTCCTATCAAGGAGATATGGGGGGGGGGGGGCCTGGAGGTGCCCAGATTAGACTTATACTATTATGCGGCACAGTTGCAACATGTGGCTCCATGGCTAGACAATGGTGATAATTGGGAGAAGCGTTTACTCAACTGGCAAATACAGCCAGAAAACCTCCTGACAATTCTGATGGAGAGAGCAGGTGTTTCTGCAGACCTGCCATATACCGTTAAGCAGACAGCATATATTTGGCAACATTTTATGGAGCGAGTGCTTAAACATGCGCCATTTCACTGGGAATTAAGTATCTGGATTTTAGCCCCAGTACGGAAAATGGTATTAAATAAGTCACTTCAGACTTGGAGAGAGGGCGGCTGCCAGGAACTGGCGGATCTGTATACTAATGACACCTTTATCACATTTGAAAAAGCATGCAAGGGGTTTGGGCTGGGGCTAGGGCAGTATCTGCAATATGCCAGCCTTACGGAACTAGTCAGAACAACAATGTCAACGTATCCAAATGCTCTGCAAATGACTGATACACTTGATGTATTGCTCACATGTGGGAGTGGGCGATGGTTGGTGTCATTGTTATACAGGGCCATAAGGGCCGACTCGGGGGCCCCTCATCTTAAGGTGTGGGCAGCATGGGACGAGGATTTGCTGACACCCATGGCGGAGAAGACTTGGACAGGGACATGCTGCTTTACACGCACAGTATCCTGTAATGCCTGTCTAAAACTAATACATTTCAATTTTCAGCAGCAGGTGTATATGACCCCAGTGAAACTACACTGTATAGACCCTAATCGCTCTCATGAGTGCCCTAGATGTAACAAGGCACAAGTAGGTTTTATGCATTTAGCATGGGAATGTGCGGAGGTATATCTGTATTGGACATGTGTGGTTGAGAAATTGCGTGCGGGTATTTGGTATACTTGTGGAGGCTAGCTCCACTCACTGTCTATTAAGCCAATTTCCAAGGCCTAAGAAGCGCAAAATGGCAAATAAATTGCTGCAGCTGACCATGGTATTGGCACGACAGATGGTAGCCATAGTCCGGATGAGGAATTGTGCACCAACAATTGAGAGCTAGTTGAGAGATGTGCAAAAGTGGTCTCTGGCAGAGGAGATTCATGTGAAAGCGAACAGAAAAGATGGAAAGTTAGAGGAGAATATTAGCTGCTGGGAGCTACTCAACCCAGTGATAAACATGGACATGCAGAGCAAATCCAAAGCTAGCGACAGCAAGACAAATGGTGAGGGCCTAGTCGAATTATAAAACACCAGCTTATGCCCCTTCTTGGAGCCTATTTATACTGTAAGTGCATGAACATCTACATTGCTGGTAATTCTTGTGTCACTGGTATATACAGATTGATTATACTCTTGTCGATTTGGTGCTGCTTTTATGTGTGTCCACCCACATAGTTGCAGTTATAAATTGGGAAAAAATGAAGTTAAAAAAAATAAATTGTAAACACCGGCACTTATGACAGTCTGCCACATGGTAGCACTGTCTAGAGGTGAACACAACAGTTGTTTATTACTATAATGTACATTCAAAATGATATCTCTGCCACCTAAGACAGTCTTATAGCTGTGGGGCCCCAGAATAGTCTGAATTGTCACACTTATAAAAGTGTGATGGTTAGTAGTTGTGTTGGCACTGTTATTGGCAGCGCTGGCAGGGACAATTGGTAGCATGAGCTGCAGTGGCATCTTGGTGGGAGCCATGGCACCTGGGCTGGACTTGCAGTAGCGGGCATCAGGCATTTTCCCAGGAGGATGGAAGTGTGGGGTACAGTTTTGCAGCTGTGGGGGCCTTTTTTGTTACTGGCGGTCGGTTTTGAAGCAGTACTTCAATATCTGCCCCCAGTACCAAAAGCAGCAGTGCTTCACACTTGCACCGAACACTCCCCCTCTCCCCCCTCTCCCCCCCCTCTCCTGGGAGCTGGTCCTACAAACTTGCCAGGACTGCTTTGGGTTCCCAGTCCGGCTCTTGTCTGGCACATACTTTTTACTTTTTTTTAACCAATTAAGCACTTGGTTGGTGGAGGGGTGGATAAGCTCACACCACACTCTCCAGCCTCTCAATCTACCGCTACCTCACACCTCTACAGACCCTTCCCTACTGTGGCATACATAACTTGACACTCACCTGCCACATCATCCATCCGTCCTCTATCTTTTAAAGGGTGGATGGGCAGCCAAACTTTCCCTGCCTGCCTTGTGATGAGGGAATTGGTGAAAGGCTGAACTCCTGTCTCACCACTATTAAATACCCCTGGCTGTGCTTTGCTGTCCCCTGAGTCCTCCTTTTTAGTGTAAAAAAGCCACTTTATTAGGACAGGTTTTTAGTTATCAACTCATTGCTATACAAGAACATCTTATATAATCACCAACTCTCTAATACATAAAACAATCCTGACATCCCTCTCCCTTAAAAAAAACCAAATGTAAACATTCCTCAAAACAACTCTCCATTTCCCACAACCTCTTCCTTTCTTCTTTCATTCAATCTCTTCATTTGCATTCACCATTCTTTCTCTCATACCCCTAAGCAACCCCAAGCGACCTCCCCTTATCCTGTTTCAAAGCCCAAACGTACTCTTCCCCTTCCCTTGTGCCCCCCTTGCGTCCAAGCAGTGGATTCACTTGCACCTCACTCTCCACCCCCTCAAATTACCACCATCTATGAAAACCCTAGAAAGAGTTTTCCTGCCCCACCTACCTGCATTACTACTGAACTTGTACCTGCTTTAGTACCACAACTTATTGTTCCGCAACTTTGTTAGCTCCTCCCTCTATTCCAACATGTAATAGGCATATCCTAGCTTTGATAACTGCAACCAATCTGCCCGTAAGACATATGAATCCTCTTCCTTAATGTGAGCCTCTGATGAAACATGAATACACATTGATAAGAAAAAAGCCTGTATAGCTGTAGTTAATTCACCGGACTCTCCACCCCCACAAACTACTGTCACCCAGAAAAACCCTAGAAAGCGTTTTCCTGCACCACCTACTTGCATTACTCCTGAACTAGTACCTGCTTATGCATCATAACTTCTTGTTACACAACGTTTCCGGCACTTCCTCTATTCCAACATGTAATAGGCATTTTCTAACTTTGATAAGTGTACCCCATCTGCCCAAAAGGCATATGAATCCTCTTCCTTAATGTGGGCGTGTGATAAAACATGAATACCCATTGTAGGAAGCTGGCTCTCTATATAGTGCACTAAAACGAAGTACACTGTGCAGACAGTCTAGTGTGACCCAGATTGGTATACAGAGCCAAAAGTAGACAAAAGTAGACAAAAGGCTCTATTTGTAGTTGTGTGGGAAAGCAGTTAGACTTATCAGCGGATCGTGCTAAGCATTTGTTTTACTCACAGAGGCAATAAATGATGCACGTACTCGAGAATAAATCCGAGACCAAGTTGCAAAAATAACATCGTTTTGTAATATAATTATTCAAACCGTGAACTTTGTTCTACAGTAAGTACTTTCCAAGATGTGAATTTTTCAAGTTTGCAAGAAATCACTTTTGCGCGCAAAAAAAAGCCCCATTGAAATAAATGGGAGAAAATAGAAAAATGCATATAAAATCATAAAGTTGGATTTCAAGGTTCACCTTCTGGATTTAGGTAAGTAGCAGGGCCTGGTACAATGTTCGCTCCAGCGGATTCTCTGGAGCGACCAGGATTCGGCAGGGAGCAGGGTGCTGAGGTCATTGGTAGCTGGTGCGCTACGAAGAAGGGAGCCACCTGAAAACACACACAAGAGGATTTAAAGGTAAGTCCGAGGTATTACACTCAAGGGAGCAGGTCGCTAGGTTCTGGGGACCACAGGAGCACATCCGGTTCATCGGTACCAAGGCCGGGTGGGTTGGGTGAAGAGCAGATAGGTAAGCCGCGTGGCGTGTGTCAAGATGTCTTCGCGGTCAGGAGCAGGCAAGTTGTATAGGCATTTTTGGGACAGCTGGGCAATTCGCAAAGTAGTTCTCAGGGGTCTCGACGTCTCTCAAAGGGTGCTTGTTTCCTGGGCAGTTGGAGTCCGAATTGGACTCTTTGTCTCGCTGTAAGTTAGTTGCAGGTGGTCTGGTACCATGGGTATTAGTGTGGCACAGCCCCGGTGGTAGGTACACTCGGTAGAAAGACAGATTTGACCCTCCGGTGCTGATGTGCCTAGTTTTACTGGGATGCTGCTTCAGAGTTGCCGGGGAGCAGCAAGTCGGTAACCGGGACCTGTGGGTTCAGTGCCAGCGGTCTTCAGTGGAGTAGTTCCTGTACCCCAATGTAGTTCTCTAATGATTAGCGAAGAGCTAGGGGTGCTCCGGGGTTCTTGGAGTCCACAAAGCAGGAGGATGATACCGCACACCATGACTATTAAGTCCTGGAATAAGCAGGCAGGGCTTTGCACCAAAATTCTGCAGCAGCGCTTCTGTTCTCGGGTCAGCAGCTCTTCTTTGTCCGTATCTTCTTTGTATCCATCAAATCTAAAGTTCAGGGTTCAAGGATGCCACACAAATACTACATTTAGGGGCATTAAAGTGGGTGACAGGTAGTAGAAAATGGGCTACCTACCTTTAGGTGTCTACACCGTCTAAGTCACCACTTCCTGTGAAAAGGGGCACTACCCAAACCCTTATGCCATGCCAAGATGGAAGGAATTGGAAAAGTTGTTTCCACATTACCTGCCCCACCTATGGGGTGGTGCTGGCTGAATGTGGGCACACCTCCTAATCTAACTAATTTATCCGCCTGTCCAATGCCAAATTTGAAGCAGGACGGGGGTTGGCATTCTCCACTGTCTGTAGCTGCCTGGGTTGCATTTCAAAGGCTGCATCACCTTTGAAGCCTCTCACCCTGGAAGGCCAACCTGGCCTGTAGGAGTTGTGAAGCACCTCCACCCAGAGCAGGCTTTGTTCCTGGTCTCTGAGAAACATGTTTGGTGGTGGCTCCTGTGTGCATTTATTAATAGGTCCAACACTGGCATCAGTGAGGATTTATTAAGACATGCTGTTTAGTACCAAACATCTTAGGGTACTGTGAAGCCACAATGGAGCTAGGAGATTCATGATGGCAAGTATCCAGCCCATGTACTCTCTATGGTTTCCCTTTTCACTTACAATATCCAAGAATGGACTTAGATGTTGTAGGGTCGTATCTGCTTATGCATATATGTCCACACGTGGGGCATAGTGCACCCTGCCTTAGGGCTGTAAGGCCAGCAGTAGGGTGAATTACCTATACTTCATTCAGTGTATGAGGACATGTCACACAGGGCTGTGTGCCATGTTAACTCTTCGCTTTTTTCTGCACCAAGGCAAGGCAGTTTTCATGGCCTTGGTGAGGGGTCATTAGAGTGGTACAGTTTGAGCTGCAGCCCTAGTGGACCCTATTCAGTCCCAATGCCCTTGGTACCAGGGTTACCATTTACTAGGGACTTATAGGGGTAGCTGAAGTTGTGCCAATAGTGTTACAGTTTTAGAGAAAGAACGCTGGTACTGGGAACCTGGTTAGCAGGGACCAAGTACACCTCCGTCAGAGTTGCATAAAAAACAGGCAAAAAGTGTGTAGAGGGGTACTGCAACAAGAACCCAGTTTCCCACACCCATTAGTAAGCAAAAAACGTGTATAGCTCGTTTCAATTTCTGCCTAGCTTTGTCCATAGTTGCCTGCTTCAAAGCCCCCTTCCAATGTCTCCTTGGTAAAAGGCCTGACCAAACAATACAAAACTAGTATCAGCCCATTTCTTTTTTTAGTTGGCTTCAAATCTACCTTCATTTGTGTTATCAAGGTCAGACCTGATAATTGCACTAAATCATTTTCTCCTAGATGCAACACCAACATATCTGGGCAGCCACTAATCGCAAACAATTCAGTCTGTAGAGACAGTAAACTCCCCCAGTGCATTCCACTCTTTCTTTGCCCCAGCACTTCATGTCTGCTATTAAGGATTCCAAGTGAGCATCCATATCTCTATTGCTCTGTGTATTTTGATGCCCATCTCACCACTGAATGTCCAGTAATCCACATAATAAAAGTGTGATGTAGAAGTCAAACAAAAATACAGTTCAGTGACATGCCGGGTATTCAAAAATAAACATAAAGGAAATTAAACTCATCCAAGGTTGCAGTAACTTGCAAAAATAATGGCTTGCATGTAACTAACCTCCAAAGCAAAGGATATGTTCCTGAGTCTTTTCCATGCAAAAAATAAAACGTAGCTTTCAATGTTATTGTTTCATTTCACATTACTAGCTCCTAAATAACTGTTTAAAGTCTTCAGAATGACCTTGTGAACTCAAGTCATGCAGCAGAAAACTCATGAATTCAAAGGTGACCTTTGCCAACTCACTTTAGTTAAGCAAAATGAAAGCTTGCAATTCAAAAGGCAAAAATGAAATCGTTTTACTTGACTTTTGCAAACTCTTCAAGTTAATCAGCTGAAATGAATCCTTCTGAAAGTTTTCACACCCAGAATATCAGCCGAGCAGTTTGCAGGGAGACAAATGGATCGTTTGGGAAGCTTAGTGTTCATGTTCCCAAGAGCCTTTAACATAACGGGTCACTGCACCAGCAAAGACTAATCTACAGTTCCAAAATGACCTTCAATATTGACATTGACGTATATGTTAATGCCCAAGTGTGTCTTGGCACTGTCATCTGTAAGAAGCTGCACTGCGGTAGCAATATTAATGGAAACTATAGAGGGAGAGAGAAGAGCCAAGATTTGAGGTGTTTCCTGAAAATGCTCAAATTTTACTGAGATATTCCAAAGTTGGCAAGTGGAATAGACAAAGCTCCTATTCCCCACCCACCAGGATACTTTGTTGGTTTTAGGGGCAGCCACTTTTTTGAAAGCCGGAGAGCGCAGACATTTCCTTGGGGTATACCATAAGAATGTTACGTTTCCTTTGGGTGTACCATAAGAATGTTTTCTTTAGATACTCTGAGCCTGTACCATGGAAAACTTTGGGCGCTGTGCACAGTGCTTTAAAGGCCACTCTCTTTTACTAGGAGCCAGTGAAGCTCCACTAGTGCATCAGATCCTGATTTGAACTTCTAAATTTTCTTCTAGAGCCATGTGCTGCATTTTGCACCCTCTGAAGTCTATTTAATGGACCTTGTTGAATACCCATTTTTTTTCTTTTTATAGAATTTTATATAGCACAAACTTTCACTGTTTTTAAAAAAAAAATATATATATTTATTTGCAGATTCGTATAGTGCACAATCGTTCTTTACAACATTCCTGCTTCCGACAGTAGCGATGTATAGGTCTTTAAACAAAACATAACACAGCCAGTGAACCCGGAGGCCGGGCGGCGTTATCCGTAAAAGCAATAAAGGCATAATAATAACGGACATTTTCGACTGTTCATCAGGAAGTTCGTGCATCTGCTTTTCTTTTCCCCCCTCAACCCATTCCCCAACATATATAGCACAAACTTGACCCGAATCGGGTATCAGAGCGTTTTACATAGCACCAGTTGCATTACATGAGGACACATTCATTTTTTTTTTTGTTAGGCACGGGGAGATAAAGTGATTTGCCCAGAATCACAGGATGTTCAGCGTCATCGCCGAGACTCGAACCCAGTTCCCCAGATTAGAGGTCGACCGTCCTAGCAGTTAGGCCAACTCCTCTCCCCAATTAGAGGGCATCAAAGTAATCTAGCCTTGACAAAACTAGGGAAATGACGACTATATTCTGTAGATCAAATGGAATGAAAGGAAAGATTTTATTCAGGCCTTTTAGTTGGAAGAAACAGGATGAAGTGAGTTTATTGATCTGATCAATAAACTAAAATCTGGAATTAAAGGTTACCCCCAAATTCCTAACTTTGGGTGCTGGTGTGGAAAGAGGGCCCAAAGTCTTTGGCCACCAGGAATGATTCTAAAACGAGGTGTCCTTACCGAAAAGGAGCACCTCCATTTTCTGGGAGTTCAGCTTAAGGTAATGAATGCTCATCAAGCTGACTAATGATGTCATACAGTTGTTAAAGCAGTGTGCCACTTCCTCAACATTACTAGTAATTGACACTACAATTTGAGTGTCTTCAGCATAAGAAATGGTTGGGAAACCAAACGACTGAATGAGCGTAGCTAAGGGAGACACATATATGTTGAAGAGTGTGGGGTTTAGTGATGACCCTTGTGGGACACCACAAGGCATGGAGAAGGATTTGGAGGTAAACTCTACAAAAGTGACTGATTGTTCTCTGTCAGTAAGAAATGAACAGAGGAGATTGTAGACTGAATCGCCAATCCCATCTCAACTAGGCTCTGCTTCAGGACCCTGTCCCAAAATCAGTCCTCCTAGAGCCTACGGCCATACCACCCTGAAAGCACCTGATCTCGTCTGATCTCAGAAGTTAAGCAGGGTCAGGCCTGGTTAGTACCTGGATGGGAGACCGCCAGGGAATACCAGGTGCTGTAGGCTTTTTTTTTTCTTTCGCTTTAGGTGAGTCAGAGTGGCTTGCTAGTACTGAAGTTGAGTGAAGCAAGCTAAGAGTCCCAAAATCAGTCGTCCTAGAGCCTACGGCCATACCACCGATTGACTTACAGTGTTGAACACTGTGGATAGGTCCAAAAGGACCACCGCAGAATTCCTTTTGTTGTCCATGATATGTCGTAACTCTTCAGTAACCACTATTAATGCTGATTAAATACTATGGCCTTTTCGGTGCACAGTCAAAATATCGAGTCTTTTATTTCGATATACAGAAATATCGAGTTGTAAATATCGACAGTTGTCGAAATGTGAAATATCGAGATTTTTTTTATTTCCAATTACTCTGCAGCAGTGGCGCACACAACAGCAGCAAGGTAAACATCCTCTTTTATTCATATTTTGAAGGTGGTTTAACATCCGTCATTCTGCTTGCCTGCCTACGCGTTTCAGTGCTGTCCGCACCTTCTTCCTGGGCTCATGGCAATGCGATGTTGTAAGGCTTCTGCAGCTCTATGCCTGATGCTGTATATCATAGTGCAGCTTCAGGTGTTTGTACTTAGTAGCACATGTTCGCTCATAGTGAGTTTTGGGAGCTGTAGTTCAGCCTTTAACTCCCCACAGTGGGTCCCGCAGTGACATGAAAATTATGCAAGTTCAGTGGTATATTATGTATTATTGTTTATATTGTTTTAGGAGCGGGATATTGGGTTTATAGGGGATAAGGGTGGGAAGTGTTTAAACATATTTATATTTAATTATTAAAAATTAAAAATTTAATTGGGAATTTATTACATTTCGAATGCCATCAATAGCTGGAGAATTCCCCTGCCGGGCGGCCCCTTTCACCAGCGGCTTCCTCCTCCATCTCAAAGGTGGTGCTCCTCCCACGACGAAGCTGTCGTGAGTAACGTTTTTCTATTTCCAATTGCTCTGCAGCAGAGGAGCACACGACAGCAGCAAGGTAAACATTCTCTTTTATTCATATTTTGAAGGTGGTTTAACATCCTTCATTCTGCTTGCCTGCCTACGCGTTTCAGTGCTGTCCGCACCTTCTTCCTGGGCTCATGGCAATGCGATGTTGTAAGGCTTCTGCAGCTCTATGCCTGACGCTGTATATCATAGTGCAGCTTCAGGTGTTTGTACTTAGTAGCACATGTTCGCTCATAGTGAGTTCTGGGAGCTGTATTCAGCCTTTAACTCCCCACAGTGGGTCCCGCAGTGTCATGAAAATTATGCAAGTTCAGTGGTATATTATGTATTATTGTTTATATTGTTTTAGGAGCGGGATATTGGGTTTATAGGGGATAAGGGTGGGAAGTGTTTGAACATATTTATATTTAATTATTAAAAAATTCAAATTTAATTGGGAATTTAATTTATTACATTTCGAATTTCAAATTACATTTTAGGAGCAGGATGTTGGGTTTATAGGAGATAAGGTTGGGGAGTGTTTTAAATTATTTATATTTAATTAATTAGATTTTCAAATTGAAAAGGAAACTAGTTTATTAAATTTTGATTTATCAAATTAAATGTTAGTAGTGGGTGTTGTGTTTATAGGGGATAAGGGTGGGGAGGGTTTTAAAATATTTATATTAAATTAATTTAAAATTTAATTTAAAATATGAAAAAAAATTAAATTAAATTTTAGGCGTGGGATGTTGAGTTTACAGGAGATAATGGTTTGTAGTATTTTAACATATTTATATTACATTAATTTTTATTTAAAAATTGGAATTAATTAATTTTATTTCGAAATGTAAATTATGTTTTAGGACTGTGATGTTGACTTTATAGGGTATAAAGTTGGGGAGTGTGATTGTAAGTATTTAGAATTTTTATTTGATATAGAAATATTAATAAACATAGTATTTATTTTTTAGTATTTAAATTTAATATAATTTGAAATTATTTAGGTTTAGATTTTAGCCCATACTTAATGTATTTTAGTTTGTAGTGAGAATAGTTAATTAATTAGGTTCAGTGTCCAGCACCAACCCCAATTTAATTTCGACTGGAGTGGGAATAGTAAATTAATTAGGTTCAGTGACCAGCACCTACCCCAATTTAATTTAGACTGGAGTTGGAGTAGTAAATTAATTAGTTTCAGTGTCCAGCACCTACCCCAATTTAATTTAGACTGGAGTTGGAATAGTAAATTAATTAGGTTCAGTGTCCAGCACCTACTCCAATTTAATTTGGACTGGAGTGGGAATAGTACATTAATTAAGCTCAGTGTGCAGCACCTACCCTAATTTAATTTAGACTGGAGTTGGAATAGTAAATTAATTAGGGTCAGTGTTTAGTACTTATTATAACTAAATATACAAATGAAAAATATATAAAGTATTTTATGTTTAAGTTGATTTAAGTTGTAAGTAAAATGCAACTTATTATTTCTTAAATATAATGTCATACTATTTGTTATGATAATTATTATTGAAATATAATTTTATATATGTGCTAAATACATATTTTTTATGTATTTTAATATATTTTTATTATATATATTAATTATCAGAACAGGAATTTTTAAATACATTTAAAGTTATAGCAATGTAAAGGTAGTAAAGAATAATTGACACATTTTATTTTGAAATATTTTATTATATAACATATAGGGGTTGATTCCGATTCGGGGGAAAAAAAGTCCGTACGATTCGTATCCGGAGCCCTCTCCGTACGAACCGTAAACATGCCGTACGACCCGACGAGTACGATCCGGACCGGGGTATGAGGACGCGATTCGTACGGTCCACGTCAGGTAAGGGCAGATTCGTACGGTAAAGCACACAATCACATACACCCCGTACGGTCCGTACACCCCATGATCGCGGGGGTGCGGTCCATACCCCTGCGATCGCAGGGTGTACGCACCGTACACCCAGCAAACATGGGGTACGGTGCGTACACCCCATGATCGTTAGCTACGTGCGTACACCCCATGATTGCAGGGGTACGCACCGTACCCCTGCGATCATGGGGTGTACGCACCGTACCCGGAGGGGCCGTTCCGTACCTGTTTCGAGGCGAACTCTGCTTTTACGGCTGTTTTCAGCTCCCGTAGAAAAAGGGTCGTGCGGTGCGTATCCGACACAAATCGTACTTGCTGGGTTGGAACAACCAGCCACGAACCATACGGATGTCGCGTACAGCAGGTTCAGACGGAGATTCGTACGGGGATTTGAGTCGTACGGTCTCTGTACGATTCGTACGGAGTCCAGCTCGTGGTACGAATCGTACTTCGATGTACGTATGGGGGAAGTTGCAGGGTACGATTCGTACGGGAACAACGCTCCGAACGTCTATTGGGAGCGGTTTTTCCCGAATCGGAATCGACCCCTTAGAGTTCATAAGTAAATCAACATAGTATTTTTAATTAAACAGTAGAAATATAATCACAAAATATAAGTATTTGCAGCAGTATGTTTTTCTTTATACAAATCAATTTTTATTAGTATGTATGTTGCAAAAAGTACATAATAGGAAAAAGAAAATCATATAGTGAATACAAATATATTTTACATTTGCATATATTTTGTACATATACTTTGATGCATTTTTATTTTTTCATTTGACATCTTGGTAATTAGTCCATATTTTGTAACAAATGTAACATATTTTTTTATATTTTAATGTTGGCATAAATGTTGACAAGAATTGCTAAATATTTTTTAACATAATGGGGTCGATTCCGATTCGGGAAACAAATCCGTACGACGTTTCGAACTCGTAGCCCTTTCCGTACGAATCGTACAAATCCCTCCGAATCGCGTAGTACGATCTGTCGGGAAAAAATACGTCCGAATCTTTGCGAACCGTACGAAAAGCAAGGGAAAATCCGTATGATACGGACCCTGAAAGTGAACCGTACGAATCGTAAACATGCTGTACGACTTGACAAGTACGATCCAGACCAGGGAATCTAAATGCGATTCGTACGGAAAACGTCGCATATGAGCTGCGATTTGTACGGTAAACTTTACGTATGAGCGAGCCACAAAATCAAATACAAGACAAACCCACACTGAACGAAGCGCACGCGAACCCCGTAAAAACGTCGCCTATGAGCGAGCCACAAAATCAAATACGAGACGAACCCACACTGAACAAAGTGCACACGAACCCCGTGAAAACGTCGCGTATGAGCGAGCCACAAAATCAAATACAAGACAAACCCACACTGAACGAAGTGCACGCGAACCCTGTAAAACAGCACAAGGAGGTTGACAACGACCCGTACCGCGAGAACGTCGCGTTGGACACACATATAAACAGAAGCAAATACAACTAAACGAGCCCTACTCAACCACGCGGACACTGGAAAACTGCACAAGGAGGGTGAAAACGACTCACACAATACCAAAAAACACGTCTCCAGTGCACAAACCATGGAAATGAATGTCCTGGGCAGATCCAAACAGGCAAACAGAGGGGCTAACTGAGAACCACTCCTTATAACACACCCACCAAAAATTCAAACTAGGCCCCACAAACAAATGGACCAATAAAAAGGGCCCACATACACAAACCATGATCCATTGCAACAGACCCAATGTGCAAGAGACACGGACAACACACCAACTGCACACATCCACCTTCACACATACCCCCAATCACATTCAGACCCACACACCCCCCATTCACATTCAGACCTACACATACACATCCATACACACCATCACCCCATACCATGTCTGTACAGAAGAATCCAAAGTTCACAAAGGAGGAGATGGAGATCCTTGTAGATGAAGTCATCAGAGTTGATCCACAGCTGTTTGGCGCATTGGTCAGACGGACCAGCATAGCTAAGAAAACACACCTGTGGGAGAGGATAGTCAATAGGGTGAATGCTGTTGCACCCATCAGATGCACAAGGAAGGAGTGCCAGGCCAGGTGGTACGATCTGAGGAGGATGATCAAGCGGAAAATGGACGAGGAGTACCTACAGAGCCAGCACACTGGAGGTGGTGGTCCCCGCAGACCAGTACAGTACCAGCCCTGGGAGGAGAAGGTGATGGCCCTGCTACCGCCGGTGGGAGTACATGGAATTGAAGGAGTCGTAGAGCCTGGTGAGTACACAAACAACTCATGTAACATGGGGGTAATGTCATCCACACCCCAAGTACAAAAAATGCCTGCACCAACCCCCAAGCGCCCACAGCCCACAACTACATCCAAAAACAACGCTAATGCCACTAACATGTGTAAGCCCCATTGAGAAAGCAAGGCCATGCTATGTCCCATGCTACAGGAAGCACAGACCCAAAAATGGACATCCTGTATGCTGGGAGGGTGGGTGTCACAAAATGCATTGTGGGACTCCAAATCAGACCCAATTGCATGGGCGTCCACGGGGGGGGTAAGGGGGGCTCTTGCCCACCCCTGGATCGTCAGTGCGTCTGGTGTGGGCCCAGTCGGGGCCGGACCTAGTCCATCATGCTTTTAAAATGGTGACATTGTTCCAGGTGGCAGCCCCCTCCATTGAGTGGGAAGGGTGCAAGGGGGTGTCCGAGAAGGGTGCAAGGCAGAGGGTGAGAAGGGTGCAAGGTAGAAAAGGGTGCAAGGCGGAGGTGGAGCAGGGTACAAGAGGGAGGGGGAGAAGGGTGCAAGGGGAGGGCGAGAAGGGTGCAAGGGGAGGGCGAGAAGGGTGCAAGGCAGTGGGGAGAAGGGTCCAAGGGGGATGGTGATGGAGTTAAAAATTTGCCCACCCCTATAAACATATCTCATCCCATATGGCCCAGGTACACACCCATTCACCATGCTCATTGCACAGGGAGTGGGAAAGTACTGACAAGATAGCTGACACTGGGCCCTGGTGTAGGCAGCACAAGGCCCTCCTGTGACCAGTGCAAACACAAACACCAGGACAACAAGGTCAAATATCTTGGACAGGAACTCACAACCACTGTCATGGCAGCATGCTCCATGGGGGGACAGCCACACCATGAGGGAGGCCCAGTTCCAAATCAGACGCCAACTACCAGCACAGCCTTTCGCACACACCCCTTACACAAACATAGCCTCCTGTGACAGGCAATGGTGTGCCCCACTGTCACAATGGCCATGTAATACAACGAAACCAATACAGATCTGCTGAATCATCCAAGCAAAAAATGCATGGTGCAAATTCACAAGCCCCTTGCGCTTCTTTCACGCTGCTGTTGCTTCACCTTTGTGACGCAGCGGCCGCACAACAGTGGCGCCATGGTGCTGGGTATTTACAAGGTGACGCATCTGGGAGATGTCTCATGTTCTAAAGCTCTGTGCCAGAAGTAGGTGTTCTGGCGCAGGGGGGGGAGTGTTCGGGCGTTCCGGCGCAGCAACGCCTCCCTAAAGTGGCTGCGTGAAAACTACAAGATTTCACTCAGTCACTTTTAAGCACATGCTGCGTCAAAACACTGCACATGCTTGAAGCAGGCGTAAGGATTGACGCAGCATTGTGCAGATAGGGCACCACAGAGCATTGCTGGAGCTGCGTTGCGCTGGTGATGCAACTCCAGCAACGCGCCACTTCTACAGCACATATGCGTGATGCAGCTGTGCCGTCTTTCCCCCATGGTGCTCCGCATTGTAAATGTGTCGCATCCATGCTGGCATAGCTGTGGTGCACAATGACTGGCAAATCCTTGCTGATATGCAGGGCTGTGCCAGTGATTGTAAATATGCCCCCACATGTCAATGACTCCTAAGCACAGATCAGTCTGACCCCACAACATGCCCATCCACAAGTGAACATTGAGGACAATCCAAAGCATCAACTACCAGGTGGAACAGTGCCAATTACAATGTGTATGAAAAATTGATGTTGCATTAAATGACATTAACATTGTCTGTCTCTCACACCCACAGGGCAATATGCGGAATCTACCCCCAACAATGAGGGTTATGAATCACAGTCCCAGGCTACGCAGGACCCTCATCCCACCGACAGCGACGCCTCTCACCACTCCACGATGACCCCGACCAACCTGGCACCTCTGGTGCCCAAACCCGTGCAGCAGCTGGATCAGGAACATCTGCGCCAACCACCACCACCATTCCTGCCACATCCCAGCAGACATCTTGGAGCCCTGCCCACAGTCAACAACTGAGCCAGTCTGACAATGAGGGACAAGGTTCGCCGGGCACCCAGTAGGTGGCAGACAACACCACCACTGCCATCCCTCAGGGGTCCCGTCGACCCGATGTGCACAAAACGGCAAGCCAGGCTCGTGTGGGCAGGGGTGGTGGGAGTGGCGGCAGGCGGAGGCGAGAACCTGACCAGCCAGCTGTAGGGCCCGGTATGCCTCAACTATGCAACATCATGGCGGCATACCGGTGGGACACCAGGGAGATCGGCCAGGTAGTGGGGACCCTCACAGAGATCAAATACCTGCAGGCAGAGCAACACGCCAGTCACCAAGAACACCAGGGACGGATTGAGGCAAGACTGGCTGAGCTCATGGCAGTGCAAAGGGACATAGGCCATTCACTCCGTCGGATCGCAGACAACATGGAGCACCCTCCCTGTGTCACCAGGCAAGACACTTCTAGGCAAAGACCGCCACCAGGCACAGGGAGGGAGGAGGAGGAAGAATCGTCAGGCAGAGCATCCCATACATCGTCAAGGTCTGCATATGAGGGTCCCCCAAGGAAGGTGGGTTGTCCAGGGAAAAGACAGTGAGAGGCAGCGGGCCATGCGCATCTCCCAGGTCACCTGGACTTTGTGTGCAACAGCATCACCTCATTGACTGTCCTACATGGACTTGCTGGTTGCAGTCTGAACAATGATGCCAAGCACAGTGGTCTGGACTCTGGTGACTCCAACTGCAAGGCATCACATCTCCCTCTGTAAACTTTGGATTCCCAGCATTTTTGTACAGCACCTATCACTTACTCACGATTCACGCACAAGACACATAAATAAACAAAACAATCACAAGGAAAATTGATGTTGCAGTCATTTAGCATGAGTCAACAACATACGTGTGGGGACATGTCAAAGTATGCCTGAGTGTGGAACAAACTCAAGCCATCCATACACTGGGATCTGAGTCCGGTCGAGGACACACATAGGTCACATTGTATTATCAAATACATACATGGAGCCCAAAACTCACCCATGATGGTTTCAAGCTGCTAAGGGGTGGGGGGGGCTTGCCATACTGCTCGGACAGACAGGTTTTGAAGAGTATCATGAAGGCGTAGAGGTCATGGGTCATGTGGAGGTGCCCGGGGAGGGAGTCCCAGGTCTGTTTGGTGAGGTGGGAGAACTATCTCCCGCATGCAGTTCTGTGGATGTGATGAATGGTGGCCAGGGCAACGTTGGCTGGACGGAGTTGGGGCATTAGGGTGTGGGATGAGAGATGTCCATAGTTGTTTTTGGGTCTGGGGTTGTGGAGTGCCTCCTGAGTGTGGCTGAGGAGTCTTAAGGTGATCCTACAGTTGACAGTGAGCCTATCTTAGGTATCTCAGGTGGACGGTCATGTGGCTGTGGCAGGGGATGTTGAGGATGAGGTGTGAGGATGCACCCTGGATGTGTACAAGTCCTCCTGGAGTCTGGCTGTTGTTCCTGCATAGAGTGCGCTGCCGTCGACCTGGGTGACTGTCTGTCTTGCCTAGGAGTGGATCTATCTGAGGATCATTTGCAGCATGCGGAGGGTGTTGCAGCATGAGGTAGAGATGGTGTTGAGTTGCATTGTAATTGTGAGCGAGGAGTCTACGATGAGCACCAGCTTCTGTGCGTGGCCACTGGGTGCTGGTGCGCTGCCCAGGCTGGTGGGACACAAGGAGTTGTCCCAACCACAAGGGGACAATCCTCAGATGATGGCCTCAGTCTTGTCCAAGTCCAGCCTCAGGTGGCTGATGTTCATCCATTCATCAACGGACCACATGCCTTCTTGAAGCTTGGATCTGGAAGTGGCTGGGTCTCTGCTGAGGGGAAGGAGCAGCTGGGTGTCAATGGCATAGGACATGATGATGAGGTTGTGTGCGCATGTAATGGTGGTGAGGGGGGTCATGGAGACATTGAAGATCGTCACGCTGAGAGATGAGCCCTGGGGCATGGGGCAGATGACCCCAGTGTACTACGAGCTGAAGGGGGAGGCGGACTCCTTGGGCATTGATGGTGAGGTACTTGTCGATTTAATCCTGGGCCCTCCTCTGGATCCCACTGTTGGGAGATGTGTGATTTGACAGTGTGGTAGCACATGGTGTAGAAAGCCATTGAGAGGTCGAGGGGGTGAGGGTGGTGGTCTCACCATTGTTGAGCAGGGTCCAAAATGTCTTTGGTGGTGGCAACGAGGCCAGTTGCAGTGGTCTGATTACTGTGGAAGATGGACTGGGCCGGGTTGCCTCGAGGTGTTTGCTTGGAGGGAGTTGTTCAGTTACTCGTTGACTGTCTTTGAGATGACATTTGCCGGGTAGGGAAGCAGCGTGATGTTCCAGGAGATCCTGCGGTATTGCCGTCCGTTGTTTAAGAAGGGCCTGGGTCTCTGCATGCCTCCAGCTACCATGGAATGTGGCGTACTCAAAGGAGACATTCATGACGTGCCGGAGGGCTTCAAGGATGGGGTATGCTGTGCTTGAGATGTTGTGTGGGAAGGGTCCTAATGGAGACCCGGAGTGGATGGTGTACATGAGCCGGGTGGTGCCTTTGCTGCTGATGGGAGTCCAGGACCTGAGGGGGTGGGGGGTATGTCCCGTGGATAATAGCGCTGTCTGCCTCTGTGTGGCGAGGATGTCGTGTATGTCCACGAGCTTGCAGTGGTGGAATGTTGCGAGGGATTCCACTTGCCTTGCAAGGGTGGGATGTCTTTTGGATGGAGAGCTGGGGTTAGATAGTTCACTCACGATGCAGATGAGCTCCTTGATGTTGTGTGTGTTGGTGCCTAGGCCCTACCTGAAGGATGTCCTTTTCCTTTTGTCCGTGCTGATGATATGGTGATGTCTGTGTGTGGCGGGTTTCAGGGCTGAAAGGTAACTGATGGTTGAATATTTCTGTCACAATCGAGGCAGGATGACTAACCTTGATATTCGGATGCAGCAGGAGCGATGTCGTAGCCTATTTTCGTTTTCCCTAGGAACGGTTCCCCAGACGAGCCATAGGTATAACACTCCTCTAGGAAAACCCTCCCCAGGGAAGGGGAAAAAATGGAGAAAATAAACAAAACAGGCTGGCAGCCAGAAACCATCTACAGCTGGTGAAGACAGGTTAGAAGTTCTTTTCTTCCTCTGCTTGCTAAAGTAGTCTGCATGGATACACAAGAAAACACATATAAATACACCCCCCTCCCTTGTACAAAACCAATAGAAATAGGGTTAGAGATTCACAGTGAATACTCACTAGTCTAAACTGCCATACACATCCAAGAAATGGAGTGGTGAAAAAGAAGAAAAGGAAAGCAAATCCAAAAGGGTTCAGCTCCAGAGAGAAAGCAACACACTTAGTTTCGAATGCACATCTAAGAAGCTAATGTGCTCTCTCAGCTGAAGTCTCATAACAATCAGGTAGCCTGTTTCAGCTCTCCGTGGCATATAAATGTGCATACGGTTATTGTTTGTTCCAATCCACAGGAATAACCGTTCTGACTCGACTAACAGTCTCCACGCCGATAAGGAAATAGACAGTGCTCATGTAACCACAGTCAAGGAGCTCCAAGACGGGATAAAGATTAGAAGCAGCCGCTTCTACTACGGTACGATAAAGAAGCACAGCACCATTAGCGTTCAGTAACTCAGTATATGTTCAGAACGCCTCACAGTGCTCATGTACCCGAATATTCAGCAAACGCCGACTCAGATCTCCCAACGCAGCTCCAGGTCTCCCAGCGCTGCTCCAGGTCAAAGGGCACAAACACGCCGTGCAGCGGAACAGGCTGACAGCACGGCTTCGCTCGGTCTCCGCTCCTCCGAGCAACAAATAATCCACAAGAAAATGACAAGGGGCCCCGTAAGGATTCAACAAACTCTCGAGTCTAAGATAGACAGGCTTCACAGGTGACAAGCACCGGAAGGAGGGGGAATAGGAAAGATATAGAAAACGAAATGAGTCACACACAGACACAAACAACAGACTAAGCAACAGGCACTCTGGGAGATGCAGTTCTCTCATTAAGGGCCTGAAACGGGACAGTTTCGCAAGGTATGCACGAGAGTCCGGCTACATCTGTATGAGTCCAGTATGTCTGCCTTGTCCCAGGTGGTTTAACTGTTGTTGTGCAGCACAGGAAAGTCCGCCAATGTGGCAAGAGTGTTGGATCAGTCGCTTATCCAGTATGTGAGGTTGCAGGGAGTGGCGATGGCATTGGTTGGAGTGTCCTGGGCGAGGGTGCTACACAGCTCGTCTGTGGTGACTTAGATCAAGCATCTTTGGGGGATCTGTAGCGGAGTGTGGGGCAGTGTGTTGCTTGTCGGAGAACTGGATGCAAATGTTGATGTACCAAAGAAGGATGGTGGTGTGGTTGTCTTCCAGCCAGAAGTTGCTGTCCCCCAGCCACTTGTAGTCTGTGGAGGTGAGGGCCTGCGTGTTGATGTATTTGTTGATGGCTTAGCGAAATTGTGGGTGGAGGCCTGGAGATCTGAAGATGACTGTAAATCTGAGGGTGGTTAGGGTGTTGGTGTGAAACCTGAAGTGCAGGTGCTTGACAATGCTGAGTGTGTCCTTGGTGTTGTATGTGACTCTGAGGGTGTACTTCTGAATGAATTGCAATTCATCCTCCTGGATTGATGGTGCGGTCCCTGCAGGTGATCTTGTATCCGTCTGTGATGGCAATGTTGAAGTTGTTTGCTAAGGATGTGTTCAACCAGGTTACTGTATTGAAGGCGATGTGTGGGGCTGTTGTGTTGAAGAGGTAACAAGTCTTAAGAGACGTACCTGGGGAATTGGAGCTTTCTTCCGGACGAGCTCTACAAGCCCCTGCTATGAAAACAGAGAAGAACAATCCACATGAATTCATAGCACATGTAAAGTTGATGAAACACCATAACACACCAAAGATAATGTTGTAAGAGTTGCAAAGGAAATGGCCAATAGTATGATCCTGTTCCAAGGATTGTGCAACTAGCACAGGAGAAACATAAAAGGTAGCAGAGTATTGCAGCAATATGAGGGGGTATAACGTTCTGCAGGCTGCTTCAACAAAATTAAAGGCATGCGATAATCCAGAAATTCACAGTGTATGAATAAAGTCCAATAAACAGAAATTCTAATCCGCTGCTGCGCGTCTCATGCAAAGCCAAAAATCCGTAGTTCCCCCAGGGAATCAGTGAGGGTCAAGAAGGGAAATTACACAGCCCCCGCAAGAGCCTTAAGAAGCTTGTCCAACGAGGGAGGGAATTAGGTAAACACAAGGAAGCCACACAAGAGCCAGTCATTGGCGCGTCCAACTGGGCTTTGAAATGCCAAACATAACAAGCTGCTGGGCCGGAACTCAACAGAGAGTAATGAGGAGCGATGGCGCAAATGCATCCCTACCATGACCAGGATATGCAGCACGCCACAAGAGAATCCTGGAATTAACGGCACCTGAATGGTGCCACGGAAGCGTTTACATTCGCTTCCGCGCAATGTTGTGACATCATCAGCGCCAACTTCTTGGCTTCATGGGAAATGAATTTTCTCATCCACTTACCGAGAAGGCTTGCACCGCAGTGTTCTCCACTGACCCTGAGGAAGCAACGTGACAGTGACATGACATACTGGCACAAAGGGCAATGCATCCATACGAACAGACTCACAGGACAGTTGACAGAACATGTGGTACATACGCTGGCCCCCAACATGGATGTTGGAAATCCAATTGTAATGGCACACAAAATTAAGTGGATGAGCCAAACATATCCTGCTGCACACAGAGAGGCTGCAATTCCCCATAGAGCCTGTTTTTGTGATGTCCCACACAATGTCAGCCCGTGGCATCCGCAATGTGTCAGGGGCAAGGTTTACACATTAAGGCCTTCACCAGAGTCCACACTCCAATACAGATGACTGTCACGAAGGGTGATTGTCATGTCATGGAAGTGGTGCAACATGTAATTTGAACCATGGTGATGAGACATGTATGCATGGTACTACATCATGCACAGAAACAGTTTCCACACATTCCCAAAGCGTACCAACACCAAAAAGCCTGTTTGGATCTCTTACCCGAACTGACATTTACACATGTCCGTGCATGGAACGCTGATTCAGTGTTCGTTGCAATCATCATGAGGAATAGTAGGAGGACAAAGATGACACAAGCAGACAACAGGCACAGCAACCTTGGAATGACAGACACACAAGAGGTCACCGGTAAAAATCTTTGCAATAGACATGGGCAGTTACGAAACATGAACAATGTAGGACATATGCAAATTTCAAAGAAAGTCATTGCGCATTACTATGTGGCCTGACGTCAACACTCGAGTGACACATCAGAACACACATCAAACTCACTTTGCATACAGTCAGCTGGACACACACATTGCAACACATGTCACTCAATGCTACAAGCTTGCTCACTCATACCCAGTGACTCACAATTATGAGAAGAAGTTGCGTATGAGCTGACTCCGGATATCATCCTCCTCCTCATCATCACTTGCATGGTGACCAAGCCCTTGATCCTCAACGGGTGGATGTTCCTGCTCCTCAGGATCCAGGATGAGTGGCACTGCCTTCTCAACTGCCATGTTGTGCAGCATGCAGCACACCATGAAGATCTTATAGACCTTGTCCGGTGCATATGGGAGGGATCTGCCGGTCTTATCGAGGCACCGGAATTGGCTCTTCAGGAGGCCAAACGTCTTCTCTATCACTCTCCTGGTCTGCCCGTGTGCCCTATTGTACTGCTGATCTGCAGCTGTTCTTGGGTTGCGGAGAGGTGTCATTAGCCATGGCATGTTGGGATATCCTGAGTCCCCTACATAGATACATCATGTAAATAAGTAGGCCAGGAGATGCCTTAAGAGCAAAATATACTGAAACACACAGGACAAACAGGGTTTACCCAGCAACAAAACATGCCCGCTCGTTGCGCAGCTGCAGCATCATTCGTGGCACCCTGCTATGCCTCATGAAGAATGCATCGTGTGCTGATCCTGGAAAACGTACACAAACGGGAAATCAGCATGTTAGCAAGGCACACCACAAGGGCATTTATTGAATGGTAATGTTTACGGTTGCGGTAAGCCTGCTCCTGTGCCTGTGGTGGCACCAAAGCCAACATGTGTTCCATCAATGTGGCATCCCTCCCAGGGCATATAAATCACCCTTGACATCTCTCAACTCTTCAGGAGTCGGAAATTTAATGAATTTATCAATGTGCTTCAACATGGCTGCCAAAACATCACGCAGGACACGGCTGAACATCGTCTGTGACATTTTACCAACATCAGCTATGGTTAATTGAAACGTACCTGTTGCAAAAAAATGAAGGACTGCCATCACCTTTATATTGGGGGTCAGCACAGTAGGATACCTGTGTTGCGGTTGGAGATGTGGTGCCAGCTTGTTTGTCAACTCCTGAATCAACGGTTGAGTGAATCTGTAACGTCAGATGCAGGCACGTTCCCTCATGGTCGCCAAGTCTGGGAATGGCCTTGGTAGTGGCGGTGCCCTACAGGACATATTTGGGAATAATGGAGATTGACAGTCAGCCAACATCAATGGCAATGTACATAGCACATGCAAAACTGCTACTAGACATCAGGTCACTATGGAGTCTGGCGAGTGCAATACCCAGGATAAATATGCCAGCTTGCTGGCACTTCCACGAAAAGCCAGATACACCTGTTGATTGACAACTCAACATGACATGCCCGGAAATGAGCTGCTAGGCAGGTCTGAGTGAACAGCTCGACATATCACTGGAGTGACACACGTCACAATACCTGGAGTGGAAGGTTATCAACCCATACAGACAGCTGACTGCAAGGCACATGCAAAGGTCACATGGAATGTCAAATGTACATATCAAACACATTGCGATTAAGATGTACACGTGACAACAAAACACAACCATTGACACGACGCAGACATGTATGCCTAGGGAAATATGATATCTGATGCACACAGACCCAACAGCTGTGGGAATCCACATGTGGCATGGTGTGTGTAGATGTGAAACCATTCCCATCTCAACACAGACCCATGTTAGATGCACCAACAACAGATGCAGTTTA
Organism: Lissotriton helveticus; assembly: GCF_964261635.1. Lineage (NCBI taxonomy): Eukaryota > Metazoa > Chordata > Amphibia > Caudata > Salamandridae > Lissotriton > Lissotriton helveticus. The sequence continues at coordinate 679,205,356 of NC_136072.1, read as the reverse complement.
CGGAACACAAACAGCAAGCTCAATATAACACATGACACACACCTTACATAGTCACATAGGGTCATGCTGAGCATGACATGTCAGTTGACAAAGTGCCCCACTCACTGCCATCATGAGACAGGTGCCGGTAGTGATGACTGTGCCATCCCAGTGTTGCTGTGCATGACAAAATCGGACTAATGATACACAAGTGACAAGTGTCAAGGTGATATGTGCCACATAGTGCCCCATCACACATGACATGTGTCCACAGGTCATCACACATTGATTGTGCAACATGATTAGATGCCCTGTGCTATGTCACTGTCTGCCACACCTAGGGCCTGCACATGAAAGTGTGCAATGACAAGTACTTGATAGACATCCTTGTGCAAACCGTACCCCTGCATTCGCATCAGCGTGTGAAACCCACCATGTAAAACGCACCGTACCCCTGCGTGTGAAACCCACCGTGTGAAATGCACCGTACCCCTGCATTTGCATCAGCGTGGGAAAAGCACCGTGTGAAACGCACCATACCCCTGAGTGTGAAACCCACCATGAGAAACGCACCGTACCCCTGCATTCGCATCAGCGCGTGAAAAGCACTGTGTGAAACGCACCGTACCCCTGCGTGTGAAACACACCATGTGAAACGCTCCATACCCCTGCATTTGCATCAGCTTGTGAAATGCACTGTACCCCTGCATTCGCATCAGCGTGTGAAACGCACCATGTGAAACGCACCTTACCCCTGCGTGTGAAACACACCATGTGAAACGCACTGTACTGTACCCCTGCGTGTGAAACGCAACATGTGAAACGCACCATACCCCTGCATTTGCATCAGCGTGTGAAATGCAATGTACCTCTGCATTCGCATCAGCGTGTGAAACGCACCATGTGAAATGCACCATACCCCTGCATGTGAAATTCATCATGTGAAATGCACCGTACCCCTGCATTTGCATCAGTGTGTGAAACGCACCGTACCCCTGCATTCGCATCAGCGTGTGAAACTTACCATACCCCTGCATTCGCATCAGCGTGTGAAACGCACCGTACCCCAGCATTCGCATCAGCGTGTAAAATGCACCATACCCCTGCATCCGCATCAGCGTGTGAAATGCACCGTACCCCTGAATTCGCATCAGCGTGTGAAAAGCACCATGTGAAACGCACCCTACCCCTGCGTGTGAAACGCACCATGTCAAACGCACCGTACCCCTGCATTTGCATTAGTGTGTGGAATGCACCTTGTGAAACGCACTGTACCCCTGCATTCGCATCAGCGTGTGAAACGCACCTTGTGAAACGCACCGTACCCCTGCATTTGCATCAGCGTGTGAAACGCACCTTGTGAAACGCACCGTACCCCTGCATTCGCATCAGCGTGTGAAAAGCACCATGTGAAACGCACCGTACCTCTGCGTGTGAAACCCACCATGTGAAACGCACTGTACCCCTGTATTTGCATCAGCGTGTAAAACGCATCCTACCCCTACTTTCCGGGAGTGTGTGCGCATCATATCACTATTGTAATGGTGCCATACGCGAGCGCGTCAAATGCACCGTACACCTGTGTGGATCTCAAAATTACTTCGGGACACATAGGGGACGAGTAGTAGGCCCTGAATGTATCCTGGGTGTCATGGATACTGAGTTTTGAGTAGCTATGTGTCCAACAGGTGTCCTGCAAAAGTCAGTTGGCCCAAAAAATATTGTTGAGCTGAATCTCAAATTTTAAACGATGCAAATGCGTGTCAGAGCCATATGTTTAAAGGGGTTGGAGGAAATGTACGATGCAAACTAATCTGACCTATCACTCTGTACTCCTCGAACTGAAAGCCCCTCAGCAGCACTGATTTAAGGCACCATGAACCCCTGAGAGGGCCCTTGCCTGCACAACATTGGAGTGGACCACACTGCTGCTGTCTCTGCATCCTCTGTCTCCTGCAATGGCACGTACTATGGAGAGGGCCCCAGCCTTCACAGAGGAGGAGAACCAGGCCCTGCTGGACAGCCTCCTACCACAGTACAGCAAGCTGTATGGGAAACCAGGGGAGCAGGTGAGTTCTGACTCCACTACCTTTGACTGTGCACCTGTTGTGTGAGTGTCACAACAGGCATTGTGTATTGGTGGGACAGACATGTAATGTGGTTTGGAGTGAGTCCCAGGGGGTGTACATGGTGGTGTTTCTCATGCAGAGCATGATGTACTTCATGTGTGTTCACTCCTCACTTGCATTGTGCTTAATGTGACATTCACTGCATAGTGAATGACACGTTCAGCCGTGCCAGACCTTGGTGGCTTTATTTCCAAATGTCCTGAGGTGGAACTGTGGTTCCCCCGGAGTGACAGGTGACTGTACTCACAGATGTTTATGACTTGAGTGGACCTGTGCTGAGATTGTCCAAATGATGTGTACAACCTCATGGACATTGATGTGTATGAATGTGCCTTGTCGTGTGGGTGAGTGTGCATGTGATGTGTTGCACCACTGCTGCATGGTGTATGCAGCAGCTCTACCCATCTGATGTGACAAGTAAGCAGTGCTGTGTCCCTGACTTCCAAAGCTGGCACGACACCTGTGACACCCCAGTCGCAAGTAAAACACACAAGATGATGGACGGAATGTTGCACAATGACTAAACATTCACCCCCAGTCACAGATCTGGGTTTAATCCATCGTTATTTTGCTCACCAAACCACCCCAGGTCAGACATGGCCATATGCAAATCAGTCTTGACCCTGTGCCTCATGGGAACAGTCCAGTCCGAACTGCCAAGCCATGTCTTTCCTTGACCGGAAACAAGCATCCTAGGACCGGTTTCTGGCTATCAGCCGTCTTCAGCCAGGATAGCTTGACTCCAGTTGCTTAGTGAGCAAGGGACCCACGTCTGGGCATACCCTACCCACATAGGGTGAACAGCAAAACACGCAAGATGATGGACGGAATGTTGCACAATGGCTAAACATTCACCCCCAGTCACAGATCTGGGTTTAATCCATCGTTATTTTGCTCACCAAGCCACCCCAGGTCACACATGGCCATATGCAAATCAGTCTTGACCCTGTGCCTCATGGGAACTGTCCAGTCCGAACTGCCAAGCCATGTCTTTCCTGGACCGCAATCAAGCATCCTAGGACCGGTTTCTGGCTATCAGCCGTCTTCAGCCAGGATAGCTTGACTCCAGTGGCTTAGTGAGCAAGGGACCCACGTCTGGGCATACCCTTCCCACATAGGGTGAACAGCAAAACACACAAGATGATGGACGGAATGTTGCACAATGGCTAAACATTCACCCCCAGTCACAGATCTGGGTTTAATCCATCGTTATTTTGCTCACCAAGCCACCCCAGGTCAGACATGGCCATATGCAAATCAGTCTTGACCCTGTGCCTCATGGGAACAGTCCAGTCCAAACTGCCAAGCCATGTCTTTCCTGGACCGCAATCAAGCATCCTAGGACTGATTTCTGGCTATCAGCCGTCTTCAGCCAGGATAGCTTGACTCCAGTGGTTTAGTGAGCAAGGGACCCACGTCTGGGCATACCCTTCCCACATAGGGTGAACAGCAAAACACACAAGATGATGGACGGAATGTTGCACAATGGCTAAACATTCACCCCCAGTCACAGATCTGGGTTTAATCCATTGTTATTTTGCTCACCAAGCCACCCCAGGTCAGACATGGCCATATGCAAATCAGTCCTGACCCTGTGCCTCATGGGAACAGTCCAGTCCGAACAGCCAAGCCATGTCTTTCCTGGACCGGAATCAAGCATCCTAGGACCGGTTTCTGACTATCAGCCGTCTTCAGCCAAGATAGCTTGACTCCAGTGGCTTAGTGAGCAAGGGACCCACGTCTGGGCATACCCTTCCCACATAGGGGCACAGAAAAACACACAAGATGATAGACGGAATGTTGCACAATGGCCAAACATTCACCCCCAGTCACAGATCTGGGTTTAATCCATCGTTAGTTTGCTCACCAAGCCACCCCAGGTCAGACATGGCCATATGCAAATCAGTCTTGGCCCTGTGCCTCATGGGAACAGTCCAGTCCGAACCCCCAGTCGCAAGTGGCACATGTGCAAAGTGAGGGTTGTATCCGCTGTTGTCAGTGACAGGCGAGTGATCTGTGCCAGGGTGTGTCTGTCTGGTCTGCTGAGGGTTCTTCAGTGGAGTGGGATATGTGACTGCTTGGCACGTGCTGTCCCACACCCTGCAGTTGCATGTGTTGCCCAGTGTGTGCCATGATCAGTGAGTGTGTTGCACCCGTTACGCCATCTGTTGGCTTTCAATGCCATGTAGTGCATTGGGGCTTGCAGGCAGGCCAAAATCACATGGACAATGATGCAAGTCCTGTCAGCATCATATGCCCTGTTCACAATATCAAAGATGTGCAAGTGTTTGTCTCTGGGACATGGAGCAGGTGTAGTGATGTTGTTTCACTGTGTCTTCTTGACAGGTAACTGCCTACGAGAAGGGGGAAATCTGGCGGAACATCGTCAGGGCTGTCAGGTGTGAGAGGGGCCCTCGCCGGCGCCTGAGGAACGTGCAGAAGAGGTGGCAGGACATCCGGTGCGGGGCCCAGCATATCGCCCGGGTCTAGCTGAAGTTGTCACTTCCACGCCGGCATGGTGGATGCCGTCGCCTGACCCCCCACATGCTCCGTGTCCTAGCGGTGGTGTTCCCAGACCTCGATGGGCAGTTGCAGGAGAGACAGCAGCAAGGAGGGTGTAGGTACATGGCTGTTTGTTGTGTTGTCTGTCACCTGCTTTTTGAAGTGCTCTGAAGCCTGGCTACACTCCCACAGTTGGGGTGTCAGCTCTGACAGGTTATATGTGCTGCGCCTTTTCAGCTCCCATTAGTCACCTGGTGCTCATTTTCATCCCTTCCCCTCCTTAACATGTGTCCCCTGGTCTGTGTGTAATCACATTTGCACATGTTCATCTAGGGTGCAAGAAAATCAGACTGCACATTGATTTCCGCATCATGTGGGAGGGTGGTCTGTGACATGTGTTGGAACCTTGCCTGTGCCATGACCTGTACACTGTGTTGGGGCTCCATATTTGTTGGCACTGATGATGACTCTCAACATAGGGGTGTGATGTTTCAACTGCACACCCTTGCAGCATGCATGACATATGTAGTGTCCTCAGACATGATGTACATCAGTGGGAGATATGCATAGTGCCATGACGGTTGCTCATGGTACAGTCAGCTCATTCCAGATCCACGGATCAGTGTGCCCACTACAGTCCCCTGAGACACCCTGGCCTCCTAATCATGTGTGTCATCCAACACTGTGCCCATTATATGTGGGTTCAGCATGGGTCTGCCTCTGTGGCATTGTTCCCTGGCATAGTTTGTATTTTTCCTGTGTCTGCTACATGTGTCCACTGGACAGGGATATAACATTTGGCTTGTGCGTACTTACTCTGGTCAGTGCCTGTGTGCCTATTCACAACAATCTGTTGATGGTTGTTTGTCACAAATATGTATTGCCAGCCCCACGAGGTGATGTTGGGTTACTTTTGAAATTGTTGCTGCACAGTTTTTGTAACACCGATTCAGAGGTCTCACTTCTTGAGCTGTATCAATCACATTGACTGAGGTATGGGGGTGTTGTGCGGGAGAGGTCTGATTTACCCTTGCCAGGTCTGACCTGTGGGAGAGAATTGGCTGAACAATGATTCACCATAAACTGCCCCTATGATGGTGGCAAGTGATTTCATTTGGAGTTCTGCAGCCTATGTTGTTTTGTTCCAGACATGATTCAGACTCATACATTTTTGCCACATGTATGTAGTTAAGATGCTACGCTGTTTTGTCTTTGTGTGCAGACATCTGTGTTGACATTTTGCATGGGGATAAGGGTGTGTTCACAATGCAGCAATGATTTTGTTCATCACAATTGCAGGCCCATTAGCTTAAGCATTGTCCTGAGTTGGGACATGTGTGCCACTCCACATGACAGCCAGTATGTTTTATGTGCAAGCAACTGTGTCATCAGGTAATGGATGCCCATGTGAGGACTGACATATTTGAAGTTGTGTCACATGAATGATTGTACCTTGGCACTCACAACACTTGTTAAAAGTTGTTCATGTTTAGAATGTGTTAATATGACAAATTGTGTAAATAACACTTATGTGCCTGCATGATAGATGTCTCACAAGGTAGTGCACACAAAACGAGATTTCCACTTTCATGTAAGACGCTGGCACCTTTTCAAAGTGGTTGCACTAGGACCATCAGGAGCCTCCTATTTAAAGCTCACATGGCGCAGACGCGCAGCGGACGCGCGCAGCGGGCGCACCGATGGCGCGCCGGAGGTGCGCCAGAGGTAAGCCAGTCTGTGCCCGTCCGTGCCGGGCCTAGGGCCAGCCCCCCTAGCCGTCCCAGTTACGATATACATACTCCTAGAGATATGATATACTCGCTGCAGACCCAGGATAGTCACTGCTATAACACACTTCAAGCACACACCTGGCGGGGACCAACATGTTGTAAACACTGCAGAGTTGAGCAAATTCCGGAAAAACAAACCACAATGGCCAACAGTCTTACCGCTTTTCGAGGGGGACTGATTAACGCTAGGTCAATGTGTAAAAATGCTGCGCATATACATGATCTAATTGCGGAAAATGACTTGGATTGTCTGTTCATTACAGAGACGTGGCTTAAAGCCTGGTGTACCCCTGATGTTGTTTTAGCTCTGCCACAAGGGTATCATATCCAGCGGTTGGATAGGCAGGAACAGCGTGGGGGGGGCTCGCCATTATCCATCGCGAATCAATCAAATGTACCTCATTTGAACTCCCGGATATCAGGGGGGCGGAAAGCTTGGGCTTTAACCTCCATATAAACAAGACTACCACTTTTACTCTGTCTGGAGTATTGATATATCGGCCACCGGGTCCACAGAAAAACTTTCTAGATAGTGTAGCTGAGGTGATCAGCAACCTCGCCCTCAAATTCGCTAACTTTACTGTTTTAGGCGATCTAAATCTGCACCTTGATTCCGACTCTGACTCCAATGCATCCTGTTTTAAAGATCTAATAGATGTATTGGGGCTGACCCTACTGACACGGGATCCTACTCATAAGGCAGGACACTCATTGGACTGCGTATGTACAAACTTAACATCCCTAAAGGTAATGTCGCCCTGCCCTTTAACTTGGACCGACCACATGTTCATCCCATTTGACCTTTCAATGGAGGGGAAGGAGATTAGAAAGAGTGTCCTTAGAGCTGACGCCAGTCTGAAACATGATTGGAAAAAAATTAGCAAAGATCCTGACCTACAGCAGAGAGCGGTGGCACTTAAACCCATTATTACGGGTGTCACAGAGGTAGACAATAAAAACTTTACTCACTGGATTAAGGATATCAGTGGCCCCCCTAAGGCCACAAACTCAAAGTCTAATAAACTACACAATAAAAAATCGGCACCCTGGTTTTCACTTGCTCTGAAAGAGAAACATATAGAGGTTAGAAGATCAGAGAGGAAATGGCGCCGCTTGTATAAGGAGGAAGATCTCAACCATTACAAAGAATCTAGGAGGCAGTATCATGCACAAATTAAAAATGCCAAGAAGGAATACTACCTAAAAGCAATCGACTCTTCAAACAATAAACAGAAAGAGATTTTTAAAGTAGTCAATGACTTTCTGAAACCTAGGTTCCTCCTATCGGAGATCCCTCCCTCCCTTGCTCTCTGCAACTCGATTGCAGACTTTTTCGAGCAGAAAATACTGAACCTCACTAAAGACTTCTCTGATCCACCCGCCGCCAAGGCAGTAGAGGACCCAGTAACTACCCTTGGAGCACCTCAACTCTGTGATTTTCTGCCTATTAGTCTTGAAGACTCACGTCAACTGATCCTGTCCACGAAATCTGGCTCTCCCTTCGACCCCTGCCCCCCTATGCTGATACATGCCCTGGTAGATATAGTTAACCCTACCATAAATAACATCATTAATTCATCTTTGTCCTCTGCCACAATTCCATCAGAATGGAAACTGGCGGCAGTAAAACCTCTGCAAAAAAAGCCCTTGCCTGACACCTCTATACTTTCCAACCTCCGCCCAATTTCTCTGCTCCCGCTGCTTTTTAAAATGACCGAAACTGTGGCGAACAGACAACTGACTAAATTCCTGGAGGACGAGGACATCCTGCACCCCAATCAATCTGGGTTCCGGGCCTCACACTCCACGGAGTCCGCCCTTTTGTACACCGTGGAGACACTGAAGACCGCCATGGATCAAGGAAAGAAGGCTGTTCTTATCTTACTTGATCTATCGGCGGCCTTCGATACGGTGTCCCACTTAATATTGATCAGTCGTCTGGTAGCAGTGGGGATAGGGGGCACCATGTTGGACTGGTTGAGGAATTTCCTTGACCATCGGAGACAGGTCACGGTATTGGGAGAACACTGCTCTGAGGAAAAAATCACACAAACAGGGGTACCTCAGGGCTCTACTTTGAGCCCGGTACTGTTCAACTTATATATGACCCCCTTGATTGAGCTGATTTCGTCTTTTAACATCAGTACCATATCATACGCTGACGATACTCAGCTCATTCTGGTACTAGACAGGGAAAATGGAAGGGCAGAGGAAAATCTCAAAGACTGCCTCACCGCTACCTTTAATTGGATGCGTGAGAACCATCTAAAATGCAACACCGGGAAGACCGAAATTATACCTTTCGGCCCCCAAAACCCTTTTTCCCCCAGTCTATGGTGGCCATTGGATATGGAGTCCCCACCTGATACCATTGCTACGGCCCGCAACCTAGGGATCAGGTTTGACAGTGCCCTATCTTTCAAACAGCAGGCAGGGGCAGTGGCAGGGTCTTGTTTTAATATCATCAGAGGACTTAGAAAGTTTTTTGATTTTCTTCCCCTGACAGCCAGGAAGGCGGTGACAGTAGCACTCGTAACATCTCGCTTGGACTACTGCAACAGTCTATATGCAGGACTAAATCGATCTGTCCTGCATAGGTTGCAGGTTGTCCAAAATGCTGCTGCCCGCCTGGTTTTAAAATGGCCCAGGAGGTCATCTGCCTCGGCTGCTCTCAAGGCCCTACACTGGTTACCCATCCACAAACGTATACTGTTTAAAATCTTGGTGATTACTTTTAGAGCATATCACCAACAAGGACCCAAATACTTCCTCCCCTGGTTCAAACTGTATACTCCAACACGCTCCCTCAGATCAGCCAACATGAATCTGTTACAGATTCCCAAATTCAGACTCTCAACAAGAGGAGGGAAATCTCTCGCAACATTGGGCGCAAAAGCTTGGAATAAACTTCCACCCAATTTGCGCCTGATCTTGGCGGAGAAGACCTTCCGCAAGGCCCTGAAAACTTGGATTTTCAACCTTTCAGACACGGTCTGTATGACTCTGGTTTAGTTATAGTGTGTTCAGTACTGACGAGATGGATATGTGAGCTGACTTTTTCCGGCCTTCCACCTAGGCTACGGGCTAAGCGCCATGATGCTCCCTGGAGTGATAGGTGCGCTATATAAGTGTATACATACATACATACATACAAAGAGGAAAAACCCAAGGTGGTGATGGACGGAGCGTTGACAATACAAACACTCACCCTCAGTCAACTGATCTGGGTTTAATCCACCACCGTTCTTTAGCTCACTCCGCCACCCCAGTTCAGACATGGCCATATGCAAATCAGTCTGACCCTGTGCCTCATGGGAACAGTCCAGCCCGAACTGCCAAGCCATGTCTTCCCTGGACCGGAATCAAGCTTCCCAGGACTGGTTTCTGGCATTACAGCCGTTTTCAGCCGGGCTTGCTTGACTCCAGTGGCAAAGTGAGCAAGGGACTCACGTCTGAGCATACCCTGCCAACTTAGGGCGAACAAGGAAAAACCAAAGGTGGTGATGGACGGAGCGTTGACAATACAAACACTCACCCCCAGTCAACTGATCTGGGTTTAATCCATCACCGTTCTTTAGCTCACTCCGCCACCCCAGTTCAGACATGGCCATATGCAAATCAGTCTAACCCTGTGCCTCATGGGAACAGTCCAGCCCGAACTGCCAAGCCATGTCTTCCCTGGACCGGAATCAAGCTTCCCAGGACCGGTTTCTGGCATTATAGCCGTCTTCAGCCGGGCTTGCTTGACTCCAGTGGCAAAGTGAGCTAGGGACTGCCAACTTAGGGCGAACAAGGAAAAACCAAAGGTGGTGATGGCTGGGGGTGAGTGTTTGTATTGTCAACGCTCCGTCCATCACCACCTTTGGTTTTTCCTTGTTCGCCCTAAATTGGCAGTCCCTTGCTCACTTTGCCACTGGAGTCAAGCAAGCCCGGCTGAAGACGGCTGTAATGCCAGAACCCGGTCCTGGGAAGCTTGATTCCGGTCCAGGGAAGACATGGCTTGGCAGTTCGGGCTGGACTGTTCCCATGAGGCACAGGGTCAGTCTGAGTGTTTGTATTGTCAATGCTCCGTCCATCACCACCTTTGGTTTTTCCTTGTTCGCCCTAAATTGGCAGACCCTTGCTCACTTTGCCACTGGAGTCAAAAAAGCCCGGCTGAAGACGGCTGTAATGCCAGAAACCGGTCCTGGGAAGCTTGATTCCCGTCCAGGGAAGACATGGCTTGGCAGTTCGGGCTGGACTGTTCCCATGAGGCACAGGGTCAGTTTGATTTGCATATGGCCATGTCTCAACTGGGGTGGCAGAGTGAGCTAAAGAACGGTGATGGATTAAACCCAGATTAGTTGACTGGGGGTGAGTGTTTGTATTGTCAACGCTCCGTCCATCACCACCTTTGGTTTTTCTTTTACCTTTTCAAAGAGGCCAGTGTTAGTGATAAATGGTGTGCCTTGATCTCCATATACATGTTCCCACAGTGGTCTTGGGGTCTTGAAAGTCCTTTGTTGTCGATTATACAAACTAAGGAGTGTAAAGACATCAAGACCTCCGTTTGGCCCTTGTATATGGACAATCTGCAACGCCATTTGTTTCTAACAGTGTTTTATTTTGAAAGGTGCCAGCTTTTTCAATGAATGTGGAAATGTTTGTTTTTTAGTGTGCATTTCCTTGTGAGGCATCTTTCATGCAGGCACATAAGTGTTCTTGTCACAAAATGGTGAATTACCACATTCAATACATGTCGAGTGTGAAAAGTTTTGTGAGTCCCAAGGTGCCAACATTTATTTCAATGTAATTTTTGCCCAATGTACTTACGTGGCTCTGAGTGTGGTGACACCTTGGGTAGTGAGGTTGTTTAGTTTGCCCTGAGGGGCACCACTACTGTTTCTTTCTTAGTGAACAAGAGGTGGCATCACTTCATTGTATTGATCTGCTCTCCTGTACACACACCCTAGCTTCTCTGTGTATTTCTAATTCAAGTTGTGGCCTGGTGTGTTCTTTGGATCCTTGTGTCCAAGTAGCATTGTGTCTATACCAACTGGGCAGTACATGGCTCAAATATGTGCAGAGGTATCTGGCTGTAACTCATGATCCATGGCATGATTTGCTGTGTGACCTATTGATTTTGTGCTCATGTGTCAGATGTGTACAGGTGACTGATGCATATCTGTTTCTTCTCCTTGCCCACAGCATCATCACCAGAAACTGGAGGAGACAGCTGCACGGACCAGGAGGAGGGACCCAGACACAGTGCCACCAGCGTGGAGGAGCCATGGGGAGCCAGGGGCACGGAGGGTGAGGGGAGTCAGTCTGCGGACCTGTTGGAAGGCAACACATCTTACCACGCCGATGGATCCGATTCTGACTCCCATAAGGAGGGGGAATTTGCAGCAGCACTGAGTCTGTCCCCGCCCCCTACAGCACCATCTCCACCCTCCCAGCTGCTCCCGTCCATTCTGTCCGTTTAGCCCCCCATGTCTCCTTCAGCCCCGGCACCGCAGCCCCAGCCCATGTCACCCCTGCTGCCCTCAATGCGGAGTCTGTGGACTTACTCCGCCAGTTACAGGTTGGTCAGACATCGATGCTGAATGTCCTCCATGCCCACACACAAATCCTGACACAGTTGTTGTCTTTCATGGAGGGCATGTCAGCAACAATGTCTGACCAACTGGCAGCAGTGTGCAGTGCAGAGTATCTGTCCACCTTTGGTGCTGCACAAGCCACTGAGGAGGATACGTCCACCCCTGCACCCACCACACCAACCCTTCCCACTCCTGTCCCTGCTGTGCCTGGTCTGCCCCCAATGATGCCCCCCAAGGGTCAACATCCCATTAGCTAATCCATGTGCAGGCAAGTTAGGGGTAGACGGCCTACCCAATGTCCCCCTACAAGGACATTTGTGTGGACTGGCCATTGGCCTTATTTGAGAACGGACTCATTTTTGCACATCTTATTTTTTCCAGCTGAATAAAGCCTTTTATTTTACATTTTACACTATTGCATTTCAGGTGCTTGATGTTGGTGATGAGGGTCCTGGAGTTGGTGTCATGGTAATGTGTTGGTGTTCTGAAAGATGTTTTTTGTTAATGGTCATGAGGTGGACAATGGTATCTGTGTTCCAGTCAGGAATTACGACTACAAACAAGAACGCTCTATCTTTATAGAAGTCTCTGTGAGCTCGGTCTGTACCAGGGAAATTCTAGTTCTCGTAAAATAGTCAAAGTACTGTTAATCGCTTTTTTAATAAAATAGTGGATGCCGTCTTTATTATATATTCGGTTCAGTTTAATACGCTCGTCCTCCCATAACCCCTTTTTGTAAGGACCGTCACATGTGGGCTGATTGGGTCTCACTTTTTGAAACACGGTATTGTTTTATCTTTAGAATTTAAACCGAAGGCTGTCAGGTCTACTTTGACATACCGCCGCCACTTTGACATACCGCCGCCGCTCCTAACACTGGACGACAAGCAATTGAAAATTTAAAGAATCGCAACACGAACGAGCGACCAGGTTTACCTATAGGTAGGCGCTCGTGTTCTTTAATAATTACTCTTGAGATATCATGTATAAGGGTCCAGTGAACTAGCAATATAAGGGAATAATACAGGTAATAACTGCCCCCCTATTGTTTATAGGGAAGAACTCAAAATACCGAACCGTGTTGTGAGATCGGTGGATTAAAAGTTTGGATACCAGCATTTATGAACACATCTTCGAGTCTATAGGTGAGTTCACAGCTTTTTAATGGCGATTGGTTTTCTACAAAGGGTGTCACCTGCAGAGCCCCATTTGATACCATTCTTGTAACATTCTATCTTCACAGAGCTAATTTTAAAAATATTACTATCAAAGGGAGTTCGTGATAAAAAGGAAATTCAGGTAATTTTTTTCCTCCACATTAATAACTTGCTAGGTGAACAGTTATAGAATAGGTACCTGTATCTAAGAATAACCCGACCACATTACCAATTGTTATCATTTTATTCACAGATGTTAAAGAATTGAGAAACAATATAAAATATAATATATCGATTTCTTCCTATCGTTGAGCATTGGAAATGTTTAACGACAAGTGATAACGGTATGTAAAGATTAGAATAGCTGCTTTCTGCTTTTTCATTTTTATTAAATAAGAAATTCCCGTGTGCTAGAAATACATGTTAGAGGAATAGGGTAAATCCTTCACAGCTTAAATAACTATATAGTTCTAGAACTGCACTATAGGCTTAAAATTCCTCTTCCACTTAAAGGAAATGTCAACACCTTTAAGACATGAACTTAAGACCAGGTTATAATAAGAGAATAAAATGCTAGCTGATCAAACCTAAAACTATCTTAAAAATAATTAGGAATGCAACATTCAGATTTTTCTCTTCTTTTTCCACCTTTCTCTACCTTTCTAGGTCTTACAAAATCATATAAAGAGTATATCTATGTTTTCTAAAAAATCGGTTATGATAGCCACACAAAAAAGAAAACGGTTTTTTTTTACGTGTCTGAAAGAATATCATTTACCTTGTTGAATTTCATTCACTTTGTTGAATGTTTCACATCAATGTTTTTCTCTTTTTGTAATACCTTATGAAAGTTTTCTATTATTGTCTTAAGTGTTGATATATGTGTCCTTAGGTATGGTATTATTTGTAAGTGTTGTAAGATATGTCTGGCAAAATGTATAAACTAACTAAATTGTAAATAATTTTATTAATTTAAACACAAGTAAAAATATATTTTTTTGTTATCTTTCGGATTATAGAAATATGCTGATAAAGTCCTGATGAAGGCACATTGTCTGTGCCGAAACGCGTCGACAGGCAGATATCAACACCAGCATTAAGTTTTTCAGGAATCATCAAAACTCCTTCTAAAACTTTTGTGCTTATATGAGAAATTATAATTATTGGATATTGTATGAATTTTGTACTTAATTGAACATGTTTATCAATTTTTATCTATGCGATTAAATTTTATATGTGATTTATAATAATTGTTTTTATTAATTTATTTTTTCTTTTACTTGTGTTTACTATCTGTTATACGTAGTGCTTGCCAGCCATCTACATTATCTTTGCCTGGATATTATATTTTGCTGTTCAATGGTATCTGTGTGCCATCACAATGTCTCTGCAATTATTCATTGGTTGTGTGTGTTCATTTTGGCTAGAGACATTGTCCCAAGGAGTGTTCCTTCCTCTGTGGCACCTGACATCTTCACTGCAGACAGTTGCACAATTGTTGTGCTGACATGTGTGCACATTTCCTTTTTTGGTGACGGTTCCCTTCAACAATGGCCATGCCTGCTCACTGATGTGTACTTCTCATTCGTCTGTGCCATGCTTGCAACTCACTGTACTTGTGTTTTGAGCATGTACAAATGCCTTCATGGACACATTCACTCTTTTCACCACTATGCATGTGTGTAATCACAGCCTACCCTTATGTTGGAAATTGTTATGCAGAGTATTTGGGCACATGACTCCCAATTTTGTGCATTGTATCTAAGGGGTTTCAACCCTATTCCTTCCATGAGAGACTATATCTTGGTGGTCTGACCACCACCTCTACATTCATATCAGTCCTGGGATGTGCGTGACAGTGTGTGTTCCCTTTCGATCTCTTTGTTTGGTAGGCTGTTACATCACTATACACTATTGTGTCATGATGGTGGGGTGTGTATTTCGCCTGCAGCCTCCATGGGTGGGTATGCATGTGGAATTTAACATCACACCCACATGTGGTGTGTCACGCAGTGTGTGAAAGTAATCCATCCTCCAGGGAGTGGGACACTGCTGTAAGTGATGTGTTGCTATGGCACTGTCATTATAGTCACAAGTTAGGGATGTACACATACCCCATGTAGTTATGGTATGCTGATGATGATGTACCCCCCATATGTTTGAGCACTGCTGGTAGTCATATCCACCCACCCCTCATATGTCTGGGCACTGCTGGGAGTCATATCCACCCACCCCTCATATGTTTGGCCTCTGCTGGGAGTCCTCTGCACCCACCACCATACTGTTGGCCACTGCTGGGAGTCATATCCACCCACCCCTCATATGTCTGGGCACTGCTGGGAGTCCCATCCACCCACCCCTCATATGTCTGGCCTCTGCTGGGAGTCATATCCACCCACCTCTCATATGTCTGGCCTCTGCTGGGAGTCATATCCACCCACCCCCATACTGTTGGCCACTGCTGGGAGTCCTATCTACCCACCCCTCATATGTTTGGGCACTGCTGGGAGTCATATCCACCCACCCCTCATATGTCTGGCCTCTGCTGGGAGTCATATCCACCCACCCCTCATATGTCTGGCCTCTGCTGGGAGTCATATCCACCCACCCCATACTGTTGGCCACTGCTGGGAGTCATATCCACCCACCCCTCATGTCTGGGCACTGCTGGGAGTCATATCCACCCACCCCTCATATGTCTGGCCCCTGCTGGGAGTCATATCCACCCACCCCTCATATGTCTGGCCTCTGCTGGGAGTCCTCTGCACCCACCTCCATACTGTTGGCCACTGCTGGGAGTCGTACCCACTCCTCATATGTCTGGGCACTGATGGGAGTCATATCCACCCACCCCTCATATGTCTGGGCACTGCTGGGTGTCATATCCACCCACCCCCCATATGTCTGGCCTCTGCAGGGAGTCCTCTGCACCCACCCCCATATTGTTGGCCACATGGGGTTGATGTCGTGTGTGTGTCTTGTATCACTATTGTGATGGTGCCGTATGCGAGCGTGTGAGACGCACAGTACCCCTACATTCCTGGCGTGTGTTCGCATCGTATCACTATTGCAAGGGTGCCATACCCGAGCGCGTGAAACGCACCCTACCCCAACATTCATGGCATGTGTGCGCATCGTATCACTATTACAATGGTGCCATATGCGAGCGCGTGAAACGTACCGTACCCCAACATTCATGGCGTGTGTGCGCATCGTATCACTATTGCAATGGTGCCATACGCAAGCGCATGAAACGCACCGCACCCCAATATTAATGGCGTGTGTGTACACGTCGTATTACTAGTGCAATGGTGCTATACGCTATACTTCCGTTGTTGCGGTACGTTGTTCTCACCGTTTGCGCCGTCGTCAGTTTCAGTGCACCAGGTCATAGACGTACAGGACTGGGATGACATGGCGAAGGGGTTCATGGCGTGTATGTCGCTTACCGGGGATACGGTTCGGGTTGGACTCTGCTTTTACGGACGTTTTGAGATCCCATAGAAAAAGGGTTGTACGGAGTGTCGCAGAGACGAATCGTACTTGCTGGGCCGGAAACTGGTGCTTGTTTACGTACGGACGTCGTGTAATGCGTGTTCCGGATCCAATTTGCACGTATTTTTTTGTCGTACGGTGTTTAGTACGGTTCGTACGGAGATCTGCTTTGGATACGAATCGTACTCCATCGTACGTACAGGAACGTTTACGGGTACGATTTGTACGGGAAATATTCTCCGTACGGCTATTTGTAAGGGATTTTACCGAATCGGAATCGACCCCAATATATTGTAAATATTTGAAAATAAAGTTTGTACAAAAAAATGTATTTATAATATTAATATTAATAATGAATTATTAATATTAATAGTTATTACATATGATAACATTTGTTTTGTAATATTAATACATTCATTTAGTAATTTTTTTAACATAAATATTTTTTTAATTATAATTAAATATTTTATGTCATAATATTTATTATAATTTTACAATACATGAGACAAATACAATATTTTTTAAAATCTAAGATACAATTTTTAAAATGTTATACTGTTATTTTAATTTATAAATCATTATTGTTAAATAAATTATTAACTCATTTATTTAACATTGTTATTGTTGACATCTTTATTCGGGTCTTTAATTTTGTAACCGCTTGTTGTCTTTTGGGGTTATTTGGGAAGAGAGAAGCTCGCGGTTGGGAGCTGTTTCGTGTCTGAGAAGGTAAGAATTTTTTTCTTTTTAATTTAACTATTTTAGGTGTGTTTGGAAGGTAGTAGTGTTGTATTTAGGGTGTCTAGAGTTACGTTTTGAAAGTTATGGTGTTTGTAGTTGTTTATTTAGGTCTTAATTTTTATTGTTGTATTTCGGGTTTCCGGCCTAGTTAGAATATTTGTGTTTTTATTTATTTACTTTAATATTGAGTCAATTATGCATGTAATGGTGGTTTAAAGAGTATTATTTGTACTTTTGTGATGGGTGGGAATGTTTATGTTTCTATTTCAGGTTTTTCGAGGAAGCTTTTTCGTTTTATGGAGTCTTGCGTTTTTTTTAAAGGAAGTGTATTTTAGTTATATCAACTGATATTTATTTTACACTTCCTTTATTATTCGGGTTTCCTTGAGCGGTTTTTAATCTTTTTTCAACTTTTTCGCGTTTTTTATGGTTATTGGATTATCCATTTTTCCTGGATGTTCGAATTTTTGGCACAGTTGTATTTTTTCATTTTCTTGGGGTCTATTTTTACACATTATGGATTTATAACTACATGGAATATTTTGGAGGAGGTGGAATTTCCGATTACAGTAGTGGAAAAGGTAAGTCTTTTTAATTATATTTTATTGTGGGACGGAAGTTATGTTATTTTTATATTGTACTTGTCTTGTTGTTTTGTTGTGTAGGTTTTTTGTTTATATAATGTAATTTTTATATATATATATATATATATATGACAAAATAATTATTTAGTTTATTCAAGAAAAACTATTTCTTTTCATTCAAAATGTTTTTAGGCTGTTCTTTAATTAAAATTGTTTCTTTGTTTAGATTAGAGTTTTTGCTGTCATTTTTAGGTACTCTAGGCTGAGGTGTCCTAACGCTGCGTTTGTCCACAGCGCTAAGACGCCTCAGGGTAGCTACCGCGCTCTATAAATGTTCATTTCATTTATTCATTTCATAAAGTTGTCCTTGTTGTTGTAGATATAGATACATGTGGGCAGTCTGTCGAGATAGTTTAGGTTTTAATTGTATGACAGATTGTTCCATTCTCAATTCTTGGAAACTTTGTTCCTTTTGTATTGACATTAAGAGTTTGTGTAGGGTAGGAGTTGTTCGTCCAGTGGAAGCTAGGAAGGCATTATGCCAACCCTCCACTGCGTTGTTTGTTTTGGCTTCTTGGTTTAGTGTTGGTAGATATACATTCCACCAAGGAACTTGGAATTTAGGTTGGCGTCTATGGCCTGATCTGTGCAATCTCCCCACCCAGGTATCCTCAAAATAATCTAGAAGGGGAGCTAATTTTTGTTCATTTTGGTTGTAGAATGGACTTTCTAGTAATATGTTATAGTGCTCAGCCACATCTGTGACTGGCACATAGGCCAGGGCTATTAGGTGTTTTATTTGATATGCAAATGTAATATTTGTTGCATATTCAACACTAATGGGTCCATTTGTGGTAGCAAGCCCCAGCCAGGCCTACTAGTGCAAGGGATTCGCCCTTCTCTGCTTAGAGTCCTTAGACCAATAATAAGAAGTTGGCACAGAAACTGGAATAGAAAAGACAGAGTTTATTAAACCTCATGAGGTAGGACTACATTCACATAACACCCTTTGGTATAGTATGAGGTAGCACACTGACTAGAAGGAGCTTGGTCCTTTTATACCCACACAGGGTCTGAAATGAAGGCGGTACAAGGCACAGAGTGTTGGTTTCAAATACATATAATGTCATACAGAGAGTGTGTTAGCAAAAAGTGGGATGGGCTGACAGTTAGCTAATTCTGGTGGACACATGTTGACAGTTACAAATTGGAGACAGCTGCATGCTCAACTGAGCATGTGCAAAAGCAGAAGAGGATAAATATATCTTGTCTCTAGGCAGATTTCAAGAGCAGTTAACAGGAAGGTAGGACAGAGCACATGGCAAACAAAATGGCAGACAGAAATACAAAATGGATTCCGTAAACGGACAAGATAGTCTCTAAATACAAGATGTCTTCTGCTAATGCTTAACCTAAACATTGCTAAATTACGACAGACGACCCTTTCAGCATTTTGCTGAAGACATTTGTCTGTCTAAGGTAATCTGGATCTGCATCCTGTACATTGATGTTCATCATCTCAGTAACTTCACTATTTAGCATTTGTTGTTCTTTTGTAATATTTCTTTTGGCAGGTGTACAAGCAGTGATGCTCATGGAGCAAATCATGGGACCACATTGTATACAAGTACAGCATGTAAATAGTATCACCAGTAGTATCCATAGAATAGTCAGTAGCTTCCAGCCCCAAGTAACAAAAGTGTCCATATCCAGTTTGAAAATGTCCATGTACCAGTCTCTGGGTGAATGTCTGCAGCAATCTTATGCAGCTTAGAGATTGCGTCATAAACTGAAGGTGAGTGGTCAGGTATAAAGACGCAGCTACTGCTACCGATGATGCGGCATGCACCACCTCGATCAGCCAAAATCACGTCGAGCACCATCCTATTTTGGAGTGCTACAATTCTTGCAATTTGCAGTTCTTCCGTAATGTTCCATAGCTGTCTGATTGGTGACGGCTTCCACAACACAAGTCAATCGTCTGATTTTTCTGCTATTCAATGCAGCACCCACAAGAAAAACAAGCCCAAATTGAAATCGACATATTGTTGCAAAGTGGTATCTGTCTGGTCAATCTCATCTGTACTTATTGTCCGTTTGTATCTATTCTTAGAAATATCATTGTACAGTTTCAGGTCAAGATGATATGATGCAGGTGCTAAAAACACAGGTGGTAACAAAAATGATATGTAGCATACCCCTGACCATCCAATAGTAATTGAAAATATCCTTTATAACCACACACAAAGTAGATGTTGTGCGACAATATAAAACTACTATTATTAACACCCTCAATGTTCAGCGTAGTTATACATTCACTTCGTCCTACGGGAATTCTCCCAGCACTGCCAATACATAAATCTGCTTTTGCTCTGGTTAAAGAAATCCCAAAGGGTCCAATGTTCTTCATATTCCTCACATTTGTGAAGACATATGGTGTTGAAATATTGTCCGGTTGGTATTCATCCCATTCCCATTTAGTCCCTTTAGCTTGAGGATAACCATTTTCATCTTTGTAACATTCTTTATTTAATTGAAAAATGATTCCACCTACTAAAGGGTTTCCATAAACAAACAAAAGGGCATACCAAGCTTGACATGAACCATTATGGGAAAACGGAAGAGGAATAAAAGGTGTTCCTCCTTTCTTCTGGTGTGCAGGTATCATCCCACATACCCAACAATTGGTAGTATTTGTAGCATTATGGGTATGAATCAACATCTGAATGAATGTGTTATTCAGATAGGACTGTCAATTTTTCTGCTCATGATAAGGAAGAGTGTAGTAGTGATGCTCCAGTGGAGCTGGAGTAGTTGCAACAAAAAGCTGTCAAGCAGGAACTGCTTTCTCAATGAGCCAAGTGGTTATTGCCTAAACCACCAGGGCAACAACAAACCCTACAGCACAAATCATTTTCCTATTCATTTCAATGACAACGATTCTCAATCTTTCAAAGAACCTGTTGAAAACAATCATTGGAGCTCTTATCCCTTGGGTAGCCGTTGATTTCTTCACCACAGGCCAAGACGGGTGTCACTACACTAATGCAGGGCTGACCCCCCCCCCCCCTTGCCTCATTGGCTCTCCGTTTCACAAACCCAGGGTGGTAGCTCAACCAGTCTCGTTCAAAACTGCAGATTATTTCCTCGGTCTCAAATTGTATCACGATGTTCCAGGAATCGTGTGGTCCGGGAAGACTTCTGTAGACTCGTCAGATGAGATAGCTTGACCTTTCTCCGTCTCCAGAATTTCTCGATGGTCGGTCAGCACAGCAGGTTCCACCAAGGCGGGGGATACGTGCTTGCAGTGCGTGGTATGGAGCCAGTTCTTTCTGTTCATCACTCGAACCGCCGTCCTTGTAGCCAACAGCACCTGCTCTGGACCTCGCCACCTCGGCTCCAAGCTGTTCGATCTGTCGAATGCCTTTATCATCACGTGATCACTAGGGCAGAAGTTATGGGTCTCAACTGTAGTTCTGTCAGGAAGAGCTTCTCGAACCTGTTGATGAATAGAGGTCAAACTGTCAGTTAATTGTGCGAAATAATCATTCAACAGAACAGAAGGTACATCATGTATGTGGCGTGGCTTAGGAACTCCCCAAATGTTCATCGGTCTTCCAAATACTACCTCATATGGTGTAAGACCTGATCCTGAGTGTGGTACTGATCGTATGGATAACAGTGCCAAAGGCAGTGCATCTGGCCACTTTAGGGACGTGGAAGCCAGTATTTTCACCAGCTTCAATTTTAAGGTAGCATTATACCTTTCCAACAATCCTGCTGATTGTGGGTGGAAGACTGTATGGAATTTCTGTTTGATCCCTAACCCTTTCAGGACATACTCAACAACTTGCCCAATAAAATGAGGTCCGTTGTCACTCCACAAAATTTTACAAACATCATACCGAGGAAAAAATTCCTTCAGAAGCACCTTTGCTGTGGTAAGAGCAGTATTATCCTTTGTATGGTATGCCTCTATCTATTTACTGAAGGCACATACCACCAATAGGACATATTTTAGATTATTGCAGCGTTCAGGTTGGATGTAAACCTTCTGCAAAACTTCAAAAGGTGCGGTTGGTGTAGCAAACCCTCCTGTAGGAGTTTGTGTCCCTTTTCCAGGATTGTACTGCCAACAGATCAAACAGGAATGTACCACTCTTTTAGCTGTGCTGGCAATTTAAGGATGCTCCCAGACTTGTGTAAGCAATTTAGTTATTGCTAGAGCTCCAACATGTGCCAGTCCATGTGCCATTTGAACCATAGGTTGTAAATAGGCTGCAGGCAATTTCCATTTATTCATCTCTTTGTTACGCCAACAACCCTCATCGTCAAACATTCCTTCTTTGGACCACTGCTCAAGTTCTTCCACAGAGGCAGATCCCTGTATATTAAATACTTCCTGTCTAGCATCATGCCAACGCCCAGCTTGTGATTTTACTACGTACATAGATGTAATGCTTCGCTGTATTGCAGTTTCACGAGCTACACAATCTGCAAAGGCATTTCCATGTCCTATTTTGTCAGTTATTCTCTTGTGTGCGCTACACTTCATAATGGCAACTTTCTTCGGATATGTAAGTGCAGTCAAGAGATTATGTACTAATTCTCCGTGCATTATCTGCATCCCGTGGGATGTAAGAAAGCCTCTTTCCTTCCAGAGTAGGCCAAAATCATGAACCACTCCAAAAGCATAGCGGCTATCCTTGTAAATGTTCACACATCAGTCAGTACTAAGCTTACATGCTCGTGTCAAGGCTATTAGTTCAGCTGCTTGAGCCGACTTCTGTGGTGTGCAAGCTGTTTCCACTACTGTTTCAAGTGTGGTGATTTCATATGCAGCTGAGGTTGTGCCATCCGGTAACTTTAAACAGGACCCATCAACCCACAGCTCCCCATCAATATCTGGAAGGGGCGTATCTTGCAAATCACTGCCACCCTTTGTCTGTTCCTCAGTAAGGAATATACAATCATGAGGCTCCTTTGATTGAGACTGAGTCGCAGGATATGGCAACAAAGTGGCTGGGTTTAGTGTAGCACACCTCTTCAATGTAATATGAGGTGCTAACAGTGTCAATTTATATTCTGTCAAGTGAGCACTAGTTAAATGCTGAGTTTTAGTCTGATTCAAAAGGGCATCTACGGAGGGGCGTGGCTTACGTGCCGGAGCGGAATGGCAGACCTTGAGTGAGCTCCGCAGAGACGCAGAACTCTTCGTCGTCTCCCGAACCTCACCTTCCTCCTACGAAGCACTGAAGGTCACACAGCTTCGTCTAAGGATGCGCTGAACCCGGTGAACAGCTTTTTGGAGGCGCATTCATCTTCAAACGGCAACTTTCAACTGTCGGTAGTTTCACACGACTCGAGTCGCGGGCGGCCGCCGTTTTGTGGTCGCTGAGCCTGCGTCTCCTCAAACTGCTCCAACTTCAATGCCGGTATGCCTCCTATCTTCTTTAAACATTGCATTGCCTCTTAATACTTAGCTGCCTGCATGAGGAGGATTTAATTTGTATTACATTTCTTGTCAGAGTGCGATTGGTGCTGCCTTTTTGATGTGAGCGACCGCCATTTTAGATTCCTCTCACATCACCTAAAGGAAGTTTTTGCCGCCTCATCCAGCATTCAATATTGGCAGTTTTTATCGTGATTTTCTTCATTTTTGCAACGTTTATCTTCCATGTATAACATTGAAAGCTTTGCCTAGTCTTTTTGTGTATATCTTCAGCATGTAATAACCTTGGAAGTTCTTCAATATTTTTTTCCTGTCTGCTGGCTTTTAGAAGCGCTTCCCTCCTCATCTTATGCTACACTACCGCTGATGGTGTCTGGATTGTGACGCGGATTGCTTCATTGCAGGTCACTAAGCCTACATTTTCATTGGAAGTTGCTATGCTAGCACCGGTCAGATCCTTCCCTATGTAATTTCTGCGCTTCCACAGAGTCCCGATTTTCTTCACAAAGGAGGCTTCAATTACATTTTGCTTTCAACCAAATTTTGATGCTTTGCATTCAATGTTGGGTGTGTGTAGCCACCATTTTAGGTTATGCGAGCCTGGTTACCTCAAGGTCGTCCGCCTCACTCTATTACTACAATTACCACCAGCATTTTTCTCTGTCTCTATTCCTACTGCTGAGGTGCTTCCTACATACTTCTTGTGATGGCGTTCCTCAGGATCATTATCCTGCTATGCATTAGCAATTCAACGATTATCTCTTTGGAATTTCTGTTTTATTAACTAGGGCTGCACCTCTCTCTCATATGACTATTTTATTTTTGCTCTCTTGTCCATATGGCAGCTTTCTTTTCACCACCGTCTTTTTGTCATCATGACTTGTGGTGAAAACAAGTTTATTCTATTGTTGTGAGGCATTACTATAACTTCACATTTTCTGCATTTTGACTCTTATGAGACTCTTGGCGTGCATCTTCACTACAATTATTTTTCCTGTTTGGATTGGAGGATCTTATCTACTTCTTCCACTGACTATACCTCATGTTCTATTATATGGTGGTTTGCACATTATAATTGCTGTACGCTCCACAAATCACCTCTTATTATTTGGTGCTTTCTTCAGTACATCAATATGGCTAATGATCCACACCCTGCCAGATCATTGTCCACTGGGACAAAATCAAAAAGGCAGAAGAATGACCCGCCTTCTCCTATACATTCCTCTCAAAATCCTGTCTTGGACACTATCTTGGATGAAGTCCGTGGGCTTCAACCTTTTATGACTGCGACCAACGAAAAGCTTAACCAAATTGAAGAAAGATGGATTGCAATGGAGAGTAAAGTTGTAGTCTTGGAGCAACGTGTTAGTGACCTTCAAGACGTCTCTACTAAGATACCACTACTGGAACAAGAAATTCATAAATTAAAACTCCATGCTGAGGACCTTGAAAATCATAATCGACGTAACAACCTGCGCTTGTATGGTTTGCCAGAAAATGTTGAAGGTCCTGATATGGTATCCTTTCTACAAAAGCTCCTTCCAGAACTTCTTGATATCCAGTCTTCTGTAACTCCTCTCAATATCCAAAGAGCGCACAGATTAGGTCGCCTTACGAATAATGCCTCTAAACCATGTGGTATCGTCATGCTCTTCCTGGAATTCACTGAGTTGATGCGGGTTCTTAAAGCTGTAAAACTCAAACGTCGTCTTGTCTGGTCCGGCCATAATCTCTTCATCTCTCAAGATCTCTGCACTGCAACAAATGCACGTCGTAAAGAATTTCTTAACTTACGTC